>NC_133656.1:26033862-28599210 GCF_009905375.1 Apium graveolens | reverse complement strand
CAAGGTTCTTACTTGTTGTATTTAATACTAAGATTCGGGAGCTCAAGGGCTTTAATGGATGCTCTCGTACTTCGTGACTCAATCTGCCTTTACGAGATGCCTACGTATCTCTGTGAATTAGAGAATCAAGCCAAAAAACGTAGTCCTGATTGGTGGGGGTGAGACCCCTTATATAGGTGTTGGGAGTCCTTGAATTGGACTTGGTATAGGAGACTTGGTGGGCAAGTCTCATAATTAGAATGGACTTTGGAGTCCTAGGTAGTAGGAAACTGATTCCTTATCCTTTTAGGTCCCCTTGAGGCTAATCTCCAAGGATTTATATCCTTATCGGGACTCTTTTCAACATCTGATTTATCCCTTATTAATTAATTATGGATTTAATTAATAATCAGGGCTTTTGGGCCTTTTTTATTCCATCAGGCCGGATCTGGTCTATCAGGCTTAACCTTTCTGGTCTGAGTATCATATATCTTTTTATTGGGCCTAGCAGCCCACAGTTTGTACAATTAATGCAGTATTTAATTATACAATCATAATTTATTTATCCCTATCAGGTAGGGACACAAGTTCACCACAAACCTATACAAGAAAGAAGAAATCTAAAACCCTTGGGGATGCACAGGGTACACACACAGTGCAAACTGGAGCTAAAGACCCAGTCACTGCACCATCTCAAAGTCAAATTGATGTGGCTCCAACAAATGTGGAGTCACAGCCAAAATCTGTACAAATTGAAACACCACAAACACCAAATTCTCCCACACACTCTTTGGATGTTGACATGATTCAATCATCACAACCATATTCTCCATCTTTAACTCTGTTGGAGAAGCCAAAAATCCATGCAAGTGAGCATCATCTTCTAGATGATTTGTTGGCTCACCTGCCATTTCTTTCTGAGACTGTTGAGACATCTGTGCCAAAATATTCATCAATATGCACAGAGTCCACATTAGTCTCCACTCCAAACTCATTCATTTCTACTCACTTGATGGATATTGTTCATCCGTCGAGTAGTGATTGTATCCCGACGGATGTGGCTAACAGCAGTCATCCGTCGAATAGTCAAATTACTACCCCGATGGATATTACTCATCCGTCGGGTGTCTCTGCACAACTCCAAAGTTCAACTACAGTTACAAGTGCAGATGACTTAGTAATTGTGCAATCACTGTTAGGATTGAGGGAAGGTAGTGACTTGAGTGAGAGTCTGGGTTGCTCCCAGGAAAAAGGAGAGAAAAAAAGTGATCCAATACAGTCCATTTCTTCAGGACTGGCAAAAGTGAGTGTGAGGAGTCCCACCTTAGATGGTGAAGATGAGGGTGTGAGGGTGGGGAGCCAAGGTGAGACCTTGATGCAAGAAAAGAGAGATAATGAGAGAAATGAAGGTACCGAAGATATAAGGGTGGATGTCATTGTAAGTGAGTTAATGAATGTCCAGGATGCAGAAAGGGAGGGACTATCTCAGCAAACTCAAGCTGTTATAGATTCCACCTCCTTAGATGTTGAGACATTTACTCACCCTGTTCCAGCATATCAACTTCTAGCTGGACAGGGCAATGACAATGCTGAAAGAATGCTCAATTTGGTGCACACCACACAGTCAATGCAAAGAGCTAAGGATGTCATCACTGCTTTGCCCTCAACAGCTGTTGATATTGATTATGAAACTGGTGGCTCAGAAGAATTCTTTGGAGGTGAGGGTGGAGATAGTGAAGAAGAGTCATTGGACATAGGGGGAGAAGTAGGCCCTAGTTCCAGATCAAGCATGCCATCATGGGCCTTCTTCAAGAACTGTGATGATCACCATTTCAAGACCACACTCATCCAACTTATCAGCCAAACACAGTCTGCACCTCAATCAACCACAAATGCTAGCACCAAGAAGCTTCTGCAAGCACATCTTGCTTCTCTCCAACTACAGCAAATCTCTGTCTACCAACAAAGTCAAAATGTCTCCCTCATCAAAGATGAAGTTGATCAACTTAAGAAAGAAATATCTAACAAGTTGGAAGCTAAACTTCCAGAAGCCACTATGCTTGACATCAAAAGACAGCTCAGGAAAAATTCTGATCTTGCAACCAAGGCGGATTCCTTGGACAAAAGAATGGTTGTTATGGAAGCTTCTCTTACAGCAATCCATCTACACCAAGCACAACAAACAGATTTGCTTCAGAAACTGGTGGTTGCACAGACCTCCTCCTCTACTCAGCTTGATGATAACAAAAAGGGGGAGAAAGAGATTTCTAGGAGTGAGGGGGAGCCAAAAGTGCTTCACATTCAAGTAAATAAAGCAATTGTGCCAACAATTGCTTTCACAAAGCCACCAACCAAAGATAACATTGATCTGATAAATGAAGCAGCAACCACTTTGAGAGCAGCTGAGAAAAAACAGTTTAGTCCAATAAACTGGGAGAAAATTGATGAGGATATTCAAAAGAAGTTTGTTCTAGCAAAGAAGTCTGAAAAATCAGTCATGCATCCCTCTCAATTCAGGCAAATTTCTGTGAATGATATGAGCATGAACTATCTGGAAAAAGGCTAGACATCCTGCATCAAATCCTCAAAGGCAGATCTAATTATGAAGCCAAAGGTGAACCACCCAAAATCTTCACTAAAGAATCCTTTGGACACAGTGTATAAGACACCAAATCCTGATGAGAAGAAACTGTTGTCAAGATCTATTGTATTCTACAAGGATCCACCTGATTCAGTATTGAAAAGGAGAATTGCTAAAGTTTTCAGAAATGGTAAGGAAATTTGTGTGGTGGCTGGACACCCTCAATTTGCTGAAGCAAAAAGGGAAGAAAAGGAAAGATTGAAGCAAGAAAAGAAGCAAGCTGCTCTAGATGCTAAAAAACTCAAACAAAAGAAGGAGCAAGCTGCTACTTGGCCAAGTTGCAAGCTGTGAAACCCACACAACAAACTCCTGAACAACCATCTGAAACCACTGGATCTCAGGATCTAAAAATGCAAGAAGAATCACAACAGAAAAGAAGGTTTAGATACAAACTTCACTCCAAGAGAAAAGTGAACTTTGATAAAGAAGGATTGGAAGATCAGTTTCCCAAAAAGTCTACTTCTACAACAACTCAAACATCCATGCCCTCTGTGGCACATGAAGAATTCAAGATAGATCCATCCAAGAATTTCCATGGTGAACCTATCATTCCAAAGGATGAGCCATTAGACTGGGATAGAATACCAATTCCTGAACTCAATCTACCTCATTTCATGAAGCCAAAGAAGACAAAGACTAGAGTAGTCAAGAAAGTGAAGCCCTCAACTCTCAGATCCAAGTCCCTAACCAAAGCTCAAACCATGGTTAACAAGGGAGATATCATGTACATCTGTGACATCAAGGAATTCTCTGATCTAAACCTTTATCAAGATGAACTGGAAGAAGTTAGAGGGATTGATGCTTACATGAATCTACCTAAAAGGTTAGTATTCAATTACAAGGGAGAAAAAGAGATATCATGGCCACTTCATAGGATTCTTCAAGAGAGCCAATCTGTACTGATAAAAGTTTATTCATCCTTCAAAAAGAAATTTGGATTCAATGTGACAGCTAGAAGATTAGTTCTAAAGAGATTGAAGAACTGAGGAGTATTAAAGCCAAAGATGCACTCCCAAAGACTTTAACTATTCCTTACACATAGAGTAGAGTGCATTTAAGGCCCTACTGGCTGATGGAATTCATGGATGATAAGGGAGTTAGAAGATTCTTCAAATTAGAAGACTAGTTGAGCATCTCTAGCAATGAGACTCTTCTGGAAATGCAAGGAATGCTAGATCTCTCAGAATCTGATGAACTTAAATTCCACAGACAACTCCAAAATCAAATAGAAGAAAATAACAGGAGGTTTGGGAAGAAATCCAGACAATCAAGGAAATAGATCAATTTGCTTAGACTAGAGGAACACCTTGAAAATGATTGTGAGCAAATCTTTGTACACTTTGTCTTGTAAATTTTTCAGTAAATTTTGCAGCACTTTTTAGTTTTATCTACTACCTTTTAAATCTGTATTTTTAGGGTGTTTTGTTATCATCAAGTTTCTCTTAATTTATGGCTACAATTCTAGTAGACGTAAATTGGGGGATATTGTTGGAATATGTTGTGAACTTGATGATTACATTAACAAAACACCTTAATAGATTTAAATTAGTGAAAAATGTAGCACTCGATGGATGTTCAGATATAGTCCCAACGGATGACTCAATATAGTCCCGACGGATGATGATTTGACATTCATCGAGTGAGTAGCTTATGTAAGAATAAGTATTGTAACACCTTTATGTGAACAACTTTGTATAGATCCTGTAGTAGCATATGAGTCATGTTGACTATTATTAGATATATAGAATAGGCTGATTAATTGTAAATATAAGATGTCTTGTAATTCTGCATAAGTGAAATGAAGTCAAGTGTCAAATAGCTACCCGACGGATGATCAACAAAGCTACCCGACGGATGATCAACAAGGCAACCTGACGGATGACAAGCATGTAGCCGATGAATGATCAATTCAAGCATCTGTTGATAGTGACAAGACAGTCACATGCATTAGGTGTTTACGAAAGGAATGTGGAAGCCTGTTTAATAGAAAATGAAGAACAAAGAAGCATTACCATTTCCATGCAAGTTAAGAAGATTTTCAAAGATGCTGGAATAGAGTAATGAAACAGCATGGTATTAGACTTGATAGGTTTTGTTTTATTATCTTTTCTTATTACTATGTAAACTTGGTGATATATAAACCAAGTGTAGCAAGAACAACAAAATAACTAAGCAAACACTTTTAGAAGAAAAATAGAAAAAGCTGTAACTGTTAAGAATTTCTCTGTAGTTTTTTTGTTTACTTGTAAAATAGCTGTGAGATAATTTGTTCTTCACAGAGTTCTTAAATCGATATATATTTATATATATATATCTGGTGGATACTTTCAAAGCCACCAGAATGTTTTAAAAGCTTGTGTTTTTATTACTTTGTGTTTTTGATTCACTTCACTTGTTATTCCGCACCTTGCAAATCAAAACACTTATATATATAGGTTGAGGTAGAACATTTTACAGTTCAAGTAAAAGTTTACAAGAATTAAATTCAACCCCCCTTCTGTAATTCTTGCTGTATTGTTAAGGACTAACAGAATTACAATGATTATCATATTGAATTGATTTAGAATTGGATGGTTTTATAAATGTGGACAAGATTCGTGGTCGGACCAGATTCGTGGTCATATTAGGCCAATGTGTGCCTTTGATCCAGTATAGAGAGCAGAGTTGTGTGCCTTGCTCGGGGTTAGTGCGTGACTGATCAGCAGCCTAACCTTGGTTTTAAAAGTTAAAATGAATATCCAATTATAATGATTACTTGACAAGAAAATTGATTCCTCTGAATCATTTCAACTGATCATTGTTTAACCTCAGTTATTACTATTATGACTTGCTGAGCTAGTTAGCTCACTCTTGCAAATCTATTTATGTTATTCCACAGTTAAAAAGGAAATGGTTGGTAACGAGGATTCTCAGACCAGTGTGGGAGCTAGGATTCCAGGTTAAGTTGCATCGAGATAGCAGGAGCTTTATGTTTACTTTTGAGTTATGTAAGCTTGTAAGAATGTTTTCACTTTCAGTTGTAAGTTGAACTAGTTGGGATTTGGTACGATGTAATAAAGGTTAAGATGGTGGCTTGTTTTCATACTTTAACCTGTTGCGATCCATGGTTATGGTAAGTAGGGTCTTTACATATATTACTTTCATAAACAGGTTTATGTATTGGGTGTGTGTGTGTTGTGAACCCCAAACTTCTGACCCGAGTTTGGAGGGCGTCACAGGTTTGGTATCAGAGTTACATGATATAAGTCACTGAAACATGCCTAGATTGTCGGGAATTGTCACACCCCCAACTTAAATAGCGAAATAAATATAGCTATTACATCTTTTTAATGAAGAATACACAACCAAAATCCAAGATCTTACAGTTTAGGGTTTGGAACAGCCCAACACTACCAACTATTACATCTGATTACAAATACCGAGTCCTCACACAACTATTATTACTTATTCTACCTGAGCTCGAACATAAGCATCAGCATCACAGGTCTTACGGGCAGTCTGCTTGAATCTAACCATAGCTGCTAGCTGTAATATAAGGGTAAAGCAAGAAGTGAGCCAAAAGCTCAACAAGTGCTAATAGTACAACGCAAAACATAAATCGAGATATACCTTTAGGAATGACAATGGAAAGACATAATCAATGATAACGAGAGATAATACTTATGTGAGTTGGCATCATTTTGCTTGCATCAAAACAAATTTTTAAAAATCATTCTTAATCAAAATCATTTTATGACGCTACGGATTACAGCCGGTGATCAGCCGCGAAGTAATCCCGAACCTCGCTGGGTTCTAAAACATTATTGGGAATCCCTAGGCAACTTTTAAGCCTAATATAAGTGTGGAAAGGACTCGCGTCTCAGTCCAGATCCACCATTCAAGAAAACATTTGTCCCCCTTTGGGACTGAAAAATCCACCTTTTATTCATTTTGAAAACTGATGCCGATTTATGACAAAATCTCTTTTGACTGAAATCATTTTTTTATCAGGGGATTATAGGTCAACTTGAAACACTGGAAATATGACACTAAATCTCAGGGCCATGATCCACTAGACTTTACTATATTAGGGTAATCGAGAGATTTCCATAAACAAGAATTTTGACAAGGAAATTAAGCAAGGCTATTGGATAATATGAAAGAGTAATGCCAAACTAGGCTTAAAGCAATGGTTGTAGACAAGGTATAGGTATTAGAACATCAAGAAGATAAGCATCACTGGTTCCAATAGGATAGAGGTGTTAAAATATAAAGAAAGTGATCATCAGCTCAAGATATAACAGGGTATCAAGCTTTTAGGGTAAGGATAGGGTTATCAAACAATCATGAATGAATTTAAGAAATGATTGGCTTTTAGGTATCAAGATAAAGTTTCTATCGAGGTTATTTCAAGAGTTGAATCAAAGCATCAGGGTGCAATATCAAGATTTCTCAGGGATCAATAGCATGATAATCAAAAGGATCAATAAGGTATTATAACAAATCTCTATTTTATCATGGCATTAAACTATCATGAAAGACTTTTGAACTACTTGCAATACGTACTCGAGGGTTCATGGCATCTCTATGTAACTCAAAGATAAACAAAAGATACTCTTGATTTAAATATATCAAAATGACTCAGGATAATTGCATCGATATATATATGAACTGTTTACAGTAAATACGAAGGTCAAGTTGAATCACTTGCCTTGAGATAGACTGGTCTGGTCTGACTGGTAGGAGCAACAACTGGAGCTTCACTCGACTTTTATGGCAAGTTTTCCCTCGTCTCGAGATCCTACATAAATAATAATAATCCTCATTATAATATATTCTTTCCATCTTAACCTATTTACAACCCGAAATTAAACATGGATGGCACTTAGGCCTATACACACTTAATTCATATCCACCATTTATATTTTCAAATGTACACACGTAGCCACATAATCACATATCGTATATTAATACCAAATAACATCATATACACCATAATGCCACACTAGGCTTGGATGATCTCGACTCACCACTTAAGTTACTTGGTCGCTAACTAAACGAAGTCTTCGAATTTGGGCTTCCTAACTCAATGCGCCTTTCCTAAATTATCCAAAACCTATTGACCCTCACTTGTGCCTTTTGCTCTACTGACCTTATACTATCTTACAACTATGGTGGTTGACCTAATACTCACTTCTAAGTGTCCTAATACTATGTGATAAGTGAAAGTGCTCACTGGTGCAAATTTCAGAATGGTAACTAAGGTTTCTTGAGTGCATTAGACACTCTTAAACTACAAGTTTTTCTTCAAAATTTTTACACAAGACTCTCCTGACCTAAGGGCATCTCACAAGCTTGATGTGGCTCAAAGGCCTGGCTTGGGCCTTCTTGGGCCTAAGCTAAAAGTCCAAGGTTCCCCTGTTTTTCTGGGCAGAAAATGCCCTGACTTGAATTAACTTGTGGCACATGGTTCTAGATCATATCCTATGAACTATGGTTGGAAAAACTTCTCTGACATACCCTCTAACTAAGGCCCAATTGGGCCTAATGAGGGCCTACCCATGACATGGCCAAATCTCCCTATTTCTAAGTTGCAACAAAACTGTCCCCTGCTGGACAGATTTTGTTATTCTACTTGTGCACCTAACCAAATGACATGCAAACCTCCAACCAACTCCTAAAACCTATTATATACTCCCCATACTAACTTCTGGTGGCTTGGGCCTCAAAGTGCACATCAATGACATGGTCAAAACTCACTCTAAACCTCAGGGTACTAAACTGATTTTTCTGCAGAAACTATAACTTCTCATTTTCCAAGATTTTAACTTGACAAACCCAACTAACAACAACTAAATACTTAAACCAAGACCTATACTTGGTATTCTACTGAACTAACTCCCTTTTTCTTAAAATACCCTTGGTGAGATCATCCTTACCTAAGGTGCAACTATGGCAAAACAAAAGAGACTACTCTTAACAAATCGCAAATCTTCATGCCTTTGAAACAACAAGATATATATTTTTATAAAAGATAACCACAAATTATTACCATGCAACAAGAAGCATAAATCAATATTATCATATTATTCCTACTGAAATTAAGGCTCACTAACAAAATCTTTCCAAATAATCAAAATTTCACAACAAACTAAGAGAATTCCACATGCATGCATGCCTTCGGGTTTTTCAAACCAAAACAACATGATTTCCAAATAAATTTTTATCATAATTCAACATGCAAGCCTAACATGGATTACAACTAAATGATCAACTAGCATGCAAAAGGATTTTATCAAGACTTTACTACAAAATTCATGTTATCATCACAAAATACACAAAAATGTTAACAAGGCAACAAAACACCATCCATTCGGCTCCTATCAAGTCATGGCCGAATGGATTAGGGTAAAAACAGCATTCGCATAAGTGTAACACTCTTATGTCTAGCCATTCTTGACCCTATGATACTATAACTCATGGTGAAAGCCTTAGATTCACAAGAATCAAGGAGGTTCACTTTGAGTTTAACAAAAACATCACCATGCAAGGTCAAAACATAGGTTTTTCACTCTATACTTTTGAAATATATAAGAATAACATATAGGGAGTAAAATTACTTGAATATAAGATGATTGTTTGGGTGAAAGAATGAAGAAATGAAGGGGATGGAGGGCCTCGGCTATGGGATGGCCGAGAGTGAGGGTTGAGCCGAGAGGGAGGGAGGAGAAAAGGGGAGGGTGGAGTGAAAATGGAGTGATCATCACTTTAGTTTTGTTTTTATGTCTTTGACTAGGCTAAATGTGAGTGGATTTAGGAAATGACAAGAGTAACCCTCTAGCTAAAGTTAGGCAAATTTGCATGCAAGGTCAAGGAGGTAATTTGGCTAGCAAAATGTGAGTTAGTGGGGTGGAGAATGTCTTCTTTGCCCTTTGGTTAAATAGAAGAGAGTTTGCATGCAAGGTTATTCATGTAATTTAATAATTATGACAACTAAAATTTATAATGATTTATTTTTATAAAATAAAATACAAGTTCAAAAATTATAAAATTTCTACCATAAATTAACTTGTATTTTTAGAGACTTTATAAAATCATTTTCACAATTTGTGTACAAAATGTCTTTTAAAAGAAAATTTTTCCAAAGCTTAGAATATTCCTTATAAATCAAAAATAAAGAAATTAAATAAATTCTTGCTTTGAAAAATCATATACTACCCAAAGCAAATTTATAATGCATAAATTTTCACTCACACAAACGTACAAGCATTGAATATATTTTTATTTAACTTAATATTATTCACAAATAATATTACATAAAATGCCGGTCGTAACATCCTCTCCCCCTTAAGGGATTCTGTCCCCAGAATCTAAGAGAACAGATGAGGATACCGGGAACGCATATCAGACTCTAACTCCCAAGTCGACTCTTCGACCTTAGGGTTCCTCCAAAGTACTTTCACTAACTTTACTGATTTATTTCTAAGACTCTTTACTTGCCAGTCGAGTACTTTAACCGGTTGCTCCACAAATGACAGGTCTGCCTGAATTTCTACAGGTTCATATTCTATCACATGGCTAGCGTCAGGATTGTACTTCTTAAGCAACGACACATGGAACACATTATGCACATGCTGATACTGAGGTGGTAAGGCCAACTCGTAGGCCACCTTTCCTACTTGACTCAAAATCTCAAAAGGACCTACGTATCTAGGTGCTAACTTTCCTTTCTTGCCAAATCTTATCAACCCTTTCCTAGGTGACACTTTTAGCAACACAGCTTCGCCAATTTGGAATTGAACATCCTTACGCGCTGGATCCGCATACTTCCTCTGTCTATCTTGAGCAGCAAGCAACCTTTTCTGAATTAACTTGACTGAGTCATGCAACTGTTGTACCAATTCTGAGCCGAGAATTCTTCCTTCTCCTACTTCATCCCAACTTGTTGGTGATCTACATTTTCGCCCGTACAAAGCTTCATATGGTGGCATGCCGATACTGGAATGATAGCTGTTGTTATATGAAAATTCAATTAATGGCAGGTGGTCGTCCCAACTTCCAGCAAAATCGATTGCACAACTGCGCAACATGTCTTCAATTGTTTGAATTGTTCTTTCACTCTGGCCATCAGTCTGCGGGTGATACGCCGTGCTCATATTCAACTTCGTGCCAAGACATTCCTGGAATTGCTTCCAGAATCTTGAGTTAAATCGGGGATCTCTGTCTGAAACTATTGATACAGGTACTCCATGCCTTAATACGATTTCGTGCACATACAGATGAACCAACTTGTCCAGTGACGACTTCTCATTTATTGGAAGGAAATGCGCCGACTTCGTAAGACGATCAATTATAACCCATATTGCGTCATGTCCGGACTTTGTTCGTGGTAGTCCTACTATAAAGTCCATAGCGATATTTTCCCATTTCCATTCTGGAATCTTCAGGGGCTGAATTAATCCGCTTGGTCGTTGATGTTCTGCCTTTACTTTCTGACAGGTATAGCACTTCGCAACCCATTCTGCCACGTCTCTTTTCATATTTGGCCACCAAAAGTTCTTCTTTAAGTCTTGATACATCTTGGTGCTTCCCGGGTGGATTGAAAATTTCGAATGGTGGGCTTCATGGAGGATCTCATTCTTTAATTCAGATACATGGGGAATCCATATTCTGGATGAAAACCTTAGTATTCCTTGCTCATCCCTTTTAGTATTAATCTCTTCTCCAGATAACTGATTTTTCTCTTTTTCCATTACTTCCTCTTGATACTTCTTTATCTTTTCCAGTAGTGTTGGCTGAAAGGTCATTGCATGACAAACTTCTTTGACTTTCCCATAAGCACAAAGTTCCAATTCAAATTTTCCGATTTCTTCGGATAACTCTTTTGATGTTATCATTATATTCAATCTTTCCTTCCGACTCAGCGCATCGGCCACTACGTTCGCCTTTCCAGGATGGTAATTTATCGAACAGTCATAGTCCTTAATCAATTCCAGCCATCTCCTCTGCCTCATATTGAGCTCTTTCTGAGTAAAAATGTACTTTAAACTCTTGTGATCCGTGTAGATTTCACACTTTTCTCCATAGAGATAGTGTCTCCAAATCTTGAGTGCGAACACTATGGCGGCTAGTTCCAAGTCATGCGTCGGATACTTTAACTCGTGCGGCTTCAACTGTCTTGACGCATATGCTATTACCTTACTGTGTTGCATCAACACACAACCCAAACCCTTATGTGAAGCGTCGCTGAATATTACAAAATTCCCTTGATCATCGGGAAGTACCAACACCGGAGCTGTTACCAACTTCTGTTTTAACTCTTGAAAGCTATTTTCACATTCTGCACTCCATTCAAACTTTTGATTCTTTCTGGTTAACTTGGTCAATGGTGTGGCGATCTTCGAGAAATCCTTGACGAATCTTCTATAGTATCCGGCCAATCCTAGAAAACTTCGCACTTCCGTAGGAGTCCTTGGCCTCTCCCAACTCATAACTGCATCAATCTTCGCCGGATCCACTTTAATTCCATCATTTCCAATAACATGCCCCAAAAATTGAACTTCCTTTAACCAAAACTCACATTTGGTAAACTTGGCATACAACTTCTCTTGTCGGAGTATCTCCAATGCTATCCAGAGGTGCTGCATATGTTCTTCTTCCGATTTAGAATAAATAAGGATGTCATCAATAAATACCACGACAAATTTATCCAAATACTTCTTAAATACTCGATTCATCAGATCCATGAATGCGGCCGGAGCGTTGGTCAATCCAAACGGCATTACTAGGAATTCATAATGCCCATATCTGGTCCTAAATGCGGTCTTGGGAATATCTTCTTCCTTGATCTTTAGTTGATGGTATCCCGATCTCAAGTCAATCTTCGAAAAACATTTTGCTCCCTTTAACTGATCAAAAAGGTCATCTATCCTTGGTAGCGGGTAGCGGTTCTTGATCGTTACTTTATTCAACTCCCGGTAATCTATGCATAGACGCATACTCCCATCTTTCTTCTTCACAAAGAGAACAGGTGCTCCCCATGGCGACGTACTTGGTCGTATCACTCCCTTATCCAATAATTCTTGTAGCTGGCTCGCCAACTCTTTCATTTCTGCTGGTGCCATCCTATACGGAGCCTTTGAAACTGGTTCCGTGCCTGGAGCAAGGTTGATCTCGAACTCAATTTGTCGATCTGGTGGTAAGCCTGGTAGTTCGTCGGGAAACACATCGGGGAACTCATTAACTACAGGAATATCTTCCATGCTGGGGCTGCCTCTCTCTGAATCCACTACATATGCTAGGAACGACTCACAGCCTTTTCTAAGTAACTTCTTAGCCTGAATAATTGTAAGAAATAGTCGCTCTTGCCTCTGTCCCTTAAATACTACCTTCTCTCCACTCTTCGTCTTTAAATACACTCTCTTGGTCTTACAATTTATCTGAGCGCTATTCTCTCCTAACCAATCCATTCCTAAAATTATATCAAACTCTCCCAGCTTGAAGAGTATCAAGTCGGCTGAGAACTTATATCCCGAAATATCAATCTCACATTTTGGACAAAATTGATTCACAGGAATCTTCTCTTGGTTCGCAATTACCACATTTACTACCTCACTCATAACCGTTTTATCACATTGGATCTTATCAACAAAAGATTCTGATATGAAAGATCTTGTGGCTCCCGAATCAATCAATACTTTGGCTTTGACATTATTGAGTAAAAGTGTACCTGCTATCACCTCAGAATTCTGAACAGCATCTTTCATCTTTAGATCAAATGTCCTTGCTGTTGCTTGCGGGGTTGGTGCGGGTGGTGGAGGTAATGCCAATACCTCAGCTGGCACGCTTGCACTGGTACTTGCCACGTTCATCAGAGCTCTGACTGGTCCTGTTGCCTTACACTCCCTAGCCATGTGTCCAGTCTTCCCACATTTGTAGCACGTAACTCCTGGCTTCGGCATCTTGCACTCATTTGCCAAATGTCCCTTCTGATTGCACCTATAACAGGTCATACTCAGCTTATTGCATACTCCGGGGTGCCTTCTTCCACAGTGCTTGCATTCTGGCCTCTGGAACCTGTTTTCTCCAACTTGCCCTTGGCCTGCCTGATTGTTCCCTTTTGATTCTTGCCTTTTGCCCAAATTTCCTTTCCTTTGAAAATTTCCGCCCTTCTGGAAACCAATCCTCTTTACATTCCGATCTTGCGAACTTCCAGCTTCAGACTTTTCTCCATAAAATGGAACCTTCCTCTTCTTGTTATCCCTCTCTTTCCTTGACTGCATCCCATTATTCTCAATCAGAGCAGCTTTCTGTACTATTCCCGCATAAGTTTCAAGCTCAAACATAGCCACCCTATCTCTGATCCAAGGCTCCAATCCTTGCTGAAATTTCTTTGCTTTTTCTTCCTCAGTGCTGGTATATTTTGTCACAAACCTTGACAACTCAGTGAACTTCTTCTCATACTCCAATACAGTCATGTTCCCTTGCTTCAACTCAAGAAATTTTAGCTCCATCTGATTCTGCATGTACTTAGGGTAATACTTGTCCAGAAATAACTTTTTAAATCTCTCCCAAGAAATCTGCTGAGTGACTTCCATAGCTTTTACTGATTCCCACCAATAAATGACTTCTCCCTTCAAGAAGTAAGTGGCATACAGCGTTTTCTGATCGTCCCCTAACTGTACCAACTCAAAAGCCCTTTCCATCTCCTTGATCCATGTGTTTGCTATCACTGGATCAGTGGTATCATGAAATACAGGTGGATTCACATTCTGAAAAGCCTTGAAAGTGACAATTTGTCTTGGTGGTACTGGTGGTTCAGGTGGTTGATATGGCTCACGGTTATCTTGGTTTTCAATTCGTTGTTGAAGAGTTAGTTGTTGTTGAGCTATAGCATTGGTTTGCTGTTGCAAGGTTTCCAGTAGTCGAAGAATATTTGGGTCTGTGGTGAAGGTGGTTGTTGGATTCTTCTTTTTGGGAGGCATGATCCTGAAATAAGAGTTGTGTTATAACAAATATGAATGATAAAATGATTCGAGGGTATCGCATGGCATTCTTGTTTACATATGGGGTCAAGTTTCCAGATATGATGACAAAACATAAAATAACAGTTGAGAGCAGATGGAACAATGGCACATAATTATTGAAATTTTAAAGGTCACAGTACATAGGATTGGGACATAGTCTGATTCTAGAAATAACAGGCTTATTTAAAGGAAAGACGGAAACAACTGGGGATTCCATAGAGTCTGATAGTACAACAACATGAAAGGTAAATGGAAAGAACTAAGGCTCCACTCCATCTGAACGGGGCTTGGTAGTCTTTTCCTCTCGAAGCGTCTTCACAATGCTCTGGAGCTCATCCGCCACCATCTGAATGACATACTGGCTGGTACGGTCCCGGTGTGCTGGCATCTCCTCAAGCTTAGTGTTGACGTACTGAACCAAGGTCTCAAGTCTTGCAATCATCTGCTCCTTGGGCTTCCCTTCGTAGTTTCGGCTGTCCGGATACACGTTCTTCAGTCGGTCTATCAGTCGGTCGTACTTGCCCTGAAGCATGTCGAACTCGCGCCTCAACTCAGCATACACAGAGAAAGCAATAGTGTCGTCCGACCCAGAGGATGACGAGGAATGCGCCCTTTGCTGACAACCAATAAGAGGAGTATTAATAATAATTTACTTTACCTACTCTCTCGCATAATATCTATAACCTACTCACAAGTCCTATAACCTATTTGGGCTGTCCAGGGACTCTAAACCGTAGCTCTGATACCAAAACCTGTCACACCCCCAACTTAAATAGCGAAATAAATATAGCTATTACATCTTTTTAATGAAGAATACACAACCAAAATCCAAGATCTTACAGTTTAGGGTTTGGAACAGCCCAACACTACCAACTATTACATCTGATTACAAATACCGAGTCCTCACACAACTATTATTACTTATTCTACCTGAGCTCGAACATAAGCATCAGCATCACAGGTCTTACGGGCAGTCTGCTTGAATCTAACCATAGCTGCTAGCTGTAATATAAGGGTAAAGCAAGAAGTGAGCCAAAAGCTCAACAAGTGCTAATAGTACAACGCAAAACATAAATCGAGATATACCTTTAGGAATGACAATGGAAAGACATAATCAATGATAACGAGAGATAATACTTATGTGAGTTGGCATCATTTTGCTTGCATCAAAACAAATTTTTAAAAATCATTCTTAATCAAAATCATTTTATGACGCTACGGATTACAGCCGGTGATCAGCCGCGAAGTAATCCCGAACCTCGCTGGGTTCTAAAACATTATTGGGAATCCCTAGGCAACTTTTAAGCCTAATATAAGTGTGGAAAGGACTCGCGTCTCAGTCCAGATCCACCATTCAAGAAAACATTTGTCCCCCTTTGGGACTGAAAAATCCACCTTTTATTCATTTTGAAAACTGATGCCGATTTATGACAAAATCTCTTTTGACTGAAATCATTTTTTTATCAGGGGATTATAGGTCAACTTGAAACACTGGAAATATGACACTAAATCTCAGGGCCATGATCCACTAGACTTTACTATATTAGGGTAATCGAGAGATTTCCATAAACAAGAATTTTGACAAGGAAATTAAGCAAGGCTATTGGATAATATGAAAGAGTAATGCCAAACTAGGCTTAAAGCAATGGTTGTAGACAAGGTATAGGTATTAGAACATCAAGAAGATAAGCATCACTGGTTCCAATAGGATAGAGGTGTTAAAATATAAAGAAAGTGATCATCAGCTCAAGATATAACAGGGTATCAAGCTTTTAGGGTAAGGATAGGGTTATCAAACAATCATGAATGAATTTAAGAAATGATTGGCTTTTAGGTATCAAGATAAAGTTTCTATCGAGGTTATTTCAAGAGTTGAATCAAAGCATCAGGGTGCAATATCAAGATTTCTCAGGGATCAATAGCATGATAATCAAAAGGATCAATAAGGTATTATAACAAATCTCTATTTTATCATGGCATTAAACTATCATGAAAGACTTTTGAACTACTTGCAATACGTACTCGAGGGTTCATGGCATCTCTATGTAACTCAAAGATAAACAAAAGATACTCTTGATTTAAATATATCAAAATGACTCAGGATAATTGCATCGATATATATATGAACTGTTTACAGTAAATACGAAGGTCAAGTTGAATCACTTGCCTTGAGATAGACTGGTCTGGTCTGACTGGTAGGAGCAACAACTGGAGCTTCACTCGACTTTTATGGCAAGTTTTCCCTCGTCTCGAGATCCTACATAAATAATAATAATCCTCATTATAATATATTCTTTCCATCTTAACCTATTTACAACCCGAAATTAAACATGGATGGCACTTAGGCCTATACACACTTAATTCATATCCACCATTTATATTTTCAAATGTACACACGTAGCCACATAATCACATATCGTATATTAATACCAAATAACATCATATACACCATAATGCCACACTAGGCTTGGATGATCTCGACTCACCACTTAAGTTACTTGGTCGCTAACTAAACGAAGTCTTCGAATTTGGGCTTCCTAACTCAATGCGCCTTTCCTAAATTATCCAAAACCTATTGACCCTCACTTGTGCCTTTTGCTCTACTGACCTTATACTATCTTACAACTATGGTGGTTGACCTAATACTCACTTCTAAGTGTCCTAATACTATGTGATAAGTGAAAGTGCTCACTGGTGCAAATTTCAGAATGGTAACTAAGGTTTCTTGAGTGCATTAGACACTCTTAAACTACAAGTTTTTCTTCAAAATTTTTACACAAGACTCTCCTGACCTAAGGGCATCTCACAAGCTTGATGTGGCTCAAAGGCCTGGCTTGGGCCTTCTTGGGCCTAAGCTAAAAGTCCAAGGTTCCCCTGTTTTTCTGGGCAGAAAATGCCCTGACTTGAATTAACTTGTGGCACATGGTTCTAGATCATATCCTATGAACTATGGTTGGAAAAACTTCTCTGACATACCCTCTAACTAAGGCCCAATTGGGCCTAATGAGGGCCTACCCATGACATGGCCAAATCTCCCTATTTCTAAGTTGCAACAAAACTGTCCCCTGCTGGACAGATTTTGTTATTCTACTTGTGCACCTAACCAAATGACATGCAAACCTCCAACCAACTCCTAAAACCTATTATATACTCCCCATACTAACTTCTGGTGGCTTGGGCCTCAAAGTGCACATCAATGACATGGTCAAAACTCACTCTAAACCTCAGGGTACTAAACTGATTTTTCTGCAGAAACTATAACTTCTCATTTTCCAAGATTTTAACTTGACAAACCCAACTAACAACAACTAAATACTTAAACCAAGACCTATACTTGGTATTCTACTGAACTAACTCCCTTTTTCTTAAAATACCCTTGGTGAGATCATCCTTACCTAAGGTGCAACTATGGCAAAACAAAAGAGACTACTCTTAACAAATCGCAAATCTTCATGCCTTTGAAACAACAAGATATATATTTTTATAAAAGATAACCACAAATTATTACCATGCAACAAGAAGCATAAATCAATATTATCATATTATTCCTACTGAAATTAAGGCTCACTAACAAAATCTTTCCAAATAATCAAAATTTCACAACAAACTAAGAGAATTCCACATGCATGCATGCCTTCGGGTTTTTCAAACCAAAACAACATGATTTCCAAATAAATTTTTATCATAATTCAACATGCAAGCCTAACATGGATTACAACTAAATGATCAACTAGCATGCAAAAGGATTTTATCAAGACTTTACTACAAAATTCATGTTATCATCACAAAATACACAAAAATGTTAACAAGGCAACAAAACACCATCCATTCGGCTCCTATCAAGTCATGGCCGAATGGATTAGGGTAAAAACAGCATTCGCATAAGTGTAACACTCTTATGTCTAGCCATTCTTGACCCTATGATACTATAACTCATGGTGAAAGCCTTAGATTCACAAGAATCAAGGAGGTTCACTTTGAGTTTAACAAAAACATCACCATGCAAGGTCAAAACATAGGTTTTTCACTCTATACTTTTGAAATATATAAGAATAACATATAGGGAGTAAAATTACTTGAATATAAGATGATTGTTTGGGTGAAAGAATGAAGAAATGAAGGGGATGGAGGGCCTCGGCTATGGGATGGCCGAGAGTGAGGGTTGAGCCGAGAGGGAGGGAGGAGAAAAGGGGAGGGTGGAGTGAAAATGGAGTGATCATCACTTTAGTTTTGTTTTTATGTCTTTGACTAGGCTAAATGTGAGTGGATTTAGGAAATGACAAGAGTAACCCTCTAGCTAAAGTTAGGCAAATTTGCATGCAAGGTCAAGGAGGTAATTTGGCTAGCAAAATGTGAGTTAGTGGGGTGGAGAATGTCTTCTTTGCCCTTTGGTTAAATAGAAGAGAGTTTGCATGCAAGGTTATTCATGTAATTTAATAATTATGACAACTAAAATTTATAATGATTTATTTTTATAAAATAAAATACAAGTTCAAAAATTATAAAATTTCTACCATAAATTAACTTGTATTTTTAGAGACTTTATAAAATCATTTTCACAATTTGTGTACAAAATGTCTTTTAAAAGAAAATTTTTCCAAAGCTTAGAATATTCCTTATAAATCAAAAATAAAGAAATTAAATAAATTCTTGCTTTGAAAAATCATATACTACCCAAAGCAAATTTATAATGCATAAATTTTCACTCACACAAACGTACAAGCATTGAATATATTTTTATTTAACTTAATATTATTCACAAATAATATTACATAAAATGCCGGTCGTAACAGGAATGGATAGAGGGTTAGGATTAGGAATAATAAATAGAGAAATAGGACGTCGAGATGTTGAATGCGACTGTATATTTGGTTTTAGTTTGATTCGTGTTAAGATTCGAGATTCTTATCTAGCAGTGTAATTTTCAGATAACAACGATGGCAGATTCCTTTATCCCGGTATCATCTGATCACTCGGAGCCTTCAGTTCAAAGACCGTCATCTGATCCACACCCTTCTCTTCCACCTGTGTCAGCCATAGTACATGTTGTGACGGCTGCACCACTGCGAGCTATTCCACCTTCTAGTGTGAGACCACCTATTCGAGGATCCCCACCTGCTGATTCTGGTTTTACCGGACATTCAGCCGTAAGTGCATCTTTTCAATTTATCCCACACCTTATCCCCTACCATCCATTTGGAGCCTGTTTTATGGAGTAACACACCTATGAGGATGGATTCGAGAGCTACAGCATATGGTGAGTACACGAGATATTAAGAAAGGTGAGAAGAAACCTAGAGAGAGGATTCATGTATTCCGGAGGATAACTGCTATCAGGTTATATGGAGCCACTGGTAAGTAGGCCACCCATGATTATCTTGAGGAGTGAGCTAGATGGGTTTTAAAAGAGTTTGAAAAGATTGGAGACCCAGAGTTTTCTTGGAATTAGATGATGATGTTATGACAAACGTGACATGTATAGTAGCAATGCGATGTGATATCAGCAGACTTTGTTTTTTATAGAATAGATTTGTTGACTATTTGATAGGCCTGGTGTATTTAGAAATAGCAAAAATGATGATGCGAGTATTACCAGGATAGCATCCTTGAAGTGAAGTTACGAATAAGATAATATATAACGGTAACTGAAGTTTTCATCAACTAATGAGGCAAAATAGACCCAATAAGATGTATATGATATATGGAAATGAATGGGTTCTTATCTGATTGTTTCCCTAATTTGATACCTTGTAGTGGTTGAGACGGACAACAACCAACTCATATAGTAATGACGATCAGGTGTATGGTTTTCAAAATTTTAAACTAGTTTTCAAAAGAGATTTTCTTAACAAATTTTTTCTAAATGTCTTTTAAACAAGTTTTAAAACATGGCTGTCAAACTACTACTTGAGTTTCTTGTTTGTTATAAGATCCAGATTATCCAGAAGAATACTTGTTCTAGAATTAGTATTGTTAATTTAGAGGCTCAAGTAGACCCGCTATTATGAAGAAGTTTCGATTGTTCTCAATAGAGGAATGTAAGTTTTGTTTGATAATGTTAATAACAGACTCAGCGTGCGGAGACACTATTTAATTCTGGAGACGATTAGAGTTTAAAGAGTTCGTTGATTGAAAAGAAGCCCGAGTATGATCAAAGAAGATTGAGAAAATTTCCAGACTTTTCTAAAGGAAGAATATTATTAGCAGAAGAGTCGATATGTTGGATGATCAGTAGCGTAAGTGAAATTTGAAGTTATGATTGTAAATCTCGTAAGAGTGAAAATAGGGTCGAATTATAAAAATATTGAACATGGTAGCGCGACGCTAAAGCTATGAAACCTAAAAAATAGGAATTTATTCCAATGATCGATTTAATAAGGAATTTCAAAGAACTTTTGGAAGTTAATGTATGACTCAGAATGGGATCTATTGATCGAACAAGTGTTGAAGATGTACATAAGTGAAATGTGGATCGCGACCAATGATATTATTCTCTTCTACAATATTATAGTGTATAATCTTATGATTCCTGAATAAAGTATGAACTTTCTTCATTATAAGTTATATGATGTGATAAGGAAAAGAAAATTGTTGAATTTCTTTCAAATCATCCTCCTTCAAAATATTGCTTTCTGATTGAGACAAGCAGTGTTATGGTGTGACGCTTAGTCGAAATGATGAAGAGTTTGATGGGATGCCACCTAATCATGTGTTGTATGCCATATAGTATAAAAGACTGCCCATCTTGAGTACAAATATGGTTGTCTCACTCATATCTAAATCATCATTCATTTTTTCTTCTTTAATTATGATTTAGTGATTTATGGATCCTTCCGATGGTTTCCTTGTACTGTTATTCTTTACAAAAGGGTTTCCAATCAGAATCATGTACATAAATTCCCTTCTTGTGTAAGGTCTATTCTTTGAGTGTTTTAAAAGAAGTGAAATGATCCCGTGTAGCAGATGGAGTTACATGTTGAGTATGGATAATTGCAAGCCAATAAATGGTGGACATTTACGTGCAAAGAAAAATCATTATGCCAATAACGTGGTTGTTACGAAGACATCAAATCAAAAGCGGAAATATGTATACATGATACGTTTCAAGTCTGAGATTTTGGCATGAATTGGAGTAGTTAGCGAACCGTATGAGGTAAATTAACCATAGAAATAAGAAAGTAAAGTTGCGTATACCAGATAAGGCAAATGATTGATTGGACAGCAGAAGCGAATGAAGAAATTCTTAATAATAACCAGACAATCGATTAATACATTGTGAAGGTGAAGCATACCTCAATCATGTCGGAGATACTTGTCATGAAGGTTCAAGATCGAAGAAATTCTAGTTATGAATAAACTTATAGTGTGTTCTTTAAGGAATGGTTGGGCTTTCCCACTCAAGTAAGTGAGTTATGGTAAATTTGATGCTCATAACTGAGCCAGTGAAGAAGGTTCAGTATGGAAAGACATAAATGGAGATGAAGATACGATGATTCAACTGCGAAATTTTTTAAGAAGTAATGGTTTAAAACCCATTGAATTCTTTCACAAGATTATGATAGTGTTGGTTGAGACCATGTGTTGGGTATCAGAAGTTGAACAAGTTAACTAATAAGAACAAGGGTATATTGTCAAGGATAAATGAATTATTAATTAAAGAGCTTGAATTGAAACATGAACTAGAAGAATTCTTGAATAATTTGTGTAACACCCCCAGATCCGGGGTCGGGGATCCGGGCTATCACGAGTTCCATTTCCCTTAGTAACACCCAACATTAATAATTAATCAACTACTCTATACTGTGACCCCACCATAAACACACACACCACACGTTATAGTCTCAGAGATGAACATCCAAAAATAATCACAAGTCATTTTATTCCACAATTATCTGCCAATACACCTTAAAAGGTTTTCTGAATAAATTTACATTTCTTTGCCATTATTACAATTCATAAATATACATAAATCTGGTACATCAAAAGTTGAAGCCTAGTCTATTGGTATTTCCCTACCTCAGCTATAGTGACTTCAACACCTATAGGAAACTGCGGAATGCTTCCTATCCGCTCGCGAATTGGGAGCTTGGTCCTGTTCATCTTGTCTATCTGATGTTGTGTGATGAAAGAAGAAAGCAAGGGTGAGCGGCAAGCCCACCAAAGTAATATGTATAATGATTAACAATATATGAGCCTACTCATAATACTCATGAAAGTCTTGGTCAAAAGAAATGAACCAAGTTGATATCTTAATGCGATGAAGTCGCAAAATATTCAGTATATATATACATATATACTTTTCAAAATATTGGAAGTCCTCTTCCATGCATAATATACACAGAGTTCTAGTGTATAACTGTATAAAAATATCGTTGCAAGGTGATCTCATATATCTAACCTTGTCTCAACGTTTTTCTGAAAATCTTTGTCATGCATAAGATAATCATTTACTAGATATAAGTTTAAAAGATGAAGTTACAAGATACTCCAATATACTTATATCTTTTCCAAATACTACTTGAACTACCACCGTTCAAGTTATAATTAGTTTCAAAAGTTCATCACGTAGATGAGACTACAAGACCAGATTTGAATAGATTAAATCTTTAAAATATCATCAAAATAAAATGAAGTTACGAGATACTTCATTTGATGCAAACATCATTTTGAAAACTTGACCCTGCCAACACTCAACAATCGCCCAACCGTAGCCTTTCTATCGAAGTGCTCTGGGTAGTGTTGCAGAAATATCCAATTGGATGATGAACTCATTACGGGAGTTTGCCGCGCCAGGAAGACCACTTACGATGATCAGTCGTAGTAGTGCAACCCCACCATTTTCTACATGTAGAGGAGAACCTGTCGGATTTACTTGTCAACCAAACACTGAACTCCTAAGGAATGGACCGCCTTAGCGGAACTTCCAGGCCATTTGGGCCCATATAATAAGGCTGGGCCGGCGCCACTCGACCACTTACGCCACTCCTAGTTCAGATGAAATCCATGACTCTGAAACGTAAAGCTCGTTCCCCCTTTCCCCAAGTAGAAACTTGTTGATACGGCTCCACCAAGAAGTCGTATCTAGTTGGAAAGGAGAACTCACCGATATTTCCCAGGCGATGCCTGTTAATGGATTAACTTGTTCCAAGAATTTTTACTTCCCGAGTGTTGGGTAAGTTATCGATTCATTTAACAAAACAGCAACCTTGTTGCGAATATAAAACATACCACAGAGCCGGATCCCTCAGGTTTTGAGCGAGTATTTAAATCCCCTTCGAAAGGAGGATCTTAAATATAAAAATAAGTTTTAGGATCCGCTCTAACTTTTAAAAATCATTTTGAAGACTCGCAAAACATTTTTAAGAATGTTTGGAGTGATGCTGATTTAATAAAATAAATCAATCCCAATATATTAGAAAATATCTGAATATTATTATTTAAATAATATTTCCATAAAGAATAATCTTTATAAAAATAATTGAAGTAGAAGTTTTGAAACTTATACTTGAAATGAATATTAAATATCCAAAGATATACCTATACGAAAGTACTATCTTTATTTGAATAATCAAAAGTGAGTTTGATTATCGACACCTTATTCTTTAATAAAATAAAGAATATATCTCAGCAAATAATCGGAGTCATAGATCCTCAAATGAATATTCAAATAATATTCAATAAATAAAATAAGCTGAGTCATAAGCCCTCGAATGAATATTCGAAATAATATTCATTAAATAATAAGCTGAGTCATAATACCTCGAATGAATATTATAAATAGTATTCATTAAATAAAATAAAGGAGTCATACATCCTCAAATGAATATCCAAGTAATATTCAATAAATAATATAAAGGAGTCATAAGTCCTCGAATGAATATTCAAGATAATATTCATTAATAAAATAAAGTTATCGAATAAACCTTATTCGATTAATAGTTTTGAAAACTATAACCATATATATATAAATATATATATATAAAATCTACTCGGGATCCTCGACTCCCGGTTTTAGAAAATGTTTTCACCTTTGGGTCCCTATACTAAGGGTATATGCAAATTACCGCTATTCTCTAGCATAGGTATTATCAACTGAACCAACAGATATATATGACAAGAATACGAAACAGGCATGCATATATATACCATATCAGCATGCTTCAATATATCGCAAAATTTGCTAATTAACCAACATGCATCCATCACAAGATAATGCATATACATATATACATCACAACAACAGTATAACGGGTAGAAAACTTGCCTGAGCGACTTGGGGGTTACGAATGGCTCTGGACGAGTCTGGTAACCTATAAGCAACAAGTAAGTTGGAATTAAACCAAAGTCACTTGTAAATCTATACTTTAACTAACTTAGACTCTAACGCTTGTTTTGCGCTTACTAACTCGCTTAAGTCACTCGAGTACCCTCGGCTCCACCATTTTTAATAATTTAACCTTTACCAGTTTTAAAGCGATTCCTTCGCGAGTGTCTTACCAACTGCCTAACACACTTACCATAAATGTTTCTTACCCCAATTAGTCATTTAAGGTCCTTAACCAAGGTTTCAAAATAAGGCGAGGGGAAATGTTTCGTTCGCGAAATGCCGTTACTTAAAACGGTCGTTTCTCCTAAACCGTGCATCGGAATCGAACGAACTACATATCAAAACGAAGCTCGTAACATGAGCTATCTAAACATGGCAGTGGTCATAATCTAGCAGGGGGTCCTCGGGTCCTAATGTTATGCACAAAAACAGTCTAAAGAAAATCGGACGTTACGACGGCTATGTTTACGCGATTACCAATGTTTAAACTACTCCAATTAACCACCAACCAACTCATAACCATCAATACAACAAAACTTCACCGAAACCATACCACATCAGTCCATAATCTCCAAGGTTTTCAACTCAAACAACCACAATCAAGACCTATGAACTATAATCAAGCTTCAATTACCAAAACACTTCCAAATCAAACCAAACTACTAATAATCACAATCCATGCTTCTCATTTCACAAAACCAACCATTAAACTTACTAACAAATAAAGCAAAGGATAGGGTTTGAAGTTTATACCTTCCTTGGGAGGTGTTAAGTTGCTAGGAAGCCTTAGGTAGCCTCCTACAAGCTTGATCTTTCCAAAGAAATCAAGAACACAAAGTTAGGCTTTGAAGTTTCTAAAAGTCCGATTTAAAGAACTGTAAACATGAGGGTCTTAACATGATTATTTGGACGAGACTTGTGAACAAGAGTTGTAGGTCATCTCAATACCTTTCCAATGATATATAGAACACAATATTTGAGTGAGAAATGAAGGAGATACAGCAGTTTTAGTGTGCTAGTTCTGTTTTGGCCGAGAGCATGAAGAACAATGCCTTGGTTTCTTTTTGATTTTGATGAAAAATAATTTGCTTGGCTTGGTTGGTTTGATTTTTGTGTTTGTTTTAGTAAATTACCTAGTTGTCCTTGATTTTGTGTGGTTAAAAAGCCACCACATCTCCTTTCTTCCCATGTCATGCTTGTGTCATCCTCATGATGTCATCCTCCCCTCCTTGTCCTCTTCTCATTGGTTGGGTGACATCATCCTCTCTAATCCCTTTGATTAACTTCCTAATTGTTTGTCTAATGACCGCTGATCTGTTATACTGTTCGCTTAACTTTCGTTTTCATTTATCGTTTGAAGGATCATACCCGGGATCTTATTACTTAGGTTCCCTTAACCTTTCTCAGTACATTATATTCCTTTTTATGATCCTCTATTATAATCCTTTAATTTAAATCCTTTTTATCCTGTTACCTTATACTCAATTCTTTCCGCATCTAGGGTATTTCCGGGAAAAACCAAAGTGTTCGGAATTGGATTCTGACGATCTTTACATACACTTATATACTACATAGAGTACTAATAATATCCCAGAATATCCATATCAGAACCCTTACATAGTGTGGCATGAAAAGTTTTCTCATTCAGCAAAAACACTATTCATAAGGGTTTCAAAATTTCCCAAAAATTGGGGTTATTACAGTCTCCCCTCCTTAAAAGGATTCCGTCCCGGAATCAGATAGAAAATGAATTGGGATACTTTCTTAGCATTACACTTTCTAACTCTCAAATAAATTTTCCCACATTGTGGTTCTTCCATCAAACTCTGAATAGTTTGATAACCCTTCTCCTAAGCACTTGTTCCCTTTTCACCCTACAACCCTTCATGGTTGCTCCATATAGGTTACGTCGGGTTGCATATCTATGCGCTCATATGCCCCTATTTATCTGGCATCTGAATTACACTTCCTTAACACTGATACATGAGACACGTTACGACCTGCTACATGTTCTGGGGTAAGGCTAGCTCATATGCTAACTTCCCAATACTTCTTAATATATTCAAGGGTCCAACAATTGGTGGACTTAGCTTCCCTTTCTTTCCGAACCTCATCCTTCCTTTTCAAGGGAATACCTATAACAACACTAGGTCCCCTATTTCATACTCTTTTTCCTTTCGTGTCAAATCAACATACTTATCATGTCCATCTTGGGCTACTACCAGCCGTCCTCTGATTAGATCTATCATATCCTTGGTCCTTTGGACCACTGCTGGTCCGAGCATCTTGCGCTCTACAACTTCATCCTAACAAAAGAGAGATCGACATTGTCTTCCCTCAAGGATCTCATAAGGCGATATCTCAATACTGACATATGATCTATTGTCGTAAGAAAACTCAATCCATGTTAAGTGATCATTCCAATTTCTTTCAAGTCTATTGCACAGACTCTCATTATAGCTTTTAGCATTAGAGCTTTTGCTTCTCAATACCCATTCTTTTCCAGTTCGTAATCGCTACTACCTTCCGTTCCTAATATTATACTGGTTATACTTTTGCTCATTAGCGTTCTATAACCTTTTAATAACCATGCCAACCTTAGTATCACGAATGTGTTTCCATTCCGAATACTACCACAACTTTATTACTCCTTTTTCAGCTGTTTCTATTTTCGAAAGCTTAATCCTTCATATAGAAGTAAAAGAATTTATTGAGAGATCACTATGATCATGAACACTTGTTATATCGCATAGTTAGTACAGAAGGTGGCCAGCCTTTAGTACTTGACAAGCAATTAAACAATAGATGGTATCCTACTAGGCTTCTATCACACAGATAGATAGTCATTCGGCAATACCTCCCCTTCTGGAAGGGTTGTTCTTCTCAGCTTACATGAAATGAAAAGGAGAGAAAAGAACGAATTGAAGAGAATTGTATATATATAAAAATATACTGCCACAAAATATTTGGCTTGGAACCTACCTCTGAACTATAGAGGTTTGTCATAGGAGAACAAAACATATATATATTTATATCAACATCAAGTATTATAGCATCGCATTTCACATGCCTAAATATTTTCGCCATTCCGTCCATCATTCTATGGACCCATGCTCTTCCTCGAGCTTATACACAATCACCTTTGAAACTCCCTCGATATCGAAAATCGAATCTGGGATCTCATTCTAGACCTCATCGTTACTAGAATCCATTTCTATACCGCAACCTTCTTCGTATGGGTAATACTACTCTTTATCGATAAGAAGGAATAAATATATCATAGGTAGATAATCGACTTAATTAGTCTATCAATGATAACTTATACACCACCACGACCCGATTAGTGGTACTTACTCTCAACATCCATTCCAATACAACTCTCACGGTTGTAAGTAATCAGCTCATTACTCTCAGAATCATTCCTGCATTACTATGGCCCACCGTTGACCTACTGTAGTCATTCGTTTTCCATGAAGTTTTAATAGCTAACCATACGGAGTCCATTCATATCATATAGAATTCTTCTAAGGAGGTAACATGATCACCGTTCTTGATTCATGAAGAACACTCCTGATCCTGACGTACATTCATGACGTGAAGCAGATAAAATTGCAGAAGAGTTTCAATGAAAGCAATGATAGCAGGTTAATACCATTCTTAATCATATGCCTTCAATAGAAGACTTAACTCAAAGGTTTGTTTAGTCCTTTTTTTTGAAACATGGTCCAGGCTCATTCTCAAGATAGTATCTCCTGAGATAGATAGCCCGCTCATGGCGATTACATGAATTAAACCTTTACCAACTACTATTACGGTTGGGTATTGCACAGTCATCAGAAGGAATGTCAATCTTCCAAACCATAATACAACCTTCATAGCTTTAACCATCATCACTATATTCCTTTGGCACAAGCGCCTATAATTATCCTCTTACCTTTAAAGTGTCGGCCACCTCTTTGGCCTTTCCTGATAGTAAAATTTCCTTACAGTCAATGTCATTTTAACCACCTCCAAATAAATGTTCTACCTTATTTCAATCACAGCTTATGTGAAAATGCTTTTCTTTAATATCTGATGAGTAAATAAAAAAAATATCACCATTTTTCCATAAGTTATTGCCTCAATCTTTAGAGGTTAATCACTGTCACGACTGACTCTCAATCATACTTAGAACATCTTTTATCTTAGGTCCTAATTGCCCTGAACAATTTCGACCTTTACTGGTTCGATCCATACTTTCTCGTGGTTTAACACGTGCCCCACTTGGCATCATTATAATTATGTCATATTTCCTTTATCAACATTTTTATTCTTGAGAATTTCGAATATTTCCTTTCTCCTTGTAAAACCTCTAAGGTTATCCTTCAATCGTTCCTCCTGTATTCCCTATATACAGGGCATATCAAAATACCATTTACTAATACTAGAACCATTGTCTATATACTTCTGAAAAATTTCTCCACTGATCCTTAAAGGTTATAATTACCTTAATCCTTTCCAATTCATACTGTCAAAACTCATACTATCCCTATTAAGGGTGAAATGCCAACCTTTATGCATTCCCCTAGGATTCGTTTTAAGATACCGATGTTCTATCCTTAATTCCACCTTTAAAAAGGTACAAGCATCCTTCCATGGATAAATAAAGTCATATATCCCTGATAAGGGTATCTTATTCAATCATTTCCACCTCGATAGTCTATACCGAATTTCACAATAGCATCCTTATTCAAGTTAAGGTCAATCCACATGGCCTCAAAAAGATAAAAATGGTTATCCGCTTTTCTTTCCTGATTTGGTAATGATCACATGGATGATCTGGAAGATATTGGTCGTGTTCAACGTGAACTTCTTCTTAATAAATCCTTATTTACTTTTGTTGTTTATCTCAACAGTCATCTCAATGTTGGGATATCTTTCATACCTGGCGTCTCCCTTCCTGGGTATCAAGCCACCGGTCTTACACTTCACATTCTTGAAGGTCACTTCCTTCATCCAATTTTCCTAATTTCTTACTTCCTTGTCTCCTCAGTCTATCCGCGCCTCAATATTTATCCTTCGAACTATCTCAAGGTTTCCTCAAATCCTCCCAACTTACAGGGGATAAAATATATTTATCTCTTATGCCTTCAACCATCAATTTAACTCATGGTGAATCACCCTCATCCTGACGATTACATACTTTTCTATTTCTATTGCTACGAGTCTTTAGGGTTTCCTCATACCCAACTTCCTTATCATTCCTCAAACTCTATTGCCTTTATATTCCTTTCCACTTCAGTTTCTTTTTATTTTCCTTTCTCTTATCATTATTTCATGAACCAACACAACATAAGCATTGATTTCAAATATCCCGTCATTCTGGATTTGTGTCCTCAGAACGAATCTTGATAACTTTTACAACTTAGATTCATAATTCATCATACTCATCCATTTTTGTTCTAGCTCCAAAGCTTTTACACTACCTCCATAACCTTAGGAAGTACTTTCCCGAAAATAATTGTCTGAACTTAAATCAGTTTATTATAATCTCTTGCTCCGTGCCTTCCTTGGCCTTTCACCAGCGGGTGGCCTCTCTCTTAGGAGGGTAAGTGACAAAAATAGTCTTTTGTGATTCGTCAATAATTTAGAATCTCAAATGATTCCTGTATTTCCTTTAGCCAGGCTCTTGCCTCGACTGGGTCAGCTTGTTCCTTGGAACTCTGAGAGCTTAGCGACTTAAAGAACCTGAAAGAATTTCTCACCGCATTGTTTCCTCAGGGTGGTGGTTGGGGATAATAGTCTAAGTTCTGTCTAGACTGGTCCATAAATTGTCGTATAGGAGTACCATCTCGGGTCTCCTTTCCTTACTCGACTTTCTGTTTCCTTAGTATGAAATGTTTCAACCTTCTCCCATAATCGGGGTTATCTTATACATTAAAAACCTTGTTTTCCACTCTATTATGTTATGGGTTCTTTCTTTCTTGATGGAAACCTCCCTGACTATCACATTCAGGGTTTGCCCTAAATCTTATTCCTCAAACTATGGCTCTCATCTAAGTTCTCATCCTTAAGCTCTTGAACTTTTGGAACCCAATTTCTGTAGGAACACCTCACTATCCCCTTATCATCTTTCTCGGTGTGGATCTCTTCTCCAGTCATTGACTCTCTGCCTTCATTCATCACTTTTTCTGCCACAATATGTTCTTTTCCAAAAATTCGGTCTGTATTACAATCTCAAACAGCTTTTCGGTACCGGCTCCGGTTACCTTCACTTCTATTTCCATTTTCTCAAAATCTCTTATAAACTATCCCAAAGACATTATCATCTTGGGTCTCTCCTTTTTACTAAAGGCATCAGCCACCACATTAGCTTTCCCCGAATGATAAAGAATCTCCCAATCATAATTCTTGATTAGCTCTAACCGCCTCCTCTGGCGTATGTTGAGCTCTTTCTACGTAAAAATGTACTAGAGCTCCTATGGTTTGTGTAAATCTTGCACTTCTCTCCATACAAGTAGTGCCTCCAATCTTTAGGGAAAAACTATTGCCACGAGCCCAAGCTCATGGGTGGGGATATCGAATTTTATATTCCCTTAATTGTCTTGACGCGTACGCGATTACCTTACCGTGCTGCATAAGCACGCACCCTAAGCCCTTGTGCGAAGCGTCACTATACTTCACAAAATCTCCTTTTCCATCCGGCAACGCCAGCATAGGGGCCGTCACCAACCTTTGCCTCAGTTCTTGAAAGTTGTTCTCGCATTTCTCTGTCCATTCAAACTTCTCAGTCTTACGAGTAAGCCGCGTTAAAGGGGGCTACTATCCTTACAAACTTGAACGAACCTCCGGTAGTGATCGACTAATCCTACATCAGGTAGTCGACCTAACCATGGTCATCAATTCATCAGTGGTCCTTTATTCATTCTTGTCAGGATCCTCCATGGGATCCTCCTCAGCAACTATCCCTTCTAGGACAACATCCTCAATATCAACATCATCCGGTCCTGCGTTAGGACGCTCTATCGGATCCACAATCCGATCTCCAATTAGTAATAAAACATCATCACGCTGTTGCTCCTCAACCTCAGGGTTCGGAGTCCCGCTACCATCTACGATAACGAACTACGCTTCTATCACGATATTTATAAGGGTTCCCATAAGCATTTTAACTGTCAGTGCTACGTTAGGTAGCCCGACTATGAACTTGGCAAGAGTTCTTATTATCTTAGTGAACTTATTATCTTAACGTCCCATCATCTCTGAGGTTTATAACGCTTAGCTCTGATACCACTTCTGTAACACCCCCAGATCCGGGGTCGGGGATCCGGGCTGTCACGAGTTCCATTTCCCTTAGTAACACCCAACCTTAATAATTAATCATCTACTCTATACTGTGACCCCACCATAAACACACACCACACGTTATAGTCTCAGAGATGAACATCCAAAAATAATCACAAGTCATTTTATTCCACAATTATCTGCCAATACACCTTAAAAGGTTTTCTGAATAAATTTACATTTCTTTGCCATTATTACAATTCATAAATATACATAAATCTGGTACATCAAAAGTTGAAGCCTAGTCTATTGGTATTTCCCTACCTCAGCTATAGTGACTTCAACACCTATAGGAAACTGCGGAATGCTTCCTATCCGCTCGCGAATTGGGAGCTTGGTCCTGTTCATCTTGTCTATCTGATGTTGTGTGATGAAAGAAGAAAGCAAGGGTGAGCAGCAAGCCCACCAAAGTAATATGTATAATGATTAACAATATATGAGCCTACTCATAATACTCATGAAAGTCTTGGTCAAAAGAAATGAACCAAGTTGATATCTTAATACGATGAAGTCGCAAAATATTCAGTATATATATATATACATATATACTTTTCAAAATATTGGAAGTCCTCTTCCATGCATAATATACACAGAGTTCCAGTGTATAACTGTATAAAAATATCGTTGCAAGGTGATCTCATATATCTAACCTTGTCTCAACGTTTTTCTGAAAATCTTTGTCATGCATAAGATAATCATTTACTAGATATAAGTTTAAAAGATGAAGTTACAAGATACTCCAATATACTTATATCTTTTCCAAATACTACTTGAACTACCACCGTTCAAGTTATAATTAGTTTCAAAAGTTCATCACGTAGATGAGACTACAAGACCAGATTTGAATAGATTAAATCTTTAAAATATCATCAAAATAAAATGAAGTTACGAGATACTTCATTTGATGCAAACATCATTTTGAAAACTTGACCCTGCCAACACTCAACAATCGCCCAACCGTAGCCTTTCTATCGAAGTGCTCTGGGTAGTGTTGCAGAAATATCCAATTGGATGATGAACTCATTACGGGAGTTTTCCGCGCCAGGAAGACCACTTACGATGATCAGTCGTAGTAGTGCAACCCCACCATTTTCTACATGTAGAGGAGAACCTGTCGGATTTACTTGTCAACCGAACACTGAACTCCTAAGGAATGGACCGCCTTAGCGGAACTTCCAGGCCATTTGGGCCAATATAATAAGGCTGGGCCGGCGCCACTCGACCACTTACGCCACTCCTAGTTCAGATGAAATCCATGACTCTGAAACGTAAAGCTCGTTCCCCCTTTCCCCAAGTAGAAACTTGTTGATACGGCTCCACCAAGAAGTCGTATCTAGTTGGAAAGGAGAACTCACCGATATTTCCCAGGCGATGCCTGTTAATGGATTAACTTGTTCCAAGAATTTTTACTTCCCGAGTGTTGGGTAAGTAATCGATTCATTTAACAAAACAGCAACCTTGTTGCGAATATAAAACATACCATAGAGCCGGATCCCTCAGGTTTTGAGCGAGTATTTAAATCCCCTTCGAAAGGAGGATCTTAAATATAAAAATAAGTTTTAGGATCCGCTCTAACTTTTAAAAATCATTTTGAAGACTCGCAAAACATTTTTAAGAATGTTTGGAGTGATGCTGATTTAATAAAATAAATCAATCCCAATATATTAGAAAATATCTGAATATTATTATTTAAATAATATTTCCATAAAGAATAATCTTTATAAAAATAATTGAAGTAGAAGTTTTGAAACTTATACTTGAAATGAATATTAAATATCCAAAGATATACCTATACGAAAGTACTATCTTTATTTGAATAATCAAAAGTGAGTTTGATTATCGACACCTTATTCTTTAATAAAATAAAGAATATATCTCAGCAAATAATCGGAGTCATAGATCCTCAAATTAATATTCAAATAATATTCAATAAATAAAATAAGCTGAGTCATAAGCCCTCAAATGAATATTCGAAATAATATTCATTAAATAATAAGCTGAGTCATAATACCTCGAATGAATATTATAAATAGTATTCATTAAATAAAATAAAGGAGTCATACATCCTCAAATGAATATCCAAGTAATATTCAATAAATAATATAAAGGAGTCATAAGTCCTCGAATGAATATTCAAGATAATATTCATTAATAAAATAAAGTTATCGAATAAACCTTATTCGATTAATAGTTTTGAAAACTATAACCATATATATATAAATATATATATATATAAAATCTACTCGGGATCCTCGACTCCCGGTTTTAGAAAATGTTTTCACCTTTGGGTCCCTATACTAAGGGTATATGCAAATTACCGCTATTCTCTAGCATAGGTATTATCAACTGAACCAACAGATATATATGACAAGAATACGAAACAGGCATGCATATATATACCATATCAACATGCTTCAATATATCGCAAAATTTGCTAATTAACCAACATGCATCTATCACAAGATAATGCATATACATATATACATCACAACAACAGTATAACGGGTAGAAAACTTGCCTGAGCGACTTGGGGGTTACGAATGGCTCTGGACGAGTCTGGTAACCTATAAGCAACAAGTAAGTTGGAATTAAACCAAAGTCACTTGTAAATCTATACTTTAACTAACTTAGACTCTAACGCTTGTTGTGCGCTTACTAACTCGCTTAAGTCACTCGAGTACCCTCGGCTCCACCATTTTTAATAATTTAACCTTTACGAGTTTTAAAGCGATTCCTTCGCGAGTGTCTTACCAACTGCCTAACACACTTACCATAAATGTTTCTTACCCCAATAATTGGTAAAAAACATCTCCTTCCTTCCCATCTCCTTGCTTGTGTCATCCTCATGATGTCATCCTCCCCTCCTTGTCCTCTTCTCATTGGTTGGGTGACATCATCCTCTCTAATCCCTTTGATTAACTTCCTAATTGTTTGCCTAATGACCGCTGATCTGTTATACTGTTCGCTTAACTTTCGTTTTCGTTTATCGTTTGAAGGATCATACCCGGGATCTTATTACTTAGGTTCCCTTAACCTTTCTCAGTACATTATATTCCTTTTTATGATCCTCTATTATAATCCTTTAATTTAAATCCTTTTTATCCTGTTACCTTATACTCAATTCTTTCCGCATCTAGGGTATTTCCGGGAAAAACCAAAGTGTTCGGAATTGGATTCTGACGATCTTTGCATACACTTATATACTACATAGAGTACTAATAATATCCCAGAATATCCATATCAGAACCCTTACATAGTGTGGCATGAAAAGTTTTCTCATTCAGCAAAAACACTATTCATAAGGGTTTCAAAATTTCCCAAAAATTGGGGTTATTACAGTCTCCCCTCCTTAAAAGGATTCCGTCCCGGAATCAGATAGAAAATGAATTGGGATACTTTCTTAGCATTACACTTTCTAACTCTCAAATAAATTTTCCCACATTGTGGTTCTTCCATCAAACTCTGAATAGTTTGATAACCCTTCTCCTAAGCACTTGTTCCCTTTTCACCCTACAACCCTTCCTGGTTGCTCCATATAGGTTACGTCGGGTTGTATATCCATGCGCTCATATGCCCCTATTTATCTGGCATCTGAATTACACTTCCTTAACACTGATACATGAGACACGTTACGACCTGCTACATGTTCTGGGGTAAGGCTAGCTCATATGCTAACTTCCCAATACTTCTTAATATATTCAAGGGTCCAACAATTGGTGGACTTAGCTTCCCTTTCTTTCCGAACCTCATCCTTCCTTTTCAAGGGAATACCTATAACAACACTAGGTCCCCTATTTCATACTCTTTTTCCTTTCGTGTCAAATCAACATACTTATCATGTCCATCTTGGGCTACTACCAGCCGTCCTCTGATTAGATCTATCATATCCTTGGACCTTTGGACCACTGCTGGTCCGAGCATCTTGCGCTCTACAACTTCATCCTAACAAAAGAGAGATCGACATTGTCTTCCCTCAAGGATCTCATAAGGCGATATCTCAATACTAACATATGATCTATTGTCGTAAGAAAACTCAATCCATGTTAAGTGATCATTCCAATTTCTTTCAAGTCTATTGCACAGACTCTCATTATAGCTTTTAGCATTAGAGCTTTTGCTTCTCAATACCCATTCTTTTCCAGTTCGTAATCGCTACTACCTTCCGTTCCTAATATTATACTGGTTATACTTTTGCTCATTAGCGTTCTATAACCTTTTAATAACCATGCCAACCTTAGTATCACGAATGTGTTTCCATTCCGAATACTACCACAACTTTATTACTCCTTTTTCAGCTGTTTCTATTTTCGAAAGCTTAATCCTTCATATAGAAGTAAAAGAATTTATTGAGAGATCACTATGATCATGAACACTTGTTATATCGCATAGTTAGTACAGAAGGTGGCCAGCCTTTAGTACTTGACAAGCAATTAAACAATAGATGGTATCCTACTAGGCTTCTATCACACAGATAGATAGTCATTCGGCAATACCTCCCCTTCTGGAAGGGTTGTTCTTCTCAGCTTACATGAAATGAAAAGGAGAGAAAAGAACGAATTGAAGAGAATTGTATATATATAAAAATATACTGCCACAAAATATTTGGCTTGGAACCTACCTCTGAACTATAGAGGTTTGTCATAGGAGAACAAAACATATATATATTTATATCAACATCAAGTCCGACTGGTATACTTTGGGTTGATTGTTGGTTGTTTGATTGATTGTTGGTGTCGGCTTGAGTCCGACTGGTAGTCAATAATATAAAGGATATGTTGCCCAATTAGTTTTGGAAAATATCCTACTTTTAAAGATAGAAGTATACTTCTGTGTGTTATTGATATTCATGTTGATACTTCAAATAATTATGATCTCGGTTCTTAAAAGAGGTTGTTATCGCCAATTAGATTATATATAATTGGTATTTGATTTCATTTAGCTAGTCACCACTTGGTGCAATTGATCAATTAAGTGAGTTAATTGGTTAATTTTACCAATTAATGGTCAGTTAGATGAGAATCAATTCCAATTAGATTAAGTCAAATTTTGATGTGATTTTCAAATCCGAAATCAAAGCAATGAGGAATTTGGAGAAGGTAAGGACACCAGTGAAATTCAAAAAAAAAATGCTACAAGTGTGTGAGGCTTTACTTGGATGAATATGCCCTTTGTAATAGAAAAGAGAAATAAAAAGTTATTTGTATGGACAAGTGAGAAGAATATTTTTAAGAACTAAAGATTTAAGATAGAGCAAAGAGAAGGAATAAAGGAAAAGAAGAAGGGAGGTGGAATAAAGAAGAGATTAGTAACTACACCAATATGGATTTTGTTAGACAATCAAAGAGATTGTATCATCTGCAATAAGGTTTTATTAAAGGACTTGAAGATATACCAATATAGAACGACGATGTAATGAGAATTACTCCAACATACTGGAAAACTCGCGAATACAACATCTGACATAAGGTAGAAATTAATAATGATAGTAACGTATATGAATTGAAAGATTTCGATCCAGAGTTAGCCACATGAATGGTTTATTTGATGAAGAACCGAACAGTACTATTGGAAGACTCACTTATGTTAAGAAGAAATAATGAACTAGGAGAATGAAGAACTTAAATAGGAAAGAAAGTGGAAATAAAAAGATGATAAAGAAACATTAGAAGATGCCATGATATAGGTAATATATGGGTATTATGTGGGACATAAGTAAAGTGAAGAATTGATGAAACATTTGTAAATTGAGACAGGGAATGCATCCCAGGAGTACGATTAAGTAATGAGGGCTAAAAGAAAATATCTAGTGACCAGACATGAAGGGAAAATGGGGGAAAGCGTTAATTGAATCATTACTGATAGGTTATCCTAAACCTAGTCATTCTCTTTTATTAATGAACAATTTATCCAATAAGTGGGTTAGTTGCTGCTTGAAGTAATGGTAGTACGTCATCAGATCCAGGAATTGATTGTAAATGATCAATACTATTTGATTGGAGATTTGACAGAAATATTTAGAATAAAATGAATTATATCGAACCAGAATAGTATATACCACTCCTAGATGAACGAACATTAAGTACGGCAGAACTAAAAGATAGGAATTTGGCTAAACATCGATAACTCAAGGGATTCAAGTTACTTCGAGAATATGATACAAGACATAGATGTCGAAGAAGACTTTATGATAATATAGCACAAAGAAAGAATAAACGTTATATGTGACTAGACGTCAAGGAAGAGCATTTCAGTCAGTTTCGTATGAGAACTCCTTGGAACCCAAAAAAATGATAGTATGGGTTAGAATATGCGGCTGATGCCTCTAGGTTTGTATATTTTCTTCTAAATAGTAAGAGATTTTTGCTCGGCAGATATACTCGATTGTGATTCAAGTAAATTAAGGTATGATGATAAGTTTGTGCATCAATCATATCCAGTTTATATTTTCTCGCTAATTCTTAATTCTGGGGTAATTTCGAGAACGTTAGAAATCGAATGCACCATGGTTTCAGTATATCATTCGTAGATGGACAAGAAGATTAAGGGAACGATTAAAGAGCCTCAAATGCGATTGGAAGCGATTAAAACTAGGTTAATTGAACAAAGAAACATATGGGAATGAGGTTCAACAACTAGTAACTATTGGAAACGTTTATGAGCATGAATTACTAGAATTAGAAAGAAAAGGGAATTAATATGCATTATGCTGGTCCTTTTGAGACAGTAAAATAGACAGGATAAGTGTAAGTGAGTTGGCTTCACCGCCACACGTATAGCAGGTTCATAGGGTGTTTATATGTGTATACTCAAGAAGAGTAATTTAGCTCCATTATATATATAAAATGGAGACTTGAGTTGAGTTATATGAGCAACTAATAGAATATGATGTCTGCAAGAGGCTGTTGAGTAATAAAATTGATGTTGCAAGTTAAAGTTTATGAAAAGTTGCAAGGTTGAAGGATCAACCTGAGAAAATGGAAGTGAGATACTTGAATGTATCATTATCTGATCCTTAGTGTGATTTTAAGGACAGAATCCTTTTAAGGGGGAAGGATGTAATATCCGGGATATAGCGTGTATTTATTTTTATCAATAAATAATTATTATGTGATTATTATGTGAATTTTGGTAAATTATCTGATGATTGATATTGATATTTAGATGTTTATGTGTGATAAAAAGTGAGTATGTTAATTTTAATATGTCTAGAATAAAGTATGGATAATTTTGATATTTTTTTGGTAATTTTTGGATCATTATATGATTTTATAAGGATTTATGGATTTTAATAATTATTTTCTGAGTAATTATAAAACTATTTTATAAAACCAGGAATCATCCAACTTCAACCGTTTTTGCGTTTTTACAACCTAAAATTCTTCGGAAAACACCTTCCTAACCCAATCCGATTATTATGAACATTTTCCGAGTTTGGACTTTTTCGATCCGAGGTACGGTTTGACCGGTACGAGTCCCAGCGCAAAATTTTCGATACGTAATCATTTTGATAGATCAATAAAACTTGTATTCTCAAAAGACGGGATATTATTACATTATCTTCATATAAAATGTTTTATAAGAGGCCCGATTTTGATAATTATCCAAAACGGGTATCAAATCAAATCATTTTTGTTGTTACTTAGCGGCTAAGTAACCTATTTCCGGATCCAATACGATCCAACGGGTATTAATATTCCATAAGTATAAATAGCCTTTTTTCTTATTTTATTTTATTAATATATTCATAAACAAACAAGAAAAACATAGAAATTACAGAGAAAAACCCAAAAATCCGTCGCGTTCTTGAGAATCAAACCCAAAAACGAAAGCGTTACCGAACTCGGAATCGAGCGTGCCATATACCGAATCGAAGCTCTCGAAAAACTCTTTCAGAATCAATCATCAATTTCAGTGCAGAAATCAAGGTTCTATTCCTATTTATTTATTTTAATACGAATTAATTAATGAATAAAATATGAAATTTTGATTTTGATGTTGTTTATGTGATTTGATGATTGTATTTTGTAGATAATTTTGTCCTGATCATTTTGGTATATAATATGATGAATTTGGAGTTCAATAACTTGTAGAAAATTGAGTTTGATTATCGATATAATTAAATTAGGGTTTATAGGTTTGAATGTTCTTAATTGATTTTTAGGCGTTTCTTTATTAAGGGTTATTAGATTCAATTGATTACACCAATAAATAGATTGTTGAAAATCGAATCGATTGGTATAAACGTGATGAACAAAGGATTACGGGTTGAGCTCACCGGAAAAGGAACAGTGGCGGCGGCAGTTTGAACTTCGGCTGGATTTTCCGGCCAAAACCTGTATCGTTTGGCAATTTTAATTGCATGATGTTACTCTTGAGAACATAATCTTCGGATATGCAAAGTTTGATCGAGTTCTGGGCCATATCGAGGATTCCGGCCACTTTTCCGATGAGCCCGGGCGGCGACTACAAAAAATGCAGTTCAGCCCCCTGACTTTTGGAGATGGTGACGTTTAGTCACCCAGTTTTCTATAATTACAGAAAAGTCCCTATAGATTTCAATACTTTCGAATTTGAGATTTTGGTTTCAAAATTTATAAAACTAGGATTTCTCTTTTGAAATCACTTAAAAATTGTATTATCTGATTATATTATTTTAAAAAAATCAGTTTTAATTTTTTTAAATTCCAAAATTCATTATTTTAAATTCTAAAAATTATTTTTAATTCGAAACTAAATCTAAATTATTTAATTAATTAATTTTAGTTGATAATTAATTTTTTAATTAGTCAATTAATTTAAATATTAATTGATTTAATTAGTTATTAATTAATTTTAGTTGATTATTTAATTAAATTTAATTATTTCTTTTGATTTTAAAATTCCGAAAAATAGTTTCGAGTTTTAAAATATTATTTTAAATTATTTTCAAGGCTCGATAATTATTATGAAATGATTTTAAAGTCAGATTCGGGTGTTCAGACCCTATTATTTATTTATAAAATGATTCGAAGACCCGTTTTAATTTCGAAAAATGTTCAAAAATTTGTATTAAATACCTGAAAAATCATGTTAACCCTGAATCTTCTTTGAAAAATTATTTTGATCGAATATCTTATGTTATATGTGCTACGTGCTATCTGATTGATGTGTTATATGCCTATGTGGTTATTGTTTGACTGTTTTGGTCATAACTTTCAATCCGTAAATCGGATTTGGGTAAAATGAATGATAGATAAAAGCTTATGAGGTCTATGTGACGATTATAATAATATGAGATTGAATATTGATAGATACTTATGATGCCTATCAGAGTAAGCGAGGCATAGAAAAAGAAATCCAGTGATCAGTAAATAGAACTGGAGCGTAGAAAAAGAAAGCTAGTGATGGTGAATAGAAGCAAGGCATGGAAAAAGAAAAAAAGTGATTGTTGAGTAGAAATGTTAAACGAATACAAGTGAAGTTGGAAATCATCTGTGATAAGGCAAGTACTTATGAACCTTCCTCAAGATATATTGCAAATATTTCTGAACTTTCTCATAACATGTTGCTAGTATTCAAAATAGTTCTGCTTTATATTGTAAATGCTTAAATTATTCAACCTTGAACCTTGTTCACATCATTGAACTTGAGCTGTACGCCTCATTCTTTGTAAACCACCAACTGTTGATTTTCCAGATATTAAACCATACAAATTCAATACTACTCCACAAATACATTTACACTATAAACCAAATACTGAAACATAATTACTTGAGCATACAAAAACTTATATATCCTAGAATACACTTTGACATCAAAGATCGATACCCTGTATTATCATTGAACCATTGTTCATCAGATACCTCATTCTTCAACAGCTGGTGATACCTATGAAATATTCTATACTCTGAGATAAATGTTTTATCAATGTTAATCATGATTCCGTTTTATTGAATTATAATGATTATTATGTTGAATTGATTTAAAATTATTGGTTTTATAAATGTGGACCAGATTCGTGGTCATATTAGGCCAATGTGCCCTGGATCCAGTATAGAGAGCAGAGCTATGTGCCTTACTCGGGGTTAGTGCATGACTGATCAGCAGCCTAACCTTGGTTTTAAAAGTTAAAATAAATATCCAATTCTAATGATTACTTGACAAGAAAATTGATTCCTCTGAATCATTTCAATTGATCATTGTTTAACCTCAGTTATTGCTATTATGACTTACTGAGCTAGTTAGCTCACTCTTGCAAATCTGTTTATGTTATTCCACAGTTAAAAAGGAAATTGTTGGTAACGAGGATTCCCAGACCAGTGTGCGAGCTAGGATTCCAGGTTAAGTTAGATCGAGATAGCAGGAGCTTTATATTTAGTTTTGAGTTATGTAAGTTAAACTAGTTGGGTTTTGGTACGATGTGTTGCGTAGTATCAATTCGAGGTACGCGTATGTAGTAAGTTATCTAAACGACTATCTTTCTACGATTGGTTCAGTGTCAGTAAGGAAGATCAAGCTAGAGACCGAAGGCGGTGAGTTGAACCAGGTTAAGTACGCGTAAGGCAAGTTTTCCCCTATTCTAAATTCAGAATAGTGAATTATATCCCATTTTTCCATATCAGTTACCTTTGATAATTCTTGTTCATATACACTGTTATGCAATTATTGAATCTTGTTTCTATTTCATTTCGATTCTTGATTTCTCTCAATTAATTAAATCCTTTATTCATATTCCAATACTTTTACCCTTGTTACATATACTCGGATATATCCTGATGTTGGGATACATCAAAAGCATTCCAATTGTTCCAGATGCTAAACCTTGGACTGGATGGTTACGATACGGGCTGGGTTTAACCCAGACCTTTAATTAATAGGCCATAGTTGCCTAAGTACTCCTTATGTTGGTTGGGTCTATGCAGTTGGGTATATATACGCACTATATCCTAACTGATTAGCACGTTATAGTGCATATGTTGGTTCTTGTTTCCAGTCTTGTTCATTTGACACTCGCCAGTGTTGGCAAATTATTACCCTATCCAGATACAGATGGTTGTTCAAACCAACAGTTTATTGATTCATTTATTCTTCTCTCTTTATAATATATATATTGTTGCAGGCTTGTTGAGCAATTTTGGCTCATCCTCTTTTATTGTTATTCCTATTGTTTTTCAGTAAAGGTAGAGAATGAAATCCATCAGAACCCGCGTAGTCAAGAAGCGAGTCAAGCAGCGGGACCCTCTTATACCAAGAGTGTTCATCCCTATTCCCGAAGAGAGCTTTGAGTTACCAGATCAGGTGTAACAGGATAAGTAGTATTATGGTTTGAATAAAAGTTTATGTTGTTTGAATAAAAGTTGTGTGGTGAGAATGTAGATAGAATAAAGTTTTGTAACAAAGAGAGTTCTTGAGACAGATTGTTTTATTTGGGTTGTAATAAAGCTAATGTATCATTCTTGTTTTCAACTCTTAACCTTAAAAGATCCTGAGTAGTAGTAGTTTAGGGTAATGATTATATTTATATTCCGCTTGTGCAAGTTTAGTTTGTAGTTGTTAGTAATAATGCCCCAAATCTATACCCCGGATTTGGAGGGTGTTACAAATTCTGCTATAGATAGTTCGACTATATTGAACATGGTAGAGTGGTATGGGGGTAAGCCCAATCCTAAAGGGCTTGGTTATTCGTTTGATTTGTGTCCGGGCAAGCGTCCAGCTGATTAATATTATGGTGATGGTTCAAAGAAAGCCTGTGAAGCGGGTTGGAGAGATCAGTTGGGTAAGGAGATAGAGCCGTCTCAGTTACAGGAATAATCGAAGAAGGGCAATAGGCAGTACAGGCGTCTGGCTAGGAGGATGGATACGATGCATGACATCCACAGCAGGTATAATGACTCGGAATTTTGCGACATAATTATGTGAATAAAATATGATTTTTGTGGTGTAATTATAAATTATGTGATTAAATGATTTTGTTGGTTAATTGTCCTTGTTGTATATTAGTAACTGGGAGTGTAGAAAGATGTGTTCCAATTTGATGCGTCAGCTTAGGGGTTAAGCTATGTTGTTGTGCCGTCAGATAGAACGGAACCTGTCTTAAAAGGGATTAAAGTCTTTAAATGTAAATTACGTGTTGATATGTGAAATTGAATTTTTAAGTGAGTATTATGTTCTAGTGAGGTGTCGGTTGGTAAAGATAATTGTGAAGCGTAATTGAAACGCTCAACATCGGGCCGTCAACCAGAACGCAACCCGTTACGCAAAAAGAGGAATAATAATAAAAAAGGGAAAATTCATGATCAGACATGAGTTTTGATGTGTAAATATATGTGCTTGCTTGTCTGTATGCATGATTACATGATTTGTTGATTTTTAAAAAGGATTTAAGGGATTTATTTGAATTTGAATAAGGTTTATTGAACCTTTATACATTTTTATAAAATTATTCGAGTAAGGTTAATGCGTGGAATTTGTTTTGTTATCTTCAAAATAGTCCTAGAGACTTTCTAAAAATGATAGAAGGATTTATTTCGTGATCGGTGCATTTTAAAATGGCTTTTATCGGGTTATAATTCTATTTTTCGCAAAATATTGTAAAATCCGTAGTGAATCAAACGTTCGCTCAAAAATTATTTCAAAAATATGGCCGAAAAGCTAATTTGGAGATCTTTATTCTAAAATCATTATTCTTTGCATTCCCAACTTTTCTGAGAGAGTTATTCATTGTTTAATTTATTTTTGGAGTTTAGAGTAAAAGAGAAAAGATAATAGAAATAGGAAAAATTATGTAAATACCAAAGTGCCCCTCCCTTTTATTATAAAAATCCACCTCCCCCTTTCTTTTTCTTTTCTTCACCCGACTCTACTCTCTCTCATCTCTCACTTTCTCTCATCTCTCTCTTTCTTTCTCACTCTCGAAGCTCTCTCTCTCTACCTATCTCTTGGTATATAGTCTCTCTCCCTCTCTATTTCTTTGAAATCCTCCATGAAACTTCATCCTTGTTCCATATATGAGCTTCTATTCTTGTGCATGTGTGTGTAGATGCTTGCATGCGAGTGTGTGTGTGTGTGTGTGTTTGGGTTCGGTTTTGAGCTGAGTGCCGAGTTCTTGCTTTATAAACCCGAGATAATGTGATTTTTGTGATGATTGTGTCTTGCATTGTGTGTGTTGCTGTATTTTTGAAAGTAAATCAGGGGTTTTGTGATTACACCCTCGAATGAGGGCACCACCGTGAAACCACCGCTACCGGTGATGAACTCCGGTGAACCGGTGGTGAGTGATGATGTTATAACCGAGCTCTAGTATTTATAAAACTTATTTTCGGTGTTTGCATGTGGTGATTACCTAAAAACCGAATGGGTTTTTGATTTTAAAAGTTATTGAGTTGATTTTTGTTGATTAAAGTGATTGTGGATTATTGTTTTAGGATAATAGTGAGAAATTAGAATAATTGATGATTTAAGGATTTGGAATATTGTTTGCATGTGATGATTGCGAGTCGCCGGTCATCTATCTTCTCCATAGGTCCGGCGGCTACGCCGCCTTCTCTTGCTGCCGTTTGATCTTGTGAACCCGAATCCCATTTCCAAAAACTTGTTTATGGATTTTAAAAGTTAATTCAAAATTTATTTCTTATTTTCAAAAATCATTTTTAAATTCTAAAATTAATTTAGTTAATTATTTTAAATAATTAACTAAATTATTTTAATTCCAGAAAATTATTTTCTTTATTATTTTAAAAAATCAAAATTTGATTTAATTATTTATAATTTATTTTAATTAATTATTTATGGATTTAATTAATTAATTAATTCATTTAATTATTTAATTTATCTATAAATAGTTAAAAATTAGATGATTTTAAAATCTTATTACAACCAAATGAAAAGTTATGAATTCATAGTATTTTAGATGATTTTTTGAGATTTTTAAAAATTTATCTACTAAGTATTTTTATTTAAATAAAGCAAATGACTTCAAAATTAAAAATAAATAGTAGATAAATTTTAAAAAAATCTTATTATATTATAGAAAATACTAGAATTCATACATTTTCATTTGGTTGTAATAGGATTCAAGAAAAATATATAGAACTCCATAAAATAAATTTTAATTCTCGAGCACATATTTTGAGGTATATATATCATATTTATTATGAATTTAGTGATTCAAATGATACCCCGTTAACTTTGATGATTAAACTGATATATGGCGTTTAGTTGAGTGACCACTTTGATATTTAACCCTATTTAAAATTAAGCCAAATAATGATTTAAAAATCATTTTGAGCTTTTAAAATTTATATAAAGGTATTTAAAAAATTCAATTTATATTATTATTAATTGAATTATTCTTATTTTATTCATAATAAATCAACCTTTCGTCCGTTTAATGGAAATACATATGCATCAAGACTAAGAGATATGACAGATAGTTATAGATCAGAGGATTATCAATTGAGGCAAGTATTCCTAACATATCCTCTAAAATACTACAAATATTTTTTCGTTCCTATTCTAAGTTCAGAATAGTTAAATGTTTTTATATTTCGTTGCAATTACTCTCATTTATTCCAGTGCCTTTTTTAACTTGTTCTTTGATTATCGATTGATCTCTTGAGCAAATACCCATTAGTTCGGGTTATTTGCGAACCCAGAATCGGGATGTTTTGAAATCAAAATGATTTGACATGAAAATACTCCACGGACTGGATGGTTATGATGAGGGCCAAGAATGAGTTGGACCCTAAGGGCCAGAGATGGTTGGTCCCTTGATTATTAGGCCATAGTTTCCTGGGTACCGCATATGTTGGTTGGGTCTATCCAGTTGGGTATAGATTCGCACTATATCCTGACTGCTCAGCAGGTTATAGTGCCTATGTTGGTTTCTAGTGTCTCGTCTAATTTATTGTTGATCGTCATTAGCATTCCTTCTTGAATAGTTTATAATTACAAAATCAAACAAAGATTTGATTCAAAGGGATGAAACATTGAAATGTTCACTGTTCTTTTACAGAAAAATGTGATTTATTATTTAAGGCCAATGAGGGCCGACGTTTTGTTCGCTCAACTGTTTTAAATAAATAAAGATGTTTTGAAATCATTCAACAATCGTTTCCAGGAGTTTCTTTGATCTGATACCTGGAAACCATTTATGATACTTGCTGGGCATTTTTGGCTTACTCTTGCTTTATGAACTCTTATTTCTTTCAGTGTCAAATGAGGACAAAAGTGAATAGCTTTTAATAGACAGCAAAAGTGGAGAGATCCCAGCTGAGGAAATTTGGAGGTGTCAGAGTGATCAATACGAGGAAATTAGTAAAAAGGTAATGAAATTGTATTTAGACATTGTAATTTTAGAAGGTTAGATTCTTGTTTCATATCATAACCTGTAAGCGATCCAGAATAATGAGGGGTTGTCTGTATATTTGTTTTAATATACCGGTTTATATTGTTTAAAGTTCTGTAGTGACAGCCAATCCTGACCCCGGATTTGGGGGTGTCACAGCGCGGCTCGGCGCAAAATTTTCAATACGATAACCATTTCGATAGCATTATCTCCGTACAAAGTGCTTAATAAAAAGCCCGGTTTTAATAATTATCCAAAACCTTTGATGCTTATCCAAAACAAGATAATCTTTATCCAAACGTTATCCGATTGGATCGTTTTTGCAATTACTTAGCGGCTAAGCAACATATTTATCGATTCAACATGATCCAAAATATACCAATATTCCATAAATGTTAATAGACCTTTTTTTATTTCATTTTATTCGTACAATCATAATCAGACAGTAAAATACAGTAAAATACAGAGAAAACCCTAATTAAATGTTGCGTTCTTCATAATCAAACACACAAACGAAGGCGTTATCGAACTCTGATTCGGGCGTGCCATATATCAAATCGAAGCTCTCGAAAAGTTCCATCTGAATCAATCAACCATTTTTGTGCAGAAATCAAGGTGCTTTTCTTATTTAATTATTTTAATTTGAATTATTTATTAATTAAAATATGAATTTTTGTTCCTGATGGTGTTTGTGCGATTTGATGTTAGAATCATGTACATCTTTTCTTCCTGGTCATTTTGGTATAATATATGACTAATTTGGAGTTCAATAACATGTTCAAATTACTGTTTGATTCTCGAATTGAAAAACTAGGGTTTATAGCTTTGAATGTTCTTAATTGAAAACTAGGTGTTTCTTTGTTAGGGGTTATTAGATGAAATTTATTACATGGTTGTGTAGATCATGGAAAAACAAGTTGAATGGTATATTGGAAATTTACAGACGATTCCTGGAACAGCTTAATCGACTTCGCCGGAAAAAGGTTTGAGTTCGTCGCCGTCGAAGTTTCAGACGGATTTTCCGATCAAATTATGCGTTGTTTGTTGATTCTAAACTATGATATAGGTTCCTGGCATGATACTCTATGATTCTGCATGTTTTTAGATTGATCTCGGCTCGAATAAGATTTCCCGGCGAGCTCGGGGTCACCGGCAATGGCGACCGCCGGCATAGGTCGGGGGGCGACGACGGAATTACAGAAATGCCCCTGAGTTTTGCAAAATTTATGAAATATAATATTTTGTTTACTAATTTTCAGAAATTAAATTTTCTTTTTTTATAAAATTTTCAAAAATTGATTATAATTATTCTAGATTTCAAAAATTCATTAATTCTTTTCTGAAAATTATTTTTAATTTAAAAATAAATCTTAATTATTTAATTAATTAATTTTAGTTGATAATTAATTATTTAATTAGTCAATTAATTTAAATATTAATTGTTTAATTAATTTAATTAGTTATTAATTAATTTTAATTGATTATTTAATTAGATTTAAATATTTATTTTGATTTAAAAATTCCGAAAAATAGTTTTGAGCTTTAAAATATTATTTAAAATTATTTTAAAAGCTCGATAATTATTTTTAAATTATCTTAAAGTCATATTTTGGTGTTCAAACTCTATTATTTTATTATAAAATGATTCGGATTCCCGTTTTAATTCCGAAAAATGTTCAAAAATTCATATTAAATACCTAGAAAATTATTTTGACCACGAATCTTCTTTGAAAAATTATTTTGATCAAATATCTTACCTGCTATGTGTTACATATGATCTGATTGCTGTATAAAATGATTGTTTGTGCATTGTTTGACTATTTTTGCTGTAACCTGTAATCCGTACGTTGGATTTGGGTGAAACGAAGGGTAGATGGAAGCTTGTATCGAATAGATTGAGATGAGAAGTTATGTTCATAAGTAGGTGGTCAGTGATGTCTAATAGAGGAAGTGAGACATAGAAAGGGAAAGCAAGTGGTCAGTGAGTGGAAACCAATTGACAAGTGTTAGTAAAGTGAAAGCGAATTGATAAGGCGAGTGTCCCTGAACTTTCTTGTAGTATAATTGCAAGTGCTTCTGATCTTTCTTGTAGTGTATTGCAACTACTTATAAATGCTCTTCATTATGTTGCAATTATTTCGAATAGTTCTTGTTCTATATTGCAAGTAATTTGAAGTACTTAACCCTAAACCCTGATTCTTATTGATCTTGAGCCGTAAGTCTATTTTTTGTAAACCATTGATTGTTAAATTCTTGGATACGAACCACACATATCCGATAGTACTCCACAAATACATATCTACCACATACTGATTCTTGATATGAGATTGTTAACACACGAACCTTTATGCCTTGTACAACAGAAGACCATTCCTTGTAACCTTTGAACACTTGGTCTACTATATTCTGATTCTTTCCATGGATTGAAAGTCAATCTTCCTTTTTGCCTTGTTATAACTTTATGGTATTGACAATCATCCTTATATTATTGCTTTCAATCTTCTCTGGATTTAAAGTCAATCTTTCAATCCAAATCATTGCTTATCAGGAAATTTGATACCCTATATCATTTCAATTGATCATTATCTAATCTCAGTGTTGTTATTGTGACTTGCTTAGCTAGTTAGCTCACTCTTGTGAATCTGTTTATGTTCTTTTCCAGTTAAGAAGGAAACTGGTGGTGGTGAGGATCTCTAGTCGAGTGTGCAAGCTAGGCTTTCAAGTTGAAATGGAATAAGCTAGCGGAAGTTGTGTGGCTTAGTGTGTGTTAAAAGTGTGTAATAAAGTTTGGTACATTTGTAATACATAAGATTGTGGCTTGTAGACATACTTTGAACTGTTGCGATCCGAGGATATGGTAAGTAGGGTCATTGCATATATTGTTATTATATAAACAGGGTTATATATGGTGTGTGTGTGTTCTGGACCCCAAACTTCTGACCTGGGTTTGGAGGGTGCCACATGTTTGGTATCAGAGCTACATTTTAAAAGTCACTGCCACAAGCCTAGATTGTCGGGTATGGGTAGAAGGTTAAGATTAGAATTAAGAAATAGAAAAATAGAACGTCGAGAGGTTTAGTGTGACTAAATGGTAGGTTTTAGTATGATATGTGATGAGATTCGAGATTCTTACCTTGCAGCTAACTTTCTGATAACAGCGATAGCAGATTCCTTTATCCCGATTGAAAGAGATATGTCCTAAGTCCAATCATGTATGAGGATTTAGGAATAACTTTTATGTAATCTGTTTTGATTTCATTGATATTAATAAAAGGATTGTTTTGTTTCTATTGCGGGCTCTATCTATTTAAATGTTTAAATAAGATATACCACATTTTAGAGTAAAGCTTTTTATGGATTCTGATGAGATCATAATAATGAGACCTAAAAGATAATAACTCTAAACTTAAATAGTTCCTGGTCGTAGGATTACTAACTGGTAATTAATAATCCGCAAAGATCGGTGCATACTATGCTTGCTTCATTATGAAGGATGTCTGTTCTCATAGACATTTGTGCAGTGACACTATAGCTAGTATGTAGGTGCTTATAATAGAATAAGTTCACTAAACATGACTCACACAGCTGAACAACTGATGGAGTTCACTCACGTGTCAGCAGTTGTTCACATAGTGATAGTTGTACAAGTATCCTTAGACTTGAGGTCATCATAGCCATCTTGTGTACACTGAACTATTCTTTGGTTTAGTTCTTAGTCTCAAGGGACAATTATAAGGGCTCTACTGGGTATAGGAATTTGTACACGAAGATAGTGTATGATCAATAAAGGATCTACCCCTTCTAGTGTAGGAAGAGAATGTTCAATGCTGATCCACTTATGTTAGTTCAAGAATCTCTGGCCAGAGTGAATGAAATTAGAAAGGAGTTTCTAATTTACATTAAATAGAACTAAGCATAGTGAATGGGAAAGCAAGTGATTAAATAAGATAGGCTTGACACAAGTTCCATGCCTTGTATTTAATCGTGACATTACATGGTAGAAGGAATTAATTGTACGGTAACTACTCACTGAATAGGTTCTTGGTATTCTAAGCAGTTAATTCGTATTATCCGGATAGTCGCGATATGCTGAGAAGTATTCCTCACGATGTAGAATAAATATGATTAATTAATTAATCATATTTAATGAAGTAGAGAATTTATATAAATAATGATAAAATAGTTTTATTATTATTTATTTCTACTACCGGCTTAATATTGAACCTACATGGTCACACTATAAAAAAGAATGATTTAATGGTGGAGGAATTAATTAATAATGGCTGATAATTATTTATTTATGAAATAAATAATTAATTGGCAAATTTAATAATTGATTAAATGAGATTTAATTGATTGTAAATTAATTAAGAAAAGGTTCTTAATATTATTAATTAAGAATTTAATTTTTGGAAATTAAATCAAGTGAGAGAATTATTTCTAAAGAGTTTAGAAAAAGGATTAATAATTAAAAGGTGTTTTAATTATTAGTGAGAATAATAAAGGGTTAATAATAATATTTTATGGGAAAATTTTCAGCTAAAAATTTTGCCTATAAATATACTATTATAAACCCTATTTTTTCCTCAACCAAAAAGATTTACAAAACCCTAATTCTCTCCATCTCCTCCTCCTTCATTACATCGTTTTTTTGGTGGATACCGTTGGAGTGCTTCATACTTGAGGAGCAGCTGCTAAGGATCTCCGTTCATCGTTCTTGGATCGCTATTAAAGACCTCCATCTTCCATTAACGTAAAGCTTCTTAAGGTAAACATACTGAACTACAAATTAAATATTATTTTTTCGCATGGATCCTGCGGAGGGTTTCGGTTTTTTAAGATTAAATTTACGTTTTCGCTGCGTTTATGTGCTAAAAACCCTTCAATGGCATCAGAGCTACTTGAGAAAAGTTTTTAATTCGTTTATGTGTAACTGTTTCAATATATGAGCATGTACGTGATTCGCCATGATTTGATGTTGATATAATATGCTTATATATGTATGGTTTTGAATATATGATATTCATGTGAGTTGTATAATCATAAGATGATTATGTAATCTGTATATATACTGATATATACATGATTTATGTTTGTTCTAATTATGAGAATCATATTAGATACGGATTCTGAATTGGCTGCTGCAGATTTCCTGAAATCTGGGTCTGATGTCCGATTTACGCAAACGAATACCCTATTCCATAGGTAAACGAGTGTCTGAACAAAACTGATAGCTTATGCTATGAACGACTAGTCTGTAAGGCGTTTGACATCGTTTACTGCCCGTAAACAGTGATTCTTGTTTTTCTGATTTAATTCTGATTTTTCTGATTTTTGTCATATTTTCTTTTTATGATTAGATCATGGATAATATGATATGTTAAGATCAGATTATGTGTTTTAACATGCTTTTATGTGTTGTATGAGCATGGTGGATGGTTATGGCCTTTCGACCTTAGTGTAATGGTTTTGGTTTTGTTTTAAATACGACTTGCATGTCGTCAATCTTTGTAATCATAAATCTCGAATGTAACTCGAGTTATTCTTGTAAGTTCATTAGATTAGTTTTACTTTCAATCATGTAATGTAATTGAAGACTCAAGAAGGCTATCCAATAGAGGTGATACATAGAAGAAGACGAGGCATACAAGAAGTCTAAACAAAGAAGAAGACTTATGTAATAAGTAGTTGTATTTATTTCCATCACCATATTAGATTGACCTTGATCTTTATCATGAGCTTGATAAAGATCACATAGGATGGGGCCATAACCAAACACATTTACTTTATTACACTTTACATTTACTTGTTTATTTAATTTTATATATGAGATATATGCCTATGTTTACCATGCGATGATAGATTTAGGTGAACTTAAATCAATATAAGGCGTGCTCTAGAAAATCTAGAATAGGAATCGTTTCTTGCCTTAACAATAAATATTATGAATACGATCATGAGATTCTTGTGTTTATGAAACACGTAATTGAATATGAATTTTCAATATTGAGAGAAAGGATGATTCTGTCAACAACAGATTTCTATCTGTAAGAAAGGGTTATTAAGTGACGCCTCTTGACAATGCTCCACCCGATCTGGGAATCATCTGATTATCGATTATTGATTTGAAATATTTAATTTAAAAGGAAAAATCTCTTTATAATATGATTAATATTGTAACGTAATATAATCCCTCTAAAATTAAATAATATCAAGTAGTAATTGGCCAATGACACAACGGGCTTGTGTCGGTCATAGTCTTCCAACATGGTAGAAAGTGGTTCTTATTTTTAAATCATTGTCGTTTCATGCTACAGCCGAGGGCTTTGATTTCAAAATAAGAAATACTTGTCTATTATGTAGAGATGTTTACATTGAATTAGAATCTAAAGGTCGGTACGTGCTACAGCCGTGGGCCATTGGAGACTGATTCAATTGTACGAAATGTTGGGTTAGACTTGACTTAGAATATTGAGTTTGTCGTGCCACAGCTGAGACTGAATTATTCAAGAGGCTAAACTTATATTAGGGAATAACATAAGATGTAATTGACAAGAGTTGTCTGCCTATTGAACATCACATGACGTTTCATGCCACGGCCGAGGTTGTGTGATGGAATGTAGGATCCCTATTCCCACTAGCATTATGAATGCTTAATTTTCACTTAGGGGGTTGAAAATATTAGATAAACTAGTGGGAGACACTTATGAATAAAGACCCGATTCATATAGTGTTTTGAAATGAAATTGAATATTTGCTAAGTGTTGTTATGTGTTTATCATTTACAGTTTTACTATATTCGTCATGTTTTCTGCACTATCACTCCGGAGCATACTAGATGCTCACAAGTTGACTGGTCCTAATTTAGCTGTTTGTTTTCACTATAACAAGTTGGGGCACTGGAAGAGGAACTGCAAGGTTTACCTTACAGAATTGAAGAAGAAGAAGAAGGGTAGTAAGACTACCGCTTCTGATTGAGGCATGTTCATGATCGAAGTTAATATGTCACTAGGTCAAATTTCTACTTGGGTATTAGATACCGCCTGTGGTTCTCATATTTGTAATTCGTTGCAAGGACTAAAGGGAAGTAGGACTCTTGAAAAAGATGGGGTGATTCTACGTATGGGCAATGGAGCAAGTGTTGCGGCCATATCTGTAGGATCATTTAGTTTACATATGCCTACGGGCAAGACTATTATTTTGAATAATTGTTATTACATTCCCTCTATTGTGAGGAATATTGTTTCTATTCCTATGTTGGATGTGGATGGTTTTTCATTTATTATTAAGAATAATGAATGTTCTATCCTTAGAGATAATGTTCTTTTTGGACGATGCATTTTAAATAATGGTTTGTATATATGTGCATAGAGCATGATTTACTTCAGATTGAACAAACTAATAAAAGAAAACGAGATGATGAAAATCTGACCTATTTATGGCACTGTAGGCTAGGTCATATTAGTGAAAATAGACTACGGACATTGCATAAGGAAGGGTTACTTGACCCCTTTGATTTTAAATCATATCCTACATGCGAGTCTTGTCTATTGGGTAAAATGACCAAATCTCCATTTAGTGGACATGGAGAGAGGGTTGCAGATTTTCTAGGATTGGTACACACAGATGTATGTGGACCAATGTCTACGCAAGCCATGGGTGGATTTTCGTACTTCATTACTTTCATAGATGATAGATCTAGATTCGGATATGTGTATTTGATGAAACACAAGTCTGAAGCCTTTAAAAAGTTCAAAGAATATAAACATGAAGTGGAGAAACAAACCAAACACAGTATTATAACTCTTCGATCAGATTGAGGTGGTGAATACTTGAATGGAAAGTTTCTAGATTATCTCAAAGAAAATAGTATAGTCTCCCAGTGGACTCCTCTATATACTCTACAGTTAAATGGGGTATCTGAAAGGAGAAATAGAACTTTGTTAGACATGGTTCGGTCCATGATGAGCTATGCGAATCTTCCAGTATTCCTATGGGGTTATGCATTGGAAACCTCAGCATATTTACTGAATAATATGCCTTCCAAATCTGTTCCTCAAACACCATATGAGATATGGAAAGAAAGGAAACCGAATTTTAAACACGTTAAGATTTGGGGATGTCCAGCTTATGTCAAGAAAGTTGACCCAGATAAGCTGGAATCTCGATCCGTAAAATGTAATTTTGTGGGATATCCTAAAGAGACTTTGGGGTATTACTTTTACACCGATCATCGGGTGTTTGTCTCCAGACATGCTACCTTCTTGGAAAAGGAGTTTATCCTTAAAGGAAATAGTGGGAGCAAAATTGAACTTGATGAAGTTCAAGAAGTACAAACTACTACAGATCAAGTGGAAACACCTGTTCAGACTGAACAACCTTCTGTGGAACAGCCCATTCGTAGGACAGGGAGAGTGTCTCGCCAACCTGAGAGGTATTATGGCCTTGTCATTGAGAATGACAATGAGTTATCAATCATTGATGATGACAACCCTGTGACCTATAATGAGGCTATGAGTAGTGTTGACTCAGAGAAATGGCATAGTGCCATGAAATCCGAAATGTAATCTATGTATACCAACCAAGTATGGACTCTGGTTGAGGCGCCTGAAGGTGTTAAGCCTATTGGGTACAAGTGGGTATACAAAATAAAGATTGGAGCAGATGGCCAGGTGGAGACCTATAAGGCCAGGCTCGTGGCAAAAGGATTCAAACAAAGGCAAGGGATTGACTTTGATGAAACTTTTTCGCCTATAGCCCTGTTAAAATCAATTCGGATTTTGCTTGCAATTGCTACTTACTACGACTATGAGATTTGGCAAATGGACGTGAAAACGGCTTTCCTCAATAGGGAACTTGAGGAGGAAGTGTATATGACACAGCCAGAGGGTTTTCTTTCCAAAGGAAATGAACACCTAGTGTGTAAGCTGCTGCAAACCATATATGGTTTAAGGCAAGCTTCTCGTAGATGGGACATCCGTTTTGATGAGACAATCAAAGAGTTTGGTTTTATCAAAAACATAGATGAACCATGTGTCTACAAGAAGGTTAGTGGGAGAGCGATAATATTTCTTGTATTGTATGTGGATGACATACTTCTTATAGGAAATGATATACCGATGCTACAATCAGTCAAAGTATGGCTATCAAAGAACTTCACCATGAAGGACTTGGGAGAAGCATCCTACATTCGCGGTATGAAGATCTATAGAGATAGATCTAGAAGAATGATAGGTCTTACCCAGGGTACATACATCCAGAAAGTACTTAAAAGGTTTAGCATGGAAAACTCCAAAAGAGGTCTCATACCGATGAGCCATGGAGTGTCCCTTTCCGAAAAAATGTCTCCTAAGACACCTGAGGAAAGAGAGCGTATGAGTAAGATTCCTTATGCTTCAGCAATAGGATCTATCATGTATGCGATGTTGTGTACAAGGCCTGATGTTGCTTATTCAATTAGTGTGACGAGCAGATATCAGTCCAATCCAGGTGAAGACCACTGGAAAGCAGTGAAAAACATCCTTAAGTACTTGCGAAGGACTCAGGACATTTTTCTTGTTTTTGGTGGTGAATCTGAGTTGAAAATAGAGGGTTATACTGACTCTAGTTTTCAATCAGAAAGTGATAGCAAATCCATGTCAGGGTACGTGTTTACTCTGAATGGTGGTGCAATTCAGATTGTTGAAAGAGGAGATGTCAACGTCGAGAGAGTTGACACATATAACAACGTAGCAGACCCACTCACAAAGCAACTTTCTCAGAGTCACTTTGATCGTCATAAAGACAAGATGGGTATTAGATACCAGAGTGATTGGCTTTAGTACAGGTGGGAGATTGAAAGAGATATGTCCTAAGTCCAATCATGTATGAGGATTTAGGAATAACTTTTATGTAATCTATTTTGATTTCATTGATATTAATAAAAGGCTTGTTTTGTTTTTATTGTGAGCTCTATCTATTTAAATGTTTAAATAAGATATACCACAGTTTAGACTAAAGCTTTTTATGGATTGTGATGAGATCATAATAATGAGACCTAAAAGATGATAACTCTAAACTTAAATAGTTCCTAGTCGTAGGATTACTAACTGGTAATTAATAATCCGCAAAGATCGGTACATACTATGCTTGCTTTATTATGAAGGATGTCTGTTCTCATAGACATTTGTGTGGTGACACTATAGCTTTGGTTTAGTTCTTAGTCTCAAGGGACAATTATAAGGGCTCTACTGGGTATAGGAATTTGTACACGAATATAGTGTATGATCAATAAAGGATCTACCCCTTCCAGTGTAGGAAGAGAATGTTTAATGCTGATCCACTTATGTTAGTTCAGGAATCTCTGGCCAGAGTGAATGAAATTAGAAAGGAGTTTCTAATTTACATTAAATAGAACTAAGCATAGTTAATGGGAAAGCAAGTGATTAAATAAGATAGGCTTGACACAAGTTCCATGCCTTGTATTTAATCATGACATTGCAGGGTAGAAGGAATTAATTGTACGGTAACTACCTACTGTATAGGTTCTTGGTATTCTAAGCAGTGAATTCGTATTATCCGGATAGTCGCGATATGCTGAAAAGTATCCCTCAAGATGTAGAATAAATATGATTAATTAATTAATCATATTTAATGAATCAGAGAATTTATATAAATAATGATAAAATAGTTTTATTATTATTTATTTCTACTGCCGGCTTAATATTGAACCTACAGGGTCACACCATAAAAGAGAATGATTTAATGGTGGAGGAATTAATTAAGAATGGCTGATAATTATTTATTTATTAAATAAATAATTAATTGGCAAGTTTAATAATTGATTAAAAGAGATTTAATTGATTATAAATTAATTAAGAAAAGGTTCTTAATATTATTAATTAAGAATTTAATTTTTGGAAATTAAATCAAGTGAGAGAATTATTTCTAAAGAGTTTAGAAAAAGGATTAATAATTAAAAGGTGTTTTAATTATTAGTGAGAATAATAAAGGGTTAATAATAATAATATTTTATGGGAAAATTTTCAGCTGAAAATTTTGCCTATAAATATACTATTATAAACCCTATTTTTGCCTCAACCAAAAAGATTTACAAAACCCTAATTCTCTCCATCTCCTCCTCCTTCATTACATCATTTTCTTGGTGGATACCGGTGGAGTGCTTCACACTTGAGGAGCAGGTGTTAAGGATCTCCGTTCATCGTTCTTGGATCGCTATTAAAGACCTCCATCTTCCATTAACGTAAAGCTTCTTAAGGTAAACATACTAAACTACGAATTAAATTTTATTTTTTCGCATGGATCCTGCCGAGAGTTTCGGTTGTTTTTAAGATTAAATTTACGTTTTTGCTGCGTTTATGTGCTAAAAACTCTTCACCGATGTCCTCTGATCACTCGGAATCTTCAGTCGGAGGACCGTCAGCTGATCCACGCCCTACTCTTCCACCGGCGACAACTATAGTACCAGTTGTGATGGTTGGACCGTTGCAAGTTATTCCACTTCCTGACATGAGACCACCTATTCGAGGACCCCCACCTGCTGATTCTGACTCTACCAGACTTTTGGTGGCGGGTGCATCTTTTCAGTTTACTTCACACCCTGTTCCATATCATAAGTATGAGGCTCTTCTTTTGGAACGGGAAGCCCTGTTGTCCCAGATTCAGGAGCTACAACATATCATAAGGACTATAAATGTTGACAGGAAAGTAAAGGAGCTTCGGAATGAAATTCAGGTGACCCGTAGAATACATGAAGCTAGACTTCATGGAGCTACTTGTGAGTATGCAGCCCTAGATGCTCTTATAGGGTGGGCTAGAGAGGTATTGGAGGATTTTGAAAGACTTGGTGGACCAAAGTTTCCATAACACTAAACGATGTGAATGATGTGACAACTGATATATCTAAAATAGTGTGTAATGTGTACTATCAGACTTTTGGTGAGAATGCGAATAAATTGGACTTGTTGAATAAGGAGTAGGCCTGTTGTACCTTTGCCTTTAATAAAATGTTTTACGCTTGTACCACCAAACCTTGATATATATATCAGTACCTTTCCTTTCCAGCATTGTCATTTACTTTACCATACCTGTTTTATCTTGGTGCACCAGTTATAAAACTCTTGTGATAACATGTACCCTATTTCCCTTAACTGTATATATTCTGTAAAGAAGCATGCAATTTACTTAGTTCAACGATTAAAAATGTTTTTCAAAAAGGGATATTTCTGTTTTACAAAATCCTTTCACAAAAAGGATTTGATTTAAATGCTAAATAAGTTGTTTGATTCTTTACAGAAAATGCCTCCCAGAAGAAACACCCGTTCTACCAACCAGAATGAAGAAACCAACAACAACAACGACACCCAAGACAGCAATAGCCAGAATGCAAACCCAAGCCCCATAGACCCAACTGTAGCCCAGATTCTTCAGATCTTGGCTCAACAAACAGTTCACCTAACTCAACAACAACAGAGGCAAACTAACCCTCAGGTAACCATTAAGACCTTTCAGGAGGTGAATCCACCAGAGTTTAAAGGTTCTGTAGATCCTATTGAGGCAAGAATCTGGTTGAAGGAAATTGAGAAGGCATGTGCCTTAGTCAAGGTGAGAGATGAGCAGAAGACTGAGTTTGCGAGTTACTATCTCAAGAAAGAAGCCACTTATTGGTGGAAAACTGTTAAGATGTTGGAAGGTACAAATGATGTTACGTGGGATAGATTGAAGGAGCTATTTTTTAGAAAAGTATTTCCCTCAGTTTTTTCAAGATTAAATAGAGTTGAAATTTCTGAAGTTAAAGCAGGGGAATATATCAGTAGAAGATTATGAAAGTAAGTTTGAGGAGTTGTCTAGGTTTGTGCCATTATATGTGGACACTGATGGGAAGAAGGCTAAGAGGTTTCAGCAAGGACTCAAGCCATGGATCCGAGGGAAGGTGTCCATATTTGAGTTAGACATGTATGCAGGAGTTGTGCAGAAAGCTATGATTGCAGAGACAGAAAGTGAAATGTCTTAGAAGGAGAAGGAGAGTAAGAAGATGAAGTTTGAAGGAAGTGAACGACAGTCCCAAGCAGGGAAGTTTCCAAATTTTAATCAGAGGAAAGGCAAGTTCCAGCTCAGAAGGAATTTTAACAGAAAGAATGCAGGCAACGGAGGCCAATGTAACCGTTAAGCTACTGGGAACCGGCCAACTCAGCAGAGGACAGAAGGGGCACTATCCAAGGGATTGCCGTAATTAGCCATGCAGATAGCCAGTCAACAAAAATTAGCCTACCAAGAATCAGGCAGGCAAGGCTCTAGCAATAAGATTTACCTGTGTCAAGTGCGGGAAGCCAGGACACATAGCAAGGGATTGCAAGGCACCAGTTCCAGTCAATAATACACTAAGAATCATGGGAGCTACTCCAACAGTAAATGAACCCCCCCCAGAGCTAGAGTTTATGAGATGTGTGTGAAGGATGCTATCATGGACACTGATGTTGTGGCATGTATGCTTACTGTGAACTCCTTATATGCTAAAGTGCTAGTAGATTCGGGAGCAACTCGATCATTTATTTCTCAAGATTTTGTTGATAAGTAGAATTGTACAGTTGAATTGTTAAGTGAGATTATGACGGTAGGATTAGCAAATCAGGAGTGTGTTCCTGTTAACCAAGTGTGTAAGAGCTGTGAGATAGAGATTTTTGGCCATAAGTTTGATGTTGACTTGATACTATTTAAGTTAGGAGAGTTTGACGTTATTTTAGGAATGGACTAGCTATCTAAGCACGATGCTCAAATAGACTGTTGTAATAAGAAAGGAATCTTGAAGACGCCAGACGAGAAAGTGGTGACGTTTAGAGGTCAGAGACAAGCAAAGAAGTTCTTGATGATGATTTAAGCTAAAAAGTTATTACAGAAAGGATGCGAGTGTTTCATTTCTTATGTAATAGATAGAAGTCAGGAGCCAGTAAAGCTGGAAGAGATTCCGGTGGTAAATGAATTTCCAGAAGTGTTTCCAAATGAATTACCAGGACTTCCTACAGATAGAGAAATTGAATTCGCAATCGACTTAGCACCTGGAATGGAAACAGTATCTAAGGCTCCGTGCAGGATGGCACCAGTTAAAATGAAGGAGCTAGCCAAGCAATTGCAATAATTTTTAGAAAAAGGAGTGATTCGACCCAGTGTATCCCCATGGGGTGCACCGGTACTATTTGTTAAAAAGAAAGACAGAAGCATGAGATTATGCATCGACTATCGAGAACTTAATAAGCTTACGATTAAGAACAAGTATCCACTACCTCAAATCGATGATTTATTTGATCAGCTGAAAGGATCCAAGTACTTCTCTAAGATTGATTTGAGATCTGGATATCACCAGTTAAAGATCACGCCTGAAGATATACCAAAGACAGCTTTCAGAATAAGGTACGGTCATTATGAATTCTCAGTGATGTCTTTTAAATTGACCAGTGCCCAACAACATTTATGGACTTGATGAACAAAATTTTCAAGGAATATCTGAACAAGTTTGTCACTGTGTTTATTGATGAAATTTTGATTACTCGAAGTCAACGGAAGATCACGTGGAGCATCTAAGGACATCTTTGGAAATTTTGAGAAAGGAGAAGTTATATGCCACGTTTTCAAAGTGTGAGTTTTGGTTACGAGAAGTTCAATTTTTAGGGCATATAGTCAGTAGTGAGGGGATCAAAGTGGACCCAGCAAAGATTGAAGCTATTATGAATTGGGAAAGGCCAAAAACACCAACAGAGGTGAGAAGTTTCTTGGGATTAGCGGGATATTACCGATGATTTATTCAAGATTTCTCAAAGATTGCGACGCCTTTGATGAAGTTTACTAGGAAAAATGAGAAGTTTATATGGAATGAGAAGTGCGGAGAAAGTTTTCAAGAATTGAAGAAGATGTTAATCATGGCACCTGATTTGTCACTCCCAGATGATCAAGGAAATTTCATAATATATAGTGATGCTTCTCATAATGGATTAGGTTGTGTTTGATGCAGCATGATAAAGTTATTGCATATACTTCTAGACAACTGAAACCTCATGAGCAGTAGTATCCTACTCATGACTTGGAAATAGCAACGATAGTATTCGCCATAAAGATTTGGAGACACTACTTATATGGAGAAAGATGCGAGATTTATACGGATCATAAGAGTTTGAAGTACATATTCATGCAAAAGGAGCTTAATATGAGACATAGGAGATGGTTGGAGTTGATCAAGGACTATGATTGCATGATTAACTATCATTCAGGAAAAGCGAATGTGGTGGCAGGTGCATTAAGCAGAAAGGAAAGGCTGAACGTGTTGGCGGTACCTGAAGAGTTATACAAAGAATTTCAGAAATTTGACTTGGAAGTCAGAATTTGCAAACCTGATGAAGCAAAGATGTATAGTATGACGTTTCATCCAGAATTGCTAGAGAAGATAAAGAAATGTCAAGAGGAAATAATGGATCTGGATATCAATCGTTTGGTTGGAGAAGAGTTATGCACCCATAAGGACAATCAAGGTATTCTTAGATTTTCATCCAGAATTTGGATACCACTAGTGGCAGAATTGAAGAATGAAATTCTACAGGAAGCTTACAATTCAAGGTATTCCATTCATCCGGGAAGCACTAAGATGTATAAAGATTTAAAAGAGAAATATTGGGGCCAGATATGAAGAGAGAAATTACGGAATGGGTTAGCAAATGTTACACGTGTCAAAGAGTTAAGGTAGAGCACCAGAGACCAAGCGAATTATTACAACCACTAGAGATTCTAAAATGGAAGTGGGAGCACATTACTATGGATTTTATAGTTGGCTTACCAAGGACGAGAGCGAATCACGATGCTATTTGGGTTATAGTGGACAGACTAACCAAATCAGCGCATTTCTTGCCTATCAATGAAAGATTTTCACTGGTCAAGTTGGTTCACATGTATTTGAAGGAAATAGTAGTACGTCATGGAGTCCCTATGTCTATTATATCTGATCGAGATCCACAATTCAATTCAAGATTTTGGAGAAGTTTTCAAGAATGTTTGGGAACTAAGTTGAATATGAGTACGACTTATCATCCGAAGACGGACGACCAAAGTGAGAGAACAATCCAAACAATTGAAGACATGTTACGTGTGTGTGCCATTAATTTCAAAGGAAATTGGTATGAGCATTTGCCCTTAGTCGAGTTTGCTTACAATAACAGTTATCATGCCAGTATCGGAATGCCTCCCTATGAAGCTCTTTATTGACGCAAATGTTGATCACCGGTATATTGGGACGAAGTCGGAGAGCGTAAGATACATGGACCCGAGTTGGTACAATAAACAATGGAAGTTGTCGAGGTTATTCAGAAAAGGCTAATTACAACACAAGATCGTCAAATGAAATATGAAGATCAATCCAGAAAGGATTTGGAATTCAAAGAAGGAGATTTAATGTTACTGAAAGTGTCACCGTGGAAAGGATTATCGAGATTCGGAAAGAAAGGAAAGTTGAGTCCTAGATAAGTTGGACCCTTTGAAATTTTGAAACGTGTCGGCAAGGTAGCATACGAGTTGGCGTTACCACCCGCACATGGAGCACATTAAAAATGTTTTTCACGTATCAATGCTTAAGAGATAAAATCCAGATTCTAGGAAAGTAATCGAGTATGAGCCGATAGAACTTCAGGCAGACTTAGCATATGTGGAGAATCCAATAGAGATGCTAGAAAAGAGAGAAAAGATATTGAGAAATAAAGTTGTAAATTTAGTAAGAGTATTGTGGAGAACCCCAAAGGTTGAAGAGTCAACCTGGGAGCTAGAAAGCGATATGCGAGAAAAGTATCCTCAGTTGTTTACTTAGGAGATTCTGAGGACATAATCCTTTTAAGGGGGGGGGATGTATTATCTGGGACATAGCGTGTAATTGCTTTTATCAATAAATAATTATTATGTGATTATTATGTGATTTTTAGTGAATTATCTGATGATTGGTGTTGACATGTGGATGTTTATATATGGTAAAATATAAGTATGTTAATTTTAATATGTCCAGAATAAAATATAGATAATTAAGGTATTTTCTGGTAATTTTTGGACTGCTATATGATTTTATATTAATTTATGAATTTATTAATTATTTTCTTAATAATTACAAAACTATTTTATAAAGCCGGAAATCGTCCAACCTCAACCGTTTTTATATTTATACAACCCGAAACTATTCCGAAAACTCCTTCCTAACCTAATCTGGTAATTCCGGACATTTTCCCTGTTTTGACTTTTTCGATCCAGATTACGGTTTGACCCGTGCGCGGCCCGACGCAAAATATTCGATACAATAACCATTTCGATAGCGTTATCTCCGTACAAAGCGTTTTATAAAAAGCTTGGTTTTGATAATTATCCAAAACCTTTTATGCTTATCCAAAACGTTATCCGATTGGATCATTTTGTAGTTACTTAGTGGCTATGCAACGTATTTATTAATCCAACATGATCCAAAACGTACCAATATTCCATAAATATAAATAGCCCTTTTCTTATTTCATTTTATTCGTATAATAATAATCAGACAGTAAAATATAGTAAAATACAGAGAAAACCCTAATTAAACATTGTGTTCTTCATAATCAAACACACAAACGAAGGCGTTATCGAACTCCGATTCGGGTGAGCCATATATCAAATCGAAGCTCTCGAAAAGTTCTTTTTGAATCAATCAACCATTTTTGTGCAGAAATTAAGATGATTTTCTTATTTAATTATTTTAATTTGAATTATTTAGTAATTAAAATATGAATTTTTGTTCTTGATGGTGTTTGTATGATTTGATGCTAGAATCATGTAGATCTTTTCTTCCTGGTCATTTTGGTATGTTATATGACTATTTTGGAGTTCAATAACATGTTCAAATTGATGTTTGTTTCTTGAATTGAAAAACTAGGGTTTATAGCTTTGAATGTTTTTAATTGAAAATTAGGTGTTTCTTTGTTAGGGGTTATTAGATGAAATTGATTACATGGTTGTGTAGATCGTGGAAAAAAAAGTCGAATGGTATATTGGAAATTTATAGACGATTCCTGGAACAGCTTAATCGACTTCGCCGGAAAAAGGTTCGAGTTCGTCGCCGTCGAAGTTTCAGACGGATTTTCCGATCAAATTATGCGTTGTTTGTTGATTCTAAACTATGATATAGGTTCCTGGCATGATACTCTATGATTCTCCATGTTTTTAGATTGATATGGGCTCGAATAAGATTTCCCAGCGTGCTCGGGGTCGCCGGGAATAGCGACCGCCAACGTAAGCCGGGGACGACGACGGAATTACAAAAATGCCCCTGAGTTTTGGAAAATTTATGTTTCAGTCCCTAAACTTTCAAAAATTAACAAAAATAATATTTTTGTTTACTATTTTTTAGAAATTTCATTTTCCTTTTTTTATAAAATTTTCAAAAATTGATTATAATTATTCTAGAATTCAAAAATTCATTAATTGTTTTGTTAAAATTATTTTTAATTTAAAAATAAATCTAAATTATTTAATTAATTAATTTTAGTTGATAATTAATTATTTAATTAGTCAATTAATTTAAATATTAATTGATTAATTAATTTAATTAGTTATTAATTAATTTTAATTGATTATTTAATTAGATTTAAATATTTATTTTGATTTAAAAATTCAAAAAAATAGTTTTGAGCTTTAAAATATTATTTAAAATTATTTTCAAAACTCGATTATTATTATAAAATTATCTTAAAGTCAGATTCGGGTGTTCAAACTATATTATTTAATTATAAAATAATTCGGAGTCGTGTTTTAATTCCGAAAAATATTCAAAAATTTGTATTAAATACTTGGAAAATCATTTTGACCCTGAATCTTCTTTGAAAATTTATTTTGATCGAATCTCTTACGTGCTATGTGTTACAGGCGATCTGATTGCTATATAAAATGATTGTTTGTGCATTGTTTGACTGTTTTTGCTATAACTTGCAATCCGTACGTCGGATTTGGGTGAAACAAAGGGTAGATAGAAGCTTGTATCGAATAGATTGAGATGAGAAGTAGTGTTGATAAGTATATGTGATGTCTAACAGAGGAAGAGAGACGTAGAAAGGCAAAACATGTGGTCAGTGAATGGGAACCAATTGACAAGTGTTAGTAAACTGAAAGCGAATTGATAAGGCGAGTGTCCCTGAACTTTCTTCTAGTATAATTACAAGTGCTTCTGATCTTTCTTGTAGTGTATTGAAAGTACTTATAAATCCTCTTCATTATGTTGCAATTATTCCGAATAGTTCTTGTTCTATATTGCAAGTACTTTGAAGTACTTAACCCAAACCTTGATTCTTAATGATCTTGAGCCGCAAGCCTGATTTCTTGTAAACCATTAATTGTTAAATTCTTGGATACAAACCACACGTATCCGATACTACTCCACAAATACATATCTACCACATACTGATTCTTGATAATAGATTGCTTAATGCACGAACCTTTATGTCTTGTACAACAGAAGACCATTCCTTGTAACCTTTGAACCCTTGGTCTTCTACATTCTGATTCTTTCCCTGGATTAATAGTCAATCTTCCTGTTTACCTTGTTATACCTTTATAGTATTATGAATCACCCTATGCTTCAAGATAAATGTTGTTTATGGTTTAGTTTATTGAATTACATTGTTTATCATGTTATTATTATAGAATTGGATTATTTGTAAAATATGGACCAGATTCGTGGTCGAACCAGATTCGTGGTCGGACCAGATTCGTGGTCATAATAGGCCAATGTGTGCCTTGGATCCAGTATATAGAGCAAAGCTGGGAGCCTTGCTCGGGGTTAGTGTGTGACTGATCAGCGGTCTAACCTTATTTTAAAAAAAATGAAAGTGGATATCCAATTCTAATCATTGCTTATCAAGAAATTTGATACCCTATATCATTTTAATTGATCATTATCTAATCTCAGTGTTGTCATTGTGACTTGTTGAGCTAGTTAGCTCACTATTGTGAATCTATTTATGTTCTTTTCTTGTTAAGAAGAAAACTGGTGGTGGCAAGGATCCCCAGTCGAGTGTGCAAGCTAGGCTTTCAGGTTAAAATGGAATAATCTAGCAGAAGTTGTGTGGCTTAGTGTGTGTTAACAGTTTGTAATAAAGTTTGACTTCAGATGTAAGATAAATAAATTTGGGATTTGGTACATTTGTAATAAATAAGATTGTGGCTTGTGGACATACTTTGAACTGTTGCGATCCGAGGATATGGTAAGTTGGGTCATTGCATATATTGTTATTATATAAACAGGGTTGTATATGGTATGTATATGTTATAGACCCCAAACTTCTGACCCGGGTTTGGAGGGCCCCACAGGTATTATGCAGTTCATAAACTCTGCTTTAATACGATTATTTTTGACAAAAAAATATCACGATTTCAACACGTGCATGCATGCATATAGATACATATATATCATCATGCTTCCCAAAACATAAATGCATATATATATATATATCGCAAGATTTTGCTAACAATATTAATGCAATTATCGCAAGATAATACATATATATATACATACATATATATATATATATTATCACAACAACAAAACTTATCTGGGTATTCTGGGGTAGACCTAAGCTTAGAGTGAGTCCGGTAACCTATGAACAACAACATAAGTCAGAATTAATCCTCAATCGCTTAAGAAACTAAACTTTACTCATTCATACCCTAACACTCGCTTCTACGCTTATGGATTTATATTAGGCGCTCGAGTACCCTCGGCTCCACCATTTTTATAAAATTAACCATTAAACATTTTAAGGCTACTCTTTCACAAGGACTTTACCAACTATCTAATCCACTTTACATAATATTTTCATGTTTCAATAAGTCTTTTAGGGGCCTTAAACATGGTCTCAAATTTACTCGAGTGGTAGGGGTTTGTTCGCGAAATGGCGTTACTTAAAACGGTCGTTTCTCCTAAACCGTAAATCAGATTAAAGAGAACCATATATCAAAATGAAGATTACAACATAATATAGCTAATAATGGAAGTGGTGAAGTTTTGACAATGAAGATCTCCGTCCTACTGTGTAACACAAAATAGTCATTAGAAATTTGGGCATTACGATAACTATGGTTACATGATTCCCAAATTTACCATACCAATTCACACCCAACCAACTACCAATTATCAACAACTCAAGATCCATACCTAGGCTACTGGTTTTAGTAAAAATACGCCCAAGAATCTCAATCCAATCCAATATTATACTATCTTCAAAATCAACTAAACTACTTAATCAATCAAAGTTCAAATCATCTTTATCATTCAAATTACTACTCATTCATCCAATCCATATTAAAACTTCAACATTCAAACTTAGTGCTAAAGGGTTGTAAGCTTCATACCTTTCTTGGAGGGTGGAAAGCTGCTAGGGAGCCTCAATGAACCTTGATCTAAGCTTATACTACCTTGATCTTGCAAATGAAATCAAGAACACAAAGTTAAGGTTTTGAAAACACTATTCACCCTAAACATTGGTGAATTAATAAGCTATGAATCCCTTGGAATCAAGATCTTAAATTCATACCATAGCTAAGTTAGGAAATATGGGATTCAAGGAAACCACCCTTTTAATTTTTGAAGGTGTGGAGTTTGAGTTTTGAAAATTATTTGCGTGTTTTTCTTGTAAAATTCGAATACAACAATGGCGGGGGAGAGAAGATGAAGTTTTCCTCGGTTTGTTTTGATATTTTTGTGATGAATGGCTTGGTTAAAGCTTAACATTGATTAATTGGTTGGTTAAAATACTTGGCTAAGAATCAATCTTAGATAAATATCTTGGCCAATGCTTGCATCATCATGCTTACTTCATCAACTTGACACTTGTCTCATTCTTATGGTTTGATGATGTAATACTCCAATAATCCCTTTGGTTAGTGTTTAATTTCTTGGTTTATCCCTTGCTCGCTAATCTGTTTTACGGTTCGCTTAACTCCCGTTCTCGTTTGATCGTTTGAGTAATCATATCCGGGATCTTATCATTAGGGTTCCCCCAAGCCCTTCTTCATATCTTATATTCCTTTAATGATCCTTGATTATAATCCTTGAATTGAATCCTTTTAATATGTTACATTATACTTAATTCTTTCGGTATCTGGTGGATTTTCGGAAAAAACCAAAGTGATCGAATTCGAATTCTGACGACCTTTACATATACTCATTTACATTATAGAGTACTAATATGATATCACAATTTCCGTAATAGAACCCCTATATAGGTTGGTCAGATAATTTTTATTAATCAACAAAATAAGCAAAATTTACTATTCATCAGGGTTTCAAAAATTTCCAAAAATTGGGGTTATTACAGATCTACCACTAATATCAGACTCAGGAATAACAGTACCTTTCTTTTTATTCTTCCTGAAATCAATAGTAATATGATTAGTATTTCCACCGTTAAAACAAGCTTTCCTAGGAGCATCAGAAATGTATTTATAGTTTCTTGCTTTATTAATACACTATTTTCCATTTCTACCTCTTTTAGCATTGGATTTGTGAGGCCTAGCAGTTATTTCACAATTTTTTTTTTCTAGTTGACTTTTAGAAAGAAGGCCTATGTTTTTACTTTTCTTTTTCTTAACTGTAAATTCAACTTTCTTTTTATCAGGAACTGTAGAGGTAGATCCTACTTCATATACTGACTTTACTCCATTTTCATTACTGACAAACTTAACTGGTGTAGTATTAATGATCTTTTTATTAATATTTTTTCTATGAATTTATTTTAACCTAAACATTCTTTCCAGTTTTTGTCATTTATAAAGTTGTGAAATTTTATTCCTGAAGTCATCCAAGTCTTAAACACTTCTCTTTCTTTTTCCAGTACTTCCTCTAACATGGCATATTTAATGTGCATCTGAGTTTCATTATATATTGCCTTTTTGCAAGCTTTTTCATTTTCATCCATAGCTTCTAAGTGATCAATTAAATTATCAGTTTCAATGGACTTATTCTTAAAGCAAGCATACAGAGAATACAAGAATTTCTTTAACTCGGATAAGTTATCAGTATCTATAGGAAAAAGAGTCATTCATCCCTTATCAGTGGAAGACATATCCTCTCCATGAGTTTCCATTAGTGCATATCATTCATCATCATTGTCAGATCCTGATGTGTCCATCCAGTCCTTGTTAGATCTTGAACTGAACAGTGCTTTTCCAGTTGACTTAGGACATTCAGTAGCCAAATGTCCCTTTTCATTACAGCTGTAGCGAATCACTTTTGTCTTGTCAAAAATTTTTTCCTTTTGAATACTGACCATCATTCTTTCTCAATTTCCCTTTGCCATCACCAGAGTACTTTTTGTTGAAGCCACTTTTTCTTTGTGAATTTCCAAACCTCATTCTCTTAAAGCCTTTTACCAATATTTTAGCCATTTGCACAACTTGAGGATCATCCAGTTCAATCCCAGAATCCTCATCAGTATCTGTGTCAAGATCTCATGACCCATCAGTATCTGACTCCTCAACCATGTTCCTTCTTCTTGAACTCACACTAGCCTTATCCTTACCTTTGTGAGTATCAACATTAAGAGCAACAACCTTCATTCTCTGACCTTTCTTGTTCTTTCTTTGTTGAATCTCCAAATCATGGGTTTTCAGCATCCCATAGATTTCATCTACTGTCAGTATATATCAAGATCATACTAATGCATGATATGGATGCATGTGTATCCCATTCTTCTGAAAGAGCTCTAAGAAACTTGGTGTTTGAATCCTCCTTGTCATACTCCTTTCCAACCAAAGATAAATTATTTAACAGTGTCAGGAATCTGTCATTGATATGGTTTCATCTGATTTGGCATCAAACTATTCATACTATTGCACAAGAACAATCCTTCTATTCTTCTTGATTGCCATTATTCCTTTACACTGAGTTTCCAAAGCATCCCATATAGCTTTGGAAGTCTTGCAAGCAATCATCCTGTTTGACATTATATTGTCCAAACTATTGTGAAGAATATTCCTGACCATAGCATCTTTAAGCATTGCATCCTTCTCAGGATCTGACCACTCAGTTTTTTCTTTTATGATATAGTGCTAAAGAACTGTGGCTATCATTTGAACAACCTTTTGAGGATAAGGGGGTCCACTATGAAATATATCAACATAGGCATCATCAATGGCTTCAAGAAACATTAACATCTTGACTCTTTATGTGGAGTACTCAGCCTTTTGTCAAGATTGGGATTTTCATGCCTTCATACTTACTTACAGACATCTTGATATTTTCTACTTATCAGTCAATTAGCCTACTCTAATACTACTTTTTACATAGTGAATTATAATTGTTGAAGGGGGGTTGGATACAATTATCAAACTAATCGATTATCAAGGAAGTAAAATAAGAACAAATAGATCAAATAACAATTTATTGATTTTCTTATAAATTGTTATAGAACTCTCTCAAGAAAATAATATCCTTAAGAGCTGCTAGATTACAAAATAATACTCGATTGATTCACCAAATGTGGTAACCTTTTATGTGTTTATATAATACACAACAACTAAATCAATCTCTATCAATTACAAGATATGTTACAGTATAATATATCTAGTTATACATATCTAATCAACAACTGCATTCTTATAAGTCTGGAACCGACTATATCAAACTCCACAAAAACTAGGACTATATCAATCAACATATTATGGCTTGTCATGTAGCATAGTCATATCCTGACAGCCTGTATCTTGATACATGAAGATTCTGATCAGTCAGCAGATCCTGACGCTTTGACAAATTTTGACTGACTTGTGCAGATCCTGATCCCAGCTAATCCTGATTTTTGACTTAGACATTTTACAACATTGGGTATGACAAGAAGTTGAAGAATTAAGGACAACTGAAGAGGCCAGGCTGAGGAAGGAGTGCAACTTCTATTTTGATTCTATTATAAGAGCATTCAACAACAAATGCACAAACTTTGATGCTCTACCCATGATGTCACAACAAATTGGGTAATCTCTGATCCATTCTAGAAATTATGATATTGGTAGAATTCTGTTATGTTTCATATGTGATAGATTAAGACCTGATTCAAATATTATATATTATGTTACATTTTGTCAGCTAATCTTTAATCATTGTTTTCTAATGTCCCTATCCATTATTTTTAAATGGACAGAAAGAGCTTTATCTGATCTCATTAACAAGGATAAGGAAAAAGATGATCTTCCAGCCCTTAGACTCCCAATTTCTGTTAGGAACTTGCTCATTGCAATGATTCCTGAGACCTATGGTCTGCAGAATTTACAAAGTGCGAGGATACAGGCAATTACTGATGGGAATCCCCTTGTAGCTAACCTAAGAACTTCCACATAAACACAACCACAAACACAATCCACCTCAGGTGTCTCATAACAGGCACCTGTTATAAAAAGAAAGAGGTCATGAAGGTTTGATGCTTCTCAGGCATCAGTACTTAGGGCTTCTAAAAAATCACCAGCATCAAAAACTCATGCAGGACAGGGTGGATCTAGAACACAAGTCTCCCATTCTTCTAAACCTTCTGAAATTGCTAATAGAAGACTTGTGATTGCTGAGTCAGAATCAGATGATGAGAATAATGCTTCCTTGTCATCCAAATTTCAAAAATTAAATATTAATTATATTCAGGCTTCAATTGTACTACAACTATACATGGCACATCAACTGATGATGAAGATGTAAATGTTGATTCTTCAATCCTTAGACCAAATAAAAGAAGACTGGTCAAATCTTACTTTTCTAAGAAAGCATTGAAGATCAAAAAGGAGATAGCTGAGCAAGGACAAGCTGTAGCTATTCCTGTCTCAATTTCTTACTCACCAGTAATAACTAACTTTAGGGTGAGGGAAGCTTTTGCTACTTTTGAGAAAGTGCAGAGGATCATGGCTGATATCACTGAGAGAGATGCTCATAAAAAAATGTTAAAAGTGGTCTGTCAACAAGAATATTCATTAGGCATAAAAGAACCTTCATCTCCAAATTATGAAGAAGCTGATACTGGCTCAGCCCCATAAGAGCCGTCATCTCCAAATTATGAAGAAGCTTATACTGGCTCAGCCCCACAAGAACCTATGCCTCAAAGTGGGATTTCAGACATGATAAATCCTAATCCACTAGCATCCAAATCTATCCAAGAATGGCATGATGCTGCCACAGCAAAGCTGGCAGATGAGGTCTCCAAAGTCAAAAGCTACTTCAAGATGGTTGAGTATCTTTATAAGAAAGGAACAACTGGTGTGCATCTTAGCCAAGCACAAGAGGATGATTCCGATAATAAAGAGAGGAGTACACAAGAACCTAGAGCTCAAAGTGATCTAGCAACTACACATTCTCCAGCCACATAAGAACCACTACCTCAAAGTGGAAGTGTAGGATTAACTCCTGATGCAATTGTCTTGGCTCTAGATATGGAAGGGAGAGTGCATCCTACACCAAAGTCAACTGAAGTCCTTTCAGTTTCTCCACTGGATGCACTACCTCTACAGGAAGCTGAAACTTCTATTACACAAGGTATAAATATTGACTATTATTTATCAGTATTTAATTTAAATACGGATACTGTCTTGTTAGTATTTACTGTTACTTTAAATCCTGATGGTATGATCATGACTAGTCCTCCAAAAGAGGGTACCCCTATTCATGTGACCACACACATCTCTTCTCAGCCACTTCTTATTCTTGTAGGACAAACTTTAATGAGCCTTTCTAGTAAGATTTCTGGGAAAAGATTTAGAGAAAAACAAAAATAATTAGAGGCGTGATCTTTACCTGGAAAAAGGAGAGGTAGATGAGAGTCAAGATTTAGCAAATCCTTGTAAGGAAACTCTGAATCTTAAAAGTCATGAGATGAGTGTTGTGAGAAGTAGTGGGACTACTTTTTTCAAGTACTCAGAGTACTAAAGAAATAGTTGTTGATCCACAGCCTGTAGTCCAAAGCTAAACTCCGATGCACCAAGTGCTAATATTTTCCCTACAGGTCTAAATACTGATACTTTCTTGCTGTCCACTCATATTGATTCTTCCACCATTCCAACTATCCATGTTGCTGCTGCTAATGATGAAGTTGTGGAACAGTTGATAAAGGAGCTGATGTTATTGTTCTTATGGAGAAAAATACATCTCTGGACTTCTTTTCATTCGAGTCTATGCATGGGCGCTGGTTGGGCAATTTTACAAGTCCAATAGTCAGCTTAATTACCAACATGGGTTGGTTATATATATATTTATTAATTAGATTATTTGCTTACAAGTTTTTACCTTTCACTTGAAAGGTTTTTTCTTGTTTTAAGCACCTCGGATTTTATTTTCTTGTTGGATTTGTTTTTTATGTAATTTCCTATTCAGAGTAGGTTTTTATGTAATTTTCTATTTGGATTAGGTTTTTATGGGTTTTCAAGTTGGACTCAAATATTAGCTAACTAGCTGATTTTCGAATCTGATTTGGATTCTTAATGGGTTTAGGTTATTGGCCTGGCCTATATACACCCCTATATTGTAATCTTTTGAGACCAGAATTTTATGAGAATAAATCGCGAGTTTATACTTGCAAAACCTTTTGAAAGTTGGTGGTTAATTCCTTTATACTTTCTTCTCCAGATTTCGTTTAGTTTGTGGATGATTAAATTCTTTAAGCAATATAAATAAATCGATCATTTAGTTTTGTTTCTTGATGATTAAATTCTTTACAGGAGCAAGTTAAAGTTATTTTTTCGCAACAGATCTGATCTACATAGAAAATATATATCATCTTGGTATCAGAGCTCGGTTGTCGAATTTTTGTTGAAGTTTTTTCTTTAAAAAATGTGGGCAATAATATTAGGTATATCTGGTGAGGAAGAAATAAAGGTTCCGCAAGGTTTAACAATAGAACAGGCTCATGACAAGCGGGGGGATAGGGAGATCAATGAACTCAAGGAACAATTGAAGGATGTTTTAAAAAAATTGAATCAAAGAACTTCATCTCATAGTAAGTATAGAAGTGAAAAATGTGCATATATATCAGATTCAGAGGAGGAGGAAGATCTTAGACACAAAAATCGTAATTCCAAGGAGGATGATAGGGGTTTGTGCTCGGATATTCCAGAATTTGATGGAAGTATGAGACCGAAAAATGTTTTTGAATGGCTACAACTTATTGATTGAATCTTTGATTATAAAGATTACGATAATCGTAAAAGATTCAAAGTGGTTGCACTAAAGCCTACGGGTTATGCCAATTTATGGTATGAAAATATGAAATACAAAAGAAAAAGAGGGCAAGGCACGAATCGATTCATGCGAAGCACTTAAGGTGAGAATGAAAAAATGATTTTTACCTACCGATTATGTGTAAGATGTATTTCTGAAATTATAAAGTTTCAAGCAAGATGCATTCTCGGTTGAGGAGTATATTATCGAGTTTGAAAGACTAACGATGTTGTGTGATTTGGAAGTTAGAGTGGAACATAAAATTGCTCGCTTTTTGGCTGGGCTAAATCTGAATATTGGTGAAAAAGTGGATCTACAACCTTACTGGTCTTTTGAAGAAGTTTGTAAAGTGGCTCTACGAGCAGAGAAGCATGCAAAAGCTAAGAAATCTACCTATGTAAAGCCATATAACGAGAAAAATAAATCTCAAACAGGAAAAAACGTTCAAACTAATGCCAAATTCACTCCCAAATTTGACAAGTTCTAGAAAAATAAGGAGAAGAACTCAGCGTGATTGACCACAGAAGAAAAAAGATTTGTTTCAAGTGTAAGAGTTATGGCCATATGATGCGGGACTGCCCTAATAATGATGTAATGAGTTTGCGCGATGTTGAATCTTTCAAGGGGATATAATTCGATAAAGAAGAAGATAAATTTTTTAATTATAGAAAAATATGACTCTGAAGAGGAGCCTAAAACTCGTGGCTCAAATCTGATTTCTCGAAAAATTTTACAAACAAAATCGAGTCCTTTGGAGGCTGATTGAAGGGATAAAATATTTATGACAAGGGTTTTGGTGAGAGATAAATTATGCAACATGATCATAGATACAAGTAGCTGCACAAACGTAGTATCTACACATTGTTGGAGAAGCTTGATTGTCCTACAAAATCACATCCAAAACCCTACAAACTATATTGGTTAAGTGATGGAAATGACGTTAAGGTAACAAAACAAGCACTTATCTCCTTTGAAATTGGTAAATTTAAAAAATGAAGTTTTGTGTGATGTTTGTAATATGGATGCTTGTCATCTTTTATTGGGTAGACCATGGCAATATTGTAATGCCCCCAAATCCGGGGTAAGGAATCTGGGTCGTCACGCAATCCTTCACTCATGTGTAACCTGTATTAATTCAATAATCCAATAGACCCCAATCTCACGCACACACACAAGTTATAGCCTTAGAAATAATGTACAAAATGTAATCTTCTTTTGTTACAACTCAACTGTACTTTACAAGATCTTAAACAATTATCCGTAACCTCTACACGAAGTTATAATAATTAATACTAAAATCTTATACCTATCTGAATACTCTAGTCCACCCGAGACAAAGCTGTAAGGGATTCTCCCTACGATTTCAAGTGACTAAGCCCCACACCGGTATACTGGTAATCTGTTGTGTTATGACATTTAAAAGAAAGCAAGAGTGAGCAATAATGTTTATCCATTATAATCAACAAAATGAAAAGACAGTTAAAAAAATTATATTAATCCATATAAGGATATTTATTTATTCAAAGTAGTTTTCTTTACACAACTCTTTTCAAAATAATTCTTTGATTGACTTATTAGTCTGAAAATACCTCAATGGTAAACCCAACACCTAGGCTTGAGTTATGGTATTGCATTTCAATTTCAATTGGAAGAATAGGACATTCACTAGAGCCACCGCTTATGATGATCAGTCGTTAGACAGAAATTAGTAACCTTTTCTACTAGTAGAAGGACGACACCTTCAAATCCCGGTTATCACCCTTACCGCATTCGGTCTAAGTGTCCCATTTCGGGTATACACATACGTCACAAGTTCCTGAGTACACAGAGTACCTTCGTCTGCGGTACCTTTAGTAGTCTCCCTAGTACTCTTCGTACTAGAGTCTACCGCTCAAAGTCCTTTGAAGAATTCTATCATATCTCGAGAACTCGAACCATATCGAAGTTCCCCAAGTGTTTTGCTTGTTGATAGAAACAACTCATCTTATATGTATATATATATGTACTTCCGAGAATTTTCGGAGGAAGTACTGAGGTAATGTGGGTTGACTATTGTCAACAGATAAATAATTAAGGGGGGGTTTGTTTTGAAACTATAGTCAAAATATAAAAGGTATGTCGAGATAATATTCTTCGAAGATCTGAAAGTATTAATATAATTTTCTGAAACTCGGAAAATATTTTAAATTAGGTTTTATGATTTTTAAATGATATTAAATCATTTAATAAATACTGAATAATTAAATAATAATTATTAAATAATTAAACCTCGAATAGGTCTTCCTTAAAAGAATATTTGAAATAATATTCCTCAACTAATTTATGTTTAAGTAATTATATTAAACTTTAATATATATAAAATAATTGGTTTTAAAATAAAATAAACGTTGGAGAATACTTCTCCCACTACGCCATAGATTGCTTTAAGCAACACCCAAACTCTGTTGCTATAGACCCGAAAAATTGTTGTCAAAGGCCTAAAAAGGCAACATCAGAGCTTTGTTGACCCGTAGCTAGTTAGTATATATATCTATAGCAACATAGTGCCGACTCTATTGTAACATACCATTCTTTGTTACTATAGATCTCAACAGCAATATCTTTTGGACTGTATAGTACACACTTATTGTGTTACAAAAGATCTTAGAATTTCTTCCAGAATGGTGGGGGCTCCACATGTGGGACCCACATAATATATTTAAAAAATATATATATTCAATATAGTTGGTTTTCCCTTTATTTTTCACAAATTTAATAATAGATAGAAAAAAATTTAAATCCAAAACATAAATGAAAATATTCTGAAAATAATTATAATAACACTCAGTTTACATTAATAAATATGAACTTTTGAATTAGTACAAAAAATGAATCAAACTCTATAAAAACTATATTATAACATCAACAAATTTTCCGTAAAGTACACAATCAAGTATTGTCGGTATGTACTACAATCCATATATGTGTGTGATGTATTTAAACACTATTCTAATCCTCTGGAGCTTCAGTTGTGATCTCCATCTCTTACTTTAATAGTGAACATGTCCCTTGAACCTCTCTAAGAAATTGAACCTGTGGAAATATGGCTTACCACTACCATATCCCCTTTCTTTGACGTGGTTCCATTTCCTACTTGCAAATCCTGCATTCTTTAGACATATTGAAATTAAAACCAAATCACTTGATCATGTGTTGTGCAAGTTACTGTTAAACAAGAACAAGGTTGCTTAGGATAAACAGGTCTTTGTTCATTCATGACAAAAAAGAATTTTAATGATGCAACTTGAAATTCATACCTGCAATCAACTGGTTATATCTCTTTGTCCTGCATTTAGCTACCTCAATTTAATAAAAAATAAATGGTGCTGACCCTGTGAACTCAAATTAATCAGAATGGTAGTACCAGCAAAGAATTTACAACAAGTATATCTATAACGTCTGGGAAATATTATGTAATTATTTTTATCAGTAAATAATTATTATGTGATTATTATGTGAATTTTGGTGAATTATTTGATGATTGATATTAATATTTGGGTGTTGATATTTGATAAAATTAGGATGTTTTAATTTTGTAGTTATCCAGAATTAAATATAGATAGTTTTGGTATTTTTCTGGTAATTTTTGGATTATTCTATGATTTTATAAGGATTTATAAAATTAATAATGATTATTTTTACATAATTATAAAATTACTTTTTAGAATCAGAAATCGTCCCACTTCAACCGTTTTTGCATTTTTACAACCCAAAACTCTTCCAAAAACTCCTTCCTAACCTAATATTATAATTCTGAACATTTTCTGTGTTTTGACTTTTTCGATCCGGGGTATGGTTTGACCCGTACGAGTCCCGGTGTGAAATTTTCGATACGTTAATCCTTTTATAGATTGATAAAAATCCGTATTCTTAAAAGGCGAAATATTATCACCTTATTTTCCTATAAAGTGTTTTATAGGAAGCTCTGTTTTGATAATTATCCAAGTCTGGTATTAAAATTGTATCGTTATATAGTTACTTAGCGGCTAAGTAACCTATTTTCGGATCCGATATGTAAATGTAATTATCGAATTATTAAATAAATAATATTTGTGATGGTTCTGTCAGTTATGTGTTTCTGTATTATTAAATATTTGTGATTTGTTGGATGCGAAAATTAATTTTATAATTAATTATCGAGCTGTATGAATTTAATTCATTTTTAAAGTAATTCTATTGAATATTTATTCGTATAAATGCTAAAATTGTTTCTAAAATTATTTTTATTATTTTATTATTTTATTTGTTATTTTAGGAATTTATTAAATATAGATATCAATATTTTATTGATTATTTATCTTTAAATGATTTTCTGATTTCATCTAATTATAAAATTAGTATTAAATTCAGAAATGCTTCAAAAATCATGAAAAATTTATTTTGTTAACTTTTAAATATTTCAAGAATTTTAAAATTGTTTCGGGAATTTTCTGGCTTTTATTCACCGGCGCATTTGTTCGTTAATTCGTTAAATGCGGGTTTGATGCACATTCCAAATTTATTTAAAAAGAAAATTATGAAAATTTTATTTTTGATAACTTTTGAATATTCTGATATTTCTGGAATATAATTATAAATTTTTTTCGACAAATTTTGGGCAAACAGTTACTTCGTTAATTTGCGAAAAACGAGTCAGAAATTAATAAAAATGAAATAATAACGGAAGTAAAATGAAGAAAGAAAAGGAAAGAAAAAAAAACCTAATTCTACCACCAATTTTCCCCACCCCCTGTTGTCTCTCGTCTCCTCCATCTCTCTACATCGATCTCTCTCTGCTCTTTCTCTATCATCTCTCTCTCCTAACTCTCTCTTCTCTCTCTCTCTTTTAATCTTTCTCTATCTCTCCCCCCCTATTTTCTTTCTCGTTTCTCCTGCAGTTCCAGGAGGTCATTTTGTCGCCGTTGCTTCCTTTTTCCGGTGGTAACACCGCCGCCGCTGCAAATTCTTTTCTGATCGCCGCCCATATTTTTGGTTTGTTCCCGGAGATAACCCCGTCCTGACTTCTATTGTTCGTATATATACATATATATATATATAATAAGACTAAGACATGGTATGCATATTATATATAATTATATATAACTAAGTCATGGCAAAACATAAGAATTAACACAAAATATTAAAACATGATATGAACAAGAATAGGATTTGAAATTACTTGGAAACGCTTTTGATTATATAACTTGAAAGCAATCTGCTAGTCTTTGTGTTACAATTTGAGAAAACTTGAGAATAAACTTCGGAAATATGAACTGCTATCACTGGTACAAGATGTGTATATTATCTGCTCTCTAATTTCAAGTGTGTTTATTACTCTCTTCTTCTTCCTATTTATAGAAGGATGAGGAGTCTAATTTCTTGAAACAGCATCATTATTTTTCTTGTAGTGGAGTTCTGCTTTTCTGAGTGGACAGCTTGACTTGAGTGGGAGGTCCTCTTTTTCTTAGTGGAGGGGCTGCTTTCCTGAGTGGGAGGCTGCTTTCTTCACAGGATTTTGAGTATGATTCCTCTTCCACCGAAAGTTGCTTTTTTTGGAGAATATTGCTGAGTTGGTCGCAGTGGGAATCTTCTTTTGTGTCTTCTTTGTCTTCTTTTGAATAATGATGAGTTAGTCTCAGTGGGAAGTGTCTTCTTTGTCTTCTTTTGTGGTCTCGGGAGAAATGCTGATAAAAACTAGATACAAAATTTAAATGATGTACATTATCTTTTTTTTAAGTACTTTTTACCGTTTTACCCCTAATAATTTGGAGTAAAGAAGTGTCTTTATAAACTGATTATAATATTGAAATAAAGGAAAACTAAACAATATGAAATGATTAAAATTTGGATGAAATTTTTGGGGGTATTTTGGACCTTTTCTATTTTTATTTTTTTTTAATCAGTGGAAACTACAGGGGAAAATATCCCGTGACAGTCATCTTCGTTGTCATTTCCTAAATGAACCGGACTGCTGTCGTCATCGGAATCATAAATTGAATTTGCGAGTTGAAGTAAGGATTCTTTGTATTGGCTTCTGGTTTTTGCTTGGGCTAATAATGCCTGGGCATTTGACTTTTGGGCAAAGAAAGTGGTAACTTTTTTGTTGGTAATAAAATTTTGACTTGATAAACATTTTTGAATGATCTCTTTGGAAATCATTTGGTCTTCTTTGAAATTGCTCCACCATTTGACTTTAAAGGACCGAATAATACATGATTGTATTTGGTTGAAATGAATTTTAAACTCCCAAGAACAGACCCATGGAAGGAAGAATTTTGAACATAACATTAAGAGAGGAGGAAAACGTCTTTCGTATTCTGTGGGTTTGAAGTGTGTTTTAAACAGTTTTAGACATTCGGATGCATTTGGAGTAAGAATGTCTTCAATTGCTCCGAAGAAATCCCACCATTGAAGGAACCAAATAGGGAGTTCCTGGACTTGAATTTTGGTATTGAAATAAAATAACCAGGAATGACTATTTTTCTGATTTTGGATAAAGAATGAATTATGCGATGCTTGCTGGTAATCCCAGTAAGAATATGAGGAGCAGTGGTTTAGTTGTCTTTTGAAGTTCGAAGGAAAAAATTTTGGACTGTGGAGTTCTTGGCCCCATTGACTTGGGTGGATGACCTTTTGTATTTGACATGTTGTGTATGAAGGCGTTGAGTGTTCTCTATCCTGGGCATTGTAAAAATGTTTGAACGTGACTGATTCAGTAGACAAGAGAATGGCTTGATAATAGTCATTATTTTTTGATAGATCCCAGGGTTTGAACAGCCATCCTTTAGGGAAAACATTTGAAATTGCTAAGGAGGCATCGGCATTGTTAAATCCTCTTTCGACTAACACTATTTTTTGGTGGTTTCTTTTGGTATAGTAATCAGAATTAGATTTTAAAAAGTTTGACTTGTTGACTACTACCTCCTGGTTTTGCATTTTTGGGGTAACTATATCTAGTTTTGACATGGATCTCTGAGAAACTAAGAGGGTTGGGTTATGAAAACTGACTGTTTGTGTAGTTTGAAAAGGAGTATTTGTAGGTTGGCTGGAAGAAGTGTTTTGTTGGGTAACTTTAGTTGATTTTTCTGAAGAGCTTAGGGAGATTGTTGAGGGATTTTGGATGTTGAGGCCATGGGCTTTGATGGTTTGAAGAGCTAGAAATAAGTTATTGTCTTCTTCATCTGCAATTACCTTATCGATCCAGGATGTGATCGGTTTTCCTGAAGAAGTACTCGCTTTGCGTTGTTGAGTGGCCGGGAGGTGTCCGGGAAAGGCTGGGGTTTTTCCCCCACCTCTGCTTTTTCGAGGCATGATACTTATCTATTTTGTAGAAACTCATGGGTCAGGAAATCAGGGACACCGTTCATATCTCCCTTAATGTGTTCAATATAAAAATAAAAAATGCTTAATAATGCTTGCCATCTGGCGAAAATTTGTTTTAATGCAATATTTTCGACATCTTTTTGTAAAACTTCTTTTGCTGATTTACAATCGACTCTTAGGAGAAATTTTTGATTTAATAAATCACTTTGAAATTTTGTAATACATAAAACAATTGAAAGTATTTCCTTTTTTATAGTAGAATAATTTCTTTGACAATCATTCCAATGTGCAGATGTAAACTGGACTATTTGTTCTTTACCATTGACTACTTGTTTTAGTATACCGCCGTATCCTAACTCAGAAACATCTGTTTCAACTACTTTAGAAGCATTTGGATCAGCAAGGTGTAGACAAGGGATTTCTAGAACCTGAGCTTTGATTTGTCGAACAATTTCGGTATGTTCAGATGACCAAGGGACAAGTTTAGTTTTAAGGCGGTCATGTAAGGGCTTGGCTATCCTATTGATGTTTGGATAGAAGTCTAGGACATAGTTGAGACTTCCTAAAAATCTTTGGAGTTGGGTTTTATCTATGCCAAAAAGGACGATATAGGACCAACAAATATTAATAGAAACAGTAGGGAGAGTAATATAATAAGACTAAGACATGAGGATGATATAGGACCAATAAATATTAATAGAAACAATAGGGAGAGTAATATAATAAGACTAAGACATGGTATGCATATTATATATAACTATATATAACTAAGTCATGGCAAAACATAAGAATTAACACAAAATATTAAAACATGATATGAACAAGAATAGGATTTGAAATTACTTGGAAACGCTTTTGATTATATAACTTGAAAGCAATCTGCTAGTCTTTATGTTACAATTTGAGAAAACTTGAGAATAAACTTTGGAAATATGAATTGCTATCACTGGTACAAGATGTGTATATTATCTGATCTCTAATTTCAAGTGTGTTTATTACTCTCTTCTTCTTCTTATTTATAGAAGGATGAGGAGTCTAATTTCTTGAAACAGCATCATTCTTTTTCTTGTAGTGGAGTTCTGCTTTTCTGAGTGGACAGCTTGACTTGAGTGGGAGGACCTCTTTTTCTTAGTGGAGGGGCTGCTTTCCTGAGTGGGAGGCTGCTTTCTTCACAGGATTTTGAGTATGATTCCTCTTCCACCGAAAGTTGCTTTGTTTGGAGAATATTGCTGAGTTGGTCGCAGTGGAATCTTCTTTTGTGTCTTCTTTGTCTTCTTTTGAATAATGCTGAGTTAGTCTCAGTGGGAAGTGTCTTCTTTGTCTTCTTTTGTGGTCTCGGGAGAAATGCTGATAAAAACTAGATACAAAATTTAAATGATGTACATTATCTTTTTTTTAAGTACTTTTTACCGTTTTACCCCTAATAATTTGGAGTAAAGAAGTGTCTTTATAAACTGATTATAATATTGAAATAAAGGAAAACTAAACAATATGAAATGATTAAAATTTGGATGAAATTTTTGGGGGTATTTTGGACCTTTTCTATTTTTATTTTTTTTTAATCAGTGGAAACTACAGGGGAAAATATCCCGTGACAGTCATCTTCGTTGTCATTTCCTAAATGAACCGGACTGCTGTCGTCATCGGAATCATAAATTGAATTTGCGAGTTGAAGTAAGGATTCTTTGTATTGGCTTCTGGTTTTTGCTTGGGCTAATAATGCCTGGGCATTTGACTTTTGGGCAAAGAAAGTGGTAACTTTTTTGTTGGTAATAAAATTTTGACTTGATAAACATTTTTGAATGATCTCTTTGGAAATCATTTGGTCTTCTTTGAAATTGCTCCACCATTTGACTTTAAAGGACCGAATAATACATGATTGTATTTGGTTGAAATGAATTTTAAACTCCCAAGAACAGACCCATGGAAGGAAGAATTTTGAACATAACATTAAGAGAGGAGGAAAACGTCTTTCGTATTCTGTGGGTTTGAAGTGTGTTTTGAACAGTTTTAGACATTCGGATGCATTTGGAGTAAGAATGTCTTCAATTGCTCCGAAGAAATCCCACCATTGAAGGAACCAAATAGGGAGTTCCTGGACTTGAATTTTGGTATTGAAATAAAATAACCAGGAATGACTATTTTTCTGATTTTAGATAAAGAATGAATTATGCCATGCTTGCTGGTAATCTCAGTAAGAATATGAGGAGCAGTGGTTTAGTTGTCTTTTGAAGTTCGAAGGAAAAAGTTTTGGATTGTGGAGTTCTTGGCCTCATTGACTTGGGTGGATGACCTTTTGTATTTGACATGTTGTGTATGAAGGCGTTGAGTGTTCTCTATCCTGGGCATTGTAAAAATGTTTGAACGTGACTGATTCAGTAGACAAGAGAATGGATTGATAATAGTCATTATTTTTTGATAGATCCTAGGGTTTGAACAGCCATCCTTTAGGGAAAACATTTGAAATTGCTAAGGAGGCATCGACATTGTTAAATCCTCTTTCGACTGACACTATTTTTTGGTGGTTTCTTTTGGTATAGTAATCAAAATTAGATTTTAAAAAGTTTGACTGGTTGACTACTACCTCCTGGTTTTGCATTTTTGAGGTAACTATATCTAGTTTTGACATGGATCTCTGAGGAACTAAGAGGGCTGGGTTATGAAAACTGACTGTTTGTGTAGTTTGAAAAGGAGTATTTGTAGGTTGGCTGGAAGAAGTGTTTTGTTGGGTAACTTTAGTTGATTTTTCTGAAGAGATTTGGGAGATTGTTGAGGGATTTTGGATGTTGAGGCCATGGGCTTTGATGGTTTGAAGAGCTAGAAATAAGTTATTGTCTTCTTCATCTGCAATTACCTTATCGATCCAGGATGTGATCGGTTTTCCTGAAGAAGTACTCGCTTTGCTTTGTTGAGTGGCAGGGAGGTGTCCGGGAAAGGCTGGGGTTTTTCCCCCACCTCTGCTTTTTCGAGGCATGATACTTATCTGTTTTGTAGAAACTCACGGGTCAGGAAATTAGGGACACAGTTAATATCTCCTTTAATGTGTTCAATATCAAAATCAAAAATGCTTAATAATGCTTGCCATCTGGCGAAAATTTGTTTTGCTGCAATATTTTGGACATCTTTTTGTAAAACTTCTTTTGCTGATTTACAATCGACTCTAAGGAGAAATTTTTAATTTAATAAATCACTTTGAAATTTTGTAATACATAAAAAAATTGAAAGTATTTCCTTTTTTATAGTAGAATAATTTCTTTGACAATCATTTCAATGTGCAGATGTAAACTGGACTATTTTTTCTTTACCATTGACTACTTGTTTTAGTATACCGCCGTATCCTAACTCAGAAACATTTGTTTCAACTACTTCAGAAGCATTTGGAACAGCAAGGTGTAGACAAGGGATTTCTAGAACCTGAGCTTTAATTTGTCGAACAATTTCGGTATGTTCAGATGACCAAGGGACAAGGTTAGTTTTAAGGCGGTCATGTAAGGGCTTGGCTATCCTATTGATGTTTGGATAGAAGTCTAGGACATAGTTGAGACTTCCTAAAAATCTTTGGAGTTGGGTTTTATCTGTGCCAAAAAGGACGATATAGGACCAACAAATATTAATAGAAATAGTAGGGAGAGTAATATAATAAGACTAAGACATGAGGATGATATAGGACCAATAAATATTAATAAAAATAATAGGGAGAGTAATATAATAAGACTAAGACATGGTATGCATATTATATATAACTATATATAACTAAGTCATGGCAAAACATAAGAATTAAGACAAAATATTAAAACATGATGTGAACAAGAATAGGATTTGAAATTACTTGGAAACGCTTTTGATTATATAACTTGAAAGCAATCTGCTAGTCTTTGTGTTACAATTTGAGAAAACTTGAGAATAAACTTCGGAAATATGAATTGCTATCACTGGTACAAGATGTGTATATTATCTGCTCTCTAATTTCAAGTGTGTTTATTACTCTCTTCTTCTTCTTCTTATTTATAGAAGGATGAGGAGTCTAATTTCTTGAAACAGCATCATTCTTTTTCTTGTAGTGGAGTTCTGCTCTTCTGACTGGACAGCTTGACTTGAGTGGGAGGTCCTCTTTTTCTTAGTGGAGGGGCTGCTTTCCTGAGTGGGAGGCTGCTTTCTTCACAGGATTTTGAGTATGATTCCTCTTCCACCGAAAGTTGCTTTGTTTGGAGAATATTGCTGAGTTGGTCACCGTGGGAATCTTCTTTTGTGTCTTCTTTGTCTTCTTTTGAATAATGCTGAGTTAGTCTCAGTGGGAAGTGTCTTCTTTGTCTTCTTTTGTGGTCTCGGGAGAAATGCTGATAAAAACTAGATACAAAATTTAAATGATGTACATTATCTTTTTTTTTAAGTACTTTTTACCGTTTTACCCCTAATAATTTGGAGTAAAGAAGTGTCTTTACAAACTGATTATAATATTGAAATAAAGGAAAACCAAATAATATGAAATGATGAAAATTTGGATGAAATTTTTGGGGGTATTTTGGACCTTTTCTATTTTATTTTTTTTAATCAGTGGAAACTACAGGGGAAAATATCCCGTGACAGTCATCTTCGTTGTCATTTCCTAAATGAACCGGACTGCTGTCGGCATCGGAATCATAAATTGAATTTGCGAGTTGAAGTAAGGATTCTTTGTATTGGCTTTTGGTTTTTGCTTGGGCTAATAATGCCTGGGCATTTGACTTTTGGTTAAAGAAAGTGGTAACTTCTTTGTTGGTAATAAAATTTTGACTTGATAACCATTTTTGAATGATCTCTTTGGAAATCTTTTGGTCTTCTTTGAAATTGCTCCACCATTTGACTTTAAAGGACCGAACAATACAGGATTGTATTTGGTTGAAATGAATTTTAAACTCCCAAGGACAGACCCATGGAAGGAAGAATTTTGAACATAACATTAAGAGAGGAGGAAAACATCTTTCGTATTCTGTGGGTTTGAAGTGTGTTTTGAACAGTTTTAGACATTCGGATGCATTTGGAGTAAGAATGTCTTCAATTGCTCCGAAGAAATCCCACCATTGAAGGAACCAAATAGGGAGTTCCTGGACTTGAATTTTGGTATTGAAATAAAATAACCAGGAATGACTATTTTTCTGATTTTGGATAAAGAATGAATTATGCCATGCTTGCTGGTAATCCCAGTAAGAATATGAGGAGCAGTGGTTTAGTTGTCTTTTGAAGTTCGAAGGAAAAATTTTTGGATTGTGGAGTTCTTGGCCCTATTGACTTGGGTGGATGACCTTTTGTATTTGACATGTTGTGTATGAAGGCATTGAGTGTTCTCTATCCTGGGCATTGTAAAAATGTTTCAACGTGACTGATTCAGTAGACAAGAGAATGGATTGATAATAGTCATTATTTTTTGATAGATCCTAGGGTTTGAACAGCCATCCTTTAGGGAAAACATTTGAAATTTCTAAGGAGGCCTCGGCATTGTTAAATCCTCTTTTGACTGACACTATTTTTTGGTGGTTTCTTTTGGTATAGTAATCAAAATTAGATTTTAAAAAGTTTGACTGGTTGACTACTACCTCCTGGTTTTGCATTTTTGGGGTAACTATATCTAGTTTTGACATGGATCTCTGAGGAACTAAGAGGGTTGGGTTATGAAAACTGACTGTTTGTGTAGTTTGAAAAGGAGTATTTGTAGGTTGGCTGGAAGAAGTGTTTTGTTGGGTAACTTTAGTTGATTTTTTTGAAGAGATTTGGGAGATTGTTGAGGGATTTTGGATGTTGAGGCCATGGGCTTTGATGGTTTGAAGAGCTATAAATAAGTTATTGTCTTCTTCATCTGCAATTACCTTATCGATCCAGGATGTGATCGGTTTTCCTGAAGAAGTACTCGCTTTGCTTTGTTGAGTGGTCGGGAGGTGTCCGGGAAAGGCTGGGGTTTTTCCCCCACCTCTGCTTTTTCGAGGCATGATACGTATCTGTTTTGTAGAAACTCACGGGTCAGGAAATCAGGGACACAGTTCATATCTCCCTTAATGTGTTCAATATCAAAATCAAAAATGCTTAATAATGCTTGCCATCTGGCGAAAATTTGTTTTGATGCAATATTTTGGACATCTTTTTGTAAAACTTCTTTTGCTGATTTACAATCGACTCTAAGGAGAAATTTTTGATTTAATAAATCACTTTGAAATTTTGTAATACATAAAACAATTGAAAGTATTTCCTTTTTTATAGTAGAATAATTTCTTTGACAATCATTCCAATGTGCAGATGTAAACTGGACTATTTGTTCTTTACCATTGACTACTTGTTTTAGTATACCACCGTATCCTAACTCAGAAACATCTGTTTCAACTACTTTAGAAGCATTTGGATCAGCAAGGTGTAGACAAGGGATTTCTAGAACCTGAGCTTTGATTTGTCGAACGATTTCGGTATGTTCAGATGACCAAGGGACAAGGTTAGTTTTAAGGCGGTCATGTAAGGGCTTGGCTATCCTATTGATGTTTGGATAGAAGTCTAGGACATAGATGAGACTTCCTAAAAATCTTTGGAGTTGGGTTTTATCTGTGCCAAAAAGGACGATATAGGACCAACAAATATTAATAGAAACAGTAGGGAGAGTAATATAATAAGACTAAGACATGAGGATGATATAGGACCAACAAATATTAATAGAAACAGTAGGGAGAGTAATATAATAAGACTAAGACATGGTATGCATATTATATATGACTATATATAACTAAGTCATGGAAAAATATAAGAATTAACACAAAATATTAAAACATGATATGAACAAGAATAGGATTTGAAATTACTTGGAAATGCTTTTGATTATATAACTTGAAAGCAATCTGCTAGTCTTTGTGTTACAATTTGAGAAAACTTGAGAATAAACTTCGGAAATATGAATTGCTATCACTGGTACAAGATGTATATATTATCTGCTCTCTAATTTCAAGTGTGTTTATTACTCTCTTCTTCTTCCTATTTATAGAAGGATGAGGAGTCTAATTTCTTGAAACATCATCATTCTTTTTCTTGTAGTGGAGTTCTGCTTTTCTGAGTGGACAGCTTGACTTGAGTGGGAGGTCCTCTTTTTCTTAGTGGAGGGGTTGATTTCCTGAGTGGGAGGCTACTTTCTTCACAGGATTTTGAGTATGATTCCTCTTCCACCGAAAGTTGCTTTGTTTGGAGAATATTGTTGAGTTGGTCGCAGTGGGAATCTTCTTTTGTGTCTTCTTTGTCTTCTTTTGAATAATGCTGAGTTAGTCTCAGTGGGAAGTGTCTTCTTTGTCTTCTTTTGTGGTCTCGGGAGAAATGCTGATAAAAACTAGATACAAAATTTAAATGATGTACATTATCTTTTTTTTAAGTACTTTTTACCGTTTTACCCCTAATAATTTGGAGTAAAGAAGTGTCTTTACAAACTGATTATAATATTGAAATAAAGGAAAACCAAATAATATGAAATGATGAAAATTTGGATGAAATTTTTGGGGGTATTTTGGACCTTTTCTATTTTATTTTTTTTAATCAGTGGAAACTACAGGGGAAAATATCCCGTGACAGTCATCTTCGTTGTCATTTCCTAAATGAACCGGACTGCTGTCGACATCGGAATCATAAATTGAATTTGCGAGTTGAAGTAAGGATTCTTTGTATTGGCTTTTGGTTTTTGCTTGGGCTAATAATGCCTGGGCATTTGACTTTTGGGTAAAGAAAGTGGTAACTTCTTTGTTGGTAATAAAATTTTGACTTGATAACCATTTTTGAATGATCTCTTTGGAAATCTTTTGGTCTTCTTTGAAATTGCTCCACCATTTGACTTTAAAGGACCGAACAATACAGGACTGTATTTGGTTGAAATGAATTTTAAACTCCCAAGGACAGACCCATGGAAGGAAGAATTTTGAACATAACATTAAGAGAGGAGGAAAACATCTTTCGTATTATGTGGGTTTGAAGTGTGTTTTGAACAGTTTTAGACATTCAGATGCATTTGGAGTAAGAATGTCTTCAATTGCTCCGAAGATATCCCACCATTGAAGGAACCAAATAGGGAGTTCCTGGACTTGAATTTTGGTATTGAAATAAAATAACCAGGAATGACTATTTTTCTGATTTTGGATAAAGAATGAATTATGCCATGCTTGCTGGTAATCCCAGTAAGAATATGAGGAGCAGTGGTTTAGTTGTCTTTTGAAGTTCGAAGGAAAAATTTTTGGATTGTGGAGTTCTTGGCCCTATTGACTTGGGTGGATGACCTTTTGTATTTGACATGTTGTGTATGAAGGCATTGAGTGTTCTCTATCCTGGGCATTGTAAAAATGTTTGAACGTGACTGATTCAGTAGACAAGAGAATGGATTGATAATAGTCATTATTTTTTGATAGATCCTAGGGTTTGAACAGCCATCCTTTAGGGAAAACATTTGAAATTTCTAAGGAGGCCTCGGCGTTGTTAAATCCTCTTTCGACTGACACTATTTTTTGGTGGTTTCTTTTGGTATAGTAATCAAAATTAGATTTTAAAAAGTTTGACTGGTTGACTACTACCTCCTGGTTTTGCATTTTTAGGGTAACTATATCTAGTTTTGACATGGATCTCTGAGGAACTAAGAGGGTTGGGTTATGAAAACTGACTGTTTGTGTAGTTTGAAAAGGAGTATTTGTAGGTTGGCTGGAAGAAGTGTTTTGTTGGGTAACTTTAGTTGATTTTTCTGAAGAGATTTGGGAGATTGTTGAGGGATTTTGGATGTTGAGGCCATGGGCTTTGATGGTTTGAAGAGCTAGAAATAAGTTATTGTCTTCTTCATCTGCAATTACCTTATCGATCCAGGATGTGATCGGTTTTCCTGAAGAAGTACTCGCTTTGCTTTGTTGAGTGGTCGGGAGGTGTCCGGGAAAGGCTGGGGTTTTTCCCCCACCTCTGCTTTTTCGAGGCATGATACTTATCTGTTTTGTAGAAACTCACGGGTCGGGAAATCAGGGACACAGTTCATATCTCCCTTAATGTGTTCAATATCAAAATCAAAAATGTTTAATAATGCTTGCCATCTGGCGAAAATTTGTTTTGATGCAATATTTTGGACATCTTTTTGTAAAACTTCTTTTGCTGATTTACAATCGACTCTAAGGAGAAATTTTTGATTTAATAAATCACTTTGAAATTTTGTAATACATAAAACAATTGAAAGTATTTCCTTTTTTATAGTAGAATAATTTCTTTGACAATCATTCCAATGTGCAGATGTAAACTGGACTATTTGTTCTTTACCATTGACTACTTGTTTTAGTATACCACCGTATCCTAACTCAGAAACATCTGTTTCAACTACTTTAGAAGCATTTGGATCAGCAAGGTGTAGACAAGGGATTTCTAGAACCTGAGCTTTGATTTGTCGAACGATTTCGGTATGTTCAGATGACCAAGGGACAAGGTTAGTTTTAAGGCGGTCATGTAAGGGCTTGGCTATCCTATTGATGTTTGGATAGAAGTCTATGACATAGTTGAGACTTCCTAAAAATCTTTGGAGTTGGGTTTTATCTGTGCCAAAAAGGACGATATAGGACCAACAAATATTAATAGAAACAGTAGGGAGAGTAATATAATAAGACTAAGACATGAGGATGATATAGGACCAACAAATATTAATAGAAACAGTAGGGAGAGTAATATAATAAGACTAAGACATGGTATGCATATTATATATGACTATATATAACTAAGTCATGGAAAAATATAAGAATTAACACAAAATATTAAAACATGATATGAACAAGAATAGGATTTGAAATTACTTGGAAATGCTTTTGATTATATAACTTGAAAGCAATCTGCTAGTCTTTGTGTTACAATTTGAGAAAACTTGAGAATAAACTTCAGAAATATGAATTGCTATCACTGGTACAAGATGTATATATTATCTGCTCTCTAATTTCAAGTGTGTTTATTACTCTCTTCTTCTTCCTATTTATAGAAGGATGAGGAGTCTAATTTCTTGAAACATCATCATTCTTTTTCTTGTAGTGGAGTTCTGCTTTTCTGAGTGGACAGCTTGACTTGAGTGGGAGGTCCTCTTTTTCTTAGTGGAGGGGCTGATTTCCTGAGTGGGAGGCTGCTTTCTTCACAGGATTTTGAGTATGATTCCTCTTCCACCGAAAGTTGCTTTGTTTGGAGAATATTGCTGAGTTGGTCGCAGTGGGAATCTTCTTTTGTGTCTTCTTTGTCTTCTTTTGAATAATGTTGAGTTAGTCTCAGTGGGAAGTGTCTTCTTTGTCTTCTTTTGTGGTCTGGGGAGAAATGCTGATAAAAACTAGATACAAAATTTAAATGATAGACATTATCTTTTTTTAAGTACTTTTTACCGTTTTACCCCTAATAATTTGGAGTAAAGAAGTGTCTTTACAAACTGATTATAATATTAAAATAAAGGAAAACTAAACAATATGAAATGATGAAAATTTGGATGAAATTTTTGGGGGTATTTTGGACCTTTTCTATTTTTTTTAATTAGTGGAAACTACAGGGGAAAATATCCCGTGACAGTCATCTTCGTTGTCATTTCCTAAATGAACCGGACTGCTGTCGTCATCGGAATCATAAATTGAATTTGCGAGTTGAAGTAAGGATTCTTTGTATTGGCTTCTGGTTTTTGCTTGGGCTAATAATGCCTGGGCAATTGACTTTTGGGCAAAGAAAGTGGTAACTTCTTTGTTGGTAATAAAATTTTGACTTGATAACCATTTTTGAATGATCTCTTTGGAAATCTTTTGGTCTTCTTTGAAATTGCTCCACCATTTGACTTTAAAGGACCGAACAATACAGGACTGTATTTGGTTGAAATGAATTTTAAACTCCCAAGAACAGACCCATGGAAGGAAGAATTTTGAACATAACATTAAGAGAGGAGGAAAACGTCTTTCGTATTCTGTGGGTTTGAAGTGTGTTTTGAACAGTTTTAGACATTCGGATGCATTTGGAGTAAGAATGTCTTCAATTGCTCCGAAGATATCCCACCATTGAAGGAACCAAATAGGGAGTTCCTGGACTTGAATTTTGGTATTGAAATAAAATAACCAGGAATGACTATTTTTCTGATTTTGGATAAAGAATGAATTATGCCATGCTTGCTGGTAATCCCAGTAAGAATATGAGGAGCAGTGGTTTAGTTGTCTTTTGAAGTTCAAAGGAAAAAAATTTGGACTGTGGAGTTCTTGGCCCCATTGACTTGGGTGGGTAACCTTTTGTATTTGACATGTTGTGTATGAAGGCGTTGAGTGTTCTCTATCTTGGGCATTATAAAAATGTTTGAACGTGACTGATTCAGTAGACAAGAGAATGGATTGATAATAGTCATTATTTTTTGATAGATCCCAGGGTTTGAACAGCCATCCTTTGGGGAAAACATTTGAAATTGCTAAGGAGGCATCGGCATTGTTAAATCCTCTTTCGACTGACACTATTTTTTGGTGGTTTCTTTTGGTATAGTAATCAAAATTAGATTTTAAAAAGTTTGACTGGTTGACTACTACCTCTTGGTTTTGCATTTTTGGGGTAACTATATCTAGTTTCGACATGGATCTCTGAGGAACTAAGAGGGTTGGGTTGTGAAAACTGACTGTTTGTGTAGTTTGAAAAGGAGTATTTGTAGGTTGGCTGGAAGAAGTGTTTTGTTGGGTAACTTTAGTTGATTTTTCTGAAGAGCTTTGGGAGATTGTTGAGGGATTTTGGATGTTGAGGCCATGGGCTTTGATGGTTTGAAGAGCTAGAAATATGTTATTGTCTTCTTCATCTGCAATTACCTTATCGATCCAGGATGTGATCGGTTTTCCTGAAGAAGTACTCGCTTTGCTTTGTTGAGTGGCCGGGAGGTGTCCGGGAAAGGCTGGGGTTTTTCCCACACCTCTGCTTTTTCGAGGCATGATACTTATCTATTTTGTAGAAGTTCACGGGTCAGGAAATCAGGGACACAGTTTATATCTCCCTTAATATGTTCAATATCAAAATCAAAAATGCTTAATAATGCTTGCCATCTGGCGAAAATTTGTTTTGATGCAATATTTTGGACATCTTTTTGTAAAACTTCTTTTTTTCGATTTACAATCGACTCTAAGGAGAAATTTTTGATTTAATAAATCACTTTGAAATTTTGTAATACATAAAACAATTGAAAGTATTTCCTTTTTTATAGTAGAATAATTTCTTTGACAATCATTCTAATGTGCAGATGTAAACTGGACTATTTGTTCTTTACTATTGACTACTTATTTTAGTATACTGCCGTATCCTAACTCAGAAGAATCTATTTCAATTACTTTAGAAGCATTTGGATCAGCAAGGTGTAGACAAGGGATTTCTAGAACCTGAGCTTTGATTTGTCGAATAATTTCGGTATGTTCAGATGACCAAGGGACAGGGTTAGTTTTAAGGCGGTCATGTAAGGGCTTGGCTATCCTATTGATGTTTGGATAGAAGTCTAGGACATAGTTGAGACTTCCTAAAAATCTTTGGAGTTGGGTTTTATCTGTGCCAAAAATGACGATATAGGACCAACAAATATTAATGGAAACAGTAGGGAGAGTAATATAATAAGACTAAGACATGAGGATGATATAGGACCAACAAATATTAATAGAAACAATAGGGAGAGTAATATAATAAGACTAAGACATGGTATGCATATTATATATAACTATATATAACTAAGTCATGGCAAAACATAAGAATTAACACAAAATATTAAAACATGATATGAACAAGAATAGGATTTGAAATTACTTGGAATCGCTTTTGATTATATAACTTGAAAGCAATCTGCTAGTCTTTCTGTTACAATTTGAGAAAACTTGAGAATAAACTTCGGAAATATGAACTGCTATCACTGGTACAAGATGTGTATATTATCTGCTCTCTAATTTCAAGTGTGTTTATTACTTTCTTCTTCTTCCTATTTATAGAAGGATGAGGAGTCTAATTTCTTGAAACAACATCATTCTTTTTCTTGTAGTGGAGTTCTGATTTTCTGAGTGGACAGCTTGACTTGAGTGGGAGGTCCTCTTTTTCTTAGTGGAGGGGCTGATTTCCTGAGTGGGAGGCTGCTTTCTTCACAGGATTTTGAGTATGATTCCTCTTCCACCGAAAGTTGCTTTGTTTGGAGAATATTGCTGAGTTGGTCGCAGTGGGAATCTTCTTTTGTGTCTTCTTTGTCTTCTTTTGAATAATGCTGAGTTAGTCTCAGTGGGAAGTGTCTTCTTTGTCTTCTTTTGTGGTCTCGGGAGAAATGCTGATAAAAACTAGATACAAAATTTAAATGATGTACATTATCTTTTTTTTAAGTACTTTTTACCATTTTACCCCTAATAATTTGGAGTAAAGAAGTGTCTTTACAAACTGATTATAATATTGAAATAAAGGAAAACTAAACAATATGAAATGATGAAAATTTGGATGAAATTTTTGGGGGTATTTTGGACCTTTTCTATTTTTTTTTAATCAGTGGAAACTACAGGGGAAAATATCCCGTGACAGTCATCTTCGTTGTCATTTCCTAAATGAACCGGACTGCTGTCGTCATCGGAATCGTAAATTGAATTTGCGAGTTGAAGTAAGGATTCTTTGTATTGGCTTCTGGTTTTTGCTTGGGCTAATAATGCCTGGGCATTTGACTTTTGGGCAAAGAAAGTGGTAACTTCTTTGTTGGTAATAAAATTTTGACTTGATAACCATTTTTGAATGATCTCTTTGGAAATCTTTTGGTCTTCTTTGAAATTGCTCCTCCATTTGACTTTAAAGGACCGAACAATACAGGACTGTATTTGGTTGAAATGAATTTTAAACTCCCAAGAACAGACCCATGGAAGGAAGAATTTTGAACATAACATTAAGAGAGGAGGAAAACGTCTTTCGTATTCTGTGGGTTTGAAGTGTGTTTTGAACAGTTTTAGACATTCGGATGCATTTGGAGTAAGAATGTCTTCAATTGCTCCGAAGAAATCCCACCATTGAAGGAACCAAATAGGGAGTTCCTGGACTTGAATTTTGGTATTGAAATAAAATAACCAGGAATGACTATTTTTCTGATTTTGGATAAAGAATGAATTATGCCATGCTTGCTGGTAATCCCAGTAAGAATATGAGGAGCAGTGGTTTAGTTGTCTTTTGAAGTTCGAAGGAAAATTTTGGACTGTGGAGTTCTTGGCCCCATTGACTTGGGTGGATGACCTTTTGTATTTGACATGTTGTGTATGAAGGCGTTGAGTGTTCTCTATCCTGGGCATTATAAAAATGTTTGAACGTGACTGATTTAGTAGACAAGAGAATGGCTTGATAATAGTCATTATTTTTTGATAGATCCCAGGGTTTGAACAGCCATCCTTTAGGGAAAACATTTGAAATTTCTAAGGAGGCATCGACATTGTTAAATCCTCTTTCGACTGACACTATTTTTTGGTGGTTTCTTTTGGTATAGTAATCAGAATTAGATTTTAAAAAGTTTGACTGGTTGACTACTACCTCCCGGTTTTGCATTTTTGGGGTAACTATATCTAGTTTTGACATGGATCTCTGAGGAACTAAGAGGGTTGGGTTATGAAAACTAACTGTTTGTGTAGTTTGAAAAGGAGTATTTGCAGATTGGCTGGAAGAAGTGTTTTGTTGGGTAACTTTAGTTGAATTTTCTGCAGAGCTTTGGGAGATTGTTGAGGGATTTTGGATGTTGAGGTCATGGGCTTTGATGGTTTGAAGAGCTAGAAATAAGTTATTGTCTTCTTCATCTGCAATTACCTTATCGATCCAGGATGTGATCGGTTTTCCTGAAGAAGTACTCGCTTTGCTTTGTTGAGTGGCCGGGAGGTGTCCGGGAAAGGCTGGGGTTTTTCCCCCACCTCTGCTTTTTCGAGGCATGATACTTATCTGTTTTGTAGAAACTCACGGGTCAGGAAATCAGGGACACAGTTCATATCTCCCTTAATATGTTCAATATCAAAATCAAAAATGCTTAATAATGTTTGCCATCTGGCGAAAATTTGTTTTGATGCAATATTTTGGACATCTTTTTGTAAAACTTCTTTTGCCGATTTACAATCGACTCTAAGGAGAAATTTTTGATTTAATAAATCACTTTGAAATTTTGTAATACATAAAACAATTGAAAGTATTTCCTTTTTTATAGTAGAATAATTTCTTTGACAATCATTCCAATGTGCAGATGTAAACTGGACTATTTGTTCTTTACCATTGACTACTTGTTTTAGTATACCGCCGTATCCTAACTCAGAAGCATCTGTTTCAACTACTTTAGAAGCATTTGGATCAGCAAGGTGTAGACAAGGGATTTCTTGAACCTGAGCTTTGATTTGTCGAACAATTTCGGTATGTTCAGATGACCAAGGGACAGGGTTAGTTTTAAGGCGGTCATGTAAGGGCTTGGCTATCCTATTGATGTTTGGATAGAAGTCTAGGACATAGTTGAGACTTCCTAAAAATCTTTGGAGTTGGGTTTTATCTGTGATTTTATCGGGAAATTTTGTTGCAAAAGTTAGGGCTCTTTCAATTGGTGTAACTGTTCCTTTTGATATGTAGTGACCAAGAAATCTTACACGAGTTTAAATAGGGAAATTTTGGATTTGGATATGACTAAACCATTTTTTCTAGATACTTGGCAGAAAGTTTTAAGGTATTTGAAATGTTGTTCAATAGTTTCTGAAAAAACTAGAATATCATCAGTATATACTATACAGAATGTAGAATAGTCATTGAATATGTCATTCATAATTCTTTGGAATTCGCTAGGGGCAGTTTTGATTCCAAATGGAAGGACATTTCATTCATATTATCCGAATGGGACCGTAAAAGCGGCTTTATATCTATCTTTTGGGTGGATTTGAATATGCCAAAATCCTGATTTTAAATCAAATTTGGAGAATATTATTGAAGATCTTAATTTTTGTAAAAGGTCTTTTTTATTAGGTATAGGGTATTGTACCCATCTTTAGGCTTTATTTAGAGGCTTATAATTGATAACTAGCCTTGGTGTCCCTCTCTCAATTTCAGCATTTTTGTTTACATAGAAAGCTGCATAGGACCACGGGGATCTAGATTTTGATATGATTCATTTGGATTCGAGATCGGTGATCTCTTTTCTGTAATGTTGTTCTAGGTCGGAGTTCATTTGGATAGGTCTCGCTTTTGTTGGTATTTCCTTTTCATCAAAATCTTTTTCATAAGGTAAATCAATCATATGTTGTTTTTTATGCTAAAATGCATTTGGTAAGTCAGAACAGAGTTCTACTTCTATTTGTTTTAGTAATTTTAAGATTTTTTCTTTGATAAAGTGGTCTTGTAATTGCTTCTCAATCTTGTGAGAGGAAAGGTCTTGTTTTAGATGGAATAATTGTATATGTTTTCCTTGTATTAAGGCATTTATCTCGTTATTATATATAGAATTTGCCTTTATTGTATTGAGGTTCCTTGTTTTGGGTTTTTCAAGAAATGGGAAGGTTAGTCTGGTGTTATGGGTTTTGAAAGTAATACCTTCGTAGGTGACAGTATAGGGGGTTATTAAATTGAAGAAAGGTGTACCTAATATGACAAGATGATGTATTCCTTTAACTAGGAGAAAAGATGTCTTAATTTGGAAGGTTTTATTATTGATAGAGGCATCAACCTTACTAACTACATTGAGGTTTGAGTTATTAGCGGCGGTTAATCTTTCGTTGGTATGTTGATGAAATCTTTTTGGTATTATTTCTTCTTTAATGCAATTCAAATATGCTCCTATATCGAATAAAGCAATGGTATCTAAGATAAAGTCATCTGAGAAGACAACTTTGACTTTTATGAGATATTTTCGGTAGGTAACTTGCCTTAATTCATATAAGAAATCTTCATCTTGATCAGGAGTATTGTTTAAACTGCTTAATTGTTTTTGTTCAGTATTTTTCTCTTCTACTTCACGAACTAGATGGACATTTAAAGCTTCAGAATATATCTTCTGCTGCTCTTTAAGGATTTTTAATTCTTCTTTGATTTCCTTAATTTCTTTGTGTAGGTCTTGTATTGTTGGAACGGATTTTTGGTTGGGTTTTTGCTTTTTTAATATTGTGGTAAAGTCATATATAGTTTCTGTTGATGGGAGAATAGAAGATTTTTGTTCTGGTTTGGGTTCAATTGGTCGTTGGAGTAATTTTTCTAAGAGCTCTTTTCTTATTTGGGGATCAGTTATCTTCTCTATGATTTCGAGAGAATGTTCTTCATTTCTGGTTAGGACGTTAATGCGTCTGTCTTCAGAGGAGGAATTATGAGAGGAAGATGAGCTTGTTGCAATCTCATCTATTTGAAGAGGTTCATCATTTCCAGACATTTCAGATGTCTCAGAGTCGGAAGATTCAAGGAGTAAAGCCGAGATTTTGTTAGATAAGCTTTCTTCTATGTTTAACTCTTGTATTTTCCTCTTAAGTCTGCAGAATCTAGATATATGTCCCTTTTTTCCACATTTGTAACAAGTTATATCTTTATTGGTTGGTTTAGTAAATCTATTTTTGTTGAAAGGTTTTTTGTTGTAGGAAGGTTTATTGTTATTATTAGAGGAAGGTTTATTATAGAACGGTTCTGTTGATTTTTTGTAGAAATGTTTAGACTTTGTGAAAGACCTTTTCTGATAAGGTCTTTGATATGGCTTGCATTCACCATCACATTTTAGTTTTGAATAGCTTTTGTTGGGATTATAGTCAAATTGTTGACAGAAAGTCCCTAATTCCTGCTTTGTTCTTTTCATTTCCCATTTGAGATGTCTTTGGAGTTTTAAATCTTGACAAATCTTTAGGCCTTCTCGTTGTGTTTGGCTTATGAGTTGGCCATATGTCAGGTTTTTGTAAGGTATCGGGCTTCCGTGTTCAGTTATTAAAGAGGTTCTAACTCTTTCACCGAGTAAGGTTGGAAGTCCGGCTAAGAATTTTTCTTTCCAATTTGCATGGTTCGAGTCTTCTCTGAGCATGACTCTGGTGAGGAAAGTAGTTTTATATCTTGGAAATCACTTAGTTTTTTACATTTGAGATTATGTAAAAGCTCGGCATTTTTATCTCTCAGGTGAGAAGGGTCACCAATGAAGTGGTGTGTTATGACTAGAATGAGTTGTGCGACTGCTCCTTGGATAGGGTTTCCTTGTTCATCTAAAATGGGTTTTCCCTCTTCATCTTCCCTAATGGAATTTAGGATTTCAAGATGATTTTCAGGGGTAAGGTGATAGTCCCACCAACCCTTTAATTGGCCAGAGAACCCTGCTATGAGTAATTCGGCTATAGCTTTGTCTGGGGTTCCTATTTGGGTTGTATAAGCATTGGCTACCATGGTCATAAGCAACTGAAAACAATAATACAACTGAAAATGTCCTTTTTGGTATCAGAGCCAGGAGGGAGTTGTATTATTGTTGTCTACTGTATCTCTGTTCTCAGTTCTTAAACTTTTGTAGATAAGCCTTTGCAGAGTCGTTTTGCCTAGTTTATCGGTTATAAGTCCATAGGAGGCAGTAAACCCGTTTTTTCTAGGATTGTAAGCAAAAGCTTAGCCTACGTCTTTTTTGATCTTAGAACATGGATTCTGTATTCTGCAGAACTGCATCTCTTTCAAACTCTTCCACTAGTACATTAGATTCAAGAAATATTACACATAGTGCTGAAACCAACGTCGAAAACCTCCAAAAAGCAATAGAGCGTTGGGACATCCCAAAAATCCCCAAAAGCCAAGTTTATGATACAAAATGGTATAGTTCAAGTTCTTCCATCAAAACCGAAGAAAGGGACATACACCTATCAAAATCATTCGAAACAATTCACCTTCTCACCAAAAGTTCCCTAGAAAATCTAGCAAAATCATACAATTACATCCATATAGGTTTAGTCTAAGTCGGAACTAAGCCCTTAACCAAAGAAGGATTAGACACCTCAATACTGGCCATTTTAAGAGATGCTAGATTCCTTGAGTTCAATGACTCTCTGTTAAGTTCCATAGAATCAAGTCTATGCAACAGACCCATCTCTTTTAGTTGTTATCCAAATTTATCCATTTATTTTAAAGACAGGAATGTTATCCATAGCATGACACTCCAAGTTAAAACTCACAACTATAAAATGTTAGAAGGATCAATTCCAGTGGCTTTAATCTTTCGAATTCATTACAAAGCAATAATGTCCATTGGAGATGATGGGCATAAAAATGCTTTCGTCAAAGGAGAAACCATCCTTCTCCAAACTGACCTTTCAAGGTCTAACACAGTTATTCCTCGATCCATAAAATGGCAGAACATTTCCCTTCCCACTGAATGGGTTTTAGAAGCAGTAGCTCGCCCTAGATTACCGGAAAGATTAGAACCAAACACACAAATACACCAAGTTCACCAAGATGATAATGGAAGAGTCACTCTTGCATTTGATCGATCATCCCGAGCCTCTTTTATTAGTTCTCGATATTCCGATGCTTCCTTAAGAACCTTAGAAAAGATTTCTCAAATCCCTTCTATCATTAACACTACATCAAAACCAAGATACTCTACATCAGATATACCCAATACCTCTATGGGTGGTGTAGATTATTCTTCCAATATACCTCACCCATTCTATAAACAAAGTCAATTACCACCAAACCAAAACACGGTTGCCCCTTCCTCACTAACATCCCCAACCTTCTCTGCTATAACTGAGAATATGGGAATGCCAAGTGAACTAAATGTAATTGAAATAGAATTTAAAATCAATAAAACTTTTCTCCGTGAAGAGTTCTACTCTCCCCAAAACACTGAAAAAAGAAATTGGTTTTTTACCAACTTCAAAGAACAAAAGACACAAATTCAAGAAATTTATTATGAATTTCTTAACCAAAACAAAATTTAAATGATGTACAATATATATATATAAGTATGTGTATGTGCGATGTGTGTGTGTGCTGCGCGCGTGGGGTGCGTGAATTTTGTCCTGTGTTCTTGATTTCAGCTGTTCTGTTTGGTCCAGTTATAATTCGATATTAATTATTAGTTAATTAATTTATTTTATCTGCTGCAGGATTTATTTGATTAAGGTTTTGTGATATAAATGAATTCGTGCGGGATTATCATAATTAATCGATGAAATTCGTGTTGGACGCCCGTTATAAACGGGAACCCACGAATTTTATCGCCGTTGGCGATGAGCTTCGGCGAGCCGACGGTGGGCGATGATGAATTATTTCTGAGTCCTACGTTATTTATTAAATTAAATTAGTTGGTAAAATTAATGGTAAAATAAAAAATGCGAATAAAATAAAATATGAATAAAAATACAAGTAATGATAGTAATTAACCGAATCGGAGTTTGGGATTTGTGGATTGGTTGTGATTGGATTGTTGTTGTGAATTCGACGTCGATTTGATTTCACCGGGTAGGCCGATAAACAAAGGAGACACTGCCCGATTTTCGGGAAATTAATTCCGAAAATACGGGGATGTAACCTATAATTATCGGATACGTCAAATAACCATATATAATTATATTCTACATACATATGAACTTAATTACGGTTGAGATAAAATAATTTATAAATAATCAATTGCTTGTTTTCAAAATGACGAGTGTACTTATTTTTCGAAAATAAATACTGAACTGAGTTTCGAAGATGTGAACCCTAATTGCTATGTGTATTTGAATAATACATATAAATATAAGTTGGATTATGAAATCGCGTGGGTATAAGTGATAGTGGTTTTAAGTTGAGCTTAAGCGATTATCTGAATTAGGGTATTTGAACCCTATAGGTCCTAGTCGAAAGACCCGAGATTTGATGTTGGACTAGGAATGATCTAGTGATTAGACGTAGAGATTAACGAAGTTCCAATCGAAGGGCCTGAGTGTTGGGATCTTATCCAAAATGGGATAGTAGTTTGACGATAAAGCCGAACGTTCAAGCCCAACCAAAGTCAACTAGTAATAGCGATTAAAGCTTGTTGAGGCAAGTATTCCTGAACTTTCTTTTAAATACTGAAAATATTTCTTCGTTCCTATTCTAGGTTCAGAATAGTTAAATGTTTTACAATTCGCTGCAATTACTCTTATTATGCATGTTCTTTTCATTATTGTTCCTATAATTCGATTGCTCTCTTGAGCAAATACCCATTCTTTCGGATTATTTGCGAACCCTGAATTGAGATATTTTAAATTCAAAATGATTTGACATCAAAATACTCCAAGGGCTGGATAATGATGATGCAATGTAGTATTTTTCAATTTCTTTTCTATCACTATCAACTATATTCATCGAGCGGGAATCCTTTACTATTTGAAAGGAAATATTAGTTTGGAATGGAATGAATCATAACTATATTCAAAACCGAACTCTTGGTACTAATGTAACGCCTGGGAAATATTATGTATTTATTTTTATCAATAAATAATTATTATATGATTTTATGTGAATTTTGGTGAATTATTTAATAATTGAAATTAATATTTGGATGTTTATTTCTGATAAAAAAATAAGATATTTTAATTTTTTATTTATCCAGAATTAAATATGGATAATTTTGGTTTTTCTGGTAATTTTTGGATTATTATATGATTTTATAAGGATTTATAGAATTAATAATGTTTATTTCACGTAATTATAAAAATTACTTTTTAGAACCAGAAATCGTCCCGCTTCAATCGTTTTTGCGTTTTTACAACCCAAAACTCTTCCGAAAACTCCTTGCTAACCCAATCCGAGAATTCTGAACACTTTTCATGTTTTGACTTTTTCGATCCGGGGTACGGTTTGACCTGTACGAGTCCCGGGGTGAAATTTTCGATACGCAAATCATTTTATATATCAATAAGAATCCCTATTCTTAAAAGGCGAGACATTACTATCTTATTTTTATATAAATTGTTTTATAAGAGGATCTGTTTTGATAATTATTCAATTTAGGTATTAAAATTGTATCGTTTTTTTAGTTACTTAGCGGCTAAGTAACCTATTTTCGGATCAGATATGTGAATGTAATCATCGAAATATTAAATAAATAAAATATATGATGGTTCTGTCATCTATGTGTTTCTGTATTATTAATTGTTTGTGAATTGTTGGACGTGAAGATTAATTTTATAATTAATTATCGAGCTGTATGCATTTAATTCATTTTAAAGTGATTTTATTGAATATTTATTCTTAAAAATGCTAAAATTGTTTCTAAAATTATTTTTATTGTTTTATAATTTTATTTATTATTTTTAGGGGTTTATAAAATTTAGAAATCAATATTTTATTAATTATTTATTTAATTTTAAATGACTTTCTGATTTCATTAAATTGTAAAATCAGTAATTAATTCGGAAATGCTTCAAAAATTATGGAAAATTTGATTCTATTAACTTTTAAATATTTTGAGAATTTTAAAATTTCTTAGGGAATTTTCCGGCTTTTATTTAACTGCAAGTGCATTCGTTAAATGATAAATGTGGGTCTGAATGCGCGTTTCAAAAATAATTTTTAAAATTATAAAATTTTTAGGATAATTAATTTTAATTATCTCGAGAATTTTGAAAATATGTTCGGATAGATTCTCGGGTTATTATTACTCGTAGGTTATTTGTTTAAAATGAAAATTGCGATGCGAATCGAGATAATAACGAAAAGAAAAAAAAAGAAATAAAAATAAAATCCTAAATCTACCCTGCACACCCCCCCCCCCACCGCCTTTTCCCTTGGCTTCATTCACCGCATCTCCTCCTCCTCTCTCAATCGATGCCTCCATGTTCTCTCTCTTTAATTTTTTCTTCTTCCTTCCTTTCTTTTCTCTTTCTCTCCCTCTCTATTCTTTTCGCTCTCCGTATTTCTTCCTGTTTCAGGCGAGCTTCGGATGTCATTTTCTTCCTTTTTCCGGCCACCTGTGATTGGTTGCTATAAGATTTCATTCTCTGCTAAATTATATATATATATATCCATGTTCAATTGTATGTATGTTGATGATTTGGTGGGTGTTTCGCCGCCTTTCACCGGATTCCGGTGAGATGGCGGAGGTTGCTGATATGTGCGCGTGCGGGGCGCGTGTGTGCACACGTGTGTGTGGTTGTTCGGTTGCCCCTATATATTTGCTGCGTTTATTCCCTTTCGAGTAATTCGAATTATTCGAATACTCTTGCTGGTTGTCCGAATCTGATTGCGAATTATTGACGAAATTATTCGATAATTATTATCTTATTTATTCGAATGAATTTTGGTGATGAGTCGAATATTTATTTTAATAATTAGAAAATTTATCGATGAAACTCGCGCAGGAAGTCCGATGCTAACGGGAACCCGCGAATTTTATCGCCGTCGGCGATGAGCCCCAGCGAGCCGACGGTGGGCAATGATGATTTTTATCTGAGTCCTAAATTATAAATTATAAATTATAAATAAAAGTAGTTGTGAAATTAATTTCGAAACAAAAAAGAAAAATAAAATACGAATAACAGTATTTGAATTTATATCGGTGATTGGGATTGATAATCAGATTGTGGATTGGATTGGTTGTTGTTGTTGTTGTGATTGACGTCGAACTTATTCGACGGGTAGGCCGATAAACAGAGGAAACGCTGCCCGATTTTTGGGAAAATTGATTCCGAAAACACGGGAATGTAACCTATAATTATCGGAAACGTCGAATAATCATATACGATTATATTATATAAACTTAATTGCGATTGAAACAAAATAATTTATAAGTAATCGATTACCCTATTTTCGAGATAACAAATATACGTATTTTTTCAAAAATAAATACCGAACCGAGTTTCGAAGATGTGAGCCATAATTGCTATGTGTATTTAAATAATACATATAAATATAAATTGGATTATGAAATCGTATGGGTAGAATAGGATAGTGATGTGATGTTAAGCGAAGCGATTATCTGAATTAGGGTATTTTAACCCTGTAGGTCTTGGTCGGGAGACCCGAGATTTGACATTGGACTAGGAGTGATCTAGCGATTAGATGTTGAGATTAACGAAGTTCCAGTCGAAGGGCCCGAGTGTTGGGATCGTATCCAGAATAGGATAGTGGTTTAACGATGAAGCCAAACGCTCAAGGCAATACAAAAGTCGACCGATAATAATGGTTAACGCTTATCGAGGCAAGTATTCTGGATTTTTCTTTTAAATACTGCAAGTATTCTTGAATTTTCTTTTAAATACTGCAAATATATATTCGCTCCTATTCTAAGTTCAGAATAGTTAACTGTTTTACATTTCACTGCAATTACTCTGATTATGCATGTTCCTTTCATTATTGTTCCTATAATTCGATTGCTCTCGTGAGCAAATACCCATTCTTTCGGGTTATTTGCGAACTCTGAATTGGGATGTTTTGAATTCAAAATGATTTGACATCAAAATACTCCATGGGCTGGATAATGATGATGTTTCGAGGATTAAGAGTGTCTTAATCCTGAGGACCGGGATGACTGGTGCCTCGAGATGGGCCGTAGTTCCTGGATATCCAACTAGATCTATATATTGAGATATAGATCTGCATTATATTCTGACTGATCAGCAGAATACAGATGCGAACTAGTGTTCAGTCTAATTTGTTGTTGATCGCCATTAACGACATTCTCTCTCGAAAGGTTTTCATGATTCCAAAACCGGACAGAATCCTGATTCAGGAGGGGAATCACTTGTCACTTTTGAATTTATGGTTAAAGGCTGGTGAAAACCAATATTTATTCGCTTAACTCACTCAAATAAATAGAATTGTTTAAAATTGTTTTAAGATTTTGTCCGGAAGTTTTTCTTTTGATATTAATGCTTGAAACTCAAATTATATACTTGCTGGGCATTTTTGGATCACTCTTGTTTTGTGAATTCTTATTTCTGCCAGAAACATATAAGGATAAAAGTGAATAGCTTTGATTAACAGCCGAAGTTAGAAAAATCACCGCTGCGAGAGGTTGAAGATGTTAGAGGAATATGACAAGAGAATTAGTACAAAGGTAATTCCATTTGTATTTTAGTTGGTGTAAGATGTAGAAGATTATATTCTTGTTTCATACCATAACCTGTAAACGATCCGGATTCAAGGGGTTAATTGAATATTCTTTTATTGTATGTAAAGATTGTTTAGTAACACCAAATCATGACCCCAGATTTGGGTTGTTACAACTAATACCAATTTTGTTATCACATCAAATTAGATATCAATACGAACTTTGATGCTAACAACATTCCATACTGAAGTCAACATCAATCATCTATATTAATACCAACTTTGATATCTAACAATAAAGTAAGTATCAGTAGAACTCAGAAGTCGGATCAAAACCTGTTCTCGATTTCTAACCTTTCCAATTCCTTTATCCACTCCCCATCAATCTTAGTGATATTCTCTCTTTCTTTTCTACTCAAAACATCTGTCTCTGAATGGATCTTGCTTGGTTGGTAATTAACCATACTTCCGTAGCTCATAAGTAATTATAGCCAGAGTTCATACCTTTGTAGCTTAGAACGCAGTTGGTAATCTTTTACCCTTCGCATGCATATCTCCAGGTGTTCAACTTGGTCTTCCTTAATTCTTGAATGGGCGAGGAAGTTATTACTAAATACAATCACCCTATCTAATTACTCCTTATACACTATGTTCATTTAATCTTCAGACTTGCAATTTCTAATAACCGATGCGTGACTTCATACCTCCCTTCTCTTTTCTCCATGATCACTTATGTGTATAGTGCGAAGTACCCTTTATTTCATTATTCTTGCATTCCACATTTCTGAAGTTTTCCTTCACTCAATACCTCAATTCTACTGGGTTACACGATACAGGGATTTTGACACCAGCTCTACTCGTATAAGAACTGATGAAAAATCTTACCTCATTTCCCGAGGTAACCTTGGTAAATCATTCGTTAGAACTTTCGGGCTTTGCTTTAATTCTAAAGAATTCCGATATAAGATTTATTGTAACGTTCTTCTTTAACAGTTCGCCACTAATACCTTGGTTTAATCTCTCCTGTTTACACGCATTCTTTGAATGAAAATTTCTATCTTCAATTATCGGCGCTTCACTTCATTCTCCTATTAGTTCTGACACAGCTAACGATCACCACTTTCTTATCCTGAACTATTTTATAGAATTTCTTTATCACTCTTCTGATTTCACTTCTTTTCTTATTTAGTTCTTCATTCTCATTACTCAATAACTCTTTTAACATAAGGAATGTCTTTTTCTTGATAATATTGATATGTGCGTTATTAGATAAACCAGTTCTGAAGTTAATAAAAGACTTTTATTTATAATATTTAAGTTCTTATTGACAAAATTATCAAATTCATTGATGGTTACTTTCTTAGCCTCACTTAAATCATCATTGATCGCATATTTGGCGTTTTCCAATTGATCAACATTTCTTCTTCCCAAATTTACATGTGTACTTCGTTAGTCTTCGTCTTACATCGGATACTTGGATTTGCGAGCTTTCGAAAACTTTTATTCAATCACCATTCGATATGGGTATACTTTCAAGTCCTTCCTGGAATGCTATTACAGATGATAGAATCTCTTTGCTTTTATCTTGAACATTCAGTTCTTGAAAATTTTCTTCTTACCATGTACCAATTACTTTCTATTCCACTTGTTTATCGAAAAAAGCGTATTCATCTAGATAAAGTCTCGCACATGTTTGTGGTAACATCACGCTAATTCTACTAAACTTTCGATTCCTGGTAATGCCATCACTTCCTTCAACTTGCTAACCGCTTTGATTTTGGATCTAAAAATCATGTTAGAGCTTAACTCAATCTAATTGGAATCGATCTCCATTTAGCTAACCATTAGTTGGTAAAGTTGATCAATTAACTCTTTTAACCGATCACTTAAACCAAGTGAAGACTAGCTAACTAGAATCAAAGACCAAGTACATAAAGTCAGTTCGATCATAACATTCTTTCTTAAGAACCGAAATCATAACCATTTAGAGTACAACTGGGAGTGAGAATACACTCCTTTATCCTTACATGTAGGGTAATTTCTGAAAATTTGGGCAGCACCTCCCGTATACCATCGACTACCAGTCGGACTCAAGCCGACACCATCAATATACCAAATCGTCTACAATCACATCCATCCACTTCCATCAACCAAATTCATCCATACACCCTAATTTGAACTATATCATTCTGATTAGTATAGGTATGATTAATTGGCATAACATATATCTTTTAAAATGAGACTTATGGCCTTAAATCAACAAGGATTAATATAACCACTCCCTTCCCAGTTCTTTCAGAATATTACAAGATTTTATCAGTAAGCTTTAAAATTTATCTCGTGTCTCAAAATTTTATTTTGCGAGTATTTTAACTTATTTATTGTCGTTACTAATTGTGTATAGTTACTTTTAAAAAAATTATGCCGCATCCTTCAACGAACTACACCAATACTCCTTCTTTGACAATACACACTCAATTTCATTAGTGAGGTTGTTGATCTTTTAATAACCATGCAGGGTCTTGATAATCATCATCACATTCGAGTGGAAACTCCATCCTCAGTTCATTATTTCTTATAAGGTCTCGCAGTCGAATCACCATCACTTTATCTCTACTTATGTTCCCGTATCGAACTTTCGTCACCGACCCGGTTATGGGTATTCAATTTACCGTAACTTATTTACTCAAGGTAGAGAACTTCACAATTTCTTGAAAAACACGTTCAAAATTTGTTTGCAATTAAGATTTCTTTAATCTTGAATTTTCACGACAAATGTCTTTCCGCGATGAATGGATGCTCACGTATCAATTGCCTATCTGATTCGGTGTTCAGAATTCCCTTGATCTCCGATTGTTGTCCCGACACTCGTTTGTTTTGCATACAGCCTTACTTCCTTATTTTATAACTAATTTATTTGTTACGCTTTGCTAACCACTCATTCCACGTCAAAATCCTTTGATTTGAAGCACGTAATATTTACGCAATCTATCATACTGATGAGATCCTCGTAACACGAACAGCTGTCAAACTTGATGTCTTCGCCACGTCCATGTTATCGATGAATTCCTTCTTCTTTATCTGTAGATGTCCACCATATATCGGTTTGCCATCGTATCTATGTTTGTTGTGTGTTTCCACATTCCACACTATTGTATTTCTTTTAATATCATCAAAGAACAGACTCTACGCAAGAGGAGAGTTTGCGAATATGACTTTGATTGAAAACTGAATAAGGAATAATAATGCCACAAATAACTAGGAGAATTTGTAATTCAGTAAATTGAAGGAAGAAGAATGAGTGAAGATTTAGATGTGAATGAGACAACCATATTCGTATTCAAGATGGCCAGTCTTTCATACTATATGGCATACAACACATGATTAGGTGGTGTCCCACCCGACTCTTCATCATTTCGACAAAGTGTCATACCACAACACTGTTTGTCTCAATCAGAAATCAGTGATTTGAGGAGAGAAACAATTCAGAAGGAATACAACAATTTTCTTTAGTCTTTACCTCATATAATTTATCCACATAAGAGACTTATACGTATCCAAGAATCAAGAAGAACATATGCTATTGTATTAAGAAGAGAAATTTCGATGTTGATCACCTTCCACGTTTCACCTACGTATGCCCTCAGAAACCAGTCGAATGAGAGATTCATAATTTAGGTAACAATATAACTTCGAAATGTCATCTGGAAACGCCTCCTCATTAAATACTTTAATGATTTGATCGTAATCGCGTTCCTACAAAATTTATAATTATTACTTCCGATTTCCTTTATACCACATAAGGTAATAGTCGATCCCGCAATGTCTCAATTTTGTCGATTAGGAATATTATTTTTTCTCCATTTATCTGGAAGATTCTTCCATTTCCTTCAGTCATCCGCTGTCCGCTCAAATTAAGAATCTCGTTAAATTTTAACAATTTCATGAATTGGGTAAATAATGTTTTAACAAGCTGATTTAATCATTAATATTAAACAAAATTTATGTTCGTCTTTCATGGAAAACTTTAAACCTTCTTCTCACTAGTGGGTCTACTTGGTCCTCCAGATTAACAATACTGAGTCTAATTCCATTCTTCTTTTTAGGTCAATTTCTGTTTATAATAATAAGAACATAAATAGTAATTCAACAACTGAAATTGTAAAACTCATTTCATACAAAAATCTTCTAAAAGCTAATTAATAAAATCTTCTCCGAAATCTCATTTTAAAATTTTGAAAATCAATTATTTGGTCATCATTACTACATAAGTTACTTGCTATTCTCTTGATCTGCTAATGAAATATCAAATTAAAGGAATGCCCATATAGGGGTTTCTCTATTTTGGTACATCTTCTACTCTTTCTTGGATTCTACTCGCACTTATTAGTCGACAAAACTTCATTTACCGTTATATATCATTTTATTCGTAATCCTACCGCAACGCTGACATTTAGTACTGTCTCTGATATTCTTGCCATCATTTTTGACGTTATGCTTACAACCACGCAGGCGATTCGATGTCCGGTCTATAGATAGGGTCGCATCTTCATGCTAGTCTTACCTATACCTAGTAAGGTAGATATCATTCCTTGCGCAGCTCCCAATAAGTGCTAGGAATCTTCTCATAGCGGTGGTGCCTTCAAAACGTGTAACGTTGGTTCTTCATCAGCTTCCATCAACTTGTTGCCTCTAGCGTGAAGCTCGTCCTACTACCTAATTCTAAGTAAAATCGTACCCAAAACTCACCTAGCCTCTCTTACGCGAAGTTCTAACAAGACTCAATCGCATCTTCTTGAAAACTGCTTGAAATGTAGGATAACATATCCAGTCTCCATCGATCTACCGATTCCTCATTACTGTAGGATCGGAGAACTCAATATACCTATAGTGTTGCGATATTCGCCGTACACTTCCCTCAATAATTCTGGCTTATCAATTCCGTATCAGACCTGCTAGTCCTCATTCACACTTAATTCAAAATTAAAATGAATATGCCTAGGATCTTTCTTATCTCATATGATCTATCACTCCTATTTTACCCACACCTATTCTTATTTCAGTGACCAATAACCTGTAGCTCTGATACCAATTATAACACCCCCAAATCCGGGGTCAGGATTGGGTGTCACTACACAACTTTAAATAATAATAAAAACTTGTATATTAAAATAATATACAGATAACCCCTCATATTCAGGATCGCTTACAGGTTATAGTATGAAACAAGAATCTAACCTTCTAAAATTTACACTGTCTAAATACAATTTCAATACCTCATTACTAATTTCCTTGTATTGATCACCCTAACATCTCCAATTTTCTTCAGCCGGAATCTCACCACTTTTGCTGTCTATTAAAAGCTATTCACTTTGTCCTCATATGATACTGAAATAAATAAGAGTTCACAAAGCAAGAGTGAGCCAAAAATGCCCAGCAAGTATCATAAATGGTTTCCAGGTATCAGATCAGAAAGCTCCTGGAAACGATTGTTGAATGATTTTAAAACGTCTTTATAAATATAAATAGTTGAGCGAACAAAACATCGGCCCTCATTGGCCTTTAATCATAAATCACATTTTGCTATAAAAGAACAGTGATTGTTTTAATATTTCATCCTTTTGAATCAAATCTCTGTTTGAGTTCGTAATTATGAACTATTCGGGAAGGAATGCTGTTAATGGCGATCAACAATAAATTAGACTGGACACTTGAAACCAATATATGCATTATAACCTGCTGATCAGTCAGGATACAGTACGGATCTATACCCACCTATATAGACCCAACCAACATATGGGGCACCCAGGCAACTATGGCCTAAAGGGGTCCGGTCCATCCCTGACCCATAGGATCCAGCTCATCACTGGTCCTCATAATAATCGTCCAGCACGTAGAGTATTTTGATATCAAATCATTTTGATTTCAAAACATCCCAAATGAGGGTTCGCAAATAACCCGAACGAATGGGTATTTGCTCAAGAGAGCAATCGAATTATAGGAACAATAATGAAAAGAGTTGGCATAATAAGAGTAATTGCAGCGAAATATAAAACAGTTAACTATTCTGAACTTAGAATAGGAGTGAATAAATATTTGCAGTATTTTAGGAGAAAGGTTAGGAATACTTTCCTCAATTGATAATTCTCCGATCTTTAACTAGCTGCCATATCACTCAGTCCTGTTGCATCTGTATTTCCTTTGACAGGCTACTTGACATTTCTTATCATTTACTCTCTTAGGTTTATCTTTATTCTGGATCCACTCGTTTCATTATTACACGCAATCAGGGTTTACTTCTATAATCCGTGTCTGGCTTCGAATGCCTCGCACTATGTGTATCTATTATAAAAGACAATATTCAATGAACTGACAACATATAATTGTCTAGTCTATACATTATTCCTATCGTCTACTCGCCCGATAATAATAGACAAGGATTACATCATAATCATATAATGTTTAAAAGACACGCTGACTCATCATCCACATAACACATACACATAGGGCATGTAATCATATAACATAACCACATAATTCATGTAGCACATAAGTTGAATCGACAAAAGATAGGTCTTAATACGTTTAGAATTGAAATCGGGTCAAAAATAATATTTTATCGATCAATTATTGACTCGTAATGATCCATAAAACAAACTCCCTTTTGATACACAAGATTTTAGGTCTCGGAAATATTTTTAATAGAAGCAGAATATTTTTCTGAGTCTAGAGGCGTTCCTTTCATATTAAACGGACGAATGGTTGATTTATTATGAATTTTTGAATATTTTTCGAAATTAAAAAATGGGTTTCCGAAACATTTTATAATTAAATAATAGGGTTCGAATACCTAAATATAACTTTAAAATAATTTTATAATAATTATCGAGCCTTGAAAATAATTTAGAATAATATTCTAAAGCTCGAAACTATTTTTCAGAATTTTTAAATCAAAAGTAAATAATTAAATCTAATTAAATAATCAAGTAAAATTAATTAATAACTAATTAAATTAATTAATCAATTAATATTTAAATTAATTGACTAATTAAATAATTAATTATCAACTAAAATCAATTAATTAAATAATTTAGATTTATTTTAGAATTAAAATAATTTTCAGAATTATTAAATAATGAATTTTGGAAATTTAAAATAATTATAAACAATTTTTAAAATCAAAATAATGAATTTTGAATTATTTTAAAACAGAATTTTCAGAAACATGATTTGGAAAACGGAATTGGGGAAATCCAGATCGAACTCGGGTCGTAGTGGGTAAAAAGGCGGGCCGCGAAGAACTAAAACCGGGTCCGGGTTCGAACACCGGCCGGAAGCTGGGACAACCCATAAACCGGCGGTTTCTGCCGGCCTCCGGCAGCCTTCTGCAGCCCTCAAAATCATACAGTTAAGATCGTTTATAGATGGAAATTCACTTCACATCAACTCAACGATTTGAAGCTAACAATATTCATCACATACGAGTTAAAACTCGTCGATTCCCGATGAACCACCATTAATTCCGGTGAGTTGCTTAAGATTCCGGCGAAATCGCGATTTAGTGAAAACGATACCAAATTTAACAAATAAAATATGAAAACAAAGCTGAAATTCACACAAACGTAACCACATATTCATAATCAATACCCGATTCATGTATAATTCAGAAAATCGAATCAAACTTTATGCAAAACTCATGAATTCGACTAACCACTTCCAGGAACCGTTTAGCATAAATAAATACATGATTCAATTGCATATTAAACCAGGAAGCTATCTCCATCATCAAAATCAAACGATAACCCCTAAATCAAAAACCCTCAAATCTGAACATAAACCCTAAAATCGGGTTTATAAATTTACCGACCGTTCAAATGATTGTTTGATCCTCAAGAACACCAAGAACACTTTTTCAAAGAATATTCAGAAAATCAAACCTTAATTACTACATGATATTGAACTCGGTTTTTGACATATAATTTATCAAATTGACCAGAAAAATATTATCTACACGATGGAATCATCAAATCATATCAACAACATCAAGAACAAATTTTCATAATTTAATCATCAAATAATTCGAATATAAATAAATAAATAAGAAAATTACCTTAATTACTGCATAAAAACGGATGATTGATTATGAAAGTATTTTTCGAGAGCTACGTTTTGATATATTACACGTCTGAATCGGAGTTCGGTAACGTTCTCGTTCGTGCGTTTGATTCTCAGGAATGTATCGTTTTTAGGGTCTCTCTCTGTATTTACTGTATTTTTACTGGTTGTAAATGAATAAACGAATAAAATGAAATAAGAAATATGCTATTTATATTTACGGAATATTGGTTCGTTCTGGATCGTTTTGGATCGTTAAATTAGTTGTTTACATGTTAAGTAACTGCAATAACGATCCGATTTGATATCAGTTTTGGATAATTATCCCAACCGAGCTTTTTATAAAACACTTTATACAAAAATAATGTAATATTATCCCGTCTTTTGAGAATACGGGTTTTGTTGATTTATCGAAATGATTATCGTATCGAAAATTTTGCGCCGGGCCGCGCAAGGGTCAAACCGTAATCCGGATCGAAAAAGTCAAAACACGGAAAATATCCGGAATTACCAGATTAGGTTAGGAAGGAGTTTTCGCAAGAGTTTCGGGTTGTAAAAACGTAAAAACGGTTGAAGTTGGACAATTCCCGACTTTATATAATAGTTTTGTAATTATTCAGAAAAATAATTAATAAATTTATAAATCATTATAAAATCATATAACATTCCAACAATTACCAGAAAAAACACCTTAATTATCTATATTTTACTCTGAACATAATAAAATTAATATACTCACATTTTATCATTTATAAACATACAAATATTATTATCAATCATCAGATATTCCACCAAAAATGCACGTAATAATCACATAATAATTATTTATTAATAAGAATAATTACACGATATTTCCTGGATGTTACACATATAGTACGAAAGACTGGCCATCTTGAGTACGAATATGGTTGTCTCATTCTTCACTCATTTTTCATCCTTCAATTTTCTGAATTACAAATTCTTCCAATCGTTTGTTGCATTGTTATTCCTTATTCCGTTTCTCAATCAAAATCATATTCACACACTATCCTCTTGCATCGAGTCTGTTCTCTGACGATTACAAGAAAAATAGAATAGTCTCGTGCGACAGGTAGAATTACGTGTCAAAGGAGAATATGATTGCAAGTCGATAAATGATGGACATTTACGAGCAAGGAAGAATGGACACACCGACAACGCGGTCGTGACAAAGACATCAAATCTGACAGTTGTTCGTGTTATGAGGATCTTATTAGTATGGTAGATTACGTTAACGCGATGCACTTCAAATCAGAAGATTTCAACAAGAAATAAATCGTTAGTGAATCGTAACGAATAAATTAGTTATAAAATAAGGAAATAAGGCTGTATGCATCAGATAAAGCAAACGAGTGTCGGGACGACAATCGAAGATCAAGGGAATTCCAAACAATGACTTAGACAGACAATTAATACGTGAAGTATCCCTTCGTCGCGGGAAGATATTTGTCGTGAAGATTCAAGATAGAAGAAATCTTAATTGCAACCAAAGCTCGAACGTGTTCTTCGAGGGATTGTGAGGGTCCCTAACTTGAGTAAATAAGTTATGGTGAATTCAATGCTCATACCCGGGCCAGTGACGAAAGTTTGATACGGAAACATAAGTGGAGATGAAGAAATGGTGACTCGACTGTGAAACTTTTAAGAGATAATGATATAACGATTAAGTTTCCACCATATTGTGACGATAATAATGAAGACCATGCGCGGTTATTAAAAGATAAACCGATTAATAATGATCAGAAATAAATTAAAAGAATCGCAAAAACAATTTTTTGAGAAAATAACGAGATAAATTTTAAGTTCATTAATAATAATTCATAATATTAAGAAAGAACTGAGAAATGTATGGTTATATTAATAATTGTTGATGTAAGACCCAATTACAATTAAAAAGATATATGCTATGTCAGTCAGATGCTGATCAAAATAATATAATGTGAATTGTGGTGAATTGATGATTTTGGTTGATGAAAGTGGGTGGATATGATTGTGGATGATTTGGTTGGTTGATGGTGTCGGCTTGAGTCCGACTGGTAGTCAATGGTGTAAGGGAAGTGCTGCCCAAATTTTCAGAAATTACCCTACATTTAAGAATAAAGAAGTATATTGTCGTTTTCATCAGTACTCCAAATGATTGCGATATCGGTTTTAGAAAAGGTTGTCATGACCAAACCGACTTTATATAATTGGTATTTGATTCCAGTTAGCTAATCAGCAGTTGGTTTAGGTGATCAGTTAAAAGAGTTAATTGATCAACTTTACCAACTAATGGTTAGATAAATGGAGATCAATTCCAATTAGGTTGAGTCAAGCTCTGACATGATTTTCAGAACTGAAATCAAAGCAATTAAGAAATTGGAGGAAGTGATGATATTAGCAAAAAAATTGAAAGTTTAATAGAATTAGCATAATGGACTGCAAACATGTGCGAAGTTTATCTAGATAAACAGGCTTCTTGCAATAAACAAGAAGAGCGTTTTCAGGAACTGAAGATGTAAGACAAAACAAAGAGACTCTATCATCCATAATGACGTTACAGAAAGGACTTAAAGATATACTCATTTCGAATGGCGATGGAATGGAAGTTGCTGTAAAACAGTAGAAAGCTCGCAAATTCAAGAATCTAATGTAAGATGGAGACTGATGAAGTCCGCATGTGAACTCAGGGAAATGAGATGTTGGTCAATGAAGATAAGTCAAATACGCGCTCCGTGATGCGTTAAGCAAGGCTAAGAAAATAGCTACCGATGAAATTCGATAATTCTGTTAGTAAGAATTTTGGTATTATAAATAAAAGTCTTCATTCCAGTGTGAACTCCAGAAATGACCTATCCAATAATAAACAGATTAATATTATTAAGAAAAAGAAATTTGTATGTTTAAAAGAGATAATAAATAATGAGAATGGAGAAGTAATGAAGAAAAGAAGTGAGATCAAAAGGATGATAAAGAAATTTTATAAAATAATCCAGGAAATATGCAAGTTGGGAACGTCGGTTATACCAGAACTGTTAGGAGAATAGGGTAAAACGCCGATAGTTGGAGATATGAATTTGTTCCAAAAATGCGTGTAAACAGGAATGATTAAACAAAGGTATTAATGGCGAACTGCTAGAAAAGAACGTTACAATGAATCTCATGTCGGAATTCTTTAAAAATTAAAGTGAAATCCCGGAGGTTCGAACGAATGATTTACCAAGGTTACCTCAGGGAATGAGGTAAGAATTTCTCATCGGATTCTGCACAGAGTCAAGCTGGTGTCAAAAGCCCTGTATCGTATAACTCAATAGAGATGAAATAATGAGTGAAGGAAAACTTCTGAAATGTGGAATGAAAGAATAATGAAACAAAGAGTGTTTTGCGTTGTGCACAAAAGTGATCACGGGGAAAAGAAGAATGGAAGTATGAAGTTATGCATCGATTATCAGAAATTGTAAGTTTGAAGATTGAATGAACATAATGTACCAGGAGTATTTGGATAGTGTAATTGTATTTATTGATAACATCCTCGCTAATTCAAGGACTAAGGAAGACCAAGTTGAACGCCTGAAGATATGCCTGCGAAGAATTGAAAAATAACAACTGCATTATAAGCTTCTGTTAGAATTTAATCGCAGCGGATGCATGGTAAAACACTTTTACACATACAAAATCCAAATAAAAGCATATAAATCATGGTAAAAATATATGAATCGATTACTAACCTTTAATATGTGATCCAAAAGCAACGATCGGAGAACTTTAGCAGTTGCTCCTCAAACGTGAAGCACTCCACCGGTATCCACCAAGAAAACGATGTTAAGGAGGAGGAGGAGGTGGAGAGAATTAGGTTTTATAAATTATTTTTTTTTGGGTTAGAATAAAAATAGGGTTTATAATAGTATATTTATAGGCAATATTTTCAGCTGAAATTTTCCCATAAATATTATTATTATTATCCCATTTATTATTCTCATTAATAATTAAAACACCTTTTAAACACTTTAGAAATAATTCTCTCTCTTGATTTAATTTCCAAAAATTAAATCCTTTAATTAATAATATTAAGAACTTTTCTTAATTAATTTATAATCAATTAAATCTCATTTAATCAATTATTAAATTTGCCAATTAATTATTTATTTCATAAATAAATAATTATTGACCATTATTAATTAATTCCTCCACCATTAAATCATTCTCTTTTTATGGTGTGACCCTGTAGGTTCAATATTAAGCCGGTAGTAGAAATAAATAATAATAAAACTATTTTATCATTATTTATATAAATTCTCTAATTTATTAAATATGATTAATTAATTAATCATATTTATTCTACATCGTGAGGGATACTTCTCAGCATATCGCGACTATCCGGATAATACGAATTCACTGCTTAGAATACCAAGAACCTATTCAGTGAATAGTTACCGTACAATAAACTCCTTCTACCCTACAATGTCCTGATTAAATACAAGGCATGGATCTCGTGTCAAGCCTATCTAATTTAATCACTTGCTTACCATTTACTATGCTTAGTTCTATGCAAATTAAAAACTCCTTTCTAATTTCATTCACTCTGGCCAGAGATTCCTGAACTAGCATAAGTGGATCAGCCTTGAACATTCGCTTCCTTCACTGGAAGGGGTAGATCCTTTATTGATCATACACTATCTTCGTGTACAAATTACTATACCCAGTAGAGCCCTAATAATTGTCCCTGGAGACTAAGAACTAAACCAAAGCATAGTTCAGTGTACACAAGATGACTATGATGACCTCAAGTCTAAGGATACTTGTACAACTATCACTATGTGAACAACTGCTGACACGTGAGTGAACTCCATCAGTTGTTCAGCTGTGCGAGTCATGTTCAGTGAACTTATTCTATAATAAGCACCTACATACTAGCTATAGTGTCACCATACAAATATCTATGAGAACAGACATCCTTCATAATGAAGCAAGCATAGTATGTACCGATCTTTGCGGATTATTAATTACCAGTTAGTAATCATATGACCAGGAACTATTTAAGTTTAGAGTTATCATCTTTTAGGTCTCACTATTATGATCTCATCATAATCCATAAAAAGCTTTACTCTAAACTATGGTATATCTTATTTAAACACTTAAATAGATATAGCCCGTAATAAAAAAAAAAAAGTCTTTTATTAATATCAATGAAATCAAAACAGATTACATAAAAGTTATTCCTAAATCCTAATACATGATTGGACTTAGGACATATTCCTTTCAATCTCCCACTTGTACTAAAGCCAATCACTCTGGTATCTAATACCCATCTAGTCTTTATGACGATCAAAGTGACTTTCATAAAGTAGCTTTGTGAGTGGGTCTGCTATGTTGTTATGTGTGTCAACTCTATTTCAATACAACACAAGAAATGTTACCACGCTCCCACTAACCCTTTTGTAGACACATAGTTCATCTACGTTTTTGATAAAACCAAACTCTTTGATTGTCTCATCAAAACGGATGTTCCATCTACGAGAAGCTTGCTTTAAACCACATATGGTTCGCAGCAGCTTACACACTAGGTTTTCATTTCCCTTGGAAAGAAAACCATCTGGCCATTTGCCAGATCTTATAGTCGTAGTAAGCAGCAATCGCAAGCAAAATCCGAACTGATTTTAACAGGGCTACATGTAAAAGGTTTCATCAAAGTCAATCCATTGCCTTTGTTTGAATCCTTTTGCCACAAGCCTGGCCTTATAGGTCTCCACCTGGCCATCTGCTCTAATCATTCTTTCGTATACCGTATACATAGATTCCTTTTCGGATTTCATGGCACTATGCCATTTCTCTGAGTCAACACTACTCATAGCCTCATTATAGGTCACAGGGTCATCATCATCAGTGATCGACAACTCATTGTCATTCTTAATGACAAGGCCATATTACCTCTCAGGTTGGCGAGACACTCTCCCTGATCTACGAATGGGCTGTTCCACAGAAGGTTGTTCAGTCAGAACAGGTGTTTCCACTTGATCCGTAGTAGTTTGTGCTTCTTGAACTTCATCAAGTTCAAATTTTGCTCCAACTGTTTCCTTCAAGGATAAACTCCTTTTCCAAGAAGGTAGCATTTTTGGAGACAAACACCCGATGATCGGTGTAAAAGTAATACCCTAAAGTCTCTTTAGGATATCCCACAAAACTACATTTTATGGATCGATATTCCAGCTTATCTGGGTCAACTTATTTGACATAAGCTGGACATCCCCAAATCTTAACGTGTTTAAGACTCGGTTTCCTTTCTTTCCATATCTCATACGGAGTTTGAGGAACAGATGTGGAAGGCACCTTATTCAGTAAATATGCTGAGGTTTCCAATGCATAACCCCATAGGAATACTGGAAGATTTGCATAGCTCATCATGGACCAAACTATGTCTAACAAAGTTCGATTTCTCCTTTCAGATACCAATCTGGAGGAGTCCACTGGGAGACTATACCATCTACTTTGAGATAATCTAGAAACACTCCATTAAAGTATTCACCACCTCGATCTGATCGAAGAGTTATAATACTATGTTTGGTTGTTTCTCCACTTCATACTTATACTCTTTGAACTTTTCAAAGGCTTCAGACTTGTGTTTCATCAAACACATATCCTAATCTAGATCTATCATCTATGAAAGTAATGAAGTATGAAAATCCACCCATGGCTTGCTTAGACATTGGTCCACATACATCTGTGTGTACCATTCCTAGCCAATTTGCAGTCCTCTCTCCATGTCTTCTAAATGGAGACTGTAGTGCAACTATAAAGTGAGATTTTCATCATCCCTTTTCTTTTATTAGTTTGTTCAATCTGAAGTAAATTATGTCACATATATACAGACCATTATTTAAAGCACCACGTCCATAAAGAATATTATCTCTAAGAATAGAACATTCATTATTCTCAATAATAAATGAAAATCCAGCCAAGTCTAACATGGGAATAATATTCCTCACAATCGAGGGAACAAAATAACAATTATTTAAAACAATAGTCTTGCCCGTAGGCATATGAAAATTAAATAATCCTACATCTTCAGCAGCAACTCTTGCTCCATTTCGCATCAGTAGAATCACCTCCTCTTCCTCAAGAGTCCTACTTCTCCTTAGTCCCTACAATAAATTGCAGATATGAGAACCAGAGGCGGTATCTAATACCCAAGTAGAAATTTGATTTAATGACATATTCACTTCTATCATGAACATACCTGAATCAGAAGCAGTAGTCTCACTACCCTTCTTCTTCTTCAATTCTGCAAGGTAAAGCTTGCAGTTTCTCTTCTAGTGCCCCACCTTGTTACAGTGAAAGCAAACAACTTTGCTCTTGGGGTCTTCAGCTTTTGGTGGAACCGGCTTTTCTTCACCTACTTTCTTCTTCTTGGAAGAGTTCCTCTTCCTTTTCTTAGGATTGGAACCTTCACCAATTAGAAGAACAGAACTCTTCTTAGGGGAAAAATTCGATTCCACGGTCTTTAACATGTTGTGGAGTTCAGGCAGGCTGACATCCAACTTATTCATGTGAAAGTTCACAACAAACTGCGAGAACGAACTCGGAAGCGATTGCTAGACCAGGTCTTGGCTCAGCTCCCCATCCATGGTAAAACCAAGTTATCCAAGACGTTCAATCAAATTGATCATCTTAAGTACATGGTCATTCACAGATGATCCCTTAGACATCCTACAACCGAACAGCTCCTTCGATATCTCATATCGAGCTGTCCTCCCTGCCACTTCATACAACTCTTGTAGATGCATGAGGATAGTGTGAGCATCCATATGCTTATGTTGCTTCTGTAGCTCAATGTTCATGGAAGCTAGCATGATGCATTGAGCAACATTTGCATCATATATCCACTTACGATACACAACATGTTCATCATTATATGCATCACAAGCAGGTTCAGTAGGCTTAGGTGAGTCAATCACGTATTCCAGCTTCTCAATCCTGAGAACAATTCTCAAGTTTCGAAGCCCGTCAGCATAATTAGGACCCGTCAATTTGTGAGCATCTAGTATGCTCCTGAGTGATAGTGCAGAAGACATAACGTACAAAGTAAATCTGTAAATGATAAACACATAACAACACTTAGCAAATATTTGATTTCATTTCAAAACACTATATGAATCGGGTCTTTATTCATAAGTGGCTCCCACTAGTTTATCTTATTTATTCAACCCCCTACGTGACAAATTAAGCATTCATAATGCTAATGGGAATAGGGATCCTACATTCCATTACATAACCCCGGCTGTAGCACAAACCGCCATGTAATGTTCAATAGGCAGACAACTCTTGTCAATTACATCTTATGTTATTCCCTAATCAAACTTTAGCCTCTTGAATACTTGAGTCACGGCTGTGGCACGACAAACTTAATATTCTAAGTCAAGTCTAACCCAACATTCCGTACAATTGAATCAGTCCCCAAAGGCCCACGGTTGTGGCACGTACCGACCTTTAGATTCTTATTCAATGTACACATCTCTATGTAATAGACAAGTATTTCTTATTTCGAAATCAAAGCCCTCGGCTGTAGCACGAACCGACAATGATTCAAAAATAAGAACTACTTTCTATCATGTTGGAAGGCTATGACCGACACAAGCCCGTTGCATCATTGGCCAATTACTACTTGATATTTTTTTTTAATTTTAGAGGGATTATATTACATTACAATCATAATCATATTATAAAGAGATTCTTCCTTTTAAATTAAATATTTCAAATCAATAATCAATAATCAGATGATTCCCAGATCGGGTGGAGCATTGTCAAGAGGCGTCACTTAATAACCCTTTCTTACAGATAGAAATATGTTGTTGACGGAATCATCCTTTCTCTCATATTGAAAATTCATATTCAATTACGTGTTTCATAAACACAAGAATCTCATGATTGTATTCATAATATTATTATTAAGGTTATGAAACAATTTCACTATACTAGGTTGTCTAACAAACGCCTTATGTTCATTTAAGTTCACCTAAATCTATCATCTCATGATAAACTAAGCATATATCACATATATAAACATGAATAAACATCAAGGTAGGCATGTTACATCATCTAGTATATTAGTCTAAGCAATATACATCTCTATGTATCACATGAAGCACTTAAAAGCAATTGAAACGGTCAAAAATAGCTTTAAAACACTTATGTCAGCTATAAACAGTTCAAAACAATTTCATAAAATATCATATAATATACCATTAGAAGCGTCTCGAAAAGACGAATCCAACGGCACCAAAATCACCCAATTTTGAGCTTCCACGCGCCCTCACGCGCCAAAAGAAGCTTCCCCACGTGCGACCACGCGCACACGCGCCTGACAGCGCGTGTCTGACTTTCCTCCACGCGCCCCACGCGCCACACGCGCCCTAACCCCTATGCTGACGTCAACATGACGTCATCTGATGACGTCAGCATGATGTCAGCATGATGTCACCAGCGTGTGTCTACCACGCGCCGCGCGTGGCACGCCAGCGCGTGAGCCCCAAGCGCGCGTGGTCGACGCGCGGTCCTTCCCCTCTGTGACAGTCGCCGCCGTCTGACAACTCTCGCACGGAATTCCGTGCGCTGTACCTTTTCTGTGTCTTCTTCCTTTCTCCGTGCATCACAGATTATGCAGACAAGCAGATGTACAAATATATATACATACTTACAATTCATATACATATATAGAATTATTTAATTACGAATTTAATTGCAACAACTTCAAAAATTGATAATAAAAAATCTATACATCCTAAAATTATGAAAAAAAAGACCCAGACGATCTACAACACTTGTAGAACCCAGATGAACTTTCAAAATTATTCTGAGAAACGATTTCTCATCAGAAAAAATTAATTCATGATATAACTTATAAAAATCATAATTAATTCATACAAGCACATAAAATTCTGAAATTTTTACCACAGATCTATATGCATACAACCTTAGCTCTGATACCAATGTTGGATTTATATCGCAACGAAGGTATGGTAAAATACTTTTACACATACAAAATCCAAATAAAAGCATATAAATCATGGTAAAAACATATGTATCGATTACTAACCTTTAATATGCGATCCAAAAGGAACGATCGGAGATCCTTACATGTTGCTCCTCAAACGTGAAGCACTCCACCGGTATCCACCAAGAAAACGACGTTAAGGAGGAGGAGGAGGTGGAGAGAATTAGGTTTTATAAATTTTTTTTTTGGGGTTAGAATAAAAATAGGGTTTATAATAGTATATTTATAGGCAAAATTTTCAGCTGAAATTTTCCCATAAATATTATTATTATTATCCCATTTATTATTCTCATTAATAATTAAAACACCTTTTAATTATTAATCCTTTTTTCTAAACACTTTAGAAATAATTCTCTCTCTTGATTTAATTTCCAAAAATTAAATCCTTTAATTAATAATATTAAGAACTTTTCTTAATTAATTTATAATCAATTAAATCTCATTTAATCAATTATTAAATTTTCCAATTAATTATTTATTTCATAAATAAATAATTATTGACCATTATTAATTAATTCCTCCACCATTAAATCATTCTCTTTTTATGGTGTGACCCTGTAGGTTCAATATTAAGCTGGTAGTAGAAATAAATAATAATAAAACTATTTTATCATTATTTATATAAATTCTCTAATTTATTAAATATGATTAATTAATTTATCATATTTATTCTACATCGTGAGGGATACTTCTCAGCATATCGCGACTATCCGGATAATACGAATTCACTGCTTAGAATACCAAGAACCTATTCAGTGAATAGTTACCGTACAATAAACTCCTTCTACCCTACAATGTCCTGATTAAATACAAGGCATGGATCTCGTGTCAAGCATATCTAATTTAATCACTTGCTTACCATTTATTATGCTTAGTTCTATGCAAATTAAAAACTCCTTTCTAATTTCATTCACTCTGCCCAGAGATTCCTGAACTAGCATAAGTGGATCAGCCTTGAACATTCGCTTCCTTCACTGGAAGGGGTAGATCCTTTATTGATCATACACTATCTTCGTGTACAAATTACTATAACCAGTAGAGCCCTAATAATTATCCCTGGAGACTAAGAACTAAACCAAAGCATAGTTCAGTGTACACAAGATAACTATGATGACCTCAAGTCTAAGGATACTTGTACAACTATCACTATGTGAACAACTGCTGACACGTGAGTGAACTCCATCAGTTGTTCAGCTGTGCGAGTCATGTTCAGTGAACTTATTCTATAATAAGCACCTACATACTAGCTATAATGTCACCACACAAATATCTATGAGAACAGACATCCTTCATAATGAAGCAAGCATAGTATGTACTGATCTTTGCGGATTATTAATTACCAGTTAGTAATCATATGACCAGGAACTATTTAAGTTTAGAATTATAATCTTTTAGGTCTCACTATTATGATCTCATCATAATCCATAATAAGCTTTACTCTAAACTATGGTATATCTTATTTAAACACTTAAATAGATATAGCCCGTAATAAAAACAAAAAAAAGTCTTTTATTAATATCAATGAAATCAAAACAGATTACATAAAAGTTATTCCTAAATCCTAATATATGATTAGACTTAGGATATATTCCTTTCAATCTCCCACTTGTACTAAAGCCAATCACTATGGTATCTAATACCCATCTAGTGTTTATGACGATCAAAGTGACTTTCATAAAGTAGGTTTGTGAGTGGGTCTGCTATGTTGTTATGTGTGTCTACTCTATTTCAATACAACACAAGAAATGTTACCACGCTCCCACTAACCCTTTTGTAGACACATGGTTCATCTACGTTTTTGATAAAACCAAACTCTTTGATTGTCTCATCAAAACGGATGTTCCATCTACGAGAAGCTTGCTTTAAACCACATATGGTTCGCATCAGCTTACACACTAGGGTTTCATTTCCCTTGGAAAGAAAACCATCTGGCCATTTGCCAGATCTCATAGTCGTAGTAAGCAACAATCGCAAGCAAAATCCGAACTGATTTTAACAGGGCTACAGGTAAAAGGTTTCATCAAAGTCAATCCATTGCCTTTGTTTAAATCCTTTTGCCACAAGCCTGGCCTTATAGGTCTCCACCTGGCCATCTGCTCTAATCATTCTTTCGTATACCGTATACATAGATTCCTTTTCGGATTTCATGGCACTATGCCATTTCTCTGAGTCAACACTACTCATAGCCTCATTATAGGTCATAGGTTCGTCATCATCAATGATCGACTACTCATAGTCATTCTTAATGACAAGGCCATATTATCTCTCAGGTTGGCGAGACACTCTCCCTGACCTACGAATGGGCTGTTCCACAGAAGGTTGTTCAGTCAGAACAGGTGTTTCCACTTGATCTGTAGTAGTTTGTGCTTCTTGAACTTCATCAAGTTCAAATTTTGCTCCAACTGTTTCCTTCAAGGATAAACTCCTTTTCCAAGAAGGTAGCATTTCTGGAGACAAACACCCGATGATCGGTGTAAAAGTAATACCCTAAAGTCTCTTTAGGATATCCCATAAAACTACATTTTACGGATCAATATTCCAGCTTATCTGGGTCAACTTATTTGACATAAGCTGGACATCCCCAAATCTTAACGTGTTTAAGACTCGGTTTCCTTTCTTTCCATATCTCATACGGAGTTTGAGGAACAGATTTGGAAGGCACCTTATTCAGTAAATATGCTGAGGTTTCCAATGCATAACCCCATAGGAATACTGGAAGATTTGCATAGCTCATCAGGGACCAAACTATGTCTAACAAAGTTTGATTTCTCCTTTCAGATACCAATCTGGAGGAGTCCACTGAGAGACTATACTATCTACTTTGAGATAATCTAGAAACACTCCATTAAAGTATTCACCACCTCGATCTGATCGAAGAGTTATAATACTATGTTTGGTTGTTTCTCCACTTCATACTTATACTCTTTGAACTTTTCAAAGGCTTCAGACTTGTGTTTCATCAAACACATATCTGAATCTAGATCTATCATCTATGAAAGTAATGAAGTATGAAAATCCACCCATAGCTTGCTTAGACATTGGTCCACATACATCTGTGTGTACCATTCCTAGCAAATTTGCAGTCCTCTCTTCATGTCTTCTAAATGGAGATTGCAGTGCCACTATAAAGTGAGATTTTCATCATCCCTTTTCTTTTATTAGTTTGTTCAATCTAAAGTAAATTATGTCACATATATACAGACCATTATTTAAAGCACCACGTCCATAAAGAATATTATCTCTAAGAATAGAACATTCATTATTCTCAATAATAAATGAAAATCCAGCCAAGTCTAACATGGGAATAATATTCCTCACAATCGAGGCAACAAAATAACAATTATTTAAAACAATAGTCTTGCCCGTAGGCATATGAAAATTAAATAATCCTACATCTTCAGCAGCAACTCTTGCTCCATTTCGCATCAGTAGAATCACCTCCTATTCCTCAAGAGTCCTACTTCTCCTTAGTCCCTGCAACAAATTGCAGATATGAGAACCACAGGCAGTATCTAATACCCAAGTAGAAATTTGATTTAATGACATATTCACTTCTATCATGAACATACCTGAATCAGAAGCGGTAGTCTCACTACCCTTCTTCTTCTTCAATTCTGCAAGGTAAACCTTGCAGTTTCTATTCCAGTGCCCCACCTTGTTACAGTGAAAGCAAACAACTTTGCTCTTGGGGACTTCAGCTTTTGGTGGAACCGGCTTTTCTTCACCTACTTTCTTCTTCTTGGAAGAGTTCCTCTTCCTTTTCTTAGGATTGGAACCTTCACCAATTAGAAGAACGGAACTCTTCTTAGGGGGAAAATTCGATTCCGCGGTCTTCAACATGTTGTGGAGTTCAGGCAGGCTGACATCCAACTTATTCATGTGAAAGTTCACAACAAACTGCGAGAACGAACTCGGAAGCGATTGCAAGACCAGGTCTTGGCTCAGCTCCCCATCCATGGTAAAACCAAGTTGTCCAAGACGTTCAATCAAATTGATCATCTTAAGTACATGGTCATTCACAGATGATCCCTTAGACATCCTACAACTGAACAGCTCCTTCGGTATCTCATATCGAGCTGTCCTCCTTGCCACATCATACAACTCTTGTAGATGCATGAGGATAGAGTGAGCATCCATATGCTTATGTTGCTTCTGTAGCTCAATGTTCATGGAAGCTAGCATGATGCATTGAGCAACATTTGCATCATCTATCCACTTACGATACACAACATGTTCATCATTATGTGCATCACTAGCAGGTTCAGTAGGCTTAGGTGAGTCAATCACGTATTCCAGCTTCTCAATCCTGAGAACAATTCTCAAGTTTCGAAGCCAGTCAGCATAATTAGGACCAGTCAATTTGTGAGCATCTAGTATGCTCCTGAGTGATAGTGCAGAAGACATAACGTACAAAGTAAATCTGTAAATGATAAACACAAAACAACACTTAGCAAATATTTGATTTCATTTCAAAACACTATATGAATCGGGTCTTTATTCATAAGTGGCTCCCACTAGTTTATCTTATTTATTCAACCCCCTACGTGAAAAATTAAGCATTCATAATGCTAATGGGAATAGGGATCCTACATTCCATTACACAACCCCGGCTGTAGCACGAACCGCCATGTAATGTTCAATAGGCAGACAACTCTTGTCAATTACATCTTATGTTATTCCCTAATCAAACTTTAGCCTCTTGAATACTTGAGTCACGGCTGTGGCATGACAAACTTAATATTCTAAGTCAAGTCTAACCCAAAATTCCGTACAATTGAATCAGTCTCCAAAGACCCACGGTTGTGGCACGTACCGACCTATAGATTCTTATTCAATGTACACATCTCTATGTAATAGACAAGTATTTCTTATTTCGAAATCAAAGCCCTCGGTTGTAGCACGAACCGACAATGATTCAAAAATAAGAACTACTTTCTATCATGTTGGAAGGCTATGACCGACACAAGCCCGTTGCATCATTGGCCAATTACTACTTGATATTTTTTTTAATTTTAGAGGGATTATATTACGTTACAATCATAATCATATAATAAAGAGATTCTTCCTTTTAAATTAAATATTTCAAATCAATAATCAATAATCAGATGATTCCCAGATCGGGTGGAGCATTGTCAAAAAGCGTCACTTAATAACCCTTTCTTACAGATAGAAATCTGTTGTTGACAGAATCATCATTTCTCTCATATCGAAAATTCATATTCAATTACGTGTTTCATAAACACAAGAATCTCATGATTGTATTCATAATATTATTATTAAGGTTATGAAACAATTTCACTATACTAGGTTGTCTAACAAACGCCTTTTGTTCATTTAAGTTCACCTAAATCTATCATCGCATGATAAACTAAGCATATATCACATATATAAACATGAATAAACATCAAGGTAGGCATGTTACATCATCTAGTATATTAGTCTAAGCAATATACATCGCTATGTATCACATGAAGCACTTAAAAGCAATTGAAACGGTCAAAAATAGCTTAAAAACACTTCTGTCAGCTATAAACAGTTCGAAACAATTTCATAAAATATCATATAATATACCATTAGAAGCGTCTCGAAAAGACGAATCCAACGGCACCAAAATCACCCAATTTTGAGCTTCCACGCGCCCTCACGCGCCAAAAGAAGCTTCCCCACGCGCGGCCACGTGCACACGCGCCTGACAGCGCGTGTCTGACTTTCCTCCACGCGCCCCACGCGCCACACGCGCCCTAACCCCTATGCTGACGTCAACATGACGTCATTTGAAGACGTCAGCATGATGTCAGCATGATGTCACCAGCGTGTGTCTACCACGCGCCGCGCGTGGCACGCCAGCGCGTGAGCCCCACGCGCGCGTGGTCGACGCGCAGACCTTCCCCTCTGTGACAGTCGCCGCCGCCTGACAACTCTCGCACGGAATTCCGTGCGCCGTACCTTTTCTGTGTCTTCTTCCTTTCTCCGTGCATCACAGATTATGCAGACAAGCAGATGTACAAATATATATACATACTTACAATTCATATACATATATATAATTATTTAATTACGAATTTAATTGCAACAACTTCAAAAATTCATAATAAAAAATCTATACATCCTAAAATTATGAAAAAAATACCCAGACGATCTACAACACTTGTAGAACCCAGATCAACTTTCAAAATTATTCTGAGAAACGATTTCTCATCAGACAAAATTAATTCATGATATAACTTATAAAAATCATAATTAATTCATAAAAGCACATAAAATTCTGAAATTTTTACCACAGATCTATATGCATACAACCTAAGCTCTGATACCAATGTTGGATTTATATCGTAGCGGAGGCATGGTAAAACACTTTTACACATACAAAATCCAAATAAAAGCATATAAATCGTGGTAAAAACATATGAATCGATTACTAACCTTTAATATGCGATCCAAAAGGAATGATCGGAGATCCTTAGCAGTTGCTCCTCAAACGTGAAGCACTCCACCGGTATCCACCAAGAAAACGATGTTAAGGAGGAGGAGGAGGTAAAGGAATTAGGTTTTATAAATTTTTTTTTGGGGGTTAGAATAAAAATAAGGTTTATAATAGTATTTTTATAGGCAAAATTTTCAGCTGAAATTTTCCTATAAATGTTATTATTATTATCCCATTTATTATTCTCATTAATAATTAAAACACCTTTTAATTATTAATCCTTTTTCTAAACACTTTAGAAATAATTCTCTCTCTTGATTTAATTTCCAAAAATTAAATCCTTTAATTAATAATATTAAGAACTTTTCATAATTAATTTATAATCAATTAAATCTCATTTAATCAATTATTAAATTTGCCAAGTAATTATTTATTTCATAAATAAATAATTATTAGCCATTATTAATTAATTCCTCCACCATTAAATTATTCTCTTTTTATGGTGTGACCCTGTAGGTTCAATATTAAGCCGGTAGTAGAAATAAATAATAATAAAACTATTTTATCATTATTTATATAAATTCTCTAATTTATTAAATATGATTAATTAATTAATAATATTTATTCTACATCGTGAGGGATACTTCTCAGCATATCGCGACTATCCGGATAATACGAATTCACTGCTTAGAATACCAAGAACCTATTCAGTGAATAGTTACTGTACAATAAACTCCTTCTACCCTACAATGTCCTGATTAAATACAAGGCATGGATCTCGTGTCAAGCATATCTAATTTAATCACTTGCTTACCATTTACTATGCTTAGTTCTATGCAAATTAAAAACTCCTTACTAATTTCATTCACTCTGGCCAGAGATTCCTGAACTAGCATAAGTGGATCAGCCTTGAACATTCGCTTCCTTCACTGGAAGGGGTAGATCCTTTATTGATATACACTATCTTCGTGTACAAATTACTATACCCAGTAGAGCCCTAATAATTGTCCCTGGAGACTAATAACTAAACCAAAGCATAGTTCAGTGTACACAAGATGACTATGATGACCTCAAGTCTAAGGATACTTGTACAACTATCACTATGTGAACAACTGCTGACACGTGACTGAACTCCATCAGTTGTTCAGCTGTGCGAGTCATGTTCAGTGAACTTATTCTATAATAAGCACCTACATACTAGCTATAGTGTCACCACACAAATATCTATGAGAACAAACATCCTTCATAATGAAGCAAACATAGTATGTATCGATCTTTGCGGATTATTAATTACCAGTTAGTAATCCTATGACCAGGAACTATTTAAGTTTAGAGTTATCATCTTTTAGGTCTCACTATTATGATCTCATCATAATCCATAAAAAGCTTTACTCTAAACTAGGGTATATCTTATTTAAACACTTAAATAGATAGAGCCCGTAATAAAAATAAAACAAGTCTTTTATTAATATCAATGAAATCAAAACAGATTACATAAAAGTTATTCCTAAATCCTAATACATGATTGGACTTAGGAAATATTCCTTTCAGCTTCAAAGGTGTGAATTCTGGTCATAAAAGATTATGAGCTACGGAAGTATGGTTAATTACCAACCAAGAAAGATCCATTTAGAGACAGATGTCTAGAGTAGAGAAGGAAGAGTGAATGTTACTAAGATTGCTGGAAAGTGGATAGAGAAATTGGAAAAGTTCGAAATGGAAGAACAGGTTTTGATTCGGCTTCTGGGTTATACTGATACTTACATTGTTGTTGGGTATCAAAGTTGGTATTAATATAGATGATTGATATTGACTTCAATATGGAATGATGTGAGCATCAAAGTTCATATTGATATCTAATTTGATATGACAACAAAATGAGTACTAGTATCAAGAGTTTGGGTTTGAATAAAGTTATGATTCATTCCATTTTAAATTAATATATTTCCCTTCAGATAGTAAAAGATTCTCGCTTGATGAATATACTTGATAGTGATTGAAAAGAAATTGAGATATACTACAAAGTGGTGAGTTAAATGTAACTGCCGAGATTTTCCTTTAATTTTTAGTTTTTGAATAGATTTAGAATATTTCGAAGCATCAAACTCCATGAGCTCAGTATATCGGGCGCAAACGGATGGAAAGTACAAGAGACCGATTAAAGATTCTCGAATATTATCAGAAAATGATCATAGGCCAGACTAACCGAACAGAAGGAGACACGAAAAGTAAAGTAGAACAGTTAGTGAAAATAAAAATTTCATGAACACGAACTATTAGAATTGGAAAGAAAAGAAGGTCAGTGTAAATTAAGTAGTCCTTTGAAATAGTGAGATAGATAGAACGATTGTGAATGAGTTGGTCTTGTTGTCACAGGTATAACGACTTCATAAGACATTCACGTGTGTATGACCATGAAGAGTAATTTTGCTCCAAATGTATGAAGTAAAGATTGAGTTAGGGGTTGCATGAGCAACTGATAAATTTGAGGATGGTAGGGGACCGTTGAATAATGATTAAAGTGATGAGTCCGAGAAATTTTAAGTAAGGTACCCGAAAAATATCATGGTCTGTTCCTTAGCATGATTCTGAGGACAGAATCCTTTTAAGGGGGGAAGGATGCAACGTCTGGGAAATATTATGTAATTATTTTTATCAGTAAATAATTATTATGTGATTATTATGTGAATTTTGGTGAATTATTTGATGATTGATATTAATATTTTGGTGTTGATATCTGATAAAATTAGGATGTTTTAATTTTGTAGTTATCCAGAATTAAATATAGATAGTTTTGGTATTTTTCTGGTAATTTTTGGATTATTCTATGATTTTATAAGGATTTATAGAATTAATAATGATTATTTTTACGTAATTATAAAATTACTTTTTAAAATCAGAAATCGTCCCACTTCAACCGTTTTTGTATTTTTACAACCCGGAAATCTTCCAAACCTAATATGATAATTCTGAACATTTTCCGTATTTTGACTTTTTCGATCCGGGATATGGGTTGACCCGTACGAGTCCTGACGTGAAATTTTCGATACATTAATCCTTTTATAGATCGATAAAAATCGGTATTGTTAAAAGGCAAAATATTATCACCTTATTTTCCTATAAAGTGTTTTATAGGAAGCTCTGTTTTGATAATTATCCAAGTCTGGTATTAAAATGGTATCGTTATATAGTTACTTAGCAGCTAAATAACCTATTTTCGGATCCGATATGTAAATGTAATTATCGAATTATTAAATAAATAAGATATGTGATGGTTTTGTCAGTTATGTGTTTCCGTATTATTAATTGTTTGTGATTTGTTGGATGCGAAAATTAATTTTATAATTAATTATCGAGCTGTATGAATTTAATTCATTTTTAAAGTAATTTTATTGAATATTTATTCTTATAAATGCTAAAATTGTTTCTAAAATTATTTTTATTGTTTTATAATTTTATTTTAGGAATTTATAAAATGTAGAAATCAATATGTTATTGATTATTTATCTTTAAATGATTTTCTGATTTCATCTAATTATAAAATCAGTATTAAATTCAGAAATGCTTCAAAAATCATGAAAATTTTATTTTATTAACTTTGAAATATTTCGAGAATTTTAAAATTATTTCGGGAATTTTCTGGCTTTTATTCACCCGCGCATTTGTTCGTTAATACGTTAAATGCGGGTTTGATGCGCATTCCAAATTTATTTAAAAAGAAAATTAAGAAAATTTTATTTTTGATAACTTGTGAATATTCTGGTATTTCTGGAATATAATTGTAAAATTTTTTCGACAAATTTTGGGCACATAGTTACTTCGTTAATTTGCGAAAAACGAGTCAGAAATTAATAAAAACGAAATAATAACAGAAGTAAAATGAAGAAAGAAAAGGAAAGAAAAAAAAAACTAATTGTACCCCCAATTTTCCCCACCCCCTGTTGTCTCTCGTCTCCTCCATCTCTCTACATCGATCTCTCTCTGCTCTTTCTCTATCATCTCTCTCTCCTAACTCTCTCTTCTATCTCTCTTAATATTTCTCTATCTTCCCCCCTATTTTCTTTCTCATTTCTCTTGCTGTTCCAGGAGGTCGTTTTGTCACCGTTGCTTCCTTTTTCCGGAGGTAACACCGCCGCAGCTGCAAATTCTTTTCCGATCGCCGCCCTTATTTTCGGTTTGTTCCCGGAGATAACCCCGTACTGGCTTCTATTGTTTTTATATATACATATATATATATAAGTATATGTATGTGCGATGTGTGTGTGTGTTTTTCTGTGTGTGAGCTGCGCGCGTGGGCCGCGTGAATTGTGTTTTGTGTTCTTGATTTCAGCTGTTCTGTTTGTTCCAGTTGTAATTCGATATTAATTATTAATTAATTAATTTATTTTATCTGCTGCGAGATTTATTTGATTATGGTTTTGTGATTTAAATAAATTCGTGCGGGATTATCATAATTAATCGATGAAATTCGTGTTGGACGTCCGTTATGAACGGGAACCCGCGATTTATATCGCCGTTAGCGATGAGCTTCGGCAAGCCGATGGTGGGCGATGATGAATTATTTCTGAGTCCTACATTATTAATTAAATAAAATTAGTTGGTAAAATTAATGGTGAAACGAAAAATGCGAATAAAATAAAATACGAATAAAAATACAAGTAATCATAGTAATTAACCGGATCGGAGTTTAGGATTTGTGGATTGGTTGTGATTGGATTGTTGTTGTGAATTTGACGTCGATTTGATTTCGACGGGTAGGCCGATAAACAAAGGAGACGCTGCCCGATTTTCGGGAAATTAATTCCGAAAATACGGGGACGTAACCTATAATTATCGGAGACGTCGAATAACCATATATAATTATATTATATATATATATGAACTTAATTACGGTTGAGACAAAATAATTTATAAATAATCGATTGCCTGTTTTCACAACGACGAGTGTACTTATTTTCTGAAAATAAATACTGAACCGAGTTTCGAAGATGTGAACCCTAATTGCTATGTGTATTTTAATAATACATATAAATTTAAGTTGGATTATGAAATCGCGTGGGTATAAGTGATAGTAGTTTTAAGTTGAGCTTAAGCGATTATCTGAATTAGGGTATTGTAACCCTGTAGGTCTTAGTCGAAACACCCGAGATTTGACATTGGACTAGGAATGATCTAGTGATTAGACGTCGAGATTAACGAAGTTCCAATCGAAGGGCCTGAGTGTTGGGATCGTATCCAAAATGGGATAGTAGTTTGATGATAAAGCCGAACGTTCAAGCCGAACCAAAGTCAACTAGTAATAGCGATTAAAGCTTGTTGAGGCAAGTATTCCTGGACTTTCTTTTAAATACTGCAAATATTTCTTCGTTCTTATTCTAAGTTCAGATTAGTTAAATGTTTTACATTTCACTGCAATTACTCTTATTATGCATGTTCTTTTCATTATTGTTCCTATAATTCGATTGCTCTCTTGAGCAAATACCCATTATTTTGGGTTATTTGCGAACCCTGAATTGGGATGTTTGGAATTCAAAATGATTTGACATCAAAATACTCCACGGGCTGGATAATGATGATGTGTGGGATTAATTTTTACTTAATCCTAAGGACCGGGACATGACCGGTGCCTTGAGATGGGCCGTAGACCTTGGGGACCCGACTAGATCTATACAGGTAGGTATAGATCTGCACTGTATCCTGACTGATCAGCAGAATATAGGTGCAAACTAGTGTCCAGTCTAATTTGTTGTTGATCGCCATTAACGACATTTTCTCTCAAAAGGTTTATGATTCCAAAACCGGACAAAACCCTGATTCAGGAGATGAATCGGGGAATCGCTTGTCACTTTTGGATTTATAATTAAAGGCTGGTGACAGCCAACGTTAATTCGCTCAACTCACTCAAATAAATAGAATTGTCAAAAATTCTTTAAAGATTTTGTCCGGAAATTTTCCTTTGAAATTAATGCTTGAACTCAAATTATATACTTGCTGGGCATTTTTGGCTCACTCTTGCTTTGTAAATTCTTATTTCTTCTAGAAGTAGATAAGGATAAAAGTGAATAGCTTTCGTTAGACAGCAAAAGTTAGAGAGATCTCCGCTGCGAGAGGACGAAGATGTTAGAAAAATATGACAAGGACATTAGCATAATGGTATTTACACTTGTATTGTAGTTGTTGTGAATCGTAGAAGGTTAGATTCTTGTTTCATACCATAACCTGTAAACGATCCAGATTCAAGGGGTTCATTGAATATTCTTTGATTTTATATAAAAATTGTTTTGTGACACCAAGTCTTGATCCCGGATTTGGGTTGTTATAATATCTATTATGGAATGGGACGGTCATTTAATTTCGTATCTTATTGAACAAAAATGGTGATAGTTCCTCTTTGACAAAAGAAGTAATGGTAGGGAGGGTATAATTTACATTCTAAGGCAAATTATTGTAATTAACAATTTTTCGGCATACAAGCAAGGATAGAACTTATTGTTGTTGCGGTTGCCACTAGGTGAACAATAAGAATTTATAGACTGAGGCAATATGCAATTATCTTTTTTATCAACAAAAGATGAGTTTTATCATGAAGAAAAGGTTTAGGCTAGATCTCACGAAGATTACAAAACACATATTTTAGGTAGAAAAAGGTCGACTAGGAAAACATAGAAACCTACTTTACATAAATAAATTCAACCAAAAAATGAATATCATATGATGTGGTTACTAACTTACCCTAATGAGTCTGTACTTGGGTTCATATTTCTTAGCACTCTCAACTGAGTCGTAAATCAACCCAAACCTAGTTGGGTTCATAGCTTGTGTGTCCTTGACCTAATACAACTCAACTATTTTCTACTTCAATTCATCCTTCAAAAGCATAAATTAAATAAATTTGCAAAACTTTATTACAAAAACAAAATCGTCATACATTTTTATCAAACACATTTTTCCAATAAAATTACCTTCGAGACATTAGCTTTTAGTTGGAGAATAGAAGAGACAAATAACATGTAATTGCAAATGAATGTCTAACACACACATACATTACATGTCAAAAGTAGCTATGTTCTTGGATACACGTGGCCCATTGGAATGAAAGGGTGGAAACCAAAAAATCTACCTCTTCAGAAACTAAAAGATGCTTACAACCTGCCTATGCTGCTGTTGAATAACTAAAACATATTATTTTAGAATCAATACATACAACGAAACCCCATGATATTTTATATCAAAGTACAAATATAATGATATTCCATCAAAATACAAATACCTAGAAACATTTTGATTCTAAAAATTAAACTCAATTGCAAAATGCTTACCCATTTGCAGTGTTTATTGTGCCTGATCAGATGATAGTTGTGCTTTATAGCGTTTGAAAAATTCTTTAAACCCATAGGCACTGACGTCATTGTTGAACTGTAGAGGACCGTTCCATAAACATATTAATCATACATAATTTTGAATTGCAACTACATATAGTGTAATCCATAGCTCTGCTTGCGATTCTGGTTAAACACAAAAACAACAAAAAATTACATTTTGCCATAACTAAAATCAAACAAAGCTGCATTCAATGAAGTCTAACAACCATAATTAAAATTACATACACATATTAATTCAGCTTATAACAAATTTCTTAAACCCCCATATAAAGAAAAACGAAAGTTGTAAATCAAAAAATGCTAAAATTGAGTGCTTCTAAGGAGCATTTAAAGAAACAGAACAAGTTTGTATAATATATAAACATAAATTTTTTATAAAACAAATAATATCTGCGGGATAAAAGTGGTGTTCAGCTGAAATAAAATGAGTGGAGGGTGAACTGAAACCTAAAAGCTTAAACCCCCAATAACTCGATCAAGGTTGGGTTGTCGGCCCAGTTTCTAAATTTACAATATAATCAGATGAAATATAGGTGAGATAGAGGGGGTGAGATAAAGATAGGTGAGAGAGACACACACTTTAAATAGAAGACATAAGAGAGGCTATACCTCGAAATCGAACTCAAGCTTGAAATCCGAAGACAGTTTGAACCCTAAAAATGAAATTTTCTGCTCCAATTCTAATTGAACCCTAAATCGATAAATCCAACCAAATTCATTGCACAATTGTGTTGCTTGAAGGGTGTTCTAACCCTAATAGAGGTCGAATGTAATATTTTGATAGGAAGAGAGAAAGAGATCGAGCTGGGGGAGCTAGAGTGGATCAGAGAAGGAGATAAGCCTGTAAATGATTTCCCTGTTTCTTCGAATCCAAAATTTTCATTTACCGCTTGCCCCAAATTTAAAAAATATGTTAGCTCCCAACCCAAAATCTAGCCACCCCATCCCATTTTTCATTATTATTTTTTTCCAAATATTCTAATTATTTTTAATTATGAACATTATAATTGCTACAATAATTATAAATTCATAATTTGCAGAAAATATAAAGATGTTACATGCTTTAATTTGTGGGCTATAGATATTTTAATCGAAATTTATAAAATTAGTTAAGCTAATTATTAATTTTTTAAAATTTATAATTAAATAAACTATTTTAATGGTTGTAAAATGTAAAGAAATCAATTATTTCATATAATTTTACATTCTAAGGCAAATTATTGAATTATTTTATCTAAATTATATATTTTCCACCCAGGCCACCCAATTTAATTTGTCAATATTTTCTTTTTCTTTATTCAAATATTTTTAATTTTAATTCTGCACATTATAATTATTACAATAAACCTACTAATTAGTTTGTAAAAATATAAAGCTATTAGAGACTTTATTTATTGTAGAATAAATAATTAAAGAAGTAATTATATAACTAAAATTATTTAAATTTATCAAAATAATTAATAAATAATTTTATATTCAAATAAACTATTTTACTTGTTACAAAATATTCATAAGTCAATTATTTGATATAATATTACTTTCCAAGGAGAATCCAAGAATTATTTATCCAAATCAAATCATTTAAAAAATAAATTTTATTTTTGATTTAAATTTAAATTTTCTTTTAATCTTAATATATAGCAACACATTATATCATGTTAGCTCTACTTAACACCTCAGTGGTCTATGGCAACACAGTCCTATAGCTTTAGTAACCCGCATAGTGTAGGTGTTTTGATAGGGTGAAAATTTCACATCTGTAGTAACATAATCTAAGGTAACACCCTACTCAAATGTTCAGTTAGGCCATCTATGGCGCAGTGTCCCTTTTTAAATGAATATCTAAAATAATATTCATTTTTCTGGTAATTAAATAGAGTTGAGGGAATACTATCTTTAGAAATCATTTTTAAATAAAATTCGAGGTACTTTAATATTTTTCAAGAGGACATCGAGTCCCTTGGAATAAATAGCTACGGACTTTTGATCGTCAAAAACATCTCCGGGATAATTTCGGGGTTTATACTTTATAAAAACTGACCGACTCTCGGTCTTACAACTTATACATCATGCTCTACTATAGCGTTAATATTCTTAAATAAGACACCTCCAGAATACTTCTGGGTTTTCATCAAATTATACTGACCGATCCTCGGTCTAAAAAATACACCTCATATATACAACGCTACTCTCTAACGTTATTGATTGAAATTTGATAATATTCATATACCAAAATCATTAACATATCGTATGATATTAATAATCACAATTCGTAAAATATAGTAATACAACATCATGTATATATAGCATTTATTTAAAACAAACACAACACAACAGTTTTAAAAGGTAGGTTTTGAAAACTTGCCTGAATTCTAAGATACGTTTTCTGAATTACTCTCGTTCCGAGTTTTCTAATCAAGAAATATCATAATCTTAATCAGTATTCCTAATCCCATCACCAACTCATATTTATAATGAGTACAATACTTCATAATTTTCAATATTTGACCGACTCGATATAAGTGTCAATCCTTGGTCGAAACAGACGGTCAAAGTAGCTGGATATGTAACAATCAATTGTTGGATATGTATTATGATTCCTTATTCATTTATATTATATCATTTGATTGATTGTGTAAGTGTGTAGTATGTAAGCACATATTAGGTTAACACTATATGTGTCGAGCATTGTTTATCATACACGTAACCTGGAAGCTCTCAAGGATTTTTGTTCATCCTTTGAGAGAGTTTTGTAATTAGTTTTTATTCATTAATATAAAGACTTTTCTTCACTGTTGAGTACTTAATTTGATTTGATTGTTATTATTGTATTCACCCCCCTCTACTGTATACTAAAGGCCTAACACATCAGGACATGCACTAGTTCCTGAAATTCCATCTTTTGCACCTAATAGGCATCATGAATGGACATATTCTTGGAGATTGGCAATCGAGAGCATTTCTTATGAGGCTGCTCCCATCTTTGTGGATCATTCTGTATATTATATCACCAATCATGATCTCAAAAATGTTATCAAAGCCACTACACTCCTCATCAAGGGCTTACATTGTGGAATTTCTGGGATAAGGACCACCAATTCTTCTTTTAAAACCTCAGTTACTGAGATTACCAATTCCATTTATGGCACTAACAAATATCCTGGCTTGAGCAAAAGGCTTACTGCTTTGGAAAACACTCAAGATTCTATGGATGAAAGGTTTTCTATCTTGGAGAAGAATCAGAACTCAACTAATCAGAAATGGGATAATATTCTCTCCTTATTATAGGGTCTTGATGCTAAAAAGGGGGAGATGGTAGGTCAAACAAAATGTGTACCTCAATCAGTACTAAGGAAAGATGATGAAAATACTGCTGATGATAGTGGTAACACTTAAAGCATAGGAACCTCTTATTCTGTTGTGGTACATTCAAGGACTGGAGTCAGGACTCAAACTCATACTACACAGTCAACTCATATTTTCAATGATGGTTCATGGAATGTTAGAATTGAAATAGTGACTCAATCTTAAATCCTGATGGAAAGGCGATCATTTTCTATAGTTTCTGAAGAAAATGAGGTGATCATTGATAATCGTAAAGAACTTAGAAGTTCTATCAGTCTTACAGAAGAAGACAAGGTGATATTGTGACACTATATCACAAGGACATGAGAGTTGGTGATTTATTTGATACAAAGGCATTCGCGCATCTGGTAGATGAATTTCCTGATATGATAGATGAACAAAATGCTGAAGCAATAAGAAGAGATTTGTTAGGTCACACACACTGTAGAGGGGGGTGAATACAGTGTATAATACAATCAAATTGAACTTTAATATATTAAGTAACAGAAAACAAACTTTATTGAAATAATAAACTCTATTACAGTATGGAACTGTTACCTCTCAGTGATGAACAAATATCACGAGAGCTGCTAGGGTTACAATGAATAATCTTCTCGAATATGATAACACTTATAGTGTAAACCCTATGTCTGTGTTTATATACTACACAGTTACAAGATAATCGCTAATTGATATGGAATATAATTCTGCTTCCTAAAATATATCAATCAGATATCTTTTCTTCCAAGTATTCCATTCTTCACGGAACTTCTTCTTCATGCATATCTCTTCTTATGTTTATCTCGATCTTCTTTCCTTTAATCAGCTACTGTCCTTATCTGAACGTCCTTCAGCACTTAAGTTCTGATATCTAACTTTTGATGATTATCTCCTGATAATATAAGTACTGATATCCTTAAGTCCTGACTTCCAGTATAAGTACTGATTAATGGTTAAGTACTGACTTGTCCTGTTAAGTAAGATCTGAAATCTAAACATAAATCATATTAGCCATGACATTATCAAATATATCTAACAATCTCCCCCAACTTGTAAATTAGCATAATATACAAGTTTAACAGATATTTGATGATGTCAAAACATTAAGTACAAATGCATGAGAATTAGACTAGATAACTACAACTTACAGTCCTTAAAGCTTTACCAATATTTAACTTCTGATAACAACTTCAGTCTGTTCAAATATCAGAATTTAAGCAGTTGTAGATCTTTGACTTGGCTTCATTATCTGATCTCTCTGATGTCAGGAGTTGTTCTGAGATAGTTCTTCAACAAACATCTCTCAGCATATCTAAGTTCATCAATCATTCTCCTTTTGGCATCTTTAAGCTCTGCAGTATCTTCACCAACTTAAAAGATTGCAGCTCTGAGATCATTGATCTTTGCTTCTCTTATATCCTGATCCAGTCTGATCAAATAAGCTTTATCAGAATCAAGATTGAATTCCACAGCCGTGTACCCTAGAAAGGTAGTTATAATTTGAGCAGAATTGGGCTTCATTTCAACTATATCACCCTTGTGATCTCTGTACTTTGGAACGTATGTGCTGTCAAACTTAACAGAATAAAGCCTTTTCTGTCTCTGAATCTGATCCTTCAAATAGTTTGCAACAGTCCCTGTCAATCTGTCATCCACTTGAAGTAAGAATAGTACATGCTCCAATTCTTCAAAATACTTCAACGGAATGGCATTTTGCCTTATATGATAAACCCTACCATCTGTCATGAAATACAACAAGATGTATTCTTTCAAGTAGGTATGGTAAACCATTTGAATAGATTCCAGTTGATTCAATCTCTCAGGAGTTGCTCCAATACCTGGTTCACTCAAGGAAGTTGGATCATTGGTAGTGTTCTGTATTCTCCTTTCATCAGCACTTCCCAATCCAGTTTTATCTCTTGCTTCCTTTCCAGTAACTACTCTTGCTTCAAAACCACTTGCAGTAGTCTTCAAAGGTTGAGTCTATTTTGCTTTAGTGAATCCTGGTAGGAGTGTCTTTGGTCTATCTTCTGATATCAAGTTAAGTTGAGCTATGTCAGAGGTTACTTGCTTCTTCTGAATATCAGAACTTACAATTTCTTGACTTTGAACAACCTGAGCCATGTCAGAGGTTGTTTTAAGAACTTTTCTTGAAGTCAGAGCAAGATCATCCTTTTCATCAGTAATTTCTTCATCCTCAGGAGGTACATAAACCTTGATAGGTTCACCAACCTTTTCTTTACCTTTGCATCTTGGATCTATCTGTGGTTGTGATCTAGCCAATGTTGCTTCAGAATGTGTCCTTTCTTTGATCACAATGCCTTTGAGTTTTGAAAGTGGCTTTTTACCAGAAGCTTCAGATTTAGATGTGACTTTCTCTGATTTAAGCCTGGCTTCTTCTTTCATTAAACTCTCCAAGTCCATTCCTGGATTTTCCTGAAGAAATAACTGTCTTGACATTTCCTCATCAAGATCTAAAAGTTCATCAGAACTTATCCTTTTACCAGTAGCAGAACTTATTCTTTTCCCAGTATCAGAACTTGTCCTGTGACTAGCTTGTCTTGATGTGAATCCTCTACCTTGACTATGACCTCTACCCATTCCAGAGCTTCCTCGATCATCTATTCCTTCATCCTTCCCTTTCAGTGTCTTGTCAGTCTTGCATTTGGACTTAATTACTTTCTCCCCTTTTTGGCATCAGCAGGTAATAGAAGAGAGACAAGCAATTCCACTGAAGATTGGATTTCATTAAGTTGTGATTGCTGAGAAGCTTGATTTTTCAGAATATCATCAATCTGAGCTTGTTGATTATCTTGAGTCTTCTCAATATAAGCAATCCTGTCAAAGGTAGGCTTGAAGAATTGTTTCTTATCAATCTTGTGAACTTGATCTTGTTTGATAAAATCTTCCCGAATCTTGTGTAGCTCTGCGTGAGTAGTTGAATGAAGACCTTGTAGATGTTTAGTACTCAATGCAGTGACTCTAAGCTGGGTTTTGAAATCATCAGAATTTAACATTTCATCAGCTTTAGTCAAGTGCTCAGCAAGATGCTTTTCAGTTGGAACACATGAAACTGAATTCCATTCCTTAGCCCACTCATGTCCTGCAGGAGTTTCACTCCATGGCACTGGTGCTTCTCTCGTAACAAACTTCTTAACAAGTTCAGACTTAAGAGTAGTTTGTTGAGGAGCATGTCCTGAAGGACCTACTGCATCATCATCTGCATTTGTAGCAGCATCACTAGTATCTCCAGCATCTACAGCATCAGAACTTACAGAATCAGTATCTTCTGATAACACAACAGTGTGAGTACCAATGGAGGCTTCAACATCCTCTAGTTGTTGATCTGGTTCTAAGTTCTGATCAACAGCCAAATCCTGATGCTCACCTAAAGTCTGATCATTAGCATCATGATGCAGAGAAGGTGTTGTAGATAACTCTGGAGTTTGAACAGCATCAGTAACAGGTGTTGTTGAAGGATTAGTTGTTGTTGGAGCTTCTAAGAGAATTACTTCAGGCACAACCAAGGTTTGAACATCAATATCAGCACTTGTGCCTGGATCAACAGGAGACACAGATGGTGTGTTAGCCTTTTCAAAAACAGCTTCCTTAGATGTAGTTGATGGAGAAGAAGTGACTGTAGCAAATTCCTTGTCTTGTGAGATCAGAGATTCTTGATCCCCTTCCTTAGCTGCTTCCTTTTCATCATCTGAAACTGGCCTTTTTGCCCTCTGTTTCTTGTATCTCGTTGTTGATTTGGATTCCTTGGGAGTTTCAGGAACTGTCATTCTTCTAAGCCTTTTGAGAAGCCTAGATCCCCCAATTCCAGAATCCTTCTGAGAAGTCTCTTTCTCAGCTTCACTTACAACATGTTCTGAAGAAGGAACATGGTCCTCAGTATCAGATTGATCTCTCAAGGCAATCCTCCTTCTCTTTTGAGGTGTTTGAGGAACAGTCTTTGCCCTCTTTGGTTTGGAGGATGAAGGCTTCACAGTAGGTGCTGAGGATGAGGGTTGAATAGTCTGTAAAGTGGAGAGATAGGATTTGAGATATTTCCTGAGGGTAGGTTGAGTAGAATGAGTGGTAGGTGCTGAGGATGATGGTTTTTGAGTGTTTGTTGTTGGTTGGACATCAGAGTAAACAGATCTATAAGTATCAGGATCAGCATTTACTAGGATATGTTTTACAGACTGAGGAATCTGTAATGGTCTAACCACTGATTTCTTAGTGTCAGCATTTACCAGGTCATTAAAGTAGCGTTTTGCAACTTTAAAAGGTGAAGTTGACGAACTGACTAATTGAGGTTCATCAGTACAAAAAGTATATATAAGTTGACAAAATCGAGCAAAGTAAACAACATTCCTACCCTCTGTCATCCTATCCCCAATAAAACCAATTATAGTAGTTGCAAAATCAAAATGAGTTTGGTTTAGAACAACATACCCGATGTGCTGACTCATAATTGGGATAGCATCAAAATTCGAACACTTGTTTCCAAAAGCTTTAGTGATGCAGTCGAAGAAGAAGCTCCATTCTCTTCTGATATGAGCTCGTTTCAACTACCCAAGTTTTGCCAAACTCTGTTCATACCCCAAAGTGGCCATTAACTCCTGAAGAGCTGATTCCTCTGGAATTGAAAAGGTACAACCTTCTGGGAGATGTAGAGCCTTGTGTATTGTACCAGGAGTAACTGCATATGAAGAATCACCCACTTCGAAAACAATACTAGGAGTGCCATGTGTACCACCATTATCAAAGTGCCCAGTCCGCCAAAATGTCAGAACTTGTTGGCTCGAAAAGACTGAAGGCTGGGTTAATGCATACCCAATCTCACTGTGTGCAAGGAAAAACCGTTCCACTTACCCAGATATTCCATTAATCAAGGTGAAACAGTTTTAATTCAAAATTGAAACTGTTCCCACTGATTTAATTAATTTTCACTGCAACATTAATATTCTGAAAAGAAATCAAGTGAAAGTGACCAAGATAAATTATATGAGTAAGTACTGATAAAGGAAAATCAGAACTTAAATTAAAACAGAATTTATATGGTCATCAGAATATGAATAATTATCAGGATTTATCAATGCATTACAAAATAACTTAGAGATAAAATCTTGAAACAAAAAAAAATTTCATTAATATATCAAGAGAATACATTCATGAAATTGAAATTACATCAGTACTTATACAAGATTTCCCTAAGCTACTAAACCTAACATCAACAACCTTAGTCCTAGCTCAAGAAGCAGGGCAAGGCTGATGATGAAGAAAAACAGGAAGAAGAAAATAAATCATTTCTTCTTCCTACTCTCGACAAATAGAATGTTGAGTCGGATGATTCGCTCTTGCTGGCGGAGAGCTTCCAGCCTTTCCTCCTCCAATCGCTCCAGATGGCGATGGTAATCCATATAGAAGAACAGGAGGTGGGTCAGTACCTCCTGTGGGACAGAGTCCCATATCTCCTCAGGAATGGCCGTGACGTGCCATTCCTGCTACCAATCAGCACAGCTTAGCTCCATATTAAATGTTTGGTAATTCAAAAACATGTTGTATCTAACCATTGTGTTTTTGAAAGAAAAAGTATGAAGGTAAGTTTGTGAGAAAGAATTTGATGGGAAAGCTGATGTGAAGTGGTTGCTTATATAGGCAAGTGAATGCCAGGAGACGCAAAGGAATTTAATGCTGACAGGTAGAATTAATTCTACCTCGTCTCCCCAGACTTTGAAAAAGAATAAAATTCATTGGAAAGAGAAAACATGGTTTAATGCGCACAAGTAACAAGTAGAAGTAGATTGTTCAAGTACGAATACCATTAACCCTAACCATAGTGACTATTAATCTTCCACTTCAATATATTCTAGTATGAACCGAGACTGTTATCAAATTTTATCCACAGATAAGTCAAGTAAAGAATTTAGACTGTAATATCAGAACTTAGACTTATTTCAGAACTTAACAGTCATCAGAACATAATTTCTTAACTTGGAAAAAAAATGCTTATTTGAGTAAATCCTCATACAAGTTCTGAGTTATACTCTTCAGAACTTAATCTTCAGAATATGCAACCAGAACTTGTCCTCAGAATTAGTGCAAGGTGACACAATGACTGTTTATCTAAAACAACATAGACCACCACAGTAATTTTCATCATTCAGATGGAGTGATTAGTGTGTGCATCAAGCTAAATAGCAGACAAAGAGTAAAGTCTGATTCACTTCAGTACATCTTAGAAATAAGGCATAACTAAAATTTTGCTAAAGAGCTGTCATTATCCTGAAACCTACTGATGAATGAGTTCATGCTTGAGTCCACCTCAACCGATTTGTGCTAATTTTATGCATCTTTTTAAACTCTATTTTACAATGGCTCCTCAGTGTAAGTGAGTCACGACTGCTTATCATAATTTATGCTATTATCAGAGTATTTCTCCAGTAATCATAGAGTGTGAAAAGTCACCAAGAAAATATTTTGCTTTTCTAATGCATATTTACTTAATACCAGCAATGCACTTAGGTCTTCCCTTCCACATTTTGACTCTAGATCTCAAAGGAGTACCTGATTTTATTCTTTGATCCTTTTGATTTTTCTTTTTATATATGAGGTTTATCAGCACTTAGTACATTCAGCAGTTTTACTAGTATCAGAACTTAACAGATGAGTAGCATTATTCTAATTTGTGACTTAGTCATAAGATAAACAAAGTAAACTCAACTAAGCTCAATTATCAGAATTTGCTTGTGTCATAAAATTTCCACAGAAATAATTACTTCTTACATGGGTATCTAACACAATTATCCTCATGGGATTGAATGGTTACTTAGACAGACATATCACTTATCAGAGTTTAGAAACATATATCAGACAACAGTTAGTACTTAAAAACATTTATCAATTAATCACAGAATACACAAAGAGATTAAATTCTGTAAATACTGATCATAAAGTCTGATAACACAGAACAAGACTAAGCAGATTTAGAGAAAGAACCTGAAATCATTCCAAGTTCATTTACCAATCTTGTAAAAGTGGCTTCACACAATGGTTTTGTGAAGATATCTGCTAGTTGTTGATCTGTTGGAACAAAGTGCAATTCCACTGTACCTTCATCCACATGTTCCCTTATGAAGTGGTACCTGATGCTGATGTGCTTTGTCATAGAGTGTTGAACTGGATTACCTGTCATAGCAATAGCACTTTGATTATCACAGTAAATAGGGATTTTGAAATATGTTAACCCATAATCCAGTAACTGATTCTTCATCCAAAGAATCTGTGCACAACAGCTTCCTGCATCAATATACTCTGCTTCTGCAGTTGATGTGGAAATTGACTTTTGTTTCTTGCTGAACCAAGAAACCAATCTGCCTCCAAGGAATTGGCAGCTTCCACTTATGCTTTTCCTGTCAATTTTGCAACCTGCAAAATCTGCATCTGAGTAACCTATTAGTTTAAAATCTGATTCTCTAGGATACCACAATCCCAGATCAGCTGTTCCTTTAAGATACTTAAAAATTCTTTTCACAGCTGTTAAGTGAGGTTCTCTTGGATCTGCTTGAAATCTTGCACAAAGACAGGTAGCATACATGATATCAGGTCTACTAGCAGTTAGATAGAGTAGAGAGCCAATCATACCTCTGTAATCAGCAATATCTACTGATTTACCAGTATCCTTATCCAGTTTTGTTGCAGTGGCCATGGGAGTGGAAGCACTTGAACAATCTTGCTTTCCAAATTTCTTCAGCAAGTTTCTGGTGTACTTAGTTTGACAAATAAAAGTGCCTTCTTCATTCTGCTTGACTTGAAGGCCCAGAAAATAGCTAAGTTCCCCCATCATACTCATTCGATATCTTGACTGCATCAGTTTGACAAACTTCTTGCAAAGTCTGTCATTTGTGGACCCAAAAATGATATCATCAACATATATTTGCACCAAAAGTAAGTCCTTTCCATGGTTGAGGTAGAACAGTGTTTTGTCTATTATTCCTCTGTTGAATCCACTTTCCAGAAGAAACTGAGCTAAAGTCTCATACCATGCCCTAGGAGCTTGCTTAAGTCCATAAAGTGCTTTATCAAGCCTGTAGACATAATCTGGATGTTTGGAATCTACAAAGCCTGGAGGTTGTTCAACATATACTTCCTCCTCTAATTCTCCATTGAGAAAAGCACTTTTCACATCCATTTGAAAGACAGTAAACTTTTTGTGAGCAACATAAGCCAAAAATATCCTTATGGCTTCTAACCTAGCAACTGGTGCAAATATTTCATCATAATCAATTCCCTCATGTTGAGAATATCCTTTTGCAACCAGCCTTGCCTTATTCCTTGTAATTATGCCATCACTGTCAGTTTTGTTTCTGAATACACACTTTGTACCAACAACAGATCTATTCTTTGGTCTTGGCACTAGGGTCCAGACTTTGTTTCTTTCAAATTCATTCAACTCTTCCTGCATTGCTTGCACCCAATCAGCATCTTGAAGAGCTTCTTCCACTTTCTTTGGCTCAGTCTGAGAGAGAAAAGAATTGTAAAGACATTCATTTGAAGTACCTGTTCTAGTTCTGACACCTGCATCAGGATTTCCAATTATCAAATCAGGTGTATTTGATTTTGTCCACTTCCTTGCAGATGGAAGGTTTTCTCTAGAACTGGATGCTCCCTCATGATCCATGCTGTCTTCATTTTCATTTTTTGATGCTCCCCCTGTAACTATGCTCTCTGAGTTGGATTCTTCAGAATTTAGATTTTCAGCACTGGCAGAACTTGGCTTATCAGAACTTGACGAATCAGAACTTGAAGAGCCAGATGTATGTTCTGATGTTTCTTAAGATGTAGTAAGATCTTGAGTATGCTCCCCCTGCATAGGTGCATCTTCCTTTGACGTAGTCACCACAGTTTCAATAACATCAGAGTTTAATCCATCAGAGTTTACAGTATCAGGACTTAGACTGTCAGGATTTTCAGTATCAGAATTTGAGTCTTCATTTTCAAATCTCAGCTGATCATGGTCAATGAAATCTTCAAGACCAGTAATCTTCTTGTCATCAAAAGAGACATTGATAGATTCCATGATCACTTTTGTTCTCAAATTATAGACTCTGAAGGCTTTTATGGAAAGTGGATATCCAACAAAGATTCCTTCATCAGCTTTTAGATCAAACTTGGATAGCTGTTCAGGATGAGTCTTGAGAACAAAACACTTGCATCCAAATACATGAAAGTATTTCAGATTTGGCTTCTTTTTCTTCACCATCTCATATGGTGTTTTTCCATGCTTGTTAATGAGTGTTGCATTTTGAGTAAAACAAGCAGTCTGCACAGCTTCAGCCCAGAAATAGGTTGGAAGCTTTGCTTCTTCAAGCATTGTAGGTGCAGCTTCAATGAGAGTTCTATTCTTCCTTTTAATAACTCCATTTTGCTGTGGGGTTCCAGGAGCAGAAAATTCCTGCTTTATTCCATGGTTTTTGCAGAACTCTTCCATTATCAAATTCTTGAACTCAGTGCCATTATCACTCCTTAAAATTTTCACAGAATCTTTGACCAATTTATCCAGATGTTTGACATGATCAATCAAGATAAATGTAGTTTCACTTTTTTGTGTGCAAGAAATACACCCATGTGTATCTGGTGAACTCATCCACTATGACCAACACATATTTCTTCTTTGTAATAGACATGACATTCACTGGACCAAATAGATCAACATGTAGTAGATGATAAGGATCAAGAATTGATGATTCAGTCTTGCTCTTAAAAGAAGATTTTCTTTGTTTGGCTTTCTGACAGGAATCACAAAGGCCATCAGGAGCAAATACTGACTTTGGCAGTCCTCTCACAAGAGTTTTCTTGACCAGTTCATTTATATTGTTGAAATTTAAATGAGAGAGTTTCTTGTGCCAATTCCAGCTTTCTTCAATTGATGCTCTACTCATCAGACAAATTGCAGAACCATCAGTACTTGTTGAAAGCTTAGCTTCATAAATGTTACCACGCCTGTATCCTTTCAGAACAACTTTGCCTTTAGATTTACTCACAATTTCACAGTGTTCTTCAAAGAAATCAACATGATAACCTCTGTCACAGATTTGACTTATACTCAGCAGATTGTGTTTAAGTCCTGAGACCAGAGCTACTTCTTTAATTATGACATTTCCAAGATTGATATTGCCATATCCCAATGTTTTTCCAATGTTGCCATCTCCATAAGAAACACTTGGGCCAGCTTTCTCCACAAAGTCTGATAGCAGGGCCTTATTTCCAGTCATATGTCCTGAACATCCAATGTCCAGAACTAGAATATTTTTCCTGTTGCCCTGCAATCACAAAGACCACTAATTATTAGTTTTAAGGACCCAGACTTGCTTGGATCCTTTGGCCTTATTAAGTTTGTTAACATTTGCAGCGGATTTAGTATCAAAGTTTTTGTTAACATTTTTCTTATCAGAACTTATACTATCAGACTTTGAATCAGAATTTACACTAGAAGGAAAAATGGAAACTTTCTTCAAAGAAGGTTTTATTTGATAATAATCATAGTACAAACTATGATATTCCTTACAAGTATAAATGGAATGCCATAAACTACCACAATGAAAACAAGTATTTTGTGGTTTGTATCTAACAGACTGACTCTTAACTCCTGATTTTGAAGGTAAGGAGTTAATATTCTTATTCTTCCTGCAAAAAGAAGCCAGATGGTTAGAACTTCCACAGTTATGACATGTTTTCCTAGGAGCATCAGGAACAGGTTTATAATCATTGCTTTTATTCACACCTTCCTTTCCATTCCTATTTTTCCTAGGTGATTTTACCTTGTTTGCATTCTTAACATCTTTCATCTTATGCTTAAGCTGCTTCTTTATCATTAAGCCTATGTTCACTTCAGCTGTCTTTTCCTGTTTTAGTTTGTCAGAAGTTAATTCCTCTTTAACTTCTGATTTCTCATCTTCAGACTTTACAGTTACAAACTTAACAGGTTTTAACTTTGGCTTTTGCTTAACAACATACTTAATTTCTTTAGTTCCTTTATCATTCTTATCTTCTCTATAACCTAAGCCCTCTTTCCAGTTTCCACTACTTAGCAAATTTTGAGTTGTTTTGCCAGAGTTAGTCCAAGTCCTGATAATCTCTCTTTCCTTTTCTAACTCAGTTTTTAGAGATTCATTCATTTTTAGCACTTCATCCCTAACATAAAAAGCATCATCTCTATCCTTCTGAGTTTGATGGAACATGACTAACTCTTTTTCTAAGAAATCATTTCTTTTCTTAAAAGCAAGATTTTCAGAAGTTAATCTTTCACATGTTAAAGTTTGATCTCTATAACTAACAAACATGGTTTTAAGATATCTTCTCAACTCATTAAAATCATCAGTATGAAAAGCATAAGTAGTCTGAGGTACCTTTGTTTCAGCAGCTTCAGAACTGCTCTCAATACTTTCTTTATCAGCATTTGCCATCAATGCATAGTTCTCCTCACTTTCAGAGTCTGAGTTGTCTGTCCAGCTTTTCAGCTTTGTGACAAGAGCCTTGCCTTTGTCACCCTTTGCCTTCTTGCAATCAGGAGATATGTGGCCTTTCTCACCACAGTTATAGCATTTAACATTGGTATAATCTCCTCTGTCAGACTTTCCTCCTCTGCCTTCAGATCTTCTGAAATTCTTCTTATCAGAACTTATGCCTTTCCTGGAAAACTTCTTTCCCTTCCTGAACTTCCTGTATGCAATATTTGTGATTCCTTTCACCATAAGAGCACACAGCTTCATCATCTCCTCATCAGCATCAGTCTGAGGCAAGCTTTCAGAATCTGAGTCATCATCACTTTCAGAACTTGATGGCTCAGTTTCAGACTCTACGAAAAGAGCTTTACCCTTGTCTTTCCTTGAGGAAGCTGCTTTGGGGGATTCTTCTTCAGCCTTAAGAGCAACTGTCCTTGACTTTCCTCCTTTCCTCTTGCTTCTTTGTTCCATCTCAAGTTCATGAGTCTTGAGCATTCCATAGATTTCATCAAGAGTTGTTTCATCAAGATTTTAGTTGTCTCTTATTGTCGTTGCCTTCAAATCCCAGCATTCAGGAAGAGCTAACAGGAATTTAAGGTTTGAATCTTCAAGATCATACTCTTTATCAACCAATGATAAATCATTCAAAAGTTTGAAAAATCTATCATATAAATCATTCAATGACTCATTAGTCTTTGAGTCAAAATGTTCATACTCTTGAGTGAGTATTGTCTTCCTGTTCTTCTTAATTGTGTCAGTTCCCTGACACCTTGTTTCCAGAGCATCCCATATCTCCTTAGCAGTCTTGCAGTTGATTACCCTGTTTGACATTACATTATCAATGGCACTATGCAGTAAGTGTCGTACCTTAGCATCCTTAGCAATTGATGCTATATCTTTAGCAGTATAATCACTCTTCTCATTTGGTACAGTCTTTGCTGCTTCACCTGCAACTGCAACAGCGAGCTTGGTTGGTTTGTGAGGCCCTTCCTTGATTCTATCAAGGTATTCTGGATCTGTTGCTTCCAGGAACATGGTCATCCTTACCTTCCATATGGGATATTCAGATGGTCTCAGTATGGGAACTCTGATAGTCTCATACCGACTTTGAATTTGTGTCTTTGGAGGTTCTTCAGTTTTGGTAGGCTTAGTTGGAGTTTCTGTGTCAGACATGATTGTGTTTAGATCTTTAACTGTATGTGTGTTAACAGATTTGCTCTGATACCGCTTGTTAGGTCACACACACTGTAGAGGGGGGTGAATATAGTGTATAATACAATCAAATTGAACTTTAATATATTAAGTAACAGAAAACAAACTTTATTGAAACAATAAACTCTGTTACAGTATGGAACTATTACCTCTCAGTGATGAACAAATATCACGAGAGCTGCTAGGGTTACAATGAATAATCTTCTCGAATATGATAACACTTATAGTGTAAACCCTATGTCTGTGTTTATATACTACACAGTTACAAGATAATCGCTAATTGATATGGAATATAATTCTGCTTCCTAAAATAGATCAATCAGATATCTTTTCTTCCAAGTATTCCATTCTTCACGGAACTCCTTCTTCATGCATATCTCTTCTTATGTTTATCTCGATCTTCTTTCCTTTAATCAGCTACTGTCCTTATCTGAACGTCCTTCAGCACTTAAGTTCTGATATCTAACTTCTGATGATTATCTCCTGATAATATAAGTACTGATATCCTTAAGTCCTGACTTCCAGTATAAGTACTGATTAATGGTTAAGTACTGACTTGTCCTGTTAAGTAAGATCTGAAATCTAAACATAAATCATATTAGCCATTACATTATCAAATATATCTAACAAGATTCTAAATCAGTTTAAAGCAGTAAAAGAAAGTGAAACATATGGCAAAGATCCATCTAGGAAGTAGAGGATGGACTTCTACATCTGATCAAATCATTGTTCCCTCTCAAAGAAGGATAAGGTCAAGTGGTATTAGGATTGAAGAAATTCATATGTCATCTCAGCCTCAGGGTCCGAAAATTTTAATTGATCCAAAGTTTATCAATCCTGAACAAAGAAAAGATGCAAAAAGGAACATGTCTCCCTTTCTGGAAGAATTTCCTTTGAAACCAAATATTCCTCTGAGGAGAAGCTCAAGATAATTGCAGATCACAAATTCTGAACAACAATCCAATAATGATCTTGACACTTCAAATCTTGATCATGACTCAAGGCCGTCTACTGAAAATCCTAATCCTGAGATTGGTGTGATAAATAATAATTATGGGGACGATCAAGAATTTTTGGATGAATTAATTGTCATGATTCTTTATGTTTTTGTGAGTTCACACAACACTGAAGTTGATGAAGAAGAAATAAAAGATCAACCAAGAATTAGGGAAGTATTGGCCAAGGCATACAATGATTTTAGAACAATGTTGTAACAACCCAAATTCGGGGTCAAGATTTGGTGTCACTAAACAATCTTTACATAAAATAAAAGAATATTTAATTAACCCCTTGAATCCGGATCGTTTACAGGTTATGGTACGAAACAAAAATCTAACCTTCTACAATTTACAATAACTATAATACGAGTATAAATATCTTTATGCTAACGTGCTTGTCAATTTTTCTAACATCTTCGTCCCCTCACAGCGGAGATCTCTCTAACTTTTGCTGTCTAACGAAAGCTATTCACTTTCATCCCTATCTGTTTCTGGATGAAAAAAGAATTTACAAAGAAAAAGTGAGCCAAAAATGTCCAGCAAGTATATAATTTGAGTTTCAAGCATTAGTTTTAAATAAATTTCCGGACAAAAGCTTTAAACAATTTTAAACAATTCTATTTATTTGAAGGAGTTGGGCGAATAAACGTTGGCTGTTACCAGCATTTAATTATAAAACCAAAAGTGACAAGCAATTCTCTAGATTTATCTCCTGAATCAGGTTTTTTTCCGGTTTTGGAATCATAAAACTTTTCGAGAAAGAATGTCGTTAATGGCAATCAACAATAAATTAGAGTGGACACTAGTTCACACTTATACCCTGCTGATCATTCAGGATACAGTGTAGATCTATACCCAACCGTATAGATCCATTCAAGTACCTAGGCACTATCGCCCAAGGGTCCGGTCCATCCCCGACCCATAGGATCTAGCTCATCACTAGCCCTTACAATAACCATCCAGCCTATAGAGTATTTTGATGTCAAATCATTTTAATTTCAAAACATCCCAATTCAGGGTTCGCAAATAACCCGAAAGAATGGGTATTTGCTCAAGAGAGCAATCAATAATATAGGAACAATGATGAAAGGAACATGCATAATATGAGTAATTACAGCGAAATATAAAACAGTTAACTATTCTGAACTTAGAACAGGAACGAAGAAATATTTGCAGTATTTTAAAAGAAAGTTCAGGAATACTTGCCTCGAGAAGCTTTAACCACTATTATCGGTTGAATTTTGAATTGCCTTGAACATTTGGTTTTATCGTCAAACCATTATCCTATTATGGATACAATCCTATCCTTCGTGTCCTTCGATTGGAATCTTGTTGAGTCTGATGATTAATCACTAGAGCATTCCTAGTCCAACGTCAAATCTCGGGTCTTCCGACTAGGACCTACAGGGTTAAAATACCCTAATTTAGATAGTCGCCTCGCTTAACATAACACCCCTATCACTTTTACCCATACGGTTTCATAACCCAACTCATATTTGTATGTATTATTGAAATACACATAGCAATTATGGTTCACATCTTCGAAACTCTGTTCGGTGTTCGTTTTCGGAAAGTACGTATACTCGTAGGTTTGAAAATAGTAAGGTAATTGATTATTTATAAAATATCGTATCACAACATATAATTAGGTTCCGTATAATATAATTATATTTCTTCGTTCAAGGTCTCCGATAATTATAGGTTACGTTCCCGTATTTTCGGAATTGTTTTCCAGAAAATCGGGCAGCGTTTCCTTTGTTTATCGGCCTACCCGTCGAGATCAAATCGACGTCAATCCAATCAAAGCAACAAATCCAATCACAATTTGCAATTTCGCAAGTCCCAACCACCGATACAATTTCATTTTTAATTAATATTATCCGTATTTCCGTTTCGAAATTAATTTTACAAACTAATTTTATTTATTTATAATTTATAAATGTAGGACTCAGATAAAAATCATCATTGCCCACCGTCGGCTCGCCGAGGCTCATCGTCGACGGCAGTAAAATCCACGGGTTCCCGTTATACCTGGCATCCTATGTAAATTTCACGGAGTAGTTATAAAATTTCCCGCAGGAAATTTATTTTTATTTCACGAATATTTATTTTTTTATTTCTCTGCAGAAAAACAATTAATAAATTAATATAAACAAAATCAATTTGAATTAACAGGAAACAAGTAACAGGCAACAACCAACATAACCGAGACAACAACCGGAAAACATCCCGCCACCAACACGTGCAACCACGCGCGGGCGGCCGGAAAATAAAGAAATCAGGAAAAACACAGCTGCAATACAACACACACATATATATATCAAATAAACAGAAGCAGCAGCGCTGTCTCTTACCGGAAAACGCGGCGGCGGCGGCGAGCGGGGCAACTGAGAACCGGAGAAAATAATGACACACGGGAATAAACAAGGAAAAAGGATAGGAGAAGGTAATAGAGAGAGAGAGAGACAGATAAAGAAAATCGAGGAGGAGAGGAGTGGGAAGAGATGAGAGAGAGATTAATTTAGGGATTAGGAGGAAGAATAGAAACTATAAAGAGGAAGAAACAGGTTAACCCGAGTAACCCCTGCCCCCTTTTTAACTTTGCTATTTTTTCAGGACAATTCTCACTTCGCCAATTTCAGAATTTAACGAGAATTTAGCGGATAGAATAAGTCAAAAACTAACGCATATAGTTTTAAAAATCCCAAATTACATAAAATTAGTAATATATAAATTGTTTATAATTTTTAATCCATTTTTCAAATGCAACTCGTCTCCGCATTTTAACAATTAAACGAATCAACGTGCACGTAAATGTTAGGTCACACACACTGTAGAAGGGGGTTGAATAGAGTGTTTCGCACAATCAAATCGAATTAAAGAACACATGTAACAGAAAACAGAATTTATTCAATATAATAAACTTTGTTACAATATGGAACTGTCCTCTCTCAGTGATGAACAAATATCACGAGAGCTGCTAGGGTTACAATGAATATTATTCTCGATAATGATAACACATATAGTGTACACCCTATGTATGTGTTTATATACTACACAGTTACAAGATAATCGCTAATTGATATGGAATATAATTTTGCTTCCTAAAATATATTAATCAGATATCTTTTCTTCCAAGTATTCTATTCTTCACAGAATTCCTTCTTCATGCATACCTCTTCTTGCGTTTGTCTTGATCTTCTTTCCTTTCAATCATCCGCCTTCCTTATCTGAAAGTCTCCTTAAGTCCTGATATTATCTCCTGATAAATATCTCCTGATAACTTAAGTTCTGATATCTTAAGTACTGACTTCAGTATAAGTGCTGATTTCCAGTTAAGTATTGATTTGTCCTATTAGGTAAGATCTGAAAACTAAACACAAATCATATTAGACAAGACATCACAAATATATCTAACAATCTCCCCCAACTTGTAAATTAGCATAATATACAAGTTTAACAGATATTTGATGATGTCAAAAATATTAAGTACAAGTGCATGAGAATTTGACTAGATAACTACAACTTACAGTCCTTAAAGCTTTACCAACTTTAACTTCTGAAAACAGCTTCAGTCTGTATACACATCAAAATTTGAGCAGTTGTACATCTTAACTTGGCTTCAATTACTGATCTCTTCGATATCAGGAGTTGTTCAGAGATAGTTCTTTAACTAACATCTCTCAGCATATTTAAGTTCATCAATCATTCTCCTTTTTGCATTCTTCAATTCAACTGTATCTTCACCAATTTGAAAGATAGCAGCCCTGAGATAATTTATTCTGGCTTTCCTTATATCCTGATCCAGTCTGATCAAATATGCCTTGTCACACTCAAGATATAATTCTACAGCCTTATAACCCAGAAAGGTAGTTATAATCTTAGCAGAGTTAGGGTTCATCTCAATAATATCACCCTTGTGATCTCTGTACTTGGGACAACATGTGCTGTCAGACTTCATAGAATAAAGCTTCTTCTGTCTTTGAATTTGAGACTTTAAATATCCTGCAGCACTATCTATTAATCTGTCTTTCACTTGAAGTAGGAATAGAACATGTTCCAGTTCTTCAAAATTCTTCAGTGGTATAACATTTTTCTTAATCTGGTATACCCTTCCATCTGTCATAAAATATAACAAGATATGTTCTTTCAAGAAGGTATGGTAAACCATTTGTACAGATTCAAGTCGATTCAATCTTTCAGGAGTTGCTCCAACACCTGGTTCACTTAAGGAAGTTGGATTATTGGTAGTGTTATGTCTCTTCTTTCATCAGAACTACCCAACCTAGATTTATCTCTTGCTTCCTTTCCTGTAACAACTCTTGCTTCAAAACCACCTGTTGCAGTCTTCAAAGATTGAGTCTGTTTAGCTTTGTTGAATCATGGTAGGAGTATCTTAGAAAGTTTAACATGAGCAATGTCAGAGGTTTCCTTTTCCTTATCTTCTGATATCAAACCAACTTGAGCTATGTCAGAGGTTGCTTGCTTCACTGTCATATCAGAACTTACTAAATCTTGACTCTGAACAACATGAGCCATGTCAGAGGTTGTTTGAAAAATCTTCTTTGAAATCAGAGTAAGATTAATATCTGCTTCATCATTGATTATTTCTTCATCCATGACTGGCATATAAACCTTTACAGGTTCATCAACCTTTTCTTTGCCCTTGGACCTTGGATCAATTTCCATTTGTGATTTGGCCTCGGTTGCCTCAAAACTTGTTCTTTCCTATATCACAATACCCTTAGGCTTTGGAAATTTCTTTTCAACAACAAAAGCTTCATATTTTGTCTTCTGCTTTGAGTATAGCTTCTTCTTCCTTTAGACTCTCAAAGTCCATTCCTGGATTTTCTTCAAGAAATAACTGCTTTGAAATTTCTTCATCAAGTTCTAGATATCCACCAGAACTTATCCTTTTACCAGTATCATAACTTATTCTTCTCCTAGTATCAGAACTTGTTCCTTGATTTGTAATTCTAGCTTTACTTGATGAAAGTCATTTGCCTTGACCTTGACCTCTACCCTTATCAGAGTTTCCCTGGTCATCATTTCCATCATCCTTTCCTTTCAGTGTCTGAATAGATTTGCATTTGGACTTAATCACTTTCTCCCCCTTTTTGGCATCAGCAGGTAATAGAAGAGAGACAAGCAATTCCACTGAGGATTGGATCTCATTGAGTTGATTTTGGTGAGAAGCCTGATTCTGCAGAATTTCTTCAATTTGAACTTGTTGCTTCTCCTGAGTTTTCTTAATATAGGCAATTCTGTCAAAGGCTGGCTTGAAAAATCTGTTCTTTTCAAGTTTCACATTCATATCTTGCTCAAAAATAAACCAAGTAAATAAATACTGTCACGTCAGCATCAAAACTTGATTATTATCAGGATTTAGAAGTCATCAGAATATGGCTCCTTAACTCAAAAAGTGAATGTGTATTCCTGTAATTCTTCACACAAATACTGATATGGTTTCATTAGAACTTAATCATCAGAACTTCCATCAGAACTTGTCCTCAGAATTTATGAAATCTGACACATAAACTGTTCATCTAAAATAACATTGATCATCACAGTAATTTTGATTATTCATATGGAGTGTAAGTGTGTGCATTAAGCTAAATATCAGACAAAAAGTAAAGTCTTATTCACTTCAGTACATCTTAGAAATAAGGCATAAATAAGAACTTTACTTATAATCTGTCATTATTCTGAAGTCTACTTTAGAATGAGTTCATGCATGAGTCCACCTCAACTATTTTGTGCTCATTTTATGCATCTTTTGAAATTCTATTTTACAGTGGCTTCTCAGTGTAAGTGAGTCATGACTGCTTATCAGAATTTATGCTGTTATCAGAGTATTTCTCCAGTAATCATAGAGTGTGAAAAGTCACCAAGAAAATTTTATTTTGCTTTTCTAATGCATATTACTTAATAACAGCAATGCACTTGGGTCTTCCCTTCCACATTTTTACTCTAGATCTCAAAGGAGCACCTGATTTTTATTTCTTTTCCTTTCTTTCTCTTTTGATAAGTGAGGCTTATCAGCCCTTAGTACATTCACCAAATTTACTAACATCAGAACTTAACAAATAAGAAGCACTATTCTAGTTTTTGACTTAGTAATAAGATACACAAAGTAAACTTAACTAAGCTCAATATCAGAATTTGCTTGTGTTAAAAGATTTCCACAGAAATAATTACTTCAAACATGGGATCTTTAGTATATTAAAGATTACTAGGTCAGCATCTAGCACAGTTACCCTCATTGGATTGAATAGTCAAAGAAATATACATATCACTATCAGAGTTTAGAAATTCACATCAGACAACAATCAGCACTTAAATAATTTTCAATTTAAGCACAAAATACACAAAGATAGTAATATCTGTAAATACTGATCATAAAGTCTGATGTATCAGAACATAAACTAAGCAGATTTAGAGAAAGAACCTAAAACCATTCCAAGTTCATTTACCAATATTGTAAAAGTAGCTTCACACAGTGGTTTTGTGAAGATATCTGCTAGTTGTTGATCTGTGGGAACAAAATGCAATTCCACTGTATTTTCATCCACATGTTCCCTTATGAAGTGGTACCTAATTCTGATGTGCTTTGTCATTGAGTGCTGAACTGGATTACCTATCATAGCAATAGCACTTTGAGTAACCTATTAGCTTAAAGTCTGATTCTCTAGGATACCACAATCCTAGATCAGCTGTATCCTTAAAGTACTTGAAAATTCTTTTCACAGCTGTTAAGTGAGGTTCTCTTGGATTTGCTTGAAATCTTGCACAAAGACAGGTAGCATACATGATATCAGGTCTACTTGCAGTTAGATAGAGTAGAGAGCCAATCATACCTCTGTAATCAGTAATATCTACTGATTTACCAGTATCCTTATCCAACTTAGTTGTAGTGGCCATAGGAGTGGATGCACTTGAACAATCATGCATTCCAAATTTTTTCAACAAATTTATGGTGTACTTAGATTGAAAAATAAAAGTTCCTTCTTCATTCTTCTTGACTTGAAGGCCCAGAATATAGTTAAGTTCTCCCATCATACTTATTTGAGATCTTGACTGCATCAGTTTGGCAAACTTCTTACAAAGCCTGTCATTTGTAGAACCAAAAATGATATCATCAACATATATTTGCACCAAAAGTAAGTCCTTTCCATGGTTGAGGTAGAATAATGTTTTGTCAACAGTTCCTCTGTTAAATCCACTTTCCAGAAGAAACTGAGCTAAAGTCTTATACCATGCTCTTGGAGCTTGCTTAAGGCCATAAAGTGCTTTATCAAGCCTGTAGACATGATTTGGAAGTTTGGAATCTACAAAGCCTGGAGGTTGTTCAACATATACTTCTTCTTCCAATTCTCCATTGAGAAAAGCACTTTTCACATCCATTTGAAAGACAATAAACTTTTTGTGAGCAACATAAGCCAAAAATATCCTTATGGCTTCCAATCTAGCAACTGGTGCAAATGTTTCATCATAATCAATTCCCTCTTGTTGAGAATATCCTTTTGCAACCAGCCTTGCTTTATTCCTTGTAATTATGCCATCACTATCAGTTTTGTTTCTGAACACACTCTTTGTACCAACAACAGATCTGTTCTTTGGTCTTGGCACTAGGGTCCATACTTTGTTTCTTTCAAATTCATTTAACTCTTCCTGCATTGCTTGCACCCAATCAGCATCTTGAAGAGCTTCTTCCACTTTCTTTGGTTCAGTCTGAGAAAGAAAAGAATTATAAAGACATTCATTTAATGTAGCTGTTCTAGTTCTGACACCTGCATCAGGATTTCCCATAATTAAGTCAGGTGTATGTGATTTAGTCCACTTCCTTGCAGATGGAAGATTTTCTCTTGAACTGGATGCTCCCTTATGATCCATGTTGTCTTCATCAACATTTTCTGATGCTCCCCCTGAAATTATGCTCTCTGAGTTGGATTCTTCAGAATTTGAGTTTCCAGAATTATCAGAACTTGGCTCATCAGAACTTGATGAATCAGAACTTGAAGAGCCAGTTGTAGGTTCTGATGCTTCTTGAGATGTGGTTGTATTTTCAGTATGCTCCCCCTACACAGGTGCATCTTCCTTTGGCGTAGTCACCACAGTTTCAATAACTTCAGAGTTTAATCCATCAGAGTTTGCAGTATCAGGATTTAGACTGTCAGGATTTACAGTATCATAATTTAAATCTTCATTTTCAAATCTCAGCTGATCATGATCATTGAAATCTTCAAGTCCAGTAATCTTCTTATCATCAAAAGAGACATTGATAGATTCCATGACAACCCTTGTTCTTAAATTGTAGACTCTGAAGGCTTTTGTGGAAAGTGGATATCCAACAAAAATTCCTTCATCAGCTTTTAGATCAAATTTGGATAGCTGTTCAGGGTGAGTCTTAAGAACAAAACACTTGCATCCAAATACATGAAAATACTTCAGATTTGGCTTCTTTTTCTTCACCATCTCATATGGTGTTTTTCCATGCTTGTTAATGAGTGTTGCATTCTGAGTGAAACAAGAAGTCTGCACAACTTCAGCCCAAAAATAGGTTGGTAGCTTTGCTTCATCAAGCATAGTTCGTGTAGCTTTAATAAGAGTTCTATTCTTTCTTTCAACAACTTCATTTTGCTGTGGAGTTCCAGGAGCAGAAAATTCCTGCTTGATTCCATGGTCTTTGCAGAATTCTTCCATAATCAAATTCTTGAACTCAGTGCCATTATCACTTCTGATGATCTTCACAGAATCTTTGACCGATTTATCCAGTTGCTTGACATGATCAATAAGAATAGATGCAGTTTCACTTTTTTGTGCAAGAAATACACCCATGTGTATCTGATGAGCTCATCCACTATGAACATAGCAAATTTCTTCTTTGCAATATACATGACATTCACTGGACCAAATAGATCAACATGTAGTAGGTGATAAGGCTCAAGAATTGATGATTCAGTCTTGCTCTTGAATGAAGATTTTCTTTGTTTTTGCATTCTGACATGAATCACAAAGGCCATCAGGAGCAAATACTGATTTTGGCAAACCTCTCACAAGATCTTTCTTGACTAGTTCATTTATATTGTTGAAATTTAAATATGAGAGTTTCTTGTGCCAATTCCAGCTTTCTTCAATTGATGCTCTACTTAACAGACAGATTGCAGAACCATCAGTACTTTTTGAAAGCTTGGCTTCATAAATGTTACCATGCTTATATCCTTTCAGAAAAACTTTGCCTGTAGATTTGCTTACAACTTTATAGTGTTCTTCAAAGAAATCCACATGATAACCTCTATCACAGATTTGACTAACCCTGAGCAGATTGTGTTTAAGTCCTAAGACCAGAGCTACTTTTTCAATAATGACATTCCCCAGATTGATATTGCCATATCCCAAGGTTTTTCCAATGTTGCCATCTCCATAAGAAACACTTGGGTTAGCTTTCTCCATAAAGTCTGATAGCAGGGCTTTATTTCCAGTCATATGTCCTAAACATCCACTGTCCAGAACTAGGATGTTTTTCCTGTTTCCCTGCAATCACAAAGACCATTAATGATTAATTTTAAGGACCCAGACTTGCTTGGATCATTTGGCCTTATTAAGTTTGTTAACATTTGCAGCGGATTTAGCATCAGAGTTTATGTTAACATTTTTCTTATCAGCATTTACACAAACAAACTTTGTATCAGAACTTACACTAGAAGGAACAATGTTAACTTTCTTTAAAGAAGGTTTTATTTGATAATAATCATATTACAAACTATGATATTCCTTACAAGTATAAATGGAATGCCATAAACTACCACAATGAAAACAAGGATTTTGTGGCTTATATCTAACAGACTGACTCTTAACTCCTGACTTTGAAGGTAAGGAGTTTATGTTCTTATTTTTCCTGCAAAAAGAAGTCAGATGGTTAGAATTTCCACAGTTATGACATGTTTTTCTAGGATCATTAGGAACAGGCTTATAATCATTACTTTTATTCACACCTTCCTTTAGTTTACCTTGTTTACATTCCTAACATCTTTCAGCTTATGCTTAAGCTACTTCTTTGTCATTAAGCCCGTGTTTACTTCAGCTGGCTTACCCTGTTTTGGTTTGTCAGAAGTTAACTTCTCTTTAACTTCTGATTTATCAGTATCAGACTTTACAACTAAAAACTTAACAGGTTTTACCTTTGGCTTTTGTTTAACAACTATAGGCTCAATTTCTACAATTCCTTTATCATTCTTATCATCTCCATAACCTAAGCCCTCTTTCCAGTTTCCACTACTTAACAAATTCTGAGTTGTTCTGCCAGAGTTAGTCCAAGTCCTGATAATATCTCTTTCCTTTTCTAACTCAGTTTTTAGAGATTCATTCATTTTAAGTACTTTATGCCTAACAGATAAAGCATCGTCTCTGTCTTTCTGAGTTTGATGAAACATGACTAACTCTTTTTCTAAATAATCATTCCTCTTTTTACAAGCAAGATTTTCAGAAGTTAATCTTTCACATGTTAAAGTTTCATCTCTATAACTAATGAACATGGTTTTAAGATATCTTCTCAACTCATTAATATCATCAGTATGAAAGGCATAAGTAGTTTGAGGTACCTTTAACTCAGCAGCATCAGAACTGCTATCAGCATTTGCCATCAAGGCATAGTTCTCCTCACTTTCAGAATATGAAGTGTCTGTCCAGCTTTTCTTCTTTGTGAAAAAAGAGCCTTGCTTTTGTCACTCTTCACTTTCTTGCAATCAGGAGATATGTGGCCTTTCTCACCATAGTTATAGCATTTGACATTTGTGTAATCTCCTCTGTCAGACTTCCCTCCTTTGCCTTCAGATTTTCTGAAACTCTTCTTATCAGAACTTGCACCTTTCTTGGAAAACTTCTTTCCCTTCCTGAATTTTCTGTATGCAATCCTTGTGATTCCTTTCACCATAAGAGCACACAACTTCATCATCTCTTCATCAGCATCCTTCTCAGGTAAGCTTTTAGTTTCTGAGTCATCATCACTATCAGAACTTGATGACTCAGTATCAGACTTTATGATGAGAGCTTTTCCCTTGCCTTTCCTTGAGGTAGCTGCTTTGGGAGATTCCTCCTCAGCCTTAAGAGAAACTGTCCTTGACTTCCCTCCTTTCCTCTTGCTTCTTTATTCCACCTCAAGTTCATGAGTCTTGAGCATCCCATAAATTTCATCAAGAGTTGTTTCTTCAAGATTATAGTTGTCTCTTATAGTGGTGGCCTTCAAGTCCCATCTTTCAGGAAGTGCTAACAGGAATTTAAGATTTGAATCCTCAAGATCATATTCCTTGTCAACTAGTGATAAATCATTCAAGAGTTTGACAAATCTGTCATATAAACAAGTTAATGACTCATCAGACTTTGAGTCAAAGAGTTCATACTCTTGAGTGAGTATTGCCTTCCTGTTCTTCTTAATTGATTCGGTTCCCTGGCATCTTGTTTCCAAGGCTTCCCATATCTCCTTTGCAGTCTTGCAGTTAATTACCCTGTTTGACATGACATTATCAATGGCACTATGCAGCAAGTGTCGTACCTTAGCATCCTTAGCAATTGAAGAGATATCTTCAGCAGTGTAATCACTCTTCTCCTTTGGTACAGACTTTGCTGGTTGACCTGCAACTACAACATCGAGTTTGGTTGGCTTGTGTGGTCCTTCATTGATTCTGTCAAGGTATTCTGGATCAGTAGCTTCCAGAAACATAGACATCCTCACCTTCCATATGTAATATTCAAATGGTTTCAGAATGGGAACTCTAATAGTCTCATATCGACTATGGATTTGAGTTTTTGGAGGTTCTTCAGGTTTGGTGGGCTTGGTTGGAGTTTCTTCTTCAGACATGATTGTTTTTGGATCTTAAACTGTTTGTGTGTTAACAGATTAGCTCTGATACCACTTGTTAGGTCACACACACTGTAGAAGGGGGTTGAATACAGTGTTTAGCACAATCAAATCGAATTAAAGAACACAAGTAACAGAAAACAGAATTTATTCAATATAATAAACTCTGTTACAATATGGAACTGTCCTCTCTCAGTGATGAACAAATATCACGAGAGCTGCTAGGGTTACAATGAATATTATTCTCGATAATGATAACACATATAGTGTAAACCCTATGTCTGTGTTAATATACTACACAATTATAAGACAATCACTAATTGATATGGAATATAATTCTGCTTCCTAAAATATATCAATCAGATATCTTTTCTTCCAAGTATTCTATTCTTCATAGAATTCCTTCAATCAGCCGCCTTCCTTATCTGAAAATCTCCTTAAGTCCTGATATTATCTCCTGATAAATATCTCCTGATAACTTAAGTTCTGACAACTTAAGTTCTGATATCTTAAGTACTGACTTCAGTATAAGTGCTGATTTCCAGTTAAGTATTGATATGTCCTGTTAGGTAAGAATTGAAAACTAAACACAAATCATATTAGACATGACATCACAAATATATCTAACAGTAAATTTGATCAGAACAAATCCCAAAATAAATTTAAAATTCTCATAATATTCAAGAGTTAATAAAATAGAATTTTCAAGATTTTTGAAGCATTCTGGAATTAAATATTGATTTTACAATTAAATGGAATCAGAAAATCATTTAAAGATATTTAATTAATAAAATATTAATTTCTTAATTTTATAAACTGCCAAAAATAATAAATAAAATTATAAAGCAACAAAAATAATTTTAGAGATAATTTTAGCATTTATAAGAATAAATATTCAATAAAAATCATTTTAAAATCAAAAATGAATTCATATAGCTCAATAATTAATTATAAAATTAATCCCCGCATCGAACAAATTACCCATAATTAATAGTAAAGCAACACACATCTGACAGACCCATCTCATATCTATTTATTTAATAATTCGATGATTATATTTACATATCGGATCCAAAAACAGGTTACTTAGCCGCTAAGTAACTAAAAGACGATACGATTTTAATACCAGACTTGGATAATTATCAAAACAGAGCTTCCTATAAAATACTTTATACGAAAATAAGGTGATAATATCTCACCTTTTAAGAATACGGATTTTTATCGATCTATAAAAGGATTAACGTATTGAAAATTTCACGCCGGGACTCATACGGGTCAAACCGTATCTCGGATTGAAAAAGTCAAAACAGGGAAAGTGTTCAAAATTATCAGATTAGGTTAGGAAGGAGTTTTCGGAAGCGTTTTGGGTTGTAAAAATGCAAAAAACGGTCGAAGTGGAACGATTTTCGATTCTAAAAAGTAATTTTATAATTACGTAAAAATAATCATTATTAATTCTATAAATCCTTATAAAATCATAGAATAATCCAAAAATTACAAGAAAAATACCAAAACTATCTATAATTTATTCTGGATAATTAAAAATTAAAATATCCTAATTTTATCAGATATCAACACCCAAATATTTATATCAATCATCAAATAATTCACCAAAATTCACATAACACATAATATTTACTTATTGACAAAAATAATTACATAATATTTCCCTGACGTTACATCCTCCCCCCTTAAAAGGATTTTGTCCTCAGAATCATGCTAAGGAACATCCCATGATATTTTTCGAGTGTCTTACTTATTATTTCTCAGGACTTATATTTTCATCACTACTCAACAGTCTTTAGCCAATATCAACATCTATCAGTTGCTCATGCAACCTAATTTGAATCTCCATTTCGTACATATGGAGCTAAATTACTCTTCTTGGTCATACACACATGAACGTCTTACGAACTCGTTATACATGTGACAACAAGACCAACTCATTCATAATAATTCTATTTTCTAACTGTCTCAAAGGACTAACTTAGTTTTTACTAATCTCATTTTGGTTCTAATTTTAATAATTCGTGCTCATGAATGCCTCCCATTTTTACTGGCTGTTCAACTTTACTTCCCATGTCTCTTTCAATTCGATTATCCAGACCTATGATCGTTTTTAATAATATTCAAAAATCTTTAATCGATCTCTTGCACTTTTCATTCATCTGCGTCCGATATACTGAGGTCAGGGCATCTTATGCTTCACAATGTCCTACATCTATTCAGAAGCTTAAACTTAAAGGAAAAATTTTAACAATGGCATTTAACTTACCACTTAACAGTATATCCAATTTCTTTTCAACCACTATCAAGTATATTCATCGAGCGAGAATCTTTTACTATTTGAAAGGAAATATATTAATTTGGAACAGAATGAATCATAATTATATTCAAAACCTGGTCTCTTGGTACTAATACATTTTGTTGTCATATCAAATTAGATATTAATATAAACTTTGATGCTCACAAAATTCCATATTGAAGTCAACATCAATCATCTATATTAATACCACCTTTGATATCTAAAAACAAAGTAAGTATCAGCATAACCTAGAAACCAGATCAAAACCTATTCTTCAATTTCTAATTTTTCTAATTCCTTTAACCACTCCCCAGCAATCTTAGTGATATTCACTCTTTCTTTTCTACTCAAGACATCTGTCTCTAAATGGATCCTGCTTGGTTGGTAATTAACCATACTTACGTAGCTCATAATCAATTATGACCAAAGTTCATACCTTTGAAGCTTAGAACGCAGTTGCTACTTTTCAACCCTCCGCAGATATATCTCCAGACACTTAACTTGGTCTTCCTTAGTCCTTGAATGGGCGAGGATGTTATCAATAAATACAATTACACTATCCAAATAGTCCTGATACACTATGTTCATTTAATCCTCAGACTTACAATTTCTGATAATTGACGCATAACTTCATACCTCCATTCTCCTTTTTTCCATGACCCCTTTTTTGTGCATAGCGCGAAACACTCTTTATTTCATTATTCTATCATTCCACACTCCTGAAGTTTCCTTAACTAATTACTTCATCTCTACTAGCCATACGATATGGGATTTTTTTTGATACCAGCTTGACTCTGTGCAGTAACCAATGAGAAATTTCACCTTATGCCCGAGGTAACCTTGGCCAATCATTCATTAAAATCTTCGGGACTTCACCTTAATTCTAAAGAATTCTAATATGAGATTCATTGTAACATTCTTCTCTAACAGTTCGCCACTAATTCCTTTGTTTAATCTTCCCTGTTTACACGCATTCCTTGAATGAAATTCATATTTCAATTATCGGCATTTCACTTTATTCTCCTATCAGTCCTGGCACAACTGACGTTCACAACTTGCATATATACTAGATTATTTTATAAAGTTCCTTTATCATCCTTTGGATTCTACTTCTTTTCTTAATTAGTTTTCCATTCTCATTATTCATTATCTCTTTTAACATAAGGAATTTCTTTTTTTTCTTGATAATACTAATCTGTTCATTATTAGATAGGTCATTTCTGGAGTTAACACTAGAATGAAGGTTTTTTATTTATAAATTTAAATTTTCACTAACAGAATTATCAAAATTCATCGGTAGCTATTTTCTTAATGTCACATAAATCATCACTAATCGCATATTTGGCTTTTCCCAATTGATTAACATCTCTTTTTTTTCCTGAATTCACCTGCGAACTTCGTCAGTCTCTGTCTTCCATCGGATACTTGGATTTTCGAGTTTCCCACTATTTTACAGCAACTTCCATTCAATCGCCATTCGACATTGGTATACATTCGAGTCCGTCTTGGAACGTTATTACAGATGATAAAATCTCTTTGTTTTTTCTTACACCTTCAGTTCTTGAAAATACTCTTCTTGTTTATCGCAAAGGCCCATTCATCTAGATAAAACCTCGCACATGTCTGCAGTAACATTATGCTAATTCTACTAAACTTTCGATTTATGCTAATTCCATTACTTCCTCCAAATTCCTAATTGCTTTGATTTCAGATCTAAAATCATGTCAGAGTTTGACTTAATCTAATTGGAATCGATCTCCATTTAACTAACCATTAGTTGGTAAAGTTAATCAATTAACTCTTTTAACTGATCAATTAAACGAAGTGCTGACTAGCTAACTGGAATCAAAGACCAATTATATGAAGTCGGTCTGGTCATGACAACCTTTTTCGAGAACCGAGATCGCAATTATTTGGAGTATCAATGAGAATGAAAATATACTTCTTTATCCTTAGAAGTAGGGTAATTTCTGAAAATTTGGGCAGCACCTCCCCTATACCATCGACTACCAGTCGGACTCAAGCCGACACCATCAATCAACCGAATTCATCCATTCACCATAAATCAAACTAAACCATTTTGATCAACATATGTATTATTAACTGGCATAACATATATCTTTTTGAATTGAACTAAGGTCTTAAACCAACAATGATTAATATCCCCATACATTTCCTCAATCCTTTCAAAGTATTATAGAGTATTATTAATGAACTTCGAATTATCTTGTTGTTTTTCATGGACTTTATTTCACGATTCTCTTTAACTTATTTCTTTCCATTACTAATTATGTATAGTTACTTTTAAAAATTATGCTGCATCTTTTAACCAGTCACACCAATCCTCTATCTTTGAAGATACACACTCAATTCCATTAACTAATATGTTTATCTTTTATTAACCACGCATGGTTTTCATTATTATCATCGCAATCTGGTGGAAACTCAATTACCAGATCATTATTTCTTAAAAGGTTTCACAGTCGAGTCACCATTGCTTCATCTCTACTTATGTTCCCGTATCGAACTTTCGTCACTAGTCCGGTTATGGGTATTAAATTTACCATAACTTATCTACTCAAATTAAAGAACCTCACAATTTCTTGAAGAACACGTTCAAAAATTTGGTTGCAATTAAGATTTCTTTTATCTTGAATCTTCACTACAAACATCTACCCGCGACGAATGGATGCTTTACGTATTAATCGCCCGTCTGAGTCATTTTTCAGAATTCCCTTGATCTTCGATTGTCGTCCCGATACTCATTCGCGTTGTCTGATGTACACAACCTTACTCCTTTATTTTATAATTAATTTATTTATTACGGTTCACTAATGATTCATTTCTCGTTGAAATCTCCTCATTTGCAGTGCATCGCGTTAACGTAATTTATCGTACTGATGAGATTCTCGTAACAAGAACAACCGTCTGACTGGATGTCTCTGCCACGACCACGTTATCGATGTATGTTAGGCACAAAACACGCGCTAATAATTCACGCAAGTATACGTGTTCGCAAGTAATATAGAATAATTTCTAGTTCGTTCCCACAGAGACTCAGACTAAATTTATTTAATTAACACTCACTCACCAATGTATGATTACTTCTCAATATCATGACAATAACTCTTTAGGTTGATTAACTAATTATTAACTACAATTAACTACGAGAATAAAACACTTAAATAACACTTGAATTAACAATATCAAACACACATGAGATCATAACTTCATTACTACTTCCTTCAATAGTTATTATTATTACCCTTAGCATGTAACAGCGATGATATTAATCGAACAACACGAAACTGATAAAAGCCAACTTTCGTTGTACAAATACCATTCTACCAAACATCCACAATTAAGATAGAAGTTGAATAGGCATCAATTATGTTGAGACCCTATATGTCTACAGAATTTGACAACATAACGATTTAAGCGCAAGTTATTCATTATGATTACACAGGGCAAGTAAAACGGTTAGAGTTACCCACTAATCATGCATACACATACATGAACCTATGCTAGCATGGCAAGTTCTAAATCTCAAGATCCATTATCGCTTCACAAGAGATTAACACACTATCTTATATGTTCGTGACGCATATAAGACGAATAAGTACAACCTATGCTAGATATCATACAATCATCACACACCAAGGTATTAAACAACTACCTAAATAACTCCATAGTAAATCCGCTACCACCCCATGATCACGATTAGCCCATGATAGAACCTCATTGTCACTATGGGTTCATATGAAAACATGTTAATAACACACAATATAAACTAATAAAAATACTTATTAAAAACCAGAGTACGTCATAAGCGTAATAAGGTTCAAAGTAAAGAAAACTAGCATCCACTGTTACAACGAATAAAAGAATCACAAGAAACGTATGCTTCCTCTTCTTCGTTGCGATATGCTAAAACGGCCTTCTTCTTCTCTCCTTTCTCCTTGCTTAATACCACTACATTGTGAAACGTCTCTGAAAACTACTTATATAGAATCCCACAAGAATCAGCCGTCTCAGAAGTCCATCAGAATAAGGATTACAAAACTCAGTATTTAATTTTATGTCCCCGTGCGGCCGCCCCAACTTCCTGGGCGGGCGCCCCAGCACCTTCTGGAAAAATCCTGCATTCTGCTCCTGATTTTGCTGAATTCTGCTCCTAACTTCTCACAGCCAATGCCAAGCACTTCCCTAGGCTTATTTTGATGAATTCTTCCTATATACGCAAGTTATACCCTGAAATACAAAAACACTAGAAAAACGCATCAAATACACAAAATACTTGATTTCAAGACATCAATACAAGTCATTATAAGACGTTCTAAGTGGTATAAAATGCCACTTATCATACCCCCAAACTTAAATCGATGCTTGTCCTTAAGCGTCACAGACTCAAAAATAAAGCAAAAACATGCATGAATGCAATCTATATGGAATGCAGCGATCCCCCTCCAATGACTAAACCAACCAACTCATGACATCTCAACAAATGCAATTAGGCGACTAAAGATCAATCAAATCATGCAAACTAACATATAACTAGAAACGTGGTGTGTGCGGATGCTTAACAGATATGCTTCGAAACTAGATCAATTATCATGACTCAATTATCCTCAAGACAATCACATGATTATACGAAGAATAAATTCTAGGCACAAAATGACTTATAACACTTCAAGATCACTGGAGCTTATTACGGAATCATGCTTTTATACAACACAACAATAAATGCTTATTTGACCGTGCAATGAGTGAGGTCCACAAAAGACTTATGCAATGGCATCTATTTAGCGAGCGTTAGGTTAGCGGATCCCAGACTATAAAAGCCTTAGGTCACTAGGCACAAAGTTCCCTAAGAACTTGATAACTCGAATACCAAAGAGCCCACTCGTGATAAATTATGCATTAAACTTTATTATTATTATTATTATTATTATTATTATTCTTTTTTTTCCTTTTTTTTCAAGTTTCTGAGCAAGTGCGTTTCGCTCCATCTTGCTCAACCCTAGACTACTCGCATAAAAATACGAGCCGACTACTAGCCATTTCACGCCTAGCCACAATTAGCAATGAATTCCAATTTTTACTCTAATTTTTTTCTTTTCATGCTTTTTATCATTAAGAGCCTATCATAAATTCTAAGCATAATCAACAGATTAACCTCAAAAACCATCAAACCATCACAATAATCTAGTCCTTAAGCATACTCTAAGACTTAGTGAAATTACAAGTGTTTCTAGCATGTATGTCAACCTACACGATTCAACATTACTCTAACGCTATCACTACACTCGCATCAATATCACAAATCAATCGGTAAAGCAACACAAAAGGGATCATGGCATATGCATGAGCTAAATGACATGCTAAATAAAGCTATAAAATAAAAAAAAAACTATATATGGCAAAAATATGCAACTATATGAAATAAACTATCATGAATATGCAACTACATGACACACACACATATATGCTCCTTAACTACCACCCCCAAACTTAAAATCTTCACTGTCCCCGGTGAAGGTAGTAGAAAGGAACACAGGGTATACCTACTCGGAGAAATCATCATCATCACCCTCAGAGGGTGGAGTATCAGGAGGCGGATAAGCAGAGTCCTCACCAAAAATGGGCCACTGGATGTCAGCTCCAAAGCCTCTGAAAGCAGTCCCAAGTGTGAGGGTAAGCTCTTGAGCAAACCTACTCTGCGACTCATACATCGCATCCATCCTCCTGGATAGCCTCCTGTACTGGGCATCGACCATCCCTGAACCAGCACCTTCCTGGGCTCTAAAAGAGCCTGCCTCATCACGAGTCTGACTGGCCATAGCCATAGTAGCACCAGCTGCTGGTCGCCCCCTTGGAAGACGATATCCCAAACCATGCTCTTCGGGCTCTCCACCCGTCAACTCCTGCATCGCATTCAGAGTTACCGAGTCAATAGGAGCGGCCGGCATCTGCAGCTGCTCATAAGAAGGCCAGTGAACTCCAACTGCTCTGTACAGCCTCGTGACAGTAGATGCATAAGGGATATTGCTTTGTGTCCTCCCCCTCAAAAACTTTAAAATCCCTTGGTAGATGAACTCACCAAAGTCCACATAATACTCCTCATTCAAAATCCCCCATAACAACCTGGCTCTCTCCACTGTAACCTTATGTGCATGCGAAGTAGGCAAAATATTAGCATAAATAAAGGCATTCCATGCACGGGCATACCTGTTCATTGCAACAGCCCGAAAAGAACGATACTCCTTAGATCCCATCTTAAACTTCCACACCGTACCTGGCTGACAGAGAGTAGCCACAATCAAATCGAAATCAAAATCCTCGGGAGTCTTCTCATTCCAGTTCTCCTCCTCGGGCTTCCTTTGTCGCTGCCCAATAACACGGTGAATCGCCTCAGGCTGATAATCAACAGTAATCCCACGAACAACAGTAAACCCATTCTTTTCCGCCTTTGCGTTCGCATAAAACTCGCGAACCATACTCATTGGAACCGCCTCCGGTGACCCACAAAAAGAAATCCACCCTTTCTCCGCAATCATCGGCAATAACTCACCATCCCTCCCCGATAGTAAAAATCCCCTCTCCTTCAGCAATAGGAACGGTGCTGCTGCTATCAATAGTTCGAGATCTCTTAGGTGCCATTGAAACTGAGAAAAGTGTTTGAGAGTTGTGTTTTGAGTGTAGGAGAGAGTTTTGAAGTTGAAAGTATATGGGAGTGTATATGGAGGTGTTGTGTGGATATATAGGGTGGAATTTAGGTTTAGAATTAGAGTAGGAATGGGGTTTGTGGGAGAGAAAATGTGGGTTGTGGGTTGTTTGCTGTGGGTTTTTATTTTATTTTGGGTTTTCTGATATTTTTGGTTTTTTATAAGGCCGAAAAAAATTTCTGATAGAAGGGTTTGGAGCGGCCGCCCGGGCTTTCCAGGCGGGCGCCCCAGGCTCTAGGAGGTCCCCCGGGAATTCCAGGCGGGCGCCCCAGGGGTTTCTGGAAAAAAACTTTCTGCCCAAATTTTCGGTTTTTTTTTAGTTTTTTGGATATGGTACTAACTTCTAAAGGTTCCTAAAGTCTCAAGTCTTGGGTTGCCTCCCAAGAAGCGCTTCTTTTACGTCATTAGCTTGACGTAGAGGAGTTCGATCAAGTTGACAATAAAACGGCACTAACCACTTCTCGGTTTGCCGTGTCCCATAATAATGCTTCAATCTCTGACCATTAACTTCAAATGCTTGGCCCAGATCGTTCTCAAAAATCTCCACCGCTCCATGTGGAAACACAGTTTTGACGATAAAAGCTCCAGAACACCTTGATTTCAACTTTCCAGGAAAAAGTCGGAGACGAGAGTTGAATAAAAGAACTTGTTGCCCCGGCATAAATGACTTAAGAGATAGCTTCCTGTCGTGCCACCTTTTTAATTTTTCCTTGTACATTTTGTTGTTCTCGTATGCTTGAAGTTGAAATTCATCAAGTTCATTTAACTGAAGAATTCGCTTCTTCCCAGCTGCATATAGATCAAGGTTCAACTTCTTCAATGCCCAATAAGCCTTATGCTCGAGCTCCGCAGGTAAATGACATCCCTTACCATAGACAAGTTGAAACGAGGACATCCCAAGTGGAGTCTTGTATGCTATTCTATATGCCCAAACAGCTTCATCGAGCTTCAAAGACCAATATTTCCTTGACGGACAAACAACTTTCTCTAGAATGCGCTTGATCTCTCTATTAGACACTTCAGCTTGACCATTAGTTTGCGGATGATAGGTAGTAGCAATACGATGATTCACATTGTAGCACTGCATCATAGAAGTGAACTTACGGTTGCAGAAATGCGACCCCTCATCACTTATGATTACTTGTGGTGTTCCAAACCTTGTGAATATCTGCTTATGAAGAAAATTCAACACTACCTTTGCATCATTCGTCGGCAGAGCCTTGACTTCTACCCATTTCGAGACATAATCCACTGCCAGCAAGATGTACTGATTATTGCAGGATGAGATAAATGGTCCCATGAAATTGATTCCCCAAACATCGAAGACCTCAACTTCCAGCATCACATTTAAAGGCATCTCATCCTTTCTAGTAAGATTCCCCACTCTTTGGCAACGATCACACCTTAAAATGAACTGATGTGCATCCTTAAACAATGTAGGCCAGAAAAAACCTACTTGCAAAATACGAGCTACCGACTTTTCACCACCATAATGTCCACCATAAACTGTGGAATGGCAGTCTCGTAATATCCCCTCTGTCTCACAGAATGGGATACATCTCCTGATGATCTGGTCAGCTCCTTGTCTAAACAAATATGGTTCATCCTACATATACCACTTCACCTCATGCAGAAACTTCTTCTTTTGAGCTGTATTCATATTAGTAGGCATTATATTGCTGACAAGATAGTTCACAATGTCAGCAAACCATGGTTCTTCCTCCTGAACTGCGAACAACTGCTCATCCGGAAAAGATTCGTTGATCAATGTCTTATCATGTGAAGTAGAATCGGGATTCTCCAATCTAGAGAGATGGTCAGCTACTTGATTCTCAGTACCTCTTCAATCCTTGATCTCTAACTCAAATTCCTGTAGCAAGAGCACCCAACGAATAAGTCTAGGCTTCAAATTCTTCTTTGTAACCAAATAGCGAATGACAGCATGATCAGTGAATACTGTCACCTTTGTCCCAAGCAGATAAGATCGAAATTTTTCAAAACCAAAGACTATAGCCAAGAGTTCCTTCTCAGTAGTGGTGTAATTCATTTGGGCTCCATTAAGCGTCTTACTAGCATAGTAGGCCACATGAAAAAGATTATTCTTGCGCTGCCCAAGAATTGCTCCCACTACATAATCACTCGCATCACACATCATCTCAAAAGGTTCTATCCAATCATGTGCCATAAACTGGTGCAGTTATCAAACTCTTCTTGAGAGTCTTGAATGCCACCAAGCATTCATCATCAAACTTGAGAGGCACATCTTTCTCGAGCAAGTTGCATAACGGATTAGATATCTTTGAGAAGTCCTTGATGAAACGCCGATAAAAACCCGCATGATTAAGAAAACTACGGATTCCTTTCACAGAAATAGGTGGTGGAAGATTTTCAGTGACTCCCACCTTGGCTTTATCCATCTCAAGGCCCTTTCTAGAGACTTTATGCCCAAGAATAATGCCTTCACGTACCATAAAGTGACATTTTTCCCAATTAAGCACCAAATTAGTTTCCACACACCTTTTTAGCACCGAACGAAGATTATTCAAGCAGTCATCAAAAGAGTGTCCAAAGACGGAGAAGTTGTCCATGAACACTTCGACATTATTTCCAATCATATCAGAGAATATAGCCATCATCCATCTCTGAAAAGTGGCAGGTGCACCACATAAGCCAAACGAAACTCTGCGAAAAGCAAACGTGCCAAATGGAAAAGTGAAAGTAGTCTTTTCTTGGTCTTCTGGTGCAATGCAAATCTAATTATAACCTGAATAGCCATCCAGAAGAAAATAATACTCATGACCAGCCAACCTGTCAAGCATCTGATCAATAAACGGCAGAGGGAAGTGATCCTTTCTCGTGGCTTTGTTCAACTTTCTGTAATCCATGCATACCCTCCATCCTGTAACTGTTCGAGTGGGGATGAGCTCGTTCTTCTCATTTGCTACCACGGTTATACCTTCTTTCTTAGGTACACATTGCATGGGCCTCACCCAAGAACTGTCAGATATAGGATATATGATTCCTGCATCCAGCCACTTCAGAATTTCCTTCTTTACCACTTCTTTCATGATAGGATTAAGTCTTCGCTGTTGCTCAACAGTCGACTTACTACCTTCCTCTAGCAGAATTTTATGCATGCAGTACGAAGGGCTGATCCCTTTTATATCTGTTATAGTCCATCTGATGGCCGATTTGAATTCTCTCAAGATCCTCAAGAGTTTATCCTCCTCACTACCTGAAAGCTCAGATGCAATAATAACAGGTAAAGTAGATGTATCACCTAAAAAAGCATACCTCAAGTGTTCAGGCAATGGTTTGAGCTCCAAAGTAGGTGCTTCCTCAATGGAAGGTTTCGGCTTTCCCTCAGCATTCTTGAGATCAGTATTACCAAGAGATTCAAATGGCATGTCTAGCTTTAGCTTCCACGGAGAAGCATTTAGATATTGTAGTTGCTCATTGCCTTCCTCATCTTCACTGTCAAATTCCCCCATTAAGGCTTTCTCTAAGGCATCAGACATTAGCAGATGATCAAGTTCCGAAGTTACCGCGGAATCAATCAAATCCACCTTTAAGCACTCCTCATCTTTTGTAGGGAATTTCATCATATTGAATACATTGAAAGTCACATCCTGATCTTGCACTCTCATAGTAAGTTCACCTTTTTGCACATCTATCAAGGTACGTCCTGTAGCCAAGAAAAGTCATCCCAAGATTTAGGGAATCTTCTTATTTTCCTCGAAATCCCGAATGACAAAGTCTGCAGGAAAGATGAGCTTATCCACCTTTACTAACACGTCCTCCACGATGCCTCATGGGTATGTAATAGAAAGATCGGCCAATTGTAGAGACATGTAGGTGGGCTTTGGATCAGGCAAATTCAACTTTTTGAAGATAGACAATGGCATCAGATTGATGCTTGCTCCCAAATCGCACAGGCAGTTGTCGAAAGACAACTTGCCAATGGTGCAAGGAATGTGAAAGAGATATGTCCTAAGTCCAATCATGTATGAGGATTTAGGAATAACTTTTATGTAATCTATTTTGATTTCATTGATATTAATAAAAGACTTATTTTGTTTTTATTGCGGGCTCTATCTATTTAAATATTTAAATAAGATATACCACAGTTTAAAGTAAAGCTTTTTATGGATTGTGATGAGATCATAATAATGAGACCTAAAAGATGATAACTCTAAACTTAAATAGTTCCTGATCGTAGGATTACTAACTGGTAATTAATAATCCGCAAAGATCGGTACATACTATGCTTGCTTCATTATGAAGGATATTTGTTCTCATAGACATTTGTGTGGTGACACTATAGCTAGTATGTAGGTGCTTATTATAGAATAAGTTCACTGAACATGACTCACACAGCTGAACAACTGATGGAGTTCACTCACGTGTCAGCAGTTGTTCAAATAGTGATAGTTGTACAAGTATCCTTAGACTTGAGGTCATCATAGTCATCTTGTGTACACTGAACTATGCTTTGGTTTAGTTCTTAGTCTCAAGGGACAATTATAAGGGCTCTACTGGGTATAGGAATTTGTACACGAAGATAGTGTATGATCAATAAAGGATCTACCCTTCCAGTGTAGGAAGAGAATGCTCAATGCTGATCCACTTATGTTAGTTCAGTAATCTCTGGCCAGAGTGAATGAAATTAGAAAGGAGTTTCTAATTTACATTAAATAGAACTAAGCATAGTGAATGGGAAAGCAAGTGATTAAATAAGATAGGCTTGACACCAGTTCCATGCCTTGTATTTAATCGTGACATTGCAGGGTAGAAGGAATTAATTGTACGGTAACTACTCACTGAATAGGTTCTTGGTATTCTAAACAGTGAATTCGTATTATCCGGATAGTCGCGATTTGCTGAGAAGTATCCCTCACGATGTATAATAAATATGATTAATTAATTAATCATATTTAATGAATTAGAGAATTTATATAAATAATGATAAAATAGTTTTATTATTATTTATTTCTACTACTGGCTTAATATTGAACCTACAGGGTCACACCATAAAAGAGAATGATTTAATGGTGGAGGAATTAATTAATAATGGCTGATAATTATTTATTTATGAAATAAATAATTAATTGGAAAATTTAATAATTGATTAAATGAGATTTAATTGATTATAAATTAATTAAAAAAAGGTTCTTCAAATTATTAATTAAGAATTTAATTTTTGGAAATTAAATCAAGTGAGAGAATTATTTCTAAAGAGTTTAGAAAAAGGATTAATAATTAAAAGCTGTTTTAATTATTAGTGAGAATAATAAAGGGTTAATAATAATAATATTTTATGGGAAAATTTTCAGCTGAAAATTTTGCCTATAAATATACTATTATAGACCCTATTTTTGCCTCAACCAAAAAGATTTACAAAACTCTAATTCTATCCATCTCCTCCTCCTTCATTATATTGTTTTCTTGGTGGATACCGGTGGAGTGCTTCACACTTGAGGAGCAGCTGCTAAGGATCTCCGTTCATCATTTTTGGATCGCCATTAAAGAGCTCCATCTTTCCATTAACGTAAAGCTTCTTAAGGTAAACATACTGAACTACGAATTAAATATTATTTTTTGCATGGATCCTGCGGAGGGTTTCATTTTTTTTAAGATTTAAATTTACGTTTTGGTTGTGTTTATGTGCTAAAAACCCTTCAATGGCATCAGAGCTACTTGCGAAAAGTTTTTAATTCGTTTATGTGTTTAACTATTTTCGATATATGAGCATGTACGTGATTCGCCATGATTTGATGTTGATATAATATGCTTATATATGTATGGTTTTGAATATATGATATTCATGTGAGTTGTATAATCATAAGATGATTATGTAATCTGTCTATATACTGATATATACATGATTTAGTTTTGTTCTAATTATGAGAATTATATTAGATACGGATTCTGAATTGGCTGCTGCAGATTTGCTGAAATCTGGGTTTGGTGTCCGATTTACGCAAACGAATACCCTATTCCATAGGTAAACGAGCGTCTGAACAAAACTGATAGTTAAACTTCCTGTAAACAGTGATTCTTGTTTTTCTGATTTGATTCTTATTTTTCTGATTTTTGTTATATTTTCTTTTTATGATTAGATCATGGATAATATGATAAGTTAAGATCAAATTATGTGTTTTAACATGCTTTTATGTGTTGTATGAGCATGGTGGATGGTTATAGCTTTCGACCTTAGTGTAATGGTTTTGGTTTTGGTTTTGGTTTTAAATACGACTTGCATGTCGTCAATCTTTGTAATCATAAATCTCGAATGTAACTCGAGTTATTCTTGTAAGTTCATTAGATTAGTTTTACTTTCAATCATGTAATGTAATTGAAGACTCAAGAAGGCTATCCAATAGAGGTGATACAAAGAAGAAGACGGGGCATACAAGAAGTCTAAATAAAGAAGAAGACTTATGTAATAAGTAGTTGTATTCATTTCCATCACCATATTAGATTGACCTTGATCTTTATCATGAGCTTGATAAAGATCACATAGGATGGGGCCATAACCAAACACATTTACTTTATTGCACTTTACATTTACTTGTTTATTTAATTTTATATATGATATATATGCCTATGTTTACCATGCGATGATAGATATAGGTGAACTTAAATCAATATAAGGCGTGCTCTAGAAAATCTAGAATAGGAATCGTTTCTTGCCTTAACAATAAATATTATGAATACGATCATAAGATTCTTGTGTTTATGAAACACGTAATTAAATAAGAATTTTCAATATTGAGAGAAAGGATTATTCTTTCAACAACAGATTTCTATATGTAAGAAAGGGTTATTAAGTGACGCCTCTTGACAATACTCCACCCGATTTGGGAATCATCTGATTATCGATTATTGATTTGAAATATTTAATTAAAAAGGAAGAATCTCTTTATAATATGATTATGATTGTAACTTAATATAATCCCTCTAAAATTAAATAATATCAAGTAGTAATTGGCCAATGACATAACGGGCTTGTGTCGGTCATAGGCTTCCAACATGGTAGAAAGTGGTTCTTATTTTTAAATCATTGTCATTTTGTGCTACAGCCGAGGGCTTTGATTTTGAAATAAGAAATAGACACATTGAATTAGAATCTAAAGGTCGGTACGTGCTACAGTCGTGGGCCGTTGGAGACTGATTCAATTGTACGAAATGTTGGGTTAGACTTGACTCAGAATATTGAGTTTGTCGTGCCACAGTCATGACTCAATTATTCAAGAGGCTAAATTTATATTAGGGAATAACATAAGATGTAATTAACAAGAGTTGTCTGCCTATTGAAAATCATATGGCGTTTCGTGCCACAGCCGAGGTTGTGTGATGGAATGTAGGATCCCTATTCTCACTAGCATTATGAAAGCTTAATTTTCACTTAGGGGGTTGAAACAATTAGATAAACTAGTGGGAAACACTTATGAATAAAGACCCGATTCATATAGTGTTTTGAAATGAAATTAAATATTTGCTAAGTGTTGTTATGTGTTTATCATTTACAGATTTACTATATTCGTCATGTCTTCTGCACTATCACTCCGGAGCATACTAGATGCTCACAAGTTGACTGGTCCTAATTTAGCTGTTTGTTTTCACTATAACAAGTTGGGGCACTGGAAGAGGAACTGCAAGGTTTACCTTGCAGAATTGAAGAAGAAGAAGGGTAGTAAGACTACTGCTTCTGATTCAGGCATGTTCATGATTGAAGTTAATATGTCACTAGGTCAAATTTCTACTTGGGTATTAGATACCGCCTGTGGTTCTCATATTTGCAATTCGTTGCAAGGACTAAAGGGAAGTAGGACTCTTGAAGAAGATGAGGTGATTCTACGTATGGGCAATGGAGCAAGGGTTGCGGCCATATTTGTAGGATCATTTAGTTTACATATGCCTACGGGCAAGACTATTATTTTGAATAATTGTTATTATGTTCCCTCTATTGTGAGGAATATTGTTTCTATTCCTATGTTGGATGTGGATGGTTTTTCATTTATTATTAAGAATAATGAATGTTCTATCCTTAGAGATAATGTTCTTTTTGGATGTGGCATTTTAAATAATGGTTTGTATGTATGTGACGTAGAGCATGATTTACTTCAGATTGAACAAACTAATAAAAGAAAACGAGATGAGGAAAATCTGACCTATTTATGGCACTATAGGCTAGGTCATATTAGTGAAAATAGACTGCGGACATTGCATAAGGAAGGGTTACTTGACCCCTTTGATTTTGAATAATATCCTATATACGAGTCTTGTCTATTGGGTAAAATGACCAAATTTCCATTTAGTAGACATGGAGAGAGTGCTGCAGATTTGCTAGGATTGGTACACACAGATGTATGTGGACCAATGTCTACGCAAGCCATGGGTGGATTTTCGTACTTCATTACTTTCATAGATGATAGATCTAGATTTGGATATGTGTATTTGATGAAACACAAGTCTGAAGCCTTTGAAAAGTTCAAAGAATATAAACATGAAGTGGAGAAACAAACCAAATACAGTATTATAACTCTTCGATCAGATCGAGGTGGTGAATACTTGAATGGAGAGTTTCTAGATTATCTCAAAGAAAATGGTATAGTCTCCCAGTGGACTCCTCCATATACTCCACAGTTAAATGGGGTATCTGAAAGGAGAAATCGAACTTTATTAGACATGGTTCGGTCCATGATGAGCGAATCTTCCAGGTATTCCTAGTGGGTTATACATTGGAAACCTCAGCATATTTACTGAATAAGGTGCCTTCCAAATCTATTCCTCAAACACCATATGAGATATGGAAAGAAAGGAAACCGAGTCTTAAACACATTAAGATTTGGGGATGTCCAGCTTATGTCAAGAAAGTTGACCCAGATAAGCTGGAATCTCGATCCGTAAAATGTAATTCTGTGGGATATCCTAAAGAGACTTTGGGGGTATTACTTTTACACCGATCATCGGGTGTTTGTCTTCAGACATGCTACCTTCTTGGAAAAGGAGTTTATCCTTGAAGGAAATAGTGGGAGCAAAATTGAACTTGATGAAGTTCAAGAAGCATAAACTACTACGGATCAAGTGGAAACACCTGTTCAGACTGAACAATCTTCTGTGGAACAACCCATTCGTAGGACAGGGAGAGTGTATCGCCGACCTGAGAGGTATTATGGCATTGTCATTAAGAATGACAATGAGTTGTCAATCATTGATGATGACGACCCTGTGACCTATAATGAGGCTATGAGTAGTGTTGGCTCAGAGAAATGGCATAGTGCCATGAAATCCAAAATGGAATCTATGTATACCAACCAAGTATGGACTCTGGTTGAGGCGCCTGAAGGTTTTAAGCCTATTGGGTGCAAGTGGGTATACAAAAGAAAGATTGGAGCACATGGCCAGGTGGAGACCTATAAGCCAGGCTCGTGGCAAAAGGATTCAAACAAAGGCAATGGATTGACTTTGATGAAACTTTTTCGCCTGTATCCCTGTTAAAATCAATTCTGATTTTTCTTGCGATTGTTGCTTACTATGACTATGAGATCTGGAATATGGACGTGAAAACGGCCTTCCTCAGTGGGGAACTTGAGGAGGAAGTGTATATGACACAGCCAGAGGGTTTTCTTTCCATGGGAAATGAACACCTAGTGTGTAAGCTGCTGCAAACCATATATGGTTTAAGGCAAGCTTCTCGTAGATGGAACATCCATTTTGATGAGACAATCAAAGAGTTTGGTTTTATCAAAAACATAGATGAACCATGTGTCTACAAGAAGGTTAGTGGGAGCGCGGTAAAATTTCTTGTATTGTATGTGGATGACATACTTCTTATAGGAAATGATATACCGATGCTACAATCAGTCAAAGTATGGCTATCAAAGAACTTCATCATAAAGGACTTGGGAGAAGCATCCTACATTCTCGGTATGAAGATCTATAGAGATAGATCTAGAAGAATGATAGGTCTTACCCAGGGTACATATATCCAGAAAGTGCTTAAAAGGTCTAGCATGGAAAACTCCAAAAGAGGTCTCATACCGATGAGCCATGGAGTGTCCCTTTCCGAAAAATATCTCCTAAGACACCTGAGGAAAGAGAGCGTATGAGTAAGATTCCTTATGCTTCAGCAATAGGATCTATCATGTACGCGATGTTGTGCACAAGGCCTGATGTTGCTTATTCAATTAGTGTGACAAGCAGATATCAGTCCAATCCAGGTGAAGTCTACTGGAAAGCAGTGAAAAACATCCTTAAGTACTTGCGAAGGACTCAGGACATTTTTCTTGTTTTTGGTGGTGAATCTGAATTGTTGAAAGAAGAGATGTCAACGTCGAGAGAGTTGACAAACATAACAACGTAGCAGACCCACTCACAAAGCCACTTTCTCAGAGTCACTTTGATCGTCATAAAGACAAGATGGGTATTAGATACCTGAGTAATTGGCTTTAGTACAAGTGGGAGATTGAAAGAGATATGTCCTAAGTCCAATCATGTATGAGGATTTAAGAATAACTTTTATGTAATCTGTTTTGATTTCATTGATATTAATAAAAGACTTGTTTTGTTTTTATTGCGGGCTCTATCTATTTAAATGTTTAAATAAGATATACCACAGTTTAGAGTAAAGCTTTTTATGGATTGTGATGAGATCATAAAAATGAGACCTAAAAGCTGATAACTCTAAACTTAAATAGTTCCTGGTCGTAGGATTACTAACTAGAAATTAATAATCCGCAAAAATCTGTACATACTATGCTTGCTTCATTATGAAGGATGTCTGTTCTCATAGACATTTGTGTGGTGACACTATAGCTAGTATGTAGGTGCTTATTATAGAATAAGTTCACTGAACATGACTCACATAGCTGAACAACTGATGGAGTTCACTTACGTGTCAGCAGTTGTCCACATAGTGATAGTTGTACAAGTATCCTTAGACTTGAGGTCATCATAGTCATCTTGTGTACACTGAACTATGCTTTGGTTTAGTTCTTAGTCTCAAGGGACAATTATAAGGGCTCTACTGGGTATAGGAATTTGTACACGAAAATAGTATATGATCAATAAAGGATCTACCCCTTCCAGTGTAGGAATGCTCAATGCTGATCCACATATGTTAGTTCAGGAATCTCTGGTCAGAGTGAATGAAATTAGAAAGGAGTTTCTAATTTACATTAAATAGAACTAAGCATAGTGAATGGGAAAGTAATTGATTAAATAAGATAGGCTTGACACAAGTTCCATGCCTTGTATTTAATCGTGACATTGCAGGGTAGAAGGAATTAATTGTACGGTAACTACTCACTGAATAAGTTCTTAGTATTCTAAGCAGTGAATTCGTATTATCCGGATAGTCGCGATATGCTGAGAAGTATCCCTCACAATGTAGAATAAATATGATTAATTAATTAACCATATTTAATGAATTAGAGAATTTATATAAATAATGATAAAATAGTTTTATTATTATTTATTTCTACTACCGCCTTAATATTGAACCTACAGGATCACACCATAAAAGAGAATGATTTAATGGTGGAGGAATTAATTAATAATGGTTGATAATAATTTATTTATGAAATAAATAATTAATTGGCAAATTTAATAATTGATTAAATGAGATTTAATTGATTATAAATTAATTAAGAAAAGGTTCTTAATATTATTAATTAAGAATTTAATTTTTGGAAATTTAATCAAGTGAGAGAATTATTTCTAAAGAGTTTAGAAAAAGGATTAATAATTAAAAAGTGTTTTAATTATTAGTGAGAATAATAAAGGGTTAATAATAATAATATTTTATGGGAAAATTTTCAACTGAAAATTATGCCTGTAAATATACTATTATAGACCCTATTTTTACCTCAACCAAAAAGATTTATAAAACCCTAATTCTCTCTATCTCCTCCTCCTTTATTACATCGTTTTCTTGGTGGATACCGGTGGAGTGCTTCACACTTGGGTTTCGTTTTTTTTAAGATTTAAATTTACGTTTTTGTTGCGTTTATGTGCTAAAAACCCTTCAGAATGGTGAAGCTACCTGGATCTTTAAGCTTTGGAGGTAATTTTTATTGCAACACAGCATTGCACTCTTCCGTTAGAGCAACAGTATCAAGGTCATCCAGTTTCACCTTCCTTGAAAGAATACTCTTCATGAACTTTGCATAACTAGGCATTTGCTCCAGAGCTTCAGCAAAGGGTATGTTGATGTGAAGTTTCTTGAACACCTCCAGAAACTTACCAAATTGCTTATCAAGCTGTTGTTTTTGCAATCTCTTAGGAAAAGGTGGTGGAGGATAGAGCTGTTTCTCCCTTGTATTACCCTCAGGCAGAGTTTGTTCAACAGTAGTCTTCCTTGGTTCCCCCTCTTTCTCCTTTTGCTTTTCTTCTTCTTCTACAATTTCATCTTCTCCATCTTTTTCTTTTCCAGCTTCAGCAACTTTTCCAGACCTTAAGGTAACAGCTTTGACTTGCTCCTTAGCTTCCTTCCTTCCTGGCACTTCAGTATCGCTGGAAAGTGTGCCAGGTTGACGATTGAGCAAGACATTGGCTATTTGACCGATTTGATTCTCCAAGGTCTTGATAGAAACAACCTGAATTTTGCACAACAGCTTAAGCTCCTCGAAATCACCACTAGAAGGTGGAGCAGCACCTCCTTGTTGAGGATATGATTGCCTTTGAACATATTTATGAGGTGGTGTGAATCCAGGTGGATTAAACTGTTTACTCACACCTTGCTGATATGGTTGCTGAACAACATTCTGATTGTTGCTCCAGCTGAAATTGGGATGATTTCTGTTATTAGGATGATAAATAGCTGGCACAGGCTGCTGCGGTCGCTGATAATTGTTAGAGAATGAAAGATTAAAATCTGAAAATCTAAAGTACAAAAAAGAGAAATAGCTATCTTGAAGAAGAGTTAGTCAAGATGAACAATATTCAGACAGAGAGAGATAATGCTGCGTATGTTAAGACTGAATTGTTTAAACAGAATGATTATCTAAAAACTGAATTAGAAAAAGAAAGAGAAATCATCAGGACTTGGACTAACTAAAGCAAAACAACTCAGAATATTCTAAGTAGTGGAAATTGGAAAGAGGGGTTAGGTTATAAAGATGATAAAAGTGAGAAAGGGACTTTGCCAATTAAGCCAATTTCTATCAAACAGATTGTAATGCCAAAGGTAAATCCTGTTAAATTTGTTGCAAAAGCTGTTGTGTCTGATTTTGAAGAGATGAAAGACTCTAAAACGTTTTTCAGAAATAATCTCAACTCAGTAATATCTTCTGTATCAAAAGCAAGAGTTGATAGATGTACCTTTAGTTCAGCAGCATCAGAACTGCTAGCAGCATTTTCCATTAAGGCATAGTTCACCTCTTCTTCAGATTCTGAAGTGTCTGCCTAGTTTTTCTTCTTTGTGATAAGTGTCTGGCCTTTATCACCTTTATCTTTCTTGCAATCAGGAGAGATGTGGCCTCTTTTACCACAATTGTAGCATTTGACATTTGAGTTATCTCATCTGTCAGACTTTCCTCCTTTGCCTTCAGTCTTTCTGGACCATTTCTTGTCAGAACTTCCGCCTTTCCTAGAAAACTTCTTACCCTTTATGAATTTCTTGTAGGCTATCTTTGTGATACCCTTCACTATAGGAGCACACAGTTGCATCATCTCTGTATCAACATCCACTTCAGATAAATTTACAGGTTCTGAATCATCATCATCAGGACCTGATGACTCTAAATCAGACCATATGATGAGAGCCTTTTCTTTGGCCTTTCTAGAGACAAATGGCTTTTCTTCAGTCTTTAAAGCAACTGTCTTAGACTTCCTCCATGCCTCTTCTTTCTTTGCTCCATCTCAAGTTCATGAGTCTTGAGCATCCCATAGATTTCATCAAGAGACATATCAGCAAGTTCATAGTTGTCTCTTATTGTAGTAGCTTTCAAATCCCACTTTTCACGATGAGCTAGTAGGAATTTCAGATTTGAATCTTCTGGATCATACTCCTTATCCACTAGTGACAGATCATTCAACAACTTTGTGAATCTGTCATATGTATCAGTTAGTGACTCATCAGATTTTGAGTCAAAGTGCTCATACTCCTGTGTGAGTCTTGTCTTCCTGTTCTTTCTGATGGCATTGGTTCCTTGACATCTCAATTCTAATACATCCCAGATTTTTTTTGCAGTCTTATATCCAATCACCCTGTTTGACATAACATTGTCAAGTGAACTATGAAGCAAGTGTCTTACTTTTGCATCCTTTCCTAGTGAAGAGATGTCTTCAGTGGTGAATTCTCTCTTTTCTTTGGGAATCATCCTCTGTGGCTCATTCCCAACTGCAATAGAAAGCTTTGTGAGCTTGTCTGGACCATCATAAATTCTACCTAAATATTCTGGATTCGTAGCTTCCAGAAACATGGCTATCTTCACACTCCATACAGGGTACTCAGACACCCTGAGCAAAGAAACCCTGATGGTTTCGTATCTACAGGGGTTTTGAATGGGTTTAACCTTTGCAAGTTCTTGAGGGTCATGTGTTTTTGATTTATCAGACATGATTGATTATTTGTTTGGATCTTAACTATTTGCATGCTTAACACATTGACTCTGATACCACTTGTTAGGCCTCAATGATACTATAGAAGGAGGTTGAATATAGTATCTACAATCAATTCAATTATAAACACAAGTAGGTAACAGAAAACAAGTTTATTCAATATATCAAACTCTGTTACAGTAGGTTTAATTTACTCTCTCAGTGATATATGATATCACTAAGAGCTTCTAGGGTTACAATGAATAATATTCTTGTGAATGATAACACTTATAGTGTAAACCCTAATCTGTGTTTATAGTTACAAGATAACTACTAATTGATATGATAATGATTTTGTTTCCTAGAATACATCAATCAGAGATTATCTACTGCAGTCCTATAGTTGTCTAATTCTTCATGCATATCTTTACTTGTTTAATCTAGATTCTCTCCTGTAAATCAGCTGATTTCCTTATCTGAAGTGTACCCGCACTTAGGTCCTGATATAAGTTCTGACGCCATAAGTTCTGATAACTTCCTGTCTTCAGTCAGTTCTGATTTCCATTTAAGTTCTGATTCTAAATTCTGAAACTAAACAAATTAGATTAGACATGACATCACAAATATATCTAACACACCTGTCATAACTGCACCAGACTGGAATGAACCTTTTGAGATGATGTGCGATGCAAGTGACTATACAGTTGGAGAAGTTCTTGGGAAGAGAAAGAACAATATATTTCATGTGGTTTACTACGCTAGTAAGACCTTGAATGGTGCTCAACTGAATTATACTACTAAGGAGAAAGAACTTTTGGCTATTGTCTATGGTTTTGAGAAATTTTGATCTTATCTACGTGGAACTAAACTGACAGTTTTCTCTGATCACGCTACGATTCGTTATCTCGTCTCAAAGAAGGACTTGAAGCCTAGATTGATTAGATGGGTTCTTTTGCTTCAAGAATTTGAATTGGAGATCAAGGACAGAAAGGGGACTAAAAATCAAGTCGTTGATCATCTTTCGCATTTAGAGAACCCAATGCTACTTCAGGAGACAAGACATTGATAAATGAGTCTTTTCCCGATGAGCAGTTGTTTGGAGTGCAAGAGGAAGAACCTTGGTTTGCAGATATTGTGAACTACCTTGTGAGTAATGTCATGCCTCCCGACTTATCATATGCTCAAAGGAAGAAGTTTCTACATGAAGTGAAGTGGTATATGTGGGATGAGCCATTTCTTATTCATCAAGGACCTGACCAAATCATCAAGAGATGTGTTCTTGCGAGATTGCCACTCAACGGCTTGTGGAGGACACTATGGTGGAGAAAAGACAACAGCTCGTATTCTTCAAGCATATTTCTTTTGGCCGACCTTGTTTAAAGATGCTCATCAGTTCGTTTTGAAATGTGATCGATGTCAACGTGTGGGTAATATGTCCAAGAGGGATGAGATGCCTCTTAATGTGCTTCTCGAGGTTGAAGTCTTTGATGTTTGGGGAATTGACTTCATGGGGCCATTTATCTCATCTTGTAACAATTAGTATATCTTGTTGGCGGTTGATTATGTGTCGAAATGGGTTAAAGTTAAGGCGTTGCCAACAAATGATGCGAAGGTGGTGCTTAATTTTCTCCACAAGCAGATATTCACAAGGTTTGGAACTCCAAGTGTCATAATCAGTGATGAAGGGTCGCATTTTTGCAATCACAAGTTCACTACTATGATGTAAAGGTATAATGTGAATCATCGCATTGCTATGACTTATCATCCTCAGAAAATGGTCAAGCTGAGGTATCTAACAGAGAGATTAAGCGAAATTTGGAGAAAGTTATGTGTCCATCGAGGAAAGATTGGTCTTTGAAGCTTGATGAAGCTATTTGGGCTTATAGAACAGCATACAAGACTCCATTGGGAATGTCGCCGTTTCAGTTGGTTTATGGTAATGGGTGTCATTTGCCGGTGGAGCTCGAGCATAAGGCATATTGGGCTTTGAAGAAATTGAATCTGGACTTAGATGCAGCTGGAAAGAAAGGATGCTTCAATTGAATAAACTCGACAAGTTTCGGCTTCAATTGAAAGGAGAAAGTCAAGAGGTGGCACGATAGGGGTCTAATGCTCAAATCATTTGTGCCGGGACAACAAGTTCTTTTATTTAACTCTCGTCTCCGTCTTTTTCCTGGAATGTTGAAGTCAAGGTGGCCAGGGCCCTTCATAATCAAAATTGTGTTTCCACATGGAGCGGTGGAAATTTTGAGAATGATCTGGGCCAAGCATTCAAGGTAAATGGTCAGAGGTTGAAGCATTACTATGGTGACACGGAAAACCGCGAGGTGGTTAGTGCCGTTTTACTGTCCATTTTTTCTCAAGTTTCTACGTCGAGGTAACGATGTCAAACAAGCGCTTCTTGGGAGGAAACCCAAGTTTGTTGTACATTTGTAGGTAGAGGAAGCAAGAAGAAAGGAGAAAATCACAAAAAAAATTAGAAAAAGAAAAAAATTCAAGGCCAACTTCAGTAGCCAAGCGTACCTGCACTGATCTAGCGTGCAGCCGCGCCAATTTGGCAGAAGGTGAGCGCTCCCGCGCTGGTCTAGCGCGCGGCCGCACCGGGGTCCCGACTCAGAAAAATAATAAAAGCAGTTTTGAAGGGGAAAAACGGGATTTTTGCTACAAAATAAATTTCTACCCGAATTTTACTCTTCCACATTCCAAATTTTCCTCTACAAATCAAACCTATTATTCCCATGATTCCCATAATCAATTCCCACTTCTATTCCATATCTAATTCTCTTCTCACCACCTATATATACACACACTTATACACAAACTTCTCCAACACATCATAAATTCTCAAACACAAAAATCTCGCAAACACTTAGCTTTTATTCTCTCTTATTCAATCCTAATGGCACTTAAGAGACAAAGGACTCAAGTAAGCAGCAACACCACCGATTATTCATCTGTGGGTGGTGTGAGGCCAAGGTTTTTTGCTCCTGAGGCTGAAGAGGAGTGCACAAGGCTTCTCTCGAAGCCTATTGCAAAGGAGCGAGGTTTTCTGCTATCAGGGAAGGATGGTAAGTTATTGGAGATGGGCTGGTTTCCTTTTTGCGAGGCTCCTGCTGCTATACCCATGAGTGTTGTGCGAGAGTTCTATGCTAATACGAAGGCGTCTAGCGAGGATGATGGATGTGATGCATGACATCCATAGTCGATTTTCATGTGATCTCACCCAGGCACTTGGGACTGCATTCAGAGCCATCAGTGTTGATATCCAGTGGCCAGTATTTGGTGAGGACTCCGTGTATCCACCTCCAGACATGCCTGACACTCCACCCGTTGAGGGTGATGATCTTGATTCAGAGTAGGTATGCCTGATTCCTTATTATTACCTTCACAGACGACAGTGAATATTTTATGTTTGGGGGTAGTAGTTGAAGGAATATGTTTTGTGTGAGTCACATATAGTTTGCATATTCATGATAGTTTAGTTCATATAGTTGCATATTTTGCCATATAGTAGTTTTTTTTGTTTTTAGGTAGTTTTTATGATAGTTTGTTTATGTAGTTTCATGCTTTGCATAATAGCATGATCCATTAGATAATTTTTTCCGTTGACTTGTGATATTGATGTTAGTGTAGTGATGTCGTATTTAGTGATGTTAAGTCTTTTTGAATTGATTTGCATGCTAGAGATAATTGTATTTCACTAAGTCTTATAGGTTGCTAAAGTACTAGATCATGGTCATGGTTTGTTTGTTTGTCAATGTTTAATCACTTGTTTATATTTAGAATTTAGGATATTCTCTTAATAATAAAAGACATGGATATTTAAAAATTGGAGAAAATTGGATTTCATTGCTAGTTGTTGTGGCTACGTGTCAAATGGCTAGTAGCCGGCTCACATTTATATGAGTAGTCTAGGGTTGAATGAGATGGAGCGAAATGCACTCATTCAGAAATTGCTGAAAAAAAGAAAAAGAAAGAGAAAAAAAGAAAATAAAAAAAAGTATGTGTTATGCATAATTGATCACGAGTGGGCTCTTTAGTACTCGAGTTATTAAGTTCTTAGGGGACTTTGTGCCTAGTGAGCTAAGGCTTTTTATAGTCTGGGATCCACTAACCTAATGCTCGCTACATGGGTACTATTATAGAAGTCTTTTATGGACCTCACTCATTGCACGATCAAATAAACATAGTTTTGTTGTTTTTGCTGTTTTGTTGAGAATAAAAGCGTGAATCCATGTAAAACTCCGATATAAGAATTGAAGTGTTAAACGTTATTTTGAGTCTAGCTTTTATTCTATTTATAACCTTCCGATTGCCTTGTTGAGTGGTGAGTCTTGATTATTGATCTAGTTGTGATATTATATCTATAAGCATTTGCACACGTGCACATCTCTGGTTTGTTGATTGATTTGTGAGGTTTGATTGATCTTTATGTGAGTAACTGCATTTGCTGAGATGTTGCTTGTTGATTGGTGTAGTTATTCTATTGGAGATCGTTGCATTCATGCATTTTTATTTCTTATACTTTGAGTCTGTTTATACTTGAAGACAAGCATCGATTTAAGTTTGGGGGTATGTTGAGTGGCATTTATGACACTTTATTATGCTCCGTAAAACTTTGAATTGGTGTAAATGTACTCAAGTTGTTGGTATTTTAATGTGTTTTCTAGTGTTTTTGCATTTTCAGGCATTATCTAGGTAATCAAGTGGATTAGCATTATTTTGGTGCTAATTTGGTGTTAAGGTGGTGTTGGAATAAAAGCTCTTGGAAAACCGGCTCAAATCAGCAAGGAAAAAGAAGAAGTCAGATTTTTATGCAGGAGGTCAGCGCGCCCGTGCTGTAAAAGCGCACGGCCGTGCCCAAATTCTAGAAACTCAGCGCGCCCGCGCTGGTCAAGCGCGCGCCCGCGCCAGGTCGAATTCAAAGAATCCTGTTTCTACTCTGATTTTAATCCAGAAGACTTCTACTGTGTATGGGGCTCTACTATATATACATAATTAAGCTCGTTTTTCAGAAGAGACAGGCCAGAGCACAAGGAGAAGGAGTTAAGAAGACCGTTTTAGCACAATTCAACCAAGGCAAAGAAGACCTAGTTTTAACTTGTGATTCTTTGTTTAAGTTGTAACGTTGGATGCTAGTTTTATTATTCTTGAACCTATACTCTTGTGTTATACTTTGTTTATTATTCGTTTATAAAGACTACATTTATTATACCATGTTTTCACCGAAACCGACATTGATGATGAGTTCGATTATGGGCTAATCGTTATTGTGGGGTTCTAGCGGATTTATTTATGGATTTATTTAGTTAGTTTGTTCCGATGCCTTAATATGTGGTGATTGTGTAATAACCTAGCATTGGTTGTGCTTATTCGTCTTATGAGTGTCGCGAACTTATAAGATAATGTGTTAATTCTTATTGAAGAGAAAGTGAATTTAAAAATTTAGAACTTGCCATGCTAGCAGAGGTTCATGTGTTATTGTTATGCATGATTCGTAGGTAATTTTAACCATCTTACTTGCCCTATGTAATCATAATAGATAACTTGTGCGTTAAACCGTTATGTTGTCAAATTCTATAGACATATAGGGTCTCAATATAATTGGTGTCTATTCAGCTTCTATTTATTTTGTGGATGTCTGATAGTATGGTATCCATACATCAAAAGTTGGTGTTTATCAGTTTTGTGTTATCTGATTAGTGTCATCACCATTACATGCTAAGGTCAAGAACGAAAAGACTATTGAATGAAGTTTAAATCTTAGTTATAAAATAATCTCAATTTGTTAATCGTCTTAGCATTGAATAATAGCCATATCATTATTGCATAAGTGCATAAATTACAAAGTTAACCTAAACCAGTCTCTGTGGGAACAAATCTGATTTATATCTTCTACTACTTGCCAACAGGTATACTTGCGTGAATTTTAGCGCGTGTTAGCGACTAACATTACAACCAATTCAACTATATATAATTGGTCTTTGATTTCATGTATCTAGTCATCACTTGGTGCAATTGATCAATTAAGTGAGTTAATTGGTTAATCTTACCAATAAATGGTTAGTTAGATGAAAATCGATTCCAATTAGATTAAGTCAAATTTTGATGTGACTCTCAAATCTGAAATCAAAGCAATGAGGAATTTGGAGAAATTAAGGACACCAGTAGAATTCAGAAATTGCCGCAAGTATGTGGGGGCTTTACTTGGATGAATATGCCCTTTACAATGGACAAGAAAAATAAAAAGTTATTCGTATGGATAAGTAAGAAGAATGTTTTTAAGAAATAAAATTTAAGATAGAGCAAAGAGAAGGAATGAAGGAAAGGAAGAAGGAAGGTGGAATACATAAGAGATTAATAACTACACCAATATGGATTTTATTATACAATCAAAGAGTTTTTTATCATCTGCAATAAAGTTTTATTAAAGGACATCTTGTTTCTAAATTGTTGTGATAATTATATAATAAATGAATTATCAAGTGTTTCTGTTTCGGATAAAATATGAGATACAACTTCAATTCAGTTTCTGATTGATGTTGATACTTAGGTTGTTGTTAAATATCAAAAGTGGTATTAATATAGATGATTGATGCTTACTTTAGTATGAGATGTTGTGAGCATCAAAGTTCGTATTGATATCTAATTTGATATGACATCAAAATGAGTATTAATATCAAGAGTTCAGTTTTGAATGAGCTATGAGAATGAAGAACATAAATAGGAAAAAAGGGTGGAGCCAAAAGGATGATAAAGAAACTTTATAAGATGCCAGGATATAGGTAAGATATGGGTATTATGTGGGGCAGAAGTATGGTGAAAAATGTAGGAGACATTTGTAAATTGAGATAGGGCATGCATCCCAGGAGTACGATTAAGTACCAAAGGCTAAAAGAAAATATCTAGTAACCAGACATGAAGAGAAAATGGGGGGAATCATGTAAATAAATATTATACCTACCTAAGAGTAAAAGCGGGAGATCGAAGTCTAGATGGATACATTTCGAAAAGAGACGTCGTAGTGAAGTCACTTGAGAACCAAAGGTAAGGAAAACATTAATTGAATTATTATTGATAGGTTATCCAAACCTAATCATTCTCTGTTAATAATAAACAGTTGGTCCAATAAGTGGGTCAGTTGCTACCTGAAGAAATGATGGTATGCCATCAGATCCAGGAATTGATTGTAAATGATCAATATTGTTTGATTTGAGATTTGACAGGAGTATGCAGAATACGATGAATTATGTTGAACCGGAATATTATATACAACTCCCAGATGAACGGGCATTAAGTAAGGTGGAACTAAAAGATAGGAATTTGGCTACGATAACTCTAGGGATTCAAGCTACTCCGAGAATATGATACGAGACATAGATGTCAAAGAAGACTTTCTGATACTATGACACAAAGAAGGAATAAACGTTACATGTAACTAGCGTCAAAGGTCAAAGAAAGCATTGCAGTCAGTTTCGTATGACAACTTCTTAGAACCAAAATAAATGATAATATGGGTTAGAATATGCTGGTGATGCCTCCAGATTTGTGTAATTCCTTCAAAGTAGTAAGAGATTTTCGCTCAGCAAATATACTCGATTGTGATTCAAGGAAAATAAGATATTGTGATAAGTTTGTGCGTCAAACATACTAGTCGAGATTTTCTCGTTAGTTTTTAATTTTGAAGTAATTTCGAGAACGTTAGAAATCGAATATGCCATGGTTTCAGTATATCATTCGCAGATAGACGGAAAGATTAAGAGAACGATTAAAGAGCCTGGAATGCGATTGGAAGCGATTACCAACCAGGTTAGTTGAACAGAGAAACATGTGGGAATGGAGTTCAATAACCAGTAACTATTGCAAATGTTCAGGAGCACGAATTACTAGAATTAGAAAGAAAAGAGAATTAATAGACATTATCATGGTCCTTTTGAAATGGTAAAATAGGCAAGATACGTGTAAGTAAGTTGGCTTCACCGCCACACGTATAGCTGGTTCATGGGGTGTTTACATGTGTATATTCAGGAGAAGTAATTAAGCTCCATTATATATATAGTGGGGGCTTGAGTGGAGTTATATGAGCAACTAATAAAATATGATATCAACAAGAGGCTGTTAAGTAATGAATAATGTTGCAAGTAAAAGTTTATGAAAAGTTATAAGGTTGAGGGATCAACATGAGTAGATGGAAGTGAGATACTTGAATGTATTTGATCGTTAGAGTGATTCTGAGGACATAATCCTTTTAAGGGGGGAAGGATGTAATATCCGTGAATCGTCCAACTTCAAACATTTTTACATTTTTACAACCCGAAACTCTTCCGAAAAATTCTTCCTAACCTAATATGGTAATTCCATACATTTTCCGTGTTTTGACTTTTTCGATCCGGCTTACGGTTTGACCCGTACGCGTTCCGGCGTACAATTTTCGATACGATAATTATTTCGATATATCAACAAAACCTATATTCTCGAAAGACATGATTGTTTAAAGTGTTTTATAAAAATCCCTGTTAGGATAATTATCCAATACGGGTATTAATTCGGATCGTTTTTGCATTTACTTAGGTGTTAAGTAACTAATTTATTGATCCAAAACGATCCAACACGTACCAATGTTCCATATATATACATAGCCCTTTTATTATTTCATTTTAATCATATAATCACAATCTGTCACTTACAACCAGTAAAATACAGAGAAAAAACCCCCTAAAAACGTTACGTTCTTGAGAATCAATCGCACGAACGAAGGCGTTATCGAACTCCGATTCGGACGTGCAATATATCAAATCGAAGCTCTCGAAAATACCTTTCTGAATCAATCAACCATTTTAAGAAATCAAGGTATTTTTCTTATTTAATTGTTTTATTTCAAATTATTTAAAGATTAAATTATGAAAATTTGTTCTAGATGTTGTTGATATTATTTGATGATGGAATCATGTAGATCTTTTCTTCCTGGTTATTTTGGTTTATTATATGATAAATTTGGAGTCCAATAACATATAGAAATTGATGTTCGATTCTCAAATTTAAAATTAGGGTTTATAGTTCATATGAATATTCTTAATTGAAATTAGGGCTTTCTGCTCCTGGGGTTTTTGTGAGATTTTGATGTTTGATTAATGTTTCTGATAAAATTTGTGATCAATTCGTATATATAAATATACCAAACGATTCCTCGAAGTTCATAGTCGAGTTCTTGGATTTTTGCAAAATTTCAAATCGATTTTCTGAGTTTATTATCGATTGTTTGTTAATTATGATCATTGGGTTTCATTGTATGAATCACCAGCATCATTTTCGTATATATATCGCTTCGTTTGGTTCTGATTCGACTGTTTTCGCGTTTTGGCCGGAGCTGGGTCGCTGTTGTTGGATTTTTAAGGATTGGATTCGACCAGAAATTTGGAATGGAACCACGGGTTTTTGGGGTGATTAGACTCGATCGGAAGCTGCCGGATTGTCAACCGGAATCTGGAAATTCCAGATTTTCCGGTGATGTTCTTGGCTGCTCTGGCCAGGTTCATCTCCAAACCCTTGGTTTGATCCAAGGTTGAAGATGAGGCAACCCCCTAAATCTGATTCTGCCATTTTATTTTTAAAAATAATTCCAAAATTCATTATTTCATTTTTAAAAGATTATTTTAAATCATTTTAAAGATTCCGAAAAATAGTTTCAAACTTTAAAATATTATTTTAAATTATTTTCAATGCTCGATAATTCTTATAAAATTATTTTAAAGTCACATTCGGGTGTTCGAACCCTATTATTTACTTATAAAATGATTCGGAGGACCATTTATTTTCGAAAAATGTTCAAAAATTCGTATTAAATACCTGGAAAATTATTTTAACCCCGAATCTTCTTTGAAAAATTATTTTGATCGAATATCCTGTATGCTATGTGCTATGTGCTATCTGATTGATGTGTTATATGCCTATGTGGTTATTATTTGACTGTTTTAGTCATAACTTTCAATCCGTAAATCGGATTTGGGTAAAACGAAGGGTAGATAAAAGCTTATGACCTCTATGTGACGATTAGAATGATATGAGATTGAGTATTGATAGATACTTGTTATTCCTAGAAGAGTAAGCGAGGCATAGAAAAGAAAGCAAGTGATCAGTAAATAGAACTGAAGTGTAGAAAAAGAAAGCAACTGATCGATGAATAGAAGCAAGGCATAGTAAAAGAAGGAAAGTGATGGAAAAGTAAAATGGTGAGATGAGTACAAGTAAAGTGGGAAATCATATGTGATAAGGCATGTACTTCTGAACCTTTCTTCAAGATATATTGCAAATATTTTCGAACTTTCTCATAACATATTGCTAGTATTCAAAATAAAGCATGTTTTATATTGCAAACGCTTTAAACTATTCAACCTTGAACCCTGATTCTTGTTGATCTTGAGCCATAAGACTTATTCTTCATAAACCATTGATTTTTGAATTTTTAGATACGAGCCAGACATATACGATACTACTCCACAAATATATATCTACCACATACTGATTTCTGATATTGAATTGCTTAACATACCAACCCCATGCCTTGTTTAACAGAAGACCAATCCTTGTAATCCTCGAACCCTTGGTCTTTTACCTTCTGATTCTATCCTTGATTGAAAGCCAATCTTTTTGAATTCCTTGTTATACCTTCATGGTATTGTGAATCACCCTATGCTTCAAGATAAATGTTGTTTATGATTCAACTTATTGAATTACATTGTTTCTCATATTGTTATTCTGGAATTCGATTGTTTTATAATTTTGGACCAGATTCCTGGTCGGACCAGATTCGTGGTCATAATAGGCCAATATGTGCCTTGGATCTAGTATATAGAGCAAAGTTAGGAGCCTTGCTCAGGGTTAGTGCGTGACTGATCAGCAGCCTAACCTTGCTTTTTAAAATGAAAAGTGAATATCCGATTCTAATCATTGCTTATTCGAAAACTTGATTCTCATGAATCATTTCAATTGGTTATTATTTAACTTCAGCTATTGCTATTATGACTTGCTGAGCTAGTTAGCTCACTCTTGCAAACCTTTTTATGTTTTCAACATTTGAAAATGCAATTGTTGGTAACGAGGATTCCCAGTCCAGTATGCGAGCTAGGATTCCAGGTTAAGTTGGATCGAGCTAGCAGGAGCTTTATATTGTAGAGGAGTTATGCAAGATTGTAAGAACTATATTATTATCAATTGTAAGTTGAACTAGTTGGGATTTGGTACAATAAAATAAAAGTTAAGGTGGTGGCTCGTTTTCATACTTTAACCTATTGTGATCCGTAGTTGTGTAAAGAAGGGTTAATGCATATAATATTTTATATACATATATAAAATGGTGTGTGTGTTGTGGACCCCATACTTCTGACCCGGGTTTGGAGGGAGTCATATTATTCCCTCGACCAGAGGCTAATCACTTTGGAGACCTGATGCATTTATGAGTACAACCAGATGTGGGAGGCACTCGGTCCTCCGTATTTTAAAGGGTCGTTAGGGGCGCATCGGCACCACGTGACATACGGTGCTCTACCAGCCGTTGGACCCTACCTCCGGCTACGCCGTTTCCAGGATGGGTAGGCTGTTAAACAGAAAAGATAACTCTTCCCGAGGCCCCCCGCCAACATCTCCGGACTCCCTAACATTGCCGTTAGCCGCCACATCTCGGTTCAGGAATTTTAACTTAATTCCCTTTTAAAGTTCACGCGAAATGTGCTATTTGAAGGGCTTCCCCCTTCTCTTAGGATCGACTAACCCATGTGCAAGTGCCGTTCACATGGAACCTTTTATAACTCCTTAGTTTTGATGATCACAACACATCAAGCCATTATGTTGTTATTTAAGACTGTTTGCAGGATATATCAGCTTAATGAGATTGTTGTTTAAGTATCATGACAGCAAGCTGTCATAAGACAGTGATCTATTTCAGCAAGCTATGATCATGTTATTTAGTATAACAGCAAGCCAAGATGAACAGTCCAGATTCAACAAGGAAACATATTTAAAGATAAATTTTAAGAATCTCTTTTAACGAATTGTAATGACTTCTCTATTATATTATACGTGTTTTTATATAATAATAGAGCTCATATATAAAATGTTTCAAGCATTAAAATAGTTCTCCCAATTTGTAGGAGTTTGTTTAATCATCAAACTATATCTCCTAAAAAACTGATTAAAACGTTTTCTACTCATATAAAATAGAAGAGGCGTTTACTGAACGTTAAACATTATTTCTCTCTTTTATCAAACGTATACATGAACGTTGGAAACCATCCTAACGAACTTAAACATTAGAATTAAATTCTAATCGTTGTAAGTTGTTGAGATTTTTTTGAAAGTTAATGTATGTTAATATATGAGGTTTTCTTACAGTTTTTATGATTAAGTAATTGCAGCAAGAACACCTACAACTCATTGCTTTCATTGAAACAAAAGATTCTCTTGAGCTCTTAATTATATATACACGTTAAATCTTAGAGATTCTATAGTTTGAGTTGTAATCTCTTTATTTTTTGATTTGTATTGTTTAATTTGTATTGTGAAGTTGCTGGATAGTTGGCTAAAGAAAACAAGGGTTTGGTGAACTAGTGTTAGAGAAGATTGTACTACGGGGTAGTATAGTACTTAGAGGGCAGGTTCAGAAAAAGAGTTTCAGCAAGCCATTATCAGCAGCTAGGATAAAGGGAGATATATTATTGTATCTTGTAGTTGTAAACTTATTGTGATTCAATAATATATTCTCTTTCCAAGTTGGTAAGGGATCAGGACGTAGACCATAGGGGATTAGGGGTCGAACCTGGCTAAAATTCTTGTGTGTTCTTATTACTTTTCGGCATATTATTTTCTGCACTGCATTTAGTCATCTTAGCTTACCATCATTGTCAGATTATAGTACAGTTGTGAAAATCTCAATAAGCTATTATCGGGTAAAATTTAAAACTGATCTTACTTCGCTATATTCACTTATTCACCCCCCTCTAGGTGTATTTTCATTTGGTATCAGAGCTTTTGTATACTAATCTTTTTTGGAATAGGAATAATATTCGATCAAAATGGCTGACAAATATGCCGAAGGAACCTCGGATTACCGAGCACCTCTCTTGCTTGGTACAGAAAACTATAACTGGTGAAAAGGTTGCATGAAAGTCTCCCTATCCAGGGAGCCACTAGCATTGAGAGTTGTTCAGAAGGGTACATTTGAGTTCAATGATAAAGAAGGTAAAGTAAATGATAGTGATGATCTCAAAGAGGCTGAACTACTTAAATACAGTTTCAATAGAAACGCTAGGAATTCTCTCATGAATGGGTTATGTCCTAGTGAATGTGATAAAGTCTCTTCATGCAAATCAGCTAAAGAGATATGGGATACTCTGGAATTGTATCACGAAGGATCCAAGAGCTTAAAGAAGGTGAAATTGAGCAAACTAATGAAGGAGTTTGGAAATTTCAAGCTTCGAGATGAAGAAACTATTCGAGAAAGTCAAGCTAGACTCCAGACAAATCTGAATGCCTTAAAGCAACTTGGCAAACATATCCCTCAAGAGGAAATTAACATGAAGATACCTAGTGTTGTTGCAATAACCCCAACTTTTGGGCATTTTTGAACCCTGATGAATAGTAACTTTTGCTAATTTTGCTGATTAAGGAAAATTATCAGACCACACTATATAGGAGTACTGTTATGGAAATTCTGAGATCGTATTAGTATTCTATAAAGTAAATGAGAGTATGTAAAGGTCGTCAAAATTCAAATTCAGACACTTTGATTTTTTCCTGAAAATTCACCAGATACTGAAAGAATTGAGTACAAGGTAACATGATTAGAGAGATCTAAATTCAAGGATTTTAAGATAGGATCATTAAATAAATATAAAATATTAAGAGGGTTAGGAAAGCCCAAGTAATGAGGTCCCGAATATGATCCCTCAAACGATTTACGAGAACGAGAGATAAACGAACCGCAAAACAAATAAGCGACCAAGAGACAAGCTTGTACAAGAAGCCAAAGATTATGACATCATCAAACCACAAGGTGTGGACAGGTGGAGGCAAGATGACATGTGCTTGATGACATAAGCATGGTTTAAAAGATTTTTAGCCAAGGATGATTTATGGCCATGTATTATAACCTTGATTAATAAAATCAAGTTTAGATTAACTAAACAAATAAAACATCACACCAATTAACCAAGACAAATCAAAGAAGCATTTCATCATCCTAATTTTCAAAGCTTGCTCTCGGGCAAGATAATACCAGCAACTTCAAACTGCCATATCTCCTTCAATCCTCACTCAAATATTGTGTTCAATAGCTCGTTGGAAAGATATTGATATAGCCTACAACTCTTGTTCACAAGTCTCGTCTAAATAATCAGGGTAAGACCCTCATTGGTACAGTTCTTTCACTCGGACTTTTAGAAACTTCAAAATCTAACTTTGTGTTTTCTTGATTGGTTGTGAGATCCAAGCTTGTAGAAGGATTGATCAAGGTTTTAAGGCTTCCTAGCAACTTTCCCCTCATGAATAAAGGTATAAAACTTCTGGACCTTTAAGTACTAAGTTTGTTTGCTTGAATTTTGGGATGGTTTGGATGGATGAGTAGTTGTTTGAATGATTAAGCTTGAATTGAACTTTGATTGTTAAGTAGATTAGTTGATTATGGAGATGGTATAATGTTGAATTGGATTGAGGATCTTGAGCTTATTTTTATTAGTAGCAGTAGTCTAGAGTTGGATCTTGAAGTTGTGAATGAATTGTAGTTGAAATGAATTGATTTGGAGTGGTAAAAATATTGGAAATCGTTAAGTTCTTGCCGTCATAATGCTTGATTTTCCTTAACTGTTTCTGTGCTTAATTTTAGGACCCATGAACTCACTATAAGATTCTGACCTTTGATAGTTCATGTTACGAGCTTCGTTTTGATATGTCGTTCTCCTAAATCCGAGTTACGTGCGATGAGAAACCACCGTTTTAAGTAACGGCATTTCGCGAGCGAACCCTGAAACCTCGAGTAACTTTGAGACCATAATTGAGACCCTTAAATGATTAATCAAAACACGATAGAATTATGTCAAGTTAACAAGGCAGTTATTAAAGTTCTTGCAAAAGAGTCGCCTTAAAAATTTGTAACGGTTAATTTATTAAAATAGGTGGAGCTGAGGGTACGCGAACGATTAACACAAATCGTTAAGCGTATAAGCGACCGTAAGCGACCATTAGGGTATGAGTGAGTTTTGACTAGTTTCTTAAGAGACCGTGGTCTAATTCCGGATTATGTTGTTGTTCATAGGTTATCGAAACCACTCTAAGCTTAAGTCTAACCCGGAACGCTCAGGCCAGTTTTCTACCCGTTATACTGTTGTTGTGATGTAAATATGTATATGCATTATCTTGTGATAAGTGCATGATTGTTATTAGCAAATCTTGCAATATATTGGAGCATGATATATATATATATATGCATGCCTGTTTTATAATTTTGCTATCTGATTGTTGATTGAATTATTATAAACTGCATAATACATATGCTAGAGATAGGCATTATTTGCGTATACCCTTACTATAGGGGACCCAAAAGTTAACATTTTTCTAAACCGGGAGGCGATGTTTCCGAGTATATTATATATATATATATAGTTTTCAAAACTTTTAATCGAATAATGTTTATTCAATATTTTTAAATTATAAGTGAATATTAGTTTGAATATTCATTCGAGGACTTATGACTCTGTTTTTTTTATTAAATAATATTCATTATTTTCTCAAAGAATAATGTTTCGTTATTCGCTAAGTATTTGAGAAATGATTGATATAGTCAATCATTCCTACCTTAAATATTTTCATAAAGTTATTTTCAAAACTTTTACTTGATTTGCTTTGATAAAAATTATTCATTATTTGAATATTATTTATAGCATAATATTAAGATATTTTTTGATTATCTTGGAATTGATTTATTCTATCAAATCATCCTTACTCCAAACGTTTTCAAAAATATTTTCGAGTCTTCAAAATGATTTGAAAGGTTAGAGCGGATCCCAAAACTTGTTTTCAAATTTAAGATCTTCCTTTCGAAGGGGACTTGAATACTTGCTCAAAAATCTGAGGGATCCGGCTCTGTGGTGTATTTTATATTCGCAACGAGGTTGTTGTTTTGAGAGAAAAGAATTTGATTACTTCCCCAACCTTCGGGAAGTAAGTCCGTCTAATTGAGTTGGCATAAGCGATAGGCCGGGGTACGGTCTATTAGGTGTAAGAGGCTGGGTGACAGTCCATTAATGCGTGAGTGGTCGGGTAACGGTCTAGCGCAAGGTCCTAATGCGGCCAGGGTGATGACCAGCGAGGAATTCATCCATCTACTAGTAGAAAAGATTACTAGTAGATATCAAATATCAGGTTTATGCCAAAATTTTCTTCTTTCTAAATTCATTGGATATTATAACTCCGTTTATACTTTTTATAACAGAGGTTTTCAAGGAGTGTATGAGATATATATAGGTGTATATATATATCGGGAATTAATGAAGTATCTCATAACTTCATTTCTTTTAAATGATATTTCAAAGATTGATTATATTCAAGTCTTACCTTGTAACTTCATCGATATATGATGAACTTTTGAAACTGATTATACCTTGAACGGTGGTAGTTCAAGAAGTATTCGGAGAAGATATAAGTATATTGGAGTATCTTGTAACTTCATATTTTTAATTTATATCTAGTAAATGATTGTCTTATGCATGACAAAGATTTTCAGAAAAAACATTGAGACATATATTGTTCATTTCTGTTTGACCAAGACTTTCATGAGTACTATGAAAATGCTCATATATTGTTAATTATTATACATGTTATTTTGGTGGGCTTGTTGCTCACCCTTGCTTTATTCTTTCATCACACAATAGCAACTAGACAAGATGATCAGGACCAAGCTCCCAATTCATGAGTGGATAGGAAACATTTTGCAGTTTCCTGTAGTCATTGAAGTCGCTGTAGCTGAGGTAGGAACTACTAATAGGCTAGGCTTTCAACTTTTGATGTACCTAACTTATGTATATTTATGAATTGTATTAATGATAAAAAAAATGAAAATTTATTCAGAAACCCCTTTTGAGGTGTAATGACTTATAATTATGGAATAACATGACTTGTGTTATTTTTGGTATTCGTCTCTGAGACTATAACTTGTGGTATGTATATTATGGGGTCACAGTAAGCAGTAGTTGGTTGTTTTTTTAAAGATTAAGTGTTATTAAGGGAAATGGAACTCGTGAAAACCCGGATTCCCGACCCCGGATTTTGGGGTGTTACAAAAATAGTATCAAAGCTAAGCGTTATAAACCTCAGAGATGATATGACGTTAAAATAATAAGTTCACTAAGATTATAAGAAATCTTGCCATGTTCATAGTCGGACTACCCAGCGTAGTACTGATAGTTAAAACCCCTTACAGGAAACCTTATGAATATTGTGATATAAGCGTAGTTCGTTATCGTATATGGTAGCGGGACTCCGAACCCTGAGGTTGAGGAGCAACAATGCGATGATATTTTATTACTTATTGGAGATCAGATTGTGGATCCGATAAAGCGTCCTAAAAAGGGACCGGATAGTGCTCATGTTGAGGATATAGTCGTTGAGGAGGTTGTCCCAGAAGAGATTGTTGCTGAGGAGGATCCCAAGGAGGATCCTGACAAGAGTAAAAATTTGATCACTGAGGAATTTATGACCGTAGTCAGGGCGACTACAAGAGATAGGAATTTCCGGTTACTACCGTATGTTCGTTCAAAATTTTGCAAAGATCACAGCCCGTTTAACGTGGCTTACTCGTAAGACTGAGAAGTTCGAATGGACAGAGGAATGCAAGAACAGCTTCCAAGAACTGAAGAAAATATTGGTGACGGCTCCTGCGTTGTCGTTGCCGGAGGGAAAAAAGAGATTTTGTGATTTGTAGTGACGCTTCGCACAAGGGCTTAGGGTGCGTGCTTATGCAGCACGGTAAGGTAATCACGTACGCGTCAAGACAATTAAGGGAATACGAAATTCGATATCCCACCCATGATCTTGGGCTCACAGTAATATATTTGCCCTAAATATTGGAGGCACTACTTGTATGGAGAGAAGTGCGAGATTTACACAAACCATAAAAGCTCAAGTATATTTTTACGCAGAAAGAGCTCAACATGCGCCAGAGGAGGTGGTTAGAGCTAATCAAGTATTATGATTATGAGATTATTTATCTGGCAGGTAAAGCCAATGTGGTGGCTGACACCCTTGATAGAAAGGAGAGACTCAAGATGATAATGTCTTCGGAAGAGTAGATAAAAGATTTCGAGAAAATGGAAATAGAAGTGAAGGTAACCGGAGCCAGTACTGAAAGGCTATTTGAGATTGTAATGCAGCCCGAATTATGGGAATAGATCATATTGTGCCAAGAAAAAGTGATGAATGAAGGCAGAGAGCCAATGATGGGAGAAGAGATTAATACCGAGAAAGATGATAAGGGAACAATTAGGTATTCCTACCGAATTTGGGTTCCAAACATTTAAGAGCTTAAGGACTGGATCTTAGATTAAATCCATAGTTCGAGGAATAAGATTTAGGGCAAACCCTGAATGTGACAGTCAGGGAGGTCTCCATCAAGAAAGAAGGAACCCATAACATAATGAAGTGTAAACCAAGGATTTTAACGTATAAGATAACCCCAATTATGGGAGAAGCATGAAATATTTCATACTGAGAAAACAGAAGTCAGGCAAGATATGGAGAACCAGGATGGTACTCCTATGGGGCAATTCATGGACCTGCCTAAACAAAACTTATACTTTTATCCCCAACCACCACCTTGAGGAAATAATGCGGTAGGAAATTCTTTCAGGACTTTAAGTCACTAAGCTCTCAGAGTTCCAACGAACAAGCTGATACAGTCAAGACAAGAGTCTGGATAAAGGAAATAGAGGAATCATTTAAGATTTTATATGATCGATGAAGCGCAAAAGACTATTTTTGCCACTTACCTTCCTAAGAGAGAGGAAACCCATAAGTGGAAGGCTAAGGAAGATAGAAAGATAGCATATAAAAGTTAGAGCCAGACCAAAGGAGGAAGAGTATAATGAATTATAAATCTAGGTTGTGAAATTTGTCAAGGTTCGTTTAAAGGACACGAATCCAGAGTGACAGGATGTTTGAAATCAAGAATTACGCTATATTGGTCCATGAAAGGATTGTAATAGTAATGAAAATAAGAAGACTGAAAAGGAAAGGGATATAAAGGAAATAAAGTTGAGGAATGATAAGGGAGTTAGGAATGCGAAAATCCTAAGGAACCCTATAAATAAAGATAAGAGAAGTGGGTAATCATCAAGGTGATGGTGATTGACCATGAGGTAAAGTCGAAGTTTGAAGGCATAAGGGATGCATATATGTTATCCCCTTTAAGTTGGGAGGATTCGAAGAAACCTTGAGATAGTTCGAAGGATAAATAATAAGACACAGATAGACTGAGGAGACAAAAAAGTAAGAAATTATAAAATTAGATGAAGGAAGTGACCTTCAAGAATGTGAAGTGTATGTAACACCTGTGACGTGATACCCAAAAGTGAAACACTAGGTATAAAGGATATCCCAATATTGAGAAAACTGTTGAGATAAATAATAGTTATGAATGAGGATCTATTAATAAGAAGTTCACGTTGAACATGCCCAATATCTTCCTAAACATCCCTGTTATCATTACTAAATCAGGCAAGAAAAACGGATAACCGTTATCTTTTAGAGGCCATATGGACTGGCCTCAGTTTGAATAAAGATGCTATTGTAAAATTAGGTATAGATTATCGAGCTGGGAATGATTGAATAAGATACCCTTATCAGGGATACATGACTTGATTTATCCATGTAAGGATACAAGTACCTTTTTAAAGGTGCAATTAAGGATAAAACCTCGATAACTTGATATGAACCCTAGGGGAATGCATAAAGGTTGGCATTTTACCCTTAATAGGGACAGTATGAGTTTTGACAGTATGAATTGGAAATGATTAAGGTAACAACAACCTTTAAGGATCAGTGGAGAAATTTTTCAGAAGTACATAGGCAATGGTTCTAGTATTAGTAAATGGTATTTTGATATGCCCTATATCTAGGGAATATAGGAGTAACGATTCAAGGATAACCTTAGAGGTTTTACAAGGAGAAAGGTAATATTCAAAGTTCTGAAGAATAGAAATTTTGATAAGGAAAATGATGTAATTATAATAATGCCAGGTGGGCACGTGTTGAACCATAAGAAAGTATAGATCGACCCAATGAAGGTCGAAATTGGTGAAAACAAGAAGGGCCCAAGATAAGAGACATCCTAATTATGATTGAGAGTCAGTCATGACAATATTAGCCTCTAAATACCGAGGCAATAACTTATGGAAACATGGTGATATTTTTTTCTCACCAAAGCTTAAGGAAGAGTATTTTCACACAAGCAGTGATTGGAAATGAGGTAAAAAATTTAGTTGGAAATCATTCAAAAGACACTGATTATAAAGAACTGTTACTATCTGGAAAGGCCAATAAGGTGGTTGACACTCTATGCATAAGAGAGCAATTATAGGCGCTCGTGCCAGTGGAATATAGTGATGAAGGTTAAAGCCATGAAGGTTGTATTATTGTGTGAAAATTGACATTCCTTCTGATGATTATGCGATACTTTACCGTAATAGTAGTTTAGTAATGATTTAATTCATGTAATCGCCATGAGCGGGCTATCTATCTTAGAGGGTCCTATCTTGAGATGAGCCAGGACCATGTTTCAAAAAGGACTAAACAAACCCTTGAGTTAAATCTTCTATTGAAGGCATATGATTAAGAATGGTATTAACCTGCTATCGTTGCTTTGATTGAAACTCTTCTGCAATTTTATCTGCTTTATGTCATGTATGTACATCAGGATCTGGAGTGTTCTTCATGAATCATGAATGATGATTATGTTACCTCCTTGGAAGAATTTGATACGACAGGTATGGACTTCGTATGGTTAGCTATTAAGATTCCAAGGAAAACAAATGACTACCGTAGGTCCGTGGTGGACTATAGTAATGCATCAACGATTCTTTGAATAATGAGACGATAACAACCGTGAGAGTTGTATTGTAATGGATGTTAAGAATGAGTACCACTAATCGGGTCGTGGTGATGTATAAGTTATCATTGATAGACTAGTTAAGTCAATTATCTACCTATTGAATATTTATTCCTTCTTATCAATAGAGAGTCGTATTACTATACGAGGAAGGTTGCAGTGCAAGCATAAAATTCTAGTAACGATGATGTCTAGAATGAAATCCCAGATTCGATTTTTACTGTCGAGGGAGTTTCAACGGTGATTGTTTATAAGCTCGAGCAAGAGCATGGGTTCATAGAACGATGGATGGAATAGTAAAAGATTCAGGAACATGAATTACAATGCTATAATATTTAATGTTGAGATATATACATACATATTTTTTGTTCTGTTATGATAAACCTCTATAGTTCAGAGGTAGACTCCAAGCCAGATGTTTTGTGGCAATATTTTTATATAATTCTCTTAAATTCTTTCTTTTCTCTTCTTTTCATTTTCGTGTAAACTGAGAAGAACAACCCTTCCAGAAGGGGAGGTATTACCGAATGACTATCTATATATGTGATAGAAGCCTAGTAGGATACCACATGTTGTTTAATTTCTTGTCAAGTATTAAAGGATGTGTAATAACCCCAATTTTTGGAATTTTTGAAACCCTGATGAATAGTAACTTTTGCTGATGATGCTGATTAAGGAAAATTATCAGACCCCACTATTTAGGAGTACTGTTATGGAAATTCTAAGATCGTATTAGTATTCCATAAAGTAAATAAGTGTATATAAAGATCGTCAAAATCCAAATTCAAACACTTTGATTTTTTCCGAAAAATCCACCAGATACCGAAAGAATTGAGAATAAGGTAACATGATAAAAAGGATTTAATTTCAATAATTATAAGAGAGGATTATAAAAGGAATATAAAATATTGAGAAAGGTTTGGGGAACCCAAGTAATAAGATCCCGGATATGATCCCTCAAACGATAAACGAGAACGAAAGTTAAGCGAACCGTAAAACAAATAAGCGACCAAGAGACAAGCTTGAACAAGAAGCGAAGGATTGTGACATCATCACACTACAAGGAGAAGACATGTGGCAATAGGATGACACAAGCATGGTGACATAAGCATGACAAGGAGAAGTGTTTTGTTGGATGATTCTAGGCCAAGTAAAAGTTACCATGGTAAATTCCATGTAACCAAGCAAACAATTCATTTTCTCTCTTTTTCTTCATGAAGCTCTCGGCCCTTTCCCTTTTTCAAAGAAAAAAAATTGCAAAATTTAAGCTTCACTCCATAAACAAATCCAAGGTAATTTCCTTACCTTCTTGATGATTAGATAAGCATATCCTAGGAGTTTAAGCTTCCAATTCTTCATGAATCTCTTTCAATAATTCAAGGAAGAAGATGGTGAATAGTAACTTTCAAAAATTAACTTTAGTTTTCTTGAATTTTTATGAAAGTTTAAGGTTATACAAGCAAGGATCAAGGTTCCTTTAGGCATTCAAAGCTCTTGTGTTGTGTTAAAAAGCTTCAAGAAGGTATAAACTCCAAACCCTAGCCTTAGTTTTGAGTTTTTAGGAATGGTTATGATTGATATAGTATATGAGAAGCATGATGCTTGTTTGTTTAAAGTTTGGTTGAGTTTGTAGAGATTTTGATGGTTGAATATTGCTTATTAGTTAATGAACCTTAGTATGGTTAGTAGCTTTTGTTGTGATTGAATGAGTTGGATAAAACATGAAGTAATGGACTGATGTAGTGTGGTTTGGAGGGATTTTGGTTGTAATGATGATTGTGGGTTGATTTGTGGATTGATTGGAGTAGTTAAAATTTGGAAATCGCGTAAACAGAGACTGTTTTTGTTCTTAACATCAGGACCCGTGAACTCACTGTTAGGTTTTGACCATTGCCATGATTAGATATTTCATGTTGCGAGATTCGTTTTGATATGTGGTTCGCTTGAATCCGATGTACGGTTTAGGAGAAACGACCATTTTAAGTAACGGCGTTTCGTGAACGAACCATTACCCCTCTCCTTACTTTGGAACCTTGGTTAAGGCCCATAAATGACTAATTGGAGTATGAAACAATTATGTAAAGTGGGTTAGGCAGTTGGAAGAGTACTCGCGAAAGAATCGCCTTAAAATTCTTAATGGTTAATTTATTAAAAATGGTGGAGCCGAGGGTACTCGAGCGACTTAAGTGAATCGTTAAGCGCAAAAGTGAACGTTAGGGTCTAATTGGTTAAAGTCTAGATTCTTAAGCAACTTTGGTTTAATTCCAACTTATATGTTGTTTATAGGTTACCAGACTCGTCCCAGTTCTTTTACCACCCCCAGTCGTTCAGGCAAGTTTTTTACCCGTTATACTGTTGTGGTGATGTATATATGTATATGCATTATCTTGTGATAAGTGCATGATTGTTATTAGCAAATCTTGCGATATATTGGAGCATGTGATATGGTATATATGCATGTTTGTTTCGTAATCTTGATATCTAATTGTTGATTCAAATGCTTATAAGTTGCATATTACCTATGCTAGTGATAAGCAGTAGTTGCGTACAGTGTAGGGGACCCAAATGTGAACATATTTCTAAACCGGGAGTCGATGTTCCCGAGTATAATATATATATATATATATATATTTATATATATATGGATATAGTTTTCAAAATTATTAATCGAATAAGGTTTATTCGATAACTTTATTTTATTTAGTGAATATTATTTTGAATATTCATTCGAGGACTTATGACTCCGCTTATTTTATTAAATAATATTCTTTATTTTATTAAAGAATAATGTTTTGATATTTCAAACTTATTTTCGAGCATTCAAATAAAGATCGTACTTTCGTATAAGTATATCTTTGGTTATTTATTTTTCATTTCAAGTATGGGTTTTAAAACTTCTACTTCAATTATTTTTATAAGGATTATCCTTATGGGAATATTATTTAAATAATAATATTAAGATATTTTCTAATGTATCGGGACTGATTTATTTCATTAAATCAGCATTACTCCAAACATTCTTAAAAAAAATTTGAGTCTTCAAAATGATTTTAAAAGTTAGAGCAGATCCCAAAACTCATTTTTATATTTAAGATCTTCTTTTCGAAGGGGATTTAAATACTCGCTCAAAACCTGAGGGATCCGGCTCTGTGGTGTATTCTATATTCGCAACGAGGTTGCTGTTTTGAGAAAACATCTTTATTATTTGCCCAACATTCGGGAAGTAAGTCCATCTATTTGAGTCGGCATAAGCAACATGGGCTCAGTGGGCGTCCATGAAAGTGTAAGTGGCTCAGTGGGAGTCTATCAATGCGTAAGTGGCTGAGTGGCAGTCCGGCATAGGTCCAAATGCGGCCAGGGTGATGACCAGTGGGGAATTCGTCCATCTACTAGTAGAAAAGGTTATTTATTGGTATCTTTGCCTGATCAGCAAGATATCAGGTTTATGCCAAGGTTTTCTCCTTTCTAAATTCATTGGATATTACAACTCTGTTTATAATTTTCATAATAGAGGTTTTCAAGGAGTGTATGAAATGTATATATATATAGGTGTATATATATATCGGGACTTAATGAAGTATCTCGTAACTTCATTATTTATAATGATATTTCAAGGATTGAATCTATTCAAATCTTATCTTGTAGTCTCATCTATGTGATGAAATTTTGAAACGGATTATACCTTGAACGGTGGTAGTTCAAGTAGTATTCGGAAAAGATATAAGTATATTGGAGTATCTCGTAACTTCACCTTTTCAACTTATATCTGGTTAATGATTATCTTATATATGAGAAAAACGTTGAGACAAGGTTAGATATATGAGATCACCTTGCAACGATATTTTTATACAGTTATAAACTGGAACTCTGTGTATATTATGCATGGCCGAGGATTTCAAAGATTTTGAAAAGTATATATACATATATACTAAATATTAATGCGACTTGGTCGCATTAAAAGGTCAAACTTGGTTCAATTCTTCTTGACCAAGACTTTCATGAGTGCTATGAGAATGCTCATATATTGTTAATCATTATACATATTATTTTGGTGGGCTTGTTGCTCACCCTTGCTTTCTTCTTTCATCACACAACAACAGCTAGACAAGATGAACAAGATCAAGCTCCCAATTCGCGAGCGGATAGGAAACGTTTCGCAGTTTCCTATAGGCGTTGATGTCGCCGTAGCTGAGGTAGGAACTACCAATAGGCTAGGTTTTCAACTATTGAAGAACCATACTTATGTATATTATGAATTGTAATAATGGCAAGGAATATGTAAAATATTCAGAAACCCTTTTGAGGTGTAATGACTTATAATTGTGGAATAAAATGACTTGTGTTATTTTTGGTATTCATCTCTGAGACTATAACTTGTGGTGTGTGTGTATATTGTGGGGTCACAGTACGCAGTAGTTGGTTGAATGTTAAGATTAAGTATTGATAAGGGAAATGGAACTCGTGACTACCCGAATCTCCGACCCCAGATTTGGGGGTGTTACAAAAATGGTATCAGAGCTAAGCGTTATAAACCTCAGAGATGATGTGGCGTTAAGATAATAAGTTCACTAAGATAATAAGAACTCTTGCCAAGTTCATAATCGGGCTACCTAACGTAGTACTGACAGTTAAAACCCTTATGGGAACCCTTATAAATATCGTGATAGAAGCGTATTTCATTATCGTATATGGTAGCGGGACTCCGAACCCTGAAGTTTAAGAGCAATAATATGATGATGTTTTACTACATATTGGGGATCAGATTGTGGATCCAATGGAGCACCCTAAGGAGGGACTAGATGATGTTCATATTAAGGATGTAACAATTAAGGATGTTATCCCAGAAGGGATTGTTGCTAAGGAGGATCTCGTGAAGGATCCTAACAAGAATGAAGAGATAATCGCTAAGGAATAAATGACCATGGTCAGGGCGACTACCAGAGGTAGGATTGGCAGGTTACTACCGGAGGTTCGTTCAAGTTTGCAAAGATAGTAGCCCCTTTAACGTGGCTTACTCGTAAGACTGAGAAGTTTGAATGGACAGAGAAATACGAGAACAGCTTTCAAGAACTGAATCAAAGATTGGTGACGGCCCCTATGTTGGCATTGCTGGATGGAAAAAGGAGATTTTGTGATTTGTATTGACGCTTCACATAAGGAATTAGGGTGCTCTTATACAACACAACAAGGTAATCGCGTACGCGTCAAGATAATTAAGGGAATATAAAATTCGATATCCCCACCCATGAGCTTGGGCTCGTGGCAATAGTTTTGCCTTAAAGATTGGAGGCACTACTTGTATGGAGAGAAATGCGAGATTTACACAAGCCATAAGTGCTCTAGTGCATTTTCACGCAGAAAGAGCTCAACATGCGCCAGAAGAGGTGGTTAGAGCTAATCAAGGATTACGATAATGAGATTCTTTATCATCCAGGGAAAGCCAAAATGGTGGCTAATGCCCTTAGTATAAAGGAGAGACTCAAGATGAAAATGTCTTTGGGAGAGTTGATAAGAGATTTTGAGAAAATGGAAATTGAAGTGAAGGTAACCGGAGCCGGTACCGAAACGTTGTTTGAGATTGCAATACAACCCGAATTATCGAAAAAGATCATATTGTGCCAAGAAAAAGTGATTAATAAAGGCAGAGAGTCAATGACTGGAGAAGAGATTAATACCAAGAAAGATGATAAGGGAATAACGAGGTATTCCTACAAAATTTGGGTTCCAAACGTTTAAGAGCTTAAGGACTGGATCTTAGATGAAATCCATAGCTCGGGGAATAATACTTAGGGCAAAGCCCGAATGTGATAGTCAGGGAGGTTGCCATTAAGAAAGAAGGAGCCCATAACATAATAAAGTGGAAAACAAGAATTTTAACGTATAAGATAACCCCAAGTATGGGAGAAGGATGAAACATTTCATACTAAGGAAAAAGAAAGTCGAGTAAGGAAAGGAGACCCGAGACGGTACTCTTATACGGCAATTCATGGACCTGTCTAAAAAGAACTTAGACTATTATCCCCAACCACCACCCTGAGGAGATAGTACGGTGGGAAATTCTTTCAGGACCTTTAAGTCGCTAAGCTCTCAGAGTTCCAAGGAACAAGCGAACCCAGTATAAGCGAGATCCTAGCTAAAGGAAATATAAGAATCATTTGAGATTCTAAATGATGGACGAATCACAAAAGACTGTTTTTATCACTTACCCTCCTAAGAGAGAGGCCACCCGCTGTGAAAGACCAAGAAAGGCACGGAGCCAGAGGTTAGAATAAACTGATTAAAGTTCAGTCAATTGTTTTCGGGAAAGTAATTTCCAAGGTTATGGAGATAGTGTAAAAGCTTTAGAGCCAGAACAAAGGCGGATGAGTATGATGAATTATGAAGCTAAGTTGTAAAAGTTTTAAGGATTCGTTCTGAGGACAAGAATCCCAGAACGACGTGATGCTTGAAGTCAATGATTAGTGGGTTCATGAAATGATTGTAAGAGAAAGGAAAATAAAGAGAAGCTGAAGTGGGAAGAAATAAAAAGGCAATACAGTTTGAGGAATGATAAGGGAGTTGGGTATGAGGAAACCCTAAAGACTCGTAGCAATAGAAATAGAAAAGTATGTAATCGTCAGGATGAGGGTGATTCACTATAAGTTAAAGTTGATGGTCGAAGGCATAAGAGATACATATATTTTATCCCCTGTAAGTTGGGAGGATTCGAGGAAACCTTGAGATAGTTCGAAGGATAAATAATGAGACGCGGATAGACTGAGGAGACAAGAAGGTAAGAAATTAGGAAAATCTGATGAAGGAAGTGACCTTTAAGAATGTGAAGTGTAAGACCGGTGGCATGATACCCAGAAAGGGAGATGCCAGGTATAAAAGATATCCCAACATTGAGATGACTGTTGAGATAAACAACAAAAGTAAATAAGGAATTATTAAGAAGAAGTTCACGTTGAACACGATCAATATCTTCCAGAACATCCTTGTTATCGTTACCAAATTAGGCAAGAAAAGCGGATAACCGTTGTTATCTTTTGAAGGCCATATTGATTGACCTCATTTTGAATACAGATGTTATTGTGAAATTAGGCATATACTATCGAGGTGGGAATGATTGAATAAGACACCCTTATCAGGGATATATGACTTGATTTATCCATGGAAGGATGCATGTACCTTTTTAAAGGTGGAATTAAGGATAGAACATCTGTAACTTAAAATGAATCCTAGGGGAATGCATAAAGGTTGGCATTTCACCCTTAATAGGGATAGTATGAGTTTTGACAGTATGAATTAGAAATGATTAAGGTAACAACAACCTTTAAGGATCAGTGGAGAAATTTTTCAGAAGTGTATAAACAATGGTTCTAGTATTAGTAAATGGTATCTTGATATGCCCTGTGCCTAGGGTGTACCTGATAAAGGATTTAAGGATAACCTTAGAGGTTTTACAAGGAGAAAGGTAATATTCAAAGTTCTCAAGAATAGAAATTTTGATGAAGGAAACATGGCGTAAATATAATAATGCCAGGTGGGCACGTGTTAAACCATAAGAAGTATAGATTGAACCAATGATGGTCAGAATTGTTAAAGCAAGAAGGGGCCAAGATAAAAGACGTCCTAGGTATGATCGAGAGTCAGCCATGATAATGTTTACATTTAAAGACTAAGGCAGTGACTTATGGAAAAAAATGGAGATTTTTTTTTATTATTTTATCACAAGGACTTAAGAAAAGCATTTTCACATAAGCAGTGATTTGAAATGAGGTAGAAAATTTAGTTGGAGGTGGTTAAAATGACATTGATTATAAGGAAATTTTATTATCAGGAAAGGCCAAAGAGGTGGCCGACACTTTAAGTGTAAGAGGACAATTATAGGCGCTCGTGCCAGAGGAATACAGTGATGATGGTTAAAGCCGTGAAGATTGTATTATGGTTTGAAAGATTGACATTCCTTCTGATGATTGTGTGATACTCAACCGTGATAGTAGTTTGGTAAAGATTTAATTTATGTAATCGCCATGAGCGGGCTATCTAACTTATAAGGTCATATCTTGAGATAAGCCGGGACCATATTACGAAAGGTCTAAATGAACCTTTGAGCTTTATGTCTCCTAATAAAGACATATGGTTAATAATGGTATTAACCTGCTATCGTTGCTTTGATTGAAACTCTTCTGCAATTTTATCTGCTTCATGTCATGAATGTACGTCAGGATCAGGAGTGTTCTTCATGAATCATGAATGGTGATTATGTTACTTCCTTAGAAGAATTCTATATGACATGTATGGACTCCGTATGGTTAGATATTAAGATTTCATGGAAAGTGAATAACGACAGTAGGTCAGTGGTGGACCATAGTAATGCAACAATGATTCTGCGAGTAATGAGCCGACTACAACCGTGAGAGTTGTATTGGAATGGATGTTGAGATTGAGTACCACTAATTGGGTCGTGTTGACGTATAAGTTATCTTTGATAGAAAAACTAGGTTGATTATTTACATGTTGAATACTTATTCCTTCTTATCAATAGAGAGTCGTATTACTATACGAGGAAGGTTGTTGTACAAGCATAAAATTCTATTAACGATGATATCTAGAACGAGATCCCAGATTCGATTTTCGATGACGAGGGAGTTTCAAAGGTGATTGTGTATAAGCTCGAGCAAGAGCTTGGGTCCATAGAATGATGGACAGAATAGCAAAATTATTTAGGCATGTGAAATACGATACTATAATACTTGATGTTGATATATATACATATATGTTTTGTTCTCCTATGACAAACCTCTATAGTTCAGGGGTAGATTCCAAGCCAGATATTTTGTGGCAGTATTCTTTTCATATACAATTCTCTTCAATTCGTTCTTTTCTCTCCTTTTCATTTTGTATAAGCTGAGAAGAACAACCCTTCCAGAAGGGGAGGTATTGCCGAATGACTATCTATCTGTGTGATAGAAGCCTAGTAGGATACCACATGTTGTTTAATTGTTTTTCAAGTACTAAAGGCTGGCCACCTTCTGTACTAACTATGCAATAGAACAAGTGTTCATGATCATAATGATCTCTCTATAAATTCTTTTACTTCTATACGAAGGACCAAGCTTTCGAAGATGGAGGCAGCTAGAGATGAAGTGGTACCAAGTACGGTGGTATTCCAATTCTAACGCGTTCGTGATACTAAGGTTGACGTGATTATTAAAAGGTTATAAAACTCTAGCGAGTAAAGGTATATCTAGAATAGTATTCAGTACGGAAGATATTACCGATTACGCACTGGAAAAGAATGGGTATTGAGAAGCAAAAGCTATAATGCTAGAAGCTATGATGATAGTCTGTGCAATAGACTTGAAAGAATTTGGAATGATCACTTAACGCGGATTGAGTTTTCTTATGATAATAGATCGTATGTCAGTATCGAGATATCGCCTTATGAGATCCTTGGGGGAAGACAATGTCGATCTCCCTTATATTAGGATGAAGTTGTAGAGCACAAGATGCTCGGACTCGCAGTAGTCCAAAGGACCAAGGATATAATAGATCTAATCAGAGGACGGCTGGTAGTAGCCCAAGATGGACATAAGAAGTATGTTGATTTGACACGAAAGGACAAAGAATAGGAAGTAGGGGACCTAGTGATGTTATAAGTATTCCCTTAGAAAGGATGGATGAGGTTTGGAAAGAAAGGAAAGCTAAGCCCACGAATTGTTGGACCCTTGGATATATTAAGACGTATTAGGAAGTTAGCATATGAGCTAGCCCTACCCCCGAACATGTAGCAAGTTCATAACGTGTTCCACGTATCAATGATCAGGAAGTGTAATTCGGATGCCAGACAAATAGGGGCATATGACCGCATAGACATGCAACCGGACGTAACCTATATGGAGCAACCAGGAAGGGTTATAGATTGAAAAGAAACAAGTGCTTAGGAGAAGGGTTATCAAACTAGTCAGAGTTTGATGGTAGAACCACAACGTGGGAAAATTTACTTGAGAGTTAGAAAGTGCAATGCTAAGAGAGTATCCCTATTCATTTTTTATCTGATTCCGGGACGGAATCCTTTTAAGGAGGGGAGACTGTAATAACCCCAATTTTTTGAATTTTTAAAACCCTAATGAATAGTAACTTTTGCTGATGTTGCTGATTAAGGAAAATTATCATACCCCACTATATAGGAATACTGTTATGGAAATTCTAAGATCGTATCAGTATTCCAAAAAGTAAATAAGTGTATGTAAAGATCGTCAAAATCCAAATTCAAATACTTTGATTTTTTCCGAAAAATCCACCAGATACCGAAAGAATTGAGTATGAGGTAACATGCTAAAAAGGATTTAAATTCAAGGATTATAAGAGAGGATCATAAAAGGAATATAAAATATTGAGAAAGGTTAGAGGAACCCAAGTAATAAGATCCCGAATATGATCCCTCACACGATAAACGAGAACGAAAGTTAAGCGAACCGTAAAACAAATAAGCGACCAAGAGACAAGCTTGAACAAGAAGCCAAGGATTGTGACATCATCACACTACAAGGAGAAGATATGTGGCAATAGGATGACACAAGCATGGTGACATAAGCATGACAAGGAGAAGTGTTTTGTTGGATGATTCTAGGCCAAGTAAAAGTTACCATGGTAAATTCCATGTAACCAAGCTAAACACCACACAAAAACACCAAGCAAGCAAAAAATTCATTATCTCTATTTTTCTTCATGAAGCTATCGGCCCTTTCCCTTTTTCAAAGAAAAAAATTGCAAAATTCAAGCTTCACTCCATAAACAAATCCAAGATAATTTTCTTAGCTTCTTGATGATTAGATAAGCATATCCTAGGAGTTTAAGCTTCCAATTCTTCATGAATCTCTTCCAATAATTCAAGGAAGAAGATGGTGAATAGTAACATTCAAAAATTAACTTTAGTTTTCTTGATTTTTTATGAAAGTTTAAGGTTATACAAGCAAGGATCAAGGTTCCTTTAGGTATTCAAAGCTCTTGTGTTGTGTTAAGAAGCTTCAAGAAGGTATAAACTCCAAACCATAGCTTTAGTTTTGAGTATTTAGGAATGGTTATTATTGATATAGTATATGAGAAGCATGATGCTTGTTTTTTTAAAGTTTGGTTGAGTTTATAGAGATTTTGATGGTTGAATCTTGGTTATTAGTTAATGAACCTTAGTATGGTTAGTAGCTTTTGTTGTAATTGAATGAGTTGGATAAAACATGAAGTAATGGACAAATGTAGTGAGTTTTGGAGGGATTTTGGTTATAATGATGATTGTGGGTTAATTTGTGGATTGATTGGAGTAGTTAAAATTTGGAAATCGCGTAAACATAGCCGTCGTAATGCTCGATTTACCTTAGACTGTTTTTGTTCTTAACGTCAGGACCCGTGAACTCACTGTTAGGTTTTGACCATTGCCATGATTAGATAGTTCATGTTGCGAGCTTCGTTTTGATATGTGTTTCGCTTGAATCCGATGTACGATTTAGGAGAAACGACCATTTTAAGTAACGGCGTTTCGCGAATGAACCATTACCCCTCGCCTTACTTTGAAACCTTGGTTAAGTCCCTTCAATGACTAATTGGAGTATGAAACAATTATATAAAGTGGGTTAGGAAGAGTACTCGTGAAAGAATCGCCTTAAAATTCTTAATGGTTAATTTATTAAAAATGGTGGAGCCGAGGGTACTCGAGCGACTTAAGTGAATCGTTAAGCGCAAAAGTGAACGTTAGGGTCTAATTGGTTAAAGTCTAGATTCTTAAGCGACTTTGGTTTAATTTCAACTTATATGTTGTTTATAGGTTACCAGACTTGTCCCAGGCCTTTTACTACCCCCAGTCGCTCAGGCAAGTTTTCTACCCGTTATACTGTTGTGGTGATGTATATATGTATATGCATTATCTTGTGATAAGTGCATGATTGTTATTAGCAAATCTTGCGATATATTGGAGCATGTGATATGGTATAATCTTGATATCTAATTGTTGATTCAAATGCTTATAAGTTGCATAATACCTATGCTAGAGATAAGCAGTAGTTGCATATAGCCTTAGTATAGGGGACCCAAAGGTGAACATATTTCTAAACCGGGAGTCGATGTTCCCGAGTATAATATATATATATATATATATATTTATATATATATGGATATAGTTTTCAAAACTATTAATCGAATAAGGTTTATTCGATAACTTTATTTTATTTAATGAATATTATTTTGAATATTCATTCAAGGACTTATGACTCCGCTTATTTTATTAAATAATATTCTTTATTTTATTAAAGAATAATGTTTCGATATTTCAAACTTATTTTCGAGCATTCAAATAAAGATCGTACTTTCGTATAAGTACATCTTTGGTTATTTATTTTTCATTTCAAGTATGAGTTTTAAAACTTCTAATTTAATTATTTTTATAAGGATTATCCTTATGGGAATATTATTTAAATAATAATATTAAGATATTTTCTAATGTATCGGGACTGATTTATTTCATTAAATCAGCATTACTTTAAACATTCTTAAAAATGTTTTCGAGTCTTCAAAATTATTTTAAAAGTTAGAGCGGATCCCAAAACTTATTTTTATATTTAAGATCTTCCTTTCGAAGGGGATTTAAATACTCGCTCAAAACCTGAGGGATCCGACTCTGTGGTGTATTTTATATTCGCAACGAGGTTGCTGTTTTGAGAAAATATCTTGATTACTTGCCCAACATTTGGGAAGTAAGTCCATCTATTTGAGTCGGCATAAGCAACATGGGTTCAATGGGCGTCCATGAAAGTGTAAGTGGCTCAGTGGGAGTCCATCAATGCGTAAGTGGCTGAGTGGCAGTCCAACATAGGTCCAAATGCGGCCAGGGTGATGACCAGTGGGGAATTCGTCCATCTACTAGTAGAAAAGGTTACTTATTGGTATCTTTGCCTGATCAGCAAGATATCAGGTTTATTTCAAGGTTTTCTCCTTTCCAAATTCATTGGATATTACAACTCTGTTTATAATTTTCATAACAGAGGTTTTCAAGGAGTGTATGAAATGTATATATATATAGGTGTATATATGTAACACCCCCAGATCCGGGGTCGGGGATCCGGGTCGTCACGGTCTTTCTTTCCACAATATCACTTCACTTAATTAATAATAATAACCTTATGCTGTGACCCCACACTAACACACACCACAACCCGTTATAGTCTCAGAGATGAAATTTAAATAAGTACAAGTCTTTGAATCCATAATTTAAAAGTTATTACAACCCAAAATGATTACTTGATAAATTTACAGTTAATTGCCATTATCTGCCACAAGTTATAATTATACATAATTGATTCTCAAAAGTAGATGGTCTGATCTATAATAGATCTACCTCTGCAGCTATAGCAGCTACAACATCAACGGGAAGACGCGGGACGCTTCCCACGCGCTTGCGCTGGGTCTGCTGGAGTCTGGCCATCTTTCCTAACTGTTGTTGTGTGATGAAGAAATAAAGCAAGGGTGAGCAGCAAGCCCACCAAAATAATATGTATAATGATTTACAATATATGAGCCTACTCATAATACTCATGAAAGTCTTGGTCAAAAGAAATGAACCAAGTTTGATATCTTAATGCGATGAAGTCGCAAAATATTCAGTATATATACATATATACTTTTCAAAATATTGGAAGTCCTCTTCCATGCATAATATACACAAAATCCCAGTGTATAACTGTATATATAAAAAAATATCGTTGCAAGGTGATCTCATACATCTAACCTTGTCTCAACGTTTTTCTGAAAATCTTTGTCATTCATAAGACAATTATTAACTAGATATAAGTTTAAAAGATGAGGTTACCAAATACCCCAATATAATTATATCTTTCCCAATACTACTTGAACTACCACCGTTCAAGTTATAATTAGTTTCAAAAGTTCATCACATAGATGAGACTACAAGACAAGATTTGAATAGATTCAATCTTTGAAATATTATTGAATGAAAAAGTTATGAGATACTTTATTTAGTCCCGATATATATATATCCACATATATATATCTCTAAAACATTTCCTGGAACCTCTGTTATGTAAAGTATGAACAGAGTTGCAATATCCAATGAATTTGGAAGGAAAAGAAAACCTTTGGCATAAACCAGATATCTTGCTGATCAGGCAAAGATACCCACAAGTAACCTTTTCTACTAGTAGATGGACGAATTCCCCACTGGTCATCACCCTGGTCATAATTAGGACCTTATGCTGGACTGCCACTCAGCCACTTATGCATTTGATGGACTCCCACTGAGCCACTTACACTATCATGGACGCCCACTGAGCCCATGTTGCTTATGCCGACTCAATAGATGGACTTACTTCCCGAACGTTGGGTAAGTAATCAATTCATTTACCAAAACTGCAACCTTGTTGCGAATATAAAATACACCACAGAGCCGGATTCCCCAGGTTTTGAACGAGTATTTAAATCCCCTTTAAAGGAAGATCTTAAATATAAAAATGAGTTTTGGGATCCGCTCTAACTTTTAAAAATCATTTTGAAGACTCGAAAACACTTTAAAGAGTGTTTGGAGTAAAGCTGATTTAATGAAGTAAATCAGTCCCCAGAATATTTAGAAAATGACTGAATATTATTATTTAAATAATATTCCCATAAAGAATAATCTTTATAAAAATAATTGAAGTAGAAGTATTAAAACTTATACTTGAAACGAGTATTAAATAACCAAAGATATACTTATATGAAAGTATTATCTTTATTTGAATAATCGAAAATAAGTTTGATTATTAACACCTTATTCTTTAATAAAATAAAGAATATATTTCAGCAAATAATCGGAGTCATAGATCCTCAAATGAATATTCAAATAATATTCATTAAATAATATAAACTGAGTCATAAGCCCTCGAATGAATATTCAAATAATATTCAATTAATAAAATAAAAGGAGTCATAAGTCCTCCGATGAATATTCAAATCATATTGAAATAACAAAATAAACTGAGTCATAACCCTCGAATGAATATTCAAATGATATTCAATTAATAAAGTAAAAGGAGTCATAAGTCCTCGAATGAATATTCAAAATAATATTTATTAATAAAATAAACGGAGTCACACGCCTTCGAATAATATTCGAAATAATATTCAATAATAAAATAAAGTTAAAGTTATCGAATAAATCTTATTCGATTAATAGTTTGGAAAAACTATAACCATATATATATAAATATATATATATATATATCCATATCCATATATATACAAAATCTACTCGGGATCCTCGACTCCCGGTTTTAGAAAATATTTTCACCTTTGGGTCCCTATACTAAGGGTATATGCAAGATACCGCTATCCTCTAGCATAGGTATTATCAACTGAACCAACAGATATATATTTCAAGAATATGAAACAGGCATGCATATATATACCATATCACATGCTACAATATATCGCAAGATTTTGCTAATTAACCAACATGCATCTATCGCAAGATAATGCAAATACATATATTCATCACAACAACAGTATAACGGATAGAATACTTGCCTGAGCGACTGGGGGTTACGAATGGCTCGGGACGAGTCTGGTAACCTATAAACAATAAGTAAGTTGTAATTAAACCAAAGTCACTTGTAAATCTATACTTTAACTAACTTAGACTCTAACGCTTGTTTTGCGCTCACTGATTCGCTTAAGTCACTCGGGTACCCTCGGCTCCACCATTTTTAATAATTTAACCTTTACGAGTTTTAAAGCGATTCCTTCGCGAGTGTCTTACCAACTGCCTAACACACTTACCATAAATGTTTCATACATTAATTAACCCTTTTTGGTCTTTAACCTATGTTTCAAAGTAAGGCGAGGGAAAAAGTTTCGTTCGCGAAACGCCGTTACTTGAAACGGTCGTTTCTCCTAAACCGTGCATCGGAATCGAACGTACTACATATCAAAACGAAGCTCGTAACATGAGCTATCTAAACATGGCAGTGGTCATAATCTAGCAGGGGGTTCTCGGGTCCTAATGTTATGCACAAAAACAGTCTACAGAAAATCGGACGTTACGACGGCTATGTTTACGCGATTACCAATATTTATACCACTCCAATTCTTTACCAATTCACTACAAACCACCCAACCATCATCAATACATCAAACACAACTTATATCAAGGCAAAGTCAGTCCATAATCTCAAGGTTTTCCAACTTATTCAACCACAAACATGATCTACTAACCATAACTTAAGATTCATTAACCATTAACCAAGATTCATATCCAAAATCACCACAAATCCAACCAAACTATCTAACATACATGGATCTTGATATACATACATGGATATTTCTATATATACATTAATCCATCCATGAACTCATCAAAACTCAAAGTTCAAACTATAAGTTAAAGGTGAAAGTTGTTTATACCTCCTTGAAGCTTCCTAACACAACCCAAGAGCTTTGAATGCCTAAAAGAACCTTGATCCTTGCTTGTATAACCTTAATCTTTCATAAAAATTCAAGAAAAATAAAGTTATTTCTTGAAGGTTACTATTCACCATCTTCTTCCTTGATTTATTGGAAGAGATTGTGAAGGAATTAGGAGCTTAAACTTATAGCATATCCATCTCTATGTACAAGGAAGCTTAGATAATTACCTTGTGATTTAACAATGCTTGGAACTTGATTTTTGAAATTCTTGGCCTTGAAAAAGATGAAAAGCCGAGAGCAAGATGATGAGAATGAAATGATTTTGTGTTTTTTGATTTATTTGGCTTAGCTTGGTTGCTTTTTGTTTTGTTTTTGGTTAATTACCTTAATAACCTTATATTTGTGTGGTTATAAACCAACCACACCTCCTCCTTCCCTATGTCATGCTTACATCACATTGCTATGTCATCCTCCCTTCCTTGTCCTCTTCTCATTGGTTGGGTGACATCACTTCCTCTAATCCATTTGCTTAACTTCCTAATTGTTTGCCTAATGACCGCTGATCTGTTATACGGTTCGCTTAACTTTCGTTTTCGTTTATCGTTTGAGGGATCATACCCGGGATCTTATTACTTAGGTTCCCTTAACCTTTCTCAATATATTATATTCCTTTTATGATCCTCTCCTATAATCCTTTAATTTAAATCCTTTTTATCCTGTTACCTTATACTCAATTCTCTCCGTATCTTGTGGATTTCCGGGAAAAATCAAAGTGTTCGGAATTGGATTCTGACGATCTTTACATACACTTATATACCACATAGAGTACTAATAATATCCCATAAGATCAATAACAGAACCCCTACATAGCGTGGCATGAAAAGTTTTCTCGTTCAGCAGAAACACTATTCATAAGGGTTTCAAAATTTCTCAAAAATTGGGGTTATTACAGTCTCCCCTCCTTAAAAGGATTCCGTCCCGGAATCAGATAGAAAACAAATGGGGATACTTTCTTAGCATTACACTTTCTAACTCTCGAGTCAATTTTCCACATTGTGGTTCTACCACCAAACTCTGCCTAGTTTGATAATCCTTCTCCTAAGCACTTGTTCCTTTTCACTCTATAACCCTTCCTGGTTGCTCCATATAGGTTACGTCGGGTTGCATATCTATGCGCTCATATGCCCCTATTTGACTGGCATCCGAATTACACTTCCTTAACATTGATACGTGGAACACGTTATGAACTTGCTACATGTTCGGGGTTAGGGCTAGCTCATATGCTAACTTCCCAAACGTCTTAATATATCCAAGGGTCCAACAAATTGTAGACTTAGCTTTCCTTTCTTTCCGAACCTCATCAATCCTTTCCAAGGGATACCTATAACATTACTAGGTCCCCTATTTCATACTCTTTATCCTTTCGTGTCAAATCAACATACTTATCATGTCCATCTTGGGCTACTACTAGCCGTCCTCTGATTAGATTTATCATATCCTTGGTCCTTTGGACTACTGCGGGTCCGAGCATCTTGCGCTCTACAACTTCATCCTAACGTAAGGGAGATCGATATTGTCTTCCCTCAAGGATCTCATAAGGCGACATCTCGATAGTGACATATGATCTATTGTCGTAAGATAACTCAATCCGAATTAAGTGATCATTCCAAATTCTTTCAAGTCTATTGCCCAGACTCTCATTATAGCTTTTATCATTAGAACTTTTGCTTCTCGGTACCCATTCTTTTCCAGTTCGTAATCGCTACTACCTTCCGTTCCTAATATTATACTGGTTATACTTTTGCTCGCTAGCGTTCTATAACCCTTTATTAACCACGTCAACCTTAGTATCACGAATGGGTTTCCATTCCGAATACTACCACAACTTTACTACTCCTTTTTCAGCTGCTTCTATCTTTGGAAGCTTGATCAATCATATAGAAGTAAAGGAATTTGTTGAGAGATCACTATGATCATGAACACTTGTTATATCGCATAGTTAGTACAGAAGGTGGCCAGCCTTTAGTACTTGACAAGCAATTAAACAATAGCTGGTATCCTACTCGGCTTCTATCACACAGATAGATAGTCATTCGGCAATACCTCCCCTTCTGGAAGGGTTGTTCTTTTCAGCTTACATGAAATGAAAATAAGAGAAAAGAACGAATTGAAGAGAATTGTATATTCATAAAAAAAATTTATTGCCATAAAATATCTGGCTTGGAATCTACCTCTGAACTATAGAGGTTTGTCATAGAAGAACAAAACATATATGTATTTATATCAACATCAAGTATTATAGCATCGCATTTCACGTGCCTAAATATTTTCGCTATCCCGTCCATCATTCTATGGACCCATGCACTTCCTCGAGCTTATACACAATTACCTTTGAAACTCCCTCGACATCGAAAATCGAATCTGGGATCTCATTCTAGACATCATCGTTACTTGAATTCTATGCTTGCACCGCAACCTTCCTCGTATAATAATACGACTCTCTATTGATAAGAAAGAATAATTATTCACTAGGTAGATACTCTACTTAATTAGTCTATCAATGTGAACTTATACACTACCACTACCCGATTAGTGGTACTCAATCTCAACACCCATTCCAATACAACTCTCACGGTTGTAATCAGCTCATTACTCGCAGAATCATTGCTGCCTTACTAAGGTCCACCACTGACCTACTATAGTCATTCATTTTCCATGAAGTCTTAATAACTAACCATACGGAGTCCATACATCTCGTATCTAATTCTTCTAAGGAGGTAACATAATCACCATTCATGATTCATGGAGTACACTCCTGATCCTGACATACATACATGACATGAAGCATATAAAATTGCAGAAGAGTTTCAATCAAAGCAACGATAGCAGGTTAATACCATTCTTAATCATATGCCTTCAATAGAAGACTTAACTCAAAGGTTCGTTTAGTCCTTTTTGAAACATAGTCCTGGCTTATCTCAAGATAGGACCTTCTAAGATAGATAGCCCGTTCATGGCGATTACACGAATTATACCTTTACCAACTACTATTACGGTTAGGTATTGCACAGTCATCAGAAGGAATGTCAATCTTCCAAACCATAATATAACCTTCACAGTTTTAACCATCATCACTGTATTCTTTTGGCACAAGCGCCTATAATTATTCTCTTACCTTTAAAGTGTCGGCCACCTCTTTAGCCTTTCCTGATAGAAAAATTTCCTTACAGTCAATGTCATTTTAACCACCTCCAAATATATTTTCTACCTTATTTCAATCACAGCTTATGTGAAGATGTTTTCCTTAAAATCTGATGAGAAAGAAATTTTTTTTTTTTTCCATTTTTCCATAAGTTATCCCCTCAGTCTTTAGAGGTTAATCACTGTCATGACTGACTCTCAATCATAATTAGAACATCTTTTATCTTAAGTCCTAATTGCCCTGAACAATTTCGACCATTACTGGTTCGATCCATACTTTCTCGTGGTTTAACACGTGCCCCACTTGGCAACATTATAATTATGTCATATTTCCTTTATCAACATTTTTATTCTTGAGAATTTCGAATATTTCCTTTCTCCTTGTAAAACCTCTAAGGTTATCCTTCAATCGTTCCTCCTGTATTCCCTATATACAGGGCATATCAAATACCATTTACTGATACTAGAACCATTGTCTATTTACTTCTGAAAAATTTCTCCACTGATCCTTAAAGGTTATTATTACCTTAATCCTTTCCAATTCATACTGTCAAAACTCATACTATCCCTATTAAGGGTGAAATGCCAACCTTTATGCATTCCCCTAGGATTCGTTTTAAGTTACCGATGTTCTATCCTTAATTCCACCTTTAAAAAGGTACATGCATCCTTCCATGGATAAATAAAGTCATATATCCCTGATAAGGGTATCTTATTCAATCAGTTCCACCTCGATAGTCTATACCGAATTTCACAATAGCATCCTTATTCAAGTTAAGGTCAATCCACATGGCCTCCAAAAGATAAAAATGGTTATCCGCTTGTCTTTCCTAATTTGGTAACGATAACAAGGATGTTCTGGAAGATATTGGTCGTGTTCAACGTGAACTTCTTCTTAATAATTCCTTAGTTACTTTTGTTGTTTATCTCAACAGTCACCTCAATGTTGGTATATCTTTCATACCTGGCGTCTCCCTTCCTGGGTATCATGCCACCGGTCTTACACTTCACATTCTTGAAGGTCACTTCCTTCATCCAATTTTCCTAATTTCTTACTTCCTTGTCTCCTCAGTCTATCCGCGTCTCACTATTTATCCTTCGAACTATCTCAATGTTTCCTCGAATCCTCCCAACTTAAAGGGGATAAAATATATGCATCTCTTATGCCTTCACCCATCAATTTTAACTCATGGTGAATCATCATCATCCTGACAAATGCATACTTTTCTATTTCTATTACTACGAGTCTTTAGGGTTTCCTTATACCCAACTCCCTTATCATACCTCAAACTCTATTGCCGTTATATACCTTTCCACTTCAATTTCTTTTTATTTTCCTTTCTCTTATCATTATTTCATGAACCAACACAACATAAGCATTGATTTCAAACATCCCGTCATTCTGGATTCGTGTCCTCAGAACGAATCTTGATAACTTTTACAACTTAGATTCATAATTCGTCATACTCGTCTGCCTTTGTTCTGGCTCTAAAGCTTTTACACTATTCCATAACCTTGGGAATTACTTTCCCGAAAACAATTGGCTGAACTTTAATCAGTTTATTATAATCTCTTGGTCCGTGCCTTCCTTGGCTTTTCACCAGCGGGTGGTCTCTCTCTTGGGAGGGTAAGTGATAAAAACAGTCTTTTGTGATTCGTCAATCATTTAGAATCTCAAATGATTCCTCTATTTCCTTTAGCCAGGCTCTTGCCTCGGCTGGGTCAGCTTGTTCCATGGAACTCTGAGAGCTTAGCGACTTAAAGGTCCTGAAAGAATTTCTCACCGCACTGTCTCCTCAGGGTGGTGGTTGGGGATAATAGTCTAAGTTCTTTTTAGACAGGTCCATGAATTTCCGTATAGGAGTACCGTCTCGGGTCTCCTTATCTCGCTCGACTTTTGTTTTCTCAGTCTAAATATTTCTTCCTACTCCCCATACTTGGGGTTATCTTATACGTTAAAATCCTCATTTTCCACTTCATTATGTTATGGGTTCCTTCTATCTTGATGGCGTCCTCCCTGACTATCACATTCAGGGTTTGCCCTTAATCTTATTCCTTGAACTATGACTTTCATCTAAGATCTCATCTTTAAGCTCTTGAACATTTGGAATCCAAATTCTATAGGAATACCTCATTATTCCCTTATCATCTTTCTCGGTATTAATCTCATATTTATTTGTTGGCTCTCTGCCTTCATTCATCACCTTTCTCTGGCACCGTATGCTCTCTTCCAATAATTCGGTCTCTATTACAATCTCAAACAGCTTTTCGGTACCGGCTCCGGTTACCTTCACTACTATTTCCAAAATCTCTTATAAACTCTCCCAAAGACATTATCATCTTGAGTCTCTCCTTTTTACTAAGGGCATCAGCCACCATATTGGCTTTCCCCGAATGATAAAGAATCTCCCAATCATAATTCTCGATTAGCTCTAACCACCTCCTCTGGCGTATGTTGAGCTCTTTCTACGTGAAAATGTACTAGAGCACTTATGGCTTAGGTAATTCTCGCACTTCTCTCCATACAAGTAGTGCCTCCAATCTTTAGGGTAAAACTATTGCCACGAGCCTAAGCTCATGAGCGGGGATATCGAATTTTATATTCCCTTAATTGTCTTGACATGTACGCGATTACCTTACCGTGCTGCATAAGCACGCACCCTAAGCCCTTGTGCGAAGCGTCACTACACTTCACAAAATCTCCTTTTCCATCCGGCAACGCCAGCATAGGGGCCATCACCAACCTCTGCTTCAGTTCTTGAAAGCTGTTCTCGCATTTCTCTGTCCATTCGAACTTCTCAGTCTTACGAGTAAGCCGCGTTAAAGGGGCTACTATCTTACAACTTGAACGAACCTCCGGTAGTGACCGACCAATCCTACCTCTGGTAGTCGACCTAACCATGGTCATCAATTCATCAGTGGTCCTTTATTCATTCTTGTCAGGATCCTCCATGGGATCCTTCTCAGCAACTATCCCTTCTAGGACAACATCCTCAACCGCTACATCATCCGGTCCTGCGTTAGGACGCTCTATCGGATCCACAATCCGATCTCCAATTAGTAATAAAACATCATCGCGCTGTTGCTCCTCAACCTCAGGGTTCGGAGTCCCGCTACCATATACGATAACGAACTACGCTCCTATCACGATATTTATAAGGGTTCCCATAAGGGTTTTAACTGTCAGTACTACGTTAGGTAGTCCGACTATGAACTTGGCAAGAGTTCTTATTATCTTAGTGAACTTATTATCTTAACGTCCTATCATCTCTGAGGTTTATAACGCTTAGCTCTGATACCATTTCTGTAACACCCCCAGATCCGAGGTCGGGGATCCGGGTCGTCACGGTCTTTCTTTCCACAATATCACTTCACTTAATTAATAATAATAACCTTATGCTGTGACCCCACACTAACACACACCACAACCCGTTATAGTCTCAGAGATGAAATTTAAATAAGTACAAGTCTTTGAATCCATAATTTAAAAGTTATTACAACCCAAAATGATTACTTGATAAATTTACAGTTAATTGCCATTATCTGCCACAAGTTATAATTATACATAATTGATTCTCAAAAGTAGATGGTCTGATCTACAATAGATCTACCTCTGCAGCTATAGCAGCTACAACATCAACGGGAAGACGCGGGACGCTTCCCACGCGCTTGCGCTGGGTCTGCTGGAGTCTGGCCATCTTTCCTAACTGTTGTTGTGTGATGAAGAAATAAAGCAAGGGTGAGCAGCAAGCCCACCAAAATAATATGTATAATGATTTACAATATATGAGCCTACTCATAATACTCATGAAAGTCTTGGTCAAAAGAAATGAACCAAGTTTGATATCTTAATGCGATGAAGTCGCAAAATATTCAGTATATATACATATATACTTTTCAAAATATTGGAAGTCCTCTTCCATGCATAATATACACAAAATCCCAGTGTATAACTGTATATATAAAAAAATATCGTTGCAAGGTGATCTCATACATCTAACCTTGTCTCAACGTTTTTCTGAAAATCTTTGTCATTCATAAGACAATTATTAACTAGATATAAGTTTAAAAGATGAGGTTACCAAATACCCCAATATAATTATATCTTTCCCAATACTACTTGAACTACCACCGTTCAAGTTATAATCAGTTTCAAAAGTTCATCACATAGATGAGACTACAAGACAAGATTTGAATAGATTCAATCTTTGAAATATTATTGAATGAAAAAGTTATGAGATACTTTATTTAGTCCCGATATATATATATCCACATATATATATCTCTAAAACATTTCCTGGAACCTCTGTTATGTAAAGTATGAACAGAGTTGCAATATCCAATGAATTTGGAAGGAAAAGAAAACCTTTGGCATAAACCAGATATCTTGCTGATCAGGCAAAGATACCCACAAGTAACCTTTTCTACTAGTAGATGGACGAATTCCCCACTGGTCATCACCCTGGTCATAATTAGGACCTTATGCTGGACTGCCACTCAGCCACTTATGCATTTGATGGACTCCCACTGAGCCACTTACACTATCATGGACGCCCACTGAGCCCATGTTGCTTATGCCGACTCAATAGATGGACTTACTTCCCGAACGTTGGGTAAGTAATCAATTCATTTACCAAAACTGCAACCTTGTTGCGAATATAAAATACACCACAGAGCCGGATTCCCCAGGTTTTGAACGAGTATTTAAATCCCCTTTAAAGGAAGATCTTAAATATAAAAATGAGTTTTGGGATCCGCTCTAACTTTTAAAAATCATTTTGAAGACTCGAAAACACTTTAAAGAGTGTTTGGAGTAAAGCTGATTTAATGAAGTAAATCAGTCCCCAGAATATTTAGAAAATGACTGAATATTATTATTTAAATAATATTCCCATAAAGAATAATCTTTATAAAAATAATTGAAGTAGAAGTATTAAAACTTATACTTGAAACGAGTATTAAATAACCAAAGATATACTTATATGAAAGTATTATCTTTATTTGAATAATCGAAAATAAGTTTGATTATTAACACCTTATTCTTTAATAAAATAAAGAATATATTTCAGCAAATAATCGGAGTCATAGATCCTCAAATGAATATTCAAATAATATTCATTAAATAATATAAACTGAGTCATAAGCCCTCGAATGAATATTCAAATAATATTCAATTAATAAAATAAAAGGAGTCATAAGTCCTCCGATGAATATTCAAATCATATTGAAATAACAAAATAAACTGAGTCATAACCCTCGAATGAATATTCAAATGATATTCAATTAATAAAGTAAAAGGAGTCATAAGTCCTCGAATGAATATTCAAAATAATATTTATTAATAAAATAAACGGAGTCATACGCCTTCGAATAATATTCGAAATAATATTCAATAATAAAATAAAGTTAAAGTTATCGAATAAACCTTATTCGATTAATAGTTTGGAAAAACTATAACCATATATATATAAATATATATATATATATATATATCCATATCCATATATATACAAAATCTACTCGGGATCCTCGACTCCCGGTTTTAGAAAATATTTTCACCTTTGGGTCCCTATACTAAGGGTATATGCAAGATACCGCTATCCTCTAGCATAGGTATTATCAACTGAACCAACAGATATATATTTCAAGAATATGAAACAGGCATGCATATATATACCATATCACATGCTACAATATATCGCAAGATTTTGCTAATTAACCAACATGCATCTATCGCAAGATAATGCAAATACATATATTCATCACAACAACAGTATAACGGATAGAATACTTGCCTGAGCGACTGGGGGTTACGAATGGCTCGGGACGAGTCTGGTAACCTATAAACAACAAGTAAGTTGTAATTAAACCAAAGTCACTTGTAAATCTATACTTTAACTAACTTACACTCTAACGCTTGTTTTGCGCTCACTGATTCGCTTAAGTCACTCGGGTACCCTCGGCTCCACCATTTTTAATAATTTAACCTTTACGAGTTTTAAAGCGATTCCTTCGCGAGTATCTTACCAACTGCCTAACACACTTACCATAAATGTTTCATACATTAATTAACCCTTTTTGGTCTTTAACCTATGTTTCAAAGTAAGGCGAGGGAAAAAGTTTCGTTCGCGAAACGCCGTTACTTGAAACGGTCGTTTCTCCTAAACCGTGCATCGGAATCGAACGTACTACATATCAAAACAAAGCTCGTAACATGAGCTATCTAAACATGGCAGTGGTCATAATCTAGCAGGGGGTTCTCGGGTCCTAATGTTATGCACAAAAACAGTCTACAGAAAATCGGACGTTACGACGGCTATGTTTACGCGATTACCAATATTTATACCACTCCAATTCTTTACCAATTCACTACAAACCACCCAACCATCATCAATACATCAAACACAACTTATATCAAGGCAAAGTCAGAAAACTAAAGTTATTTCTTGCTTGTATAACCTTAATCTTTCATAAAAATTCAAGAAAACTAAAGTTATTTCTTGAAGGTTACTATTCACCATCTTCTTCCTTGATTTATTGGAAGAGATTGTGAAGGAATTAGGAGCTTAAACTTATAGCATATCCATATCTATGTACAAGGAAGCTTAGATAATTACCTTGTGATTTAACAATGCTTGGAACTTGATTTTTGAAATTCTTGCCCTTGAAAAAGATGAAAAGCCGAGAGCAAGATGATGAGAATGAAATGATTTTGTGTTTTTTTGATTTGTTTGGCTTACCTTGGTTGCTTTTTGTTTTGTTTTTGGTTAATTACCTTAATAACCTTATATTTGTGTGGTTATAAACCAACCACACCTCCTCCTTCCCTATGTCATGCTTACATCACATTGCTATGTCATCCTCCCTTCCTTGTCCTCTTCTCATTGGTTGGGTGACATCACTTCCTCTAATCCATTTGCTTAACTTCCTAATTGTTTGCCTAATGACCGCTGATCTGTTATACGGTTCGCTTAACTTTCGTTTTCGTTTATCGTTTGAGGGATCATACCCGGGATCTTATTACTTAGGTTCCCTTAACCTTTCTCAATATATTATATTCCTTTTATGATCCTCTCCTATAATCCTTTAATTTAAATCCTTTTTATCCTGTTACCTTATACTCAATTCTCTCCGTATCTTGTGGATTTCTGGGAAAAATCAAAGTGTTCGGAATTGGATTCTGACGATCTTTACATACACTTATATACCACATAGAGTACTAATAATATCCCATAAGATCAATAACAGAACCCCTACATAGCATGGCATGAAAAGTTTTCTCGTTCAGCAGAAACACTATTCATAAGGGTTTCAAAATTTCTCAAAAATTGGGGTTATTACAATATATATTTCGGGTCTTAATGAAGTATCTCGTAACTTCATTATTTATAATGATATTTCAAGGATTGAATCTATTCAAATCTTATCTTGTAGTCTCATCTATGTGATGAACTTTTGAAACGGATTATACCTTGAACGGTGGTAGTTCAAGTATTATTCTGAAAAGATATAAGTATATTGGAGTATCTCGTAACTTCACCTTTTCAACTTATATCTGGTTAATGATTATCTTATATATGAGAAAAACATTGAGACAAGGTTAGATATATGAGATCACCTTGCAACGATATTTTTATACAGTTATAAACTGGAACTCTGTGTATATTATGCATGGCCGAGGATTTCAAAGATTTTGAAAAGTATATATACATATATACTAAATAATAATGCGACTTGGTCGCATTAAGAGGTCAAACTTGGTTCAATTCTTCTTGACCAAGACTTTCATGAGTGCTATGAAAATGCTCATATATTGTTAATCATTATACATATTATTTTGGTGGGCTTGTTGCTCACCCTTGCTTTCTTCTTTCATCAAACAACAACAGCTAGACAAGATGAACAGGATCAAGCTCCCAATTCGCGAGCGGATAGGAAATGTTTCGCAGTTTCCTGTAGGCGTTGATGCCACCGTAGCTGAGGTAGGAACTACCAATAGGCTAAGTTTTCAACTATAGAAGAACCAGACTTATGTATATTATGAATTGTAATAATGGCAAGGAATATGTAAATTATTCAGAAACCCTTTTGAGGTGTAATGACTTATAATTGTGGAATAAAATGACTTGTGTTATTTTTGGTATTCATCTCTGAGACTATAAATTGTGGTGTGTGTGTATATTGTGGGGTCACAGTACACAGTAGTTGGTTGACTGTTAAGATTTAGTATTGATAAGGGAAATGGAACTCGTGACAACCCGAATCCCCGACCCCGGATTTGGGGGTGTTACAGGATGGCCACCTTCTGTACTAACTATGTTATCGAACAAGTGTTCATGATCATATTGATCTCTTAGTAAATTCTTTTACTTCTATATGATTGATCAAACTTCGGAAAATAGAAGCAACTAGAAAAGGAGTAGTATAAGTATGTTGCTATTCAGAATGGAAACGCGTTCATGATACTAAGGTTGGCGCAATTATTAAAAGGTTATAAAAGTCTAGGGAGTAAGAGTGTAGACCAAATAGTATTATGTACGGAAGATAGTAATGATTGCAAAATGAAAAGAATAAGTATTGAGAAGCGAAAGTTGTAGAGTTAGATGATATAATGAGAGTCTGTGTGATAGACTTGAAAGAAATTTGGAATGATCACTTAGCACGGATTGAGTTTTCTTACGAAGATAGATGATATGACATTGTCGGAATGTCGCCTTACGAGGCCTGTACAAAAAAATGATGTCGATATCCCTTATACTGGGACGAAGTTGGAGAGCGCAAGATGCTTAGGTCCAAAGTGGTCCAAATAACCAAGGACATAGTAGATCTAATCAGAGGACAGCTGGTAGTAGCCCAAGATCGACAATAAAAGTATGTAGGTTTTTCCCGAGAGGACAAACAGTATGAAGTAGGGAACCTAGTATTGTTAAGGGTATTCCCTTGGAAAGGATTGATGAGGTTCGGAAAGAAAGGAAAGCTAAGTCCACGATTTGTTGGACCCTTGGATATATTAAGACGTATTGGGAGGTTATCAAATGAACTAGCCCTACCCCCGAACCTGCAACAAATTCGCAATGAGTTCCAAGTATCAATGTTAAGGAAGTATTATCCAAAGGCGAGACACATAGGGGAATATGCACAAGTTAACCTGCGACCAAAATTAACCTATGTGGAGCAACCAGTGAGGGTTATGAATTAAAAAGGAACAAGTGCTTAGGAACATGGTTATCAAACTAGTTAAAGTTTGGTGGTAGAAACACAATGTGGGAAAATAGACTTGAGAGTTAGAAAGTGCAATGCTAGAAAAGTATCCCCAACCATTTTCTATATGATTCCGCCGCGATGGAATCCTTTTAAGGATGGGAGACTATAATAACCCCAATTTTTGGGAATTTTTGAACCCTGATGAATAGTAACTTTTGCTAATTTTGCTGACTAAGGAAAATTATCAGACCACAATATATAGGAGTACTATTATGGAAATTATGAGATCATATTACTATTCTATAAAGTAAATGAGTGTATGTAAAGGTCGTCAGAATTCGAATTCAGACACTTTGATTTTTTTTCCTCAAAATTCACTAGATACCGAAAGAATTGAGTAAAAGGTAACATGAATAGAAGGATTTAAATTCAACGATTTTAAGAGAGGATCATTAAAGGAATATAAAATATTAAAAAAGAGTTAGGAAAGCCCAAGTAATGAGGTCCCGGATATTATCCATCAAACGATTAACGAGAACGAGAGATTAACAAACCGTTAAATAAATAAGTGACCAAGAGACAAGCTTGTACAAGAAGCCAGGGATTATGACATCATCAAACCACAAGGTGTGGACAAGTGGAGGCAAGATGACATGTGCTTGATGATATAAGCATGATTTAAAAGTTATTTAGCCAAGGATGATTTATGGCCATGTATTATAACCTTGGTTAACCAAATCAAGGTTAGATTAACCAAACAAATAAAACATCACACCAATTAACCAAGGAAAATCAAAGAAGCATTTCATCATCCCATGTTTTAAAGCATGCTCTCGGCTAAAATAATACCAGCAACTTCAAAATTTTACATTTCCTTCAATACTCACCCAAATATTGTGTTATATAGCTCGTTGGAAAGGTATTGAGAAGGCCTAAAACTCTTGTTCACAAGTCTCGTCCAAATAATCATGGTAAGACCCTAATTTGTACAGTTTTTTCAATCGGACTTTTAGAAACTTCAAAATCTAACTTTGTGTTTTCTTGATCGGTTGTGAGATCCAAGCTTGTATAAGGATTGATCAAGGTTTTAAGGCTTCCTAGAAACTTTCCCCTCACAAATCAAGGTATAAAACTTCTGGACCTTTAAGTACTAAGTTTGTTTTCTTGAATTTTGGGATGGTTTGGATGGATGAGTAGTTGTTTGAATGATTAAGCTTGAATTAACTTTGATTATTAAGTAGATTAGTTGATTATGGAGATGGTATAATATTGAATTGGATTGAGGATCTTGAGGTCATTTTTGCTAAAATCAGTAGCCCAGGGTTGGATCTTAAAGTTTTGAATGGATTGTAGTTGAAATGAATTGATTTGGAATGGTAAAAATATTGGAAATTGCTAAGTTCTAGCCGTCATAATGCCCGATTTTCCTTAACTATTTTTGTGATTAACTTTAGGACCCGTGAACTCACTGTAAGATTTTGACCTTTTCCATATTTAGATATTTCATGTTACGAGTTTCGTTTTGATATGTCGTTCGCCTAAATCCGAGTTACGAGCGATGCGAAACTACCGTTTTAATTAACGGCATTTCGCGAGCAAACCCCGAAACCTCGAGTAACTTTAAGACCATAACTGAGACCCTTAAATGATTAATCGAAACATGAGAGAATTATGTCAAGTTAATAAAGCAGTTAGTAAAGTACTGGCGAAAGAGTCGCCTTAAAATTCGTAATGGTTAATTTATTAAAATTGGTGGAGCCGAGGGTACGCGAGCGATTAACGCAAATCATTAAGCGTGTAAGCGACCGTAAGCGACCGTTAGGGTATGAGTGAGTTTTGACTAGTTTCTTAAGTGACCGTGGTCTAATTTCGGATTATGTTATTATTCATAGGTTACCGGACCCACTCTAAGCTTATGTCTATCCCGGAACTCTTAGGCAAGTTTTCAACCCGTTATACTGTTGTTGTGATGTAAATATGTATATGCATTATATTGTGATAAGTGCATGATTGTTATTAGAAAATCTTGCGATATATTGGAGCATGCTATATATATATATATGTGTGCAAGCCTGTTTCATAATCTTGCTACCTCATTGTTGATTCAATTGTTATAAACTGCATAATACCTATGCTAGAGATAGGCATTATTTGTGTATACCCTTAGTATAGGGGACCCAAAAGTTAACATTTTTCTAAATCGGGAGGCGATGTTTCCGAGTATATTATACATATATATATATATAATTTTTAAAACTATTAATCGAATAGTGTTTATTCAATAGTTTTAAATTATAAGTGAATATTAGTTTGAATATTCATTCGAGGACTTATGACTGCGTTTATTTTATTAAATAATATTCATTATTTTCTTAAAGAATAATGTTTCGTTATTCGCCAAGTATTCGAGAAATAATTGATATCGTCAATCGTTCTTACCTTAAATATTTTCATAAAGTTATTTTCAAAACTTTTATTTGATTTGCTTTGATAAAAGCTATTCATTATTTAAATATTATTTATAGCATAGTATTCAGATATTCTTTGATTATCTTGGAATTGATTTATTCTATCAAACCATCCTTATTCCAAAGGCTTTCAAAAAATATTTTCGAGTCTTCGAAATGATTTTAAAGGCTAGAGCGGATCCCAAAACTTGTTTTCAAATTTAAGATCTTCCTTTCGAAGGGAACTTGAATACTCGCTCAAAAATATGAGGGATCCGGCTCTGTGGTGTATTTTATATTCGCAACGAGGTTGCTGTTTTGAGAAAAAAGAACTTGATTACTTGCCCAACATTCGGGAAGTAAGTCCATCTAATTGACTCGGCATAAGCGACAGGCCAGGGTGGTCCATCAGGTGTACGAGGCTGGGTGACAGTCCATCAATGCGTGAGTGGCCGGGTAACGGTCTAGCGCAAGGTCCTAATGCGGCCAGGGTGATGACTGGAGAGGAATTCATTCATATACTAGTAGAAAAGGTTACTTATGGGTATCTTTGCCTGATCAACAAGATATTAGGTTTATGCCAAAGTTTTCATTTTTCCAAATTCATTGGATATTACAACTCTGTTTATACTTTTCATAATATAGGTTTTCAAGGAGTGTATGAGATATATATATAGGTGTATATATGTATCAGGAATTAATGAATTATCTCGTAACTTCATTTCTTTTAAATGATATTTCAAAGATTGATTCTATTCAAGTCTTACCTTGTAACTTCATCGATATATGATGAACTTTTGAAACTGATTATACCTTGAACGATGGTAGTTCAAGCAGTATTCGGAAAAGATATAAGTATATTGGATTATCTTGTAACTTCATCTTTTCAATTTATATCTAGTGAATGATTATCTTATGTATGACAAAGATTTTTATAAAAATGTTGAGAGAAGGTTAGATATATGAGATCACTTTGCAATGATATTTTTATACAGTTGTAAACTGGAACTCTGTGTATATTATGTATGGCAGAGGATTTCAAAGATTTTGAATAAGTATATATATACTAAATATTTTGCGACTTCGTCGCGTTAAGATATCAAACTTGGTTCATTTCTGTTTGACCAAGACTTTCATGAGTACTATGAAAAGGCTCATATATTGTTAATTATTATACATGTTATTTTGGTGGGCTTATTGCTCACCCTTGCTTTATTCTTTCATCACACAACAACAGCTAGACAAGATGATCAGGACCAAGCTCCCAATTCGCGAGCGGATAGGAAACGTTCAGCAGTTTCCTGTTGTCATTGAAGCCGCTGTAGCTGAGGTAGGAACTACCAATAGGCTAGGCTTTCAATTTTTGATGTACCAGACTTATGTATATGTATTAATTGTATTAATGGCAAAGAATATATAAATTTATTCAAAAACCCCTTTTGAGGTGTAATGACTTATAATCGTGAAATAAAATGACTTGTGTTATTTTTGGTATTCATCTCTGAGACTATAACTTGTGGTGTGTATATTGTGGGGTCACAGTACGCAGTACTTGGTTGTTTTTTTAAGATTAAGTGTTATTAAGGGAAATGTAACTCGTGACAACCCGAATCCCCGACTGCGAATTTTTGGGTGTTATAGTTGTGCCATTTATTTATGAACCAAAGGTAACAGCTTTGGAATCCTCTCCAACTATAGATACTATGGTTCAATTGGTTGTTTTTGCAGAATTGGAACAATTTGAAAGCAAAATCAATGAAAGTCAATCAAGTTCTATACAAGCTCCAGTTGCTCAAATGAAGTAGTTAGCTCTTCACACTGATAACAACTTACTGGAATCTGAAGATGAGTCAGATGAAGAACTAGCTTTAATATCCAAGAAGATCAGAAAGATGATCGAGAAGAAGAACATGCTGAAAAGAGATAAAGGCAGATTTTCCAACAACAAGAAGGGCAACAAGGATTCTAAGGATCAGACATGCTTCGAATGTGGAAAGCCAGGCTACTATAAGCGGGACTGCTACAAATGGAAGTCAAAACAACAAGTTGTCTTCAAGGATAAGATGAAAGCTAAAGCTCTAATGACTTGGAGTGATGATGACTCAGTTTCCGGTGATGATTCAAGTGGAGACATTATAACGACTCGTGTAATCTTTTTGAATTATTTAATTATGCAATTATGGAAATTATTAAATAAATAAAATATGTGTGTTGGTTTTGACCGCTATGTGTGTTTGATTATTATCCATATGTGATTTATAGTGTACCGGGTTGTCCGCGTGATTAGTTATAGGATCATATTGAATTGTTTTCACTTTCAAAAGTAGATTTAGTGCAAATTTATTTGCATAAATATTGGGAATATTTCTAAAATTGTTTTTATGAATTTATAATTACATTAATTATTTTTAGGATTTTATAAAATTGAGAAATCAATATTTCATTAATTATTTATCTTAAATGATTTTCTAAGTATGTTTAATGATAAAATCTATATTTAATTCTAAAATTCTTCAAAAATTATGAAACTCATATTTATGTAAGTCCGGAATATTCTAGGAATTTTAAAAATTATTTTGGAAATTTTCGGGATTAATTTCACCCGCGCGTTATTTTGTTTAATTGTTAAAAAGCGGGTATATAGTGCACTTCGAAAATTGTTCTAAAATTTTGAAAATTACGTTTTTATGAACTTCGGGATATTTGTAATATTTTAAAACCATTTTCGTAATTTTCTAAATTTGTTTTAAGTATAGCTCAGTTCGTTAATTGTGAAATACGGGTATAAGTTGCGTTTCAAAAATACTTTTAAAATTATGGAAAATTTATTTTTTTATAACTCTGAATTATTTGTGATATTTTAGAATTAATTTGGAATTTTTCGGAGTTATTTTATTTATGCGATGGTTCGTTAAATTTGTAGAAACGGGACAAAATAGGGCTGTGAGAACAGGAAAAGGGGCACGTGGCATAGTTTTAGTTAATCAGCTGATTCGTGGCAGCATTTCAGAAGGTGGGGAATAAAATTAAAATTCTATCGGGTAAAAACAATACCCACAAACACAGCAACACAGTAGTATTAATCTCTCATCTCTCTCATACATCACTCTTCTCTCCCCTTCGATCTCTCTTTCTCGGTTGTCAATTCCCCTCCATCGACCTCTGTTGCTTTTCTCGGTGTTGCCGCGACTCTGATTCCGGTAATCCCCAGTGCTTCGCCGTTTGCTTCTCTGAGTGTATAAATTCTGTATATATATATACACACGCGTATATGCGTGTGTGTATACTAGTTTGTTTGTGTGTGCTGCGATGGTATCGTGCCTCCTGCTTTTTTTTCTTTCCGGCTGTCCGCTCTTTCCGGTTATCGCCGGCGATTGCGTTGGTTCCATTATGTTCCTGGTTGTTGCAAAGGTTATTCAGGCAGTGGCTTGGTGCACGAAAATTGATTTGATTTTTAATCAATGAAATTATCTGATTATTGTGTACTGATTATTTTAATCGGTGAAATCTGTGACTGGAAACCCAATTCGGGTACCTCCGGGTTTTACCGCCGTCAACGATGAATTCCGATGAGTTGACGGTGGACTGTGATGACACGATTCTGAGTCCTAATATTTTTTTAAAAAAATAAATAAAATTTGTGTTGTGTTTTATTCTGGACCGACTTAGTTAATTAGTAAATACTGTATCAGGATGGTTGAGTTGGATATGATTATTGAATTGTATTGGTGATTGGGAATTTTAGAATGGATTGGTGAATTATTGTAGTTGTTATTGTTGTGAACTTTGTGGTTTGACGTCGATTGATGTTTCGGCGGGTAGTCCGATAAACAAAGGAGACGCTGCCCGATTTTCGAAAACTGAATTACGTAAATACGGAAGCGTATTCGAGGATTATCGGAACGTCGAGCGAGTCTAAGTAAATACATATATGTTTATTTTATATAGAACCTGATTATATGTTGTGTCGTATGTTTTTTCCAACACGCAGTAACCCTAATTTTGTAAAATGATGAATATACGTATTTTGTAAAAATAAACACTGGATCGATTTTGAGAATATGAACCCTAATTGTTGTCCGTGTTATTCTAATATGAATAATTACGAGTCGGGTTTGAATATCGTTGGGTAAGGATTAGTATCGAGGATATGTCAAGCATACCTAGACGTCTAACGTAGAGTATTTCGACCCTGTAGGTTATAATCAGGAACCTGAAAGTGGGCGATGGACTAGAGATGACGTAGTAGTCAGTCGACGAGCTCAGTATAGTTTCAACAGAAAGACCTGAGTGTCGAAGTCAAATCCAATGGGATCTAGTGGTTGGACGTTAGAACCTGAGCAGCAGAGTCGGCTTCAGAGTTGATCAGTAATAGTTGTAAAGCCTTGTAAGGCAAGTATTTCTGAACTTTTCTTCAAGATATATTACCAATGTTTTCGAACTGTTTCATAACATGTTACTATTATTAAACATAACTCCTGTTTTATAATACATATGCTTCAAACTATTTACCCTTAAACCCTGATTCTTTCTTGATCTTGAACCGTAAGCCTTATTCTTTGCAAACCGTCCTTTGTTGATCCTCAGACACCAAACCATACAAATATAATACTACTCTTCAAAGATATAATTACCAAACACCAAACACTGAAAGAGAATGATTTGAAAACACATAAACTTTATACTCCAATCATTTTTAATAACATCAAAGAACCATATCCTGAAAAAATCATTGCTGGTCTAATACTTGACCCTTGTACAAACTGAAAACCGTTTCTTATACATACCATGATATACCCTTGAGATATCCTTGAGTTTCCTTACGTTTTATGCAAATGTTTAACCATCATCGATTATGATCTTGTTTTATTGAATCATATTGTTATCATATTAAACTGCTTTAGGATTGGATAGTTTTTATATATGTGGACCAGATTCGTGGTCAGACCATACCAATGGTCAAGTTAGGCCAATGTGTGCCTTGGATCCAGTAATTAGAGCAGTGTTGTGTGCTTGCTCGGGGTTAGTACGTGACTGATCAGCAGCCTAACCTTGGTTGTTAAAACTTAAAATGAATATCCAATTCTAATGATTAGTTAAAGAGAAACTTGATTCCTTTGAATCATCTCATTTGATCATTGTTTAACCTCAGTTATCACTATTATGACTTGCTGAGCTAGTTAGCTCACCCTTGTGATTCTTTTATATATTTTACAGTTAAAAAGAATATGGATGATAGTGAAGTTCCTCAGTCCAAAGTGCGGGCTAAGGTTCCAGTCGAGTTGAATCGAGCTAGCAGAAGCTTCATGCGGTATAAAGATAGTCAGATTGTAAGAATGATTTTATTATCAATTGTAAGTTAAATTAGTCGGGATTTGCTACGTTGTAATAAAGGTTAAGATTGTGGCTTGTTTTCATACTTTAACCTGTTGCGATCCGTGGTTATGTAAAGCAGGGTCATTGCAAATAATATTTTTTATTTAGGTTTATATATTGTATATGTGTTGTGGACCCCAAACTTCTGACCCGAGTTTGGAGGGCGCCACAGATTGGTATCAGAACTACAGGTTATAAGTCACTGAAACAAGCCTAGATTGTCGGGATTGGGTAGAGGGTTAGGAATAGGAATATCAAATAGAAAGATAAGACTTTGTGAGGTTGAGTGCGATGGTATAGTAGGTCTCCGGTACGGTTGATATTGCGATTCGGGATTCTCAGCTTGCGACGTGATTTCCAGACAACGGCAATGGCAGATCTTGATTTCCCGGTGTCATTTGATCATTTGGAGCTTTCCGTTCGAGGATCGTCATCTTCTCTCAGATTGGATTTGCACCTTGTTCCTTCACTAGCATTAATGGTATTACCTTCTGTTATAACGGTTGCACTTCTGCAAGCTATTCTACGCTACTTTTCTACCTCTTGATATGAGACTACCTATTCAAGAACCTCCATCTGTTTATTCTTGATTCATTGGACATTCGGCTGTGAGTGTATCTCTTTAGTTTACCCTACATCCTGTTCTATACCCCCAGTTTAGAACTTGTCCTATGAAGCAATTGGACCTACGAGGGCGGATTCGGGTGTTATAGTAAATGGTGAGTATTTGAGATATACAGAAAAGTGAGAAGAAGTTTAAAAGAAGATTTAAGTGTTCCGGAGGATAACTGTTACCAGATTAAACAAGGCCACTAGTGAATAGACCACCCGTGATTAGTTTGTGGGTTGGACTAGAGGAGTTTTGAAAGAGTTAGAGAGAAAAGTCTAGATCTGGAATTTTCATAGAATTAAATGATGGTGCTATGATAGATGCGATATGTAAAGTAATGATGTGATGTGATAAGAGTAAATTTTAGTTCTATAAAATAGACTTGTTGACTATTGGATAGTCTGTTCCCCTTAACGATTGCAAAGTTGATGATGGAAGTATTACCAGTATGGGAGCTTCGATGTGAAGCTACGAATAAGGTAACATGCTACGACAACTGAAGTTTTCATTGATTAATGAAGGCAAATGGACTCGATAAAGGAGAAAAAGTAGATCGAAGTGAACGGACTTTTATGTGATCGTTTCTTTAACTTGGTACCTTGTTATAGGTCGGAAGGACAACAACCAACTCATATAGTAAGGACAACCAGGTTTGTGATTTTTCAAACTTTTTAAAACAAGTTTTCGAAAAAGATTTTCTTTTACAAATTCCTAAAAGCCTTTTCGAATAAAATGATTTTTAAACATTGGTTGTCAAGTTACTATTTGAGTTTCTTGTTTGTTAGAAAGCCCGGATTACCTGGAAGGATGCTGTGTCAGACTTAGTATTGCTAATTTCGAGAACGAAGTAACCTACAATTATGAAGGAGTTGATTATTCCTAACAGTAAAGTGCAAGTATTGTTTGATAAAATTTACATCAGAATCAGCGTACGGAGTAACTATACATTCAATTACAAGGACTATCAGAGTTCGAAGAATTCATCGATTTAACAGAAGCCGGAGCATGATCGAAGAAGATTGGGAAGATTTCCAGACCTCTCTAAAAGTAGAATATTATAAACAAAAGATCGTTATGTCGAATGGTATGTGGTTATTCTAAATTAAAAGAGGAATCTCGAAGTTACCTGGTAAGGAACGCCATTATGATCGAATTGCTAAAGTATTATCCGTGTGGGTGCGATATTAAAGACGCAAGACGTGACAAGTAGGAATCTACCATAATGCTTAATTTGCAAAAGCATTTCAGTGTACCCTCTAAAGTTGTTATATGATGCAATTGGAATGTGATTGAACAAGCTCGAAAGATGAATACAAGTGAAATGTGGATGGTGACCAATGGTATCGTTCTAGCTTTCAATATTACAGCGTATATTCCTTCTTAATTCCTAAAAATGTATGAACTTCTTTTCTCCAATGAGCTCTTTTCTATGATATCGAAAAAGTGGATATTCCATTCCTTTCAAATTTATTTGCTTCCCTCAAGTTTTGCTTTCTGATTGGGACAAACAGTGTTATGGTGAGACACTTTGTCGGAATGACAAAGAGTCGGGTGGGATGCCACCTAATCATGTGCTGTATGTCATACGGTATGAAAGACTGGCCATCTTAAGTACCAATGTGGTTGTCTCATTCATATTCAAATCATTACTTCTTCTTTCTTTTCAACTCTAAGTTTATTAAAATTATGAATCCTTCTAGTTGTTTCGTTGTACCTTTGTTCCTTGCAAGAGCTTTTCAAATAAAAGTCAACGTATTATACACCCAGCGGGCAAAGTCTCATCTACCTCTCATGCATGGAAAGGAAACAAGGGCATATGGTGAGAATTGCAAATCACTAACCCTAGCCAGGGACGCATTACGAGTCAAGGGAATCTACTTCAATAAGGAATATGTTTTCGAGAATGAGAATATGCGATTTTCCTGTGAAATATGTTATTCAGAATACGGATGTAATGATATGGATGATCAGGGTGAATACCTTATGCGTTAAAGTATTAAAAGATGTGGGAGAAACTTAATTGTTTATCTCTCAAGGTTTTGTTGATAAAATAAATTACCCTGTTGAATTGGTAAGATTGTGATTAAAGGACTAGCAAGTCAAGAATGTGTAATTGCTAAATAAGTGGCTACCAATGGGGGAATTGAGATTTCTGGCAATAAGTTGTGAAGAATTGATATCAGGAAAGATGAAAGGATTTGATATTATTCTAAGAAATGGATTAACTATTAAAGCGTGATGCCCAGACAGACCGTCGTGATTAAAAGATAGTTCCAAGGATGCCAAATGAGTAGGTGGTGAGGTTCAGAAGATGAAAGAAGGTAGAGAATTTATTAACGATGACTTAAGCTAAGAGGTTACGGTGACCAAGAGGTAAGTACTATGGTGATTATGAACAGAAGTCAGGAGTAAACAGAATTTGAAGATTTTATAGTTTCAAGATATAGTTCCAGACGAATTACCAAAATTTTCTCCAGCTAAGGAAATGAAGCTCGCGATCAACTTAACACCTGAAATGGAGCCAGTGACCAGGGCCTTACATAAAATGGCACCAGTTAGAATGAGGAAGTTAGCAAAGCGGATGCAAGAAATGCTAGAAGAAGAAGCAATTAAACCCAGTGTATCCCATGAAGTGCACCAGTACTATTTGTTAATAAGAAAATGGAAGTATGAGATTATGTGTCGACTAAAGCAAGCTCAATAAGTTTACTGTTAAGAGTAATTATTTGTTACTTCGAACTACTGACTTGTTGATCAAACAGAAGAAGCAAAGTATTTCTAAAATTAATTTAGGATTTGGGCGTTACAAATTGGAGATTGAACCTAGGGACAGAATCTTTAAGGAATATCTAGATGAGTTGAAATTATGTTACTTAAAGTCAATGGAGGACCATGCATTTAATGATAACTGAGAAGTTGGAGAAGAAAGAAGTTGTATGTAAAGTTGCAAGGTGAAATTTTTGATGATAGAAAGCGTAAATAATTAGTGAGGAGGAGATTAGAGGAGATCCGGTCGAAATTAAAGTCACCATGAATAAAGAAAGGCCAAAAGCATCAACAAAAGTAAGAAGTTTTACCATGGACCGGCTATACTGAAAATTTGTACAAGATTTCTTAAAAGTTGCAATACCTTTGATGAAGCTAATTAGGAAAAGCAATAAGTGAGTATGAAATGGAGAAGGGTGAAGAAAGTTTTGTAGAGTTAAATGAAGGAATGGTTATAGTACCTGCTTTATCACTTTGAAGATATCAAGGAGATTTGGTAGTTTATAGTGATGCTTCTCATAAGGGAGTAGGATATGTGTTGATGCGGTATAATAAAGTTATTGTATATGCACCCAGACAACCGAAATCTTATGAGCAGAAGTATCCTACTCATCATTAGGGCTAACAGTAATAATATTTATTTTGAAAAATGGGGAGACATGATATGTATGAAGAAAGGTGTAAGATCTATGGACTATAAGAGTTTGAAGTAAGTATTCACAAGAAAAACAAATGTAATGGCAAGCGATAAACAAAAAGGAGAGAAGGAACATAGAGACTACACCAGAAGGATTAACTATAGGATTCTCGAAGTTGGAATTGGAAGCTAAAGTTCATAATCCAAAAGGAAGAAAGATGGATAGTGTGACCTTTCAGTTGAAGTTGTGAAGGGAAAGATAAAATGTCAAGAGAATATAATGAATCACGATGTTAACGATTAGTAATAGGAAATTTTAACGAGCACGATATCCCCAGGTTTTATTTCAGCACTTGGATGTTACAAGTAAAAGAATTAAGAAATGAGATCCTACAGGGAATTCACAATATTAAGTATTTAAGTTATTGAAGAAATGCCAAGATATATGGAAATTTAAAGAAAAATAGTGATAACCAAGTATAAAAAGGAAATTTCAAGATAGATCAGGAGGTGTTGGACATGTGAAAGAGTTAAGATGAAGTATTGGAAAGCCTAGTGGATAAGGCAGACCCAGGAAGTGACTTTACAAGAGGCGAATCGTGAAGTGGGAGTTTAGCAAAACAACGAATAAGAATAAGTGACCCCTATAAAGAGTTAATTTCCTACGAGACCTAATTCAAGCCATATATTATATCTCGAGGATTAACTTAAGATCCAACCTGAGAAAATATCAGAGATTACGATTAAAGTGAGTTAAGAGCATTGCAAGCTCTGGTGATATTATGTGAAATGACGATTGTATCAGGTGGCTATAAGGAATTAAGGAACGTGGTGTATAAGGAGTACTTGGATAAGCAAACTGTATTTAATTGATAACATCCTCAGCTACTCAAGGAATAAGAAAGTCTGCGTGGGATGCCCAAGGATTTTTCTCCAAAGATCAGAAGGAAAGCAACTATACTTTGAGTGTTCAAGAATGAAATTTTGACTAAGGTTAACAAAAGATTCTGAATTAATCCATTAACAACCACCTAAGCAAAAATGTATGGTAATGGATATTTTAGGCCGACATAAAGGATTGGATGTAATAAGACCCCCAAGGAGTTAATAAACGAATTAGACAGAGTGAAATCTGAAGTTCAAATATTTAAAAATAATAGTACATGAAAATATGAGATTACTTTTCAGCCTTAACTGATGGAAAAGAGTAAGAGATGTTCAAATGTTTGGAAACCAAGTTGAAAATGAGCACCGTCTATCATCCTTAAATGGAGAGTCAAAGTACGAAAGTGATTCAGGAACTGTAAGATATATTGAGAAATTGAGTTTTTAAGAAAACACTGGAATGATCATTTATTAGTGATGTCAGCTTTGGAATACCGCTTTACCAAGCTTCAGGTGAACACAAGTGTAGGTCCCCATTCTTATTTAAATAAAGTTGGAGAAAGAAAATTGACAAATTCTAAGTTAATTTAGCACACCAAGAGCGTAGTGTTATTGGTTAAAGCAGCTCGGAGTAGACAAAGAAAGAAGACGAAATTGTATTGAGAGAAAGTATGAGTATAGAAAGAGGACCAGTAGTGTTAGTAAAAGTGTCGTTTTGAAAGAAATTGGATAAGTTTGAGTAGAAGGGACAAGCTAAGTCCTAAAATTAGTGAACTATTCGAGGTATTGATAAATATAGATAAAGTTGTTCATAAATGATATGACCGTCACACCCGTGTGTACACCTAATGTATTTTACTTGTCAATATTAAAGTGATAAGTATTGGGTTTAAATTAAGTGATTGATCAGGAGCTAATGGGGCTCTTGTCCAAGTTATTCTGCATATAGTAATCAATCTAAATTCTTGATTGTCAGAGGCAAGTCCTTGGAAATGAGTGCATACCTATTGTGAGTACGTTTGACCCCTCGAGTAGAAGGGTCTACTTAAAAAAATTAGAGTCAAATATGCTTGACAAATATCCTCACTTGTGTAACTCGACCAGATTCTGAGGACAGAATCTTTTTAAGGGGGGAAGGATATAACGACTCGTGTAATCTTTTTGAATTATTTAATTGTGCAATTATGGAAATTATTAAATAAATAAAATATGTGTGTTGGTTTTGACCGCTATGTGTTGTTTGATTATTATCCATATGTGATTTATAGTGTACTGGGTTGTCCGCGTGATTAATTATGGGATCATATTGAATTGTTTTCACTTTCAAAAGTGGATTTAGTGCAAATTTATTTGCATAAATATTGGGAATATTTCTAAAATTGTTTTTATGATTTTATAATTACAATAATTATTTTTAGTATTTTATAAAATTGAGAAATCAATATTTCATTAATTATTTATCTTTAAATGATTTTCTGAGTATGCTTAATGATAAAATCCATATTTAATTCTAAAATTCTTCAAAAATTATGAAACTCATATTTATTTAAGTCGGGAATATTCTGGGAATTTTAAAATTATTTTGGAAATTTTCAGGATTAATTTCACCCGCGCGTTATTTTGTTTAATTGTTAAAAAGCGGGTATATAGTGCACTTCGAAAATTCTTCTAAAATTTTGAAAATTACATTTTTATGAACTTCGGGATATTTGTAATATTTTAAAACCATTTTTGTAATTTTCTGAATTCGTTTTAAGTACAGCTCAGTTCGTTAATTGTGAAATACGGGTATAAGTTGCGTTTCAAAAATATTTTTCAAATTATGGAAAATTTATTTTTTATAACTTTGAATTATTTTTGATATTTTAGAATTAATTTGGAATTTTTCGGAATTATTTTATTTATGCGATGGTTCGTTAAATTTGTAGAAACGGGACAAAATAGGGCTGTGAGAACAGGAAAAGGGGCACGTGGCATAGTTTTAGTTAATCAGCTGATTCGTGGCAGCATTTCAGAAGGTAGGGAATAAAATTAAAATTCTATCGGGTAAAAAAAATACCCACAAACACAGCAACACAGTAGTATTAATCTCTCATCTCTCTCATACATCACTCTTCTCTCCCCTTCAATCTCTCTTTCTCGGTCGTCACTTCCCCTCCATCGACCTCTGTTGCTTTTCTCGGTGTTGCCGCGACTCCGATTCCGATAATCTCCAGTGCTTCGCCGTTTGCTTCTCTGAGTGTATAAATTCTGTATATATATATATATACACACACATATATGCGTGTGTGTGTATACTAGTTTGTTTGTGTGTGCTGCGATGGTATCGTGCCGCCTGTTTTTTTTGTTTTCGGTTGTCCGCTCTTTCCGGTTACCGCCGATGATTGCGTTGGTTCCGTTATGTTCCTGGTTGGTTCCAAGGTTATTCAAGCAGTGGCTTGGTGCAGGAAAATTGATTTGATTTTTAATCAATGAAATTATCTGATTATTGTGTAATGATTATTTTAATCGGTGAAATCTGTGACTGGAAACCCAATTCGGGTACCTCCGGGTTTTACCGCTGTCAACGATGAATTCCGATGAGTTTACGGTGGACTGTGATGACACGATTCTGAGTCCTAATATTTTTATAAAAAAAATAAATAAAATTTGTGTTGTGTTTTATTCTGGACCGACTTAGTTAATTAGTAAATACTGTATCAGGATGGTTGAGTTGGATATGATTATTGAATTGTATTGGTGATTGGGAATTTTAGAATGGATTGGTGAATTATTGTAGTTGTTATTATTGTGAACTTTGTGGTTTGACGTCGATTGATGTTTCGGCGGGTAGTCCGATAAACAAAGGAGACGCTGCCCGATTTTCAGAAACTGAATTACGTAAATACGGAAGCGTATCCGAGGATTATCGAAACGTCGAGCGAGTCTAAGTAAATACATATATGTTTATTTTATATAGAACCTGATTATATGTTGTGTTGTATGTTTTGTCCAACACGCAGTAACCCTAATTTTATAAAATGACGAATATACGTATTTTGTAAAAACGAACACTGGATCGATTTCGAGAATATGAACCCTAATTGTTGTCTGTGTTATTCTAATATGAATAATTACGAGTCGGGTTTGAATATCATTGGGTAAGAATTAGTATCGAGGATATGTCAAGCATACCTAGACGTCTAACGTAGAGTATTTTGACCCTGTAGGTTATAATCAGGAACCTGAAAGTGGGCGATGGACTAGAGATGACCTAGTAGTCAGTCGACGAGCTCAGTAGAGTTTCAACAGAAAGACCTAAGTGTCGAAGTCGAATCCAATGGGATCTAGTGGTTGGACGTTAGAACTTGAGCAGCAGAGTCGGCTCAGAGTTGATGAGTAATAGTTGTAAAGCCTTGTAAGGTAAGTATTTCTGAACTTTTCTTCAAGATATATTACCAATGTTTTCGAACTGTTTCATAACATGTTACTATTATTATACATAACTCTTGTTTTATTATACATATGCTTCAAACTATTTACCCTTAAACCCTGATTCTTTCTTGATCTTGAACCGTAAGCCTTATTCTTTGCAAACCGTCCTTTGTTGATCCTCAGACACCAAACCATACAAATATAATAATACTCTTCAAAGATATAATTACCAAACACCAAACACAAAAAGAGAATGATTTGAAAATAGAGAAACTTTTATACTCCAATCATTTTTAATAACATCAAAGAACCATATCCTGAAAAATCATTACTGGTCTAATACCTGACCCTTGTACAAACTGAAAACCGTTTCTTATACATACCCTGATATACCCTTGAGATATCCTTGAGTTTCCTTACGTTTTATGCAAATGTTTAACCATCATTGATTATGATCTTGTTTTATTAAATCATATTGTTATCATATTAAACTGCTTTAGGATTGGATAGTTTTTATATATGTGGACCAGATTCGTGGTCAGACCATACCAATGGTCAAGTTAGGCCAATGTGTGCCTTGGATCCAGTAATTAGAGCATTGTTGTGTGCTTGCTCGGGGTTAGTGTGTGACTGATCAACAGCCTAACCTTGGTTATTAAAACTTAAAATGAATATCCAATTCTAATGATTAGTTAAAGAGAAACTTGATTCCTTTGAATCATCTCATTAGATCATTGTTTAACCTCAGTTATCACTATTATGACTTGCTGAGCTAGTTAGCTCACCCTTGCGATTCTTTTACATATTTTACAGTGGAAAAGAATATGGATGATAGAGAAGTTCCTCAGTCCAAAGTGCGGGCTAAGGTTCCAGTCGAGTTGAATCGAGCTAGCAGAAGCTTCATGCGGTATAAAGATAGTCAGATTGTAAGAATGATTTGTTTATCAACTGTAAGTTAAATTAGTTGGGATTTGGTACGTTGTAATAAAGGTTAAGATTGTGGCTTGTTTTCATACTTTAACTTGTTGCGATCTGTGGTTATGCAAAGTCGGGTCATTGCAAATAATATTTCTTATTCAGGTTTATATATTGTATATGTGTTGTGAACCCCAAACTTCTGACCCGGGTTTGGAGGGTGCCACAGACATGGTTAATCTTGCCCTAGTTGGACTTGATGATGATTCTGTTCGAGGAAATTCAGAAAGCGACTACCTAGAAAGTGATTCAAAAGAAGATCAGAGTGAGGTAAACTCTTGTAAATATAATTTATCTTCTGAAAATATTGTTTTGGAACTACTAACCATGCAGGAATGTGAGGATGTATCTATGGGATAATATCATTCTCTTAAAGGGAAGAATGATTATCTCAAGACCATGGTACAAGATTTGATGAGCAAAGTGGATACTTGGATTAACAAGAAGGTACCCACACAAGCTGACAAAGAGGCTGAAATCAAGGATCTTCAAGCTAAAGTCAGTCATGTGGAAAACTTCAACAAAATTCTCCTTAAAAGAAACAAGACTCACTTAATGGAGATCACATAGATAAATAAGGAGATTAAAGCAAGAGATGAATGTTTGGAGTTGTTCAAACTCAGAAAATCAATAAATGCAGAACCTACAAATCAAGTAGAAGAACCATCTCAGCAAGCTGAAAAGATTGATCTGCTCACAAAGAAAGTTGAGGATCTGTAAAGGGGCATGAGATCTTTTGTTCAAGGAGAAGAGAGTCTCAAATCAATGATGAACAACACAAATGTTCCATTGGTCAGAGAAGAAATTGGATTGAATGCCAACAAGAAGGACAAAGCTCTAAGATATGAAGGAAAACATGGCATACCCTATGATTATTCTATTCCTTGGAAGATAGGCAACAGATGTGGAAAGAAAGAGCATCTGGAAAAATATTGTAGAGTTCAGAATGGATAGAAATCATACCATGGAGGAAACAAATAGAAAACAGCTTACTATGGTCAGAATGGCAGAACAAAGATAGCTTACTATCATCAGGCTGGCAGAGTTAAATCACCTATATTTATCCAAAAATGGATAAAGAAATCTGATTTACATGTTTTATATGTTTTATCTGCTAACCATGTTAGACCCAACAAACTTTGGGTACCAAAAGGTTGAGTAGTTTTATTTGTTTTATAGATGTGTCTTGCCGCACAAGTCAAATCAACTCAATAGATCTTGGATAGCGGATGTACTAGGCATATGGGTGGAGACAAAGCACAATTCTTGAGTCTTCAGATGAAAAAGGGTGGAAGAGTGACTATTGGTGATAGAAAAAGTCTTCAAATCCATGGAAAAGGTAAAATAGGTAATAAACACATTTCAATTGATAAAGTTCAATAGGTTAAAGGTTTAAAATTAATCTGCTTAGTATAAATCAGTTATTTGATGATGGTCATAAGGTTGAATTTGGTATTGAGAAGTGTATTATTACTTTTAGTACTAACAAATTCCCCCTAGTTTCTAGAAGAGAAGGAAATATATATATATTTTGGACTTTGAGTTGCAGAAAACAGCTTGCTTTCTTGCTACAATAGACACGGATCTTCATGTTTGGCATAGAAGATTGGGTCATGCTCACATAGACTTGCTTAATAAGTTTTCAAAGAAGAAACTAGTTAGAGGTTTACCCAAAATCAAGTATGTCAAGACTGAGGTGTGTTCGACATGCCAATTAGGCAAGCAAATTAGAACTAATCATAAAGCAAAACAGATGGCATCTACTTCTAAACCCTTAGAACTTTTGTACTTAGACTTATTTGGTCTAGAAGCTTATAAAAGTATTGGAGGTAAGCAATATGGTTTTGTAGTTGTTGATGATTATTCTCGTTTTACATGGGTATTGTTTCTTCGTACTAAAGATGTTGCTTTTATTGAGTTTGAAAAACTAATTAAGTTACTTGAGAATAAGCTCAATACAAAGCTTGTAGGTATAAGGAGTGATCGAGGTGGTGAATTGCAAAAAGACTTTATTACTTATTATGAAGAAAGAGGAATATCACACGAATTCTTGGCTCTAAGGACTCTACAACAAAATGGTGTGGTAGAAAGAAAGAATAGGTCATTGCAAGAAACTGCAAGGACATTGTTGCAAGAAAGCTGGCTACCTAGAAGCTTTTGTGGAGAAGCAGTCAACACAGCATGCTATGTTCTGAATCAAGTCTTGATAAGACCTATTTTGGACAAGACTCCATATGAATTGCTAAAGAAAAAGAGGCCCAACATCAGTTAATTCAAGATTTTTGGCTCAAAGTGTTTTGTGCTCAAGACAATTGGTAATGATGGTAAATTTGATGCTAAATCTTATGAAGCTATTTTTCTTGGTTATTCTATGACTAGAAAAACCTATAGAGTTTATAATTTGTCTAAGTATATTGTTGAAAAATCTATACATGTTATTTTTCAAGAACCTAAAAATGATCTTCCAAGAGACGAGGAAGATGATGCATGTGAAGCTGGACAACAACAAGCTGAAATAGAGAAGGCTACTTCAAAAGAGCAAGCTGAAACAGAGAATGATTCTGGAAAACAACAAGCTGAAATTAAAATTGCCTCTGGAAATCAGCAAGCAGAAACTTCTACTCCGGTTGAAGATGCAATTGTAAAGATGGCAAAGATGACTCTCAATGGTCCTAGAGGAAATAGAGCAAAGGATAAAATGCCAATCTATGATGGTGAAGACTTAGCTCCTCCATCTAAGATAAGGAAGACCTCTCATAAAGATATTTCTAAGCATTTATTTCCAAAAGCTACACGGACAGTGAAGAATCACCCTCCAGAGCAGGTTATTGTAGATATTATTGATGGACTCAAGACAAAGAAAGGCAAGGAAAATTTTTTTGCTTATGCGGCATTTCTAGCTTAAGAGGAACGCAAAAATGTCAAAGAAACACTCAAAGATAAAAATTAGATCACGGCTATGCAAGAAGAACTCAATCAATTCGAATGATGTGATGTTTGGGAACTTGTCAAGCCACCAAAGAATGCTTCAATCATTGGTACAAAATGGATTTTCAAGAATAAAGTGGATGAATATGGTACCGTTACTCGAAATAAAGCAAGGCTCATGGCACAGGGATACAATCAATAAGAAGGCATTGACTTTGATCAAACTTATGCTCCAGTAGCTAGACTGGAATCAATTAGGATTCTTCTTGCTTATGCATGCTAAAAGAAGATCAAGCTACATTAAATGGACGTCTGTTAGGTCCCAATGCGTTTGTAGAAGGGGGGTTGAATACAAACGGTACCAAATAATCGATAAATGCGGAATAATAAATGTGAAACAAAATTCAAGTTAAATAAGAATATTATTAAACTTGAAAGGTGTTATAACGACTGTATCGATTACAAGGAATTAATCTCAAATTAATTATCACAAATTTAGAATAAATTCGACATGAACTTTTTCTATTTTTGCAATAATTAGAATCAAATGCTAAACGCTATTTGAGATTAAGTTCTAGGGATTTTGATCTGCTAGATTGTTACACAAGAACAAGATAAATAATTCTAGTGGTTTGGATTTAACTTTAGAAACTAGAATTTTGATCTTGAATTTCTGCAGATGAAGGATGATATATTTTATTTTCTTTTCTGTTGTGTTCTCTTTTGTTAACTTGTGTTCTGTTTGAATGTAATGAATAAACTGCTTCTGCTTCTTTTTAATCAATAGCCGAATAGAATGAACTGGCATGACAATCTCTTTTGCCCAGCAAGACTTTCGGTAGGACTATCTCTTTGAACTGGCAAGACAATCAGAATGAACTAGCAAGACAATTCTCTTCCGGTGTAACTTTCGGCAAGACAATTGTTTGTACTAGCATGACTTTCGGTATGACTATTGATTGTCATACCGATTGTCATACTAGTACAATCAGTTTGACTTGTTGAATTTAAATGAATTTTAATCCAATTTAAATTCTGAAAAACCTTAATATTAATTCTGAATTAATTAATCAATTAATTTAATTTATTTTCTTTGCAGATATAATTTATTTTCTTAATTAAATTATATGACTTAATTAATTAATAGAGAATTAATACTAACCCTGAGCAGCAACCAATCTTCTGAATATCTTCTGAAAATCACTGAGAATTATGAATCAATTCCACCACTTTAACGTTGACACTCGATGTACTGTCTGGTTCATGAGTGACTAACTTCCGTGACGTTTCTTCATGTCTTGACTTTGATACTCTGATTTTCTTTAGATTAAATCCTTGTAATTAATGATACTCTGACGAGATTTCTGTCACTTGATTAAATCCACACTCTTGATTTATATCACTGAGGCATGATCAATTTCTTGAACTTCTTCCAGTGAATTAATTCCTCAAGTCTGTAGATGAACCTTGTTTCTGAATCCTTTGACAGATGTTACTCTGTGAGATCTCTTTGACGGTAGATCCACTATTTACTTATTACATTCTTATTTGAGTTGAGTTGAATCCTCGAATATACAAATAGGGTATGATATATGACTTACAATCTCCCCCTATTTGTTTGTTAGACAATAACACACAAATACCTAGAGGATAACTTAACTAACAAATAAGAAAAAGATATAAAAAGAAATGCAAAGTAAATAGTAGAAAAGTTCTGGACTAGATTTAACATTTTCCAGATTCCAAGTAGATGTTCCTCTAGACTGAACATATCTTCAAGTAGTTCCATCTTAATTTGTACAACTACATTTCCTGAGAAATGCAAAGTAAATAGTAGAAAAGTTCTGGACTAGATTTAACATTTTCCAGATTCCAAGTAGATGTTCCTCTAGACTGAACATATCTTCAAGTAGTTCTATCTTCATTTGTACAACTACATTTCTTGTTGAGAAGCCCATATCTCTCTTGCTTCTCCCCCTATGAGAATCAACTGATTAAAGAAGATCACCTTCATTTACCACCTCTCCCGTACAATAGGATCCGCAGATAAAAACCAATGGTACTCCCCTAACAGCTTCTTCCCTTACTAGAAAATCACCTTGTGTTTACCACCTCTCCCGTACAATAGGATCCGTAGTTACAAACAACAATGGTGTGGTGTAGTGTACATATGATCTTTTTCTTCCTCCCTGCTATTTCTCCCCCTTAGTTGAGGAATCCTCCAAACTATTTCTTAAGCTTTTATCTCCCCCTTAGAGAAGGAATGTATGTCGTTGTCTGAAGGAGTTCTCATATTTCACTTGGTTGGAACAGAAATAACAAGTAGTTTCTCTTACTTCCTCACTGTGAGTGTGTGATTCTGTTTTAGTGTACCTCACATGTGTTTCACTCTTCTCTCCACTCGTGTTTACACTCATTCTCAAAAGTGTATCACTCTTCTCTCATAGCTCCATAATCCAGTTGTACCTGCAAGGAAAATCACCTTAGCCATCCTTAAGGAGGTCACACGTGGTGCAATGGGAGTTCACAAATCCCCATCCTTGTTAAACTCGTCAGATGAATCTGAGTCATAATCTACAATTTGCTAGTTTCCCTTTTAGGGTTCCAGATTTGAATTCTGGGAAGGTAAACAATGATCCACGAATTTAGCATAAAGATCAAAGTTCCCTTCTAATGTCTGTGAAGACATTTCCTTGTGACTCATCAGGTAATATCTGAATCATTGTCAACAAGTTGCCGATCTGCACCTATGTCAGATCCACTATCCACAGATGCATCCAGGGGATTTAAGCCTGGGGAGGTAGACACTGACCACTGACATATGGCGTTTGGATAAGTATCCTCTCCTAAGACCTATAAAGGCAATTGGTCCATTAACGAACCTTGAACAATCGAATCTGAACTTAAAATGGTCGAAACTCTTGTTTTCGTCAACTCATCCTTTGTGTGTGTAATCTCTCCTTGTGCATCAAGAATTGTTTATGTTTGAAGTGGTGACACTACATCGGATGCCTTGGCCGACAGGAAAAATTCAATAGACGCACCCTGTTGAGAGAATGAATCTAGTAACTGTTTTTGTGCCTTTTCAGCCATTACATCTTGTTGAGAAGATGTATGGGGGCTAGCAGTTGTCTCGGTTTAAATACTACTCATCTATGTAGGAGACAGAGCTACTGTGTTGACTACAGAACCTTCCTTATGTGGTGCACTAAGCCACTATCTCCCTCACGCTCATTCATAATACATTTAGTGGTAAGAGAGTGTTGGTTGGTTCTGTTTCTGTGTTTTATCTTTACAGTCTGGGATAGATGTTGTGGGTTTTCAACCTCATGACTGTCAATGAAAGAAAGTCATTGGAGACTGAACTTGTAACACAGAATATGTGGTAATAGAGAGAAAATGATTTATAATAGTGATTTCAAAAGATTTTACATGAAATAAGAAATCACTAAAGTAGAAAGAAGATTGTTTTTTTTTTCAATATGAATGAGTTTTTGATAAAACATTGATCACTTAGGGTAAAGTCTAAGTAATTTTCATTCATGTCAAAAGCTTACAAATATCTGCAACATAATGTTAACAACATATCATTGACCGATACTTGTCAAGTACTTTAGATATTAATTGTTATGTTGCATAAAATTTAAAATAAAATAAAAATAAAAAAAATAATACAATACAAATAATAATAATTAAAACAAATATCAATGAATTAAATACCAAATATCTATCAACAAGATATCAACATATAATTTCATATATCATACAATATTTACAATTACAGAAAATACAAATAAAAACTTATATAAATATAGAAAACATATAGAAACTATTTACAAGTTCAATGATAACATTACTAGCTTGCAAACAACCATATCCCTCAGATAAACCTTTGCTGTTATCTCCAAAGGTAACCAGGGGGCCAGCTTTCTCAATCCAGATTTGATAGCAGGGCTCTATCTCCGGTCATATGTCTTGATGATCCACTGTCAAGAATCCACACTCCCGGTTTCACCTGTTTTAATCCCCTGCAACACAAATGGATTAACCCTTCTTCGGAACCCAAACTTGGTTGGGCCCGGCATTCTTCTAGAACTGTCCTTTGTCAGGCAAAACAACATTTTTAATTTTAATTTCCTCAACTTTCTCAATGACTGAACATTTGACCTTGTAAACAGCCTTAACAAATTTCTGTTTAAGCTTAGGCACAAATGTCTCCTTTCTAGCCTTAGAAGGACTAGCAGTCTTAGACCTATCATGCTTCTTGTTATTCACATGCTGACGAGGAGTAGTCTTATCATTAGAAATATGCTTACCATTAAAATATGCATACATCATATTAAAAGCACAAGACATACAATTAGAAACACCACATGCTTTATGAGAGTGATTAATAGTAGGCAATTTATGCATGGCAGACATGGCATTTTTGTTATCCAACTCATGTGTGTCTGAGTTAGTCTCAGTTGCTTTCACAACTTTGACTGGAACTTTCGACACACTTGACTTGGAAACAACCTTCTCATTAGCATGATCTTCAGCACATATTTCTTCCTGAATAACAGAAGAGGTCGCATCAAATGGTTCAGCAATTGATGGTTTATAGAGGGGTTCATCAACACCCTTAAGCACATGTGGTACTTCCCTCCCTTTAGCACAGACACGAGGAGGGGAGTTTATGCCTAATTCTCCAATAGCAACATTGTAATCATAACCTATTCCAGATGTTTGATTAACAGATTGCTTACTGTAGAACTCTTTAGCCTTCGAACAAGAATTGAAGTAGGCTCTAACCTTAGTCTCAAGACCGGTGATCTTGTCTTTGAGAATAGTTTCGAGTTTTCTATAACAGTCAACTCTATTCTCTAGAAAAGATAACTGTTCTTTTAATTTGTCTTGATTAATGTGCACAAGTCTTAATTCATTGACCTCTTTCTCAAGGTCTGTGATCTGTAAACTTAACTGTTCATTATCACGATGTGCACAATCTAAGTTACCTCTTAGATGATAAACCATTTCAGCATCAGAAAGTTTTACCTCTATTCCTGACGATGAAGCTTTTCCATCAATAGCCATAAGAGCAAGATTTCCTTCATCTTCATCTTCACTGTCAGTATCATCCCAGCTTCTTCCCTTTTCCAGATAAGCCCTTTCAGAGTTCTTTCTTACTTGCTTTGGCTTCCTACATTCTGTGGCAAAGTGTCCCAACTCATTGCAGTTATAGCATCTAATGGTGCTCCGATCAACCATTCCTGTTTTGTATCCACCACTGCTGATGTTAGAGGATGAAGATCCACCTTTCTGGAATTTGTTGTAGTTGGACTTGTACTTAAGCTTGGGATTCCTCTTGAATCTGACATGGGAGAATCTCTTGACAATTTGGGCCATTGACTCGTCTTCCAATTGCTCCAGCTCTTCCAAGGAATAAAAATCATCACTTGATTGATTTGTAGTAGGAGGATCATATTCTGCTACTAACATATTTTCCTCAGCCTTGGAACACTGTACCATTCTCTCCAATTATTGAGATTGATGTTGTTGTTCACCTTCAGCTACAAGTGTAGTTTCTATCTTTCCCGTAGACTTCCTTTTGCTGAATCTGCTCCAACTCATAGGTTTTCAACACCCCATAGAGTCTATCCAAAGAAATCTCACTCAGATCTCTAGCTTCTCTAATGGTAGTGATTCTATGTTCAAGATGAGTTGGTAGTGTTAAAAGGAACTTTTTGTTGACCTCCCTGATGGAATAGTATTTACCATTAATGTTCAGGTTATTGATCAATGCATTGTACCTCTCAAACACTTCAGTGATTCCTTCTCCTGGATTGGATTTAAAGTATTCATACTCAGAGGTTAGGATTTCTAACTTGTTCTCCCTAACTTCCTATGTGCCTTCATTAATAACCTCAATAGTTTCCCAGATATGTTTGGAATCTTTACAATTCATCACATGTCTATTCATCAAGGGATTAAGGGAATCTACAAAAATTAATTGAAGGCTAGCATCCAGGGAGGCTTCTTCAATTTCAGCAGGAGAGAAATCCTTAGGATCTTTCACATAGTTCTCGCTTTGGTGATCACCACATCATTTTCTATTACCTCTGGTTCAATAACCATATGAATTTTCGGACCCTTCTTTAACACTTGCAGATATTTGGGATTAGCAACTTGTAAAAACAGTAGCATCTTCTTCTTCCACATAACATAATTTTCTTTATCGAAAAATGGAATTTTAACGGTTCCAACTTTTTATGTAGTCATTATGAATTTTTTTGAGTGAATAAAAAATTCAAGGAGTGAAAGAAACACAAAAGTCTAGGATCTAGATTTGTACGTTAATCAAAAGGCTCTGATACCAATTGTTAGGTCCCAATGCATTTGTAGAAGGGGGGTTGAATACAAACGGTACGAAATAATCGATAAATGTGGAATAATAAATGTGAAACAAAATTCAAGTTAAATAAGAATATTATTAAACTTGAAAGGTGGTACAACGACTGTATCGATTACAAGGAATTAATCTCAAATTAATTATCACAAATTTAGAATAAATTCGACATGAACTTTTTCTATTTTTGCAATAATTAGAATCAAATGTTAAACGCTATTTGAGATTAAGTTCTAGGGATTTTGATCCGCTAGATTGTTACACAAGAACAAGATAAATAATTCTAGTGGTTTGGATTTAACTTTAGAAACTAGAATTTTGATCTTGAATTTCTGCAGATGAAGGATGATATATTTTCTTTTCTTTTCTGCTGTGTTCTCTTTTGTTGACTTGTGTTCTGTTTGAATGTAATGAATAAACTGCTTCTGCTTCTTTTTAATCAATAGCCGAATAGAATGAACTGGCATGACAATCTCTTTTGCCCAGCAAGACTTTCGGTAGGACTATCTCTTTGAACTAGCAAGACAATTCTCTTCCGGTGTAACTTTCGGCAAGACAATTGTTTGTACTAGCAAGACTTTCGGTATGACTATTGATTGTCATACCGATTGTCAAACTAGTACAATCAGTTTGACTTGCTGAATTTAAATGAATTTTAATCCAATTTAAATTCTGAAAAACCTTAATATTAATTCTGAATTAATTAATCAATTAATTTAATTAATCAAATAAATTAATCTTTGCAGATATAATTTATTTTCTTAATTAAATTATATGACTTAATTAATTAATAGAGAATTAATACTAACCCTGAGCAGCAACCAATCTTCTGAATATCTTTTGAAAATCACTGAGAATTATGAATCAATTCCACCACTTCAACGTTGACACTCGATCTACTGTCTGGTTCATGAGTGACTAACTTCCGTGACGTTTCTTCATGTCTTGACTTTGATACTCTGATTTTCTTCAGATTAAATCCTTGTAATTAATGATACTCTGACGAGATCTCTGTCACTTGATTAAATCCACACTCTTGATTTATATCACTGAGGCATGATCAATTTCTTGAACTTCTTCCAGTGAATTAATTCCTCAAGTCTGTAGATGAACCTTGTTTCTGAATCCTTTGACAGATGTTACTCTGTGAGATCTCTTTGACGGTAGATCCACTATTTACTTATTACATTCTTATTTGAGTTGAGTTGAATCCTTGAATATACAAATAGGGTATGACATATGACTTACAACGTCAAAAGTGCTTTTCTTAATAGATTTCTGGAAGAGGAAGTTTATGTCAAGCAACCCTCTAGTTTTGAACATGAACAACATTCAGACTATGTTTACAAGCTCAAGAAGGCATTATATGGCTTAAAGCAAGCACCAAGGGCTTGGTACAAGAGGCTTAGTAAGTTTTTGATCAAAATTGGGTTCATTTGAGGTAAAATCGATCCTACTTTATTTATTAGGCAAAATGGTAATGATATTTTGATTATCCAAATATATGTAGATGATATAATTTTTGGATCCACTAATGATTCTATGTGTGAGTGGTTTTCTAAGTGTATGCGCAGTGAATTTGACATGGGCATGATGGGTAAGCTCAACTATTTTTTGGGACTCCAAATTAAGCAATCAAAGGATGGCATCTATGTTCATCAGTCAAAGTATGTGAAGAACTTGCTGACTAGATTTGGATTTGAGCATGTCAAGCCAAAATCTACACCAATGAATTATAAGCTGACTTCAGATGAAAATGGTAAGGCAGTTGATATCAAAAGGTATAGAGGCATGATTGGTTGTCTTTTAAATCTTACTTCTTCTCTGCCGGATATTATGTATAATGTTTGTGTATGTGCTCGTTTTCAAGCTAAACCTAAGGAATCACACTTAAATGCAGTTAAAAAAATATTTCGATATTTAAGTGGGACTATTAATCTTGGGTTATTTTATCCTATTACAAGCACATTTGATCTTGTGGGGTATAGTGATGCAGATTATGCAGGATGTCAAACTGATAGAAAGAGCACAAGTGGTATTTGTATATACTTAGGACAAAGTTTTGTATCTTGGCAAAGTAAGAAATAAACTTCATTCTTATTATCCATAACAGAAGGTGGGTATTTGGCAGCTGGTAGCTATTGCACTCAAATTTTGTGGATGATTCAAACTCTATGAGATTTTGGAATCAAGTGTGGCAAAGTTCCAATCTATTGTGACAATACTAGCACCATCAACATATCAAAGAATTCGGTGAATCACTCAAGAACAAAGCATATTGATGTTCATCACCATTTCTTGAGAGATAATACTGCCAAAGGTAAGATCGAATTAGTTTTTGTGCCTGCTAAATATCAATTAGCATATATTTTTACAAATCCACTGGCCGAAGCAAGATTTTCTACCATTCGAAGGGAACTTGGCATGTGCAGTGTATAATGGCAAGCTATCTTTTGAAATTTGGTAATGTTAGCTTACTATCAATTTTTATGTTAGCTTACTATGATTGTTTATTAAATGTCATAATTTTGTTTAATTTGATTTAATAATTTTTACATGCCATTATCTGTTTATGGTTGCCTACTTGTTTGTGTATTTTGATGCTTTATCTTATCATTTTCTTTAAACTGATAACATGTGGTAGTTTTAATAGATAGACATTATTTTATGTTTTTTTGGATAATTGTTAGATTTATGATAACTATTTCTTTTTTTTTTTTAAATTAATCCTAAATTCTCCCCTAAATATCTATCAAAACTACGGGTTAGGGTTTCTCATTTCATTTCACGCCGCATCACAATTTACCCTTTCTACCGCCGCTCCTTAATACTTACAGCGATCGTTTCACCATGGTTCGTGTAACACGTAATCCGTCCTTCTAGCAAATTGTTATACCTCTAAACATGATAATATTTTGGTGATTTGGGAAGCGAGAGTGCGAATGAAGTGTCTCATACCCCCGACTCTAAGAAGCTCAAGCTCACTCTCTTTTTTGATTCACCTGACTTGGAATAGAGGTTCACAGAAAATGATTTGGATACTCGTCCCATCCTTCCTGATATTCCAGTTAATGGTAAGCTCCTTCAACAGTCTGGTGCATTATCTTTATTTTCAAACTATTGGTATAGGGTAGTTTTATTCTAGATTTTCCTAAGACATACTATCCTGATTTGATTCGTGAGTTTTATGCAAATCTTCATGAGGATAAGTTTGGTAATTGTGTTTCAACTATCCGTGATAAGCGTATTCGACTGAATCCCCCTTTCCATAGTTCTTTAATTAAGTTTGAGAATCATACTGAAGTTGAGGTCTTTACGGGCAAAGGTTATGTTGTGTTTTCAGATTTCTCTGTTATGGATCAATTTAAGGTTATTTTAGGTTCAAACAACAATGTTGAAGAAAACCCCCAACCTCCATCCACTACTATAGTTACCCCAATGGCTCATTTTCTGTTTAAGATCTGTTGTGCTAATTTATGTCCTAGAGGAGGAAACAAATCTACTTCTAGTTGTTAGGATGTGACAGTAGTTGCCATGATATTAGCTGGTAGGGCATTTGATTTATCTCATTTGATCCTTAAGAACATGCTAGCTGATGTGAACCAAAAGAAGATATGACTGCCTTATGGTCTTTTGTTGTCCAGAATTTTTGATTCTTTTAAGTTTGATCTCAAGAGTGCTGCTAAACTGACTGTCAACGAAGTGCTAGATGCCTAGACTATAGCCATGTCAAATTTACATATTGAGAATGGTGAGCTGGTAATGATTACTCAAACTCTACCTCCTGAATCCCCTGTTGTTGTTGTTGTCCCTACTGTTCAATCAGAGTCTGAAGTGATTCAGTTGCTTAAGGGAATACAAGATGATAATACTCTGCTATTTGGTCATGTGGCTGCTACTACAAAATAGGTCAACCACCTCAAGAAAGAGATTAAGGGTTTGAAGGATATTCTGCTGAACTTTATATCTACTGCCAAACCCTCTGCTTCCCAGTCTAATGCAGATTTGGATACTGGATTGGATGATCTGGTTAATGCTGCTGAGGATATGGACAATCAGGATAAGAAAGATGCTTTCTTTTCTCCAACAGAGGATGCTCTCAGCACTTCTGATCATCCCTCAACCTAGATCTTTTTGATGCTTTAAGGGGAGAAATTTAGGATATTTATGTTTGTTTAAGATTTGTTTAAGACTTCTTTCATCTGTTGGTTTATGAACTTGATTTATGTTTGTTTATGGATTGTTTAAGACTTGTTTCATCTGTTAGTTTTTGTTTAATCTGGTGTGGTTTGCTACTTGGTTTATGAACTTGGTTTATGATGGTTGTTTTTGTTTAAGACTTGATTTGCTTTGGTTATGTTAAGACTTGGTGATGTAATGATATGCTGCTATGTTGGTTGTGTTGGATATGCATTTGTTGCTATTTGCAGTGGTGTGTTATGAAGTATTGCTTAATTTTTAGATATGCATAGATTTAGGAGGAGTTTTATAATTCTCCTAAATGTGTGTAATCATAAAAAAAGGGGACACTGTAACTCCTTAGTTTTGATGATCACAACAAAGCAAGCCATCATGTTGTTATTTAAGACTGTTTGCAGGATATATCAGCTTAATGACATTGTTGTTTAAGTATCATGACAGCAAGCTGTCATAAGAAAGTGATCTCTTTCAGCAAGCTATGATCACGTTATTCAGAATAACAGCAAGCCAGGCTGGACAATCTAGATTCAACAAAGAAACAAATTTTCAAGGAGAAATTTTAGGAATCTCTTTTAAAAAATTGTAAGGACTTCTCTATTATATTATACGTATTTTTATATATAATAGAGCACAAACATAAAATGTTTTCAAGCATTAAAACAGTTTTCCTAATTTGTAGGAGTTTGTTTAATCATTAAACTCTATCTCCTACAAACCTGATTAAAACATTTTATACTCATACAAAATAGAAGAGGCTTTTACTGAACGTTAAACATTCTTTCTCTCTTCTATCAAACGTATACATGAACGTTGGAAACTATCCTAACGAACATAAATGTTAGAATTAAATTGTAACCATTGTAAGTTAATGAGATTGTTTTGAACGCTAGTGTATGTTAATATATGAGGTTTTCTTGCAGTTTTTATGATTAACTAATTGCAGCAAGAACACCTACAACTCCTTGCTTTTATTGAAACAAAAGATTCTCTTAAGCTCTTAATTATATATACATGTTATATCTTAGAGAGTCTATAGTATGAGTTGTAATCTCTTTATTTTTCAATTTTTATTATTCAACTTCTATCTTAATTGTAGATGTTTGGTAGAATGGTATTTGTACAACGAAGGTTGGCTTTTATCAGTTTTGTGTTGTTCGATTAATATCATCACTGTTACATGTTAAGGGTAATAACAATAACTATTGAAGGAAGTAGTAATGAAGTTATGATCTCATGTGTGTTTGATATTGTTAATTCAAGTATTATTTAAATGTTTTATTCTCGTAGTTAATTGTAGTTAATAATTAGTTAATCAACCTAAAGAGTTATTGTCTTGACATTGAGAAGTAATCATGCATTGGTGAGTGAGTGTTAATTAAATATAATTAGTCTGAGTCTCTATGGGAACGAACTAGAAATTATTCTATATTACTTGCGAACACGTATACTTGCATGAATTATTAGCGCGTGTTTTGTGTCTAACAAGTTTTTGGCGCCGCTGTCGGGGACTCGGTGTTAATTTGTTTAGTTTATGTACTTGCCATCAGTAGTCATTAGGACTCATTGATTAAGATTTGTTACTTATCGTTCCGGTTATGTTTCAGGTACTCTAACGAGCGTTTATGCAAACACGTTCTCGCACTCGCAAAAGGACTTTAGATACGGCTGAGGAGACAGACTTAGTTCTTGATATTCCGGAGAAGATAAATTTTAAAGATTCGGATAAAGAGAGTGAGCAGAAAGAACCGGTAATCATGGGTGATCGTATAGTTCCAATAGATCCAGCTCTTATGGACTTTTCCCGGCCTAAAATTGATGACATTCAGTCAAGCATCATTCATCCGGCTATTGAGGACAATAATTTTGAAATCAAGTCGTTCACTATTCAGATGGTGCAGAATTCCGTTTCTTTCGGAGGTGCTGCGACTGAAGATCCCAACATGCATATCACGAATTTTGTCGAGATCTGCAGTACTTTCAAATATAATGGTGTCAGTGATGAGGCTATCAAGCTGAGGCTTTTCCCATTCTTTCTTAGGGATAAAGCAAAGGAATGGTTACATTCTTTACCAGATGGGTCCATCACTACTTGGGAAGATCTTGCGCAAAAGTTTCTTGTGAAGTTCTACCCAATGGCCAAGACTGCAGCTATGAGGAGTGCTCTTACTCAGTTTGCGCAGCAACCAATAGAATCTATGTGCGAAGCTTGGGAGCGCTATAAGGAGATGTTGAGAAAGTGTCCACATCATGGTATGCCTGACTGGATGGTGATCACAGGGTTCTACAATGGTTTGGGAGCCAAATCTCGGCCCATGCTCGATGCAGCTTCTGGAGGCGCCTTGTGGGCCAAAACCTATACTGAGGCCTATAATCTCATTGAAACTATGGCTGCAAATGAGTATTAAAACCCAACTCAAAGGATGATGCCTGGGAAGGTAGCAGGTATTCTGGAAGTTGATGCAGCTACAGCTATTGCAGCGCAGCTCCAAGCGCTGTCTATGAAGGTCGATTCTTTAGCCAACTATGGAGTCAATCAGATAGCTATGGTCTGTGAGCTTTATGCAGGCTCTCATGCTACGGATCAGTGTTCCCTTGTTAATGAATCTATTCAGTATGTGAACAATTATCAGCGACTGCAGCAGCTTGTGCCAGCTACTTATCATCCTAATAACAGAAATCATCACAATTTCAGCTGGAGCAATAATCAGAATACTGTTCAGCAACCATATCAGCAAGTTTTAAGTAAATAGTTTAATCCATATGGATTCCAGCAACATCAGCAATATGCTCAAAAGCAATCATATCCTCAATAAGGAGGTGGTGCTCCACCTTCTAGTGCTGATTTCGAGGAGCTTAAGCTGTTGTACAAAAGTCAGGCTATTTCTATCAAGACCTTGGAGAATCAAATCGGTAAAATAGCCAATGCCTTGCTCAATCGTCAACCTGACACACTTCCCAGCGATACTGAAGTGCCAGGAAGGAAGGAAGCTAAGGAGCAAGTCAAAGTTGTTACCTTAAGGTCTGGAAAAGTTGTTGAAGTTGGAAAAGCAAAAGATGGAGAAGCTGATATTGTAGAAGAAGAAGAAAAGTAAAAGGAGAAAGAGGGGGAACGAAGGAAGACTACTATTGAACACACTCTTCCTGAGGGTAATACAGGGGAGAAACAGCTTTATCCTCCACCACCTTTTCCTAAGAGATTGCAAAAGCAAAATATGGATAAGCAATTCGGTAAGTTTTTGGAGGTGTTCAAGAAACTTCACATCAACATACCTTCCGCTGAGGCTCTGGAGCAAATGCCTAGTTATGCAAAATTCATGAAAGGTATTCTTTCAAGGAAGGTGAAACTGGATGATCTTGATACCATTGCTCTAACGGAAGAGTGCAGTGCTGTGCTGCAACAAAAATTACCTCTAAAGCTTAAGGATCCAGGGAGCTTCACCATTCCTTGCACCATTGACAAGTTGTCATTCGACAAGTGCCTTTGTGATTTGGGAGCAAGCATCAATCTGATGCCATTGTCTATCTTCAAAAAGCTGAATTTGCCTGATCCAAAGCCCACATACATGTCTCTATAATTGGTTGATCCAAAGCTTAAGGTATCGTGAAGGACGTGTTAGTAAAGGTGGATAAGCTCATCTTTCCTGCAGACTTTGTCATTCTGGATTTCGAGGAAGATAAGAAGATTCCCATAATCTTGGGACGACCTTTCTTGGCTACAGGATGTACCTTGATAGATGTGCAAAAAGGTGAACTTACTATGAGAGTGCAAGATCAGGATGTTACTTTCAATATATTCAATGCGATGAAATTCCCTACAGAAGATGAGGAGTGCTTAAAGGTGGATTTGATTGATTCTGCGGTAACTTCGGAACTTGATCATGTGCTAATGTTTGATGCCTTGGAGAAAGCCTTAATGGGGGAATTTGACAGTGAAGATGAGGAAGGCAATGAGCAACTACAATTTCTAAATGCTTCTCCTTGGAAGCGAAAGCTAGACATGCCATTTGAATCTCTTGGTAATACTGATCTCAAGAATGCTGAGGGAAAGCTCAAACCATCTATTGAGGAAGCACCTACTTTGGAGCTTAAACCATTTCCTGAACACATGAGGTATGCTTTTTTAGGTGATGCATCTACTTTACCTATTATTATTGCATCTGAACTTTCAGGTAGTGAGGAGGATAAGCTCTTGTGGATCTTGAGAGAATTCAAATCGGCCATCGGATGGACTATAGAAGATATAAAAGGGATCAGCCCTTCGTACTGCATGCATAAAATTCTGCTTGAGAAAGGTAGTAAGCCGACTGTTGAGCAACAGCGAAGACTTAATCTTATCATGAAAGAAGTGGTGAAGAAAGAAATTCTGAAGTGGCTGGATGCAGGAATCATTTATCCTATATCTAACAGTTCTTGGGTGAGCCCCGTGCAATGTGTACCTAAGAAAGGAGGTATAATTGTGGTAGCAAACGAGAAGAGCGAGCTCATCCCCACTCGAACAGTTACAGGATGGAGGGTATGCATGGATTACAGAAAGTTGAACAAAGCCACGAGAAAGGATCACTTTCCTCTACCATTTTGATCAGATGGTTGACAGGTTGGCAGGTCATGAGTATTATTGTCTTCTGGATGGCTATTCAGGTTATAATCAGATTTGCATTGCACCAGAAGACCAAGAAGAGACTACTTTCACTTGTCCATTTGGCACGTTTGCTTTTCACAGAGTTTCGTTTGGCTTATGTGGTGCACCTGCCACTTTTCAGAGATGCATGATGGCTATATTCTCTGATATGATTGGAAATAATGTCGAAGTGTTCATGGACGACTTCTCCGTCTTTGGACATTCTTTTGATGACTGTTTGAATAATCTTCGTTCGGTGCTAAAAAGGTGTGTGGAAACTAATTTGGTGCTCAATTGGGAAAAATGTCACTTTATGGTACGTGAAGGCATTATTCTTGGGCATAAAGTCTCTAGCAAGGGCCTTGAGGTGGATAAAGCCAAGGTGGGAGTCATTGAATATCTTCCACCACCTATTTCTGTGAAAGGAATCCGTAGTTTTCTTGGTCATGCGGATTTTTATCGGCATTTCATCAAGGACTTCTCGAAGATATCTAAGCCGTTGTGCAACTTGCTCGAGAAAGATGTGCCTTTCAAATTTGATGATGAATGTTTGGCGGCATTCGAGACTCTCAAGAAGAGTTTGATAACTGCACCAGTTATAACGGCACCTGAGTGGACAAAACCTTTTGAGATGATGTGTGATGCGAGTGATTATGCAATGGGAGTAGTTCTTGGGCAGTGCAAGAATAATCTTTTTCATGTGGTCTACTATGCTAGTAAGATGCTTAATGGAGCTCAAATAAACTACACCACTATTGAGAAGGAGCTCTTGGCTATAATCTTTGGTTTTGAAAAATTCCGATCTTATCTGCTTGGGACAAAGGTGACAGTATTCACTGATCACGATGCCATTCGATATTTGGTCTCAAAGAAGGATTCGAAGCCTATACTTATTCTTTGGGTGCTCTTGCTACAGGAATTTGAGTTAGAGATCAAGGATCGAAATGGTACTGAGAATCATGTAGCTGACCATCTCTCTAGATTGGAGAATCCCGATTCTAGTTCCCATGATCAGACATTGATCAACGAATCTTTTCCGGATGAGCAGTTGTTCACAGTTCAGGAGGAAGAACCATGGTTTGCAGACATTGTGAACTATCTTGTCAGCAATATAATGCCTCTTAATATGAATGCAGCTCAAAACAAAAAGTTTCTGCATGAGGTAAAGTGGTATATGTGGGATGAACCATATTTGTTTAGACAAGGAGCTGACCAGATCATCAGGTACTGTATCCCATTCTGTAAGACGGAGGGGATATTACGAGACTGCCATTCCACAGTTTATGATGGACATTATGGTGGTAAAAAGACAACAGCTCGTATTCTGCAAGGAGGTTTTTTCTGGCCTACGTTGTTTAAGGATGCACATCAGTTCTTTTTAAGGTGTGATTGTTGCCAAAGAGTTGGTAATATTACTAGAAAGGATGAGATGCCTTTAAATATGATGCTTGAAGTTGAGATCTTCGATGCTTGGGGAATCGATTTCATGGGACCATTTATCTCGTCCTGTAATAATCAGTACATCTTGCTGGCAGTCGATTATATCTCGAAATGGGTAGAAGTCAAGGCTCTACCGACAAATGATGGAAGGGTAGTGTTTTGTTTTTTTCATAAGCATATATTCACAAGGTTTGGAATGCCACGAGTAATCATAAGTAATGAGGGGTCGCATTTCTGCAACCGTAAGTTCACTTCTATGATGCAGCGCTACAATGTGAATCATCGTATTGCTACCGCCTATCATCCGCAAACTAATGGTCAAGTTGAAGTGTCTAATAGAGAGATCAAGCATATTCTAGAGAAAGTTGTTTGTCCGTCAAGGAAAGATTGGTCTTTAAAGCTTGATGAAGCTTTTTGGGCCTATAGAACAGCATACAAGACTCCACTTGGGATGTCCCCGTTTCAACTTGTCTATGGTAAGGGATGTCATTTACCTACGGAGCTAGAGCATAAGGTTTATTGGGCGGTGAAGAAGTTGAACCTTGATCTAGATGCAGCTGGGAAGAAGCGAATGCTTTAGTTAAATGAACTTGATGAATTTTGACTTCAAGCGTACGAGAACAACAAATTGTACAAGGAAAAAGTAAAAAGGTGGCATGACAGGAAGCTATCTCCTAAGTCATTTGTGCCGGGGCAACAAGTTCTTTTATTCAACTCTCGTCTCCGACTTTTTCCTGGAAAGTTGAAATCAAGGTGGTCTGGACCTTTTATCGTCAAAACTGTGTTTCCACATGGAGCAGTGGAGATTTTTGAGAATGATCCCAACCAAGCATTCAAGGTTAATTGTCAAAAATTGAAGCATTATTATGGTGACACGGCAAACCGGGAAGTGGTTAGCGCCATTTTATTGTCAACTTGATCGAACTCCTCTACGTCAAGCTATTAACGTAAAAGAAGCTCTTCTTGGGAGGCAACCCAAGATTTGAGACTTTAGGAACCTTAGTTAGAACCATATCCAAAAACCCAAAAAACAAATATGAAAATATCGGCAGAAATGTTTTTTCCACAAACCCCTAGGGCGCCCGCCTGAAAATCTCGGGCGGCCGCCTGGAGTCTGGGGTGCCCGCCTGGAAATCCCGGGCGGCCGCCTGGCACCCTTCTGTCAGAAAATTTTTTCGGCCTTATAAAAAAGATCAAAAAAATCAAAAAAATCAAAAAAACAAAAAAACATAAAAACCCACAGCAAACAACCCACAAACCCACATTTTCTCTCCCACAAACCCCACTCCTACTCTAATTCTAAACCTAAATCCTACCCTATATATATACACACAATACCTCCATATATACACTTCCATATACTTTCAACTTCAAAACTCTCTCCTACACTCAAAACACAACTCTAAAACACTTTTTATCAGTATCCAATGGCACCTAAGAGATCTCAAACTTTTGATAGCAGCAGCATCGTTCTTACTGCTGATTCTTTGAGGGGAACTGCTGCGAGGCCCCATTTGGTGGATAGGGCTACTGAGGAGGAGTATACTAGGCTTCTGACTAAGCCGATTCTGAAGGAGAGGGGATTTTTACCATTGGGGAGGGATGGTGAGTTATTACCAATGATTGCTGAGAAAGGGTGGATTTCTTTTTGTGAGTCGCCGGAGGCGGTTCCAATGAGTGTGGTTCGCATGTTTTATGCGAACGCAAAGGAGGACAAGAATGGGTTTACTGTTGTTCGTGGGCTTACTATTGATTATCAGCCCGCGGTGATTTGCCGTGTGATTGGACAACGACAACGAAAGCCCAAGGAGGAGAATTGGAATGAGAAGACTCCCGAGGATTTTGATTTGGATTTGATTGTTGCTACTCTCTATCAGCCAGGCACAGTATGGAAGTTTAAGACGGGATCTAACGAGTACCGTTTTTCTCCGGCTTTTGCGATGAACAGGTATGCCCGTGCATTGAATGCCTTTATTTATGCTAATATTTTGCCTTCTTCGCATGCACATGAGGTTACAGTTGAGAGAGCCAGGTTGTTATGGGGGATTTTGAATGAGGAGTATTATGTGGACCTTGGTGAGTTCATATTTTGAAGTTTTTAAGGTGGAGGACACAAAGCAACATCCCTTATGCATCTACTATCATGAAGCTGTGCAGAGCAGTTGGAGTTCACTGGCCTTCTTATGAGCAGCTGTAGATGCTGGCCGCTCCTATTAACTCATCGACTCTGAATGCGATGCAGGAGTGGACGGGTGGAGAGCCCGAAGAGCATGGTTTGGGATATCATCTTCCAGGGGGACGACCAGCAGCTGGTGTTACTATGGCTAGGTCCACTCAGGCTCGTGATGAGGCAGGCTCTTCTAGAGCCCAGGAAGGTGCTGGTTCAGGGATGGCCGATTCCCAGTATAGGAGGCTATCCAGGAGGATGGATATGATGTATGAGTCGCAGAGTAGGTTTGCTCAGGAGCTCACCCTCCCACTTGGGACTGCTTTCAGAGGCCTTGGATCTGACATTCAGTGGCCCGTTTTTGGTGAGGACTCTGTTTATCTGCCTCCTGATACTCCACCCTCTGAGGGTGATGATGATGATTTCTCCGAGTAGGTATACCCTGTGTTCCTTTCTACTACCTTCACTGGGGACAGTGAAGATTTTAAGTTTAGGGGTGGTAGTTAAGGAGCATATTTGTGTGTGTGTCATGTAGTTGCATATTCATAATAGTTTAGTTCATATAATTGCATATTTTTGCCATATAGTTTTTATTATTATTCTATGGCTTTATTTATCATGTCATTTAGCTCATGCATATATCATGATCCCTTTTGCGTTGCTTTACTGATTGATTTGTGATATTGATGCGAGTGTAGTGATAGCGTTAGAGTGATGTTGAATCTTGTAGGTTGACATGCATTCTAGAAACACTTGTAATTTCACTAAGTCTTAGAGTATGCTTAAGGACTAGATTGTTGTCATGGTTTGATGGTTTTGAGGTTAATCTATTGATTATGCTTAGAATTTATGATAGGCTCTTAATGATAAAAGGCATGAAAAGAAAAAAATTGGAGTGAAAATTGGGATTCATTTCTAATTATAGCTAGGCGTCAAATGGCTAGTAGCCGGCTCGTATTTTTATGCGAGTAGTCTAGGGTTGAGCAAGATGGAGCGAAACACACTTGCTCAGAAATTTGAAAAAAAAAAGAGAAAGAAAAAAATATACGAAAAAAAAGAAGAAAAAATAATGGTTTAATGCATAATTGATCACGAGTGGGCTCTTTGGTATTCGAGTTATTAAGTTCTTATGGGACTTTGTGCCTAGTGACCTAAGGCTTTTATAGTCTGGGATCCGCTAACCTAACGCTCGCTAAATGGATGCCATTGCATAAGTCTTTTATGGACCTCACTTATTGCACAATCAAATAAGTATTTGTCTGTTGTGTTGAATAAAAGCATGATTCCATAATAAGCTTTAGTGATCTTGAAGTGTTGTAAGTCATTTTGTGTCTAGAATTTGTTCTTCGTATAATCATGTGATTTCCTTGAGGATAATTGAGTCATGATAATTGATCTAGGTTCGAAGTATATATGTTAAGCATCCGCATACACCACGTTTCTAGTTGTTTTTTAGCTTGCGTGGCTTGATTGACCTTTAGTTGCCTAATTGCATTTGTTGAGATGTCATGAGTTGGTTGGTTTAGTCATTGTGAGGGGATCGCTGCATTTCATGTAGTTTGCATTCATGCATGTTTTTGCTTTCTTTTTGAGTCTTTGATGCTTGAGGACAAGAATCGATTTTAGTTTGGGGGTGTGATAAGTGGCATTTTATACCACTTAGAACGTCTTATAATGGCTTGAATTGATGTCTTAAAATTAAGTATTTTGTGTATTTGATGCGTTTTTTCTAGTGTTTTGCATTTCAGGGTATAACTTGTGTATGTAGGAAGATTTTATCAAAAATAAGCCTAGGAAGTGTCTGGCATTGGTTGTGGGAAGTTAGGAGCAGAATGCAGCAGAAATCAGTAGCAGAATGTGATATTTTTCAGTAGCCTGCTGGTAGCCCGCTCAGGATCTGGGGCGGCCGCCTAGGAGCTAGGACGCCCGCCTGGGAAGCTGGGGCGGCCGCCCGGAGACGAGAAATTAAAATTTGATTTTTACACTTCTTATTCTGATGGAATTCTGAGACGGCTGGCTCTTGTGGGCTTCTATATATAAGTAATCTTCAGAGACATTGCATGATGTGTGGTATCAAGCAAGGAGCAAGGAGAGAAGAAAGAAGACCGTTTTAGCACATCACAACGAAGAAGAGGGAGCATACGTTTTCTTGTGATTCTTTTATTCGTTGTAACAGTGGATGCTAGTTTTCTTTACTTTGAACCTTATTACTCTTGTGACGTACTCTGGTTTTAATAAGTATTTTTATTAGTTTATACTGTGAGTTATTATCATGTTTTCATATGAACCCATGGTGACGATGAGTTCTATCATGGGATAATCGTGATCATGGGGTCGTAACGGATTTACTATGGATTTCTTTAGTTAGTTGTTCAATACTTTGGTGTGTGATGATTGTATGATATCTACCATAGGTTGTGCTTATTCGTCTTATGTGCGTTGCGAACATATAAGATAGTTTGTTAATCTCTTGTGAAGCGACAGTGGATCTTGTGATTTAGAACTTGCCATGCTAGCATAGGTTCATGTATGTGTATGCATGATTAGTGGGTAACTCTAACCGTTTTACTTGCCCTGTGTAATCATAATGAATAACTTGCGCTTAAATCGTTATATTGTCAAATTTTCTAGACATATAGGGTCTCAACATAATTGATTCATATTCAAATTCTATCTTAATTGTAGATGTTTGGTAGAATGGTATTTGTACAATGAAGGTTTCCTTTTATCAGTTTCGTGTTGTTCAATTAATATCATCACCGTTACATGCTAAGGGTAATAACAATAACTATTTAAGAAAGTAGTAATAAAGTTATGATCTCATGTGTGTTTGATATTATTAATTCAAGTGTTATTTAAGTGTTTTATTCTCGTAGTTAATTGTAGTTAATAATTAGTTAATCAACCTAAAGAGTTATTGTCTTGACATTGAGAAGTAATCATACATTGGTGAGTGAGTGTTAATTAAATATAATTAGTCTGAGTCTCTGTGGAAACGAACTAGAAATTATTCTATATTACTTGCGAACACATATACTTGCATGAATTATTAGCGCGTGTTTTGTGTCTAACAAATATATTCTCTTACCAAGTTGGTAAGGGACAAGGACGTAGACCATAGGGGATTAGGGGTCAAACCTAGCTAAAATTCTTGTGTGTTCTTATTACTTTTCTGGATATTATTTTCTGTACTGCATTTAGTCATCTCAGCTTACCATCATTTTCAGATTATAGTACAGTTGTGAAAATCTCAGTAAGCTATTATCGGGTAAAATTTAAAACTGATCTTAGTTAACCATATTCACCTATTCACCCCCCTTAGGTGTATTTTCAGTTGGTATCAGAGCTGTGGTATACTAATCTTTCTGTAACAGGAATAGTATTCGATTGAAATGGGTGAAAAATATCCCGAAAGAACCTCGGATTACCGAGAACCTCTCTTGCTTGGTACAGAAAACTACTACTGGTGGAAAGGTCGCATGGAAGTCCACCTATCTAGGGAGCCACTAGTATTGAGAGTTGTTCAGAAGGGTGCATTTGAGTTCAAGGACAAAGAAGGTAAAGTGAAAGACATTGATGATCTCACGGAGGCTAAACTACTCAAATACATTTTCAATGGAAAGGCTAGGAATTCTCTCATGAATGGGTTATGTCCTAGTGAATGTGATAAAATCTCTTCATGCAAATCATCTAAAGAGATATGGGATACTCTGGAATTGTATCACGAAGAATCCAAGAGCTTAAAGAAGGTGAAATTGACCAAACTAATAAATGAGATTAGAAATTTCAAGCTTCGAAATGGAGAAACTATTCGGGAAACTCAAGCTAGATTCCAGAAAAATCTGAATGCCTTAAAGCAACTTGGCAAACATATCCCTCAATTGGAAATTACATGAAGATACTTAGTGCTGTGCCATTTATCTATGAACCAAAGGTAACAGCTTTGGAATCCTCTCCAACTATAGATACTATGGATCAATTGGCTATTTTTGCATAATTGGAACAATTTGAAAGCAAAATCAAGGAAAGCCAATCAAGTTCTATGCAAGCTCCAGTTGCTCAAATGAAGCAGTTAGTTCTTTACACTGATAACAGCTTACTGGAATCTGAAGATGAGTCAGATGAAGAACTAGCTTTAATATCCAGAAGATCAGAAAGATGATCGAGAAGAAGAACAGGATGAAAAGAGATAAAGTTAGATTTTCCAACAACAAGAAGGGCAACAAGGATTCTAAAGATCAGACATGCTTTGAATGTGGAAAGCCAGGCCATTATAAGCGGAACTGCTACAAATTGAAATCAAAACAACAAGCTATCTTCAAGGATAAGAAGAAAGCTAAAGCTCTAATGAATTGGAGTGATGATGACTCAGTTTCCAGTGATGATTCAAGTGGAGACATGGTTAATCTTGCCCTAGTTGGACTTGATGATGATTTTGTTCGAGGAAATTCAGAAAGTGCCTACCTAGAAAGTGATTCAGAAGAAGATCAGAGTGAGGTAAACTCTTGTAAATATAATTTATCTTCTGAAAATATTGTTTTGGAATCACTAACCATGCAGGAATGTGAGGATGTATCTATGGGAGAATATCATCTCTTAAAGCTGAAAATAGCAAGCTAAAAGAGAAAATGATTATCTCAAGACCATGGTACAAGATTTGATGAGCAAAGTGGATACTTTGATTGACAAGAAGGTACCTACACAAGCTGACAAAGAGGCTAAAATCAAGGATCTTCAAGTTAAATTCAGTCATGTGGAAAACTTCAAAAAAAATCTCCTCAAAAGAAATAAGACTTATTTAATGGAGATCACAGAGCTAAAGAAGGAGATTGAAGCAAGGGATGAATGTTTGGAGTTGTTCAAACTCAGAGAATCAATAAATGCAAAATCTACAAATCAAGCAGAAGAACCATCTCAGCAAGCTGAAATCATAAGTCAGCAAGCTGAAAAGATTGATCTGCTCACAATGGAAGTTGAGGATTTGAAAAAGGGCATGGGACCTTTTGTTCAAGGAGAAGAGAATCTCAAATCAATGATGAACAACACAAATGTTCCATTGGTCAGAGAACGAATTGGAATGAATTCCAACAAGAAGGACAAAGCTCAAAGATATGAAGGAAAACATGGCATACCCTATGATTATGCTATGCCTTGGAAGATATGCAATATATGTGGAAAGAAAGGGCATCTGGAAAAATATTGCAGAGTTCAGAATGGACAGAAATTATACCATGGAGGAAATAAACAGAAAGCAACTTACTATGGTCAGAATGGCAGAACAAAGATAGCTTACTATCATCAGGCTGGCAGAGTTAAATCACCTAGATTTATCCAAAAATGGATAAAGAAATATGATTTACATGTTTTATATGTTTTATCTGCTAACCATGTTGGACCCAATAAACTTTGGGTACCAAAAGGTTGAGTTGTTTTATTTGTTTTGTAGATGTGTTTTGCCGCACGAGACAAATCAACTCAATGAATCTTGGATAGCGGATGTACTAGGCATCTGAGTGAAGACAAAGCACAATTCTTGAGTCTTCAGATGAAAAAAGGTGGAAGAGTGACTATTGGTGATAAAAAAACTTTTCAAATCCTTGGAAAATGTAAAATAGGTAATAAACACATTTCAATTGATAAAGTTCAATATGTTAAAGGTTTAAATTATAATCTACTTAGTATAAGTCAATTATATGATGATGGTCATAAGGTTAATTTTTGTATTGAGAAGTGTATTATTACTATTGGTACTAACAAAGTCCCCCTAGTTGCTAGAAGAGAAGGATATATATATATATATATTGGACTTTCAGTTGCAGAAAACAACTTGCTTTCTTGTTGCAATAGACACGGATCCTCATGTTTGGCATAAAAGATTAGGTCATGCTCATATGGACTTGCTTAATAAGCTTTCAAAGAAGAAACTAGTCAGCGGTTTACCCAAAATCAAGTATGTCAAGACTGAGGTGTGTTCGGAATGCCAATTAGACAAGCAAATTAGAAGTACTCATTAAGCAAAGAAGATGGTATCTACTTTTAAACCCTTAAAACTTTTTCACTTAGACTTATTTGGTCCAGAAGCTTATAATAGTATTGGAGGTAAGCAATATGGTTTTGTAATTGTTGATGATTATTCTCGTTTTACATGGATATTGTTTGTTCGTACTAAAGATGCTGCTTTTATTGAGTTTGAAAAACTAAGTTACTTGAGAATAAGCTCAATACAAAGCTTGTAGGTATAAGGAGTGATCGAGGTAGTGAATTCCAAAAAGACTTTATTACTTCTAATCTATTAGTGCGTAGTTGGGCACAGTAACCCGACATCAATTTCATCCCGTATCGCCAGTTCTGCTTACCAAAAATGGCCCACATGGAGCTCTCGATTATGTGGCACGGCTCAACAAAGTAGTCGTGTCTTTCTACCTATTTGAAGTTTGAGAATAGGTCGAAGGCATTGCGCCCCTGATGCCTCTAATAATTGGTTTTACCCGATAGAACTCGCACTCGGGCTCCAGCTTCTTAAGGGAAGCTTCGGAGGAAACCAGCTACTACACGGTTCGATTAGTCTTTCGCCCCTATACCCAAGTCAGATGAACAATTGGCCCGTCAATATCGTTGCGGGCCTCCATCAGAGTTTCCTCTGGCTTCGCCCCGCTCAGGAATAGTTCATCATCTTTCGGGTCCCGACAAGAATGCTCACACTTGAACCCTTCTCAGAAGATCAAGGTCGGTTAGTGCAACCCATATGGGGATCCCTCCAATTAGCTTCCTTGCACCTTACGGGTTTACTTACCCATTGACTCGCACATATGCCAGACTCCTTGGTCCGTGTTTCATGATGGGCCCAATGGGGCACCCACAGGCCTGTACCAGGAGCATGTAGATGTCGAGGCACACCATGAGGTATGTGATTCCACCACAATTAACGCGATGGCATCTCTACAAGCATTTCAAATGCCCGGGCTTTGGCCTTCGTGCCAATCCGTACAGGTCCACACCCCGAGCCGATCAGCAGACCGGCTTGACACCGTTCCACATCCAACCGGGGTGCATCATTGATCCCCATCCGCTTCTCTCCTGACAATTTCAAGCACTCTTTGACTCTCTTTTTAAAGTCATATTCATCTTTCTCTCGCGGTACCTGTTTGCTATCGATCTCTCACATGTATTTAGCCTTGGACGGAATTTATCGCCCGATTAAGGCTGCACTCCCAAATAACCCGACTCGTAGACAGCGCCTCGTGGTGCAACAGGTTCCGGGAAGGAGGGGGCTCTCACCCTCTCGGGCGACCCCTTCCAGGGGACTTGGGCCCGATCCGTCACTGAACACGCTTCTCCTGACTACAATTCGGAAGGCATAGCCGCCCAATTTTCAAGTTGGGTGATTCCCGATTCGCTCACTGTTACTAGGGAATCCTTGTAAGATTCTTTTCCTCCGCTTATTGATATGCTCAAACTCAGCGGGTAGTCCCGCCTAACCTGGGGTTATAGTTAAGGCGAAAAAATTATGTAGCGCCTAAGGGTCCTCGAGCTCCTTAGATTACATGATTATGTGCGACAAGACAAGAGGGTCTTTTACAACCACCGATATCACGTTGTCCGTCGCTGGAGACTCGCTTTTACGCCAACCGCAAAACACGACACGGGATGCCAATTTCTGCCCAAACACCAAAACCCCTCAACAAGGAGTGAGTGTGTGAGGGATACCAAATTGTGACAACCAGGCAGACGTCCCCTCGGCCTATTGGCTTCAGGAGCAACTTTCATTCAAAGACTCGATGGTTTACGTGGTTTTGCAATTCACACCAAGTATCGCATATCGCTACGTTCTTCATCAATGCAAGAGCCGAGATATCCGTTGTCGAGAGTCGTTGTGTTTTGGAATGACGTCTCCGCCCTAACGGGGTGCGAACGTACAATTCAATTTTAAGTTCCATGGGGCATTCCACGCCTGGATGATTTATCAGTCGGTGGCCACCAAACTAAAGGTTTGCAAATGGCGGACCGAAGCTCACCGACGCTTGCCCAATGTGTTTACGTGTTAGCAGGTCATTCTGCTATCGCAGGATTCGACAATGATCCTTCTGCAGGTTTCCCTACAGAAACCTTGTTATGACTTCTCCTTCCTCTAAATGATAAGGTTCAGTGGACTTCTTTTGACGTCGCGAGCAGCAAACCGCACACGTCGCCGCAATCTGAACACTTCACCGGACCATTCAATCGGTAGGAGCGATGGGCGGTGTGTACAAAGGGCGGGGATGTAGTTAACGTGAGCTGATGACTCGCGATTAATAGCAATTACTCATTTAAGACCAACAATTGCAATGATCTATCCCTATCACGATGAAATTTCAAAAATTTCCCGGGCCTGTCGGCCATATGCTCGTCATCTGTGGTTATCATGTCATGTTAGACTAAATACTTTGTCCAGGCTTTCTAGATTTGGTATTGCTAATAGTGCTATCTGTGTGTTTTGGGACGAGAAACCGATAACGACTTGTTTTTCACTGTACTTATAGCAGATTGATCCTCCTGCAATTTTTTGGTCGCTTGAACATTATTATTGATAAAAATACATGGCTCAAGTTTCTGAAAACTATTCTCACTTGGATGACAAGGAGAAGGGTGTGGTGGATTTGTGTTATGCTCAAGTTTTTTGCTACCACATTTGGAGAGAGAGGAATGCTTAATCCCATGACAAGGGCACCTTTGAACCCTTGAAGCTGTTACATGGGATTATTATTGATATTCAGGCACACATTGGTAGCTCTCCTTGGTTTTTAAAAATAATTTGCAATAGGAAAGACTTAAATAGAGTTGTAGTTATTTGATGTTGTATTTGAAGGGTTTCTAGCACACATACGCAACGAAAATGATGTAAACTTAAATTAAAACCTGAATAAAATTGAACTATGTAGGATCCATGCGAAAATAGATATTCAATTCGTAGTAAGAATGTTTACCTTAAAGCAACTTTAAGCGTTCATTAATGGAGGATTAATGGAGTTCCAAACCATGTTGAATCACCACGTATCCCGCTCTCGCGATCTACGCTCTACGGTATCCACACGAACGCTTTTCTTGAAGGATTGATGTGTACTAGCACCCGAAAACTCCATCTCTTCCTCTCTTCCTCTTTCTCCTTGAACGGCTAGGATTTTGTAAAACATGTATCCTAATATATAAATCAGACCTCAAAAAGTTTATATAGAGAGAAAAATGAGTTTTCTAATTATAATCTAATTTTAATTAATACTAATCTGAAGTCCCAATTTATTATTTAATTAAGTCATACTTAATTAATTAATAACTTATTTCATAATTAGTTTAAATAATTTCTCTATTTTATTTATTTAATTAATTAAGTCATACTTAATTAATATCATAAATAAAATAAATTACTTAATTAATTTATATTCATATTTTAATTATTTCTCCTTAAAGCGTTGTGTGACCTTATAGGTTATTATTATGTTGGAAATAATTTTAATATCTCATATTAAAAGTATAAACAATGGAGATACACAATATGTGCCAAACCGCCTTATGCCAAGGCACCTCCTCCCCAGCTTCCCTATTCAAGTTCCACATATCCTAGGTTTTAATTTTTGAAGCTTTCAAACCATTCCATAGAATCAGATCATGTCGTTGAATACTTGGGAAGTTGAACTCTTATAGCCAACGATTCAAAAGAGCTAATAAGTGATGGTGCCTAGCATTCGATCTTGGAAGAGTCCAAGCACCTTCATGAATAATGATACAAACTTTGGCATTAGCAGGAAGCCCACATTATGAGATAATATGAGAGGTAGTAAAGTCAGCTAAACAACAATTACTCCACCAGGGGTCGAACCATAACGAGATAGAATTACCATTGGCAATGTAGTAACTGATAAATTGAAGAGCAAGACCTCGAAGCCTTAAAACTTTTTTCCATATCCATGAACAATCTATAGGCAAAGGCATAGTCTAGAAAAACTTGTGTTTCGGAGTTTTACTATTAACCTAAGAAGCCCACAGTGATTTGGAGTGTGTAACTACTCGAATGAGATAATGCAGGATTTGGGCCTTGTTCTAATGAACCATATTTTTTATACTGAGACCTCCTTCTTCTTTAGGCATACAAATTATATCCTAAGCAATCTTGCCCCTCTTTTGATTAATATTACCTTTCTAGAGAAACCTAGTCAAAATAGATTTTATATGCGCATGAACTGCAGCTGGAAGTAAGAAGTGGTTGCACCAAAAGACCTCAATTCCACAAACAACCAATTTAATAAGAAGAGCTCTACCAACAAATGATAGTAGAATATTAGCCCAAGAATTTAGCTTTCTTATAATCCTATCAATCAAAGTCATATAGTCATTGATGCACAATTAAAAAGAGATAAGAGGGACACCTAGAAAGTGAACTGGAAGCGGTGCCTCTCCGTATAGCATAAGTGTTGTCAAACCAAGAAATAAAGTGATCATCACAATTACAAATAAAACTAGTGCTTTTGTGAATGCTAGGATGAAGGTCACTCCACAAAGAGAATTCAGAGACATTGTTCATGACATGAGTAACAGAGTCCTTGGAGCCATGAGAAAACAACAAGACATCGTAAGAAAAAAATAGATGTGACAAATTAAGATCTTTACACTTCCAGTGATGTTTGAATTCATGAGGAGTGTTATTAAGCATAAATGACAGAATGGTCATACAAAATGCAAAAAATATAGGGCGACATTGGGTCCTCGTGGTGAATTCTATTAGAAATCTTGAAGTAGCCATGGATAAATTCATTGAGTTTGACTGAGAATCGAGGCGTATAGAGACACACAGCTTTCCAACTAATCATGGAGCGTGGCATATGAACTTTATGAAGAACTTCCATAATAAAATCCCAGGGCAAGGTATCAAATGACTTGTGAAGATCTACTGTAAGTAAAAAGTTATCGAAGATTGAACGTCCAGGTATGAAGGCAGATTGTACAATATCAATTAAAGATGACATGACAAGATTTAAGCGAGATGCAAGTATTTTAGAAATACATTTGTACATGATAGTGCATAAAGAGATAGGTTTAAAGTCTTACATTCGGGATGGAGTTGTGACCTTTAGGATCAGAGAAATAAAAGTGGAGTTGGTTCCTGGTGGCATGGAACTTGAAGGAAGGAAATATTTTACATTATCATGAAAACCTTCACCCATGACATCCCAAATAGCAAGAAAGAATTCAACGATAGCTCCATCACGTCCTGAGGCCTTGTTCTTCCTAATGCCTTTGAGAGTGTTCAAAATCACAAGATCTGTAACTGGGTCTTCTAGAAGAGCATCTTGATCTTCACTAATAGTCTTGCAAACCACATAAGAAAGATCAATAGGATGTGATTCTATGGAAGGGCCCAATAAGTTTTGGGAGTAAGAAATAGCCACTATTGCACAAGCAGTCTGACCATGCACCAAAGACCCATGGTCATCTTCCAAAGATTGAACCTTATTAGGATTTCAATTGACCTTACATTACCGGTGAAAGAAAGAGTTATTGCCATCTCCAATATTCATCCACTTGATCCTTTCTTTTTGAAGTAAGAAGTGTTCCTCAATTAAAAGAGCATTGTTCAATTTACCAATTAAATCTACTTCTCCCTACAACAAATCAGAACTCTAAACTGAATCTAATCAATGTTGAACCTCTGCAAGCTGCACTCTCACATTTTGACCGTTACTATGAACATTACTGTGTGATTTGTTTTAATCTTGCAACAAAGACCTAGCATTTTTAAGTCTAGTATTGAATTGATGCATAGGGTTACCCGAACAAGTAATATCCCAAGCTTTGGCTATGGTCTCAAGAAAACCAGGGATCTCAATTATAAAGTTAAAAAACTGGAACGACTTACCTAATTTCTGAAGTTGCATAGGCTCAATGTAAATAAGTGGATTATGATCCATTACAACCTGATGAGAGTTACATTACCCTTTGTAAACAAATTAAACTAAGACACATTACCAAGTATTCGATCAAGACGCTTCAGAACCAAGTTGTTTGGACGTTTGTTAGTCAAAGTGAAAGGATCACTAATTGCACGCACCGGGCCTAGGTCATTGCTATTGAGATAGTCTTTGAAAGCTTGCAGGGTCGGAGTCCAATGCTCCTTACAACCACATACCTATTCAAGACTAATAATACAATTAAAGTCACCTAAGATACACCAAGCCAAAGTATTTATAGTAAGATTAACATAAGTTTTCCATAATGGAACTCCATCACAAGCATCAATGAAAGCATACACAAACGAGACCAGAACCGAGATATTTTCTTGGCCTTAATAACCAGGTTTCCATCTTTGGAGCAAATTAGGTCTAATTAATGTATTTATTTATTACTCAATTAAGGTTATTTTTATCCTCTATCATTTGCCACCCAATATCTAGGAAAATATATAAGATTTCATAGAAGTTAAGTTTATATATGTCCTTGCAAGGTCTCATTTTTTAGCGTAAAGTGTGGAGTGACCTACATATTTACAACATTTTGCCTTTCTCAAGGCTAGCTATATTTTCCCAACTTGAATGACACTTTCTTCAAAGAATGTCAAAATTTTTGAGAGAGGGTTCCTTGTCCCATTTAGCGGAACAGATTTGACCTTCGCGACCTTTTTACCTCCCCAGATATAATTATTCTTATTATCCCGGTTACCATTGCAGATAACTAGAAAATATTTTTCTGGAATATTTTTTCCATTTTCCAATTTTTCTGATTTTTTTCTCAATTTTTCAACTATTTTTCGACCAAGATCCACGACCCATATTTCGACTAGGATCCTGGTCAAAATTTTGGCCAGCTTTCACATCCTAGTCGAAAGTTTTCAACAAATATTAATGACCTGAACTTTGACTAGGATCCCGGTCAAAATTTTGGTATGCTTTTACATCCTAGTTGAAGGTTTTTGACCAGGATTCACGACTTGAATTTTGACTAGGATCCTGGTCAATATTTTGGTCTTCAAGGAGCTCACTAGTCAATTAATCCCGACTAGGACTGATGACCTGGAATTAGACTAGAATTCTAGTTAAAATTATGGTCACTTACAGGTTTCTAGTTGATTGATCTCGACTAGGACTCACGACTTGGAATTCGACTAGGTTCTAGTCGAAATTATGGTCACTTTCATGTCTCTAGTCGATTGATCTCGACTAGGACTTATGACCTGGAATTCGACTAGGTTTCTAGTCAAAATTATGGTCACTTACAGGTCTCTAGTCGACTGATCTTGACTATGACTCATGACCTGAAATTTGACTAGGCTTCTAGTCAAAATTTGGTGATTTAGAGGTCTCTAGTTGAAATATCTCGACTAGGACTCATGACCTGGAATTCGACTAGGTTTCTAGTCCAAATTATGGTCATTTTTTGTGATTGGTTTTTTTTGGGCTTTGCGCTACTTTGAATCTTAACTGAATTTGGGCTTGGCCCATTTCCAAATCCTAATTTGGTTTTCGGTCCACCTCTTTTCCAAATCCTAATTTGATTTGGGCCCGCCCTTTTTCCAAATCCTAATGTGATTTGGGCCTGGGCCTTTTCTAAATCAAAATTTAATTTAGGCATGGGAATTTTTAAAATCCAAATTTGATTTGGCCCAAAGAACTCTGTGGAAGCTTCTATTATCTTTTGAATGTTGTAGAACTTGGGCCTGTCATATACGAGTCATGGGCCTAACCTGTTCGTCTTTTCATTTCATCCTATATAAAGGAGTGACCAAGATTTTAATCCTCACTTCATTTCTCATTTTTCAAAGTTTCCCAACCTTTCTTACATCTCTGTAGTTTTTATGGCGATTCCCAGTGTACCCCACTTAGGGTTCAATGGCAAGGCGGTTCCCGGCGATAAGATCTCCAGTTTTTCGGTTAAAGATCTTCAAACCTTCAAACTTTTTCCATGTACATTCTTCATATATTCATATTTTATACATTTTTACATGCATGTACTCATAGTTTCTGCAGTTTTTGTATGCATCTTTGTATGGATTCGTGTATTTTCTGGGATTCACGTTCATATTTTTTATATGGCACCCACAATTTCTGTGTTTTATTTGCACAATATTCATATTTTGATGTACTTTATGTTCATCCTTCTCCTTTTTTGAATTTTTTAGATGGCTGACAATAAAGCTCTTCGATTTGCAAAGATGAATGTGGCCAAGAAATTTAACGAATTTCCTATTCGTTCGAGGTAATCCTCCCTGATCGATATGATCAATACTATGGGAGATGAATATATGTATGATGCTTATTTGGATGCATTTGATCGTGTCAACATTTTTTATGACTTGAAGGAGTTGGAGAAGATGAATCTCCTTTACAAGTTCGAGAATCCCTAAAATTTGGTCTTAGCTAGTGCCGCACACAGGGCTTGCCACCGGAAGAAGGACGCGTTTTGCATCTTTAGGGACATGATCAGGGCCGGTGTTAAGTTCCCCTTTCACCCTTTCATCCCTACTTTACTTGCTGATGTTCAAATTAGTCCATGCCATCTTCCTCCCAATGCTTGGAGGTTAATTCCTTGTTTTTTATTGCAATCTACTAAAAATAACTTGTCTCCATCAGTAGATGTGTTTAGGAAAAAAATTCAGTTTAAAAATAGTCTTGACAAGAATCTAGGTTGGGTTTTTTTGAATCGACGGCAGAATTTGTCTACTTGGTCTGGGAGGGAGGAGAGTGGGGAACCCTATTCTTGTCATCCTTTGGCCAAGTGGTTGATGGGAGCCCCAATGACATTTTTTTTCCACGGAGGAGACAACTACTTTTGACATCCTTACTAGGGACAACGGGACATCCCACTCTTGGAACCTTATAAAAGAAAATGTCTTTGTTAAGCGCGGACTTTCTCCGATTTCTATGAAAGGTAATTTTTATCCTTGATTCATTGTTAAGTACTTAGTGTAACTTCCTTATTTTTCTTTAATTGTTCCTTACTTTTTCTGCAGGGGAAGAAAAAATCATGGAAGTGACAAAGCCCAATGACTTGGAGTCTAAAATAATGAAGTGGGATATGAAGGTTTTCAAGGATCCTCTCCTGAGAGATTGTTTTCCTTAGTTCTTGACTCAGGTGGGTACAGAATGAGAAGAAGAATGCCCCATCTAGCCTTTGAGGGCCAAGCAGAAGCCTGGGTCTTTTTTCCAACCCGCTTGGCGCATAAGGGGAAACGACTCTATTTTGGGAGCACTAAACTGGCGACAAACTGGTCACTTGAGTCCATTCTCTTGTTGATTATAAGGATTTTATCCTTCAAAAGGACTTAGAAGTAAACGAGCTATTCAGCGCTCAGGCCCTAGCCACGGTACTTTGTTACCTTAAAACCTCTTGCACTACTTCTTCTTTGAAACCATTTGCCTTAGACTTGTTGCATAGTTTTGCAGGCCAACATACATTTCCAAGGTTCATTACACCAGGAAAATGCTTGGAAGGTGTCTTAAGAAGACACCAACAAGAAGCTAAAGGAGGCTAACCAACAATTCAAAGTCCTCCAAGCACAACTGGCCTCCTCAACTTTTGACTTTGAGATAGCCCGGGCCAGAATTGTCATTTTGAACGACGTAAAAGAAAAGACCTTCTATGCTTGGATGGAAACCCCTGAGTTTAAGAGCTTGATGGAGGAGCATGACACCCTTTCTCATCCAGCTAGTTATAAAGAAGGATAGGATGCTACTATCGAAGCTATTTTAGCTGAGTACCCCGAGGTGCTCAAGGCTGAGTCCTTCTCTTTCCCTCCCAAGGTTCCTAACCTCGAAGGCGTCACTGAAAAGATTGCAGATCTCATTCGGGAAGAAGACCACCCTATAACTTATCCTGATACGAGGACTTCCGGGTCTAGAGTTCCTGAGGTAGACAAAGGAAATAAGAGGAAAGAGGCTGAGTTGAGCTCTAGAGATGAGGCGTCTTCATCTGAAGAAGGAGCTGAGCCTGCAAGAAAAAAAGGCTAGAACTGAAGCTCCACTGAAAAAAACTCACAAGAGGTGTCTGAGGAGATATATAATGGGCCAACCGAGGAAACTTTTGAGGAAACCTCGAAGGGTTGTTCCGAGAGCGGATCTGAAGGAAATTCTGAGAGCGGATCTTAAGGAAGTTCTGAGAGCGGCTCAGAAGAGGAGTCTGGGGAGCCTGAGCCTTGAAAGGAAGCTACTTAAACATCTTGTTCTTCTTATTCTTTTCCGTTCCTTTCTTTTATTGTAAAAAGTATTTGAAATGCTTCTTAAAAGCTCCTTGTATTTTTTGCTTTAAATTTGCATTTGTTGATTTACAAAATCTTTTAAGTTAATATAGGAAACTTAACTTTGAAATCATAACTTGGTCTTTCAAAACCTCATAAATGGGTCCAACCCTTACAATCTGAATCAAAGATTCTCATAAACTGGAATATAAATCTAAGAAACTGTAAAAGTAAATCCCAAAGAACCAAAGGCTCATGGTTTCAATGAACTTTATTATAGTCATAATATTATATTGTAATAAGTCTTTAAGTTCCGCGCATGCAAAGTTCTTGGTGCTTCTTCCCCTTCCATTTTCACTAGCTTATAGGATCCTCATCCTTGAACGCTTTTGATTTTGTACGTCCCTTCCCAATTTCGGGCTAGCTTCCAATTCTGTCCCACTCCAGATGCTTCAACTTTCCTCAAAACCAAGTCTCCTTGCTTGAAGAATCTTTGTTTCACCCTTAAGCTATAGTAAAAGAAAGCTCTTTTTTGGTATTCTTTGATCTTAGCTTGATCTTGTTCCTGAACTTTATAGATTAAGTCCAGGTTTAACCTCTTCCTTTCCTCATTCTCTCCAGCATTTTATGCTTGGATCTTTGAAGATGAATGTGATATCTCTACAAGGTCAACTGCTTCAGCCCCATATGCCAACATAAATGGCGTTGCTCCCGCCGTGACCCTGCACATGGTTCTATATGCCCAAAGTATTGGGAGTATTCCGTCTACCCAATTGTTCCTGGACTTTACAATCCTCTTCTTCAACCCATCTACAATAATCCAATTTTCTACTTATGCCTGCCCGTTGGCCTGAGGGTGGGCGACATAAGTAAACCGCAGCTCCACTTCATTTTCCTCATAATATTTGTTGTGAATATGTTGTGTACTTGATGATCACTTAAACAAAACATCAAAGTAGATTTTACTTAGTGAAATAATGTAGCACTCGACGGATAAGAATTATAGTCCCGACGGATAACACATTATAGTCCCGACGGATGATTAACTTATTATCCATCGAGTGAGTAGCTTATGTAACAATAAGTTTGTAGCACAGTGATGTATGCACCTTTGTATAGAATCTATAGTAGCATATAAGTCATGTTGACTTTAACTAGATATGCAGAATAGGTTGAATAATTGTACATAAGTAATGTCTTGTAATTATGTATAAGTGAAATGAAGTCAAGTGCCAAAATAGCTACCGACGGATGATTAACAAAGCCTTCGACGAATGATCAAATGACTATCAACGAATATTTAACATAGCAGTCGACGGATGATCAATTAAGTCATCGACGGATGATCTGAAAGTCGACGGATGATCATATCAAGAATTCAAACATCAGTTGAACAGTGAAAGCTGACACACAGCCGTCGAGTTGTATACAAACACATTGTGGAAGCCCATTAACTGGGTAATAGAGGACGAAAAGCAGCAAAGATTAAGACTGTTAGATTTTATATTTGTTCAGTCTTTTTGACTTTGTAATCTTGGTATTATATAAACCAAGAGAGTAACAAATAGAAAAATAATTGAGATAACTGAGAGAAACACAAAAACAGAGAAATCTTTGTAAGCAGAATCTTTAGCATTTCCTGTAAACTTAGTAGTTCATTTGTAAGCAGCTGTGAGCATTCTTGCACACACAGTCCTCTCGATATATTATATATATCTCTGGTGGAATTGTTTAAATCCACCAGAAAGTTTTTAAAGACTCTTGTTTTTAATTACTTATGTTTTGATTCATTATATTTCTATTCCGCATTGTGCCAATCAAAACATTATATTTATATTCGAGTTGAACACTTTTATTTCAAGAAAATGGTTCAAGAATTCCATTCAACCCCCCTTCTGTAATTCTTGCTATATTGTTAAGGGGCTAACAATTGGTATCAGAGCAAGCTCTTAATCTACAAAGAGTTTAAAGATCAAAATAATTCAGCAAGATGAACAAGAAAGATGTTGGAGTCAAGATTCCTTTTCTTGATAAAGATAATTACCATCATTGGAAGGTAAAGATGCATTTTCATATGCTTTCTCAAGATGAGGCCTATGTGGACTGTATAGAAAGAGGCCCTCATGTTCCAATGAGAGCTGCAACAGGAAATGAACCATCTGTTCCAAAGCTAAGGCATGAATGGTCTGATCCTGACATTGAACAAGTCAGGAAAGATAAAAAGGCCATGAAGATTCTGTTCAATGGTGTTGATGCAGACATGTTTGATAACATCATCAACTACAAGACTGCCAAGGAAGTTTGGGACACAATACAGATAATCTGTGATGGTACTGAGCAAGTAAGAGAAAATAAAATGCAGCTCCTGATTCAGCAATATGAGCATTTTAACAATGAAGAAAGTGAGTCACTCACTGACATTTTTAGTAGATTCCAAAAACTACTAAATGCTCTTTAGTTGCATGGAAGAGTCTATCAGACTAAAGACTCCAATCTGAAATTTCTCAGATCTCTTCCAAAGGAATGGAAACCAATGACAGTCTCATTGAGAAACTCATAAGATTATAAAAAGTTTACTTTAGAGAGACTGTATGGCATTCTGAAAACCTATGAGCTTGAGATAGAGCAGGATGAAAGAATGGAGAGAGGAAAGAAGAAATGAGGATCCATTGCACTAGTTGCTGATCTGGAAAAGGAGAAAGAAGTGAAGATGGAAGCTGTGGAATCAACTTCAAAGGTCTGTGAAAGCAAGGGTAAGGGGCTAGCTGCAGAAAGTGAAGATTCATTGAGCCAAGATGACATGGAGGACATTGATGAGCACCTAACATTCCTTTCAAGAAGATTTGCCAAGCTCAAGTTCAAAAAGAACTTTGGAGCAGCCAACCCAAATAGAAACATGGTGGATAAGTTAAAATTCAAATGTTTCAAATGTGGCTTGGCAGGGCATTTTGCAAATGAGTGTGGAAAGTCAGATTCCAGTAAGAAAAGGTTTGAGTCTGTAGATTACAAGCAAAAATACTTTGATCTACTCAAACAAAAGGAAAGGGCTTTTATTACACAAGAGAATGACTGGGCAGCTGATGGTTTGGATGAAGATGAAGATGTCAGCTATGTCAATCTAGCCCTTATGGCCAAGTCTGATGAAACAAAGACAAGTTCCTCAAGCAATCAGGTAATCACTACAAACCTTGCACATTTATCTAAAGATGAGTGTAATGATGCATTAAATGACATGTCTACAGAATTGTATCATTTGTGTGTTACACTTAAGTCTCTCACTAAAGAAAATGCTAAAATCAAAGAAAACAACTTGTTTTTAAGTGAGAGGAATAATGTGCTTGAGTCTCAATATGTTGAGTTTGAGAAATTAAAAATTGAGTATAAGATTGCCAAGGAGGAATTAACTGAGTCCTTGAAAAAGGAAGAAATTTTGAAGAAGCAGCTCGATCGTGAATAAGAGGTGATTAAAGCATGGAAAACATCCAGAGATGTTCATGCTCAAATCACCAAGGTTCAAGGAATTGAGTTTTTTTGTGATGAAGCCTGGAAAAAGAATAAGGAGAAACTAGAACCTATTTTGGTAGATGGGTTGCTGACAGATGTAGACTCGACGGATGATGAGGACTATCCGTCGGATAACAAAAAGTGTTATCCGTCGAATGATAAAAATCCTCATCCGTCGGCTGTAAGCAAACCCATTAGCAAAGCCAAATTAATCAAGCTAAATGAAAAGTATGGGTCTGTTTCCAAGAACTTTGTTTCAGGAGAGTCAAGTCAAGCTAAGAAAGGGAAAAAGGCTAATGTTGGTCACATGACTGTCAAACAGTTAAGTGACATACTTGAGAAGATAGAGGTAAAAACAGAGACTAAAAAGAAAAACAATAGGAATGGTAAAGTAGGGATTAACAAACACAATAACTACACACCTGATAAATATGCCCCCAGAAAAATCTGTGTCAAGTGTGGTAGTGTAAATCATTTGTCTGTTAATTGCAAATCTGCCATACCTACTCCCATGTCTGTTCAGCCTCAATTTCCTAACATGAATGCCATGCCTCCCATGCCTGTTAATGCTATGCCTACACAGAATATGAATGCACAGTTTGCTAATATGCCATTTGCACCTAATCCATACTATGTTGCATACAATATGCCTCAAATGCTATTTAGCATGCCTTACTGGAATAATATGTTTACACCAAGCATGCCATTTCCTGTTAGCCATAACATGCATGATAATTCTGTTGTATTTAGTGGTTTCAAAGGTACAACCCAATTGACTAACGAAGAATCTGAAATTCCTAAGTCAAATGAGATAAGACCTAAGAAACAGAAGAAGAAAGCTAACAAGACAGGACCCAAGGAAACTTGGGTACCAAAATCAACTTGATTTGATTTTTGATGTGTGCAGGGAAACAGAAAGAATCTTTGGTACTTGGATAGTGGTTGTTCAAGACACATGACTGGTGATTCTATCCTGCTCACAGAGTTTAAGGAGAGAGCTGGCCCAAGTATTACTTTTGGAGATGACAACAAAGGTTATACTGTGGGATATGGCTTGATTTCAAAGGACAATGTCATCATTGAAGAGGTTGCCTTAGTGGATGGTCTCAAACACAATCTGTTGAGTATTAGCCAGCTTTGTGATAAAGGCAACTCAGTAACCTTCAACAAAGAAGCCTGTGTTGTGACTAACAATCAAAACAACAAAGTGGTTCTCACTGGTGTGAGAAGAGGAAATGTGTATCTAGCTGACTTCAACTCAACTAAAGCAGAATCTATAACTTGTTTTCTCTGTAAAGCAAGTCAAGATGAAAGTTGGCTATGGAACAAGAAGCTATCCCATTTAAACTTCAAGACCATGAATGAGCTGGTAAAGAAAGAGCTAGTTAGAGGCATTCCTCTAATGGAGTTTACAAAGGATGGACAGTGTGATGTCTGCCAAAAAGGGAATCAGATCAAAGCATCATTCAGGAAGAAACTTGATTCAGCAATTCAAGAGCCTCTGCAACTGCTTCACATGGATTTGTTTGGACCAATCAATGTATTGTCAATTTCAAAGAAAAGATTTTGCCTAGTAATTGTAGATGATTTCTCAAAGTTCTCTTGGACATATTTCCTAAAGTCTAAAGATGAGGCTAGTGAAATCATCATCAATCACATAAGGCAAGTTAACAATCATCCTGATTTCAATGTAAGAAGAATCAGGAGTGACAATGGAACTGAGTTCAAGAACCATGTCATGACAGCATTTTGTGAAGAAAATGGGATCTTGCATGAGTTTTCAGCAGCAAGGACTCCACAATAGAATGGAGTAGTGGAAAGAAAGAACAGATCTCTTATTGAAGCTGCAAGGACAATGCTTGAAGAATCAAAATTACCAACATATTTCTGGGATGAAGCTGTAAACACTGCATGCTACACTCAGAACATCTCTCTGATTAATCAAGCAAGATGCATGACTCCTTATCAATTGTTAAAGAAGAAGAAGCCAACTCTAAACTTTCTTTATGTCTTTGGCTGTAAATGCTATATTTTTGAGAAATCAAACTGATCAAAATGGGAAGTTTGATGCTAAAGCAGATGAAGGAATTTTTGTTGGATATGTTGTTGGTAAAGCATATAGAGTCTACAATCTAAGAACCAACATCGTTGTGGAATCTATACATGTTGTGTTTGATGATAAAAAGATTGAAGGACTGAGAGATGGAGATTACCATGAGAGCCTCAAATTCGACAATGTTGAGATGGTCAGTGATGGAAGTGATGATGAAAGTGATCAAGAAACAGTGTCTAAGGATAATGCAAACAAATCTACCACCAATGAAGCACAAAACTCAACATCCGTCGAGTTGCAAAATGTTTCATCCGACGGAAGGCAATCTGTGTTATCCGTCGGTAGACAACCTGCCTCATCCGTCGGTACTCAAAATTCACCATCCGTCGGGTTATTAAAAGGAGCAGGAAGTCAAGGCAGATCACCCATAGAAAGTACCCCTTTCTTCAATCAAAGATCCACAAACTCAGGGGGAGTTTCTAGCAATCATAACTCAATCACACATCAAGACAACATTGAGGTCTCTTCATCTAGAGCTAATCTACCTCAACCAAGGAAATGGACAAAAGATCACCCCTTTGAACTGATAATTGATGATGTTTCTTCTAAAGTTCAAACCAGAAGAGCAACTCAAGAAGAATGTCTATACAGCAGCTTTCTGTCAAAGGAAGAACCAAAGAAGGTAGAAGAAGCCCTGTTAGATCTTGATTGGATATTAGCTATGCAGGAGGAGCTAAACCAATTTGAAAGGAATAAAGTATGGAAGCTGGTACCCAAGCCTAAAGGAAAGAATCCAATAGACACCAAATGGGTATTCAGAAACAAGATGGATGAAAATGGTATAGTAGTAAGGAACAAAGCCAGATTGGTTGCTAAAGGCTATTTCCAGCAAGAAGGAATAGATTTTGATGAAACATTTGCTCATGTTGCAAGACTTGAAGCCATCAGAATCTTCTTAGCCTATGCAGCCCATGCCAATTTCAAGGTCTATCAAATGGATGTCAAAAGTGCCTTTCTGAATGGAGATTTGGAGGAAGAAGTGTATGTTAGTCAACCTCCTGGCTTTGAAGATCCAAATTTTCCAAAGTATGTCTATTATCTACTGAAAGCACTTTATGGACTAAAGCAAGCACCTAGAGCCTGGTATGACACTTTATCAAAGTTCCTTTTGGAAAATCACTTCACAAGAGGTACTGTAGATAAAACTTTATTTTTCAGAATTGTTAATGGCTCTAGGATACTTGTTCAAATTTGTGTAGATGATATTATTTTTGGCTCTACAGATGAGAAACTTTGTAAAAAGTTTGCCAAACTGATGCAAAGTAAGTATGAAATGAGTATGATGGGAGAACTAACTTACTTTCTTGGTTTGTAAGTTAAGTAAGTTAGTGATGGAATATTCATTAGTCAAACTAAATATATTTTTGATCTTTTAAAGAAGTTTGATCTAATGGATTGCACATCTACAAAAACTCCCATGGCCACTGCAACTAAGCTTGAACTAAACACTATTGAAAAGTCTGTGGATATTTCAAGCTATAGAGGCATGGTTGGCTCACTTCTGTACTTAACAGCTAGTAGGCCAGATATAATGTTTGCTACATGTTTATGTGCTAGATTTCAGGTTGATCCTAGAGAGTCTCACTTGATAGCTATTAAGAGAATTTTCAGATATCTCAAGGGAACACCAAAACTTGGCATTTGGTATCCTAGAGATTCTGGTTTTGATCTAACTAGTTATTCAGATGCAGATTATGCAGGTTGCAGAATTGACAGAAAAAGCACAACAGGAACTTGTCAATTTCTAGGAAACAAGCTTGTGTCCTGGTTCAGTAAAAAGCAAAATTCAGTTTCTACTTCTACAGCTGAAGCTGAATATATTGCTGCTGGCAGTTGCTGTGCACATATTTTATGGATGAAAAATAAATTGCTAGACTATGGTTTGCAAGGTGAGAGGATTCCTATTTTCTGTGATAACACAGTGCAATTGCCATCACTGAAAATCCAGTGCAACATTCAAGGACAAAGCACATAGATATCAAGTACCATTTCATAAGGGAACATGTAATGAATGGTACTGTAGAGTTACATTTTGTTCCAAGTGAGAAGCAACTTGCAGATATATTTACCAAGCCACTGGATGAATCCACCTTTTCTAGGTTGGTAAGTGAGTTAGGTATGCTTAATTACTCTTGAATCTATCTGAGTTATTTTGCAAGTTGAAAAGTAGCCAGAAATTTAACTGATCTTTTTCGTCATGGATTAAATTTTGGCTAAGTCAAAATTTGCATCTCGACGGATGACCATTATCCATCGAGTTAAGTCATCCGTCGATATACAATGTGCAAATAAAAATCAATTACTTTTCTGGAATCTTTTAAAACTCGACGGATAACAGTTTATCCTCATCCGTCGAATTGTCTAAATCTTAACCGTTAATTTCTTGAACATTATCCATCGAGTATACTTACAGTTTGTAAGTATTACACGACGGATAATGGGTGGAATTTTTACAGTTTATTTTTAAACGGCTATTTTAGGCAATTTCTATTGGGTAATTTACTTTTCTTTATTATTTTCATCCGTTGTTTTTGAGGGAGTATAAAATCTAATTTTATTCCAATTATTCTCTTTTATCATTCTTAAATTCAATTGCTTTTATTTTATTCTCTCTCAAGAAAATATCCTCTTTCTCTTCAAGCTTTCATTCTCTAACAATGGCACATGTAGTAAAGATCATGTCTCAGACTGGATTCATTTATGAGAAGAACAACTTCACTGCTTTGGTCAATAAGGGTATTCAGCAATCAGAAGACTATCACAAGATGATGGACTTCGTGAAGAACTGCAAGTTAAGTTATGCCATGCTTGAATCACCCACAGTTTACTGTGAAGTTGTTGAAGAGATGTGGACCACTGCAAACTACAACTCTACTGACAAAACCATCACTCTAACTATCAAAGGTAATGAGTTCTGTATCAATAGTGATGTGATAAAAGCATGTTTCAAAATTCCTGATAATAATGTAACTTCACCACACACTGACACTTATATTATCAATATGCTTAATTCCATGCATTATGCACTTCCTACTAATAAGCTAAGTGAGATTAGAAGATTAGGTCTTAGGAAGGAATTGAGTTTCATGTGTGATGTTGTGACTAAAGGTTTCTCTGGAAAAGTTGGTAATTTTGATTCTGTGAACATTTCCATGTTTAACATGCTATACATGCTAGTTACAGATAAATTTTACAATTTCAGTGACCTTGTCTTGTATGAGTTAGGTTTTAAACTAGGTGAGTTAGCCAAAAGGGGAAAGAATGTATATTATGCTAGATTTTTCATGATATTGGCTAACCATCTTTGTCAAGAGATTGTACTTGAGAACCCAAACAACAAATTAGCTTGTTGGGTTCAAGAGAGAAGAATCATTGCAGATTTGAACAGAGCCAACCATCACAGGGATATGCCAATGTTCTACTTTCCTGTAATGCAGACACCTCAGGTAAGTGAGGTAAGTTCATCCATACCCTCAACTATTCCAATCTCCTCAATTTCTTTGAGTTCAGGAGTAGCTATGGCAACTGTGACAATGACCAAACAGTTGCCTACCAAAGCTGCCAAATCAACTACAATTTCTAAATCCAAGTTAAAAAAAACCCCATCTGCTATCTCTCAAAAGGTACTAGTTGAAAAATCTACCAAAGCCAAAGAGGGGAGTGTGAAGGAGGTTCAGTTAGGTGAGGGAAGGGGTGAACATCAAAGAAACCCCAAGGATAAGGTTGGAGAGTTGAGTGAATCCCAGCCTAGCCACACTGCAGTTTCCCAAAAAACTGCAGTGCTTAAAAAGGACAGAAGCTCACTTCTAGCTGCATCCTCCCAAAAGGATGTGGCTATTGAACAAAGCTCTCAGCCAATAGCACAGGCCAAAAGGGTTAGGGACACAAGCTCACCCCTAACTTCCACAAGAAAGAAGAAATCCAAAACAACTGGGGATGCACAGGGCACACACACAGTGCAAACTGGTGCTAAAGACACAGTCCCTGCACTTTCTCAAATTCAGATTGATGTGGCTCCAATAAATGTGGAGTCACAGCCAAAATCTCTTATAATAGAAGCCACTGAAACACCATACTCACCAACTAACTCACTAGAAGTGGATATGATAAACACTTCAATTCCTGATTCCCCTTCTTTAACTCTGTTGGGGAAGCCAAAATCTAGTGCAAGTGAGCATCATCTTTTAGATGATTTGTTGGCTCACTTGCCAATTCTTTCAGATACTATTGCAACATATGTGCCTCAAATAACTTCAATCAACACAGAGTCAACAATAGTTTCTCTTCCCACCTCATTCATTTCTACTCTCTTGATGGATATTGCTCATCCATCGAGTAGTGATTGTATCCCGACGGATAAGCTTAACAGCAGTTATCCGTCAGATAGCTTTACCACTCACCCGACGGATATCACTTATCCGTCGAGTGTCTCTGCACAACTTCAAACTTCAATTATTTCAAGTGCAGAAGATTTAGTGGTAATACAGTCACTCTTAGGACTGAGAGAGGAGAGTGTATTGAGTGAGAGGCTGGGTTGCTCCCAGGAAAAAGGAGAGGAAAAGAGTGAATCTCAGCAATCCATTTCTTCAGGATTGGCAAAAGTGAGTGAGAGGAGTCCCACCTTAGTAGGTGAAGGTGAGGGTGTGAGGGTAGGGAGCCAGGGTGAGATCCTGATGCAACAAAAGAGAGAATATGAGAGAAAGGCAGGTATAGGAGAAATAAGGGTGAATCCAGCCATTGCTAATGAGTTAATGACTGTGGATGATGCTGAAAAGGAAAGACAATTTCAGCAACATTACAAAGATGAAATTGATAACATTTCCTTGGATGCTGACACTTTTACTCATCCTGTGTCAGCCTATCAATTGTTGGCTGCTCAGGGCAATGTGGAGGCAGAGCAGACTTTGAATTTAGTGCACACCACAGAATCTCTTTAAAGAGATAAAGCTGCTATTAACAGAATGCCTTCTCAAGCTGGAGAGCCATCTGAAGAATTTGGAGTAAATTCTAATGATGATGACTCTGGTTCTTTAGATGGAAGCATGAACTTAGGGGGAGCTGAAGGCCCAAGTTCTGCTTTAAGTTTACCTGAATGGGCATGGGCAAAGGAATCTACACCAGGACAATTTGAGGTGTCTTTGGTCAAACAAGTAATGGCTATTCAACAGGCCCTTCAGGAAACTTCAGATGCGGGTACCAAGGCCATTCTTCAAGCTCACCTAGAATCTCTACATCTAATGAAGATCCAGCACTTAAGACAAAATCTCAGTGTGGATGAATTGAAAAGAGATATAGCTGACTTGAAGACCTATAACTCTGAGAAGCTGGATTCGGTAATGCCATATGGTACCATGCAAGATCTACTACTAAGATTGAGGAGAGAATCAGACTCTGAAAAGAAGCTAGCCAAGCTGGAAAACAGAGTTCAAGTTATTGAAGATTCAGTGGCTATTCTTCTTCAAAACCAACAGACTCAGACAAATCTTCTCATGCAACTAGCTAAAGCACAAGGCCTAACTCCTCAACTTGATGATAACAAAAAGGGGGAGAGAGAATCAAGTAAGGGGGAGAAAGGACCAACAGAGGGGGATAAACTTCAAGTACAAATCAGCAAAGTAATTGTACCTTCAATTACTATCTCCAAGCCACCAGTTGCAGATGGTATAGATCTAATTGAAGCAACAGCAGCAAATTTGAAAGTTGCTGAAAAAGGAAAGTTGAGTTTAATCAACTAGGAAAAGATTGATGAGGAAATTCAGAGAAAGTTTAAACTAGTCAAGGAGTCAGTTAAGTCAGCCATCCATCACTCTCATGTCAAGCCAATCAGTGTGAATGAGATGAGCATGAACTATCTGGAGAAAGGACAATCTTCCTGCATCAAATCACAAAAGGCTGAAATAATTCTCAAACCAAGGGCAAATTATCCAAAGTCATCTTTGAAGAATCCCTTGGACACTGTGTATGAGACACCCAAGCCTGATGAAAAGAAGCTTCTGTCAAGATCCATTGTCTTCTATAAAGATCCAGCTGATTCAGCCTCAAAAAGGAGAATTGCTAAGATATTCAGAAATGGAAAGGAAATTTGTGTGGTAGCTGGACACCCACAATTTGCTCAAGCAAAGAAAGAAGAGAAAGCAAGATTAAAGAAGGAAAAGAGGCAAGCTGCTCTAGATGCAAAGAAATCTAAACAAAAGAAAGAGCAGATTGTCATCTTGGCAAAGCTACAGGCTGTAAACTCTTCTCAACAAATTCGCTCTCAACCATCTGAAGCTGCTGAATCAAAGAAGAAGATTGAAGAACAGAAGAAATCCCCAAGAAAGAAAGAATTGGCTAGAAGAACAAAAAGGAAACTGGATGTTGTTGACAAGGAATTGGAAGATCAATTTCCTAAGGAATCCACACCAGCTAAAACTCAAGCATCAAAGCCCTCTGTGGTATTTGAAGATATAAGGGTGGTGGACCCCTACAGGAACATACATGTAGAGCCTATTATGCCAAAGGATGAGCCAATAGAGTGGGATAAATTACCAATTCCTGACTTCAACTTGCCAATCCTTACCAAGCCAAAAAGGACAAAATCAAGGGCAGTCAAGAAAGTGAAGATGTCACCTCTCAAATCCAAGTCAGTAGTTAAAGCTCAACCCAAGGTCAACAGGGGAGACTACTTGTACTTGTGTGACATCAAAGAATTCTCAGATCTAAACCTTTATCTGGATAAACTGGATGAAGTAAGGGCAATTGATGCATACAGAAACCTACCTGAAAGGTTGGTGTTCAAGTACAAAGGAGGAAGGGAGATTCAGTGGCCTCTTCACAAAATACTTCAAGAAAGCCAAGCTGTGTTGATCAAAGTCTATTCATCCTTCAAGAAAAACCTTGGGTTCAATGTAACTGCAAGAAGACTAGTATTGAAGAGGATTGAAGAGCTGAGAAGTGTTAGAGCTAAAGATGCACTCCCAAAGACTCTAATCATCCCATACACAGGGAGAAGAGTGCATCTAAGGCCCTACTGGCTGATGGAATTCATGGATGACAAGGGTGTGAGAAGATTCTTCAGACTAGAAGACCAATTAAGTATCTCTAGCAATGAGACTCTCTTGGAGATGCAAGAAATGCTAGATCTCTCAGAATCTGATGAACTAGAATTCCACAGGCAGCTCCAGAATCAAATTGAAGAAAACAACAGAAAGCTTGGAAGAAGATCCAGACCTTCAAGGAACTAGAAAAACCTGCTCAGGCTAGAGGAGCATCTTGAACTGACTGTGAGCCAAACCTTGTACATTTTGTTTAATTGAAGCACTTTCAGTTTTATCTACTTATCTTTAAAGATATATGTTTAGGATGTTTTGTTATCATCAAACATCTCTTAATTTATGACTACAATTCCAGTAGACATAAATTGGGGGAGATTGTTGTGAATATGTTGTGTACTTGATGATCACTTAAACAAAACATCTAAGTAGATATTTCTTAGTGAAATAATGTAGCACTCGACGGATAAGAATTATAGTCCTGACGGATAACTCATTATAGTCCCGACGGATGATTAACTTATTATCCATCGATTGAATAGCTTATGTAACAATAAGTTTGTAGCACAGTGATGTATGCACCTTTGTATAGAATCTGTAGTAGCATATAAGTCATGTTGACTTTAACTAGATATGCAGAATAGGTTGATTAATTGTACATAAGTAATGTCTTGTAATTCTGTATAAGTGAAATGAAGTCAAGTGCCAAAATAGCTACCGACGGATGATTAACAAAGCCTTTGACGGATGATCAAATGACTATCAACAGATGTTTAACATAGCAGTCGACGGATGATCAATTAAGTCATCGATGGATGATCTGAAAGTCGACGGATGATCATATCAAGAATTCAAACATCAGTTGAATAGGGAAAGTTGATACACAGCCGTCGAGTTGTATACAAACACATTGTGGAAGCCCATTAACTGGGTAATAGAGGACGAAAAGCAGCAAAGATTAAGACTGTTAGATTTTATATTTGTTGAGTCTTTTTGACTTTATAATCTTGGTATTATATATACAGAGAGTAGCAAATAGAAAAATAACTGAGACAACTGAGAGAAACACAAAAACAGAGAAATCTTTGTAAGCAGAATCTTTAGCATTTCCTGTAAACTCAGTACTTCATTTGTAATTTGTAAGCAGCTGTGAGCATTCTTGCACATAGAGTCCTCTCGATATATTATATATATCTCTGGTGGAATTGTTTAAATCCACCAGAAAGTTTTTAAAGACTCTTGTTTTTAATTACTTATGTTTTGATTCATTATATTTCTATTCCGCATTGTGCCAATGAAAACATTATATCTATATTCGAGTTGAACACTTTTATTTCAAGAAAAAGGTTCAAGAAATCCCTTCAACCCCCCTTCTGTAATTCTTGCTATATTGTTAAGGGACTAACAGTATTATTGAATTCCTCATTATTGAACTGTGTTCCGTTATCGATTACTAGGATACGAAGAATTCCATATCTACACATGATATTTTCCCACAAGAATTAAGCAACTTACTTGGTGTAATTTTGGCCCAAGGCTTGGCTTCGATCCACTTTGTAAAGTAATAAATAACTATGAACACAAACTTTCTTTGTGCAGTGGCCACCGGGAAAGGTCCAAGAATATCCATCCCCATATGGCAAAAGGGATGGGAGAGTTTATGGAGGTCAGCATCTCAGGTGGCTTCCTGACAATTGGCGCGTGCTTCTGGCAGCGATCAAACTTTTTTACGTAGTCTTTGGCATCAACCATCATCTCTGGCCAATAGAAACCTAAACGAGTATTCTTGTGAGCCAGGGCCTGTTGAGTTTTAGCGCATACACGGTAGCATGGATAACAATTAAATCACATAAAAAACCCATATTAATCGTATACGATTCGTGAATAAATTGAGGGATCGATTACTAACCTTTAAAAGCGATCCAAGGATGATGAATAAAGACCCCTAGAAGCTGCTCCTCAAGTGTGAAGCACTCTACAGATATCCACCAAGAGATCGAAGCAATGGAGGGAGGAAGAGGCTGAGAGAGAATTAAGGTTGCCTCATTCTTTCTTTGTGAAAAATAGGGTTAAGGCTAACAGGGTTTATAATTATATGTTTATAGACAAAATTTCTAGCTAAACTTTTTTCATAAAATTATTTACCTCATATTTTAATTAATCTTATTAATCCGTTAATTAATAATTCAAATACCTTTTAATCATAAATTCATTTTCTAAATTCTTTAGAAAATAATTTTATCCATAATTTAATTTCACAATTTAAATTCTTAATTAATAATATTAAGAAAGCATCCTAATTATTTTATAATAAATTAAATCACTATTAAATAATTATAAAAACTGATAATTAATTATTTATTTCATAAATAAATAATGACCAACTATTATTAATTTAATTCCTCCACCAATAAATCATTCTCTTTATGGTGTGGCCTGGTAGCTTCAATATTAAAGCCGGTAGTAAAAATAAATAATAATAAAATCATTTTATTATTATTTGTATGAGTTTTTTAATTCATTAAATATAATTAACTAATTAATCATATTTATTCTAAATCGTGAGGGATACTTATTAATATATCAAGAGTATCCAGATAATATGAATTCACTGCTTATAATACCAAGAACATATTCAATGAATATAACCGTACAATAAATTTCTTCTGCCCTACAATGTCCCGATTAAAAACAAGGCATGGATCTCGTGATAAGCTTATCTAATTTAATCAATATTTTCTTCTTCACTATGCCTAGTTCTGTTTAATGGATATTTAAAAATTCTTTCTAATTTTATTCACTCTGGCCAAAGATTCCTGAACTTATATAAGTTGAATAACATATGACATTTTCTTCTTTCCCTAGAAGGAGCGAATCTTTTATTGGTCATTCACTATCTTCGTGTACAAATTTCTACACCCAGAAGAGTCCTTATTATTGTCCATAGAGACTAAGAACTAAACCAAAGTAGAGTTCAGTGTACACAAGATGACTTTGATGACCTCAAATCTAAGGATACTTGTACAACTATCACTATTTGAACAACTACTGACCGTTAGTGAACTGCATCAGTTGTTCTGTTGTGCCAGTCATATTTAGTGAACTTATTCTACAATAAGCACCGACATACAAGCTATGGTTTCACCACACAAATGTCTAAAAGAACAAACATCCTTCATAATAAAGCAAGCATAGTATATAGCACTTTTTGCGAATTACTAATTACCAATTAGTAATCCTACGACCATGAACTATTTAAGTTCAGAGTTATCATCTTTTAGATCTCATTATTATGATCTCATCATAATCCATAAGAACTTTACTCTAAACTATGGTATATTATTTAAACACTTAAATAGATAAAGTTTGTAATAAAAAAAACAAGTCTTTTATTATAAAATCAAAATATATTACATAAAAGTTATTCCTAAATTAGCATACATGATTGGACTTAAGACACATCTCTTTCAATCTCTCACTTGTACTAAATCCAATCACTCTGGTATCTAATACCCATCTTGTATTTATGATGATCAAAGTGACATTGAGAAAGTGGCTTTGTTAATGGTTCTGCTATGTTGTTATGTGTGTCAACTCTCCTCAGGTTGACATATCCCTTTTTAACAATCTCCCTAATTAGATGAAAACGCCGCAGGACATGCTTGGAATTCTTATGAGATCTTAGTTCCATAGCTTGTGCTATTGCCACATTGGTGTCATAGTAGACCTCTATGGACTCCTCTATGCTAGAAACAACTACTAACTCAGAAACAAATTTCTTCATCCATACAACTTCTTTTGCAGCTTTACTTGTAGCTATATACTCAGCTTCCGCTATAGAGTCAGCCATCATTGACTATTTGGAACTCTTCCAACTAACTGCTCCACCATTCAGGGTAAACATATACCGTGACATGGATTTACTATTATCAATTTCTAACTGAAAAATAGAGTCTGTATACCCCTCTATTTTAACTCAGAACCACCATAAATAAGAAAAATTTCCTTAGTCCTTCTCAAGTACTTCAGGATATTTTCACCACTTTCCAGTGTTCTTGACTTGGATCAGACTGAAATCTGCTTGTCACACTAAGTGAGTGAGCAGCATCAGGCCGAGTACATAACATCGCGTACATGATAGATCCTATTGCAGAAGCATAAGGAATCCTACTCATACCCTCTTTATCATCAAATGTCTTTGGAGATATTTTATTGGAAAGAGAAACTCCATGGCTCATGGGAATGAGTCTTCTCTTGAAGTTCTCCATGATAAACCTCTTTAGCACTTTTTTGATTTATATACTTTGGGTAAAGCCTAACCTTCTCTTTTATCTATCTCTATATATCTTCATTTCAAAAATGTAAGATTCCTCTCCCAAGTCCTTTATCGTGAAGTTCTTAGATATCCACACTTAGACTGATTGCAGCATCAGTATATCATTCCCAATGAGAAGTATATCATCCACATACAGTATTACGACCACTCTCCCACTAAACTTCTTGTAGATGCATGGTTCATCCATATTTTTGTTGAAATCAAAATCTTTGATTGTCTCATCAAAAGGGGCATTCCATGTGCGAGAAGCTTGCCTAAATACGTATATAGATCAATTCAGCTTACAAACTAGATGTTCATTTCCTTAAGAAAAAAATCCTTCTGGTTGTGTCATATACACATCCTCTTCAAGTTTCCCTTTGAGGAAGGCCATTTTCACGTCCATTTGACAGATCTCTTAGTCATAGTAAGCCGCAATCTCAAGCAAAATTCGAATGGATTTAAGAAAGACTACCGGTGAATAGGTTTCATCAAAGTCAATCCCTTGTCTTTGTTTAAATCCTTTTTCCATAAGAATGGCCATATAGGTCTTCACTTGGCCATATTTTCCAATATTTCTCTTAGAAACCCACTTATACCTAATAGGATTAACACCTTCAAGCGCCTCAACCAGAGTCCATACTTGGTTGGCATACATGAAGTCCATTTCAGATTTCATGGCACTCTGCCATTTCTCTGGGTCTTCACAACTCATTGCCTCATAGGTCATAGGGTTTTCTCCGTCAATAAGTGACAAGTCATTGTCATTCTTAATAAAAAGGCCATAATACCTATCAGGTGGACGAGACACCCTATTTGACCTATGCACATGTTGTTCTATGGATGGTTGTACTTTCTGAATAGGTACTTTCTCTTGAACTATTTTAGTTTATGCTTCTTGAACTTCATTAGGTTAAACTTTTCTCCCACTGTTCCCTTCAAGGATAAACTGTTTCTCCAATAAGGTCGCGTGTCTGGAAACAATTGATTCCAGTTTTTCATGTTCAACTTTCTTAACAAAAACTGGACATCCCCAAATCTTAATGTGTTTAAGACTTGGCTTCTTTCTTTTCCATATCTCATATGGAGTTTTCAGAACTGATTTAGAAGGTACCATGTTCAGTAAATATGCTGAATTTCTAAGGCATAACCCCAAAGGGATATTGGAAGATCTGTATAGCTCATCATAGATCATACCATGTTCAAAAAAGTTCGGTTCCTCCTTTCAAAAACTCCATTCAATTGTGGAGTTGCAGGAGGTGTCCATTGTGATAGTATACCGTTTTATTTGAGATGATTCAGGAAGTCCCCAGTTAATTAGTATTCACCTCTTCGATCTGATCGAAGAACTTTAATACTCATTTTGGTTTGTTTCTCTACTTTATATTTATACTCTTTGAACTTTTCAAAAGCTTCAGACTTTTATTTCATTAAATACACATATCCAAATCCAGATTTATCATCCGTAAAATTAATGAAGTATGAAAATTCTCCCATAACTTGTGTTGACATTGGTCTACATGAATCTGTTTTTACTAAGCCTAACACATCCGCAGCTCTCTCTCCATGTCCATTAAATGGAGATTTCTTCATCTTACCCATGAGACAAGATTAACATACCACATATGATTCAAAATCAAATGGTTGAAGTAACCCATCTTGGTGTAATGAATGTAATATTTTCTCACTAATATGACCTATCCTACACTGCCATAAATAGGTCATATTTTCATCATCTTGTTTTCTCTTATTAGTTAAAAATCATTATCTCTAAGAATAGAATGAAAAACCATCCAAATCTAATATAGGATTAGAAATAATATTCCTCACAATAGAGGGAATGTAATTATAATTATTCCAAATAATAGTCTTTCCCATAGGCATATATAAACTAAATGATCCTACAGATATGGCGGCAACCCTTACTTTATTTCCCATACGTAGAATCACCTCATCTTTTTCCAGAGCCCAACTTCTCTTTAGTCCCTACAATAAATTGAAAATATAAGAACCATGGGCGGTATCTAATATCCAAGTAAAAATTTGACTTACTGACATATTAACTTCGATCATGAACATACCTGAATCAGAAGGGGTAGTCTTACTAGCCTTCTACTTTTTCAAATAAATTGCAGTTCCTCTTTCAGTGACCCACCATGTTACAGTGGAAGCAAATAACATTTCTTTTGGGGTCTTTACTAGCCTATGCTGGAGTAGACTTACTCTCACCAACCTTCTTCTTCTTCTTCTTAGGAAAGGTCCTCTTTCTTTTCTTGGAAGTTGAGCCTTCTCCAATAGGAAGAACATAACTCTTCTTAAAAGGAAAATTCGACTCAACAGTTTTTAACATGTTATGGAGTTCAAGCAAGCTGACATCTATCTTATTTATATGAAAGTTCACAACAAACTACGAGAATGAATTTGAAGGTGATTGGAAGACCAAGTCTTGGCTCAGCTCCCCATAAATGGTAAAACCAAGTTGCCCAAACCTTCAATCAAATTGATCATTTTGAGCATATGGTCATTCACAGACGCCCCCTCTGCTATTTTACTGTGTAATAGCTCTTTTGATATCTCATATCGAGATATGCCCCCTCTACATCATATAACTCTTGTAAATGCACTAGGATAGTGTAAGCATCCATGTGCTCATGTTTCTTCTGAAGCTCAGAGTTCATAGATGCCAGCATAATACATTGGGCACATTTGCCTCATCCATCCATTTATGATATTCTTGATGTTCTTGATAAGTCATGTCATCTTTGGGGGCTTTAGGCAATCATGAGTTTAGCATATAGTCCATTTTCTCTTAATCTTGAAACAAAGCCCTCGGTTGTAGCTCGAAACGTCAATGTCTCAGTATAAGAACTCTACTTTCTACTATGTTGGAAGGCTATGACCAACACAATCCCGTTGTGTCATTGGCCAATTTTACTATTTGCTATATTTTTTGAGGGATTATATTATGTTACAACCATAATCAAATTATAAATAGATTCTCTTTTTCTTGAAAGAAATAAAATAATGATATATCAATGAACAATTCCCAGGTGGTAAGAAGGGTCACATCAGTCCCTCTTAAAACCAACGGCCTAGCCATAATTTCCATATCCAACATCAAAATAATATTTCATTATATGTTTCATAAACATAAGAATCTCATGATTATACTCATAATATTTATATTTAAAATCATGAAACACTTCCACTAAACCTAGATCGTCCAACATATGCCCTTTCCCAATTAAGTTCACCTAAATCTTTCGTCACATGATAACTCAAGCATATATCACATATATAAAAATTAAATAGCATATCACTAGGCATGTTATAACATGTAGAACAATTATATACAAACATACGAATTACTCATGTATTTAATATTATCAAATAAAGCATTAAATAAACATGTGCCCTTTATAACATTAAATAAAGGGCTATAATTATTTTATAAATATATTAATTCAAAATATTAAATAATCCCAGAAGATACGTCTCGAAAAAATGAATCCAACGATATCTTACACATCTCAATCAGAATTCGTATGCGTCCAAACCAGCCAAAACAAAATTGCCTAAAAGTTGTCGCGCGTGACAACACGCAACTGGCGCTTGGTCACGCGCCAGACGCGTCAGACGCTAAACAGCCACCGAAAATCTCATGCCCCTTGTCCTTTTATAAATTCTTACATTTACAGCTAACATAACACCGTGCAATCTTACGTACAATGATTCAGTAATAATCACAAAAAATATATACAGATTATTTATTTACGTTTTTAAAACAAATTTTAAATACTTTCATAAATCATAAAAAAATAATATATATATCAAAAAATTCAGAAACAAATATCTTATTGATGTACAACAATTGTAAAATCATATTCTGGGATCAAAAACTATTTTATAACATATTCATATTTAATTCACAATTAAATCGATATAGCCCCAAACACAAATAAATCCATAAACAATTCATACAACGATAGAAAAATCAAAAAATTTTATCACGAATCTAGATGCATACAACCTATGTTTTGATACCATTTTTAGGTTATAACGCATACATGGAAGCATGGATAATAATTAAATCGCATAAAAACCCCATATTATTTGTTTAAGATTCGTGAATAAATTGAGGGATCGATTACTAACCTTTAAAAGTGGTCCAAGGATGAGAAATGAAGACCCCTAACAGCTGCTCCTCAAGTGTGAAGCACTCTACTAATATTTACAAAGAGATCGAAACAGTGGAGGGAGGAAGAGGCTGATAGACAATTAAGGTTGTGTAACACCCCCAAATCCGAGGGCGGGGATTTGGGTTGTCACGAGAGCCATTTTAATACATTTAATATTAATAAACAACCAACTACTACGTACTGTGACCGCACAATACACGCACACACACACCACAAGTTATAGTCTCATAGATTAATACCAAAAATAATACATGTCAAATTATCCACAGTTATAAGTCATTACACCTCAAAAGGGTTTCTAAATAAGTTTACATGTTCTTTACCATTATTAAAATTCATAGATATACATAAGTCTGGTACATCAAATTTGAAAGCCTAGCCTATTGGTAGCTCCTACCTCGGCCATAGCGAAATCAACGCCTACAGGAAGCTCCGGCACATTTCCAATATGTTCATGAATTGGGAGCTTGGTCATGTTCATCTCGCCTAGCTGTTGTTGTGTGATGAAGAAATGAAGCAATGGTGAGTAAAACAGCTCACCAAAATAACATGTATATTATGATTCATAATATATGAACATTCTCATGTTTTTATGAAAGTCTTGGTCAACCAAAAGTGAACCAAGTTTGATATCTTAGCGCGATGAAGTCGCAAAATACTCAAAATATATATACTTTCAAAATATATATATAGTTTGTTCAGTAGTGCGAAGTATCTTTATCGATAACTTTCAGAAAATCTTTTTATGCATAAGATATTCATTTACTAGATTTGAGTTTGAAAAGATGAAGTTACAAAATACTCCAATATACTTATATCTTTTCTGAAAACTACTTGAACTACCATTGTTCAAAGTATACTTAGTTTTAAAAAGTTCATCACATAGATGAAGCTACAAGATAAAACTTGTATAAGATCAATCTTTGAAACATCATTTAAAAAAATGAAGTTACGAGATACTAATTTAAGTCTATATATACACACACACAAACGCACACACACACACAAATATCTATATATATATATATATATCTCATACACTCCTTGAAAACCTCTATTATGAAAAATATAAACAGAGTTGTATTACCCAAAAATTTTAGGAGGAGGAAAACCTTGGCATAAACCACCATACCTTGCTGATCAGGAAAAGATATCAATCATGTTACTTCTCTACTAGTAGTTGTATGAATTCCTCACTGGTCATCACCTTGGCCGCATTTAGACCTTATGTTGTACCGTCACCCGGCCTCTTACGCATTGATGGACTGCCACTCAGCCTATTTCACTTATGTCGATGCATTTTAATTGGGCTTACTTCCCGAATGTTGGGCAAGTAATCAAAAACTCTTTTATCAAATCAGCAACTTCATTTTGACAAAATACACCACGGAGCCGGAGATTTTGAGCGAGTATTTAAATCCCTCCCCCACGAAAGGAAAGATTTAAATTAAAATGAGTTTTGGGATCCATTCTAACTTTTAAAATCATTTTGAAGATTTGAAAACATTTTTTAAAATGTTTGAGGTAAAGATGATTTAATAAAATAAATCCGTTTTAAAATTTAGAAGATATCTGAATATTATTCTTTAAATAATATTCCAATAAAGAAATAACTTTTATAAAATAAATGAAGTAAAATTTTTAAAACTAATCCTTCAAAAAAATAATAATTAATGAAAGATATACTTATAAGAAAGTAAAATCTTTAGTTAAATAATCGAAAATAATGTTTGATTATTATTCAAAACTATCAAATATACCTTATTCGATTAATAGTTATAGAAAACTATATACATATAATATACTCGGGAACATCGTCTCTTGGTTTAGAAAAATGTTCAACTTTGGGTCCCCTATACTAAGGGTATACGCAATTATTGCTTATCTCTAGCATGAGTATTATGCAGTTTACAAGCAATTGTACTGACATTGAAATATCAAGATTTTGAAACACGCATGCATGGAAGTGGTGAGTTTATAACAGTGGGTGTTCGGGTCCAAAAGTTAAGCATAATTTTTTTTAAAGAAAATCGGACATTACGAAGGCTATAACCTAATGATTTCGAAATTTTCAACATCATTAAATGATATGGGCCTAAAATTAGCCTAGAAACATAATTAATGTTGAATTAATTAGACCTGATACGGTCCAATAATGAAGCCCAATTAATGGGGCCCGAAACCTTGGTTATTTTTTAATTTCGTAATTAATAAATATGGAGGATTAATAGCTCATTAAATAAGTCCAATCAGGGATATAACTCTATGGGAGATAGCCTTGAGGGTACCTATACCAGCAAGGAGTCTGAGTCCTTCATTCTAGGACTTCAAAGTCTATCCAAATTCTGAGAGTTGTTCAACAAGTCTCCTAACCCTAGTCCAATTCAAGGACATCCAACATCTATATAAAGGGTCTTACCCCATCAATTAAAACTATATTTTTTGGCTTGATTCTCTAAACTCACAGAGATACAAAGGCATCTTGTGAAGACAGATTTAAGCTACAAAATACAAGATCAGACATTAAAGTCCCTGAGCTCTCGAACCCAAGAAATAAATATCATAATAAATACAATCTATTTTTTATCCATAATATTTGGTGTCGTCTGTGGGAAAGCATAACAACAGCCATGATGAGAACATGGAGGGGGAACAAAAACCCCCGAAGGAACACCAACTGGGATGACCCAAACAATTTTGTCGATGGTGGAGATACCCCACACTCAACCTACGCCTCTAACCAAGGAGGAACCCTGATTGGGATAACTGAGCCTCAGCCACAAGGAACGAATCCCCGGCTCTTCAAGGGACGAATTCCCAATTTCAGCAGGTACATGCACCTGTGAATCCTAAACCCGTTGGGTATGAATATTCAGTTATTGTGACCACTAACCCCCTTACAGGATGCCCCTATAACCTGAGGTTGGAGGAAGTGGACATGATAATCGGAGTGAAGCACAAGGCCGGACGCCCCAATACATACGTGGTTTGGCTTCTATTTCTGAGGATCGGGAATTTTTGGACCTTACACAGAAAGAGACTCTGAATCGTCGGATGATAATATTTCTCCAAGAAGAAGGCGTTCTGGTAAAGAACCAATGTCTGATGCTAACCAACACCCTAGAAGCACTCAAGGGGCGAATCCCTAGGAAGTACAGGAGAGGATCAGGGTCATGAAGCTGAGATCCAAAGGCTAAAGCGCGACCTGGAGGAGCACCTGACTCCAAGACCCCCGCTTCCTCCGAGACGGAGAGATCCTCCTCCAATTATAGACCTGGATGGTCCAATACCAAGAAGGGCAGTTGTCCCAAGGGCTGATCCAAGTGATCTTATGCCTCTGGGAGATCCTGATGATCCAACTCCACCATTCACTGAAAAAATAATGAATTCCCACATATCAAGAAATTTTAAGATGCCCACCATCAAAGCCTATGATCGTACTAGAGATCCCACTAACCATGTCAGAATTGAAAGGAATATGTCCTAAGTCCAATCATGTATTAGGATTTCGGAATAACTTTTATGTAATCTGTTTTGATTTCATTGATATTAATAAAAGACTTGTTTTGTTTTTATTACGGGCTCTATCTATTTAAGTGTTTAAATAAGATATACCATAGTTTAGAGTAAAGCTTTTATGGATTATGATGAGATCATAATAGTGAGACCTAAAAGATGATAACTCTAAACTTAAATAGTTCCTGGTCATAGGATTACTAACTGGCAATTAATAATCCGCAAAGATCGGTACATACTATGCTTGCTTCATTTTGAAGGATGTCTGTTCTCATAAATATTTGTGTGGTGACACTATAGCTAGTATGTAGGTGCTTATTATAGAATAAGTTCACTGAACATGACTCGCACAGCTGAACAACTGATGGAGTTCACTCACGTGTCAGCAGTTGTTCACATAGTGATAATTGTACAAGTATCCTTAGACTTGAGGTCATCATAGTCATCTTGTGTACACTGAACTATGCTATGGTTTAGTTCTTAGTCTCCAGGGACAATTATTAGGGCTCTACTGGGTATAGGAATTTGTACACGAAGATAGTGTATGATCAATAAAGGATCTACCCCTTTCAGTGAAGGAAGCGAATGTTCAAGGCTGATCCACTTATGCTAGTTCAGGAATCTCTGGCCAGAGTGAATGAAATTAGAAAGGAGTTTCTAATTTGCATAGAACTAAGCATAGTAAATGATAAGCAAGTGATTAAATTAGATAGGCTTGACACGAGATCCATGCCTTGTATTTAATCAGAACATTGTAGGGTAGAAGGAGTTTATTGTACGGTAACTATTCACTGAATAGGTTCTTGGTATTCTAAGCAGTGAATTCGTATTATCCGGATAGTCGCGATATGCTGAGAAGTATCCCTCACGATGTAGAATAAATATGATTAATTAATTAATCATATTTAATAAATTAGAGAATTTATATAAATAATGATAAAATAGTTTTATTATTATTTATTTCTACTACCGGTTTAATATTGAAACTACAGGGTCACACCATAAAAAGAGAATGATTTAATGGTGGAGGAATTAATTAATAATGGTTGATAATTATTTATTTATGAAATAAATAATTAATTGGCAAATTTAATAATTGATTAAATGAGATTTAATTGATTATAAATTAATTAAGAAAAGTTCTTAATATTATTAATTAAGAATTTAATTTTTGGAAATTAAATCAAGAGAGAGAATTATTTCTAAAGTGTTTAGAAAAAGGATTAATAATTAAAAGGTGTTTTAATTATTAATGAGAATAATAAATGGGTTAATAATAATAATATTTTATGGGAAAATTTCAGTTGAAAATTTTGCCTATAAATATACTATTATAAACCCTATTTTTATTCTAACCCGAACCCAAATTTTAAAAAACCTAATTCTCTCCACCTCCTCCTCCTCCTTAACGTCGTTTTCTTGGTGGATACCGGTGGAGTGCTTCACGTTTGAGGAGCAGCTGTTAAGGATCTCCGATCGTTGCTTTTGGATCGCTATTAAAGGTTAGTAATCGATTCATATGTTTTAATCATGATTTATATGCTTTTATTTGGATTTTATATGTGTAAAAGTGTTTTACCATGCCTCCGCTGCGATTGAAATCCAACATTGGTATCAGAGCATAGGTTGTTTGCATATAGATCTGTGGTAAAAATTTCAGAATTTTATGTGCTTGTATGAATTAATTATGATTTTTACAAGTTATATCATGGATTAATTTTGTCTGATGAGAAATCGTTTCTCAGAATAATTTTGAATGTTGATCTGGGTTCTACAAGTGTTGTAGATCGTCTAGGTATTTTTCTTATATTTTTATGATGTATAGATTATTTATTATGAATTTTTGAAGTTGTTACAATTAAATTCGTAATTAAATAATCATATATATATATAAATTAAAGTATACATATATATATATATGTGTTGCTGCTGTGTTGAATGCCGTATGACGGAGACAAGGACGACTGTCAGACCAGAACAGAGAATGACAGACATGGCAGAACAGTCGGCGGTGGCTGCTGCAGGCGCGTGTGGCGCACGCGCGCGCGGGGGGTTGTCGCCCATTCCGGGAATGCGTTACACCCTGTGGCGCATTCACGGAATGCGTTACACCTTTTAATGGCTTAAAAGGGTTGCAACGCATCACCGGAATGTGTTACAGGGCTTGTAACGCATTCCAGTAATGCGTTACAGCCCGTCTGTCCACATTAAATTTGATTTTTTGGGAGTTTCGTAACTCCGTTTTGGGCGTGCAATATATCTTGGATTCGTTTTTCCGAGACGGGTCTAATGGAGTGATCAAATTTTAGTTTATATAAAAGTTTTGAACTGTTTATATTTCCGAAAGTGTTTTAAAGCTGTTCTTAACTGTTTTAACTACTTTTAAATGTTTCATGTGATACATAGAGATGTATAATGCTTAAACTAATATGCTAGATGATGTAACATGCCTACCTTGATGTTTATTCATGTTGATATATGTGATATATGCTTAATTTATGAAGCGATGATAGATTTAGGTGAACTTAAATGAACATAAGGCGTTTGTTAGACAACCTAATATAGTGAAATTGTTTCATAACCTTAATAATAATATTATGAATACAATCATGAGATTCTTGTGTTTATGAAACACGTAATTGAATATGAATTTTCGATATGAGAGAAAGGATGATTCTGTCAACAGCATATTTCTATCTGTAAGAAAGGGTTATTAAGTGACGCCTCTTGATAATGCTCCACCCGATCTGGGAATCATCTGATTATTGATTATTGATTTAAAATATTTAATTTAAAAGGAAGAATCTCTTATAATATGATTATGATTGTAACGTAATATAATCCCTCTAAAATAAAATAATCAAGTAGTAATTGGCCAATGATACAACGGGCTTGTGTCGGTCATAGCCTTCCAACATGATAGAAAAGTAGTTCTTATTTTTGAATCATTATCGGTTCGTGCTACAGCCGAGGGCTTTGATTTCGAAATAAGAAATACTTGTCTATTACATAGAGATGTGTACATTGAATAAGAATCTAAAGGTCGGTATGTGCCACAGTCGTGGGCCTTTGGGGACTGATTCAATTATACGGAATGTTGGGTTAGACTTGACTTAGAATATTGAGTTTGTCGTACAACAGCCGTGACTCAATTATTCAAGAGGCTAAAGTTTGATTAGGGAATAACATAATATGTAATTGACAAGAGTTGTCTGCCTATTGAACATTACATGGCGGTTCGTGCCACAGCTGGGGTTGTGTAATGGAATGTAGGATCCCTATTCCCACTAGCATTATGAATGCTTAATTTTTCATGTAGGGGGTTGAATAAATTAGATAAACTAGTGGGAGCCACTTATGAATAAAGACCCGATTCATATAGTGTTTTAAAATGAAATCGAATATTTGCTAAGTGTTGTTATGTGTTTGTCATTTATAGATTTACAATATACATTATGTCTTCTGCACTATCACTCAGGAGCATAGTGGATGCTCACAAGTTGATTGGTCCTAATTATGCTGACTAGCTTCGAAACTTGAGAATTGTTCTCAGGATTGAGAAGCTGGAATACGTGATTGACTCACCTAAGCCTACTGAACCTGCTAGCGATGCACATAATGATGAACATGTTGTGTATCGTAAGTGGGTAGATGATGCAAATGTTGCTCAATGCATCATGCTAGCTTCCATGAACATTGAGCTACAGAAGCAACATGAGCATATGGATGCTCACACTATCCTCATACATCTACAAGAGTTGTATGATGTGGCAGGGAGGAAAGCTCGATATGAGATATCGAAGGAGTTGTTCGGTTGTAGGATGTCTGAGGGATCATCTGTGAATGACCATGTACTTAAGATGATCAATTTGATTGAACGTCTTGGACAACTTGGTTTTGCCATGGATGGGGAGCTGAGCCAAGACTTGGTCTTGCAATCACTTCCGAGTTCATTCTCGCAGTTTGTTGTGAACTTTCACATGAATAAGTTGGATGTCAGCTTGCCTGAACTTCACAACATGTTGAAGACTGCGGAATCGAATTTTCCCCCTAAGAAGAGTTCTGTTCTTCTAATTGGTGAAGGTTCCAATCCTAAGAAAAGGAAGAGGAACCCTTCCAAGAAGAAGAAAGTAGGTGAAAAAACGCCGGTTCCACCAAAAGCTGAAGACCCCAAGAGCAAAGTTGTTTGCTTTCACTGTAACAGGTTGGGCACTGGAAGAGGAACTGCAAGGTTTACCTTGCAGAATTGAAGAAGAAGAAGGGTAGTGAGACTACCGCTTCTGATTCAGGTATGTTCATGATAGAAGTGAATATGTCATTAAATCAAATTTCTAATTGGGTATTAGATACCGCCTGTGGTTCTCATATCTGTAATTTATTGCAGGGACTAAGGAGAAGTAGGACTCTTGAGGAAGAGAAGGTGATTCTACTGATGGGAAATGGAGCAAGAGTTGCTGCTGAAGATGTAGAATCATTTCATTTTCATATGCCTACGGGCAAGACTATTGTTTTAAATAATTGTTATTTTGTTCCCTCAATTGTGAGGAATATTATTTCTATTCCCATGTTAGACTTGGCTGGATTTTCATTTATTATTGAGAATAATGAATATTCTATTCTTAGAGATAATATTTTTTATGGACGTGGTACTTTAAATAATGGTTTGTATAAATGTGACATAATTTACTTCAGATTGAACAAACTAATAAAAGAAAAGGGATGATGAAAATCTCACTTCATTGTGGCACTGCAGTCTCCATTTAGTAGACATGGAGAGAGGGCTGCAAATTTGCTAGGAATGGTACACACAGATGTATGTGGACCAATGTCTACGCAAACCATGGGTGGATTTTCATACTTCATCACTTTCATGGATAATAGATCTAGATTCGGATATGTGTTTGATGAAACACAAGTCTGAAGCCTTTGAAAAGTTCAAAGAGTATAAGTATGAAGTGGAGAAACAAACCAAACATAGTATTATAATTCTTCAATTAGATCGAGGTGGTGAATACTTGAATGGAGAGTTTTTGGATTATCTCAAAGTAAATGGTATAGTCTCCCAGTGGACGCCTCCAGATTGGTATCTGAAAAGAGAAATCGAACTTTGTTAGACATAGTTCGGTCCATGATGAGCTATGCAAATCTTCCAGTATTCCTATGGGGTTACGCATTGGAAACCTTAGCATATTTACTGAATAAGGTGCCTTCTAAATCTGTTCCTCAAACTCCGTATGAGATATGGAAAGAAAGGAAACCGAGTCTTAAACACGTTAAGATTTTGGGATGTCTAGCTTATGTCAAATAAGTTGACCCAGATAAGCTGGAATATCGATCCGAAAATGTAGTTTTGTGGGATATCCTAAAGAGACTTTAGGGTATTACTTTTACACCGATCATCGGGTGTTTGTCTCCAGACATGCTACCTTCTTGGAAAAGGAGTTTATCCTTGAAGGAAACAGTGGGAGCAAAATTGAACTTGATGAAGTTCAAGAAGCACAAACTACTACGGATCAAGTGGAAACACCTGTTCTGACTGAACAACCTTCTGTGGAACAGCCCATTCGTAGGTCAGAGAGAGTGTCTCGCCAACCTGAGAGGTATTATGACCTTGTCATTCAGAATGACAATGAGTTGTCAATCATTGATGAAGACGACCCTAAGACCTATAATGAGGCTATGAGTAGTGTTGACTCAGAGAAATGGCATAGTGCCATGAAATCCGGAATGAAATCTATGTATACGGGATACAAAAGAATGATTAGAGCAGATGGCCAGGTGGAGACCTTTAAGGCCAGGCTTGTGGCAAAACAATTCAAACAAAGGCAATGGATTGACTTTGATGAAACCTTTTACCTGTAGCCCTGTTATAATCAGTTCGGATTTTGCTTGCGAATACTGCTTACTACGACTATGAGATCTGGCAAATAGCTAGATGGTTTTCTTTCCAAGAGAAATGAAAACCTAGTGTGTAAGCCGTTGCGAACCATATATGGTTTAAAGTAAGCTTCTCTTAGATGGAACATCCGTTTTGATGAGACAATCAAAGAGTTTGGTTTTATGAAAAACGTAGATGAACCATGTGTCTACAAAAGGGTTAGTGGGAGCGCGATAACATTTCTTTGTATTGAAATAGAGTTGACACACATAACAACATAGCAGACCCACTCACAAAGCTACTTTATGAAAGTCACTTTGATCGTTATAAAGACTATATGGGTATTAGATACCCGAGTGATTGGCTTTAGTACAAGTGGGAGATTGAAAGGAATATGTCATAAGTCCAATCATGTATTAGGATTTAGGAATAACTTTTATGTAATCTATTTTGATTTCATTGATATTAATAAAAGACTTGTTTTGTTTTTATTACGGGCTCTATCTATTTAAGTATTTAAATAAGATATACCATAGTTTAGAGTAAAGCTTTTATGGATTATGATGAGATCATTATAGTGAGACCTAAAAGATGATAACTCTAAACTTAAATAGTTCCTGGTCATAGGATTACAAACTGGTAATTAATAATCCACAAAGATCGGTACATACTATGCTTGCTTCATTTTGAAGGATGTCTGTTCTCATAGATATTTGTGTGGTGACACTATAGCTAGTATGTAGGTGCTTATTATAGAATAAGTTCACTGAACATGACTCGCACAGCTGAACAACTGATGGAGTTCACTCACGTGTCAGCAGTTGTTCACATACTGATAGTTGTACAAGTATCCTTAGACTTGAGGTCATCATAGTCATCTTGTGTACACTGAACTATGCTTTGGTTTAGTTCTTAGTCTTCAGGGACAATTATTAGGGCTCTACTGGGTATAGGAATTTATACACGAAGATAGTGTATGATCAATAAAGGATCTACCCCTTCCAGTGAAGGAAGCGAATGTTCAAGGCTGATCCACTTATGCTAGTTCAGAAATCTCTGGCCAGAGTGAATGAAATTAGAAAGGAGTTTCTAATTTGCATAGAACTAAGCATAGTAAATGATAAGCAAGTGATTAAATTAGATAGGCTTGACACGAGATCCATGCCTTGTATTTAATCAGAACATTGTAGGGTAGAAGGAGTTTATTGTACGGTAACTATTCACTGAATAGGTTCTTTGTATTCTAAGCAGTGAATTCGTATTATCCGGATAGTCGCGATATGCTGAGAAGTATCCCTCACGATGTAGAATAGATATGATTAATTAATTAATCATATTTAATAAATTAGAGAATTTATATAAATAATGATAAAATAGTTTTATTATTATTTATTTCTACTACCGGCTTAATATTGAACCTATAGGGTCACACCATAAAAAGAGAATGATTTAATGGTGGAGAATTAATTAATAATGGCTGATAATTATTTATTTATGAAATAAATAATTAATTGGAAAATTTAATAATTGATTAAACGAGATTTAATTGATTATAAATTAATTAAGAAAAGTTCTTAATATTATTAATTAAGAATTTAATTTTTGGAAATTAAATCAAGAGAGAGAATTATTTCTAAAGTGTTTTGAAAAAGGATTAATAATTAAAAGGTATTTTAATTATTAATGAGAATAATAAATGGGTTAATAATAATAATATTTTATGGGAAAATTTCAGCTGAAAATTTTGCCTATAAATATACTATTATAAACCCTATTTTTATTCTAACCCGAACCCAAATTTTAAAAAAACCTAATTCTCTCCACCTCCTCCTCCTCCTTAACGTCGTTTTCTTGGTGGATACCGGTGGAATGCTTCACGTTTGAGGAGCAGCTGCTAAGAATCTCCGATCATTGCTTTTGGATCGCTATTAAAGGTTAGTAATCGATTCATATGTTTTAATCACGATTTATATGTTTTTATTTGGATTTTATATGTGTAAAAGTGTTTTACCATGCCTCCGCTGCGATTAAAATCCAACATGAATATTCTCTAATGCACTGTTGCTGCAACCCGTGAATGATGTTATTAAGTGTCGGGCCTTTCCTCAAACCATTTCGAGAATGGCTCAAAGTTGGTACAGTTGTTTGCCTCCAAACTCAATTGGATCCTTTAGAGACTTAAGTCAAGCTTTCATTAAGTAATCCATCAGCGGAAGAGTGCATGAGAACAGTTCAGCATCCCTCATGAGCATTGTGCAGGGAGCAAAGGAATCCTTGAGAGACTACCTGAACCGTTTGACCAAGGAAGTTTTGAAGGACCCAGACCTTGATGACAAGGTAGCTAAGATAGCACTGCAGCAGGGATCTAGGGATGAATTCTTCAAGATGTCATTAGCCAAACGCCCCCCTGAAAGCATGTTACAGCTCCAAGATAGGGCCGGAAAGTATATCATAGTGGAGGAAAGTATGAGGAAGACGGTGGTAAATTACGTGCCCGCTGGTGGCAAGAAGCGAAAGACTGATCTAGAATATAATGCCAAGGACAAGTATCTTAGGACTGAGAAAAACGCTAATTTAAAGCCGAAGAAGAGAGGACCTCGACAAAAGTTCACCGAATATGCTAAACTGAATGCTCCTAGAAGTCAGATCTTAATGCAAATCGAAAGAGACATGGATGTTCGTTAGCCTAAGCCCTTGAAGGATGATCATACTAAGATAGGTAAGAGCAAATATTATAGATTTCACAAGGATGCTGGTCATGACACCGATGAGTGTAGACAATTGAAGGATGAAATTGAATTTCTCATTCGAAAAGGAAAGCTGAACAAGTATACTGGAGATGCAGGAGACATGAATAATAGTGGAAGAAGGAACTTCGATGATCGCAAAAGGGACCAAGATGATCAGGGGCGAAATCTCCAACCCAGGGGACTGGTGATAAATGCAATCTTTGGAGGACCACGACCCCGAGGGACAGTGATAAATACGATCTTTGGAGGATCGACTGCTGCTGGTTCATCTAAAAATTCAATGAAAGCATATACTAGAGAAGTTATGCATATTTTTGGAGAATCCCCGAAGAGGGCTATGACAGGATTAACAATGACATTCGATGATTTTGATCTAGAGGGTGTCAAGTTTCTTCATGACGATCCTCCGGTCATAACACCAATAATAGGGAACAGCCCGGTAAAGAGAGTTCTTGTAGATAATGGACCCTCGGTGGACATCTTACTTCATTTAGCTTTATAAGGACGCGTTACAATGATTCTCAGTTAACCCGAACTGATATGCCAATATATGGTTTCACCGGAGTCGAGTGCCCCGTGAAAGGGATAATTTAGTTACCTCTGACAATAGGTCAGGAACCGAAATAAGCAACGCAGATGTTGGACTTTGTAGTGGTAAAGGCTGGATCAACTTACAATGAAATCATGGGAATAATAGGAATACATGCTTTCAAGGAAGTCCCCACTTCTTACCATTCAGTGATAAAGTTTCCCACCCGGAACAGGATTAGAGAAGGGAGAGGAGATCAAAAGATGGCAAGGAGTTGTTATATAGCCTCACTTGGGGCTGATGGAGTTGGGGGAGGGTTTTTCCTATTGAAGATTTGGATATTCGCGAGAATGACGAGAAAAGAGGGAAGCCAGCAGAAGACTTGATTTCGATCCCTTTAACCCCCGAGGATCCTAAGAAAGTAACCTTCATAGGAGCATCACTAGAGGAACCCCTTAGAGGGAAGTTGGTGAGGTTTTTACAAGAAAATAGTGATATATTTGCATGATCAGCAGCTGATATTCCTGGCATAGACCCGAAACTGATCACTCACAAATTAAACATAGATTCAAATCGAAAGACTATGAAGAAAAAGAAAAGGAGTTTTTCCCCTGAGAGGCAGGAGGCAATCAAGCAAGAAGTAGAGGATCTCTTAGAGGCTGGTTTTGTTAAAGAGATAGAATTTCCAGAATGGTTAGCAAACCCTGTGATGGCAAAAAGGCTAATGGAAAATGAAGAATGTGCGTGGATTTCACTAATCTGAATGATGCATGCCCAAAGGATTGTTTCCCGCTTCCAAGGATAGATACATTGATAGATGTGACCGCTGGTCATGAGATGCTAAGTTTTATGGATGGATTCAGTGGATACAATCAGATCAAGATGCATAAGGATGACATCCCAAAGGTATCATTCATCACTGACTTTGGTGTTTTTTGTTATCTTGTTATGGCGTTTGGTCTCAAGAATGCAGGAGCTACCTATCAAAGGTTGGTGAACAAAACTTTTAATGATCTTATTGGGAAGATAATGGAATTATATGTAGATGACATGTTAGTCAAGAGTCTTGTGAAGAATGGCCATATAACCCATTTGAGGGAAGCCTTTGAAGTCTTGAGATACCACAAAATGAAGGTAAATCCTGCAAAATGTGCTTTCGGGGTGGGATCAAGAAAGTTCTTGGGATTGATGGTCTCCAAGAGAGGAATCGAGTCAAATCCTGATAAGATAAAGGGCATTTTGGACATGGAACCTCCAAAGACTATCAAAGATGTTCAAAAGCTCACCAGAAGAGTTGTTTCCTTAGGACGATTTATCTCCAAATCTGGAGACAAGTGCCTGCCTTTCTTCAAATCCCTGAGGGCTGAGGAAAGCCAAGAAACGTTCGAAGGGTTGAAGAAATACATGGTCCAAGCCCCATTGTTGGCCAAACCAGAACTGAACGAGACTTTGTACTTATATTTGGCCATTTCAGAAAATGCATTGAGCGCCGTGTTGGTTAAGGAGGAACTTAGAGTCTAGAAACCCATATACTATGTTAGTAAGATTTTGCATGGAGCTGATTTGAATTATTCAATTATTGAAAAGTTTCTTTAAGCCATGGTGATGGCCTCAAGAAAGTTGTGTCCTTACTTCCAAGCTCATAAGATTGAGGTGCTAACGAATCAGCCTTTGAGAAACATTATCCACAGCCCTAAAGCTAGTGAGAAATTAATAAATGGGTCATTGAGCTGGGAGAATTCGACATAAAGTATAATCCACGAACAACGATAAAAGACCAGGCCTTGGCTGACTTCGTGGTTGAATGTAGCATCCCTAATTAAGAAGTCGGGGGGCAGGGAGAATGGAGAAGGACAGAACAAGGACAAAAAATCATGGGTTCTCTATTTTGATGGGGCATCAAAAACAAATTTGACTGGTGTAGGGTTAGTTTTTCAAAGCCCCGATGGATTCATGATTGAATATGCTATGAAGTTAGATTTTCCAACCACCAATAATGAAGCTGCGTATGAATCTATGATAGCCGGTCTTGGCCTAGCAGGGACGTTGAGAGTCAAAAACTTGAAAGTTTGTAGGGACTCAAAGCTGGTGGTATCCCATAGGACTTGAAGGGTCATAAATAGATCATATTAAGGCTCATGTGCAAACCGGATGGATTCCTAGTGATGTAGTGGAGGCAAAAAAGTTGTCTGTACGAGCTCTAACATACTCTTAAATTGATGGGATTCTTTATAAGAGATCTTTTATAGTTCCTTATTTAAGATGTCTCAGGCCAGATGAGGCTCAACTTGCTTTGGAAGAAGTACATGAGGGTATATCTGGCCAACACTTGGGGGGTAGGCATTAGCTCATAAGATTACCCGCTTAGGCTTTTATTGGCTAGAAATGATGGATGATGCCAAGGGATATGTGAAGAGATGTGACCGTTGTCAGAAACACGCCCCTGTGGTAAGGAAACCACCTGAATTGCTCACTTCCATAAACTCCCCAATCCCAATTGCTATGCGGGGAATGGATATTCTCGGATCTTTCCCCATGGCCACCGCTCAAAAGAAGTTCTTGATCGTAGCAAATGATTATTTTACCAAGTGGGTTGAAGCCAAGCCCCTGGAAATGATTACGACTAAGAAAGTAGCTCAGTTCCTTTGGGAGAATATTATGTGCAGGTACGGGATTCCCCGAATCTTGGTGACTGACAATGGAACACAATTCAATAATGAAGAGTTCGGGAAGTATTGTAAAGAGAACGAAATTGACTTGAGATTTAATTATGTTGCTCACCCTCAAGCTAATGAGCAAGCAGAGGTTGCAAATCAGATCATTCTGGATGTATTAAAGAAGAGGATTGAAAAGTCCAGAAATAATTGGGTGGATGAAATACTACCAATACTTTGGGCTTACAGAACTACATTTAGATTCACAAAGGGAGCAACGCCCTTCATGTTAGCATATGAAGCAGAAGCAGTTGTACCAGTGGAAATATCACATTCATCCCCAAGGATCCAAGTTTTCAACACTGAGGAAAATGAGGAGGGGAAAAGGTTAGCCCTGCATTTAATAGATGAAGTACGAGATGCGGCACACACAAAGATTCTGGAATATCAGAAAAAGCCTTTTTTATTATAACCTGAGGGTGAAAGAAAGATTCTTTAAGCAAGGAGATTTGGTCCCAAGGAAGTTGGAAGCTCTGGAGTAGGGCAGAAAGAATGCTCGCCCCAAATTGGGAAGGGCCGTACAAGGTTAAGAGCGTTCAAGAAAGTGGGTCTTACAAATTGGAGACCATGAAAAGAGAAGAAGTACCTCGGACTTGGCATGCTCAAAACCTGAAGATTTACTACATATAGTTTCGTACTTATTAAGGTGGTAACAAGGTTCAAAAGCACCATGAAGCTTTGCTTGCTTAGGGTTGTATATCTTAGTTTTAATAAGATTTACATTCTAGTTTGTGACTATTAAGGGTTGAACCCATTTTATATAAAGGTTTTGGAAAACCAAACTATATAGTTTTAAGTTGAAATTATTTCAAACTTTGAAGAGCCAAGTTATGCTAATGCTTTGTTTACTTAGAAAAATTCGTGCTTTGATGAACAGAGTAATAAATAACAAAAGAAAGAGAAACTCAGGAATTCTTCTCTGATAGGAATGCCATGAGTAGCATTTGCAAGTCTATCATATCCTTCTATTTTCAGTCTTGTTTTTATTATTCAATGCATGACTCTTAGAACTATGTGGTTCAGATCATTTTTAATCTTATTCAATGCATGACTTTTAGAACTGCGTGGTTCAGATATCTAATCAATCAAAAAGCATATGAAGCAAAGGAAATAACATAAATAAAACCCCGAAGGGTAACAAAGTCAGAGTTCGATAATTTAATACAAAGAAGGCCATGATGAGCTAATAAGAAAAGGAAACTAGTCTAAATCCTTAAACAAATTATCATCATTTCCCCCATCAGTAGTAGTAAGGGGAGGGACAACGGGCTCATCTTCTGTAGGAGTGACATCCTGGGAAGGACAAGTTGTGGCATCAACAGAGGTAGTAAGAATGGGAGAAGGAGGAAGATCCTCAAAAGGAGACCCTTGCCCAGGAATAGGAGGCACATGGTACGCCTCAAGAGTCACCCCTGGCACGTTCTTCCCAATCTCTCCAACAATCTGCTCCCAGCAAGTGGCAAATGTCACATGGAAGTTAGCATCATACTCAGCATTTAGGACCTTCTGAAAGTCCTCTGATGCTTTGTAATCATCTATCACCTCAGCTCGACCCCTCTAAGCCTCTAACTCTAGCCTGCGAACCTTCTCCTTCTCATCAACCAACTCCTTCTCCACCTCCCTGAAACGAGTAAAGTTGGCCTCTGAAGCCTTGAAATACATGTCCCTATCCCTCTCGGCGATAGTCAGGTTAGCCCTCACTTCCTTCAGGTTATGAAGAGCAGCCTGAAGGTAAGTGTTCATCTGCAAATGCATATTGTAGCACAATAAGCTGAATATATAATGCAAGGGGAAGGAAAGAAACACTAAAAGAAGGAAGTAGAAATATACTGTAGCCACTTCTTAGGAACCAAGGCGCTCAATCTGGAGATCATCAGAAAACTCCACTATCTCAGCCCGGTCTCGTGGTTTCACCATGCTCTCAGACCATATAGCGGTCGCCTCAGAGCTCCCCACGATTGTATCCCTCCTTTACAGGCCCTAGGTCACGATGAAGGGAATTGTATCCTCATCAAGGATAAGAGGCCCCTCAGATATGAAAATAGGGACAGTATCCTTGACCGTGACCGAAGGACCGTCACCAATCCTTACCCGCTTATCATGGTGAGTCTCAACTGCAAAACCCCGAGAAGCATGGGAGTCCCTTTTTTTAAAGATCACGTCCAAAGCTACCTTAGCTACAAAAATACAAAATCTTAAGGAAAATGATAAAGCATGGAAATAAACAATGAAGAAAAATAGTGGAAAGAAATACCCTTCGGGACCCAGGTCGCTTAAACCTAAATTTTGCAAATTGCCCTCTGAAAAGATGAGAGCATAGTGATGCAGGTTATCAGCTGTAATGGCCATGTTGGCCGCATCTTCGTCTATCCCCAATTTTAAATCTCTTAAAGTACCGTATACACTTTTAGAGAAATTGAACCTGAAAAAATGGTCACAACCCTCCTCGGCATCCAAATACACATAAAACTACTCGCCCTTCCAAGTTGGATACGAGTCGGGGTTCGTGCGAGAAACAAAGAATGAACGGGCTAGGGATCTATGGACTATTATGACCCATCCTTGGTCCTCAAGAGCATATACAAATTTTAAAAACATACAGAATATACAGACATTGGGCTCAAAATAGTGTTTACGAGATTGGGCCATATAATAGTGAATAAAATGCCAGGAGTTGGGCGTGAGTTGGGTTGGACAGACACGGGCCTCTGCTAAAAAGTAAAAAACAAAGGGATGAGGAGAAAGCCAGAAATTAACATAAAAAGTTTCTTTATACTAACGAATAGCCCCGGGTTTTGGGTAACAAGCCCTATCATTTGGGTCGGGGGCTTCGGCTCTATAAGAAGCAGAAATACAAAATAAACGAGCTACAGTACCTACTTTTTCAGAATCATATTTTGAAGGGTAGTTATATGCATCTAAATGAAGCATGGACTAAAGATTTTTTACCTCGGCTGGCCCTAGAAGGACGGGGAGCAGCCTGAGTAACCTGAGAGTAGGAGGAGTCGGAATCCGCCATTGAAGTTCTTGCGAAGAGTGCTTGAAAACCCAGAAATCCCTTGAAGGTAGGGAGAGAGATGAAGATTCAAACGGAATCTTCAAAGAAAACCCAGAAGACGGTGAAGACTAAAGAGGCAAAAGAAGCCAGAAATTGTAACGCCCTCCAAACCCGGGTCAGAAGTTTGGGGCTCACAACACACACACCATATATAAACCTGTATCTAAAATATTATATGCATTGACCCTTCTTTACACAACCACGGATCACAACAGGTTAAAGCATGAAAACAAGCTAACAGTTTTACTTTTCAATCACTTTCCTTCTTTGTCTATGCCTTGCTTCCATTCATCAATTACTTTCCTTCTCTTTCTACGCTTCAATTCTATTTACGGATCACTGACTTTCTTTTTCTATGCCTCACTTACTCTGCTAGGCATCATAAGTATCTATCAATACTTAATCTCATATCATTCTAATCGACACATAGATGTCATAAGCTTTTATCTACCCTTCGTTTCACCCAAATCCAATTTATGGATTGAAAGTTATGACTAAAACAGTCAAACCATAACCACATAGGCATATAACACATCAATCAGATAGCACGCAACACATAGCACGCATGATATTCGATCAAAATAATTTTTCAAAGAAGATTCGGGGTCAAAATATTTTTTCAAGTATTTATTACGAATTTTTGTTTTTATTTCAAAATTAAAATGGGCCTCTGAATCATTTTATATTAAATAACAGTGTTCGAATACTCGAATTTGACTTTAAAATAATTCTATAATAATTATCGAGCCTTGAAAATAATTTAAAATAGTATATAAAGCTCGAAACTATTTTTCGGAATTTTTCAAATCAAAAATAAATATTTAAATCTAATTATTAAATCTATGAAAATCGATTAATATTTAATTAAATTAATTAATCAATTAATATTAAATTAATCGATTAATTAAATACTTAAAAACTAATTAAAAATAATTAATAAAATAAATTAGATTTATTTTTGAATTATAAATGAATTTCAAAATTAAAATAATGATTTTTGGAATTTTTGGAAATTAAAAACAATTTCTGAAATTAATTTTATAACAGAAATCCAATTTTCGAAAACTTCTGAAACAGAGGTCTGAAGTTTACAAATTTTAGAAACTTTCAGGGGCTAAATTGTAAGAACAACATTTCAGAAAGGTTTTTAAAGCAAAATGAATCAAAACCAAGTCAAACCCCGGGTCAAAATTGACCCGAACGGGTCACCCAAACACTGAAGAACACGCCGGCTGAATTGCAGAATCCGGTGACCGGAAAATTAATCCGACGAGGCTTAATTTTGACAAAAACGGGGTTGTTGAACTTGCTTCGTATGGGGTTTCCATTCCAAAATCAACCAGAAATATCGTTGAATCGTTTAAACCAGTAAATCATACCCTGAACTCTGATTCCGGTGAAAATCGAACCAGGCTCGGCGAATATCCGGCGAGCTCCGTTCACAACCTTCCCGGAATCGTTTGTAATTTTTATATATATGTTTCGATTGCAAATTGAGCGAGGAATATAACCCAATTAACGGAATCAACTAATAACCCCTAATTAAGAAATACTCAAAAATCAATCAAGAACATTCATATGAATATAACCCTAATTTTATAATCCGAGAATCAAACCCAATTTTCTATATGTTATTGAACTCTATTTTTGACATATAATATACCAAATTGACCAGGAAGAAAAGATCTACAGGATTATGCCATCGAATCACATTAACAACATCAAGAACAAATTTTCATAATTTAATCCATAAATATTTCGAATTAAAATAAATAAATAAGAAATTAACCTTGATTTGTGCAGCAAAAGTGATGGTTGATTCAGAAAGGTCTTTTCGAGAGCTTCGAATGATATATTTCACGCCCGAATTGGAGTTCGATAACGCCTTCGTTCGTGCATTTGATTCTCAAGAACGTAACATTTTTAGGGGTTTTCCTCTGTAAATTCGATATTTTTACTGATCGATTATGATTATACAAATAAAATAAAATAATATAAGGGCTATATATTTTTATAGAATATTGGTTCGTTTGGATCGTTTTAGATCGATAAATTAGTTACTTAGCCGCTAAGTAACTGCAAAAACGATCTGATTTGATACTCGTTTTGGATAATTATCCAAACTGGGTTTCTAATAAAATACTTTATATGAAAATAATGTAAAGTATCCTATCTTTCGAGAATACGAGTTTTGTTGATTCACCGAAATGATTATTATATCAAAATCTTGCGCCAGGCTGCCCACAGGTCAAACCATAATCCGGATTGAAAAAGTCAAAACACAGAAAATGTCCGGAATTACCAAATTACGTTAGGAAGGAGTTTTCGAAAGAGTTTTGGGTTGTAAAAATGTAAAAATGGTTGAAGATGGACGATTCCCGGCTTTATAAAATAATTTCGCAATTATTCAGAAAATAATTAATCAATTAATATAAAATCATATAACACTCTAAAAATTACCTGAAAAATATCACACTTATCTATATTTTATTCAGGACATAATAAAATTAACATACTTATACTTTACCACATATAAGCATCCACATATCCACACCAATCATCAAATAATTCACCAAAATTCATATAATAATCATTTATCGATAAAATAATTACACGCGATATCCCGGATATTACATCCTTCCCCCCTTAAAAGGATTCTGTCCTCATAATCTCTTTTGTAAACAGATGAGGGTACTTTTCTCGCATATCACCTTTTAATTCAGGTTCACTCTTCAACCTTTGGGTTTTTCCACCATATTCTTACCAAATTTACAACTTTAATTCTCAATACCTTTTCTCTCTTTTCTAGATTCTCTATTGGATTCTCTACATATGGTAAATCTGCCTGAAGTTTTATCGGCTCATATTCAATTACATGCCTAGAATCTGGATTATATCTCATAAACATCGATACGTGAAAAACATTATAATTGTGCTCCAAGTGGGGGGTAACGCCAATTCGTATGCTACCTTGCCGACATCTTATTATATTAGTTGCTCATATAACTCAATTCAAGCCTCCATTTTATATACAATAAAACTATATTAGTCTTCATGAGTCTACACAGATAAACACCTATGAACCTGTTATATGCATGGCGGTGAAGCCAACTCACTTACACTTATCCTGTCGACTTTAATGTTCCAAAAAGGCCAGCATAACGTATATTAATTTTCAGTTCTTTTTAATTCTAGTAATTCGTGCTCATGAACATTTCCAATAGTTACTGATTATTGAATCTCATTCCCACATGTTTCTCTGTTCAATTAACCTAGTTCGTAATCGCTTCTAATCGCATTCGAGGATCTTTAATCGTCCTTTTAATCTTCTCGTCCATCCGCGAATGATATATTGAAACCAGGGCATATTCAATTTCTAACGATCTTAAAATTAATTAAGAGTTAACGAGAAAATCTTGACTGGATATGATTGACGCACAAACTCATCACCATATCTTATTTCCCTTGAATCATAATCGAGTAAATTTGTTGAGCGAAAATCTCTTACTACTTTGAAGAAAATGCACTAGCCTAAAGGCATCACCGGCATATTCTAACCCATATTATCATTTATTTTGGTTCTAGGAAGTTCTCATACAAAAATGACTGCAATGATTTCCTTGACGTGTAGTCACATAAAACTTTTATTCTTTCTTTGTGCCCCATCGAAACATCTTCTTTGACATCTATGTCTCATATCATATTCTCGAAGTAGCTTGAATCCCTTGAGTTATCGTATTCAAATTCCTATCTTTTAGTTCCGCCTTACATAATAGCCTGTTCATCTAGGAGTGGTATATACTATTCTGGTTCGACATAATTCATCGGATTCTGAATACTCCTGTCAAATCTCACATCAAACAATATTGATCACTTATCATTAATTCCTGGATCTGATGCGAAACCACCATTTCTTCAAGTAGCAACTAACCCACTTATTGGACAAACTGTTTATTAATAAAAGAAAATGATGAGGTTTGGACATCCTATCAATAATGATGTAATTAACACTTTCCTCACCTTTAGTTCTCAGATAATTTCACTACGACGTCTCCTGGCGAAATGTATCCATCTAGCCTTTAATGTCCCGCCTTAATTATTGGGTAGGTATAACATTTATTTACATGTTTTCCCCAGTGTTTCTTCATGTCTGGTCACTAGATATTTTTTTAGCCCTTGGTACTTGATCATACTCCTGGGATACATTCCCTATCTCATATACAAATGTATCCTAAATTTTTTTACCTTACTTCAGTCTTTCATATTACCCATATCTTACCTATTTCCTGCCATCTTAAAAAGTTTCTTTATCACCCTTTTGATTCCACTTCCTTTCCTATTTCCATTCTTCGTTCTCATAGCTCATTCAAAACCGAACTCTTGACATTAATACTCATTTAATGTCATATCAAATTATATATCAATACGAACTTTGATGCTCACAACATCTCATACTGAATTAAACATTAATCATCTATATTAATACCACTTTTGATATTTAACAACAACCTAAGTATCAGCATCACTCAGAAACTGAATTAAAACTGTATCTTATATTTTATCTCAAACAGAAATACTGGATAAAGCACTTATTGTATAATTATCAAAATAATTTAGGAACAAGACATCCTTTAATAAAACTTTATTGTAGATGATAAAATCTCTTTGATTGTCTAATAAAATCCATATCGGTGTGATTATTAATCTCTTCTTTATTCCAGATCCCTTCTTCCTTTCCTTCATTCCTTCTGTTTGCTCTATCTTCAATCTTTAGTTCTTGAAAACATTTTTCTCACTTGTGTATACAAATAACTTTTTATTGCTCTTGTCCATAAAAAAGGGCACATTCATCCAAGTAAAGCTTCACACATTTGCAGCAATTTCTGAATTCTATTGGTGTCCTTACCTTCTCCAAATTCCTCAATGCTTTGATTTCAGATTTGAATGTCACATCAAAATTTGACTTAATCTAATTGGAATGGATTTTCATCAAACTGACCATTAATTGGTAAAATTAACCAATTAACTCACTTAATTGATCAATTGCACCAAGTGATGACTAGCTAAATGAAGTCAAAGACCAATTATATATAGTCGGATTGGCTGTAACAACCTTTCTCAAGAGCCGAGATCACAATTATTTGGAGTATCAACATGAATATCAATAACACACAGAAGTATACTCTCTATTTTAAGAGTAGAGTATTTTCCGGAAATTTTGGCAACATCTCCTTTATATTATTGACAACCAGTCGGGCTCAAACCGACACCAACAATCAATCAAACAACCAACAATCAACCTTCAAATATATTAATCCACTGCCACTTTCTAAAATCACCATTTCCCCACCTCATATAATATTAATCAGTGCAACCCATGTCTCTAGTTCAACTTAAGATTATAGCGAACAATTCTTATTATACCATCTATTTCCTCATATCTTCTGATTATAACAGATTATCACTACTGAGTTCAATTATAAATTATTCTAGAATTATTCTAGTTCGTGTTTCAATTCAAGCTCTCTAATTAACAATTCATCCATCCTTGGAAACATACACTTATTATTATCTGTTAATTTGTTCAACTTTTGATAACCAGCACGTGGTCTTAACCAACACTATTATAATCTTGTGAAAGAATTCAATTGGTTTTAAAGCATTAATTCTTAAAAATTGTTGAAGTCAAACCACCATACCTTCATCTCCCCTTATGTCTTTCCATATCGAACCTTCTTTGCTGACCCAGTTATAAGCATCAAATTTGCCATAACTCACTTACTCGAATGGAAAAGCCCAACCATTCTTTGATGAACACATTTAATATTTATTCTTAACTAGCATTTCTTCGATCTTGAACCTTCATGGCAAATATCTCCCACATGATTGAGGTATGCTTCATCTTCACAACGTATTAATCGATTACCTGGTTATTATTAATAATTTTTCCATTCGCTTCCGTTGTCCAATCATTCATTTTCTTTATCCGATATACGCAACTTTACTTTTTTATTTCTCTAGTTAATTTACCACATATGGCTCGCTAACTACTCAAATGCACGCCAAAACCTCATACTTGGAACGTATCATGTATACAGATTTCCTCCTCTGATTTGATGTCCTCTTAACAACCACGTTATTGGCATAATGGTTCTTCTCTGCACGTAAGTGTCCACCATTTATTGGCTTGCAATTATCCACATAACTCCCTCTGTTATACGAGTTTATTTCACTTCCTTTTAAAACATTCAAAGAATAAACCTTACACAAAAAGGGAAATTGTGTATATGATTCTGATTGGAAATCTTTTGTAAGGAATAAGAGTACAAGGAAACAATCGGAAGGATCCATAAATCAACAAATCATGATTGAAGAAGAAAAAATGAATAATGATTTAGATATGAATGAGACAACCATAGTTGTACTCAAGATGGCCAGTCTTTCATACTATATGGCATACAACATATGATTTTGTGGCATCCCACCAGACTCTCTGTCATTTCGACAAAGCATCACACCATAATACTATTTGTCTCAATCAGGAAGCCATATTTTGAAGGAGGAATGATTTGAAAGAGATTCAATAATTTTCTTGTCACCTTATAGAGCTGATCATGAAAGAAGTTCATACTTTACTCGAGATTCATAAGAATATATATAGGATTATAGAAATTAATGATATCATTGGTTACCATCCACATTTCATCTATTTACAGCTTCAACGCTTTTCCGATCAATAGATCCCATTCCGAGTTATATATTAACTTTAGAAAGTTCTCTAAAATGATTTCTTAAATTGATCATTAGAATAAATTCCTATTTATTAGGTCATGCATCTTTAGCGTCGCGCTTCCATGTTCAATATTTTTATGATTCGATCCTATTTTGACTTTTACGAGATTTACAATCATAACTTCAAATTTCACTTACGCAATTGATCATTCAATATATCAACTCCTTTGCTAATAATATTCTTCCTTTAAAAAGTCTGGAGATTTCCTTAATCTTCTTTGCTCGTACTCGGCTTCTTGTAAATCGACGTACTCTTTGAACTCTAATCGTCTCAGAAATTGAATGAATAGTTTCTCCATACATCGGTTCTGTCATTTAAACTTATCAGACAAGATTTGCACTCTTCTGTTAGGAACAATCAAATCTTCTCCATAATAACGGGTCTATTTGACCTTCTAAATTAACCATACTAATTCAAGAACAAATATTCTTCTAGGTAATCCAAATCTAATAACAATCGAGAAACTCAAGTAGTAATTGGACAACCAAGTTTTAAAACTTGTTTGGTTTAAAGGACTTTTTAGGAAAATTTTGTTAAGAAATTCTCTTTTGAAAACTAGTTTAAAATTTTGAAAATCATACACCTGGTCGTCATTACTATATGAGTTGGTTGTCGTCCTTCTCAACTATCACAAGGAAATTTTATTAGGAAAATAATCATATAAGAGCCTATTCATTTATATATATCTTATACCCCTTATTGGGTCTATTTGCCTTCATTTCTTGACAAAAACTCCAGTTACCGTTGCATATTGTCTTATTCGTAACTTCACTTCTAACTTTTCATACTGGTAGCACTCCCATTATCATCATCTACTTCCAAGAAACGCTCGATTTTCGATCTTCTCAAACTCTTTTAAAACCCACTAGCCCACTCCACAAGTTAGTCATGGGTGGCAAACTTACTAGTAGTTCCATATAACCTGGTAGCGGCTATCTTCCGAAACACACGTATCCTCACTCTAGGTCCTTTCTCACATTTCTTAATACCTCGTGTACTCGCTATATGTTGTAGCTCTCGAATCCATCTCCATAGGTGTTGTTACTTCATAAGACGAGTTTTAAATGGATTTTGTAGAACAAGGTGTAGAGTAGACAGAAAAGATGCACTCACCGTTGAATATCCGGTAAAACCAGAATTAGCATGTGGGGGATTCTCGAATAGGTAGTCTCACATTAGGGATGGGATAATAACGTGATAAGGTACAATCACTGCAACAGGATGTGACATGGATAACACCGGTGGACGAGCAGTGCATGAATCAGATGATGGTCCATCGACTGAATGCTCCGAATGATCAGACAATACCGGAATAAAAGAATCTGTCATCGGTGCTATATGAAAATCGCGTCGCCAGATAAGAATCTCGAATCTCATCATGAATCATACCAAAACCTATTGTACAGTCGCACTCAACCTCTCGACATTCTATCTTTTTATTTCCTAATCCTAATCCCAACCCTCTATCCATTCCCGACAATCTATGCTTGTTTTAGTGACTTATAACCTGTGATTCTGATGCCAAAACTGTAATACCCTCCTAACCCGGGTCAGAAATTTGGGTCTCACAACACACACACACACCATATATAAACCTATATATAAAATATTATATGCATTGACCCTTCTTTACACAACCACGGATCGCAACACGTTAAAGTATGACAACAAGCCACAACTTTAACTTTTATTACATCGTACCGAATCCCAACTAGTTCGACTTACAACTCATAATAATATCGTTCTTACAATCTTGCATAAATCATCTACAGTATAAAGTTCCTGCTAGCTCGATCCAACTTAACCTGGAATCCTAGCTTGCACCCTAGAATGGGAATCCTCGTTACCAACAATTTCCTTTTCAACTGTTAAAAACATAAAAAGGTTTGCAAGAGTGAGCTAACTAGCTCAACAAATCATAATATCAATAACTGACGTTAAAAAATAACCAATTGAAATGATTCAGAAGAATCAAGTTTATGAATAAGCAATGATTAGAATTGGATATTCACTTTTCATTTTAAAAACCAAGGTTAGGCTGCTGATCAGTCACGCACTAACCCCGAGCAAGGCTCCCGACTTTGCTCTATATACTGGATCCAAGGCATGCATTGGCCTATTATGACCACGAATCTTGTCCTACCACGAATATGGTCCACATTTATAAAACCATCCAATTCTAAAACAATTCAGTATGATAACCAATGTAATTCAATAAGCTGAATCATAAATAACATTTATCTTGAAGTATAGGGTGATTCACAATACTATGGAGCTATAACAAGGAATTCAAAAAGATTGGCTTTCAATCAAGGAAAGAATCAGAAATTAGAAGACCAAGGGTTTAAGGGTTACAAGGATTAGTCTTTTGTAGAACAAGGAATAAGGGTTGGTATGTCAAGCAATTCAATATCAGAAATCAGTATGTGGTAAATATGTATTTGTGGAATAGTATCGTATGTGGATGACTTGTATCTAAGAATTCAACAATCAATGGTTTATAAAGAATAAGGCTTATGGCTCAAGATCAATAAGAATCAGGGCTCAAGGTTGAATAGTTTAAAGCGCTTGCAATATATAACAAGATTTATTTTGAATACTAGCAACATGTTATGAGAAAGTTCGAAAATATTTACAATATATCTTGAAGAAGGTTTGGAAGTACTTGCCTTATCATAGATGATTTCCAACTTTACTTGTACTCATCTAACAGTTTTACTTTTCAATCACTTTCCTTCTTTGTCTATGCCTTGCTTCCATTCATCAATTACTTTCCTTCTCTTTCTACGCTTCAATTCTATTTACGGATCACTGACTTTCTTTTTCTATGCCTCGCTTACTCTGCTAGGCATCACAAGTATCTATCAATACTAAATCTCATGTCATTCTAAACGACACATAGATGTCATAAGCTTTTATCTACCCTTCGTTTCACCCAAATCCGATTTACGGATTGAAAGTTATGACTAAAACAATAAAACCATAACCACATAGGCATATAACACATCAATCAGATACCACGTAGGACATAACACGCATGATATTCGATTAAAATAATTTTTGAAAGAAGATTCGGGATCAAAATGATTTTCCAGGTATTTATTACGTATTTTTGTACATTTTTCGGAATTAAAATGGGCCTCTGAATCATTTTATGTTAAATAACAGGGTTCGAATACTCGAATCTGACTTTAAAATAATTCTATAATAATTATCGAGCCTTGAAAATAATTTAAAATAATATTTTAAAGTTCGAAATTATTTTTCGTTATTTTTTAAATAAAAAATAAATAGTTAAATCTAAATATTAAATCAATTAATAATTAATTAAATTAATTAATCAATTAATATTAAATTAATCGATTAATTAAAGTATATAAAAACTAATTAAAATTAATTAATAAAATAAATTATATTTATTTTTGAATTAAAAATGAATTTCAGAATTAAAATAGTGGTTTTTGGAATTTTTGGAAATTAAAAACAATTTCTGAAATCAATTTTATAACAGAAATCGAATTTTCGAAAACTTTTGAAACAGAGGTCTGTAATTTGCAAAGTTTAAAAACTTTTAGATGCTAAACTGTAAGAACAACATTTCAGAAAGGTTTTTGAAGCAAAATGAATCAAAACCAGGTTAAACCCTGGGTCAAAATTGACCCGAACGGGTCACCCAAACACTGAAGAATACGCCGGCTGAATTGCAGAATCCAATGACCGGAAAATAATCCGGCGAGGCTTAATTTTGACAAAAACGGGGTTGTTGAACTTGCTTCTTATGGGGTTTCCGTTCCAAAATCAACCAGGAACATCGTTTAATCGTTTAAACCAGCAAATCATACCCTAAACTCTGATTCCGATGAAAATCATACTAGGCCCGCCGAATATCCCGCGAGCTTCGTTCATAGCCTTCCCGGAATCGTTTGTAACTTATATATATATGTTTCGATTACAAATAGAGCGAGGAATATAACCCAATTAACGGAATCAACTAATAACCCCTAATTAAGAAATACCTAAAAATCAATCAAGAGCATTCATATGAATATAACCCTAATTTTATAATCCGAGAATTAAACCCAATTTTCTATATGTTATTGAACTCTATTTTTGACATATAATATACCAAATTGACCAGGAAGAAAAGATCTACATGATTATGCCATCAAATCACATCAACAACATCAAGAACACATTTTCATAATTTAATCCATAAATAATTTGAATTAAAGTAAATAAATAAGAAATTAACCTTGATTTCTACACTAAAAGTGATGGTTAATTGAGAAAGGTCTTTTCGAGAGCTTCGATATGATATATTGCACGCCCGAATCAGAGTTCGATAACGCCTTCGTTCGTGCGTTTGATTATCAAGAACGTAACGTTTTTAGGATTTTCCGTCTGTAAATTTAATATTTTTACTGATCAATTATGATTATACGAATAAAATGAAATAATAAAAGGGCTATATATATTTATGGAATATTGGTTCGTTTTGGATCATTTTGGATCGATAAATTAGTTACTTAGCCATTAAGTAACTGCAAAAACGATCCGATGATACTCGTATTGGATAATTATCCAAACCGGGCTTCTAATAAAACACTTTATATGAAAATAATGTAAAATTATCCCGTCTTTCGAGAATACGGGTTTTGTTGATTTACAGAAATAATTATCTTATTGAAAATCTTGCGTCGGGCCGCGCACAAGTCAAACTGTAATCCGGATTGAAAAAGTCAAAATACGGAAAATGTCCGGAATTACCAGATTAGGTCAGGAAGGAGTTTTCGGAAGAGTTTCGGGTTGTAAAAAATGTAAAAAGGGTTGAAGTTGGACGATTCCCGGCTTTATAAAATAATTTAGCAATTATTCAGAAAATAATTAATAAATTTATAAATTAATATAAAATTACATAACACTCAAAAAATTACCAGAAAAATATCACAATTATCTATATTTTATTCTAGACATAATAAAATTAGCATACTTATACTTTACCACATATAAGCATTCACATATCCACACCAATCATGAAATAATTTACCAAAAATCACATAATAATCATTTATCGATAAAATAATTACAGGCGATATCCCGGATATTATGGAAATCGCCTTGTCGTGGCAAAGAATGAGAGAAAGTATTGCAGAGAGAAAGAAAATATAGAGCAATTTTTTTGTGAAAGTGAAGTGTGAGAAATGAACTCACACTACACTCCTTATAAGCCCTCCATTAGGGAACTCAACTGTCATTTGGCCAAAAGGAGATGGGCTTGTCAAATCATAAAGGGCGGGAAGCCCATACAATTTAAAATTTATAGTATTCTACCAAATTCGAGAATACTCTAGAATGTTCCTTTCCAAAAAAGAATGAAGATCAAAATATTTACCCTGAATTTTGTGACAAATCACAAGGGAAAATAAGAAGGGACCTAACCACGCTCAGGAAACACGATTCCTAGGCGTTGTTCGAGTCATGCTTCCTAGGCGTGGGTGACCCACACCTAGGATCTATTGAAGAATGAAGGAGGTCAAAAAAATTAGTCTTAACTAATGTATGATATTAGTAATAAATTACAAAAAAAAGGAAAAAAAAGTGGTATACTTGACTAGGTTGGGCTCATTAATACTCGAGTAATTATGTCTGAGGGGACTTTGTGCCTAGTAACCTAAAGCCTTACGGTTTGGGATTGCTGACCGAATACTCGCTACATGGATATTACACTACTACAGATTTTAACTTGCATAGCGTTTGTTTTTGAGTTTGCATAGCTCTTTTAAGTGCTACGTAAGCCAGTGCTATGCAAGTTCAATTTACTTACATAGCACTTTCTCAAGCGCTTTCCAAGTGCATTACTTAAATAACTCTTTTAAAAGTGTTATGCAAGTAAGCGTTATCCAAGTGCATTAGCTACTTAGATAGCACTTATACAAACGCTATTTAAGTCTTTTAACTTGAAAATAACATCGCTTACAAAACCCATTTGGAATCGCTATACAATCTTTTGCATTTTTAAAAATTATAATACAATTATTTTTCAGCCATTTTTAACCTATAAAATTCCTTAAAAATCAAAATTTATAGAGATAATAAAATTTGACAATTCCAATTCAAATGCTAATAAAACTTAGACTATCACAGCTTAGAATGCTTCTATATATTTATTTAAGTTCCAAATATCAACAACTTACATGAACCTTATAGCAATCATATAAGATCAGTACTTACAAATGAAAACTTTCTAAACTACCCATACATAATAAACCAAAACCATAGCATTAAGAATTTACACTTGGCCCAATATTACTCTGGAAGCTTTGGTGCTTATTTTTAAGTAGCTCAAGGTGTCCTCTTCCATAACAACTTCATCAGAATCAATGCCTCTCAATTTCCTTTTATTTGCTCTTTTCTACACCTGCAAGTTGCAAAACTCAGCTAGGATAAAAAAATCACAATGATCACATATATAAGAAGAATGAAATCAAGAGATATAATAGACACTTTAGATACAAAACAGTGAAAATCAAACCTTCATCAAATGAAGAAATCTTCCAAAACAAGAAGGGTAATTCCAAACAAATCTAGAAAGAAAAATTGAATAGAACTTTAACTTCTAACAATATAACAAAATATTTAACTTACCTGAACACTGTAGACCAGCTATAGATATCCTGACAGAACAACACTATATATACATATCAAGATACGTTGGTTTCACAAAGGAGAACAATAAATCCAGTAGCCTACATTGTAAAAAAAAATCATACTTCAAGCTAGCTCTGAGAATCCTCTGGCGGCTCATATATAGCTTTGCATCTGTTCAATGTGAGCACTTATTTAAAAGTAATTAAATGCAACTATATCTACTAATGCCCACAATGAACTCATTAACTAATTTACCTAAAATAAGCAATATATTCACCAAAATAGTGATAAATTCTCTCAAAACTACTTGTGTTGTTCTGTTCCTAACATTTTTATTTACATAATTATTTTTATAGGCCAGCCATTGTATGTTTCTCACCTCATGGACTTACCAAAATAAGTCACAGATTATGAACTTAATGCAACCAAAATTTGCTCTGCTTCTTGCACGCTCAGAACTCATTCAAAAAAAATTAGTTCCAACTAAACAAAAATATTCGGTTAGAGAAAAGCAAGAGAAAATTGAAGTAATTAAAAAATTAAGAAAACCTTTAACAGCCTATTGTAGAAACACACTTTCCTCCTTTTCCTGGCCTCTTTCCCTTCCCTGACTTCTTAAAACTGCACATATTAAAATACAAATACACAGTGACACGCCAAATTAGATATCTTCGTAAAACTAATGCTTTATTTTACTTTAAAACCAATGCTTTAATTTAGTATTATATACAAAATTAAATTTTCTATCATGTCCCATATCTGAAAATTATTTAATTTTTTGTTACACATGCAATGCATCTTGCCTACATACACAGAGACATTAATGAGCAACACCAATATATATAAACATAAGTGTGTGCCTTTGCACTATTATCTTACCTGGTCCAGGTTTATTTACATAAATAGATTACAATATTAGCTTCCAAGTCTATTAACCTTTTAATCATTTGTGTGGACTACTTATAATAAACGATTATATATTGATCAGCATCCTTACGAGGAGGGAGAACACTAAAACTACTATAATTCAGGTTGGTTTAGGTAGAATGAAATTGAATACAACTGATTGCTATATTTAGCTCGCAAATTGTGTGATCATATATAGGATTTCCTTAGAAAACAGTTATTTTAAAAAGCGATGAAATAAGATAAACAAATGAAACATATCAAGATCTATATTATATTGTACTTAAAAGTCTGATATATTGTGCGTACCTACACGGTAGCATAAAGTGTAGCTTCTACTGTTTTACATAAGAAAGTATCCATAAACTTGTTTATTCCTTTAATTTTTGCAATCAAAATGTTATTACTCTATAATTCGTATTTGGATTTCATTAGGTGAAGAGTTGAGTTCTAAAATGGCTTCATTACAGAATCAAAAGCACAAATATTGTATGTATATCTTATTTTTAAAAAATTTAAATACTCTACTCTCAGAATAAAAACTTACAATCAACCTTCATTTACAAGGAGTTGCATATGAAAAATAAGTAAATTACCTTAATTTGTCTTCAGCGAATTAGACCCATCAAGTGAAGAAGGCACAATCAAAAACTCTGAAATTTAAAACTAAAGAACCCAGTTAAAAAACCCTAAAATTTCAAAACCCACAAATCGAATACTCACACATCGATTTGAAGTTAGAAATGTTCACAGATTGTAGATGAAACATTAGAATTGAAGAAAGCAAAGTTCAATTTTCTCAATGATGACCTAGAAGAATCTGCCAAGAGATAAAATTTCTGGCGATTTGTATGAAGGCTTGATGCAGTTTACCACGTACTGAAATAAAAACAAAAAAGCCATCGGCCCTCTTGAACACTACTGATTTATTATTATTACAAATATAAAAATATTTCCAAAGAAACGTTTACTAGGATAGCGCTTTGAGAAGTGTCATTAGGCTTTTAAAATCAAATAAAAAAATTGAAATTACTTATAATATGCTATCTTACATAGCTCTTGTTATAGTGCTATCTAACTTAACACTTAAAGAACGCTTGGGGAATAAACGCTGTGGTAGACTCTCTTTTTTATTTTATATTCATTTTCAGAATTATTAATAATACCTTGCATAGCTTTTTTGAAACAAATGTTATGTAAGTACCTCTCTTGCATAGCACATAGAAAGAGATGTTATGCAAGTGGTGTCTCCTAAGCTTAAATTTGTAGTAGTGTTAGTGCATAAATTTTTAGGGATCTCGACCATTGCACAGTTAAATAAGCCACGTAAATATTTATGCATGTACAACATGGTTTGCAAAGCCTTTTGGCGGTCGTAACTCACTTACACTGAGGAGCCACCCAACCTTTAGCCTGAGCTTGTGAAGTCTTATGGCGGTCGTAACTCACTTGCACTGAGGAGCCACCTAACCTTAGACCGAGCATTTCAAAAAATCATATATAGTTATATAGTAGTATTGTATTAATAAAGGAGACATAGAAATCCTTTGTTAACCCTGAATGATGGCTAGTGCTAAGTAACGAAGTGTTTAAGATCTATTCTAGTTCTCAGCTTGGGAGCTATTAACTCGCATGAATTGTCATGTTGAAACTTGTATGTCTTTGTTCTTGGTTTAGTAGAGAGCATGTTATTAAGCTAAGCACACACATACACATATGTACTTGTGTTCGCTATGTGGTGATATTGTTGTGTGAGCTTGATGTGTCTAAACTTGTTGCATATTCTGAAGGTAATATCTGACTTGGCATAAACTATTATATTTGAGATCCATTGTATTTTCGATCATTTAGGTGCATTCATGTAGTTACATATTGCATGGGTTAGATGGATTTTATGGGTACATTCACTATAGGCCATCACGAGACCTTACTCGCCCACTAGGGCTACCTTGGGGTTTAAAGGGCTTGTTGCATATGCCAAATGCAACCGTGATCACCTTACGAAAGTGGTATTAGTTAGCAATATATTATATTAGTTTGCACGAGGACGTGCAAAATATTAAGTGTGGGGATATTTGAAAGAGTATATATTTATAAATATTTTATAGGATTTTATTCTCATATTTATGATATTATATCATTAATTATATATTATTAATTAGAGTTTATTATTTTATGACAAGAAATAAAGAATTACCAACTTTATATGGAATTGGCCTTATTTGGACTTAAATAATAAAGATATTCGGATTTATTGGGATGCACGCGCATTCATCACTGTTTGGGCCGTAACTTGAGTTCTAGACATTGGAATTGGGAGATCTTACAGCCCATGCGAAGCTAAAAGAATTATCTACAGTTCAGAAGTGGTCCAATATCAAGAATCTAACTGGAGTAGCCGATACTCAGGTTTGAAAGACAGCCTGCGAATTTTACATCAGAATCCTATTTATTTTGGGAAAAGCAATAAAACTCTTTATATATATTAGGTTTTATATATTGTATACATAACAATTACATATTGTATTAGAGAATATAATAGAGATATCCATTATTCTTAAGAGAGAAGGGAGAGAGGAAGCTAGAGAGCGAGATTGGGAGAAGGAGCGAAGGGATTCGTCCAGATTTCAAAGGAACTTTTCAAGTTGTATTCTCTGTATTCAAATTCTTAACTCATGATTTATTGTTTTAATATATATTTGTTTTCTTCATATATCATGAGTATATAATCCCTTAATCCAAGAGTTGGGTAGTATTCTTTGGCCTATTGTATTTATTTAGTTGTATTATGATTTTCTTGTGATTGTTAATCTGTCATTGGGGGCTTAACACAATTGAGGGAGTCGCGAACTTTTGATTGTATTTATAGGAATTATAACGAATCGGGAGCGGAGTTATAATTCTAGTACATGATATGATAGACACAATTTAAGTATTGGATCGGGAGATTAATATGCAAATTGTGAAACATGTAATCCTTGGTTTTTAATAGTCTATAATTGTACTTTGTAGGACCATGAGAGAGGCTTTCAAGGGATAATTGTAGGCACAATAATCTACCTTGGGAGAGGATTTTATAAACATTAAAAGGATTGTTTTTAACAAAACAAGAGACACAAACTAGACATTCATGATAGCCATTGAAGAACTCTTATTCTTGGATTGTTTCTCTCATATATCTTACACAACTTTTATTTATTTATTCGACTAAATTAGTGGATAGTTAAAACACCCATAAAATTATTCTCCACACTTCTGAACTGTAAGAGATAAAAGACTTGAAATTGGTGTTGATATTAGTTCTTCCCTGAGAATGAACTTCTAAAAATACACATTAACAACTTCCAACATCTATATAAAGGGTCTTACCCCATCAATTAGAACTACATTTTTTGGCTTGATTCTATAAACTCACAGAGATATGTAGGCATCTTATGAAGGCATATTTAAGCTACGAAACACAAGAGCAGCCATTAAAGGTGTTGTGGAATAAAAATCTGAGTACTTTAGTATTTAATGCTAGGGTTGGTGAGTTTCAAGTTTTAATGGCCGGTCTTGTGTTCGGGACTATCGATCCTTGCAAGATGCCTACGTATCTCTGTGTTGTAGAGAATCAAGCCAAAAAATGTAGTTCTAGATTGAGGGGTAGAGCCCTTTATATAGAGGTGAGTCTAGGGTTAGACTTCTGTTGGGAAACTTGGTGGACAAGTCTCCAACTTAGATGGTGATTAGGAGTCATCTTGAGGAAGGAGATCCAGAACTTTCTATGTAGGACAAGTCTCCAACTTGTGTTCATGGACTTGGACGACCCCTGCTATTGGGCCTTGGTTGTTTGGGCCGTCATTGGCATGTTACGAAGCCTTGGACCAGACAGGTCTGCTATGAAGCTTGGACAAGATAGGTCTTTATTGGACTTTTCGGACAATAAACCCAAGTGTAATTAAGGCGATATTTAATGTGTCTTTAGGATATATTTTCTATCCATATCATTTGCCCCCAACTTCCGTGAATACTGCTCGAGTTTTCGTGGAAGTTATAATGGTCTAATCGCGACCCGTGGTACTTTTGGCCCTTCTCGTGTATCGGCCCTTCATGGGTATCGGTCCTTCGTGGGTATTGGCCCTTAATGGGTATCGGCCCTTCATGGGTATCGCCGCATTATCGTAAAGTGTGGAGTGACCTACACGTTTACAACGGCTTATTAGTGTTAGTATACACAATTAAGGCCCCCGTAGAGGCTATCTAGGTGGTTTTCAACACTAAATGGTCCTAATCGGGACTATAAAGTGAGCGTTTATTACCCCTTAACCTTCGTCAAGGTTCATATTAGGGTTAAGCTGTTAATTGGCCCTAATCGGGGCTAATCGACCCTAATCGGGGCTAATTTCCACGTACAAGTCGCTAATTAGGCTTAAAAGAGCCTAATTTTAAGCTATAATGCAGTAATTAGCCCTAATTTAGGCTAATTTGCCCTAATCGGGGCTAATTAAGACTAATCAATATGCATAAGACACTAATTATCCCTAATTCACACTAATTATAAGAGTGAATGGGTTAAATGGCCCTAATCTGGGCTAATCCCATAATACAAATCACCAATTATCCCTGGTTTGGGCTAATTACGCTTAATATACACTAATCGGCCCTAATCTGGGCTTAATTTCACTAATCGGCCCTAATCTGGGCTTAATCTCAAAATCTTGAAAATTTAAAAAATTTCAAAATTTTTCTGATTTTTTCCGAATTGTTTCCAAAATTTTCGAAGTGGGGGCTCGGGGTCGAGCAGAACCTCCTGGGGCAGGAGGCTCTGCTCGGCCTTAAGCCCTCAAATTGGGCTTCTCGGCCACTTTGGAGGAGAACCTCTTGGTCGGCCACCTCCTAGTCGGCCTGGAGGTGGTTGGCCAGGGGACCCTGACCCTAACTTCTTTGTTTTTGAACTTCTCACTAAGAGTTCTAGGTTTCTAAATACCTTATCATGCTCTTGTGGTCCTTTATTTTCCATGGAATTAATTTCAAAGGTGCCTTTACGTTCCTCAGGGTTCTGGTATAGCTGTTTCAGCGAACGTTCTGTACTCATTCTGATGGACGTTCTGTACTCGTTCTTGCTGAGCGCTCTGTGTTCTACTGAAATTTCCCTTTGTAGGACGTCTTGTACTCCATTAAATTTGTCTAAGCTTCTCTTATAGGATGTTATACACCTCAACCAACTCGTTCTCATAGACATTCAAGTCTTCACGAAGCTTGGTTCTGCTGAGAATTATCGTTTTCGAGAAATTTCTCATAGTCCTCCCTAGAGGATCTCCGAGATATCTTTTGAAGGCCTTATGGCTCTCCTACAGGAGTTCCTGATAGGATGAAAGGCCTTAATTTGTTGGCTGGTAGGCCAAGGCCACTACGGAGGTAAGTTTTGGCCGTCATGACTCTGATATAGAGGCTCCTGGTAGGTCAAAAGGCCTCCAATTGTTTCCTGGTCAGCCGGGGCTTCCCCGCACACAAATTGCGGCTGTCATGGCTCTGATACAGAGGCTCCTGGTAGACCAAAAGGCCTCCAATTGTTGCCTGGTCGGCCGGGGCTTCCCCGCACACAAATTGTGGCCGTCATGGCTCTGATACAGAGGCTCCTGTTAGGCCAAAAGGACTCCAATTGTTGCCTGGTCGGCCGGGGCTTCCCCGCACACAAATTTTGGTCATCATGGCTCTGATACAAAGGCTCCTGGTAGGCCAAAAGGCCTTCAATTGTTTCCTGGTCGGCCGGGGCTTCCCAGCACACAAATTTTGGCCGTCATGGCTCTGATACAGAGGCTCCTGGTAGGCCAAAAGTCCTCCAATTGTTGCCTGGTCGGTCGGGGCATCCCCGCACACAAATCGTGGCCTTCATGGCTCTGATACAGAGGCTCCTGGTAGGCCAAAAGGCCTCCAATTGTTGCTGGTTGGCCGTAACTTTCCAGCACACAAATTTTGGTCGTCATGGTCTAATATAGAGGCTCCTGGTAGGCCAAAAGGTCTTCAATTCTTCCCTAGTCGGCCGGGGCTTCCCCGCACACAAATTTTGGCCGTCATGGCTCTGATACAGAGGCTCCTGGTAGACTAAAAGGCCTCCAATTGTTTCCTGGTTAGCCGGAGCTTCCCCACATGCAAGTTGTGGCCGTCATGGCTCTGATACACAGGAGAACGTTTCCTTCTCGTACTCGTGAGTTCAACTGAAAGCTAATCTCATCTTAATCTCCACTAATTTTACTAATCATGATGATTAATATAATCATCCTTTAGTTAAGACTAATGACCTATATTCGGAAGACTGATACGATAAGCGATGTCCTGCAACGCTTTTCTCGTTTATTATGTCGCCTTTTATTGCCTTTCGATCATTTTTTCTCACCACTTCTGGTGTTCTTTCAACGAGGTACCTACTAGTGCAAACCAGGCTGACTTACGACCTGATGTAGCAGGTGACCTTTTTCCTATAAAAGAAGATGAGAAGTGCTCATTTTCATTCACACCTTCATTTCTCAACTTCTCAAATTCTCAAATTCTCTCAGGCTCTTAACTCTCTTCAAGTTCTGAAGTATATCAGGTCGACAAGGCCCTGTCAAGTCCTTTTTCTCTGAAAAAAAAGCTATGCATAAGAGGGCTACTATACACTCAGTCCAAGGTATTGCTCTTGTCTCCCCCTTCTCAAATAATCGTTGCTCAAATAGTTTGAAGAGTATGTTGGATGAGAGAGCGGACGAGTATCCTAGTACCGTCTATTTTGATGCATTCCATCACCGAAGTGTGCTTCATGAGAAGGACGTCGAGGTGATTAAGTCAACTTACTCCTGGCCTGATTGTTTGAGGGTTCGTAGAGTTAAGCCAAGTGAGAGGGCTTGTAACCTTTTCCACCAAAGGCTGTTCGTGTTCAAGGCGGCCTTTAACTCCGGGCTAAGGTTCCCTCTACACCCCTTCATCCCGAGGCTTCTAGCGGAACTCAAGATCCATCTGTGCCAGCTCTACCCTAACGGGTGATCTTTGATCATCCTATTCATAGTGAGATGCCATGACTTAGGCATCCCTTTGAGTATAACAATGTTCTATAGTATCTTCATGATGAAGGCGTCTCCTATGACTAGGCTTGGTTGGGTAGTGATTCAACACCGAGCCCACGTTCTTTAAATGGTGAACACCAGTTCCCTCAATAACTCAAACCACAACTGGAACAAGAAGTTTGGGGTCGTTAAGTGGAAGGATGGAGATTGGGGTATATACTTCAGACGTGATTTTAGTAGCCCAGTCGATAGCTCCCACTTCATTCTCAACCTTTCTGATGCTGAGCTTCACGCCCGAGATCTTATTAACGATGACGGGAGAACCCCTTTTTGGGAATTCATGACGGAAGTCAAGCTTGTCGAGGCTGGCCTTAGCTGCCTCTCTATAGAGGGTATTTATCCTTGTTTACCCTTACTTTGTTTAAGTTTATTCTTACATCTATTTCTTTTCTTCTTATTTCAGTTGCTAAGGCTCTTGAGGCCAAAGCCAAGCCGAGCGATGTTGTTACGGGCAGGATGGCCAGAGACGCCATCCAGAAGTCCAACCATATCCCTAAGGTCCATGCTTTTCTTGAGGCATCAGGATCTGGCCTTAGGAGGGCCAAGGATTTTAACGGGAGTGTTAGGACCCCTTTCGAACCCGGATGGGGTATTTCTTCCAACGACTCTATTTTTGGCAACCCGGCTCTTGCTCTCGAGTGGTCGAGGAACTGCATTACTCCTCCCAACCTCTTGTCCGTGTCCTCTGGTGAGAAACTCCTCGAGGAGAAGATGTTGGGAGCTCATGACCTCTATCAGGTATGTTTCTAGTTGTGCAAATTTCCGCTTACGTTCTCTTTTCCTTAGTACTTGGAAAATATTATAGGAATCTTTCCTTGGGGGCTCGGCCCTTCTTAATTGAACTTATATTTTCTTTGTCAGGCCAATGCCTATTTCGCAGCTTCTTCTACTCAGGCTGTGAAAATGAGAGGCGATTACCATGCACTGCAGGCTTCCATGAAGCAGATGCCTATCTTTTCAGGGGAGTGGGAGTCTAGGGCCCATGAGGTGGAGGGCAAGCTTGCCATCATAGAGAAGAAATATGCTAGCTCGGAAGAGAAGAGGAAGTAGGAATGGAAGGACCTCGAGGCTGCTTATCACAGATCCACTAGGTTCACTACAATGATGGAGGAGCACGATGACAAGATGCGACCTGTTAACCTGGCGATAGGTTGGAATAGGGGAGATAAAGACGCTCAAGGCATGTGGCCGGATGTGGTAGATCCAAGCCTTCTGTCTTGCCCCTGGAAGCTGCCTGTTATGGACCTATCTGAGCACCCTTCCGGATCTGTGCCCTCGACTCCCTGCTTGAGGCCCCAGTCGAGCTCCAGTCACTCGGGTTACGGTTCCGGCTCTAAAGGCAAAGCTCCTTCGGGTAGCCCCAAGTCTAGGGCAACCCTTCGAGGGAATATGAGGGAGCCGATTCTAGGGAGTAGTGGTTCTTCTTCTGAGAAAGGCTCGGATGGCAAGGGGGACGATTCTTCTGACTGGTGAATGATGTGGCCTTGCATGGTCTTGATTGCCCTATGTGGCTTTTATTTTCAGAACTTATTTATTTGAACTTTTATTGGTTTGTAACCTATCGGTCCTTCGGGACTTTAACTTATGATCCTTCGGGATCTTATATCCATGCACTATGTTTAATTTCATTTTATACTTGTCTTTTATTTTTGGCATTTGGTCCTTCGGGACTTGCATTCTTTGGATACTCGTACTTAAATAAATTGGTAGACAAGATGATAGAAATAAACTTGCATAAATAGATAATATCTCTAAGAAATAGGTTCAACCCTTACATAAGATGGTTTCGTCGAACTTATTTGTAAAACTAATGCTAAGTACCAGGAACATGTAGTGAAAATCCTAAACATAATAAACCTTCAGGTTCGAAGCATGCCAAGTACGAGGCACTTCATCACTATTCAGGGTCTCTAACTTGTAGGATCCTCATCCCAGTGTCTTCCTGACCTTATAAGGCCCTTCCCAGTTGGGGGCTAGCTTTCCTCTCTCCCCTACTCCTGATGCATCAATTTTCCTCAGAACCAAATCTCCCTATTGAAAGAACCTTTCTTTAACCCATCTATTGTAATAGAGGGAGGCTCTTCATTTATGCTCTGCATTGCGGGCATTGGCTTCATCCCTGACCTCATCAATGAGATCAAGAGCGAGCCTTATGCCTTCTTCATTTGTCTCTGGTTCGTAAGCTTCAATCCTAGGGGCTCCATGAGTGATCTCAAGGGGCACCACCGCCTCAGCTCCATAAGCCAGCATGAATGGGGTCGCTTCAGTTGTCACTTTCCAGGTGGTTCGATATAGTATAGGCAGTAGCTCATCCACCCAAATATTTCTCGAGCGCTCAACCCTCTTCTTAATTCCATCAAGGATGATTCTGTTAGCAACTTCTGCTTGCCCGTTAGTCCGAGGATGTGTAACGGAGGTGAAGCGAAGTTCTATGATGTTATCGTCGCAGTACTCCCTAAACTCTGCATTATCAAATTGTTTCCCATTATCCGTGACAAGGATGCGTGGGATTCCATATCGGCATATCACATTCTCCAAGAAGAATTGGGTAATTTGCTTGGTGGTTATCTTGGCTAATGCCTTAGCCTCAATCCACTTTTTAAAGTAGTTTATGGCTACAACAATGAACTTCCTCTGTCCTGATGCTATAGGAAATGGTCCATGTATGTCTATTCCCCACATTGCAAAAGAGATGGGTGTGTTGATCGATGTAAGCCTCTCTAGGGTCTGTCGTACTATCGGAGCGTGCCTCTGGCATCTGTCGCATCTCTTCAGATAAGCCTTTTTAATGGGCTAGCATAGTTGGCCAGTAGAACCCCAATCGAGTTATCTTGTGAGTGAGGGCCCTGCCCCCTGGGTGTTGTACACAAATCCCTTCATGGGCTTCTTTAAGTGCCCCCTCTGCTTCAAGAGGTCTTAAGAACTTCAAGTACGGAATAACAAAGGACCTTTTATAAAGAAGGCCTTCAATCAAAGAGTACCTTAACACTCTAACCGACAACTTGCGTGCTTCTTGGGCATCGTCGGGGAGCCACCTTGTTTCTAAGTGGGTCTTGATCGGGTCTATCCAACAGCTTGCCACACCAACCGGTGCTATCAGATTTATGACATAAATAGTATGGGTCTTCAAGACCTGGAATTAAATACTTCTAGGATAGTTCTCGATTTCAGACGAGGCGAACTGAGACAAGGCATCCGCCGTAGTGTTCTCCTCACATGGAACATGTTCTGCGTACCATTTATTGAACTGAGTCAGTATTCCCTTCATGACTCTCAGGTACTGGGCCATAGTATCATATTTGGCTCAAACTCCCCATTAACTTGAGCAACCACAAGTCTCGAGTCTCTGCAGACCTTCAGGTTTTTGGCCATCACGGCTCTAGCCAAGCCTAAGCCAGCTATCAATGCTTCATATTCTGCTTCGTTGTTCGTAGTCGGAAAGTCCAACTTCAAAGCATATTCAATCATAAACCCATCAGGGCTTTGCAAGACTAGGCCTGCACCACTAGTTTTTGTTTTGGACGCTCCGTCAAAATGGAGAACCCAATACTCTTATAAGGTTATTTCTTCATCTTTCTCCTTCTCTCCTTCCTCTGGGGTTACTATCTCTTGCCCCCGACTTCTTGGTCGTTAATGGTGTATTCGACCATGAAGTCTGCTAATACTTGAGCCTTGATGGTCGTTCGAGGCTTGTACTTGATATCAAACTCTCCTAACTCAATCGCCCACTTGATGAACCTTCCACTGGCCTTCGGGCTATGAAGAATGTTCCTCAAGGGTTGGTCTGTCAGGACTTCGATCTTGTGAGCCTGGAACTACGGTCTTAACTTTCTTGAGACTGTGATGAGAGCAAGCACAGACTTCTCCGTGGTGGAGTAATTCAACTCTGCTCCATGGAGCACCTTGCTTACATAGTATATAGGCTTCTGAAGCTTCTACTCTTCCTTCACGAGGACTGCACTCACGGCTTGTTCAGATACCGTGAGGTACAAGTAAAGAATGTTCTTCGGACTTGGTTTATCCTACAACGGGGCTTTAGTCATATAATTCTTTAGATGTTCAAAGGCCTCTTGGCTCTCTGTTGTCTATTCAAAGTCCTTCACCTTCTTAAGGGTTTTGAGAAAGGGCAGGCATTTATCTCCAGACTTGGAGATGAACCTCCCTAGAGCTGCAATTCTTCTTGTCAGCTTCTGAACGTCCTTGATGGAGCGTGGTGGCTCCATGTCTAGGATGGATTTGATCTTATCGGGGTTGGCCTGTATCCCCCTCTTAGAGACCATGTGACCCAAAAATTTTCCAAACTCAACACCAAAAGCACACTTGGCTGGGTTTGACATCATCCTGTGGTGCCTCAGCACTTCAAATGCCTCTCTGAGGTGACTAATATGATTGACCTTGCTTAGGCTTTTGACTAACATTTCATCAACATAGACCTTCATGGTTTTCCCAATTAGATGGGCAAATATCTTGTTTACCAGTCTTTGGTAAGTAGCTCCTACATTCTTAAGTCTAAAAGCCATAACAAGATAACAGAATACACCAAAGTTAGTTATTAAAGATACCTTGGAGGTGTCATCCTTATGCATTCTGATCTGATTGTAACCACTAAAGCCATCCATGAAGCTTAGCATCTCATGTCCAGCAGTGGCATCGATCAGGGTATCAATCCTTGGTAGGGGTAACAGTCCTTGGGACAAACATCATTCAAGTTAGTGAAGTCAATGCACATCCTCCACTTTCCATTGGCCTTCTTGACCATTACAGGGTTAGCCAAACATTCAGGGAATTGCACTTCCTCAATAAATCCAGCTTTTAAAAGCTTCTCGACCTCCTGCTTAATGGCTTCGAGCCTATCAGGGGCATAAGTTCTCTTCTTTTGCCTTACAGCCTTCCTAATTGGATCAATGTTCAACCTATGAGTTATAAGGTTTGAGTCAATCCCAGGCATATGAGCTTTTGTCCAAAAAAATACATCATTGTTTTCCTGGAGGAAAGTTGTAATTCGACCCTTCAAGGGCTTGTCCAGAGATGCCCCCATGTACGTGACCTTCTCTGGGTCTAAGGGTTCTAAATAAATTGGGACCAAGTCCTCGGCTGGCTTCCCTCACAGTTCATCATTTTCTCGGGCATCCATGTCTTCTATGGGGAGGACTAGCCCCCCTGTTCCATCGGGCCTAAGCGCTGTAACATAGCAACTGCGGGCCATCTTCTGATCTCCCCTTGCTTCTCCAGCGCCATTTCTAGTTGGGAACTTCAGTACCATGTGGTAGGTTGAGGGCACAGCCTTAAAAGCATGAATCCCTGTTCTACCCATGATAGCATTATAAGTAGAGGCTTCCTTGACAACCTGAAAGTTCAACATCTGTGTGGCCTCCCTGGGCTCTTCCCCGATAGTTACGGGAAGTTGTATTGCTCCTTCAACTTTGCATTCTACATGGTTAACCCGTAGATGGGTGCGTTAGATGGAGTTAGATGAGAATCATTGTAGCCCATTCTTATGAATGTGTCATGGAATAGAATGTTCACGGAAGCTCCATTGTCCACTAGGACCCTCATAACAGGACAATTTCTAATTATCGGAGTGATAACCGGAGGATCGTCTTGAGGAAATTTCAAACCTTCAAGGTCTGGGTCACCAAATTCAAGCATCACCTCTGAATTAGAACGCTTAGATGGTTCTCCAACTAAGCTCATTACTTCTCTTGCATAAGCTTTTCGGGAGTTCTTTGTTGTACCAGCTGTTGTAGGTCCTCCCGAGATCATATTAATTACTGGCCCTCGAGGCTGTGGGTTGCGATCTCTGTCGTTACCTCTTCGATCATCATCTCTTCGATCATTATCTCTCTTCCGGCCTCCGGCCTCTTCACCCTTGGTGAAACATCCAAACTTTCCCCTTCGGATCAGATACTCAATTTCATCCTTGAGTTGTCTACAATAGTAGTGTCATGACCAACATCTTTGTGAAATCTGCAGTATCGACTCTTGTCTCTTTTTCGTGGTCTCCCCTTAGTGGCTTCGGCCATTTGAAGACCTTATCTTTTTCAATTTCCATAAGGATATGGCTCCTTGGAGCATTCAACCTTGCATATTCAACGAACCTTGGTTGCTGATTCTTCTTAGAGGAGGAGGAGTCAGAGTTTTTGCCAGTTTGTGGATACTTGTCCTTGGCATCGTACTCCTGATCCGTCTTCCGCTTCTTGTTCCCAGTAGACTCATTATTCACAACTATCTTCTTCATACTCTCCTCCACCTTAATTTATTTCCCGGCTCTATCCTGGAGCTATAGCATGCTTTCGGGAGGGCGCTTAGCCAAGGACATCTTGAAGAACTCGTCTCTAGTCCCTTGCTGCAGGGCTATCATAGCTACCTTATCATCAAGATCAGGGACTTTCAAAGACTCCTTCGTAAATCGATTCAGATACTCTCTCATGGACTCCTTTGCTCCTTGCACTATACCCATGAGAGATGCTGAGCTCTTCTCGTGCACTCTGCCACTTATGAACTGTTTAATAAAAGCTTGAATTAAGTCTGTAAAGGAGCCAATAGAGTTTGGGGGCAGACGGCTGTACCACCTTTGAGCCATGCCCGATAGGGTTTGAGGGAAGGCCCGACACTTAATAGCGTCGTTCACGAGCTATAACAACAGGGCGTTAGAGAACGTCCCAACATGATTAGCGGGGTCTCCAGTACCATCGTATGCTTTCATGGTGGGAATCTTGAACTTCCTTGAGATACAAGCATTTATTATCTCATCAGTGGATGGTGAGTTTGGATCATCAGGATCTCTTAGGGGCATAAGATCACTTGGATCAGCCCTTGGGGCAACTACCCTTCTTGGTATTGGACCATCCAGTTCTATGATTGGAGGAGGATTTCTCCGCCTTGGAACGAGTGGGGGTCTTGGGGCTAGATGTGTCTCCGGGTTTCGCTTCAGCCTTCGTATCTCTTCTTCATGAGCCCTGATCATCTCTTGAATTTCTTGGGGATTCATCCCTTGAGTTCTCCTGGAGCGTTGTTCAGGGTCAGCCATTGGCTCTTTGCCAGCACGCCTCCTTCTTGGAGCAACATCGTCTTCCGACGACTCAGAGTCTCTTTCAGTCTAAGGCCCAGAGAATTCTTGATCTTCCGGAATAGGAGCCAAGCCACGTATGTATTGGGGCGTCCGCCCTTATGCTTCACTCCTACCAGAGTGTCCACTCCCTCCAACTTCGGGGTATAGAGGCATCCCGTAAGGGGGGTTAGTCGTCACAATTGTCGAGTACTCATACCCAAGTGGTTGAGAGTCAACAGGTGCATGCAGCTGCTGAAGTTGGAGGTTCATCTCTTGAGGAGCCGAGGGATTCGTCCCTTATGGCTGAGCCTCAGTTGCCCCTACTAGGGTTCCTCCTTGGGTGGAGGCATAAGTTGAGTGTGGTGGTACTTCCACTGTTGATGCGATTATTCACGATGGGACATGAGTGTCTGTCCCACTAGTGTTTCTGCTCCGTGTGTTCACCATGGTTGTTGTAAGTTTCCCACAGACGGCGCCAAATTTTGTGGAATAAAAACCTGTGTACTTTATTATTTAATGCTGGGGTTGGTGAGCTTTGAGCTTTAATGGGTGCTCTTATGTTCGGGACTATCGATCCTTGAAAGATGTCTACGTATCTTTGTGTTGTAGAGAATTAATCCAAAAAACATAGTTCTAGATTGAGGGGTAGAGCCCTTTATATAGAGGTGAGTCTAGGGTAAGACTTCTGTTAGGAGACTTGGTGGACAAGTCTCCAACTTAGATGGTGATTAGGAGTCCTCTTGAGGAAGGAGATCCAGAACCTTCTATGTAGGATTTTGAATCCGTTTAGAACACATGTCTCTGCTCTTCCAGCCGTATTGGGCCTAGTCCATGAACAGTTTGTGTTCGTGGACTTAAACGACCCATGTTGGTGGGCCTTGGTTGTTTGGGCCGTCATTGGCCTGTTATGAAGCCTTGGACCAGACAGGTCTGCTATGAAGCTTGGACCAGACAGGTCTGTCTTGGACTTTTCGGACAATAATCCCAAATGCAATTAAGGCGACATTTAATGTGTCTTTAGGATGTATTTTCTATCCATATCAAAAGGCCTTGAGCTCTTGAACCCTAGTAATAAATATCATAATAAAAATAATCTAGTTTTTATCCATAACACTAAACAACACCAAACCACCACAGTACAACCACAAAACAATATCACTCATCCACCAACATTATACCATGGATCTAAGTCAAATCAAGTCAAGAATCTTCAAGGGCAACAAGTACTACTATTAACTCCAATAATCAAAAATTCATTTAACAACAAAGATCGAAACATGCTTATACAACTACTACACTTACTCCATCATCAATTTATCATAATAACTCAAACTAATCCACTTAACACTAAGGGGTTGAAGATTTATACCTTCCTTGGAGCTTCTAAACAATGCGAGAGCCTTGAAATGCCCATGGGAGCCTTGATCTATGCTTAATCTACCTGGATCTAATAAATAAAATCAAGAAATCAAAATTTGCTCTTCAAAGTTACTATTCATAATATTCTTTTATGAATTATAGAAAAATCAAGGAATGGAATTTGAAGCTAAGATTTCTAGGGAGCGTGTAACTAACCAAGGAGAATCTAGAATAATTACCTTGTAAAATAAAAAGAAGTGGAGCTTGGATCTTTAAAGATGAAGAAAGAGGCCGAGAGCTTTAGAGATGAAAAGAGGAGTGAAATGCTTCTTGATTTGGTTGTCTTGGTTTTTGTGTGATAAAGGGTTGGTTAAGGCATGACCTTAGTAATTAGAAGGTTAAAATGCTTGGTCCAAATTTAATCTTGCAAAATATCTCTTTCAAATGCTTACATCATCATGCTTACTTCATTCCCTTGCCAGTTGTCATTATCTTGTGGTGTGATCATGTGACCTTGTTTCTAGTCCACTTGTTCAATCCCTTGGTTCTTGTAGAATTGATTCTTGGTCGCTTATTTGTTTTACGGTTCGCTTAACTCTTGTTCTCGTTGATCGTTTGAGGGATCATATCCGGGATCTTATCACTTATGTTTCCTTAAACCTTTCATAATATCTTATATTCCTTTAATAATCGTGTACTATAATCTTTAAATTGAATTCCTTTTAATTATGTTACCTTATACTTAATTCTTTCGGTATCTGGTGAATTTTTGGGAAAAATCAAAATGTCCGAATTCGAATCCTGACGACCTTTACATACACTCATTCACTTTATGAAATACTAATACGATCTCAGAATTTCCATAACAATACTCTTATATAGCGTGGTCTGATAATTTTCCTTAATCAGCACAATCAGCAAACAGTTAATATTCATCAGGGTTTCAAAAAGCCCAACAATTGGGATTATTACAGGTTCCCTCCTCCTTTCTTTGTGGAAAATAGGGTTTAGGCTAATATGGTTTATAATTGTATATTTATAAACAAAATTTTCAGCAAAAAAATTTCCATAAATTATTTACCCCATATTTTGATTAATCTTATTAATTCATCAGTTAATAATTAAAATCCCTTTTAATCATTAATTCCTTTTTAAAACTATTTAGAAAATAATTATCACCATAATTTAATTTCATAAATTAAATTCTTAACTAATAATATTAAGAAAGCATCTTAATTATTTTATAATAAATTAAATCACATTTAATTAATTATAAAAACTGCTAATCAATTATTTATTTCATAAATAAATAATGACAAACTATTATTAATTTAACTTCTCCACCAATAATTCATGCTCTTTATGGTGTGACCCTGTAGGTTCAATATTACAGCCAGTAGTAAAAATAAATAAAAATTAAACCATTTTATTATTATTTATATGAGTTCTTTAATTCATTAAATATAATTAATAAATTAATCATATTTATTCTACATCGCGAGGGATACTTCTCATAACATCACGACTATCCGGATAATATGAATTCATTGTTTAGTATCAAGAACATATTCAATGAATAGTTACCGTACAATAAATTCCTTTTGTCCTACAATGTCCCGATTAAAAACAAATCATAGCTCTCGTGTCAAGACTATCTAATTTAATCATATGTTTTCCTCTTCACCATGCCTAGTTCTGTTTAATGCAAATTAGAAACTTCTTTCTAATTCCATTGACTCTGGCCAGAGATTCCTGAACTAGCATAAATGGAATAACATATGACATTCTCTTCTTTCATTAGAAGGAGCGGATCCTTTACTAATAATTCACTATCTTCGTGTATAAACTTCTAGACCCAGAAGAGCCCTTGTAATAGCCCGAATTTTTGACATCGGTAAAAGACCTTTATGAATAGTAACCTTGCGGTTTAATAAAAACTTTTTCGACCACACCATATAAGAGTTTATAATTTAAGATTCCGAGTTGATATTATGATTATACGTAACAAATGAGTGTATGTAAGAGTCGTTAGTTTTCGGAGGAAAACCAACATTTTAAAACGACCTTATTTTATGAGCTATAAGTAATTCCACTACGACCAAGGATTTAAAATCCTATGAATAAACCCAAGCTCAAGTATGAGAAAAGATTAGAATTACGATTAAAAGATTTACACCGCGAATCGCTTACGAAGATTTACCACAAAAACGAATAAGTGACCAAGCGAATACGTAAGCGAATAAATAAATGAACCAAGGCCATGCAAATTAATTAGCAATAAATTATTCAAGCTAGCTAATTATATTAAGAATTAAGTGAAAGACAACATTCCTTAAAATAAGGATTCATGTTTTATAATTAAAATTCCTAGTCAAGTTTGGTGTGCAAGCTAAGACCCAGAGGCGTTACATAAATGGTATTAGAAGAATAAGTTATAGTACTCAAAGATGTGAGTGTTAGGAGTCTGTCTAGATGCGAGTTTACGTAAGAGCTCATATAGAGTTCATTACTGGACTATCAGATGTAGCCCCTATGGGTAGGTTAGGATAAGTTTATATTGAGGTATTAAAGTATGAGTAATAGAACCATTGGAGATTATCAGAATGATGTTAAGAAAAAATTGGAATCATATATGATTTGGAAAGGATGTGGATGTAGAACTCGGAGCTGAGTCTCCAGGGCATTTGGGGTACAAACGGTATTATCAACACCATATATTCATTTGGACAACACGAGCTTTGTTACTCGTAGTTCTTTATCGATTACCAATGAAGGGGCATTACATGTGTGAATCATGAAGTCGAATTATTAATATTCAGTTGAGGTTACTACCCAAACTAGTTGAAGGTATCATTTTACCAATGAGGATATGAATATAGTATGAATAACGAATTTAGCAGAGATAGTGTCCAATATACCCTTGAGGATTTTATTTCAATTAAGGAAGATTTGAACGTAATATACGAATGTTATCGTAAGACGAGTACATTATATGACATTATTAGTGCGCTTAACATGTAACGTTATGATGGTTTAGCTCAAAGATCAAGAGCGTCGAGAATTGATGGCATGTCTACAATTAAATGGCGTAAGATTACAACGAGTGATGGTTCGATCTTAGAACCATCTATAAGGATGTACCAGTGAGTCTAGAACGGAATTCTTCGGTAGAAATGATGTTAGAGACTACGTATATATACTCGTAGACCTTTAATATATTTCGTAACATATGTTCAATTACACACACATGCCACCGAACTTATGGACTACATTGAGATCCCTGAGAGATCTCTTTGATCTTTTCCCAAGGGGAAATGGCCACTTGTAATTAGTAATGGATTCGTGTAGCAGTCTTATATCTCCTTAACAGATGCTTTTGTAATAATCCTGAGTAAGGTCTTCGAGGTAAAACACCAATATACTTGCGGAAGTCAAGTTAGTAAGCGACTTTAAAATGATATTGAGGGAGACACTAGTTGAAACATGGAATTACAAAAATGAAGAGATGGGATCATTCTCAAACGGATAATGACGAGGGTTAGGATGATCCGTGAATTATATTTGTATCTACTCATCGTCACACTACTCCCTCTAAATTGTTTATCATTCGCATTGCCTTGATAAGTCATATCAGGCAATCCTTTTAGTTCTCCACTTTGAACTTTTGATATGACCAACAACTTAAATAGTCTTTCTCCACATCAGGACTTGTTCAATTCTTTATTTGAGTTTATGAACTTCTATTTAAAGTTTATGATTATCTTGTTCAGGCTCAGACTTGTTATACTTTATTTTAAATTATCCAAGGAATATCTTTAATTAACTTCTTGAGTTATTGTCGAATATTCAAATGAGAATATTACCATTTGGTTTCCTTCATACTTACACTCTTCACTCGAGCTGTATTTATCATCTATTTAAGGGCGTTGACCATCTAATATCCATAGACTCCTCGGGAATCCTTTTCTTCTATTTGGGATGGTATTGTATATTGAACTTTGAAATCATAGTAAGGGTATCAATTTGATATTGGTATTCCGAATTCAATTCGATTTGAGAATTCGATAAAGTATGTGAACGAGGGCACCTCTGACTGTACCGTTTTATTGGAAAAAAATATTTGATGAGGGCCTATCGATTTTTCCGATGCCAAGACCACTTGATTCAGAGTTCTAATTGCATTTCTCGACCCAAATTTTAAAAATCTTTATTTCGAAATCGTCATCTAGGTAGCCACAAATTCTTTAGTGGTTACGATGTTGAGACTTTCATCTCTTTTTTTTCGAACAAAGTGAAATATGCTTAGTGCCTATGCTCTCATTAACGACTAGTTAATTATCCTAACTAGTCAAAAATTTAATTATTACGATGAAAAATTAGCTAATCATTCTAGCTAGTTGCTATGCGCCAAACTAATTAAGCAGGCCATTTTCTTAGCCGCTTAATAATATTGCTTGATATGGACTACTTATTATTTGCTAGTTCCACTTGCATTCAAATTTTTATTATTACACAATGCATTTTATAAATTAATAAATTTTCAAAGAATGATTTAATTGAGACCTAACTAGGTCGCTCACTTGAACGTGGGTTCGTACCCAGTTTTTATGAAATATTTTGTTCACGGAATGTTCTATTCTTTCATTTATATAACGAATATCTATTTAAAACCATAAATTGACTGAAGACAATATACTTCCTTATTTGTTAATCATTGGATAAAATTCCTTCTTTCAAAATAGCATCATTTTGAAACCTTAATAGTTAACATTTCCTTGATAATTTTATTCGAGATTTCTTTCATTATTCCAAAACAAAAGTATTCTTTCAATGGGGAAATCTTACAAATGTCATTCAAATAATGTTATTATTCAGCAATCATTGCTTCAAGGGATATTCTCTATAACATCATAATATAAAATTCTAAGGACATGGAAGAATAATCCTTGTTGTATTCTTTCTTCCAATTCATATATCTTTTGAGTGTTGTGACTCTTTAATTCAAAGCTCATTATTTCTTGGGATATTCGATTTTGAAATCTTGTTAAGATTGTCTAAATTACATCATTATCGTGAAAATCATTCTTCCAAGGTTGATTGCCTTCCGAACAAAGAGAAGTATAATTGAAAACCGATTGTGGTAATATGAGATTGAAAACTCGGTGATATGATTGTGCAATTTGAAACATATTGATGGGTAACATTATGAAAAGGGGGAATAACATGTTTAAAACATATCGTACGAAATTTTTGTCAGAGTGAGTACTTAATGGATTCAGGTTTGTCGAATTATTTGGATAAACTGTATTCACCCCCTCCATAGTTGATTACGGACTTAACAATTGGTATCAGAGCTTGCTGTTGACATATAAATAGTTGAAGATCGTAAAATCAATCCTTAATGGAAGACAAAGAAGAACCACATAATCCACAACTACCACCCCCATCCACATCACAGATTAGCAGCAACATGAGAAGGTATGAAGCCATCAAGGTGCCAATCTTGAAGATACATGAATATCCAATCTGGAAAGTCAGGATGGCTATGTGCTTGGAAGTCACAGATCCTGAATATCTAAGCAGGATTTATGATGGTCCTCATAAACCAATGAATGTAGTTGTTTCTATTGCAGGACAACCAGAAAAGATGGTTGAAAAAGAAAGGAAGGACTACACTCCTGAAGATCTTTCTTTTATTATGAAGGATGCTAAAGTCAGACCCATCTTGCAGAGAAGTCTTGATAGTGTTATGTCCAATAGGGTTATTAGATCTAAGAAAAAAAAATAAATATGGGACGCTTTAGAAGTAAAGTATCAAGGCACAACTGCTATGAAGAAAATGAGGACAGTACTTACTCAAGAATATGAGCACTTTGACTCAAGAGATAATAAGTCCTTAACTGAGGTCTATGACAGATTTTAGAAGCTGTTGAATGACATATCTCTTGTCAACAAGGAATATGATTTAGAGGACTCAAACTTGAAGTTTCTAGTTGCTCTCCCTAAAAAATGGGACTTTAAGGTTACATCAATAAGGGATAACTATCAACTTGATGACACACCTCTAGATGAGATCTATGGAATATTGAAAACTCATAACTCCCCTCGATCGTGAATCCATGTATAATGTGAAATAAATCTAATTGATTCTGATTAGTGTTCTTAAAAAATCATACTATTTTGAAACTTTTTTGTCAATAAGACGTGAATAAAACATGTCATCTTGTACAAATTTCTAAACTTCTCAATCCTAGTTTCCGACGAGTACTACGAGGATGACGATGTTGACACTAATTACTCTATTTGGTTTTAATACACAGTCTACTAAATTTATAGGTATAACAAATCAACTGTGAACACAATCAATCATGTAAATGGGTAATTCCTATGAAAGATTCTATGAAAGATTCTACTATCATACAAAATAAAGATCAATCAATCCAATCAAATTATTTACTAAAATTTTCTTTCCGTATCTAGTTGTATGGATGACAACGTATTTATACATTTATAAACATGTGTATAACTATTTTATTATTATTATCTTAATTAATAATGAATGGTTATGATTAAGTCTCATATGTCTTTTAATAGGGTTAGTATATACATATATATATATGTATATATATGTATATATATCTATACTATACTATTATAAGCAGAACACCTTCTATTTGGTAGTCGGTTGTTTGGTACAGTTGTTTGGTATGATAAATAACAACCGTCAGATTTAAAGTCAGATAGATGAGAACCGTTGGATGTAATAATAAATTATTATTATTATATTAATATTTCAACTGCTCTCATGGATTCAGGGTTCGAACCCCGTCAACAGCTTATTATATTTAAACTTTTATATTTTTTATTTTAACAATTTCTACAGGTTCAGGGCTCGAGTTTTGTGAACAACATATTATATAATATTATTTATTTTCAGTTAAGTCTCAAATTATCACAAACATCCTCTATTTGGTAGTCGATTGTTCGGTACAGTTGTTTGGTACGAGAAATAACAACCGTCAGATAGATGGGAACCGTTGGATGCAATAATAAAATAATATTATTTTAATATTTAAACTACTCTCCTTGATCCAGAGTTCGAACCCCGTCAACAGCTTATTATATTTAAACTTTTATATTATTTATTTTAACAATTTCCATAGATTGAGGGCTCGAGTCCCGTGAACAACATATTATAATATATTATTTATTTTCAGTCAAGTCTCAAATTATCACAAAATATTTAATATTATAACATATTATGTTCTTCAATTTATTTTTCAACTATTGAAACTATATATCAAAATATAATAATTTTAAGATATATTTATATTATTAAAAATTATTCAAGTGTTAACAGCAATCCGTGCATCGCACGGGTGATAGACTAGTGTATATATATATATATATATTCACAACAGTTTGAGTACTCGGTACAATGTATATATTTTAAAAGTTAAGATATACATGTGTATGTTTAATATATTCTTTCTTGATACCACTTCATTATTATTTTATGATATTATAAACCTTCTATTCTTTGTGATATTTAAATTTTTTACACAATTTTATTGTGTAAGTTAAAAAATATAAATAATTTAAGAAGTTAATAATTTTAAACTTTTATATAATTTTATAGTGTACACATTAAAAATGTAGAAGTATAAAATGTGTAATATATTATGTACGTAAATATGCACTATCTTGTCATATTTTACGATAGAAGAGAAATGTGCCCTTTACTCGCACAACAAGTTTAATTTCAACATTTTTAGTTATTATACCTTTATTTTTCAATATGTCTAAACATTTTAATATTTTGAAAGTTTTAAATAAGTTGATTGTTCTTTTTAACATGAAGGTGATTGGTTGTTAACATCCTAATTTCTTTTTATATATATATATATATAACTGATCAAGATAATATAAGTTAATATTTTATTTAATTTGGCAATTACGGAATGACAACTTTTGCGTTGCGCATCGCGGGATAAACACCCTATATTACAAAAATAACAAAATATTGGAATAAAAATTATGTTCAACTTATTAATAAAAATAATTACAATTAAATAATTAAATGTTTTTGATAATTACAGAATGTTTTCCTCATTTTATAAATACTTTCATAATAATTGTTGTTGGGAGAAATTCCTAACAACACGAGTTCGGAGGTTGCTGGAATCACGGAGCAAATTATGTTGATTTGAGGCTATTTTCAAGAAGAACGCGAAGAACACGGGATGAAAATTGATGGATGTTATAGCTGATCTTGTTTGATGATTCTTAGAATGCCAGAGGAATATTGTTTATTCTCTCTTATTTCAAACTGTTGATCATCCGTAAACAAGAGGCCTACGTACCATTTTATAGGGGTTCAAGCTACACGTAGTTCTTGGAGGACAAGTTACCTAGACGGGCTAGGGTTTGACCCGGTCCATCAATGCCCAGGTTCATTGACCGTTGGATAGTTCGTAATAATCCCATATTATTCCATGGCCCAAGCCCAAATAGGCTCTAATAGGCTGTCATTGCATTAGGCGAAGATATCTCGTTGGTGAGGCATGAAAACACCTAGAGCCCCCACATGCGACCCCTTAGAGTCTGGTTAAGTGATGTGGACCCATAAATATATAAGTAGTGTTGACCTCGATGAGGTCCTTCCAAGCGTAATATAGTCCCGCTAGATTTCCATGATGTGCCCTAATAGGGTCATGTAGTCATAATGTGTTGTAATAATATTCCTTGTACAGTTGACATGTGATCATGGACTCTCACTTGTCTCTTCAAGTCTCTTAAAAATTTGAGGTGAGGACTCCCCTCCTGTTAATATGGGGACATGCTACCCCTCATAGTGATATGGTGGTAGGCCACCCCTTCTAGTAATATGGAGTCATGCATGATATGAGGAGAGGACTCCATCCTTAGTGATATGAGGAGAGGACTCCCCTCTTAGTGATATGAGGAGAGGACTCCCCTCTTAGTAGTATAAGGAGAGGACTCCCCTCTTGTTGAGAGGTGGACTTGATCCCTATCTTGTTGAGAGGTGAACATGACTCCCTTCCGGATTGAGAGGTGGACAAGACTCCAGTCTTGTTGAGAGGTGCACATGACCCCCTTACTGCTGGAGAGGCGGATAAGACTCACCTCCTAGTAAGAGGAGGTTGGGACTCACTTTCCTGTAAGAGGGTAGGACTCACCTCCTAGTAAGAGGTGGACATGCCCCCTTCCTGTTGGAGAGGCTGACATGACTCACCTCCTAGTAAGAGATGGACAGGCGTCACCTCCTAGTTAGAGGTGGACATGACTATCCTCCTTTATATATTCCCATGTGTCATCATGTGAAGTCTTGGTCAATATGCGATACATGGTCCCGATCCATATACAAATTAAGTGAGCTCTTCCATATTCATGAGCTTGTTTATTAAGCCCAATATTATTAATAATTCTTGTAATGGGCCTGTTTAGAGCCTATGTCCATATTTGGACATAACATCTACCCCTTGATTTTATGTTGTCATTATGAATGCAATGTGAAATCAAGAAAGTATTATTCATCCTTGAAGTAACGTATTGGAAAGGTCCAGTTACTACGTTGAATGTGCATCTAAACAGGAAGCCTTTCCGAGTGACCGCTAGGAGCCGAAGAGGTGAACCTTTATTGGGGGATCACCGCCAAATTATTGCTCAAACTGATTACCAAAGTAGGGCAAGGACTCTAGCCTTCTTTCATCTTCTTCTAATGTAGTAGCTCATACATAGGCCAATTTAAGGCTATTATGCGTGATTGACGTGAATTCTTGGTCTACTGATATTATGGATAATAACGTTGTGATCATAGAGCTCAACTTTGGGTCGGATCTTTTTCACATAAGCTCTACGCCGCAAACAGATTCTATATTGATTATTTCCAACTCCGGACTAGAGAATGAGGTTTACATCAAGGACTTGAGGAGGGATGTCCACAAGGCAACCAAAAAGTTGAATGATTTAGAGAGGTCTTGTGATTTTTAGGAGCACAATTTTGATCTCTTTCATACCGGTCTCATACCGTAAGATATTGGCTCTAAACTTGCTTAATATATGATGGTTGGTTGGCCTCGCATTATTGAAGATTGGCTATTAGAGAATAGAGCTTTATATCTTCGCCTTCTTGTAAAATATATGTTGCAAATAGGATCCTTATAAAATTATTTTATAGCTCTTATCGACCTCACATAGCGGACACTGTCCCTACCTTCATGACTCATGCAAGAAGGTGTTGCATCATAAGTGTTAGCCTCGAGAGACTCGAATTGCCTCGTGCTGATCATTATTTATTTTTAAAATTTTTCCAAGAGCTTTAAGATAACTGATTGAGTCTTCAAATAATTCTCCTTGCTGACAGATTGTCTTTAGCACATGTATTGAGATCGATTCATAATGTATGGACTTACGGACTGGCCCATCATCGATCGTCAGCGAGGTCAAGAAGTCTCATATTGCAAGATTCCAAATTTGCGGCCTCGTGTCACTAGATGTTGGCCTTGCCCTACAATCTTTAATAACATGCTGGAGGAGGTGTTTCGGTAGTACCACCACCCCTCGATTCCTTGTTATAATTAGAGATGCAACGAGGAATCAAAATATTGTAGTGCCCTTTTTGTGCTATTTGAGTTAACACCATATGTCCAACATTATCACGGCTCAATTGATCTCTTCAATGCTATCCCGGGGACATGAGGCCTCATCAACGCTACCACGGGGTGATTTCCACTAATGTCTTCATGTAATTTATTTATAAGTAAGTTCCTTCTAGTCTACTCACACACCTCAGTAGCGGTGTGTTGAAGCCTCCCTTGTAGAACGTTATCATAAATAACATAAAAGGTCATTTGTTACTTGATATTTCATGTTTCTATCCTATTATGGTAGATTCCCCATTTTGACATAGTCCCGGAGAGGGTCATCAATGTAGGCCCTTAGGTCGCCATCTCCATGGTGAGTTCATCAGACACGCTAGCCCTGACTTGAAATTTTATGAGAAAAATTTTCAAGTAGTATGGCCTCTCTCTGAGAGCCCAAATTTGCCAATGCATCTGCCTCTTGATTCTAATCCCTTGGGATGGGCTCCACCCTACCTTCATTGAAGAATTTGATGAGCCTTTCACAACAAATATGAGAAGTCACTAACAAGAAGTCATTGTAGACATTGAGATGAACCACCTTCATCTCCAGAGCTAGCTTTAGGTTGTTAATAAGAGCCTCATCAATATATAGGGCCCACAAGGGGCACATTTGACACGTTCTCCGGGGGTTCCACTCCTCTTAGGGTCGCCATGAGTTCCCTAGAGTCATCCTTAGAATGAGGCAGGAACTCAAGCATGAAGTTGGTCAATGCTTGACCCTTCAAAGTGCCTTCAAGCTAATATATCACATCAAAGTTCCCTAAATCCACAATTTACTTGAGGGGGGGGACCTAGGTATGCCTTGATTTTTGGGAAGCCTCTTCACACTCATGTCGCATCAATGCTACCCTGAGCATAAGAGTGTATCAACAGTCAATTCAAGTCTTCATAATAGTTCAAGTGTGGTGGGTTCCCCGAATCTTCTTCTAAATCCTGCCATTGATGAGGGACGGAGCTTCTTCCAGGAAAGTAAGGCTAGTGCACCTGTTAGAGTGGTGAGCTCGAATCCCTTGAATAGGTGAGCCCGAATCCCTTAAGTAGGTGAGCTTGAATCCTTTGGAGAGGTGAGCCTAAATCCTTTAGGGTGAGAAGAGCATGATTTTTTTTAGAGAGGTGAGCCTTATTTCTGCTGGTGAGAAGAGCTCGAATTACTGAAAAAGATCAGGAGAGCCTGAATTCTGCAAGAGCAAGCTGAAGTGCATAACTCATCAGTGCTACCCAGTTAAAAAAGACAGATAAGCGCTCTTAAACTTTATAGCATATAAAAATAACAACTCTCTTGGTCTAGAGTAGAGATAATTTCTACTGTATGTGGAGGGGGCGCTAGTTCTCCCTTTTATTTAGGGCGGCCTCTTTTCATCTGTTATCACCTGAGTTAGCATTCAATAGACTTATGAAGAAAATCATGATCGTAGGAGAAGCCTATTGGGGCCTCGCACCGCTGTACTCTATACTTTTCAACCTTACATGAGCATGCTGGCCTCGTTCTGTAATTAGTTCAGATGCTAGAACACAAGTAAAAACCGCCTAAACAAGAAATGCTATAAATTTAGAGAAAAAACCACATAATGTAGATAGGCCTCTCTAAGAATGGTTATCACCCAATAAAAACCGTGATAGTCGCCAAAGCAGGGGCCCCATTAAAAGGCTACCAAACCATGAAGAAGATCGGACCTGGCACAAATAAAGGGCCTTCTGGAGTGAGACAAACAAACCATAAAGACCTTGTTGGTCATTCAAGTAGGGGGGCCTCGCTGAGAGAGATCGTTACTCCATAAAGAAGAAGAGGCGTCATGTTAAGTGCATCGTATGAAGAGGCATCCAACGAGGGGGCATCTCACATAGAGGCATCTCATGCAGAGCGACCCGCTAAGGAACTCACGCAGAGGCATCCCACGAGGGGGCATCTCATGTAGAGGCATCTCATGTAGAGCGACCCGCTAAGGTGCTCGCGCAGAGACATCCCATAAGGGGGCATCTCATAAAGAGGCATTTCATGCAGAGAGGCCCACTAAGGCACTCACACAGAGGCATCCCACGAGGGGGAATCTCACGTAGAGGCATCTCATGCAGAGAGGCCCGCTAAGGCGCTCATGCAGAGGCATCCCACAATGGGGCATCTCATATAGAGGCATCTCCGTAGAGGGATCCCATGCAGAGCGACCAGCTAAGGTGTACACGCTGAGACATCCCAAGAGGGGGCATCTCATGTAGAGAGGCCCGTTAAGGCACTCACGTAGAGATATCTCACAAAGGGGCATCTCATGGAGAGACATGCCAAGAAGGTACATGCGATAGACGGCCGTCCTTGATGAAAGATCATATTGATGGTTGTCCCAAGGTCGACAACCTAATTAGATAAACGACCACCCCTTAATGAGCAACTTACTTCAGATGAGGTTGAATTATGATGGACAACACTCAAGTACTAGGGACCTCTTTCCTAAGAGGTTCAGGGTCGCACGCCCCTTCTTCTCAGGCCAGTGGTCTCCCGGTTGTCCTTATCTTCGCCTCTTGGATCGTTGCTAGCTCCGTTTTATGAAATCGAGACATCTTTCTCCCGTAGATGTCATATCCCCTCCTTCTAGCGCCAAATGTTGTTGGGAGAAATTCGTAACAACACGAGTTCGGAGGTTGCTGGAATCACAGAGCAAATTATGTTGATTTGAGGTTATTTTCATGAAGAACGCGAAGAATACGGGATAAAAATTGATGGATGTTATAGCTGATCTTGTTCGATGATTCTTAGAATGTTAGAAGAATAGTGTTTATTCTCTCTTATTTCAAACTGTTGATCATCCGTAAACGAGAGGCCTACGTACCCTTTTATAGGGGTTCAAGCTACACGTAGTTCTTGGAGGATAAGTTACCTAGATGGGCTAGGGTTTGGCCCGATCCATCAAAGCCCAGGTTCTTTGACCTTTGGATAGTTCGTAATAAGCCCATATTATTCCATGGCCCAAGCCCAATTAGGCTCTAATAGGCTGTCATTGCATAGGCGAAGATATCTCGTTGGTGAGGCACGGGAACACCTAGAGCCCTCACATGCGACCCCTTATAGTCTGGTCAAGTGATGTGTACCCAGAAATATATAAGTAGTGTTGACCTCGATGAGGTCCTTCCAAGCGTAATATAGTCCCGCTAGATTTTCATGATGTGCCCCAATAGGGTCATGAGTCATAAAGTGTTGTAATAATATTTCTTGTACAGTTGATATGTGATCGTGGACTCTCACTTGTCTTTTCAAGTCTCTTAAAAATATGAGGTGAGGACTCCCCTCCTGTTAATATGGGGACATGCTACCCCTGATAGGCCACCCCTTCTAGTAATATGGAGTCATGCATGATATGAGGAGATGACTCCCTCCTTAGTGATATGAGGAGACGACTCCCCTCTTAGTGATATAAGGAGAGGACTCCCCTCTTAGTGATATGAGGAGAGAACTCCCCTCTTAGTAGTATCAGGAGAGGACTCCCCTCTTGTTGAGAGGTGGATTTAATCCCTATCCTGTTGAGAGATGGACATGACTCCCTTCCCGATTGAGAGGTGGACATGACTCCAGTCTTTTTGAGAGGTGCATATGACCTCCTTACTGCTAGAGAGGCGGATAAGACTCGCCTCCTAATAAGAGGAGGGTATGACTCATTTCCTTGTAAGAGGAGGGCAGGACTCACCTCCTGGTAAGAGGTGGACATGCCCCCTTCCTGTTGGAGAGGCATATATGACTCACCTCCTAGCAAGAGATGGGCATGCGTCACCTCCTAGTTAGAGGTAGACATGACTATCTTCCTTTATATATTCCCACGTGTCATCATGTGAAGTCTTGGTCAACATGCGGTACATGGTCCCGATCCATATACAAATTAGCAGAACTTTTCCATATTGTTGAGCTTGTTTATTAAGCCCAATATTGTTAATAATTCTTGTAATGGGTCTGTTTAGAGCCCATGTCCATATTTGGGCATAACAATAATATTGGAAGGTTAGAAATTATTATTATTAAGTTAAACAATTCAAACTAATTTATATAGAGTAATCGTCTTAAAAAAATTAATACACTCATGTAATATGTTTAAGAAACATATCGAAAGAGCCCTCGGAATTTTTATACATTTAATAAAATATGCAACATGTATTTTAATATGTTTTTACTAACTGAATTAATCAGCCATATTCGAGAATTTTAAATCTCCGTTGCTGTGTGGCGCGGGTACAGCTCATCTTAAAATCTGTTTATTATGTCAAAATACATAAAAAACTATCATTTTTTTATTAGAAATAATTTATTTTTAAACTATATTATTTGATGTAAAATACAAAATTCTTCATTTATTCTATTTATCATTATTATTAAATAATTCTTTGAACTGCCGTATAATCTAGGAAAAAAACAATAATAATAAGAGGATAAATACGGGGAGTAGTGAAGTCCGGTGAGAAACCTAGGGAAGATTGTTTCATTAAAAAAACTCCTAAAACCCTAAGCTCCGCAGCAGCCAAGAAAGTTTTGAAACAATGTCAAACAGAAATACGCTGGTTGTTGAATCTGAAGATGATTCTCATTCTGAGTCTGATTCGATTTTTATAGTTGAAACTGTTTCTGATTCTGATTATTCAAAATCTGATTCTGTTTTTGTAGTTGAAAATATTGTTTCTGAATCTGATTTAGAAGTTAAAGCGGTTAATTCTAAGCGCCGTATCGAGAACAAGTTTTGCATGAATAAGAAGATTAAGGTCTCTAATGCACAGAGAGTTCGAAAAGGGAATGAAAAGCATGGTCAGAAAGAAGAGAAGAAGAGTGTTATGTACTGGAAAGACGAAGATGAGAATGTGTTATTGCGTGCAATTAATGATTACGTGAAAAAGTCCGGTAATGATGTTTATTCTAACATGGATGCTTTTCATGACCTTGTAAAGAATTCGTTTTCGGACAATGTTTCAAAAGATCAGGTGTATTACAAGATTAAGAGGTTGAAGAGGAAGTTTCGTACCAACATTGAAATATTGAATGATGGTGGGGAACCTGCATTTTCGCGACATGAATAAATGTTGTTTGCGCTTTCAAAAAATATTTGGGGCAACAATGTTGACAAGGTAAAGAGTAGAAAGTTGAAATATGATACAAGCATGAAGGAAGTTAAGGATGAAGTTACGGAGCACGAGAAGAAAGACTGTTGGTCATTGTATCCACTGTTGTGTGCCTCTATCGAAGAAGAGGTATCTTGTTATTTTACTAAGAATATATTGGATATAAAACAATTCGTCAAGGCCACGATTAGAGGAATCGGGAAAGACAAGGCAATCGAACTAGAAGATGGATGGAATGCTATTCACGTGATGTCTGTTCAGCTTTATGCCAAGAGGAAAGATTTAATCAATAAGCAAGCTCAAGCTATGTTGGATTCACTTGAGTTTGTTTAATATTTATGGATGAGGTAGTGGTGTGTCTTAGTATTTATGATGCATTTTGTATGGAGTTTGTCATGATGAGGGCATTTCTTTTATTTTGTTACTATCGTGCTATTTGGCAAGTGCTCAAAATGTTTATGGTTGTGCGGGAATATCTTAAATAGGCATCATTGTAGTACAAGACTGTCAATGCCAGTAAAATGTTAATGAAAGGGCATTAGATGTAACTGAAATTCTGATTATCTGTACTTGGTTGATAATGAAACAACTTGCTAAATCAATGAACTTCTGTCTAAAAGTGATGCTTAAACATCCCGTGTGCATCTTGTTAGTTTGGAAATGATGGAGTAAACTAGATATTATCTTTCATGGAATTGTTCTGACTGTTTATACTTGCTTTTGGTAGATTGGGCTCAGATGGAAAACAGGAAAGGAAGTAATATGTGGAAAAGGTACATTATTATTTAGTACTATCCAAGAATGCTACTTCGCATGTTTCAAAGTATCGGATGATGTCTAGCATCTCCTTTATATTGAATGGTATATCGTTAAAATGTCAGAGCTTACTAAGATATAGGGCTCTAGCAATATTGCCCGCGCTCCTTTAATGGAATTTGAGGATTTAAGCCTTGTTAGAAGAAAATCGGGTGTGGGTACTAGCATAGTGATAGTCTCTAAATAGAAAAGAAAATGTGTATTATCACCGTTGCCGTTGTTCTCTGTGTGCTTAAACGTAATTCAAGAGTGTGAGTGGGGTAGTGAGTGCAAGTTTTATTTGAGACGGTACTGGACATTTCAAGTGCTTTTGAGCTTTGCACCTTCCATTTTTGTATTGAAATGCAGAAATTCCCGGTATCGTTAGATAATGATTTGGTAGTCTGGATGTCTCTCATAATTGTGGATGGCGCATTGCTCTTCTCACCTTGCAATTTTGTGACAGTAGAACACATGCGAAAATTGAATGTTCCCTTTATGACAATTATAGTTTAGTTCTCCAACTACAGTGGTTCCAATCAAACTTTTTAATTGTTGATGATTTATATGGTATATGTACACGCGAGTATCATAATTCCTGATGGGGGACACTCAGGGAACTGAAGACGTATCTACGGCTTGCTACTAGCTGGTATTGGGTGGGAATGAGAAAAGACACAGCTACACATGTCCAGAATTGTACCGTGTGCCAGCAACAAAAACTATCACAACAGTCCCCAGCCGGGCTTCTTCAACCACTACAAATCCCATCAATGGTATGGGAAGATATCTCCATTGATTTTATTGAAGGGTTACCTCTATCACAAGGTGTTAATACAATTTTTGCAGTGCTTGATCGTTTTTCAAAATATGCTCATTTTATTTGTTTACGACATCCTTTTGATGCCTTCACTGTGGCTTCAACTTTCATTCGCGAAGTGGTCAAACTGCATGGGTTCCCAGCTTCCATTATCTCCGATCATGACCGCATCTTCTTCAGTACCTTTTGGAAGGAGATTTTTAAGTTTCGTGGGACAAACTTGAAGAAAAACACATCCTACCATCCTCAAACGGATGGCCAGACGGAGATTGTGAACAAAACACTCGAAACTTATCTCCGTTGTTTTGTTAACAACAAACCGAAGTCGTGGGCAAAATGGTTATCATGGGATGAATTCTCAATAATACTGCACCACACTGCTCCACTAAACTCGGAAGAAATGTTACAGGAGCGTGATGCTTTGTTAGATGAGCTGCAATTCAACCTAATTAATGTTGGAAACGTGTATGGGCTTCTATTTATTTTGTTAACTCAAACACAGTGTATAAATATATTACTGGTGATGATACAAATAGAATACAACAGACTTCTTATTTCAACAAGGAATAATAAAGCTACAACTTATGTATTTCTTACAACAAGACTTCTGCCTTATCTCTCTCTATTCTATTTTAGCTTCAGCTTTTTTTCACTCGGTGTACTTTTTTTTACAAGTCTGTTGGAAAGTTCTATTTATAGACATGCAGAGGATTATATCATTGCTTACCTAATTTAACTTGCTGATCTAAACCATTACATAAGCTATATTTAATACTAGCCTACTATATTGTCTGATGACCAGCCTTATTTCCAGCAACTAGGTGTTGTATTTTCTCCATAAACTTTGACCTGCATGAAGCCTGCATATGTGTTCAGTGTGTTTTCTTATGTTTACATTTGAACTGTGTATTGTATTTTGCATAGCCCACCTTTTTTCTTGGCCTTCATAAAAACACAGCTGCATGGTGATCATATCTATTACACACGTATTTGACTTGCAAGATTAAACTCCATATAGCTGGCTGGCGGTTGCTTTCTTCTTCATTTCCCCATGTACGTACAACTACCTTTGTCAATATTTGTGATACTTTATAATTATTTGCATACTCCAGCTAATACACCAGCTGAAATTTTATTTCTTCTAGCTACTATTTATTTTTATAAGCTGTTGCAGCCTTTGTTGACCGTAGAGTTTGAATTCTAACACTCCCCCTCAAACTCGATCTTGCATCCCGAGTTTATTTTTCATTTTCTGAAATATTTCCGGCTTCAATGGCTTCGTAAAAATATCCGCTAAATTTTCTTCGATTCTGTAGTGTGCTAGTTCCACAATTTTCTCGTTCACCTGTTCTCGAATAAAATGATATTTTATATTGATGTGCTTACTCCAACTGTGCGACACAGGATTTTTCGCGAGAGAAATAGCGGATTTATTATCCACATAAATTTTAACCGGTTCTTCCTTGACAATATTTAACTCGCCCAAAATATAGTCTAACCACATAGCTTGACAGGCGCACGCTGCTGCTGCAATATACTCCGCCTCACATGTTGAGAGAGCAACCGTCTGTTGCTTCTTTGATGACCATGAAAATATCGCGGAACCGATATGAAAAGCATATCCCGAAGTGCTTTTCCCGTCATCCAAGTCACCACCATAATCACTATCTGAGTAGCCAACTAATTTTGAATCTTGAGAATACGTGTAAAATAAACCATGATCAAGTGTACCTTTTATGTACCTCAAAATCCTTTTAGCTGCCATGAAGTGATCTTACTTCGGTTTTTCCATGTACCTACTAACCAATCCAACTGCATACATTATATCTGGACGAGTAAAAGTTAGGTACCTCAGACTTCCAACCAAACTTTTGAATAATGTCAGATTTACCGACTCCCTTATTGAATCAACTCTGAGCTTTATGCTCGGTTCTGCTGGCGTGCTCACTGACTTGCATTCTTCCATTCTGAACTTCTTTAAAATCTGCTCCGCATATTTTTTCTGAGACATAAAAATCCCATCTCTGTTTTGCTTCACCTCGACTCCAAGAAAGTAAGACATTTGACCAATATCTGTCATCTCAAATTCGTTAGTCATAACCTTCTTAAAATCGTTGAACATACCAGGGTTATTTCCGGTAAAGATCATGTCGTCCACATACAAGCACACGATCATAATATCGCCCCCTGAATTTATCTTCATAAAGAGGGCATGCTCGTATGGACTTTTCACGAAACCATACCTCTGAAAATATTCATCAACTCGCGTGTTCCATGCTCGCGGAGCTTGCTTCAAACCATATAAAGCTTTCTTCAGCCTATAGACTTTGTTCTCCCGGCCTTTCTGAATATATCCCGGAGGCTGCTCAATATAGACTTCTTCTTCAAGATAACCATTCAGAAATGCTGACTTGACATCCATCTGAAATATCTTCCACTGGTTCTGAGCTGCAATTGCTGTCAGAAGTCGTATGGTATCAACTCTTACAACTGGAGCGAATACCTCGTCATAGGCAATGCCATATCTCTGCTTGTAGCCTTTAGCCACCAACCTCGCCTTGTATTTCTCCACTTCTCCATCTTGATTCGTCTTGGTTTTATAGACCCACTTGACACCAATTGCTTTGTGTCCTTCTGGAAGATCTGTGAGCTCCCATGTATCATTCTTCTTGATTGCGCCAATTTCTTCATCCATGGCTTTGTTCCATTTGCTTTCTTCAGAAGCTTCTTCAAATGTAACTAGATCACATTCAGCCATTAAGAAAAATAAAGAATAATCAAAGGATGTTTGTACCAGACTTGTTGCTTCATAAATATTATCCAGACTTCGCATCTTTCTCGGTGCTCCCCCTGAACTACTGCTTTCTCCCGTGGATGGTGTCGATCCAGGAGTTTGTTGATTTGGACTTGGTGTAGGAGTTTGATCATCGTCATCTTCAATGTTTTGGTTATCACCGTCATCATCATCACCATTGAAAAATAAACCAGCAACTTTTCTTTCATCCTCGCTCCATCTCCAGTAATCAGATTCATCAAACTCAACATCTCGAGAAATGATTAATTTCTTCGTTAGGGGATTGTAGAGTCTGTACGCCTTGCTTCTTTTGTCATATCCGGTAAAAATACACTTTTCGCCTTCGTCATCCAGCTTCTTTCTTTTTTGATCGGGAATATGGGCATAATCAATACACCCAAAAATTCTGAGATGCCCGACTGTTGGTTTGCTACCACTCCATGCTTCATTCGGAGTTTTATTTCTGACACTTTTTGTTGGACAGCCATTCAACAAATAAACTGCACATTGAACGGCTTCCGCCCAAAAAGTTCTTGGAAAGTGTTTTGCTTTCACCATACTCCTTGCCATATCAAGAATAGTGCGATTCTTCCTTTCTGCAACGCCATTTTGTTGAGGAGTGTAGGCCATTGTTAACTGATGATTGATTCTTTGTGCTCTACAAAAGCTTCTAAACAGATTAGAAGTATACTCGCCTCCTCTGTCTGATCTGAGTACCTTCAAATAATGACCACTTTGCTTTTCTGTCAGTGCTTTGAACTCCTTGAATTTATCAAGAGCCTTCGACTTTTCTTTGATGATATACACCCAACTTTTCCTGCTAAAATCATCAATAAAAGTTAGATAATACCTATTACCTCCAAGTGATGGAATATCAAATGGACCAGCTATATCTGTGTGAACAATCTCCAATGGCCTCCTGGCTCTCCATGATTTTCCAATGGGCAAACTTTCTCTGTGTTGCTTCCCCTTAACACACGCTTCACACAAATTTTCTGGTTCGTTGATTTCTGGCAAACCGTCCACAATCTTTGTCTTTGACAATAATTTTAAGCCAGAAAATCCAAGATGACCAAATCTTAAATTCCATAACTACGAGTCATTTTTAATGACTGATGTTAAGCACTTCTGCTCTTTTGTTTGCATATCAAGCGTAAACAAACGATTCTTTAACATCTCCACATTTGCAATTAATTCCCGAGCTTGATTTCTGATAATGAGGGAATTGTCCTGCATCTGTATATTATATCCTTTCTCCACAAGCTGGCCAAGACTGATAATATTATTTTTCAATGCAGTAATATAATAAACATCATTTATATATTTCTTTTCACCTTTCTTTGAGATGATCGTGACAGTACCTTTTCCTTTCACCGGAATTTTTGACGAGTCACCAAAAGTAACTTCTCCGCTGATGGTGTCGTCTATCTCCGTGAATAATTCCTTGTGACCAGTCATGTGATTACTGGCCCCTGAGTCAAGATACCAAACATTCTTCTCGCTTTCCTCGTCTCCTTTGTAAGTGAGGAACATAGCAGTGCCAACACTTTTGTCTTCTTTTGCTGCTGCAAACTGACTTCTTTCTTCCACCTTTGGTGCTCTACCCTCATAACTGAAATGACCATATTTATTACAGTTATAGCACTGATATTGAGACTTATCACCTCATTGTTGATATCCGCCTCGTCCTCGGCCTCTGAAATTTTGACCACGACCAGATGGATGATACCCTTCAGAATCCTGGCCTCTATTGAAGGACTGCCTTCCTCGTCCTCGTCCACCACGATAGCCACCTCTAAAGCCACCTCTTCCACGTGCAGAACTGCTACTTCCAGAACTGTCACCAATAGACACCTTAATTTGCAACGCCTTTTCCAAATGGCTTGCATCATCATACTGGTTCATCCACTGCTCATGAGCTTGAAGTGAACCTACGAGCTCATCAATAGAAATTGTGGACAAGTCCTTTGCTTCCTCGATAGAAGTAACAACGTAATCAAATTTCCTCGTCAACGAACAGAGTAATTTTTCCATCACCCGAACATCATCGAGACTTTCACCATTTCTTTTCATCTCGTTTGTCACGGCTTTCAAGCGCGTAACAAATTCACCAATATTTTCTGAATTCTTCATCTTTAAATTTTCAAATTCCCCGCGTAACACCTGGAGCCGCACCTTTTTGACTTTTTCGACTCCTTGGAATGATTTTTGCAGAATCTCCCATGCTTCTTTCGCCATTTTTGCATTTGAAATTTTTTCAAAGGTTGATTCGTCAACTCCTTGAATAATTGTATATAACGCCTTTTTATCTTTTTTATGGGTCTCTTTAAAAATCATCTTCTCCGCATTTGAAAGGGCCGCTTCAGTGGTAGCATCTACGGGCTCGTCATAACCACTTTCAACAATATTCCAATTATCGTATCAACCGAGTAACACCTTCATTTAGATACTCTAGTTCCCGTAATTTGTTGCCATCAATTTCGGGATTTGTGGTTGCACCATCGTCGCCATTTTTCACGAACGGAACCTTAGCTCTGATACCACTTGTTGGAAACGTGTATGGGCTTCTATTTATTTTGTTAACTCAAACACAATGTATAAATATATTGCTGGTGATGATACAAATAAAATGCAACAGACTTCTTATTTCAACAAGGAATAATAAAGCTACAGCTTCTGTATTTCTTACAACAAGACTTCTGCCTTATCTCTCTCTATTCTATTTTAGCTTCAGCTTTTTTTCACTTGGTGTACTTTTTTTTACAAGTCTGTTGGAAAGTTCTATTTATAGACATGCAGAGGATTATATCATTGCTTACCTAATTTAACTTGCTGATCTAAACCATTACATAAGCTATATTTAATACTAGCCTACTATATTGTCTGATGACCAGCCTTATTTCCAGCAACTAGGTGTTGTATTTTCTCCATAAACTTTGACCTGCATGAAGCCTGCATATGTGTTCATGTGTGTTTTCTTATGTTTACATTTGAACCGTGTCTTGTATTTTGCATAGCCCACTTTTTTTCTTGGCCTTCATAAGAACACAGCTGCATGGTGATCATATCTACTACACACGTATTTGACTTGCAAGATTAAACTCCATATAGCTGGCTGGCGGTTGCTTTCTTCTTCATATCCCCATCTATGTACAGCTACCTTTGTCAACATTTGTGATACTTTATAATTATTTGCATACTCCAACTAATACACCTGCTGAATTTTTATTTCTTCTAGCTACTATTTACTTTTATAAGCTGTTGCAGCCTTTGTTGACCGGAGAGTTTGAATTCTAACACTCCCCCTCAAACTCGATCTTGCATCCCGAGTTTATTTTTCATTTTCTGAAATATTTCCGGCTTCAATGGCTTCGTAAAAATATCCGCTAAATTTTCTTCGGTTCTGTAGTGTGCTAGTTCCACAATTTTCTCGTTCACCTGTTCTCGAATAAAATGATATTTTATATTGATGTGCTTACTCCGACTGTGCGACACAGGATTTTTCGCGAGAGAAATAGCGGATTTATTATCCACATAAATTTTAACCGGTTCTTCCTTGACAAGATTTAACTCGCCCAAAATATAGCCTAACCACATAGCTTGACAGGTGCACGCTGCTGCTGCAATATACTCCGCCTCACATGTTGAGAGAGCAACCGTCTGTTGCTTCTTTGATGACCATGAAAATATCGCGGAACCGATATGAAAAACATATCCCGAAGTGCTTTTCCCGTCATCCAAGTCACCACCATAATCACTGTCTGAGTAGCCAACTAATTTTGAATCTTGAGAATACGTGTAAAATAAACCATGATCAAGTGTACCTTTTATGTACCTCAAAATCCTTTTAGCTGCCATGAAGTGATCTTGCTTCGGTTTTTCCATGTACCTACTAACCAATCCAACTGCATACATTATATCTGGACGAGTAAAAGTTAGGTACCTCAGACTTCCAACCAAACTTTTGAACAATGTCAGATTTACCGACTCCCTTATTGAATCAACTCTGAGCTTTATGCTCGGTTCTGCTGGCGTGCTCACTGACTTGCATTCTTCCATTCTGAACTTCTTTAAAATCTGCTCCGCATATTTTTTCTGAGACATAAAAATCCCATCTCTGTTTTGCTTCACCTCGACTCCAAGAAAGTAAGACATTTGACCAATATCTGTCATCTCAAATTCGTTAGTCATAACCTTCTTAAAATCGTTGAACATACCAGGGTTATTTCCGGTAAAGATCATGTCGTCCACATACAAGCACACGATCATAATATCGCCCCCTGAATTTGTCTTCGTATAGAGGGCATGCTCGTATGGACTTTTCCCGAAACCATGTCTCTGAAAATATTCATCAACTTGCGTGTTCCATGCTCGCGGAGCTTGCTTCAAACCATATAAAGCTTTCTTCAGCCTATAGACTTTGTTCTCCCGGCCTTTCTGAATATATCCCGGAGGCTGCTCAATATAGACTTCTTCTTCAAGATAACCATTCAGAAATGTTGACTTGACATCCATCTGAAATATCTTCCACTGGTTCTGAGCTGCAATTGCTGTCAGAAGTCGTATGGTATCAACTCTTGCAACTGGAGCGAATACCTCGTCATAGGCAATGCCATATCTCTGCTTGTAGCCTTTAGCCACCAACCTCGCCTTGTATTTCTCCACTTCTCCATCTTGATTCGTCTTGGTTTTATAGACCCACTTGACACCAATTGCTTTGTGTCCTTCTGGAAGATCTGTGAGCTCCCATATATCATTCTTCTTGATTGCGCCAATTTCTTCATCCATGGCTTTGTTCCATTTGCTTTCTTCAGAAACTTCTTCAAATGTAACTAGATCACATTCATCCATTAAGCAAAATAAGGAATAATCAAAGGATGTTTGTACCGGACTTGTTGCTTCATAAATATTATCCAGACTCCGCATCTTTCTCGGTGCTCCCCCTGAACTACTGCTTTCTCCCGTGGATGGTTTCGATCCAGGAGTTTGTTGATTTGGACTTGGTGGAGGAGTTTGATCATCGTCATCTTCAATGTTTTGGTTATCACCGTCATCGTCATCACCATTAAAAAATAAACCAGCAACTTTTCTTTCATCCTCGCTCCATCTCCATTAATCAGATTCATCAAACTCAACATCTCGAGAAATGATTAATTTCTTCGTTAGGGGATTGTAGAGTCTGTACGCCTTGCTTCTTTTGTCATATCCGGTAAAAATACACTTTTCGCCTTTGTCATCCAGCTTCTTTCTTTTTTGATCGGGAATATGGGCATAAACAATACATCCAAAAATTCTGAGATGCCCAACTGTTGGTTTGCTACCACTCCATGCTTCATTCAGAGTTTTGTTTCTGACACTTTTTGTTGGACAACCATTCAACAAATAAACTGCACATTGAATGGCTTCAGCCCAAAAAGTTCTTGGCAAGTGTTTTGCTTTCACCATACTCCTTGCCGTATCAAGAATAATGCGATTCTTTCTTTCTGCAACGCCATTTTGTTGAGGAGTATAGGCCATTGTTAACTGATGATTGATTCCTTGTGCTCTACAAAAGCTTCTAAACAGATTAGAAGTATACTCGCCTCCTCTGTCTGATCTGAGTACCTTCAAATAATGACCACTTTGCTTTTCTGCCAGTGCTTTGAACTCCTTGAATTTATCAAGAGCCTTCGACTTTTCTTTGATGATATACACCCAACTTTTCCTGATAAAATCATCAATAAAAGTTAGGTAATACCTATTACCTCCAAGTGATGGAATATCAAATGGACCAGCTATATCTGTGTGAACAATCTCCAATGGCCTCCTGGCTCTCCATGATTTTCCAATGGGAAAACTTTCTCTGTGTTGCTTCCCCTTGACACACGCTTCACACAAATTTTCTGGTTCGTTGATTTCTAGCAAACCGTCCACCATCTTTGTCTTTGACAATAATTTTAAGCCAGAAAATCCAAGATGACCAAATCTTAAATTCCATAACCACGAGTCATTTTTAATGACTGATGTTAAGCACTTCTACACTTTTGTTTGCATATCAAGCGTAAACAAACGATTCTTTGACATCTCCACATTTGCAATTAATTCCCGAGCTTGATTTCTGATAATGAGGGAATTGTCCTGTATCTGTATATTATATCCTTTCTCCACAAGCTGGCCAAGACTGATAATATTATTTTTCAATGCAGTAATATAATAAACATCATTTATATATTTATTTTCACCTTTCTTTGACATGATCGTGACGGTACCTTTTCCTTTCACCAGAATTTTTGACAAGTCACCAAAAGTAACTTCTCCGCTGATGGTGTCGTCTATCTCCGTGAATAATTCCTTGTGACCAGTCATGTGATTACTGGCCCCTGAGTCAAGATACCAAACATTCTTCTTGCTTTCCTCGTCTCCTTTGTAAGTGAGGAACATAGCAGTGCCAACACCTTTGTCTTCTTTTGCTGCTGCAAAATGACTTCTTTCTTCCACCTTTGGTGCTCTACCCTCATAACTGAAATGACCATATTTATTACAGTTATAGAACTGATATTGAGACTTATCACCTCATTGTTGATATCCGCCTCGTCCTCGGCCTCTGAAATTTTGACCACGACCAGATGGATGATACCCTTCAGAATCCTGGCCTCTATTGAAGGACTGCCTTCCTCGTCCTCGTCCACCACGGTAGCCACCTATAAAGCCACCTCTTCCACGTGCAGAACTGCTACTGCCAGAACTGTCACCAATAGACACCTTACTTTGCAACGCCTTTTCCAAATGGCTTGCATCATCATACTGGTTCATCCGCTGCTCATGAGCTTGAAGTGAACCTACGAGCTCATCAATAGAAATTGTGGACAAGTCCTTTGATTCCTCGATAGAAGTAACAACGTAATCAAATTTCCTCGTCAACAAACGGAGTAATTTTTCCATCACCCGAACATCATCGAGACTTTCACCATTTCTTTTCATCTCGTTTGTCACGGCTTTCAAGCGCGTAACAAATTCACCAATATTTTCTGAATTCTTCATCTTTAAATTTTCAAATTCCCCGCGTAACACTTGGAGCCGCACCTTTTTGACTTTTTCGACTCCTTGGAATGATTTTTGCAGAATCTCCCATGCTTCTTTCACCATTTTTGCATCTGAAATTTTTTCAAAGGTTGACTTGTCAACTCCTTGAATAATTGTATATAACGCTTTTTTATCTTTTTTCCGGGTCTCTTTAAAAATCATCTTCTCCGCATTTGAAAGGGTCGCTTCAGTGGTAGCATCTACGGGCTCGTCATAACCACTTTCAACAATATCCCAATTATCGTATCAACCGAGTAACACCTTTATTTAGATACTCCAGTTCCCGTAATTTGTTGCCGTCAATTTCGGGATTTGTGGTTGCACCATCGTCGCCATTTTTCACGAACGGAACCTTAGCTCTGATACCACTTGTTGGAAACGTGTATGGGCTTCTATTTATTTTGTTAACTCAAACACAGTGTATAAATATATTGCTGGTGGTGATACAAATAGAATGCAACAGGCTTCTTATTTCAACAAGGAATAATAAAGCTACAGCTTCTATATTTCTTACAACAAGACTTCTGCCTTATCTCTCTCTATTCTATTTTAGCTTCAGATTTTTTTCACTTGGTGTACTTTTTTTTACAAGTCTGTTGGAAAGTTCTATTTATAGACATGCAGAGGATTATATCATTGCTTACCTAATTTAACTTGCTGATCTAAACCATTACATAAGCTATATTTAATACTAGCCTACTATATTGCCTGATGACCAGCCTTATTTCCAGCAACTAGGTGTTGTATTTTCTCCAGAAACTTTTACCTGCATGAAGCCTGCATATGTGTTCAGTGTGTTTTCTTATGTTTACATTTGAACCGTGTCTTGTATTTTGCATAGCCCACTTTTTTTCTTGGCCTTCATAAGAACACAGCTGCATGGTGATCATATCTACTACACACGTATTTGACTTGGAAGATTAAACTCCATATAGCTGGCTGGCGATTGCTTTCTTCTTCATTTCCCCATGTATGTACAGCTACCTTTGTCAACATTTGTGATACTTTATAATTATTTGCATACTCCAGCTAATACACCTGCTGAATTTTTATTTCTTCTAGCTACTATTTATTTTTATAAGCTGTTGCAGCCTTTGTTGACCGGAGAGTTTGAATTCTAACAATTAAAGCAAAACAAATAATGAAGAATACTGCGGACTCTAATCGTCGAGATGTCGAATTTGTCATGGATGATTTTATGTATTTAAAACTCCATCCTTATCGATAAAAGTCATTAGCAAGCAGGCCATATGAGAAGCTAGCCCCATGGTTTTATGGGCCATTTTGAGTTTTGCAGAAAATTGGCAGAGTGGCCTATAGATTGGAGTTGCTAGCTTCGGATAAAATACACCATGTATTTTACGTATCCCAGCTAAAGAAATTCATTGAGCAATCTGCCACTCCAGCTTTGCTACCACCACAGTTATCAGCTGATATGGAATTACTGGTCGAGCCGGAAGAACTGTTAGATGTCAAGAAAGTTAAAGAGGGAGGAACGATAACGTTGGAGGCTTTGATCAAGTGGAAAGGATTACCGATTGTGGAAGCTACTTGGGAAGATGTTTCTACTATCAATCACCAGTTCCCTGACTTCCACCTTGAGGACAAGGTGACATTTTGGGGGCGAGGTAATGTAATGCATCAGGGTAATTCAGGAAATTTATTAACGTACTCAAGAAAAAGAGGAAAGAGCAAAATAGTCATAACATTTGTTGGCAAGTAAGTAAAGTCAGCAGCATGGTCAAAGGGCAAAAAGGGAAACAACAAAAGAGTAAAGAGGGGGATGGATAAAAGGGAGAAAATATCTTTTAGGGTTGCATCTACAGAATTGAGTTGTAATTGAAATTTTAAACAATGGAGAGCCCTGGCCTCTAGAATGTCAGTTTATCATTTTCCATTAATTGAATACTTTATGATTCAACACAGTAATTAGTGATTGTGATTATTTGTTCAAGTTTTCTATTACAGGCACCTCTAGTTCTTCTGCAGTGCCTCGAGTGGTCTTACTCTTATATTGGATTTAGGATATTCTCCTCATCTTTTTAACGTGACACTAAATAGGCTGTTTGACTTATATTCTCTTTGTTCATTTTCTAAATTAATTTAAGTCATGTTTCCTGGACTCTACTCAATATATCCAACATTTATATATGTTATATTGTTGAACTCAACTATATTTTAAAAATTTTGTACTTTCTTAGCCCAAAGTGAAGTGGAATGTGGAGGGCCCATCTATGTATGAGACACCGGCTGAAATATACACTTATAGTAACATTTGATTCAAGTTAATAAATGTCTTTTTTGGTGTTCTCTACATAAATACAATGTAAGAGCATCAACCATTGAATCCCTCATTTGATTGACAACTTAGTTAAATTTGGTTTTTTGAAAATTAACTATGAAGGATAATAAATCTTAACAATTCTAATCATTTTTGCTAATTTAGGCACCCTTGAAGAGTACCAGCTGTTAGGCACAAAACATGCGCTAAATAATTCACGCAAGTATACGCGTTCGCAAGTAATATAGAATGATTTCTAGTTCGTTCCCACAGAGACTCTGATTAATTATATCTAATTAACACTTACACACCACTGTATGATTATTCTTCAATGTCAAGACAATAACAATTAAGGTTGGTTAACTAATAATTAATACGAGAATTAAACACTTGAATTAACAGTATTAAACACACATGAGATCCTAACTTCATTACTTCTTCATTCAATTGTTATTGTTATTACCCTTAGCATGTAATGGTGATGATATTAATCGAACAACATGAAACTAATAAACGCCAACTTTCGTTGTACGAATATCATTCTATCAAGCATCCACAATTAAGATAGAAGTTGAATAGACATCAATTATGTTGAGACCCTATATGTCTACAGAATTTGACAACATAACGATTTAAGCGCAAGTTATTTATAATGATTATACAGTGCAAGTAAAATGGTTAGAGTTACCCATTAATCATGCATATAATACATGAACCTATGCTAGCATGGCAAGTTCTAAATCTCAAGATTCATTGTTGCTTCACAAGAGATTAACAGGCTATCTTACATGTTCGCGACACACATAAGACGAAAAGCACAACCTATGCTAGATATCATATAATCACCATATACCAAAGTATTAAACAATTAACTAAAGAAATCCATAGTAAATCTGCTAGGATCCCATGATCACGATTTGCCCATAATAGAACTCATCGTCACCATGGGTTCATATGAAAACATGATAATAACACAACAATATAAAGATTAAAAATACTTAATAAATAATAAAGTACGTTACAAGAGTATTAAGGTTCAAAGCATAAAGAAACTAGCATCCACTGTTACAATGAATTAAAAGAATCACAAGATAAACGTATGCTTCCTCTTCTTCTTTGTTGCGTGCTAAAACGGTCTTCTCGATCTTCTTGCCTTCGCTCTCGATAAAGAAAACGTCTTCCAATAAGGTTTATCTAATAACCCAAAAGAACCAGCGTCAACAGACGCTCAATCGTACTCGAATTACAAAATCCAGATTCTAATTTTCCGCACACAGGAGGCCGCCTGCATCCTCCACGCGGGCGCCTTCTAGCAGGCGGTCGTCTGCTCCCATCAGGAGGGCGCCTGCAACCTTTCTGGAAAAATCCTTGGTTTGCTTCTATTTTTGCTGATTTCTTCGCTCATCATCCCTAGAATGATCCCAAGCACTTCCTTAAGCTTATTTTGATGAAATCTACTTATCTAAGCAAGTTATACCTTGAAATGCAAAAACACTCGAAAACACGTCAAATACACAAAATACTCGAGTTCAAGACACCAATTCAAGCCATTATGAGACGCTCTAAGTGGTATAAAATGTCACTTATCACAGCCCCAAACTTAAATCGATGCTTGTCCTCAAGCGTCACAGACTCAAACTCAAAATAAAACATGCATAAATGCAAACTATATGAATGCAAAGATCCCCATCGCGATGACAAAACCAACCAACACATGACATATCAACAAATGCAATTAGGCGACTAAAGATCTATTAAATCCCGTAAGCTAATATACAACTAGAACGTGGTGTGTGCGAATGCTTAATAGATATGCTTCGAAACTAGATCAATCACCATAACTTAATTATCCTCAAGGCAATCACAAGCTTATACGAAGTATATATTTTAGACACAAAATGACTGATAACACTTCAAGATTATTGGAGTTTATTACTGAATCATGCTTTTATTCAACACATAAATAAATGCTTATTTGATCGTGCAATGAGTGAGGTCCACAAAAGACTTATGCAATGGTACCCATTTAGCGAGCGTTAGGTTAGCGGATCCCAGACTATAAAAGGCTTAGGTCACTAGGCACAAAGTCCCCTAAGAACTTAATAACTCGAATAACAAAGAGCCCACTCGTGATCAATTGTGCATTAAACCATATTTTTTTCTTTCTTTTTTTCTTTCTTTTTTTTTTCAATTTCTGAGCAAGTGCATTTCGTTCCATCTTGCTCAACCCTAGACTACTCGTATACAATACAAGCCGGCTACTAGCCATTTGATTCCTAGCCACAACTAGCAATTGATTCCAATTTTTTTCCAATATTTATCTTTTCATGTCTTTTATCATTAAGATCCTATCATGCATTCTAAGCATAAGCAATTGATTAACCTCAAAAACTATCAAACCATGATAACAATCTAGTCCTTAATCATACTCTAAGACTTAGTGAAATTACAAGTTTATCTAGCATGCATGTCAACCTAACAAGATTCAACATCACTCTAACGCTATCACTACACTCGCATCAATATCACATATTAATCGGTAAAGCAACACAAAGGGATCATGGTATATGCATGAGCTATATGATATGATAATTAAAGCTATAAAAAAATAAAAAATAAAAACTCTATATAAAAACAAAATATGGCAAAAATATGCAACTATATGAACTAAATTAACATAAAAATGCAACTACATGCAACTATATGATAGAATTAAAAGTGTATGGGATGTGTATGGAGAGGTTGTATGTATATATATAGCATGATTAGGGGTTGAATTTGATTATGAGTGGGGATTGTGGCTAATATTGGGGAAGAAATCGTGGGTTAATGGGGTAATGGGTGCTGAGGTTTTTGTTTTTTGTTTTTGTGTTTTTTTTTATATAGGTTGAAAATGATTTTTCAAAATTCAGGGACGCAGGCGGTCGCCTGGCACCAGCAGGCGGGCGCCTGCTAGCACGCAGCCGCCTGATCCTAGCAGGCGGGCGCCTGCAAGGCTTCTAGAAAAATATTTTTCTGCCAACATTTTTCTGATTGTTTTGGGTTTTTGGATAAAGTACTAAATTCTAAGGTGTCCTATGGTCTCATATCTTGGGTTGCCTCCCAAGAAGCACTTCTTTTATGTCATTAACTTGACGTAGAGTAATGTGATCAAGTTGTCAATAAAACGGCACTAACCACTTCACGGTTTGCCGTATCCCCATAATAGTGCTTCAATCTCTAACCATTTACTTTGAATGCTTGGCCCGGATCATTCTCAAAAATCTCCACCACTCCATGTGGAAACACAGTTTTGACGATAAATGGTCCAGACCACCTAGATTTCAACTTTCCAGGAAAAAGTCGGAGACGAGAGTTGAATAGAAGAACTTGTTGCCCCGGCATGATTGACTTAGGCGATAGCTTCCTGTCATGCCACCTTTTTACCTTTTCCTTGTACATTTTGTTATTTTCGTACGCTTGAAGTCAAAATTCATCAAGTTCATTTAACTGAAACATTCGCTTCTTCCCAGCTGCATCTAGATCAAGATTTAACTTCTTCAATGCCCAATAAGCATTATGCTCAAGCTCCGCAGGTAAATGACATCCCTTACCATAGACAAGTTGAAACGGGGACATCCCAAGTGGAGTCTTGTATGTTGTTCTATAAGCCCAAACAGCTTCACCGAGCATCAAAGATCAATCTTTCCTTGACGGAAAAATGACTTTCTCTAGAATGCGCTTGATCTCTCTATTAGACATTTCAGCTTGACCATTAGTTTGCGGATGATAGGCAGTAGCAATGCGATGATTCATATTGTAGCGTTGCATCATATAAGTGAACTTACGATTGCAGAAATGCGACCCTTCATCACTTATGATAACTCGTGGTGTTCCAAACCTTGTGAATATATGCTTATGAAGAAAACTCAACACTACCTTTGCATCATTAGTCGGCAGAGCCTTGACTTCTACCCATTTCGAGACATAATCGACTTTCAGCAAGATGTACTGATCATTGCAGGATGAGATAAATGGTCCCATGAAATCAATTCCCCAAACATCGAAGACCTCAACTTCAAGCATCACATTTAAAGGCATCTCATCCTTTCTGGTAAGATTCCCAACTATTTGGCAATGATCACACCTTGAAACGAACTGATATGCATCCTTAAACAACGTAGGCCAGAAAAAACCTTCTTGAAGAATACGAGTTGCTGTCTTTTCACTACCATAATGTCCACCATAAAATATGGAATGACAGTCTTGTAATATCCCCTCCGTCTCAAAGTATGGGATACATCTCCTGATGATCTGGTCAGCTCCTTGTCTAAACAAATATGGTTCATCCCACATGTACCACTTCACCTCATGCAGAAACTTCTTCTTTTGAGCCGCATTCATATTAGGAGGCATTATATTGCTAACAAGATAATTCACAATGTCTGCGAACCATGGTTCTTCCTCTTGAATTGCGAACAACTGCTCATCCGGAAAAGATTCGTTGATCAATGTCTTATCATATGAAGTAGAATCGGGATTCTCCAATCTAGAGATATGGTCAGCTATTTGATTTTTAGTACCTTTTCGATCCTTGATCTCTAACTCGAATTCTTGTAGCAAGAGAACCCAACGAATAAGTCTTGGTTTCGAATCCTTCTTTGAGACCCGATAGCGGATGGCAGCGTGATTAGTGAACACTATCACCTTTATCCCAAGTAGATAAGATCGAAATTGTTTGAAACCAAAAACTATAGCCAAGAGCTCCTTCTCAGTAGTGGTGTAGTTTAGTTGGGCTCCATTTAGCGTCTTACTAGCATAATAGACCACGTGAAAGGTATTATTCTTTCGCTGCCCAAGAACTGCTCCCACTGTATAATGACCAGCATCACACATCATCTCAAAAGGTTTTCTCCAATCAGGTGCCGTAATAACTGGTGCGGTGATTAAACTCTTTTTGAGAGTCTCGAATGCTGCCAAGCATTCATCATCAAATTTGAAAGGCACATCTTTCTCGAGCAAGTTGCACAACGGCTTAGATATCTTAGAGAAGTCCTTGATGAAACGCCGATAAAAACCCACATGACCAAGAAAGCTACAGATTCCTTTAACAAAAATAGGTGGCGGAAGATTTTCAATAACGCCCACCTTGGCTTTATCCACCTCAAGACTTTTACTAGAGACCTTATGCCCAAGAATGATGCCTTGTTGTACCATGAAGTGATATTTTTCCCAATTGAGCACCAGATTGGTTTCCACACACCTTTTGAGCACCAAACGGAGATTATTCAAGCATTCATCATAAGAATGTCCAAAGATGGAGAAGTCATCCATGAACACTTCGACATTATTTCTAATCATATTAGAGACTATGGCCATCATGCATCTCTGAAAAGTGGCAGGTGCACCACATAAGCCAAAAGAAACTCTGCGAAAAGAAAACGTGCCAAATGGACAAGTGAAAGTAGTCTTCTCTTAATCTTCAGGTGCAATGCAAATCTGATTGTGTCCCGAATAGCCGTCCAGAAGACAATAATACTCATGACCAGCCAACCTGTCAAGCATCTGATCAATAAATGGAAGAGGGAAGTGATCCTTCCTCGTGGCTTTATTCAGCTTTCTGTAGTCCATGCATACCCTCCATCCTGTGACTGTTCGAGTGGGGATGAGCTCGTTCTTCTCATTTGCTACCACAGTAATACCTCATTTCTTAGGTACGCATTGCACGGGGCTCAACCAGGAACTGTCAGAAGTAGAATATATAATTCCTGCATCCAGCCACTTTAGAATTTCTTTCTTCACCACTTCTGTAACACCCCCAAATCCGGGGTCGGGGATCCGGGTTATCACGAGTTCCATTTCCCTTAATAACACTCAATCTTAGTAAACAATAAACTACTGCGTATTATGACCCCATAATATACATACACACACCAAAAGTTATAGTCTCAGAGATGAATACCAAAAATAACACAAGTCATTTTATTCCACAATTATAAACCATTACACCTCAAAAGGGTTTTTGAATAAATTTACATATTTTTTTCCATTATTACAATTCATAAATATCATATGTCTGGTACATCAAAAGTTGAAAGCCTAGCCTATTGGTACTTCCTACCTCAGCCACAACGGCATCAACGCCTACAGAAAACTGCGAAACGTTTCCTATCCGCTCACGAATTGGGAGCTTGGTCCTGTTCATCTTGTCTATCTATTGTTGTGTGATAAAAAAGAAAGCAAGGGTGAGCAACAAGCCCACCGAAATAATATGTATAATAATATACAATATATGAGCATTCTCATAGTACTCATGAAAGTCTTGGTTAAGCAAAAATGAACCAAGTTTGATATCTTAACGCGACCAAGTCGCAAAATATTCAGTATATATGTATATATACTTTTCAAAGTATTGGAAGTCCTCTTCCATGCATAATATGCACAGAGTTCCAGTTTATAACTGTATAAAAATACCGTTGCAAGGTGATCTCATATATCTAACCTTGTCTCAACATTTTTCTGAAAATCTTTGTCATGCATAAGATAATCATTTACTAGATATAAGTTGAAAAGATGAAGTTACTAGATACTCCAATATACTTAAATATTTTCCGAATACGACTTGAACTACCACCGTTCAAGGTATAATCAGTTTCAAAGTTCATCACATAGATGAGACTACAAGATAAGACTTGAATAAATTCAATCTTTGAAATATCATTCAAAAAAATGAAGTTACGAGATACTTCATTAAGTCCCGATATATATATATATATATATATACACCTATACATATCTCATACATTCCCTGAAAACCTCTGTCATGAAAGTATAAACAGAGTTGTCATATCCAATGAATTTGGAAAGAAGAGAATTTTGGCATACACCTGATATCTTGCTGATCAGGCAAAGATACCAATAAGTAACCTTTTCTACTAGTAGATGGACGAATTCCCCACTGGTCATCACCCTGGCCGCATTAGTGTTGGAAACCACGGACTTAGGGTGTTACTACGTTTTACGATGAAGATTACACAAAAAGGATTACCTTGTTAATGGTTGATTCCACGCTCTTCTATTGTATTCCCAAATTCCCTTGAGCGAAGTGTGGCCTCCGTCTTCTCAAGTTATTCTCTCTTCTTGCTCCTTGGTGGCTACAATATGTTTTCACACACTTGCCAAGCAAGAAGAGAATAAGAATATATATAGGCTACAATAGGGACCATGGATAATTAGGTTGGGCCTTCTAATTACATCTTGAGCCTAGCCCAATGTAATTAAATATTAATTCAATCCACTAAATAATTAATATTTGCACTACCTTTCCTAATACCATAATTTAATTAATTCGGTTCCAATATTATTTGCTTACTAAATTCCCCATGTTTAAAATATCATATGTCCATTAATTAAATAAATTACTGATAATTTATTTAATTAATATCTTTTATCCTTGATCATCTACTCAACCTTTATTTAATTATGCCAGAATAAATTCCACCTGCAGGGTTTCACATAATTAAATCTTTTTGAGCTTTCAAGGGGACATCATTAACCCGAATATTATCAGGACATGGATTCCTTCAATAAATAATATCCACCATGTATATAATTCCATCACCCAAAATATAATGATATAATTCAAAAGAATTATTTCATATATAAATCAAAGCATTTAAATAATATACACGTGTCAATTACTATTTCCGGATTAAGAACCTAAGCATTAATAATAACATAGAATCTTAGTTCTCCTTTTTAATCAGTATTAAGGGAACAATTCTAAATTTGATCCTGTTCAATATACACAAAGTATACTAGCATTATTTATTAGTCAATATAAACTAATCTAAATAATACTACAGCCATAACAGTGGATTGTCCAACACCACATGTGCTGTGAACCTTATTATATTATATAACCGTATTTAACAATCTAATATTTTGTATCCCATTTGATACTAGATTGTTCACAATATATAATATCAGACAACATGTAAACATTCAAATGATTCTCAAATAAACTGGCCAGAAATAAATGTACATACTTCAAATAAATATTTTCAGTATACACTAACAATCTCCCAATTATACTCAAAATATTCTATGTGTACATCAGTGTTTATTTAATCCACTACTACATAAAAATTTATGTGTCCATCCATCTGACTCCTATCGCTTCCACATGCTTGTCAAAAACCTTGGTTGGCAAGCTCTTTGTGAAAGGATCTGCTCGGTTGTCTTCTGATGATATGTGAGCCACAACTATATCCCCTTACTTTACAATTCCTCGAATGAGATGATACTTACGTTCAATAAGTTTAGCTGCTTTGTGTTCTCGCGGTTCCTTTGAATTTGCCACAGCACCAGTGTTATCACAATACACCGTCAAGCTCCTAGGCAATTTAGGTACCACATCTAAGTCCAAAAGGAAGTTCCTGAACCATACAGCCTCCTTGGCAGCCTCAGAGGCCGCAACGTACTCGGCCTCCATGGTGGAGTCTGCAATGCATTTCTGCTTTACACTCCTCCATATAACGGCTCCACCTCCCAAAGTAAAAACATATCCCGAGGTTGATTTCCTCTTATCCCTATCTGATGGGAAATCTGAATCAGTATATCCCAAAGGAAATAGATCTGAGGCCTTGTAAATTAACATATACTCCTTAGTCCTTCTCAGGTACTTGAGTATAGTTTTTACTGCACTCCAATGTTCCTGACCTGGGTTCGACTAATATCTACTAACCATGCCTACAGCAAAGCAGATGTCAGGCCTCGTACATAACATAGCATACATTAAGCTTCCACATGCTGAAGCATAAGGAACTGCTTTCATGATCTCTATATCCTTAGGTGTCGAAGGACACTGCTTCTTAGATAGAGCAGCTCCATGCTTAAAAGGTAAAAAACCTTTCTTGGAGTTCTGCATATTAAAACGAGCTAATACTTCATCAATGTAGGGCTCTTGAGATAAAGCCAACATCCTTTTCTTGCGATCCCTTATAACTTTGATCCCAAGGATGTATGCCGCTTCACCTAAGTCCTTTATGTCAAATTGTTTGAGCAACCATGCCTTTACTGATGACAACATCTCAACATTGTTTCCAATGAGTAAAATATCATCTACATATAGTACTAGAAAAACCACTGCATTACCTTCACTTCTCTTATACACGCACGATTCGCTTGGACTTTGATCAAATCCATATGACTGGACTGCCTGATCAAAATGAATATTCCAGTCTCTAGAAGCTTGTTTAAGTCCATAAATAGACCTCTTAAGCTTACATACCAGATGCTCTTGGCCTTCCTTAATGAATCCTTTTGGTTGCTGCATATAGATGGTTTCTTCAAGACTTCCATTAAGAAAATCTATATTGACATCCATTTGCCAAATCTCATAATCGAGATAAGCTGCTATAGATAAAAGAATACGGATTGACTTAAGCATGACTACCGGTGAAAAGGTTTCTTCATAATCGATACCTTCTTTCCGAGTATACCCTTTCGCAATAAGTCTTGTTTTCCAGGCTTTCACCTTTTTATCTAATCCCCTCTTTTTCTTGTAGATCCACTTACATCCAATAGGTTTTATACCTTTGGGTGGTTCCACGAGCTCCCAGACCTGATTAGAATACATTGATTCTATCTCAGATTCCATCGCCTTTTTCCAAAGATCTGCATCTTTGTCTTGTGCTGCCTCTTCGTATGTACGGGGATCATCATCATGTTCACCAGAGACCAAGTCTGAAGACTCTCCCAAAAACATGAATCTATCAGGCTGTTGAACAACCCTCCCACTACGACGAGGCACTGGTGCGGTTTTAGTGACAGGTTGTACATTATGTTATGGTTGTTCTACTTGTACTACAACTTCATGGGTATTATTTGTCCCTCCCACTAGTTCCTCTAAAACGACACTACTCATGGGTTTGTGATTCATTATATATTCCTCCTCTAAGAATCTTGCATTGGTGCTAACAATGACATCCCGATTCTTCGGACTATAAAATAAATATCCTTTCGTTCCCATGGGGTAGCCTACAAACAACCTTACTTCTGTACGAGATTCTAACTTAGTCGCGTTCTTGTTCAGCACATGTGCTGGACAACCCCATATTCGAATATGTCTTAGACTCGGTTTATCCCCGGTCCACAATTCTAAGGGGGTTTTAGGAACCGACTTAGAAGGTACTAAGTTCAGAAGATAAGCTGCTGTCTCTAAGGCATGTCCCCAAAACGACTTGGGTAAATCCGAATAACTCATCATCGATCTAACACTCTCTAAAAGAGTCTGGTTCCTTCTCTCTGCTACACCGTTCTGCTAGGGTGTGCCTGGTGCAGTTAACTGGGATTCTATCTCATTTTCTGATAAATATTCCATAAATTCTCCAAGCAAGTATTCGCCACCACGATCTGATCGTAGTGACTTGATACTTTTATTAAGTCGCTTCTCCGTTTTAGCTTTGTACTCTTTGAACTTATCAAAGCACTCAGACTTACGGCGCAACAAATAAACGTACCCATATCTAGAATAATCATCAATAAAAGTGACGAAATATTCATAACCACCTCTTGCTTGGATATTCATGGGTCCACATAAATCAGAGTGAACCAATTCTAATACTTGTTTGGCTCTATTCCCCTTTGCCTTGAAAGGCCTATTAGTCATTTTACCTTCCAAGCAGGATTCACAAACTGGAAATGGCTCCACTGCCAATGAGCTTAAAGACCCGTCTACTACCCGTCTTTGAATCCTCCTCAAGTTAATATGACCTAATCTCAAGTGCCAAAGATATGTTTGGTTCAAACTAGAAGGTTCCTTTCTTTTAGTAGAGTTAGAAGATGTGTTGTTTAATTCCCTAAATTGCAGTTACAGTGCAGGTTGACTAGGATTAATTATATACAAATTGTCTTGCAATGAACCAGAACATATAATTCGTTTATTCATCATAATAGAAACATTACGATCCAAACAAACATTATAACCATCCAAAGCAAGTTTAGAAACCGAAATTAAATTCCTTCTAAAAGAAGGTACATAAAGACAATTGTTCAAAACCAAAATCCTATTCGAACCAAAAGATAAATGAATAACTCCTACTGCAACTACTACTACTTTCGTAGCATCTCCCATGAACACGTATATCTCACCATCTCTAAGCATTCTGGATAGTTGAAACCCCTGCATAGAATTACAAACATGATCAGTGGCTCCTGTATCTACACACCAAGTGCTCGTAGATATAGCCGCTATAAATGTTTCTGTAACTAGAGAAAGAGACATACCAGTATTGTTTGTCTTCTTAGGAAGATGACAATCCTATTTCCAGTGACCTGACTGTTTGCATCTGAAGTACTTTCCCTTAGGCTTTTTCACACCACCCTGAACTCCCACTGCCTTCACAGCTTTCTGTGTCTGAGCCTTTTTCTTCTTCTTAATACCTTTCGGCTTAGAGGAAGAACCTTTCTCAGCCACATTCACTTGAACACTCTGCCGAAATAATCCTTCAGCTGCCTGAAGTTCTGTCAACAGTTCCGTGAGACTATACTGCCTCTTGTTCATGTTGTAATTCAAGCGGAACTGCTCAAAACTCTTGGACAAGCTCATAAGGATAATGTCAATCTGGGTTTCCCCGTCAAGTTCAGCACCAAAGATCTCTATCTCATTCAGATGCGACATCATCTTTAGAACATGATCCCTTACAGGTATGCCTTCAGCCATCTGAGTGTTCATTAAAGCCTTCATGGCTACTTGCCTAGCAGCCCTATTCTGATCTCCAAAAAGTTCCTTGAGATTAAAGAGCATATCCGAAGCAGTGGCCATAGACTGATGCTAATGCTGCAAAACACCCGACATTGCTGCCAGAATATAACATCGCGACATCTCATCAGCCTTAATCCACCGTTTATAATACTCTTTCTCATCTTCAGGAGCATCAACAGCAGGTTGTTCAGGCTTGGGTTCATAAGTGCAAAACTTGTACTCCTCAGCAGTCAACACAATGTCCAAATTTCGTTTCCATTCAATATAGTTAGGTCCGGTAAGTTTGTTATCCTTAAGTATGGTGAATAGTGGATTAAAGCCCATTTTATCCTGAAAATCATTCATAAAAACATCACATAAATAAGGGTGCATTAATTATTAAGATCTATTGATTCCTCTAACAATTATTAAAATTTAATGCACTAACATCTAAACACCATAAGCTTCTGGTACGCCACGATGTGTGACATGTATACCACCTAATTTTGTTTAAATGTTACTTCGGTCCTATTACTAAACAATATGCCACGTTGGGGTGGACTATATTATTTTTCATAGCTAAGTGTATACCATCATCAAATCTTAAATTATTTGAAATCTATGGAACTTGGTACGCCACGATGGATGGCGTGTATACCTTCCAATATTCATAATTTTGCCTTGAATAGAATACTTCAATTCAATATCCATCAATGGTTTGATTTCCAGGTAGTGGAGGAGTCACATCGGTCTCGCTTAAAACCCACAGCCTTACAAGTTCGATGAACTCGTTTTTGACAAAATCGCCCCAAATCAGAAATAAAGAAAATCCGTATTTTATTCCTTTTAAAAATTAATTTAAGAAGTTTGTTCTAGTAATTTCTATAACATTCTAGACACCATAAATTACATGCCACGATGGGTGGCATATATATAATTTATATTTGTCTTTATGTTAAATTACCTACAACCAATAATGGAGACCATGAGATTTAATTTCATATTAATTCCCTCCCCCACTTAGAATTTTTTATTAAAATTGAGGAATTTTAAAATTAAATGGGGCCCTATGTTGTTATAATTATGTCTAATCATGCATTCAAAATACACACATAATTTTAGCAACATATAACATTTAATTAAAGTAATAAATAAAATTTATGTCCATGTCGTCCTAATTAAGTTAAACATGCAATTTTAAAAGAATTACACACATAATTAACGACACACATAATCAATAAATTAAAGCAATAATTAAAATTTAATGGAAAAAATTAAAATAAATTTTCCACTATTATGGCCCTTGAAAAAAAATCCAGCTCTCAAAAAAAAATCTGCCCCAGGAGCCCCAGCAGCCCCAGCTGCCGCAGCGGCCCCAGCAGCCCCAGCTGCCGCCGCGGCCCCAGCAGCCCCAGCTGCCGCAGCGTCCGCAGCGCGCACGCTTGTTGCTCTCCTGTGAGTTTTGTTTTGATTTTGTTCGATCCAAACATCAACAGCAGCCCCTTGTAATCGCACAGCGGAACAAAAAACTACCGGAATTGATTTCCGATCGTACATAACTATTACAAAATACCCGGAACAATTACAAAAAAAATAGATCTAATACAAAACTAATTTTGTAAAATCTATTCTAACACGATCAACTCTCGTGTAAATTACAACCACGATTAAACCATGTGGAAACCAAAACAAAAATTAACCACGATTAAACCACGTGGAAACCAAAACAAAAATTAACCACGATTAAACCACGTGGGATCCAAACACATAATTATAATATACATGGCCATAATAGTGGATTAACAACCTGCATCAAAAATAATACAAGCAAAACACTATATACACGCATATATAATTACGACATGGACATTATATCATAAAACGTAGAACCCATTACCAGGCTCTGATACCAATTGTTGGGAACCACGGACTTAGGGTGTTACTACGTTTTATGATGAAGATTACGAAAAGAGGATTACCTTGTTAATGGTTGATTCCACGCTCTTCTATTGTAGTCCCAAATTCCCTTGAGCGAAGTGTGGCCTCCGTCTCCTCAAGTTATCCTCTCTTCTTGCTCCTTGGTGGCTACAATATGTTTTCACACACTTGTCAAGCAAGAAGAGAATAAGAATATATATAGGCTACAATAGGGACCATGGATAATTAGGTTGGGCCTTCTAATTACATCTTGAGCCTAGCCCAATATAATTAAATATTAATTCAATCCACTAAAGAATTAATATTTGCACTACCTTTCCTAATACCGTAATTTAAATAATTCGGTTCCAATATTATTTGCTTATTAAATTCCCCATGTTTAAAATATCATATGTCCATTAATTAAATAAATTACTGATAATTTATTTAATTAATAACTTTTATCCTTGATCATCCACTCAACCTTTATTTAATTATGCCAGAATAAATTCCACCTGCAGGGTTTCACATAATTAAATCTTTTTTAGCTTTCAAGGGGACATTATTAACCCGAATATTATCAGGAGATGGATTTCTTCAATAAATAATATCCACCATGTATATAATTCCATCACCCAAAATATAATGATATAATTCAAAAGAATTATTTCATATATAAATCAAAGCATGTAAATAATATACACGTGTCAATTACTATTTCCGGATTAAGAACCTAAGCATTAATAATAACATGGAATCTTAGTTTTCCTTCTTAATCAGTATTAAGGGAACAATTCTAAATTTAATCCTGTTCAATATACACAAAGTATACTAGCATTATTTATTAGTCAATATAAACTAATCTAAATAATACTACAGCCATACCAGTGGATTGTCCAACACCACATGTGCTGTGAACCTTATTATATTATATAACCGTATTTAACAATCTAATATTCTATATCCCATTTGATACTAGATTGTTCATAATATATAATATTAGACAACATGTAAACATTCAAATGATACTAGATTGTTCATAATATATAATATTAGACAACATGTAAACATTCAAATGATTCTCAAATAAACTGGCCAGAAATAAATGTACATACTTCAAATAAATATTTTCAGTATACACTAACAATTAGGACCTATGCTGGACTGCCACTCAGCCACTTACGCATTGATGGACTCCCACTGAGCCACTTACAATTTTATGGACGTCCACTGAGCCCATGTTGCTTATGCCGACTCAAATAGATGGACTTACTTCCCGAACATTGGGCAAGTAATCAAAATGTTTTCTCAAAACAGCAACCTCGTTGTGAATATAAAATACACCACAGAGCCGGATCCCTCAAATTTTTAAGCGATTATTCAAATCCCCTTCGAAAGGAAGATCTTAAATTTGAAAACGAGATTTGGGATCAGCTCTAACTTTTAAAATCATTTTCAAGACTCGAAAACATTTTTAAAGAATGTTTAGAGTAATGCTGATTTAATAAAATAAATCAGTCCCAATATATTAGAAAATATCTGAATATTATTATTTAAATAATATTTCCATAAGGATAATCCTTATAAAAATAATTGAAGTAGAAGTTTTAAAACTTATACTTGAAATGAATAATAAATAACCAAACATATATTTATACGAAAGTACGATCTTTATTTAAATAATCAAAAATAAGTTTGATTATCGAAACATTATTCTTTAATAAAATAAAAAATATTATTTAATAAAATAAGCGGAGTCATAAGTCCTCAAATGAATATTCAAAATAATATTCATTAAATAAAATAAAGTTATCGAATAAACCTTATTAAATTAATAGTTTTGAAAACTATTTATATATATATATACATATACTATACTCGGGAACATCGACTCCCGGTTTAGAAAAATGTTCACCTTCGGGTCCCTTATACTAAGGGTATACGCAACTACTGCTTATCTTTAGCATAGGTATCAAAATTACGAAACAGGCATGCATATAAATATCATATCACATGCTGCAATATATCGCAAGACTTGCTAATAATAATCATGCACTTATCGCAAGATAATGCATATACAAATATACATCACAACAACAGTTATACGGGTAGAAAACTTGCCTGAGTGTTCCCGGATAGACTTAAGTTTAGAGTGGGTCCGATAACCTATGAACAACAACATAAGTTGGAATTAAACCCCGGTCGCTTAAGAAACTAGACTTTAACGAATTGAACCCTAACGTTCGTTTATGGTCACTTCTACGCTTAACAAATCACATAAGTCGTTCGAGTACCCTCAGCTCCACCATTTTTAATAAATTACCCATTAAGAATTTTAAGGCGATTCTTTCGTGAATACTCTACCAACTGCCTAATCCACTTTACATAATTGTTTCATACTCCAATTAGTCATTTAAGGGCCTTAACCAAGGTTTCAAAGTAAGGCGAGGGGTAATGGTTCGTTCGCGAAATGTCGTTACTTAAAACGGTCGTTTCTCCTAAATCGTACATCAGATTCAAGAGAACCACATATCAAAACGAAGCTCGTAACATGAACTATATAAACATGGTAATGGTCAGTTCATGGAAGTGACGTTTCAGGTGCAAAAGTTGCGCACAAAACAGTCTAAGGAAAATTGGGCATTACGACGGCTATAACTTAGCAATTCCCAAATTTTTACCCAATCAATTTAATATCAAACCACCACCAATCAACACCATTCCACCATCATTCAACCACAATACAATATCATTTAACTATAACTCAAGATCTCAACTTATTCATCTAAACCAAGTCAAAATGTGACCAAGAACATCAAATCCAACAAGTATCACTCCTAACTCCAAAATCAACAAAACCACTTACTAAACAAAGCTCTAAACATGAGTACACACCCATTACACTAACCCATCATCTAAACATTCTGAAATCTAAACCAAAAAAACTTAAGACTAAGGGTTTGAGAAGTTATACCTTCCTTGGAGAGTGGAGAATCACTTAGGAAGCCTTAAATAACAACTAACTATCTCTACTAAGCTTGGATCTTGAAGAAAACATAAGAAAACACAAAGTTAGTTTCTTGAAAACACTATTCACCAAGAACTTTGATGAATTGATTAGCTATGTTAAACATGGAATCTTGAGCTTAAACTTATGGCTCATCTAAGTTATGAATTATGGAAGCTAAAGAAATATACCTCTTAAATTATGATTAAGTGGAGCTTGGGTTTTGGAATTTTTCTTCCTTGCTTTTCTTCAAAAAGTCGTGAGCAAGGAGATGGGGGGGATATAGATGAATGTGTTTGCTTGGTTGCTTCTTCTTTTGACTTAGGAATTGATTTTAACCTTTTTACCATGGTTAATAATGTTTGGCTAGTAATCAACCAACAAAACCTACCCACTTGTCATGCTTATGTCATCTTCCTTATGTCATCCATTTTCCATATGCCTTTGTCTTGTGGTTTGATGATGTCATAATATCTTGGATGCTTGTACAAGCTTGTCTCTTGGTCGTGTATCTATTTTACGGTTCGCTTAACTTTCGTTCTCATTATCCGTTTGAGGGATCATATCCGGGACCTTATTATTTGGGTTCCCTTAACCTTTCTTAATATTTTATATTCCTTTTATTATCCTCCCTTATAATCCTTGAATTTAAATCCTTTTAATCACTTTACCTTATACTCAATTCTTTCGGTATCTGGTGGATTTTTAGAAAAAATCAAAGTGTTCGAATTTGGATTCTGACGATCTTTACATACACTTATATACCATCTAGAGTACTAATAAGATCTCAGAATATTAATAAAAGAACTCCTACATAGTGTGGCATGAAAAATTTTCTTATTCAGCATAATCAGTAAAATCACTATTCATAAGGGTTATAAAAAGTCCAATTTTTTTTGGGGTTATTACAGTCTCCCCTCCTTAAAAGGATTCCGTCCCGAAATTATATAGAAAATGAATAATGATACTTTCTTAGTATTGCACTTTGTAACTCTCAAGTCAATTCTCCACATTGTGGTTCTACCACCAAACTCTGACTAGCTTGATAACCCTTCTCCTAAGCACTTGTTCCTTTTCGATCTATAACCCTTCCTGGTTGCTCCATATAGGTTACGTCTGGTTGTATGTCTATGCGCTCATATGCCCCTATTGTCTGGGATCCGGATTATACTTTCTTAACATTAATACGTGGAAAACGTTATGAACTCGCTACAGGTTCGAGGGTAGGGTTAGCTCATATGCTAACTTCCCAATACATCTTAATATCTCCAAGGATCCAACACTTCGTGGGCTTAGCTTTCCTTTCTTTCCGAACCACATCTATCTTTTCCAATGGAATACCTATAACAGGACTAGGTCCCCTATTTCCTACTCTTTTTCCTTTCGTGTCAAATCAATATACTTCTTATGTCCATCTTGGGCTACTACCAGTCGTCCTCTGATTAGATCTATTATATCCTTGGTCCTTTGGACCACTGCTGGTCCGAGCATCTTGTGCTCTGCAACTTCATCCTAACATATGGGAGATCGACATTGTGTTCCCTCAAGGATCTCATAAGGCGATATCTCGATACTGGCATACGATCTATTATCGTAAGAAAACTCAATCCACGTTAAGTGATCATTCCAAATTCTTTCAAGTCTATTGCACAGACTCTCATCATAATTTCTAGCATTATAGCTTTTGCTTCTCAATACTCATTCTTTTCCAGTTCGTAATCGTTACTATCTTCCGTACAGAATACTATTCTAGATATACCTTTACTCTCTAGAGTTTTATAACCTTTTAATAATTACGTCAACCTTAGTATCACAAACGCGTTAGAATCAGAATACCACCGTACTTGGTACCACTTCATCTCTAGCTGCCTCCATCTTCAAAAGCTTGGTCCTTCATATAGAAGTAAAAGAATTTATTGAGAGATCACTATGATCATGAACACTTGTTCTATTGCATAGTTAGTACAGAAGGTGGCCAGCCTTTAGTACTTGACAAGCAATTAAACAACATGTGGTATCCTACTAGGCTTCTATCACACAGATAGATAGTCATTCGACAATACCTCCCCTTCTGGAAGGGTTGTTCTTCTCAGCTTATACAAAATGAAAAGGAAACAAAAGAACGAATTGAAGAGAATTGTATATGAAAAGAATACTGCCACAAAATATCTGGCTTGGAATCTAGCTTTGAACTATAGAGGTTTGTCATAGGAGAACAAACCATATGTGTATATATATCAACATCAAGTATTATAGCATCGCGTTTCACGCTCCTGAATATCTACTATTCCGTCCATCGTTCTATGGTCCCATGCTCTTGCTCGAGCTTATAAATAATCACCTTTGAAACTCCCTCTACATCAAAAATCGAATATGGGATTTCATTCTAGACATCATCGTTATTAGAATTCTTTGCTTGCATCGCAACCTTCCTCGTATAGTAATACAACCCTCTATTGATAAGAAGGAATAAATATTCAATAGGTAGATAATCGACTTAAATAGTCTATCAATAATAACTTATACATCACCACGACCCGATTAGTGGTACTCAATCTCAACATTCATTACAATACAACTCTCACAGTTGTCATCGTCTCATTATTCATGGACTCATTTTAGCATTACTATGGTCCACCACTGACCTACTATAGTCATTCATTTTCCTCGAAATCTTAATAGCTAATCATACAGAGTCCATACTTACCGTATCAAAACCTTCTAAGTAGGTAACATATCACCATTTGTGATCCATGAAGGACAGCTCCTGAACATGATGTATATATGACATGAAGTAGATAAAATTGCAGAAGAATATCAATCAAAGCAACAATAGCAAGTTATTACCGTTAGTAATCATATGTCCTCAATAAGGGACTGGAAACTCAAGGGTTCATTTAGTCCTTTCATAACATGGCCCTGGCTTATCTCAAGATATGACCTTCTAAGATAGATAGCCCGATTACGGCGATTACATAAATTAAATCTTTACCAAACTACTATCACGGTTGAGTATCGCACGATCATCAGAAGGAATGTCAATCTTTCACACCATAATACCACCTTCACGGCTTTAACCATCATTACTGTATTCCTATGGCACGAGCGCCTATAATTTCTCTTTTACAGTTAGAAAGTCGGCCACTGATAAGTGGCATTTTATACCACTCAGAACGTCTTAAAATGGCTTAAATTGGTGTCTTGAAATCAAGTATTTTGTATATTTGATGCGTTTTTCTAGTGTTTATGCATTTCAGGGTATTAGTTGCATTTCGGGGGAGGAATCATCAAGAATAAGCCTTGGCATGTGTTCACCATTGCGAGAGGAAAGGAATGGGCAGATTACGGCGAAGAAACGGAGCAAACCTGGATTTTTTCCAGTAGAGGCCTGCGTGCCCGCGTAGCAATGCTGAGCGGCCGCGCAGCAACCTGCGCACCCGCGTAGCTATGCTGAGCGGCCGCGCAGGGTCGGGGAAAAAGATAAATTATTTTAGACTTCTACTTCTGTTTGGCTTCCAATTTCTATGTAATCTGAGTTTTATGGGACTATTATTTAGGTAGATTTGAGACGTTTTCACAGAGAGTATTAAGGGGATTATGTTCTAGATTGTGTTTTACGCAAGAAGCGAAGGAGATAAGGAAGAAGACCGATTTAGCACACCGCAACGAAGAGGAAGCATATTTTCTTGTGATTCTTGTTTCGTTGTAACGTTGGATGCTAGTTTTCTTGCTTTGACTTATTTACTCTTGTGACGTACTCTGTTTTAATATAATTAGTTTAGTTATTATTTTCTTGTGTTTGTTTGTCATGATTTCATATGAACCCATGATGGCGATAAGTTCTATTATGGGCTAATCGTGATCATGGGGTTGCAACGGATTTATTATGGAATTCTTTAGTTAATTGTTTAATACTTTAGTGTGTGATGATTGCATGATATCTAGTATTGGTTGTGCGTATTCGTCTTATGTGCGTCGCGAACATATAAGATAGGGTGTTAATCTCTTGTGAAGCGACGGTGGATCTTGAGATTTAGAACTTGCCATGCTGGCATAGGTTCATGTACGTTGAGCATGATTAGTGGGTAACTCTAACAGTTTTATTTGCCCTATGTAATCAAAAGGAATAACTTGAGCTTAAATCGTTGTGTTGTCAATTTCTGTAGACATATAGGAACTCAACATAATTGATGACTATTCAACTTCTATCTTAATTGTGGATGCTTGGTAGAATGGTATTAGTACAATGAAAGTTGACTTTTATCAGTTTTGTGTTATTCGATTAATATCATCACTGTCACATGCTAAAGGTAATAAAAATGGCTATAGAAGGAAGTAATAATGAAGTTGTGATCTCATGAGTGTTTTATTATTGATAAATTGAAGTGTTAGTTAAGTGGTTAATTAAGTAGTTAATTATAGTTAATATTTAATCAACAATTTTAAGTGTTATTATCTTAACATTGAGAAGTAATCATACATTGGTGAGTGAGTTTAATTAGACAATAATTTAGTCTGAGTCTCTGAGGGAACGAACTAGAAAATATTCTATATTACTTGTGAACGCGTATACTTGCGTGAATATTAGCGCGTGTTTTCGCCCTAACAAGTTTTTGGCGCCGCTGCCGGGGACTCGGCGTATTTGTTTAGTTTATGTACTTACCATCATTGGTCATTAGGACTCAGTGATTAGGACGTAGTAGTTACTTACTCTTTTCGGTTGTGTTTCAGGTTCTTTAGCAAGCGTTTATGCAAACTCGTTCTCGTGCTCGCAAGAGGACTTTAGATACAGCTGAGGAGACAGACGAAGTTTTTGATATTCCGGAGAAGTTAGATTTTGAGGATTCGGATTCAGGAACTGAGCAGAAAGAACCAGTAAACATGGGAGATCGTATTGTTCAAGCTGATCCAGCTCTTATGGATTTTTCTCGGCCTAAAATTGATGACATTCAGTCAAGCATCCTTCATCCGGCTATTCAAGCTAACACCTTTGAAATCAAGCTGGGCACTATTCAGATGGTGCAGAATTCCGTTTCTTTTGGAGGAGCGGCACTTGAAGACCCCAACATGCACATAAGGAATTTTGTCGAGATCTGCAGCACTTTTAAGTATAATGGCATAACTGATGAGGCTATCAAGTTGAGGCTTTTCCCATTCTCACTGAGGGATAAGGCTAAAGACTGGTTACATTCTGAACCAGCTGGGTCCATCACTACGTGGCAAGATCTTGCGCAAAAGTTTCTGGTGAAGTTTTATCCAATGGCAAAGACTGCTGCTATGAGGAGTGCTCTTACTCAGTTTGCGCAGCAACCTACATAATCTATGTGCGAGGCTTGGGAACGCTACAAGGAAATGTTGAGAAAATGTCCACATCATGGAATGCCAGATTGGACGGTGATCACTGGTTTCTATAATGGTTTGGGGGCCCAATCTCGGCCCATGCTCGATGCAGCAGCTGGAGGAGCCTTATGGGCTAAAAGCTATACTGAGGCGTATAATCTTATAGAGACGATGGCTGCAAATGAGCATCAAAACCCAACTCAGAGGATGACGTCAGGCAAGGTAGCAGGTATTCTGGAAGTTGATGCAGCCACCGCTATTGCAGCCCAGCTCCAAGCGCTATCAATGAAGGTTGATTCTCTGGCTACGTATGGAGTTAATCAAATAGCTATGGTTTGTGAGCTTTGTGCAGGTTCTCATGCTACGGATCAGTGTCCTCTTGTCAATGAATCTGTTCAGTATGTGAATAATTATCAGCGACAACAGCAGCCTGTGCCAGCGACCTATCATCCTAATAACAGAAATCATCCAAATTTCAGCTGGGGGAAAAATCAGAATGCTATTCAGCCACCATATCAGCAAGGAGTGAGTAAACAGTTTAACCCACCTGGATTCCAGCAACCACAGCAGTATGCTACAAGGCAATCATATCCTCAACAGGGTAGTACAGCTGCACCCACTAGTGCTGATTTTGAGGAACTTAAGCTGTTGTGCAAGAGTCAGGCGGTTTCTATCAAGACCTTGGAAAATCAAATCGGTCAATTAGCCAATGCAGTGCTCAATCGTCAACCTGGCACTCTTCCCAGTGACACGGAAGTACCAGGCAGGAAGAAAGCTAAAGAGCAAGTCAAGGCTATTACCTTAAGGTCTGGAAAAGTGGCTGATGCTGAAAAGGCAAAGGAAGTCGAAGCTGAAGTTAGAGATGAAGAATCTAAGCAAAAGGAGAAACCGGCGGAACCAAGGAAGACTACTGTTGAACACACTCTGCCTGAGGCTAATACAGGGGAGAAACAGCTCTATCCTCCACCACCTTTTCCTAAGAGATTGCAGCAATAAAAGCTGGATAGACAGTTCGGGAAGTTTCTGGAGGTGTTCAAGAAACTTCACATCAATATACCTTTCGCTGAGGCTCTGGAACAAATGCCTAGTTATGCGAAGTTTATGAAGACTATTCTTGCAAGGAAGGTGAAACTGGATGACCTTGAAACCGTTGCTCTCACGGAAGAATGCAGCGCTGTTCTGCAGCAAAAGTTACCACCAAAACTGAAAGATCCAGGAAGCTTCACCATTCCTTGCACCATTGGCAATCTAACTTTTGATAAGTGCCTTTGTGATTTGGGAGCAAGCATTAATCTGATGCCGTTGTCGATCTTTAAAAAGCTGGATCTGCCTGATCCAAAACCCACACACATGTCGCTACAATTGGCTGACCGTTCCATTACTTACCCAAGGGGTATAGTTGAGGATGTGCTCGTCAAGGTGGATAAGCTCTTCTTTCCAGCAGATTTTGTTATTCTGGATTTTGAGGAAGATAAAAAGATTCCCATAATCTTGGGAAGGCCTTTCTTGGCTACTGGCCGTACCTTGATAGATGTGCAAAAAGGTGAACTTACTATGCGGGTCCAAGATCAGGATGTGACCTTCAATGTATTCAAGGAAATGAAATTCCCTACAGAAGATGAGGAGTGCTTAAAAGTGGATGTGACTGATACTGCGGTTACTTCGGAACTCGATCACATGCTAATGTCTGATACATTGGAAAAGGCATTAGTGGGGGATTTTGACAGCGATGATGAAGATAGCAACGAGTAATTACAATATCTGAACGCTTCTCCATGGAAGCGAAAGTTGGACATACCATTTGAATCTCTTGGTACTTCTGACCTTAAGAATGCTGAAGGGAAGCTCAAACCATCAATAGAGGAAGCACCTACCTTGGAGCTTAAACCATTACCTGAACACTTGAGGTATGCTTTTTTAGGTGATTCATCTACGTTACCTGTTATTATTTCATCTGACCTTTCAGGTAGTGAGGAAGACAAGCTCTTAAGGATTTTGAGAGAATTCAAATCGACTATAGGATGGACCATAGTAGACATCAAGGGGATAAGTCCTTCATATTGTATGCATAAAATTCTGCTAGAGGAAGGTAGTAAGCCAACTGTGGAACAACAACGAAGACTGAATCCCATCATGAAGGAGGTGGTGAAGAAAGAAATTCTGAAATGGCTAGATGCAGGCATCATTTATCCTATTTCTGACAGCTCGTGGGTGAGCCCCGTACAATGTGTACCTAAGAAGGGAGGTATCACTGTGGTCGCAAATGAAAGAATGAGCTCATCCCTACTCGAACAGTTACAGGATGGAGAGTATGCATGGATTATAGAAAATTGAACAAAGCCACAAGGAAGGATCACTTCCCCCTTCCATTTATTTATCAAATGCTTGACAGATTGGCGGGTCAAGAGTATTTTTGTCTTCTGGATGGTTATTCCGGGTATAATCAGATTTGTATTGCACCAGAGGATCAGGAAAAGACTACCTTCACTTGTCCATTTGGCACATTTGCTTTTCGCAGAGTTTCGTTTGGATTATGTGGCGCCCCGGCCACTTTTCAGAGATGTATGATGGCTATATTCTCTGACATGATTGGAAATAACGTTGAAGTGTTCATGGATGACTTCTCCGTCTTTGGACACTCATATGATGAATGTTTGAATAATCTGCGCGCCGTACTCAAAAGATGCGTGGAAACTAATTTGGTGCTTAATTGGGAGAAATGTCATTTTATGGTGCGTGAAGGCATTATCCTTGGGCATAAGGTCTCTAGCAAGGGTCTAGAGGTGGACAAGGCCAAGGTGGGAGTCATTGAAAATCTTCCCCCACCTAATTCTGTGAAAGGAATCCATAGTTTTCTTGGTCATGCGGGTTTTTATCAGCGATTCATCAAAGACTTTTCAAAGATATCTAAGCCGTTGTGCAATTTGCTTGAGAAAGATGTGCCGTTCAAATTTGATGATGAATGTTTGGCAGCATTCGAGACTCTCAAGAAGAGTTTGATCACTGCACAAGTTATTACAACACCAGATTGGACAGAATCGTTTGAGATGATTTGTGATGCGAGTGATTATGCGGTAGGTGCAGTTCTGGGACAGCGCAAGAAAAATCTCTTCCATGTGGTCTACTATGCGAGTAAGACTTTAAATGGTGCCCAATTGAACTACACCACTACTGAGAAGGAGCTTTTGGCTATAGTCTTTGGCTTTGAGAAATTTCGATCTTATCTGCTTGGTACGAAAGTAACAGTATTCACTGATCATGCAGCTATTCGCTATCTGGTTTCTAAGAAGGATACGAAGCCGAGACTCATTCGTTGGGTGCTTTTACTTCAGGAATTTGAGTTAGAGATCAAAGATAGAAAAGGTACTGAGAATCAAGTAGCTGACCATCTCTCTAGGTTGGTGAATCCCGATTCTACTTCACAAGATAGGACGTTAATCAATGAATCTTTTTCGGATGAGCAGTTGTTTGCAATTCAGGAGGAAGAACCATGGTTTGCAGATATTGTAAACTATCTCGTCAGCAATATAATGCCTCTTAATTTGACATCCGCTCAAAAGAAGAAGTTTCTGCATGAGGTGAAGTGGTATATGTGGGATGAACCATATTTGTTTAGACAGGGAGCTGACCAGATCATCAGGAGATGTATCCCGTTCTGTGAGACGGAGGGGATATTACGAGACTGCCATTCCACGGTTTATGGTGGACACTATGGAGGTGAGAAGACGGCAGCTCGTATTCTGCAAGCAGGTTTTTTCTGGCCTACTTTGTTCAAGGATGCTCATCAGTTTGTTTTAAGGTGTGATCGTTGCCAAAGAGTGGGAAATTTGTCAAGGAAGGATGAGATGCCATTAAATGTGATGCTTGAAGTCGAGGTCTTTGATGTGTGGGGAATCGATTTCATGGGGCCTTTTATCGCGTCTTGCAATAATCAGTACATCTTGCTGGCAGTCGATTATGTATCAAAATGGGTCGAAGTTAAAGCTTTACCGACAAATGATGCAAAGGCAGTGCTAAATTTTCTTCATAAGCAAATTTTCACAAGGTTTGGAACACCTCGGGTAATCATAAGTGATGAAGGATCGCATTTTTGCAACCGTAAGTTCACTTCTATGATGCAGCGTTATAATGTGAATCATCGAGTAGCTACTGCCTATCATCCGCAAACAAATGGTCAAGCGGAAGTGTCTAACAGAGAGATAAAGCGTATTCTAGAGAAGGTTGTTTGTCCTTCAAGGAAGGATTGGTCTTTAAAGCTCGATGAAGCTGTTTGGGCTTACAGGATAGCATACAAAACTCCACTTGGGATGTCACCGTTTCAGTTAGTGTACGGTAAGGGATGTCATCTACCGGCGGAGCTTGAGCATAAGGCCTACTGGGCATTGAAGAAATTGAACCTGGATTTAGATGCAGCTGGTAAGAAAAGAATGCTTCAGCTTAATGAACTTGATGAATTTCGACTTCAAGCGTACAAGAATAACAAAATATATAAGGAAAAGGTGAAGAGGTGGCACGATAGGAAGCTACATCCTAAGTTATTTGTGCCAGGGCAACAAGTTCTTTTATTCAACTCTCGGCTCCGACTTTTTCCTGGGAAGTTGAAATCAAGGTGGTCTGGACCTTTTATTGTCAAAACTGTGTTTCCACATGGAGCGGTGGAAATTTTTGAGAATGATTCGGACCAAGCATTCAAGGTTAACGGTCAGCGGTTGAAGCACTACTATGGGGACATGGCAAACCGAGAGGTGGTTAGTGCCATTTTGTTGACTACTTGAGAAAGGTACGGAACTTCAAGCTAATGACGAAAAAGAAGCGCTGCGTGGGAGGCAACCCATGAATTGTTGTTACAGGAACCCTTAGAAGTTAATAACCTAGCCAAAAACACAAAAAAATCAGAAAACAGGGGCTGAAATTTTTTTTTTTCCAGAGACCCTCTGCGCGCCCGCGCAGCTATGCTGAGCGGCCGCGCAGGGGTCGAGTTCCAGAAAATTTTTTACAGTTCAGAAAAAAAAAACAAACAAAAACACAAAAACAGTTTTAGCCCATAAACCCACGAATTGTTCCCACTACCCCATCATTTTATCCCTTAATTCCCAAACCCTAATCTAATCCACACCCTATATATACATACACCTATCCAACATATCTCCCACAAAACTTCCTACACTTAAACCCTCTCACAAACATCAAAAATCAGTTCTTACACACTTTTATTCACGAATCAATGGCACCCAAGAGAGCACGCACTATTGACAGCAGCAGCACAGTTCCTACTGCTGATTCATCGAGGGGTACCGCTGCAAGGCCTCGGTTAACTGACAGAGCTGCGGAGGAGGAGTACACTAGGCTGTTGGGGAAGCCGATTCTGAAGGAGAGGGGGTTTTTACCATCAGGGAGGGATGGTGAGTTGTTGCCCATGATTGCAGAGAAGGGGTGGATAGCTTTTTGTGAGTCACCCGAAGCAGTACCGATGAGCGTTGTTCGCGAGTTCTACGCGAACGCGAAGGCTGAAAAGAATGGGTTTTCTGTAGTCCGTGGGCTGACGGTTGATTATCATCCTGCGGCGATTCGCCGTGTGATTGGACAGTGAGAGAGGAAGCCCGAGGAGGAGAACTGGAATGAAAAGACTGCTGAGGATTTTGACTTGGATTTGATTTGTGCGACTCTCTGTCGACCGGGCACAGTTTGGACCCGCAGTCCAGGCAATAATGAGTATCGTCACTTTCCGGCGATCGCCATGAACAGGTATGCCCGTGCATGGAATGCATTTATATGTGCTAATATTTTGCCTTCTTCACATGCACACGAGGTCACAGTTGAGAGAGCATAGTTGTTGTGGGGAATTCTGCATGATGAGTACTATGTGGACCTTGGTGAGTTTATCTACCAAGGAATTCTGAAGTTTTTGAGGGGAGCAAAGCATATGAACATCCCTTATGCATCCACGGTTACGAAGCTATGCCGAGCAGTGGGAGTGAAATGGCCGGCTCATGAGCAGTTGCAGTTGCCAGCAGCTCCGATTGATTCTGGCACTCTGAATGGGATGCAGGAGTGGACCAGTGGTGAGCCTGAGGAGCATGGGCTGGGTTATCGTCTTCCAGGAGGGCGTCCAGCACGAGGTGCTACTATGGCTAGGCCAGGGCGTGGTGAGGCTGGTTCTTCGAGAGCTCAGGAGGGTGCTGGGATGGGTGATGCCCAGTATAGGAGGCTTTCACGGTGGATGGACGCCATGTATGAGACGCAGAGCAGGTTTGCTCAGGAGCTCACCCTTGCGTTAGGGACTGCTTTTCGAGGCCTTGGAGCTGATATCCAGTGGCCAGTTTTTGGTGAGGACTCTGCATACCCACCGCCTGATACTCCACCCACTGAGGGTGATGATGATGATGACTCCGAGTAGGTATACCCTGTGTTCCTTTCTACTACTTTCATTGAGGACAGTGAAGATTTTTAGTTTGGGGGTGGTAGTTAAGGAATATTGTGTGTGTGTCATTTAGTTGCATATTCATGATAGTTTAGTTCATATAGTTGCATAATTTATGCCATTTAGTTTTTTTTTATGAATGTCATGTAGCTCATGCATTTACCATGATCCCTTTTGCAATAAGTTATCGACTGAATTGTGATATTGATGCGAGTGTAGTGATAGCATTAAAGTGATATTAAGTTGTGTAGGTTGATATGCATGCTAGAAACAATTGTAAGTCCACTAAGTCTTAAAGAATGCGTAAGGGCTAGATTGTTGTTATGATTTGGTTGTTTTCAAGGTCAATCTACTTATTATGCTTAGAATTCGATTATAGGTTCATAGTGATAAAGACATGAAAAAAGAAAAAATTTTGGAGAAAAAAATATGGAAGTTGTTGCTAGTTGTGGCTAGGCATCAAATGGCTAGTAGCCGGCTCGCATATGTTGCGAGTAGTCTAGGGTTGAGCAAGATGGAGCGAAACGCACTTGCTCAGAAGTTATTAAAAAAAAAAATTGCATAATTGATCAAGAGTGGGCTCTTTGGTATTCGAGTTATTAAGTTCTTAGGGGACTTTGTGCCTAGTGACCTAAGGCTTTTAGAGTCTGGGATCCGCTAACCTAACGCTCGTTACATGGATACCATTGTATAAGTCTTTTGTGGACCTCACTCATTGCACGGTCAAATAAGCATTTGAGTTGTAAATAAAAAGCACGATTCCGTAGTAAGCTCCAGAGTTCTTGTAGTGTTGTATATCACTTTGTGCGTAGAATTTTTATTCTTTGTATAATCGTAGGATTGCCTTGAGGATAGTCTAGTCATAGTAATTGGTCTAGTTCCGAAGCATATCTGTTAAGCATTTGCATACACCACATTTCTGGCTGTATGTCCGTTTGCATGAGTTTATTGATCTTTAGTTGTCTAACTGCATTCGTTGAGATGTGACAATTTGGTTGGTTAATTGTAGTAAGGGGGATCGTTGCATTTTCATATAGATTGCATTCATGCATATTTTTATTTATTTTTGAGTCTGTGACGCTTGAGGACAAGCATCGATTTAAGTTTGGGGGTGTGATAAGTGGCATTTTATACCACTCAGAACGTCTTAAAATGGCTTAAATTGGTGTCTTGAAATCAAGTATTTTGTGTATTTGATGCGTTTTTCTAGTGTTTATGCATTTCAGGGTATTAGTTGCATTTCGGGGGAGGAATCATCAAGAATAAGCCTTGGCATGTGTTCACCATTGCGAGAGGAAAGGAATGGGCAGATTACGGCGAAGAAACGGAGCAAACCTGGATTTTTTCCAGTAGAGGCCTGCGCGCCCGCGCAGCAATGCTGAGCGGCCGCGCAACAACCTGCGCGCCCGTGCAGCTATGCTGAGCGGCCGCGCAGGGTCGGGGAAAAAGATAAATTATTTTAGACTTCTACTTCTGTTTGGCTTCCAATTTCTATGTAATCTGAGTTTTATGGGACTATTATTTAGGTAGATTTGAGACGTTTTCACAGAGAGTATTAAGGGGATTATGTTCTAGATTGTGTTTTACGCAAGAAGCGAAGGAGATAAGGAAGAAGACCGATTTAGCACACCGCAACGAAGAGGAAGCATATTTTCTTGTGATTCTTGTTTCGTTGTAACGTTGGATGCTAGTTTTCTTGCTTTGACTTATTTACTCTTGTGACGTACTCTGTTTTACTATAATTAGTTTAGTTATTATTTTCTTGTGTTTGTTTGTCATGATTTCATATGAACCCATGATGGCGATAAGTTCTATTATGGGCTAATCGTGATCATGGGGTTGCAACGGATTTATTATGGAATTCTTTAGTTAATTGTTTAATACTTTAGTGTGTGATGATTACATGATATCTAGTATTGGTTGTGCGTATTCGTCTTATGTGCGTCGCGAACATATAAGATAGGGTGTTAATCTCTTGTGAAGCGACGGTGGATCTTGAGATTTAGAACTTGCCATGCTGGCATACGTTCATGTACGTTGAGCATGATTAGTGGGTAACTCTAACAGTTTTATTTGCCCTATGTAATCAAAAGGAATAACTTGAGCTTAAATCGTTGTGTTGTCAATTTCTGTAGACATATAGGAACTCAACATAATTGATGACTATTCAACTTCTATCTTAATTGTGGATGCTTGGTAGAATGGTATTAGTACAATGAAAGTTGGCTTTTATCAGTTTTGTGTTATTCGATTAATATCATCACTGTCACATGCTAAAGGTAATAACAATGGCTATAGAAGGAAGTAATAATGAAGTTGTGATCTCATGAGTGTTTTATTATTGATAAATTGAAGTGTTAGTTAAGTGGTTAATTAAGTAGTTAATTATAGTTAATATTTAATCAACAATTTTAAGTGTTATTATCTTAACATTGAGAAGTAATCATACATTGGTGAGTGAGTTTAATTAGACAATAATTTAGTCTGAGTCTCTGAGGGAACGAACTAGAAAATATTCTATATTACTTACGAACGCGTATACTTGCGTGAATATTAGCGCGTGTTTTCCCCCTAACAGCCACCTCATTGGCCTTTCCTGATAGTAATAGTTCCTTACAATCAATGTCCTTTGAACGATCTTCAACTAAATTTTCTACCTTATTTCCATTCACTGCTGGTGTGAAAATGCTCTCCTTAAGTTTTGGTGAGTAAAAAATATATCACAATTTTCTCATAATTTATTTCCTCGGTCTTTGAATGTGAACATTGTCATGACTGACTCTCGATCATACTTTGGACGTCTCTTATCTTCGGTACTTCTCGTTGTCACCAATCTCGACCCTCATTGGGTTGATCTATATTTTCTTATGGTTCAATACGTGCCCACCTGGCATTATTACAATTACATCATATTTCCTTTATCAAAATTTCTATTCTTCAGAACTTCGAATATTACCTTCCTCCTTATAAAACCTCTAAGGTTATCCTTAAATCGTTCCTCTTGTATTCCTAGATACAGGGCATATCAAAATACCATTTACTAATACTAGAACCATTGTCTATGTACTTCTGAAAACTTTCTCCATTGATCTTTGAAGGTTGTTGTTACCTTAGTCCTTCCAATTTGTACTGTCAAAACTCATAGTGTCCCTATTAAGGGTAAAATGCCAACCCTTATACATTCCCCTAGGGTTCATCTCAAGTTATTGAGGTTATATCCTTAACCCCACCTTTAAAAAGGTACTTGCATCCTTACATGGATAAATAAAGTCATATATCCCTGATAAGGGTATCTTATTCAATCATTTCCACCTCGATAGTCTATACCAAATTTCACAATAGCATCCTTATTCAAGTTGAGGTCAATCCATATGGCCTCCAAAAGATAAAAATGGTTATCCGCTTTTCTTTCCTGATTTGGTAATGATCACATGGATGTTCTGGAAGATATTGGTCGTGTTCAACGTGAACTTCTTCTAAATAAATCCTTATTTACTTTTGTTGTTTATCTCAACAGTCATCTCAATGTGGGGATATCTTTCATACCTGGCGTCTCCTTTTCTGGGTATCATGCCCCCGGCCTTACACTTCACATTCTTGAAGGTCACTTCCTTCATCCAATTTTCCTAATTTCTTACTTTCTTGTCTCCTCAGTCTATCTGCGTCTCATTGTTTAACCTTCGAACTATCTCAAGGTTTCCTCGAATCCTCCCAACTTAAAGGGGATAAAATATATGTATCTCTCATGCCTTCATCCATCAGCTTTAACTCATGGTGAATCACTCTCATCCTGACGATTATATACTTTTCTATTTCTATTGCTACGAGTCTTTAGGGTTTCCTCATATTTAACTCCCTTATCATTCCTCCAACTCTATTGCCTTTATATTCCTTTCCACTTCAGTTTCTTTTTATCTACCTCTCTCTTGCAATCATTTCACGAACTCACTAATCATTGACTTCAAACATCACGTCGTTTTGGTATTCGTGTCCTCAGAACGAATTTTGACAACTTTTACAACTTAGATTCATAATTCATCATACTCGTCCGCCTTTGTTCTAGCTCTAAAGCTTTTACACTATCTCCTTATCCTTTGGAAGTACTTTCCCGAAAATAATTGACTGAACTTTAATCAGTTAATTATAACCTCTGGCTCAGTTCCTTCCTTGGCCTTACACCAGCGGGTGGCCTCTCTCTTAGGAGGGTAAGTGACAAAAGTAGTCTTTTGCACTTCGTCAATCATTCAGAATCTCAATGATTCCTCTATTTCCTTTAGCCAGGCTCTTGCCTCGACTGGGTCTACCTGTTCCTTGGAATTCTGAGAGCTTAGCGACTTAAAGGTCATGAAAGAATTTCACACCATATTGTTTCCTCAGGGTGGTGTTTGAGGGTAAAAGTATTAGTTTTGTTTAGGCAGGTCCATGAATTGCCTCATAGGAGTACCGTCCCGGTGCTCCCTTCCTTGCTCGAGTTATGTTTTCTTAGTCTAAATATTTCTTCCTATTCCCCATATTCGGGGTCATCTTTTATTTTAAAATCCTCATTTTCCACTTCATTACATTTTGGGTTCCTTGTATCTTAATTACAACCTCCATGATTATCATATTCAAGGTTTTCCCCTAATCTTATTCCTCTTGGGGGCAGAATGCTTGATTTTTTTTTTGAGAATCTCTTGATATTTGTCTTACTTACTTTGCTTAAGTCTTTCCCTCGTTCAGTCCTTACATGATCGTAAATTATGAATTCTCAAGTTCTATAAACTTCATGACACTCTTAAGTGTTAATAGTACAATTAACAATATGAACTTATCACAACAAACTGATCTGAACTGAAAGGAACGAACATATACATAGCCATTTGTTTGAGGGTACAACAACTGAACACATGAAAGAGAATTACATCATTTGATCTGATCGCTTCTATCCCAAAAGTACTACAATAGATAATCATCTAGTCAGTAAAACTAATCATTCATAACTTAGGCTAATCCTCCAAAAGCGGTGCTACATGAAATCCTTGTCTGATCGCTCTGACTTTGCATACTATAGTGGATCAAGAAATGCGGGCATGCACAACATCCCTAACCTGCTCCATTAAGGCGGTGATGAGGCCTAAGATAGTCGCAAGTAGAGCTGGATCAATCTGGCCCTCAAGATGGCCTCTAGCTGTAATTCGGGTGGTAGCCTCATTCCTGTCCATGCTATAAGCTAATCCTGCCGGAAGTACCCCGCCTTCAATCCTTGGTGCAGTAAGTCGATCCAACAGATCATTCCTAACATTACGGGCCTCAGACAGGCCACCCAAAGTCATATGATAATCAGCGGTGAGAGAAGCCTGAACGGTAGCATCTAGCATTCCATGGGGTGCAAGAGGTGTAGACCCAGGAGATCCAAATGGATAACCAAGCACGGTATCAGGTGACAATGGTGCAGGAGATAAAGGTGGAATTTCCTCAGTAGGTGCTGGGCTCTGTACAGGGGAGGGAACAGGAATTGGTGGAACCTCCTGAACGTCTACAAGAACCTCTGGGAGAGGGTCTGCTACTGGTATAATTGGTGTTGTAGAAGGTCCCACTCCTTCTGCCCTCACTATCCTCTGTGCCATTGGTAACTCTTCATCCTCTAGTGCCATCCTCGCGGCCATCCTAGCTCTGGTAGTCACCCTGACTACGGTCATCAATTCCTCGGCGATCCTCTCCTCATTCTCGTCAGGATCCTCCTCAGCAACAATCCCTTCTGGTATAACATCCTCGACCGCAACATTCTCATTATGAATCTCATCCGGTCCCTCGTTAGGGTACTCTATCGGATTCATAATCTGATCTCCAACATGTAATAAAACATCCTCATGCTGATGCTCCTGAACCTCAGGGTTTGGTGCCCCGCTGCCCTATACGATAACGAACTATGTTACTATCATGATATTTATAAGGGTTCCCATATGGGTTTTAACTGTCAGTACTACGTTAGGTAGACCGACTATGAACTTGGCAAGAGTTCTTATTATCTTAGTGAACTTCTTATCTTAACGTCGGATCATCTCTGAGGTTTATAACGCTTAGCTCTGATACCATTTCTGTAACACCCCCCAATTCGGGGTCGGGGATCCGGGTTTTCATGAGTTCCATTTTCCTTAATAACACTGAATCTTAGTAAACCATCAACTACTGCGTATTGTGATCCCACAATATACACACACACCACAAGTTATAGTCTCAAAGATGAATACCAAAAATAACACAAGTCATTTTATTCCACAATTACAAGCCATTACACCTCAAAAGGGCTTCTGAATAAATTTACATATTCTTTGCCATTATTACAATTCATAAATATACATAAGTCTGGTACATCAAAAGTTGAAAGCCTAGCCTATTGGTAGTTCCAACCTCAGCCACAACGACATCAACGCCTACAGGAAACTGCAGAACGTTTCATATCCGCTCATGAGTTGGGAGCTTGGTCTTGTTCATCTTGTCTATCTGTTTTTTTGTGATGAAAGAAGAAAGAAAGAGTGAGAAACAAGCCCACCGAAATAATATGTATAATAATTTACAATATATGAGCATTCTCATACTACTCATGAAAGTCTTGGTCAAGCAAAAATGAACCAAGTTTGATATCTTAACGCGACCAAGTCACAAAATATTCAGTATATATGTATATATACTTTTCAAAATTTTGGAAGTCCTCTTCCATGCATAATATACACAGAATTCCAGTTTATAACTGTATAAAAATATCATTGCAAGGTGATCTCATATATCTATCCTTGTCTCAACGTTTTTCTGAAAATCTTTGTCATGCATAAGATAATCATTTACTAGATATAAGTTGAAAAGATGAAGTTACTAGATACTCCAATATACTTAGATCTTTTCCGAATACGACTGGAACTACGACCGTTCAAGGTATAATCAGTTTCAAAAGTTCATCACATAGATGAGACTACAAGAAAAGACTTGAATAAATTTAATCTTTGAAATATCATTCAAAAGAAATGAAGTTACGAGATACTTCATTAAGTCCCGATATATATATATACACCTATATATATATCTCATACATTCCCTGAAAACCTCTGTCATGAAAGTATAAACAGAGTTGTCATATCCAATGAATTTGGAAAGAAGAGAATTTTGGCATAAACCTGATATCTTGCTGATCAGGCAAAGATACCAATAAGTAACCTTTTCTACTAGTAGATGGACGAATTCCCCACTGGTCATCACTCTGGCCGCATTAGGACCTATGCTGGACTGCCACTCATCCACTTATGCATTGATGGACTCCCACTGAACCACTTACACTTTCATGGACGCCCACTGAGACAATGTTGCTTATGCCGACTCAAATAGATGGACTTACTTCCCGAACGTTGGGCAAGTAATCAAAATGTTTTCTCAGAACAGCAACCTCGTTGCGAATGTAAATACACCACAGAGCCGGATCCCTCAGATTTTTAAGCGAGTATTAAAATCCCCTTCGAAAGGAAGATCTTAAATTTGAAAACGAGTTTTGGGACCCGCTCTAACTTTTAAAATCATTTTGAAGACTCAAAAACATTTTTAAAGAATGTTTAGAGTAATGCTGATTTAATAAAATAAATCAGTCCCAACATATTAGAAAATATCTGAATATTATTATTTAAATAATATTCCCATAAGGATAATCCTTATAAAAATAATTGAAGTAGAAGTTTTAAAACTTATACTTGAAATGAATAATAAATAACCAAACATATACTTATACGAAAGTACGATCTTTATTTAAATAATCAAAAATAAGTTTGATTATCGAAACATTATTCTTTAATAAAATAAAGAATATTATTTAATAAAATAAGCGGAGTCATAAGTCCTCGAATGAATATTCAAAATAATATCCATTAAATAAAATAAAGTTATCGAATAAACCTTATTCGATTAATAGTTTTGAAAACTATTTTTATATATATACATATACTATACTCGGGAACATCGACTCCCGGTTTAGAAAAATGTTCACCTTCGGGTCCCTTATACTAAGGGTATACGCAACTACTGCTTATCTCTAGCATATGTATTATGCAGTTTATAAGCATTGAATCAACAATTATATATCAAGATTATGAAACAGGCATGCATATAAATATCATATCACATGCTCCAATATATCGCAAGACTTGCTAATAATAATCATGCAGTTATCACAAGATAATGCATATATAAATATACGTCACAATAACAGTTACACGGGTAGAAAACTTGCCTAAGTGTTCTCAGATAGACTTAAGCTTAGAGTGGGTCTGATAACCTATGAACAACAATATAAGTCAGAATTAAACCCCGGTCGCTTAAGAAACTAGACTTTAACCAATTGAACCCTAACGTTCGCTTATGGTCACTTCTACGCTTAACGAATCACATAAGTCATTCGAGTACCCTCGGCTCCACCATTTTTAATAAATTAACCATTAAGAATTTTAAGGCGATTCTTTCGCGAGTACTCTACCAACTGCCAAATCCACTTTACATAATTGTTTCATACTCCAATTAGTCATTTAAGGGCCTTAACTAAGGTTTCAAAGTAAGGCGAGGGGTAATGGTTTGTTCACGAAACGTCGTTACTTAAAACGGTCGTTTCTCCTAAACCGTACATCGGATTCAAGCGAACCACATATCAAAACGAATCTCGTAACATGAACTATCTAAACATGGTAATGGTCAGTTCATGGAAGTGACGGTTTTGGTGCAAAAGTTAAGCACAAAACAGTCTAAGGAAAATTGGGCATTACGACGGCTATAACTTAGCAATTCCCAAATTTTTACCCAATCAATTCAATATCAAACCACCACCAATCAACACCATTCCACCATCATTCAACCACAATATAATATCATTTAACTATAACTCAATATCTCAACTTATTCATCTAAACCAAGTCAAAATGTGACCAAGAACATCAAATCCAATAAGTATCACTCCTAACTCCAAAATCAACAAAACCACTTACTAAACAAAGCTCTAAATATGAGTACACACCCATTACACTAACCCATCATCTAAACATTATGAAATACAAACCAACAAAACTTAATACTAAGGGTTTGAGAAGTTATACCTTCCTTGGAGAGTGAAGAATCACTTAGGAAGCCTTAAATAACCACTAACTATCTTTACAATGCTTGGTTATTGAAGAAAACATAAGAAAACACAAAGTTAGTTTCTTGAAAACACTATTCACCAAGAAATTTGATGAATTGATTAGCTATGTTAAACATGGAATCTTGAGCTTAAACTTATGGATCATTTAAGTTTTGAATTATGGAAGCTAAAGAAACAAACCTCTTGAATTATGATTAAGTGGAGCTTGGGTTTTGGAATTTTTCTTCCTTGCTTTTCTTCAAAAATTCGTGAGCAAGGAGATGGGGGGGGGGAGAGAAATGAATGTGTTTGCTTGGTTGCTTCTTCTTTTGACTTAGGAATTGATTTTAACCTTTTTACCATGGTTAATAATGCTTGGCTAGTAATCAACCAACAAAACCTACCCACTTGTCATGCTTATGTCATCCATTTGCCACATGCCTTTGTCTTGTGGTTTGATGATGTCATAATACCTTGGATGCTTGTACAAGCTTGTCTCTTGGTCGCGTATCTGTTTTACGGTTCGTTTAACTTTCGTTCTCGTTATCCGTTTGAGGGGTCAAAATACTTTCGTTCTTGTACAAGTATTATTTGGGTTCCCTTAACCTTTCTTAATATTTTATATTCCTTTTATGATCCTCTCTTATAATACTTGAATTTAAATCCTTTTAATCACGTTACCTTATACTCAATTCTTTCGGTATCTGGTGGATTTTCGGGAAAAAGCAAAGTGTTCGAATTTGGATTCTGACGATCTTTATATACACTTATATACCATATAGAGTACTAATAAGATCTCAGAATATCAATAAAAGAACTGCTACATAGTGTGGCATGAAAACTTTTCTGATTCAGCATAATCAGCAAAATCACTATTCATAAGGGTTACAAAAAGTCCAAATTTTTTTTGGGGTTATTACAACTTCTTTCATGATAGGATTAAGCCTTCGCTGTTGCTCAACAGTCGGCTCGCTACCTTCCTCTAGCAGAATTTTATGCATGCAGTACCAAGGGCTGATCCCTTTTATATCTGCTATAGTCCATCTTATGGCCGATTTGAATTCTCTCAAAATCCTCAAGAGCTTGTCCTCATTGCTACCTGAAAGGTCGGATGCAATAATAACAGGCAAAGTAGATACATCACCTAAAAAAGTATACCTCAAGTGTTCAGGAAATGGTTTAAGCTCCAAAGTAGGTTCTTCCTCAATAGATGGTTTGAGCTTTCCCTCAGCATTCTTGAGATCAGTATTTCCCAGAATTCAAATGGCATGTCTAGCTTTCGTTTCCAAGGAGAAGCATTCATATATTGTAACTTCTCATTACTTTCATCATCTTCACTGTCAAAATCCCCCAATAAGGCTTTTTCTAAGGAATCAGAACTTAGCACATGATCAAGTTCTGAAGTAACTGCAGAATTGACCAAATCCACCTTGAAGCACTCCTCATCTTCCATAGGAAATTTCATCGCATTGAACACATTGAATGTCACAATATGATCTTGCACCCTCATAGTGAGTTCACCTTTTTTCACATCTATCAAGGTACGGCCTATAGCCAAGAAAGGTCTTCCCAAGATTATGGGAATCTTCTTCTCTTCCTCGAAATCCAGAATGACAAAATCTGCAGGAAAGATGAGCTTGTCCACCTTTACTAGCATGTCCTCCACGATGTCTCGTGGGTATGTAATCGAATGATCACCAATTGTAGAGACATGTAGGTGGGCTTCGGATCCGACAAATTTAGCTTTTTGAAGATAGATAACGGCATTAGATTAATGCTTGCTCCCAAATTGCAAAGGCACTTATCAAATGATAACTTGCCAATGGTGCAAGGAATGGTGAAGCTACCTGGATCCTTAAGCTTTGGAGGTAACTTTTGCTGCAACACGGTACTGCACTCTTACGTCAGAGCAATTGTATCAAGATCATCCAGTTTCACTTTCCTTGAAAGAATACCTTTCATGAATTTCGCATAACTAGGCATTTTCTCCAGAGCCTCAGCGAAAGGTATGTTGATGTGAAATTTCTTGAACACCTCCAGAAACTTACCAAATTGCTTGTCCAACTTTTGTTTTTGCAATCGCTTAGGAAAAGGTGGTGGAGGATAGAGCTGTTTCTCCCCTGTATTACCCTCATGTAGAGTGTGTTTAACAGTATTCTTCCTTGGTTCCCCCTCTTTCTCCTTTTGCTCATTAGCTTCCTTCCTGCCTGGCACTTCAGTATCGCTGGGTGTCCAATTTGATTTTCCAAGGTCTTGATAGAAACAGCCTGACTTTTGCACAATAGCTTTAGCTCCTCAAAATCAGCACTAGAAGGTGGAGTAGCACCTCCTTGTTGAGGATATGATTTCCTTTGAGCAAATTACTGAGGTTGTTGGAATCCAGGTAGATTAAACTGTTTACTTGCAGCTTGCTGATATGGTTGCTGAACAGCATTCTGATTATTGCTCCATCTGAAATTGGGATGATTTCTGTTATTAGGATGATAAGTAGCGGGCACAGGCTGCTGCGGTCGCTGAAAATTGTTCACATACTGAACAGATTCATTAACAAGAGAACACTGATCCGTAGCATGAGAGCCTGCACAAAGCTCACAGACACTAGCTATTTGATTTACTCCATAGTTGGCTAAAGAATCGACCTTCATAGACAGCGCCTATAGTTGTGCTGCAATAGCTGTAGCTGCATCAACTTCCAGAATACTTGCTACCTTCCCAGGCATCATCCTTTGAGTTGGGTTTTGATACTCGTTTGTAGCCATGGTTTCAATGAGATTATAGGCCTTAGTATAGCTTTCGGCCCACAAGGTGCCTCCAGAAGCTGCATCGAGCATGGGCCTCGATTGGGCCCCCAAACCATTATAGAAACCAGTGATCACCATCCAGTCAGGCATACCATGATGTGGACACTTTCTCAACATCTCCTTATAGCGCTCTCAAGCTTCACACATAGATTCTCCTTGTTGCTGCGCAAACTGAGTAAGAGCACTCCTCATAGCTACAGTCTTGGCCATTGGATAGAACTTCACCAAAAAATTTTGCGCAAGATCTTCCCAAGTAGTGATGGACCCAGCTGGTAAAGAATGTAACCAGTCCTTAGCTTTGTCCCTCAGAGAGAATGGGAAAAGCCTCAGCTTGATAGCCTCATTAGTGACACCATTATATTTGAAAGTACTACAGATCTCGACAAAATTCCTGATATGCATGTTGGGATCTTCACTCGCAGCACCTCCGAAAGAAACAGAATTCTGCACCATCTTGATAGTGCCCGACTTGATTTCAAAAGTATTGGTCTGAATAGCCGGATGAATGATGCTTGACTGAATTTCATCAATTTTAGGCCGAGAAAAGTCCATAAAAGCTGGATCAGCTTGAACTACACGATCACCCATTGTTTTAGGTTCTTTTTTCACTCTCTTTATCCGAATCTTTAAAAACTATCTTCTCCGGAAAGTCAAGAGTTGTATCTGTCTCCTCAGCTTTATCCAGATTCCTCTTGCGAGTGCGAGAACGTGTTTCCATAAATGCTCGCTAGAGTACCTGAAACACAACCGGAAGCAGTAAGTAACAAGTCTTAATCAATGAATCCTAATGACCACTGATGGCAAGTACATAAACTAAACAAATTAACACCGAGTCCCCAGCAGCGGCGTTAAAAACTTGTTTGGCACAAAGCATGCACTAAATAATTCACACAAGTATACGCGTTCGCAAGTAATATATAATGATTTCTAGTTCATTCCCACAGAGACTTTGATTAATTATATCTAATTAACACTTACTCACCACTGTATGATTATTCTTCAATGTCAAGACAATAAAAATTAAAGTTGGTTAACTAATAATTAATATGAGAATTAAACACTTGAGTTAACAGTATTAAACACACATGAGATCCTAACTTCATTACTACTTCATTCAATAGTTATTGTTATTACCTTTAGCATGTAATTGTGATGATATTAATCGAACCACACGAAACTGATAAATGCCAACTTTCATTGTACGAATATCATTCTATCAAGCATCCACAATTAAGATAGAAGTTGAATATGCATCAATTATGTTGAGATCCTATATGTCTATAGAATTTGACAGCAAAACGATTTAAGAGCAAGTTATTCATGATGATTACACAGGGCAAGTAAAATGGTTACAGTTACCCACTAATCATGCATACAATACATGAACCTATGCTAGCATGGCAAGTTCTAAATCTCAAGATTCACTGTCGCTTCACAAGAGATTAACAGGTTATCATACATGTTCGCGACGCACATAAGATGAATAAGCACAACCTATGCTAGATATCATACAATCACCACATACCAAGGTATTAAACAATTAACTAAAGAAATCCATAGTAAATCTGCGAGGATCCCATGATCATGATTAGCCCATAATACAACTCATCGTCACCATGGGTTCATATGAAAACATGATAATAACACAACGATATAAAGATTAAAAATACTTAATAAATAATGAAGTACGTTACAAGAGTATTAAGGTTTAAAGCATAAAGAAAACTAGCATCCACTGTTACAATAAATTTAAAGAATCACAAGATATATGTATGCTTCCTCTTCTTCGTTGTTGCATGCTAAAACGGTCTTCTCGATCTTCTTGTCTTCGCTCTCGATAAAGAAAACGTCTTCCCATAAGGTTTATATAATAACCCAAAAGAACCAGTGTCAACAGAAGCCCAATCGTACTCGAATTATAAAATCCAGATTCTAATTTTCCACACACAGGCGGCCGCCTGCATCCTCCACGCGGGCGCCTGCTAGCAGGCGGTCGCCTGCTCCCATTAGGCGGGCGCCTGCAACCTTTCTGGAAAAATCCTTGGTTTGCTTCCGTTTTTGCTGATTTCTTCGCTCATCATCCCTAGACTGATCCCAAGCACTTCCTTAAGCTTATTTTGATGAAATCCACCTATCTAAACAAGTTATACCCTGAAATTCAAAAATAATCAAAAATGCGTCAAATAAATAAAATACTCAGGTTCAAGACACCAATTCAAGCCGTTATGAGACGCTCTAAATGGTATAAAATTCCACTTATCACCAGCCATAATGGATACTCCAAGAGAAAAATCTGCTATTTTTAATCCTTTTTTTTGTTTAAACTAAGATCCAAGGACAGATCAGGTAGAGCTAGAGGGGTATCTAACAAACTCTAATGTAATACCCATGATCAAATTTTTTTTGTTAGCATTGTAGCCTAGTGGATACCCTATTTCTTTTGGTAAAAAGAGATCAAGGTTCAAGCCTACTGAGTAATTAAATCTGCAATTTTTGCGAAGTCTGAATAATGGGATATATTACCTTGGACATTTCCTATATTAGTAATATATATTACAAAGAGAATTGTTAATTTTTACTGTTATATAGTGATCACGTAGCTGCAACTCTTACAATTCAGTTTCAAGTTTCTTCGGAGAACATTTATAGCCGTTAACGTGTTAGTGAGAGATGGATATTAGAATTAGTCATTGACTTTGCACCTCTAAATGTCAGGGCAGTTTGTTTGTGGTAATAAATATTGTGGTGAATAGTCTAGCAAGCTACAAGGTGGGTGTCGTTTTTGTGAAATATTGCGCGTCTCTAGGTGCTACCTTGTTCATTTTTTTGTGAGGTATCTGGAATACATTATATTACTATTTAGATGTATTGCAGGTAAACTTTTCTTATATTGAGGCCGAGGAGAGCAAACGAGCCCTTGTGAAACTAGTAACCTGTGAGAGGTGTGTGGTTCACTACTTACGTTAATATAAGTTAGTAAAATTAATCGGTGGTAACTAACTAAAAGTACAAATAACACAAATAGTGAGCAAGCTACCAACCATCTTTTTATCTGATTCATATATTATGGTTATTTTTTTGGGATATACTGGGAAAATCGAGGTTAGTACATGTGTATAGCTCATTCTCCGAATGGCTGAGTTAGGTGTTAATGTCATGGCTTACTTGTGTTTTTAGAGGTTTTTTTGTATGTTTTTGGTATTTTCTGGTTTATAAGTGTAGAAATGTAAGTAAAATAGCTAGAAGTAGAGATTATAGAACATATCAAAAAGAATCAGAGAGAGATTAGAAGAGAAACAGAGAGATTGAGATCAGAATTGAGAGAGAGAGACAGAGTTTAGAGAGAGAATTGAGGTAGAAACCCTAGAGAGAGAAAGCAGTTATAGAGAGAGAAAGAGATTGGTGGAAATTGATTCCTTTTCATATATTCAACATAAGAACATTCAGTAACAAACATGTATTTATAGGCACATAAATCCTCTAACAACTACTACTAGATTGCATTTATACTGTACTTATAGTACATATATTCATAACAACCCTCCCCCCCTTAAATGCAACCAGGTCCTCATGGTTGACAGAAAGCTGGAAAACCAATCTTGATTAAGTCCTCGTCCTCCCAGGTAGCTTCATCCACAATACAACCTCTCCACTGTATAAGCAAGTGATAAACCACCTTAGCATTTCTCAGAATTTGTCTAATGTCCAATTGTCTCAAAGGAACCAGCTCAAAGGTGCCTTGCTCAGACACTTGAGAAAGTTGTTTTATAACCTTTCTCTGCCCAATAGCTTTTTTCCGTTGAGATACATCGAAAACAAGGTGAACCCTAAAAGTAGGTGGTAATTTCAGCTTGTAAGCAACAGTTCCCACCTTTTCCTCAATTTCATAATGACCAAAGAATTTAGCTGCTAACTTCAAATTTTTTCTGATGGCCACTGTCGCTTGCCTCTAGGGTTGTAACTTCCAATAAACCCAATATCCTGATGGAAAGGATCTCTCAGACCTCTTGGAATTAACATAATGCTTCATTCTGACTTGTGTTGCCTCCAATAATTCCTTTAAGCAGCTCCATTGTAGATGTTTAGCTTTCAAGAACTCTTCCAGACTATGCAGATTAGTTTGATCTCTGGTCTGCCACGCTAAGTGTCTTGGCTTACTTCCATCCACAACTTGGTATGGAGTGGTGTGAAGTGCAGTATGAAATGTAGTGTTGTACCACCACTCAGCTGAGGTTAACCAATTTGCCCACTCTTTAGGAGACTGGTTAGTCATACCCCTAAGATATTGTTCCAGACACTGATTAACCCTTTCAGTACTGCCATCTGATTGGGGATGATATGTAGTACTAAGATGCAACCTTGTACCAGACAGCTTAAAAAGAGTTTGCCAGAACTCACTAAAGAATAGGTTGTCCCTATCACTTACAATGGACTCAGGCATCCCTTGTAACCTATAGACACTAAACCATAAAATGGCTATGGAAACCATAAAAAAATATATTGCCTTATGGGCTATTTGTGTTGCAGTAGAATATATAACAACAATTATGAAAAATTTTGGCGTTGCATCCGGTGGTGATGCAATAGAGGTCCTATAGCAATATTTTAAGACATATATAGCAACAACAAAATATTATTGCAATAAACCTTATATAGCAACAAAATATATTTTACAGCAACGCAGGAAAATCATTGCAATAGCTGTTTTTTCAGCTAAATAACCACCTTAAGGCAACATTAATTGGTTCAATTGCAAGAAATATAAGATCAAATTTAACAAATTTTGCAACAATTTTTAACCAATTACAATATTTTATGGCTGATGTAATTGTAAATGGCAACATATTTGGACACAATTGTAACAATTTTTTTAAAAAAATGAAAAGGGTCTGATTGTAAATAGACTATCCATGCATTCTTTTTATGCCACAAACCAAGCATCAATGTTATTCAAAAATACATAAGTAATTCAAAAGTGACTCTAACGATGTCCCAACGTTATCTTTCAAATATTCATAATTTAAGTCTAATAAAAAATGACAAATATCTAAACAAATTTGCATGAGAATTTAAACGGTAGTAATCTACCAAACTCTGAATAACTTAAAAATTAAGTAAATATCAAATTTCAAGCGACAGCTTCATGTCCATCTGCCTCAAAATTAAAAGGATCTTGAACAGGCGAGGTGCTTCATAAGCCTCGTGCATTCTGGAATATATGATCTAACAATATTTGCAGCTCCTTTCAAATTATATATCGTATTCCTTCAGCTTGATCCCCTGAAACCTTGGTATTAGTTATGTCTCAATAGCTAACATGGACATCCTTATCTGCAAGAACAATAATCGTTAGTCCTGCAACTTATATATACCTAAACAAATGAATTTATTGATATTGTAAATATATTTATCATTATTATAATGGATGATTTGTGACACAAGATTATGACTTATAACAACCTACACTATCTCCAACAAGGAATCAACAATCCAAATCAAATCTGTGTTCCGTCAAAGAATATGTTTTTATATCTGCAGAAACCAGTCCAAGAAAAACATTTAGAAGAGGGGCTATACTAAATTACTTCAAAATAAAAGAAAAGGGTATGTCAGCCTCTTTCTTTTTTCTGCCTCCTCAAAAGCTAATTTTTTAGCCTACAAAATCAACGTACAAAAAAATAGTAAGAACTTATATCACGCAAAACATTAGCGGAAACTGTTATACATAAATATAATACATATTTGTTCTTGCCCCATGTTTCTTTAGCCACCTTCTTAGCATTAGTTTCTTCCTGCATAAAAATTGCAAGGATGTGTGATTTAAGCAACTAAAAATTGACAGAAACGTGGGTTGTCAATCATAGGTGCCTTCCCGTTTCCTTTGTAGGTAGGATTTAAGTTACTATATTTTAATGTTTAAGTATTCAATACGGAATCCAAATTAGACTAAAACTAATTTCAATACTGAATGACATAAGTTACTATATTTTACTATTTAACTCTTTTTTTCTAGTAATTATCATTTTACAAGTTCTATCAAGATGTACAAAACAAGTATATCATATACGAGATGTAGATAACAAAAAATTAAAATCAACAACAGTTGATTGGCAGTACTAAATTATTATGCCTGAAGAAGAATTTTTAATTTTAAGTGTACGATCCTTAGTGTGCTGCTAGAGTTGATCAGGAGTTACATGCATTGTACATCCATTTTCACCTAATTCAAATTCCATAACAAAGAGAGCAAAGATCCCTGAGCTAAAACCTAACCACAAGCTCATTAATCCAATTGCTTCAATTCTAAATGACCATAGATCATGATGGTTTCATTGGACTATTATAAAAACTCAATTAGGTATGAGGGCAGAGTTCCAAATAGTGCAACTGCGATTATTAAATTTATTAGACATGTGGGGACTGACAACTTTCTTTTTTTTGTAAAAGGCTTTGATATTAGAAGATTCACTGACTATTTACAAGAAATTAGACATTAACCATATGTATAGTAACCTCACCATTGAGATGTAAGGTTGGCGATCAACATAAATTATCCTTTGTACTGGCCCATGTCCGCATCATTTCCTTTAGCATCCTGAAATAATGTTCATATGTAGATAATCTTAGTACATTTTGTAACATTAACTTAGAAAACACAGATTATGATGACAATAATGACAATAACAAAGCTTAAATAACAAACACAAACATATAATAACAGAGCTTACACGAAAATTTTCCAAATTAAGAATCTTACAAACAAAATCATACAAACAGAGCATATAAACTTAAAACCTTAGAAACACACAATAACAAAGAAATTCCCAATTTTAAATTTTGAACATAATCACAATTAAAATCCTAATTTTAAAATACGACTTAATCAAAATTAAAGCCGTAATTTAAAATTTTGAATACAAAATCTTCATTTAAAAGTGTAATTAACATGTACGAACATAAATATAAAACTATAAATCGATATAACAATCACCACTAATTAAGAAATAAACAATAATTAAAATACCCCTTTCGATTTACCAACAAATAAAATTAATTTAGGGAAGAAGCTCGATTGACAAGTTTAGATTTTTATCTTCGACCTTGATTATGTTTAGAGGAATCCCCGAGCTTGAATCTTTAGATCTTGATTTAGGTTAAATTTGAAAGAGATATGTCCTAATTCCAATCATGTATGAGGATTTAGGAATAACTTTTATGTAATCTGTTTTGATTTCATTGATATTAATAAAAGACTTGTTTTGTTTTTATTGCGGGCTCTATCTATTTAAATGTTTAAATAAGATATACCACAGTTTAGAGTAAAGCTTTTTATGGATTGTGATGAGATCATAATAATGAGACCTAAAAGATGATAACTCTAAACTTAAATAGTTCCTGGTCGTAGGATTACTAACTGGTAATTAATAATCCGCAAAGATCGGTACATACTATGCTTGCTTCATTATGAACGATGTCTGTTCTCATAGACATTTATGTGGTGACACTATAGCTAGTATGTAGGTGATTATTATAGAATAAGTTCACTGAACATGACTCACACAGCTGAACAACTGATGGAGTTCACTCACGTGTCAGCAGTTGTTCACATAGTGATAGTTGTACAAGTATCCTTAGACTTGAGGTCATCATAGTCATCTTGTGTACACTGAACTATGCTTTGGTTTAGTTCTTAGTCTCAAAGGACAATTATAAGGGCTCTACTGGGTATAGGAATTTGTACACGAAGATATTGTATGATCAATAAAGGATCTACCCCTTCCAGTGTAAGAAAAGAATGTTCAATGCTGATCCACTTATGTTAGTTCAGGAATCTCTGGCTAGAGTGAATAAAATTAGAAAGGAGTTTCTAATTTACATTAAATAGAACTAAGCATAGAGAATGGGAAATCAAGTGATTAAATAAGATAGGCTTGACACAAGTTCCATGCCTTGTATTTAATCATGACATTGCAGGGTAGAAGGAATTAATTGTACGGTAACTACTCACTGAATAGGTTCTTGGTATTCTAAGCAGTGAATTCGTATTATCCGGATAGTCGCGATATGCTGAGAAGTATCCCTCACGATGTAGAATAAATATGATTAATTAATTAATCATATTTAATGAATTAGAGAATTTATATAAATAATGATAAAATAGTTTTATTATTATTTATTTCTAATACCGGTTTAATATTGAACCTACAGGGTCATACCATAAAAGAGAATGATTTAATGGTGGAGGAATTAATTAATAATGGCTGATAATTATTTATTTATGAAATAAATAATTAATTGGCAAATTTAATAATTGATTAAATGAGATTTAATTGATTATAAATTAATTAAGAAAAGGTTCTTAATATTATTAATTAAGAATTTAATTTTTGGAAATTAAATCAAGTGAGAGAATTATTTCTAAAGAGTTTAGAAAAAGGATTAATAATTAAAAGGTGTTTTAATTATTAGTTAGAATAATAAGGGGTTAATAATAATAATATTTTATGGGACAATTTTCAGCTGAAAATTTTGCTTATAAATATACTATTATAGACCCTATTTTTGCCTCAACCAAAAAGATTTACAAAACCCTAATTCTCTCCATCTTCTCCTCCTTCATTACATCATTTTCTTGGTAGATACCGGTGGAGTGCTTCACACTAGAGGAGCAGCTGCTAAGGATCTCCGTTCATCATTTTTGGATCGCCATTAAAGACCTCCATCTTTCCATTAACGTAAAGCTTCTTAAGGTAAACATACTGAACTACGAATTAAATATTACTTTTCGCATGGATCCTACGGAGGGTTTCGGATTTTTTTTAAGATTTAAATTTACGTTTTCGCTGCGTTTATGTACTAAAAACCCTTCAATGGCATCAGAGCTACTTGCGAAAAGTTTTTAATTCGTTTATGTGTTTAACTATTTTCGATATATGAGCATGTTCGTGATTCGCCATGATTTGATGTTGATATAATATGCTTATATATGTATGGTTTTGAATATATGATATTCATGTGAGTTGTATAATCATAATATGATTATGTAATCTATATATATACTGATATATACATGATTTATGTTTGTTCTAATTATGAGAATCATATTAGATACGGATTCTAAATTGGCTACTGCAGATTTGCTGAAATCTGGGTCTGGTGTCCGATTTATGCAAACGAATACCCTATTCCATAGGTAAACGATCGTCTGAACAAAACTGATAGTTAAAACTATCAGCGACTCGTCTGTAAGGCGTTTAACGTCGTTTACTGCCCGTAAAAAGTGATTCTTGTTATTCTGATTTGATTCTGATTTTTCTGATTTTTGTCATATTTTCCTTTTATGATTAGATCATGGATAATATGATATGTTAAGATCAGATTATGTGTTTTAACATGCTTTTATGTGTTGTATGAGCATGGTGGATGGTTATGGCCTTTCGACCTTAGTGTAATGGTTTTGGTTTTGGTTTTAAATACGACTTGCATGTCGTCAATCTTTGTAATCATAAATGTCGAATGTAACTCGAGTTATTCTTGTAAGTTCATTAAATTAGTCTTACTTTCAATCATGTAATGTAATTGAAGACTCAAGAAGGCTATCCAATGGAGGTGATACAAAGAAGAAGACGAGGCATACAAGAAGTCTAAACAAAGAAGAAGACTTATGTATTAAATAGTTGTATTTATTTCCATCACCATATTAGATTGACCTTGATCTTTATCATGAGCTTGATAAAGATCACATAGGAGGGGCCATAACCAAATACATTTACTTTATTGCACTTTACATTTACTTGTTTATTTAATTTTATATATGAGATATATGCCATGCGACGATAGATTCAGGTGAACTTAAATCAATATAAGGCGTGCTCTAGAAAATCTAGAATAGGAATCGTTTCTTGCCTTAACAATAAATATTATGAATACGATCATGAGATTCTTGTGTTTATGAAACACATAATTGAATATTAATTTTTAATATTGAGAGAAAGGATGTTTCTGTCAACAACAGATTTCTATCTGTAAGAAAGGGTTATTAAGTCACGCCTCTTGACAATGCTCCACCCGATCTGGGAATCATCTGATTATCGATTATTGATTTGAAATATTTAATTTAAAAGGAAGAATCTCTTTATAATTTGATTATGATTGTAACGTAATATAATCCCTCTAAAATTAAATAACATCAAGTAGTAATTGGCCAATGACACAACGGGCTTGTGTCGGTCATAGCCTTCCAACATGGTAGAAAGTGGTTCTTATTTTTAAATCATTGTCGTTTCGTGCTACAGCCGAGGGCTTTGATTTCGAAATAAGAAATACTTGTCTATTACATAGAGATGTGTACATTGAATTAGAATCTAAAGGTCGGTACGTGCTACAGTCGTGGGCCATTGGAGACTGATTCAATTGTACGAAATGTTGGGTTAGACTTGACTTAGAATATTGAGTTTGTCGTGCCACAGTCGTGACTTAATTATTCAAGAGGCTAAACTTATATTAGGGAATAACATAAGATGTAATTGACAAGAGTGTCTGCCTATTGAACATCACATGACGTTTCGTGCCACAGCCGAGGTTGTGTGATGGAATGTAGGATCCCTATTCCCACTAGCATTATGAATGCTTAATTTTCACTTAGGGGGTTGAAAACAATTAGATAAACTAGTGGGAGATACTTATGAATAAAGACCCGATTCATATAGTGTTTTGAAATGAAATTGAATATATGCTAAGTGTTGTTATATGTTTATCATTTACAGATTTACTATATTCGTCATGTCTTCTGTACTATCACTCCGGAGCATACTAGATGCTCACAAGTTGACTGGTCCTAATTTAGCTCTTTGTTTTCACTGTAACAAGTTAGGGCACTGGAGGGAGAACTGCAAGGTTTACCTTGCAGAATTGAAGAAGAAGGGTAGTGAGACTACCGCTTCTGATTCAGGCATGTTCATGATCGAAGTTAATGTCACTAGGTCAAATTTCTACTTGGGTATTAGATACCGCCCGTGGTTCTCATATTTGTAATTCGTTGCAAGGACTAAAGGGAAGTAGGACTCTTGAAAAAGATGAGGTGATTCTACGTATGGGGCAATGAAGCAAGGGTTGCGGCCATACCTGTAGGATCATTTAGTTTACATATGCCTACGGGCAAGACTATTATTTTGAATATTTGTTATTACGTTCCCTCTATCGTGAGGAATATTGTTTCTATTCCTATGTTGGATGTGGATGGTTTTTCATTTATTATTAAGAATAATGAATGTTCTATTCTTAGAGATAATGTTCTTTTTGGACGTGGCATTTTAAATAATGGTCTGTATGTATGTGACGTAGAGCATGATTTACTTGAGATTGAACAAACTAATAAAAAAAACGAGATGATGAAAATCTGACCTATTTATGGCACTGTAGGCTAGGTCATATTAGTGAAAATAGACTGCAGATATTGCATAAGGAAGGGTTACTTGACCCCTTATATTTTGAATCATATCCTACATGCGAGTCTTGTCTATTGGGTAAAATGACCAAATCTCCATTTAGTGGACATGGAGAGAGGGCTGCAGATTTGCTAGGATTGGTACACACATATGTATGTGGACCAATGTCTACGCAAGCCATGGGTGGATTTTCATACTTCATTACTTTCATAAATGATAGATCTAGATTCGGATATGTGTATTTGATGAAACACAAGTCTGAAGCCTTTGAAAAGTTTAAAGAATATAAACATAAACTGGAGAAACAAACCAAACACAGTATTATAACTCTTCGATCAGATCGAGGTGGTGAATACTTGAATGGAGAGTTTCTAGATTATCTCAAAGAAAATGGTATAGTCTCCCAGTGGACTCCTCCATATACTCCACAGTTAAATGGGGTATCTGAAAGGAGAAACTGAACTTTGTTAGACATAGTTTGGTCCATGATGAGCTATGCGAATCTTCCAGTATTTCTATGGGGTTATGCATTGGAAACCTCAACATATTTACTGAATAAGGTGCCATCCAAATCTGTTCCTCAAACATCATATGAGATATGGAAAGAAAGGAAACCAAGTCTTAAACACGTTAAGATTTGGGGATGTCCATCTTATGTCAAGAAAGTTGACCCAGATAAGCTGGAATCTCGATCCGTAAAATGTAATTTTGTGGGATATCCTAAAGAGACTTTGGGGTATTACTTTTAAACCGATCATCGGGTGTTTGTCTCCATACATGCTAACTTCTTGAAAAAGGAGTTTATCCTTGAAGGAAACAGTGGGAGCAAAATTGAACTTGATGAAGTTCAAGTAGCACAAACTACTACGGATCAAGTGGAAACACCTGTTCAGACTGAACAACCTTCTGTGGAACAGCCCATTCATAGGACAGGGAGAGTATCTCGCCAACCTGAGAGGTATTATGGCCTTGTCATTAAGAATGACAATGAGTTGTCAATCATTGATGATGACGACCCTGTGACCTATAATGAGGCTATGAGTAGTGTTGACTCAGAGAAATGACATAGTGCCATAAAATCCGAAATGGAATCTATGTATACCAACCAAGTATGGACTCTGGTTGAGGTGCCTGAAGGTGTTAAGCCTATTGGGTGCAAGTGGGTATACAAAAGAAAGATTGGAGCAGATGGCCAGGTGGAGACGCAGATGGCCAGGTGGAGACCTATAAGCCTATTAAAGTGGAGAATTTAATTTTTGGAAATTAAATCAAGTGAAAGAATTATTTCTAAAGAGTTTAGAAAAAGGATTAATAATTAAAAGGTGTTTTAATTATTAGTGAGAATAATAAAGGGTTAATAATAATAATATTTTATGGGAAAATTTTTCAGCTGTAAATTTTGCCTATAAATATACTATTATAGACCCTATTTTTGCCTCAACCAAAAAGATTTACAAAACCCTAATTCTCTCCATCTCCTCCTCATTCATTACATCGTTTTCTTGGTGGATACCGGTGGAGTGCTTCACAGTTGAGGAGCAGCTGCCAAGGATCTCCGTTCATCATTTTTGGATCGCCATTAAAGACCTCCATCTTTCCATTAACGTAAAGCTTCTTAAGGTAAACATACTGAACTACGAATTAAATATTATTTTTCGCATGGATCCAGCGGAGGGTTTCGGTTTTTTTTTAAGATTTTAATTTACGTTTTCGTTGCGTTTATGTACTGAAAACCCTTCAAAATTTTACTCTCTCTCTCTCTACTTCTTTCGTGTTTGTCGCGTCGTGTGTCTCGACCGTGTCTTGTGTATTTTTGTTTTTGTTATGTGTTTTTTATCTGTGCTTAGCCAGGCAAAATTTTTAACTCAAAAAATTTAAAATCCCGCCAAAGGTTGGGGCCCAAAATTTGGACGTACAACAATATCTCAAAAATTTCATTACAATAGAATGCTAATTTTCAACTCACTCTGTTTTTTACACTTTATTTACAACGTTTTTAAAATTCCTTGCAATATATTGAATATATACTCTTATTTGCAACATGTTTTGACAAAGTTTTAGAAATGTGGTTGCCATAGCCAATCTATGGTATAGTGAGATCTGCTCAAAGAAAATTGCAGCCAAGTTCTTTGTTGATATAGGATGACACAAGGCCAGAAAAGGACTGGATCTACTGAACCTATCAACAATCACCCATATCACCTCCTAGCCTTTAGATTTTGGAAGCCCTATAATAAAATCTATAGCTATATCCCTCCATGGTTCTCGGGGAATGCATAACGGCTGCAACAACCCTGGGCTTTTGACTGTTTCTCCTTTAGTTTGCTGACAGACAGGACACTCCCTTATCCATTGGCCAACATTTTGATTGATGGTAGGCCAATTAAAATAATTCCTTATTCTCTTGAGTGTAGCTTGCCTTCCTGAATGACCTCCAATACTGTTTGCATGCAATTTAGCAAAAATCTGTCTCCTTAATTCTCCCTGATTACCAACCACCCATTTCCCTCTATACTGAAGTAACCCCCGCATTATATAATATTCTTGTGGACCTTGTTTAGTAATTATACATTCAGTGATTAAATCCTGAAGTTGCACATCTCCATCATAACTTTATATGATATGTTCCATCCATAGAGGAGTCACCACTGATATATGAGAGTTTAAGCTTGCTTCTAATGAATTTTCTTCTTTTCCCGGTAGATTTACCTCTTTTCCTTTCCACTGAAACTGCATAGTATGCTGTTTGTAATTACAGTTGAGGTCACCTAGTGTTGACAACCATTCCACCCTCAAAATCATTTCCCAATCCTTCAAATCCAGCACTTGAGGAGATGTACTGAATGTTATTCCATTCCAAGCCACTGCAAGTGCGGACATTGCTCCTGACTAATGGTAACTTCTCCATTAGGCAAATGGATCTGTACCTGATCTTGAGACTGAATCTCCAGATTTAAGTCTCTATATATTTGAGAATGAATTATATTCTTAGAGCTACTCCCATCAATTAAAATCTCAATTTCCCTGTCTTTGATCATACCTATGAACTTAAGAGGCTGAGTATCTTTGGTTTCTATATTAAAGGTTGCTAATATGATTTTCTGTTCCTGCCAATCTACCTCTTCTTCATTTGGAGCCTCATCAAACTTTGGCTCTCCTTCATATTCAGTTGACACTTCTTCTTCTGCCACCATTAAGAAAACATGTGGTTTCATACATTCATGTCCCCTCACAAACTTCTCATCATAATAGAAACAAAGTCCTTTCTGCCTCATTTCCTCCCTCTGAGATTATGTAAGTGGCCTTGGTTTCCCAGTGACAATTTCAGTAGGCCTAAGATTCACTAGTATAGAAGCACCATTATCCTTGTTGACTGAAATGTTATTTCCAGAAGTATGCTTAACAGTAATACCCAAACTATTGGAAAGCTTAGAGAATCCACTATAACTAGTGTTTTTCTTGGATTGAGTTTCGAGAGTTTGCTCATAGAACCTGGCTAACTTCAATGCTTGTTCCAGGGTAGTAGGTTCCAATAGCCTTATCATTCCTCTAATATCTGCTTGCAGACCTCCAATAAAATTTTCCAAAAAATATTCAGATGTGAGACCAGGAATCTTCAAAAGTATCTGTCCTCTACACTTTTCAAATTCATCAAAGTAAACCTCTACTATAGAAGTATGTCGCAACTTCTTAAATTTGTCGAATACTAATTCAGTATCAACCTCTCCAAATCTAGCTAGGAAGGCCTGAGTGAACTGTTTCCATGTCGCATTATGTCTACCAATCATGAATGACTTATACCAGGATCTTGGAACTCCTGTCAAATGCATGGCAGCAATAGTTTATCTTCTCTTATCATTTACTTCAAAAATTGTGAAATATTTTTCACAATCTCTCAACCATTCCATAGTATCACTACCCTCCTTATATACAAGAAAGCTTAATTTCAAATGCTTCAAACTCTGAAACTTCTTCATGTCTGTCCTTAATTCCAGATCCTCAAATTCCTCTTCTACAAACCTAAATTCCAACTGTTGACCCTTCTTATGCCTTTCAAAAGCAGCATACGCTGGATCCCTAAACATTCATTTCTTCTTCTATGGTTTTGGAGTCTCAATATCATCCTTTGATGATAGATCTGAATTATGAAGTTGTTGTGTCATAGCTCATTGCATTCCTGAAATTAACATCTCAACTGCTACTTGCAATTCTGTCATCTAAACTTTCTTTAGCACCTATTACCCCTTGCTGATTTCTAAGAGAACCTTGCTGAGATGATTCAGCTTGCTTAGCACTTCTAGTGTTATAAGTCATCCTTAATTCCTCTCTTATAGCAATCAATATTCTCCAATACTCACAATACCAAAACTACATCCACCACAAGTACTAGCCTAAAGTTGCTTCAACCTTCAATACAACAGTAACACAATACAAGGAACAGATTTTTTTAACCTGATGATTCTGTAATCTCTTCAATATCAATCACAATTGATACTAGCTAGTTCTAATCTCATAGCAATAGGCAAAATTTTAATCAGAAACTAACACTAATATTATCTCTTAAGAGCAGATCTGTAAGTAGAGATTGAAATATACATGAATTGAGTGTAAAATTCAAGTTCTGAACTTTGAGCTGCGATTACTGAGTACCTAGGCTCAATCTGCTCGGAATTGAGTGCTCAACATATTTGAAGCAGTGGCTGATCTAGATTTAGAGCTCTGATACCAATTTGTCATGGTTTACTTGTGTTTTAGAGGTTTTTTTGTATATTTTTGGTAATTTCTGGTTTATAAGTGCAGAAATGTAAGTAAAACAGCTAGAAGTAGAGATTATAGAACAGATCAGAGAGAATCTGTAATGCCCTCCAAACCCGGGTCAAAAGTTTGGGGCTCACAGCACACACACAATATATAAATACGTATGTAATATATTATATGCATTGAGCCTTCTTTACACAACCATGGATCGCAACAGGTTAATATATGAAAAAAGCCACAACCTTAACTTTTATTACATCGTACCAAATCCCAACTAGTTCAACTTACAATTGAAAATGATATCGTTATTACAATCTTGCATAACTCATGTATAATATAAAGATCCTGCTACCTCGATCTAACTTAACCTGGATTCCTAGCTCGCACACTGGACTGGGAATCCTCGTTACCAACAAATTTCCTTTTCAACTGTTGAAAATATAAAAAGGTTTGCAAGAGTGAGCTAACTAGCTCAACAAGTGATAATAGCAATAACTGAGGTTAAACAATAACCAATTGAAATGATTCATAAGAATCAAGTTTCTGAATAAGCAACGATTAGAATTAGATATTCACTTTTTATTTTAAAAAAAACCAAGGTTAGACTGCTGATCAGTCACGCACTAACCCCGAGCAAGGCTCCCAGCTTTGCTCTATATATTGGATCCAAGGCACGTATTGGCCTATTATGACCACGAATCTGGTCTGACCACGAATCTGGTCTGACCACGAATCTGGTCCACATTTATAAAACCATTTAATTCTAAAACAGTTCTATATGATAACCAATATAATTCAATAAGCTGAATCATAAACAACATTTATTTTGAAGCACAGGGTGATTCACAATACCATGAAGGTATAACAAGGAATTCAAAAAGATTGGCTTTCAATCAAGGAAAAGAACAGAAAGTAGAAGACCAAGGGTTCAAGGGTTCCAAGGATTGATCTTCTATTAAACAAGGAATAAGGGTTGATATGTCAAGCAAGTCAATATCAGAAATCAGTATGTGGTAGATATGTATTTGTGGAGTAGTATCATATATGTCTGGCTCGTATCTGAAAATTCAACAATCAATGGTATATGAAGAATAAGGCTTATGGCTCAAGATCAATAAGAATCAGGGTTCAAGGTTGAATAGTTTAAAGTGCTTGCAATATAAAACATGATTTATTTTGAATGCTAGCAACATGTTATGAGAAAGTTCGAAAATATTTGCAATATTTCTTGAAGAAGGTTCAGTAGTACTTGCCTTATCACCGATGATTTCCAACTTTACTTGTACCCATCTAACATTTTTACTTTTCCATCACTTTCCTTCTTTTTCTATGCCTTACTTCTATTCATCGATCACTTGCTTTCTTTTTCTACACTTCAGTTCTATTTACTAATCACTAGCTTTCTTTTCTATGCCTCACTTACTCTACTAGGCATCACAAGTATCTATCAATACTCAATCGCATATCATTCTAATCATCACAAATACATCATAAGCTTTTATCTACCCTTCATTTTACCCAAATCCGATTTACGGATTGAAAGTTATGACTAAAATAGTCAAACAATAACCATATAGGAATATAACACATCAATCAGATAGCACGTAGCACATAGCATACAGGATATTCGGTCAAAATAATTTTTTAAAGAAGATTCGGGGTTAAAATGATTTTCCAGGTATTTAATATGAATTTTTGAACATTTTTCAGAATTAAAACGGGACTCCGAATCATTTTATAATTAAATAATTGGGTTTGAACACACGAATAATGTTTATCCAGACATATATGATACTACTCCATAAATACATATCTACCACATACTGATTTCTGATATTGACTTGCTTGACATATCAACCCTTATTCCTTGTTTAACAGAAGATCAATCCTTGGAACCCTTGAACCCTTGGTCTTCTACTTTCTGTTCTTTCCTTGATTGAAAGCCAATCTTTTTGAATTCCTTGTTATACCTTCATGGTATTGTGAATCACCCTGTGCTTCAAAATAAATGTTGTTTATGATTCAGCTTATTGAATTATATTGGTTATCATATAGAACTGTTTTAGAATTAAATGGTTTTATAAATGTGGACCAGATTCATGGTCAGACCAGATTCGTGGTTAGACCAGATTCGTGGTCATAATAGGCCAATATGTGCCTTGGATCCAATATATAGAGCAAAGCTGAGAGCCTTGCTCGGGGTTAGTGTGTGACTGATCAGCAGTCTAACCTTGGTTTTTTTTAAAATAAAAAGTGAATATCTAATTCTAATCGTTGCTTATTCAGAAACTTGATTCTTATGAATCATTTCAATTGGTTATTATTTAACCTCAGTTATTGCTATTATCACTTGTTGAGCTAGTTAGCTCACTCTTGCAAACCTTTTTATATTTTTAACAGTTGAAAAGGTTGGTAACGAGGATTCCCAGTCCAGTGTCAGAGCTAGGAATCCAGGTTAAGTTAGATCGAGGTAGCAGGATCTTTATATTGTACATGAGTTATGCAAGATTGTAATAACGATATCATTTTCAATTGTAAGTTGAACTAGTTGGGATTTGGTACGATGTAATAAAAGTTAAGGTTGTGGCTTTTTTCATAGGTTAATCTGACTTTAAAATAATTTAATACTATTTATCGAGCTTTGAAAATTATTTTAAATAATGTTTTTAAACTCGAAACTATTTTTCAGAAATTTTTAAATCAAAAAAATATTTAAATCTAATTATTAAATCAATTAAAATTAATTAGTAATTAATTAAATTAATTAATTAATTAATAATTAATTAATTGATTAATTAATTAAAATCATTAAAAACTAATTAAAATTAATTAATAAAATAATTTCGATTTATTTTTTGAATAAATAAATAATTAAAACAATTTTCTGAATTTAAAAATAATTAAATAAATAATTTTCTGATATTTAAAATAATAGAATATTATTTTTGAAATAATCTTAAAAAGAAAGGACTGAAATGCAAATTAGGTGAAAGGTGGGTGATGAAACTGCAATTTTACCACCACCTCCCCCCTCCGCCACCGGCAGCCATGGGTGCCGCCATCGAGCTCGTCGGCGGCGACTGTAAATTGCTCAGAACAACGCAAAAACAAGCAGTGATACTATATGATACTGCAGAACACGATTTACCATAACAAAATCAACAGATTCGCAATTAAAGAGCAGGAAATCTTCCCGCCGATACCTTTCTTTTTCCGACGAAGTTGACTCCGACTTCCCTTGTCAAAAAAGACAATTCGAATCGATTCCCCTTCACACGATCTGTTTATTGATGTAATTATTATGTTCCCATGTTTAAATGATCAAAAATCCGGCCAAAAATATTAGTTTTCCAGTGACTTTCTTCAAGAACACCAGTTGTTCTACATGTTATTGAACTCCAAATTTGACATATAACATACCAAAATGACCAGAAAAAAGATTATCTACACGATGGAATTATCAAATAATATAAAAAACATCAAGAACAAAAATTCCTAATTTAATCCATAAATAATTCGAATTAAAATAATTAAATAAGGAAATACCTCGATTTCTGCACCAAAATAGTTGATTGATTCAGAAAGGGTTTTTCGAGAGCTTTGATTTGATATATACCACGCTTGAATCGGAGTTCGATAACGCCTTCGTTTGTGCGTTTGATTCTCAATAACATAAGTTTTTAGGGTTTTTCTCTGTATTTTACTGGTTGTAACTGACAGATTATGATTATACGACTAAAATGAAATAATAAAAGGGCTATATATATTTATGGAATATTGGTTCGTGTTGGATCGATAAATTAGTTACTTAGTCGATAAGTAACTACAAAAACGATCAGATTTGATACCCGTATTGGATAATTATCCAAACCGGGCATTTTATAAAATACTTTATGGGAAAATAATATAATAATATCACGTCTTTTGAGAATACGGATTTTGTTGCTTTATCAAAATGATTATCATATCGAAAATTGTGCACCCGGACGCGCACGGGTGAAACTGTAATCTGGATCGAAAAAGTTAAAATACTGAAAATGTCTGGAATTACCAGATTAGGTTAGGAAAGAGTTTTCGGAAGATTTTTGGGTTGTAAAAACATAAAAATGGTTGAAGTTGGATGATTCTCAATTGAATAATTAGTCGCTCATAATATTCAATTCAAACCTCCATTTTATATATAATGGATCTAAAATACTCTTCCTGAATATACACATATAAACACCCTATAAACCTGCTATACGGATGGCGGTGAAGTCAATTTACTTACACTTATCATGCTTCTTTTACTATCTCAAAAGGACCAGCATAACGCATATTAATTCTCTTTTCTTTCTAATTCTATCAATTCGTGCTCATGAATGTTTCCAAAAGTTACTGGTTATTGAACCTCATTCCCTCATGTTTCTCTGTTCAATTAACCTAGTTTGTAATCGCCCCCAATCACATTCGAGGCTCTTTAATTGTTTCCTTAAATTTTCTTGTCCATCTGCGAATGATATACTGAGATCATGTCATATTCGATTTTCGACGTTCAATAAATTACTTTAGAATTAAGAACCAATGAGGAAATCTTGACTGTATATGATTGACGCACAAACTTATCACCATATCTTATTTTCTTTGAATCACAATCGAGTATATTTGCTGAGCGAAAATCTCCTACTATTTAGAAGAAAATACACTAAACTGGAGGCATTATCAACATATTCTAACCCATATTATCATTTATTTTGGTTCTAAGAAGTTCTCATATGAAACTGACTACAATGCTTTCCTTGACGTCTAGTCACATATAACGTTTATTCTTTCTTTATGACATACTATCAGAAAGTCTTCTTTGACACCTATGTCTCGTATCATTCTCGGAGTAGCTTGAATCCTTTGATTTATCTATGTTTAGCCAAATTTCTATCTTTTAGTTCCGCCTTACTTTATGCCCGTTAATCTAGGAGTGGTATATACTATTCTGGTTCGACATAATTCATCGTATTCTGAATACTCCTGTCAAATCTCAAATCGAACAATATTGATTTTTTATAATCAATTTCTAGATCTGATGACATACCACCACTTCTTTAAACAGTAGTTAACCCACTTATTAGACAAACTGTTTATTAATAAAAGAGAATGATTAGGTTTGGATAATCTATCGATAATGCTGCAATTAACGCTTTCATCACCTTTAGTTCTCAGGTGATTTCACTACGACGTCTCCTCATGAAATATATCCATCTAGCCTTTGATGTCCCACTCTAATTCTTGGGTAGGTATAACATTTATTTACATTTTTCCCCATTTTCTCTTCATGTATGGTCACTAGATATTTTCTTTTAGCCCTTGATAATTGATAGTACTCCTGGGATGCATTCCCTATCTCAATTTACAAATATTTCCTAAAATTTTCACCTTGCTTCTGTCTTTCATATTACCCATATCTTACCTATATCCGGACATCTTATAAAGTTTCTTTATCATCCTTTTAATTCCATTTCATTTCCTATTTCCATTTTTCATTCTCATAGCTCATTCAAAACCGAACTCTTGACATTAATACTCATTTTGATTTCATATCAAATTAGAAATCAATACGAACTTTGATGCTCACAACATCCCATTATGAAGTAAACATCAATCATCTATATTAATACCTCTTTCATTATTTAACAATAACTTAAGTATCAACATCCATCAGAAATTGAATTAAAACTGTATCTCAGACTTTATCCAAAACAGAAATTGTTAGATATATTTGAGATATCATGTCCAATATGATTTGTGTTTAGTTTTCAGAACTTTACAACAAGACATATCAGGACTTACTGAAATCATAACTTACTGAAGTTAGAACTTAATATCAGAACTTAAGTCGTCAGAAGATACATATCAGTACTTAAGTGCGGGAAGACTTTCAGATAAGGAATGCGGCTGATTTACAAGAGAGAAGATCTGGACTAAAACAATAGAAGATATGCATGGAAAGAGTTAGAGGACTAGAAGACTTGTAGAAGATATGTAATTGATATATTTTATGAGATAAAATTATATTCCATATCAATTAGAATATATCTTGTTACTGTGTACTATATAAACACAGCTTAGGGTTTACAGTAGATGTGTTATGATTATCGAGAACATTATTCATTGTAACCTAGCAGCTCTTAGTGATATTTGTTCATCACTGAGAGAGAACAATAGTTCATATTGTAACAGAGTTTATTGGATATACTTGATCTTTGTTACATACTTGTGTTCAAAACGATTTGATTGTATAAACACTGTATTCAACCCCCTTCTACAGTGTTGTGTGACCTAACAAGTGGTATCAGAGCTTATATGTTAACACACATACAGTATAGATCCAAACAATCATGTCTGAAGAAACACAAACTCCAACCAAGCCCACCAAAACTCAAGATACTCAAAACACTCAAACCCACAGTCGATATGAGACTATTAGGGTTCCCATACTGAGACCTTCTGAGTATCCCATATGGAAAGTGAAGATGGCTATGTTTTTGGAAGCTACAGATCCAGAATACCTTGACAGAATCAATGAAGGGCCATATAAGCCTACCAAGCTCTCTGTTGCAGTTGCTGATCAACCAGCAAAGTCCATACCAAAGGAGAAAGGTGATTACACAGCTGAAGACATCTCATCTATTGCCAAGGATGCAAGGGTAAGTCATTTGCTGCATAGTGCCATTGATAATGTCATGTCAAACAGGGTAATTGGATGCAAGAATGCAAAGGAGATATGGGATTCTTTGGAGACAAGATGCCAGGGAACTGATGAGTATGAGCACTTTGACTCAAAAGCTGATGAGTCATTAACTGACTTATATGACAGGTTTGTCAAACTCTTGAATGATCTATCACTGGTGGACAAGGAATATGATCTTGAAGATTCAAATCTAAAATTCCTTTTAGCTCTTCCTGAAAATTGGGATTTGAAGTTTACTACCATAAGAGACAACTATGACCTTACTGAAACTACTTTTGATGAAATTTATGGTATGCTCAAGACTTATGAACTTCAGATGGATCAAAGGAGCAAGAGGCATGGAAGAAAGTCAAGGACAGTTGCTCTTAAAGCTGAGGAGGAATCTCCTAAAGTGGTTGCCTCAGAGAGGAACAAAGGAAAGGCTCTCATCATAAAGTCTGATTCAGAGTAATCATATTTTGATGATGATGATTCAAAAACTGAAAGTTTACCTGAAATGGATGTTGATGCAATTGTGTGCTCTTATGGTGAAGGGTATCACAAAGATAGCCTACAGGAAATTCAGAAAGGGTAAGAAGTTTTCTAGGAAAGGTGGAAGTTCTGATAAGAAAGGATTCAGAAAGTCTGAAGGCAAGGGAGGAAAGTCTGACAGAGGAGACAACTCAAATGTCAAATGCTACAATTATGGTGAAAGAGACCACATATCTCCTGACTACAAGAAAGGAAAAAGTGACAAAGGCAAGGCACTTGTCACAAAGAAGAAAAGCTGGACAGACACTTCAGATTCTGAAGATGAGGTGAACTATGCCTTGATGGCAAATGCTGATAGTAGTACTGAAACTACTGAATTGAAGGTACCTCAAACAACTTATGATTTTCATATTGATGATATTACTGAGTTGAGATTATATCTTAAAACCATGTTCATTAGTTATAGAGATCAGACTTTAACATGTGAAAGATTAACATCTGATAATCTTATTTTTAAAACAGAAATGACTATTTAGAAAAGGAGTTAGTTTTTCTTCATGAAACTAAGAAAGAAAGAGATGAGGCTTTGTATGTTAGAGATGAAGTACTAAAATTGAATGAATCTCTAAAAACTGATTTAGAAAAGGAAAGAGAGATCATCAGAACTTGGACTAACTCTGGCAGCACAACTCAGGATATACTAAGTAGTGGAAACTGGAAAGAGGGATTAGGGTATGGAGATGATTAAAGTGAGAAAGGAACTGTGAAAATTGAGCCAACTGTTGTTAAACAGACTGCTAAGCCAAAGGTAAATCCTGTTAAGTTTGTAGCAAAAACTGTAAAGTCTGATTCTGAAAAGATAAAAGAGTCTAGGACATAAGTCAAAGAAAAGTCAACTTCTGACAAATTAAAACAGGATAAACCAGCTGAAGTTAACATAGGCATAATGATAAAGAAACAGCTTAAGTATAAGCTGAAAGAGATTAGAAATATGAACAATGTAAAGGAAGCTAGGAAAAATAGGAATGGAAAGGAAGGTGTGAATAAAAGAAACAATTATATGCCTGTTCCTAATGCTCCTAGAAAGAAATGTTATAACTGTAGAAACTCTAACCATCTTGCTTCTTTTTGCAGGAAAAATAAAGATATAAACTCTTTACCTCCTAAATCAGGAGTTAATAGTCAGTCTGTTAGGCTTAAGCCATAAAATCCTTGTTTTCATTGTGGTAGTTTATGGCATTCCATTTATACTTGTAAGGAATATCGTAGTTTGTACTATAATTATTATCAAATAAAACCTTCTTTGAAGAAAGTTAGTATTATTCCTTCTAGTGTAAAGTTTGATGCAAAGTCTGATATAAATTCTGATAAACAGCATGTTAGCATAAATTCTGAAATTAAATCCGCTGCAAATGCTAACAAAATTAAAAAGGCCAAAGGATCCAAACAAGTCTGGGTCCTTAAAACTAACCAATAGTGGTCTTTGTGATTGCACGGCAACGGGAAAAACATCCTAGTTCTGGACAGTGGATGTTCAAGACATATGACTGGAAATAAAGCCCTACAATCAGACTTTTTGGAGAAAGCTGGCCCAAGAGTTTCTTATGGAGATGGCAACATGGGAAAAACTCTGGGATATGGCAATATCAATCTTGGGAATGTCATCATTGAAACAGTAGCTCTAGTCTCAGGATTTAAACACAATCTGCTAAGTGTGAGTCAAATCTGTGACAGAGGTTATCATGTGGATTTCTTTGAAGAACACTGTGAAGTTATAAGTAATTCTACAGGCAAAGTGGTTCTGAAAGGTTACAGGCATGGTAACATATATGAAGCCAGACTTTCAACAAGTTCTGATGGTTCTGCAATATGTCTGTTGAGTAGAGCATCAATTGAAGAAAGATGGAATTGGCACAAAAGACTCTCTCATTTAAATTTCAACAACATAAATGAGCTAGTAAAGAAAGATCTTGTGAGAGGACTGCCAAAATCAGTATTTGCTCCTAATGACCTTTGTGATTCATGTCAAAAGGCAAAATAAAGAAAATCTTCATTCAAGAGCAAAACTGAATCTTCAATTCTTGAGCCTTATCACCTACTGGATGTTGATCTATTTGGTCTAGTCAATGTCATGTCTATTACAAAGAAGAAATATGCTATGGTTATCGTGGATGAGTTCACAAGATACACTTGGGTGTATTTTTGCACAAGAAGAATGCAACTGCATCTACATGAACTGATCATGTCAAACAGCTGGATAAATTATTCAAAGATTCTGTTAAAATAATAAGAAGTGATAATGGCACTGAGTCCAAGAATTTAATCATGGAACAGTTCTGCAAAGAGCATGGAATAAAAGAGGAATTTTCTGCACCTGGAAATCCACAGCAAAATGAAGTTGTAGAAAGAATGAACATAACTCTCATTGAAGCTGCACGATGTAATATCCCATATTTTTAGATATTATTATTATTATTATTATTATTATTATTATTATTATTTTTATTATTATTATTATTTGAAATTGATTATGTGATTTTATGTGAATTTTGGTGAATTATCTGGTAATTGGAGTTGATGTTTAAGATGTTTATATGTGATATTCTTTGAGTACACTAATTTTTATGTGTCTAGAATAAAATATAGATAATTGTGATATTTTTCTGGTAACTTTTGGTCTGCTATATGATTTTATAATGATTTATGGATGTAATAATTATTTTCCGTATAATTACAAAACTATTTTATAAAGCCGGGAATCGTCCAACTTCATCTATTTTTGCATTTTTTCAACCCGAAACTCTTCGAAAAACTCCTTCCTAACCTAATCTGGATATTCTGAACATTTTCCGTGTTTTAACTTTTTCAATCCGGATTACGGTTTGACCTGTACGCGTCCCGGTGCAAAATTTTCGATACGATAATCGTTTTGATAACTCAACAAAACCCGTATTTTTGAGAGACGAGATATTAATACATTATTTTCGTATAAAGTGTTTTATAAGAAGCCCGGTTTTGATAATTATCCAAATTTGATACTAATTGTATCGTTTTTATAGTTACTTAGCAGTTAAGTAATCTATTTTTGGATCTGATATGATCCAATGGAATACTTGTTATGTGTTTTAAATGAATCGATCCGTAATTTGGACTTGTGTTTATTAGCATCTTTATCGAGGTATTCGTTTTATCTTGGTTATGTGCATCTGAATGTATTTTATACGTGTTCGGTTATTCTGTTAATTTAAGTATCGTTTTGTTTTTTCCGAATATAAATGGACCGGGACCCCATCGGGACGTTAAACCCCACAAAATCCATGTTTTTATTTTTCTAAAATCATTCGTGTTTCAAATACCCAGTATTTCTGCATCTTTGCATTATTCACAAATTTCGGGAAATTTCGATACAAATTTTATATTTTATCGTTTTTAAAATTATTCCCCGTAATTATGATTTTGGGGCTTAATTATTTTAATTATGGGAATAAAAATACCCTTATTTGATTTTCGGTTATTTATTTTACAGTTATATAAATAGCAGATTTATTTATTTTATTTTATTTTTATTTTCAGAAATTACAAAAAAATTATAAAAATCAGAAAATAGAAATTTTTGGGGGTGAGGGTTTGCTCTTGACAAATTCATTGACTCCAGGAGTTTCAGTAATCAGTTGCTGGTGTTCTTTATACCAAATCAAACCTCGTGACAAGGCCGTTGTTTTGACACCAAGATCATAGCCTAAGGTTGAGTATTTACTAAAAACGAGTTCTTGGTTTGAATCGATTTTAATCCCGAATTTCTGAGCTTGATTTTGATTATTGGTTTATTTGGTTGATTGTGTTAGATTGTAGGAGATTCGAACTTCATTTTGGTATGTAGGTTGTATGTGTTTGATTTGATTTCGGTTAAAACCGAACTTTGGTTTTTGTTATAATTTTTGATTCAAATTTCTAAGTTTGTTCTTAGTTGATTGTTGTTTATAAGGATTTGATGGGATTATAGAGGTTGTAAGTGTGATTTTGACATATATAGCGTTAATTTTTTTTTGAAAAATGAAGGAAAACAGATTCTTCGCCGGAAAGCTTCTCGCCGGTTTTAATGGCTACCGGCCGTTGTTCTTCATTTTTTTTAATTGAAAATAGAGTCATACAGATCGTTATAATGCGGTGTTATTGATTCTGAGTTGCGGGATGTGTGTTTACCATTTTCGGACTGAAATACTGAACGAACCAACCAGTGTTTGGCCGGAACCAAGCTCACTGGACGGGGGAGAACCCGCCGGAAACTGGGTTCAACCCAGAACCCGGTCGGTGTTCATCCCGACCCGGGTGAGTGGTTGACCCGGTTGTCTGACCCGTTGGGTTGGTTAAAAAAAACCTCGGGTTTGATCCCCTAATTCTGAAAATCAATTTCTGAAAAGTGTTTTTGAGATAATCTTTTTATTTTTAAATTAAAATTCAGTTTTAATTTTTAAAAATCATTTTAATTTCAAAAAAAATAATTTGGTTAATTATTTAATAATTAACTGAATTATTTTAAATTATTTTATTCTATTATTTTCAAAAATTCAGATTTGTTTTAATTATTTATAATTTATTTTAGTTAATTATTTATGAATTTAATTAATTGATTAAATCATTTAATCAATTAATTTTATTTAGAAATAGTTAAATATATGTAAATTATTTATAATTAATTCAAATAATTCCTAAAAATTGTTTTTAAGCTTTTAAAATTATATTTTGGTATTTAAAAATCAATTAATATTATTATTAATTGATTTATTCTTATTTATTCGTATTTTATTCATAATAAATAAAGTGTTCGTCCGTTTAATACGAAACGAACACGTATAGACTCAGAAAAATATTCCGCTTTCAATAAAAATACTTTCGAGACCCAAATCCTTTTGTTTGGAAAGGTTGCTTACTTTACGAATCATTCTGAGTCAATTATTGACCGATAAATCATATTTTTGACCCGATTTCAGTTTTAAACGTACCGAGTCGAACCTTTTAACGAACCGAGTCATATGTGATATGAATTATGTTATACGTAAGTACGTGGGTCAAGATGTTTGATTATGTGTGTACGTGGGTCAAGATGTTTGAATTATGTGTGGGCTATCGTATGGGTTTTGACGCGCAGTTCGTCGAGTAATTATCGTTTAGACGATTAAAATGTTATTTTCTAATTATAGATATGAGTCTTTCAAGACGATCAGGACCAGATGAAATGGATGAAGATTAGAGTTGAATAGTATGGAATATTGAGTTTGCAGCACTGCATGAGCAGTAGGCCAAAGGATTAGTAGAATAAAGATGAAGATGTTTGAGACAGAATGTCAAAATAGATGCGTCTTTGCGAGTTTGACTAACTGCTAAAAACCCAAAGGCAAGTATCCCTATCATCACTTATTGTTCAAGTGATATTCTTTTTAAATCTTCTTATGCAAGTATCGTTGTCCCTCTTCTTAGTTCAGAATTGATAAATGTTTACAAATCGCTGAATTAAATGCTTATTATGCAAATACTCATCTATTATTCCATGTTCAGAATAGTCAAGTGTTTTTACTTATCCAATTATTGGATTTATAAATGTTTTGAATTTTGAGAAAGATGACGTTGTTTAGGATTTTCTGCCCAAGTAAACGGGCGAATAAAATTTATAAGGGTGTCGAGTATTATGACCCCTTTCAATAAAATGTTTTAACATTGGATCATAATTGCGTAAGTGACCGGGATGGACGGTCCAGCGGAGGGCTATTTCTAAGTGTCATATGAGATATTATGACACAAGTTTTTCCACAGATAGGTATATTGCCTTTTGTTTGAGTACTCGTGTTTTGGGGTCATGTTTCTATGAATCATGACTCAGTGCTATCACACGGGCTGATCAACATGTGATGGTACGTCCATCGGAGAATGATCCCAATCTAAATTATCATATTGTTTTTGATATTCATAGAATAAATGATTTATCAACTGTTTCTGTTCTAGATAAAAGATAAAATGTCATTTTAATTCATTTTTTGCTTGATATGGATATTTAGGTTGTTGTTAAATATCAAAGGTGGCATTAGTATAGATGATTAATGTTAACTTCAGTAAGGGATGTTGTGAGCATCAAAGTTCATATTGATATCTAATTTGATATGACAACAAAATGAGTATTAATATCAAAAGTTCGGTTTTGAGTAAAGTTTATGATTCATTCCATAATCATTGGTCATGTTCATGTTATTTACGATATTTCCGTAAACACTGTTTTACGAGTTTTGTTCTCGTCAAGATTCAAAGTATTGCTGAAGCATTTCGCTAGAAAATATCAAAAAGAGTTTAAATACAGTGAAAAACAATTATCTGATTCTTTAATAAAATTGTTGTTTCAGCAATTATGATTTTAAAATGTTCCGCGCTAGTGCAGATGTCGGTTTTATATCAAAACGGCCATATATACATATATTATAATGATCTTGCTGAGCATTTCTTCCGCTCATACTTGCCTGTTTTCAAATTTAACCTCCAATGAGGATTAACTTGCGCTGTTTAGCCGCGTAATTCGAGGAAGCAAGGAAGAAGCTTTTGGAAGGTGATTGGTCCAGGGTTTGCGAACTAGTGTAAGTTCTGTTGTGTAAATTTTATATTATATTAAATTATAGTTGTGTATTTTATTTTGGCCTAGTATACTTCAGTTCGAAGTTATACTAGTGGGTTTAGTTTTGAGTTGGAATTTATTGAAAAGAGTTTTAAAAGAAAGTGAAAATTTATTGATGGAATTTGGAATTCTTATTTCTAGAACTGTAACCTTAAAAGATCTTGGATTAGTTTGGGGTCATTTATGATAAATATCTTCCACTGGAATTTAATTATTGATTAAACAGGTGGATTTGGATTGAGGTTTTATCGTGACGGCCAAATCCTCTAACCCCGAATTTGGGGGCGTCACACATGAACTATGCTTGATGAAGCAAAGCTGCCAATCTACTTTTGGGTTGAAACTGTGCAGACTGCTTGTTTTACACAGAATGCTACACTCATAAACAAGCATGGAAAAACACAATATGAGATGGTGAAGAAAAAGAAGCCAAATCTAAAATACTTTCATGTATTTGGATGTAAGTATATTATTCTTAAGACTCATCCTGAACAGCTGTCAAAATTTGATCTAAAAGCTGATGAAGGAATTTTTGTTGGATATCCACTTTCCACAAAAGCTTTCAGAGTCTACAATTTAATTACAAGGATTGTCATGGAATCTATCAATGTATCTTTTGATGATAAAAAGATTACTGGACTTGAAGTTCTCAATGATCATGATTAGCTGAGATTTGAAATTGAAGATTTAAATTCTGATTCTGTAAATTATGATGGCTTAAATCCTGATCCTGTAAGTTCTGACGAGTTAAATTCTGATGTCATTGAAACTGTGGTAACTACGCCAAGGGAAAATGCACCTATTCAGGGGGAGTAAGCTGAAGATTCTACCACAACTCAAGACTCTCAAGAAGCATCAGAACCTGTTACTGGCTCTTCAAGTTCTGATTCATCAAGTTCTGATGAGCCAACTTCTGATTATTTTGGAAACTTTGATTTTTCAAATCCTGAAGGATCCAACTCAAATTCTGAAGTCTCAGAGAGCATAACTACAGGGGGAACATCAGAAAATACTGATGGAGATAGCATGAATCATGGGGGAGGATCCAGTTCTAGAAATAAACTTCTATTGGCAAGGAAGTGGACCAAATCACATACACCTGACTTAATAATTGGAGATCCTGAAGCAGGTGTCATAACTAGAACTGCAACATCAAATGAATGTCTCTATCATTCCTTTCTATCTCAGACTGAACCAAAGAAAGTGGAAGAAGCTCTTCAAGATGCTGATTGGGTGCAAGCAATGCAGGAAGAGTTAAGTGAATTTGAAAGAAATAAAGTCTGGACCCTAGTGCCAAGACCAAAAAACAGATCAATTGTTATGGGTGTTCAAAAACAAGACTGACAGTGATGGCATAATTACAAAAAACAAAGCAAGGTTGGTTGCTAAAGGCTACTCTCAACAGGAGGGTATTGATTATGATGAAATATTTGCACCAGTTGCTGGACTGGAAGCCATAAGAATCTTTTTGGCTTGTGTTGCTCAAAAGAAGTTCAAAGTCTTTAAAATGGATGTGAAAAGTTCTTTTCTCAATGGAGAATTGGAAGAAGAGGTATATGTTGAACAACCTCCAGGATTTGTAGATCCAAAATTTCCAAATCATGTCTATAGATTAGACAAAGCACTTTATGGCCTTAAGCAAACTCCAAGAGCATGGTATGAGACTTTAACTCAATTCCTTCTGAAAAATGGATTTCATAGAGGGACAATTAATAAAACACTGTTCTACCTCAACCATATAAAGGACTTACTTTTGGTACATATATATGTTGATGATATCATATTTGGTTCTACAAATGCCAAACTCTTGGAAAGGTTTGCAAAGCTAATACAGTCAAGATATCAAATGACTATGATGGGAGAACTTAGCTATTTTGTGGGACTTCAAGTCAAGCAAAATGAAGAAGGTACTTTTATCTATCAATCTAAGTAGACCAGAAATTTAATTAAGAAATTTGGAATGCAAGATTGTTCAACTGCATCCACTCCCATGGCCACTGCAACCAAGTTAGATAAAGATACTGGTTCATCAGTAGATATTACTAACTAAAGAGGTATGATTGGCTCTTTACTCTATTTAACTGCAAGTAGACCTGATATCATGTATGCTACCTGTCTTTGTGCAAGATTTCAGGCTGATCAAAGAGAACCTCATCTAATAGCTGTGAAAAGAATTTTCAAGTACCTCAAGGGTACAGCTGATCTAGGATTGTGGTATCCTAGAGAATCAGATTTTAAGCTAATAGGTTACTCAGATGCAGATTTTGCAGGATGTAAAATAGACAGGAAAAGCACTAGTGGAAGCTGCCAATTTCTTAGAGGCAGATTAGTTTCTTGGTTTAACAAGAAACATAAATCAATTTCCACATCAACTGCAGAAGCAGAAGCAAAATATATTCTTCTCTTTGGATGAAGAATTAGTTACTGGACTATGGGTTAGAATTTTCTAAAATACCTATTTACTGTGATAATCAAAGTGCTATTTCTATGACAGGTAATCCAGTTCAACACTTAATGACAAAGCACATCAGTATTAGGAACCATTTCATAAGGGAACATGTGATGGAAGGTACAGTGGAATTGCATTTTGTTCCAACAGATCAACAACTAGCAGATATCTTCACCAAACCACTATGTGAAGCTACTTTTACAAGACTAGTAAATGAACTTAGAATGGTTTCATGTTCTTTCTCAAAATCTTCTTAGTTTTTGTTCTCATGCATCAGACTTTATGATGAGTGTTTACAGATTGTCTTATCTCTATGTAATCTGTGCTTAAATTGTAATATATTAAATACTAATTATCATCTGATGTGATTCTATATACTCTGATAGTGTTTTGAATGTTTAGTGACTATTCAATCCAATGAGGATTACTATGCTAGATGCGGACCTAGTAGTCTTTAACATACTGGAAATCCTATATTTGAATTAGTTGTTTATGTGGAAATTCATTAACACAAGCAAATTCTGATTTTGAGCTTAGTCAAATTTACTTTGTGTATCTTATTACTAAGTCACAAACTAGATTCTTGATTCTCAACTGTCAAAACTGATGTTAGTAAATCTTAAGGATGAACTAAATGTTGGATAAGCCTCACTTATCTGAAGAAAAGAAAAGAAAAGAAAATTGAAGTCAGGTACTCCTTTGAGATCTAGAGTAAATATATGGAAGGGAAGACCCAAGTACATTGATGGTATTAAGTTATATGTATTAGAAAAGAAAATAATTTTTTCTTGGTTACTTTTCACATTCTCTGATTACTAGAGAAATACTCTGATAATAGCATAAATTCTGATAGCAGTTGTGACTCACTTACACTGAGAAGCCACTGTAAAAAGGAATTTCAAAAGATGCATAAAATGAGCACAAACAGTTGAGGTGGACTCCTGCATAAATTTATTCTATAGTAGACTTCATAATTAAAGACAGATTTTAAGCAACTTTCTTAGTTATGCCTTATTTCTGAGATGTACTGAAGTTTATCACACTTTAATCTTTATCTGGTATTTTGCTAATGCACACACTATCACTCCATATGAATGATGAAAATTACTGTGGTGATTAAGTTGTTTTAGATAAACAGTTAAGTGTCATATGCATAAATTCTTAGGACAAGTTTTAATGGAAGTTCTGATGATTAAACTCTGAAGAAACAAGTCAGTTTTTGTATGAAGAATCACAGAAACAAACATTCACTTACCGAGACCAGAAGCCATGTTCTGATGACCGTTAAAATCTGATAATAGTCAAGTTCTGATATTAAATCCTGATGGAAACTCTGATGCTTACGTGACATTATTTATTTACTTGACTTATTTGTGGTAATACTAAACTGTCATATTTTATCAGAATATATTTAAGTGAGATAAAAATAGTCATAATCATTTGTTTAGTGGGAAACGTGTTTATCTTGAAAAAATGCATGTGCACAATAATTACTGCTTATTTTTCATGCCCATTAATTACTGCTTTAACTATTTACTGGTTGTTCACATGTTTCCAGGTGTAAATTTTCTGCAATGCTTCACAAATATAGTTGTTGTCACGTGGGCTGTATAAATAAAAAGTTAAAAGATTTTCTAATCTTTTACCTACTTTTCTCATTCTCTGATCTCTCTTATTTTCTCTCACCCACTAATATTATCTGAAGCTCTATTTTCACACAGACATTTTATCAAACACTTTGTGTACACACTATTCTCATTTGATTTTTCACAGAAATGGCACCAAAAGACATCGTTTTCAATGGAGCTAAGTTTGTTCCTAACAACTACTTAGCTATTCTTAGCAAGGACGAAGCCCCCATCAGATCTTCAGTTCGTTCAGGACTTCCTTGCTAACAGTGAGCTTGGGTATGCATTGATCCAACCTTAATCAATCTCAGGAACTCAAGTGCTGGAGTTCTAGAGGAGTGGTATGTATGATGATGGTGGTGCAAATGGGTCCCCGAGTATTATTTTCACAACAGGGGAGGATGAATATGTGGTAGTTGTGTCTACAGTTTTCCAAGCACTACATCTGCCAGAAGACTGCACTTTTTCAACAGTTGAGGATCCAACTCTTCAACAGATGATGGCTAATCTGGGTTATGAAAAATCATTGTCCAAGATGGGACAATTGAAGAGGCCATACATAAGGAAGTAATGGAGTTTCTTCTTTGACTGCATCACCAGAACTTTTGCAAACAAATGTTCAAACTTTGATGCAATTCCAATCCTTAGTCAGCAAATTTGGTATGCTCTAATTACTTAATCTCATTTTGATTATGCTAGTGCTGTACTAGGTTTCATAGGTGATAGGATGACAGAAGATAGAAATACAGTTTATTTTGTTAGATTCTGTCAGCTTTTATACAGTTTATGTTGTTCCGATGCACCTCAGAATTTTAGTGAGTTAATTCCACCATTTAAACTTGCTAAAAGAGCTTTTACTGACTTATTATCCACTGATAATAAGAAGGTTGTACTAAGACCTCTCCAAATTCCACAGTCAGTCAAATAGGTCTTAGTAAACTCTGACCCAAACACCTATACTACCATATATCCTGATGTCCAACCATCCCAACCTCCATCAGCACCTACACAACCTACCACTTCTCAACCTCAACCAACTCAACCTACCATCAGAACATACTTCCAACCAGAACAATCCTCACAACAATAACTATCAGCACCTACCATCAGACCATCTTCCTCAAGGCCTAAAAGATCAAAATATGTTCCTAAATCTCCACAAAGGAGAAGAATGATGATTCTAAGGGATGAATCAGATGATGAAGAAGCACAGGTTCATGCATCAGAACCTGTGACACAAGAAACTGAAGGGTCAAACCCTCAGATAAATACTGAAGATGAGGGTTCTGATACTTTGAAGAGGAAAAGAACTGTAAGTTCTAATGCTGCTCAAGCAACTCCTTCACTATCAAGGAGATCAAAGAAACAGAGGGCAGGAAGGTATATGGCTAAGCCTCCATCAGAGGATACTAAAGAAGCTGAGGAAGGGGATCAGGAATCTTTGATCTCAAAGCCAATCATAATTGAAGCTTTGCCATCCCCAACTCAAGCTGAAGACACTATTCAGGAAATAGTGATCACACCTCCCGTCTCTGCAGTCAAAACAACAACAGTTGAAGATTCAGGATTAAGTCCTGAAATTGACATCCATAGGCTGCACATTCCAACTGTTCTTTATCTGGAAGCTCCATCAGCAGCTCAGCCATCTACAGTAAATTCTCCAATCTTACAGGCTGAGATGCCATCTACACCAATTCTGGAGATAAATTCTGATGATCAGAATTTAGATGAAGTTGTTCCAGAATCTCCTATAGCCTCACACACTCTTGTGTTGTCAGAGGATAATGAGTCTTCTTCAAGTTCTGGAGACAGTGTTTTAGTAGAGCTCCTATTCTTGGAAAAAAGCACTGATTGAAAAGTTTGTTGAACAAGCTGCTCTTGTTCCTTGGGAAGAAACTCACAAAGGGGTTGAGTGGACCAAGAAGTGGAATGAATCTGATTTTATTCCAAGCTCTAAAGTTCTGACAAAGCACATTGCTAAGGCTGATGATCTGATGACAAGTTCTGATTTTAAGCACCAACTCAAAGTCACAGCTCTATCTACTAAAAATCTTCAAGGTCTACACTCTCAAACTCATGCCAAGGTTGATAAACTTTTGGAGTCAGCTGAAAAGCTAGATATGACTCTCAAATTAGACAAGTCAAGACTTATCAAACCTATCCATGAGAAAGTTGAAGCTACTGAAAAGGTACAAGAAAAGCAACAGGCCCAAATTACTGAGGTCCTGCAAAATCAAGCCTCTCAACAAGCTCAATTGAATGAAATTCATTCTTTAGTAGAACTTCTTCTCTCTCTCTCTCTTACAACCTGATGATGCCAAAAAGGGGGAGAAGGTAGTTAAGTCCAAATGCTCACCTCTCAAATACTGAAGAAGAAGGATGACAAAGGTGATGACCAGGGAAATTCTGATAAGAGTAGAGGTCATAGAAAAGTTCAAGGAAAATCTTCACAGAAAGTAATTTTTGATGTTAGTAGATCTTCTACACAGAACAAGTCAAGTTCTGATGCTTTGAATGCTAAAGTATGATATCAAGTTCTGATAAGCAAAGTCTGATGACAAAGCCTGATGTTCTGATTCAAGGTGGAAGTCAAGACTCTCAGAAGTTTCTGCAAACTCTGAAGCTCAAGGGAAAGCAGACAACTGTCTACTACAAAGATCCTAAAATCCAGACACTTGATGAAGAGATTTCTAGAAGATTATTTCTGAAACATAATCCTCGAATGGATTTAGAAAATCTCAAGGAGAATGAAGCTAGATTTAAAGCTGAGAAGACAAATCTAAAGTCAAAAGCTTCTACTACAAAGAAACCTCCAAGGCCTAAGGAAAAAGGCATTGTGATCAAGGAGAAATCAAATACTGAGGCATCAAAGCCCAAGACTAGATCACAAACTGAGATTGATCCCAAAGATAAAGGGAAAGGAAAAGTTGATGAACCAATAAAGCCACAGGAGATGAAAATTCCTCAAATCTTGATGAAACCAGTGTGCAAAATGGTTCAAGTTCATGGTGATACTCTTGCTGAAGATGAAACTGTTCAAACTCTGAAAAGAAGGAAGATTACTGAAGAATCCAAGACAACCTCTGACAGAGCTCAAGTTGTTCAGAGTGAAGAATAACAAGCTACAGAAGAAACATAAAGTTCTGATAAAGTCATCAAGACATTAACCTTTGACAGAGCTCAAGTTGATTTAGACAAGATGAAAGTAGCTGATCAACAGAAACTTCAATGGAAAAATGTCAAACCATCAGATCCAAAGAAAAGCCAATTGTTGTCTGATTTCATGACTATTGGGTTCAATGCCAGAGAACCTAGAGGCAGAGCATGGCTAGGTTCTGATGAAGCTAAGATCAAGACAGGAGTTGAAGCTGCTACTAGAGATCCATTTTTATTGACTGACAGACCTCTTGAAGATGTTACACATAAACACCTTGATAAGGTTATCTCTGTTCAAATGGTAGTGGATGCTCATGACAAGCATAATGTTAAAGAAAATGTGATTCTATTTCTTGAAGATGGAGGGACATATCAAATGTCAGAATCATATGTGCTGAACAAACCTCTAAAAGAACTTAAATTCTTTCATTATCTTCTAGAGATAAAGTCTGATATTATCAGGAGATGGTCAAATTTCATATTGAAGACCATAAGAGATAAAGCAAGAATTTCTGGTTCAAGGGTTACAAATTTCATTCCAAACATAGTTGAAGATGATGGAAGTGAAATTCCAATGAAGAAGGATTCTGCTAAACTTGAAGTGATTTTGAAAGAGATATGCCTATGCTACAATGAAGATTCTTCTTATCCAATGGTAATAAGACTGGGTGATGGTTTAGAAAGAAAACATATCTCTGCTCTAAGTACTGCAATCTACCAGATTGGGAGTCAGGGTGAAGAATTGAAGCAAGTCAAGTCCTGAGGAATAAAGAAGAAAAGCTTATATTAAACTTTGTCAAGAATCACTTTGGATTCAGATTGACTCAGTGAGATTCGTAAATGCTACAAGGACTGTAAGTTGTAGTTATTTATCTATTTAAACTCTCATTGCATTTGTACTTAAAAAATTTTTGACTTCATCAAATCTATTAACTTGTATATTTTGCATAATTTACAAGTTGGGGGAGATTGTTAGATATATTTGAGATGTCATGTCTAATATGATTTGTGTTTAGTTTTCAGAACTTAACAACATGACATATCAGGACTTACTAAAATCAGAACTTACTAAAGTCAGAACTTAATATCAGAACATAAGTCGTCAGAAAATACATATCAGTACTTAAGTACGGGAAGACTTTCAGATAAGGAATGCGGCTGATTTACAGGAGAGAAGATCTGGACTAAATCAATAGAAGATATGCATGGAAAGAGTTAGAGGACTAGAAGACTTGTAGAAGATATCTAATTGATATATTTTAGGAGACAAAATTATATTTCATATCAATTAGAATATATCTTGTAACTGTGTACTATATAAACACAACTTAGGGTTTACACTAGTTGTGTTATGATTATCGACAACATTATTCATTGTAACCTAGCAGCTCTTAGTGATATTTGTTCATCACTGAGAGAGAACAACAGTTCATATTGTAATAAAGTTTATTGAGTATACTTGATCTTTGTTACATACTTGTGTTCAAATTGATTTGATTGTATAAACACTATATTCAACCTCCTTCTACAGTGTTGTGTGACCTAACAGATATACTTGGTAAATCATTTATTGTATTATTATCAAAACAATCTAGAAACAAGACGTCCTTTAGTAAAACTTTATTACAGATGATAAAATCTCTTTGATTATCTAATAAAACCAATATTGATGTGATTATTAATCTCTTCTTCATTCCACCTCCCTTCTTTCTTTCCTTCCTTCCTTCTCTTTGCTCTATCTTCAATCTTTAGTTCTTGAAAACATTTTTCTCACTTGTCCATATAAACAAATTTTTATTTCTTTTTTCTATTACAAAGGCATATTCATCCAAATAAAGCCTCGTGCACTTGCAGCAACTTCTGAATTCTACTGATGTCCATACCTTCTCCAAATTCCTCATGGTTTTGATTTCGGATTTGGAGGTCACATCAAACTTTGACTTAATCTAGTTGGAATCTATTTCCATCTATTTGACCATTAATTGGTAAAATTAACCAATTAACTCACTTAATTGATCAATTACACCAAGTGATGACTAGCTAAATGAAATCAAAGGCCAATTATATATAGTCAGATTGGCTGTAACAACCTCTTTCAAGAACCGAGATCACAATTATTTGGAGTATCAACATGAATATCAATAACACGCGGAAGTATACTTTCTATTTTTAAGAGTAGGGTATTTTCTAAAAATTTGGGCAGCATTTCTTTTATATTATTGACTACTAGTCGGACTCAAGCCGACACCAACAATCAATCACACAACCAACAATCAACCCAGAAGTAGACCAATCAACTTCCACCTTCCAAACTCACCATTTCACCATCACATACCAGCCGGTATTACCCATATTTTAGTTTAACTTAAGATTATAGCGAACAATTCTTATTATACCATACCTTTTCTCATATCTTCTGATTATAACAGAATAGAACTATTGAGTACAATTATAAATTATTCTAGAATTCTTCTAGTTCGTGTTTCAATCCCATTTCTCTAATTAACAATTTATCCATCCTTGAAAATATACACTTATTCTTATTAGTCATCTTGTTCAACTTCTGATAACCAGCACGTGGTCTTAACCAACAATATTATAATCTTGTGAAAGAATTCATTTGGTTTTTTTTAAAGCATCACTTCTCAAAAATTGTTGCAGCCAAACCACCATACCTTCATCTCCCCTTATGTCTTTGCATACTGAACCTTCTTTGCTGACCCAATTATGAGCATCAAATTTACCATAACTCACTTAATTGAATGGGAAAGCCCCAACCATCCCTTGATGAGCACACTCAAAGTTTATTCGTAACTAGCATTTCTTCGATCTTGAACCTTCATGACAAATATCTCCCATATGATTGAGGTATGCTTCATCTTCACAACGTACTAATCGATTATCTGGTTATTATTAAGAATTTCTTCATTTGCTTCCGTTGTCCACTCAATTATTTTCCTTATCCGATATACGCAGCTTTACTTTCTTGTTTCTCTAGTTAATTTCCTTCATACGGTTCGCTAACTACTTCAATTCGCGTCAAAATCTCAGATTAAAAACGTATCATGTATACAGATTTTTGCCTATGATTTGATGCCCCCGCAACAATCCCTTTATCGGCATAATGGTTCTTCTCTTCATGTAAATGTCCACACTTTTTGGCTTGCAATTATCCACATTTATTACATAACTCCATCTGCTACACGGGCTCATTTCACTTCTTTTTTAAAACACTCAAAAATTAGACCTTACACAAGAAGGGAATTTGTGTATATGATTCTGATTGGAAACCTTTTGTAAGGGATAACAATACAAAGAAATAATCGGAAGGATCCATAAATCAAGAAATCATGATTGAAGAGGAAAGAATGAATGATGATTTGTATATGAGTAAGACAACCATATTTGTACTCAAGATGGCCAGTCTTTCATACTATATGGCATATAACATATGATTAGGTGGCGTCCCACCAGACTCTTTGTAATTTATACAAAGCGTCATACCATAACACTGCTTATCTCAATCAGAAAGCAATATTTTGAAGGAGGAATGATTTGAAAGAGATTCAACAATTTTCTTGTCATCTTATAGAGGTGATCATGAAAGAAATTCATACTTTACTCGAGATTCATAAGAATGAATAGTATTATAGAAAAGAAAGATAGCATTGGTCGCCATCCACATTTCATCTATTTACATCTTCAACGCTGATTCGATCAACATATTCCAATCCGAGTCACATATTAACTTCAGAAATGTAACACCCCAAAATCCGAGGTCGGGGATCTGGGTAGTCACGGTTTCCATTTCCCTTAATAACACTCAATCTTAATAAAAAACTAATTACTGCGTACTGTGACCCCACAATATACACACACACCACAAGTTATAATCTCGGAGATGAATACTAAAAATAACACAAGTCATTTTATTCCACAATTATAAGTCATTACACCTCAAAAGGGTTTCTGAATAAATTTACATATTTTTTTGACATTATTACAATTCATAAATATACATAAGTCTGGTACATCAAAAGTTGAAAGCCTAGTCTATTGGTAGTTCCTACCTCAGCTATAGCGGCATCAACACCTACAAGAAACTGCGAAATGTTTCCTATCCGCTCGTGAATTGGGAGCTTGGTCATGTTCATCTTGTCTAGATGTTGTTGTGTGATAAAAGAATAAAGCAAGGGTGAGCAACAAGCCCACCAAAATAACATGTATAATAATTAACAATATATGAGCATTCTCACAGTACTCATGAAAGTCTTGGTCAAGATGAAATGAACCAAGTTTGATATCTTATCGCGACCAAGTCGCAAAATATTCAATATATATGTATATATACTTTTCAAAATCTTGGAAATCCTCTTCCATGCATAATATACACAGAGTTCCAGTTTATAACTGTATAAAAATATCGTTACAAGGTAATCTCATATATCTAACTTTGTCTCAACGTTTTTCTAAAAATATTTGTCATGAATAAGATAATCATTTACTAGATATAAGTTGAAAAGATGAAGTTACAAGATACTCCAATATACTTATGTATTTTCCAAATAGTACTTGAACTACCACCGTTCAAGGTATAATCAGTTTCCAAAGTTCACCACATAGATGAGACTACAAGATAAGACTTGAATATAATCAATCTTTAAAATATCATTCAAAAGAAATGAATTTATGAGATACTTCATTAAGTCCCGATATATATACACACCTATATATATATCTCTCATACTTTCCTTGAAAACCTCTGCTATGAACAGTAAAAACAGAGTTGTAATACCCAATAAATTTGGAAAGAAGAAAAATTTGGCATAAACCTGATATCTTGCTGATCAGGCAAAGATACCAATTAAGTCACCTTTTCTACTAGTAGATTGATGAATTCCCCACTGGTCATTACCCTGGCCGCATTAGGACCTTATGCTGGACTGCCACTCAGCCACTTACGCTTTTATGGACTGTCACTCAGCCACTTACAACTTGATGGAATGCCACTGAGCCCATGCCGCTTATGCCGACACATTTCGATTGGGCTTACTTCCCGAATGTTGGGCATGGAATCAAACTCTTTTATCAAATTAGCAACTTCGTTGTGCCAAAAATACACTACGGAGCCGGATCCCTTAGGTTTTAAGCGAGTATTTAAATCCCCTTCGAAAGGAAGATCTTAAATTAAAAAAAATGAGTTTTGGGATCCGCTCTAACTTTTTAAAATCATTTTGAAGACTCGAAAATATTTTTAAGAATGTTTGGAGTAATGATGATTTAATAAGATAAATCAGTCCCGATATGTTGAAAAATATCTGAATATTATTATTTAAATATTATTCCTATAAAGGATAATCTTTATAAAAAAAAGCGAAGTAGAAGTTTTTAAAACTCATACTTGAAATGTATAACAAATATCGAAATATATACTTATACGAAAGTAAGATCTTTATTTGAATAATCAAAAATAAGTTTGATTATTATTCAGAATCATCGAATATAACTTATTCGATTAATAGTTATAGAAAACTATATAATATATACGCAGGAACCTCGCCTCCCGGTTTTAGGAAAATGTTCAACTTTGGGTCCCCTTTTTTAAGGGTATACACAAATAGTGCCTATCTCTAGCTTAGGTATTATGCAGTTTATAAACAATTGAATCGATAACAAGATATCAAGATTACAAAACAGGCATGCATATATATATATGTATTATACTAGCATGCTCCAATATATTGCAAATTTGCTAATAACAATCATGCACTTATCACAAGATAATGCATATACATATATCACAATAACAGTTATACGGGTAGAAAACTTGCCTGAGTGGCCGTGGGTGATAATAGGTCTGGTGTGAGTCCGGTAACCTATAAACAACATATAAGCCAGAATTAAACCACGGTCGCTTAAGAAATTAGACTTTATCCACTTAGACCCTAATGTTCGCTTCTGCGCTTAACAATTTTCATTAGTCGCTCGAGTACCCTCAGCTCCACCATTTCTATAAAATTAACCATTAAATGTTTTAAGGTGACTCTTTCGCGAATACTTTACCAACTGCCTAATCCACCTTACATAATTGTTTCATATTCCAATTAGTCTTTTAAGGTCCTTAAACAAGGTCTCAAAGTAAAGCAAGGGTTAAAGGTTCGTTCGCGAAATGCCTTAACTTAAAATGGTCATTTCTCCTAAACCGTAAATTGGATCTAAGAGAACCATATATCAAAATGAAACTTGAAACAAAACCTATTTAATCTTGGAAGTTGTTAGTTCTTAGCAGTGGGTGTTTGGTTCCAAAAGTTTTGCACAAAACAGTTAAGGAAAATCGGGCATTACGACGGTTATAACCTAACGATTTCCAAATTTTACCAACACCGAATCAACACCAAACCAACCAAAACAATCCAAACATCAACCACAAACAAACCAAAATCCTAATCACCATTATCATCCAAATAAACCAAACTTAAAACTAAGGGTTCATGAGTTTATACCTTCCTTGGAGAGCGGAGAATCACTAACAAGCCTCTAGGAACCTCTAACTATCTCTACCAAGCTTGGATCTTAAAGAAAACATAATAAAACAAAATATTAGTTCTTGAAAACCCTATTCATCAAGAACTTTGTAATTTTCCATGGCCTAGAGCTTGAGTTTTGAAAATCTATTTCACCATTTCTATGACAAGGTCGAATTGAAGAAGAATGAAATGGGGGAGAGATTTTGATTGCTTGGTTTCCCTTGGGAAATGTGAAAGAAATGCTTGCTGGATGATGATTCTTGAACAAATATCTTGATCAAGTGATGACATCACTTACTTATATCATTTCTTGCATCATTCATTTGCCACATGTCACAATCTCATGGTGTGAGGGTGTCTTCACTTACAACCACATGTTTAGCTTCTCTTGGAAGCTCCCTTCCCATGTTACTTGAATGTGCTTGCCCCTAGGTCGTTTATTTGTTTTACGGTTCGCTTAACTCACGTTCTTGTTTGATCGTTTGGGGGATCATACCCGAGATCTTATTACTTGGGCTTCCCTAACCTTTTTTAACATCTTATATACCTTTAATGATCTTTTATTATAATCCTTGAATTTAATTCCTTTTAATCATGTTACCTTATACTTAATTGTTTCGCTATCTGGTGAAATTTTTGGGAAAAATCGAAGTGTTCGAATTCGAATTTTGACGATCTTTACATACACTCATTTACATTATGGAGTACTAATATGATCTCAGAATATCCATTAAAAAAACTCCTATATAGGGTGGTTTGATAATTCTACTTAATCAGCAATATCAACACAAGTTACTATTCATCAGGTTTCAAAAATTTCCAAAAATTGGGGTTATTACAAGAAAGTTCTATAAAATGCCTTATTAAATTGATCATTAGAATAAATTCCCATTTATTAGGTCTTGTATCTTTAACGTGGTGCTTCCATGTTCAATATTTCTATAATTCGACGATATTTGCACTCTTTACGAGATTTACAATCACAACTTCAAATTTACCTTACACTACTGATCATTCAACATATCCACTCATTTGCTAATAACATTCTTCATTTAGAAAGTCTAGAGATTTTCTTAATTTTCTTTGCTCGTACTCGGCTTCTCGTGAATCGACGTATTCTTTGGACCCTAATCGTCTCAGAAATTGGATGAACAGTTTCTCCGTACATTGATCCTGTCGTTAAATTTATCAAGCAATAATTGTAATCATGTTAGGAACAATAAAATCTTCTCCATAATAGCGGGTCCACTTAGCCTTCTAAACGAAACTTCTAAAACAAGTATCCTTCTGGATAATCTGAATCTTATAACAAACAAGAAACTCAAGTAGTATTTTGACAACCAAGTTTTCAAAACTTGTTTTATTTAAAGGACTTTTAGAAATTTTTTGTTAAGAAAATCTTTTTTTTAACTGTTTAAAATTTTGGAAATCACACACCTGGTCGTTATTACTATATGAGTTGGTTGTCGTCCTTCTCATCCACTACCAGTATCAAATTAGGGAAATACTCAGATAAGAGCTCATTCATTTCCTTTTATCTTCTACCCTTTATTGGGTCCATTTTGCCTTCATTGATCAACAAAAATTCCAGTTACCATTGCATATTATCTTATTCATAGCTTTTCTTCAAGTCTTCTGTACTGGTAAAACTCCCATCATCATCTCTTACGATTACTCAGTATAATAGGTCTATCAAATCTATTTTATAAAACAAGATCGGCTAATATCACATCACATTACTATTTACGCATCATGTTTGGTCATAACACCATCACCTAATTCCAAGAAAACTCTCGATCTTCAAATCTTCTCAAACTCTTTTCAAATCCATCTAACTCACTTCACAAGATAATCATGGGTGGCATACTTACCCGTAGCTCCATATAACTTCGTAGAAGTTATTCTCCGGAATACATAAATCCCCTCTCTAGGTTTCTTGTCACATTTCTTAATATCTCGTATACCGACCATATGTTGTAGCTCTCGAATCTATCCTCATAGGTGTTGTTACTTCATAAGACGAGTTTTAAATGGATGTTATAGAACACGGTGTAGAGTAGATAAAAAAGATGCACTCATAGTTGAATATCCGGTTGAACCAGAATCAGCATGGGGGGGATTCTTGAATAGGTAGTATCGCATCAGGGGATGGGATAATAACGTAAAAAGGTGCAAATGGCTAACACCGGTGGACGAGCAGGGTGTGAATTAAATGATGGTCCTCCGACTGAAGGCTCCGAATGATCAGATGGTCCTCCGACTGAAGGCTCCGAATGATCAGACTGAAAATCGCGTCGCTAGATAAGAATCTTGAATCTCATCACGAATCATACCAAAACTTATTGTACAGTCATACTCAACCTCTCGACATTCTATCTTTCTATTTCCTAATCCTAATCATAACCTTTTATCCATTCCCGACAATCTAGGCTTGTATCAGTGACTTATAACCTGTGGCTCTGATGCCAAACCTGTAATGCCCTCCAAACCCGGATCAAAAGTTTGGTGCTCACAGCACACACACAATATATAAATACGTATGTAAAATATTATATGCATTGACCCTTCTTTACACAACCACGAATCGTAACAGGTTAAAGTATGAAAATAAGCCACAACCTTAACTTTTATTACATCATATCAAATCCTAACTAGTTCAACTTATAATTGATAATGATATCGTTCTTACAATCTTGCATAACTCATCTACAATATAAAGCTCCTGCTAGCTCGATCCAACTTAACCTAGAATCCTAGCTCGTATACTGGACTGGGAATCCTCGTTACCAACAAATTTCCTTTTCAACTGTTGAAAACATAGAAAGGTTTGCAAGAGTGAGCTAACTAGCTTAACAAGTCATAATAGCAATAACTGAGGTTAAACAATAACCAATTGAAATGATTCAGAAGAATCAAGTTTCTGAATAAGCAATGATTAGAATTGGATATTCACTTTTCATTTTTTTTAAAAAAACAAGGCCAGGCTGCTGATCAATCACGTACTAACCCCGAGCAAGGCTCCCATCTTTGCTTTATATACTGGATACAAGGCACGCATTGGATACAATTCAATATGATAACCAATGTAATTCAATAAGCTGAATCATAAAAAACATTTATCTTGAAGCATAGGGTGATTCACAATACCATGAAGGTATAAAAAGGAATTTAAAAAGATTGGCTTTCAATCAAGGAAAGAATCAGAAAGTAGAAGACCAAGGGTTCAAGGGTTCCAAGGACTGGTCTTCTAGTTAAACAAGGAATAAGGGTAGGTATGTCAAATAATTCAATATCAGAAATCAGTATGTGGTAGATATGTATTCGTGGAGTAGTATCGTATGTGACTGGCTCGTATATGAGAATTAATAATGAATGGTTTATGAAGAATAAGGCTTATGGCTCAAGATCAATAAGAATCAGGGTTCAAGGTTGAATAGTTTAAAGCGCTTGCAATATAAAACATGATTTATTTTGAATACTAGCAACATGTTATGAGAAAGTTCGAAAATATTTGCAATATATCTTGAAGAAGGTTCAGAAGTACTTGCCTTATCACCGATGATTTCTAACTTTACTTGTACCCATCTAACATTTTTACTTTTCCATCACTTTCCTTCTTTTTCTATGCCTTGCTTCTATTCATCGCTCACATGCTTTCTTTTTCTACACTTCAGTTCTATTTACTAATCACTGGCTTTCTTTTTTATGCCTCGTTTACTCTGCTAGGCATCATAAGTCTCTATCAATACTCAATCCCATATCATTCTAATCATCATATAGACGTCATAAGCTTTTATCTACCCTTCATTTTACCCAAATCTGATTAACGAATTGAAAGTGATGACTAAAAGAGTCAAACAATAACCACATAGGCATATAACATATCAATTAGATAGAATGTAACACATAGCATACATGATACTCGATCAAAATAATTTTTCAAAGAAGATTCGGGGTTAAAATGATTTTTCAGGTATTCAATACAAATTTTTGAACATTTTTCGGAATTAAAACGGGACTCCGAAGCATTTTATAATTAAATAATAAAGTTCGAACACCCGAATCTGACTTTAAAATAATATCGAGCTTTGAAAATAATTTTAAATAATATTTTAAAGCTCGAAACTATTTTTCAGAAATTTTTAAATCAAAAATATATAATTAAATCTAATTATTAAATCAATTAAAATTAACTAATAATTAATTAAAATTAATTAAAAAAATAATTTCAATTTATTTTTTGAATAAATAAATAATTAAAACAATTTTCAGAATTTAAAAATAATTAAATAAACAATTTTCTGATTTTTAAAATAACAGAATATTATTTTTGAAATAATCCAAAAATCCGGCCAAAAATATGAGTTTTCCGGTGACTTTCTTCAAGAATACCAAGAACACTAAAACTCGAAGATCAAACCAATTTTTCTACATGTTATTGAACTCCAAATTTGACATAAAATATACCAAAATGACCAGAAAAAGATTATCTACATGATGGAATCATCAAATCATATCAAAAATATCAAGAACAAAAATTCCTAATTTTATCTATAAATAATTCGAATTAAAACAATTAAATAAGGAAAATACCTCGATTTTTGCACCAAATAGTTGGTTGATTCATAAAGGCTTTTTTGAGAGCTTCGATTTGATATATAGCACGCTTGAATCGGAGTTCGATAACACCTTCATTTATGCATTTGATTCTCAATAACATAACATTTTTAGGGTTTTCTCTGTATTTTATTGGTTGTAAATGAGAGATTATGATTATATGACTAAAATGAAATAATAAAAGGGCTATATATATTTATGGAATATTGGTTCATGTTGGATCGATAAATTAGTTACTTAGCTGCTAAGTAACTGAAAAAATGATCCGATTTGATACTTATATTGGATAATTATCCAAACCGGGCTTTTTATACAACACTTTATACGAAAATAATGTAATAATATCCCGTCTTTTGAGAATACGGGTTTTGTTGCTTTATCGAAATGATTATCGTATCGAAAATTGTGCGCCGGGACGCGCACGGGTCAAACCGTAATCCGGATTGAAAGAGTCAAAACACGAAATATGTCCGGAATTACCAGATTAGGTTAGGAAGGAGTTTTCGAAAGAGTTTCGGGTTGTAAAAACGGTTGAAGTTGGACAATTCCCGGCTTAATAAACTAATTCCGCAATTATTCAGAAAATAATTAATAAATTAATAAATTATATAAAATCACATAACACTCCAAAAATTACCAGAAAAATATCACAATTATCTACATTTTATTCTGGACATGATAAAATTAACATGTTTATATTTTACCACATAAAAGCATCCATATATCCACACCAATCATCAAATAATTCAACAAAAATCACATAATAATCATTTATTGATATTACACGCTATGTCCCGGATATACAGAATCAGAGAGAGATTAGAAGAGAAACAGAGAGATTGAGATCAGAATTGAGAGAGAGAGACACAGAGTTTAGGGAGAGAATTGAGGTAAAAATCCTAGATAGAGAAAGTAGTTATAGAGAGAGAAAAAGATTGGTGGAAATAGATTCCTTTTCTTATATTCAACATAAGAACATTCAGTAACAAACAGGTATTTATAGGCACATACATCCTTTAACTAACTCCAGCTAAAAGACATAAAATCCCTTTACTCCTAACACCAATTCTTGTACTACTACTAGACTGCATTTATACTGTAGTGATAGTACTTATATTCATAACAGTTAACTCGTTGTACTAGTGATGATCGAAATTTGATAGCAATATTGTGTTCGATGTCTAAAAATGCAGAAATGCATTGGTCTGGAAACAACAAGGAATGTAAGGTACTGACGTGGTAATGTCAGCTAGAACGTACTATAATCAATGGAAGAATGTATATCATAAAACTTTTGACACATCTCTTGGGTTAATGACATAAGTAGATGGAGCAGAGCATTGGAGCGCCCCAATGGAAAATACGATCGAAGTTAATACATACGCATCTTTATTGTATTCTTTTCATTGCTCTAGTTACTCTGTGGTAGCTCGAGATCATATAGGTGGTGTAGTAGAGGGCATTTCGTGATGCAAGCACGGTAGTGTTGTACCAGAAGTTGTAGAAGCCATAGTCATTACGGAACCTTTGTGCTGGATTAAAATAAAGGAATGGGAAACTGTGGTAGTAGAAGTAGATTTTCTTATGGTCATACAACAACTTGTAGTTCTACAACCATGCTTTCATATTATGGAAGGATACTAGAGGAGTGCATGCAAGTTTTGATCGAGTTAAAGACCACAATGTCTCTTTAAGGTTTGTAAAACAGTCTCTGAATCAAGTGGCTCACTATTTAGCGAGATTTGCTTGTTCCATAGTTGATCGTGTCTGGCGAGTGGATAAGCACACTCGGAATTTCTTGATGTATTGCTCAAGGATTTGATAAATTAATAATATTTCCTTTCTTGGCAAAAAAAAACCAACAGGGTGGGATGGTGTGAGTAACTTTTAGCGCGTACACGGTTTAACGGGAATTCTCACACCAGTCCTCATTGGGACAGAGATGCTTTATTATAGAAGCAGCTAAAGAGGTGGAACGCTTCACTGTTGACCATACCCTTCACGGTTTAGATCTCAGGTTTAATTCTTAGCTTTTTGAGATAAGGTTTGATTCTTAACTTGTTTGTTCTCCCATTTTCTTTAATAAATATTCTTGGGTTAGCATTAACTTGTAGCACTTTGTTGACGGAGGAATCTGATAACAACAAAGGTTGAGGTTTCTCGCCGAAACTAAGATCTGCGATGGTGGTTCTTTGCTGGAAAATTAAGCGGTGTACGGTGGTTTGTGGTTGTTTTAGGCTGAGATTGATCAAAGTAAATGGTGGCTCTCTTATCGGCTCTCAACTTCTTACCTTCTCAATGTGCCTACGTACCCTTTATATAGGGATCAAGCCTGACATAGTTCTCGTAGAACAAGAAATCTAATGGGCTTAGACTTCTTATTCCTAGGTCAAGTAGAAGCCCATCTAAAGTCCATCTTCCGCTAACTTTAGGAATGTCCAACTATGAGGCCCAACCGTAAAGGCCCAAGGCTCGTCCATAATCGCAGGACTTCACGGATAATGCATCTCCCTGCGCAAGGATAACATTCCGCTACAGCTATTTCCCTTGAGGATAACCCACCAGATAACAGGACAGGTGATCCCAAGCTCTTTGGTGCAAAGTGCAGGATGACTCCAAAGTTTTCCAACAAGGAAAGCCGTTCAATGCAAGAACAGAGTTCCCAAAACAAACACCAAAGTTAACCCCACATCCTCAACGAGGACACCCGTTGAATACAGGAGGAGGCCTTCAATCATCAGGCATACCCCGGGAAGCCTTCAAGCTTTTCACGGACATCTCCCTCCTTGACCGTCTCAAGGAGGGAATTCTTCAAAGAGTACCTGCAACAAATACATTAGTAAAAATAACCTCCATTGCTCCTCTCCATGCAAGCTTTGCCCTGAAGTCACCATTGAGAACACATAAACCAATCACAGGACGCGTCCTAACACATTGGGCACGTCCTCACCTTCATAAATCCAACCTTGTTTCTTCATCAACCATTCCTTACAGCATGCCAGAGCTACAAGACGCGTCCTAGTGGAGACAAGCGCGTCTTCCAACTTCCATTGCCACAAGATCACATTTGCCAAGTAATTTTACCAATATTGACGCGTCTACCACAGGTGGGCGCGTCCTTTCCCAATCATGCACTCCCAAGCTTCGCTACCACCAGACTATAGAGCATCAACTCAAATTTAGGCGCGTCCTCTGTGCCTGGACGTGTCTTATCCTTCCATAACGCAACACTGGGTTTGACCGTACATAATTCGCATTTGACCTGAATCAATTCAATGCCAAATTTTGGGTATAACAACTACCCCAAATTCCATTTGTAGTTGAAAATTAAATTGGAATTTTTATCCTCAAATCCAAGCAACGAAATTTGGTTCACAAGACGTGTCAACTGCACAGGACGCGCCTTGCCTTCACTCTGTACTTACAGCATACAGTTGTCCTGCACGTCAACTATACCTTTCTCTATAAATACCCAAAGTGGGAACCGTCATTTTCATCTTTCTCCCTCTCAGAAAACCACCATCACCGTCGCCTCTAAACTTCCAGTTCAAAACCCGGACGATCCAGTCGGCCATTTCCTGATTTCTTTAGCTCAATCCAACCGCCAACTCACTAGGTATGCAGATCTTCTTTTACTTCCTTATTTGATTGAGTAAATCGATTCTAATGAGCAAAAAACCGTTCATATGCTTCGCGTTTCCATGCACTGTTCTTTATTTTCGTCATGTATGTATATGTGTATATATATACCAAACCTCCATATTATGCTATTTTGATCCTTAAATTACATGTTTTTAGGGTTTTATCACATTTTTTCCCAAATTGCTAATAGTCGATTAACATTCCACCGCATTGTACCTACGTAGGACGCGTCTACCCCTCAAGGCACGTCTTATTTTCCTTTGTTTAAGGCATATGTTTAAGTCATTTTAACTAAAGGTCACATAGGGGTAACACTTTTCTAGGACGCGTCTTCGTAATGCATTTCACACAATAGATTCCTAGGACGCGTCTTCGAATGTCTCTAACATCTTCCTTCTTCATCATCATTCATTCATTCATTTTTTTTTCTTTTTTTTCTTCTTCTCCTTCTTCTTCTTTTTTTTGGACACGTCCTCAAATGTTTATTCCTTCTTTTGCAGCTGGAGGACGCGTCATCTTCATCACCCTTCCATCCGTTCAAAGTTCTCAATAAACTTCTTGGGATCTACTCCCCACACTTAATCTCTTTCAAGCCCAATTTTCCTGAATTTCATAGGACGAGCTCCTTCCTTAGAGCAGAAAGACGCGCCTTCGGTTCCCTCAAATCAAGAAGCTCTATAATGTCTAATTCTAGTCCTGACTCCATGGATCATGTCCCCATAAGTTCTAGAATGAAAAAGAAAGAATTCAAACGGAAAAGAACTCCAATTCTACATGCTAGGTCTGCCATCGAAGATTGGACAGATGATGAAATTATACCCACCACCAGCCAACAACCCCAACGAATAGCTATTTCAGACGAGGACGCATCCCCTTCTCAGGACGCGTTAGCTTCCCAAGGCGCGGCTCCTTCTCAGGACGCGTCCCCCCTTAGTGTGAGCGAATTTGAAAGGAGGGTTCCTGACCCTGAGACATATCCTGTGTCCCCCCAGAAATCTGATTCTCCCCTGGAACATTGGGAACCTTCAGACATTGAAGTGGATTGTGACTGGGCCAGGCTTGGTGCTCTAACTGAGGAAGAGAAAAATGCCAGAAGGAAAAAAGAAGGTAAGCTGGCATGTGTAGCTCTTGACTCTACTGCAACTGACTGGGAAATCCAATGGCATATGAAATACTATGACATGGAGGGCATCTGGGCGCGCCCTCTTCGGACCATGAGGCCGCACATCTTCAACATTGGGAACCAAAGGATCCCTAGAATGGTGCTTACACCAAAATTAATTTCCTTTGGTGTGGGTGCGCCCTTGCATCCATATATCAAGAAAATTTTGAAATGGTATGACGTGGCTCCAGTCCAACTATCACCAAACTCATACAAGCTAGCCTAGGCTCTATACATTATGTACCATAACCTGGGATTGGGCGCGCCCTCAATGAAAGAGTTTAGCTTTTTCTACAGCATCAGGAAATCCATTCCCCGGTACCACTTCCTGGTTGTCAACAAATGGCTGAACAACAAGGGATTTAATGAAGGTAAGATCAGTCATGAACGAGACTGGAAAGAGCCATTTTTCTACATTTATGATGTCAAAAAGACGCGCGTTCGTTTCAACTTAGAACCAAGTAAGCATAATGTCTGGGACGCGTCTTCTTTTTCAGGGCGCATCTTCCATTTTACAACCTCTTCTCTCTTTTCTTTTTGTAACCTTTTCTCTCTTCTCTAGATAAAAGGACTCAGAAAGAGCTAACAGGAAGGAAGAAAAAGAGAGCAGTGAAGGTATTGCAATACGCTGAGAAGCATTTCAACCTCAAAGACATGACCACTGAGGAGAACTTGAAGAAAATAGGAGCTTTGTCCCCACGAGTGGGTTCTCTCTGCAAATTTCGAGATTTTTATAATGGGAAGCCCATTCTCACTGCTTCTGAAAAATCCAAAGGGCTCCAAGCCACAGAAATCATTCAGCCAGATATTAATAAAAAGGTGGACTTAGAGCAAGGTAAGGAATTATTATACATAAGACGCTTCATGACGATATGACACGTTACTTTCATTTTGCTCTCCTTTCCCCTTTAACTTAACCCAACTTACAGACGTCCTCTTACATTTGCACTATGAGTTTGGGCACGCCTCATTCTCAGGGCGCGTCCTTTCATAAAATTTCAGGACTGCTATTAACATATTATTTATGTTTTTCCATATACCCTATCTGTTCTTAAGTTGGACGCGTCACCTCTTTCAGACGCGTCATACTCGGACATGCATTTTCATATCTCTGCATTCGTTTTACTTGACATTTTCCATGCACCTACACATCTTTAACAACATGCATGTAGAATTTTTATAACACATATGGACACGTCCTGTCATCTGGACGCGTCTTCTTTACTCAGCTAACACATTTTCATGTTTATATCACATATATGGCCTCCCTTCCCAAAGGATTTACTATTGGAGCTTCCAAAAAGCTAAGGGCCAGGAAACAAGCCCCTGCAAAGTCTGATCCGAAGGCTAGAAACCCCACTCCTGTTGCAACTCCTTCTCCTCCACCAAAGATAATTGACACTACTGTGCTAGACATCCCCGAGAAGGTGGAGGACGCGCCCTCCAAACGTCAAAAAGTAGTGAAAGACGATCAATCCTTCGTGCTTCGATACCTGGGCGCATCCTCAGTTGGAGATTTCACCGAGGATGAAGTCAGAGGCTGGACCTTCAGGACAGAGCAGCAGACAGAAGAGGTTATGGTGAGGGCTACGGCTGAGCTTGATTTGCACGCCAGGCAGAGTGCTAATATGTCTGCTAGGCTTAGGGCGCGTCTTGCCGCCACTGATACTGCTAAAAGCCAAGCTGAAGATAAGGTAAAATCCTTGGAAAAGTATATCAATTTGCTTGCCCAAGAAAAGGATGCTGAGATCAAATGCCTGGAGGGGGAGAGGGCGCATCTTGAGGCAGAAAAGGCTGTGTTAGAAGGTAATGTCTCCTCTTTGGAGAAAATGATGGACAGTGTTATCACACTGAATTCCACCATGCAGCTGGAGCTTGACACTCTGAACGATGACAGGCTGCATGGATGGACAGAGGAGAAAAAGTTGGTTTACCAGAATGGCTTCACGGCTGGGTTTGAAGAGTGGTGCTCTGGGTTTATTGAAAATGACCCAGAGTATACCTTTTCAAAGTTTGATGCAGACACCCAGATATGGGTCAATGTTTTCAGGGTCAGGGCCGCAGATTCTATCAAAAGCAAGAGAATTTTTCTGGGCTTAGAGGAAGAGGACGCATCCCCTGCTCCTACTCCGCTTCAGACTCAACCTCCCCCTGCGGACGACCAAGACAAGCCTCAGGATGCGCCTCTTGCCTCGGACGCGTCCTATGTTTTTTATGTACTTTACTTGAACTACTTTAAGGGTACGGGCCCCTTGAAGCCTTGCAAATTGTAATGACTATTTTTGAACTTCATTCGCTTGCACTTTTTATGAAGCTTCTCTGCCTTAACCATGCAGATTTTTACTTAAGTATTCTATTATGTCATTTATATGGGCGCGTCTTGTGTTGAGGACACGTCACATTTGAAATATTGTTGTTATCTTTTCTACTATCACAAGTCAAGCAAATGTCCATTGTGGGCGCGTCCTGTCTAGTCAAATGCGTCTTTGTTTGTTTTAGAAAGTACATGAGCATGGCACTATGCTGTACCTGTGTATTTAGTCAAGGCACAAAGCACAATGGGGCGCGTCCTAATATTTTGACGCGCCTAGACTTTATCTCAAAGAAATACTTCGTCCCTCAGGCAGGACGCGTCCTCAGTAAGGACTTGCCTTCCTTTTTTTAGTTATGTTTTGTCAAAATTAAAGAAACATTCACCTGAAAGAGCATCAACTAAGATAACTTGGGCGCGTCCTTGGGAGTAGTACACGTCTTAGTTCCATTTTTACTTGAGTTTTGTTGTTCCTTTTGACAGCCACTACTTCAGTTAACACCTGTATAGAACTATCACTCAGGGCGTGCCCTATGGCTAGGACGCGTCATGCAACCAAGCAAGAACATAACTATTGGAAAAATTCAAAGTTTTCATTTATAATGCACTCTGGTGTCAAAAGTGCACCAGTCCCACGACTACTATGCTCTGTGGGGAAATTATTTCAAAAAAATGACCCTTCGACTAGTTCCAAGGTAAGTAGTACATGCACTACCACCCTAGGCTAGGAGGAATTTATTTAAATCTAGCCTATAATCCGGGCATAGCCCTAAATATATAATAAAAGAGGTACGTAAGGGGCCAAAGTCGCGCCTTACTGGTAATACATTCGGAGATGTTCTGCGTTCCACGCTCGCGGAACGAGCTTCCCGTCCATATCTTCAAGGTGATAAGCCCATTTCCACAAGATAGCCTTTATTCTGTATGGTTCTTCCCAATTAGCTCCAAACACTCCATGTTGGGGGTTCTTCGTGTTGGGCACCACTTTCCTAAGTACTAAATCTCCTACCTTTAGCAATTGTCCCTTTACCTTCTTGTTATAATACCTTGCGGCACGTTGCTAATACGCTGCGAGCCTTAGCTGAGAATTTTCTCTTGTCTCCTCCAAGAGATCCAAATGAAGCCTTTGATTAACCTCAGCATCTTCCTCTGTATGACAGTCTCTGCGAAGCGATCCTGAACCAATTTCCACGGGGACCATAGCTTCATAGCCGTAAGTCAGTATGAATGGAGTTTCTCCCGTAGTAGATCGTGGTGTAGTGTTGTATGACCACATCACCTTCGGGAGTTCTTCAAGCCAATTTCCTTTGCGTTGTTCCAGTTTGGTTTTGAGGGTATGCTTTATTATTTTATTAACAGCTTCTATCTGCCCATTGCTTTGAGGATGATAGACCGCTGCAAACTCCTTCTTAATTTTCAACTCCTCACATAGTTGTCGCAACTCCTTGCTATCGAACTGCTTTTCGTTGTCAGAGACAAGCTTGTAAGGGATTCCAAACCTGCACACGATGAAGTTGAAAACAAAATCTCTAATTTTCTTTGCGGTAATAGTAGCCAATGGCATAGCTTCCACCCATTTAGTAAAGTAATCGACCACAACCACTGCATACTTGATGTCCCCTTTAGCTTTAGGTAATTCTCCGATAAGATCGATTCCCCACATGATGAACGGCCATGGGCTTACCATAGGCGTCAAGAGCGTCGCTGGCATAGACGACTAGTTTGCAAAGCGCTGGCAGCGATCGCATGCCCTGACAAAATTTGTAGCATCCTCTTTCATCGTAGGCCAGTAATACCCTTGGCGCAAAACTTTCATTGCCAACGAGCTACCCCCCGAATGATTGCCACAGATTCCCTCATGAACTTCCATTAAGATATAATTTCCTTCTTCTTCATCAACATATCTAAGCAGCGGTTGGTTGAACCCTCTCTTGTACAGAACTTCGTCATATATCACATACCTTGCAGCCTGATAGCGGAGCCGACGAGCCTTAAACTTATCCTCGGGGAGTGTTCCCTCGTGAATGTAGGACAAAATGGGCGTCATCCATGTTTCCTTGGGAGCCTCATCCACTTGCATAATTTCTATCTTTGGGATACTAGGAATCTCCTAGATTTTAAGGGGGATGGACTCTAACAACACAGCCTCTTGTTGCGACCCCATTTTTGCTAGAGCATCCGCGTTACTATTCTTCTCCCGCGGAACACATTCCAACCTAACATCATTGAACATCCCAACCAGGCGCTGTGTGCATCTCAAGTATAATTCTGTTTGCGGGCCTCGTGCTTGAAATCCCCCGTTCACCTAATTCACCACCAGCTCTGAGTCACTTCTCGCAATTAGGTTTCGTACCCCCATTTCCAAAGCGATCTTTAGGCCATTATCAACGCTTCATACTCCGCATCATTATTTGTTGCATAAAACTTGAAACGAATTGCGCTCATCAGATGGTGGCCTTTTGGAGACACAAGTAGTATACCCGCAGCTGCTTCTCCATTGTTAACTGCCCCATCCACATGCAAGATCCACCAGGGATGTGGAAACTACTCCAAAGACTCCTCAACATGAGGTGGACGTAGCGTCACCAAAGCTTTGTCATCAACTTCGGAATCAAATTCCAACAAGAAATCAGCTAAGGCTTTCCCTTTAATCGCTGTCTCGGGCACATATTCCAAATCAAACTATCCCAACTCCACAGCCTACTTCAGCATTCTTCCTGATGTCTCTGGTTTATGCAGGACCTGTCGTAGCGGGTATGCAGTACGGACTTCAATTCTATGGGCTTGGAAATACGGCCGCAGTTTTCTTGATGCAAGAATCAGGGCGTAAACCAATTTCTCCATGCTTGTGTAGTGAGTTTCAGCGTCGTGCAACCGCTTGCTCACGTAGTACACTGGTGACTGCTGCCCATCTTCCTCTCTTACCTGAACTGCGCTGATTGAATATTCAGACACTGCAAGGTACAGTACTAGAGATTCTCCATCTAACGATTTTGACAGCATGGGAGGGTTTCCTATTTGCTCCTTGATTCTTTTGAGAGCCTCTTCGCATTCTAATGTCTATACAAAGTCTTTCCCTGCCAACTTAATCGCCTTGGAAAATTCCTTGCATCTATCGGACGACTTGGAAATAAATCGATTTACAGCGGAAATTCTCCCAGTCAAACTCTGCACCTGTTTCACATTGGTGGGCGACTTCATATCCAACAATGCCTTGATCTTTGCGGGGTTGGCCTCAATTCCCTTATGGTTGATGATGAACCCGAGAAACTTGCCCGACTCCACGCCGAACACACACTTTTGTGGGTTTAATTTCATGCGAAACCTCCTTAGAATGTTAAATATTTCCATCAGGTGCTTGATGTGGTCATTCGCCACCTTGGACTTTACCAGCATATCGTCCACATACACTTCCATGGTTCTCCCGATTTGGTTCTTGAACATCATGTTTACCAACCGCTGGTAGGTTGCGCCAGCGTTAATCAAACCAAACGACATTCCTATGTAACAGTATAACCCCCTGTCAGTAATGAAGGATGTATGCTCTTGATCAGAGCCATACACCGGAATTTGATTATAACCGGAGTATACATCCATAAAACTCAGTAATGCATGCCCTGCCGTCGCGTCAACCAACTGATCAATTCTTGGCAGCGGGAAGCTATCCTTTGGACATGCCTTATTGAGATCTGTGAAATCCACACATGTCCTCCACTTCCCGTTCGACTTTTTCACAAGCACTGGATTTGCAAGCCATTCGGTGTAGAACGATTCTTTGATTAGTCCCACCTCCAACAACCGGTCTACTTCTTCTTTTAATGCTATCGCCCTCTCCCCACTCACCGGGCGGCATTTTTGACGTATGCCCGTACAATTCGGGAAGATATTCAACCAGTGACACATTACTTCTGGGTCGATTCCTACCATGTCCGAATGACTCCATGCGAAGACATCAAGATTTGCAATTAAGAAGTGGGTAAGACTTCCCCTCATTTCATCATCTAACCGGGATCCCACTTTTAAAACCTTGTTCGGGTCATCTTTTTCAACCTGAATAGATATTGTGTCTTCGGTCGGTCCCGTCTTTTCGGCGGGAATAGGGATCCTGGGATCCAAATCGAAATCGAAGTCTCGGGGGTCCTCGACTTCCACTCTTGCATCTGAGGGCGCGTCCCCATAAGTGGGAGCATCTACCTCAAGACAAGGCATAGTTTTGTGCAACGCAAGTGAAGAGGGTCATCCTCATTTGAAGGAGCATCAACCTCAATTCCATTTTTATTCTTCAAGGGTGGGTCCTTCTTTTGAGGAGCATCCACCTTGAAGTTATTTCCGAGACCTTGCAGAATCTCACTTCTTCCTTCCAATTTTTCCCCGTTAACCTCCCTCTGTATGATCTCCTCTGCATGGTTCACCACCACTTCTTCCACGCTACGGATCCTCGAAATATTCCCCAGCGTCCAAACAGAGTTCCCAGTGACATAGGTTTCTTCCTCTTCGGGGGCTTCTACGAAATAGTGGGCATGAACCTTTTCGCTTGGTTTTGTATGAATGTCCTCTGCACCCTCAGATGGAAGACCCTTTCCTTCATACCTTCTCTTGCGGAATTCTTCAACTGCCTTGTGTTAGCAGTCGCGTGACTCATACTGCGACCCTCTCAAACTGCCCACTCTGTTTGGTGTTGGGAACTTTATCATCAAGTGATGTATCGAGGTTATCACCCTAAACGCTCATAACCAAGGTCTGCCGACCAACACATTGTGCGCCAAATCCTGATCCAGCACTTTGAAGTCTATCATTTGAGTGACTGACAAAGCTCCTTCCCCGAGCATGACGGGAAGCCTAACCGAACCCATAACTCTCACGGCTTCCCCAGTAAAGCCATAGATATGTGCATCTTCAAAATACATGTCGCTATCCGGGAAACCCAATTTTTTGTATGTGCTGTAGTACAAGATGTTCGCAGAACTCCCATTGTCTAAGAAGACTCGATGTACATTCATTGCCCCAATAAGCATGGTAATCACCAGCGCATCGTTGTGGGGATGCTGAACCCACCTTGATTCTTGTTCCTTGAATGTAATGTCAGCGGACTCTCTCTTAAAGATCTTCGGAGGTCTGTCTTCCAAGCTGTGAATGTTGGTGAGCGGCGGATGTCGCGCCTCTTTCGCGTTTCTTTCCAGTGCTCGATTACTATCACCAATAAAAGGGTGTCCTCCAAAAATTGCCTTGATACTGCCATCCCTCTGAAACTTAACTTCTGCTGTTTTTTCAACATCTTCCGCCCGCGGGGGCTGTCTTTCATCCTTACCTTTGTCATCGCTTCCCCTGCGTCGTTTCACCTTGTCAATCCATTCTCCTAGGTATCCAGCCTTGATCAATTCCTCAATTTCATCTTTTAGGTGATGACACTCATGGGTGTCATGGCCGGTAGACTCATGGTAATCACAATACTTCTTTTTGTCTCTGCTTTGCCATGAAGTTAGACGGTCAGGTTTCTTGAAGATTCCTCTATCCTTATTTACCTCAAAGATAAGATCAATGGATGCTGCCAGTGGCGTATAATTGCTGACCCTTCTCTCATAGTTCGATGGCGGGCTACATTCTCTCCGCGAGTTCACGGTGTTCACCTTATTAGGGCTTCTGGCATTTCGCCGATAATCTGGGCTCAAAGATCTATCCCTTCTCTTGGATCGCCCCTTGGAGTTATGGGTGTTTTCATTCTTTTCTGTTTCCGCGAGCGACTGCTCAATCGCCTTGAATGATTCCGCTTGCGCAAGCACATATGCTAACGACACCGGGTCCTTCCCTTGCAGGTGCTTCCAGAAATCTGTTCCCACACGCAGTCCAGCTATAAGAAGTATTTTCAGCGTTTCATCAGTTGTACCCCTTACCAAAGTGGATTCTGTATTGAACGTTTTGAAGTATGAAGTTAAACTTTCTTCTTTCTTCTATTTCACATTAGCCAGTGTGGTGACTGGTGGTGTGTACTTCACTGCGGCTTGAAATTGAGTCAAAAACAAAGTTTTCATCTATTCCCAGGATGTGATCATGCCCGGACCAAGTTTTTGGAACCACTATTGAGCGCCTTCTCTAAAAGTGGCCGCCAGGAGACGGCATCGAGCCAAAACAGGTACTTGATATACATCCATTTCAATGTTAAAATGCCCCAGGAATTCCACAGGATCAGAGGTTTCATGAAAACACAAGTCATTGGTTGTGATCCTGTATCCTGCTGGAAATTGCGCCTCCCTCACAACAGCAGCAAAAGGAAAAAGAGCTTGCACAGTCGCCGTTACTCTTCCTCCCTCAAGATGGTTGAGCAACCTCTTGAGATCGTTCACATTAAATGTCCCTACTCCAGGAATGGTTTGAACATTAGGCTGTTGGGGTTGCTCTATGACTTGTTGTAATTCCCCTTGATTACCCCCCGGGTGTGGCGGTGGATCTCGCCGTCCCTCACCCTGAGGCTGCGGCTGTGGCATGTTACCATCTTGGTTTTAAACATTTTCCCGCACGTGAGGTTCCTCTTGACCGCGTCACGGGATTTTATCATTATTTTGCATTCTTACTTGAATTCGCCCGCCGTCATGGTCATGAGGACGCGCCCTGGACCCATTACCTGTAGCACTGTGGGAAGCTACGGGAATAACGGCAGGGGCTTCTTCAGCGGAGGGTGCCCTGTCTCTCCTACCATTGTAGGGTGTTCTTCCGTATTGGTATCCCATCCTTCCTCGTCCATTCCTATGATATCCCCGGTAGTAATTCACGGGCCTTCCTCACAGAGGGGCATGCTCGTGCTCGTGGTGCCGCGCCTTGTCATCCCTTTGGAATTCAGGGGGCACACGCGTTATGTTACGGGGCCTCGCTTCTCCAGCGTTTCCTTCCTTTTTCCATTCTACCAGCAACATCCTCAAATCGTCATCTTCCAACCTTATGTAAAGCCTTCTTTTCAAGGTTGAAAGATCCCTTCCTTCCTCATCTTGATTTTGAGTGTTCTCCGCACGACGACGCTCGTCCATCGTACGCCCAGACCTATGTGGGTGTGGCACCACCTGGTTACCAAGGCGAGGCCTTTCCCCACCATCAGTGTCATCATCAACAAGCTCCACAATAGGCTCTACATCATCAGAATATTCCAAGCGCCGCAGAGTGATTCGCGGGTTTTCCCCGCTGCCCTGGGTATCTTCTTCAACTACTGGCACTTTCCCCACGGCATGACCGTGACAGGGAAAACGACGACCTCTCCTCGTCCTCCGACGCTCCACCGTATTCAGTCTTGAGTGAAAACTGTTAAGAGTATCCCCCATGCGGTACAACTGCTCCAAGATATCAGCGTTGCTGATGAGAACTGGAGGTGTCCCCCCCACATCCGGAGTTCTTGGTGGATCCGCCATGTTTCTGGGAACGTAGGGTTCATGGCGAGTGTAGCCTCCCCCGCCTTCTCCTGCTGATCTGCTGTCACTTCCATCATAAGAACTTCCATCATGATTATAAGACATCTTTTCCTCCTAAGATTACGACCTTAATTAGCACCCCTCCTTCTAGCGCCAATTTGTTGACGGAGGAATCTGGTAACAACAAAGGTTGAGGTTTCTCGCCGGAGCTAAGATCTGCGATGGTGGTTCTTTGCCAGAAAATTAAGCGGTGTGCGGTGGTTTGTGGTTATTTTAGGCTGAGATTGATCAGAGTAAGTGGTGGCTCTCTTATCGGCTCTCAACTTTTTACCCTCTCAATGTGCCTACGTACCCTTTATATAGGGATCAACCCTGACATAGTTCTCGTAGAACAAGAAATCTAATGGGCTTAGACTTCTTATTCCTAGGTCCAGTAGAAGCCCATCCAAAGTCCGTCTTCCGCTAGCTTTAGGAATGTCCAACTATGAGGCCCAACCGCGAAGGCCCAAGGCTCGTCCGTAATCGCAGGACTTCACGGATAATGCATCTCCCTACGCAAAGATAACACTCCGCTACAGCTATTTCCCTTGATGTACGGACGCAGGTATAGCCACGGTTCACCCCAAGTGCCGGACGCATCCATGTCCCCCGAATGAGGATAACCCACCAGATAACAGGACAGGTGATCCCAAGCTCTTGGGTGCAAAGTGCAGGATGACTCCAAAGTTCTCCAACGAGGACACCCGTTGAATGCAAGAACAGAGTTCCCAAAGCACACACCAAAGTTAACCCCACATCCCCAACGAGAACACCCGTTGAATACAGGAGGAGGCCTTCAATCATCAGGCATACCCCTGGATGCCTTCAAGCTTTTCACGGACATCCCCCTCCTTGACTGTCTCAAGGAGGGAATTCTTCAAAGAGTACCTACAACAAATACATTAGTAAAAATAACCTCCATTGCACCTCTCCATGCAAGCTTTGCCCTGAAGTCACCATTGAGAACACATAGACCAATCACAGAACGCGTCCTAACACATTGGGCGTGTCCTCACCTTCATAAATCCAACCTTGTTTCTTCATCAACCATTCCTTACAGCATGCCAGAGCTACAAGACACGTCCTAGTGGAGACAAGCGCATCCTCCAACTTCCATTGCCACAAGATCACATTTGCCAAGTAATTTTCCCAATGTTGACGCGTCTACCGCAAGTGGGCGCATCCTTTCCCAATCATGCACACCCAAGATTCGCTACCACCAGACTATAGAGCATCAACTCAAATTTAGGCGCGTCCTCTGTGCCTGGACGCGTCGTATCCTTCCACAACGCAACACTGGGTTTGACCGTACATAATCCGCATTTGACCCGAATCAATTCAATGCCAAATTTTGGGTATAACACACTTGATCCGTTATTGTTATTGATTTGAATAATTCATTTCATTTCGTGCCTTACATTATTTCAACCAATCCCACTCTATCTCGCTATAATTATTGATCATTTTTTAAGGTATTCCCTTAATTCTTTATTTAGGATAGGCTATAATATGTATGAATGTGCCTGACATACATCAGCTTGATTTTTGATTTTATGTCTGCATATTATATTATACAGGTAAGAAATGGAACAAAGACTGCTTATGGAACACTTCATGTCGCCATCTATGAGGTTTATCACCACCGTGTCGGACTCACTGGTGGCCTTTCGGGCAAGGTTTATTTCCTTAACCACATTATCTACTGCTGTGCTGGACCACTAAGCATTTTTCTTTTTGATAGTAATAGTTGATTGCAAAATTATAAATCACACACACACTTGACTCTGGTAAACTTAAACCCTCTATCTATTTCTAGAGATGTCTTAATCAACAACTTGGTGCTTCAAAAATTGTCAAAGAGCCTGTTTGGGACGGCGTTTTACAAATTTACTTCCCATTTGCCCTATTTTAAGATAGAAAAACTCAATTCTTGTGTGTAACCTCAATTGATGTTGAATCACTCAGAGACAAACTTTACAAACTGAAAAAAGGCCCAACATGTCTTCCTGAACATTCGGTAATTTAGGGCTGAGATATCCATTTCACCAAAATTGGGGTTATGATATACGAAATTTTAGTTCCAATTTATTGTGTTCGTGGGTACAAAGGGTCAAATTGTTAATAAACCTTGTAACGCAGACTCGGTCGAGTCCGGAAGCGTCCAACATGGATGCATGTCTAAACGTCGAACTCGACAATATTTTACATATTTTATATGTTTTTGGCCTAGATAAAGTTTACTGATGCAGGACAGTAAACAGAAAAAATAACTATATTAAAGACTATTACAAGTACCATGTATTATGAGATTTCTAAATATGAACTCTTATTTTGTTATATGTTACCTAGTATGTGCAATTGAATTGCTCTAAATATTAACTAAACAATTCGAACTAACAAGACTCACACAATAACAACACTAATCTAAACTGATTTGATTAAACTATGAATGATAAGACCTTCCCAGTACTTTGATTACACTCTCAGACTTTCGAGTAGCCGAGGAACTCCCAAACACCACAAGGGTTACCGGATAATACATTACATACCTAATTTCCTTTTCTTTCCTCCCCTTATCCCCTTTCTACACCTGTTCTTTAATTACTTAATTACCCCTGTTACAATTACCTTTCTTTTCCCATCTGTTTTCTTAAAATGACGTCGTACATACGTTAAAGGCATGCATGCTCTAGACATTGCAATACCCCCCGCCAGGACCTTCACCTTGTCCTCAAGGTGAAAATGGGGGAACTATTCTGTGACCACATCTGCACTCTCCCATGTAGCATCAAAATCAGGGGTGTTCTTCCATTTGATCAGCACTTCAGAGATAATTGTATGCCCTTCCAATCTGTTGCACAGATTCAATACTTCCTCCGGTTCAACCAAGAGTTCTAAGTCAGGACCAAGTTACATCGGCAGAGTAGAGGAAATGATTGTACTGCCCACAGTGATAACTCTGTTTCTTCCCGGGTCTTCTCCTCTCTCACATATGCTAGAGCCCAGTCCACGTGGCAGCCAGAGTAAGGTTAGCCTTCTAGCTAGGGGACTCTGCAAAATGAAACCAGAGGGGGGGTTGTTTCCCCCAGCAACTCCGATGTGAGAATAAGAAATGGGATTTCTTGAAGAAGAAGAAGAGGGAAGAAGGAGCTATTCAAAATATGTATAGTGGTGTGTGTATAGGTGTGTAGCAGTCAAATATTTTTCAACCCCTAAAACCTTCTTTTTGGGGCCTTTTATAGGTCCCAAGATTTAGGGTTTTTTGGGGTTTATACCTCTTCATCCTAGCCTTTGATCATTCTTGGTTGGTGATTGATTGGACGTTTTGGATGGACTGTGGGGTCAGGTGTCCTTCTTCCACCAGTGTTGCCTTGGGATCTTTGCACATGAATGGCTGAGATGCAATTGTTCCATTTTGGGTAACATGAGACATTTGACTCTTTTGTCCTATGCCAAGTGACACCGGGGACCACCCCAGTTTGGGCCTGGGGTGTTATCTCTTTGGGATTCTGTTCCTTTATTTGGGCTTGGTTATTTCTGGCGTATCATTTGTCTCCCACTCCCTTATGCGGGTTTTCCCGGATGGGGGAGTAGTCTTTTTTTTCGGGGCGTATGTTTTGAGCTACGTGATTCAGAAAAAATTTCATTTTTTCTTTGATTTGTGGCACCTAGCCCTGGGGTGCTGTTGGGTACAAGTCCCCGGGGTTGTGTTTGGGTAGGCCTGTTGGTTTTTGTCACTTGGAAAAAAGTTTCACTTTTCCTTTGATTTGTGACCGCTAGCCCCGGGGTGTTGTTGGATACCAGTCCCAGGGGTTGTGTTTGGGTAAGCCTTTTGGTTCTTATTACTTGGAAATTTTTTATCAGTTTTCCTTTGATTTGTGGCCCCTAACCCCGGGGTGTTGTTGGATACAAGTACCCGGGGTTGTGTTTGGGTAGGCCTTTTGGTTCCTGTTATTTGAAAAAAGTTTTTTTACTTTTCCTTTGATTTGTGGCCCCTAACCCCGGGGTGTTGTTGAATACAAATCCCTGGTGTTGTGTTTGGGTGACTAGGTGCAGATGCGACAGGTGGGTAGTACTTTAGCACTTTTCCCGGAGTGTCAGGCGGCGGTTGAGCTTCCTGTATGAATATATGTATGGATATATGTATATGTACAAAATGTTGCAGTTTTCACCCCTTTTTCTCCTCAAAAGTCGTGCCTATTAAATAATTACAGTGATGTAATCATTAACCGACGTGTCTTCATCCGACGGACACGATTGTGTGGAAGTTGAGTGGGTTACTACTTCATTTGTGCCTATAAATACCCCACCTTTGTCATTTCTTTTTCCTTTACGCAACTACAAACACCAAAAACCCTCCAATTTCTCTCTTCAAGGCGAACTTTGGGGTTTCTGCTCTTTGAAGCTGTTCGATATCTCCTGCTTTCTTGTAAGTGTTTAAGCCCTTTTTGTTTTTGCTTTCTCATGACTGTATTTGGTTTGATGAATATTCATAGTTTGAATTTTTGAATGCATGTGTGTGAGATTTCTGAGTCAGTTTAATTTTGTTGTGTTGAGTTTTGGCGATTTGAATGTATAGTTGATGTTGTTCGTTGTTTAGAGTTTAGGCTTTGGTTTGCGTAAAAAATGATTTATGTCATATAAAACTGGGTTTGTTATCTGGTTCTGTATTTGTAAAAAAAAGGGTTTTGATTTATGCCAAAAATTTGGGTTCGTGTTTGCGTGTTGGTGGTTGTGTATATGCGTATGTATGGGTTGTATGATGTATTTTGGTGTTTTGATTCTAATGTTAACTGTTTCTGAGTAGCCTTCTGTGTTTCCTTCTTTTTCCTATTTTCTTCATGAAATGGCATTACTCTGGGGTTATATGGTTAGGAGGGGTAGAGTGAAACAATTAGCTAACCTTAAGCGTAGGCCCGACCGTCCCCACTTCAGATTGCCCGATAATTCTTCTAGTGATTCTTCCCCGGAACCTGATAACATGCCTCCCCGTTACCAGCCTGTAGTTGAGGAGCTGCCTACTTTTCTTTTAAACCCCCGAAAAGACTCTGGGTAGGAGAGATGGGTCTTGGGTAGATATAGATCACTATTTTGTTCAGACCCGGGAGAACAGTCCTCCCCATGATTACTATTTTAAGGACCTTTCTAATGTTTATAGGCCCGGGGGCAGAGAGCCTTATAATGGGGCCCGAATGGATTGGCTTTTTTATAATGCTCTCGGGACTGGTTATGTTCCAGCTCCCCGTCACCCAGACCTTTCGGAATATACCTTCCAGCAAATAGATGACTTAGTGAAAGTTGTTTTCCACTTCGGGGATGATATGGAGAGGAGGTGGCCCGAGCCTCATGAGAGGTGTAATAACCCCAAAATTTTGAATTTTTTTTACCCTTGTGAATAGTGTTTTTGCTGAAATTTCTGAACAAGAAAACTTTTCATGCCACACTATGTAGGGGGTTTTGTTATGGATATTCTGAGATTTTATTAGTACTCTATATGGTATATAAGTGTATGTAAAGATCGTCAGAATCCAATTCTGAACACTTTGATTTTCCCGGAAATCCACTAGATACGGAAAGAATTGAGTATAAGGTAACAGGATAAAAAGGATTTAAATTAAAGGATTATAAGAGAGGATCATAAAAGGAATATAATGGATTGAGAAAGGTTAAGGGAACCCAAGTAATAAGATCCCGGATATGATCTCTCAAACGATAAACGAGAACGAAAGATAAGCGAACCGTAAAACAAATAAGTGGCCAAGAGACAAGCTTGTACAAGAAGCCAAGGATTGTGACATCATCAAATCATAAGGTGTGGACAAGTGGAAGCATTATGACATGTTCAAGGTGACATAAGCATGCAATAAGGGAAAGAATTGTTGGATGATTGTAAACCACACAAAGTTCAAGGTTAGAAAGGTAATTAACCAAAAACAAAACCAAAACAACCAAGCTAGCCAAAACAAATCAAAGCAAACACAATTTTTTTTTCATTTCTTCAACATTGCTCTCGGCTTTTTCTTCTTTTCAAAGGAAGAAAAATCAAAAATCAAGTTCCAAGCATTGTTAAATCACAAGGTAATTATCTAAGGTTCCTTGTACATAGATATGGATATCCTATAAGTTTAAGCTTCTAATTCCTTTACAATCTCTTCCAATAAATCAAGGAAGAAGATGGTGAATAGTAACCTTCAAGAAATAACTTTGGTTTTCTTGATTTTTTATGAAAGTTCAAGGTAGCTTAAGCATAGATCAAGGCTTCCCAGGGCATTCCAAGGATCTTTCATTGATTAAAAGCTTCAAGGAAGGTATAACATCTCCAAACCCTAGCTTTACTTTGTATATTAGGATGATTTTGATAGTTATGGTAAAGAGTAGCTTGATGCTTGTTGGTTTAGAGTTTGGGTTGGAATGGTAGTGAATTGAAGGTTGAAATCTTATGGTTTGGTTAAAGGACTTAAGTATAGTTTAAATTCAAGTTTAAGAATAAGTATAAATTGTAATGTTGAGTTGATTGGGGCTGTTATGATGTAGTGAGGATGGATTTTGGTTGTATGGATTGATTGGTGATAGTTTGGTGTTGTTTTGGAATGGTTTAAATTTGGGAAATCGCGTAAATATAGCCGTCGTAATGTCCGATTTACTTTAGGCTGTTTTTGTTCTTAACATTAGGAACCGTGAACTCACTGCTAGGTTTTGACCATTGCCATGATTAGATAGTTCATGTTACGAGCTTCTTTTTGATATGTAGTTCGTTTGATTCTGATGTACGGTTTAGGAGAAACGGTCGTTTTAAGTAACGACGTTTCGCGAACGAATCATTACCCCTCTCCTTACTTTGAAACCTTGGTTAAGGACCTTAAATGACTAATTGGGGTAAGAAACAATTATGTAAAGTGGATTAGGCAGTGGGAAAGGTACTCGCAAAAGAATCGCCTTAAAACCCTTAATGGTTAAATTATTAAAAATGGTGGAGCCGAGGGTACTCGAGCGACTTAAGTAAATCGTTAAGCGCGAAAGCGAACGTTAGGACTCTAAATGGTTAAAATCTAGTTTCTTAAGCGACCGGGGTTTAGTTCCAACTTATGTTGTTGTTCATAGGTTATCAGACCCACTCTAAGCTTAAGCCTATCCGGGAGCACTCAGGCAAGTTTTCTACCCGTATAACTGTTGTTGTGATGTATATGTGTATATGCATGATCTTGCGATAAATGTATATTTGTTATTAGCAAATTCTTGCGATATATTGTAGCATGTGATATGGTATATATGCATGCCTATTTCATATTCTTGATTTATATATCTATTGGTTCAATGCTTATAGTTGCATAATACATATGCTAGAGATAAGCGGTATTTGAGTATACCCTTAGTATAGGGGATCAAAAGGTGAACTTTTCTAAAACCGGGAGGCGAGGCTCCCGAGTATAATATATATTTATATATATATATTGATATAGTTTTTAAAACTATTAATCGAATAAGGTTTATTCGATAATTTTATTTTATTTAATGAATATTATTTCGAATATTCATTCGAGGGCTTATGACGCAGTTTATATTATTTATTGAATATTATTTGAATATTCATTTGAGGATCTATGACTCCGATTATTTGCTGAGATATATACTTTATTTTATTAAAGAATAAGGTGTCGATAATCAAACTTACTTTTGATTATTCAAATAAAGATATTACTTTCGTATAAGTATATCTTTGGTTATTTAATATTCATTTCAAGTATAAGTTTTACAACTTTTACTTCAATTATTTTTATAAAGATTATTCTTTATGGGAATATTATTTAAATAATAATATTAAGATATTTTCTAATATATTGGGACTGATTTATTTTATTAAATCAGCATCACTCCAAACATTCTTAAAAATGTTTTCGAGTCTTCAAAATGATTTTAAAGGTTAGGGCGGATCCCAAAACTCATTTTTATATTTAAGATCCTCCTTTCGAAGGGGATTTAAATAATCGCTCAAAACCTGAGGGATCCGGCTGGTGTGTTTCATATTCGCAACAAGGTTGCTATTTTGATAAAAGAGTTTTTGATTACTTACCCAACACTCGGGAAGTAAAATTCTTGGAACAAGTTAATCCATTAACATGCATCGCCTGGGAAATATCGGTGAGTTTTCCTTTCCAACTAGATACGACTTCTTGGTGGAGCCGTATCAACAAGTTTCTACTTGGGGAAAGGGGGGACGAGCTTTACGTTTCAGAGTCATGGATTTCATCTGAACTAGGAGTGACGTAAGTGGTCGAGTAGCGCCGGCCCAGCCTTATTATATTGGCCCAAATGGCCCGGAAGTTTCGCTAAGACGGTCCATTCCTTAGGAGTCCAGTGTTCGGTTGACAAGTAAATCCGACAGGTTCTCCTCTATATGTAGAAAATGGTGGGGTTATACTACTACGACTGATCATCGTAAGTGGTCTTCCTGGCACGGCAAACTCCCGTAATGAGTTCATCATCCAATTGGATATGTCTACAACACTACCCAGAGCACTTCGATAGAAAGGCTACGGTTGGGCGATTGTTGAGTGTTGGTAGGGTCAAGTTTTCAAAATGATGTGTGCATCAAATGAAATATCTCATAACTTCATTTTATTTTGATGATATTTTAAAGATTGATTCTATACAAGTTTTGTCTTGTAGATTAATCTATAGGATGAACTATTTATACATTGAACGGTAGTAGTTCAAGTAGTATTCGGAAAAGATATAAGTATATTGGAGTATCTTATAACTTCATCTTTTAAACTTATATCTAGTAAATGATTATCTTGTGCATGTCAAAGATTTTCGGAAAAACGTTGAGACAAGATTAGATATATGAGATCACCTTGCAACAATATTTTTATATAGTTATAAACTGGAACTCTGTGTATATTATACACGTCAGAGGATTTCAAAGATTGTGAAAAGTATATATGTACATATACTGAATATTTTGCAACTTCATCGCATTAAGATATTAAACTTGGTTCATTTCTTTTAACCAAGACTTTCATGAGTACTATGAGAAGGCTCACATATTGTTAATCATTATACATATTATTTTGGTGGTCTTGTTGCTCACCCTTGCTTTCTTCTTTCATCACACAACATCAGATAGACAAGAGGAACAGGATCAAGCTCCCAATTCACGAGCGGATAGGAAACGTTCCGCAGTTTCCTGTAGGCGTTGATGCCATTGTTGCTGAGGTAGGATCTACCAATAGGATAGGCTTTCAACTTTTGATGTACCAGACTTATGTATATTTATGAATTGTAATAATGGCAAGGAAAATGTAAATTTATTCAGAAACCCTTTTAAGGTGTAATGGCAAGTAATTGTGGAATAAAATGACTCGTGTTATTTTTTTGATATTCATTTCTGAGACTATAACTTGTGGTGTGTGTGTTTATTGTGGGGTCATAGTACAGAGTAGTCGATTATTTATTAAGATTGGGTGTTATTAAGGGAAATGGAACTCGTGACAACCCGGATCCCCGACCCCGGATTTGGGGTGTTACAAGAGGGTTTATCACCGTCCTGTGGGAGGTTGGGTAGCTATTCCATTAGAGCATCTTCGTAGCATAAGGCCCAACCTTCACCAATTCACCAAGTCATTATGTCGTGATGTCTACGGGATACCTTTACTCAGTTGGCCCTGAATTCCGTTAAGTGGGTTTCTTGGTTCCTTGCCTGTTGCCATGTGAAGAAGTATCTTCCTACCTTCAAACTTTTTCACTATCTCTTTAAGATTAAGAAGTCCACCCTACCTCCCCTTTTTGAGTTCACGTTTAACATAAATGGCTGCGGGTTTCCTGCTGATGCCAAAAGTGCACCTGTGTTTATGTTAAACTCGCTCCGGGGTTGGCACCAGGAGTTCATCTTCGTTCGGGGTGGGGACCTGGAGTTTATTCCTGTGTACAAAACTGCTTTGAAAAATAACAGGTTCCCAACCGAGAAGCTCGGTGGAGATGCCCTGAAGAAGATATATGATTTTGTGGTGGCTCTTGGTGCCCAGTGGACTCGGGATTCCTTTCTATATAACCAAACCCTGTATAATGTTGGTTGTAAGTGCTTCAATTTAGTGGTTTTTTCCTTGTACTTTTTCTTGATGTATATTTATGCCCTGATGTCTTCTTTCTAAACTGTTGCCGCTGTACAGGTCTTCTGCTCCTTAACCCTTTCCATCACGCTATGTCGCAACAGTTCAAGGATTTGGCCGGAAGGTTCAAGAAGATCGGCGGGGTTGTGCAGTTGGACTCTAGAAAGAAGAAGGCTGGTGTAGGTAGTGGTTCTCAGGCGTGGGATGCTGGTTCTTCGGGGAATAGCGTGAGGCGGAGTGTTCCGGTGGTTACTACGCCTATTGTCCCAGAGCTCGAGGAGGTTGAGGTGCTGGAGCTGGATGAAGAGGAGGTTGGGGCTTTGAACCCTCGCAAGAGGAAGGCTATGGAGGAAGCTGCTGGTAGTTCCGGAACCCCCCAGCGTAGAAAGGTTTCTGATTCGGGCCCTACTGAGGAGGAGAGCCAGAAGTTAGTAGAGGAGGATGCGTTGAAGAGCCTCTTAGCCCGGATGACTTTGGATGATCATCGGAATGAGATGTTCGAAAACTATGCAACCCCTGCTGACTTCGAGTGTTATGCCAAGGATGATCTGGATACCTTCCTTGATCATCTTGTTTGGGATGTTTCGGAGGTAAGAGTGGTCTCTTATTATCTTTCTTCTTCTTACTTTTGCATTAGTATTGAGTCATTTATTTTCAGGCTAACGCTCGGATCAATGGCTGCTCTACCATTCTTCATAATTACCGCATAAGGGAGGCTAAGAATAAGGCCGCGGTAAAGGAGTTGTCTAAAGAGAAGGAAACCTTCACCAAGTACCGGGAGGTGAAGGAGAGAGAGTCCCGTGAGCATAAGAAGGCTGTTGCTGAGGCGGTGAAGGCTCAGGAGGCTATTGAGCAGGTGGTTGGATCCCTCCGGGCGGAGGTGGAGAACTTGAAGAAAGAGCTTGCTGCCAGGCCCCGGGCAGAGGAGGTTCTTGAGTTTTTCCGGGGTACCCCAGCATACTACGAGGAGCTCAACAACAAGATCTTTGAGAAGGTCAACATCTGCTGGGACATTGCTTCTGCTTATCTGACTGAGAACCCGAGTGGTGACATGGACGGGTTCATATAGCTGTACCTCACAGAATAGCTCCGTCGCGAGGAAGCCAAAGTTGCTGAGGTGGGTACTTCCGGGACACATCCGCCTCCTTCTCCCGAAGAGGGCCGCGAGAAGACTCCTCCTCCTCCCGAGAACTGAAGAATGAAGGCCCAGGCTTCGTGCCTTATAATTTGTTTTTCGTAGTTTGCTATTATTTCAGACTTAGCCCTTGTGGCTTTTAGACTTGTTATTTGGATTTCGTATGACTCTGGTTTGGATTTGTTCTGGGGCTTGGTTTGCCCCGGGAATGTATGTAAATATATTTCCCTTTTCGTATTTGGTTTTGCTTTCCTACATCGAAATTTTCTAAGTAGAAGTGGTTCGTGTTATGGTCCCCGGGGTGGTGGTTTAAAATTTTAACTAAAATTTTTTTTTGTAAGTACACATGGTTTGTGTTATGGTGCCCGGGATGGGGTTTAAAATTTTAACTGAATAAAATTTTTATAAGTACACGTGGTTCGTGTTATGGTCCCCGGGATGGGGGTTTAAAATTTTAACTGAATAAAATTTTTGTAACTACACATGGTTTGTGTTATGGTGCCCGGGATGGGGTTTCAAATTTTAACTAAATATATTTTTTTAAGTACACATGGTTTGTGTTATGGTCCCCGGGATGGGGTTTAAAATTTTAACTGAATAAAATTTTTCTAAGTACACGTGGTTCGTGTTATGGTCCCCGGGGTGGGGTTTAAAATTTTAACTGAATAAATTTTTTCTTAGTACACCTGGTTCGTGTTATTGTCCCCGGGGTGCGGTTTAAAATTTTAACTAAATAAATTTTTTCTAGTAATATGGCGACAGTAATCAAATGACAGTAAGATTATCTTGAGCTATGGGGTGCTCGAAGCGAAGTTTTTCATTTAAATCACAATAAAGCAAAAAATACATTCCGGTGTGTACGATGAAAGTTTACATCAAGCTGTCATAGCCTAAAAGTAGAGGTGATCATGGAATGTGTGCTCTACCTTTACTGGTAGAATTTCCTTAGGCGGGTTCTGTGCCAAGTATTTGGGACTTCGGTCCCGCCGAGATAGCTTAGCTTGTAGGTTCCTAGGCGGAGCACTTCCTTAACCATATAGGGGTCTTCCCAGTTGGGTTGCAGCTTTACTTGATTGGTTGGGTCCGAGGCCTCGGTGTGCCGGAGTACCAAGTTTCCCGCTTCATATTCTCTGATTATTGTCTTCTTCATGAAGTAGAGCTTTGTCTTTTCTTTGTAGCTTTCCATCCTTTTTACTGCCTTATCTCTTACTTCGTCTAAGAGCTCCAGGTTGGTCTTGAGTCCTTCGATGTTTGAGATCTCGTCATAGTTGATGACCCTATAGGAGGGGGGCCCGGTTTCGATTGGTATGCGAGCTTCGGTGCTATATGCAAGTTTTAAGGGGGTTTCATTGGTTCCCATCCTGGGGGTGGTTCTGTAGGACCACAGGACTTTCGGAAGCTCATCAGGCTAAGTTTTCTTGGACTCTTCTAGCCTTTTCCCCAAGCCTCGTAGTATGGTTCTGTTAGTTACTTCGACCTGTCCATTTCCCTGAGGATGTGCAACCGATGCTCTTTTGTGCTTGATTCCAAGCTGTTTCAAATATGCTTCAAAATCGAACCCGACGAACTGTGGCCCATTGTTGGAGACTAGAATTACCGGGATCCCGAACCTCATGACGATTGAATCCATAAACTTGATACAATCTTGTTGATTGATCGTTCTCATGGCTTCTGCCCACTTTGTCATATAATCAATGGCTACCAGGACATAGCGGAGGTCGCCTTTTTCCCGAGGAAAGGGACCCATGATATCTATGGCCCAAACGGAAAATGGGATTGGAGAAAATACTGATGCTGGTAGGCTGGGGTTTTTTCTGGGAACATTGCTGAACTTCTGGCACCGAGGGCATTTCTTAACGTAGGAGATGGAATCGGCATGGACTGTGGGCCAGTAATATCCTTGCCTGATGACTTTGTGAGCCAAAGCTTTGGCTACCAAGTAATCTCCGCAGATTCCCTCATGAACTTCCCAGAGACAGTAGTTTGCCTCATCCGGGTCTATACACTTCAGGGTGGGCGCTGAGAAGGTTCTCCTATATAGTTGACCATCTTCCAGGAAGAAATGAGCAGCCTTGTGCTTTAAGTATCTGGATTTGTTTTGGTCCTCCGGGAGCGTCCCGTCCCTTAAATAAGCTATGTAGGGGATCATCCAGTTGTCCGAGCTTCTGATGCACAGGATCTCGGATCGCTCTGTGCTGGGTGCCTCGAGCTCTTCAAAGTATACTGAACTAGCGAGGTATGAAGTGTTCTGTACGAGCTTGGATAGCTCATCTGCCTTGGAGTTCTCTTCTCTATTGATCTGAAGTATGGTGATCTCGGGGGTGGTTCCCAGGATATTCCGTACCATTTCCTGATATTGTGCCAATGTTGGATCTTTCGTAATATATTCTCCATTGGTTTACTTTACCATAATCTGAGAGTCACTATAGATGATCATCTTCGAAATACCAAGAGATTTTACCAATCTGAGCCCGGAGATGAGTGCCTCATATTCAGCCTGGTTGTTCGTTGCCTTGAAGGCAAACGTTATTGCTTGTTGAATGGTGAAGCCCTTCGGGCTGATTACAATGAGCCCTGCTCTGGATTTTTCTGCCGTAGATGATCCGTCCACATAGAGCTTCCAGCATTCCATTCCTGGGTTGGCTTCTTCTTGGGTTGACTCGTGGGAAGCGGGCGGTTGCTGCTCCGGGAAAGTGCATTCCATGACAAATTCTGCTAAGACCTGGGCCTTTATCGATGTCCTTGGCACAAATTTGATGTGAAATTGGTGTAATTCGATGGCCTAGTTGACTATCCTTCCGGAGGTGTCTGGCTTGTGGATGATCTTCCTGAGCTGCTGGTCTGTGACCACTCTAATCTCTCGGCCTTGGAAGTATTGCCTTAGCTTCCTGCTGAGTGCACGAGGGCCAATGTGAACTTTTCCAAGTTTGGGTACCGAGTCTCTACATCCTTGAGGATTTGGTTGACATAGTAAATGGGGCTCTGTATTCCTCCTTCCTCCCGGATTAGGGCCGAAGAGATAGCCTTGGGGCCGGCGGCGATGCAGAGGGATAAAGGCTCACCAGGCTTGGCTTTTGATAGCACTGGGGGGTTCATCAGGTGTCGTTTGACTTCTTCAAAGGCTGTGTGGCATTCTGGGGTCCAATCCACTAACCTCTTGTTCCGGGTGCCTTTTAGTAACTCGAAGAAAGGGAGACATCTTTCCACAGCTTCGGGATGAACCTGCACAGGGCCGCCAGGCATCCAGCCAACTTCTGGATATCCTTCTGAGTGCGAGGTATCTTCATTTCTATTATGGCATTGATTTTCTTCGGGTTTGCTTCTATTCCTCTTTCGCTGACCAAGAAACCCAGGAATTTGCCTAAAGGTACCCCGAATGCATATTTCTCCGGGTTCAACTTCATGTTGTATCTCCTCAGGTTGTCAAAACACTCCTTGAGGTCTTTTATATGATACGGGATCGTGAGTGACTTGGAGATCATGTTGTCTACATAAGATTCCATATTCCTCCCCAGCTCGTTTTTGAAAATTGTGTTCATCATTTTCTGGTAGGTGGCTCCGGCGTTGATGAGCCCGAAGGGCATCATGATGAAGGCGTAGACTGCCCTATGAGTGATGAAGGCTGTTTTTGTGATATCTTCGGGATTCATGTGGACCTGATTGTACCCTGAAAAGGCATCCATAAAGCTGAGCATGGGGTGGCCCGAAGTTGCATCGATTGGTTGATCAATGTTGGGGAGGGGATAGGAATCTTTGGGGCACGCAGCGTTGAGGCTCGTGTAGTCGACACACATTCTCCACTTTCCATTCGGCTTCTTGACTAACACCACATTGGCGAGCCAGTCGGGGTACTTGATTTCACAGATGATGTTGGCTTTGAGCAACTTCTCTATTTCTTCGTCTATTGCTTGTTGCCGCTCTGGGGTGAAATTTCTTCTTTTCTGTTTGATTGGCCTCTTCCGAGGGTCTACATCCAAACTGTGCATTTCCACGGACTGGTCGATTCCGGGCATGTCTTCTGGTGCCCATGGAACACGTTAGCATATTCTTTAAGCAGCAATATAAGTTCTTTCTGGAAGGGTGTTCCCAGGCCTTTTCCAATTTTCAATGTGGGGTTCCCGGGCTCTAGCTCTACCTTCGCAATTTGTACGGTGGGTTCCACCTTGGTTCTTTCTTTTACTTCCACAAATTTCTGTATCCGGGCATCGGCGTTGGTCACACCGTACCCCGAATCCTCTATCATGTTGACGTCCAACCTTGGTCTTTTGCTGAGATGTTCGCGATGTTTCTTGCGGCTTTGGCCTTTGGTTAAGGCCATTGCCTTTTTTTCTGTTCTCCGGGTCAGTTTCGGCCATAACCAGGGCTTGTCCATAGCATTTTCCAAATATGCCCCGGTCCCCTCTGAGTTCTCCGATGCCTCCCGGCGTGGGGACCTTTAGCTCCAAGTGGATTGTAGACGGAATGGCCCGGAGTTTGGTGATTGTGGGCCTTCCCAGAATCATGTTATAAGAGGATGCAACACTTATCACGTAGAACTTTATGACATGAGATACCTGCCAGGGTGCGATACCAAAGACCATGGGGAGGTACATTACCCCGCGGATCGGGATCATATTATTGCCGAATCCGTAGAGGGGGTCTTCAAGGCATGGATCCATATGAAGGTGTCCCAACTTCATCCTGTTAAGTGTGTGCTCAAAGACAATATTAGCTGAAGAACCATTGTCAATCAAAATTCTTTATACCTCATTGTCAGCAATGTCGAGGGTCACGACCAGGGCTTGGTTGTGCTCGGGATCCAGGCCTTCATAGTCGGTGTTAGAGAAATATATGGGTTCATCTTTAGCAGGCTGGATCATCATGATATCACTGTCCATGTCTGGACTCAGGGGAGAGGAGCTGGTTCCTCCGAAGATCACGTTGATCACGTGCTTGCCGCCGCTAAAGGGCTTATCTTTGTCATTGAGTCTTCTTTGTAGGTACTGGTTCATGTTGCCCTTCTTGATCTGGTCTTCAATAAACATTTTGAAAGAAAAGCAGTTCTCCGTGGTATGGCCGTGATCCTCGTGATATCCGCAATGTTTGTCCCGCGCCCTGTTCTCGGGGGGTGCTAGCAGCGGCTTTGGGGGGTAGTAAAAAGGTTTCCCCTTGATCTCCCTTAAGATGTCAGACCGGGGTCTGTTGGGCGGTGTCCATTCGGGCTCTGGCTTGGGCTCCCTTTTAGGCTTGGGCTTTCTTTCAGTCCTTTGAGGTCTGGAGTAGTCGTCCCGGAGTGGGGTTCCCCGAGACTGCTGTACAAAATTGGTCTGCCTGTCTGCCTTGCGTCTCTTTTCTTTCCTGTAGGTGGAGTGGCATTCCGGAGACTCATCATCATCCCAGATCGGCCTGTTCATCTTCATCGAGGTGAGGAAGTCATTTTCCATGATAAACTTTGAAGCCATCGCATAAGCCGAAGCAAGGCTTTGGGGCTCCCTATGGATCAGGTCCTTCACGTAGCCCTCGCATAAAACCGGGTGGAGATTACGCCGGAAAATATTCACGGCTTCCTTCTCCTCAAGGTTGGAGAGCTGGTTGACTGATTCTTGAAACCTTTTGAAGAATTATGGTAGAGTTTCTCTGCTTCTTTGTTGAATGGCTTCCAAATGGCACTTCTGGAGCTCGTTCATGCGGTTCGCCCTGAACCTCTTGAGAAATATCTCCCGAAAGTCTTTCCAAGAGTCGATGCTCCGGGAGGAGATTCTGCTGAACCATTTTTGTGCTCCTCCCTTTAATGTTGAAGTGAAGAAACGACATTTGGTGAGGTCATTATAATCGTATATGTTTGAGATCTGTTCAAAGTAGTTGAGATGTTCTTCGGGGTCGGCAAGCCCGTCAAAAGAGTCGAAGTTGAAGTGTCTGAGTCTTGGTTCCCTGGGGGTGGATTCCAGCTTTCTGGTGAAGGGCGTGGCTGCTGCTCCGACTTCCACGTCTCCTTCCACTTTTCTTTTGAGATCCTGGAGAACCCGGGCCATTTATTCCTGCTTAGATTCCTTCTCCAGTTCTGAGTCTGAAGAGACATGAATCTGGCGCGTCTTCTTCTTTAATTTTGCTTCCTCCTCTTGGACCCTCTTTTCAATGTTGGCCTTTTCCTTGGCCTCTTCTTCCTTCCGGATGCGGTCCCGGAGTGTGGCCCTCTTGATCTCGTCCCGGGCGTCCTCTGACGGCCTCTTAGTTCTACCAATTCGGTCCAAGACTGAGCCTCGAGATTCTTCCGAGTGCTCTCCCTAGTCCCTGGGACAGGTTTCAGGAGCCTTGTTCTTTTCCTTCCACAGGTCCATAGCCGCATGAATTTGCTCCGGGGTCATATTTCCCCAAGGGTTTGTAGAGGTTTCAGCATATTTGTGGGCTGCTTTCTTTATAATTATCCTCTGGTCTCCGGGCTGGATCTGAGATGAAGCACGAGTTATGGGGGCTCTTCTTCTATATCTGCCATCTCGTCATCCCTGGGCGGGACAACGGTGGGCTGAATAGTTCCGGAGACCGAAGTTTTGCTTTTCCTCGTGGTAATTAGTTTTAGAACAGATTAGGGGTGCACCAGGGTGTGTGACTGTTCTAGAAGGAAAAATAGGAAAAATGAGCTGTGAAGAGAGCTGTGTAATGTAACTGCGAAGGGCACCACACCACCGGAGGTTTAGCCCTCCTTCTAGCGCCAATGGTAACTCTGTTTCTTCCCGGGTCTTCTCCTCTCTCACGTATGCTAGAGCCCAGTCCACGTGGCAGCCAGAGTGAGGTTAGCCTGCTAGGTAGAGGACTCTGCAAAACAGAACCGTACGGGGGGTTCTTTCCCGCGGCAACTCCGGTGTGAGAATAAGAAATGGGATTTCTTGAAGAAGAAGAAGAAGAGGGAAGAAGGAGCTATCCAAAATATGTATAGTGGTGTGTGTATAGTTGTGTAGCATTCAAATGTTTTTCAACCCCTAAACCCCTCTTTTTGGGACCTTTTATAGGTCCCAAGATTTAGGGTTTTTTGGGGTTTGTACCTCTTCATCCTAGCCTTTTATCATTCTTGGTTGGTGATTGATTCGACGGTTTGGATGGACTGTGGGGTCAGGTGTCCTTCTTCCACCAGTGTTGCCTTGGGATCTTTGCACATGAACGGCTGGGATGCAATTGTTCCATTTATGTAACATGAGACAGTTGACTCTTTTGTCCTATGCCACGTGGCACCGGGGACCACCCCATTTTGGGCCTGAGGTGTTATCTCTTTGGGATTCTGTTCCTTTATTTGGGCTTGGTTATTTCTGGCCTATCACACAGCTTTTTTAAGTTGCGAGACGTGAAACACAGGGTGAAGTTTGCTGGTTGGAGGTAGGTTCAACTGATAAGCAACTTGTCCAATACGCACTATGATCTCAAAAGGCCCTTAGAATCGAGCTGCTAGTTTCTGAAAGGGTCTGTTGGCTAAGGATTTTTGATGGTACGGTTGTTATTTAAGAAACACCTTCTCCCCAATGGAATATTGCACCTCCTTGCGGTGATTATCAGCTGTTGATTTCATTATTTGTTGGGCTCGTAAAAGGTGGAATCGAAGCTCGTCAAGTAATGCATCTCATTCCAGAAGACTCTCTTCCAAATTATCCTCTGGGGTATGACCATTTCCTAAGCAAAGAAGGTGTGGTGGCTCTCTACCATACAAAGCCTGAAAAGGAGACATTTTTATCAAAATGTGAGGTGTTATATTGTACCAAAATTCTGCCCAGTTGATCCATTTTGCCCATGACTTTGGTTGATCAGACACAAAACATTGGAGGTAAGTCTCCAAACAATTATAAACCATTTCAGATTGCCCGTCAAATTGGGGATGATACGCTGAGCTGCGTTTCAGAGTTGACCCTTGCATCCTAAACATCTCTCGCCAAAACAAACTCATGAAGATTTTATCCTGATCTGATATGATAGATATGGGAAATCCATGTAGCTTAACCACTTCAGAAATATACACCATAGCTACTGTTAAAGCTGAGAAAGGATGCTTAAGTTTGATGAAATGCGCGTATTTCGTCAGACGGTCTACCATCACTAAAATAGTATCATGACCTTGCGAACGAGGGAGGCCCTCGATGAAATCCATAGTGATTTGGTCCCACACTTGAGCTGGCAGTGGTATTGGTTGAAGTAACCCTGCTGGACTTTGATTTGAAACCTTATTTTGCTGACACATGCCACATCCTTGGACATACTTGGCCACGGCCTTTCTCAGTCCCTGCCAATACCTGTCTTCAGCCATTCGAAGGTATGTTTTGAGCTCTCCGGAGTGTCCACCCACCGGCGAATCGTGGTATTCATGTCGTAGTTTGTGCACACAAATAGAGTTCTTGGGTATCACTACTCGATTATACAACAACCTCCCATATGCTACAGAAAAATGTATTATTGCTCCCTTTCCTTCATCCACCTCTTTCTTGAGACGGCTGAGAAACATATCTTGCTCTAGCTCCTTGAATAACTCAGTCCAATCAATCACATTTGATAATAACATAGTGGATAACACCACTTCTCCATTTGATTTACGAGATAAAGCATCAGCAACCTTGTTGGAGGAACCCATTTTGTACACAATCTCAAAATCAAATGCCATTAATTTGCTTACCCATTTTTGGTAATTTGCCCCAACCTCCCTCTGCTGCATGATATATTTCAGACTTTGATGGTCAGTATAAATTCAAAAATGTCTACGTAAAAGATAATGCTTCCATTTAAGGACTACCAAGCATATAACAATGAGTTCCTTTTCGTAAATGGAATTTTGAAAGGCCCTTGGACCCAACAATTTACTAAAAAAAGTGACTGGTCTGCCTTGCTGAATAAGCACTACTTCAATTCTGTATCCTGATGCATCTGCCTCTACTTTGAAAGGAAGTGAGAAATTTGGCATTGCCAATATGGGTGAAGTAATCATTGCTTGTTTGAGATGTTCAAAAGCCTCGGTTGCTTCGTGTGTCCAGCCAAACTTATCTTTTTTTAGTTGATCAGTGAGAGGGTGAGCAATTTGCGCATACCGTGCAATAAACTTTCGGTAGTACCCCGTTAAACCCAAAAATCCGCGTAGTTCTCGAAGATTGGAAGGTTCTTCCTATTCGATCATGGCCTGTAACTTATGTATATCAGCTGCCACACCTTCAGCGGAGATCACATGACCCAAGTACTCAATTTTCATTTTCCCAAAAGCACATTTCCTGAAGTTTGCTACTAAATAATTATCCTTTAGAGACTGCAACACCAAAGCTACGTGTTTAACGTGTTCCTCGTGATTTTTACTATATATCAGAATGTCATAAAAAAAAACGAGGACAAACTCACGAAGATATGGCTTAAAAACTACATTCATGAGTGATTGGAAAGTTGAAGGAGCGTTGGACAATCGAAAGGGCATTACTAAAAATTCATAATGACCTTCTTGGGTACGAAAAACCGTTTTGTGCACATCCTCATCCTTCACTCGAATTTGGTGGTACCCGGCTTTGAGATCCACTTTACTAAACACCATTCCTGTCTAACTCCTCTTGTTCCTCATCTTCTTCTTGGGTTATTAATACACTCAACTCCTTCTGTTTGCATTTATGCCCAGCCATCCATTTTTCATCACAAAGAAAGCACAAACCACGCTCCCTTTTCTGTTATAATTCACCAGGTCTCAAATGTTTAACCTCCCCAATGGGTTTAGCCGTAAGAAGACCCGACAATCTTGGTTTGAGACTATTTTGTTAGTTTCTACTGTAACTCGAAAATTGCCGAGAACCCACACTTGGAGAAACTGACCTAGTTTCGGAAACTGACCTAGTTTTGGACCTTGTCCCCCATGGCGTAGATTTAGACCCAAAAGATTGAGAACTAAAGGAAAATGATTGGATAGAGGATTTTGTTATAATTGAAAGAGAACTAAACGAATTTGACTTAAAATTAGAGGAGTTTTGATCCCTACCATCAAAAGAATTATGGTTGTGGATCCGATTCTTTTCTTCAACCTTGAGAGCTAGATCCATGTCTTGTTCCAAAGTGTACATACCGAGCATTCGAACTTCCTCCCTAATATCTTCGTTTAACCCATTAATAAAATATCACATCAAGATGTTATCTGGAATCCTCTCCAACGGCGCAACCATCTCTATGAACCGCCTCTTAAATTATGCCACTATTCCGGTTTACTTGTTAGGTCACACACACTGTCAGAAGGGGGTTGAATATAGTGTTTACTACAATCAAATCAAATATAAGAACTCAAGTAACATAACACATATTTTATTCAACACAATAAACTATGTTAAAAAGAACTGTTCTCTCTCAGTGATGAATAAATTATCACGAGAGCTGCTAGAGTTACAAAGAATAATATTTTCGATTAAGAGAACACATATAGTGTAAACCCTATGTCTGTGTTTATATACTACACAGTTACAAGATAATCTTCTAATTGATATCGAATATAATTCTGCTTCCTAATATATATCAATCAGTTATCTTTTCTTCCAAGTATTCTATTCTTCATATAATTCTTCTCCATGCATATCTCTTTCTTGTTTTAGCTCGATCTTCTTTTCTTTCAATCAGCCGCCTTCCTTATCTGAACGTCTCCTTAAGTCCTGATATTATCTCCTGATAAATATTTCCTGATAACTTAAGTTCTGACAACTTAAGTTCTGATATCTTAAGTCCTGACTTCAGTACAAGTACTGATTTCCAGTTAAGTACTGATTTGTCCTGTTAAGTAAGATCTGAAAACTAAACACAAATCATCATTAGACATGACATCACAAATATATCTAACAATCTCCCCTAACTTGTAAATTAGAATAATATACAAATTCAACGGATATTTGATGATGTCAAAAACATTAAGTACAAATGCATGAGAATTAGATAACTACAACTTACAGTCCTTATAGCTTTACCATCCCTAAAGTCTGATTTCAGCTTCAGTCTGTATATCCTTCAGAATTTAAGCGGTTGTAGATCTTTGACTTGGCTTCAATTTCTGATCTCTTTGATGTCAGGAGTTGTTCTGATATAGTTCTTCAACAAACATCTCTCAGCATATTCAAGTTCATTGACCATCCTCCTTTTAGCATTTTTCAGTTCAACTGTATATTCACCAGTTCGAAAGATAGCAGCCCTGAGATCATTTATTTTAGCTTTTCTTATATCTTGATCTAGTCTGATTATAAAGGCTTCATCAGACTCCAGATTGAATTTAAGTCCCTTAATACCAGAAAATGTAGTGATGATCTTTGCGGTATTAGGCTTCATTTCAACAATTTCTCCACTGTGAGATCTGTACTTAGGAAAGTATGGGCTGTCGGACTTTACAGAGTAAAGCCTCTTCTGTCTTTGAATATTTGATTTTAAATAACCTGCAGCACCATCTGTTGATCTATTTTTCACTTGAAGTAGAAATAGAACATGTTCCAGTTCTTCAAAATACTACAATGGAATAGCATTCTTCCAAATATGGAATACCCTCCCATCTGTCATAAAGTATAACATAATATCTTCTTTCAAAACAGAGTGGTAAACCATTTGTACAGATTCATGTTGATTCAATCTCTCAGGAGTTGTTCCTACTCCTGGTTCACTCAAGGAAGTTGGATCATTGGTAGTATTGTTTACTCTCTTCTCTTTAGAACTACCCAATCCTGATTTGTCTCTTGCTTCCTTTACTGTAACAACTCTTGCTTCAAAACCACTTGAAGTCTTTAAAGGTTGAGTCTGTTGAGCTTTGGTAAAACCACGTATTAACATCCTTGAAGGTTTAACATGAGCAATGTCAGAGGTTTCCTTTTTTTATCTTCTGATATCAAGCCAACTTGAGCCATGTCAGAAGTTGCTTGCTTCACTGCTATATCAGAATTTACTAAGTCTTGATCTTGAAAAACATGAGCTCTGTCACAGGTTGTTTGAATATCCTTTTTCTTCAAAATCAGACTAGCATCCTCATCAGATTTTGTCTCCAGATCCATGATTGGCATATATACCTTTACAGGTTCATCAATTATTTCTTTTCCCTTAGATCTTGGATCTACCTACACTTGTGATTTGGCTTTGGTTGCCTCAGAAATTGTCTTCTCCTTAATCACAATACCCTTAGGTTTTGGAAGTTTCTTTTCAACAACAGAAGCTTTAGACTTGGAGTTAAAATTTTCTGCTTTAAGTCTAGCTTCTTCTTCCTTTAGACTTTAAAGTCCATTCCTGGATTTTCTTTGAGAAATAATCTCTTTGAAATTTCTTCATCAAGCTCCAGATGTCCAGTAGAACTTATCCTTTTACCAGTATCAGAACTTATTCTTCTCCCAGTATCAGAACTTGATCTTTGTATTGAAGTTTCAGCTGTCTTTGATGAAGAACCTTTTCCTTGACCATGACCTCTACCCATTCCAGAGTTTCCCTGGTCATTATTTCCATCATCCTTACCCTTCAGTACTTGACTAGGTTTGCATTAGCACTTAATCACTTTCTCCCCCTTTTTGGCATCAACAGGTAAAAGAAGAGAGACAAGAAATTCCACTGAGGATTGGATCTCATTGAGTTGAGTTTGCTGAGAAGCTTGATTCTTTAGAATTTCAGAAATTTGATCTTGTTGCTTCTCCTGAGTCTTTTCAATATACCCAATTCGGTCAAAGGCTGGTTTGAAAAATCTATTCTTTTCCAATTTTATATTCATATCTTGCTGGATCAAAGATTCTTGAATTTTGTTCATCTTGTCATGAGTTATTGAGTGTTGACCTTGAAGGTGCCATGTACTCAATGCAGTAACTCTAAGTTGTGCCTTGAAATCATCATTTATCAGCATTTCATCTTCTTTAGCAAGGTGCTCAACAAGAATTTTTTCATTAGGAACAAAAGTAACTTTGTTCCACTCCTTAGTCCAGTCCTTTCCTCTAGGAGTTTCACTCCAAGGTACTGGTGCATCCTCTCGAACAAACTTCTTGATCAAATCAGCTTTGTTAACTGTTTGTTGAGGTGCATGTCCTGAAGGACCAGCTGCATCAACATCTACATTTACAGCAGCTTGACCAGTAATTTCAGCATTGTCAGCATCAGAACTTACAGAGTCTGCAGTATCAGCATCCTTTGATAAAATAACAGCATGGGAAGCTATAGAGGCTTCGACATCATCCTCTAAATTCTGATCTGCAAATAAGTTCTGATCAACATCCAAATTTTGATGCCCACCTAAAATCTGATCTTCATCATCTAGATTCAGAACTGGTGTTGATGGAATATCTGTATTGAAATCAGCATTCAGAATTGGTGTTGTTGGTGGAGTGAGTTGAGTTGGTGGAACTTCCAAGTACAGAATCTCAGGCACAACCAAGTTATGTATGTCTATATGAGCACTTGTACCTGGGTCTTCAACATGTACTGGATTATTGATAGGAGACACAGGAACTCTGTCCTGAGAAGTTTCTTGCACTTGAGTTGGTGACAGTGGTGGTGTAGATTCAGTGGCTTCAGCAAATTCTGGTTGTACAGAAGGAAGAGATTCAATCACAATTGGTTCTGTTGGGATCAAAGATTCCTGACCCCCTTCCTTAGTTGCTGTTTCCTCATCTTCTAAATCTGACTCAACTGTGTCCCTGTGAGCTCTTTGTTTCTTCACTTTCTTCAAGGGAGGAGATACAGTGGGAGCTTTATCATCAGAATTTATCTTTCTAAGCCTTTTGAGGGGCCTAGAACTCCCAATTTCAGTATCTTTCTGAGAAGTGATCTTCTCAGCTTCTACAACAATAGGATCTGATAGGGGAACCTGTTCCTCATTATCTGACTCATCTCTCAGAATAATTCTCCTTCTCTTCTGCTGAGATTGAGGTACAGTCTTTGTCCTCTTGGGTTTGGAAGATGAAGGCTTCACTAGATATGCTGAAGGTTGAGGTTGAGAAGTTTGAGGTTGGTGAGAGATGGTATGTTCTGATGGCTGTTGTGTTGGTTGTGATGTGTGGGTGGGTTGAACATCAGGGTAAACAAATGTGTATGTTTGGGGATCAGCATTTACTAAGATTTGTTTTACAGACTGAGGAATCTGTAAGGATCTCAGCACTTGTTTCTTATTGTCTGCATTTAACAAATCATTAAAAGCCCTTTTTGCAAGCTTAAAGGGTGGAATTAAATCATTGGCAGGTTGGGGTTCATCACAACAGAAAGTATATATTAACTGACAGAATCTAGCAAAGTATACTACATTCATATCCTCTGTCATCCTATCCCCTATGAAACCTAGCACAACACTTGCAAAATCAAAATGAGTTTGATAAATAAGGGCATACCCGAATTGCTGACTCATGATAGGAATAACATCAAAGTTGGAGCATCTATTGGCGAATGCCTTAGTGATACAATCAAAGAAAAAGCTCCATTCCTTTCTGATATTTGATCTTTTCAGTTGACCCAGCTTTCCCAAACCTTTCTCATAGCCCAGTCTGGCCATAAGCTGTTGTAAGACAGGATCCTCCACTGTTGAGAATGTGCAACCTTCACGTAAGTGGAGAGCTTTACGAACTGCTCCAGGAGTAACCACATGCTCGACATCTCCTGATGTGAAAATAATACTTGGAGTACCAGTAGCACCACCATCATCAAAAAGCCCAGTTCACCAAAATGTCAGCACTTGTTGGCTTGAAATAGTTTGAGGTTGGGTCAAAGCATACCCAATCTCACTATAGGCTAATAAATTTGGCACAAAGTGCAGATCTGATGGAGCTTCAGCCTTATTCAAGATTGCAGCATAGTTATTTGTTACAAACTTGGCTCCATCAACAATTAAATCCTTGGGCGCCATCAGAAATAAGTGAGAATTTAGTTTGCCTGAAAGGTGTTTGATGAAGTGTCTGTATAGAAACCGTCAGAAAATGTGAGAGAAAATAAGAAAAGGGAGAGAGTGAGTAGAATAAAAATGAACATAAAAGATTTGAAAATCTTTTATCTCTTTTACTTAGACATCCCACGTGACAGCAGTTAATGAGTAGTGGAGCAAACTTTTACACCTGTCAGCCATGCAAGAATTAAGGCAAAAGTTAATGGGCACGATAAATAAGTAATGATTACTTTGCACGTTCAATTTAAAAAAAAATTGTTCCCACTAAACAAATGATTATTACTGCTTTAACTCACATAAACCAATATTCTGAGAAAATATAACTGTTCAAGTAATGACCAAAAATAAACGAAGTAAATAAATACTGACACGTAAGCATCATAACTTGATTATTATCAGAATTTAAAAGTCATCAGAATATGGCTCCTTAACTCGAAAGGTGAATGTTTATTCCTGTAAATCTTCACACAAATACTGATATGGGTACATAAGAACTTAATCATCAGAACTTCCATCAAAACTTGTCCTCAGAATTTATGCAACTGGCACTTAAACTGTTCATCTAAAACAACATTGATCACCACAGTAATTTTCATCATTCATAAGGACTGTACGTGTGTGCATTTAGCTAAATATCAGACAAAGAGTAAAGTCTGATTCATTTAAGTACATCTTAGAAATAAGGCATAACTAAGAACTTTGCTCAAAATATGTCATTATTCTGAAGTCTACTATAGAATAAGTTCATGCATGAGTCCACCTCAACTGTTTTGTGCTCATTTTATGCATCTTTTGAAATTCCTTTTTACAGTGGCTTCTCAGTGTAAGTGATTCACGACTGCTTATCAGAATTTATGCTGTTATCAGAGTATTTCTCCAGTAATCAGGGAATGTGAAAAGTCACCAAAAGAAATTGTTTTGCTTTTCTAATGCATATTACTTAATACCAGCAATGCACTTGGGTCTTCCCTTCCACATTTTTACTCTAGATCTCAAAGGAGTACCTGATATTTATTTCTTTTCTTTTTCTTTTTCTTTTGATAAGTGAGGTTTATCAGCACTTAGTACATCCATAAGATTTACTAACATTAGAACTTAACAGATAAGAAGCACTATTCTAGTTTTTGACTTAGTAATAAGGTACATAAAGTAAACATAACTAAGCTCAGTATCAAAATTTGCTAGTGTTAAAAGATTTCCACATAAATAATTACTTCATACATGGGATCATCAGTATGTTAAAGACTACTAGGTCAACATCTAGCATAGTTATCCTCATTGGATTGAATAGTCACAGAAACATTCATATCACTATAAGAGTTTAGAAATTCACATCAGACAACAATCAGTACTTAGAAAATTTCAATTTAAGCACAGAATACACAAAGATAGTAATATCTGTAAATACTGATCATAAAGTCTGATGTATCAGAATATAAACTAAGCAGATTTGGAGAAAGAACCTGAAACCATTCCAAGTTCATTTACCAATCTTGTAAAAGTAGCTTCACATAGTGGTTTTGTGAAGATATCTGCTAGTTGTTGATCTGTTGGAACAAAATGTAATTCCACTGTACCTTCTATCACATGCTCCCTTATAAAATGGTACCTAATGCTGATGTGCTTTGTCACTGAGTGTTGAACTGGATTACCTGTCATAGCAATAACACTTTGATTATCACAGTAAATAGGGATTTTAGAATATATTAACCCATAATCCAGTAACCGATTCTTCATCTAAAGAATCTGTGCACAACAGCTTCCTGCAGCAATATATTCTACTTCTGCAGTTGATGTGGAAATTGACTTTTGTTTCTTGCTAAAGCAAGAAACTAATCTGCCTCCAAGAAATTGGCAGCTTCCACTTGTGCTTTTCCTGTCAATTTTGCATCCTGCAAAATATGCATATGAGTAACCTATTAGCTTAAAGTCTGATTCTCTAGGATACCGCAATCCTAGATCAACTGTACCCTTTAAGTACTTGAAAATTCTTTTCACAGCTGTTAAGTGAGGTTCTCTTGGATCTGCTTGAAATCTTGCACAAAGACAGGTAGCATACATGATATCAGGTCTACTTGTAGTTAGATTGAATAATGAGCCAATCATACCTCTATAATCAGTAATATCTACTGATGTACCAGTATCCTTATCCAATTTTGTTGCAGTGGCCATAGGAGTGGATGCACTTGAACAATCTTGCATTCCAAACTTCTTCAACAATTTTCTGGTGTACTTAGATTGACAAATAAAAGTTCCTTCTTCATTCTGCTTGACTTGAGCCCAGAAAATAGCTAAGTTCTCCCATCATACTCATTTGATATCTTGACTGCATTAACTTGGCAAACTTCTTACAAAGTCTGTCATTTGTAGAACCAAAAATGATATCATCAACATATATCTGCACCAAAAGTAAGTCATTTTCATGGTTGAGATAAAACAATGTTTTGTCAATAGTCCCTCTGTTAAATCCACTTTCCAGAAGAAACTGAGCTAAGGTCTAATACCATGCTCTTGGAGCTTGCTTAAGGCCATAAAGTGTTCTATCAAGTCTGTACATATGATAAGGAAATTTTGAATCTACAAAACCTGGAGGTTGTTTAACATATACTTCTTCTTCCAATTCTCCATTAAGAAAAGCACTTTTTACATCCATTTGAAAGACTGTAAACTTTTTGTGAGCAGCATAAGCCAAAAATATCCTTATGGCTTCCAATCTAGCAACTGGTGCAAATGTTTCATCATAATCAATTCCCTCCTGTTGAGAATATCCTTTTGTAACCAACCTTGCTTTATTCCTTGTAATTATGCCATCACTATCAGTTTTGTTTTTGAACACCCACTTTGTACCAACAACAGATATGTTCTTTGGTCTTGGCACTAGGGTCCAGACTTTATTTCTTTCAAATTCATTTAACTTTTCCTGCATTGCTTGCACCCAATCAGCATCTTGAAGAGCTTCTTCTACTTTCTTTGGTTCAGTCTGAGAAAGAAAAGAGTGATAGAGACTTTCATTTGATGTTGCTGTTCTAGTTCTAATACCTACTTCAGGATCTCCAATAATCAAGTCAGGTGTATGTGCTTTAGTCCACTTCCTTGCAGATGGAAGATTATCTCTAGAACTGGATGCTCCCCCATGATCCATGCTGTCTTCATCAACATTATCTGATGCTCCCCCTGAAATTATACTCTCTGAGTTGGATCCTTCAGAATTTGAGTTTCTAGAATTATCAGAACTTGGCCCATCAGAACTTGATAAATCAGAACTTGAAGAGCTTGTTCTAGATTCTGATGCTTCTTGAGATGTGGTTTGATCTTCAATATGCTCCCCCTGCACAGGTGCATTTTCCTTTGGCGTAGTTACAATAGTTTCAATAACATCATAGTTTAACCCATCAGAGTTTGCAGTATCAGGATTTTGACTATCAGGATTTACAGTATCAGAATTTAAAACTTCATTCTCAAATCTTAGCTGATCATGATCATTGAAATCTTCAAGTCCTGTAATTTTCTTATCATCAAAAGAGACATTGATAGATTCCATGACAACCCTTGTTCTTAAATTGTAGACTCTGAAGGCTTTTGTGGAAAGTGGATAACCAACAAAAATTCCTTCATCAGCTTTTAAATCAAATTTGGATAGTTGTTTAGGATGAGTCTTAAGAATAAAACACTTGCATCCAAATACATGAAAATACTTCAGATTTTGCTTCTTTTTCTTCACCATCTCATATGGTGTCTTTCCATGCTTGTTGATAAGTGTTGCATTCTGAGTAAAATAAGCAGTCTGCACAGCTTCAGCCCAAAAATAGGTTGGTAACTTTTCTTCATCAAGCATAGTTCGTGCAGCTTCAATAAGAGTTCGATTCATTCTTTCAACAACTCCATTTTGCTGTGGAGTTCCAGGAGCAAAAAATTCCTGCTTGATTATATGGTCTTTGCAGAACTCTTCCATAATCAAATTCTTGAACTCAGTGCCATTATCACTTCTTATTATTTTCACAGAATCTTTGACCAATTTATCCAGTTGTTTGACATGATCAATCAAGATAGATGCAGTTTCACTTTTTGTGTGCAAGAAATACACCCATGTGTATCTGGTGAACTCATCCACTATGACCATAACATATTTCTTCTTTACAATAGACATGACATTCACTTGACCAAATAGATCAACATGTAGTAGGTGATAAGGCTCAAGAATTGAAGATTCAGTCTTGCTCTTAAATGAAGATTTTCTTTGTTTTGCCTTTTGACAGCAATCACAAAGGCCATCAGGAGCAAATACTGATTTTGGCAGTCCTCTCACAAGATCTTTCTTGACAAGTTCATTTATATTGTTAAAATTTAAATGAGAGAGTTTCTTGTGCCAATCCCAGCTTTCTTCAATTGATGCTCTGCTTAACAGACAGATTGCAGAACCATCAGAACTTGTTGAAAGCTTGGCTTCATAAATGTTACCATGCCTGTATCCTTTCAGAACAACTTTGCCTGTAGATTTGCTTACAACTTCACAGTGTTCTTCAAAGAAATCCACATGATAACCTTTGTCATAGATTTGACTAACACTCAGCAGATTGTGTTTAAGTCCTTAGACTAGAGCTACTTTTTCAATGATGGCATTCCCAAAATTGATATTGCCATATCCCAGAGCTTTTCCCATGTTGCCATCTCTATAAGAAACACCTGGGCCAACCTTCTCCACAAAGTCTGATAGCAGGGCTTTATTTCCAGTCATATGTCCTGAATATCCACTGTCCAAAACTAGGATGCTTTTCCTGTTGCCCTAAAATCACAAAGATCACTAATGATTAGTTTCAAGGACCCAAACTTGCTTGGATCCTTTGGCCTTATTAAGTTTGTTAACATTTGCAGCGGATTTAACATCAGAGTTTATGTTAACAATTTTCTTATTAAAATTTACAGTATCAGACTTTGCATCAGAACTTACACTAGAAGGAACAATGCTAACTTTCTTTAAAGAAGGTTTTATTTGATAGTAATCATAGTATAAACTATGATATTCCTTACAAGTATGAATGGAATGCCATAAACTACCACAATGAAAACAAGGATTTTGTGGCCTATATCTAACATACTGACTCTTAACTCCTGATTTTAAAGGTAAGGAGTTTATCTTCTTATTCTTCCTGCAAAAATTAGCCAGATGGTTAGAATTTCCACAGCTATAATATTTCTTTTTAGGAGCATTAGGAATAGGCTTATAATCATTGGTTTTATTCACACCTTCCTTTCCATTCCTATTTTTCCTAGGTGGTTTTACCTTGTTTACATTCTTAACATCTTTCAGCTTATGCTTAAGCTGCTTCTTTGTCATCAAACCTATGTTAACTTCAGTTGGCTTATCCTGTTTTGGTTTGTCAGAAGTTAATTTCTCTTTAACTTCTGATTTATCAGTATCAGACTTTATAGCTACAAACTTAACAAGATTTACCTTTGGCTTTTGTTTAACAACTATAGGCTCAATTTTTACAGTTTCTTTATTATTCTTATCATCTCCATAACCTATGGCCTCTTTTCAATTTCCACTACTTAACAAATTATGAGTTGTTCTGCCAGAGTTAGTCTAAGTCCTGATAATCTCTCTTTTCTTTTCTAACTCACTTTTTAGAGATTCATTCATTTTAAGCACTTCATCTCTAACATAGAAAGCATCATCTCTATCTTTCTGAGTTTGATGGAACATAACTAACACTTTTTCTAAATAATCATTCTTCTTTTTATAAGCAAGATTTTCAGAAGTAAATCTTTCACATGTTAAAGTTTGATCTCTATAACTAATGAACATGGTCTTAAGATATCTTCTCAACTCAGTAATATCATCAGTATGAAAAGCATAAGTTGTTTGAGGTACCTTTAACTTAGTAGCTTCAGAACTGCTATCAGCATTTGCCATCAAGACATAGTTCACCTCACTTTCAGAATCTGAAGTGTATGTCCAGCTTTTCTTCTTTGTGACAAGAGCCTTGCCTTTGTCACTTTTTCCTTTCTTTCAATCAGGAGATATGTGGCCTTTCTCACCATAGTTGTAGCATTTGACATTCGAGTAATCTCCTATGTCAGACTTTCCTCCTTTGCCTTCAGATTTTCTAAAACCTTTCTTATCAGAACTTGCACCTTTCCTGGAAAACTTCTTTCCCCTTATGAATTTCCTGTAAGCTATCTTTGTGATACCCTTCACCATAAGAGCACACAATTTCGTCATCTCTTCATCAGCATCCATCTCAGATAGACTTTCAGTTTCTGAATCCTTATCACTATCAGAACTTGATGACTCAGTATCAGACTTTGTGATGAGTGCCTTTCCTTTGCCTTTCTTTGAGACAACCACTTTAAAGAATTCCTCCTCAGCCTTAAGAGCAACTATCCTTGACTTTCTCCCATTCCTCTTGCTTCTTTATTCCATCTCAAGTTCATAACTCTTGAGCATACCATAAATTTCATCAAGAGTAGTTTCATCAAGAGCATAGATGTCTCTTATAGTAGTTGCCTTCAAGTCTCAACTTTCAGGAAGTGCTAAAAGGAATTTAAGATTGGTATCTTCAAGATCATATTCCTTATCCACCAATGATAGATCATTCAAGAGTTTGAAAAATCTGTCATATAAACCAGTTAATGACTCATCAGGTCTTGAGTCAAAGTGCTCATACTCTTGAGTGAGTATAGTCTTCCTGTTATTCTTAATTGAATCAGTTCCCTGTAATCTTGTCTCCAAGGCATCCCATATCTCCTTTGTAGTCTTGCAGTTAATTACCCTGTTTGACATGACATTATCAATGGCACTATGCAGAAAATGTCTTACCTTTGCATCCTTTGCAATAGATGAGATATCTTCAGCTATATATTCACTTTTCTCCTTTGGTACAGAATTTGCTGGCTGATCTGCAACTACAACAGAGAGCTTGGTTGGCTTATGTGGTCCTTCATTAATTCTGTCAAGGTATTCTGGATCTGTAGCTTCCAGAAATATAGTCATCCTCACTTTTCATATGGAATACTCAGAAGGTTTCAGTATGGGAACCCTAATAGTCTCATATCGATTATGAATTTGAGTCTTTGGAGTTTTTTCAGTTTTGGTGGGCTTGGTTGGAGTTTTCTCCTCTTCAGACATGATTGTTTTGGATCTTTACTATATATGTGTTAACAGACTGCTCTGATACCACTTGATAGGTCACACTCACTGTAGAAGGGGGTTGAATACAATGTTTACTACAATCAAATTGAATATAAGAACTCAAGTAACAGAACACAGATTTTATTCAACACAATAAACTCTGTTACAAAGAACTGTTCTCTCTCAGTGATGAACAAATTATCACGAGAGCTGCTAGAGTTACAAAGAATAATATTTTCGATTAAGATAACAAATATAGTGTAAACCCTATGTCTGTGTTTATATACTACACAGTTACAAGATAATCTTCTAATTGATATCAAATATAATTCTACTTCCTAATATATATCAATCAGTTATCTTTTCTTCCAAGTATTCTATTCTTCATAGAATTCTTCTCCATGCATATCTCTTTCTTGTTTTAGCTCGATCTTCTTTCCCTTCAATCAGCCGCCTTCCTTATCTGAACGTCTCCTTAAGTCCTGATATTATCTCCTGATAAATATCTCCTGATAACTTAAGTTCTGACAACTTAAGTTCTTATATCTTAAGTCCTGACTTCAGTATAAGTACGGATTTCCAGTTAAGTACTGATTTGTCCTGTTAAGTAAGATCTGAAAACCAAACACAAATCATCATTAGACATGACATCGCAAATATATCTAACAATCTCCCCCAACTTGTAAATTAGCATAATATACAAGTTCAACAGATATTTGATGATGTCAAAAACATTAAGTACAAATGCATAAGAATTAGATAACTACAACTTACAGTCCTTATAGCTTTACCATCCTCAAAGTCTGATTTCAGCTTCATTCTGTATATCCTTCAGAATTTAAGCGGTTGTAGATCTTTGACTTGGCTTCAATTTCTGATCTCTTTAATGTTAGGAGTTGTTCTGAGATAGTTCTTCAACAAACATCTCTCAGCATATTCAAGTTCATTGACCATCCTCCTTTTAGCATTTTTCAGTTCAACTGTATCTTCACCAGTTTGAAAGATAGCAGCCCTGAGATAATTTATTTTAGCTTTTCTTAAATCCTGACCCAGTCTGATTATAAAGGCTTCATCAGACTCCAGATTGAATTCAAGTCCCTTAATACCAGAAAATATAATGATGATCTTTGCGGTATTAGGCTTCATTTCAACAATTTCTCCACTATGAGATCTGTACTTAAGACAGTATGGGCTGTCAGACTTTATAGAGTAAAGCCTCCTCTATCTTTGAATATTTGATTTTAAATAACCTGCAGCACCATCTGTTGATCTGTTTTTCACTTGAAGTAGAAATGGAACATGTTCCAGTTCTTCAAAATACTTCAATGGAATAGCATTCTTCCTAATATGGAATACCCTCCCATCTTTCATAAAGTATAACATAATATCTTCCTTCAAAACAGAGTGGTAAACCATTTGTACAGATTCAAGTTGATTCAATCTCTCAGGAGTTTTTCCTACTCCTGGTTCATTCAAAGAAGTTGGATCATTGGTAGTATTGTTTACTCTCTTCTCTTCAAAACTACCCAATCCTGATTTGTCTCTTGCTTCCTTTATTGTAACAACTCTTGCTTCAAAACCACTTGATGTAGTCTTTAAAGGTTGAGTCTGTTGAGCTTTGGTGAAACCAGGTAGTAACATCCTTGAAGGTTTAACTTGAGCAATGTCAGATGTTTCCTCTTCTTTATCTTCTAATATCAAGCCAACTTGAGCCATATCAGAGGTTGCTTGCTTCACTGTTATATCAGAATTTACTAAGTCCTGATCTTGAACAACATGAGCTCTGTCAGAGGTTGTTTGAATATCCTTTTTCTTCAAAATCAGACTAGCATCTTCATCAGATTTTGTCTCCAGATCCATGATTGGCATATATACCTTTACAGGTTCATCAATTTTTTCTTTGCCCTTGGATCTTGGATCTACCTCCACTTGTGATTTGGCTTTGGTTGCCTCAGAAATTGTCTTCTCCTTAATCACAATAACCTTAGGTTTTGGAGGTTTCTTTTCAACAACAGAAGCTTTAGACATGGAGTTGAAATTTTCTGCTTTAAGTGTAGCTTCTTCTTCCTTTAGACTTTGAAAGTCCATTCCTCGATTTTCTTTGATAAATAATCTCTTTGAAATTTCTTCATCAAGCTCCAGATGTCCAGTAGAACTTATCTTTTTACCAGTATCAGAACTTATTCTTCTCCCAGTATCAGAACTTGATCTCTATATAGAAGTTTCAGCTGTCTTTGATGAAGAACCTTTGCCTTGACCATGGCCTCTACCCATTTCAGAGTTTCCCTGGTCATTATTTCCATCATCCTTACCCTTCAGTACTTGACTAGGTTTGTATTAGCACTTAATCACTTTCTCCCCCTTTTTGGTATCAACAGGTAAAAGAAGAGAGACAAGCAATTCCACTGAGGATTGGATCTCATTGAGTTGAGTTTGCTGAGAAGCTTGATTCTTTCGAATTTCAGAAATTTGATCTTGTTGCTTCTCCTGAGTCTTTTCAATATACCCAATTCGGTCAAAGGCTGGTTTGAAAAATCTGTTATTTTCCAATTTTATATTCATATCTTGCTGGATCAGAGATTCTTGAATTTTTTCACCTTGTCATGAGTTATTGAGTGTTGACCTTGAAGGTGCCTTGTACTCAATGCAGTAACTCTAAGTTGTGCCTTGAAATCATCATTTATCTGCATTTCATCAGCTTTAGCAAGATGCTCAGCAATAATTTTTTTATTAGGAACAAAAGTAACTTTGTTCCACTCCTTACTCCACTCCTTTCCTCTAGGAGTTTCACTCCAAGGTACTAATGCATCCTTTTTAACAAACTTCTTGATCAAATCAGCTTTGTTAACTGCTTGTTGAGGTGCATGTCCTAAAGGACCAGCTGCATCAACATCTACATTTGTAGCAGCTTCACCAGTAATTTCAGCATTGTCAGCATCAGAACTTACAGAGTCTGCAATATCAGCATCCTCTGATAAAATAACAATATGGGAGGCTATAGAGGCTTCAACATCATCCTCTAAATTTTGATCTGCAACTAAGTTCTTATCAACATCCAAATTTTGATGCCCACCTAAAATCTGATCTTCATCATCTAGATTCAGAACTGGTGTTGATGGAATATATGTATTAAAATCAGCATTCAAAATTGGTGTTGTTGGTGGAGTGAGTTGAGTTGGTGGAGCTTCCAAGTATAGAACCTCAGGCACAACCAAGTTATGTATGTCTATGTCAGCACTTGTACCTGGGTCTTCAACATGTACTGGATTATTGATAGGAGACACATGAACTCTGTCCTGAGAAGTTTCTTGAACTTGAGTTGGTGACAGTGGTGGTGTAGATTCAGTGGCTTCACACTACACCATATATGGCCTCTAGCAACACCCAAAAGAAGTGTAAAAATGGCCAAAAAGTGTTACCTAAAGCAAAAAATTGGGCTATGGTTACACTTTTCGAAAATTTCGTGGTGTTGGATTTGCTCGTGCTACAATAGGGGTCTATGGTAACAGATTTTGAACCAATGGTAACATAGCTGAAAATGTAACAATAGACCCCCTATTGTTACACTTTCAGTATCTATGGTTACAAAAGGCAGGTGTAACCGTAGTTCTATTGTAACACCCACAAAGATCTAGTAACATCAAAAAATATGTTACAGTAAATTTTTTCGCAACATCATTTTTGCTATTGTAACACCGGATGATAAAATAGTTCAATCTTTTGGTAACATCTTGACATCTTATTGTAACATTTCTTTTTTAACACTTTTGTATTTATTATTTTATTTTTTCATGTTCTTACCAACATAAAAATATCTACTAATTACACTTGTAACACTAAACACTTAAATACATATTTAACTTAAGAACTCAAATCCAAATTTCAAATACAACACAACAATACAAAGTTCAAGTCAACTAAAATAAATAAAGTTTACAAATTCATCCAAAAGCCATAAATTTTGACCATATTAATAATTAAACAAAAATAATCTTTAGTTCTGACATCTCTTCTCTTGATAGTCATATTCAGCTTGAGTGGCATCTTCTCTTGTTGCTACCACTGAGATAAGCTCTGGTCCTTGCGCCAATCTTTTGTTAATGTAGACACAAACCTTGAGGCAGATACTCTGCAGCTAGATCACCATTCGGATCCGTCCAAACCTAAGCCTCCCATTCTGGTAATTACTATTCCTGTATATATAGTTATTAACCAAGCAACCATGTTTGATTGCATGAGTCGAGAACTACAGAAACTAATATTGTTGATAGAAAATTCTTAGATACCTTAAGCGCTCTTGTGTCCTGTTCTTCCAGGCTGCATTCCCTACAGGTTTGTTGAACTCTCCATGACCAGATGTTCCAAACTGGGATGCAATCAGGAGAGCGACAACGATCTGTAGTTAATCAGGATAATGAACCTTTATTAGTTATAAACAACAACGCATGACATTCTACTTAAAAATACTCCAGCAATTTATGTGAACCTTTATTAGCAAGACATGATTATTATTTTTTTTGGTTCTCTTTATTACTTAAATATTTTAACTTAATTGCATTTTTAGTATATACATATAAGCACAAAAAACATAATTCAACTTTGTTTTCTTTACCAGACACTTTATTCAAATTTCAATAAAAAGCTTCACGTATGCATAAGAGCTGCATCTCAGAGCAAAAGCAACTCCAAAAAAATGAAAGCACAAAGACGGAGAAGCAGCAAAACCTCACAACTAATTCATCCCAGTCAAAATCCAACTCCCAGAAGAACAAATGTGATCCACCCATGCCTTCCAGATCAAGCCAGTAATTCTGCACAATCATATAATAATTCACAGCCCACAATACTAATAGCAGAAATAGTCGAGCAACACATTATAAATAACACAATAACCTTATAAATAATGGAACCTCCCCCATGGACACACTTGAACACTAATCCTCGGAAAATCAGATAAATCATAGCTCGATAGTTCCAGCCCAACAAATCACAGGAATAAAATATTAAGTTGCTCAAGATTAAACACAACCAAAACAACTTCTTACACCATGTCATACACTCACCATCTCCACACAACTCCAAATCATACACTCGACCGGACCCGAAGCACCACAAATAAATGAAAACCCAGTCATATTAAATAGAAATAGTGTAATTTTAGCAAAACAAACATATAAATGACTAATTAGCGCCTTTTTTAAACATAAATTATTTTAGTCACTTAAACAAAAATATCTTTAAAACTAACTGTATATGTAGGGCCTGTAAGAATACTAGCTAAAATTCCACCTTTAAGCCACGATTTAGAACTCTGAAAATAGCTTTTAGTATCAAGAGATCTTGGTTTTGACAAAACTAGTACCTTGCTAATTGGATATGCCACAGGAAATAAACTCCAAAGAAGAAAATGTACCAGAATAGCCAGTGCTGCACCAACTTTTAAGCTGTAGCTAGATCGAGTGCGGTATAATCTATATGTAGATGGATAAAACTGTCATTTTTGTTCTTCCAAAGGTTAAGAAACATGGCTTCAGGCACCGCAGTGTATTTTTTGTATTTATTTTTCTTTTAATTATAGTAAGGATAAAGAACTAGATCGAGAATGCTCAGCCAAATTTGCAAAAGGTCTGGAATTTAAGTGTTCAGGAATACATAAATATATTAACCCATTAGGAAACTGACCTCACCAAACAGTAGTATCAATGTGACTGATATAAGTATAACATCATACTCGGGGAGGATATTCTAAAGTAAGAGAGGCAGCGCCTGTAATAAGTAAATTTTTGTCAAATGCTTAATTATATATCTATGCAACATGCAATGGATAAAATATCATATATGGTTTATACCTCCACTGCAGCATAATACGCGATCAGAAGTGTACAAAGTAGTAGATGTTTTCTCTTCACAACTGGAAAAATCTTTGATAGAGATACAAAGATATTAACTTCTTGCAAAAAAATTCTTAACCAAGTAATAGAGCACAGCTAACAAACGTGAAAGTTCAAAACAAATACAGTACATAGATTCTGTCTATATATCTGGAAGTATATATATGTGACTATAATTTAGTTGAACTAGAATTTGCATCAGGTTATTCTGTTATAGCTTATAATATTGTTTCTCCTCCATAACATTATTATAGGACCTACATATACAGTTTATTTTTAAAGATATTTCTGTTTAATCCACTAAAACCTCCATAACATTCTTTCCACATTTTTTTCTGTCGAGTGTTCTGAGACATTTTTTACAGAATATCATGACAATATTAAGTCAATATTGAATATAAGCACTATACAAAATTCATAATAAATAGATTAACAATATTGTATACACTCAAAGAATGAATTAACACACCAGGGTTAAATCTAATAGTGATGTCGACATCATATCCCTGTTGATGAAATCTCATTATAAGCCAAGAAGCTACATATCTTATTCCACCTGTTACACAAACAACACCATTCTCCATACTTTTCAATTTAATCAAGAAAACTAAACCATGTATCTTTTTCTCTCTTGGAAAAACTTTAAAGTTTGAACTTGACAAAATGGTTTTTGTTCACATTGATTCTTTGTCTAATAACATGAAATTACATTCACTAAATCGATAAAATAGATGTGAATTGAAAAATATGTAGAGTGATAAGAAGAAAAAACAAAACCAACTATACATAAAAAGCTTTGCAAGAAAAGGCATACTTGTAGAATAATTTCTGCTCCCAATTGACAAAACCCTAATTGTTGAAATCCCCAATTGAAACTCGATTGATATTGAAAAATTGAACAGTAGGAAGGACCTTAATCGAAAAGCAAGAAACTCATAGAGAAAACAAATTGATTCTTGTGCTGAAACCATGAAAAGAGTAGCCTGAAAAAAGGGTGCGGTGAAGAGGGGTTAGAGAAAAGCATTTCGAGAGAGTTTTGTATGTTCTGGTCTTTTTATTGTTTGTAAATTTTAGTTAGCCTAAATATGAACAAGGCGGGTTTATTTTCAGTTTCTGGCCGCCTAAAAGTTTTGGTCAAAGTTTGACACGCCAAAAAATTTGCAAATTGGCCGCCTGAATTTTTGGTTTTAGTAACATTTTTTGAAACATCAATGGCAACATTAGAATTTGTGTTACAATAGAAACTTAATTTTGTGTAAGGTAACACTGGATGACATCAATGGTAACACCAAAAAAAAGTATTGCCTTATATCCATTTTTAGTTATTTAAGGTAACATTTTTTCTTGTAACACCAAAAAAAATGTTGCTAGAGGTCATATATGGTATAGTGTCAGCAAATTCTAGTTGTACAGGAGGAAGAGATTCAATCATAATTGGTTCTGTTGGGATCAGAGATTCCTGACCCCTTAGCTGTTGTTTCCTCATCTTCTGAATCTGACTCAACTGTGTCCCTTTGAGCTCTTTATTTCTTCACTTTCTTTAAGGGATGAGATATTGTGGGAGCTTTATCATCATAATTTATCTTTCTAAGCCTTTTGAGGGGCCTAGATCTCTCAATTTCAGTATCTTTCTGAGAAGTGATCTTCTCAGCTTCTACAACAATAGGTTCTGATAGGGGAACCTGTTCCTCATTATCTAACTCATCTCTCAGAATAATTCTCCTTCTCTTCTACTGAGATTGAGGTACAGTCTTTGTCCTCTTGGGTTTGGAAGATGAAGGCTTACTAGATGTGCTGAAGGTTGAGGTTGAGAAGTTTGAGGTTGGTGAGAGATGGTATGTTCTGATGGCTGTTATGTTGGCTGTGATGTGTGGGTGGGTTGAACATCAGGGTAAACAAATGTGTATGTTTGAGGATTAGCATTTACTAAGATTTGTTTTACAGACTGAGGAATCTATAAGGATCTCGACACTTGTTTCTTATTGTCAGCATTTAACAAATCATTAAAAGCCCCTTTTGCAAGCTTAAAGGGTGGAATTAAATCACTGGCAGGTTGGGGTTCATCACAACAGAAAGTATATATAAACTAACAGAATCTAGCAAAGTATACTACATTCCTATCCTCTGTCATCATATCCCCTATGAAACCTAGCACAACACTTGCAAAATCAAAATGAGTTTGATGAATAAGGGCATCCCGATTTCTTAAAACAACATCGTACATACGTTATAGGCATGCCTGCTCTATTATTATTATTATTATGTTGAGAGATTACAGTATATTGTTTGCGGAGCTTGCTAAGTATGAATTTCTATTCTAGTATATGTATTGCTATCTCACCCTCTCAACTTCAATTGTACATTAGGGCGAACATTGAGGAGACCTTTGGCTTTGGAAAAGGAACCCCCAAAATCTACGCAACTGTTGACCTGGAATGATACAAAATGAACCAAACAACTAAGAGTGGTATAAATTATTTCATCTCTATTGCGGTCATTTTGCATCCAGTGATATATTCACTGTCAAGGATAACAATCCGATTGGTGCAACTTTGATCGGAAGAGCATATATGTCAGTTCATGATCTTTTGGAAGGGGAGGAAGTGAATAGACGGGTTAGTATCTTGGATAAAAACAAAAAACCTATTAGTAACAGTTCTAGGATCAATGTAAAGCTACAATTTTTTGGCGTTACTGAAGATCGTAACTGGCCCACGGAATCAAAAGCTCCAAGTTTGCAGGAGTTGCACTTTATGAGCTCAAAGAGAAGTGTTGACGGAGGAATTTGGTAACAAAAAATTTTGAGGTTCGTAGCCGAAATCAAAATCTATGACGGTGGTTCTTTGTCGGAAAAGGTGAATAGTTTTTATCGGGAAACGTAAATAGTGTACGTCGGAAAACATGAACAGTGTTTGGTGGTGGTGATTATTTGTGGCTGAGAGTGCTTAGGGTTGATGGTGGCTCCTTAAGGCTCTCGCTTTCGACCCCTTGCGATTTTCCTACGTATCCCTACTTATAAGGAATTAAGCGAACGTAGTTCTTGGGGAACAAGAAACCTAACGGGGCTAAGATCTCTTGTCGTGAGGCCCAGTAGGAAACCTATTGGAAACCATCTTCTACTAGCTTTAGGAATGTCCGCCGATGAGGCCCAACCACAAAGGCCCAAGGCTCATCCGCGGCTTCGAGACTTTATGGATAAGGCATCTCCCTGGCCAAGGATAACCCTCCGCTACCAGCTGTTTCTCTAATTCGTGGACGCAGGTATAGCCGTGGTTCACCCCAAATGTTGGACGCCTCCTTGTCCCCCGGATAAGGAGTGTTTGTCGCTAAACACGCGCTAAATTACACAAAATTATACGAGTTCGCAAGTAGTATAAGATATAAATCATATTTGTTCCCACAAAGACTGGCTTTGGTTAACTAATTAATTTATGCACTTAAGCAACAATGTATGGTTATTATTCAATGCTAAGACAATAAAAAATTTAGGTTGTTTATAACTAAGAATTAAACTAACAATTATAACTAAGAGAATAAGATTGATTGAATTAATATATATGAGAAACATGGGATTCTAACTTCATTAAATACTTCATTCAATAGCCTTTTCGTTCTTAACCTTAGCATGTAATGGTCATGACACTAATCAGATAACACGAAACTGATAGACGCCAACTTTTGTTGCACGAATGCCATACTACCAGGCATCCACAAAAGAGATAGAAGCTGAATAGACACCAATTATATTGAGACCCTATATGTCTATAGAATTTTAAAACATAACGGTCTAAGCATAAGTTATCTATCTTGATTACACAGGGCAAGTAAGATGGTTAAAATTACCTACGAATCATGGATAACAAATACATGAACCTATGCTAGCATGGAAAGTTTTAAATCCTTAAATTCATTGTCGCTTCATTAAGAATTAACACACTATCTTATAAGTTCACGACGCTCATAAGACGATTACATACAACCAATACTAGGTTATCATACAATCACCACACACTAAGGCATCGAAACAAATTAACTAAAGAAATCCATAAATAAATCCGTTAGAACCCCACGATAACGATTAGTCCATAATCGGACTCATCATCAGCGTGGGTTCCGATGAATGCATGGTATATTAAACATAGTCTTTATACTTAAACATATAAACCAAGTACGAATCCAAGAGTAAGGTTCACAAGTAAGAAAACTAGTATCCGAGATACAACATAAACAAAGATTCACAAGTAAAAACAAGATCTTCTTCGTTTTTGTTGAATCCAGGCTAAAACGGTCTTCTTACGGCTCTCCTTACGCTTTGGTACGTCTCTGACTTGATATATTATAAAAAACGACCTAAAGTTGTTTATATAGCACCCCCATGCAATCTAGAAGTCTTCCAATTCGAATTAGAATATAATCCAGATTCTGCAAAAATGACCCGGCGCGGGCGCGTGCTATCATAGCGCGGGCGCGCGCTATCATAGCGCGGGCACACTGTATTTCTGACATCCTGGCGCGGCCGCGCGCTTGACCAGCACGGGCGCGCCGTACCTTTGGAAAAAACTTCAGATTTCTTATTTTCCTTGCTGCTTCGAGCCGACTTTCTACGAGCTTTTATTCCAACTCCACCTTGACACCAAATTAGCACCAAAACAGTGTTAATTCACCTGATTACTTAGATAATGCCTGAAATGCAAAAACACTAGAAAACACGTTAAAACACTTAACAACTTGAGTACAAATGCATCAAATTAAAGCTTATTATAGCATAATAAAGTGTCATAAATGCCACTCAACATACCCCAAACTTTAATCAATGCTTGTCGTCAAGCATAAACAGGCTCAAAGAGCAAGAACAAAAATGCATGAATGCAACTAATATGAATGCAACGAATATGAATGCATGATTATGAATGCAACGATCCCAATAGAATAACTAAACAAATCAACAAGCAACATCTCAACAAATGCAGTTACTCGCATAAAGATCAATCAAATCATAAAAATCAACTTACAAACTAGAGACGTGCGTGTGTGCAAATGCTTACAGATATACTATCGCAACTAGATCAATAATCATGACTCACTACTCAACATGGAAATCACAAGGTTATAAATAATATAAAAAGCTAAACTCAAAATAACTTATAAAACTTCAATTCTTATATTGGACTTTTATATGGATTCATGCTTTTTATTCACAATGAAACAACATACATATGCTTATTTGATCGTACAATGAGTGAGGTCCATAAAAGACTTATGCAATAGTACCCATGTAGAGAGTGTTAGGTTAGCAGATCCCAGACTATGAAAGGGTTATGAAGAAAAGCTTTGGGATTTCAGGAAACAAGGCTCAAGATAGGGTGAAAGCCCACATTCATCAGAAATCAATAACAAGATCTCAAGTGATATTTCAAATGGAAAGTGAGAATATTTTCATTATTCGAAATCAATTATACGATTGATAATATTATCAGAATAAAAATCAGGGTTCACAAGATGTAAGCTAATCAATATCACAATCAACTCTTTTGACAACAGTATAAGCCATTTCATTTTCAAAGAATCAAACACTGAATAAAAATTCAATTCCTCTTTAAAAAATTATGGAACCCTTGATTGGACTACTTTAACTTTCAATTCATAATAATACGGGTGATCAGCCCGTACCGACCTCCATCTGGTCTTTAAGGTACCTGTGGCATAATTTCAGCCTTAAACTGGACTAGTCCCGCTAGCCTCTTTATATGACTGGACTAGTCCCACTATTCTCTTACGTCTCAATCTAATCCATCAGGAATTCATTTGGAAAACCTTTTGTTGGAAAAGAAAGGTTTTACTAAATTCATTTTATCATTACCGAGAATATGAAATCATTCAGACTCTTTCAAGTCGAAACTCATTCTTAAGTTCAATTTCAAGAATTCAAAGATATGGATATGAATCAAGGATAAGCAAAGTTCGATTCTAGGGATCTTGATCAAATGATCACAAGGTACACAAATTAGGGAATCATAGCAGTTTTAAGGATCATCATGAATAAGATTATAAAGGAATGAAGGATTATTACACAAAGGGTTCGCAAAGGTTCTTATAGGGTTTACAAGAATTTAAGGTATTAACAGGTGATCAAGATAAGGAAAGGTTACCAAAGGGTTTGAACAATAATCTTATCAATAACAAGTTCACAAGGACAATGACAGGGTATCTCAAGAATCAATAACAGGGGTACATCACTATAAAAGTTCAATACTCTACATGGCATGAACAATATCCTCTCTATAATAACTTACACAAGTAAGTAGAGTTATTTTCCTAAATTCACTTTCCTGTTTCACAGAAGTTGAACTACTGCCACCTAGTATACCTTTCCATTTCCTAGCCCGAATGCCTTCACGCTCCGAATCTACAATTCAACAATTAAACCCTAATTAGATTCTCACTCGACATTCCTAGAATGCTTAATAATTTCCCTTAATTGCAATACCTTAAGAGTTTATATATACTCAATTATAAGCACACAACACGTTTATACCATAACTCGTATACTTTCACCAAATAGACTTTGGATCACGTATTACGATGCAAATATGGCATATAGCATTTAATCCTTGTATTTCAAACTCTATACTTGAGTTATCATATCACTTATATAACCTTATATCAAGAAGACTCAATCCTTCCTTTTTCATCATTTCATTCAAACCAAAACACACACATAAATCACATAACTTCTAGAAATTACACATGCATTCATTTAGCAAGGTAATGGAATCAAATCAACCACTTTTATACCTATACTCTATTCGGCTATAGCCACAAAACACAACCCAAGAATCAAACATTAACATGCATCACCAAAATCGCATATAAACTTGGGATCAAGTCACCACTCATTCTTTTTAAATCATCTTTTAGACTAAGCACTTACATGCATAACTCTATCTTGACATGCATTTACTATTTCGTCTAAAACCAAATCGAAATCATCTCTACAGTCCATTTAAACACATAAATTAATCTTAATTCTTCAAGAACAATCAAGTACATTTGAAATTTTTAAGAATCATAACATGCACGCAACCATTTAAGTAATTGTACTACCAATCACTCTAATTATTCAATAATTTCCAAGGATAAACATCAACAAGTCATTTTCATCACTAAAAATCAATTTGATCCTCTAAAAATCAAGAACCCATATTTCATGTTTTGATGTTTAGATTTTCAATTCGTATTTTAGGTTTCTTGAACTGAAATTGGGGGTTTTTGATTCTGGGGTTCTGGGTTGATTTTGATGTTTGATATAGTTTCATGCACTTGTTTACAATTGGTTTGTGCTATTTAATTGATCGGAGTTATGTTCTAGATAGTAGTTCTTAGTTTCAAGTTTTTACAATTTTATTTTAATTCGTTTTTGATTTTGTATGAACCCGAGGTTAATATGATTATATGGGTTAGATTATACAAGTGTTAAGCTTTATTTTGGTATTTTATCTGTAATTTTTGATGTACGAAATCGTTAGTTTAGGTTTTGGCTGGAAAATTTCTTGGTTTGGCTGGAGAGATTGTTCCTGGAGTTATTAGTCGATGTTGTTGGTTTGGTTGTGTCTCTGGAACGATTTAGAGTGAAAATCATGTTAAAAACGAATCAAACAGTGCCTGGAATGATGGGGAACCGAGCTCGCCGGATTCTGTTACTCTTCGCCGGCCGATGCTCTGTTTTTGGCCGGAGAAGACGACGTAGGCGATAGAGATGAAAGAGAACGGCAAGGTTTTGTTGCTGCAGTCACATGGAATCGTTAGTTTTCATGTCTTGGATGGGAAGTTGCATGGTCTTGATACATTTATTTATTCTCCTACGTATTCTCTTGGTCGCTTATTAGTTTTCATGATAAATCTTTGTAAGTGATTCGCGGGGTAAATCCTTTTCTTATAAGTCCTTTATGCTTTGAAATCTTGTACTTGGGTTTGAATTTGTAGAATTCTAAATTCGTGATTATAACATGATTCTCATATTCCTTGATGGTTCATAAGATAAGGTCATTTTACGAAGTTAATTTTCTTCAAAAGCTAATAGTTTTTACATACACTCATTTGGTATGTATAATTACAATATCGACTCGGAAACTAAATTTTCCATGCATAACATAGTGTGCGCTAAAAAAAATTCCCCGATTGTCAGGGTTATTATTCATCGAATGTTTTACAAAGTCCCAAAAATTTGGGTTATTACAAGACATTTCCAGGAAGCAATCAATAAGATCTCCAACTTGGATGAACGGAAGGCTCACAACATCTTCAGGAGGAACTTCGACCCGGAGCATAATGAAAGATACATTGTAGAATTGATCAACAAGGATTCCCAAAGTCTGGCAACAACTTACTTCATGGCTTCCTGATTCATCAAAGAAATGGATGTGCTTCAAGCTATGAGGATGACCCGAAGAGGTGGATCTAAGAGCAAGAACACTGATGACCAACCGAAAAGGGGTTACCATCAGGACAAAATATTCAAAAAAAGCCATCAGAATCAGGAGAGACGGACTACTCCTATATTCAAAAGGCTTGGTCCTAGGACAGAGTCCAAGAGTGACCCGGGACCAACTAAGCAATCCAAGGAGCCAAAGCAGGAGTCAGATTGGACTCCATTAAATCGAACATGGGAGGAAATCCTGAATGAAATAAAAAATATTTTATTCTATTACCCGCCTAAGCCAACGCAGACTCCTCCGGAGAGCAAACCTTACAATAGGCAGTGTGACTATCATGAAACACATGGACACAAGATTGAGAATTGCCTATCCCTCAAGTACTTGATCGAAGAGCAAGTCAAGAAAGGGAAACTCAAAAAATATTTAGCATGGGACAACAACCAAAGAGGAGAGGGACCAAAGAAAGTAAAGAATGTAGTGAATGTAGTCTTGGGGGGCTCCCACTCCCTTCCAAAAGCCCGGACTCAGGAGACGAAGTACTCTGTATTCAATCATTCCCGGAGATGATAATATCTTTTAGTAGCAAGGACTTTGAAGAAGTCAATCCTAATCACAATGAAGCTTTAGTTATAACTCTGGATATTTTTAACAATGAAGTCAGGAGAATGCTAATAGACAATGATTCTTTGGTTAATATCCTCTTCAAACATACTGTGGATCGAATGCAGCTAGGGAGTGTCTGATCAAATGAATTCCGGGAAGACCCACTTTACGGGTTCGGAAAAAACTTAGTCCTGATTCAAGGGACCCTGTACTTGCCTTTCCTATTTGGAGCTGCTCCCAACCAAGTCACCCACGTCATAAAGTTCTATTTCATCAAAACTCCCTCATCCTATAATTGCATAATTGGATGCCTGGATCTAACTAGGATGCAAGCAATAACTTCAATCTCCCACGTCAAAATAAAGTTCCCAACCCCGACTGGAGTCGGAGAGGTTAAGGGAGATTATGAAGTTGTTGGGAGATGCTACAGTCAGGCCTTGGTAATGGAAGAAACTCATCAAGACAACAAGAGACTGGCCACAGTCCTTCAAAAATAGCAAAGCAACAAGAAGAACCACCCTCGCTCAAGGGAAGAATCGGGAAAAGAAGTGCAAGTCATTGAATCCAACCCGGATCCAAAAGCAACCAAACCAAGTTCAGAAGAACTGGAAAGCAACCAAGTCATGGTAGTGATTGAGGCAGACCCGGTCCTAGGATAGGGCAACCCTACCATGCAAGCAACCAATATTGGAACAATTAAACCAAGGCAAAGAAGTAAAGAAGGAAAATCAGCCTAGGCTCATACCTACTTGAAAAAGAATGCTGACGCCCGGATCCATCAACTACCATCGACCCAGGACCAAGTAAAAATTGAGGCCACGGTAGAGACATAAACAATTCCGATTGATAAAAGCAGTCCTACCAATATGGTAAAAATAGGATCTGGAATGGAAATAATTTTCAAAGAAGAAATGGTAACACTACTCCGGAAGTATGCTGATATATTCTCCCGGAGTCCAAGAGACATGCTCGGGTTGCATGAATCCATAGCAATGCACAGCTTGGATGTCAACACGAACAGAAAGCCAGTCAAAAAGAAAATGAGGAACTTTTCCCGGGAGAGGCAAAAGGCAATAGACGAAGAAGTGGAGAAGTTTCTCAAAGAGGGAATCATATGAGAAATCAAATACCCGGAGTGGCTAGAGAATGTGGTCATGATAAAGAAGTCAAACAAAAAATGGAGAATGTATGTGGACTACACCAACCTGAATGATGCATGCCCAAAAGACCCTTACCCTTTGCCAAACTTTGATTAGTTAATAGATGCCACATCCGGACACATCATGCTAAGTTTCATGGGCACCTTCTCCGGGTACAACCAGATCAAGATGAACCCGAAGGACATACCAAAGACAACATTCGGAATTCATAAAGCGGTCTATGCTTATGTCATGTTACCATTCGGATTGACGAACGCAGGATCCACCTACCAAAGAGCAATGAACAAGATATTTAAGTCCTAGATCGAAAGAAACTTGGAGTCCTATGTCGATGACATGATTGCAAAGTCAACAACCATCCCAGGACACATCGAAGATCTGAAAGAATATTTTGATAACTTAAGGAAGTATGAGCTCAAGTTGAACCTGGAGAAATGCACCTTCGAAGTTGGAGCAAGCGAGTTCTTAGGGTTCATGATTAGCAACCGAGGGATCGAATCCAGTCCGGAGAAAATAAATGCAATCCAAGAGATGAAGGCTCCCCAGACCCAAAGGGATGTGTAGAAGCTGGCAAGGTCATTAGCAACACTTAGAAGATTTATTTCAAAGCTAGCAGAAAGGTGCTTACCCTTCTTTGATTTACTCAAAGGAGCCAACAACAAGAAAGAAGTTAATTAGAGTCCAGAGTGCCAAAGAGTATTTTAAGAGATAAAGGAATACCTCTCACAGCCACCAGTCCTAACTAAGGCACAACCCGGAGAACCTCTATACCTCTACTTATCAGCCGATGCCTTAGCAGTTGGTGCAGCCCTTATCCGGGAGGAGAATGGAAGACAACAAGCGGTTTACTATGTAAGCCAAGTACTGAAGGATGCGGAAACCATGTACCCAAGTTTGGAAAAATTCTCCTTTGCCTTAGTCACGATATCGAGAAAACTCAGACACTACTTTCAAGGAAGGGAGATCCGGGTCATCACAAACCAACCATTGAGGAAAATAATTCATAAACCAGATGTCTCAGGAAGGCTTGTTAATTGGGCCATAGAGTTAAGTCAGTTCAACATAAGTTTCATTCCAAGGACTGCCATCAAAGCTCAAGCTCTTATCAATTTTATAATCGAATGCAACTTTTCGGAGGCAGAGCCAGAACCTATGAGCAGCGACCCGGAAAGCAATCAAACTACAGACCCGGGAGCCTGGACTTTGAAAGTCGACGGATCCTCGACAAGTGAAAGGTAGGGAGTCGGACTCATCCGAAAGAGCCCTGATGGATTCATGATCCAAACAGCTATATCTAGGGGTGAGCAAAACTGAACCGAAACCAAAAAACCGAACCGGATAATTTCGGTTCAGTTTGGTTTGAGTTTTTTAAAAAAATTCGGTTAATTTGGGTTTTTGGTTTTAACCGAAATAATATCGGTTTGGTTAGGTCTTTTAACTATCGGTTCGGTTAAAACTGAATTAACCGAAATATATACATATATCTATTTTGTAGCCCATTTATCGACAGGCCCACTTAAACCATATCCTTTTTCCTTTTCTACACTACCTGACATGCCTCTTTTCAGAAATCATGACTCTCTCATCCCAATAAACACACAAATATTGTATATCTCTCTTCAATTTATTTATCATGAATCTCTTTTTGTCTCTCAGTTATATTTCTTTTGAATTATGATGGATTTATTGCTAACAGTAAATTCTTTTTTTCTAATTTGGTTGTGGCCTCTGATCTTCTTAAATAAACAACCTTTTCTAATTTGTTAATTTGTTTAGTAAGTTACTCAGTTCCTTAGTCTAATTTGGTTGAAAAATGCAGTGAGCTAGTGACTAACGTGGCGCCTTTAATAAACTTTGAATGTAAGCGTCACATGTGGCCCGGTAAAAGCTACACATAATTTAAGAATTTTCAATTTTTTCAAACCAAACCGAACCGATTATATTATTTCGGTTCAATTTCGGTTCGGTTTATGAGAATACTTTGGTTCAGTTCAATTTGAAAATTTTAAGAATTTCAGTTTTCGGGTTTTTTCGGTTCGGTTTGGTTTTTGACCGAACCGACTGAATGCTCAACCCTAGCTATATCCTTTGGCTTCCCGGAAATAAACAACCAAGCGAAGTACGAAACACTATTGGCAGGACAGAAACTCTCCAGGACTCTTAGGGTCCAGGATTTAAACATCTATAGCGACTCCCAAATAGTGGTCAAGCAAACAAATGGAGAATACATAGTGACAGACTCAATACTGGCCAAGTATCAAGCCTTGGTTCAAAGCTACTTAGCATCAATCCCAGGACACCAAGTCTTGCAAATCTATCGAGAAGAAAATAAAGAGGTCGACACTTTGTCCAAGCTAACCCGGAACTCATCAGACCTCGACTGCTCTGTCTACTTTGAAGAATTACAATGGCCATCTATGGAAACTGAAGAAGTCTTGGAGATTGACAACAACTAGAACTTGATGACTCCTTTTATCAATTACTTGGAAAAGGGAGGACTTCCGGAAGATAAAGGAAAAGATTAAAGGTTAAAAACAAAGGCATCTAAATTCTTTCTGGAAGAAGGACTACTTTATTGCCGAACCTTCTCCTCCCCTATCTTAAAATGTGTCGGCCCGGTAGAGGCTAATTTTTATTTAATGGAGGTCCACGAAGGAATATGCGGATATCATATATCTGCGAAAGCTCTGGCTCACAAGATTATAAGACAAGGCTATTACTGGCCACCATTCACCAGGATGCAGTAGAGTTCATGAAAAAAATGCAAGGAATGTCAATTTTCTGTCCTACCCTCCTCAGTTCTATCTCCAATCCCCTTTGCTGTTTGGGGTATAGATATCATGGAACCCTTTCCCCGGGCTAAAGGAAATCTCAGATACTTATTGGTTTCAATCAACTACATGTCTAAATGTGTAGAAGCGAAAACAATGAGGACCATCAACTAGCAAGACTGTATAAAGTTCATGGACAATATATTGGTGAAGTTCGGGATTCCCAGAGTCCTAGTATCAGATAATGGGCCATAGTTTGTCAGATCAGAATTTGAATCCTATCTCCAGGAAAGCATGATCAAACATAAAAAATCATCAGTAGAATACCCGCAGGGGAATGGACAAGTAGAGGTCACAAACAGAATCCTGCTCCAAGGCATAGAGAAGAGACTTAGAGAAAGTAAAATCAAATGGCAAGAAGAACTCCCAAATATTCTATGGTCCTACAGGAATAGCCCCAGGACAAGCACAGGAGAAACTCCTTTTAATCTAGCTTATGGTACAGAGGCAATGATGTCGATCAAGGTGGGATCTCATTCCCACAGAGCAATAAACTTTGATGAAATAGCTAACGAGGAGGGACTTAGAACAAACATTGAGCTAATTGATGAAGTCTGGGACCAAGCTGTAGCAAGAATGGAAAAATACAAGGAGAATCTAAAAGAGCACTTCAGCAAGAAGTCCAGGGTTAAAAACTTTCAAGTTGGAGACCTGATCCTTTGAGATACAGAGGCCTCAAATCCCACCAACACCGGGAAGCTCATGCCTAAGTGGGAAGGACCATACAAGGTGAAAGAAGTCCTAAGGCCAAGAACTTACAAGCCAATAAAGATGGACAACTCCGAAGTTCCCAACACCTGGAATGGACTCTGGCTAAGAAAGTTTTACCAATAGAAAATAAAAAAACCAAGGAAACCAAAAACTTGTAGCCTATGGCAAGCAACCACTTTATTACTCAAAATCTTGTATGAAGAAAATTTGAAATTAATGAAAAGCATTTTTGTTATTACTTAGCAATTTTCAACAAGCAATCCCAGTCCGGGACCATGCTTGAACCTGGACTCGCACATTATTTTTATACTTAGAAATATTTATTCTAAGGAAAAAAACAAAAACAATCTCAGTTCGGGGCCATGCTTGAACCCGGACTAGCACACTATTCTTACTTAGAAATATTTTTGCTAAGGAAAAAAACAATCTCCGTCCGGGGCCATTTTTGACGAACTAGCACAATATTTTTACTTAGAAATATTTTTTTCTAAGGCAAAGATCAATCACAGTCCAGGGCAATGCTTGAACCCGGAATGAGCACACTATCTTATAATTAGAAGTATTTTTCTAAGGCAAAAAGCCATACCAGTCCGGGGCCATGCTTGAATCCGGACCAGCACATCATTTTTTTACTTAAGAAATATTTTCTAAGGCAAAATCGTACTTAGAAACATTAACTATGACAAAAAGAAAAATAGAAGAACCTAAGCCAATTAATAAAGCAGCTAATTTCGGACCAAACAAAAGCCGGAAAAAGAAGTATTAAGTTTAAGAAAAAATAAGCAAGTCAAATGAAAACAGTTCAGGATTACAACTATCAAACTACGAGTTCAGAGCATTCTCAGGCAAGAAACTCAGGACCATCGAATGGTTCCGGCTCACCAGGTCTTGCTTCAATATTTTGTTTAGCTTTAATAAACTCCTGGACGAAGCTACCCAATCAGCCTCCGGATCAGTCTTGATGTGCTTTTCAACAACAATCCAGTAATAGGCGACTTCCGGGGCATCGATATTATCAACATCCTTGGCATAATCTTCCGAATTTTTATAAGCCTATATGATTTTAGACTTCAGCTTCATTGCTACCATCCGCTTCTGGAGTTCAGCTAATTCAAACCTTAGCTCCCCAGACTCCTTCTCAGCATTCTCAGCATGGGTCGTAATATCATTTAGATGTTTGTTCAACGCAGAGAGGGGGAGATCCTTAGCAGAAATTTCATCTTTAAGCTCCATAAGCTCCCTGTTCTTGTTGGAAACTACCTCCCGAAGATGCTTCAGTTCAGTGTAGGTGATAGCAGCTTCCCCAACCATAGAAGCTCCAAGCTAGAAGAAAAGCAAACCAAACAGATTTAACAACAAGTCAAGAGAAAAGGCTAAAGCGGGAAAACAAAAAATATAGGATAATACCTAGCCCCAGAGCCTTGAACAATCTTTCATTACAGCATCGAATCCGGCCTGGTTCATCTCCCGCCACTCAAATTCGGACGAGATATCTTCCATGAAACGAGCTACCCATTCCTCAAGCCCCGGACCACTCCTGCCCAGATGCTCCTCATCCAAACCTTTCTCCTTATCTTGGGCAGATTCAGCAACCGGGAAAGTTTATGACTTACCAGCCCGGGGAGGTTTGGTGCCTACAGTCCGAAGGCGCTTTTTCTTCCCGCCCAGCTCAACTTTAGGAACCTCGCCCAATGGCTCGATTTCCTCTAAATTCTTGAAGTCATCATCATCCTGAACTTCAATAGCCGGATTCGACCTCCGGTCCTCTTCAGCTGAGTCCGGCTTAGACACAACGTTGCTTTGAGATTGCTCATCCGGAGGAGCCTGGGACCCGGACCCAACAATAGAAGCCTTACTTCTCTACTTAAAAGTAGTACCCAATTCGAGGAGAGCATCGCTGTATGCTAAAGCAGACATGTTTGGATTATAGAAAGAAAGACCTGTTAAAGAAAAGAAGAAACAACCACATTAGTCCGATGAAGGGGAACAAAATATTACTCCGGATACATACAATGTAAAAAAGCCCGAGAGAAAAAAACTATACTTATAGCCAAGTTTTCTCATTTCTTATGATTTATAAAGGTGTCCCGGGTCAACTGGAACTCGAGACACTCATAAAACATAAAAACAAACTTAAGAGCTTCACCCCTCAGAACAGAGCGCTTGAACCTAGTTTGGACCCCCTCCAAAGTTATGAAAGGCAGATAAGAAACATCTAATCCCTTCAACAAGATCAACTCCCCATATCCATTTGATCCCATTAGAGGTTATCTGCATCGGGTACAACTTTTATACATGTTTACATAGATGTCCGAGGAATATGTGCCAATGGGGATTCCACCCGGACCGCAGGTGTTCCAACCAAACAGAAACAAACCCATCAGTCGGGCGGTGAAAAATCTTCTCCCCGGGGAGTGGCCATCTCCACTCAATCTGGGAGTCAAGCTGTAATGCAGCCCGGATCGACGGATCCTGGGTAGCATGATCCAAAGCAGCATATTCGTCCTTCAAAGGGTAGGGCTCCTTGTCAACAATCATCCCCATAAATTTTTGATCAAACTCAGCCTAGTCGTACCTCCCCGGACCGCTATCTGGATGTCTAGCATAGCCGGAGCTAATACTCCTATAATACCAACTATTCTCAATCTCCTCACTCTTGGTAATAAAGTAGTTCGGGACGTCAACCCAATAACCCCCGGAGTGCATGGAACCTTTCTTGGGGATATCTTTCTAATGGTCAACTTCCTTATAACATCTGAGTTCGAAGTGGAGGCTTTATTTCCCATATCTACCCGGTCCAAGTTAGAATCAGAGTCAGAATCAGAACGGCCTAGATAGTAGGAGAAGTAAACCTTGGCGCGAGCTTTAGTCCGTACCATAAACCTAAAAGCAACGAGATGGGTTATTCTAAATCCCTACAAATTCTTTATTTTATAACCTACAATGGTCCGTACTATGCCGCATTCAATTTTAATTACAATTTTAATTTTAGTAGTCTGGTGCAGACTCACCCCTAACCAACACAAACGTTGAACCCAGCCCTCTACATTACCCCATGTACCTGGAACCAAAAACCGCATACCAAGGAAAACTCCACAAAAATAGAAAACTAACCTCGGAGAAAATAGAACCCCCCCCCAGTCCAGACTACATCCCACTAGTCCGGACCCTGGTATAAAAATCTAAACACAAAAACACTCTAAACACAGAATCAAACACCAACATACCCATAAAACAGACTAAACATACACATATACAAAACAAAGAATGTATGAATAAAAAAAATTCATAAAGACACAAAAACTACGATAAACAATAGCATGAACTGTATATTCGATAACCAAAAGAAAGCGGATAGGATGAAGAGAACTCACTGATAAGAATAACACAGGGAGGAGAAAGGAAACGAAGCAAAACACTCGAAGATCCTTGGAAAACCCCAAACACCACAGCAATAGCAACTCAGAGAGAAAGAAGAAAGAAGATAAAAATTGTGAAGAGTAGAAACAAAAAAGGAGTGGGGGTGCCTATTATAGGCACGGTGAATTTTAAGAGGCCAGGCCACGTGGTAAAATCTGGGCCATTCGTCACATCCGTTATTCAAAAAAATAATGATTACGACAAGTTGTTTCAAAAAGTTACAGTTGTTAGAATTTGAATCGTTGGGGAAAACAAGAAATTGACTCATATTCCAGTCCGGACTGGTGTTCGCCAACACAACCCAGACTGGGGGGGGCAAGCAAAGCTCAAATTTTTCCTAAAGACAAACTACTCTACGTCCAACTAGTCCGACTTGGTCTACCTGAACACAATCCTGCGTGGGGGCAAACAAAGCTCAAATTTTCACTAAAGGCAATCTACTCTATGTCCAACTAGTACGGCTTGGTCTACTTCAACACAACCCGGACTAGGGGCAAGCAAACCTTAAATTTTCACCAAAGGCAATCTACTCTATGTCCAACTAGTTCGGCTTGGTCTACTTCAGCCTTCAGCACAACCCGGACTGGGAGGCAAGCAAAGCTCAAATTTTCACCAAAGGAAATCTATTCAATGTCTAATTAGTCCGGCTATGTCTAATTTAACACAACCCGAACTAGGGGCAAGCAACGCTCAAAATTTTCACTAAAGGAAACCCACTAAATCCAACTAGTCCGGCTTGGTCTACTTCAGTACAACCCGGATTAGGGGCCAAGTAAAGCTCAAATTTGTCATACAAGAAGCCTAATTCAAATGCTACCAACCTTAATCCCCCATCTAGAAAATCTGCATAAGGGAGTGAGGGGCACATGATAGTACATATGGGTCTTAGAAGGACTGGGTCCTGACTGTTAATGTCATCCACTCTCGCTTACCCCTAGTCCAGACTGGTGGTTCCTGGCGGCCCAACCTTCGAAAGCCCCAGCACGTGAGGCACATGCCCAAATGCGTGATAGAGACATTTGTCATTAATCAATCATGAGAATAATCCGGGCACGTGTCAGAGGATCCTTAGAACATTCCTCAGCCATTCCCATCATAACACGTGTAAGACATCCACCCCACCCAAGTGTCCTCCGCTCCCAGAACGGACGAATACGATTCAAAGGTACCAACCCCTAAAACCTACCCTTGAAGAAAGGTTTTAAATAGCCCAAGGAGGAGATGTTTTGGGGTTAATCACTCTCTTACACTCATATATACACACAACCACCTTGCATTCCTAGCTACCTTCATCATCCAAAAGCCATCTCTTATTCTCACACCGGAGGCTCTGTGGGACTCAAACCCCCCTTCCGATGTTGTTTTGCAGAAACCCTATGACAGCTACACCGCAACCGCCACGAAGAATCCAGGCGCGACGTCGAAGGAGCATCCCTGCACACCGGAGTTATCAGAAACAATATGAGAGGTGCTACCTCACCGCACTCGTCTTCTCCTTTACATTCGTATAATGTAATATAATGATATAATGATTTTAAAAAAATATTGAGAAAATATATCTATAGATACTTGTCTTTGTAATTTTTTATAGGTAATTTTTTTTAATAAAAATAGGAAAATATAATATAATAAGTTGATTTTAGAAGAAAGAGGAAAAAAGAATTAAAAAGAAATTTAGGAGAATATCAATATAATAAGTTGATTTAAAAATAAAGAAGAAGTTTTATATTATTATGGTATGTTGATTTCAAAAAACTTAATGGAAGATGTTAAAAAGACCGTGAAGAAAAAAATTCCACAAACAATTAGTTGGTGTGGATGATGATTTGTACTCCAGTGTCAGAACCAATTTACTTTCTCAAGGAGTTAAATATCAAAGTGGTCACTCAACTGAATGACATATATCAGTTTAATCATCAAACTTAACGGGGTATCATATGAAACACTAAAGTCATACTAAATATCAAACAGATACCTTAAAATATGTGTTCGAGAATTAAAAATTATTTTATGGAGTTCTATATATTTTTTTTGAATCATACTACAACTGAATGAAAATGTATGAATTCTAGTATTTAATATAATATAGTAAGATTTTTAAAAATTTATCTACTATTTATTTTTAATTTTATGGTCATCAAAAATATTTTTAGTAGTTAAAATATTAAAATCTCTCAAAATCATCAAAAATACTATGAATTCATAACTTTTCATTTGGTTGTAATAGGATTTAAGAAAAATGTTTAGAACTCCATAAAATAATTTTAATTCTCGAGCACATATTTAGAGGTATATGTTTGATATTTATTATGAATTTAGTGATCCATTGAACGTTGACAGTGGCCATCAAACGTTTATTCAGCAGGGGCATTCTGGTAATATTGCAAGGAAAAAGTTGTAGTTTCTGTAACAGAAGAGACACACGCTTTTACTTTACAAGCTAAGAAGAATAGGGGCGGATATGATAGACTGGATAAATCAAAATTGTAATGCTCTCAATGCAAACAGAAAGGACATGAGAATGTCAATTATTTTAGGCTCCATGGTTTCCCAGACTGGTGGGATGAACGCAACCGAGGTTCAAAAAGGATCATTGGTCGTGAAGTTGTCACCAGTTGTTGTAAAAGACATGCATGTTCCATAACAAGACTAAGTCAAATTGACAGCCCTAAGTAAGTTGTATGATAATCTAAGGTTGCATTTTGTATACTGGAGTATTTTTCTGTAAAACAGTCTCAAGCCTAAAAATAAACTCTGAAAAAAGATCATGAAGATCATGCCTCAGAGACATTGTGAAGAAGTTTGGAGTTAAATAAATCTATTTTGGGAAAAACATTCTAAGTCAAGAAATCTACAAGTCCTATAGAGAAGTCATTCGTGAACTCCAGAATGACTTATCGAGAAGTCAAGAAATAGCTTGTAGAGAAGTCTCGGAGATATTGACAAGTCAAAATGAAGACATAAAGATTGAAGATATCCACAAGTCATTTATGCACTAGAGAACTCAAAGATATCGATAAGACAAATTGAAGGTATGAAGATTAGAGATATCAATAAGTTATTTCTACATGCAAAGATATGGAGACCTCGATAAGCCAAGTTTATTCGAGAACTCAGAGATCTTGATAAGTCAAGTTCATACTCGAGAACTCAGAGATCTCGACAAGTCAATCTCACATTCGAGAACTCAAAGACTTCGATAAGTCACAATAGCTATAGAGCAATAAGATATCTCGATAAGTCATTATACTTATCAAGATGTCTAGTCCTCTATATAAAAAACCGGAGATCTCGATGTAAAACTTAAGTACAGAATTCAGATCAGTTAAATATCCAAGATTATCAATCAACAAACAAATCAATAACTAATTTGAAAAGTCTACAAAAAGCAGCTTGAAGGGTACAAGATCAAAGGCCAAGATTAACTGACAAAGTAGAAGTCACAGACATGCACGATTTGCAAAGATACACTAAGCCAGAAATAGAATGTTTTAGTTAACTTAAAGTAGGGTTTAGTACATGCTATTGCATGCTGTGTAAAACCACTGTTTACTGTTCTATAAAGTAAACACTGAATGCTTTGTTTTAAAAAAAAACAAATTAGATCTAGAAAATCTTGAAACTCTCATGGGAGAAGCTGAGTTCTTAACTTACCAGGAACCCAGAAATTTGTAGCAAAACACTAGCTTGATTTTTATATAAAATTAAGTGAGTTTTGAAATATTGTGTGCATTATCTTTAGTTCAGTTAAAATAAAATAGTTACATTTCTTATCTGATTTGTTCAGTTAGTTTAAGATAATTAAAAAGCCATTAAAATTGTCAAAAACACATTCACCCCCTGTGTTGTATTCATTACCCAACAAGTGGTATCAGAGCAAACTATGAAAGCAAACAGATTAAAGATCTTGGAAGAATGAATACACAGAAGCTTAAGAGTATCAAAATTGCTACCTTTGACAGATTTAACTATGCACTATAGAAAAAGAAAATGATATTGTTCATTAGGATGACCAATCCTTTATACATTCAGATCCTTAAAAATGGGCCCTTCACTCCCATGGTAAGAGTTCAGGAATCTACAGATGGAGACATGGTCATTCCAGCACATTATGCTCCTAAAGATCCTTCAGAATATAATGAAACTGAAAAATAAAAAGTCTCTCTGGATAGTGGCTTGCAGCTAATCTTAATAGAGTCACTTGACAATGTAATGTATAACAACATTTTCAACTGTGACACGGCTAAACAGATCTAAGAGAAAATAGAGATCTTATATGAAGGAACAGAGGAGGTTAGGTCAAACCAAAGTAGGATTCTTATTTCTCAGTATGAGGGGTTTATGGCTAAACCAAAAGAAGGAATTATTGAAGTTTTTGAAAGGTTCAATAAATTGATAAATGACTTGCAACTACATGATAAATATTATGAAGCTGAGGAGGTTAACCTAAAGTTCCTGCTAGCTCATCCTGACCATCTTGAACAGAAAATATCAGCTATTAGAGAAGGAAGAGATTTAAGCAGAATAACTTTGGAAGTTCAATATGGAATCTTGAAAACTTATAAACTTGAAATGCTGCAAAGAAAGTCATTAAAAGCATACCCTGGTCATGTTGTTGATGGTTCAAGTGCTTTAATTGTGAATGACAGAGAAAAAAGTGAAGATGAGCAAGATGATCAAGTTCCAGTTGTTCAAGCTATGGAATAAAAGAACAAAGGACCTCAGAAGCAAGTTGTATTGGAGCTGGAGGAAGATGAATACTACAACCTGGATGAGCTATAGGAAATGGATCAATCGATGTCTTACTTTGCTAGAAAATTTTCCAACATTAGAGTCAATAAGCCAAGATTTTTTAAAAGCAAGGGACAATCTTCTAACAGCAATAATTGGAAACCGAAAGCTCAGTACAATTCAGCTAGCAAAGGTGGCTACAAAATAGGATCTGTGGATAGATCAAAGATAAGTTGCTTCAACTGTGATGTGTTGGGTCACTTTGCTACTGAATGCAGAAAGCCTAAAAAGGTGAAAAAGACAAGGTTTATCTTGAACTGGAAGCAAAGTATGAAACTCTCTTGAAGAAGTAGTCTGAAATATTGCAGAAGGAAATAGTTGGGATGATACCGATGTTGGTGATGAGGATGAAGAGGTTGGAAGCTATATACTCATGGCTTTTGAACAATGGAGAAACATCCACTTCAAAATCAAAGGTACCAACTCTAACCACTATTGATTTAAATGCTAGTCAATATAAGAAGACTGTGGAAAAAAATGCGTGTGGAGATGTTTCATATACACTAGCTTAGTGGCAGCTATTGAGGAAGTCAGTAGGCTAACAAAAGCTAATGAGAAGCTTGAGAGTGAGAAGCAAAAGATGGATCTACTGCTTGTGGAGCTTGAGTCAGTCAAGCAAGAAAATGAATATTTGGAAAATAAGCTGAAGTGTGCCAATGAGATTGAAACTGATATTGAGAAGAATGAGGTGAAACTGAAATCATTCAGGAATGCATCTGAGTTGGTTGGTCAGTATCATGAGAAGAACAAGCCATGTGCTAACATAGCTATTGGTCTTGATTATGATGCTTTAAATAGAAACAAAAAAGTTGTAGGTGATAAAGGAAAAGCAACAGAAAATGAAGATGTCCCAGCTATGCTGAGAAAGGTTGGTTCACCTATGTTCAAAGCATGTGAAGTTGATTTCAGTGAAGAAGAGTTGATCATAAAGCAAGAAATTGCTGATGAAGATAAAGAGAAGAAAAATGCTGAAATAACTCCAACTTCCAAAGTTGAAAAGAAGCCCATGGTCAACCAAGACTCCAAGACACATGTCAAGGAAATGAAAACTGAAGATGCAAGAAAGAAGAAGAAGAATATAAATGGAAAGATTAGGATAAACAAAAGCAACAACTTTGCTTATGTTGCAGATGCTCCAAGAAAACAATATCAGAAATGTGGCTCTGTGAATCGTCTAACTCACCTTTGCAAAAAGGTTGTTAGTAAGCCAGGAGTAGGAGCATGCAAATACAATGAAGCAAAAACTGAAGATCCCTATTCATTCTGTGACAAGTTTGACTGCATACCTTGCAACATAAAAGTAATGAAAAGTTGCCACAAGCTGAGAGTTGATCTTAAGGAATTCAATATTGACTATTGAGTCTTCAGCTAAAAAGGACAATGCACATCATTCAATGAACTCTAATCTTTCTAAATCATCAAACTCTACCTATATCAAATCTGTTAACAAGAAGAACGTACCCAACACTGTTTGGGTTGCTAAACACGCTTAAACTCATTGTGTGCAAGGCAAAAAGAAGAAAGTCATATGGATTATAGATAGTGGATGCTCAAGATATATGACAGGTGATATGGCCCTGCTATCACATTTTGAGGAGAAGGCTGTCCCATTAGTAACTTTTGGAGACAACAACAAAGGTTTCATAATGGGATATGACAAATTGATTTCTGGAAATATTGTCATTGGAGATGTAGCACTGGTAGCTGGTCTTGAAGTGAACCTTCTCAGTGTCAGCCAATTTGTAGACAAAGGTTTCAAGATCCTATTTAACAAAGAAGAATGCACTTTTATCAGCAAGAAAACCGGTGAAGTTGCTCTAAAAGGAGCAAGGAAAGGAAGCTTATTTGTTGTAGATTTGGACTCAGAAAATGAGGATAGAATTTGTTGCTTCTACACCAAGGCATCTGTAAAGCAAAGCAAGCTATGTCATAAGAAACTGTGTCACTTGAATTTCAAGGCAATCAATACTCTAGTCAAAAAGGAGTTAGTAAGAGACATGCCTAATCTGGAGTTTGCTCAAGATGAAGTCTATGATGCTTGTCAAAAAGGAAAAATGAAAAGATCAAGTCACAAAAGTAAAATTGTGAATTCTATAAGTGCACCTTTTCAAATTATTCACATGGATTTATTTGGACCAGTTAATGTCCAGTCAATATCAAGAAAAAGATATGCACTTGTGATGGTGGATGACTACTCAAGATATACATGGGTAGAATTTATGCACTCTAAAGATGAAACTCCACACATCATAATTGAACACATTAAGAAGATTGAGAAGCAGGCTAAAGATCAGAATTGCGTGAAAAGATTGAGGAGTGATAATGGAACATAATTCATGAATGCAACCTTAACTGAATTCTACAAAGACAAGGGCATTGTTCAAGAATTCTCAGCTGCTAGAACACCTCAACCAAATGGGGTAATTGAGAGAAAGAACAGAACACTAGTAGAGGCTACTAGAACAATGCTGCAAGATGCAAAGTTGCAAACTAGTTTTTGGGAAGAAGCTGTGAACACTGCATGCTATACTCAAAACATATATCTCATTAACAAAAATCTTGGCAAGTCACCCTACTCAATCTTGTCTAAAAGAAAGCCTATCGTAAAACAACTTCATATGTTTGGAAGCAAGCTATGTTTTGAAGGACAACTCTGAATATGTGGGAAAATTTGACTCTAAAGTTTTTGAGGCAATTTTTCTGGGATATTCATTGTAAAGAACTACATACAAAGTCTATGTGATTGAACAAAAGAAGATTATGGAAAGCACACATGTTACTTTTGATGATGACAAATGTCCAGGCTTGGAATGCCTTGATAATAATGAAGCCGAAACCCTCAAGTTTGAAAATCTCAACATTAGTAGTGATTCTGATGATGAAGCTGAAGTCAACACAAATAACAGAATTGATGAAGAGTCTACTAAATAAGTGAATCATGAGAATGGAAACACATCTCATACACCTGAATTTGATAGCACAAACTTAAGGGGAGAAAGAGGAGAAAATTCTAAAAGTCATGCCAATAATGAAGAAGGAGCAGAAAACACAAGTCAACAAACTCACACAAGGAAATGGGATAGGAGTCACAATACAGATGCAATTATTGGTGATTCCAATGCTGGAGTGAGGACTAGGAGTGAAACTGTAAATAAATGTCTTCATGCATGTTTTTTATCACAAGTTGAGCCAAAGAAACCTGAGGAAGCCCTTTTTGTTCCTGATTGGATATCTGCAATACAAGAAGAGCTAAATTAGTTTGAAAGAAACAAAGTTTGGATATGGGTTCTTGCACCAAAGAACAAAAGTATTATTGGAACAAAGCGAGTGTTAAGGAACAAAATGGATGAAAATGGAATTGTCACCAGGAACAATTCAAGGTTGGTTACAAAAGGCTACTCACAGGAAGAAAGAATTGATTATGATGAAACTTTTGCTCCAGTTGCAAAACTTGAAGAAATAAGGATCTTCCTTGCATTTGCTGCACATTCAAATTTCAAGGTATATCAAATGAATGTGAAAAGTGCATTTCTTAATGGTGAGTTGGAAGAAAAGGTTTATGTGCAACAGCCACCTGGCTTTGAAGATCCAGAATTTCCAATTTTGTATACAAATTACTCAAGGCTCTCTATGGACTAAAACAAGCACCTAGAGCTTGGTATGACACACTGTTAGAATTTTTGATTAAGCATGGATTCACTAGAGGTACTATTGACAAGACTCTCTTTTACAAGAAGCATGGTGATGATATGATCCTAGCTCAGATCTATGTGGATGATATTATCTTTGGCTCTACAAATGAAAATCTTTGCCAAAGATTCTCTAAACTTATGCAAAGTGAATATGAAATGAGTATGATGGGGGAATTAAGTTACTTTCCTGGACTTCAAATCAATAGTGATGGAATCTTCATCAGCCAAACTAAGTATGTCAAAGATTTATTAAAAAATTTTGGTATGGTTGATTGTTCACCTACATATACACCTATGTGTACAGCTACAAAGTTGGATGAAGTTAAAAAGGGAAGAGTGTAGATATCTCAAGCTATAGAGGAATGATTGGATCTTTGCTTTACTTAACTGTAAGTAGACCAGACATGATGTTTGCAATATGTCTATGTGCAAGATTTCAAGCCAATCCAAAAGAATCACATTTGATGGCTGTGAAGAGGATTTTCAGATACTTGAAAGGGACTCCAAACTTGGGATTATGGTATTCTAAGGGAACTGGTTTTCAATCTCTTGGATACACTGATGCAAATTTTGCTGGATGCAGGGTTGACAAAAAGAGTACTGGTGAAAGCTATCAGTTTCTTGGATAAAGACTTGTATCCTGGTATAGTAAGAAACAGCAATCGGTGTCAACTTCCACAACTGAGGCTGAATACATAGCTGCTGGAAGTTGCTGTGCTCAAGTGCTTTGGATTAGAAATCAGCTAATGGACTATGACCTGGTGTTACACAAAATTCCAATTATGTATGGCAATATTAGTCCTATATTTATTATGGCTAATCCAGTTAATCATTCTAGAACAAAGCACATTGATGTAAGGTACCATTTTATTAGAGAACATGCTACAAATGGTACCATTGAGCTCATTTTTGTTCCAACAGAAAAATAATTAGCTGATATTTTTGCTAAACCTTTGGATGAAGCAACTTTCACTAGACTTGTAGGTGAAATTGGAATGCTTAATTCTTCATCCTAAGGCAAGAACTCAACTAATATTTTGCAGCAGATTCATTCCTGATAAATCAAAATTTATTTGATTAATTGGAAATTAACTGAAATATGAATTATAAATATTTCAGAAATCTCTCCGTATTTATCTTTCAAAATTCAAAATTTAGCTTGGAATTTTTCAATTCTAAGGAAACCGTCTAAATGTTGATTTACATTGTCAATATGTAAAATTAGCATAAGGCAGAATTAAAGTGATCAAAAGTATATACAGAACTGAGTTCTCGATAAGTCTAATTGACTTATCGACAAGTCATTTTAAGACTTCTCGAGTGAGTTCTCGATAGGTCCATTTTTTGACTTCTCGAAGGACTTCTCGATAAGCTTTATTATGACTTATCGATAAGTCATTATAGAATTCTCTATAAGTGTTCACTCACAGAGTTCTCTACAAGTATAATTTTAGACTTATAAATAACTCAAAAATGGAACAATTTTATTCAAAATATTATTTTAGTAAAATACTTTTGGCAAAATTATTCTGTCTTTATTTGGATTTATTCAAAAAAAAAATTTGGAAACAATTGAGTCCATTTTTAGGACAAACTGAGTATTTATTTGACATGTCGACAAGTCAGTTTTAGTTCTCTAATAAAGTAAATTAAAATGACTTCTCGATATGTAATTCGCTTTTCAAAATGACTTCTCGATAAACAAATTCCAAACGTTTATTTTTGAGTTCTCGATAAGTCATTTTCTATTACTATAAATACTCAGATATCTTGACATACATATACTTACGCCTTCGAGAACTCTAAGTGACCTAGATTTTTCAATTCCAAACCGGTTTCTCTCTCGTTTTAAGCTCTTTCTCTCTCATTTTTCTTACCCATTTCTTCTTACTCAAAAACAGTGGCACTCAATCTCGTTAGAGCTTAAATCCCCAAACAAGGAACCAAATACCTTGCTTTCACTGATGCTAATCAATCCCCTGATAGTTTCAAGGGGTTTGTCAAATTTTTTTCTGATTTATCTTACAGGTGTTTTAACTGCTAACCCAATCATGTACTTAGATGTCCTACATGAGTTCTGGACAACAACTGTAGTAAAGAATGTTATGAATGATAACTCTGTGTCCATGGTGGTGACTTGCACAATTGGAGGCCAAAAATTAGAGTTCAATGAGCAAGATATGAATGCAGCCTTGGGTCTTCCAACTACAAATCTGGTGGAGGTTCCAACATATGATGAGCTTGCTGAGTTCATAGATTTCATCAACTATGGTGGAAGGATCAACCTAGCAAGTCTGAACATAACAAACCTAAGGAAGGAATGGTCATTTGTATTTGATTCTATAGTGAGGGCCTTCACATGCAGAAAGATAGGATATGACAACATCTCAAGTATGGTGTAAAAGTTGGTATTCTCAATAGCCCATAACAGACACTTGAATGTTGGCTATTGATCCTGGAAGAACTTGCCACCAGGCTAACAATACCCCTAGCTTCAAGAGGTAAGGAAATATTCTTTCCTAGATTTAATTATTATGTCTACTTTAAATCATAAAGTATCAGACATACAGTTGCTTAATGATATAGACAACACAAAAATAGGCAATTGTAAACAACTGTCCAAAATTATATTTGGCACACTTACTGAAAAGAACAAGATAACTGTAAGTCTAAAAATCACTCCATTTATGATGGAGAGGTTTAAGAGTTACCCTTATTCCATGCCTGACATGAGATCAAATGCACAATCTAGTACAACTATGGTCTCTAAACCTGTAGAAGTACAAATACAGCATAACCAACAGGGGCCTTCCCAAGCTGAGACCACTTCTTCTATACCACTAGAAGCTAGGAAACCAACCACTTCATCCTCTCAAAAGGGTGAAGTGAGTAAAAAGAAGAGAAAGCAGGCAAACCTAACAATCATAAATGAGAGTGGTGAGAAAAACACAGAAACTGAGCCACCCTTGGTCAAGAAACCAAAGAAGGCTAAAAACTTAGAGCTGACCACTCAAGCCACCTCTGCATCCTCTTAAAAGGATGTAGTTGTAAACAAGGGACTTAAACCGACTCTAGAGGCACCCTCTCAAAAGAATTTCTCTATTAAAAAGAGCATTAACCCAAATGCACCTTGTATTGAGTCTGCACAACCATCACTTGAACAAATTTAAGTGTATGGAAGGGGAAATAAGGATGTCACACACAAGGAGAGCACATCCCTTAAAGCTCCCTCATGTATTCAAGGGGAGCTGCCAACACTCAGTGCTGAAATTCAAAATCTTCTATCTAAAATTTCTTCTTCATATACAACACTTGAACCTGATTCTCAAGTGCAACCCAACTCAAGTGACTTGGTTCAAGAAACCTTGCTCACCACCCAGACACAAAATTTAGATGGTGAGAGGCTGCTAGCTGGGGCAGAACTTGATGACACCATCACAAACATGGGGATTCATCAGTTTTTACTGATGACCCCATGATGGTTACAGATGCACCTTCATGTGCAAATCAGCCTTCACATGCTATAAGGTTTGAGGGTAGTACTCCTGAGGGGGAGCTACCTAAATCCTCTCCAATTCAATTGAAGGTTCCTGTCACATGAATAACTCCCCTCAAAACCCTAGCTGAAATTGCAATAATAATTGAAGCTAGGAGTACAATTTTCAATGACTCTGCTATGGGAGAGGCAAGATCATCATTTTCATGTGACAGTGCTTTGCAAGAAGCACAAGGGTTTGAGGTTGGTGCACATGACACTAACCTAGTCAAATCCCCTCTAATTCAATTGGAGGTTCCCACCACAAGTGGAGAACAACACCCTGTCATAACCACAAAGCAATCTGTAAGTCAAACTGTGACCCCTGTCACGGGTGGTTTTGTTACATTATCACCTTCACACCCAAAAAATCAACCTTCAACTTCTCAACCTCAACAACCACACCTCATCTCACAATGGCTACAGACAACTGAGACTCAACCTACAACAGTAGATGACCTTCTTATTGAGCATATTTCTGGATTAGCCAACAATTCACAATATTTGCTTACTTCAGATATGAGCAATCAAGATTATCAAGCCATTTTGCTAACATAAAATGAAGAAGTTGAAAAGCAAAAGGAGAAAATTGTTAATGAAGCTGAGCAAGATGGAAATGTTGATGTTTGGTTTTCTAAAGATTTTTCATTGGAGATGGATCAGGTCGTGGCTAGGTTTAGAGATGAATATATCACCATTTCGGGAAGTAATGCCAAGGCCTTGACTCCACAAGATGTCTATGATGCAATCACTGAAGTTTACAAAGCTCAACTCAAAGCTTTTCACCTATTTGGTAAAGCTCCGGATTTAAAGATGATTGGTCATGAGGACAAGATCAGAAAGCTAGTTAGAGAGAAGATGGATGAGATCATACCTTCTCAATTCAAGATCACCTCTAAATTTCAACATTTTGCTGACCAAATGGCAAGAGTTGACCTGACTTCTGTGGAAAAGGATGTCAAGAATCTCAGACAGTCTTTCATTGCTCTGCATGAGGTGGTTCAACAACAAATAATAGGCTCAAATGATATAAAACTCAAGTTGAACCAGCTTCACCAAAGCAGATATGAGCCTTCTGCACTACTCATGAAGGGTATCAAACAAGCTGTGGAAGAAACCTTTGGATCCTCACTAGCTTCAAGCTCTCAACAACCTACCTCTACATTTACAAATCTCCAAATTCAGGCTCTTCAAGGTCAAGTCTCAACTCTGCAAACCTCCAATAACAACCTAACAACTCAAGTGCAAGCTCTCACTACACTAGTGCAGAGTCAACATGCAGACATTCAAGCCTTGGTGGACTCCCACAAGCACTTACAAATATAGAATTCTGTTGTTTTGGGAGCCATCATGGGCAAGCTCAACATTCCATTGCCTGCACTTCCTAAGTCTGTGAGGCCAGAATTACCAACTCCCCTACTCATGCCTATTCCCAAGACTAAGGGGGAGATAGAAGCTAGGATTCAACAATCCAGGGATGCTAGTAAATCAAAGGAGCCTAGAAGATTGACTTCAATCACTCAGACTGCTCCAAGCTCTTCAAAAGCTCAAATCTCAAACGATGTTGGAAAGGAAAGAATTCTAAAGGCTGTAGAAGGACCAAATCAAGATCAAGAATTCAGTGAACTTCTTGCAGTACTAAGGATGTCTCTTCAAAACAACTACATCACGTGCAAAAGAGCATTGGCCAAGACCATCAACTCAATTAGGGAAGTATTTGTGAATGTTAAAAACTATTTGCAGAAAAGGATTGTTGTAAATATTAATGATGGTGGTGTGGACAGATGTCTTCAGGTGTCTCTTTCAAATCTCAGAACTCTAAGAGCATATGAGCTGGATGTAGTGATTGACAAAGTACATGTAGTCATCAAAGAGGACACCCAGCTACTTCATGAGCTTAGAAATGCACAGATACCAGCTTTTCCTTAAGCCTATCTTTATCCAAATAAAGGGATGGCCTACATCTGTCCAACAACCAAACAATGCAAATAACTTATTGTTCCCAAAAACTGTGTAAAATCAAACAAGAGGCTGATCATGACTCTTCAGTCTTATCTAAAGTACAAAAGGAACAAGAAGGCTGAAGATGGGGAGATGATAAGGATCCTGGATAGGTATCTACTAAATGATGACACCATGTTGCCAAATCTGAAATTCAATTTAAAAGATGACAAGGATGATGATGAACAGAAACATGATGAGCAGAAACCTTCTGGTTCAAATCCAAGTCAGTCTTCATGAGCAACTGGCAGAAATGATAGGAAGCAAGATGAGAAGAAAGGTGATGACAAGAAAAGATGACTCAGAACCACAAAAGCAATCCCTACCAATCCAAATTAACCAAGCTCAACCCTCTAAGCCAATAAACTCAAATACTAAACCACCTCAAACCACAAAGCCTAAATACTTGTACAAACAAACTGTTAACACCTTTCTGAAAATACCAATCACCTCAAGCCAAATAATTCCCAAGAAAATCTCAAACCTACCTTCTGTTAAGCCATCAACCAAAATTCACTACAAGTCTATTGGGAGAAAACCTAAGAAAATACAAGTTACTGAGAGGGCCATCTGGAATTGTTATAATCAAAGTAATTTTCTACCACTAAATTGGTGCATCTCAGATGAAGACTACTTTCAACAATTAGCTGAAGAAATGGTTAGAGTTTGGGTTGTAACACTAAGGGAAGTAAGAATCTACTATCAGGATGGATTATTTACATTTCTTGGCAGTAATTTAACGGACACTTTTTAACCCACAGAGATCAAAATAGTGATAAGCTTACTGAAGGATAAGGATACTGCAACTAAGGCATGGAGGTCTGTTTTGGCTGAATGGTTTGTAGAAAGGGAAGAAAGAAGAGCAAGAAACAAGGCTGAAAGTGAGGAGAGGAAGAGAAAGTATGATGAGGAGATAGAAATGTACATTCAAAAATATGAAGATCTCAAGGCAAAAGGGATGAGTAGAGTTACCAAGGATGGAAAATTTCTAAATGTCAAAGTTGACACATTCTCAAGATTTAAGATTGATTTACTGAGTAGCTATTCATTACATGACAAACTCAAACTTGTTGAAGCTTTAAGAGGGACACCAATCATTGAGTAACTGGAAATACTTGTAAATTTAAAGGACCTTATTAGAGAAGAAATAAGAGATGAGATATTTGTCTGATGTGTGTATCTGTTAAACTCTAGAAATCACCTAATGTATGAATGTTATATTTGTGTCAATTTTTGTGTAAATTCTAATTGTTCATTGTAGCTTGGGGTTAGTCTTGTTACCAGGAATGAATTTGTGATAAGCAATCTTCTCACAAATTGGGGGAGATTGTTGTACAAGACATGCATGTGCCATAACAAGACTAAGTCAAATTTATAGCCCTAAGTAAGTTGTATGATAATCTAAGTTTGCATTTTGTATTGTATCACTTAAGTCTATAAGAGTGTAAATAGATTAGACTGGAGTATTTTTCTGTAAAATAGTCTCAAGCCTAAGAATAAACTCTGGAAGAAGATCATGAAGATCATGCCTCGGAGATATTTTGAAGAAGCTTGGAGTTGAATAAATCTATTTTGGGAAAAACATTCTAAGTCAAGAAATCTACAAGTCCTATAGAGAAGTCATTCAAGAACTCCAAAATGACTTATCGAGAAGTCAAGAAACAGCTTGTAGAGAAGTCTTAGAGATACCGACAAGTCAAAATGAAGACATGAAGATTGAAGATATCGACAAGTCATTTATGCACTAGAGAACTCAGAGATATCTATAAGCCAAATTGAAGATATGAAGATTAGAGATATCGACAAGTTATTTCTACATGCAAAGACATGGAGACCTCGATAAGCCAAGTTCATTCGAGAACTCGGAGATCTCAATAAGTCAAGGTCATACTCGAGAGCTCAGAGATCTTGACAATTCAATCTCACATTTGAGAACTCAAAGACTTCGATAAGTCACAATAGCTATAGAGCAATAAGATATCTCGATAAGTCATTATACTTATCGAGATGTCTAGTCCTCTATATAAAAAACTGAAGATCTTGATGTAAAACTCAAGTACAAAATACAGATCAGTTAAATATCCAAGATTATCAATCAACAAACAAATCAATAACTGATTTGAAAAGTCTACAAAAAGCAGCTTGAAGGGTACAAGATTAAAGGCCAAGATTAATTGACAAAGTAGAAGTCACAGACATGCATGATTTGCAAAGATACACTGAGCCAGAAATAGAAAGTTTTAGTTAACTTAAAGTAGGGTTTAGTACATGTTATTGCATTTTGTGTAAAACCAGTGTTTACTGTTCTATAAAGTAAATACTGGATGCTTTGTTTAAAAAAAACAAATTAGATCTAGAAAATCTTGAAACTCCCAAGAGAGAAGCTGAGTTTTTAACATACCAAGAACCCAGAAATTTGTAGCAAAACACTAGCTTGATTTTTATATAAAATTAAGTGAGTTAACATAATATTGTTACATTTTTTATCTGCTTTGTTCATTTAGTTTAAGATAATCAAAAAGACATTAAAATTGTCAAAAACACATTCACCCCCCCCCCCCGCCCCTTTGTGTTGTATTCATTACCCAACACCAGTTTCTCTACTTTTAGTTGTGGACGAGGAGGGCAGACCCGTGTCAATGTTCTCAATAAAACAGTTGGTTTAATAACTAATCCTGCTCTGTTGACTTTGCAAGAATTAAAACAAGAACAAGTGCAAATTTTGTTAACTATGATCCATAAAAAAGAATCAGGTGATCATATGACTGGTGAGTGCTCTTATTTGTCGTGGATAATTGATGCCGGTGCTTCATATCATGTTACTGGTAACAAATCGTGTATCACCAATATTATGTTAGAAAATGGAAAGTTTGAGTCTTGTTTTAGACATGTTTTTGATGTAATTTCCTAAAACTAATTGTTGGAGGTTGATCCTTGATATGAGAACTTAAACTTTCATGTTTAGATCTAAGTTATTTTCTTATTAAAATCCATAAAGAAATTGAGTCGAAGTTAGTAGTTTAAAAAGGGTTGTGTGGGTTAGTCCTACATTAACAAGGTAATGGGAGGCTAGGTGCTTACTTATATAGTACCATGTGCAAGAGTAGTATACAACTACTAAGACATGTGGTTGTGCATGCTGTTATTGTATAGTAATTTTAGTTTTAATTTTCATTCTATAGTATTAATGCCAATATTTTATAATTCTACTATAAATAATTTTAATATTTAGTTTCGATTATATACTTAAATTAATTATAGTAGAGTTGTAAAATTTTAAAATTAATAATATAAAAATGAAAATCAAAACTGAAATTAATAGCATTATTTGAAAATTCAAAATTTATTATTTTATAGTTGGTATAAAGAAAAATTGAATTTTTAATAGTATTTGAAAAAGATAAAATTTATTTGGATAAAGTATATTACTAAATTTCCGTTTTTACACCTACCCAATTCAACAAAATTTTGAAAAGGGGTGCATAATGAATCCCCAAGTTGAAGTATAGGGGTTTATACTGAGTTTCCCAAAGTTCAGGTACAAATTTGTTTTTGAAACAAAGTAGAAGGGTACAAAGTGCATTTAACCCTGTGAGTTTTGATATTCAGAAATACACCATTTATAAAAACTCTGCTCAATTCTCTAGCCTTCAGTTCATTTGATCTTTTCTCCATCCTTTCTAACTCTAAGGCCTTTTTTATAGCATTTGTTTCTCTCTCAGTCTTCCCCCTTTCACTTCTTTCATCTCTATCTCTCAACCTCTTAGCCAGATCCACATTCCTTAATTTTGTGAACCCGTCATTCTTAGTCATTAAACTGATCACTCTCTCAAGTTCCACTATTGAGTAATTTTTTATTACTTGCTTGTCGAGTAGGTTGAATGAGCCATCTTTGAAATAAATCCTCACCTCTCCCAGAGTATCAACAGAGACTATGACTATAAATTCAGCTTGTTGATCATTGTTGTCATCTTCTGAGATTTCTTCTTAAATTGGTAGAAAATATTGTTGATTAAAGCAATTCCATAGTGCTCCCATTTCAATTTTTATTTTCTTTGACTTGAAATGTGTTTTTACTGGTGGCTTGAATGTTGTAGGTTTGGTTAGTTTCTTTAAGGAGGTTTGATTGGCTAGGATAGGTATTTTCTATAGAGAGATGGTTGTGAGTTTGTAGAAGTGTTTAGGCTTTGAGTTTTGAATGGTTGGAGTGTTTGATTGGCTAGGTAGTTGGTTTGAGGTTTGTAGAGTTGTATATTTTTGGATTATTGGTGTTTTCTTTGTATCTCTCCCATTTGTGTCGCCTTGTGTGACGGCCTCCAAACCCGGGGTCTAGATTTGGGGGTCACTAGCCAATAAACCAAAATGAAATAATCACAGCGGAATAATATAATAAATATGACCCCTTGCATGCAACTGGATCGAACACAGATTATAGTATGGAACATGCACTAATACAAACCAACTGTTATTACAAACCATAAGTCTAATTAGTTTTACAACTTATTCAAATTTTATTACAAACCTTTATACTATTCAAGCATCCCAAACTGTCTACCTGGAAAACACACCAAACTATTTACAAGCACTCGACTTCTGATCAAACATGGGACTCAAGCCTGCTCCGGCTTAGCTGAAATATTAGAATAATAAACAAGTATGAGCGAAAGAAATGCTCAGCAAGCAGTATAAAGTTTGTAAATGAACAACAATAACAATATCTGAGTAAAATCAGAAGCTGATATAGACTTTAAAGTTTAAGCGACAGTTTAATAAAACACAATTATGCACTATGTTGTTCCTGATGATGAGTCATGAAACAACACCGGTATCCCGCAGCCATACCGTAAATATAGGTATCGATATCCCGCAGCCATACCGTACCTATTGGATATCCATGAAGAAGGCATATATTCACCTAGCAAGATATTACACTTTCGTATAATAACTCACACTGGACCGGTGCCTCGGCCCCTTATGCTAACCAAGAATCAATTCACGAAACAATTTTTGATTAAAGGAGTCGAATCAATGACATCCTTATCTATTCAACTCCCCATGTCACATGGTCCGGAGTTATCTCAACAACTGATGGCGAAATAACTAGAACAATTAGTTATTCGCTAATCTCAATTCAAAGTCTCACTTTATAGAGTATATCTGGATAGTATAGTTATTCACTATCTATCGAATCAAAAGGTTGGTTCTAGCAGATTGATTGCTAGAATACGAGAATGTCAATAAATATAGGAATATTGATATTCAATATGGTATCAAAGTATTTATAACCAGTTCTTATATTTGAATATGTAAAACAATAAGCTATTCTGAATTTAGAATAGGGGAGAATACTTGCATAATATAGTTCGAAATGAACATCACTTGAACGATAAGTGAAGTTAGGGTACTTGCCTGGTATGCTCGATAACCTCTTACTATAACTCTGCTTATAGATGTTGGCTACTATCTCCGTCTAACACTTGACTGCACTCCTTGCTACTCGATTCTATAAACAAAAGAACTATCTTAATTGATAGACCAAACTCAATCGACATAACTATACGTCTTAACATCTACCCGATCGTTTATAACTAGCATGGCATTTTAAAACTGTAACAGATAGCATGTATATCACGTAACACGTAATCATGGTATTCGTATAACACATAATTACGTATTTCATGTAACACATAAGTCAGATCATTAAAAGATAGGTCCTAGGGCGTTTAAAATGAAAATCAGATCAATATTAGCATTTACCGATCAAATACCGACTCAAACTGATTCACAATCAAATGACATTGCAATACAAAAGAAATTAGGTCTCAAAAGTATTTTTATTGGAAGCGCAATATTTTTCTGAGTCTGTACGCGTTCGTTTCGTATTAAACGGACGAACGGTTTAATTATTATGAATAAAATAAAGAATAAATAGATTTAAATCAATTAATAATAATATTAATTGATTTTTAAATACCAAAATATAATTTTAAAACCTAAAAAAAATAATTTTTAGGAATTATTTGAATTAATTATAAATAATTTACATTTATTTAACTATTTATAAATAAAATTAATTGATTAATTAATTTTTAATCAATTAATTAAATTCATAAATAATTAACTAAAATGAATTATAAATAATTAAATCAAATGTTATTTTTGAAAATAATTAAAGAAAATAATTTTTAGAATTTAAAATAATTAAATACATAATTTTTAGAATTTTAAAATAATTATTAAATGGCTTTTAAAATTAAATAAATGATTTTCAAAAATAGAAAATGAATTTTTAAAATAAATAAAACAGAAAATCCCACAAACAAGTTTTTAGGGCTGGGGTTTGGGGAATAAAAATCAAAACCGGGTCAAGGGTATTGGGTTTCCGGGTCCTGCAAGAACCCTAACGGGTCTGTATGAATGTGGCCAGAAAATTCCCGCCGGTTTCTGGAATTTCCAGATTCCGGTTGCCGGGAAATTTTCCGGCGTGGCCCTTTTCCAGTCCAACACAGTCCCATCGAATCCGGCATCAACCATTTAGCACTACAACACTTACTGGGTTTGTTTACCAGTCGAAAATGACATGAAATCGCCTGAAAAACACACAGGTCCGGTCGATTAACGCTCAAACACCGGCGAACTCGCCGGTTTTCCGACGAGCTGCCCAACATCAACCAAATCCAACCTCCTATAGCTAAAAATGAAGCCTACAATCTCAGGAAGTCATTCGTGTATTCGCAATCATCAAATCATCAACAAGAAAAGCAGAGAATTCAATCAAAAATTCGATCCTTAAAACGAATTTGTACTACCTAATTAAGTGATCGTTTGCTACGTTTTTATATACGAATAAGTTCAGAATCATCCCAGGAATCTAATTCAAGCATCAAAATCAATCGAAAATCAACAGATAGTAAAGACCTAAATCGAACAAAACGAAGAACAACGTTTTTTTCTAAAAACTGAACCTCAGTTCGTGATATTTGTATCGAAATAACGGCTGTGCTTTCGGCTTTGATTTGGGATTGAAATCGTTGTAAACGGATGCCTCCAGAGGAATCAATCGATCGAATTGGCTCAAGAACGAACCCTAGAACCCTAAATCCCCAATTCTGATTTTCCTATTTATTTTATTTTTTCTGAATTTTTAATAAAATAAAAATAAATAGATAAATCAGTAATCAGCTATTTATACGTACAACAAATTATATCCCCAAAATTATTTAAGGGTGTTTTTATCCTTTAATTATAATAATAAGGCCCCAAAATAATAATTACGGGGAATAATTTTAAAAAACAATAAAATACAAAATTAATGTCAAAATTCCCAAAAATTGTGAATAATTTAAAAATACAAAAATAAAGGGTATTTGAAGTACGAATAATTTTATAAAAATAAAAACATCGATTTTGTGGGGTTTGTCGTCCCGGTGGGGTCCCGGTCCGTTGATTTTTGAAAAACAAAAACAATCCCTAAATTACTAGAAAATCCCGAAAACACGTAATATACATTCAAACGCACATAAAATCAAATAAAACCGGTATCTTAATAAAGATGCTAATAATACGCGTCCCGATTGTAAATAAGTTCTTATAATTACAATTTAAACATATTTTTAATCAATCGAAAAAAATTTCTGGCCCGCACAAAAACACACATAACAGTTATAACATCTCATATCATAGCAACAATTACTTTAAATTTATAAAACACACAATATTTATTTATTTAACATATAATATTCATATAATTTTCCCGGATATTACATCCTTCCCCCCTTAACAGGATTCTGTCCTCAGAATCAGCCTAGGAAAACAAATGAGGATACTCGGATTGCATTTCGCTTTCCAACTCCCAAGTCGACTCTTCAACCTTGGGATTCCTCCACAAGACTCGTACTAAAGATACAGACTTATTCCTAAGTACTCTTTCTTTCTTATCTAAAATCTGCACTGTTTGCTCTACAAAAGACAAATCTTGCTGAATCTCGATTGGCTCGTATTCTATCACATGGTTCGAATCAGGCAAATAACGCTTCAACATTGACACGTGGAACACGTTGTGAATATGCTGCATGTGAGGGGGTAACGTTAATTCATAAGCAACCTTTCCCACACGCTTCAAAATCTCAAAAGGACTAACATAACGCGGACTCAGCTTTCCTTTCTTCCCAAATCTTGATAGACCTTTCCAAGGAGAAACTTTTAATAGCACTGCTTCACCAACTTCAAATTCCATATCCTTTCTGACAGGATCAGCATATTTACGTTGACGATCTTGAGCTGCTGTTAATCTTTTCCGAATGAGTTCTATTTTCTCCTTTGTCTGCTGGATCAATTCTGGACCCAAAATCTTTCTCTCACCAACTTCTTCCCAACATATTGGAGATCTACATCTTCTCCCGTATAAGGCTTCATAAGGCGGCATCCCAATGCTGGCATGATAGCTGCTGTTGTAGGAGAATTCAACTAATGGCAAATGCTCATCCCAACTCCCTTCAAAATCTAGTGCACATACCCTCAGCATATCTTCAATAGTCTGAATCGTCCTTTCACTTTGACCGTCCGTCTGCGGATGATACGCGGTACTCATGTTCAGCTTCGTTCCGAGACAATCTTAAAAACTTCTCCAAAATCTTGAGTTAAATCGAGGATCTCTGTCTGAAACTATGGATATTGGAACTCCATGTCGGGTCACAATTTCCTTAAGATATAACCGAACCAATTTATCCATTGAGAATCTTTCGTTGATAGGAAGAAAATGCGCTGACTTCGTCAATCTATCGATAATAACCCAAATAGCATCATGATTCGCCCTGGTCCTCGGTAATCCAACTACGAAATCCATCGTGATATGCTCCCACTTTCATTCTGGAATGTCCAATGGTTGTATCAGTCCACTGGGCCTTTGATGTTCCGCTTTGACTCGCTGGCAAGTGTAACACTTACTTACCCATTCTACAATTTCTTTCTTCATGCTTGGCCACCAAAAGTTTTCTCTTAAATCTCTATACATCTTCGTACTTCCGGGATGAATTGAGTATCTGGAGTTGTGAGCGTCTCGAAGAATTTCATCTTTCAGCTCGGCTATGTTGGGTATCCATATTCTGGAAGAAAATCTTAATATCCCTTTATCATCCTTTTGACTCTCTATTTTTTCTCCTGTCAAACTGTCTCGTTCATGGCTCATTACTTCTTCTTGACATCTTCTTATTTTCTCTAATAATTCTGGTTGAAAAGACATTGCACACAATACCTCTATAGACATACTTGGAATACTAACCTATATTTCTAGCTTCTCAAATTCCCTGATTAATTCCTCGGATGAAGTTATCATGTTTAACCTTTCTTTTCTGCTTAGAGCGTCGGCCACCACATTTGCTTTGCCTGGATGATAGTTGATAGTACAGTCGTAGTCCTTGATCAATTCTAGCCATCTTCTCTGCCTCATGTTCAATTCCTTCTGGGTGAAGATATATTTTAAACTCTTGTGGTCCGTGTAGATCTCGCACTTTTCCCCATAAAGATAATGCCTCCAAATCTTCAATGCAAACACTATAGCTGCCAATTCTAGATCATGCGTTGGATACTTTTCTTCATGTTGTTTCAACTGTCTTGAAGCGTTGGCTATCACCTTGTCATACTGCATCAAAACACATCCCAGTCCTTTGTACGATGCGTCACTATAAATTACAAAATTTCCTTGATCATCTGGTAAGACTAGCACTGGAGAAGATACTAATCTATTCTTTAATTCTTGGAAGCTCTCCTCACACTTCTTATCCCATTCAAATTTCTGGTTCTTCCTGGTGAGCTTTGTCAATGGCGTAGCTACCTTTGCAAAATCTTGCACAAATCTCCTATAGTAACCTGCCAGTCCCATAAAACTTCGTACTTCTGTTGGTGTCTTTGGCCTCTCTCAGTTGATTATGGCTTCAATCTTTGTCGGATCCACTTCCAATCCTTTATTGCTAATCACGTGCCCAAGAAATCGTACTTCTTTTAACCAAAATTCACACTTGGAAAACTTTGCGTACAATTTCTCCTGTCGCAGTATTTCCAGAACTATCCCCAAATGTTCTGCATGCTCCTCTTCTGTTTTAGAATAGATAAAGATGTCGTCTATAAACACGATCACGAATTTATCCAAATATTTCTTGAATACTCGATTCATCAGATCCATGAAAGCTGCTGGTGCGTTGGTTAATCCAAATGCCATCACTAGAAACTCATAATGCCCATATCTAGTTCTGAATGCGGTCTTCGGAATGTCTTCAGGCTTGATCTTCAGTTGATGATATCCGGATCTTAAATCTATTTTAGAAAACCATACAGCGCCTCGCAATTGGTCAAACAAATCATCGATCCTCGGCAACGGGTACTTATTTTTAATGGTCAGCTTATTTAGTTCTCGATAGTCGATACACAACCGCATACTTCCGTCCTTCTTCTTGACAAATAGTACTGGTGCGCCCCATGGGGATACACTGGGTCTTATAAATCCTTTCTCTAAAAGATCTTGTAGATGAGTTGCCAATTCTTTCATCTCCACTGGTGCCATTCGGTACGGAGCTTTAGAAACTGGTTCTGTTCCGGGTGCTAGATCAATCGCAAACTCAATTTCTCTATCGGGAGGTAATCCTGGTAGATTGTCTGGAAAGACATCTGAAAATTCGTTGACAACTGGAATCGCTTCTAGTGCTGGAACTTCTTTGCTGGTGTCTAGCACATGGGCCAAATACGCCTCACAATTCTGACGCAATAACTTCTTTACTTGAGCGATCGTTAAGAACTTCTTCTCTTGCTTATTCCCCCGAAATATCACTTTCTTCTTACTATCCAAAGTTTGAAGTCTTACTTTCCTATTCTTACAATCAATCTAGGCTTTATATTCTGATAACCAATCCATTCCTAAAATAACATCAAATTCTCCCAACTTAAAAGGTATCAAGTTGGCATAGAAATGATGTCCTCCTACCTCAATATCACACCTCGGGCACACTCGGTCGATGAAAACTTGATTCTTATTAGCTAGCTCTATCATTAATGCTTGTTCTAACAACTTAACTTCACAATGCAGTTTATCGACAAAATCTTGAGAAATAAATGATCTTGTAGCTCCAGAATCAAATAAAACTTTAGCAACTACGGAGTTGACTGGAAGTGTACCTGCAACCACGTCAGAACTCTGAACAGCATCCTGCATAGTCATATTGAATGTTCTGGCTTTTGGCTGGTTCTTGACTGGTGCTCCTTCAATCCTTGGCACACCTTGAGATGATGGTCCTGCAATCCTTGGAACATTTACACTTTGTGCTTGCTCTTTGCAGTTGTTGGCATAATGTCCTGTCTTCCCACATCGGAAACACGTAACTTCTTGCATCTGATTGCGGCACTCATGTGCATGATGTCCCTTCATATTGCACTTGTAGCACACAGAATTAGCTTTGCAAATCCCAGAGTGTTTCCTGCCACAAAACTTGCAATCTGGCATTGGTGGACGATTGGACCTCTGCTGAATTGAATTTTGAAAATGGTTGCCTTGTCCTCTATTTCCTGATTGTGGTCTCTTGAATCCCACATTCCTATTACCCTGAAATCCTGGTCTTTTATTGAAATGACCCTGAAAATTACTTGACTGCTGACCTCCCTCTGAGGTTTCTATTTTCCTTTTCTTCCCATCCTTTCCTTTCTGAGACATGTCACTCCTACTTTCGATCACCATTGCTTTCTGAACCACTGCCACATATGAAGTTAACTCAAACATGGCCACTCTGTTCTGAATCCAAAACTTCAATCCCTGTTCAAATCTTCTAGCTTTCTTTTCATCTGTATCAACCTGGTCTGGCACGAACCTTGCTAACTCAGTAAACTTAGCCTCGTACTCAGCCACAGTAAGATCACCCTCCTTCCAATGCTCGCATGGATTCCCACCAATAGTTCGCCTCGCCCTTCAAAAAGTAGCTTGCAAACTTGGTCTTTTGCTCAGTTCCTGCTCCGACTAATTCAAAAGCCTTTTCCATCTCCTTGAGCCATGCATTAGCTTCCACATGATCAGCACTTCCTTTGAACTCAGGTGGCTTCACTGCTTGAAACTGCTTAAAAGTCACTACAGGTGGTGCTGCTGCTTGCTGCTGCTGTTGCTATTGTTGCTGCTGCGTAAGATGTAACATCTGCTGCTGCATCAGTCCCAACATCTGGATAATCGCTGGATCCGTACAGCTCTCGGTACGATCCTCTCCTGAATTATTTCTTCTCTTTGGTGCCATTATTCTGGTAAGAAACAAGCAATATATATAATAATTTGTCAAGCATTATGTCAAATATGTAGCAATTCCTTAGCATATTAAAGTTCGCAAACACTATCTCTTCTCAAAATATCATAAACTTGCTACCATATTATCATAAGCGACATGATTATCACATAATCCTACTTATTATCTCGAGAATAATAACACAAAGAAAATTTACTCTGAATTATCCAAACCTTTTAAATCCTTGCTCGAAATCTTAACTAAACCAACAAAATAGCAGGGCAATGACACAAGGCCTAAAGCTAAACGCAAAACAGGAAACCTAAACAATTTAACTACAACCTAACCCAATAACCTAAATTTAATCCTATAAAAGCTAAACTACACGCGCCTATCTTATGTGATATTCCTATGACTCATCTATGACAATCCTACGCCTATTTTAGTGACCATAACCTGTAGCTCTGATACCAACCTGTGACGGCCTCCAAACCCGGGGTCTAGATTTGGGGGTCACTAGCCAATAAACCAAAATGAAATAATCACAGCGGAATAATATAATAAATATCACCCCTTGCATGCAACTGGATCGATCACAGGTTATAGTATGGAACAGGCACTAATACAAACCAACTGTTATTACAAACCATAAGTCTAATTAGTTTTACAACTTATTCAAATTTTATTACAAACCTTTATACTATTCAAGCGTCCCAAACTGTCTACCTGGAAAACACACCAAACTATTTACAAACACTCGACTTCTGATCAAACTAAGGACTCAAGCCTGCTCTGGCTTAGCTGAAATATTAGAATAATAAACAAGTATGAGCGAAAGAAATGCTCAGCAAGCAGTATAAAGTTTGTAAATGAACAACAATAACAATATCTGAGTAAAATCAGAAGCTCATATAGACTTTAAAGTTTAAGCGACAGTTTAATAAAACACAATTATGCACTATACTGTTCCTGATGATCAGTCATGAAACAACACCGGTATCCCGCAGCCATACCGTAAATATAGGTATCGATATCCCGCAGCCATACCGTACCTATTGGATATCCATGAAGAAGGCATATATTCGCCCAGCAAGATATTACACTTTCGTATAATAACTCATACTGGACCGGTGCCTCGGCCCCTTATGCAAACCAAAAATCAATTCACGAAACAATTTTTGATTAAAGGAGTCGAATCAATGACATCCTTATCTATTCAACTCCCCATGTCACATGGTCCGGAGTTATCTCAACAATTGATGGCGAAATAACTAGAACAAATAGTTATTCGCTAATCTCAATTCAAAGTCTCACTGTATAGAGTATATCTGGATAGTATAGTTATTCACTATCTATCGAATCAAAAGGTTGGTTCTAGCAGAATGATTGCTAGAATACGAGAATGTCAATAAATATAGGAATATTGATATTCAATATGCTATCAAAGTATTTATAACCAGTTCTTATATTTGAATATGTAAAACAATAAGCTATTCTGAATTTAGAATAGGGGAGAATACTTGCATAATATAGTTCGAAATGAACATCACTTGAACGATAAGTGAAGTTAGGGTACTTGCCTGGTATGCTCGATAACCTCTTACTATAACTCTGCTTATAGATGTTGGCTACTATCTCCGTCTAACACTTGACTGCACTCCTTGCTACTCGATTCTATAAACAAAAGAACTATCTTAATTGATAGACCAAATGCAATCGACGTAACTATACGTCTTAACATCTACCCGATCGTTTATAACTAGCATGGTATTTTAAAACTGTAACAGATAGCATGTATATCACGTAACACGTAATCATGGTATTCGTATAACACATAATTACGTATTTCATGTAACACATAAGTCAGATCATTAAAAGATAGGTCCTAGGGCGTTTAAAATGAAAATCAGATCAATATTAGCATTTACCGATCAAATACCGACCCAAACTGATTCACAATCAAATGACATTACAATACAAAAGAAATTAGGTCTCAAAAGTATTTTTATTGGAAGCGCAATATTTTTCTGAGTCTGTACGCGTTCGTTTCGTATTAAACGGACGAACGGTTTAATTATTATGAATAAAATAAGGAATAAATAGATTTAAATCAATTAATAATAATATTAATTGATTTTTAAATACCAAAATATAATTTTTAAAACCTAAAAAAAAATAATTTTTAGTAATTATTTGAATTAATTATAAATAATTTACATTTATTTAACTATTTATAAATAAAATTAATTGATTAATTAATTTTTAATCAATTAATTAAATTCATAAATAATTAACTAAAATGAATTATAAATAATTAAATCAAATGGTATTTTTGAAAATAATTAAAGAAAATAATTTTTAGAATTTAAAATAATTAAATACATAATTTTTAGAATTTTAGAATAATTATTAAATGGTTTTTGAAATTAAATAAATGATTTTCAAAAATAGAAAATGAATTTTTAAAATAAATAAAACAGAAAATCCCACAAACAAGTTTTTAGGGCTGGGGTTTGGGGAATAAAAATCAAAACCGGGTCAAGGGTATTGGGTTTCCGGGTCCTGCAAGAACCCTAACGGGTCTGTATGAATGTGGCCGGAAAATTCCCGCCGGTTTCTGGAATTTCCAGATTCCGGTTGCCGGGAAATTTTCCGGCGTGGCCCTTTTCCAGTCCAACACAGTCCCATCGAATCCGGCATCAACCATTTAGCACTACAACACTTACTGGGTTTGTTTACCATTCGAAAACGACATGAAATCGCCTGGAAAACACACAGGTCCGGTCGATTAACGCTCAAACACCGACGAACTCGCCGATTTTCCGACGAGCTGCCCAACATCAACCAAATGCAACCTCCAATAGCTAAAAACGAAGCCTACAATCTCAGGAAGTCATTCGTGTATTCACAATCATCAAATCATCAACAAGAAAAGCAGAGAATTCAATCAAAAATTCGATCCTTAAAACGAATTTGTACTACCTAATTAAGTGATCGTTTGCTACGTTTTTATATACGAATAAGTTCAGAATCATCCCAGAAATCTAATTCAAGCATCAAAATCAATCGAAAATCAACAGATAGTAAAGACCTAAATTGAATAAAACGAAGAACAACGTTTTTTTCTAAAAACTGAACCTCAGTTCATGATATTTGTATCAAAATAACGGCTGTGCTTTCGGCTTTGATTTGGGATTGAAATCGTTGTAAACGGATGCTTCCAGAGGAATCAATCGATCGAATTGGCTCAAGAACGAACCCTAAAACCCTAAATCCCCAATTCTGATTTTCCTATTTATTTTATTTTTTCTGAATTTTTAATAAAATAAAAATAAATAGATAAATCAGTAATCAGCTATTTATACGTACAGCAAATTATATCCCCAAAATTATTTAAGGGTGTTTTTATCCTTTAATTATAATAATAAGGCCCCAAAATAATAATTACGGGGAATAATTTTAAAAAACAAAAAAATACAAAATTAATGTCAAAATTCCCAAAAATTGTGAATAATTCAAAAATACAAAAATAAAGGGTATTTGAAGTACGAATAATTTTATAAAAATAAATACATCGATTTTGTGGGGTTTGTCGTCCCGGCGGGGTCCCGGTCCGTTGATTTTTGAAAAATAAAAACGATCCCTAAATTACCAGAAAATCTCGAAAACACAGAAAATACATTCAAACGCACATAAAATCAAATAAAACAGGTATCTTAATAAAGATGATAATAATACGCGTCCCGATTGCAAATAAGTTCTTATAATTACAATTTAAACATATTTTTAATCAATCGAAAAAAATTTCTGGCCCGCACAAAAACACAAATAGCAGTTATAACATCTCATATCATAGCAACAATTACTTTAAATTTATAAAACACATAATATTTATTTATTTAATATATAATATTCACATAATTTTCCCGGATATTACACCTTGACTCTTCTTCTTTCCTCCTTTTCTATCACTTTTCTTCTTTTCATCATCCTTGCTACTTTTTCCATCCTTATGAATCCCACTGCTTTGGTCAAGTGACTTGGATTTGAGCCAAAAGATTTTTGTTCATAATTCTCTTGCTCATTATCATCCTTGTCATCATCTTTGTCATTTATAGCAGCATCAGGTAGCATGCTCTTAGCATTGTAAATCTATCTTTCTAATATAGTGATTATTTCAAGATCATCATGTTTGATCTTCTTCACTTTCAATCTCGTCTCTATCACCATCTTCAACTTCTTATTATTCATGACAAAATGCCTAGGAATCAGAAAATGTCTACATTTCTTGGTAGTTGGGGATATGTAAGCCACTCCTTTGCTAGGTTTGAAATTGGCTTCAGGAAAGGCTCTTTCTTGTCATGCTTTAAGTTCCCTTAGCAATTGGGTGTCTTCTGGAGTCATAACCTTAACTTTATTGATGAGGATGTCCAGTTATGAGGCTCTCCCAGACTTGAGAAAGGCTAGAGAGACCTGCATACACCTAGCAACTTCAGTGTCCTTGATGTTGACTACAATTTTCTTTTCCCTCAACATGTCCCTGGTGACCAAAAGCACCCTCAAGAAATTGATGGATTTGTTAATAGCCCTCTTGTATGTATGGTGGTTGTGGTTTACTGAGACTCTCAGGCACTCTAGAGATACACCAAACTTCTTGTCAAAACAAGGACCTTCAGTTGCCATCTTGAGTCTCTCTTCCAGACCAACCTCCGCTTGAGTTAAATGTCTGAGATTGGCTTTCATTTTCCCCTTAGGCTTGTTATCAGGTTGAATGGGGTGTTGAGATATCTAAGCCCTTGCAATTTATGGAGTTTCTTGAAGAGGAACTTTCAGTGCACCCATGATAGTTCCCAATGACACACTTGTCTGTATTTGAAAATAGTTCTGGGAGTCTATCAATGACTTGGTGTCATTTTGATGGCTTTGAACTAGAGTTGTTACCTTATTGACTTGAGTAACAAGATTAGTGTTTGAAGCTTGAAGTCCAGCGACATGATGTGGAAGATTTTGGATTTGTGGAGTTGAGGAAGTAGAAGGTGTATTGGCAGAGACTCCACTACCAAAGCTTTCCTTCACAACTCTCTTTATTTCTTCCACCATAAAAGAAGATGGCTCATATTTAGCCTTATGAAGTTGATATAGCTTGGCTTTAATATCATTATTCTAAGATATTTGAATCTGCCGAACTGTGTATAGTACTAGAAAGACTTCCTCAACTGCTTGAAGTTGGTTTCTATTCCTGTGAGATTGAAGGGGGCCATCTTCACATATCATTTGTTGAACTTTTTTTTATCTCTATCTGAATTGGTAAGAGCTCATCAATTTTTAATTTCACCATCTCTTTTAGGCTTCCTTGATGACCATCCAGAGTATTCTCTAGTGCTTTTCTGATACCATGGAAAGCTTTGAGTCGGGCCTTGTAGACCTTGGTGATGGCAACATACATAACCTGAGGAGTAAACCTGAGGAGTAAGCACCTTGGCATTGCTACTTAAGATGGTGACATACTCTTCCTTAAACCTTTCCAAGGCTTCCTCCATGTCAGTGCTGAAAGTCTTGGACAACCATGCATCAACATTCCCATATTGTTGAGGTTCATCCACTATATTTTCCTGTTGATCTTCAACATATTCCTTGAAAGATATTTGAATAGCTTGATAATCCTGATTTGACATGTCAGATGTGAGCAATTGTTGAGCTATATTGGAGAGTCCTTCAAGTTGATCCATAAGCATATCATTCATTGATGTTGGTTGAGCTTTGGTGTCTTAAAGTCATTTGGCTAGAAGGCTTGGTGGTGGTTGTGTAGAGGTGGAGGGTCGGTAAGTGTTTAAGGTTGAAGTGGTTGCGGTGATTTGGTGTGTAGCACTTGTAACTGTAGTCACGGTTGAACTCACAGTTGGAACTGTGGTTGTGACATTATATTGTTCACTTTGAGAGTGAACCTCCATTTGAATTGGAGGGGAGTTAGCTAGGTTAATGTCATGTACCATAGCCTCAAACCCTTGTTCTTCTTGCAAAGAACTGGCACTTGAATGTGCTTGATTTTTTGCCTCCTCATTTGATGGATCATTAAAAATTAGACTCCTAGCATCAATTATCAAGACAATTTCAGCTAGGGTTTTGAGGGGAGTTGTCCCTTCTAGAGGAACCTCCAATTAAATTGGAGAGAATTTGAGTAGTTCCCCCTCAAAAGTACTACCCTCAAACCTTGAAGCCTGGGAAGGCTGTTATGCACATGAAGGTGCATTTGTTGTCATAGGGTCTTCAGTAAAAACTGATGAAACCCATATGTTTGTGATAGAGTCATCAAAGTCCAACTCAGCATTTCGCCTCTCACCATCCAATTATGGTTCTTGAATGGCGAACACAATTTCAAGAACTATGTCACTTGATTTTGGCAGGACTTGAGAAGTAGATTCAAGTCCTTCATTAAATGAAGAAGAAATTTGAGATATACTATTTATGATATTAGAAGTGAGTGTTAGCAACTTTCCCTACTTAGAAGAGGAAGTTTCAATAGATGTGCTCTCATGATGTGTGCCAGCCACTTGACTTCTTTCACCTTCTTGAGAGTGCTCAAGAAGAGGTACACACTCTAAACATGATGCACTTGGGAGAGTGCTTTGTTCACTAGTGACATCTTGTTGAGAAGATGCCACCAGAGTCTATTTTAATCCCTTATTTAATACTGCACCTTTTTGAAAAGATACAGAGGTGGTCAAATGAATGGTCAATTCTATCTTCTTCTTTGGTTTCTTGACCAGGTGACCCTCAACCTCACTTGGTTCCTCTCCACTCCCATTAATTATTATAAGGTTTATTTACTTTCTCTTTTTTTTACTAACTCTACCCTTTTCAGAGGATGAAGCAATTGGTTTACTAAAATCTATTGGTTGAGCAGAAATGGTTTCAACTATGGTAAGCTCCTGTGGGTATGCCTGTATTTTTACAGTTATAGGACTAGGAGCCATAACTGTACTAATAGATACAATGGTGCTTCTCATGTCAGGAATTGGGTAAGGATAAGCCCTAAATTTCACCAACATAAAGTTAGTGATATTAAGGCTTACCTCTACCTAATTTTTCCTGTTTAGTTATCTAAATAGAACTTTGGATACTGACTTAGGAGTGCCTTTTAGACTTGCATCAATACCTTCAGTGAGGTGAATGTCCTACACCTTATGATTTAAAGAAAAAATTATGAATCTAGGGAAGAAAAAATTTCTTACCTCTGCTTTCCAAAGGAATTCTTAGCCTGGTGCTCAGCTCCCCCAGAATGAGGCTTTCAACGTCAAGATGTCTGTCATAAGCCATTGAGAAGACTAGTTTTTTCACCACACTTGAGATGTTATCAAAATCAGTCTTCCTGTATGTGAAAGCATTTATGACAGTATAAAATATAAAAGACCATTCTCTCCTCAAGTGCTACTTGTTTAGCCTTGCAAGATCAACTTTATCTCCATAGTTGATGAAGTCCATGAAATCTGAAATTTCCTAAGAGGTGGGAGCAACAACCATATTTTGTGTGGAAATTTCTAGAGCATCATTCATTTCCTTAGCATTGAACTCCACATTCAAATCCTTGATTCTGTAGGATACTACCATTGATACATATTGAGTCTCATCTATGTTGGTATGTAGAACAATACTATTCTAGAAATTGTTCAACATATACAAATACAAAGTTGGACTGGCAAGTAAGAGCTCCTACAAGATAAGATTCATAAACAAACTTTACAAAACACTTGAAATTATCAGGTGCCTGTGTTGGGTCAACAAAACCCAAAAAGTTAGTTCCATCCTTGGGGATTACTGCTCTTATGATGTTGGTGTTGGATGCCATTTGTAAGCTTTAGAAAAATGAGTGGGTAAGTTTTTGAGAAGAAGAAAGCTTGTGGAGATGTGAAATCGAGAAAAAAAGGATGTAATTAGGCTAAAGTAGATCGCAAAAGATTAAAGAGGAGGTATGTCATGATGTTTGGGTATTTATAGTGTAGAGATGTTACTTCATGATAGGAGAATTAGAAATGATAAAAATTATATCGAGAAGTCACATGGAGCTTGTAGAGAATTTCTATCAAGATGCCATTTTGTGAACTCTTATCGAGAACTAGATAGTGACATATCGATATGTAATACAAATCATCAATGTGAATGTTGCTTCATCAAAAGGTTTAGTGAACATATCAGCCAACCATTTTTATGTTGGAACATAGATGAGCTCAATGGCACCATTTGCAACATGTTCTCTAATGAAATGGTACCTTAAATCAATGTGCTTTTTTCTAGATTGATTAACAGGATTAGTAACAATAGATATTGCACTAGTGTTATCACACATGATAGGAAATTTCTATAACACTAGTCCATAATCCATTAGTTGGTTTCTAATCCAAAGCACTTGAGCATAAAAACTTCCAGCAACTATGCATTCACCTTCAGCTGTGGAAGTTGACACATACTATTGTTTCTTACTATATTGGGAAATAAGTCTTTGACCAAGAAATTGATAGCTTCCACTAGTGCTCTTTCTGGTTAACCCTGCATCCAATAAAATCTACATATGTATATCCAACAACTTCTAATCCAGTTTCCTTAGGATATCACAATCCCAAGTTTAGAGTACCCTTCAAACCAGTGCTACTTCTTGAATGACAATAGTACCACAAATCAAATTACCATATCCCATTATGAATCCTTTGTTGTTGTCTCCGAAGGTCACCTAAGGGTCAACCATCTCCTTAAACCATGATAGCAGGGCTTTATCATCTGTCACATGTCTGGAACAATCATTGTCAATGATCCATATAACTTTATTCTTCTTCCATCCAAATAATGAGTTTTAAGTTTTTTAGCTACACAATCAGTGTTGGGCACATTCTTCTTCTTTGCAGAGTTAGAAGGAATAGAGCTTGAGTTATAAAAAGAAACAGTTCTCTTAGGTTGATTAGCATTCTTATTTTTTACCTCAGTCCAAGATTGATTTCTTTTAGATATTTTCTTAATTTATGAAAACTAGTTATGACCTTCATGTTACAGGGAATGCAATCAAACTTGTCATAAAAAGAATAAGATCATCAGTTTGTGCTTCATTCTACTTGCATGCCCCATACTTTAGCTCACTAACAGTCTTTTTACAAAGATGAGTTAGATGATTTTTGAGCCGCATTTTTGACATTGTATTCTAGGGGCATCTGCAACATAAACATAATTGTTAATTTTTTAACTCTAATCTTTCCATTCTTGTTTTTCTTTTTCTTCTTTGTGCTTTTACTCCTTACTTCAGTTTCAGGAGTCTTGAGGACATGACTAGTCTCAGGTTTCTTTTCACTTTCAGTTTTGATAGTAGATTTAGAACTTTTCTTGTTTTCATCCTTATCTGCAATTTTTTGCTTGACGATAAGCTCTTCTTCACTGAAATTCACCTAACAGGCTTTAAAAAAGGGTGTATTCAATTTTTGAAGCACAACAAGAACTTCCTTGTTCGCACTTTCTTTGCCTTTTTTCAATTTGAGATGAACTACTCTCATAGTCTAACCCAATGGCCACATTAGCACAAAGTTTTTTTCTTTTCATGATATTGGCTAACTAATTCAAAAGCATTTTTAAATGACTTAAGTTTAAGTTTATTTATCTTAATCTTTTCTTTTAGTACAACCTCTATCTCCTCTGCACATTTCAGCTTATTATTTAAATATTCATTTTCTTTCCTAACAGACTCTAGGCTCACAAGAGTGAGTAAGAACTTTTGGTTGACCTCCTCAGTATCATAGAACTTGTCATACAACTGCAATTCATTTATTAGTTTGTTGAACCTCTCAAACACTTCAGTAATGCCTTTTTTTGTTTTAGCCATAAAACCCTCATATTGCGAGATCAAAATTCTTCTTTTGTTTGACCTAACTTCCTCAGTAACTTGACACAAGATCTCTATCTTTTCCCAAATTTGCTTGGCTAACTCATAGTTGATAATGTTGTTGTACACAACATAATCAAGAGACTCAATCAAAATGAGTTGCAAGCCATTTTCAAGTGAAACTTTCTCTTTCTCTGGTTCTATGTATATAGATGGATCTTTTGGAACATAATGACCAGGAATAACAACATCATCTTGTGTTGCTTCAGGTACCCTCACCATAGGAATGAAGGGTCCATGCTTGAGAATCTCAAGGTACAGTGGATGAGCCATCTTGATGAACAACATCATCTTCTTCTTCCACAGAGTGTAGTTTTCTTTGTCAAAAACAGGGATCTTGATACTGCTACACTTTTGTGCACTCATACTTCCAAGATCTCATCTATTTGCTTTCAAATTTTGCTCTGATACCACTTGTTAGATATGAAATGCACACAAAGGGGGAGGGTGAATTTGTGTTTCTTGATTTTTCTTACTTTATTTTTTTGAGTGTTTTCAAGAAATCAAGTTATGTGTTTGGCTTATGCTGGAACTTAACAGTTAAGATTTTTTGTTGTGAGAAATAACTAACTGTAAAAGATAGAGAAACAATTTATAAAAACTCACTTAATTTTTATTCAAAAATCAAATAGGTTATGCTACAAATCCAAGTTCTTGAATATCAAAGAACTTAGCTGCTTTCTTGAGAGAATACAAGAGAATCAAGACTATTGTGTTCCTTGAACTAAGGACCCGTGACATGTTTTATAGATCAACATGCACAGTTGAAAAAATTTACACTAGAATAGACTAACATATTTTCTAAAGTTCTTTTATCCATTTTTATTTTAACTGTTGCAAATCTGCATACAATCTTCCAGGTCCGCTACACTCCTTTTTCCAGTTCATCTTGGCCCTTAATCTTGCACTCTTCAAGCTGCATTTGTAGACTTTCAATTTTAATGCTAAAAAGCTTTATTGACAGATTTTTGAATCTTCAGGATAGATGCATTCTTTAATTGAAGCTATTATTGAGATCTTCAAGATGTATAAAGATGTCTGTATCGCGGTGTAGAATGATATATCGATATCTCCACTCCTTTACATGTATAAATGACTTATCGATATCTCCACTTCTATACATGTGTAGATGACTTGTCGATATCTCTACTTCTCTACATGTGTAAATGTCTCATTGACATTTCCACTTCTCTACATGCCAAACTGAATTGTCGATATCTCCATTTTTCTATAGGCCAAATTGACTTCTCTACAAGTTAAGTGAATTCTCTACAAGTAAAGTGACTTCTCTACAAGTAAAGTGACTTCTCTACAAGTAAAACTGACTTCTCGATATACTTCTAGATATTCATTGATCTGTGACTTCTTGATATTTTACTAAGAACATTTTTCAATCTACAATATTATTCTTCACCAAGCTGTTTATCTTCATTCTGAGGAATGATCAGGCTTGATATTCTTCTAGAGATTTATTCATAGTTTTTTGGTTGTTTACTGAAGAATACTGCAGTCTAGCCTTCTTCAATATTATTACAGAATCAAGAAATATCATTACAGATTACATAAAAAATTACATGTCAACTAAATTTTAGGATTGTCAGTATGACTTAGTCTTGTTATGTTAAGGCATGTCTTGCACAACATTGTACGCATATTATAATTCTATCTTCTTTTAAAGTTAACAACTTTTATTGATCTTAATGGATATTATCAGAGTTCGGTTGGATAAATTAAGTGATTATGAGTTTATCCTCTAAAATCTGATCGTCTGTGGTCCTGGATTCGATCCTCGCTCGCTCCGAGAATTTTTCATAACATATGAGTATTTGTGAGTTTATAAGTCATATTTTTAAAAAAATGGATATTATCGAAAGGAATGATAGAGAAATTCATTTGATGTTGTTGTTCTAGTTCTGACACCTGCTTCAGGATCTCCAATTCTTAAGTCAGGTGTATGTGATTTAGTCCACTTCCTTGCAGATGGAAGTTGATCTCTAGAACTGGATCCTCCCGCATGATCCATGTTGTCTCCATCAGCATTTTCTGATGCTCCTCCTGAAGTTATGCTCTCTAAGATTTCAGAATTTGAGTTGGATCCTTCAGGAATTGAAGAATCAAAGTTTCCAGAATTATCAGAATTTGGCTCATCAGAACTTGACGAATCAGAACTTAAAGAGCCTGTGACTGGTTCTGATGCTTCTTGAGAATTCTGAGATGTGGTATGATCATCAGCTTCCTCCCCCTGAACAGGTGCATTTTCCCTTGGAGCAATTACCACAGTTTCAATGACACCAGGATTTAACCCGTTAGAACTTACAGGATCAGGATTTAGGTCATCAGAATTTACAGAATCAGAATTTACATCTTCATTTTCAAATCTCAGCTGATCATAATCATTGAAATCTTCAAGTCCAGTAATCTTTTTATCATCAAAAGATACATTGATAGATTCCATGACAACCCGTGTTCTTAAATTGTAGACTCTGAAGGCTTTTGTGGAAAGTGGATATCCAACAAAAATTCCTTCATCGGCTTTTAGATCAAATTTTGACAGTTGTTCAGGATGAGTCTTAAGAACAAAACACATGCATCCAAATACATGAAAGTATTTCCGATGTGGCTTCTTTTTCTTCACCATCTCATATGGTGTTTTTCCATGCTTGTTGATCAGAGTTGAGTTTTGTGTAAAACAAGCAGTCTGCACAGCTTCAGCCCAAAAATAGGTTGGTAGCTTTGCTTCATCAAGCATAGTTCTTGCAGCTTCAATAAGAGTCCTGTTCTTTCTTTCTACAACTCCATTCTGCTGTTGAGTTCCAGGTACAGAAAATTCCTACTTAATTCTATGCTCTTTGCAGAACTCTTCCATGATTGAATTCTTGAACTCAGTGCCATTATCACTTCTTATTATTTTACCAGAATCTTTGACCAACTTATCCAGCTGTCTGACATGATCAGTTAGAGTAGATGTAGTTTCATTCTTCTTTTGCAAGAAATACACCCATGTGTATCTTGTGAACTCATCCACTATAACCATATCATATTTCTTCTTTGCAATAGACATGACATTGACTGGACCAAATAGATCAACATGTAGTAAGTGATAAGGCTCAAGAATTGAGGATTCAGTTTTACTCTTGAATGAAGATTTTCTTTGTTTTGCCTTTTGACGTGAATCACAAAGGCGATCAGGAGCAAATATTGATTTTGGAAGTCCTCTCACAAGATCTTTCTTTACTAGCTCATTTATGTTGCTGAAATTTAAATGAGAGAGTCTCTTGTGTCAATTCCAGCTTTCTTCAATTGATGCTCTGCATAACAGACAGATTGCAGAACCATCAGAGTTTGTTGAAAGTCTGGATTCATAAATGTTACCATGTCTGTAACCTTTCAGAACCACTTTGCCTATAGAATTACTTACAACTTCACAATGTTCATCAAAGAAATCTACATGATAACCTCTGTCACAGATTTAACTCACACTTAGCAGATTGTGTTTTAGTCCTGAGACAAGAGCTACTGATTCAATTATGACATTCTCAAGAATGATATTGCCATATCCCAGAGTTTTTCCCATGTTGCCATCTCCATAAGAAACTCCTGGGCAATCTTTCTCCACAAAGTCTGATAGCAGGGCTTTATTTCCAGTCATATTTCCTGAACATCCACTGTCCAGAACTAGGATGTTTTTCCTGTTGCCCTGCAATCACAAAGACCACTAATATTTAGTTTTAAGGACCCAGACTTGCTTGGATCCTTTGGCCTTTTTAAGTTTGTTAGCATGTACAGCGAATTTAATTTCAGAGTTTATGCTAACATGCCGTTTATCAGACTTTATATCAGACTTTGCATCAGACTTTACACTAGAAGGAATTACACTAACTTTCTTTAAAGAAGGTTTTATTTGATAATAATCATAGTACAAACTATGATATTCCTTACAAGTATAAATGGAATGCCATAAACTACCACAATGAAAATAATGATTTTGTGGTTTAAACCTAACAGACTGACTCTTAACTCCTGATTTAGGAGGTAAAGAGTTTATATCTTTATTTTTCCTGCAAAACGAAACAAGATGGTTAGAGTTTCCACACTTATAGCATTTCTTTCTAGGAGCATTAGGAATAGGCATATAATTATTACTTTTATTCACACCTTCCTTTCCATTCCTATTGTTCCTAGCTTTTCTTACCTTGTTCACATTTCTGCTCTCTTTCAGCTTATACTTAAGCGACTTCTTTGTCATCAAACCTATGTTTACTGAAGCTGGTTTGTCCTGTTTTAATTTGTCTGGAGTTGACTTTTCTTTGACTTATGTCTTAGAATCTTTCATCTTTTCAGAATCAGATATAACAGCTTTTGCTACAAACTTAACAAGATTAACTTTAGGCTTTTCAGCTTTCTTGGTAAAGTTTGGTTTAGATGACACAGTTTCCTCTTCTTCTTTATCATCTAGATAACCTAAGCCCTCTTTCCAGTTTCCACTACTTAGTATATTCTGAGTTATTCTGCCAGAGTTAGTCCAAGTTTTGATTATCTCCCTTTCCTTTTCTAGTTCAGATTTAAGAGATTCATTCAGTTTTAGCAATTCATTCTTAACATACACAGAATCATCTCTTTCTTTCTGAGTTTGATGAAGAAAAACTAACTCATTTTTTAAGTAGTCATTTCTGTTTCTAAAAGCAAGATTTTCATATGTTAATCTTTCATTTGTTAAAGTCTGATCTCTAAAACTAATGAACATGGTTTTAAGATATAATCTTAGCTCAGAAATAGCATCAGTATGAAAAGCAAGAGTTGTTTGAGGTACCTTCAATTTAGCAGTTTCAGAACTGCTATCATCATTTGCCATCAAGGCATAGTTCACCTCTTCTTCAGAATCTGAAGTGTCTGCCCAATTTTTCTTCTTTGTGACAAGTGCCTTGCCTTTATCACCTTTTCCTTTCTTGCAATCAAGAGATATATGGCCTCTTTTACCACAATTGTAGCATTTAACATTTGAGTTGTCTCCTCTGTCAGACTTTCCTCCTTTGCCTTCAGACTTTCTGAACCCTTTCTTTTCAGAATTTCCACCTTTCCTGGAAAACTTCTTGCCCTTTCTGAATTTCTTGTAGGTTATCTTTGTGATACCCTTCACCATAAGAGCACACAGTTGCATCATCTCTGCATCAACATCCACTTCAGATAAATTTTCAGATTCTGAATCATCATCATCAGAATATGATGACTCTGAATCAAACTGTATGATGAGAGCCTTTCCTTTGCCCCTCTTTGAGACAACCACTTTAGGAGATTCCTCCTCAGCTTTAAGTGCAACTGTCTTTCACTTTCTTCCATGCCTTTTGCTCCTTTGATCCATCTCAAGTTCATGTGTCTTGAGCATACCATGAATTTCATCAAGAGTAGTTTCAGCAAGGTCATAGTTGTCTCTTATGGTAGTAGACTTGACTCATCAGCTTTTGAGTCAAAGTGCTCATACTCCTGTGTGAGTATTGTCTTCCTGTTCTTTTTGATGGCTTCAGTTCCCTGGCATCTTGTCTCCAAAGCATCCCATATCTCCTTTGCAGTCTTGCATCCAATTACCCTGTTTGACATGACATTGTCAATTGCACTATGCAGCAAATGCCTTACCCTTGCATCCTTGGCAATAGATGAGATGTCTTCAGGTATATAATCACCTTTCTCCTTTGGTATGACCTTTGCTGGTTGATCAACAACTACAACAGAAAGCTTGTTAGGCTTATATGGTCCTTCATTAATTCTATCAAGGTATTCTGGATCTGTGGCTTCGAGAAACATAGCCATCTTTACCTTCCATATAGGATACTCAGATGCTCTCAGTATGGGAACCCTAATGGTTTCATATCGACTGTGAGTTTGATTGTTTTGAGTAACTTGAGTTTTGGTGGGCTTGGGTGGAGTTTGTGTTTCTTCAGACATGATTGTAAACCGGATCTTACTGTTTGTATATCAACAGTGTAGCTCTGATACCACTTGTTAGGTCACACAACACTATAGAAGGGGGTTGAATATAGTGTTTATACAATCAAATCGATTTAGAACACAAATATATTCAATATAATAAACTTTGTTACAATAGAATAGTTGTTCTCTCTCAGTGATGAACACTATCACTAAGAGCTGCTAGGGTTACAATGAATAATATTCTCTCGTGAATGATAACACATCTAGTGTAAACCCTAAGCTGTGTTTATATAGTCCACGGTTACAAGATATCTTCTAATTGATATGGAATATAATTCTTTCTCCTAAAATATATCAATCAGATATTATCTTCTACAAGTCTTCTAGCTGTCCAAATCTAAAACATATCTTCTAGTGTTTTAGTCCAGATCCTCTCCTGTAAATCAGCTGCATTCCTTATCTGAAGTACTCGTACTTAAGTCCTGATATAAATCCTGACGATCTTAAGTTCTGATATAAGTTCTGACTTCAGTAAGTTCTGATTTCCAGTAAGTCCTGATTATTCATGATATTAAGTGCTGAAACTAAACACATTAGATTAAACATGACATCACAAATATATCTAACAGAAAGGTAAATAATTGTAGTAACTTTTTCTACATCCTGCCATTTTCCCCTTTTCAGTACATGTATAATTTATTTATTTGAGATGCATATATAATTGTTTCTACTTAATTATTAATTATTACATATTTGGATGAAGCTGTGGAGGCCGATGAACAGAATGTTTGATCACTTCTATTTCATAGAGTGATTTTTGTTTGGTATTGTCAACTCTTAAAATTATAAATATGTTTTTAATCAATAAAATTTTAAAATTGTTCTGTTGTATGCACTTACTGTTCTTTACACTATATTTTTAGGTAGTACACTGAGATGAACAGAAGATAGTGACATCAAAAGTGGATCATTTTAGTTTTTAGCAGTCCAAATTTAATCTTGTGCAAGTGATTAAGAACTTGTTTATTTTTAATCTTTTGTACTTCTTTCCAGATTAAGTATTTTATGAATAAATATTATGTAATGTTATCACTTCCTTTTTTAGTATTTTTCTTTTGCTAGCTACTTGAAAAAATATTAATATGGTGTATTTTAGTGGTTTAAAACTGAAACCGCCCAAACCAAACCGTTATAGTTTGGGTGGTTTAATTTTATCTTAAACGGTTACGGTTACGGTAATGATTACGTAAAATGTATAACTGATAAATTTAGTTTGGATGGTTATGATCTCCAAACCCGACCATTTCACCCGATACTCACCCCTAGTTATTGCTAGCTAATGAAAAATTAAAAAAAAATAGATTAATGTTTATCGAAGTAGTATAAATAAAAATAATACTATATATTAGTTGATCACAAACTATCAATTTAGGATAAACATAATATGATTATGACTTATATTCAGTCTAAACCTAAATTGTAATACATGTGATTGGCTTATATCCGAATAAAACGGTGCCCTGGAAATGAAAAAAAATATTTTGATCCCAAACGAGCACAAGAGTTTTCGATTCTACCTCATTTTACATTATTGCCAATAATTACTAATTAAAAAGTATAACGAGACAAATAATATTATAAAAAAATAATTAATATATATTTAATCGTAAAAAGTCAAGTGCAATTAAAATTATTAAGATGATTGAATATAAAATTATAATAAGTAAAACTACGGAAAATAAAATAATGGAGTTACATAAATAATATAAACCAACATTTTATTTACTCAAAAAGTTAAAATAATAAAAAAATATATGATAAAAAGATATGATGTGATTTATCTAATAAGATTTTTAAAATGAACTCAATGATTTATACAACATAATGGTAGTGAAGTGTAGTTCCTTAAGAGGAGAATAGGGGTTTGATTCTTGGTGATTACACAAGTTTTTCTTAATTTTAGCTTAAATTATATAAGGGTGGCATTTGTGTAATTTTTTAAAATAAAAGAGCAAATTCATAACTATACAAATTAAAATGGCTCATTTAACCTTTATTTGTCATTTAATATATAGAAGGAGATTAACCTGCTTGAATTTATCTATTTAAACTACTTTGATTCATTATACCTATAAAAATTTTTGTGAGAATATTCCTCGTACTCACAAAAAATGATTATAAGAATATACATTAGAGTCCATAAATATTTGGAGCCATGTGACAACTTCTTACTCTAAGCTAATTGGTTTTTGAGCCCTTACAGTTGTGGTATTTGAGTTAAGTTACTATTTATGACTCTGGGCTCATTGATTTATTCTCTTGTTAGACTTGTTGTATTTGGGCTAAGATACAATATAGCATATTGCTACTCATGTAGGTTAAGGCACCATATATACTAGTGTCAGTATATAAATGAAATAAGTCGGAATAAAAGGTCGATTCAGCTCGATCATACCATGCCCAACCTTATAGTTTAGAAGAAACTCGACCAACCCGGCTTGACTTTTTAAAAAAGTCTGATCTGATCATTTTTAAAAAAAATAGATTTTTAAGTCTGGAAATATCCCCCTATTGACATTTATATACTCTATTTAGTAATAACAGTGCAAATCAAGTGAAAAAATCTGGCTCAAATTTACATATCTCATTTTTCTATCAAAAACATATATTATTATACAAGTTTGAATTTCAATACTCTTTATTTGAATATTAAAAGATTAAAAGTTCTAATGAACTGAAGTAACATTATTGTTGTGCAAGACATGCCTTTACATAACACGGCTACGTCACTTTGACAATCTCAAGATTTAGTTGTCTTGTAATTCTATGTATTATGTAATGATATTTCTTGAGTCTATAAAACGGTTAAGTAGACTAGGCTGGAGTACTTTTCATTAAACAACCAACAAGTTAGGAATAAGTTCCTGGAAGAAGATCAAGCCTGACCATGCCTCAGAATGAAGATAAAACTGATTGGTGAAGAATAATGTTGTAGATTGAAAAATATTCTAATTCAAGTGTCAAGAAGTAACAGATCATATAATGTCAAGAAGTCTATCAAGAAGTCATATAAGCTTATAGAATAGTCAGTCTACCTGTAGAAAAGGCATTATACTTGTAGAGATGTCACTCTACTTGTAGAGAAATCAAAACTATATATAGAGAAGTGGAGATATCGAAAAGTCAAAAGCATATGGAGAGAAGTACCGATCAAAAGCATATGTAGAGAAGTGGAGATATCGACAAGTCAAAACTGCATGTAGAGAAGTGGAGACATGAAAAGTCAAAACAGCATGGAGAGAATTGGAGATATCGACAAGTCAAACTGCATATAGAGAACTGGAGATATCGACAAGTCTAACTGCATATCGGGACCTGGAGATATCGACAAGTCAAACTGTATATAGAGAACTGGAGATATCGACAAGTCAAAACATTTGTAGAGAAGTGGAGATTTCGATAAGTCATTCTACATGTCAATATGAGACATCTTTATACAGTAATGCATATCTCGATAACAACTCAAATTACAGGATGCAACCAACTTGAATATTCAAGATTATCAGTCAACAAACCATTTTATCACTAAAATGGAAAGTTTACAAATGCAGCTTGATGAGTGCAAAATCAAGGGCCAATATGGACTAGACAAAAAAAGGTCACAAACCTAGAAGATTATATGTAGATTTGCTGCACTTAAAATGGATATAGACAAAAGGACTTAAGCAAATCTGTTAGTCTATTTTAGTGCAAATCACTAAACTATGCATGTTGATCTATAAAATATATCACATGTTCTTAGATTTGAATTAACAAAAACAGATCTAGAAATCTTGTATTCTCTCAAGAGAAGTAGCCGAGTTCTTATTATTCAAGAACCTAAATTTGTAGAACAACTAATTTGATTTTAATAGAAATGAAATTAGTTTTGACAATTGTGTTTCTGTCTTTACATGTATTTGATTATCACTATAAATATTTAGTCTGACAAGTTAAAGTAGCCAAACATTCTTAACTTGATTATCTTGAAAGCAATCAAATATTGTTTTTAAGTAAGCAAAGTTAAGAAAATACATTCACCCCCCCCTTCTGTGTGCATTTTATTCCTAACAAGTGGTATCAAAGTAAAATATGAAAGTAAATAAATCAGATCTTGGGAGTATAAGTTCACAAAAACTTAGAAGTATCAAGATCCATATCTTTGACAAAGTAAATAACACTCTATGGAAGAAGAAGATGACATTGTTCATCAGGATGGCTCATCCACTATATCTGAAAATTCTTAAGCATGGACCCTTCACTCCTATGATAAGGGTACCTGAAGCAACTGAAGGTGATGTAGTCATTCCTGGTTACTATGCTCCTAAAGATCCATCTACATGCACTGAACCAGAAAAGGAAAAAGTCTCACTTGACAGTAGCTTGTGACTCACTCTAACTGAATCTCTTGATAATGTCATATATAAAAACATTATCAACTCTGAGTCATCCAAGCAAATTTGGGAGAAGATAGAGATCATGTGTGAAGGTACTGAGGAAGTGAGGTCAAACCAGAGAAAAATTCCGATCTCACAATATGAGGGTTTCATGGCTAAACCTAAAGAAGGTATTTTCGAGGTTTTTGAAAGGTTCAATAAATTGATAAATGACTTGTAGCCGCATGACAAGTTCTGTAAAGCTGAGGAGGTCGTCCTAAAATTCTTGCTCACTCTTCCTGATAATTTGGAACAAAAGATCTCTGCAATAAGAGAACGTAGAGATCTAGGGAGAATAAATTTGGAGGTTTTATATGGAATTCTAAAAATCTATGAGCTAAAGATGATGTAGAGAAAATAATTAAGGTTGAGTCGAGGACATGTTATGGATGTGTCAAGTGCCTTGATAGCTAATGATCAGAAGACAATTGACAATGAGACTGAATCTCAGACTCAAGTTATACAACCTGTTGAGCATAATAACAAGGAACCTAAAAAATAAGTCATTCTGGAGTTGGAAGAGGATGAGTATTACTGTAACATCCAGGAAATATCGTGTAATTATTTGTATCAATATATGATTATTATGTGAATATTATATGAATTTTTGGTGAATTATCTGATGATTGATAATAATATTTGGATGTTTGTATATAGTAAAATGCGAGTATGTTAATTTTAATATGTCCAGAATAAAATATAAATAATTAAGGTATTTTTCTGGTAATTTATGGAGTGTTATTTGATTTTTTTAATGATTTATGAATTTATTAATTATTTTCTGAATAATTATAAAAAAAATTATTTTATAAAGCCGAAAATAATCCCACTTCAACCGTTTTTACGTTTTTACAACCCGAAACTCTTCCGAAAACTCCTTCCAAACCTAATCTGATAATTCTGAACATTTTTCATGTTTTGACTTTTTTGATCCGGGGTACGGTTTGACCTGTACGAGTCCCGGTGTGAAAATTTCAATACGCTAATCATTTTATGGATCGATAAAAAATCCTTATTCTCAAAAGGCGAGATATTATTATCTTATTTTCATATAAAGTGTTTTATAGGAAGCTCTGTTTTGATAATTATCCAAATCTGGTATTAAAATTGTATCATCTTTTTAGTTACTTAGCGGCTAAGTAACCTATTTTCGGATCCGATATGTAATTGTAATTATTGAATTATTAAATAAATAAAGTATGTGATGGTTCTGTTAGTTATGCGGTGCTGTATTATTAATTATGTGTGATTGGTTGGGTATGGAGATTAATTGTATAATTAATTATCGAGCTGTATGAATTTAATTTCTTTTTAAAGTGATTTTTATTGAATATGTATTCTTATAAATTATAAAATTATTTCTAAAATTATTTTTGTTGTTCTATAATTTTATTTATTATTTTTAGGGGTTTATAAAATTTAGAAATCAATATTTTATCAATTAATTAACCTAAAATGATTTTCTGATTTCATTAAATTGTAAAATCAGTATTTAATTCCAGAATGCTTCAAAAATCATGAAAATTTTATTTTATTAACTTTTGAATATTTCGAGAATTTTAAAATTATTTCGGAAATTTTTCGGCTTTTATTTAACCGCCCGTCTGTTCGTTAATTTGCAAAACACAGGTCCGTTGTGTTACATCAAAATGATTCAAAAATCATGAGAATTTTATATTAATAGTTTTATATTAACCTGAGATTTTAAAAATTATATTCGTGAATTTTCGAGCTATCCTTACTCGTGAGTTATTCGTTAAAACGCAAAATATCGGTGTTGAATTTGGATAATTAAAATGAAATCTATCTTTTCCTCTCCCAATTCAACCCTTTTCTTTTTCTTTTTCCAATCGACCTCCAATCTCTCTCTTACAGTTCTCTCATCTCTCACTCTCTTATATTTTCTTTTAAACTTTCCTGCTCAACCTCTCACCAATCTCTTCTCTTGCCCATATATCTTCTTTCCCTTCCCTTATTGTTTCTCTCTCGCCTGATTCATGGTAAGTTCTGCTACCGGGTTTATTTTCCGGCCACTTGTTGCCGCCGGTCCTCCGGCAAGGTGATAGTGGCGGGCGAGTGACGTTGGTTGTCTGTGTTGCTGTCTGTGGTGTATACGTGTGTGTGTATGTGTGCTCGTCTCTGTGTGTGTATGTGTTTTCAATTGAGTGTGTATGTATCTGTGTGGGTGGTACTGCTGTGTGTGTTGTGGCGGTTAAGTATTGCCGCCCTGTTTCCTCTGTTTTCCGGTGTCAACCTGTTTCTGCTATTTGGTGTTGTGCACGCGCGTTCGTGTACTGCTGGGAATTGAATCTTTATTATTTTTATTTTCTTTTGCAGGGAATAAATTGAGTAATTTCGTGAAATTAAATAAATTTTGTGCAAGGAAATATTAATTTAATCGGTAAAGACTCGCATTGGAAACCCGATTATACGGGTACCACGAATTTTTGCCGCCATCGGCGATGAGCCTTGACGAACCGATGGTGGATGATGTTGATTTTAATCTGAGTCCTATATCATACATAAATAAAGTTAGTTGTAAAAGTAACTTCGAAATAAAAAAATAAAATATTGTTGTTATAAATTGTACCGATGATTGGAATTGCGAATTATGGATGATTGTGATTGTTGTTGATTATGATTGACGTCGAATTGATTCGACGGGTAGGCCGATAAACAAAGGAGACGATGCCCGATTTTCGGGAAAATTAATTCCGAAAATACGGGGACGTATCCTATAATTATCGGAGAGGTCGAACGAAGATATATAATCATATTATACAGAACCTAATTATATGTTGTGACATGATATTTTATAAATAATCAATTAACTTACTATTTTCAAACCAACGAGTATACGTACTTTCCGAAAACGAACACCGAACCAAGTTTCAAAGATGTGGACCATAATTGCTATGTGTATTTCAATAATACATATAAATACGAGTCGGGTTATGCAATCGTATGGGTAGAAGTAATAATGATACTATGTTAAGCTTAAACGATTATCTAAATTATAGTATCTCAACCCTGTAGGTCCTAGTCGGAAGACCCGAGGATTGACATCGGATTAAGAACGATCTAGTGGTTAGTTGTCAAGCTAGCAAGATTCTAATCGAAGGATATTAAGGGATAGAATTGTGTCCAGGATAGGCTAGTGGTTTGACGATAAAGCCGAACGTTCAGGTCGGACCGAAGTCAACCTATTACAGTGATTATAGCTTATCAAGGCAAGTATTCCTAACCTTTCTCCTAAAATACTGCAAATATTTATTCGCTCCTATTCTAAGTTCAGAATAGTTAACTGTTTTATATTTCGCTGCAATTACTCTTATTATTCCAGTTCTTTTCATTATTGTTCCTATAATTCGATTGCTCTCTTGAGTAAATACCCATTCGTTCGGATTATTTGCGAACCCTGATTCGAGATGTTTTGAAATCAAAATGATTTGATATCAAAATACTCTATGGGCTGGACGGTTATTATGAGGACTAGTGATGAGCTGGATCCTATGGGTCAGGGATAGACTGGACCCTTGGGCCATAGTTGCCTGGGTACCCCATATGTTGGTTGGGTCTATGCAGTTGGGTATAGATCCGCACTTTCTCCTGACTGATCAGCAGGGTATAGTGCATATGTTGGTTTCTAGTGTCCAGTCTAATTTATTGTTGATCCCCATTAATGGCATTCCTTTCCGAGTAGTTCATAATTACAAACTCACACAAAGATTTAATTCAAAAGGATGAAATATTGATACGATTACTGTCCTTTTACAGAAAAATGTGATTTATGATTAAAGGCCAATGAGGGTCAATGTTTTAGTCGCTCAACTATTTAAATATGTAAAGATGTTTTTAAAGTCATTCAACAATCGTTTCCAGGAGTTTTCTGATCTGATACCTGTAAACCATTTATGATACTTTCTGGGCATTTTTGGCTCACTCTTGCTTTGTGAACTCTTATTTCTTCAGTATCAAATGAGGGCAAAGTAAATAGCTTTTAATAGACAACAAAAGTGGTGAGATTCCAGCTGAAGAAATTTGGAGATGTTGGAGTGATCAATACAAGGAAATTAGTAATGAGGTAATGAAATTGTATTTAAACAATGTAAATTTTAGAAGGTTCGATTCTTGTTTCATACTATAACCTGTAAGTGATCCTGAATATGAGGGGTTATCTGTATATTTATTTTAATATACAGGTTTTTATTATTATTTAAAGTTGTGTAATGACACCCAATCCTGACCCCGGATTTGGGGGTGTCACAATTACACCCTTGATGAGTTGGATAAAATGGACCAGTCTATGGCCTATATGGCAAGGAAGTTTTCAAACATAAGAGTTAAAAAGCCCATGTATTTCAGGGGTAAAGCTCAAACATCCTACAACAACAACTGGAAGGAAAAAACTCAGACAAGTGTAGCTGGTAAAGGTGGCTATAAATCAGGATCTGTGGACAGATCTAAGATTATATGCTATAACTGTGATGAGCTTGGCCACTTTGCCATAGAATACAGAAAACTAAAGAAGGTGAAGAAAGATAAGGCATACTCGAAGTTTGAGGCAAAGTATGAAGCACTTTTGAAGAAGCAACAAGGAAAAGCTTATATTACTGAGGGAAAGAGTTGGGATGATACAGATGATGAAGATGATAGTGAAGAATATAGAAACTATGCTCTCATGGCCTTGAAAGAAGGAGAATCATCTACATCAAAGTCTGAGGTACCTATCCTAACCACCCTTGATTTGAATGCCTCACAATATAAGGAAACTGTTGAAAAGATGAGTATGGAAATGTTTCACATTCACACAAAACTGGTGGCTGTAACTGAGGAAATGAATAGACTATCAAAAGTGAATGAGAAATTGGAAATTGAGAAACAAGAACTAGAGCTGCAGCTTATGAGCCTAAAGTCAGTTAGGCAAGAAATTGAATATCTTAAAAATAAGCTGAAATGTGTAGAGGAGATAGAAGTTGTACTGAGAGATAAAATTGAGAGAAATAAACTTTAGCTTAAGTCATTTAAAAATGCTTTTAAACTAGTTGGCAAATATTATGAAATGAACAGACCATGTGCTAACATAACAATTGAGATGGACTATAAGGCTGGTTCATCTCAAAAGAAAAATCAAATTGATAAGGGCAAAGAAATTGTGAACAAGGAAGTTCTTGTTGTGCTTCAATAGGTGAATGCATCCTTGTTCAAAGCCTGTGAGGTGAATTTCAGTGAAGAGGAGCTCATTCAAACAAGAAATTGCAGATGAAGATGAAGAAAAGAAAAATGTCAAATCAACTGTCAACACTGAAAGTGAGAAAAAGCCCGAGACTAGTCCAGTCCTCAAGACACCTAAAACAGAAGCGAAGAATGAAAGCACATAAAAGAAGAAGAAGAACATGAATGGAAAGATAGGAGTCAATAAAAACAACAATTATGCTTATATTGCAGATGCCCCTAGAAAGCAGTGTTAAAGTTGTGGCTCAACAAATCACCTAACTTATCTTTCTGAGAAGATTATTAGTGAGCCAAAGTATGGGGCATGCAAGTACAATGAAGCTCAAACAGATGACCCTTATTCTTTTTATGACAAGTTTAATTTCATTTCATGCAACATGAAGGTTATGACTAGCTGTCATAAACTAAGAAAAGATCTAAAAGAAGATAATATTATATATGTAGTCAAAATTGAGAATGTTAATCAAACTAAGAAAACTTTTTCTTTTGAGTGCTCAAGTTTTACTCATGTTAATTCTGCCAAAAAGAAGAATATGCCCAATACTTCTTTGGTAGCTAAAAACACTTAAACCTCATTGTGTGCAGGGCAAGAAGAATAAAGTCATGTGGATCATTGATAGTGGTTGTTCCAGACACATGACAGGTATTAAAGCCCTGCTATCACAGTTTGGGGAGATGGTTAGCCCTTTGGTGACATTTGGTGACAATGACAAGGGATTCACAATGGGATATGATAGTTTAATTTGTGGAAATATTGTCATTTAAGATGAAGCACTCGTTGGAGGACTTGAAGTTAGTATTCTAAGTGTCAGTCAATTTACAAATAAAGGTTTCAAAGTTATATTTGACAAAGAAGATTGCTCAATCATAAACAAGAAGACTAGAGAAATTGCTCTCAATGGAGTAAGAAAAGGAAGCATGTTTGTTGCAGACATGAACTTAGCAAGCAAGGACAAAGTGTGTTTCTTCTACACTAAAACATCAAGTGAACAAAGTAGACTTTTCCACAAAAAGCTTTCTCACCTAAACTTTAAACCGATCAACACTCTTTTGAAAAGAGAATTGGTGAGAGACATGCCAGCCTTGGAGTTTGTCCAAGATGAAGTCTATGAAGCTTGTCATAAAGGAAAAATGAAAAGATCAAGTCATAAAAGCAAGCCTATGAATTCTATTAATGCTCCTCTATAACTTATCCACATGGATTTGTTTGGTCCGGTGAATGTCATGTTCATTTCTAAGAAGAGATATGCACTGGTAATGGTGGATGAATACTCAAGGTACACTTGGGTGGAATTTATGCATTTTAAATAAGAAACTCCACACATTATCACTGAGCATATAAAGAAGATTGAGAAACAGGATGAAGATGACAATTCTTTGAAAATATTGAGAAGTGACAATAGCACCGAGTTCAGAAATTCCATATTAAATGATTTCTGTGAAGAAAAAGGCATCACTCAAGAGTTCTCAGCTCCAAGAACACCTCAAAAAAATGGTGTGGTTGAAAAAAAGAATAGAACTCTAGTTGAAGCTGCAGGGACAATATTGCAGATGCCAATTTGTCAACAAGCTTTTGGCAGGAAGCTGTTAACACGGTATGTTATACTCCGAATAGATATTTGGTGAACAAAAGCATTGGAAAGTCACCTTAATCAATCATGTCTAAGAAGAAGCCTACAGTTAAAAATCTTCATGTGTTTGGAAGTAAGTGCTTTGTGTTAAAAGACAACTCTGAATATGTTAGAAAATATGACTCTAAAATATTTGAAGCTATCTTTCTTGGTTATTCATTGGAAATGATTGTCTACAGGGTCTATATGGTAGAGCAAACGAAAATAATGGAAAGCACAAATGTGACATTTAATGATGACAAGTATCCTGACTTGGAATGGCTTGATGATAATGAAGCTGAAGCTTTGAAATTTAAAAATCTCAATCTTGACAGTGATTCTGAAGATGAAGATGAAAAGAATGTAGACATCATAGAAGAAGAAGCTAGTGATCTAGTGAATTCTGCAAATGAGAATTCATCTCAGGACAGAAGCTCACCTGAATTTGATAGCATAAACTTAGGGGGGAGTAGATGGTTCAGCAAGTCATGCCAATAATGAAGAAAATGAGGACACCTCTAGTCATCAAAATCAACACACCATAAAATAGGAAATGATTCACACTAGAGACACTATTATTGGTGACCTTCATGCTGGTGTGAAATCTAGAAGTGCCACTGTAAATGAATGTCTACATGCATGCCTTTTATCTCAAATTGATCCTAAGAAAACTGAAGAAGCTCTACTTAATCCTAACTGGATAACTGTTATGTAAGAAGAGCTAAATCAATTTGAAAGTAACAAAGTATGAGAGTTGGTTTCTCCACCAAGAAACAGAAGCATCAATGGAAAAAAGTGGGTGTACAGGAACAAAATGGATGGAAATAGTGTTGTTACTAGAAACAAAACAAGACTGGTTGCTAAAGGCTACTCACAAGAAGAATGAATTGACTATGATGAAATTTTTTCTCCAGTTGCAAGACTTGAAGAAATAAGAATTTTCCTTGCATTTACTGCACACTTAAATTTTAAAGTGTATCAAATAGATGTGAAAAATGCATTCCTCAATGGTGATCTAAAAGAAAAAGTCTATGTACAATAGCCTACTGGCTTTGAAGATCCACAATTTCCAGATTTGGTTTACAGACTATTAAAGAGTCTCTATGGTTTGAAGCAATCACCAAGAGCATAGTATGATACTTTATCAAAATTCTTGATCAATAATGGATTATTCACTAGAGGCATAATTGACAAATTTCTATTCTACAAGCAACATGGTGATGATATTATCCTAGTTCAAATCTATGTGGATGATATCATCGTTGTATCTACTAATGAGAAGCTACGTCAAAGATTCTCAAAACTCATGCATAATGAATATGAGATGAGCATGATGAGAGAATTAATTACTTCCTTGGCCTTCAGGTTAGTCGAAGAAGTGATAGAATTTTCATCAGTCAAACTAAGAATGTCAAAGATCTTCTAAAGAAATTTGGATTGGTGGATTTCTCACCTACATCTACTCCTATGTCTACAGCTACCAAATTGGATTAAGATAAGAAAGGGAAGAGTGTAGATATTTCAGGATTTCAAGAAAATCCTAAATAATCACATCTAATGACTGTCAAGAGGATTTTCAGATATTTGAAGGGAACTCCAAACTTAGGTTGTGGTATCCTAAGGGAACTGGTTTTGAAGTTGTTGGACACATATGCAGATTTTGCTAGATGCAGGGTAGATAGAAAGAGTACTAGTGGAAGCTGTCAATTCCTTGGTCAAAGACTTGTATCATTGTACAGTAAGAAATAGCAATTTGTGCCAACTTCCACAATTGAGGCTGAATATATAGCTGTTGGAAGTTGTTGTGTTCATATCATGTGTGATAACACTAGTGCAATATCCATAGTTTCTAATCTTGTCAATTATTTTCTAACAAAGCACATTGATGTAAAATACCATTTAATCAGATACATGCAACAAATGGTACCATTGAGCTCATTTATATTCCAACAAAAAAACAGTTAAATGCATTTTCAATAAACCTTTGGATGAAGCAACTTTCACAAGACTTGTAAGTGAAATTGGAATGTTAAATTATTCATCATAAGGAAAGAATTCAACTAACTTGATGCAATAGAATAATTCTTAATGAATCAAAATTAATTTAATTTATTTAAGAATTAACTGAAATATGATTTATAAATATTTCAGACCTCTCTGTATATTTATTTTTCAAAAATAAATCTAACTTGGAATTTTTTCTAAGAAAAATTGTCCAAATATTAATTCATATTGTTGGTATGTGAAATTAATATAAAACAGAGTCATATTAAGAAAAAGTATGTAGAGAACCGAGTTCTCAAAATGTTCTCGATAAGTCTTTTTATGACTTCTCGATAAGTCATGTACAGATCTCAATTTACTTATCGATATAGAGTTCTCTACAATACGAATCTAGACTTCTCGATAACTCAGATTGAAATAATTTAATTCAATAAAATACTTTTGATAATAAATTAATTTTAATTCAATATTATTTTTAACAATATAAATTTAAATAAATTTAGTCCTAATGGACCAACTGGGTATTTGTACAACATATCAATACGTCACTATCTAGTTCTCGATAAGAGTCAAGAAAATGACATCTCGATATGAGTTCTCCACACACTTCATGTTACTTCTCGATATACTTTTTCACCCGTTCTAATACTCTTGTTGTGAAGTCACATCTCTACACTATAAATACCCAGACATCTCGACATAACCCCTTTTTATGCTTTCGAGATCTCAAATAACCTAATTACAATATTTTTTTCACCATTCTTAACTTTTCAAGCTTTATATTTCTCAAAAATGCTTACCCCCTCAAATTCATAACACTATCAGATGGCTTCAAACACAAACACCCAAAGTTATGTAATCCCCAAGGATAGGAATAACTTTTTAGATTTTATTGACACAACACAGGCACATGATAATTTCAAGTGCTTTGTGAAGTTTGTTGCTGATTCTCACCTTGCAGGAGCCCTAACATCAAATTCCAATGGAATATGACAAGCACCATGATGTGAGAAGCCTCGTCCTAGGAAAAGTCAGCACAAGTCTAACAATACTTTGGTAAGTAGAGGTAAAGAAATCTTCTTTCCTAGATTCATTATGTCTGCTTTAAATTATAAAGTGAATGACATATAATAAACTGAAGGGATAAATGCTAGTCAAATAGGCAAATGTAAGTCAGTATCCAAAATCCTATTTAGACAACTAAATACTAAATATCAGGTAAAGGTAAGTCTAAATATCACCAAGTTTATTTTGGAGAAATTCAAGACTTATCCTTACCCAATGGCTGATATAAGAAGCACTTCAAGTTCTAGTATAGCTATGGCTCCTAGTCCCCTAGCAGTATAAATGTAGGAACACCCACATGAGCTTACAACAGCTGAAACCACTTCTTCACAATCTTTAGATGTTATCAAACCAACTGCTTTATCCTCTCAAAAGGATGGAGTGAGTGAAAAGAAGAGATATCAGATTCAACTAGATGTGATAAATGAGAGTGAGAAAAACAAAGTTAGGATGTGTCTCACCTGGTCAAAAAGCCAAGGAGAAAGAAAATTGAGTTGACCACTCAAATGACCAACTCTGCATCTTCTCAAAAAGATGCAGTTGTAAAAAAGGGTTCAAAACAGACTCTAGTGATATCTTCTTAACAAGATATCACTATTGAATCAAGCATATTGTGCAAGACATGTCGGTATATAACAAGATTAAGTCATATTGATAATTCTAAGATTAAGTTATATGATAATCTATATTTGAATTCTGTAATTGTATTCCTCAAGTCTGTAAAAATGTTTAGTATATTAGATTGGGGGATTTTTATGTGTGAGGAAACACAAAGTGAGGAAGTGACTCACCTGGTTAAAAGCCGAGAAGAAGGAAAATTGAGATGACCACTCAAATGACCACCTCTGCATCTTCTCAAAAAGATGCAGTTGTAACCAAGGGATCAAAACAGACTCTAATGATATCTTCTCAATAAGATGTCACTATTGAATCAAGCATGTTGTGCCAGACATGCCTGTATATAACAAGACTAAGTCATATTGACAATCCTAAGATTAAGTTATATGATAATCTATATTTGTATTCTATAATTATATTTTGTCGAGAAGTCCAAAATGACTTGTAGAGAAGTCCCAAGAGATATCGACAAGTCATTTCTGCATATAGAGATCTCAGATATTGACAAGTCAAATGAATATGTAGAGAACTGGAGATATCGACAAGTCATTTCCTTATGTAGAGATCTCAGAGATATCGACAAGTCAAATTCTTCATGTAGAGATCTCATAGATATCGACAAGTCATTTCTACATGTAGAGGTCTAGAGATATCGACAAGTCAAAATCTTCATATAGAGAACTCAAGATGTCGACAAGTCAAAAGCCTATGTAGAGAACTGGAGTGTCGACAAGTCATTCTATATATAGAGAACTAGAGACCTCGATAAGTCAAATATACATGTAGAGAACTCAAGATATCAATAAGTCATTTTACTTATCTATATATCACTTCTCTACAGAACAAAAAGAGATCTCGACAAACTATCTCAAATTCAGAATACAAACAAGTTCAAGATTCAAGATTATCAGTCAATAAATAATTCATTCACTGAATTGGAAAGACTACAAAAGCAGCTTGAGAAATACAAGATCAAGGGCCAAGATTCACTGGACAAAGGATGGTCATAGACCTACTAAATTCTGCACAGATTTTCTAACACTGGAAAAAGGAAATAAACAAGGTTGCTTTAGAAAATGGTTTAGTACATTTTAGTGCAAGTTTTGTGAACTCGTGTTGTTGGTCTATAAAGTATGCACGGGTCCTTAGTTTAGTAGTAACAAACATATCTAGAAAAATCTTGTATTCTCTCTCAAGATTGTAGCTGAGTTCATAGATTTGTAGCAAGACAAACTTAATTAATATAATTAAGTGAATTTTTGATATATTGTGTTTTATGTGTTTGCTTTTAAACATTATATCTCTACAATTCTAAATGATTTGTTCATCCATAATCCGAACAGTTTTAAAAGTCAATTAAAATCAAAGAAACACATTCACCCCCTTCTGTGTTATATTTTATTGCACTCAATATCTAACAAGTGGTATCAAAGCAAAATCTGAAAGAAAATAGATAAAGATCTTGGAAGAATGAGTGCTCAGAAATTAAGTAGTATCATGTCTTTGACAAGATCAACTATACACTATGGAAAAAGAAAATGATGTTATTCATAAGGATGGCCAACCCTATGTACATTCAAATTCTAAAAACTGGACCTTTCATTCATATGGAAAGGGTTCCTGAATCTACAGATGGAGACATGGTCATACCAGCACATTGTGCACCTAAAGATCCCTCAACCTACATAGAGCCTGAAAAAGAAAAGGTTTTACTGGATATCAGTTTACAACTCATATTGATTGAGTCTCTTGATAATGTAATATACAATAACATTAACAATTGTGAGTCTGCTAAACAGATTTGGGAGAAAATCGAAGTACTGTGTGAGGGAACAAAAAAGGATAGATCTGATCAAATAAGGATCTTGGTTTCACAGTATGAGGATTTTATGGCTAAACCTAAGGAAAGTATAACTGATGTTTTTGAAAGGTTCAATAAGCTGATAAATGATTTGCAGCTTCATGACAAGTATTATTAAGCTGAAGAGGTCAACCTTAAATTCTTGCTCACCCTTATTGATCATTTGGACCAAAAGATATCTGATATTAAAGAAGGAAAAGATTTAAGCAGAATGGCACTAGAAGTCTTGTATAAGATTTTAGCAGATATCTGAGGTGGAAATATTACAGAGGAAGTCATTGAGAGTTGGTCAAGGACATGTTGTTGATGGAACTAGTGCCTTGGTTGCCAAAGACGGCAAAACATCTGAAGATAAACTTGAAGCTCAGATATCAGTTGTTCAAGCTATTGTGCAGAAAAATAAGGAATCACAGAAGCAAGTCATACTGGAGCTAAAGGAGGATGAATTATACACCTTGATGAACTGGATAAGAAGGACTAATCAATGGCTTACCATGTAAGGAAATTTTCTAACATAAGGGTTAAGAAGCTAAAGTATTTCAAGAGCAAGGGTCAGACATCCAACAATAACATCAATTACAAAGGATAAACCCAGTTCAATTCAGCTGGCAAAAGTGGCTACAAAACAGAATCTGTAGAAAGATCCAAAATAAGATGTTATAACTCTGATGAGTTAGGTCACTTTGCCGCTGAGTGTAGAAAGCCAAAGAAGGTGAAAAAAGACAAAGCTTATTTGGAATTGGAAGCAAAAAATGAAGCACTCTTGAGAAAATAAAATGGAAAGGCTTAGATTACAAAAGGAAAAAGTTGTGATGATACAGATGAAGAGGATGACAGTGCAGAAATTGGGAATTATGTTCTCATGGCTCTAGAGCAAGGAGAATCATCTGCATCCAAATCAGAGGTACCAATTCTAACCACAATTGATTTAAATCCAAGCCAATATAAAGAAACTGTTGAGAAAATGAGTGTAGAGATGTTTCATATCTACACAAGTATGATGGCACCTACTGAGGAAGTGAGTAGGCTATCAAAAATAAATGAGAAACTTGAGATGGAAAAACAAGAGCTAGAACTGCAGCTTGTTGGTCTTGAAACAGCCAAACAGAAAAATGAGTACCTCAAGAACAAGCTGAAATATGCTGGAGAAGTAGAAGCAGTGTTGAGAGAGAAGATTGAGGAAATGATTTGAAGCTCAAATCATACAAGAATGCATCTCAGTTGGTTGGACAATATCATGAGAAAAATAAACCATGTGCTAACATAGCTATTGGTTTGTTCTATCAGGCTTTGAATTCTCACAAGAAAGTTGAAGCTGATAAAATAAAAGAAACAGTGAACCATGATGTTCCTGTGATGCTGAAAAGTGTGAGTGCACCTTTGTTCAAAGCTTGTGAGGTGAATTTTAGTGAAGAGGAGTTGGTCATCAAACAAGAAATTGCAGATGAAGACAAAGAGAAGAAAAATACAGAAACCCCTCATATCACCAAATATGAGAAGAATCCTATAGTGAGTCAAGCTACCAAGACACCAACCAAGGAGATCAAGAATAAGAACACTGGGAAAAGGAAAAAGAATAGGAATGAAAAAATAGGTGTGAACAAAAGAAACAATTATGCCTATGTTGCAGATGTTGCAAGGAAGCAATGCCAGAAAATTGGCTCAACCAATCATTTAATCACCTTTTTAGAAAGGCTGTCAGTGAGCCAAAAGTTGGAGCATGCAAGTACAATGAGGCTTTGGCTGAAGATCCCTATTCCTTCTGTGATAAGTTTGATGGCATTCCTTGCAATATGAAGGTTCTGACAAGCTGTTATATATTGAAAAAAGATATCAAAGAAGCCAATCTTGGATTTAAGATTAAGAAGGAAAACGTTGATCAAACTATGAATGATGTTCTTTTTGAAAATTCAAATTCTACTTTTGCAACTTCTGTGAAAAAGAAAAAAGTGCCCAACACTGCTTGGGCAGCTAAACACACTTAATCCTCAATGTGTTCAGGGAAAGAAGAATAAATTCATATGGATCATTGGCAGTGGATGTTCCAGGCATATTACCGGTGATAAAGCCCTGCTATCACAGTTTGAGGAGATGGTTAGTCCATTGGTGACTTTTGGAGACAACATCAAAGGATTCACAATGGGATATGACAATTTGATTTCAGGAAATGTTGTCATTAATGATGTAGCACTAGTTGTTGTTCTTGAAGTAAATCTTTTAAGTGTCATCCAATTCACATACAAAGGTTTCAAGGTGATATTTCACAAAGAAGATTGTTCAATCACTAGCAAGAAAACTGGTGAAGTTGTTTTGAAACCTGTTTATTGCAGACTTCACTAGTTTGTTACTGAAAAAGGAAAAATAAAGAGGTTCAGTCATAAGAGAAAGACTGTAAATTCTATAAGTGCTCCATTACAGCTTATTCATATGGACCTATTTGGACCAGTTAATGTCTTATCTATTTTCAGAAAGAAATATGCATTGGTGATGGTGGATGACTACTCAAGGTACACCTAGGTGCAATTTATGCATTCAAAGGATGAAACTCCACACATCATCATTGAACACATAAAGAAAGTTGAGAAGTAGGCAGAGGATCAAACTGTGTAAAAAGATTGAGAAGTGATAATGACATAGAATTCAAGAATGCTGCTTCAAGTAAATTTTGCAAAGACAGGGGCATTGTTCAAGAGTTCTCATCTGCAAGAACACTCCAACAAAATGGTGTGGTTGAAAGGAAAAATAGAACTCTAGTTAAAGATGCAAGAACAATACTGCAAGATGCCAATTTGCCAACAAGTTTTTGGGAAGAAGCTGTCAATATAGCATGCTATACTCAAAACAAATATCTAACCAACAAAAATCTTGGCAAGTAACCGTACTCAATTTTATCAAAAATATAGCCTACAGTCAAGCATCTACATGTGTTTGGAAGAAAATTCTTTGTGCTCAAAGACAACTCTGAATATGTTGGAAAATTTGTCTCTAAAGTATTTGAAGCTATTTTTCTAGGATACTCATTGGAAAGAACTGCCTATAGAGTTTATGTGCTTGAGAAAAAAAATTATGGAAAGCAAAGATGTGACTTTTAATGATAACAAGTGTCCAGGCTTGGAATGCCTTGATGAAAATGAAGCTGAAGCCATTAAATTTGAAAATCTAAACATTGATAGTGATTCTGAAGAGGATGCTGAAATTAATACATACAACAGGATGGATGAAGAATCAAATGAACCAGTGAACTGTTAAGATGAGAATTCATCTTAAAGTAGAAACTCACCTGAATTTGATGGCACAAACTCAGGGGGAGGAAGAGATGATAGTTTTGCAAGTCATGCCAACAATAAGGAAAATGAAGACAACTTTAATCAATAAGATCATACCACAAAATGGGAAAGGAGTCACACAAGAGATGCTATAATTGGTGATCCAAATGCTGGAGCAAGGACTAGGAGTGCTACTGTAAATGAGTGCTTGCATGCATGCATGCTTTATGTCTCAAATTATGCCAAAGAAATCCGAGGAAGCGCTACTTGATCTTGACTGGAAAACTGCTATACAAGAAGAACTATTAATTTGAAAGAAATAAATTTTGGGAATTGGTTCCTGCACCAAAGAACTGAAGTACCAAAGGAAAAAAATGGGGGTATAGGAACAAAATGGATGAAAATAGAATTCTAATAAGGAACAAGGCAAGACTGGTTACCAAAGGCTACTCACAAGAAGAAGGAATTGATTATGATGAAACTTTTGCTCCAGTTGCAAGACTTGAAGCAATAAGAATTTTTCTTGCATTTACTGCACATTCAGATTTCAAGGTGTATCAAATGGATGTGAAAAGTGCATTCTTTAATGGTGAATTAAAAGAAGAAGTCTACGTGCAACAACCACCTGGCTTTAAGGATCCAGAATTTCCCAACTTTTTGTATAAACTGTTAAAGGCTCTTTATGTGTTGAAGCAAGCACCTAGATCATGGTATGATACATTGTCAGAATTTATACTCAAACATGGATTCACTAGAGGAACAATTGATAAGACTCTATTATACAAGTAGCATGGTGATGACATTATCCTAGTTCAAATCTATGCAGATTATATCATTTTTAGTTCGACAAATGAAAAGCTATGTCAAAAATTTTCAAGACTCATGTAGAGGGAATATGAGATAAGCATGATGGGAGAACTAAGTTACTTCCTTGGCCTTCAAGTTAGCCAAAGAAGTGATGGAATCTTTATCTATCAAACCAAGTATGTCAAAGATTTATAGTAGAAATTTGGAATGGTTGACTGTTAACCTGCATCAACACCTATGTCTACAACTACCAAGTTGGATGAAGATAAGAAAGGAAAACGTGTAGACATTTTAGGTTATAGAGGAATGATTGGATCTTTGCTGTATTAACTTCTAGTAGACCAGACATCATGTTTGCAACATGTCTGTGTGCTAGATTTCAAGTAAGAATCACATTTAATGGCTGTCAAGAGGATTTTCGGATATTTGAAGGGAACAACAAACTTGGGATTGTGGTATCCTAAGGGAAGTGGTTTTGAAGTTGTTGGATACACATATGCAGATTTTTCTAGATGTAGGGTAGACAGAAAAAGCACAAGAGGAAGTTGTCAATTCTTTGGTCAAAGACTTGTATCTTACTACAGTAAGAAACAACAATCTGTGTCAACTTCCACAACTGAGGCTGGCTGGAAGTTGTTGTGCTCAAGTGCTTTAGATTAGAAATCAATTAATGGACTATGGCCTAGTGTTACACAAAATTCCAATCATCTGTGGCAATACTGGTGCCAAATCTATTGTTGCTAATCCAGTTAATCATTCTAGAACTAAACACCTTGATGTAAGGTACCATTTTATTAGAGAGCATGTTGCAAATGGTACGATTGAACTTATTTTTGTTCCAAGAGAAAAATAATTAGCCGATTTTACTAAACCTTTGGATGAAGTAACCTTCACCAGACTTGTACATGAATTTGTTATGTTAAATTCTTCATCCTAATGGCAATAACTCATCTAATGTGTTGTAGCAGATTAATTTCTGATAAATCAAAATTAATTTGATTTAATTGGAAATAAACTGAAATATTATTTATAAATATTTCAGAATTCTCTGTAAATTTATTTTTCAAAATGTCTAACTTAACTTGGAATTTTTCGAATTCTGAGAAAAACTGTCTAATTTTTAATTCACATTTTTAATGTGTGAAATTAATAAAAGACAGAACTGAAAAAGAACAAAAGTATGTAGAGAACTGAGTTCTCGATAAGTCTAAATGACTTCTTGACAAATCATTTTGAGACTTCTCGACAGAGTTCTCGATAAGTCTTTTTCATGACTTCTCGATGGACTTCTCGACAAAGCTCTTTATGACTCCTCGATAAATACTGTAGAGATCTCGACATATTTATCAATATAGAGTTCCCTACAAGTATAAATTTTAATCTTATCAATAACTCAGAACTGAAATGATTTAATTCAACAAATTATTTCAGTATAATACTTTGATATAAAATTATTTCTAATTTTATGTTGATTTGTTCAATATAAATTGGAATAATTCAGTCCAATTAGGACAAACTGGGTATTTATTCTACATCTCGATAAGTCACTATCTAGTTCTCGATAAGAGTCAGGATAGTGACATCTCGAAATGAGTTTTTGAATTCACGTGACTTCTTGACAAGCAAATATCAACCGTTTATTTTTACTTCTCGATAAGTCACATCTCTAGCCTACAAATATCCATACATCTCAACATAACCCCTCTTTATGCTTTCGAGATTGTTATATATTAAATTCTAAATGATTAGAAGAAGCTCAGGATCTGGATGTTCGGGTGACATCAGGATCTTATATATCGTTAGGAGTTGGCATGTCATCAACATTTGTATGTTATCAGTATTTGAAGACAGTCAGCATTATAGGATTTGTTCTGTTCCTTATAATGTCGAGCAGATATCTGTTACGTCTGAGTTATAGGACTTTATCTGTTTAGTTTAAGATATGTATTAGTTTCAATTAGTTTTTGATAATGCATATCTTAGATTAATCTGTTGTAGCTGTATAGTATATAAACACAGTTTAGGTCATCACTTAGTGAAGAACACTCGAGGATCATTCGACCTAGCAGCTCTCAAGAACATCAGTATTTCTTGAGATGATTTTATACCAATTTTTATTAGATATATAAAAAGCTGTTATATTTTATTAATTGTTTGAAACATATATACAATTATATCCAACCCCCCTTAAAAAAATTGTATCTTTACTGGGTAAAAATTGGTATCAGAGCACACTGATAAATTTACAATCAGAAACGATCTAAACATGTCTCTGAACAAGTATGAAAGCATTAAAATTCCCATTGTGAAAAAGACTGAATATCCAACATGAAAGGTGAAGATGCTCATATAACTGGAAGCTACAGATCCAGATTATCTAGACGTAATCAATGATGGACCCTTCATGCCAACAAAACGGGTGCCTGCAACTCCTACTGTTGTTGAACATTATCAACTGAAGGAGAAGACTGAATGGACACCAGAAGAGAAAGTAGCTGTGCTGAAAGATGCAAAGGTAAGAAACATTTTGCATAACAGTCTTGATTATGTGATGTCAAACAGGGTTATAGCCTACAAGACTGCCAAAGAGATCTAGGATGCTCTTAAAACTCAATGTCAAGGAACCATGGCCATCAAGAAGGACAGAAGGGTTGTTCTGATTCAAGAATATGAACACTTTGAGGCCAAGCCTGATGAAAGTCTCACTGATATCTATGACAGATTTTTGACCCTGCTCAACAATCTGTCTTTGGTGGGAAAGGTGTATGATCGAGAGGATTCAAACACCAAGTTTTTAAGAGCTTTAAGTGAAGAATGGGAGGCTCAGACTTCAATCATACGACATCAGTATGATATGGAAGCAATTACTCTGGATGAAGTCTATGGCATGCTGAGAACTCATGATTTGGAGGTGCAACAAAGGAGAGAGAGGAAAAGCAACAAAGGGAAATCTGTTGCTTTGAAAGTAAATGATAAAGCTTCAAAAGAAAAGTCTGTTGGAGCTGTACGAAAGAAGAACAATTTTCCAAAATCAGATACTGATGATTCATTATCAAATCATGATGATGATACTGATTCTGAAACTGATGAGAACATGTCAGATTCTGATGTCATGCAAATGGCCGCATTGCTGGTTAAGGGCTTCAGGAGAATGCAATTCAGGAAGTCTAGGAACAATAGAAGCTTCAGGAAGAAGTTCACTGGAGGTGAAAGGAAGTCAACTGGGAGAAAAGATGGAAAGGACTCTAAAGCTGGGAAGGTAGACAGGACAAATATCAAGTGCTACAACTGTGATGAACCTGGTCACTTTGCCTCAAAGTGCAAGAAAACAAAGCATGATAAAGGGAAGAACAAAGCCCTGATTACTTCAAGCAAGAATTGGATGGACTCCAATGACTCGAAGATGAAAACACATGTTTTGCACTGATGGCTAGTCTTGATGATCCTGATGCTTCTGTGCCTAAGGTACAAACTCCTTTCTTCTCTTTTGATACTGAAAATATATCTGAATTGAAATCTATTCTTAAATCTTTGCATGGTAGTTTTACGAATAAGACTTTAGAAAATGATGGACTTATAACTGAAATTCAGACCTTGAAATCTAGGAATGATCAGTTAGAGTCTGACTTAATACATCAGATAGATTTGAAGAAAGAATGTGAGAGAGGTAAACATATAGTTAAGATTCTTAAGGCTAGATACAGTATGTTAGAAAAGGATCTAGAGAATGAGAGAAAAACCCTTAAAGCCTGGACTGATTCAGGCAAAAAGGTTCATGAGATGATTTTAAAGAAAAATTGGAAAGAATGCCTAGGCTATAAAGATGGAATTAAGGATGTTGACACTGAAAATAAAATTTCCCTTAAAACTCTTGTTATGTTTATTTCATCAGAAGCTAATGAACCCAAATCCACTTTTGAAAAGGGTTCAACATCAGTATCACAAGAAAAACTGGTAAGTGATAAAAACTCAAAGAAAGAAAAGCAAGGAAACCATTAAGTCTGTTAAGAAAGAAAAGAACATAGGACTTTTGTCAGCAACATAATTGAAAAAGAAAATATCTGAGGTTACTGACAAACCTCAAGTAAAAAGTCCTAAAAGAAACAGGAATGGTAAGCAAGGTATTTCTAAGGATTCAAATTACAAGGTTGTTCCCAATGCTCCTAGGAAAACTTGTTTTAACTGTGGAAATACTAATCATCTTGCTATTGATTGCAGGAGGAATAAGAAAAAGAAAACTGCTATTCCTGAGTCTGATGTTAGGGGTAGATCAGTATTTTATAAACCACAAAATCCTTGTTTTCATTGTGGTAGTAGCTGGCATTCAATTCATACTTGTAGTTCTTATCACAAGTTGTATCACAATTATTATGAACCTTTGCCTAAGTTTAATAAAGTTGCTTGTGTGCCTAACTCTGTTGATTTTATTAAATCTACTTATGCCAAGACAAATCTTGACAAAGGAAAAAGTGTCAAAAGTACTCCTAACACACAAAGGCTTAAGTTGTCCAAAAAGAGGGCCCAACAAGTGTGGGTCCTTAAAAATCCTTTTAATTAATTGTTCTTCTGATTGTAGGGTAACAAGAAAATTACACTTGTCTTGGATAATGGATGTTCAGGACACATGACTGGAAATAAATCCCTGTTGTCAGAATTTGAGAAGAAGGTTGGCCCAGATGTATCTTATGAAGATGGAAATGTAGGACATACTCTGGGATATGGCAACTTGATAATTGGAAAGGTAGAAATAGAGAATGTAGCTCTAGTGGAAGGACTGAAGCATAATCTTCTGAGCATCAGTCAAATCACTGAAAGAGGTTATCATGTTGTATTCTATGACTCACACTGTGAAGTTCTTCATAACAAGTCAAAGAAAATTGTCTTGATAGGATACAGACATGGTAACATTTATGAAGCAAGGCTACATGAAAGTCTTGAAAAGGAAGCTACTTGCCTTATCTCTAAGGCATCAGTAGATGAGAGATGGAATAGGCATAAGAAGCTCTCACTCCCAACTTCAATTCAATCAATGAACTTGCCAAGAAGGAGCTTGTAAGAGGATTGCCAAACATGTTATACTCATCTGATGGTCTTTGTGATGCTTTCCAAAAGTCCAAACAAAGAAGAGTATCTTTCAAAAGAAAAACTGAATTCTCCAATTTTGAGCCATATCACATGCTACATCTGGACCTCTTTGGACCAGTGAACATAATGTCCATTAACAAGAAAAGGTACACACTTGTAATTGTTGATGATTTCACTAGATATACATGGGTTTATTTACTACACAGGAAGGATGAAACTCCAGAAATTCTTCTGGACCACATAAGGCAAATTGAAAATGGATCCACTCATAAAGTGAAAATTCTAAGAAGTGATAATGGCACTGAATTCAAGAACTCAAAAATGGAGGAATTATATAAGTACAAAGGCATAGAACAACAATTCTTAGCTCCTGGTACACCTCAGTAAAATGGTGTTGTTGAGAGGAAGAACATAACCTTAATCGAAGCTGGAAGGACTCTGCTAGAAGAAGCAAAACTACCCACTTACTTCTGGGCTGAAGCAGTAAACACAGCATGTTATACTCTGAATATCATTCTGATAAATAGACATGGTGTTACTCCTTATCAAATGCTAAAAGAAAAGAAGCCCAGTCTTAAACATCTTCATGTATTTGGATGTAAATGCTTTGTTTTGAGAAATCATACTGATCAGCTTGGAAAGGTTGAATCAAAGGCTGATGAAGGAATCTTTGTTGGATACTCACCATCAAAATCTTACAGAGTGTTCAATCTAAGAACACACACTGTAGTAGTCTCCATAAATGTATCTTTTGATGATAAGAAGATTCCTGGTTTTGAAGAAGACACTCATAAAAGTTTAATCTTTTCAAATGAAAAGGCATTGCTGGAATCTGGATCAAACTCTAATGAACTGTCAAATCCTGATGATCCAAATACTGACACTCCTTCAGATTCCGAAGATAATCATTGTGCTAATGAGCCTGTACAAGTTGAGGGGGAGCAGCAACAATGGTCAGCTGATGATGCTAACACTGAAGAATCATCTCAAAGTTCTTCTAAATCCAATGCTTATTCAACATCAGAAGAACATGAGTCAAGTCCCAATATTTCATCAGGAAATGACCCAACGGATTCAGGGGGAGCCTCAAATGCATTTGATGAGGCATACAATTCAAGGGGAGCATCTAGTTCCAGAAGGACACTTCCCAGTGCCAGAAAATGGACTAAGGATCATAATCCTGATCTGATCATTGGAAATCCTGATGATGGTGTAAGGACAAGAAGTGTAACTCAGAATGAATGTTTATATCATAATCTACTTTCAAAAGAAGAGCCAAAGAAAGTAGAAGATGCACTCAATGATGCAGATTGGGTCATGGCTATGTAAAAAGAATTGAATGAGTTTGAAAGAAATGAAGTGTGGAAGCTGGTGCCTAGACCTAAGAATAGGTCAATTGTGGGCACAAAGTGGGTCTTTAGAAATAAGAATGATTCTGATGGAACAATCATCAGAAACAAGGCAAGATTGGTGGCAAAAGGATATTCCCAACAGGAAGGTATTGACTATGAAGAGACATTTGCTCATGTTGCTAGGTTGGAAGTAATTAGAATCTTCTTGGCATATGATGCTCACAAAAAGTTCAAAATCTTCTAGATGGATGTCAAGAATGCATTTCTCAATGGAGAACTTGAAGAAGAAGTCTATGTTGAACAACCACCAGGATTTGTGGATCCTAAACATCCTGACTATGTTTACAGACTTGATAAAGCACTCTATGGACTGAAGCAAGCACCTAGAGTATGGTATGAAACCCTTGCTCAGTTTCTACTTGAAAGTGGATTCAAAAGAGGTACAATAGATAAAACCCTATTTTATCTGAATAAAGGTAAAGATTTGCTTTTAGTTCAAATTTATGTGGATGATATCATTTTTGGATCAACTAATCAAACACTGTGTGATAAGTTTTCAAAGTTAATGCAATCAAGATATCAAATGAGTATGATGGGAGAGATGAGCTACTTCCTAGGCTTGCAGATTAAACAGACTGATAATGACATCTATATCAATCAGTCCAAGTACACAAGAAATCTACTTAAGAGGTTTAATATGCAAGAAAGTGCAACTACAAGTACTCCTATGGAAACTACTACAAAACTTGATCCAAATGAAGGTACAACAGTTGATGTGACAACCTATAGAGGTATGATTGGATCTCTGTTATACCTAACTGCTAGCAGGCCAGACATTATATTTGCCACTTGTTTGTGTGCAAGATTTCAGGCAAATCCAAGGGAGCCACATCTTATTGTAGTAAAGAGAATTTTCAGATACCTCAAGGGTACTGTTTCACTTGGACTTTGGTATGCAAGAGAAGCTGATTTTGTATTATGTGGTTATTCGGATGCTGATTTTGATGGATGCAAAATAGACAGGAAAAGTACATCAGAAAGCTGTTAGTTCTTGGAAGGCAGATTAGTCTCATGGTTCAGCAAGAAGTAGAAATCTATTTCTACTTCAACTGCTGAGGCTGAATATATTGCAGCTGGGAGTTGTTGTGTTCAGTTGTTATGGATGAGAAATCAGCTCATGGACTATGGATTATCATTCTCAAAAGTTCCTATTTATTGTGATAATCAAAGTACTATTGCTCTGACAGGTAATCCGGTGCAACACTCTCTTACAAAGCACATCAGTATCATATATTACTTCATAAGAGAGCATGTCATGGAAGGAACCATAGAGCTTCATTTTGTTCCTACTGATCAGCAGTTGGCTGATATCTTCACAAAGCCGTTACCTGAAGCAACATTTACAAAACTTGTGAATGAACTTGGTATGGTTACTTGGGACATGTAAATTTATTTAAATCTTTATTTGATCTAATCCTGATGTATATTGATCAAATCCTGATATGTCTTAAAATGTTGTGTTTTTAGATATTAAGCCAGAAATATTTGATATATTTCATTTTATATGCATGATAAATTAAGTGAATTTATTTGATAATTGTGCATGTCTGAATAAATATATCACTGTCATCATTACACATCAGTCTTGGGAGACGCACCTTAAAAAGAAATCTTTTGGTTAATTCATTAAGTTAACTCTACACTTAATCATTAATTAGTCCTCTAGTCCCTTGATATTCCTTTGGCTATTTAACCGTCATTTCATCTCAGACATATCATCTTCTATTCTCACACAAAACTATTCTCTCTCTTTTAATCCTCATTATTTTCTTCCTTCATAAAAATGGTTCTTGTAAACATATTTATGAACTATGAAAAATTCAATATCGAGTTCAGTTGTGACGACTGGGAGCAGGAATGGCACGTCACTGCCATTCCTAATGAGATATGGAACTTGGTTCCACAAGAGGTTCAGACAAATCTCTTGTTCTTTGAGATGGACTATCAACTCCATCTTGATCGCTTGGAAGAAGAATGGAGAGATGCTCTTCTTCAGCAAGAACGGATCATCTGTCTTGCAGTGCTAGTTATCAATAACAAGAGGAACTAATCGATAGCCTTCCTTCTTAGACCAAGGCTATTGATGTTCACCATCTTAGACTAGGACTATCTTGTAATATTTTGAATGTAATCTACAAATTTCATGAAATGTACTCTTTTGATATATTAATGAAATGTACACTTACTCTCTCTCACAAGCTATTCACATCATGACAACGTCTAAAGTTTCATCACTCTTCAGTCAAACCACAATCATTCATGGAAATACATTTGGCACTAACAATTACTTAGCTTTTCTTACACATCAGCTATTACCATCATCTTTTCATGATATTCAGGATTTTCTCCTTCTATGTCCAATTGGGTATGCTCTCACAAATCTTGTTAAGGTGTCATACAGGGTTGTCATGCAGGTCAGGAACACAGCAGTGGTAAATTCAACACATACTGGTTTTTCTTTTGAATATCGGGACCAAAGATCTGAAGTTGATGCTGACATTCTGCTTCAAGCCTTGAGATTGCCTGCACTTGATGGTGCTCCTGATACTCATACCACTGAGCAGTTGTTTGATATGCTCAGAAAGTTAGGTTATCAAGGGGAAATCACAACAATTGGAAAACTGGCCAGGACCAAACTGAAAATAGAGTGGAACTTTTTCTTTAACTGCATCAGTAGATGTTTGTTGAATTAGACAACAAACTTTGATGCTCTTCCATCCACTTCTCTGAGAATTGGGTACTCTCTTCTTAACTCTGGTAATTTTGATTATGGTAATAATATATTACAGTTCATAATTGCTAGGAGAGCAGATGCTTCAGGAGTAATAGGGTATACTAGATTTTTACAACTGAGTTTCACTTATCTATGCCTAATGCTATTTTTGATGATGATGAATTACTCCTTGTTTTTCAAATTTCTGAAAAAGCAATCACTGATCATATTAAAAGGGATAAAAAGAATAAATTTTCAGGATCACCCTTTATTCCTAGAGAGGTTAGGCAATTTCTGTTAAGAAATAGACCTACTCCTACACAAGTGCTTGCAAATCCTGATGCTGGCACCTCTGTCACAGTTCCTGATGCTGAGAATAAAGAAATCACCCATCTTGTTTCTAACCCAAGCATTTCTTCTTCCAAACAACAAACACATAAAGCTCATAAATTAGCCTCCTCTTTTGTCTCTCAAAAGACATCAGTTGTAACAAAGAAAAGACTGTTTAAGAAATCTGTCACATCTGGAAAGAAAGCTAAACAAGCCTCACTGAGTGCGAGTGAGAAGAAAGAAGACTACTTTCCAATCAGGAAAAGAAGACTGATCATAAAAAATAATTCTGACTCAGATGATCAGATGCCAATAGGATCCTTATCAACAATCAAGAAGTCCATTGATCAACATACTGATGACTTGATTGACACTACCGGAACCAAGGAGCCGACTACTGATGCTAGTGCTCTGCTTGACAAGCTTCCAATAATTGAAGCAACTGCTGAACACAAGAAAACTGCAAAGAGCTAGTTGAAAAGAAGAAGTTAAGAAGTAGTTGGATATATCAGAAAGAAGAAGAAGATTTAGCCTCTTGACAAGGATGTTAGTACACAAGAACCTAGGTCTCAAAGGGATTTAGCAACTGCAACACATCCAGTCATACAAGAACCATCTTCTCAAAGGGAAGATGCAGACACTGAGGCTGCACAGATCATTGGTAATATTGCTCAGAGTGATCTTCTTGCTGACTCTATTGAACTACTCCAGGAAAAGCAAACTCATCAGGAGATACTGTCACGGGTGGATGCAATCATTGATGATCCTATTCTTGAGAAGAGCACACAAGAACCTTCACCAAGCATTGCTGAAGCAGCTCACATGTCTCAGACTCCATAAGAACCATCAGTTCAAAGTACTGATGATGGTCTTTCACATTCTCCTGACAGATCAAATCCTGAAGATACAACAGCTCCTACTGAGAATCATCTTTCCACTGCACTAGCTACAATTGATGATCCATTACTGGTTGTTAGTTTGAAAAAGTATCCTGATGTGCTGTTTTTTCCTCCACTTTCATCACTTCCAGTTGAGGACTCGCCTTCAGGTATTACTAACTTCTCATATATTTCCATGTTTGTATGATTATAAATAGTCTCTTATTTGAGGTTACCTCTATTTATATGACAAACATACAACTCTTCTCAGCCATCTCTTATTTCTTTACTAAATGTGTGATTGAGCCTTTCATGAGACTGTGTGAAAATATCAGATTAAATTTTTTTGAGTGGAAGTCTCCTGTACTGGAAAAGGGAGAGGTAGCTTTGAGACAAGAATCTTAAAAAATTTCTTTACTTATAAAGGTTCTTCTGTGAGAATAATATTACTCTTAAAAGTAATATGTTGTGTGAGAAGTGATGAGATCACTTGAAAAGAACAGAGAGATTTAGGTGTTACCATGTTTCTGTTTCAGGATCTCATCAGCCACAGGCATCTCTTGCAAAGAATCTGGATAAAGGCAAGGCAATTCTGCCTGATTCTACAAATTCATCTGCTGGCCTGTCTGATTTTGATAGTGATAGTGAAGAAGATGATCCTGATACCGCTCAGCTTAAGTCTGCAATTGATGCATCTAAGAAGTCCAATGTTGGTTCTTCTTCGCACTTCACTGACCATTCTTCTTATTACAATACTGAGGCTGAGCATTTCAGACAGACGGAATGGGATTACAAATGGAAACTTGCAAATTCTTCTATCTCATCTGCTGTTAGCTTGCAACATATTCATCGTGCTTATGATGAAATTCAAACTCCTGATATGAAGTTTCATCTTAAGGCCACAACTATTTTTATTAAAGGAATTCACTTTGACCTTGATGAAATGAAGAAGTCTCTTGTTGGTGTCAAAGAGAAAATTGATGGATTTTTACATCACACACCTAACTGAGCTGAAATAAAAACTATGAAAAATACCATCATAGACGTTGTTAAATCTCAAGACAGCATGGCCTCTAGACTTTCCTCCTTAGAAGATAAGGTTTCTTCTATAGGTGACAAACTGGATGCTCTCTTTTCTCTTCTTTCAATACTGATACCAAAAAGGGGGAGAAGATAGTTACTATAAAATGTACACCAGATTCTATCCAGGAAAAATATAAAGATATTGATGATGATGGTGATAAGAATAATCCGATTACAGATGTTCAAATTGCTTCTACTGCTCAACAAACTCAACATTCCAAGAAGAGTGATTCTTCAGGACAAAGGAAGTCTATTGGTGCTTATAAAGCCAAGCACAAGACTACTGCTGGTGCTCTTGAGGATGATGACATTACAATCTCTAATTTAGCAGATGCTAAAGGGTTGTTCTTTCCTTATAGGCATAAGGAAACAGGTGAAGAAATTATCCTGTATTACAAAGACAAGAAGTTTGAGCAAAAGAATGCTAGGAGTACTCTTGGGTATATAACTGAAGAATTTCCTGATCTAACACCTGAAGAAGCAGTTATGTAACAAAAGGAGCTTTTGGCTCAAATTGAAACTGAAGCTAACACTTCTAAAGGAAGAGGAAGAAGAAGTGATAGATCCGCAAGAGCAAGAGGAAGCGGAAGAGGAAGAGGAGGAAGAACTTCTAAATCAAGTCAAATGACTGCATTCAACTCTACTTTTCTGAATTTTATATCCACGGAAGTGTATGTTCCTGTACAAGGACATGAAGGTCATGAAGAAAATGAAGAAGTTCGAAAGCCAGAAGAGTTGATCATACCAAGGAAGAAAAGATCAGTCACTGATATTGATCAAGCTGATACAACAAGACAGAATATAACTCCTGATGCAGACACAAATCCTGAAGTAAAAGCAGATCCTGATGCTATGAACCTGATAACTTATTTTTACTCTGATAAAAAGGTGATTGAAGCATTAAATGATTCAGATGTCACTCCAATAGTCACTCCTTATACTTCATAGGTTGATGAAAAAGAAAAGGTTGATAGAAGGATAGTTGATCAAGCATGCAAAGAATATTTACAGAGAGTCTTAAAATCAAAGAGAGAGTTATGGCATCAAACAAAAGGGAAGATTAAATATCTGTCTACAAGTTATGTTCCTCTCAGCAAGAAGGATAGAAGATGGAAAGATATGTATACATTTGACTATCATAAAGGGTTCAGGCATGTGGAATTTATATCAGCATGGTTAAGAGATTTTATTCCAGAATAGAAAGGTGTTGATGAGTCCATCAAGAAACTTTCTTGGGTGAAATACAATGAAAAACTGAAACTTGTCAAATCTCGAACTAGAGGAGGGATTGGTCACTCTGACATGGAAATTCTAAGATCTGATCTGCTGGATACAAATACTCTGACAGAGAATCTTGGTGAAAAAGTTTCTCCTTCACATCTTGAGAAAGTTAAAGCTGTGAAGATTGTTCATAGAAAGATAAATGATAATGATGTCAGAGAAGAGATTCTGTACTTTTTCAGGGATGGTAAATTAAAGAGCTTTACATTGCAACAACTCTTAATGAAGACTGTGACAGAATTGAAATACATTCACTATCTTCTTAGAGTTGAGAACAGTGTTACCAGAAACTGGTCTTCTATGATACTTGAAGTCATCACAAGAAGAGTCATGATAAAAGATGATAAATACAATGGTGATTATGTTCCTAAGTACAGAACTTATATTGGTCAAGAAATGCAGATGAAAAAGGGAGCTGCAGTACTACAAGTTTTTCTCAACAGTCCTTAGTTATCCTTTAGTCCTGATCATGAAGATGTTAGTTTAAGCTACATGTTGATTGGTGATCTTGAGATAAGCAAAAGCTCAATTTCTAAATTAAGATCAGCTATCTATCAGCTTGGAGAAGACACTGAAGAGAAGAGAGAGTTGAAGAAAAAGCTTGTTAAAGTTCTATGAGACAAGGAGGAAGAAAGATTGAAGAACTTTCTTGAAACATCTGTCAGTTATCTGAGGATACTGAAATAAGCTTTACTCCTTGTACATTTTGTAGGTTGGTTTTGGCATTATTAAGAATGGAATTTGTGCTTCATTGCATTAAGCATAAATTGGGGGAGATTATTATATATTGAATTCTCAATGATCAAAAGAAGCTCAGGATCTGGCTGTTCGGGTGACATCAGGATCTGATGTATCGTCAGGAGTTGGCATGTCATCAGCATTTGTATGTCATCAGTATTTGAAGACATTCAACATTATAGGATTTGTTCTGTTACTTATAATATCGAGCAGATATCTGTTACGTCTAAGTTATAGGACTTTATCTGTTTAGTTTAAGATATGTATCAGTTTCAGTTAGTTTTTAATAATGCATATCTTAGATTAATCTGTTGTAGCTGTGTAGTATATAAACACAGTTTAGGTCATCACTTAGTGAAGAACACTCGAGGATCATTCGACATAGCAGCTCTCAAGAACATCAGTATTTCTTGAGGGATTTTGTAACAGTTTTTATCAGATATATAAAAAACTGTTATATTTTATTACTTGTTTGAAATATTTATACAATTATATCCAACCCCCTTAAACAATTGTATCTTTACTGGGAAACAAAGATCTCAATTGACCTAACTTCTGCAAATCTCAACCACTCTCACTCATTTCAAGCTCCTTCTTTATCATATTTCTTACCCAGTTAAAATCAATTCTTTCAAATGGCTTCCAACAACATTAGAGCTGTTATCCTCAAAAATTCAACTAACTATTTGGCATTTATGGATGTAAACCAAGCACCTGATAACTTCAAGTGTTTTGTCAAATTTCTTTCTGAATCCTATCTCGCAGGAGCCTTAACTGTTAATCCGATGTTGTACTTGGATGTGCTCAATGAGTTTTGGAATTCAGCTTTGGTGAACGCAATTGTCCATGAGAATTAAGCAGTTGCATTGGTGGTTAACTGCAAAATTCAAGGTGTTGTTGTGGAGTTTAGTGCTGATGATATCAACCGGGTCTTGGGCATACCCATAGACAACATTGTGGAGGCTCCAACAAAACAGGAGTTGGCTGAGTTTATGGATTTCATAAACTATAGTGAGAAGATCAATATGGCCAAGATGAACAAAAAGAATCTAAGGAGATAATGGTCCTTTATCTTTGACTCTATCATTAGAGCTTTCACATGTAGGAAAACTGGATATGACAATTTCTTTTGGTGCAGAAGCTGGTGCATTCCATAGCATACAATAGGCACCTTAATGTTGGCATGTTGATCCTGGAAGAACTCGACACAAGGCTGACTATGCCTTTGGTAAGTAGAGGTAAAGAATTTTTTTTTCCTAGGTTTATAACGTCAACTTTAAATCGTAAAGTAGCTGATAGAAATCAAATAGGCATTTGTAAATAGGTGACCAAAGTTTTATTTGGTTCACTAATTACAAAGAATCAGGTAAAGGTAGCTCTAAATTCCACTGACTTTATGTTGGAGAGATTTAGAACCTACCCTTACCCAATGGCTGAAATGATATCCAGTGCTATAACTAGTACATCTATGGCCTCTGCACCTGTAAAAGTATAAAAACATGATAGCACAGAGGGGCGGTCCACAGCTGAGACCATTTCTTCAAAACCATTAGATGCTAGGATGCCAACTACTTCATCTTCTCAAAAGGATGGAGTTAGTAAAAAGAAGAGAAAGCAAACACCTTTGGTTGTTGTTACTGAGAGTGGTGAGGACCAAACACAACTAGAGTGAAATCTGGTCAGAAAACCAAAGAAGCAACGGAAGGTTGAGTTGACCACTCAAATACCCACCTCTGCATCTTCTTAAAAAGATGCAGTTGTAACAAAGGGGCATCAATAGACTCTAGGGGCACCTTCTCAACAAGGTGTCACTATTGAAAAAAGCATTCTCCTTAATGTATATTGTATAGAGTCTGCACCACCTCTTGTGCACTCTCAAGAGGTTGAAAGAAGACATTTGGATGACACACATAATAAGAGCACATCAATTGAAACTCCCTTATCCATTCAGGGGGAGTTGCCAAAAATCAATTTTGAAATCTCTAATCTTATATCACAAATTTCTTCTTCATATAATGAAAGGCTTGAATCCACTTCTTAAGCCTTTCAAACATCAAGTGACACAGTTCAATAAACTGTGGTCACCACTCAGAAACAATCTTTAGATGGTGAGAGGCTACATGCTGAGGTAGACCTTGATGAATCATAAAAAACACAAGGGTTTCAACATTTTTTACTGAAGGCCCTGTGCAGTTCCAATTGCACCTTCATGTGCACCACAGTCTTCACAGACTGCTAGGTTTAAGGGTAGTACTCTTGAGAGGGAGCTACTCAAATCCTCTCCAATTCCATTGGAGGTTTCTCAATCAGGAACAACTCCCCTCACAACCCCGACTAAAATTGCTTTGTCAATTGAAGCTGGGAGTAAAATTGCCAGTGATCCAGTCATTGAGGATGCAAGTCTAGCACATTCAGGTACCAGTTCCTTGCAAGAGGAGCAAGGGTTTGAGGCCATGGTACAGGATAGTAACCTGGTCAAATCCCCTCTTATTTAAATGGAGGTTCACTCTTCTACTGAACAACATACTATCACAGCCACATTTCCTACTATGGGTCAAACTGTGACCCTTGTCACAGGAACAGTTACTACCTTTATCCCAACCACCTCAAACACTTCTAACAAACCATCAACATCAACCACTACACACCATCCTGAACACCTCATTTCCCAATAGCTGTAAGATATTCAAGCCCAACCAACCACATTCAATGATCTTTTGGTTGATCAGCTTGCAGGCCTAGCCAACATAACCCAACAACTCATTACCACTGACATGTCCAACCAAGACTATCAGGAAATATTGCTCTCATACAAGGAGGATGTTGAGGAGTAACAAGAGAAGATTACAGATGAAGCATATGGTAATGTGGATGCATGGTTGTCCAAAGACTTCACAATAACCATGGAGGAGGCCTTGGATAAATATAGAGAGGAATATGTCACCATTCTGGGAAGCAATGCCAAGGTCCTCACTCCTCAAAAGGTTTATGATATTTTCACAGAAGTGTACAAAGCTCAACTGAAGGCCTTTCATCATATTGAAAGAGCTATGGATAACACTCTAGACAAGCATCAAGCTACAGTCAAGAAAATTATCAATGATAGGATTGATGAACTTATGCCTACTTTTTCAAACATGAAGTTCAAGTTCTATAAGTTTTCAGATAAGCTTTAAGATCTTTCTCTCATGCCAGTTGAAGAAAATGTATGCAAGTTGAGGGACTCTTTCATAGCCTTGCATGAGGTGATCCAGAAGCAAATAACTTAAAATAATGGCTCCAAGGTCAAGTTGGATCAATTGTACAAGGCTAGGCATGAACTATCAACTTTGGTAATGGAGGAGATCAAGAATGTTTTTCAGAATTCTTTTGGCACTTTATCTGCAACAAGTTCACATCCTATACCTTCCACCTCAACCAATATTCAAATCCAAAATCTACAAACACAAGTCTCCAATATACAAACTTCAAATGACTCTCTATCTGCTTAAGTATCTCAACTAACTTCTCTAGTCCCCATCCAGCAACTAGACATCAAGACCCTAATAGACTCCAACAAATATCTACAAATGCAGACCTCAGTATCTTTGGGAGCTATTGTGGGAGCTTGAAAGATACCCCCTCAGAAAACACCTCAAACTGTAAGGACCCAAATCTCTCTACCTACACCTCATGTGCCTGTTATCAAGAGTACGGGGAAGATGGAGTCTCAACTACAGCTAAAATCAAGCCAAGCTATAATTCAAAAGAAAGATGATGTAGGAATAGACAGACTAATAAAGGCAGCTGAGGGACCTTGCCTTGACAAGGAATTTGATGAACTTCTCAAAGCTCTCAGAATCTCTCTAAACAACAATCACTTCACATACAGAAAGGCTTTAGATAAGAAAATAAATTTTCTGAGGGTGGTGATGGTGATTAATGGAAACTTCAAGGAGAAGAGGATTGTTGCCAACATAAATGACTCAGGTGTGGACAGATGCATGCAGGTGTCTCTATCTTATCTACAATTAAGAAGAACATCTGCGATGCACATCTTTATTAACAAGGTGAACAGGGTGATTCCAGAGGACACTCTCTTACTCAATGAACTAAAAAAGGGTCAAATGGATGCATTTCCAAAAGCCTACCTTCAACCAAGTAAGGGAGTGGCCTACATCGGTCCTAACACTAAACAGTGCAAACATTTTAAGATTCCAAAGAAATGTGTTATGGAGAAAAGAAATTGCTGATGATCATAGAGAAAGATCTAAAGTCAAAGAAAAACAAGACTGTTGAAGATGTAGAGGCATTGACGATATTTGCTAAATATTTGAAGAATGCCGAATCCATGTTGCCAAGAGCTCAAATCAACACAAAAGATGACTTAGATGATGATGAACAGAAGAAAGATGAACACAAATCTTCTGGCTCAAATCCAAGTCAATCTAGCAAAACAACTGGAAGCAAGGTGGATGATAAGAAAGACAAGGAAGGTAGTATTGGCTGAAAGGTTGAGAGAAAGGAATATTAGGCATGCAAGGAAAAGGCTGAGAGGGAGGAAACAAAAATGAAATATGCACTCAATATCTAACAAAGCACTCTCCCTAGTGCATTCTGTTCAGAGTCTGCCCCCATTCTTGAGCACACTCAAGAAGGTAAACGAAGAAATTTGGCCGGCACACACAATATTGAGAGCACATATCGTGAAACTCCTTTATCTATTAAGGGGGAGTTTCCAACACTCAATACTGAGCTCATAAATCTTATATCTCAAATTTCTTTCTCATATAATAAAGGGCTTGAATCTACTACTCAAGCCCTTCCAACTTCAAGTAAAACGACTCATGAGACTGTGATCACCACTCAGAAATAACATTTATATGGGGAGAGGCAAAGTGCTGAGTTGGACCTTGATGACACCATAAAAAACACAGGGGTTTCATCAGTTTTTACTGAAGACCCTGTCAAAACAATTCACCTTCATGTGCACCACATCCTTCATAAGATCAAAGGTTTGAGGGTAGTACTCTTGAAATGGAGCTACTCAAATCCTCTCCAGTTAAATTGGAGGATCCTCTTGAAGGTGCAACTCCCCAAAAAAACCTAGCTAAAATCACACTCATAATTGAAGCTAGGAGTCCAGTTATGAATGATCCACTCACTGTGTAGGCAAGTACACTAGCACATTCAAGTGCCAGTTCTTTACAAGAAGAATAAGGGTTTGAGACCATGGTACATGACAGTAACCTAGTCAACTCCCTCTAATTTAAATAGAGTATCACTCTCAAGGTGATCAACACACTATGATAACCACAGTTCCAACTGTGAGTCAAACTATGACCTCTGTCACAGGTATACCATCCATCTTAACCCACATATAACCAAACACAAACCAACCATCTACCCCTACATAACATCCCTCACACCTAATATCTCAATTGCTTCAGGACACTCAAGCTCAACTTATTACTATGAATGATCTACTTATGGATCAATTTGAAGGACTTGCCAATATCACTCAATAGCTGCTTACCACAGATATGTCTAACCAAGACTATCAAGCCATTCTATTGTCTTACAAAGAAGATGTTAAAGATCAACATGCAAACATTGTTGATGAAGCTGAACAAGATGGCAATGTTGAAGCTTGGTTGTCCAAGGACTTCAGCATTGAGATGAAGGAGGCTTTAGCCAGATTCAGAGAGGAGTATGTCACCATACTGAGTAGCAATGCCAAAGTACTCACTCCTCAAGAGGTGTATGATACCATAACAGAAGTCTAAAAAGCACAATTTAAAAGCCTTCCACTTTATTGGAAAGGCACTAGAAAAGACTCTGGATGGTCATCAAGGAAGGATCAAGGAGATGGTGCGGGCCAAAAGTGATGAACTTGTCCCCTCATAGATAGAGATCAAGAACAAGTTCAACAAGTTTGGATCAACTTTCTAGCCTTACATGATGTTATCTAAAAGAAAATCACAAACAACAATGACACCAAGGTCAATTCAGATCAACTTAATAAGGCTAGATACGAGCTTTAACTTTGATGAAGGAAGAAATTAGAAGAGTGATGTAGGACACTTTTGGCACTGACACCTCTAGAACATCTGCAAGTGTACTTTCCACCTCTTCATCTCAACAACTTCAAGCTCTTTAGTCTCAAGTAAATGAACTTCAAGCATCCAATACATCTTCAGTTTCTCAAGTCAATCAGCTCATAGCTCTTGTCCACGACCAGAAAAATTACATCAAATCCCTGATAGACTTCCAAAACTATTTCCAAATGCAGACATGTATGTTATTGGGAGCTATCATGGGTGCCCTTAAAGTTAGTCTCTAAGAAACACCAATGATTGTTAGGGCATAGACCCTCTAGAATATTAATTTTCCTACTACCAAGCTTTAGGTAGAGATGGAGTCCAAGCTAAAATCTGCATGTCAAAGTAAAGATGTTGGTATGGAGGAGAGACTCAAGATGGCAGCTGAAGGCCCTTGACATGAAAAGGAGTTTAATGACTTTCTAGAGGGCATGAGAGTCTCAATGAATCTTAACCATCATACTTACAAGAGGGTTGTCAACAATAATGAGAACTTCTTGAGAGTGGTACTAGTCACCAGGGAAATGCTAAGGGAAAAGAGAGTGGTAGTCAATACCAATGATTCTGGAGTTAACAGATTCATGCAGGTTTCACTAACATTTCTTAAATTAAGGAGAGCTTCAAAACTCGACATCTTCATCAACAAAGTTAAAGTGACGATCCAAGAGGACACTCAATTACTAAGGGAACTTAAAGCAGGCAAGGAAGGAGCTTTTCCAGAGGCATATCTTAAACCTAGCAAGGGAGTGGCCAACATTTGTTCAACTACCAAGAAATGCAGACAATTTCTAATCCCAAAGCATTGTGTCATGAAGAATAAAAAGATAATGATGGTGATTGAGTATGAGCTGAAGACTAAAAAGAACAAGATTGTGGAGGACCTTGAAATGATAATCATCTTTCGAAAATATTTCAAAAATGCTGATGATATGCTGCCAAAGACTGATATAAATGTAAAAGATGATGAGAAGGATGATTATGAGAAAAAGAAAGATGAACACGAATCTTTTTGCCTAAAATCCAAGTCAATCTAGCAAGAGCAGTATTAGTCAGAATATGCCGCAAGCAAGAGATATGAGAAGAAGGGGAGATGTGTAGATAGGAGGAAGAAGAATGGAGGAGATGGGAAAAATAGCAAGAAAACATCAATAAGCCATAAATCTATAACTCTGCAAAACTCAACCTAAAACCCTAGCCAAACAAAAACTCAAACCATCCAAACCTCCAAGCCTAAATACATTTACAAACTCATAGCCAACTCTCTACTTAAAAAACCTATCTTGGCCAACTAAACCTCCTTGAAGAAGTTGACTAAACCTCCATTATTCAAACCTCCATTCCAAACACACTTCAAGTCTATTAGAAGAAAATCAAAGAAAATAAAGGTTGAAATGGGTGCACTATGGAACTACTTTAATCAAGAAGATTTTCTACCAATTTCAGAAGAAATTTCAGAAGATGACTATAACAATCAACTAGTTGAAAAAATAGTCAAAGTCTGTGTGAAAACTCTAAGAGAGGTGAAAATTTACTTCAAAGATGGCATATTCAACTTACTCAACAAAGAAGTAATTGAAAATTACTCAATAGTAGAACTTGAATGAGTGATTAGTCTGATGACCAATAAGGAAGCTTTTACAAGAATGAGGAAGGTTGAGCTGGTTTGAAGGTTGAGAGAAAGAGATGAAAGAAATGTAAGGGGAAAGGTTGAGAGGGAAACAAGTGCTATTAAAAAGGCTAAGAAAATGGAGATGTTTGAGAAAAGTTAAAATGAGCTGAAAGCTAGAGGATTGAGTAGAGTTTCTAAAGATGGTGTACCTTTCAATATCAAGACTCACAGATTTTCAAGGTACAGAGTCAAGTATCTTGACAGCTAGTCATTAAATGAATGGATAAAGCTTGTGGAAGCACTCAGAGGCACTGAGATCATTGAAGAACTAGAATGTCTTGCTAGAATCATGGACTTAATTATATCTCAGCCTGGTTATGAAGACTTTAGTTAATTCTGTAAATTCAAGTCTCTTTGTAACTGTTAAGTGACATACACGTATAAATGTTTATCTTTGTAATCATGCATGAATTTGTGACAAGTAATCTTTTCACAAATTGGGGGAGATTATTGTGCAAGACATGCATTTACATAACAAGACTAAGTCACCTTGACAATCCCAAGATATAGTTGTCTTGTAATTTTATTTATTTTGTAATGATGTTTCTTGAGTCCGTAAAATTGTTAATTAGACTAGACTAGAGTATTTTTCAGTAAACAACCAACAAGTTAGGAATAAATTTCTGGAAGAAGATCAAGCCTGATCATGCCTCAAAATGAAGATAAAACTGTTTGGTGAAGAATAATGTTGTAGATTGAAAGATATTATGAGTCAGGTGTCAATGTCAAGAAGTCTATCGAGAAGTCAGATAAGCTTATTGAAATGTCACTCTACCTGTAGATATAATGACTTGTATATATTTGTATTATTTAAATGTTTAGTTATTGAATAATTAAATAAATAAAATATGTGTATTTGTTCTGTCAGTTGTGTGTTGTCTTGTTAATATGTAGGTGGTTATTGGTTTACGAAAATTATTTGCATAATTAAATATTGAGCCGTATTGTTTGTTTTCACTTTTAAAAGTGGTTTTATTGTAGATTTATTTTCACAAAAATTTGGATTGTCTCTAAAATTGTTTTTATGATTTTATAATTTCAATATTTATTTTTTGGATTTTATAAAATTTAGAAATCAATATTTCATTAATTATTTATCTTTGAATGATTTTCTGATTGCATTTATTTGTAAATTCAGTATTTAATTTCAGGATGCTTCAAACATTACAAAACTCATATTTTATTAAGTTTTCAATATTTTGAGAATTTTAAAATTATCTTAGAAAATTTTGGGATTAAATTCACCCGCACGTTTGTTCGTTAAATCGTTAAAATACGGGTATGAGTTGCGTTTCAAAAATGATTTAAAAATTATAAAAATTTAATGTTATTAGTTTTTATTTATTCCAAGAATTTTAAAAATTTGTTTGGTAATTTTCTAGGTTATTTTCGCCTCAATTTTATTTGTTAAAAATCAAATTGTGGGTCAAACCGGGCCGCAGAACATTCATATTTATCCCTAATGATACGTGTCAGTCTTTCAGAAATTCTGTTTCTACCTGTTGCAATTGTTGTAAAAGAAAAAAAATAATAATAACACACACACCCAAACCCCACCCATGAACTTCTCGGTTTCATCTCTCCCTGTGTTCTCTCTCTCGATTACTCTCTATCTCTCTTTTCCTCTCTCTCACAATCTATTCCTCCTCTCCTCCCCATTTCTTCTTCCCCTATTCTATGTTTTTCCCCCCGCCGCTATTCTTTCTGGTTCCGGTAATTACTCCGGCCATTTTTTTTTCTTTTCTTCGGGTTACTAGTCCAATCCATTCTTGTTGTTATATATACATACATGATTATATTTATATGTGTGTGTTTTCCGTGTATATGTGTGTGCCGTGTATATGTGTGAAGTGTGTATGTGTTGTGCGTGTGTGTTCGTGTGTGTGTGTGCGGCGGCGTGGCCGTGTGTGCTGCGGTGGTGCTTCCCTGTTTCTCTGTGGGTTATGTTGTTGGGCTTGTTATTGGGCTTTGCTGATTGGACCTCTACTATTGGGGCCGCTTTTGTGCGGTTGGTTTGGTTGTTATAATTCTAATTTAAATTCTTTTTATGCAGGGAATTAATGATTAAAATTCGTGATATTAAATTTTAATTCGTGCAGGAAATGGTTTAATAATCGGTAGAATTTATTCGGACACCCGAATAATTTTCGGGCACCAATAAATTTTGCCACCATCGACGATGAGCCTCGGCAAGTCGACGGTGGACTGTGATGAATTATTATGAGTACTAAATTTATAAAATAGATAAAGTAATTCATAAAATTATTTATCAGAATGTAAATAGTTATTTATTGTAAAAGTCATATTGTGGCGTAAATTACGAAACTGTGATTGTTGTGTTGTGGACGTCGATTATATTTTGACGGGTAGTTCAATAAATTGAGGAGTCGCTGTCCAAATTTTCTAAAAATTATTTTAATTACGGAAATACTAGTCGAGCGTATATATTTGTAAATAAATATTGAATAAAACCTGATTATTACGTGTATTTTATTAATACATATAAGTACGAGTCGGGAATTGCTATCGTTCGGGTAAAGTGATTAGGAAGGATATGTCAAGCATAATTGGTCGTCTAACATAGGATATTTCAATTCTGTAGGTTCAAGTCGAAGGACTTGAAAGTTAATGTCGGTTTAAAGTCGAGATAGTGTATAGTTGTAAAGCTTCGCAAGGCAAGTACCCCTGAACAAATCTTTTACAGTTCAGTAATATATGAATAACTGTTAATTTAAATTGCGTAGTGAAACAGAACGTTTTATGTTACGTATCCCATGTACTAGAAAATATTTGTTTAAATTATGTTTTTGGGGAAAAGTAACTTCTTAAAATGGCTATCGGGTATAAGTTTTGGAAAGTTTTGGAAAGTGCGTTGTGATATAATTATTTTAAAAAGAGATAGGTATAAGTGATTTTAGAAACTGGATAAAATGGATCAGATATTGGATGGTTACGTAAGAGGCCCGTAACGGACCATCGGGTTTGCGTAAGTGGCTAAGTTGGTTGTGCGCCCTTTTTGAACCGCTTAGTCCAGCGTAACAGAGACCTAGCTAGTCTATGAGTTTCAGAACAGGTTTGTGGTGGGATAGACTGATCAGCTGTCCCTAGGATTCGTCCAATATATATATCTGGTTTTGGTTTTGTGGTTCCCGTAACGGAATAGATGATTTTCTGATTCCTGTAATGGAATAGTGGATTTAGAAATGAAATAGCATGCTAAAATTGGACTCTGGTATTCACACAGCACACGACTGATGATATGTTTTATAGAGCATGCTAGTTGTTGATGTCCAGTTAATACTTGTTTTACTGTTTTCCCAACAATATATGATTTCTGTTCCTATACCTGTTTTATAAACTGCCTTGTTATTCATATAATGGTACTGTTGAGAAATTTATTGCTCACCCATGCAACTTGTGTTGTATATATATTGCAGATGCCTAGAAGGCTATCAGACCCGGTCAGAACAGAGTTTCAACCTCTTCCGGTCTCGGCTCCTCTGAGGTAGTTTGTATCAGACCATGTGGTCTAATGAGTTGTTGTAATAAGTTAGTGTGTCAGACTTGTTGAATAAGTTGGTTGTAGTTTTCTAACCTAAATAATACTTAAACCTGGCAAAGGTTTTGGGAGTGAAGGGGTCGTGTTTATGTATTTATATTGATTCAGGTTGTATTATATATTGTAGTTGTATTAATGACATCAACTCCTGACCCCGGGGTTGAGGCCGTCACAAGTTGGTATCAGAGCTACAGGTTTAAGTCCTTAATTTAGATTAGCGGTAGAGTTGGAAAGGTGTAGAAATTTTGTCCTAAAGTGTGAGTCAGCAACTCATATAGAGGAGCGAACCAAAGTGTCAGTCGAGGGTTCCGAAGGCGTTACTCTAGCATCTATTGACGTTTGATAGAACTGCCTTAACCTTATTGTGTCTTTCCTGTATATTTATATTATTGACAGTGGCCCATAGTGATATCCAGTTCTCCATCCCGGGAGAACATATCTGATTCAGACAGCTCAGACTCAGAGAGGACACTAGATGTGGTAGCTGAGGAGACTCCCCTTCCACCTCCACCTGTCACTCACTTTGGACCTAGTGATACTTCTGGACTGAGTGCTAGACTTCGGTGGGTTCAGCGTCATGTATCTGCTATTAGAGACTTTCCTCCAGGATGCGGACCTAGTACTTTAGCTCCCCGACCCCCTGTGCCACCTCCTCATGCTTCGGGTACCTCTTCTCCTATCCCTTATCACGTGCATCAGGCCTTTAATAGGGCATTAATCTGAGAGCAGAGTCCCGACTTGGCCGCACACTTAGAATGTGTACCTGTTGGCCCCTACCAGGGAGTACATGTTCCCTCTCCAGATATCCAGGCTCGGGTAGGAGCCCTCACTCAGTCAACCATTGAGCAGGCTAGGCATATTGATCTTTTTATCAGCTCGGAGACCAGAGCAGCTCAGTACCAGGGCCTGGTAGATTGGCTAGTGTTTGAGTTGGGAGTTATAGGAGGCAGTGGCTAGATGGTAGACTTCTGTATTAGTAGTTGTCAGAACTCAGATGCCTGTGTCCTTAGAGTTCTGTAGTATAGTTCGTGTATTAGGCGGAGGCTGCTATGACAACCAATTTTGTTATGTATTCACTTTATTATCAGTGTTATACTGTAGCTGTTTAGTTGGATATTTGTACTGTTGTTGTATTGTAGTTTTTCCATATAAAAGTTGTTGTTTAGTTTTTATAAAACTTTTGCACTGTTATTATTGTTGTAACTGTTATTGTTGTATTTGTTGCTGGTTTTGTTAAATTTAGCCATACATCATGGGTGGAACCCAATTAAATAAGGATGGGAATATTTTATTGTAGCAGCGTTCTCCTGACACATAAAACTGTTGCTACCCGGGGGCAAAAATTTCATATTAAAACTTTTGTTGTGTTTCAGGAGAATGCCACCCAAGAAGAATATTCCTTCCAATTCCTCTAGTAGAGACTCTGTTGTGGGCCCAGCCATGGGTGAATTGTTAGATTTGCTGCGCCAATAGTCTAATCAGATGGCTCAGCAACAAGAACAATTCCAGTAGCAGCAACAGCAATTTCTGCAACAGCAGCAACAATAGCAGCAATTCATACAACAGTAGCACCAACAAATCCAACAAAAACAGCTGCAGCTTCAACAGCAACACCAACAAAGAGAGTCGAACCAAACTGTTAGTTTTAAATCCTTCCAGTATGTCACACCCCCAGAGTTTAAGGGCGAAGTAGACCTTGTTGCTGCCAGAATTTGGCTTAAGGAAATGGAAAAAATCTTTTACCCTCATTGAAGTAAGTGATGATTCTAAAACGGATTATGCGAGTTATTTTCTTAAGGGTGAAGCGAATTATTGGCGGGAATCCACTCGTGCCTTGGAAAAATAGGGTCCTGTTTCTTGGACCAGGTTTACAGAGTTATTCTTGGAAAAGTATTTTCCAGATTGTTTACAGAATCAGTTGGAAGTTAAGTTTCTGAAGTTGAAGCAAGGTGAAAAGAGTGTGTCGGAATATGAGGCCAAGTTTACGGAATTGGCCCAATTAGTTCCTAGATATGTGAGTACGGAGATTCAGAAAGCAAGAAGGTTTCAACAGGTATTGAAGCCTGAAAATCGTAGTGGGGTTGTGGCTTTGCAACTCAAGACATATCCTTCCGTAGTTCAGGCCGCCCTAGTAATTGAGATTGATCAGAAGTTGGCCGTCAAGGAAAAGGGCGATAAGAAGAGGAAGTCTAAAAGTATTACTGATAAGACAGATCAAGAAGAATCCAGTCAGAAGTTTCTGAAGCGGTTTGGCCGAAATAGGAATAAGAGATTCAGGAGACAAAGTTTTCCCCAGGTAAAGCCAAGTGCCACCTCAGTTGCCTCTACTCCAGCCCAGTCAGTCAAGCCAGTAGTGGAATGTAAAATGTGTGGAAAGAGGCATAGTGGCCAGTGCAGAAAGGATGTCCAACGTTTCAAATGTGATCAGAAAGGCCATTACGAGTCGAAGTACAGTTCAGGGAATTCCGGAATTACTTTCTTTAAGTGTGGTAAGGCTGGACATATTGCCGCGAATTGTAGGGCTGCTACTCAAGGAAGCGTAGGAGGTAGTGCATCCAAAGGACCGGCAACTAGCACAGCTAGAGCCAGAACTTTCAAGATGACCAAGAGATCCAACGCTCAAGGCTCGTATGTAGTTACAGGTATGCTTTCTCTCAATTCCGTACCTGGTAAAGTTTTGTTTGATTCAGGAGCGTCTAAGTCCTTTATATCAAAAGAATGTTTGAGTAAAATGGATTTAATGTTGAAAGACTTAGTTGAGCCCTTGACCATAGAAGTGGCCAATCAGGATATAGTTATAGTGAGTCAATTTTGTCCTAGGTGTCAACTAGAAATCCACGGGCATTCTTTTTTGGCTGACCTAATACCCGTCCAGTTAAGAGAGTTCGATGTGATTCTAGGAATGGATTGGTTATCCCAGCATAAGGCAAATATTGACTGTAAGAAAAAAAAATTATGATGTTTACGGAGAATAATGTCGGGATAAATTATTAAGGTCAGAAGCAGGAAAAGAAATTTCTCTCGATACTGAAAGCAAAGAAACTGTTGAGACAAGGACGCGAAGCCTAATTAGCCCATATTGTAGATACTGAGAAAGAGGCACCTGATCTGGATGATTTTCCAATAGTAAGAGAATTTCCAGATGTTTTTCCAGATGAGTTGCTAGGATTGCCACCAGATCCTGAGATCGCGTTTTCTATTGACCTAGTTCCCGGAGTAGAGCCAGTTTCAAAGGCTCCCTACTATATGGCCCCAGTGGAAATGAAGGAGCCAGCTAAACAACTTCAGGAACTGCTAGATAAGGGAGTAGTTAGGCCAAGTGTATCTCTGTGGGGTGCACCAGTGTTATTTGTGAAAAAGAAAGACGGGAGCATGACGTTGTGTATTGATTATCGGGAGTTAAATAAGTTAACCATCAAGAATAAGTATCCCCTACCCAGGATTGATGACTTGTTTGACCAGTTTAAGGGAGCGTGTTGTTTCTCGAAGATTGATTTAAGATCGGGCTATCATCAGCTGAAGATCAAGCTCGAGGACATACTAAATATTGCATTGAGAACTAGATATGGACATTATGAGTTCTTGGTGATGTCATTTGGATTGACCAAAGCACTAGCTGCTTTTATGGATTTAATGAATCGGGTGTATAAGGAGTACTTGGATAAGTTTGTTATTGTATTTATTGATGACATCCCCATCTACTCGAAGACTAAGGACGACCATGCTGAACATCTGAGGATTGCTCTACAAAGGCTGAGAGAGAAGCAGTTGTACGCTAAGTTTTCAAAATATGAATTTTGGTTGAATGAAGTTGAGTTTTTGGGTCATATAGTGAGTAAGGATGATATCAAAGTGGATCCTATGAAGATTGAAGCTGTATCTAGATGGGAACAACCAAAGACCCCGATAGAAGTTAGAAGTTTTCTTGGATTAGCAGGTTATTACTGAAGATTTGTGAAGGATTTTGCCAAGATTGTGACTCCGTTAACCAAGCTGACCAGAAAGAATGAAAAGTTTGTTTAGACTGAGAAATATGAAGTGATTTTCTAGGAGTTGAAGAAGAGATTAGTGACAGCTCCAGTGCTAATATTTCCAGATGAAATGGGAAATTTTATGATCTACCGTGATGCTTCTTTGAAAGGTTTAGGCTGTATGTTAATGCAATATGATAAAGTTATTGCCTATGCATTCAGACAGTTGAAACCCCATGAGAAGAAGTATCCAGTACATGATTTGGAATTAGAAGCAATAGTGTTCATATTGAAGCTGTGGAGACACTACTTGTACGGAGAAAAATGCGAGATCTATACAGACCATAAAAGTTTAAAGTACATATTCACCCAGAAGGACTTAAATATGAGACAAAGAAGATGGTTAAAGCTGATTAAAGATTATGATTGTTCTATTAATTACCATCTGGGAAAAGCCAATATAGTAGCAAATGCCTTGAGCAGAAAGGAAAGATTGAATGCGAATAGAATTGCTGAAGAATTAGCAAAGGATTTGGAAAAGCTAGAAATTCAAGTTCGAATGCCAAAAGGTAATAAGGAGCAATTGTATGAAATCAATTTTCAGCCATAATTGATGGAAAGAATTAGAAAGTATCAAGAAGAGGTCATGAATCAAGGATTGGATAGTTTGACTAGGGAATAAGTTTGTACTCAAGAGGATGACAAACGCATGTTTAGATTTTCTGCAAGGATATGGATCCCCAATATGACTGAACTGAAAAATCAGATTTACGAGAAGCCCACAATTCTAGGTTTTTTATTCACCCGGGAAGTACCAAGATATATCAGGATTTGAAGCAGAATTTCTGGTGGCCAGGAATGAAAAAGGAAATAGCAGATTGGGTTAGTAAATGTCACACGTGTTAATCAGTAAAGGCGGAATATCAAAGATCAAGTGTATTACTACAACCCTTAGAGATTTCACAGTGGAAATGGGAAGAAATTGTGATGGATTTTATAGTGGGACTACTAAAGAAGAAATCAAATTGTGACGCTATTTGGGTAATTATTGATAGGTTGACGAAGTCTGCACATTCACTCTCTATTAACGAAAGATATTCTTTGGACAAAATAGTCAATCTGTATTTGGATAAAATTGTGACCAAGTATGGAGTCCCTGTTTCAAATGTGTCGGATCGAGAACCCAGGTTTAACTCGAGGTTTGGATAAAATTCCAAGAATGTTTAGGAACTAAGTTGAAGATGAGTACCGCTTATCGTCCTCAGACAGATGGCCAAAGTGAGAGAACGATTTAGACAATAGAAGATATGTTGAGGGTTTGCGCTTTGGATTTCAAAGAAAACTGGGATGATCACCTGCCATTGATTGAGTTTTCCTATAATAACAGTTATCATGCTAGTATAGGAATGCCACCCTACGAAGCCTTGTATGGATGAAAGTATAGGTCCCCACTTTATTGGGTTGAAGTGAGAGAGAAGAAATTGTTAGGTCCTGAGTTAGTTCAACAAACCAAGGACACAGTAGTATTGATTCTGAAAAGATTAGAAGCAGCTCATGATAGACAAAGAAAGAACGCAGACTTGTATTGAAAGAATATGAACTTCGAAGCAGGGTTATTGGTATTATTGAAAGTGTCGCCTTGGAAAGGATTGGTTCAATTTGGTCAGAAAGATAAACTCAGCCCAAGGTATAAATGACCATTTGAAGTTTTGAAGAGAGTAGGTAAAGTTGCCTATGAGTTGGCGCTGCCACCGCAGCTGCAACATATCCATAATGTATTCCACGTATCAATGCTGAAGAGGTATATCCCTAATTCGAACCAAGTAATTAAGTATGAGCCAATCGAGCTTTAGCCAGATTTGTCTTACGTCGAGCGACAAATCCAGATTTTAGATCATAAAGAATGAGTCTTTAGAAATAAGTATATTCCTATAGTTAAAGTACTTTGGAGAAATCCGTGAGTATAAGAATCTACTTGGAAGTTAGAGTCAGATATGCTTGACAAATATCCTCACTGGTTTAATTAGTTAAGATTCTAAGGACATAATCTTTTTAAGGGGAGAAGGATATAACGACTCGTATATTTTTGTATTATTTAAATGTGTAGTTATTGAATAATTAAGTAAATAAAATATGTGTATTGGTTCTGCCAGCTGTGTGTTGTCTTGTTAATATTTGGGTGGTTATTGGTTTACGAGGATTATTTGTTTAATTAAATATTGTGTCGTATTGTTTTGTTTTCACTTTTAAAAGTGGTATTATTGCAGATTTATTTACATAAATATTTGGGTTGTCTCCAAAATTGTTTTTATGGTTTTATAATTTCAATAATTATTTTTGGGATTTTATAAAATTTAGAAATCAGTATTTCATTAATTATTTTATCTTTAAATGATTTTATGATTGCATTTATTTGTAAATTCAGTATTTAATTCCAGGATGCTTCAAAAGTTATGAAACTCATATTTTATTAAGTTTTTAATATTTTTAGAATTTTAAAATTATTTTGGAAATTTGGGATTTAAATTCATCCGCACGTTTGTTCGTTAAATCGTTAAAATGTGGGTATGAGTAGCATTTCTAAAATGATTTAAAAATTATGAAAATTTTATTTTATTAGTTTTTACTTATTCCGGGAATTTTAAAAATTTGTTTGGTAATTTTCTGGGTTATTTTCGCCGCAAGTTTATTCGTTAAAAATCAAATTGCGGGACAAATCGGGTCGCAGAACATTCGTATTTATCCCTAGTGCTACGTGTCAGTCTTTCAGAAATTGTTTTGCTACGTTTGTAATTGTTGCAAAAGAAAAAAAATAATAAAAACACACACACCCAAACCCCACGCTTGTACCTCTCAGTTTCATCTCTCCATGTGGTCTCTCTCTCGATTACTCTTTATCTCTCTTTTCCTCTCTCTCTCTCTCTCACAATATATTCCTCCTCTACTCCCCATTTCTTCTTCCCCCGTTCTGTGTTTTTACCCCGCCGCAGTTCTTTCCGGTTCCGGTAAATACTCCGGCCATTTTTATTTCTTTTCTTCCGGTTGCTAGTCCAATCCATTCCTGTTGTTATATATAAATACATGATTATATGTATATGTATGTGTTTTGCGTGTATATGTGTGTGTGTGTGTCGTGTATGTGTGTTGTTCGCATGTGTTCGTGTGTGTGTGTGGCGGCTCGGCCGTGTGTGTTGCGGCTGTGCTTCCCTGTTTCTCTGTAGGTTATGTTGTTGGGCTTGTTATATGGGCTTTGCTGATTGGGACTCTACTATTGGGGCCGATTGTGTACAGTTGGTTTGGTTGTTATCATTCTAATTTAAATTCCAATTATGTAGGGAATTAATAATTAAAATTCATGATATTAAATTTTAATTCATGCAGTAAATGGTTTAATAATCGGTATAATTTATTCGGACACCCGAAAAATTTTCGAGCACCAATAAATTTTTCCGCCGTCGACGATGAGCCTCGGTGAGTCGACGGTGGACTGTGATGAATTATTCTGAGTCCTAAATTTATAAAATAAATAAAGTAATTCTTAAAATTATTTTTCGGAATGTAAATAGTTATTTATTGTAAAAGTTGTATTATGGCGTAAATTGTGAAACTGTGATTGTTGTGTTATGGACGTCGATTATGTTTCGACGGGTAGTCCAATAAATAGAGGAGTTGCTGTCCAAATTTTCCAAAAATTATCTTATTTACAGAAATAATAGTCGAGCGTATACATTTGTAAATAAATATTGAATAAACCTGATTGTTACGTGTATTATATTAATACGTATAAGTACGAGTCGGGAATTACTATCGTCCGGGTAAAGTGATTTGCGAGGATATGTCAAGCATAACTGGTTGTCTAACATAGGATATTTCGATTCTGTAGGTTCAAGTCGAAGGACTCGAAAGTTAAAGTCGGTTTAAAGTCGAGCTAGTGTATAGTTGTAAAGCTTTGCAAGGTAAGTACTCCTGAACAAATCTTTTACAATTCAGTAATATATGAATAACTATTCATTTAAATTGCATAGTGGAACAGAACGTTTTAAGTTACGTATCCCATGTAATTGAAAATATTTGTTTAAATTATGTTTTTGGGGAAAAGTAACTTCTGAAAATGCCTATCTCTAAAGTTGTGAATAAAATTGGAAAGTTTTGGAAAGTGTGTTGTGATATAATTATTTTAAAAAGAGATAGATATAAGTGATTTTGGAAACTGGATAAAATTGATCAAATATTGGATGGTTGTGTAAGAGGCCAGTAACGGCCCAACGGGTTTGCGTAAGTGGCTAAGTCGGTTGTGCGCCCTATTTGAACCGGTTAGTCCAGCATTACAGAGACCTAACTAGTCTCTGAGTTCCGAAACAGGTTTGTGGTAGGATAGACTGATCAGTTGTCCCTAGGATTCGTCCAATATATATATATATCTGATTTTAGTTTTGTGGTTCCCGTAACGGAACAGATGATTTTGTGATTCCTGTAATGAAATAGTGGATTTAAAAATTGAAATAGCATGCTAAAATAGGACTCTGGTATACACACAGCACACGACTGATGATATATTTAATAAAGCGTGCTAGTTGTTGATATCCAGTTTATACTTGTTTTACTGTTTTCCCAACAATTTATGATTTTTGTGCTTATACATGTTTCATAAACTGCATTACTTGTTATTCATATAGTGGTACTGTTGAGCAATTGATTGCTCACCCTTGCAACTTTTATTGTATATATATTTCAGATGCCTAGAAGACCTATCAGACCCGGTCAGAATAGAGTTTCAGCCCCTTCCAGTCCCGGCTCCTCTGAGGTAGTTTGTATCAGACCATGTGGTATGATGAGTTGCTCTAGTAAGTTAGTGTGTCAGACTGGTTGAATAAGTTGGTTGTAGTTTTGTAACGTAAATAATACTTAAACCTGGCAAAGGTTTTGGGAGTGAAGGGGTCGTGTTTATGTATTTATGTTGATTCAGGTTGTATTATGTATATCGTATTTGTATTAGTGACGTCAACTCTTGACCCTGGGGTTGAGGTTGTCACAGTAGAGAAGTCATTATACTTGTAGAGATGTCACTCTACTTGCAGTGAAGTCAAAGGTATATATAGAGAAGTGGAGATATCGACAAGTCAAAAACATATGTAGAGAAGTGGAGATATCAACAAGTCAAAAGCATATGTAGAGAAATGGAGATATCGACAAGTCAAAATTGCATGTAGAGAAGTGGAGACATCGACAAATCAAAACTACTTGTAGAGAACTGAGATATCGACAAGTCAAACTGCATATAGAGAACTGGAGATATCGACAAGTCGAACTGCATATAGAGAATGAGAGATATCGAAAAGTCAAACTGCATATAGAGAACTGGAGATATCAACAAGTCATAACACTTGTAGAGAAGTGGATATTCTGATAAGTCATTGTACATGTCGATATGGGACGTCTCTGTACAGTAATGTAGATCTCGATAATAGTTCAAATCACATAATGAGGTTCTAGATTATCTGTCAACAAACTGTTTTATCTATGAAATCGAAAGTCTACAAATGCATTTTGATAAGTGCAAGATCAAGTGTTAAGATGAACTGGACAAAGGAGGGTCACAGACCTATAAGATGTTAGAAAATGGAACTTTGAGGACACATGTAATATATCTTCTTGATGTAATTTCCGATTAATAACAAGTGGAGGTTGTTCCTTGCTATAAGGATATAAACTTTCATATTTGAATCTAAGACATTTTCTTAGTGAAATCCATGTGGAAATAAGAGCAAAAATGCGTATTTGTATAAGAGTTATTTCAGTTTTAGCTGAGAAGCATATTGCGAAATTTATGCAATGTTCAGGACCTGAGGCTAGAGGTTCAGGGCCTGATGATGTGCTGAAATAAGTTTCTGCAATGTTCAGGGCCTTAGGTTGGAAGCTCACGACTTGATGGTATGCTGAAAATGTTTCTAGAATGTTCAGGGCCTGGGGCTAGAGGTTCAGGTCTTGAGGTGTTGAAAAGTTTTGGTTTGTTTAGGGCCCGAGGTTTATGTTCAGGGCCTGAACTGGAAGCCAATTGCTAAAATTATGATCCTGAAGGGGCTGGAACACGGGTATGTCTGACTGGTCTTCTAGGCATCTGCGAGATATACATAACAGTTTGCAAGGGTGAGCATAATCGCTCAGCAGTTATAACATATGAATAACGGAATAAAACAGTAATGTAACAATAATAAGAACAGAGCTGTAATCCTGTCATCAACATTAAATAATGAAAATCGGAGATAACTGGATATCACTGACTAACATGCTTTATCAAAATAACATAATAGTGAAAGAGATGTGTCCTAAGTCCAATCATGTATGATGATTTAGGAATAACTTTTATGTAATCTGTTTTGATTTCATTGATATTAATAAAAGACTTGTTTTGGTTTCATTACGGGCTTTATCTATTTAAGTGTTTAAATAAGATATACCATAGTTTAGAGTAAAGCTTTTTATGGATTATGATGAGATCATAATAATGAGACGTAAAAGATGATAACTCTAAACTTAAATATTTCCTGGTCGTAGGATTACTAACTGGTAATTAGTAATCCGCAAAGATCGGTACATACTATGCTTGCTTCATTATGAAGGATGTCTATTCTCATAGACATTTGTGTGGTGACACTATAGCTAGTATATAGGTGCTTATTATAGAATAAGTTCACTGAACATGACTCACACAGCTGAACAACTGATGGAGTTCACTCACATGTCAGCAGTTGTTCATATAGTGATAGTTGTATAAGTATCCTTAGACTTGAGGTCATCATAGTCATCTTGTGTACACTGAACTATGCTTTGGTTTAGTTCTTAGTCTCCAGGGACAATTATAAGGGGTATACTGGGTATAGGAATTTGTACACGAAGATAATGTATGATCAATAAAGGATCTACCCCATCCAGTGAAGGAAGAGAATGTTCAATGCTGATCCACTTATGCTAGTTCAGAAATCTCTGGCCAGAGTGAATGAAATTAGAAAGGAGTTTCTAATTTACATTAAATAGAACTAAGCATAGTGAATGGGAAATCAAATGATTAAATAAGATAGGCTTGACACAAGTTCCATGCCTTGTATTTAATCGTGACATTGCAGGGTAGAAGGAATTGATTGTACGGTAACTACTCACTGAATAGTATCTTGGTATTCTAAGCAGTGAATTCATATTATCCGGATAGTCGCGATATGCTGAGAAGTATCCCTCACGATGTAGAATAAATATGATTAATTTATTAATTAATCATATTTAATGAATTAGAGAATTTATATAAATAATGATAAAATAGTTTTATTATTATTTATTTCTACTACCGGCTTAATATTGAACCTACAGGGTCACACCATAAAAGAGAATGATTTAATGGTGGAGGAATTAATTAATAATGGCTGGTAATTATTTATTTGTGAAATAGGTAATTAATTAGCAGATTTAATAATTGATTAAATGAGATTTAATTAATTCTTAATATTATTAATTAAGAATTTAATTTTGGAAATTAAATCAAGTGAGAGAATTATTTTTCTAAAATGTTTAGAAAAAGGATTATTGATTAAAAGGTGTTTTAATTAATAGTTAATTGGTTAATAAGATTAATCAATTAAAGGGTTAATAATAATAATATTTTATGGAAAAATTTCAGCTGAAAATTTTGCCTATAAATATACTATTATAAACCCTATTTGCCTCAACCCAAATAATTAACCATAATTCTAAAGTAGAACAAGAGGGAGGCAACTAATTCTCTCAACCTCTTCCTCCTCCATCACATTGTACTCTTGGTGGATACCGGTGGAGTGCTTCACACTTGAGGAGCAGCTGCTAGGGATTTCCGTTTATCGTTCTTGGATTGCTATTAAAGACCTCCATCTTTCCATTAACGTAAAGCTTCTTAAGGTAAACATACTGAACTACGAATTAAATATTATTTTTCGCATGGATCCTACGGAGGGTTTCAGTTTTTTTTAAAGATTTAAATTTACGTTTTCGTTGCGTTTATGTGCTAAAAACCCTTCAATGGCATCATAGCTACTTGCGAAAAGTTTTTAATTCGTTTATGTGTTTAACTGTTTTCGATATATGAGCATGTATGTGATTCGCCATGATTTGATGTTTATATAATATGCTTATATATGTATGGTTTTGAATATATGATATTCATGTGAGTTGTATAATCATAAGATGATTATGTAATCTGTATATATACTGATATATACATGATTTATGTTTGTTCTAATTATGAGAATCATATTAGATACGGATTCTGAATTGGCTGCTGCAAATTTGCTGAAATCTGGGTCTGGTGTCCGATTTACGCAAACGAATACCCTAATCCATAGGCAAACGAGCGTCTGAACAAAACTGATTGCAGAAGCTATCAACAACTCGTCTATAAGGCGTTTGATGTCGTTTACTGCCCGTAAACAGTGATTCTTGTTTTTCTGATTTGATTCTGATTTTTCTGATTTTTGTCATATTTTTTTTATGATTAGATCTTGGATAATATGATATTTTAAGATCAGATTATGTGTTTTAACATGCTTTTATGTGTTGTATGAGCATGATGGATGGTTATGGCCTTTCGACCTTAGTGTAATGGTTTTGGTTTTGGTTTTAAATACGACTTGCATGTCGTCAATCTTTGTAATCATAAATCTCGAATGTAACTCGAGTTGTTCTTGTAAGTTCATTAGATTAGTTTTACTTTCAATCTATGTAATGTAATTGAAGACTCAAGGAGGCTATCCAATGGAGGTGATACAAAGAAGAAGACGAGGCATACAAGAAGTATAAACAAAGAAGAAGACTTATATAATAAGTAGTTGTATTTATTTCCATCACCATATTAGATTGACCTTCATCTTTATCATGAGCTTGATAAAGATCACATAGGATGGGGCCATAACCAAACACATTTACTTTATTGTACATTACATTTATTTGTTTAATTAATTTTATATATGAGATATATGCCTATGTTTACCATGCGATGATAGATTTAGGTGAACTTAAATCAATATAAGGCGTGCTCTAGAAAATCTAGAATAGGAATCATTTCTTGCCTTAACAATAATATTATGAATACAATCATGAGATTCTTGTGTTTATGAAACACGTAATTAAATATGAATTTTCAATATTGAGAGAAAGGATGATTCTGTCAAAAGCAGATTTCTATCTGTAAGAAAGGGGTATTAAGTGCCTCTTGACAATGCTCCCCCCGATCTGGGAATCATCTGATTATCGATTATTGATTTGAAATATTTAATTTAAAAGGAAGAATCTCTTTATAATATGATTATGATTGTAACATAAGATAATCCCTCTAAAATTAAATAATATCAAGTAGTAATTGGCCAATGACACAACGGGCTTGTGTCGGTCATAGCCTTCCAACATGGTAGAAAGTGGTTCTTATTTTTAAATCATTGTTGTTTCGTGCTTCAGCCGAGGGCTTTGGTTTCGAAATAAGAAATACGTGTCTATTACATAGAGATGTGTACATTGAATTAGAATCTAAAGGTCGTTACGTGCTACAGCCGTGGGCCGTTGGAGACTGATTCAATTGTACGAAATGTTGGGTTAGACTTGACTTAGAATATTGAGTTTGTCGTGCTACAGCCGTGTCTCAATTATTCAAGAGGCTAAAGTTTTATTAGAGAATAACATAAGATGTAATTGAGAAGAGTTGTCTGCCTATTGAACATCAAATGACGTTTCGTTCTACAGCCGAGGTTGTGTGATGGAATGTAGGATCCCTATTCCCACTAGCATTATGAATGCTTAATTTTCACTTAGGGGTTGTATAAATTAGATAAACTAGTGGGAGCCACTTATGAATAAAGACCCTATTCATATAGTGTCTTGAAATGAAATTGAATATTTTCTAAGTGTTGTTATGTGTTCATCATTTATAGATTTACTATATTCGTTATGTCTTCTTCACTATCACTCCGGAGTATACTAGATGCTCACAAGTTGACTGGTCCAAATTTTGCTGACTGACATCGAAACTTGAGAATTGTTCTCAGGGTTGAGAAGCTGGAATATATGCTTGACTCACCTAAGCCTACTGAACCAGCTAGTGATGCACATAATGATGAACATGTTGTGTATCATAAGTGGATAGATGATGCAAATGTTGCTCAATGCACCATGCTAGCTTCCATAAACATTGAGCTACAGAAGCAACATGAGCATATGGATGCTCACACTATCCTTATGCATCTACAAGAGTTGTATGATGTGGCAGGGAGGACATCTCGATATGAGATATCGAAGGAACTGTTCGGTTGTAGGATGTCTGAGGGAACATCTGTGAATGACCATGTACTTAAGATGATCAATTTGATTGAACGTCTTGGACAACTTGGTTTTACCATGGATGGGGAGCTGAGCCAAGACTTGGTCTTGCAATCACTTCCGAGTTTGTTCTCGCAGTTTGTTGTGAACTTTCACATGAATAAGCTGGATGTCAGCCTGCCTGAACTCCATAACATGTTGAAGACTGCGGAATCGAATTTTCCCCCTAAAAAGAGTTCTGTTCTTCTAATTGGTGAAGGTTCCAATCCTAAGAAAAGGAAGAAGAACCATTCCAAGAAGAAGAAAGTAGGTGAGAAAAAGCCGGTTCCACCAAAAGCTGAAGACCCCAAGAGCAAAGCTGTTTGCTTTCACTGTAAAATGGTGGGGCACTAGAAGAGGAACTGCAAGGTTTACCTTGCAGAATTGAAGAAGAAGAAGAAGAAGGGTAGTGAGACTACCGCTTCTGATTCAGGTATGTTCATGATCGAAGTTAATATGTCACTAAGTCAAATTTCTACTTGGGTATTAGATACCGCCTGTGGTTCTCATATTTGCAATTCGTTGCAGGGACTAAGGAGAAGTAGGACTCTTGAAGAAGAGGAGGTGATTCTACGGATGGGAAATGGAGCAAGAGTTGTTGCTGAAGCTATAGGATCATTTCATTTACATATGCCTACGGGAAAGACTATTGTTCTAAATAACTGTTATTTTGTTCCCTCGATTGTGAGGAATAATATTTCTATTCCATGTTAGACTTGACTTGATTTTCGTTTGTTATTCAGAATAATAAATGATCAATTCTTAGAGATAACATTCTTTATGGAAGTGGTATATTAAACAATGGTCTGTATGTATATGACGTAGAGCATAATTTACTACAAATTGAACATACTAATAAAAGAAAAAAGGATGATGAAAATCTCACTTTTTTGTGGCACTGCGGACTTGGTCATATTAGTGAAAATAGACTGCGGACATTGCATAAAGAAGGGTTACTTGACCCCTTTGATTTTGAATCATATCCTACATGTGAGTCTTATCTATTGGGTAAAATGACCAAATCTCTATTTAGTGGACATGGAGAGAGGGCTGCAGATTTGCTAGGATTGGTACACACAGATGTATATGGACCAATGTCTACGCAAGCCATGGGTGGATTTTCATACTTCATTGCTTTCATAGATGATCGATCTAGATTCAGATATGTGTATTTGATGAAACAAAAGTCTGAAGCCTTTGAAAAGTTCAAAGAATATAAGTATGAAGTGGAGAAACAAACCAAACATAGTATTACAACTCTTCGATCAAATCGAGGTGGTGAATACTTGAATGGAGAGTTTCTAGCTTATCTCAAAGAAAATGGTATAGTCTCCCAGTGGACAACTCCTTATACTCCACAGTTGAATGGGGTATCTGAAAGGAGAAATTGAACTTTGTTAGACATGGTTCGGTCCATGATGAGCTATGCGAATCTTCCAGTATTTCTGTGGGGTTATGCATTGGAAACCTCAGCATATTTACTGAATAAGGTGCCTTCCAAATCTGTTCCTCAAACTCCATATGAGATATGGAAAGAAAGGAAACCGAGTCTTAAACACATTAAGATTTGGGGATGTCCAACTTATGTCAAGAAAGTTGACCCAGATAAGCTGGAATCTCGATCTGTAAAATGTAATTTTGTGGGATATCCTAAAGAGACTTTAGGGTATTACTTTCACACCGATCATCGGATGTTTGTCTCCAGAGATGCTACCTTCTTGGAAAAGCAGTTTATCCTTGAAGGAAACAGTGAGAACAAAATTGAACTTGATGAAGTTCAAGAAGCACAAACTACTACGGATCAAGTGGAAACACCTGTTCAAACCGAACAACCTTCTGTGGAACAGCCCATTCGTAGGTCAGGGAGAGTGTCTCGCCAACCTGAGAGGTGTTATGGCCTTGTCATTGAGAATGACAATGAGTTGTCAATCATTGATGATGATGACCCTGTGACCTATAATGAGGCTATGAGTAGTGTTGACTCAGAGAAATGGCATAGTGCCATAAAATCCGAAATGGAATCTATGTATACCAACCAAGTATGGACTCTGGTTGAGGCGCTTGAAGGTGTTAAGCCTATTAGGTGCAAGTGGGTATACAAAAGAAAGATTGGAGCAGATGGGCAGGTGGAGACCTATAAGGTCAGGCTCGTGGCAAAAGGATTCAGAAAAAGGCAAAGGATTGTCTTTGATGAAACTTTTTTTCCACTAGCCCTGTTAAAATCAATTCGGATTTTGCTTGCGATTGCTGCTTACTGCGACTATGAGATCTTGCAAATGGACATGAAAACGGCCTTCCTCAATGGGAAACTTGAAGAGGAAGTGTATATGACACAGCCAGAGGGTTTTCTTTCCAAGGGAAATGAACACCTAGTGTGTAAGCTACTATGAACCATATATGGTTTAATGCAAGCTTCTCGTAGATGGAACATCCGTTTTGATGAGACAATCAAAGAGTTTGGTTTTATCAAAAATATAGATGAACCATGTGTCTACAAAAAGGTTAGTGGGAGCGCGGTAACATTTCCTGTATTGTATTGAAAGAGGAGACATCAAGAGAGTTGACACACATAACAACATAGCAGACCCCCTCACAAAGCCACTTTCTCAAAGTCCCTTTGATCGTCATAAAGACAAGATGGGAATTAGATACCAGAGTGATTGGCTTTAGTACAAGTGGGAGATTGAAAGAGATGTGTCCTAAGTCTAATCATGTATGATGATTTAGGAATAACTTTTATGTAATCTATTTTGATTTCATTGATATTAATAAAAGACTTGTTTTGGTTTTATTGCGGGCTTTATCTATTTAAGTGTTTAAATAAGATATACCATAGTTTAGAGTAAAGCTTTTTATGGATTATGATGAGATCATAATAATGAGACCTAAAAGATGATAACTCTAAACTTAAATATTTCCTTGTCGTAGGATTACTAACTGGTAAATAGTAATCCACAAAGATCGGTACATACTATGCTTGCTTCATTATGAAGGATGTCTGTTCTCATAGACATTTGTGTGGAGACACTATAGCTAGTATGTAGGTGCTTATTATAGAATAAGTTCACTGAACATGACTCACACAGCTGAACAACTGATGGAGTTCACTCACGTGTCAGCAGTTGTTCACATAGTGATAGTTGTACAAGTATCCTTAGACTTGAGGTCATCATAGTCATCTTGTGTACACTGAACTATGCTTTGGTTTAGTTCTTAGTCTCCAGGGACAATTATAAGGGCTATACTGGGTATAGGAATTTATACACGAAGATAGTGTATGATCAATAAAGGATCTACCCCTTCCAGTGAAGGAAGAGAATGTTCAATGCCGATCCACTTATGCTAGTTCAGGAATAATGGCCAGAGTGAATGAAATTAGAAAGGAGTTTCTAATTTACATTAAATAGAACTAAGCATAGTGAATGGGAAAGCAAATGATTAAATAAGATAGGCTTGACACAAGTTCCATGCCTTGTATTTAATCGTGACATTGCAGGGTAGAAAGAATTGATTGTACGTAACTACTCACTGAATAGTATCTTGGTATTCTAAGCAGTGAATTCATATTATCCGGATAGTCGCGATATGCTGAGAAGTATCCCTCACGATGTAGAATAAATATGATTAATTTATTAATTAATCATATTTAATGAATTAGAGAATTTACATAAATAATGATAAAATAGTTTTATTACTATTTATTTCTACTACCGGCTACAGGGTCACACCATAAAAGAGAATGATTTAATGGTGGAGGAATTAATTAATAATGGCTGGTAATTATTTATTTATGAAATAGATAATTAATTAGCAGATTTAATAATTGATTAAATGAGATTTAATTAATTCTTAATATTATTAATTAAAAATTTAATTTTGGAAATTAAATCAAGTGAGAAAATTATTTTTCTAAAGTGTTTAGAAAAGGGATTAATGATTAAAAGGTGTTTTAATTATTAGTTAATTGGTTAATAAGTTTAATCAATTAAAGGGTTAATAATAATAATATTTTATGGAAAAATTTCAGCTGAAAATTTTGCCTATAAATATACTATTATAAACCCTATTTGCCTCAACCCAAATAATTAACCATATTCTAAAGTAGAACAAGAGGGATGCAACTAATTCTCTCAACCTCTTCCTCCTCCATCACATTGTACTCTTGGTGGATACCGGTGGAGTGCTTCACACTTGAGGAGCAGCTGCTAGGGATTACCGTTCATCATTCTTGGATCGCTATTAAAGACCTCCATCTTTCCATTAACGTAAAGCTTCTTAAGGTAAACATACTGAACTACGAATTAAATATCATTTTTCGCATGGATCCTGCGGAGGGTTTCGGTTTTTTTTAAGATTTAAATTTACGTTTTCGTTGCGTTTATGTGCTAAAAACCCTTCAAATAGTGCGTTGTGTAAGTACCCGAGTCCAATTTTAGCATGCTATTCACATTTATAAAATCGCTGTATCAACTACTTATACCCTTACCGGAATCACAAATCCAAATCAGATACGTAAGGGATATGTGAAGATAGCTGATCAGGCTATCAACACCAGACGGCTCTAACTGCCATCCCATTTACCTGTTCCGGAACTCAGAGACTAGCTAGGTCTCTGACCTGCTGGACTAATCGGTTATATATTGCGCGCAACTGAATTAGCCTCTTACGCCACCTCATAGGCCTACTCTGGCCCCTATGTATCCCATATCTGATCCTTTTATCCAGTTTTCAAAACACTTGTACCTATCCCATTTTCAAAATCATTTATTTTACTAGCACACATATAAAATCCAGTTCACAAATCATTTCATTCGAGATAGGTACCTTTCGAAGTTACTTTTCCCCAAAATAATTTGAAAACAGTGATTTATAACTATAGGGGATACGTAACTTTAAACATTTCTGTTCCACTACGAGAATAAAATATTTAGCTATTCATACGTACTGAACCATAAAAGAATGGTCAGGGGTACTTGTCTTGCAATGCTTTACAAAACCCTAAGTAGCTTTCATGCTAACTTCGGTCATGGGGAAACTCGACTGGGATCTACAGATACAGAGTACCCTAATCAGTTATACCGACATGCTTGATATCCTCAATTCCTAATAACCCAAATCCGATAACTCGACTCATATAGTTATTATACACATAGTCACCTAATCACATAATTCGAACACAAATAGGGGTAACACGTATAATATAAATATGTATGTTTACAAATACATTTTTAGAAAATTTTGGTAGCAACTCCTTTGTTTATAAGACTACCCGTCGATTACAATCGACGTCATCAATCACAACAATCCACAATCTCAATTCACAGCACCATTTTACAATCCCAAAATTATTTACATACGAAACTGGTTATTTGAATTATTTTATTGATTTATACAATTTAGGACTTGGAACAACGTCATCACCGTCCATCGTTGACTCACCGAAGTTCATCGTCAACGACGGTATAATTTATTGGCGCCCGATATAATACTGGTTCCCAAATAAATTACGCCGATTAAAATACTATTCTCGTAACAAAAATTTTTATATCACGAATATTATTCATTTATTTTCCTGCAGAAAAGAAAAGAAAATTAATTTTATAAAACTATCAAACCCATATGCATAAATAGGCCCAACAGTAAGGCCCGAACCACCCGGCCCAAACTGCAGCCCAAACCACAAAGAGCCCAACAACATCACAGCCCAAATACACAACCACCACTGTCACCGCACACACGGCCTTACGGCCGGCACACACACATAACACGAACCACACACACATCACGGAACACACACACAAATATCACAGAACACACACACACCACAAAACACACACACACACACAAATCAGAATAGCACACACAGATATATACATACATGTATATATATATGCAAGCAATTGAATCACAATAGAACTGAGGCAAGCCGGAAATATTACCGGAAGTAGAGCTGTCGGAGATAACGCCGAAAATGAAAGGAAGAAACGGAGGAAGAAAGAAAAAAAACCGAGAAAGAAAGAAGAGAGAACAACAGGGAGAGACAAGGCGCGTGCCACAGGGGAAGGGGCTGTGGTTTTTTTTTCTACTTCTCTGAAATTGCAACACCTGTCAGCCTGTTTATTGAGAAGTAAACACGTAGCAATTACGATAAATACGAAGGTTTAAGGGCCCAATGTGTCCCGATAATTTGAAATTAAAGAATTTAGGTGTACGAAAAATGATTTCAGAAAATTATGAAAATAATATCAAAATGTCGTAAATATCCCGAAGTTTACAAAAAAATAAATTTTGAAATTTTTAAAACAATTTTTAAGGTACACTTTGTACCCGATTTTCAACAAATAACGAAACGATGTACGGGTGAAACGAATCCCGAAAATTTCCAAAATAATTTTAAAATTCTTAGAATAATAAGAACTTAATAAAATATAAGTTTCATGATTTTTGAAGATTTCCATAATTAAATATAGATTTTATAATTAAACACACTCATAAAAATCATTTAAAACTAAATAATTAATGAAATATTGATTTCTCAATTTTATAAAGTTCTAAAATTAATTATTGAAACTATAAAATTATAAAACCAATTTTAAAAATAATCTAAATATTTATGGAATTAAAACTGCAATAAAATCACTTTTACAAACAAAATAAAATCGTATAACTCAATAAATAATCACACAATCCAATCTCACATATCAACAAATCACAAATAACTAAATAACAATCAATAACTGCTGCCAAAATCAATACACGCATTTATTTAATTATTTAAACCTTTATTATACTTTTAGTTATTAAAATAAAAAGAAAAATACACGAGTCGTTATATCCTTTCCCCCTTAAAAAGATTTTGTCCCCAGAATCCGACTTAGCTAAATAAATGAGGATATTTATCAAGAATGTCTGACTCTAATTCCCAAGTAGACTCTTCTACTCGAGGATTTCTCCACAAGACTTTCACTATGGGGATCGACTTATTCCTAAGGACTCTCTCTTTACGGTCTAGGATTTGGATCGGTTGTTCCACATAGGACAAATCTAGCTGAAGCTCAATCGGTTCATATTCTATGACTTGATTCGAAGTAGGGATATAGGGTTTCAACATAGATACGTGGAACACATTATGAATGTGCTGCCACTGCGGTGGTAACGGTATCTCGTAAGCAACCTTTCCTACTTTCTTCAAAACCTCAAAGGGTCCTATAAATCTGGGGCTAAGTTTTCCTTTCTGACCAAAACGCACTAACCCTTTCCACGGTGATACCTTTAGTAACACCAGAGCTCCTATCTCCAAGTCCATATCCTTCCTATGAAAATCTGCATACTTTTTCTGTCTATCTTGGGCTGCTTCCAAACTTTTCCGAATTAACACTATTGCATCCCAATATAACAGTGATCTACAATTACGTCCACACAAAGCTTCGTAAGGCGATATCCCGATACTGGCATGGTAACTGTTATTATACGAGAACTCAATCAAAGGTAGGTGTTCATCCCAATTACCCTTAAAATCCAAAACATAGACTCTCAACATATCCTCTATGGTCTGAATCGTTCTTTCACTTTGGCCGTCTGTTTGAGGATGATAAGCGGTGCTTATATTCAACTTTGTTCCTAGGCACTCTTGGAATTTAGTACAGAACCTGGAGTTAAATCTCGGGTCTCGATCTGACACTATAGACACAGGCACTCCATGTTTGATAACTATCTCATCCAAATATAACTTAACTAGCTTTTCCAATGAATACCTTTCATTGATCGGAAGAAAATGCGCTGACTTAGTTAATCTGTCAACGATTACCCAAATAGCGTCGTTATTTGATCTCGTTCTTGGCAATCCCACTACAAAATCTATAGAAATCTCTTCCCACTTCCAATGGGGAATCTCCAAAGGTTGTAACAATCCACTCGGTCATTGATGTTCCGCTTTCACTGTTTGACACACATGACACTTACTTACCCAATTGGCAATATCCTTCTTCATTCCTGGCCACCAAAAGTTTCTCTTCAAGTCTTGGTACATCTTAGTACTACCAGGGTGGATAGAAAACCTAGAGTTATGCGCTTCATATAATACTTCATTCTTCAATTCCGTTACATTAGGAATCCAAACTCTAGATGAAAATCTATACAAACCTTGATTATCTTTTTGAGTACACAATTCTTCTCCCATCAAAGTATATGACTCTTGTTCCATAACTCCTTCTTGACACCTTTTGATCTTTTCCATCAATGGTAGCTGGAAAGTAACTTCATATAATTGCTCTTGACTTTTACTAGGTATTCGAGCCTCAATCTCCATTCTTACCAAGTGTTGGGCTAGTTCTTTCGCAATCTTAATCATATTCAACCTTTCTTTTCTACTCAATGCATCAGCCACCACGTTGGCTTTACCTGGGTGATAATTAATCGAACAATCGTAGTTCTTGATCAGTTCCAACCACCTTCTCTGTCTCATGTTCAAATCCTTCTGCGTGAATATGTACTTCAGGCTCTTATGATCTGTATAAATATCACATTTCTCTCCATACAAGTAGTGACGCCATAACTTCAGAGCAAACACTATAGCTGCCAACTCAAGGTCATGAACTGGATATTTCTGCTGTGAGGTTTTATTTGTCTGAAGGAAAAAGCAATAACTTCGCCATGCTGCATTAGCACACAACCCAATCCTTTCAAAGAAGCATCACTATAGATCATAAAGTTTCCCGTCTCATTTGGCAATGCTAATACTGAAGCCGTCACTAATCTCCATTTCAATTCCTGGAAACTTTCTTCACACTTTTTCGTCCAAATAAACTTTTCATTCTTTCTGGTTAACTTGGTTAATGGGGATGCAATCTTCGAGAAATCTTTCATAAACCTTCGATAATATCCTTCTAACCCAAGAAAACTTCTTATTCCCGTCGGTGTCTTCTATTGCTCCCACTTTGATACGGCTTCAATCTTTACTAGGTCTACTTTGATACCTTCCTTACTCACCACATGTCCAAGAAACTGCACTTCTGTCAACCAAAATTCACACTTGGATAACTTTGCATATAGTTTCTTTTGTCTTAACTTCTGAAGAGCAGTCCGTAGATGCGTTGCGTGATCTTCTGGATTCCTTGAATATATGAGGATGTCATCAATAAATACAATAACAAACTTATCCAGATACTCCTTATACACCCTATTCATTAAATCCATAAAAGCCGCTGGCACATTCGTCAATCCAAATGACATCACTAGAAACTCATAATGGCCATACCTTGTTCTGAATGCAGTCTTGGGGATATCTTCAGGCTTTATCGTCAATTGGTGGTAGCCAGATCTTAAGTCAATCTTTGAGAAGTAACATGCTCCCTTAAGCTGATCAAACAAATCGTCGATGCGTGGTAAAGGATACTTATTCTTTATCGTCAACTTGTTCAACTCTCTGTAGTCAATGCATAATCTCATACTTCCATCCTTTTTCTTCACAAATAGCACTGGAGCACCCCACGGGGAAACACTGGGTTGAATGACTCCCTTATCCAATAGTTCCTAAAGTTGCTTAGCCAATTCTTTCATTCCATTGGGGCCATCCTATATGGAGCCTTAGAAACTGGTTTAGCTCAAGGTATCAAATCAATGGAGAATTCTATCTCTCGATCAGGTGGCAATTCTGGTAACTCTTCTGGGAAAACATCAGGGAATTCTCTCACTATGGGAATCTCATCCAAAGTAGGTGTCTCTTTCTTCGTATCCACCACATGAGCAAAATACGCCTCACATCCTTGCCGCACCGATCTCTTTGCTTGCATTATTGAAAGGAACTTTTTATCCTACCTCTGCCCTTGGTAGCTGATCCTTTTATTATCCGGGGTATACATAACAACTCTCTTTTTCTTACAGTCAATATTCGCCGTATATAGAGACAACCAATCCATACCTAAAATAACATCAAAGTCTCCCAACCCGAAGGGTATTAAGTCAACAGGGAACATATACCCTGAAATCTCTAGGGAACATCTAGGACAAAATTGACTTACAGGTACTTTATATCTATTAGCCACTTCTATGGTCCAAGGTTCCTCTAAGTCTTCCAACATCAATTGCATTTTATTCACATAATTTACAGATATAAAAGATTTGGACGCTCCTGAATCAAATAAAACGTTAACATGTACATAATTAAGAGAAAGCGTACCTGCAACCACATCAGAATCATGAACTGGAGATTTCTTGGTCATCTTAAAAGTCTAGCAGTACTGGTTGCTGGTCCTTGGGACATGCTCTTTCCAACATTACCTTGGGTCACCGACTTGCAATTCCTAGCTATGTGTCCCACTTTGCCGCAACTAAAACAATTTATTCCTTGAATCTCAGACTTACACTCCGTGGAATAATGACCTTTCTGTCCACACTTAAAACAATTGATATTTTCTCGACACTGTCCACTGTGCTTCTTGTTGGATTTTTAAACGCAGCGGGGGCATGGCAAAACATTTTTACACACACAAAATCCAAATAAAAGCATATAAATCGTGAATAAAAATTCGAGGGATCGAATTTAACCTTTAAAAATAATTCGGAGATAACGATCAGAGATTCTTAGCAGTTGCTCCTCAAGTGTGAAGCACTCCACCGGTATCCACCAAGAAAACGACTTTTAGGAGGAGGAGGAGGTGGAGAGAATTTGGTTTTATGAAACTTTTGGGTTTCTGGGGTTCGAATAAAATAGGGTCTATAATAGTGTATTTATAGGCAAAATTTTCAGCTGAAATTTTCCCATAAATATTATTATTATTATCCCATTTATTATTCTCATTAATAATTAAAACACCTTTTAATTATTAATCCTTTTTCTAAACACTTTAGAAATAATTCTCTCTCTTGATTTAATTTCCAAAAATTAAATCCTTAATTAATAATATTAAGAACTATTCTTAATTAATTTATAATCAATTAAATCTCATTTAATCAATTATTAAATTTGCCAATTAATTATTTATTTCACAAATAAATAATTATTTAGCCATTATTAATTAATTCCTCCACCATTAAATCATTCTCTTTTTATGGTGTGACCCTGTAGGTTCAATATTAAGCCGGTAGTAGAAATAAATAATAATAAAACTATTTTATCATTATTTATATAAATTCTCTAATTTATTAAATATGATTAATTAATTAATCACATTTATTCTACATCGTGAGTGATGCTTCTCAACATATCGCGACTATCCGGATAATATGAATTCACTGCTTAGAATACCAAGAACCTGTCAGTGAATAGTTACCGTACAATAAACTCCTTCTACCCTATAATGTCCCGATTAAATACAAGGCATGGATCTCGTGTCAAGCCTATCTAATTCAATCACTTTGCTTACCATTTACTATGCGTAGTTCTATGCAAATTAGAAACTCCTTTCTAATTTCATTCACTCTGGCCAGAGATTCCTGAACTAGCATAAGTGGATCAGCCTTGAACATTCGCTTCCTTCACTGGAAGGGGTAGATCCTTTATTGATCATACACTATCTTCGTGTACAAATTCCTATACCCAGAAGAGCCCTAATAATTGTCCCTGGAGACTAAGAACTAAACCAAAGCATAGTTCAGTGTACACAAGATGACTATGATGACCTCAAGTCTAAGGATACTTGTACAACTATCACTAAGCGAACAACTGCTGACACGTGAGTGAACTCCATCAGTTATTCAGCTGGGCGAGTCATGTTCAGTGAACTTATTCTATAATAAGCACCTACATACTAGCTATAGTGTCACCACACAAATGTCTATGAGAACAGACATCCTTCATAATGAAGCAAGCATAGTATGTACCGATCTTTGTGGATTATTAATTACCAGTTAGTAATCCTATGACCATGAACTATTTAAGTTTAGAGTTATCATCTTTTTAGGTCTCACTATTATGATCTCATCATAATCCATAAAAAGCTTTACTCTAAACTATGGTATATCTTATTTAAACACTTAAATAGATAAAGCCCGTAATAAAAACAAAACAAGTCTTTATTAATATCAATGAAATCAAAACAGATTACATAAAAGTTATTCCTAAATCCTAATACATGATTGGACTTAGGACATATTCCTTTCAATCTCCCACTTGTACTAAAGCCAATCACTCTGGTATCTAATACCCATCTCATCTTTATGACGATCAAAGTGACTTTCAAAAAGTAGCTTTGTCAGTGGGTCTGCTATGTTGTTGTGTGTGTCAACTCTAATTCAATACAATATAAGAAATGTTACCGCGCTCCCACTAACCCTTTTGTAGATGCATGGTTCATCTACGTTTTTGATAAAATCAAACTCTTTGATTATCTCATCAAAACGAATGTTCCATCTTTCGAGAAGCTTGATTTAAACCACATTAATCGCAAGCAAAATCCGAACTGATTTTAACAGGGCTTCATGTAAAAAGTTTCATCAAAGTCAATCCATTGCCTTTGTTTGAATCCTTTTCCCAAAAGCCTGGCCTTATAGGTCTCCACCTGGCCATCTGCTATAATCTATCTTTTGTATACCGTATACATAGATTCCATTCTGGATTTCATGGCACTATGCCATTTCTCTGAGTCAACACTACTCATAGCCTCATTATAGGTCACAGGATCGTCATCATCAAATGATTGACAACTCATTGTCATTCTCAATGACAAGGCCATATTACCTCTCAGGTTGGCGAGACACTCTCCCTGACCTATGAATGGGCTGTTCTACAAAAGGTTGTTCAGTCAGAACAGGTGTTTCCACTCGATCTGTAGTAGTTTGTGCTTCTTGAACTTCATCAAGTTCAATTTTGCTCCCACTGTTTCCTTCAAGGATAAACTCCTTTTCCAAGAAGGTAGCATGTCTGGAGACAAACACCCGATGATCGGTGTAAAAGTAATACCCTATAGTCTCTTTAGGATATCCCACAAAACTACATTTTACGGATCGATATTCCAGCTTATCTGGGTCAACTTTCTTGACATAAGCTGGACATCCCCAAATCTTAACGTGTTTAAGACTCGGTTTCCTTTCTTTCCATATCTCATACGAAGTTTGAGGAACAGATTTTGGAAGGCACCTTATTCAGTAAATATGCTGAGGTTTCCAATGCATAATCCCATAGGAATACTGGAAGATTTACATAGCTCATCATGGACCGAACTATGTCTAACAAAGTTCGATTTCTCCTTTCAGATACCAATCTGGAGGAGTCCACTGGGAGACTATACCATTTACTTTGAGATAATCTAGAAACACTCCATTAAAGTATTCACCACCTCGATCTGATCGAAGAGTTATAATACTATGTTTGGTTGTTTCTCCACTTCATACTTATATTCTTTGAACTTTTCAAAGGCCTCAGACTTGTGTTTCATCAAACATATATCCGAATCCAGATCTATCATCTATGAAAGTAATGAAGTATGAAAATCCATCCATGGCTTGCGTAGACATTGGTCCACATACATCTGTGTGTACCAATCCTAGCAAATCTGCAGCCCTCTCTCCATGTCCACTAAATGGAGACTGCAGTGCCACTATGAAGTGAGATTTTCATCATCCCTTTTCTTTTATTAGTTTGTTCAATCTGAAGTAAATTATGTCTCATATATACAGACCATTATTTAAAGTACCACGTCCATAAAGAATATTATCTCTAAGAATAGAACATTCATTATTCTCAATAATAAATGAAAATCCAGCCAAGTCTAACATGGGAATAATATTCCTCACAATCGAGGGAACAAAATAACAATTATTTCAAACAATAGTCTTGCCCGTAGGCATATGTAAATGAAATGATTCTACATCTTCAGCAGCAACTCTTGCTCCATTTCCATCAGTAGAATCACCTCCTCTTCCTCAAGAGACCTACTTCTCCTTGGTCCCGGCAATAAATTGCAGATATGAGAACCACAGGCGGTATCTAATACCCAAGTAGAAATGATATATTCACTTCTATCATGAACATACCTGAATCAGAAGCGGTAGTCTCACTACCCTTCTTCTTCAATTCTGCAAGGTAAACCTTGCAGTTTCTCTTCCAGTGCCCCACCTTGTTATAGTGAAAGCAAACAACTTTGCTCTTGGGGTCTTCAGCTTTTGGTGGAACCGGCGTTTTCTCACCTACTTTCTTCTTCTTGGAAGAGTTCCTCTTCCTTTTCTTAGGATTGGAACCTTCACCAATTAGAAGAACAGAACTCTTCTTAGGGGGAAAATTCGATTCCGCAGTCTTCAACATGTTGTGGAGTTCAGGCAGGCTGACATCCAACTTATTCATGTGAAAGTTCACAACAAACTGCGAGAACGAACTCGGAAGCGATTGCAAGACCAAGTCTTGGCTCAGCTCCCCATCCATGGCAAAACCAAGTTTTCCAAGACGTTCAATCAAATTGATCATCTTAAGTACATGGTCATTCACAGATGATCCCTCAGACATCCTACAACCGAACAACTCCTTCGATATCTCATATCGAGCTGTCCTCCCTGCCACATCATACAACTCTTGTAGATGCATTAGGATAGTGTGAGCATCCATATGCTCATGTTGCTTCTGTAGCTCAATGTTCATGGAAGCTAGCATGATGCATTGAGCAACATTTGCATCATCTATCCACTTACGATACACAACATGTTCATCATTATGTGCATCACTAGCAGGTTCAGTAGGCTTAGGTGAGTCAATCACGTATTCCAGCTTCTCAATCCTGAGAATAATTCTCAAGTTTCGAAGCCAGTCAGCATAATTAGGACCAGTCAATTTGTGAGCATCTAGTATGCTCCTGAGTGATAGTGCAGAAGACATAACGTATAAAGTAAATCTGTAAATGATAAACACATAACAACACTTAGCAAATATTCGATTTCATTTCAAAACACTATATGAATCGGGTCTTTATTCATAAGTGGCTCCCACTAGTTTTCCTAATTTATTCAACCCCCTACATGATAAATTAAGCATTCATAATGCTAGTGGGAATAGGGATCCTACATTCCATTACACAACCCCGGATGTAGCACGAACCGCCATGCAATGTTCAATAGGCAGACAACTCTTGTCAATTACATCTCATGTTATTCCCTAATCAAACTTTAGCCTCTCGAATAATTGAGTCTCGGCTATAGCACGACAAACTCAATATTCTAAGTCAAGTCTAACCCAACATTCCGTACAGTTGAATCAGTCCCCAAAGGCCCACGGCTGTAGCACGTACCGACCTTTAGATTCTTATTCAATGTACACATCTCTATGTAATAGACAAGTATTTCTTATTTTGAAATCAAAGCCCTCGGCTGTAGCACGAACCGACAATGATTCAAAAATAAGAACTACTTTTCTATCATGTTGGAAGGCTATGACCGACACAAGCCCGTTGTATCATTGGCCAATTACTACTTGATATTATTTAATTTTGGAGGGATTATATTACGTTACAATCATAATCATATTATAAAGAAATTCTTCCTTTTAAATTAAATATTTCAAATCAATAATCAATAATCAGATGATTCCCAGATCGGGTGGAGCATTGTCAAGAGGCGTCACTTAATAACCCTTTCTTACAGATAGAAATTTGTTGTTGACAGAATCATCCTTTCTCTCATATCGAAAATTCATATTCAATTACGTGTTTCACAAACACAAGAATCTCATGATTGTATTCATAATATTGTTCTTAAGGTTATGAAACAATTTCACTATACTAGGTTGTCTAACAAACGCCTTATGTTTATTTAAGTTCACCTAAATCTATCATCACATGATAAACTAAGCATATATCACATATATCAACATGAATAAACATCAAGGTAGGCATGTTATATCATCTAGCACATTAGTCTAAGCATTATACATCTCTATGTATCACATAAAGCATTTAAAAGCAACTAAAATAGTTAAAAATAGCTTTAAAACACTTCATGGAAATATAAACAGTTCAAACCTTTTATATAAACTAAAATTGATCACTCCATCAGATCCATCTCGGAAAAACGAATCCAACGGTATATTGCACGCCCAAAACGGAGTTACGAAACTCCCAGAAAATCAATTTTAAAATCAACAGACGGGCTGTAACGCATTACAGGAACACGTTACAGGACCTGTAACGCATTCCGGTTATGCGTTACATCCCTTTTCAGCCATTAAAGGGTGTAACGCATTCCGTGAATGCGCCACAGGTGTGTAACGCATTCCCAAAATGCGTTACACCCTAATTTTTTTTTTTTGTTTTTTTTCAGCAGCCGTCTTCTACCTCGGAAACCGTGCCTGACAGCCGTCTTTCTCTGTCTTCCGTGCTTTGCCACAGGTGATACAGAACAGCAGATGCAGATGTACAGACTTTACATACATACTTTAATTTATATATATATATATATATGATTTTATTTAATTACGAATTTGATAGTAAGAACTTCAAAAATTCATAATAAAAAATCTATACATCCTAAAATTATGAAAAAAATACCCAGACGATCTACAACACTTGTTGAACCCAGATCAACATTCAAAATTATTATGAGAAACGATTTCTCATCAGACAAAATTAATCCATAATATAACTTCTAAAAATCATAATTAATTCATACAAGCACATAAAATTCTGAAATTTTTACCACAGATCTATATGCATACAACCTATGCTCTGATACCATTGTTGGATTTTTAACGCAGCGGGGGCATGGCAAAATACTTTTACACATATAAAATCCAAATAAAAGCATATAAATCGTGAATAAAAATTTGAGGGATCGAATCTAACCTTTTAAATTAATTCGGAGACAACGATCAGAGATCCATAGCAGTTGATCCTCAAGTGTGAAGCACTCCACTGGTATCCACCAAGAAAACGATGTTAAGGAGGAGGAAGGAGGTGGAGAGAATTGGGTTTTCCAAACTTTTTGGGTTTTCGGGTTCGATGTGGGTTAGAATAAAATAGGGTCTATAATAGTGTATTTATAGGCAAAATTTTCAGCTGAAATTTTCCCATAAATAATATTATTATTATCCCATTTATTATTCTCATTAATAATTAAAACACCTTTTAATTATTAATCCTTTTTCTAAACACTTTAGAAATAATTCTCTCTCTTGATTTAATTTCCAAAAATTAAATCCTTAATTAATAATATTAAGAACTTTTCTTAATTATTTTATAATCAATTAAATCTCATTTAATCAATTATTAAATTTGCCAATTAATTATTTATTTCACAAATAAATAATTATTAGCCATTATTAATTAATTCCTCCACCATTAAATCATTCTCTTTTTATGGTATGACCCTGTAGGTTCAATATTAAGCCGGTAGTAGAAATAAATAATAATAAAACTATTTTATCATTATTTATATAAATTCTCTAATTTATTAAATATGATTAATTAATTAATCATATTTATTCTACATCGTGAGTGATGCTTCTCAACATATCGCGACTATCCATATAATATGAATTCACTGCTTAGAATACCAAGAACCTGTCAGTGAATAGTTACTGTACAATAAACTCCTTCTACCCTACAATGTCCCGATTAAATATAAGGCATGGATCTCGTGTCAAGCCTATCTAATTTAATCACTTGCTTACCATTTACTATGCGTAGTTCTATGCAAATTAGAAACTCCTTTCTAATTTCATTTACTCTGGCCAGAGATTCCTGAACTAGCATAAGTGGATCAGCCTTGAACATTCGCTTCCTTCACTGGAAGGGGTAGATCCTTTATTGGCCATACACTGTCTTCGTGTACAAATTCCTATACCCAGAAGAGCCCTAATAATTGTCCCTGGAGACTAAGAACTAAACCAAAGCATAGTTCAGTGTACACAAGATGACTATGATGACCTCAAGTCTAAGGATACTTGTACAATTATCACTATGTGAACAACTGCTGACACGTGAGTGAACTCCATCAGTTGTTCAGTTGTGCGAGTCATGTTCAGTGAACTTATTCCATAATAAGCACCTACATACTAGCTATAGTGTCACCACACAAATGTCTATGAGAACAGACATCATTCATAATGAAGCAAACATAGTATGTACCAATCTTTGTGGATTATTAATTACCAATTAGTAATCCTATGACCAGGAACTATTTAAGTTTAGAGTTATCATCTTTTTAGGTCTCACTATTATGATCTCATCATAATCCATAAAAAGCTTTACTCTAAACTATGGTATATCTTATTTAAACACTTAAATAGATAGAGCCCGTAATAAAAACAAAACAAGTCTTTTATTAATATCAATGAAATCAAAACAGATTACATAAAAGTTATTCCTAAATCCTAATACATGATTGGACTTAGGACATTATCCTTTCAAGAGGCACCTAATCTGGATGAGATTCCAATAGTGAGGGAATTTCTAGAAGTCTTTCCAGATGAATTTCCAGGATTGCCACCAGATCGTGAGATAGAGCTTTCTATTGATTTAGTACCCAGAGAGAAACCAGTATCAAAAGCTCTGTATCGTACAGCCCTAGTAGAAATGAAGGAATTTGCTAAGCAACTCCAGGAATTGTTGGATAAATGTGTGATGATTGAGAATTGTGTGACATGATTAAGTGAATAAAGTATAATTGTGGTGTAATTATATATTCGGTGATTAAATAAAGGTATAAATGATTTTGTTGGTTTATTGTCATTATTGTATATTAGTACATGGGAATGTAAATTGACGCGTTCCAGTTTGCTGAGTCAGCTTAGGGGATAAGCTGTGTTGTCGGGCCGTCAGGAAGAACGGGATCCATTTTAAAAGAGATTAAAAATATTTAAATGTGAACTATGTGTTGATATGTGAAAAGAAATGTTTAAGTAAGTGTTATATTCTAGTGACATGTCAGTTGGTATAAAGGATTGATTGTGAAGCGTGTCTGAAAATGCTCAGCGTCGGGTCGTCAGACAGGACGTGACCCGTTATGCGAAAAAGGGAAGTAATGATAAAAGGAAAACTTTTGTGATCAAGTATGAGTTGTGATGTGTGAATATATGTGTTTGCTTGTCTGTATGCATGATTACGTGACCTGGATGATTTTAAATTATTATAAGGGATTTATTTGATTTAAAATAAGGTTTATTGAACCTTTAAATGTTTTATAAAATTATCTGAGTATGTTCAAGGTGTTAAATTTGTTTTTTTATCTTCAGAATAGTTCTAGAGACTTTACAAAAATGATGGAATGATTTATTTCATGATCGGTGTATTTTAAAATGATTTTATTGAGTAATAATTCTATTTTGAGCGCAATCTTGTAAAATCCATAACAAATAAATCGTTCGCTCAAAAATTATTTTAAAAATATTGCTGAAAAGCTAATTTCAAGATCTATATTCTAAAAGTGATATTCGTGGCATGTTTATCTTTTCTGATTCAAAAATATATTAATCAAATTCGTTTTTGATTAAGTTTAAAAGGAAATTAAGAATTTAGATTCTTTTTAAATTACCAACTTGCCCTTGCATGCATTTTCACTCACAACATGAGAGAAGGTTAGATGTGTCATTTCCTACCCCACTATCTCCATTCAACTTAACCAAATGACCATGCTATCCTTGCATGCATTTTTTGCTAATAATGAGAGAAAGGTACAAGGGTAATTTCTCTTTTCCACTAACTTGTAAGTATAAAAGGAGAGAAGTTTGGTCATTTCCATTTTCATTCTATCTCTTCCTTTCTCTTTCTCTCTTTTCTCTCATCTCTCTTTTCTCTCTTCTCTCTCGAGCTCTCCCTCTCGGCTCTCTCTCTCTCTCTCTCTCATGCACTCCCTCATCTCTCTTGCATGCAAAGCCTAAGTCTAGTTGAAAATCAAAGTTTTCACCATCAATCTTCCTTATTTCTCATTCTCTATCCATTTATCTTTTGCATGTAAGTGTTCAAGTTAATTTCGAAATCAACTTCTTTTGATTTTACCTAAGAAAATCTCAATTTCTTAGTGCATAATCATAAAAAAAGTATAGTGGATGTTATGTTGTATTTTCTTTGGTTTTGTTTGATGATAGTTCGAATTTTGATGTTAAAAAACGGGTTTCTGATTTCGAATGATGGGTTGCTTATTTGTTTTAGTGTTAAACTTGATATTGAATATAAATCTTTGTTTCTAAGAAAGTTTCATGGCATGCATGTAAGTTTTTAGTATAATCAAGTGAGTTTAGTTTGATTTGTAAAGAAAATGAGTTGAATGGTTAGGTTAAAGGTCAAAGTGAGTTGAAATTGTAGTTTAAAGCCTTGCATGTCAAAATTTGTTTATGCATGTGTATTTTTTTTGAAAAACGCGAATGGGTCATATGATTGGAAAAGGATTATGTTGATTTTTGTGGGATTATGTGCTACTAGTGATAATTGAAATGACTACTTGGTTGCATGACAATTTTGGATGATGTTTGTGTTGATTTTAGGTTCGAATTTTTGATAATTAAAATAGGGTTTTATTTTTGATTTTTATTATGATTTTGATTCGGTATTTGGATTAAAAAGGATGAGACTTGATTGTGTAAGTGATTCTTGTACTTGCATGTTACTAAAAGAGGTTTATTTGTGTTTCATTATGTATGATTGTAATTGAGTACACTTGATTGTGTTTGGTTGTAAGGGCCGAATGGTTAAGGTGTAAAAGATGTTGATTTGTGTTATTCCCTAACAATACAAAAAAAATTACAGAAGGGGGGGTTAAATGTAATTATGGCTTCTTTTTGAGATTTTTAAAACTGTTCTAACTCGATAATATATATGTGTTTTATTTGTAAAGTGCGGAATGAAAGAATTATACAAATCAAAACATAAGTTATAAAAACACATGTCTTTAAAACTTTCTGGTGGATATCCACCATATATATTGTTAGATATATTTGATAATGTCATGGTTAATATGTTTTATGTTTAGCTTTCAGATCTTACTTGAACAGGATAAATCAGTATTTAACTGTTGATCAGTACTTATACTGGAAGTCAGGACTTAAGGATATCAGTACTTATATTATCAGGAGATAATCATCAGAAGATAGATATCAGAACTTAAGTGCTGAAGGACAATCAAATAAGTACATTAGTTGATTAAAGGAAAAAAGATCAAGATAAACATAATAAGAGATATGCATGAAGAAGGAATTCCGTGAAGAATGGAATACTTGGAAGAAAAGATATCTGATTGATATATTTAAGGAAGCAGAATTATATTCCATATCAATTAGCGATTATCTTGTAACTGTGTAGTATATAAACACAGACATAGGGTTTACACTATAAGTGTTATCGTTATTAGAAAAGATTATTCATTGTAACCCTAGCAGCTCTCGTGATATTTGTTCATCACTGAGAGGTAACAGTTCCATATTGTAACAAAGTTTATTGTTTCAATAAAGTTTGTTTTCTGTTACTTAAGTTCTTAAAGTTCGATTTGAGTGTACTATACACTGTATTCACCCCCTCTACAGTGTCTGTGTGACCTAACATATATATATATATATATATATATATATATATATATATATATATATATATATATATATATATATATATATATATATATATATATATATCGAGAGAACCCTTTGAAGCTTGAATAGCTCACAGCTGCTTTTACAAGTGAATAAACAAACTACAGAGAAATTCTTAACAGTTACAGCTTTTTCAATTTCTCTTCTAAAATATGTTTGCTTAGTTATTTGTTCTACTTGCTACACTTGGTTTATATATGATACCAAGTTTACATGGTATTAAGACAGGATAATAAAACAAAACCTATCAAGTCTAACGCCATACTGCTTCATTACCCTAATCCAGCATCTTTGAAAATCTTCATTCCTTGCATGGAAATGGTAATGCTTCTTGGTTCTCAATTTCCTGCTAAACAGGCTGCTACATTCCTTTTGCAAACATCCAACGTATGTGACTGTATTGTCACTATCAACAGATATTTGAATTGATCATCCGTCGGGTACATGATTTTCATCGGTCGGGTAGCTTTGTTGATCATCCGTCAGGTAGCTACTTGACACTTGACTCCATTTCACTTATGCAGAATTACGAGACATCTTATATTTACAATTAATCAACCTATTCTGCATATCTACTAGTAGTCAACATGACTCATATGCTACTACAGAATCTACACAAAGTTGTTTGCAGAAATGTGCTACAAAACTTATTATTACATAAGCTACTCACCTGGTGGATGTTAAATCATCATCTGTCGGGACTATATTGGATCATCCGTCGGGACTATATTTGATCATCCGTCGAGTGCTACAAAATTCACTAAGTTAAATCTACTAAGATGTTTTGTTTAATTCATCATCAAGTTCACAACATATTTCTAACAATCTCCCCCAATTTATGTCAACTAGAATTATAGCCATAAATTAAGAGAAACTTGATGATAACAAAACAAACTTAAATATAGATTGAAAATAGTAGATAAAACTGATAAGTGCTACACTTTACTGAAAATTGAACAATATAAAGTACACAAAGAAATTGCTCACAATAATTATCAAGGTGCTCCTCTAGTCTGAGAGACAAATCTATTTCCTTGATTTTCTGGATTTCTTTCCAAGCCTTCTGTTGTTTTCTTCAATTTGATTCTGGAGTTGTCTGTGGAATTCAAGTTCATCAGCTTTTGAGAGATTTAGCATTTCCTGCATTTCCAAAAGAGTCTCATTGCTAGAGATACTCAATTAGTCCTCCAATCTAAAGAATCTTCTAACTCCTTTTTCATCCCTGAATTTCATCAGCCAATAGGGTCTCAGATGCACTCTCTCTCCTGTAAAAGGGATAGATAGAGTTTTGGGGAGTGCATCTTTGGCTCTAGTACTCCTCAACTCCTCAATCTTCTTTAGAACTAGTCTTCTTGCAGTCACATTGTAACCAAAATTCTTTTTGAATGAAGAGTAGACCTTTATTAGTACAGATTGGCTTTCTAGAAGAATCCTGTGAAGTGGCCATATGATCTCTCTTCCTCCCTTGTATTTGAATACCAGCCTTTCAGGGAGATGTCTGTGAGCATCAATTCCTCTAACTTCTTCCAATTCATCTAAGTAAAGGTTTATGTCAGAAAACTCCTTGATGTCACAGATGTATAACATGTCTCCCTTGTTGACTGTAAATTTGGCTTTGATTGGTGTCTTAGATCTGAGAGTCACAGGCTTCACTTTCTTGATTGCTCTAGTCTTTGTCTTCTTTGGCTTGTTGAAGATTGGAAAGTTTAGTTCATGAATTGGAAAACTATCCCAGTCTACTGGCTCATCCTTAGGAATTATGGGCTCACCATGAATATTCCTTGTTGGATCCACCACTTTGAATTCTTCAAATACCACAGAGGGTTTTGATATTTGAGTTGTAGTTGTAGGCTTCTTGGTAATAGAGTCTTCCTTTTCCTCATAACTGAAGTCCAATTTTCTCTTGATTCTTTGCTTGTACCTTGGTTTCTTTGTCTGTTGAGGTTGAACTTGCACTTTCTGATTTTCAGATTCAGCAGTCACAGATGGTTGTGCAGAGATCTCAGTTGTAGTCTTCACAGCTTGAAGTTTGGATAAGATAGCAGATTGCTCCTTCTTTTGTTTGAGCTTCTTAGCATCTAAGGCAGCTTGCTTCTTTTCTTGCCTTATTCTCTCTTTCTCTTCCTTTTTGGCTTCTACAAAATGAGGGTGTCCAGCCACCACACATATCTCTTTACCATTTCTATAGATCTTTGCAATTCTCTTTTTAAGTGCTGAATCTGCTGGATCCTTGTAAAATGCAATTGACCAAGCCAACAGCTTCTTCTCATCTGGCTTAGGTGTCTCATACATGGTATCCATAGGATTTTTGTCTGAGAACTTGGAGTAGTTTCTTTTAGGCTTCATGATGAAATTTTCTTTTGGAGATTTTATGCAGGAAGTTTGACCCTTTTCCAGATAGTTCATACTTATGTCATTCACAGAATTGAATATCCATCGGGATAGTAGAAATGAATATCCATCGGGATAGTAGAATTTGAGGGATGTCCCTTCCCTCAAATCACTCCCTTCCCTCAGTCCTAAGAGTGATTGCACTACTACTAAGTCTTCTGCACTTGTAAGAATTGAAGAAATTTGAAGTTGTGCATAGACACCCGACAGATGATGAATATCCATCGGATTAGTAGTATGGCTATCCGACGGATGACTACTGTTAGGTTTATCCGTCGGGATACAATCACTACTCGACGGATGATGAATATCCATCGGGATAGTAGAAATGAAAGAGTTTGGAGTGGAGACTATTGTAGACTCTGTGCAGATTGATGAAAATTTGGGCACAGATGTCTCAACAGTCTCAGAAAGGAATGGTAAATGAGCCAACAAATCATCTAAAAGATGATGCTCACTTACTTGGATTTTTGGCTTCTCCAAGAGAGTTAAAGATGGAGAATTTGAAAGTGATGTATTGATCATGTCAACATCCAGTGAGTGTGTGGGAGAATTTGGTGTATCAGGTACTTTAATTATGAGAGATTTTGGCTGTGACTCCATATTTATTGGAGCCACATCAACCTGACTTTGAAAAGGTGCAGTGACAGGGTCTTTAGCAACAGTTTGCACTAAGTGTGTGCCCTGTGCATCCCCAAGGGTTTTTAGTTTCTTCTTTCTGATATAGGTTTGGGGTGAGCTTGTATCCCTTACCCTCTTGGCCTGTGCTCTTGGCTGAGAGCTTTGTTCAATAGTCACATCCTTTTGGGAGGATGTAACTAGTAATGAGCTTAAATCCTTTTTAAGCACTACAGTTTGTTGAGAAACTGCAGTGTGGCTAGGCTGGGAAACACTCACCTCTCCAACCTTATTCTTAGGGCTTCTTTGATTTTCACCATGTGCCTCACCATTCTTACCCTCCTTCACACTCCCCTCTTTAGGTTTAGTAGATTTTACAACTGATTTCTTTTGTAGGAAATCAGAGGGGGCTTTCTTAGTTTTGTACTTTGGAATTTTAGTTTTGGCAGCTTGGGTAGGCATCTATTTGGTCATTGGCATAGATGTCATAGCTACACTAGAAGTCAAAGAAATGAGTGAGGTTGGAAGAGTAGAGACAGTAAAAATTACCTCACTTACCTCAGGTCTCTCCATTACTGGAAAATAGTATAAGGGTACCTCCTTGTGATGATTTGCTCTATTAAGATCTGTAATTATTCTTCTTTCTTGAACCCAACAATTCAGCTTGTTGGTTGGGTTCTCAATCACAATATTCTCAATAAGATGGTTAGCAAGCATAATAAAGAATCTAACATAGTAAACACTTTTACCTCTCTTATTAAGTTCTCCTAACTTAAAGCCTAACTCAAACAAAACTAAGTCACTGAAATTAAAGTTTTTATCAGTAACTAGCATGTATAGCATGTTAAGCATGGATATATTGATAGAGTCAAAATTGCTAACCTTACCAGAAAACAATTTAGTTACCACATCACACAGATAACTCCATTATTTCCTAAGACCCAACCTTCTAATTTCACTTAACTTAGAAGAAGATAGGGCATAGCCCATAGAATTAAGCATGTTAACGATGTCAGTGTATGTGTGTGAAGCAGTTACAGTATTATCAGGAATCCTAAAGCATGCTTTGACAATATCACTATTTATGCATAACTGCTTACCTTTTAGGGTGAATGTGATGGTCTTATCTGTTGAGTTATAAACTGCAGTTGTCCATATCTCTTCTACAACCTCACAGTAAATAGTGGGTGATTCCAGCGTGGCATAGTTGAGTTAGCAGTTCTTCACAAAATCCATCATTTTGTGATAGTCACCAGACTGTTGAATCTCCTTGTTTACTAAAGCTGAGAAGTTGTTTTTCTGATAGATATAACTGGTTTGAGACATGATTTTCACTACAGGTGCCATTGCTAAAGATTTGAAAGTTTGCAGAGAGAGAGAGTTTGTTTTTGAGAAGAAAGAAATTAGAGCCATTGAATCATGAGAATGATAAAAGAAAAGAGTGAAAAAGAATTTAGCTTTTATACTATCTCAGAATTAAATTGACAAAAAATAATAAAGTGAAATAAAGGACCAATAAAAATTGCCCAAAATAGCCGTTTAAAAAATAAATAAACTGTAAAAATTATGTCACTTATCCGTCGTGTCATGCTTACAAACTGTAAGTATACTCAATGGATAATGTTCAGAGTTTTAACGACTATGATTGAGAAAATTTGACGGATGAGGATATATTAGTTATCCGTCGAGTTATAAAATAATCGAGAAAAGTAATTGATTTTTAATAACAAATAATATTCCGATGGATGATCAAACTCGATGGATAAGGAGCATCCGTCGGGATGTAAATTTTGACTTGGCCAAAATTTCATCTAAGGCTAAAAAATCAATTAAATTTCTGGCTGCATTAAAACTTGCAAAATATCTGACATAATTCAAGAATAATTAAGCATACCTAAGTCACTGACCAACCTAGAAAAGGTGGATTCATCAAGTGGCTTGGTAAATATATCTACAAGCTGCTTTTCACTTGGAACAAAATGAAGTTCCACAGTACCATTCATTACATGCTCCCTAATGAAATGGTACTTGACGTCTATGTGCTTAGTTCTTGAATGTTGCACTGGATTTTCAGTGATGGCAATTGCACTTGTGCTGTCACAGAAAATGGGGATTCTATCCACTTATAGACCATAGTCCAACAATTGGTTTTTCATCCACAAAATCTGTGCACAGCAACTACCAGCAGCAATATACTCAGCTTCAGCTGTAGAAGTAGAAACTGAATTTTGCTTTTTACTGAACCAGGACACAAGCTTGTTCCCTAGAAATTGACAGGTTCATGTTGTACTTTTTCTGTCTATTCTACAACCTGCATAATCTGCATTTGAATAGCCTGTTAGATCAAAACCAGAATCTCTAGGGTACCAAATGCCAAGTTTTGGTGTTCCCTTGAGATATCTGAAAATTCTCTTAATAGATACTAGGTGAGATTCTCTAGGGTCAGCCTGAAATCTAGCACAAAGACAAGTAGCAAACATTATATCTGGCCTACTAGCTGTTAAGTACAGAAGTGAGCCAACCATGCCCCTATAGCTTGAAATATCCACAGACTTTTCAGTAGTGTTTAATTCAAGCTTAGTTGCAGTGGCCATGGGAGTTTTTGCAGATGTGCAATCAATTAGATCAAACTTTTTTAAAAGATCATGAATATATTTAGTTTAACTAATGATTATTCCATCACTAACTTGCTTAACTTGTAAACTAATAAAGTAAGTTAGTTCTCCCATCATGCTCATTTCATACTTACTTTGCATCAATTTGGCAAACTTTTTTGCAAAGTTTTTCATCTGTAGAGCCAAATATAATACCATCTACATAAATTTGAACAAGTATACTAGAGCCATTAACAATTCTAAAGAATAAAGTTTTATCAACAGTACCTCTTGTGAAGTGATTTTCCAAAAGAAACTTTGATAAAGTGTCATACCAGGCTCTAGGTGCTTGCTTCAGTCCATAAAGTGCATTCAAAAGATAGTAGACATGATTTGGGATATTTGAATCTTCAAAACGAGGAGGCTAACTAACATAGACTTCCTCCTCCAAATCTCCATTCAGAAAAGCACTTTTGACATCCATTTGATAGACCTTGAAATTTTCATGAGCTGCATAGGCTAAAAAAATTATGATGGCTTTAAGTCTTGCAACAAGAGCAAAAGTTTCATCAAAATCTATTCCTTCTTGTTGAAAATAGCCCTTAGCAACCAATCTAGATTTGTTCCTGACCACTATGCCATTTTCATCCATCTTGTTTCTGAATACCCACTTGGTGTCAATTGGATTTTTTTCTTTAGGATTGGGTACCAGCTTCCATATCTTGTTCCTTTCAAATTGGTTTAACCTCTCCTGCATAGCTAAGATCCAATCAGGATCCAACAAAGCTTCTTCTACCTTCTTTGGTTCTTCCTTAGATAGGAAGCTGCTATATAGACATTCCTCTTGAGTTGCTCTTCTTATTTGAACTTTAGAAGATGCATCACCAATGATGAGCTCAAAAGGGTGATCTTTAGTCCATTTTCTTTGTTGAGGTAGATTAGCTCTAGATGAAGAGGCCTCATTGTTGTCTTGATGTGTGACTGAGTTTTTATTATTGGAAACTCCCCCTGAGTTTGTGAACCTTTGATTTGAGAAAGGTGAACTTTCTGTAAGTGATCTATTCAGACTTTCAGCTTCTCTTAATGACCCGGCGGATGATGCACTTTGTGTCCCGACGGATGAAGCTGGCTGTCTCCCGACGGATAAGGCAGATTGTTTCCCGACGGATGAAGCATTTTGCAACTCGACAGATGTTGAATTATGTACTTCATTAGTTGTAGACTTTTCTGCATTATCCTTATTCATTATTTCTTGATCACTTTCATCATCACTATCATCACTAACCATCTCCACATTATCAAACTTGAGACTTTCATGAACATCTCCATTTTGCAATCCTTCAATCTTTTTGTCATCAAACACAACATGTATTGATTCCATAACAATGTTGGTTAGATTGTAGACTCTATATGCCTTTCCCACAGCATATCCAACAAAAATTCCTTCATCTGCTTTAGCATCAAACTTCCCATGTTGATCAGTTTGATTCCTCAAGATATAACATTTGCAGCCAAAGACATGAAGAAAATTTAGAGTTGGTTTCTTGTTCTTGAACAATTGGTAGGGTGTCATACACTTTGCCCGATTAACCAAAGAAATATTTTAAGTATAGCAAGCAGTATTCACAGCTTCAACCCAAAAATATGTTGGTAACTTTGATTCTTCAAGCATTGTCCTTGAAGCTTCAATAAGAGATCTGTTCTTTCTTTCTACTACTCAATTTTGTTATGGATTTCTTGCTTTAGAAAACTCATTCATAATCCCATTCTCTTCACAAAATGATCTCATTACAGAATTCTTGAACTCAGTTCCATTATCACTCCTGATTCTCCTTACTTTAAAATCAGGATGATTGTTGACTTGCCTTATGTGATTGATGATGATTTCACTAGCTTCATCTTTAGACTTCAGGAAATATGTCCAAGAAAACTTTGAGAAATCATCCACAATTGCAAGGCAAAATCTTTTTCTTGAGATGGACAACACATTGACTGGTCCAAATCGATCCATGTGTAGCAATTGCAAAGGTTCTTCAATTGTTAAATCAAGCTTCTTTTTGAATGATGCTTTAATCTGCTTTCCCTTTTGGAAGGAATCACATAATCCATCCTTAGAAAACTCCACTTGAGGAATACCACTAACTAGTTCTTTCTTGACAAGCTCATTCATGGTCTTGAAGTTTAGATGGGATAGCTTCTTGTCTCATTGCTAACTTTCATCTTGACTTGCTTTACTGAGAAGACAAGTGACAGATTCTGCATTAGGTGAGTTGAAGTCAGCTAAATACACATTTCCTTTTCTCATTCCAGTGAGAACCACTTTGTTTCTCCTTTTGTTTGTCACAACACAGGCTTCTGAATTGAAAATTACTGAATTGCCTTTATCACAAAGCTGGCTGATACTCAACAAATTGTGCTTGAGACCATCCACTAAGGCAACCTCTTTAATGATGACATTGTCTTTTGAAATCAAGACATATCCCACAGTATAACCCTTGTTGTCATCTCCAAAAGTAATACTTTGGCCAGCTCTCTCCTTGAGCTCTGTGAGCAGGGTAGAATCTCCAGTCATGTGCCTTGAGCAACCACTATCTAGGTACCAAAGATTCTTTCTGTTTCCCTGCACACATCAAAACCAAATCAAGTTGATTTTGATACCCAAGTTTCCCCGGGTCCTGCCTTGTTAGCTTTCTTCTTTGGTTTCTTAAGTTTGATCTTATTTCACTTGGGAATTTCTGATTCATCCTTAGTCATTTGAGTTGGACCTTTGAAATCAGTCATTAAACCAGAATTATCATGCACATTTTAATTAACAGGGAAAGACATGTTGTTTGCAAACATGTTATTCTAGTAAGGCATGCTAAATGGCATTTGAGGCATACTAAATGCAGCATAATAAGGATTAGGTGCAAATGGCATATTAGCAAATTGTGCATTCATATTCTGAGCAGACATAGCATTCATAGGCATAGAAGGCATGGAAGTCATGTTGGGAAAAGAAGAGGGTACAGATATGGGAGTTGGCATGGCAAGTTTATAATTAACAGACAAATGATTAACACTACCACACTTAGCACATATTTTTCTTGGAGCATATTTATCAGGTGTGTAGTTGTTGTGTTTGTTAATCCCTAATTTCCCATTTCTATTGTTTTTCCTTTTAGCTTCTATTTTAATCTCAATCTTCTCCAATCTGTCATTCAATTACTTGATAGACATATGACCGACATTAACTTTCTTCTCCTTCTTCACTTGACTAAATTCTCCTCGAACAAAGTTTTTGGAAACTGATCCATATTTCTCATTTAGCTTGGCAAGTTTGGCTTTGCTCAAAGGTTTGCTTACAGCCGACGGATGAGGATTTGTGTCACTCGACGGATAATCCTTTTGATTATCCGACGGATGACTCTCATCATCTGTCGAGTCCACATCTGTTAGCAATCCTTCAACCAAATTGGATTCCAGCTTCACCTTACTCTTTTTCCAGGCTGCATCACAAAAGGACTCAATACCTTGAACTTTAGTGATTTGAGCATGAACACCTCTGGATGATTTCCATGCCTTAATCACCTTTTGTTCTCGTTCAAGTTGCTTCTTTAAAATATCTTCTTTCTTCAAGGACTCAGTTAATTCATCCTTAGCAATCTTACACTCAATTCTCAATTTTTCAAATTCAATAAACTGAGATTCTAGCACAATATTCCTTTCACTTAAAAACAACTTATTTTCTTTAATTTTAGCATTTTCCTTAGTGAGGGACTTAAGTGTAACACGCAAGTGATATAATTCTGTAGACATGTCATTGATTGTATCATTACACTCAGCTTTAGATAAATGTGCTAGGTTAGTGGTGATTACCTGATTACTTGAAGAACTTGTTTCTATTTTATCAGACTTGGCCATCCGGGCTAGATTGACATAGTTTGCATCTTCATCTTCATTTAATCCATCAGCCGCCCAGTCATGTTCCTGTGTAATGAAAGCCCTTTCCTTTTGTTTGAGCAACTGAAAATATTTCTTTTTGTAATCAACAGGCTCAAACTTCTTTTTGCTGGAATCTGACTTTCTACACTCACTGGCAAAATGCCCTGCCAAGCCACATTTAAAACATTTGTATTTGGATTTATCCACCATGTTTCTACTTGGCTTGGCTGCTCCAAAGTTCTTTTTGAACTTGAGCTTGGCAAATCTTCTGGAAAGGAATGCTAAATGTTCATCAATATCATCCATGTCATCTTGGCTCAAACGATCTTCATTTTCAGCTACCATCCCTTTCCCCTATTCTCACAGACCTTTGAAGTAGACTCAACAGCTTCTAACTTCATCTCTTTCTCCTTTTCTAACTCAACAACCACTGCTATGGACCCTCCTTTCTTCCTTCCTTTCTCCATCCTCTCATCTTGCTCTATTTCAAGCTCATAAGTTTTCAGAATACCATACAATCTCTCCAAGGTGAATTCCTTGTAATCCTGAGAATTTCTCAATGAGACTGTCATTGGCTTCCACTCCTTTGGAAGAGATATAAGGAACTTGAGGTTAGAGTCTTTTGTTTGATAGACTCTTCCATGCAACTTCAAAGCATTCAGTAGTTTTTGAAATCTACTAAAAATGTTAGTAAGAGACTCATTGTCTTCACAATGGAAGTGCTCATATTGTTGGATTAGCAACTGCATTTTATTCTCTCTTACTTGCTCAGTACCATCACAGATAATCTGAATTTTGTCCCAAACCTCCTTGGCTGTTTTACAGTTAATGATGTTATCAAACATATCACCATCAACTCTATTGAACAAAATATTCATGGCCTTCTTGACTTTCCTGACTTGCTCAATATCAAGTTCTGACCATTCATGCCTAGGCTTGGGAACAGATGGCTCATTTCCAGTTGCAGCTCTCATTGGTACATGAGGACCTCTCTCTATGCAATCCACATTGGCCTCATCTTGAGAAAGAAGATGTAGGTGCATTTTCACCTTCCAGTGGTGATAATTATCTTTGTCTAGAAAAGGGATTTTAACTCCAACATCAGTCTTATTCATCATGCTGTTTGTTGTGATCTTTACACTCTTTGTACTTCAAGAGCTTGCTCTGATACCAATTGTTATTCCCTAAGAATACAACAAGAATTACAGAAGGGAGGGTTGAATGTAATTCTGGCCTCTTTTTGAGATATTTAAAACTGTTCTAACTCAATAATATATATATATATATGATTGATTTGCAAAGTGCGGAATGAAAGAATTATACAAATCAAAACATAAGTAATAAAAACACAGGTCTTTAAAACTTTCTGGTGGATTTGATTGTATCCACCAAATATATATTTATATATATATATATATATATCGAGAGAACCCTGTGAAGCTTGAATAGCTCACAGCTGCTTTTACAAGTGAACAAACAAACTACAGAGAAATTCTTAACAGTTACAGTTTTTTCTATCTCTCTTCTAAAATGTGTTTGCTTAGTTATTTGTTCTACTTGCTACACTTGGTTTATATATGATACCAAGTTTACATGGTGATAAGACAGGATAATAAAACAAAACCTATCAAGTCTAACACCATGCTGCTTCATTACTCTAATCCAACATCTTTGAAAATCTTCATTCCTTGCATGGAAATGGTAAGGCTTCTTGGTTCTCAATTTCCTGCTAAACAGGCTGCCACATTCCTTTTGCAAACATCTAACGCATGTGATTATGTTGTCACTGTCAACAGATATTTGAATTGATCATCCGCTGGGTACATGCTTTTCATCCGTCGGGTAGCTTTGTTGATCATCCGTCGTGTAGCTACTTGACACTTGACTTTATTTCACTTATGCAGAATTACGAGACATCTTATATTTACATTTAATCAACCTATTCTGCATATCTACTAGTAGTCAACATGACTCATATACTACTACAGAATCTACACAAAGTTGTTTGCAGAAATGTGCTACAAAACTTATTATTACATAAGCTACTCACCCGGTGGATGTTAAATCATCATCCGTCGGGACTATATTGGATCATCCATCGGGACTATATTTGATCATCCATCGAGTGCTACAAAATTCACTAAGTTAAATCTACTAAGATGTTTTGTTTAATTTATCATCAAGTTCACAACATATTCCTAACAATTTGATCATAGGACTTCACAAAGTAAATCTACTAAGATGTTTTGTTTATTTGGTGATTTTGGTTCGATTATTGTGAAATAAAAGAAAGGATTGAGTCATCTTGATATTAGATTGTATAATTATTATTTTAACTCAAGTATAGAGTTTGGATACAAGGACTATATTATATGTGTTGTAATTATGTAGCAATCTATGATTTGATGCCTATTTGGTTAAGGTATACGAGTATATGGTATAAACGTGCTTTGTGTTTATAATTGAGTATATATACTCTTAGGGTATTATGATAAATGGAAATTGTTAAGCGTTCCGGGAACGTCGAATGGGAATCTAATTAGGGTTTTGAATTTTGGATTGAAGATTCAGAGCGTAGGGGCATTCAAGCTAGGAAAGGGAAAGGTGTACTAGGTGGCAGTAGTTCAACCCTTGTAAAACATGAAAGTGAATTCAGGAAAGTAACTCTGCCTACTTGTATATGTTTGTATTGAAAGGATATTGATGATGCCATGATATAGTATTGATCTTTTATAAAAAAGTGATATCATGTTATTGATTCTTGAACCCCGATATTGATTCTTGCACCATACCTGTTATTGATTCCTTGAAATACCCTGGTAGTGTTCTTGTAATGACCTGATTTGATTATTGTTTCAACATGACTGTAAATCTATTGATTCATACCCTTATTGACTATTGATTCCTTGGATACCTTGAATTCTTGATAACCTTGTAAGAACCTTTTAGAACACCCTTGCGTGTTGTTTTGAACAACCTATATCTTTCATTTGTATACCTTGTTCCGTAATGATTTCTAAGATTGATTTGATTCCTTAACTTACGATCCTTATTGTCATTTGATCTTAACCATAACAATGGTATTTGATTGTCTTAATTCTGTTGATTTCTTTGATTCCCTGAAATTGATCTTAAGAATGATTTTCGACTTGAAAGAGTCTGAATAATTTCATATTATTGGTAAGGATAAAATGAACTTAGTAAAACCTTTCTTTTCCAACACAAGGTTTTCCAAATGAATTACTGATGGATTGGATTGAGATATAAGAGACTAGTGGGACTAGTCTAGTCATATAAGAGACTAGCGGGGCTAATCCAATTTAAGGCTGAAATTATATCATAGGTACCTTCACGACCAGATGAGGTCCGTACGGGCTGATCACCCGTATTATTATTATTATGAATTAAAAGTTAAAGTAGTCCAATCAAGGGTTCCCTTATCATTTGATAAAAGATATTGAATACATTGCTTTAGTAAATTGATTCTTTAAAATGAAATGGTTTATAATGATTCGAAATGAGTTAATTGTGATATTGTTTAGCGTACAGCTTGTGAACCCTGATTCATATCCTGACATTGCTATCAATCATATAATTGATTCCCAAAGTTGAATAGATTCTTGCTTTCCATTTGAAAGATCCTTGAGATCCTGTTGATAATTTGTGATGAATGTCGGCTTTCGCCTTATCTTGAACCTTGATTCTTGAAAGCCTAACTATCCCTTCATAAACCTTCCCTAGCCTAATGATATAAATTTGCCACCTAGAGTTTTTAAAAGAGAATGCCTTAAAAGTAATTGTGAAAAGATATTGTTTATTGCATCATAGAACTGTCATTTAGTTACTTGCTGAGTTTTATACTCATATGTTTTGCTTTGTTCTAACCATGGAAGTTAAGCAAGAGGATGGCCAGACTTAGGCGCACTGCTCGTAAGAGCGTACCTGGTGGTTCCTATCGTGTTGTAGGCTTCCAGATGCCAGAGCAGGTAGTACAGGATATGTGTGAGCAAGCACTTAGTCAGAAAGTTGTAAAGATACAATGGGTTATTTGTCGGTTTCAAGTCAGAATTGATTGTGTAAATTCGGTATTATTTTGGGTTGTAATTTATATATTATGGTTGGTAGTTGTAATCTTGTCTCAAACTTTATCCTGTTAGTAGTTAATCGGGGTTTATGCTTATTTATTGTTAGTTTAATGTTGTGTGGTTCCTCATTTCCTAACCCCGAGATTGAGGGCATCACCAAAGGAGTAAGTAGGCCAAGTGTATCCCCATGGGGTGCACTACTATTGTTTGTGAAAAAGAAGGATGGAAGTATGAGGTTTTGTATTGAATACCGAGAGTTAACTAAATTGACGATTAAGAACAAGTATCCCCTGCCTAGGATTGACGACTTACTTAACCAACTTAAAGGAGTATGTTGTTTCTCAAATATTGATTTAAGATCGGGCTACCACCAGTTGAAGATTAAGCCTGGTTATGTACCAAAGAAAATATTTAGAATAAGGTATGAGTGTTACGAGTTTCCGGTGATGTCATTTGGATTAATAAATGCACCAGCCACATTCATGGATTTGATGAACATAGTGTATAAGGAGTACTTTGATAAGTTTGTGATTCTATTTATTGATGACATCCTGATCTATTCAAGGACTAAGGAAGATCATGCAAATCACTTAAGGATTTCCTTGCAAAGACTAAGAGAAAAGCAATTGTATGCTAAGTTTTCAAAATGTTAATTTAGGTTGGATGAAGTTCAATTTTTAGGCCATGTAGCTGGTAAGGATGGTATCAAGGTAGATTCTGTAAAGATCGAAGATGTGTCAAAGTGAGACCAACCAAAGACACTGACAAAAGTTAGGAGTTTCCTTGGATTGGTGGGTTATTATCGAAGATCTGTAAAGGACTTTGCAAAGATCGAAACCCCATTGACGAAGCTAACCAGAAAGAATGAAAAGTTTATTTGGAATGATAAATGTGAAGAAAGTTTCCAGGAGTTAAAGAAAAGATTGGTGGCAGCTCTAGTGTTAACATTTCCAGACGAGACGGAAAATTTTGTAATCTATAGTGATGCTTCTTTAAAAGGTTTGGGTTGTGTTTTGACGCAACATGATAAAGTTACTGCCTACGCATCCAGAAAGATAAAACCTCATGAGTAGAAGTATCCAGTACATGATTTAGAGTTAGCAGCAATAGTGTTTGCGTTGAAGCTGTGGAGACATTACCTGTACGGAGAAAATTGTGATATTTACACGGATCATAAGAGCTTAAAATATATATTTACTCAGAAGGACTTGAATATGAGACAAATAAGATGATTGGAGTTAATTAAAGATTATGATTGTTCCATTAATTACCATCCGAGGAAGGCTAATGTAGTAGCAGGAATGAAAGGTTGAATATGATAGATATTGCTAGGGAATTGTCGGTTGAGCTGGAGAAATTGTAAATTTAAGTTCGTGTACCAGGTAGTAATAAAGAAAACTTGTATAAAATTACCTTTAATCCATAACTGATGGAAAAGATTAAGAAATGTCAGGAAGAAGTAATGAATTGATGATTGGATAACTTAACTGGGGAAGAGATTTGCACGCAGAAGGATAACAAAGGTATATTAAGATTTTCATCTCGAATATGGATTCCTAATGTGACTGAATTGAAAACTGAGATTCTGTGAGAAGCCCACAATTCTATTTTCTATTCAACCGGGAAGTACTAAGATGTATCAAGGTCTGAAAAAAAACTTTTGGTGGCCAGGAATGAAGAAAGAAATAGCTGATTTGGTTAGTAAATGTCACACGTGCCAGAAGGTGAAAGCAGAACATCAAAGACCAAGCGGATTGTTACAACCCTTAGAGATCCAATAATGGAAATGGGAAGAGATTACAATGGATTTTATAGCTGGATTACCAAGGACCAAATTAAACCATGACGCTATTTGGGTAATTATTGATAGGTTAACCAAATCTGCACATTTCCTTCCTATCAACGAAAAATATTCTCTAAATAAGTTAGTTAAGTTATATTTAGTTGAGATTGTGACCAAACATGGAGTTCTGGTAGCAATTGTTTTTGATCAAGACCCAAGTTTTAATTCAAGATTTTGGACAAAATTTCAAGTATGTTTAGGAACCAAGTTAAAGATGAGTATAGCCTATCATCTCCAAGAAGACAGATAAAGTGAAAGGACAATTTAGACTATAGAGGATATGTCAAGAGTATGTGCTTTGGACTTCAAAGGGAACTGAGATGATCACTTACCATTAATAGAATTTTCTTAAAATAATAGTTACCATGCCAGTATTGGAACGCTACCTTATGAGGCATTGTATGAACGAAAGTGTAGGTCTCTACTTTGTTGGGATGAAGTTGGGGAAAGGAAATTGTTAGGTCCATAACTGGTTCAGTAGACGAAAGATACAGTGATATTGATTAGGAAAAGGATAGAAGCAGCTCAGGACAGACAAAGAATGCAGATTTATATCGAAAGGATATGGACATAGAAGTTGGGTCATTAGTATTGTTAATAGTTTCTTCTAAAAAGGACTAGTTAGATTCGATCAAAGAGGTAAATTAAGTCCTAGATATATCGGACCATTTGAGATTTGAAGAAAGTAGGTAAGGTTGCCTATGAGTTAGCATTATCATCGCAGTTGCAGCATATTCATAATGTGTTCCATGTCTTTATGAAAAATATGTATATCCCTGATTTAAACCAAATCATCGAGTATGAGCCAATCGAAATTCAGCCAGATTTGTCCTACGTGGAACAGCCAATCCAGATCCTAGACCGTAAAGAGTCTACTTGGGAATTAGAGTTAGATATGCTAGACAAATATCCTCGCTTGTTTAGTCAGGTGAGATTCTGAGGACAGAATCTTTTTAAGAAGGGGAGGCTATAACGATCTGTATTTTTGTATTATTTAAAATGTATATATTAAATAAATAAATATATATATTTATCCTACCAGTTATGTGTTCTGTCAAATATTAATTATTTGTGATTCTGTTGTGTTCTAGAATTATTATTATTGCGATTAATTATTGAGTTGTATTACTGTATTTCTATTTTAAAAAGGGATTTTATTATAGATTAATTTTCATAAATAGAGATATTATTTCTAAAATCATTTTTATGGTTCTATAGTTTCAATAATTATTAATAGGAATTTATAAAATTTAGAAAATAATATTTCATCAATTTTTTAGCCCAAAATGATTTTCTGATTGTATTTGACTGTTGGTCGAATGTTAAATTCAAAAATGTTTAAAAATTATGAAATTTTTTTTTCTTTAGTTTTCAATTATTTCGAGAATTTTAAAATTATTTTGATTTTCTTTTGAGTTCTTTTCACCCGCAAATTGTATCGTTAAGAGTCAAAATGTACGACATAATTGGGCTTGCAATCGGAAAAGAGGATGCGTGGTAGTGCCCTCTTACTCATTCCTATGTGTTGTGATGTGGTTTCTTTAAAAAAATAATAATAATAACATAAACACAAAAACACACGCACACAAACATCACCTCTCTCTGTGTCTCTCTTGTCCTCCCCCAATCTCTCTCTCGATCTCTCACTCCTCTCCTCCCTCCTGTCTCCATCTCTCTCTCACATCTTTCCTATCTCTCCCTTCTCTCCATCTCCCTTCTCTCGACTGTTTTCTTTTCGGTAATTTCTGCCCCGCCGCCTTTGTTTTCCGGTCGCTGCTGTCTCTATTTTTCCGGCCAAAAATTGCGTGTGTGCGCGTGTTATATGAGCGTTTGTGTGTGCGTATATGTGTGTGTAGACGCGTGTGCGGATCAGTTAGTGTTGGATTGTTGTGTTGCTGTATTCGAGTTTCTTGACTAATTTTTGGTATAAAAATTTGAATGAAATAGTCATGATTTTTGAATTTTAATTATTTATAATTTCAAAATATTATCGGTGAAATTTGTGATTGAAAACTCGATTCGGGTACCTCCGGGTTTAGCCGCCGTCAGTGATGAGCTTCGGTGAGCTGACGGTGGACTATGATGTTCCGCTGAGTCCTACAAATTATAAAATATTATTTCGTAAATTATTTTTGAAATTCAAATTAGTCGTCTCGGTAAATAATAAATCGTTGTTGGTGGATTAGTTAATTTGAATTGTGTTAATTGTTGTGGTTGGTGTAGATATGTTATCGACTGGTAGTCCTATAAATAAAGGAAATGATGCACGATTTATGAAAAATTATTTGATTTCAGAAATACGGGAATGCATCACGTAATTATTCAAAAATACCAATCGAATATATATATATAATGTATTTATAAAATATTTTATGAAACTAACTTTTTTATCATGGTGAAATATTTTGTAAAAAGAATTTCGAAACCTGTTTCGTGTAATAAATATATAAGTGTATCTGATATTATGTTACAAGCTCACTCTTACAGTGTAGAACTGTATATCGAAGATATGTCTAGTATAACCGAGTATCTAATTTAGGGTATTTCAATTTGTAGGTTCCAGTCAAAAGACCCAAGCCCCGAATTCAGTATAAGGATAACCTAGTGTTCCGTAGTTAAATCTCTGCAAGGCAAGTACCTCTGACCATATGTTTGATGGTTCAGTAATCTATATGAATAAATCGTTGATTTGAAATTTGTACTGGAACAGAGCATTTTAAGGTATGTACCCCCCATTGTTATACAAGCTTGCTTTACTTTTTAAATCATGTTTTAGGGGAAGAGTAACTTATTGAAATACCTATCTCAAAATGCTTCATGTCAGTAGTTAAGATAGCTTGAGATCTGAGAGATCTTTCACCCTCTACTTGACTTACATCCCTAATGACTATACCCTTGGCTGGTTTTTAAAAGGATCATCTTCATAAAGATCTTGAGAGATAACAGTCGTATCAGTATTTACTGTCTTCATGGATTTCTTGAAGTCTCCCTTCATTTGCCTTAGCTGTTCTAGATCAACTCCAGGATTTTCTCTTTCAAATATTCTTTTACTCAACTCAGAGTCAAATGTTTGAATCTTTGGATCCTAGTAGAGTAGAGTTGTCTTTCTACCTTTTACTTTTAGAGTTTGAAGATATTGACTTGCTTCTGCACCAGCTTCTATCTCTAGAATACATTGGTCTTCATCAGAAGTTGTGACTTGTAAAGTTTGTTGCATTGTAGTCATAGTCAATTCTCTAACTCTTCTTTCACTTTCTCCACCTTGTAGTCAATTCTCTAACTCTTCTTTCACTTTCTCCACCTTGTCTAGATTTATAACTAGTGATTGCTATTGATGAACCACTAATTCCAACTAGCTCTTCACCTCTTCTCCTTTCACTATCCTTCCGTCCCCCCTTATTATCTCAATCAGGATTTTCATCATCAATATTTGTCAATGTCAGTTGCTTGCATTTAGATTGAACAATTTTATCCTCATTTTTGGCATCATCAGCAAGCAGTAGAGAAAGAATCAGCTCTATTGAATTTTGCAACTCTGTAAGTTGATCAGACATTTGAATTTTTTTAGCTTCCAATCTAGATTGATTGGCTTCAATTATAGTTTCTGACAACAATTGGTGCAATTTGTTTATGAATTTCCTGATGAGTAGTCAGCTTTGAAGCAATCAATGATTCTTTGATCTGATTGATTTGAGAAGTAGTTGCTTCTTGAGCTGTATGTAAGGATCTGATAACCAGAGTAGATGCTTTCAAATAAGTCAGCATATCAGGATTTTGAATTCTTTGTTCAGCTGTTTCCAAGTGTGCAACAGAATTTGTTCTGGAAATAGGATATGTATCATATTTCCATTTAGCATTCCAGATGTCATCAAATAATCCTGCTTCTTCTTGTTATCTAACTCCTTCAGCTTCAGTTGCCTCACATGAGTAGCCATATCTTCAGGGAAGAAAAGATCATCCTCAGGATCTATAAGAATATTAGAAAAATAAGCTTCTTCACCATTATTAGATTCTCCTTCTGCAACTGGATCTTGAACTACCTGCTGAACTTCATCACCAGCTTCAGCATGTAAGATAGAATCAGAAATTGGTGTAATATGTGATCCGGCAGCTTCAGAAGCTTCAAAACTATCAGCACTTAATTGGAGCTTCTAAATTACCTTCCAGGACCTCAGTTCCTGTAGAGTGCTGTGGTGACCCTGAAATGGATGAAACTTTATGAATGGACTATTGTGCTACTACATCTTCAGCAACAACGGGGATTACATCAGGTGGTGGAATAGTAGAGTGGATGGACTGCAAGAAAGTATCAGTACTTAGACCTGCAGGGAGATTAGTTTCACTTGGTACACCAGAGTTTATCAAAGTGTCAACAGACTGTTGTTCAACAGCTGTTTCATGTGTACTCATATAACAAGTAACACTTAATCTCTCTATTCTTTTAAAGTAGTCTCACTACTCCTCATACCACACAGCGCATGACTTTTAATAGTCAAAGTTTCCTCACAAAGATTACTAAATCTTATTTCTCATATACCTCTCCTTTTGCTAGGAAGGATCATGCCTCTCTTTAATTCATATTTTCTCTAAATCTTTTCACACAACTCACAGAAAAGGTCAGATTATTTATCCTACAGAAATAAGAGGTGGCTAAGGAAGGGTGATTTGTGGTCATACAACTAGAGGTAGTCCTTAAATAAGGTCAAGAAATAATCATAGCAACAGGATTTATAACATGCATATTAAATGCTGAAAATACCAAATCAGATTTAAAATAAATGCTGATAAAGTAAAAAAAATATTTATACCTTGTGAATCTGAAGTCACAATTGAACTCATAATTAATACTATGGTTATGACAGTTGTTGTTCACCAATTATGGGAACCTCCATTTGAATTGGAGAGGTTTTGATCAGGTTAGTGTCATGTACCATGATCTCAATCCTTGTTCTTCTTGCAAAGAACTGACACTTGAATGTGATATTGAAAGCTTTCACAGGGTCCTCAGTAAAAACTGATAAACCCCTGTGTTTCTGTTGGTGTCATAAAGATCTACCTCAGCATGTAGTCTCTTACCAAATAAATGTTGATTCTGAGTGGTGAGCATAATTTCAAGAACTATGTCACTTGATTTTGGCAACATTTGAGAAATGGATTCAAGTGTTTTAGTTGTAAGAAGAAATTTAAGATATAAGATATATGATTTTGAGATTGAGCGTGGACAACTTTCTTGGAGAGAAAAAGAAAATTTTAAAAGTATGTCCTGAATAGACATTTTAGATAGTTAAGTACACTCAAAGATCATAATTCTTCCCAGTGTAGAATCAAACTTTTTCTTAATTTATTATGTGAAATCAGTTTCTTCCTGTAATGATGTGCTTAATTTGTACTGAAGTAAACACATGCAACTGAAACAAGGATTAGTTGAACACATGCATTATTGAAAAATTTATGAAATTAAGCATTCGGTACCAATTAGAATATGAACGGTTACTCGAAGTTAAACACAACCAGGATAAGTAACATTCATTCATTTAAGGAAGCAAAGAAGATTAAAGATTTTCATTAATAAAAAGAAGATAAGTACAAGATTTGTATAATTTTAAGCATAAAATCCTAACTTCATATAAACTACTCGTTCCTCTTCTGCTTCTTTGCAACCTGATCCGCCCTCATTTCCCGGCGATGATAAATTCTCGAGATTGTCATTGCAAAAGAAATTATATTCTCCTGCAGCTCAAGAGCCTGAAGTCTACGCCTCTCAGCCTCTTTAGCCCGGCGTTCCTCTTCAAGAATGGTCTCCGGTTGAAAGAACCGGAGATCAATTTGTTAATCAAAAGACAGTTCCTCATAGATTGATGATGGAACGTCATGAGGACTATAGATTTGATGGTTAATCATAACTCTAAGTCCCCAAGGGTCATAGTAGATACGACCCTCTTTCAAATTAAAAGCAAGGTAGTAAACCCCACCCTCAGTGCGAGTATAAAATTAGTTTAGGTTCATGGTGAAGATTTAAAGACGATGAAGAGTTTTTTATGAAAAAGCAGTGAGAAGTTTTGGAAGTGAAGGGTTTGTATCTATAGCAGAGAAGATAGAAGCTGGAAAAACCCTTGCTTACCCATGTAATAATTAAACATAGCATGCATACACTACTACACGTATCTAGGTAAACAAAAAGTAATTTCCCTTTTCAAATTCCTATTCCCGATGTAAGTACTCAAATGTTTAAAAGATACTTACAGCAATAGTTAACCCATGTAAGCAATTACAAAATTTCCACTAACTCACTGTTAATAAAAAATACTGAATAACCATTTATTTCGAATAAATTCAAAATAATCAATGAAATATAGTAGTCAATCAAAATTTCACCATTATCAGTATTTAATCACAACTATCAGGATTTATCAATCAACACTAGTTAATCAATATCAGAACTTAACAACTATAGTCAGGATCTATTAGTCAAAGCAAGTTTACCTAATATTAGAGAATACATGCATAATCAGTATTTTAACATGCAGCTATCAGCTAGGATTTATAAAAGTTAATTGTATGCTATCATGGCATCAGAATTTAACACAATTAATCAGTATCTAGCAAGTACTGTATATAATATGATTCTTCATCCATAATCTAACCCATAATCTAGTAATTGATTCTTCATCCATAGAATCTGAGCACAACAGCTTCTTGCAACAATAAATTCAGCTTCTACAGTTGATGTGCAAATTGACTTTTGTTTCTTGCTATACCAAAAAACCAATATACCACCCAGAAATTGGCAGCTTCCATAAGTGATTTTTCTGTCTATTTTGCATCCTGCAAAATCAGCATATGAATATCCAGTCTGCTTAGAGTCTGAATCTTTAGGATACCATAATCCCAGATTCATGGTGCCTTTGAGATATTTAAAAATTCTTTTCACAGCTAACATATGAGGTTCCCTTGGATCAGCTTGGAACCTTGCACAGAGACTGGTAGCATACATGATATCAGGTCTATTAGAAGTCAAATATAGGAGTGAGCCAATCATACCTCTGTAGTTAGTTATATCTACTGAAGAACTAGTATTTAAATTTAACTTGGTTGCAGTGGTCATCGGAGTTGATGCAGTTGAGCAGTCTTAAAATCTTTTGAGCAAATTCCTGGTGTATTTGGATTGATTTACGAAGATTCCTTCATCGTTCGGTTTTACTTGTAACCCTAGAAAATAAGTCAATTATCCCATCATACTCATTTGATAACTGATCTGCATTAGCTTTGCAAATTTCTCATAGAGTTTATCATTAGTAGATCCAAAAATTATATCATCAACATATATTTGTACTAATAACAAGTCCTTGCCATGGTATTTATAAAAGAGAGTTTTGTCAATTTTACCTCTTGTGAAACCACTTTCTAATAGAAATAGAGCAATTGTTTCACACCAGGCACTTGGAGCTTGCTTCAATCTATAGAGTGCTTTATCCAGTAAGTAGACATGATTTGGATACTTTGGATCAATGAACCCTGGAGGCTATTCAACATAAACATCCTCTTCAAGTTTTCCATTTAGTAATACACTCTTTACATCCATTTGGAACACTTTAAACTTATTGGGAGCAATATAGGCTAGCAAAATCCTTATTGCCTCAAGCCTTGCAACTGGAGAAAAAGTCTCATCATAATTAATGCCTTATTGCTGTGAATAGCCCTTTGTAACCAGTCTTGCTTTGTTCCTTATAATAATCTCCTCACTGTCAGTTTTGTTTCTGAACACCCATTTTGTACCAACAACTGATCTATTCTTTGGTCTTGGCACAAGAGTCCAGACTTTGTTCCTTTCAAATTTATTAAGCTTTTCTTGCATTGCTGTAAGCCAGTCAACATCTTGAAGAGCTTCTTCCACCTTCTTGGGTTCAGTTTGAGATAGAAAAAAATGGTAGAGACATTCATTTTGAGTGGCTTTTCTGGATCTTACACCACTATTAGGGTTTGTAATGATTAAGTCAGGTGTGTATGACTTAGACCATTTTCTTGTAGATGGAAGTTGACTCCTTGAAGAAAAACCTCCCCATTGATCCATGAACTCTATGTTCTTTGATTAGTACCACTATCAGGTCCTGATGCTTCCCCTGAATTAGTGTTCTCATTTTTATCAGTATTTGACTCATCATAATTTGAGGAATGAGAGTATGATGACTTATCTACTGATGTTCCTCGAGTTAAATCACTTGCAAAAGTCTCTGGATTTGAATAATGTTGCTCCCCCTCAACATGTGGTTCAGCGTTAGAAGTATTTCCACTGTCATGTGGATTATCAGAACTTTGAGTGATATCAGGATTTACTGTATCAGGATCAGGATTTAAGAGTTCAGCATATGGTACTTCATTTTCAAATCTCAATTTGGCATGATCATCTACATCTTCTAGACCTGTAATATTCTTGTCATCAAAAGACACATGTATAGATTCCATGATTGTCCTTGTTCTCAGATTGTAGACTCTGAAGGCTTTTGTTCATAATGGATATCCCACAAAAATTCCTTCATCAGCTTTTAGATTAAATTTGGTCAGCTGGTCCGGATGAGTTTTGAAAAAAAAACACTTACAACCAAAAATGTTAAAGTACTTCAAATTTGGTTTCTTTCCCTTCACCATCTCAAATGGTTTTTTTCCATGCATGTTGATCAATGTTGCATTTTGTGCAAAGCAAGCAGTTTGCACAGCCTCAGCCCGGAAGTAGGTAGGAAGTCTTGCTTCCTCTATCATGGTTCTTGCAGCTTCTATGCGAGTTCTATTATTTATTTCAACAACTCCATTTTGTTGTGGAGTTCCAGGAGCAGAAAACTCTTATTTTATCCCCTTGAGTTTGCAGAACTCTTCCATACAACTATCCTTTAATTCAGTCCCATTATCACTTCTGATGATCTTCACTTTGTATGTTGATCCTTTTTCCATCTCTCTTACATGATCCAGAAGAATGGATAGGGATTCATCCTTGGTGTGCAGAAAATACACCCATGTGTATCTTGTATATCCATCAACAATTATGAGTGCATACCTCTTCTTGGCAACTGACATAACATTTACTGGACCAAAGAGAATAATATGAAGTAGATGATATGGTTCAAGAATGGAGGATTCAGTTTTACTCTTGAAAGATGTTTTTCTTTTGCTTGGCTATCTGGAATGAGTTACATAAGCCATCAGGAGTAAACACTGCATTGGGCAATCCTCGCGTAAGATCTTTCCTCACAAGTTCATTGACATTATTGAAATTGAGATGAGGAAGTCTTTTATGCCAGTTCCAGCTGTCTTCAACAGATGTTCTACTAAGTAGATAGACTTCTAATTCATCAGTGCTTGTGAAGACCCTGGCTTAATATAAACTACCATGTCTTAAACCAGTCATTGTAATCTTGCCATCAGACTTACAGAAAATTTCAAAATGCTCCACATAGAAGTTCACATGGTAACCTCTGTCACAGATTTGACTCACACTGATTAGATTATGATTGAGTCCTACAACCAGAGCTACATTCTCAATGATGACATTTCCAATTTTTATTTTACTATATCCCAAGATTTTTCCTAAGTTTCCATCTCCATAAGTAACACTTGGGCCAGCTTTCTCCTCAAATTCTGATAGTAGAGATTTATAACGAGTCATGTGTCCTGAGCATCCAATATCCAAGATTAGAGTATTTCTCCTGTTACCCTGCAATCACTATTTGAAATCAGTTAGTATTTTTAAGGACCCGTACTTGCTTGGATCCTTTGGCCTTTTTAAGTTTGTTAACATATGCAGCAGAAGACTTTTTAACAGAGTTTATGTTAACATCCTTACTATCAGTATTTACACCTGGAGAAACATATTTTGCTTTATTTAAAGAGGGTTTCAATTCATAATAATCATAATACAAACTGTGATACTCTTTACATGTATAAATAGAGTGTCAAACAGTACCAATGAAAATAAGGACTCTGTGGTTTATATCAAACTGTTCTATTCCTAAGCTCTGATTTAGGAGGAATATTATTTTTCTCTTTATTCTTCTTGCAAGAATTAGAAAGATGATTAGTACTACCATAATTCAAACATGCCTTTCTAGGTGCATTGGGAGGAGTTACATAATCGCTATTCTTATTAACACCTACCTTGCCATTTCTATTTTTCCTAGACCTTTTTTCCTTGTTTTTCATGTGTAAATCCTTCAGCTTTTGCTTAAGCTGTTTCTGAGTCATTAAAACAACATTTACTGATTTTGTGTGAACTTGTTCACTCTTTTCAGTAATTAAGTTTGATCTAGGTGCTGAGGTTAAACTTACCTCAATAACTGATTTAATAGCATCAACAATTGGGTTAAATTTAATGGTCTTCAACTGAACCTTGTTCAGTTTGACCTTGGGATCAGTATTTACTGGTTTATTTTTCTCAGTTTCTTTTTCAATTTTCTTATCACGATTAGATCTATTAGCATATCCTAATCCTGATCCCCAAAAACCATTCTCTAAAATTTCCTGAGTTGTTTTTTGTGAGTTAGTCCAAAGTTTAATGACCTCTCTTTCTTTAGCTAACTCCTTTTCTAGATAAGCATGCTTTTCTAACAATTTTTCTTTAACATAAACTACATCATCTCTTTCTTTTTGAATTTCTAGCATGAAAAACAACTCAATTTCTAGGTGATCATTCTTTTTCTTTAACTCAGAGTTTTCACTCTAGATTCTATTATTCTCTAAAGTTTGATCCATATAACTAACATGCAGAGATTTAAGAAACAATCTTAATTCACAGATATCATTATCAAAAGCAAGAGTAGTCTGAGGTACCTTTAATTCAGCATTGTCAGCCTCAGTATCAGCATTTTCCATGAGAGCATAATTGATCCCATCATCTGAATATGATGAATCATCCCAGTTTTCTTCTTCGAGATCAAGGCTTGTTTCTTCTCAGCTTTGAGTTTTCTGCAGTCAGCTGCAAAGTGTCCAATTTCATCACAGGTGTAGCATCTTTCCTTTGATTTGTCAAGTTTTCCAGATTTTAATTCCTTCCAATCAATACTTCTTCTGTTATTCCTCTTATCAGAGTTTAAGGAACTGTAACCTTTTCTGGAAAATCTTCTTCCTTTCTTGAAGTTCTTGAAGACCATCTTCTTGAAGCCTTTTAACCAATAGAGCAACCATTTGTTCCATGTCTTCATTGTTGTCATGATCACTATCAAAATCTGATTCATTATCAGTATTTGAGTCATCATCAGAGTTTGATGATTCAGTATCTGACTTTGCAATAATAGCTTTTCCTTTAGAGTAACCTTTTCTCCTAGCTTTCTCCTTTGGCTTCTCTTCAACTTTGAGTGCTACTGTGATAAGTGGCATTTTATACCACTTAGAACGTCTTATAATGGCTTGAATTGATGTCTTGAAATCAAGTATTTTGTGTATTTGATACGTTTTTTCTAGTGTTTTTCATTTCAGGGTATAACTTATGCATTTAGGAAGTGCTTGGCATTGGTTGTGGGACGTTAGGAGTAGAATGCAGCAGAAATCAGGAGCAGATTGTGATATTTTCTAGTAGCCTGCTGGGCGCCCGCTCAGGATCTGGGGCGGCCACCTGGGAGCTGGGGCGCCCGCCTGGGAAGCTGGGGCGGCCGCCCGGAGACGGGAAATTAGAATCTGATTTTTACACTTCTTATTATGATGGACTTTTGAAATGGCTGGCTTTTGTGGGCTTCTATATAAGTAAGCTTCAGAGACATTTCATGGTGTGTGGTATCAAGCAAAGAGCAAGGAGAGAAGAAAGAAGACCGTTTTAGCACATCGCAACAAAGAAGAGGAAGCATATGTTTTCTTGTGATTCCTTTATTCATTGTAACAGTGGATGCTAGTTTTCTTTACTTTGAACCTTATTACTCTTGTGACGTACTCTGGTTTTAATAAGTATTTTTATTAGTTTATACTGTGAATTATTATCATGTTTTCATATGAACCCATGGTGACAATGAGTTCTATCATGGGCTAATCGTGATCATGGGGTCGTAGCGGATTTATTATGGATTTCTTTAGTTAATTGTTTAATACCTTGGTGTGTAATGATTGTATGATATCTAGCATAGGTTGTGCTTATTCGTCTTATGTGCGTCACGAACATATAAGATAGTTTGTTAATCTCTTGTGAAGCGACAATGGATCTTGAGATTTAGAACTTGCCATGCTAGCATAGGTTTATGTATGTGTATGCATGATTAGGGGGTAACCCTAACCGTTTTACTTGCCCTGTGTAATCATAATGAATAACTTGCGCTTAAATCGTTATGTTGTCAAATTCTGTAGACATATAGGGTCTTAACATAATTGATGCCTATTCACCTTCTATCTTAATTGTGGATGTTTAGTAGAATGGTATTTGTACAACGAAAGTTGGCTTTTATCAGTTTCGTGTTGTTCGATTAATATCATTACTGTTACATGTAAGGGTAATAACAATAACTATTGAAGGAAGTAATAATGAAGTTATGATCTCATGTGTGTTTGATATTGTTAATTCAAGTGTTATTTAAGTGTTTTATTCTCGTAGTTAATTGTAGTTAATAATTAGTTGATCAACCTAAAGAGTTATTGTCTTGACATTGAGAAGTAATCATACATTGGTGAGTGCGTCTTAATTAAATATAATTAGTCTGAGTCTCTGTGGGAACGAACTAGAAATTATTCTATATTACTTGCGAACACGTATACTAGCGTGAATTATTAGCGTATGTTTTGTGCTAACAAGTTTTTGGCGCGGCTGCCGGGGACTCGGTGTTAATTTGTTTAGTTTATGTACTTGCCATCAGTGGTCATTAGGACTCATTGATTAAGATTTGTTACTTATCATTTCCGGTTGTGTTCAGGTACTCTAACGAGCGTTTATGCAAACATGTTCTCGCACTCGCAAGAGGACTTTAGATACGGCTGAGGAGACAGACTCAGTTCTTGATATTCCGGAGAAGATAGATTTTGAAGATTCGGATAAAGAGAGTGATCAGAAAGAACCAGTAATCATGGGTGATCGTATAGTTCCAGCAGATCCAGCTCTTATGGATTTTTCTCGGCCTAAAATTGATGACATTCAGTAAAGCATCATTCATTCGGCTATTGAGGCCAATAATTTTGAAATCAAGCTGGGTTTCTTTCGGAAGTGCTTCGACTGAAGATTGTTAGGGCGAAAACACGCGCTAATATTCACGCAAGTATACGCGTTCGCAAGTAATATAGAATATTTTCTAGTTCGTTCCCTCAGAGACTCAGACTAAATTATTGTCTAATTAAACTCACTCACCAATGTATGATTACTTCTCAATGTTAAGATAATAACACTTAAAATTGTTGATTAAATATTAACTATAATTAACTACTTAATTAACCACTTAACTAACACTTCAATTTATCAATAATAAAACACTCATGAGATCACAACTTCATTATTACTTCCTTCTATAGCCATTATTATTACCTTTAGCATGTGACAGTGATGATATTAATCGAATAACACGAAACTGATAAAAGCCAACTTTCATTGTACTAATACCATTCTACCAAGCATCCACAATTAAGATAGAAGTCGAATAGTCATCAATTATGTTGAGTTCCTATATGTCTACAGAAATTGACAACACAACGATTTAAGCACAAGTTATTCCTTTTTGATTACATAGGGCAAATAAAACTGTTAGAGTTACCCACTAATCATGCACAATGTACATGAACCTATGCTAGCATGGCAAGTTCTAAATCTCAAGATCCACCGTCGCTTCACAAGAGATTAACACCCTATCTTATATGTTTGCGACACACATAAGACGAATACGCACAACCAATACTAGATATCAAGCAATCATCACACACTAAAGTATTAAACAATTAACTAAAGAATTCCATAATAAATCCGTTGCAACCCCATGATCACGATTAGCCCATAATAGAACTTATCGCCATCATGGGTTCATATGAAATCATGATAAACAAACACAAGAAAATAATAACTAAACTAATTATATTAAAACAGAGTACGTCACAAGAGTAAATAAGTCAAAGTAAGAAAACTAGCATCCAACATTACAACGAAACAAGAATCACAAGAAAATATGCTTCCTCTTCGTTGCGGTGTGCTAAATCGGTCTTCTTCCTTATCTCCTTCGCTTCTTGCGTAAAACACAATCTTCTTCTTCTTCTTCTTCCTCCCTGTGAAAACGTCTCAAATCTACTTATATAATAGTCCCATAAAACTCAGATTACATAGAAGTTGGAAGCTAAACAGAAGTAGAAGTCTAAAATAATTCAGCAAAATTCCCGACCCTGCGCGGCCGCTCAGCACAGCTGCGCGGGCGCGCAGGTTGCTGCGCGGCCGCTCAGCATAGCTGCGCGGGCGCGCAGGCCTCCACTGGAAAAAATCCAAGTTTGCTCCATTTCTTCACCGTAATCTGCCCGTTCCTTTCCTCTCGCAATGGTGAACACATGCCAAGGCTTATTCTTAATGATTCCTCCCCCGAAATGCAACTAATACCCTGAAATGCATAAACACTAGAAAAACGCATCAAATACACAAAATACTTGATTTCAAGACACCAATTTAAGCCATTTTAAGACGTTCTAAGTGGTATAAAATGCCACTTATCAAAGATCCCAACATGCATATCAGGAATTTTGTCGAGATCTGCAGTACTTTCAAATATAATGGTGTCACTGATGAGGCTATCAAGATGAGGCTTTTCGCATTCTCTCTTAGGGATAAAGCTAAGGACTGGTTACATTCTTTACCAGCTGGGTCCATCACTACTTGGGAAGATCTTGCGCAAAAGTTTCTGGTGAAGTTCTACCCATTGGCCAAGACTGCAGCTATGAGGAGTGCTCTTACTCAGTTTGTGCAGCAACCAACGGAATCTATGTGCGAAGCTTGGGAGCGCTATAAGGAGATGTTGAGAAAGTGTCCACATTATGGTATGCCTGACTGGATGGTGATCACTGGGTTCTACAATGGTTTGAGAGCCCAATCTCGGCCCATGCTCGATGCAGCTTCTGGAGGCACCTTGTGGGCCAAAAGCTATACTGAGGCCTATAATTTCATTGAAACTATGGCTGCAAATGTGTATCAAAACCCAACTCAAAGGATGATGACCGGGAAGGTAGCAGGTATTCTGGAAGTTGATGCAACTACAGCTATTGCAGCGCAGCTCCAAGCGCTGTCTATGAAGGTCGATTCTTTAGCCAACTATAGAGTCAATAGATAGCTATGGTCTGTGAATTTGTGCAGGCTCTCATGCTACTATGTGAATAATTATCAGCGACCGCAGCAGCCTGTGCCAGCTACTTAGCATCCTAATAACAGAAATCATCCTAATTTCAGCTGGAGCAACAATTGGAATACTGTTCAACAACCATATCAGCAAGCTATAGGTAAATAATTTAATCCACCTGGATTCCAGCAACATCAGCAATATGCTCAAAAGCAATCATATCCTCAAAAAGGAGGTGATGCTCCACCTTCTAGTGCTGATTTCGAGGAGCTTAAGCTGTTGTGCAAAAGTCAGGCTGTTTCTATCAAGACCTTGGAGAATCAAATTGGTCAAATAGCCACTGCCTTGCTCAATCGTTAACCTGGCACACTTCCTGTGGCGCCCTCCAAACCCGGGTCAGAAGTTTGGGGTCCACACACACACCTTAATTATAACCTGCTTATAACAATAATAAAGATAATAATAATATATGTAGTGACCCTACTTACCAACCACCACGGACCGCAACAGGTTAAAGTATGCACACAAGCCAAACACACTAATATATTACAAACCGTTCAAATCCCGACTATTTCAAACTCAAACTGAGTATTAAACATTATTACAAACTTTTACAAACTTAAATTATTCCAAAAGAAGCCTACTAGCTCAGCTTTCTCAACCTGAACCCCTAGCTCTCGCGCTGGACTGGGGATCCTCTTTACCAACTCGTTCCTTTTTAACTGGAAAGAATATAAACAACATCGCACAAATGAGCTAACTAGCTCAGCAAGTCACAATGACAAAATTGAGAATAATGATCTTCAGGTGAATATGTTTATGATATCAAGTGAACAATGGATTATGATTTAGAATTGGATATTATACTTTTAATTTAAAAATCAAGGTTAGGCTGCTGATCAGTCACGCACTAACCCCGAGCAAGGCATACAGCATTGCTCTAACTACTAGATCCAAGGCACACATTGGCCTAACTTGACCATTATATGGTCTGACCACGAATCTGGTCCACAATTTTATAAAAACAATCCAATTCTAACATAATAACAGAATATGCAATAATAAACAATAACCGAAATCATTAACAACAATAAATATTTAACAATGAAAGGGTTTCAATCCTTGTAAAGATCAACAAGGTACTTTCAAAGCTTGAATGCTGGATAATGAAAGAATTGGATAACAAAGGAAACAACATTTCAGGGTTTCAAGGATTTGGTCTTTCAAAGCATAAGATATCATGGATTGAGTATATAATAATTCAGTTCAGTGTCTGGTATTTAGTTTGTATGTATTTGTGGAGTAGTATCGTTGATTTGTGGTTCTTGTTTGGGTATACAATAATCAATGGATTAGAAAGAATATGGTTCATAGCTCAAGAACAATAACTGAAATCAGGATTTAGGTTTCCGTGCTTCAAAGCACTTGCAATGTCAACAAGACTATCAAGAATTACAATATCTCGAGAGAGTTTAGAACACTTGCCTGATATTAGCTTACTATCCTGCACTTGCTTTCAATCTCAATCGTCTTACTCCTCAACTACCTGTTTCCCTTTCCTACGCCTTGCCTCTTCTGCTCACATATCATAAGCATCTATCAATCATCAACTCACAGGATTCTATTCAACACATACTTCTATCTACCCTTCGTTTTACCCAAATCCGATTAACGGATTGAAATCTATGCAATAACCAAGTAAACACCGAATATATAGACCGATAGTCAAACAACAGGTCACGTATAACACATAATACATCACGTAATCAATGACATATCATCTATAAAGAAGTCTCGGGTCATAAATATGCTTTCGGGTATTTAAAATGATTTTTAAAACATTTTTCCGAATTAAAACGGGTCGTTGGATCAATTTCGGGTTAATAAACAGGGTTCGGTTGGCCCATTCTGGCTCCGAAATAATTTTAGAATAATTATCGAGCCTTGGAAATAATTTTGAATAATATTTTAAAGCTCGAAACTATTTTTCAGAATTTTTAAATCATTTTTAAATAATTAAATCTAATTATATAACTAATTAAAATCAATTAATAATTAATTAAATCAATTAATCAATTAATTTCGAATTAATTGACCAATTAATCAATTATAAATTAACTTAAATTAATTAACTAATTAATTCAGATTTATTTGTGAATTAAAAATAATTTTCGGAATTAAAATAATAATTTTCAGAATTTTCAGAAATTAAAAATAAATTTTTATAATAAAAATAAATAGGAAATATGATTTTTAAACATTTTATAAACAGGAATCCTATATTTTGAAAACTTTGCAAACTACAGGGACTAAACTTCACCATCTTCAAAAATACAGGGACTAAACTGCAATTTTGCAGTTTCAGTCGCCGGAAAATCGGGGGTGGCCGGAGAAGACGATCCCAGCGTCCTCACCCCACCAACATCTCCAGATCAACACTACACAACACCAGGAACTTGTTCATACATTCAAAACATTCTAATCATCCCTGTTCTGGCCGGAAATTGGCCAAGAACATCGCCGGTTTCCGGCGAACATCGCAAATCTTTAAAACACAACTCCCTTCGATTCAAGCATCCTCTGTTAACGAGCTATATATCAATCGATTGCAAATTTTATAAGGAACACAACCCACTATAAATCAACAGCTAATAACCCCTGAATCAAAAACCCCCAAATTTCAATTGAAAACATTCATACGGGTTATAAACCCTAGTTTTGAAATTCGAAAATTAAACCCACTTTTGAGCATGTTATTGAACTCCAAATCAGACGTATGACATATGAAAATCATCAGGAAAACAAGTTCTACAACATGCAATCATCAAATCATACAAACAATCATCCGAACAAAAATTCATATTTTCAATAAAATAAATTCGAAAATAAATAAATTTTTAGAAAAATACCCTTGATTTCTGCAGTGAAATAAAGCTCAGAATCTGATAGAACACCTCAAATCCTTCGTTTTGGTTACTCAAGCTTTAAAAACAGAGATCGGTAACGCCTTCGTTTTGCTGTTTGATTCTTAGAACAGTTTATGTAATTAGGGTTTTTCTCTGAAAATTATATAATTAACTATCTGTAAATGATTTTGATACGAAATAAAATACGGTAAAAGGCTATTTATAATTATGGAAAATTTGTATCCCGTTGGATCATTCCGGATATAAAACAGTACATTTATCTGTAAAAACTGATCCAAACGGTATCGGTTTTCGGGATGATTATCCAAATTAGTACAATTTGTACTGCGGTCTTGGTCTCAGCGCCTGGTTACACGTATTACGAAGTGATAATTGGGATACTTTAATAAAAAGCTCCCGTTTATCGAAAATACGGGTTTTATTGATTTACCGAAACAAATATTGTATCGAAAATGTTGCGCCGGGACTCGCGCAGGACAAACCGTAAGCCGGATCGAAAAAGTCGAAACATGGAATATGCTCGGAATATTACAATTAGGTTAGGAAGGAGTTCTCGAACGAGTTTCGGGTTCCAAAAACGTAACAACGGTTGACGTCGGTTGGTTCCCGTTTTTATAAAATAGATTTTAATTACCCGGAAAAAGATTTTAGAAATTTCATATGATTCTTATAAATCCATAAACCAACATAAAAATAATTAGGAAGATATGACAATTATCTATATTTTATTTTGGACATATAAAAAATTAAAATACTCAATTAATATTATTTTTGAATATTCAAGTACAGATAACACTTAACAATTAACTCACAGAATAGATACTGAACACACATAATAATTGTATAATAGCAAAAATAATTACACAATATATCCCGGATATTATACTTCCCAGCGATAATGAAGTGCCAGGAAGGAAGGAAGCTAAGGAGCAAGTCAAAGTTGTTACCTTAAGGTCTGGAAAAGTTGCTGAAGCTGGAAAAGCAAAAGATGGAGAAGCTGAAATTGTAGAAGAAGAAAAAAAGCAAAAGGAGAAAGAGGGGAAACCAAGGAAGACTACTGTTGAACATACTCCGCCCGAGGGTAATACAGGGGAGAAACAGCTCTATCCTCCACCACCTTTTCCTAAGAGATTGTAAAAGCAAAATCTGGATAAACAATTCGGTAAGTTTCTGGAGGTGTTCAAGAAACTTCACATCAACATACCTTTCGATGAGGCAATGAGCAACTACAATATCTAAATGATTCTCCGTGGAAGGGAAAGCTAGACATGCCATTTGAATCTCTTGGTAATAACGATCTGAAGAATGCTGAAGGAAAGCTCAAACCATCCATTGAGGAAGCACCTACTTTGGAGCTTAAACCATTGCCTGAACACTTGAGGTATATTTTTTTAGGTGATGCATCTACTTTACCTGTTATTATTGCATCTGACCTATCAGGTAGTGAGGAGGATAAGCTCTTGAGGATCTTGAGAGAATTCAAATCAGCCATCGGATGGACTATAGTAGATATAAAAGGGATCAGCCCTTCGTACTGCATGCATAAAATTCTGCTAGAGGAAGGTAGTAAGCTGACTATTGAGCAACAGCAAAGACTTAATCCTATCATGAAAGAAGTGGTGAAGAAAGAAATTCTGAAGTGGCTGGATGCAGGAATCATATATCCTATATCTGACAGTTCTTGGGTGAGCCCCGTGCATTGTGTACCTAAGAAAGGAGGTATAACTGTGGTAGCAAACGAGAAGAACGAGCTCATCCCCACTCGAACAGTTACAGGATGGAGAGTATGCATGGATTACAGAAAGTTGAAGAAAGCCACGAGAAAGGATCACTTCCCTATGCCGTTTATTGATCAGATGTTTGACAGGTTGGCTGGTCATGAGTATTATTGTCTTCTGGATGGCTATCCGGGTTACAATCAGATTTACATTGCACCAGAAGACCAAGAAAAGATTACTTTCACTTGTCCAATTGGCACGTTTACTTTTCGCAGAGTTTTGTTTGGCTTATGTGGTGCACCTGCCACTTTTCAGGGATGCATGATGGCTATATTCTCTGATATGATTGGAAATAATGTCGAAGTGTTCATGGACGACTTCTCCGTCTTTGAACATTCTTTTGATGATTGTTTGAATAATCTTCGTTCGGTGCTAAAAAGGTGTGTGGAAACTAATTTGGTGCTTAATTGGGAAAATGTCACTTTATGGTACGTGAATGCATTATTATTGGGCATAAAGTCTCTAGCAAGGGCCTTGAGGTGGATAAAGCAAAGGTGGGAGTCATTGAAAATCTTCCACCACCTATTTCTATGGAAGGAATCCATAGTTTTCTTGGTCATGCGGGTTTTTATCGGCGTTTCATCAAGGACTTCTCGAAGATATCTAAGTCGTTGTGTAACTTGCTCGAGAAAGATGTGCTCTTCAAATTTGATGATGAATGCTTGACGGCATTCGAGACTCTCAAGAAGAGTTTGATAACTGCACCAGTTATTACGGCACCTGATTGGACAGAACCTTTTGAGATGATGTGTGATGCGAGTGATTATGCAGTGGGAGCAGTTCTTGGGCAACGCAAGAATAATCTTTTTCATGTGGTCTACTATGGTAGTAAGCTCAATGGAGCTCAAATGAACTACACCACTACTGAGAAGGAGCTCTTGGCTATAGTCTTTGGTTTCAAAAAATTTCGATCTTATTTGTTTGGGACAAAGGTGATAGTATTCACTGATCATGCTGTCATTCGCTATTTGGTTTCAAAGAAGGATTCGAAGCCTAGACTTATTCGTTGGGTGCTCTTGCTACAAGAATTTGAGTTAGAGATCAAGGATCGAAGAGGTACTGAGAATCAAGTAGTTGACCATCTCTCTAGATTGGAGAATCCCGATTCTACTTCACATGATAAGACATTGATCAACGAATCTTTTCCAGATGAGCAGTTGTTCACAGTTCAGGAGGAAGAACCATGGTTCGCAGACATTGTGAACTATCATGTCAGCAATATAATGCCTCCTAATATGAATACAACTCAAAAGAAGAAGGTTTTGCATGAGGTGAAGTGATATATGTGGGATGAACCATATTTGTTTAGACAATGAGCTGACCAGATCATCAGGAGGTGTATCCCATTCTTTGAGGCGGAGGGGATATTACGAGACTACCATTCCATAGTTTATGGTGGACATTATGGTGGTAAAAAGACAGCAGCTCGTATTCTGCAAGCAGGTTTTTTCTGGCCTACGTTGTTTAAGGATGCACAACAGTTCGTTTTAAGGTGTGATCGTTGACAAAAGTTGGTAATCTTACAAGAAAGGATGAGATGCCTTTAAATGTGTTGCTTGAAGTCGAGGTCTTTGATGTTTGGGGAATCGATTTCATGGGACCATTTATCTCGTCTTGCAATAATCAGTACATCTTGCTGATAGTCGATTATGTCTCGAAATAGGTAGAAGTAAAGGCTCTGTCGACGAATGATGCAAAGGTAGTGTTGAATTTTCTTCATAAGCAGATATTCACAAGGTTTGGAACACCACGAGTAATCATAAGTGATGAGGGGTCGCATTTCTGCAATCGTAAGTTCACTTCTATGACGCAGTGCTACAATGTGAATCATCATGTTGCTACTGCCTATCATCCGCAAACTATTGGTCAAGCTGAAGTGTCTAATAGAGAGATCAAGCGCATTCTAGAGAAAGTTGTTTGTCGTCAAGGAAAGATTGGTCTTTAAAGCTCGATGAAGTTGTTTGGGCATATAGAACGACATAAAAAACTCCACTTGGGATGTCCCCGTTTCAACTTGTCTATGGGAAGGGATGTCATTTACCTGCGGAGCTAGAACATAAGGCTTATTGGGCATTGAAGAAGTTAAACCTTGATCTAGATGCAGTTGGGAAGAAGCGAATGCTTCAGTTAAATGAACAACAAAATGTACAAGGAAACGTATGCTTCCTCTTTTTCATTGCGATATGCTAAAACGGTCTTCTTTCTTCTCTCCTTGCTCCTAGCTTGATACCACACACCATGAAACGTCTCTGAAGATTACTTATATAGAAGCCCACAAAAGCCAACCGTCTCTGAAGTCCATCAGAATAAGAAGTGTGAAAATCAGATTCTCATTTCTCGTCTCCGGGCGGCCGCCCCAGCTTCCCAGGCGGGCACCCCAGCTCCCAGGCGGGCGCCCCAGCTCCCAGGCGGCCGCCCCAGATCCTGAGCGGGCGCCCAGCAAGCTACTGGAAAATATCACAATTTGCTCCTGATTTCTGCTGCATTCTGCTCCTAACTTCCCACAACCAATGCCAAGTACTTCCTAGGCTTAGTTTTGATGAAATCTTCCTAAATGCACAATTTATACCCTGAAATACAAAACACTAGAAAAAACGTATCAAATACATAAAATACTTGATTTCAAGACATCAATTCAAGCCATTATAAGATGTTCTAAGTGGTATAAAATGCCACTTATCACACCCCCAAACTTAAATCAATGCTTGCCCTCAAGCGTCAAAGACTCAAAAACAAAGCAAAAACATGCATGAATGTAAAATACATGAAATGCAACGATCCCCCTCACAATGACTAAACCAACCAACTTATGACATCTCAACAAATGCAATTAGGCAACTAAAGGTCAATCAAGCCACGCAAGCTAACATACAACTAGAAACGTGGTATGTGCGGATGATTAACAGATATTCTTCAAAACTAGATCAATTATCATGACTCAATTATCCTCAAGGCAATTACATGATTATACGAAGAATAGATTCTAGACACAAAATGACTTATAACACTTCAAGATCAATGGAGCTTATTACGGAATCATGTTTTTATTCAACACAACAAACAAATGCTTATTTGATCGTGCAATGAGTGAGGTCCATAAAAGACTTATGCAATGGCATCCATTTGGCGAGCGTTAGCTTAGCGGATCCCAGACAATAAAAGCCTTAGGTCACTAGGCACAAAGTCCCCTAAGAACTTAATAACTCGAATACCAAAGAGCCCACTCGTGATCAATTATGCATTAAACCAAAAAAAAATTTCTTTTTTTTTTCTTTTTCCTTCTTTTTTTTCTTTTCCCTTTTTTCTTTTTTCTAATTTTTGAGCAAGTGCGTTTCGCTCCATCTTGCTCAACCCTAGAATACTCGCATAACAATACGAACCGGCTACTAGCCAATTGATGCCTAGCCATAATTAGCAATGAATTCCAATTTTCACTCCAATTTTTTTCTTTTCATGCCTTTTATCATTAAGAGCCTATCATAAATTCTAAGCATAATCAATAGATTAACCTCAAAAACCATCAAACCATAACAAAAATTTAGCCCTTAAGCATACTCTAAGACTTAGTGAAATTACAAGTGTTTCTAGCATGCATGTTAACCTACAAGATTCAACATAACTCTAACGCTATCACTACACTCGCATCAATGTCACAAATCAATCGGTAAAGCAACGCAAAAGGGATCATGATATATGTATGAGCTAAATGACATTATAAATAAAGCTATAAAATGAAATAAAATAAAATAAAACTATATGGCAAAAATTTGCAACTATATGAACTAAACTATCATGAATGTGGCGCCCTCCAAACCTGGGTCAGAAGTTTGAGGTCCACAACACATACACAATATATATAAACCTGTATATTAAATATTATTTGCCAGACCCTGCTTTACATAACCACGGATCGCAATAGGTTAAAGTATGAAAACAAGCCACAACCTTAACTTTTATTACACGTACCAAATCCAAACTAATTTAACTTACAACTGATAATGAAATTATTCTTATAATCTTGTTATCTCACTACCATATGAAGCTCCTGCTAGCTCAATCCAACTCAAACTGGAATCCTAGCTCGCACTTTGGACTGAGGGACTTCACTATCATCCATATCCTTTTTAACTATAATATATATATATATAAAAAAAATTCGCAAGAGTGAGCTAACTAGCTCAGCAAGTCATAATAACGATAACTGAGGTTAAACAATGATCAAACGAGATGATTTAGAGGAATCAAGTTTCTTTTTAACTAATCATTAGAATTGGATATTCATTTTAAAATTTAAAACCAAGGTTAGGGTGCTGATCAATCACGCACTAACCCCGAGTAAGGCACACAGCTCTGCTCTACGAACTAGATCCAAGGCACACATTGGCCTAATTCGACCACGAATCTGGTCTGACCACGAATCTGGTCCACATAAAGAAAACTATCCAATTCTAAAGCAATTCAATAGGATAAACAATATAACTCAATAAATCAAGATCATAATTAACATCAATAAAACATTTATATAAGAGCATGGTGAAAATTCATGGGTACCACGAGGGTATGTCAAAGTATATAAAAGAAATGGCCTTCAGTCTGTAGGAGAATCGGGTATTAGAGGAACAATGATTTTATAAGGTTTAGTTCTTTGATGTCACAAGGTATGGTTGAGTATAAAAGTTTATGTAGGTTCAAACAATTATGTTCCAGTGTTTGGTATATGATGGGTATATATATTTGTGGAGTAGTATCGTATTTGTGTGGTTTAGTATCTGGTAAACCAACAAGATATGGTTCACAAAGAATGAGGTTTACAGCTCAAAAATCAAATAATGTGGCTCAGGTTCAAGGCTGAAGGATTCAAAGTACTTTCAATATAAAACAGAGCTATTTGAATACTTAACAATATGTCACGAGAGAATTTAGAAATATTTATATTATATCTCAAAAAAAGTTTAGAAGTACTTGCCTTGCAGGGTTTTACAACTATTACTGATCGACTCTGAGCTGATTCTGACGCTCAGGCTTTAACATCCAACCACTAGATCATATTGGATTCGACTTCGACACTCAGGTTTTTTTATTGAAACTCTACTGAGCTCGTCGACTGACTACTAGGTCATTTTTAGTCCAACATCCACTTTCGATTTCCCGACTAGAACCTACAGGGTCAAATACCCTATATTAGACATCCATGTATGCTTGACATATCCTCAATCCCAACCCTACCCAAACGACAACAATCCCGACTCGTACTCAGGTACATTACTATAGTTTACACAACATACAGGATTCACATACTCAAATCTCGATTCAATATTCGTTTTCGGAAAACACATATACTCATCGTTTTAGGAAACAAATTGTCCATTATATTTTAAGGAATATTTATTTAGAACTATATAACTATTTACATTCGACTGGTAGCTGATATGTTATAGGGTACATTCCCGAAAATCGGGCAGCGCTTCCTTTGCTTATCGGACTACCCGTCAAATACAATCGACGTCAAACCAATCCACCATAATCGCAACAACCATCTTAATACAACCCCCAACCACTGCTTCAAACCACCAATATCAATCAAAATCCATACATTTTCAAATTTCAACCCAATCACAATTATTAATTATTACTCGTATTTTATTCTCATTTATTTATTTTCAAAATATTAGGACTCAGAATTAATTATCACAGTCCACCGTCGGCTCGCCGAGGCTCATTGCCAACGGCGGTAAAATTTGCGGGTACCCGATTAGTTTCGGGTTTCCAACGCGTATTTCACCGATTACGAAATTAATTTCCCGAAAGCAGTTATTTATTTCACAAAATTTAATCAATTAATTCCTGCAAAATCAAATTAAAATATCAAAACCAACTGCACACAATCAACTTTAATATTAGTGGCCCAAACAACAAGGCCCAAGGCCAAATAACACAGTCCAACAAAGAAACAGGGGAGCACAGGGACACGGCCAACAAACACGGGCAAAAAACACGGCCACTGCCGCATACACAACATACACTAACACACTTCACATGCACACACACAGTATCACACACACACACGAACACATATATACACACACAACATATATATAACCAAACGGAAGCCACCAAGCCTCACCGGAATCGGGCGGCGGCTGATCACCGAAAAGAGAAACAGGCGACAGGAAACAAAGAGAAACAGGGGAAGGAAGAGTGAACAGAGCACCGGGATGGAAACGCAGAGAAAAGAAAAGAATAAGAGGAGAGAGAGATTTCGAGGAGAGAAAGGAAAGATTCCAGGGAGATGCGAACGAGAGAGAGATAAAGAGCTGGGATGTTTATCCCCAAAACAAATAAACTGACTCAGCCTCCTATTAACCAAAACAAGACACGTGCCCTTGTATCGCATTATATAATTCCTAATTTGTTTCTCTGATAATTTAACGAATCAATGGTACTTTTAAAATTTATCAAAAAAATTGAAATTTTAATACCAAAAATCTCTAAATATTCAAAAGTTATTAAATTAAAATTTTCGTAATTTTTAAACCATTTTTGAATCGCACTTTATACCTGCATTTCACAATTAACGAACCGAACTGCACTTAAAACAGATTCAGAATATCACGAAAATAGTCTTAAAATGTTATAAATATCCTGAAGTTTATGAAAACATAAATTTCATAATTTTAAAATAATTCCTGAAACACAATTTATACCCGCTTTTAACAATTAAACGAATCAACGCGCGGGTGAAATTAATCCCAAATATTTCCAAAATAATTTTAAAATTCTCAGAATATTCTAAACTTAAATAAATATGAGTTTCATAATTTTTGAAGAATTCTAGAATAAAATATGGATTTTACAAATAAAAGTAATCAGAAAATCATTTAAAGTTAAATAATTAATAAAATATTACTTTCTCAATTTTATAAATTTCTAAAAATAATTATTGTAATTATAAAACCATAAAAACAATTTTTAGAGATATTCCAAGTATTTATGCGAATAAATTTGCATTAAATCCACTTTTTAAAAGTGAAACAATTCAATACAACTCCATAATTAACTACGCGAACAACCCGGTACACAATAAATCACACATAGATAATAATCAAACAACACATAGCGGTCAAAACCAATACACATATTTTATTTATTTAATACTTCCACAATTACATATTTAAATAATTCAAAAATACACGAGTCGTTATATCCTCCCCCCCTTAAAAAGATTATGTCCTCAGAATCTGATCTAACTAAACAAGTGAGGATACTTGTCAAGCATATCTGACTCTAATTCCAAAGTAGACTCTTCTACTCGAGGATTTCAAACGTACTCACTATATATGTACATTCATTTTCAAGGACTCGCCTTTAATGATCAAGAATTTCGATCGATCACTATATGCAGAACAAACTTGGACAAGAGCCTATTGGCTCCTAATCAATCACTTGATTCGAATCAGATACTTATCGCATTAACATTGACACGCAGAATACATTATATGTATACACTGTTGTGACTATAACATCAACTCATGAACAACTTTATCTATATTTATCAATACCTCGAATGGTTCACTAATTTTAGGACTTAACCTGTCCCTTCTACTCAGACTTGTCCAGTCTCTTTCAAGATGAAACTTGTACTAACACTACTGGTCCTATTTCTATACTCATACTCTCTCTCGATACAATTTCGCCTTCTTTCTTTGTCTACTCCGAGCTGCTTCAATCAATATCACTATGCCCTTGGTGTGCTGAATCAACTTAGAATTTGACAACTTCCTTTCTCCCATTTTATTTCAATAAAGTGGGGACCTACACTTGCGTCCACATAAGGCTTGGTAAAGTGGCATTCTAAAGTTGACATTGATGATAAATTATCATCACAGTTTTCCTTAAAATTCAACCTCTCAACATACCTTATATTTCCCGAATCGCTTCCTCACTCTGACCCTTTATTTAAGGATGATAGGCGGTGCTCAATTTCAACATAGTATCCAAACATTTAAATATATTTTATTCATTTCTATCAGTTAAGGCTGAAAAGTAATCTCATATATTCACTTCTTATCACCTTTAGGTACTTGAACTTCATATTCTACTTTTTTTTTCCAGTTCTTTTATTAACTCCTCCGGGGTCTTAATTACATCCAATCATTTCCTTCTGCCAAGGCATCTGTTACCATACGGCTTTGTTTAGGTAGTTGTTAACGAATTAATCAGAATCTTTTATTAACCTCTATCACAATTTCATACTTGAAAACTCAACGTATAGCTACTTTCCTTCTAATCTTTGGGGAAAAAATCCTTGGGCATCTCACACAGACTCTCTTATTCTATGAATAGCTGAAGATGTTATCAATAAATACAATTCGCTTATCCAAGTACTCTTTATACAATATGTTCCCTAATTCCTTATAGGTAACTAATACACTTGTTATTTCATATAATATCACCGGAGCTTGCAATGCTCATAACTCACTTTAATCGTAATCTTTGTTATGTTCTCAGGTCGGATCTTAAGTTATTCCTCGAGACATAACACACTTCTTGAATTAGGTCTCATAAGTAATCAATTCTTTAAAGGGTCTCCCTTCTTCTTATTCGGTGTTTTGTTAAACTCCCGATAATCAGTACGAACTCTTATAATTTCATTCCTTTTCTCCCTTAACATCACTGGTACACTTCACGATTCACTTCTTGTAAAACCACTCCCTGGGTCTGCCTTATTCACTAGGCCTCCAATATTTTGCCTTAATTCTTTGACATGTCCAACACTTCCTAATCCATCTTGAAATTTCCTTCTTATACCTGGTTATCACTATTTATCTTTAAATTTCCATATATATTGGCATTTCTTCAATAAATTAAATACTTTATATTGTGAATTCCCTGTGGGATCTCATTTCTTAATCCTTCTACTTGTAGCATCCAAGTGCTGGAAGAAAACCTGGGGATATCGTGATCGTTCTCCTGGGCGCATAAATTTCCTCTTACTAACTACTAACATCGTGATCCATTATCTTCTATTGACGTCTTATCTTTCCCTTCACAACTTTGAATGAAAGGTCATACTATCCATCCTTGTTCCTTTTAGATTATAAACTTTAACTTCCAATTCCAACTTGTAAAATTCCATAGATAATTCTTCTGGTGCAGTCTCTATGTTCGTTTTCTCCTTTTTGCTTATCGATTGCCACTACATTTGCTTTTCCTCCTAAATACATACTTCAAACTCTTATGGTCAGTATAGATCTTACACCTTTCTCCATACATATCATGTTTCCCAATCTTTCAGATCAAATATTATTACTGTTAGTCCCAATTATGAGTAGGATACTTCTGATCATAAGGTTTCGGTTGTCTGGGTGCATATACAATAACTTTATTGTGCTACATTAACACACATCCTACTCCCTTATGAGAAGCATCACTGTAAACTACCAAATCTCCTTGATACTTTCAAAGTGATAAAGCAGGTGTTGTAACCATTCTCTCTTTTAAATTCCACAAAACTCTCTTCACACTTTCCCATTTCATCTAAACTCCTCGCTATTCTTGGTAAGCTTTGTCAAAGGTAGTGCAATTTTCAAGAAATCTTGCACAAATTTTCAATAATAACCGGTCCATGGTGAAACTTCTTACTTTTTTTGGTGCTTTTGGTCTTTCTTTATTCATAGTAACTTTAATTTCTACTGGATCTCCTTTGGTCTCCTCCTCACTGACTATTTATGCTTTCTACCATCAAAACTTTCACCTTGTAAATTTTTCATACAACTTTTTTCTTCTTCGACTTCCTAGCTATCATTAAATAATTTCATGGTCCTCCTTTGATTTTAAGTAACATAAATACAACTTATTCGGATCTTTCTTCAAGATTCTGTTCATCAAATTTAAATATTACTAGTATATCGGTTAATACAAATGACAATACTAGAATTTTATAGCAGCAATACTAAGTTTTGAAAATTATCCTTTATATGTCCATAGATTCAATCTCCAATTGATAACATCCAAAGCTTATATTATCTTAGAAAATACTCTGCTTCTTTCATCTGATCAAATAAATCATTAGTTCGAGGTAACGGATACTTGCTCTTGATAGTAAATTTATTGAGCTTTCACTAGTCGACACATAATCTCCTACTTCCATATAACAAATAATACCGGTGCACCTTATGGGATACACTGGGTCTAATCGCTTCTTCTTCTAACATCTCTTGCATGTGCTTTGCTAACTTCCGCATTTTAACTGGTGCCATTTTGTGTAAGGCCTTGGTCACTGGCTTCGTCTCAGGTGTTAAGTCAATCGCAAGCTTCATTTCTCTATCTGGAAGATGTTAGTATTTGTGCCCTGGAGACAAAAATATTATGTTTATATTATGAAACATTTAGATTATTAATTCTGATTATATGGATTATTCTTTAGTAATTTATTATATCTTTATTTTCTGCGATGAGATGTTAGATTAATAAATGTCCTTGGAATATGATATGTAATTTTATATCTCTAAGTACGTGACTTAGAAATGAGATTATGAGAATAGTATCGATATTCCTAAAGATCCCTAGTCGAGTATTATTATTTTAAGAGACAATAATAATGTATTAAGACTAGTGTGAATGTTGACTGATGATCACATCTCATTGATCATAGGTATAGTGATACTAAAGTCAAAACACATGCACATGTATTATACACATGGTGCTGAAGACCCAATGTGAGATTCTACATGTCTGTTGTGTCATAAGTAATTCTCACAGTGATAATGATGTATTGGTCCTTAGACTTGAAATCATTATATTTCTATATGAGAATTAATATACTTTGGTTGCATTAAAAGTTACCATTGATCGGGTGATGATAAGAGTATATATTGGGTATATTATGAATCATATGAGAAATATGAATGATCTAGAAAGGATTTAACCCTCCTATTTTAGGAGTGATATTATTAGCCTCTTATTTGAGTTAGACTATGAAATGCATGGCCATGCTCAAATGTTGATTTGATGTTATAGTCTACTCATCGATCAAGGAAACCTGGATTAAATTATGAAGAGGATGACACATAACATTCCTCGAGTTTAATCTATAATATATGGTTAAAAGGATTATAGTACATTGTACATTATACACAAAAGGTTTAATCGATTACCGATTTAATTATTATTACTTGGGTAACAATGATGTATTACTAGATGCCGCTCATTGTTTATGATTTTAAATTAGATTTAAAATTGTTGTCAACGTAATAATAACCTAAAGGGTCGCACAAAGAATGATTGGAGGATTATTTAATTTAAATTTGGATTTAAATTTAATATAAGTAATTCGAATTATTTGTTATTAATTAAGTGTGACTTAACTAATTAAATAAATAGGAAATTCGAATTTAATATTAAATCTGAAATTAAGTTATTGGATGATTAGGTGAGACTTAATAATACAATAATTAGAATTTCGAATTTAATAATAATAATAACTCTAAAATTAAGTTTAGAGTTGGAGGCCCAATAGCTCTTGCCTATATAATATCTTTTTCTAATAGAATTAGGGTTACACGTTTTATTTGATAAAACATAAACCCTAGCAGCTTGGAGAGATATAGAGAGAGCAAGAAGGCAGCCTCAAGAACGTGCTAGTACACACCCATCCTCCGGGCGATCATTCGTGTAGATACCTTCAAGGCATAGATCGTTCCAGCGACGGGCTACGTGGTGATTATTCAAGACCTCCATCTTTCCATTAACGTAAAGCTTCTTAAGGTAAACATACTGAACTACGAATTAATTATATTTTTTTCGCATGGATCCTGCGGAGGGTTTCGATTTTTTAAGAATTAAATTTACGTTTTCGGTGCGTTTATGTGCTAAAAACTCTTCAATGGCATCAGAGCTACTTGCGAAAAGTTTTTAATTTGTTAATTGGCTGCTGTAGATTTGCTGAAATCTGGGTCTGGTGTCCGAATTACGATAGGTAAACGAGCGTCTGAACAAAACTGATAGCTAAAGCTATCAACGACTCATATGTAAGGCGATTGACGTCGTTTACTGCCTATAAACAGTGATTCTTGTTTTTCTGATTTGATTTTGATTTTTGTCATATTTTTTTTATGATTAGATCATGGATAGTATGATATGTTAAGATCAGATTATGTGTTTTAACATGCTTTTATGTGTTGTATGAGCATGGTGGATGGTTATGTCCTTTCGACCTTAGTGTAATGGTTTTGGTTTTGGTTTTAAAAACGACTTGCATGTCGTCAATCTTTGTAATCATAAATCTCGAATGTAACTCGAGTTATTCTTGTAAGTTCATTATATTAGTTTTACTTTCAATCATGTAATGTAATTTAAGACTCAAGAAGGCTAACCAATGGAGGTGATTCAAAGAAGAAGATGAGATATACAAGAAGTCTAAATAAAGAAGAAGACTTATGTAATAAGTAGTTGTATTTATTTCCATCACCATATTAGACTGACCTTGATCTTTATCATGAGCTTGATAAAGATCACATAGGATGGGGCCATAACCAAACACACTTACTTTATTGCACTTTACATATTGATGTATGAATGTATGTATAGAATAGTTAATGATGCATGCTTTAATTAGATTAATCATGCATGATTGTATGTATTAGATACGTCGCTCATGCCATGCCTAAACAAGATAAAATCTGTAACGACTCAAGATTCTAAAATTTACAAACGATTATGAGATTCTCGTGTTTATGAAACACGGAATGAAATATGAATCTTCTTTATTTCCGACATGGGTGATTTTGTCAACAACGGGTTCATAGAACTTGTAAGGCTGTGGGTTTTAAGCGAGACCGATGTGACTCCTCCATTACCTGGAAATCAAACCATTGACGAGTATTGATTTGAAGTATTTTATTCAAGGAAAAATTGGGAATCTCTTTATGATGGGATCATGATCGTTATATTACTAACAAAACCCTAATGTTTATATTAAGTTATTAAGATGTCTTCCAATATGTCCAACGCGTTAACCCCTAGATAAATAAGGAGTGGGTTCGCCAGAGCGAAGTACTCCCGTCTATCGTGGGACGGCGTGTTGAATTATATGATACTTTTTAGACCTTTGGGTTTTAACTTAACTAAGTTACCACAATAGATTGTGAACTTAGAGGCATAGAGTTTGGTGAGATTTATTGGATAAATAAAAATAAATCTTATTCCACTAAACTATCCAAGAGTTATATAGTTCATATAATTGACAAATGTTGTCTACCTTATTGAATGATGTTTTAGGAGTAAAGCCAAATCTGAACTAAAACGTTGTGAAAATTTGGATCTTGGCTCACTAGAAAGTATATAGAAGATACTCTTTCTGAATTAATAGTTAGGGCTATTAATTTGATAAAATAGTGGGAGATATATATTTTGAATATATATGAATAATCACTTGAACATAATTTAATAATCATATGTAAACTAATTTATCTTATGCATTTTACACATTGTAGATATCAAATGGCAATCAATTCAAATAACTTCTCTGTGCGATCAGTCCTTGAGAAGGACAAGCTGACAGGAACAAACTTCCTTGACTGACAGAGGAACTTGAGGATTGTCCTCAAACAAGAGCACAAGCTCTATATCATAGATATCCCTCGCCTTGCACCTCTCACTGAAGGAGCATCCTGTGCTCAACATAATGTTTATCAGAAATAAATCGATGATGACACGGATGTTCAATGTCTCATGTTAGCGACCATGAGTGCTGAACTTCAGAAACAAGATGAGAATATGGATTCTTATGATATGATTGAGCACCTTAAACATATATTTGAAGGACAGTCTCGTCAGGAGAGGTTTGATACTTTCAAATCGTTGCATGCATGTAAGCAGGGAGAACATGATCCGGTTGGACCGATTGTTCTAAGGATGATTGGGTATATTGAGTACCTTGCCAAGTTGGGTGCCCCGATTGATGTGGAACACCAGATTGACCTAATTTTGCAATCTTTAAACAACAGTTATTCTCAATTTGTGATGAATTACAATATGAATGAGATAGATAAGAACCTCACTGAACTATTGGCTATGTTGAAAACTGTTGAGACCAACGTTCAAAAGACATCCCCTGCTCCCATATTGATGGTGAATAAGGGGAAGGCCAAAGGAAAGGGTAAATGGAAAGGCAAGAGGAAGATGGGATCTAAATCGAATGCCAATCCAAAACCTGATCTCACCAAGGCTTTGAAGCCTAAAGGTGGTGTTCCAAAGGTTGGTGATTGTCACTATTGCAAGAAACTAGGTCATTGGAAGAGGAACTGTCATGATTATTTGGAATATCTGAAAAAGAAGAAGGCTGTTGTTACTGCTTCTGATTCAGGTGTTTATGTTATTGAAGTCAATTTGTCTAATTCTACATCTTGGGTATTAGATACCGGATGTGGTTCTCACATTTGTATAAATGTGCAGGAACTGCAGGGAAGTAGGACATTGGCGAAGGGAGAAGTCAACCTACGAGTTGGAAATGGAGCAAAGGTTGCTGCTTTAGCTGTAGGGACTTATCGTTTATCGTTGCTCACTGGGCTTGTTTTAGAAATAGATAACTGTTTTTACCTGACTGCGATTTACGGAAACATTATTTCGGTTTCTTATTTGGACAAGAAAGGTTTTTCATTTTTGATTCAGAACAATAGTTGTTCCTTTTCATTCAATAATGTTACCTACGGGATTGCACGTTTGTTTAATGGTTTATATGTTCTTGATATAGATACTCCTGTCTATAACATAAATAATGATAATAAACATATTAAGATGAAAGACTCAAATTAAACATACCTTTGGCATTGTCGTTTAGGTCACATAAATGAGAAACATATTTCCAAATTACATAAAGATGGTTAATTGGATAAGTTTGATTTTGAATCATACGAAGAATGCAAATTTTGTCTCATTGGCAAAATGGCTAAAGCTCCTTTTACCGGACAAGGTGAAAGGGCCACCGAACGATTAGGACTTATACATAGTGATGTCTGTGGTCCAATGCGTACGATGAAAAGAGGTGGCTTTTACTACTTCATTACTCTTACTGATGATTTCAGTAGATATGGATATGTGTATCTTTTGAAGAACAAATCCGATTCTTCTGAAAAGTTCAAAGAATACAAGGCTGAAGTGGAAAAGCAAACAGGGGAAAGTATAAAAGTTCTACGATCAGATCTTGGAGGAGAATAATTAAGCTTCGAATTTAAAGGTTTCTTGAAGGAATGTGGTATCGTATCACAACTTACTCCTCCTGGAACGCCTCAATGGAATGGAGTTTCTGAGAGGAGAAATCATACCTTGTTGGACATGGTGCGATCGATGATGAGTCTAGCAGATCTTCCAATAAGTTTCAGGGGTTATGCTCTAGAAACGGCTACATATACACTAAATCGAGTTCCAACTAAATTGGTTCAAAAGACTCCATATGAGATATGGACTGAGAAACGTCACAGCATGTCTTTTATGAAAGTATGGGGATGCGAAGCGATTGTGAAACGCTTGGTGTCTGACAAGCTGGGACCAAAATCGGATTAATGTTATTTTGTGGGATATCCTGAGGAAACTAAAGGGTATAGTTTCTATAATCCTACCGAGAACAAAGTGTTTGTTGCTCGAACCACTGTATTTCTTGAAAGAGAGTTACTTTCAAAGAAAATTAGTGGGAGGACTATAGGTCTCGGTGAAGATCGAGTTGTACAAAATAATATTGAACCAGAGTTGGAAAATGGGCAGGAAGTACATCAAGATGTTCTTGCTCTGGAAACACAGGTTGTTCGTAGATCTAGTAGGGCTCGTCATGAGCCAGAGATATATTATAGATTTCTCTTGACTAAAGATGATGATGTAATGCTCATAGATAATGATGAGCCTCTTACCTACCAAGATGCTATGAACAGTCCAGACTCCGAGAGATGGCTAGAGGCCATGAAATCCAAAATAGAATCCATGTATCAAAATAAAGTATGGACTTTAGTTGATCCACCTGAAGAGGTAAAACCTATAGGGTGCAAAAGGGTTTTCAAGAAGAAAACTGACATGGATGGTAAAGTACAGACCTATAAAGCGTGACTTGTGGCGAAAGGTTTCAAACAAGTTCATGGTATAGACTATGATGAGACCTTTTCACCAGTTGCTATGGTCAAGTCCATCAGGATTTTTCTAGCAATAGCTGTTTACTATGACTATGAGATTTGGAAAATGGATGTCAAAACCGCTTTCTTAAATGGGAGCCTTGAAGAGGATGTATACATGATACAACCTGAGGGTTTAGTCGATCCCAAGTTTGCTAAGATGGTCTGTAAGTTGCTTCGATCTATTTATGGATTGAAGCAAGCCTCAAGGAGATGGAATCATCATTTTGATGAAACAGTCAAAGAATTTGGCTTTATTCAAAATAAAGATGAACCATGTGTTTATAAGAAGGTTAGTGGGAGCCACGTGGCATTCCTAGTACTATATGTAGATGACATATTACTAATAGGAAATGACATACCTTCTCTACAGGCTGTTAAGACTTGGTTGGGAAATAGTTTCTCAATGAAGGACTTAGGTGATGCTACCTATATATTAGGGATCAAGATCTATAGAGATAGATCAAGGAAATTAATCTGCCTAAGTCAGAGTACATACATTGACAAAGTATTGCATCATTTCAGGATGCAAGAAGCAAAAAGAGGATATGTCCCAATATCTCATGGGATATTGATCTCAAAAGACAATTGCCCTAAATCATTAGATGATAAGGGCCGTATGAGCAAAGTTCCATATACTTCGGCAATTGGATCTATAATGTATGCAATGATATGTACTCGACTTGATGTTTCATATGCCTTGAGCATGACGAGCAGATACCAGTCTAATCCTGACAAGGGTCACTGAACAGCAGTCAAGAATATTCTTAAATACTTGAAAAGGACTAAAGATTCATTCTTGGTGTATGGAGGAGATGATAAGCTGGTTGTAAAGGGTTACACTAACGCCATCTTTCAGACAGACAGAGATGATTCAGTATCTCAGTCAGGTTTTGTGTTTTGCCTTAATGGAGGTGCTATAAGCTGGAAGAGTTCAAAGCAAGAGACAGTAGGTGATTCTACAATGGAAGCTGAGTATATTGCTGCCAGTAAAGCAGCCAAAGAGGTTGTTTGGATACGGAAATTCATAACGGGACTTGGTGTGGTTCCATCGATCACAGATCCAGTTGATCTTTACTGTGATAATAATGGAGCCATCGCGCAGGCTAAAGAACCAAAGTCCCATTCCCGGGCAAAGCATATACTTAAGAGATATCACCTTCTTCGAGAGATTAATGAAAGAGGAGATATACATATATGTAAAGTGCATACTGATGATAATGTTGCAGACCCACTGACTAAGGCTTTGTCGCAGCAAAAGCACGAAGGTCATACTAGTTCCATGGGTATTAGATACATGGGTGATTGGCTCTAGTGCAAGTGGGATATTGTTAGTGTTTGTGCCCTAGAGACAACACTATTATGTTTATATTATGAAACATTTGGATTATTAATTCTGATTATATGGATTATTCTTTAGTAATTTATTATATCTTTATTTTCTGCGATGAGATGTTAGATTAATAAATGTCCTTGGAATATGATATGTAATTTTATATCTCTAAGTACGTGACTTAGAAATGAAATTATGAGAATAATATCGATATTCCTAAAGATCCCTAGTCGAGTATTATTATTTTAAGGAACAATAATAATGCATTAAGACTAGTGTGAATGTTGACTGATGATCACATCTCATTGATCATAGGTATAGTGATACTAAAGTTAAAACACAGGCACATGTATTATATACATGGTGCTGAAGACCCAATGTGAGATTCTACATGTATGTTGTATCATAAGTAATTCTCACAGTGATAATGATGTATTGGTCCTTAGACTTGAAATCATTATATTTCTATATGAGAATTAATATACTTTGGTTGCATTAAAAGTTACCTTTGACCGGGTGATGATAAAAGTGTATATTGGGTATATTATGAATCATATGAGAAATATGAATGATCTAGAAAGGATTTAACCCTCATATTTTAGGAGTGATATTATTGGCCTCTTGTTTGAGTTAGACTATGAAATGCATGACCATGCTCAAATGTTAATTTGATGTTATAGTCTACTCATCGATCAAGGAAACCTGGATTGAATTATGAAAAGGATGACACATAACATGCCTCGAGTTTAATCTATAATATATGGTTAAAAGGATTATAGTACATTGTACATAACAATGATGTATTACTAGATGTCGCTCATTGTTTATGATTTTAAATTAGATTTAAAATTGTTGCCAACATAATAATAACCTAAAGGGTCGCACAAAGAATGATTGGAGGATTATTTAATTTAAATTCGGATTTAAAGTAAATGTAAGTAATTCGAATTATTTGTTATTAATTAAGTGTGACTTAATTAATTAAATAAATAGGAAATTCGAATTTAATATTAAATCCAAAATTAAGTTATTGGATGATTAAGTGAGACTTAATAATACAATAATTAGAATTTCGAATTTAATAATAATAATAACTCTAAAATTAAGTTTAGAGTTGGAGACCCAATAGCTCTTGCCTATATAATATCTTTTTCTAATAGAATTAGGGTTGCATGTTTTATTTGATAAAACATAAACCCTAGCAGCTTGGAGAGATATAGAGAGAGAGCAAGAAGGCAGGCTCAAGAACGTGCTAGTACACACCCATCCTCCGGGCTATCATTCGTGTGGATACCTTCAAGGCGTAGATCGTTCTAGCGACGGGCTACATGGTGATCATTGAAGACCTCCATCTTTCCAATAACGTAAAGCTTCTTAAGATAAACATACTGAACTACGAATTAAATATTATTTTTCGCATGGATCCTGCGGAGGGTTTCGATTTTTTAAGAATTAAATTTACATTTTCGTTGCGTTTATGTGCTAAAAACCCTTCTGAGGAAATGTTGATAACTCATCTGGAAACATATCTTGAAACTCCTCAATTGCTATAAAATCTTCAAATTTTGTTTGCTTCTGACTTTTATTTATCTCATAATCACCATAATGCTCACATCTTGATCACCGTAATCATCGTTAACAAATTATTTACCCTCCTTCTTCCTTTATACCTTATCATATTCTCATTTGACATCTTCAGGACTATCTTTTCATCACGACGGTTTGTCTGGGCATCACACATAAATAGTTAATCCATTCCTTTGAATAATGTCAATTCGTCTTATCTCAAATGATATCAATTCTTCACAACTTATTGCCAGAAATCTCAATTCCACCATTGGTACTTACTTATTCAACAATTACACGTTCTTGACTTGCTAGTCCTTTAATCATAATCTTTTCAATTCAACAGGGTAATTCATCCTATCAACGAAACCTTAAGAGATAAATATTTAAGTTTCTCTCACATCTTTTAATACTTTAACGCGTAAGGTATCCACAATAATCATTCACGTCACCGCATCCGTATTCTGAATAACATATTTCGCAGACAAATCATAAACTCTCATTCTTGGAGACGTATTACTTATTGGAGTAGATTCCCTTGGCTCTTAGTGGATCCTTCACTGGGACTAGTGATTGCAATCCTTGCCATATGCCCTGGCTTCCCTCTCATGCATAAGAGGTAGCTGGAACTTTGTCCGCTTGGTTCATAATACGTTGATTTCTGTTTGAAAAACTCTTGCAAAGAACGACAGTACAACGAAACAACTAGAAGGATTCACAATTCAACAAAAATTAGAGTTGAAAAGATAGAAGAAGTAAGGATTTGAATATGAATGAGACAACCACATTGGTACTTAAGATGGCCAGTCTTTCGTACCATATGGCATACAACACATGATTAGGTGGTGTCCCACCCAACTCTTCGTCATCCCGACAAAGCGTCTCACCATAACACTGTTGTCCCAATCAGAGAGCAAAACTTGAGGGGAACAATTAAATTTGAAAGGAATGCAATATCCTCCTTTTTAATATCATCATAAGGAGTTTATAAAAAAAAGTTCATACATTTTTAGGAACTAAAAAGGAATATACGCTGTAATATTGAAGACAAGAACGATACCATTGGTCACCATCCACATTTCACTTGTATTCATCTTTCGAGCTTGTTTGATCATATCCCAATTGTGTCATATATCAACTTTAGAAAGTACACTGAAATGCCTTCGCAAATTAAGCATTATGGTAGATTCTTACTTGTTAGGTCTTGCGTCATTAACATCGCACCTACACGTATAATACTTTAACAATTCAATCATAATGACATTCCTACCAGATAACTTTGAGTATCCTCTTTTTAATTTAGAATAACCACGAATCATTCAACATAATGATCCTTTTGTTAATAATATTCTTCTTTTAAGTCGGGAAATCTTCCCAATCTTCTTCGATCATGCCCGGGCTCCTTTTAAATCAATGAATTCTTTAAAATTTATTGGTCTCTGCAACTGGATGAATAATTACTTCATACACGGATTCTGTTATTAACCTTGTCAAACAATATTTGCACCTTACTGTTAGGAATAATCAACTTCTTGATAATCGTGGGTTACTTTGTTCTCTGAATTAACAATACTAAGTCTGAAACAAGCATCCTTCCAGGTGATCCAGGTCTTTTAGCAAACAAGAAACTCCAGTAATAACTTGACAACCAATGTTTAAAACTCATTTTATTCAAAAAGGCTTTTAGGAATTTTGTAAGGAAAAATCTTTTTCGAAAACTTGTTTAAAATTTTTGAAAATCACAAATCTGGTTGTCCTTACTATATGAGTTGGTTGTTGCACTTCCTACCTATCACAAGGTACTAAATTAAAGAAACAATCACATAAAGGTCCGTTCACTTCAATCTACCTTTTCTCCTTTATCGTGTCCATTTGCCTTCCTTAATCAACGAAAACTGATAAGTGGCATTTTATACCACTTAGAACGTCTTATAATAGCTTAAATTGATATCTTAAAATCAAGTATTTTGTGTATTTGATGGGTTTTTTTAGTGTTTGTGCATTTCAGGGTATTACTTGCGTTTGTGGAGAGATTTCATCAAGAATAAGCCTTGGCGTGTGTTTGGCATTGTGCGTGGGAAGATAGGAGCAGAATGCAGCAAAGAACGGGAGCAAAAATAGAGTTTTTTCCAGAAGGGATCTGAGCGCCCGCTCAGCTCTGCTGGGCGACCGCTCAGGAAGCTGAGCGCCCGCTCAGGAATGCTGAGCGGCCGCTCAGGGACGGAAATTTAAAATATTATTTTTAGACTCCTGATTCTGTTAAGCTTCCAACTTCTGAGATAGCTGGGTTTTGTGGGACTCCTATATAAGTAGTTTTCAGAGACGTTTCACGTGTGTTGAATTGTAGTATTAATCGAGGAACGAGGAGATAAGGAAGAAGACCATTTTAGCACATCGCAACGAAGAGGAAGGATATTTTCTTGTGATTCTTTATTTCGTTGTAACGTTGGATGCTAGTTTTCTTTACTTTGAACCTATTTACCCTTATGACGTACTCTGGTTTAATATAAGTACTTTTAGTTATTATTCTCGTGTGTTATTATCATGTTTTCATATGAACCCATGGTGACGATGAGTTCAATCATGGGCTAATCGTGATCATGGGGTCATAACGGATTTTCTATGGAAATCTTTAGTTAGTTGTTTAATACCTTAGTGTGTGATGATTGTATGATATCTAGTATTGGTTGTGCTTATTCGTCTTATGTGCGTCGTGAACATATAAGATAGGGTCTTAATCTCTTGTGAAGCGACAGTGGATCTTGAGGTTTAGAACTTGCCATGCTCGCATAGGTTCATGTATGTGTATGCATGATTAGTGGGTAACTCTAACCGTTTTACTTGCCCTGTGTAATCATAAGGAATAACTCGTGCTTAAATCATTATGTTGTCAAATTCTATAGACATATAGGGTCTCAACATAATTGATGCATATTCAACTTCTATCTTAATTGTGGATGCTTGGTAGAATGGTATTAGTACAATGAAAGTTGGCTTTTATCAGTTTCGTGTTGTTCGATTAATATCATCACCGTTATATGCTAAGGGTAATAATAATAACTATTGAAGGAAGTAGTAATGAAGTTAGGATCTCATGTGTGTTTATTATTGTTAATTCAAGTGTCAATTAATTGCTCAATTCTCGTAGTTAATTGTAGTCAATAATTAGTTAATCAAATCTAAGTGTTATTGTCATGACATTGAGAAGTAATTATACATTGGTGAGTGAGTGTTAATTGAACATAATTAGTCTAAGTCTCTGTGGGAACGAACTAGAAAGTATTCTATATTACTTGCGAACGTGTATACTTGCGTGTATTATTAGCGCGTGTTTCCGCCCTAACAAATTTTTGGCGCCACTGCTAGGGACTCGGCGTATTTATTTTGTTTATGTACTTACCATCAGTGGTCATTAGGACTCATTGATTAAGACGTGTTACTTATTGTTTCCGGTTGTGTTTCGGGTACTTTAGCGAGCGTTTAGGCAAACACGTTCTCGTACTCGCAAGAGGACTTGAGATACGGCTGAGGAGACAGACGAAGTTCTTGGTATTCCGGAGAAGATAGATTTTGAAGATTCGGACACAGAAAGTGAGCAGAAAGAACCAGTAATCATGGGTTGTAATAACCCCAAAATTTTTGGACTTTTTGTAACCCTTATGAATAGTGGTTTTGCTGATTATGCTGAATAAGGAAACTTTTCATGCCACACTATGTAGGGGTTCTTTTATTGATATTCTGAGATCTTATAAGTACTCTATGTGGTATATAAGTGTATGTAAAGATCGTCAGAATCCAAATCCGAACACTTTGATTTTTCCCGAAAATCCACCAGATATCGAAAGAATTGAGTATAAGGTAACAGGATAAAAAGGATTTAAATTCAAGGATTATAAGAGAGGATCATAAAGGGAATACAATGTATTGAGAAAGGTTAAGGAAACCCAAGTAATAAGATCCCGGGTATGATCCCTCAAATGATAAACAAGAACGAAAGTTAAGCGAACCGTATAACAGATCAGTGGTCATTAGCCAAGTAATTAGGAGCTAATCAAAGAGGATAGTGATGATGATGTCACCACACCAACAAGAAGAGGACAAGTGTGGGAGGATGACATAGGAGGATGACATAAGCATGACCAAAAGGGAAGGAATTGTTGGATGATTATGAGCCACACAATTTTTACCATGGTAACAACCTAATTAAACAAGCAAATCATCACACAAATACCTAGGCAACCAAAAAAAAGCATTTCTTCTCCCCCCTCATTCTTGCTCTCGGCTTTTCCATGAAAAGCAAAGGAGATTTTCAAAACTCAAGCTACACACCTTCAAAAATCAAGAGGTTTGTTTCTTTAGCTTCTATAATTCATAACTTAGATGAGCCATAAGTTTAAGCTCAAGATTCCATGTTTAACATAGCTAATCAATTCATCAAAGTTCTTGGTGAATAGTGTTTTCAAGAAACTAACTTTGTGTTTTCTTATGTTTTCTTCAAGATCCAAGCTTAGTAGAGATAGTTAGTGGTTATTTAAGGCTTCCTAAGTGATTCTCCACTCTCCAAGGAAGGTATAACCCCTCCAAATCCTAACTTTACTTTGAGTATTAGGTTTTGTTTTGTTTGTATAATTCATGAGAGCATGATTCTTGTATTTTTAGAGTTTGGTTGGAATTATAATGATTTTGGGTTATAAATCTTGGTTGTTGGTTGATGAACCTTAAGTATAGTTAGTAGCTCTTGTTGTGATTGAATAAGATGGATAAAACATGAAGTAATGGACTGATTTAATAGGTGTTGGATGAAGTTTGGTTGTATTGTTGATTTGTGGTTGAATAATGGTGGAATGGTGTTGATTGGGGGTGGTTTAATATTGAATTGATTGGGTAAAAATTTGGGGATTGCTAAGTTATAATCGTCGTAATGCCCAATTTTCCTTAGACTGTTTTTGTTCTTAACTTAAGAACCCGTGCACTCACTGTTAGATTATGACCATTGCCATGTTTAGATAGTTCATGTTACGAACTTCGTTTTGATATGTGGTTCGCTTGAATCCGATGTACGGTTTAGGAGAAACGACCGTTTTAAGTAACGGCGTTTCGCGACCGAACCATTACCCCTCGCCTTACTTTGAAACATTGGTTAAGGCCCTTAAATGACTAATTGGATTATGAAACAATTATTTAAAGTGTATTAGGCAGTTGATAGGGTATTCTCGAAAGCATCGCCTTAAAATTCATAACGGTTAATTTATTAAAAATGGTGGAGCCGAGGGTACTCGAACGACTTATGTGATTTGTTAAGCGTAGAAATGACCATAAGCGAACGTTAGGGTTCAATTGGTTAAAGTCTAGTTTCTTAAGCGACCGGGGTTTAATTCCGACTTATGTTGTTGTTCATAGGTTATCGGACCCACTCTAAGCTTAAGTCTATCCGGGAACACTCAGGTAAGTTTTCTACCCGTTATACTGTTGTTGTGATGTATATATGTATATGCATTATCTTGTGATAAGTGCATGAATGTTATTAGTAAATCTTGCGATATATTGGAGCATGCTGATATGGTATATATGCATGTCTGTTTCGTAATCTTGATATCTAATTGTTGATTCAATTGTTTATAAGTTGCATAATACCTATGCTAGAGATAAGCAGTAGTTGCGTATACCCTTAGTATAGGGGACCTAAAGGTGAACATATTTCTACACCGGGAGTCGATGTTCCCGAGTATAATATATATATATATATATATATTTATATATATATAGATATAGTTTTCAAAACTATTAATCGAATAAGGTTTATTCGATAACTTTATTTTATTTAATGAATATTATTTTGAATATTCATTCGAGGACTTATGACTCCATTTAGTTTATTTAATGAATATTATTTTGAATATTCATTCGAGGACTTAAGACTCCATTTATTTTATTTAATGAATATAATTTTGAATATTCATTTGAGGACTTATGACTCCGATTATTTATTAAATAATATTCTTTATTTTATTAAAGAATAATGTTTCGATAATCAAACTTATTTTCGATTATTCAAATAAAGATCGTACTTTCGTATAAGTATATCTTTGGTTATTTATTATTCATTTCAAGTATGAGTTTTAAAACTTCTACCTCAATTATTTTTTATAAAGATTATCCCTATGGGAATATTATTTAAATAATAATATTCAGATATTTTCTAATATATCGGGACTGATTTATTTCATTAAATCAGCATTACTCCAAACATTCTTAAAAATGTTTTCGAGTCTTCAAAATGATTTTTTTAAAAGATTAGAGCGGATCCCAAAACTCATTTTTATATTTAAGATCTTCCTTTCGAAGGGGATTTAAATACTCGCTCAAAACCTGAGGGATCCGGCTCCGTGGTATGTTTTATATTCGCAACAAGGTTGCTATTTCGATAAAAGAGTTTTTGATTACTTACCCAACACTCGGGAAGTAAAATTCTTGGGACAAGTTAATCCATTAACAGGCATCGCCTGGGAAATATCGGTGAGTTTTCCTTTCCAACTAGATACGACTTCTTGGTGGAGCCGTATCAACAAATTTCTACTTGGGGAAAGGGGGACGAGCTTTACGTTTCATAGTCTTGTATTTCATCTGAACTAGGAGTGGCGTAAGTGGTCGAGTGGCGCCAGCCCAGCCTTATTATATTGGCCCAAATGGCCTGGAAGTTCTGCTAAGACGGTACATTCCTTAGGAGTCCAGTGTTCGGTTGACAAGTAAATCCGACAGGTTCTCCTCTACATGTAGAAAATGGTGGGGTTGCACTAGTGCGACTGATCATCGTAAGTGGTCTTCCTGGCGCGGCAAACTCCCGTAATGAGTTCATCATCCAGTTTGGATATTTCTGCAACACTACCTGGAGCATTCGATCAAAAGGCTACAGATGGGTGATTGCTGAGGCATTGACAGGGTCAAATGGTTATAATGATGTTTCCCTCAAATGAAGTATCTCGTAACTTCATTTCTTGTAAACAACATTTCAAGGATTGAATCTATTCAAGTCTTATCTTGTAGTCTCATCTATGTGATGAACTTTCGAAACTGTTTATACCTTGAACGGTGGTGGTTCAAGTAGTATTCAAAAAAGATATAAGTATATTGGAGTATCTTGTAACTTCATCTTTTCAACTTATATCCAGTTAATGATTATCTTATGAATGAAAATGATTTTCAGAAAAACGTTGAGACAAGGTTAGATATATGAGATCACCTTGCAACGATATTTTTATACAGTTATAAACTGGAACTCTGTGTATATTATACATGTCAGAAGATTTCAAAGATTGTGAAAAGTATATATGTATATATATATACTGAATATTTTGTGACTTGGTCGCGTTAAGATATCAACTTGGTTCATTTCTTCTTGACCAAGACTTTCATGAGTACTATGAAAATGCTCATATATTGTTAATTATTATACATATTATTTCGGTGAGCTTGTTGCTCACCCTTGCTTTCTTCTTTCATCACACAACAACAGATAGAAAAGATGAACAGGACCAAGCTTCCAATTCGCAACCGGTTAGGAAATGTTCCGCAGTTTTCTGGAAGCGTTGATGCCGCCGTAGCTGAGGTAGGAACTACCAATAGGCTAGGCTTTCAACTATTGATGAACCAGACTTATGTATATTATGAATTGTAATAATGGCAAAGAATATGTAAATTATTCAGAAACCCTTTTGAGGTGAAATGGTTTATAATTGTGGAGTAAAATGACTTGTGCTATTTTTGGTATTCATCTCTGAGACTATAACTTGTGGTGTGTGTATGTATGTTGTGGGGTCACAGTATGCAGCAGTTGGTTGATTGTTAAGGTTAAGTATTATTAAGGGAAATGGAACTCGTGACAACCCGAATCCCCGACCCCAGATTTGGGGGTGTTACAGAAATGGTATCAGAGCCAAGCGTTATAAACCTCAGAGATGATGTGACGTTAAGATAATAAGTTCACTAAGATAATAAGAACTCTTGCCAAGTTTATAGTCGGGCTACCTAACGTAGTACTGCCAGTTAAAACCCTTACGGGAACCCTTATAAATATTATGATAGTAACATAGTTCGTTCTCGTATAGGGCAGCGGGGCACCGAACCCTGAGGTTCAGGAGCATCAGTATGAGGATGTTTTATTACATATTGGAGATCAAATTGTGAATCCAATAGAGTATCCTAACGAGGGACCGAATGAGATTCGTATTGAGAATGTTGCGCTTGAGGATGCTATCCCAGAAGGGATTGTTGCTGAGGAGGATCTCGTGGAGGATCCTGACGAGAATAAAGAGAGGACCGCTGAGGAATTGATGACCATAGTCAGGGCGAGTACCAGAGCTAGAATGACCGCGAGGGTGGCACTAGAGGATGAAGAGTTACCAAGGGCACAAAGGATAATGAGGGCAGAAGGAGTGGGGCCTTCCACGGCACCAATTATACCAGTATCAGACCCTCTTCCAGAGGTTCCTGTAGACATCCATGAGGTTCCACCAAGTCCTGTTCCCTCCCCTATACAGAGCCCATCACCTACTGAGGAAATGCCACCTTTATCTCCTGCACCATTATCACCTGATACCGTGCTTGGTTATTCATTTGGATCCCCTAGGTCTGCACCACCTGCACCCCATGGACTGCTAGATTCTACCACTCAGGCTTCTCTTATCGCCGATTATCATATGACTTTGGGTGGTCTGTCTGAGGCCCGTAATGTTAGGAGTGATCTATTGGATCGACTTAATGCACCAAGGATTGAGGGCGGGGTACTTCCGGCAGGATTAGCTTATAGCATGGACAGGATTGAGGCTACCACCCAAATTACAGCTAGAGGCCATCTTGAGGGTCAGGTTGATCCAGCTCTACTTGCGACTATCTTAGACGTCATTACCTCTGTGATGGAGCAGGTTAGGGATGTCGTGCGTGCCCGCATTTCTTGATCCATGGTAGTGTGCAGAGCCAGAGCGATCAGACAAGGGTTTCATGTAACACCGCTTTTGGAGGATTAGCCTAAGTTATGAATGATTAGTTCTAATGACTAGATGATTATCTATGGTAGTACTTTTGGGATAGAAGCGATCAGACCAAATGATGTAATTCTCTTTAATGTGTTTAGTTGTTATACCCTCGAACAAATGCTTATGTATATATTCATTCCTTTCAGTTCAGATCAGTTTGTTTGTGATGAGTTCATATTGTTAATTGCACTATTAACACTTAAGAGTGTCATGAAGTTTATAGAACTTGAGAATTCATAAATTGCGATCATGTAAGGACTGAATGAGGGAAAAGATTAAGCAAAGTAAGTAAGACAAATATAAAGAGATTCCCAAAAAAAAAAATTTCTCTTTCCAAGCATTATGCCCCCACGAAGAATAAGATTTGGGGCAAACCTTGAATGTGATAATCAGGGAGGTTGCAATTAAGATATAAGGGACTCGAAACATAATGAAGTGGAAAACAAGAATTTTAACGTATAAGATAACCCCAAGTATGGGAGAAGGATGAAACATTTCATACTAAGGAAACAGAAGGTCGAGTAAGGAAAGGAGACCTGAGACAGTACTCCTATACGACAATTCATGGACCTGTCTAAAAAGAACTTAGACTATTATCCCCAACCACCACCCTGAGGAGACAGTACGGTGGGAAATTCTTTTAGGACCTTTAAGTCGCTAAGCTCTCAGAATTCCAAGGAAGAAGCTAACCCAGTAGAGGCGAGAGCCTGGCTAAAGGAAATATAGGAATTATTGAAGATTCTAATTGATTGATGAAGCATAAAAGACTGTTTTGTCACTTACCTTCCTAAGAGAGAGGCCACCCACTGGTGAAAGACCAAGAAAGGCACGGAGCTAGATGTTAGAATAAACTGATTAAAGTTCAGTCAATTATTTTCGGGAAAGTAATTCCCAAGGTTATGGAAATAGTGTAAAAGCTTTAGAGCCAGAACAAAGGCGGACGAGTATGATGAATTATGAATCTAAGTTATAAAAGTTGTAAAGATTCGTTCTGAGGACAAGAATCCCAGAACGACATGATGTTTGAAGTCAATGATTAGTGGGTTCATGTAATGGTTGTAATAGAAACTAAAATAAAGACTGGACTGGAAATGAATAAAAAGGCAATACAGTTTGAGGAATAATAAGGGAGTTGGGTATGAGGAAACCCTAAAGACTCGTAGCAATAGAAATAGAAAAGTATGTAATCGTCAGGATGAGGGTGATTCACTATGAGTTAAAGTTGATGGTTGAAGGCATAAGGGATACACATATTGTACCCCCTTTAAGTTGAGAGTATTCAATGAAACTTTGAGATAGATCGACGGATTGATAAGGAAACACGAATGGACTGAGGAGACACGATAACAAGAAATTAGGAAATGGGATGAAGGAAGTGACCTTCAAGAATGTGAAGTGTAAGACCGGTTGCATGATACCCAGAAAAGGGAGACTCCAGGTATGAAAGATATCCCAATATTGAGATGACTGTTAAGATAAACAACAAAAGTAAATAAGGAATTATTAAGAAGAAGTTCACATTGAACATGACCAATATCTTCCAGAACATCCCTATTATCATTACCAAATTAGGAAAGAAAAGCGGGTAACCATTGTTATCTTTTGAAGGCCATATGGGTTGACCTCAGTTTGAATAAAGATGTTATTGTGAAATTAAGTATAGACTATCAAAGTGAGAATGATTGAATAAGGTAATCTATCAAGTATATATGACTTGATTTATCCATGGAAGAGTGTAAGTATCTTTTAAAGGTGGAATTAAGGATAAAACCCCGATAACTTGAAATGAATCTGAGGGGAATGCATAAAGGTTGGTATTTCACCCTTAATAAGGACATTATGAGTTTTGACAGTATGAATCGGAAAGGATTAAGGTAACAACAACCTTTAAGCATCAGTGGAGAAATTTTTCAGAAGTATATAGCCAATGATTCTGGTATTAGTAAATGGTATCTTGATATGCCCTGTGCCTAGGGTGTACCTGATGAAGGATTTAAGGATAACCTTAGAGGTTTTACAAGGAGAAAGGTAATATTCAAAGTTCTCAAGAATAGAAATTTTGATAAAGGAAATATGACGTAATTATAATAATGCCAGGTGGGGCACGTGTTGAACCATAAGAAAGTATAGATCGATCCAATAAGGGACGAGATTGGTGAAAACAAGAAGGACCCAAGATAAGAGACGTCCTAAGTATGATCGAGAGTCAGTCGTGGCAACGTTCACATCTAAAGACCAAGGCAATTACTTATGGAAAAAAATGGTAATTTTTTTTTCTCACCAGGACTTAAGAGAAGCATTTTCACATAAGCAGTGATTGAAATGAGGTAGAAAATTTAGTTATAGGTGGTTAAAATGACATTGATTGTAAGGAAATTTTACTATCAGAAAAGGCCAAAGAGGTGGCCAACAATTTAAGTGTAAGAGGACAATTATCGGCGCTCGTGCCAGAGGAATACAGTGATAATGGTTAATTCCGTGAAGGTTGTATTATGGTGTGAAAGATTGACATTCCTTCTGATGACTGTGCGGTACTCAACCGTAATAGTAGTTTGGTAAAGATTTAATTCATGTAGTCGTCGTGAGCGGGCTTTCTATCTTAAAAGGTCCTATCTTGAGATAAGCCAGGAGCATGTTACGAGGGGACTAAATGAACCTTTGAGCCTCATGTCTTCCAGTAAAGAAATATGGTTAATAATGGTATTAGCCTGCTATCGTTGCTTTGATTGAAACTCTTCTGCAATTTTATCTGCTTCATGTCATGTATGTACATCAGGATCAGGAATTTTCTTCACGAATCATGAATGGTGATTACGTTACCTCCTTAGAAGGATTCGATATGATATGAATGCACTCCGTATGGTTACCTATTAAAACTTCATGGAAAACGAATAACTACAGTAGGTCAATGGTGAGCCATAGTAATGCAGGTATGATTCTGCGAGTAATGAGCTGATTGCTTACAACCGTGAGAGTTGTATTGGAATGGATGTTGAGAGTGAGTACCACTAATCGGGTCGTGGTGGTGTATAAGTTATCATTGATAGGCTAATTAAGTCGATTATCTACCTATTGAATACTTATTCCTTCTTATCAATAGAGAGTCGTATTACTATACGAGGAAGGTTGCGATGCAAGCATATAATTCTAATAATGATGACATCTAGAATGAAATCCCAGATTCGATTTTCGATGTCGAGGGAGTTTCAAAGGTGATTGTTTATAAGCTCGAGCAAGAGCATGGGTCCATAGGATGATGGATGGAATACTAAATATTCAGACACGTGAAATACGATGATATAATACTTGATGTTGATTTATATACGTATATATTTTGTTCTCCTATGACAAACCTCTATAGTTCAGAGGTAGATTCCAAACTAGATATTTTGTGGCAGTATATTTTATATATATACAATTCTCTTCAATTCGTTCTTTTCTCTCCTTTTCATTTTGTATAAGCTGAGAAGAACAACCCTTCCAGAAGGGGAGGTATTGCCGAATGACTATCTATCTATGTGATAGAAGCTTAGTAGGATACCACATGTTGTTTAATTGCTTGTTAAGTACTAAAGGCTGGCCACCTTCTGTACTAACTATGCGATATAACAAGTGTCCATGATCATAGTGATCTCTCAATAAATTCTTTTACTTCTATACGATGGATCAAGCTTTCAAAGATAGAAGCAGCTAGAAAGGAGTAGTATCAGTGCGGTGGTATTCCGATTCTAACGCGTTCGTGATACTAAGGTTGAAGTGGTTATTGAAAGGTTATAGATGAGCAAAAGTATAACCAGTATAATATTAGGAACGGAAGATAGTAGCGATTACGAACTGGAAAAGAATGGGTATTGAGAAGCAAAAGTTATAATGCTAGAAGCTATGATGAGATTCCGTGCAATAGACTTGAAAGAATTTGGAATGATCACTTAACGCGGATTGTGTTTTCTCACGACAATAGATCATATGACAGTATCGAGATATCGCCTTATGAGATCCTTGAGGGAAGACAATGTCGATCTCCCTTATATTAGGATGAAGTTGTAGAACGCAAGATGCTCGGACTTGCAGTAGTCCAAAGAACCAAGGATATAATAGATCTAATCAGAGGACGACTGGTAGTAGCCCAAGATGGACATAAAAAGTATGTTGATTTGACATGAAAGGACAAAGAATAGGAAGTAGGGGACCTAGTGCTGTTATAGGTATTCCCTTGGAAAGGATGGATGAGGTTCGGAAAGAAAGGAAAGCTAAGTCCACAATTTGTTGGACCCTTGGATATATTAAGACATATTGGGAAGTTAGCATATGAGCTAGCCCTACCCCGAACATGTAGCAAATTCATAACGTGTTCCGCGTATCAATGTTAAGGAAGTGTAATTCGGATGCCAGACAAATAGGGGCATATGAGCGCATAGACATGCAACCAGAAGTAACCTCTATGGAGCAACCGGGAAGGGTTATAGATCGAAAAGGAACAAGTGCTTAGGAGAAGTGTTATCAAACTAGGCAGAGTTTTGTGGCAGAACCACAATGTGGGAAAATTGACTTGAGAGTTAGAAGGCACAATGCTAGAAAAGTACCCCCATTTTGTTTTCTATCTGATTCCGGGACGAAATCCTTTTAATGAGGGGAGACTGTAATAACCCCAAAATTTTTGGACTTTTTGTAACTCTTATGAATAGTGGTTTTCATGATTATGCTGAATAAGGAAACTTTTCATACCACACTATGTAGGGGTTCTTTTATTGATATTCTGAGATCTTATAAGTACTCTATGTGGTATATAAGTGTATGTAAGGATCGTCAAAATCCAAATCCGAACACTTTGATTTTTCCTGAAAATCCACCAGATATCGAAAGAATTGAGTATAAGGTAATAGGATAAAAAGGATTTAAATTCAAGGATTACAAGAGAGGATCATAAAGGGAATACAATGTATTAAGAAAGGTTAAGGAAACCCAAGTAATAAGATCCCGGGTATGATCCCTCAAACGATAAACAAGAACGAAAGTTAAGCGAACCGTATAACAGATCAGCGGTCATTAGCCAAGTAATTAGGAGCTAATCAAAGAGGTTAGTGATGATGATGTCATCACACCAACAAGAAGAGGACATGTGTGGGAGGATGACATAGGAGGATGACATAAGCATGACCAAAAGGGAAGGAATTGTTGGATGATTGTGAGCCACACAATTTTTACCATGGTAACAACCTAATTAAACAAGCAAATCATCACACAAATACCTAGTCAACCAAACAAGAAGAATTTCTTCTCCCCCCTCATTCTTTATCTCGGCTTTTCCATGAAAAGCAAGGGAGAATTTTCAAAACTCAAGCTACACACCTTCAAAAATCAAGAGGTTTGTTTCTTTAGCTTCCATAATTCATAACTTAGATGAGCCATAAGTTTAAGCTCAAGATTCCATGTTTAACATAGCTAATCAATTCATTAAAGTTCTTGGTGAACAGTGTTTTCAAGAAACTAACTTTGTGTTTTCTTATGTTTTCTTCAAGATCCAAGCTTAGTAGAGATAGTTAGTGGTTATTTAAGGCTTCCTAAGTGATTCTCCACTCTCCAAGGAAGGTATAACCCCTCCAAACCCTAACTTTACTTTGACTATTAGGTTTGGTTTTGTTTGTTATAGTTCATGAGAGCATGATTCTTGTATGTTTAGAGTCTGGTTGGAATTATAATGATTTTGGGTTATAAATCTTGGTTGTTGGTTGATGAACCTTAAGTATAGTTAGTAGCTCTTGTTGTGATTTAATAAGATGGATAAAACATGAAGTAATGGACTGGTTTAATAGGATTTGGATGAAGTTTGGTGCTATGGTTGATTTGTGGTTGAATGATGGTGGAATGGTGTTGATTGGGGGTGGTTTAATATTGAATTGATTGGGTAAAAATTTGGGAATTGCTAAGTTATAGCCGTCGTAATGCCCAATTTTCCTTAGACTGTTTTTGTTCTTAACTTAAGGACCTGTGCACTCACTGTTAGATTCTGACCATTGCCATGTTTATATAGTTCATGTTACGATCTTCGTTTTATTATGTGGTTCGCTTGAATCCGATGTACGGTTTAGGAGAAACGACCGTTTTAAGTGTAGGCGTTTTGCGACCGAACCATTACCCCTCGCCTTACTTTGAAACATTGGTTAAGGCCCTTAAATGATAATTGGAGTATGAAACAATTATGTAAAGTGGACTAGGCAGTTGGTAGGGTATTCTCGAAAGCGTCGCCTTAAAATTCGTAACGGTTAATTTAATAAAAATGGTGGAGCCGAGGGTACTCAAACGACTTATGTGATTTGTTAAGCGTAGAAATGACCATAAGCGAACGTTAGGGTTCAATTGATTAAAGTCTAGTTTCTTAAGCGACCGGGGTTTAATTCCGACTTATGTTGTCATTCATAGGTTATCGGACCCACTCTAAACTTAAGTCTATCCGGGAACACTCAGGCAAGTTTTCTACCCGTTATACTGTTGTTGTGATGTATATATGTATATGCATTATCTTGTGATAAGTGCATGAATGTTATTAGCAAATCTTGCGATATATTGGAGCATATTGATATGGTATATATGCATGTTTGTTTCGTAATCTTTATATCTAATTGTCGATTCAATTGCTTATAAGTTGCATAATACATATGTTAGAGATAAGCAGTAGTTGCGTATACCCTTAGTATAGGGGACCCAAAGGTGAACATATTTCTAAACCGGGACTCGATGTTCCCGAGTATAATATATATATATATATATATATATATATATTTATATATATATAGATATAGTTTTCAAAACTATTTATCGAATAAGGTTTATTTGATAACTTTATTTTATTTAATGAATATTATTTTAAATATTCATTCGAGGACTTATGACTCCGTTTAGTTTATTTAATGAATATTATTTTGAATATTCATTCGAGGACTTGAGACTCCGTTTATTTTATTTAATGAATATTATTTTGAATATTCATTTGAGGACTTATGACTCCGCTTATTTATTAAATAATATTCTTTATTTTATTAAAGAATAATGTTTCGATAATCAAACTTATTTTCGATTATTCAAATAAAGATCGTACTTTCGTATAAGTATATCTTTGGTTATTTATTATTCATTTCAAGTATGAGTTTTAAAACTTCTACCTCAATTATTTTTTATAAAGATTATCCCTATGGGAATATTATTTAAATAATAATATTCAGATATTTTCTAATATTTCGGGACTGATTTATTTCATTAAATCAGCATTACTCCAAACATTCTTAAAAATGTTTTCGAGTCTTCAAAATGATTTTTTTAAAAGATTAGAGCAGATCCCAAAACTCATTTTTATATTTAAGATCTTCCTTTCGAAGGGGATTTAAATACTCGCTCAAAACCTGAGGGATCCGGCTCCGTGGTATGTTTTATATTCGCAACAAGGTTGCTATTTCGATAAAAGAGTTTTTGATTAATTACCCAACACTCGGGAAGTAAAATTCTTGGAACAAGTTAATCCATTAACAGGCATCGCCTGGGAAATATCGGTGAGTTTTCCTTTCCAACTAGATATGACTTCTTGGTGGAGCCGTATCAACATGTTTCTACTTGGGGAAAGGGGGGACGAGCTTTACGTTTCAGAGTCTTGGATTTCATCTGAACTAGGAGTGGCGTAAGTGGTCGAGTGGCACCGGCCCAGCCTTATTATATTGGCCCAAATGGTCTGGAAGTTCCGCTAAGAAGGTACATTCATTAGGAGTCCAGTGTTCGGTTGACAAGTAAATCCGACAGGTTCTCCTCTACATGTAGAAAATGGTGGGGTTGCACTACTGCGACTGATCATCGTAAGTGGTCTTCCTGGCATGGCAAACTCTCGTAATGAGTTCATCATCCAGTTTGGAAATTTCTGCAACACTACCCGGAGCATTCGATCGAAAGGCTACGGATGGGTGATTGCTGAGGCATTGACAGGGTCAAACGGTTATAATGATGTTTCCCTGAAATGAAGTATCTCGTAACTTTATTTTTTTTAAACAACATTTCAAGGATTGAATCTATTCAAGTCTTATCTTGTAGTCTCATCTATGTGATGAACTTTCGAAACTGTTTATACCTTGAACGGTGGTGGTTCAAGTTGTATTCGGAAAAGATATAAGTATATTGGAGTATCTTGTAACCTCATCTTTTCAACTTATATCCAGTTAATGATTATCTTATGAATGACAAAGATTTTCAGAAAAACGTTGAGACAAGGTTAGATATATGAGATCACCTTGCAACGATATTTTTGTACAGTTATAAACTGGAACTCTGTGTATATTATACATGTCAGAGGATTTCAAAGATTGTGAAAAGTATATATGTATATATATATACTGAATATTTTGCGACTTGGTCGCGTTAAGTTATCAACTTAGTTCACTTCTTTTTGACCAAGACTTTCATGAGTACTATGAAAATGCTCATATATTGGTAATTATTATACATATTATTTCGGTTGGCTTGTTGCTCACCCTTGCTTTCTTCTTTCATCACACAACAACAGATAGAAAAGATGAACAGGACCAAGCTTCCAATTCGCAAGTGGTTAGGAAACGTTCCGCAGTTTTCTGGAAGCGTTGATGCCATCGTAGCTGAGGTAGGAACTACCAATAGGCTAGGCTTTCAACTATTGATGAACCAGACTTATGTATATTATGAATTGTAATAATGGCAAAGAATATGTAAATTATTCAGAAACCCTTTTGAGGTGAAATTATTTATAATTGTGGAATAAAATGACTTGTGTTATTTTTGGTATTCATCTCTGAGACTATAACTTGTGGTATGTGTGTGTGTATGTTTCGGGATCACAGTACGCAGTAGTTGGTTGATTGTTAAGGTTAAGTATTATTAAGGGAAATGGAACTCATTACAACCCGAATCCCCGACCCTGGATTTGGGGGTGTTACATGGGTTATCGTATAGTTCCGGCAGATCCAGCTCTTATGGACTTTTCTCGGCCTAAAATTGATGACATTAAGTCAACCATCCTTCACCCGGCTATTCAGGCTAACACTTTTGAAATCAAGTCGGGCACTATTCAGATGGTGCAGAATTCTGTTTCTTTTGGAGATGCTGCTACTGAAGATCCCAACATGCACATCAAGAATTTTGTCGAGATCTGTAGTACTTTCAAATATAATGGTGTGACTGATAAGGCTATCAAGCTGAGGCTTTTCCCATTCTCACTGAGGGATAAAGCTAAGGATTGGTAACATTCTGAACCAGCTGGGTCCATCACTACTTGGCAAGATCTTGTCCAGAAGTTTCTGGTGAAGTTCTATCCAATGGTGAAAACTGCGGCTATGAGGAGTGCTCTTACTCAGTTTGCGCAGCAACCTACAAAATCTATGTGCGAAGCTTGGGAGCGCTACAAGAAGATGTTGAGAAAGTGTCCACATCATGGTATGCTTGATTGGATGGTGTTCACTGGTTTCTATAATGGTTTGGGGGCCCAATCTCGGCCCATGCTCGATGCAGCAGCTGGAGGCGCCTTGTGGGCCAAAAGCTATACTGAGGATTATAATCTTATTAAGACTATGGCTACAAATGAGCATCAGAACCCAACTCAAAGGATGATGTCTGGGAAGGTAGCAGGTATTCGGGAAGTTGATGCAGCTACAGCTATTACAGCGCAGCTCCAAGCGCTGTCTATGAAGGTCGATTCTTTAGCCACCTATGGAGTCAATCAGATAGCTATGGTCTGTGAGCTTTGTGCAGGTTCTCATGCTACGGATCAGTGTTCTCTTGTTAATGAATCTGTTCAGTATGTGAACAATTATCAGCGACCGCAGCAGGCTGTGCCAGCTACTTATCATCATAACAACAGAAATCATCCAAATTTCAGCTGGAGTAGGAATCAGAATGCTATTCAGTAACCATATCAACAAAGCATAAGTAAACAGTTTAATCCACCTGGATTCCAGCAACCATAGCAGTATGCTCAAAGGCAATTATATCCTCAACAAGGAGGTGCAGCTCCACCCTATAGTGCTGATTTTGAGGAACTTAAGCTGTTGTGCAAAAGTCAGGCGGTTTCTATCAAGACCTTGGAAAATCAAATCGGTCAAATAGCCAATGCAGTGCACAATCGTCAACTTGGCATACTTCCCAGTGATACTGAAGTGCCAGGAAGAAAAGAAGCTAAAGAGCAAGTCAAGGCTATTACCTTAAGGTCTGGAAAAGTTGCTGATGATGAAAAAGCAAAAGATGGAGAAGCTGAAGTTGGGGATGAAGAAGCTAAGCAAAAGGAGAAAGTGGCGGAACCAAGGAAGACTACTATTGAACACACTCTGCCTGAGGGTAATACAGGGGAGAAGCAGCTCTATCCTCCAACACATTTCCCTAAGAGATTGCAGTAAAAAAAGCTGGATAAGCAGTTTGGTAAGTTTCTGGAGGTGCTCAAGAAACTTCACATCAATATACCTTTCGCTGAGGATCTGGAGCAAATGCCTAGTTATGCAAAATTTATGAAGAATATTCTTTCAAGGAAGGTGAAATTGGATGACCTTGAGACCGTTGATATCACACCCTCCAAATCCGGGGTATAGATTTGAGGCATTATTAATAATAACTACAAACTAAACCTGCACAAGCGGAATATAAATATGATAATAACCCCGAACTACTGCTACTCAGGATCTTTTAAGGTTAAGAGTTGAAAACAAGAACAACACACTAACTTTATTACAAACCCAAATAAAACAATATGTCTCAAGAACTCTCTTTGTTACAAAACTTTATCCTATCTACATTCTCACCACACAGCTTTTATTCAAACCATACAAAACTTTTATTCAACCCAACATTACTACTTATCCTGTTACACCTGATCTGGTAACTCAAAGCTCTCTTCGGGGATAGGAAGGAACACTCTTGGTATAAGAGGGTCCCGCTGCTTGACTCGCTTCTTGACTACGCGGATCCTGATGGGTTTCATTCTCTACCTTAACAGTAAAACAATAGGGATAACAATAAAAAGGGATGAGCCAAAATTGCTCAACAAGCCTGCAACAATATATATGTATAGTATAAAGAGAGAAGAATAAGAGAACCAATAAGCTGCTGGTTTGAACAACCATCTGTATCTGTATAGGATAATAATTTACCAATACTGGCGAGTGCCAAATGAACAAGACTAGAAACAAGAACCAACATATGCACTATAACCTGCTGATCACTCAGGATACAGTGCGGATCTATACCCAACTGCATAGACCCAACCAACATAAGGAGTACTCAGGCAACTATGGTCTATTAATTAAAGGTCTGGGTAAAACCCAGCCCATATAGTAATCATCCAGTCCAAAGCATAGCATCCGGAACAATCGGAATGCTTTTGATGTATCCCAATACCAGGATATATCAAAGTATATGTAACAAGGGTAAAAGTATAGGAATACGAATAAAGGATTCAATAAATTGGGAGAAATCAAGAATCGAAATGAAATAGAAACAAGATTCAATAATTGTGTAACAGTTTATATGAACAAAAATTATCAAAGATAACTGATATGGGAAAATGAGATATAATTCACTATTCTGAATTTAGAATAGGGGAAAACTTGCCTTGCGCGTACTTAACTTGGTTCAACTCACCGCCTTCTGTCCCTAGCCTGATCGGCCTTGCTGACACTGAACCAATCATAGAAAGATAGTCGTTTAGATAACTTACTATATACGTGTATCTCGAATTGATACTACGCAACCCTATCAATCTACCCATGCGTTTCTATCTGACTCCCATATATACACATATAATTATCTAGCATGTAAGGTTCACATAACCACGTAAAGCACATAGCACATAAAGCACATAATTGATTTTTCGACTTATAAATATTTTTGGAATCGATACTAGACTCATATCTGTATTAACTAGCCCTATCTGATTTTATTACAATTTTTCAGGATTTATTTGACTCAATTATACCCATATTATGGTCTATAAACCATTAACTAACACAATACCATACTCTTCTAGAAGAAATTATAACTTACAATTATTTTTATTGGATTCGTTTCATTTTTCAGAGTCTAGGGGTCTTCGTTTCGCTCAAATCGGACTAACGGTTTAATTATTATGAATTAAACAACATTTAATTAATTAATAATTAATTATAAATAACTAATTATAATTAAAGAATCCTTAATTATATTTTTAAATAAATAATTAATAATTATTGTATTTTAAAATAAATAATCCCTAATTATTAGGATTAATTGCAATTTATTAAATGATTTACAAATGATTATTACTTATTCGATTAGATCGATTATTTATAAATAAACAATCGATACAATTAACTGATACGCTATTTATCGAATGAATACTTATTACTCGAATTATAATCTAACTCAACGATTAATTACTCGTATAATTACGAACTATTCGCAATCCTCGCATAATTATCGAACCACTATTATTATTACTATACCTATACGATTAATTAATCAATTAACTATCGGTATTTAATTATACGATACGATTAATTATTACGATATTCTTCGAATAAATTATCGCTCAAATAATAATACTAATTATCGAATCACTACTCGTGTAGATACGAGTTACTCGTAATATTAACTAATTATTGGATTATTAATCATATTATTTAATCCTTATTTATTAATTAATTACCTAATTATTAATTAATTACCTAATTATTAATTAATTAGATAACTAATAAATAATTAGATAAAAAATTAAATTATTAATTAAATATTTAAATTCAAATTTCTAAATTAATAAAATAATTCAGAAATTATTATTAATAATTTTCAGAATTTAAATCTAATTTTTATTTACTTTTTAGAATTAATAAAACTGATTTTCTGATTTTAGAAAAATATAATAAATAAATAATATATCAGAAACATAAACAGGAAATTGCATTTGGGGTTTTAAGGATCAAAACCGGGTCACCCAATCGGGTTGACACCGGGTTCTGAAGAACACGAACCGGGTTCGCCGGCCGGTTAAAATCCGGTGACAAAACCCAAGTTCCGGCGAGCAGAATTCACGGCTTCCAGGACATCCTCTCCTTCCGGTTTTGGTGCTGATCGATCCCCCGTGACTGCAGCAACATCCCCAACTCACCACCTCCGTCCAAACTCCGTTCTTCCTCCATCTCCGGTGAAAACCGAACCAAAACCGGCGACCTTCAACTCCAAACTCCGGCGGCATAGTTTTCAGTCAAATCGAAACCAAATAACACGTTTCTGGTACTAAATTAAAGCCCCAAGTGTCTACAATCACTTCCAACAACTAGAATCAATCACAAACACCTATAAATTCTAAAAAAATGAAATAAAAAAAAACACTAAAACCAAGAACTCGGTATAGCACTCCAGGAGTTATAAAATCAAAGTAAATACATAAAATCATTACTAAGACTATGATAAAGCTAACTGAATCAATAAAACAATCAAATGATTCCTCAAACTCAAAAATCGAATTCATACCAAGAACACCAAAAATTCGATTTTAAAATTTAACCAACCTCAGTTGATGTTGTTGGTATCAATAGATTCGTCTCTTTGAGAGGATTAATTTGGTTACTCGAGCAAAATCAGAGGTTCAACGAATCGTTTGCAATCACCGTTTGATCTTCAAGCTTCATCAAGAACACAACTCTCACCCACACTTTCTAATTTCTTTTTTTCTGATTTTTTTATATTTAATCAATAATTAATTACTAATTAATCCACTATTTATACTAGGGAAAATAATACCCCTAAATAAAATTAAGGGGCTAATTACACTCCTAATAAAAATATTTGGCCCCAATTTTTATAATTTTTGGGTATTAATAATGAATTTTTAAATATCCAATAAATACAAAATTAATGCTAAAAATTCCCAAAAATTGTGAATATTACAAAAATGCAAAGAAAAATGATGTATGATAATTTTATGATCATCTAAAAATAAAAATATGATTTTTGTGGGGTTTTTGGTACCCGAAGGGGTCCGGAAAAGTCGTTTTTCGCGAAAAAGGTAAATTTGTAAAACGTCTAGGGGTTCAGAATAGCGATATAGTATAGGGCATTTTTGGAAAAAAAGGGTCAATGATTTTGTTTGAAATACGGGCTTTTAAAACATGGTTTTGAGCTGTACGGGCTTTGATATAAAATATATAACTTACGATAAAAAACTCAATAAATATCCAAAATATGTTTGGATCAAAACAGAAAACACGTAACACATAGCAGTTAGGGTTTAACGACTCAACACAGTTAATCACATAATAATACACATAATTTATCTTTATTATGATATAATACTAGCGAAATTTCTCGGTCGTTACATTCTCCCCCCCTTAACAGGATTCTGTCCTCAGAATTATACTATGCAAATAATTGAGGATACTTTTCTAACATTTCACTCTCGAGCTCCCAGGTTGATTCTTCAACCACTGGGTTTCTCCACAAAACTTTCACTAATGACACAGACTTATTTCTTAATACCCTCTCTTGCCGATCTAGAATTCTTATCGGCTGTTCTACATACGACAAATCTGCCTGAAATTCTATTGGCTCATATTCTATTACATGCCTTGTATCAGGGTTGTACTTCTTAAGCATAGATACATGAAATACGTTGTGAATATGCTGCATATGGGGTGGTAAAGCTAACTCGTACGCAACCTTCCCAATTTTCTTCAAAATTTCAAATGGTCCGACGTAGCGAGGTTTCAATTTGCCTTTGTTGTCAAACCTGGTTAGTCCCTTCCATGGTGATACCTTTAGCAATACATGCTCTCCTCCTGGTAGTCCATATCCTTTCTGGATAGATCTGCATATTTACGTTATCGATTATGCGCTGCTTCAAGTCGCTTTCGTATAAGTTCTACTTTTTCCTTGGTCTGCTGAATCAGTTCTGGACCTAGAATCTTGCGTTCTCCAACTTCATCCCAACAGGTAGGTGATCTGCATTTTCTCCCATATAAGGCTTCGTAAGGTGGCAACCCAATACTCTCTTGATAGCTGTTATTGTAAGAAAATTCCACTAGCGGTAAGTGTTCATCCCAATTTCCTTCAAAATCTATTGCGCATATACGTAGCATATCTTCGATTGTTTGAATTGTCCTTTCGCTTTGCCCTTCCGTTTGTGGATGATAAGTCGTACTCATGTTCAACTTCGTTCCTAGACATTCTTGGAATTGTCTCCAAAATCTCGAATTGAAACGGGGATCTCGATCCGATACAATCGATACGGGTACTCCATGACGCATTATGATTTCCTTGAGATATAAGTGTACTAACTTGTCCAGTAAAAATCTTTCGTTGATCGGGAGAAAATGTGCTGATTTCATCAATCGATCAATGATAACACAAATTGTATCATGATTTTCTTTCACCCTTGGAAGTCCCACTACAAAATCTATAGCTAAGTGTTCCCATTTCCATTCTGGAATATCTAGTGGCTGTAGTAGTCCGCTCGGGCGTTGATGTTCAGCTTTCACTCTTTGGCATGTATAACACTTTCTGACCCATTCCGCTATCTCTTTCTTCATATTTAGCCACCAAACATTTTCCTTCAGGTCTCTGTACATCTTTGTGCTTCCAGGATGAATCGAATATCTTGAACTATGAGCATCTTGTAAAATTTCCGCTTTCAATTCCGGTACGTTAGGTATCCAGATCCTTGAAGTAACACGAAAAATTCCTTTAGCATCTTTCTGACTGGTAATCTCTTCTCCTGTCAAATTGTCGATATCCTGGTCCATTACCTCTTCTTGACACCTTCTTATTTTCTCCAATAGTTCTGGCTGAGAAGTCATAGCGTAAATCATTTCGGTAGAATTTTCTGGTACACGAACTTCAATCTCAAATTTATCGAATTCCTTGATTAAATCTTTTGAAGATGTTAAGACGTTCAATCGTTCCTTTCGACTTAACGCATCTGCTACTACATTGGCCTTGCCTGGATGATAATTGATTGAAACATCGTAATCCTTGATTAATTCTAGCCAACGTCACTGTCGCATATTAAGCTCCTTCTGGGTAAAAATGTACTTCAAGCTTTTGTGATATGTATAAATCTCACATCTTTCACCGTATAGATAGTGTCTCCAAAGCTTCAGTGCAAACACAATTGCTGCTGGTTCAAGATCGTGCGTCAGATATTTTTGTTCATACGGCTTTAACTGTCTAGAAGCATATGCGATCACGTTGCCATGTTGCATTAAAACACATCCAAGTCCTCGATAAGAAGCGTCGCTGTATATAACAAAGTCTCCTCGATCATCAGGTAAAACAAGCACATGTGCGGTTACGAGTCTATTCTTTAATTCTTGGAAACTTGCTTCGCATTTCTCGTTCCATTCGAACTTTTCATTCTTTCACGTCAACTTTGTCAATGGTGTGGCTATCTTTGAAAAATCTTTAACGAATCTTCTGTAATAACCAGCTAATCCCAAGAAACTTCTGACTACAGTTGGCGTCTTTGGTCTTTCCCAATTTAAAATAGCTTCAATCTTTGCGGGATCCACTTGAATTCCTTCAATACTAATGATGTGTCCTAAAAACTGTAATTCCTTCAACCAAAATTCACATTTTGAAAATTTTGCATAAAGCTGCTCCTTTCGTAATATCTCCAGTGTTGTTCTTAAGTGCGTTGCATGTTCTTCTTCCGTCTTTGAATAAATCAAGATGTCATCAATAAATACAATGATAAACTTATCCAGATACTTCTTAAATACTCGATTCATCAAATCGATAAACGTTGCAGGTGCATTCGTCAGTCCAAAAGCCATTACGAGAAATTCATAATGTCCGTACCTCGTTCTGAACGCTGTCTTTGGAATATCTTCTACCCTGATCTTTAACTGATGATAACCTGATCGTAAGTCATTTTCGAAAACCATGCGCTCCTTTTAGTTGATCAAATAAGTCATCGATGCGAGGCAAGGGATATTTATTCTTGATAGTTAACTTGTTCAACTAACGATAATCAATACACCGTCGCATGCTACCGTCCTTCTTTTTCATGAACAATACTAGTGCGCCCCATGGGGATACACTTGGCCTTATAATTCCTTTGTCGAGAAGTTCTTGCAACTGCTTTGCTAATTCCTTCATTTCAACAGGTGCCATTCGATATGGAGCTTTCGAAATTGGTTCAGTCCCTGGCGCCAAATCAATAGTGAACTCGATTTCTCGATCCGGTGGAAGTCCTGGAAGTTCATCTGGAATGACTTCGGGAAACGCACAAACTACAGGAATATCTTCAATCTTCGGACTCTCTTTGATGGTATCCAATACGTAGGCTAAATAGGCTTGACATCATTGGTGTAACAATCGTCTCGTCTGCATCATTGTTAAGAATTTCTGCTTTTGCTTTTCACCTTTAAATGTAACTGTTTAATTTTCTTCAATTTACAATTCCACTTTCTTATTTGCGCAATCAATCTGAGCATTATTACTAGCTAGCCAATCCATTCCTAAAATAATATCAAACTCTCCTAACCTAAAAGGTATCAAATCAACTGAGAAATGACATCTCCCTATTTCAATATCACAACTTGGGCATACTTGATCTACCATAACCTGATCATCATTTGCTAATTTTATGACTAACACTTCATCTAACCACTGAGTCTCACAGTCTATCTTAGAGATAAAATCTTCAGAAATAAAAGATCTAGTAGCTCCTGAATCAATCAATACTAGAGCATTTACGGAATTCACAGGGAGTGTACCTGCAACCACATTCGGACTTTGTACTGCTTCCTTCATTGACATGTTGAAAGTCCTTGCCCTGGGCTGATTTTGTGGTGGTAGTGGAGGTGGAGGTAATGCTAAAACCCTTGGAATACTAGCGGCCATTGCAACTCCTCTGCAATCTTTGGCAATATGTCCTTTTCTTCCACACTGGAAACAAGTGACCTCTGCTCTTCCCATCGGACATTCTCCAGAGTAGTGTCCCCTTTGCTTGCACTTGAAACACGTGACATTTGGCTTGTTGCAAATCCCAGTATGCTTTTTACCATATATTCTGCAATCAGGTATAGGCGGTCGGATAAGCCTTTGCTGAGTTGGGGCAGGAAGTCGATTACCCATCCTCTGGTTGTTTTGTTCTGGTCTCCTGGCATTTATTTTTCCCCGGGCTTGAAATCCCGGCCTTCTGTTGAAACGGTTCTGAGAATTTCCTGGTCCCTTCTCTTTCTGAGCTGCTTCACTCTCACCTCCAATGATCATGGCCTTCTAAACAATAGCCGTATAAGTAGTTAGCTCAAATACAGCTACTCTGCTACGAATCCATGGCTTCAGTCCCTGCTGGAATCTCTTGGCCTGCTTTTCATCCATATCCACTTGCTCAAGATTAAATCTGGCCGATTCAGTGAACTTGGTCTCATAATCCGTGACCGATAAGTTGTCTTGCTTCAGCTCCAGGAACTTGATCTCCATATGTTCTTCATGAAACGAGGAAAATATTTTTCCAGGAAAAGATCAGTGAATCTATCCCAGGTCACCACACCTTCCCCTTCCAAAGCTTTCTTCGATTCCCACCAGTAATTGGCTTCGCCTTTCAGAAAGTAGCTAGCGAACTCCGTTTTCTGTTATTCCTCAACTTTCACCAACGTAAAAGCCTTTTCCATTTACTTCATCCAAGCTCTCGCCTTTGTAGGATCTGTGGAACCGACAAATTCCGGAGGCTTTACTGCTTGAAATTGCTTGAAAGTGACTGTAGGTGCTGCTGGTGGTACTTGATGTCCTGGATGAGCGGCTTGCTGTAACATCTGTTGTTGGAACTGCTGCTATTGCTGCTGCATTTATTGTTGCATCATCAACATCTGCTGTTGCATGAGATGAAACATCTGATCCATTTGGTTATTATTGTTTTGGCCCTCAGTATTTTCGTTAGACGAGTCGGGTCGTGCTTTTCTTTTAGGTGCCATCTTTCTGATAATAAAATAATAGGTTCTCTTAATAACAATATACTGAACATGTGTTATGGAATGGAAATAGTCTTTATAGTATTAAACCATCATTAAAACAGTTGATATGGGGAAAGAAAACAATTTATTAATTATCTAAATGAATAAAACAGTGCGATGTGTAAATAAATCCTTTTTTTAAAGTACTTTTAAAATTTTTGAAAACATAAAGGGTACAACATGATTGTAAATAAAACAACATTTTTAAATATGCAACGATATAATAGTGAAATAAATGTAAATGCTTAAATAACCGGGAAATAAAGAAAACGTAAAAAGGTTCATCTTATATATATGGGTAGGACACCAGCTGCAGGTGTCAATGCTTGATACAAAAGCCTATGATATGTCACTCGTACTGCTACTGCTATTAGTTAAAACTAGTAGCTACACTCATACAAACTAGTCATACAATACTAGGCTGCCTCTATCTATAAAAATATACAAGATACAACACTCCTCCATCTGCTAATATCAGAATCCTGGTGGCACATGGCTTAGCTCCTCCTGCAATGCCTCTAACACTGCCTCGGTAAGTCCCATCGCTCTACAATATGTTGCCTCTGCATTAATATCCTGCTGCCTCAGATCAGTAAGCTGCTGAGAACTAACTCTGTGAATCTGGCGTAGCCTCTCTCTCAATATGTAGTCTGGTCGTAGTGCTCGGGCTGGACCGTCCTCCTGGGTCTCAAACAATCCAAGGATCTCCCTGCACTGGTTCTGCCATCGAACCCTCTCCTCTCCCTCTACCTAAAAATGCTGATATGTAACTGTATGATGCTAACGAAGATCAGTGCGGGAACCTCGAGAAGGTAATGGCCCATCTACTACTACCTCGTCCATGAACTCTGGTTGTGGAAACTGATATACCCCGGGAATAGGGGCATAGATAGCTAGCGGGGCAGGAAATAAGATAGGCTGCTTCATAGGTGCATACACTAGTGGCTCTGCCTCAGGTTCCATCGGTGGAATCTATGGAATCTCGACTGGTGGCATAGGAATCTGGGGCCCTAAATCCTCCCACTGCGGAATATCAACCATGTCAGCAATATCAAACATCGAGAACTCTAGTGGTAGAAAATCTGGTATCTCTGGCTCAAAATATGGAAAATAATCTGCAAAATCTGGTACCTCAGGTGGAGGAGGTATTTCCGGTGCTGGTCCAGGTGGCAATGGTGGAGGTGGTGGCAATGGAGGAAAAATATGCTCTGACACTGGAGCCACTACTAGTGCAATCACTGGATCAGTCTCGGTCCGCTCCGTAAACGATGATAAAGAAGCCATCTAATATACATAACAATAATAACACAAAAACAATCAAATAACAATCCTAAAACTCATAACTTCTAATCACATAAACAGACAATCCTAACACTCTTACTTTTATCCTATCCGATCTTCCTATCTTATCTTAATCCTAACGTTCTTGTTTTCAAGGGTCAAAACCTAGGCTCTGATGCCAACTATCACACCCTCCGAATCCGGGGTATAGATTTGGGGCATTATTAATAACAACTACAAACTAAACCTGTACAAGCGAAATATAAATATGATAATTACCCCGAACTACTGCTACTCAGGATCTTTTAAGGTTAAGAGTTGAAAACAAGAACAACACACTAACTTTATTACAAACCCAAATAAAACAATATGTCTCAAGAACTCTCTTTGTTACAAAACTTTATTCTATATACATTCTCACCACACAGCTTTTATTCAAACCATACAAAACTTTTATTCAACCCAACATTACTACTTATCCTGTTACACCTGATCTGGTAACTCAAAGTTCTCTTCGGGGATAGGAAGGAACACTCTTGGTATAAGAGGGTCCCGCTGCTTGACTCGCTTCTTGACTACGTGGGTCCTGATGGGTTTCATTATCTACCTTAACTGTAAAACAATAGGAATAACAATAAAAAGGGATGAGCCAAAATTGCTCAACAAGCCTGCAACAATATATATGTATATTATAAAGAGAGAAGAATAAGTGAACCAATAAGTTGCTGGTTTGAACAACCATCTGTATCTGTATAGGATAATAATTTTCCAATACTGGCGAGTGCCAAATGAACAAGACTGGAAACAAGAACCAACATATGCACTATAACCTGCTGATCAATCAGGATACAGTGCGGATCTATACCCAACTATATAGACCCAACCAACATAAGGAGTACTCAGGCAACTATGGCCTATTAATTAAAGGTCTGGGTAAAACCCAGCCCATATAGTAATCATCCAGTCCAAAGCGTAGCATCCGGAACAATCGGAATGCTTTTGATGTATCCCAATACCAGGATATATCAAAGTATATGTAACAAGGGTAAAAGTATAGGAATACGAATAAAGGATTCAATAAATTGGGAGAAATCAAGAATCAAAATGAAATAGAAACAAGATTCAATAATTGTGTAACAGTGTATATGAACAAAAATTATCAAAGATAACTGATATGGGAAAATGAGATATAATTCACTATTCTGAATTTAGAATAGGGGAAAACTTGCCTTTGCGCGTACTTAACCTGGTTCAACTCACCGCCTTCTGTCCCTAGCCTGATCTGCCTTGCTGACACTGAACCAATCATAGAAAAATAGTCGTTTAGATAACTTACTATATACTTGTATCTCGAATTGATACTACACAACCCTATCAATCTACCCATGCGTTTCTATCTGACTCGCATATATACACATATAATTATCTAGCATGTAAGGTTCACATAACCACGTAAAGCACATAGCCCATAATTCACTTAATTGATTTTTGGACTTATAAATATTTTTGGAATCGATACTAAACTCATATCTGTATTAACTAGCCCTATCTGATTTTATTGCAATTTTTTGGGATTAATTTGACTCAATTATACCCCTATTAGGGTCTATAAACCATTAACTAACACAAGACCACTCTCTTCTAGAAGAAATTATAACTTACATTTATTTGTTTTGGATTCGTTTCATTTTTCTGAGTCTAGGGGTCTTCGTTTCGCTCAAATCGGACTAACTGTTTAATTATTATGAATTAAACAAGATTTAGTTAATTAATAATTAATTATAAATAATTAATTATAATTAAAGAATCCTTAATTATATTTTTTAATAATTAATTAATAATTATTGTATTTTAAAATAATTAATCCCTAATTATTAGGATTAATTACAATTTATTAAATGATTTACAAATGATTATTACTTATTCGATTAGATCGATTATTTATAAATAAACAATCGATACAATTAACTGATACGCTATTTATCGAATGAATACTTATTACTCGAATTATAATCTAACCCAACGATTAATTACTCGTATAATTACGAACTATTCGCAATCCTCGCATAATTATCGAACCACTATTATTATTACTATACTTATACGATTAATTAATCAATTAACTATCGGTATTTAATTATACGATACGAATAATTACTACGATATTCTTTGAATAAATTATCGCTTGAATAATAATACTAATGATTGAATCACTACTCGTGTAGATACGAGTTACTCATAATATTAACTAATTATCGGATTATTAATCATATTATTTAATTCTTATTTATTAGTTAATTACCTAATTATTAATTAATTACCTAATTATTAATTAATTATATAACTAATAAATAATTAGATAAATAATTAAATTATTAATTAAATAATTAAATATAAATTTCTAAATTAATAAAATTATTCAGAAAATATTATTAATAATTTTCAGAATTTAAATCTAATTTTTATTTACTTTTTAGAATTATTAAAACTGATTTTCTGATTTTAGAAAAATATAATAAATAAATAATATATCAGAAACATAAACAGGAAATTGCATTTGGGGTTTTAAGGATCAAAACCGGGTCACCCAATCGGGTTGACACCGAGTTCTGAAGAACACGAACCGGGTTCGCCGGCCGGGTAAAATCCGGCGACAAAACCCAGGTTCCGGCGAGCAGAATACACGGCTTCCAGGCCATCCTCTCCTTCCGGTTTTGGTGCCGATCGATCCCCCGTGACTGCAGTAACATCCCCAACTCACCACCTCCGTCCAAACTCCGTTCTTCCTCCATCTCTGGTGAAAACCGAACCAAAACCGGCGACCTTCAACCCCAAACTCCGGCGGCATCGTTTTCAGTCAAATCGAAACCAAATAACACGTTTCTGGTACTAAATCAAAGCCCCAAGTGTCTACAATCACTTCCACCAACTAGAATCAATCACAAATACCTATAAATTCTAAAAAAACAAAATAAAAAAAAACACTAAGACCAAGAACTCGGTATAGCACTCCAGGAGTTATAAAATCAAAGTAAATACATCAAATCATTCCTAAGACTATGATAAAGCTAACTGAATCAATAAAACAATCAAATGATTCCTCAAACTCAAAAATTGAATTCATACCAAGAACACCAAAAATTCAAATTTAAAATTTAACCAACCTCAGTTGATGTTGTTGGTATCAATAGATTCGTCTCTTTGAGAGGATTAATTTGGTTACTCGAGCAAAATCAGAGGTTCAGCGAATCGTTTGCAATCATCGTTTGATCTTCGAGCTTCTTCAAGAACACAACTCTCACCCACACTTTCTAATTTCTTTTTTTCTGATTTTTTTTATATTTAATCAATAATTAATTACTAATTAATCCACTATTTATACTAGGGAAAATAATACCCCTAAATAAAATTAAGGGGCTAATTACACTCCTAATAAAAATATTTTTCCCCGATTTTTATAATTTTTGGGTATTAATAATGAATTTTTAAATATCCAATCAATACAAAATTAATGCTAAAAATTCCCAAAAATTGTGAAATTACAAAAATGCAAAGAAAAATGATGTATGATAATTTTATGATCATCTAAAAATAAAAATGTGATTTTTTTGGGGTTTTTGGTACCCGAAGGGGTCCGGATAATTCGTTTTTCGCGAAAAAGGTAAATTTGTAAAACGTCTAGGGGTTCAGTTCAACGATATGGTATATGGCATTTTTGGCAAAATTGACCCAATGATTTTGTTTGAAATACGGGCTTTTAAAACATGGTTTTGAGCTGTACGGGTTTTGATATAAAATATATAACTTACGATAAAACACTCAATAAATACCCAAAATATGTTTGGATCAAAACAGACAACACGTAACACATATCAGTTAGGGTTTAACGACTCAACACAGTTAATCACATAATAATACAGATAATTTATCTTTATTATGATGTAATACAAGCGAAATTTCTCGATCATTACAGTTGCTCTAATGGAAGAGTGCAGTGATGTGCTGCAACAAAAATTACCTCCAAAGCTTAAAGATCCAGCTAGCTTCACCATTCCTTGCACCATTGGCAAGTTGTCTTTTAACAAGTGCCTGTGTAATTTGGGAGCAAGCATCAATCTGATGTCGTTGTCTATCTTCCAAAAGTTGAATTTGCCTGATCCAAAGCCCGCCTACATGTCTCTACAATTGGCCGATCGTTCTATTACATACCCACGAGGCATAGTGGAGGATGTGCTAGTAAAGGTGGATAAGCTCTTCTTTTCTGCAGACTTTGTTATTCTGGATTTCGAGGAAGATTAGAAGATTCCCATCATTTTGGGGAGACCTTTCTTGACTAAAGGCCGTACCTTGATAGATTTGCAGAAAGGTGAACTTACTATGAGGGTGCAGGATTAGGATGTGACATTCAATATATTTAAAGTGATGAAATTCCCTACAGAAGACGAGGAGTGCTTAAAGGTGGATTTGATTGATTCTACGGTTACTTCAGAACTTGATCATATGCTAATGTCTGATGCATTAGAGAAAGCCTTAGTGGGGGACTTTGACAGTGATGATGAGGATGGCAATGAGCAACTACAATATCTAAATGCTTCTCCTTGGAGGCGAAAGCTAGACATGCCATTTGAATCTCTTGGTACTTCTGACCTCAAAAATGCTGAAGGAAAGCTCAAACCATCTATTAAGGAAGCACCTACCTTGGAGCTTAAACCATTGCCTGAACACTTGAGGTATGCTTTTTTAGGTGATGCATCTACTTTACCTGTTATTATTGCATCTGACCTTCCAGGTAGTGAGGAGGACAAGCTCTTGAGGATCTTGAGAGAATTCAAATCGGCTATCGGATGGACTATAGTAGACATCAAAGGGATCAGCCCTTCGTACTGCATGCATAAAATTCTGCTAGAGGAGGGTAGTAAGCCGACTATTGAGCAACAACAAAGACTTAATCCTATCATGAAAGAAGTGGTGAAGAAAGAAATTCTGAAGTGGCTCGATGCAGGAATCATTTATCTCATTTCTGACAGTTCTTGGGTGAGCCCCGTGCAATGTGTACCTAAGAAAGGAGGTATTATTGTGGTAGCAAATGAGAAGAACGAGCTCATCCCCTCTCGAACTGTCACAGGATGGAGGGTATGCATGGACTACAGAAAGTTGAATAAGGCCACAAGGAAGGATCACTTCCCTCTTCCATTTATTGATTAGATGCTTGACATGTTGTCCGGTCATGAGTATTATTGTCTTCTGGATGGCTATTCGGGGTATAATCAGATATGTATTGCACCATAGGATCAAGAAAAGACTACCTTCACTTGTCCATTTGGCACGTTTGCTTTTCGCAGAGTTTAGTTTAGCTTATGTGGCGCACCGACCACTTTCTAGAGATGTATGATGGCCATATTCTCTAATAAGATTGGGAATAATGTCGAGGTGTTCATGGATAACTTCTCCATCTTTGGACATTCGTATGATGAATGTTTGAATAATCTTTGTGCGGTGCTTAAAAGGTGTGTGGAAACTAATTTGGTGCTCAATTGGGAAAAATGTCACTTTATGGTGCGTGAAGGCATTATTCTTGGGCATAAGGTCTCTAGCAAGGGTCTTAAGGTGGACAAAGACAAGGTGGGAGTCATTGAAAATCTTCCACCACCTATTTCTGTGAAAGAAATCCGTAGTTTTCTTGGTCATGCGGGTTTTTATCGGCGTTTCATCAAGGACTTTTTAAAGATATCTAAGCCGTTGTGCAACTTGCTTGAGAAGGATGTGCCTTTCAAATTTGATATATGCTTGACGGCATTCGAGACTCTCAAGAAGAGTTTGATAACTGCACCAGTTATTATGGCACCTGATTGAACAGAGCCTTTTGAGATGATGTGTGATGCGAGTGATTATGCGGTGGGCGCAGTTCTTGGGCAGCGCAAGAATAATCTCTTTTATGTGGTCTACTATGCTAGTAAGACTCTAAATGGAGCTCAAATGAACTACACCACTACTGAGAAGGAGCTCTTGGCTATAGTCTTTGGTTTTAAAAAAATTCGATCTTATTTGCTTGGGACAAAGGTGACGGTGTTCACTGATCATGCGGCCATTTGCTATTTTGTTTCCAAGAAGGATTCGAAGCCTAGACTCATTCGTTGGGTGCTCTTGCTACAGGAATTTGAGTTAGAGATCAAGGATCGAAAAGCTACTGAGAATCAAGTAGCTGACCATCTCTCTAGATTGGAGAATCCCGAGTCTACTTCACATGATAAGACATTGATTAACGAATCTTTTCCGGATGAGCAGTTGTTCGCAGTTCAGGAGAAAGAGCCATGGTTCGCAGATATTATGAACTATCTTGTCAACAATATAATGCCTCCTAATATGAATACAACTCAAAAGAAGAAATTTTTGCATGAGGTGAAGTGGTATATGTGGGATGAACCGTATTTGTTTAGACAGGGAGCTGACCAGATCATTAGGAGATGTATCCCATTCTGTGAGACAGAGAGGATATTACAAGACTACCACTCCACAGTTTATGGTGGACATTATGGTGGTGAAAAGACGACAGCTCGTATCCTGCAAGCAGGTTTTTTCTGGCCTACTTTGTTTAAGGATGTTCATCAGTTCATTTTAAGGTGTGATCGTTGACAAAGAGTGGGGAATCTTACGAGGAAGGATGAAATGCCGTTAAATATGATGTTTGAAGTCGAGGTCTTTGATGTTTGGGGAATCGATTTCATGGGACCATTTATCTCATCCTGCAATAATCAATACATCTTGCTGGTAGTCGATTATGTCTCAAAATGGGTAGAAGTCAAAGCTCTGCCGACGAATGATGCAAGGGTAGTGTTGAATTTTCTTCATAAGCAGATTTTCACAAGGTTTGGAACACCACGAGTAATCATAAGTGATGAGGGGTCGCATTTCTGCAACCGTAAGTTCACTTCTATGATGCAGCGCTACAATGTAAATCATCGTGTTGCTACTGCCTATCATCCGCAAATGAATGGTCAAACAGAAGTGTCTAATAGAGAGATCAAGCGCATTCTAGAGAAAGTTGTTTGTCCATCAAGGAAGGATTGGTCTTTAAAGCTCGATGAAGCTGTTTGGGCTTACAGAACAGAATACAAGACTCCACTTGGGATGTCCCCATTTCAACTTGTGTATGGTAAGGGATTTCATTTACCTGCGGAGCTTGAGCGTAAAGCCTATTGGGCGTTGAAGAAGTTGAACCTTGATCTAGATGCAGCTGGTAAGATGTAAATGCTTCAGTTAAATGAACTTGATGAATTTCGACTCCAAGCGTACGAGAACAACAAAATGTACAAGGAAAAAGTGAAAAGGTGGCACGACAGGAAGCTATATCCTAAGTCATTTGTGCCGGGGCAGCAAGTTCTTTTATTCAACTCTCGTCTCCTACCTTTTCCTGGAAAGTTGAAATCAAGGTGGTCTGGACCTTTTTATAGTCAAAACTGTGTTTCCACATGGAGCGGTGGAGATATTTGAGAATGATCCGGACCAAGCATTAAAGGTTAATGGTCAGCGTTTGAAGCATTACTATGGGGACACGACAAACCGGGAAGTGGTTTGTGCCGTTTTATTGTCAACTTGAGTAAGGTACGCTACGTCAAGCTATTGACGAAAAAGAAGCGCTTCTTGGGAGGCAACCCATGATTTGTTGTTATAGGCACCCTTAGAAGTTCGTAACCTATCCAAAACCACAAAAAAATCAGAAAAACAGGGCAAGAAAATTATTTTTCCAGAATACCGCTGAGCGACCGCTCAGGGCCCGACTGGCAGAATTTTTTTTAGCCTTAGAAAAAAAACCAAAAAAAATCAAAAAAATCAAAAATCAAACACAAACCCACTACCCACGAATTATCTTCCCATTACCCACGTTTTTAACCCTCAAACCCACTCCTAATCAAATTTAAACCTAATCTCTACCCTATATATACATACAACTATTCCATATACTCCCCCATACACTTTCAAACCTTAAACTCTCTCCCATATTCAAAAATACAAATCTTAAACACTTTTTTTCAGTTTCGATGGAACCCAAGAGATCCAGGACTATTGATAGCAGCATCACTGTTCCTACTGCTGATTCTTCAAGGGGTACTGCTGCGAGGCCTTGTTTGTTTGATAGGGCTGCTGAGGAGGAGTATACTAGGCTTCTGGGTAAGCCAATTTTGAAGGAGAGATGATTCTTACCATCGGGGAGGAATGGTGAGTTGTTGCCAAAGATTGCTGAGAAGAGTTGGATTGTTTTCTGTGAGTCACCAGAGGTAGTTCCGATGAGCGTGGTTCGCGAGTTCTAGGCGAATGCGAAGGCTGAAAAGAATGGGTTTTCTGTTGTGCAGGGGATGACGGTGGATTATCACCCTGAGGCGATTCGCCGTGTGATTGGGCAGCGACAGAGGAAGCCCACAGAGGAGAATTGGAACGAGAAGACTGTTGAAGATTTTGACTTGGATTTGATTTGTGCTACTCTCTGTAGGCCGGACACGGTTTGGACGTTCAAGACTGGGACTAACAAGTATCGTTATTTTCCGGTGATTGGGATGAATAGGTATGCCCGTGCATGGAATGCCTTTATTTGTGCTAATATTCTGCCTATTTCACATGCACATGAGGTTACAGTTGAGCGAACACAGTTGTTATGGGGTATTTTGAATGAGGAGTACTATGTGGACCTTGGTGAGTTCATCTACCAAGGAATTCTGAAGTTTTTGAGGGGAGCCAAGCACATGAACATCCCTTATGCATCCACGGTTACAAAGCTTTGCCGAGCAGTGGGAGTTCAGTGGCCGTCTCACGAGCAGTTGCAGCTGCCGGCCGCTCCTATTGATTCCGGGACTCTGAATGCGATGCAAGAGTGGACTGGTGGAGAGCCCGAGGAGCATGGGCTGGGTTATCATCTTCCAGGAGGTCGTCCAGCACGCGGTGCTACCACGGCGAGACCAGGGCGTGATGAGGCAGATTCTTCTGGAGCTCAGGAGGGTGTTGGGATGGCTGATGCCCAGTATAGGAGGTTGTCGAGGAGGATGGATGCTATGTATGAGACGCAGAGCAGGTTTGCACAGGAGCTCACCCTTGCGCTTGGGACTGCTTTTAGAGGCCTTGGAGCTGACATCCAGTGGCCTGTTTTTGGTGAGGACTCTGCGTATCTACCTTCTGATACTCTACCCTCTGAGGGTGGTGATGATGATGATCTCTCCGAGTAGGTATACCCTGTGTTCCTTTCTACTACCTTCACTGGGGACAGTGAAGATTTTAAGTTTGGGGGTGGTAGTTAAGGAATATTTTGCGTGTGTGTCATATAGTTGCATATTCATGATAGTTTAGTTCATATAATTGCATATTTTTGTCATATAGTTTTTTTTTGTTTTTTTTATAGCTTTATTTATCATGTCATGTAGCTCATGCATATACCCTGATCCCTTTTGCGTTGCTTTACCAATTGATTTGTGATGTTGATGCGAGTGTAGTGATAGCGTTAAAGGATGTTGAGCCTTGTAGGTTGACGTGCATGCTAGAAACACTTGTAATTTCACTAAGTCTTAGAGAATGCTTAAGGACTAGATTGATGTCATGGTTTGATGGTTTTCAAGGTTAATCTATTGATTATGCTTAGAATTTATAATAGGTTCTTAGTGATAAAAGGCATGAAAAGAAAAATTGGAGTAAAAAGTGGAATTCACTGCTAATTGTGGCTAGGCGTCAAATGGCTAGTAGCCGGCTCGTATTTTTATGTGAGTAGTCTAGGGTTGAGCAAGATGGAGCGAAACGCACTTGCTCAGAAATTTTGAAAAAAGAAAAAAAAGAAAAAAAATAAATAGAAAAAAAAAGAAACGAAAAAAATAGAGAGTTAATGCATAATTGATCACGAGTGGGCTCTTTGGTATTCGAGTTATTAAGTTCTTAGGGGACTTTGTGCCTAGTGACCTAAGGCTCTTATAATCTGGGATCCTTTAACCTAACGCTCGCTACATGGATGCCATTGCATAAGTCTTTTGTGGACCTCACTTATTGCACGGTCAAATAAGCATTTGTTTGTTATGTTAAATAAAAAGCATGATTCCGTAATAAGCTCCAGTAATCTTGAAGTGTTATAAGTCATTTTGTGCCTAGAGTTTTATTCTTCGTATAATCATGTGATTACCTTAAGTATAGTCGAGTTATGATAATTGATCTAGTTTCGAAGCATATTTGTTAAGCATCCACACACACCACATTTCCGGCTGTATTTTATTTTGCATGATTTGATTGATCTTTATTCGCCTAATTGCGTTTGTTGAGATGTCGTAAGTTGGTTGGTTTGGTCGTAATAAGGGGGATCACTGCATTTCATATAGATTGCATTCATGCATGTTTTTTGTTTTGTTTTTGAGTCTGTGACGCTTGAGGACAAACATCGATTTAAGTTTGGGGGTGTGATAAGTGGCATTTTATACCACTTAGAACGTCTTATAATAGCTTAAATTGATATTTTGAAATCAAGTATTTTGTGTATTTCAGGGTGTTACTTGCATTTGTGGAGAGATTTCATCAAGAATAAGCCTTGGCGTGTGTTTGGCATTGTGCGTGGGAAGATAGGAGCAGAATGCAGCAAAGAACGGGAGCAAATACAGAGTTTTTTCCAGAAGGGGTCTGAGCACCCGCTCAGCTCTGCTGAGCGACCGCTCAGGAAGCTGAGCGCCCACTCAGGAATGCTGAGCGGCCGCTCAGGGACGGAAATTTAAAATATTATTTTTAGACTCCTGATTCTGTTAAGCTTCCAACTTCAGAGATAGCTGGGTTTTTTGGGACTCCAATATATATTAACCAAGGAGCGAGGAGATAAGGACGAAGACCGTTTTAGCACATCGTAACGAAGAGGAAGCATATTTTCTTGTGATTCTTTATTTCGTTGTAATGTTGGATGCTAGTTTTCTTTACTTTGAACCTATTTACTCTTGTGACGTACTCTGGTTTAATATAAGTAGTTTTAGTTATTATTCTCGTGTGTTATTATCATGTTTTCATATGAACCCATGGTGACGATGAGTTCAATCATGGGCTAATCGTGATCATGGGGTCATAACGGATTTGCTATGAAATTTTTTAGTTAGTTGTTTAATACCTTAGTGTGTGATGATTGTATGATATCTAGTATTGGTTGTGCTTATTCATCTTATGTGCGTCGCGAACATATAAGATAGGGTGTTAATCTCTTGTGAAGCGACGGTGGATCTTGAGGTTTAGAACTTGCCATGCTAGCATAGGTTAATGTATGTGTATGCATGATTAGTGGGTAACTCTAACCGTTTTACTTGCCCTGTGTAATCATAAGGAATAACTTGTGCTTAAATCATTATGTTGTCAAATTCTGTAGACATATAGGGTCTCAACATAATTAATGCCTATTCAACTTCTATCTTAATTGTGGATGCTTGGTAGAATGTTATTAGTACAATGAAAGTTGGCTTTTCTCAGTTTTATGTTGTTCGATTAATATCATCACCGTTATATGCTAAGGATAATAATAATAACTATTGAAGGAAGTAGTAATGAAGTTGGGATCTCATGTGTGTTTAATATTGTTAATTCAAGTGTCAATTAAGTGCTTAATTCTCATAGTTAATTGTAGTCAATAATTAGTTAATCAAATCTAAGTGTTATTGTCTTGACATTGAGAAGTAATTACACATTGGTGAGTGAGTGTTAATTGAACATAATTAGTTTGAGTCTCTGTGGGAACGAACTAGAAAATATTCTATATTACTTGTGAACGCGTATACTTGCATGTATTATTAGCGCGTGTTTCCGCCCTAACAAAAACTTTAATTATCGTTGCATGTTATCTTATTCATAGCTTCACATCAAGGCTTTCATACTGGTAATACTCCCGTTATCAACTTTTCAATCGTTAAGTTGAACAGACTATCCAATGGTCAACAAGTCGGCTAATATCACATCACTTTGTTACTATAAATACATCATATCATCATAATACCATTATCTAACTTTAAGAAAACTCTAGATCCATAATCTCCTCTAACTCTCTCTTTTCAATACTTATCTAATCCATTCCACAAGCTAGTTATGGGTGGCCTAATTACTAGTGGATTCTTTTAACCTGATAACACCTATCCTCCGGAACACTTGAATCTTCTTTCTAAACTTCTTCTCACCTTTATTTATATCTCAAGTACTCACCATTTACAATAACCCTCGAATCCATCCTCGTAGGTACTGTTGCTTCATAGGACAAGTTTTAAACTGAGGGTATAGAACAGGATGTAGGGTAAACTAAAGAGATACACTCACAGCTGAATGTCCAGTAAAACAAGAATAAACAGATGGAGGTTCTTAAATAGGTAGTCTCATATCAAGAGGTAGTAGAATAGCGTAGAATAACTTGAAGGGGTAAAGTTGTTATAGCAAAAGCTAATACCAGTAATACTGATGAAAAAAAATAAGGTGCGAATCAAATCTGGGAGAAAATGACGATCCTCGAGCAGAAGGCTCTGAATGATCAGATGATACAGGGAAAACAGGATCTGCCATTGCCGTTATGTGGAAATCAAGTCACAAGCTAAGAATCCTGAATCGCAACACGAACCATGCCGGAGACCTACTACACAGTCGCACTCAACCTCACAACGTCTTATCTTTCTATTTCCTATTTCTAATCCTAACCCTCTACCCAATCCCGACAATCTAGGCTTGTTTCAGTGACTTATAACCTGTAGCTCTGATACCAACCTGTGGTGTAACACCCCCAAATCCGGGGTCGGGGATCCGGGTTATCACGAGTTCCATTTCCCTTAATAACACCCAATCTTAATAAATAATCAACTACTCTGTACTGTGACCCCACAATAAACACACACACCACACGTTATAGTCTCAGAGATGAACACTCAAAAATAACACAAGTCCTTATATTCCACAATTATAAACCGTTACACCTTAAAAAGGTTCTGAATAAATTTACATATTCCTTGCCATTATTACAATTCATATTATACATAAGTCTGGTTCATCAATAGTTGAAAATCTAGCCTATTGGTAGCTCCTACCTCAACTACGGCGGCATCAACGCTTCCAGAAGACTGCATAACGTTTTCTAACCGCTTGCGAATCGGGAGCTTCGTCCTGTTCATCTTTTATATCTGTTGTTGTGTGATGAAAGAAGAAAGCAAGGGTGAGCAGCAAGCCCACCAAAATAATATGTATAATGATTAACAATATACGAGCCTTCTCATAGTACTCATGAAAGTCTTGGTCAAAAGAAATGAACCAAGTTTGATATCTTAATGCGATGAAGTCGCAAAATATTCAGTATATATACATATATACTTTTCAAAATCGTGGAAGTCCTCTTCCATGCATAATATACACAGAGTTCCAGTTTATAACTGTATAAAAATATTGTTGCAAGGTGATCTCATATATCTACCTTTGTCTCAACGTTTTTCTGAAAATCTTTGATATGCATAAGATAATCATTAACTAGATATAAGTTGAAAATATGAAGTTACAAGATACCCCAATATACTTATATCTTTTCCAAATATTACTTGAACTACCACCGTTCAAGTTATAATCAGTTCAAAAGTTCATCACATAGATGAGACTACAAGACAAGATTTGAATAGATTCAATCTTTGAATATCATTATAAATAATGAAGTTACGAGATACTTCATTAAATCCCGATATATATATACACCTATATATATACATTTCATACACTCCTTGAAAACCTCTGTTATGAAAATTATAAACCAGAGTTGCAATATCCAATGAATTTGGAAAGGAGAAAACCTTGGCATAAACCTGATATCTTGCTGATCAGGAAAAGATACCAATAAGTAACCTTTTCTACTAGTAGATGGACGAATTCCCCACTGGTCATCACCCTGGCCGCAATAGGACCTTATGTTGGACTGCCACTCAGCCACTTACGCATTTGATGGACTCCCACTGAGCCACTTACACTTTCATGGACGCCCACTGAGCCCATGTTGCTTATGCCGACTCAAATAGATGAACTTACTTCCCGAACGATGGGCAAGTAATCAAGATGTTTTCTCAAAACAGCAACCTCGTTGCGAATGTAAAATACACCACTGAGCCGGATCCCTCAAGTTTTGAACGAGTATTTAAATCCCCTTTAAAAGGAAGATCTTAAATATAAAAATAAGTTCTGGGATCCGCTCTAACTTTTAAAAATCATTTTGAAGACTCGAAAACACTTTAAAGAGTGTTTGGAGTAATGCTGATTTAATGAAATAAATCAGTCCCAATATATTAGAAAATATCTGAATATTATTATTTAAATAATATTCCCATAAAGAATAATCTTTATAAAAATAATTGAAGTAGAAATTTTAAAACTTATACTTGAAATGAGTATTAAATAACCAAAGATATACTTATACGAAAGTACTATCTTTATTTGAATAATCAAAGATAAGTTTGATTATCGACACCTTATTCTTTAATAAAATAAAGAATATATCTCAGCAAATAATCGAAGTCATAGATCCTCAAATGAATATTCAAATAATATTCATTAAATAATATAAACTGAGTCATAAGCCCTCGAATGAATATTCAAATAATATTCAATAAATAATATAAAGGAGTCATAAGCACTCGAATGAATATTCAAATAATATTCAAATAATAAAATAAAAGGAGTCATAAGTCCTCGAATGAATATTCAAAATAATATTCATTTAATAAAATAAAGAAGTCATAAGCCCTCGAATGAATATTCAAAATAATATTCATTAAATAAAATAAAGGAGTCATAAGCCCTCTAATGAATATTCGTAATAATATTCATTAAATAAAATAAAGTTATCGAATAAACCTTAATCGATTAATAGTTTTAAAAACTATATCAATATATATATATAAATATATATTATACTCGGGAGTCTCGCCTCCCGGTTTTAGAAAAAGTTCACATTTTGATCCCCTATACTAAGGGTATACGCAAATACCGCTTATCTCTAGCATAGGTATTATGCAACGAATAAGCATTTGAACCAACAGATATATAAATCAAGAATACGAAACAGGCATGCATATATACCATATCACATGCTACAATATATCGCAAGAATTTGCTAATAACAAATATGCATTTATCACAAGATCATGCATATACACATATACATCACAACAACAGTATAACGGGTAGAAAACTTGCCTGAGCGACTGGGGGTGATAAAAGGCTCGGGATGAGTCTGGTAACCTATAAACAACAAGTAAGTTGGAATTAAACCAAAGTCACTTGTAAATCTATACTCTAACTACCTTAGACTCTAACGCTCGCTTTGCGATTACTGATTCTCTTAAGTCACTCGAGTACTCTCGGCTCCACCATTTTTTATAATTTAACCATTACAAGTTTTAAGGCGATTCCTTCACGAGTGTCTTACCAACTGCCTAACACTCTTACCATAATTGTTTCATACACTAATTAACCCTTTAAGATCCTTAACCAAGGTTTCAAAGTAAGGTGAGGGGTAATGGTTCGGTCGCGAAATGTCGTTACTTAAAACGGTCGTTTCTCCTAAACCGTACATCGGAATCAAACGAACTACATATCAAAACGAAGCTCGTAACATGAACTATCTAAACATGGCAATGGTCAAAATCTAGCAGGGAGTTCTCGGGTCCTAATGTTATGAACAAAAGCAGTCTAAAGTAAATTGGACATTACGACGGCTATATTTACGCGATTTCCCAAATTTTTACCATTCCAAATCATATCAATCCAACTACCAATCAACAACAACTCAAGATACACATCAATGCTACTGATTTCAGTCATAATAAGCTCAAGGATCTCAATCCAATCATATATTATAACATCTCCAAATTCAACTAAACTACTTAACAATTAAGCTCGAATCATGCTTATCATTCAAATTACTACTCATCCATCCAAACCATCTCCAAACTTCAACATTCAAACTTATTACTAAAGGGTGTGAAGATTTATACCTTCCTTGGGAGGTGTTAAGTTTCTAGGAAGCCTTAGGGAGCCTCCTACAAGCTTGATCTTTCCAAAGAAATCAAGACCACAAAGTTAGGCTTTGAAGTTTCTAAAAGTCCGATTTAAAGAACTGTAAAAATGAGGGTCTTACCATGCTTATTTGGAAGAGACTTGTGAACAAGAGTTGTAGGAAATCTCAATACCTTTCCAACGAGCTATAGAACACAACATTTCAGTGAGTATTGAAGGAGATATGGCAGTTTGAAGTTGCTGGGTTTGTTTTAGCCGAGAGCTTTCTTCTTGAAATGGGAAAGTCAACTTCTAATTTTTGTGTTTTATGATATTTGCTTGGTTGCTTCTCCTTTTTGGCCTTGGAAAATGTTTTAGCTTTTTACCATGGTAAATTTTACATGGCCCAAAATCAACCAACAAAACAAAACCCCTTGTCATGCTTATGTCATCTTGCACATGTCATAATGCTTCCACTTGTCCACACCTTGTTGGTTTGATGACATCATCATCCCTAACCTCCTTGATTAACTCCTAATTACTTGCCTAATGACCGCTGATCTGTTATCCGGTTCGCTTAACTTTCGTTTTCCTTTATCGTTTGAGGGATCATACCCGGGATCTTATTACTTAGGTTTCTTTAACCTTTCTCAATACATTATATTCCTTTCATGATCCTCTCTTATAATCCTTGAATTTAAATCCTTTTTATTCTGTTACCTTATACTCAATTCTTTCTGTATCTGGTAGATTTTCGGGAAAAATCAAAGTGTTCGGAATTGGATTCTGACGATCTTTACATACACCTATATACCATATAGAGTACTAATAAAATCTCAGAATGTTCATAACAGAACCCCTACATAGTGTGGCATGAAAAGTTTTTTCATTCAGCAAAAACACTATTCATAAGGGTTTCAAAAATTTCCAAAAATTGGGGTTATTACAGTCTCCCCTCCTTAAAAGGATTCCGTCCCGGAATCAAATAGAAAATGAATAGGGATACTCTCTTAGCATTGCACTTTCTAACTCTCGAGTAAATTTTCCTACATTGTGGTTCTACCATCAAACTCTGACTAGTTTGATAACCCTTTTCCTAAGCAATTGTTCCTTTTTCAATCTATAACCCTTCCTGGTTGCTCTATATAGGTTATGTCTGGTTGCATGTATATGCGCTCATATGCCCCTATTTATCTGGCATCCGAATTACACTTCCTTAACATTGATATGTGAAACACGTTATGACTTGCTACATGTTCTGGGGTAAGGCTAGCTCATATGCTAACTTCCCAATACTTCTTAATATATCCAAGGGTCCGACAAATTGTGGACTTAGCTTTCCTTTCTTTCCGAATCTCATCAATCCTTTCCAAGGGTTTCCAAGGGGATACCTTTAACAACACTAGGTCCCCTACTTCCTATTCTTTGTCCTTTCGTGTCAAATCAACATACTTCTTATATCCATCTTGGGTTACTACCAGCCGTCCTCTGATTAGATCTATTATATCCTTAGTCCTTTGGACTACTGCGGGTCCGAGCATCTTGCGCTCTACAACTTCATCCTAACATAAGGGAGATCGACATTGTCTTCCCTCAAGGATCTCATAAGGCGACAACTCGATAATGACATAAGATCTATTGTCGTAAGAAAACTCAATCCGTGTTAAGTGATCATTCCAATTTCTTTCAAGTCTATTGCACAGACTCTCATTATTGCTTTTAGCATTAGAGCTTTTGCCTCTCAATACCCATTCTTTCCCAATTCGTAATCACTACTACCTTCTGTTCCTAATATTATACTGGTTATACTTTTGCTCGTTAGTGTTCTATAACCTTTTAATAACCTCGTCAACCTTAGTATCACGAATGTGTTTCCATTCCGCATACCACCACAACTTTACTACTCCTTTTTTCAGCTGCTTCTATCTTCGAAAGCTTAGTCCTTCATATAGAAGTAAAAGAATTTATTGAGAGATCACTATGATCATGAACACTTGTTACATTGCATAGTTAGTACAGAAGGTGGCCAGCCTTTAGTACTTGACAAGCAATTAAATAATATATGGTATCCTACTCGGCTTCTATCACACAGATAGATAGTCATTCGGCAATACCACCCCTTCCTGGAAGGGTTGTTCTTCTCAGCTTACATAAAATGAAAAGAAGAGAAAAGAACGAATTGAAGAGAATTGTATGTATGAAAAAATATACTGCCATAAAATATCTGGCTTGAAACCTACCTCTGAACTATAGAGGTTTGTCATAGGAGAACAAAACATATATATATTTATATCAACATCAAGTATTATAGCATCGCATTTCACATGCCTAAATATTTTCGCCATTCCGTCCATCATTCTATGGACCCATGCTCTTCCTCGAGCTTATACACAATCACCTTTGAAACTCCGTCGACATCGAAAATCGAATCTGGGATCTCATTCTAGACATCATCGTTACTAGAATTCTATGCTTGCACCGCAACCTTCCTTATATAGTAATACGACTCTCTTTTCATAAGAAGGAATAAATATTCAATAGGTAGATACTCTACTTAATTAGTCTATCAATGATAACTTATACATTACCACGACCCGATTAGTGGTACTCAATCTCAACATCCATTCCAATACAACTCTCATGGTTGTAATCAGCTCATTACTCGCAGAATCATTGCTGCATTACTATGGTCCACCACTGACCTACTGTCGTCATTCACTTTCCATGAAATCTTAATATCTAACCATACGGAGTCCATACATGTCGTATCAAATCCTTCTAAGGAGGTAACATAATCACCATTCATGATTCATGAAGAACACTCCTTATCCTGCCATACATACATGACATGAAGCAGATAAAATTGCAGAAGAGTTTCAATCAAAGCAACAATAGCAGTTTAATACCATTCTTAATCATATGCCTTCGATAGAAGACTTAACTCAAAGGTTCGTCTAGTCCTTTTTGAAATATTGTCCTGGATTATTCTCAAGATAGTAACTTCTGAGATAGATAGCCCGCTCATGGCGATTACACGAATTAAACCTTTACCAACTACTATTACGGTTGGGTATTGCACAGTCATCAGAAGGAATGTCAATCTTCCAAACCATAATAGAACCTGCATAGCTTTAACCATCATCACTGTATTCCTTTGGCACAAGCGCCTATAATTATCCTCTTACCTTTAAAGTGTCGGTCACCTCTTTGGCCTTTCCTGATAGTAAAATTTCCTTACAGTCAATGTCATTTTAACCACCTCCAAATAAATTTTCTACCTTATTTCAATCACAGCTTATGTGAAGATGTTTTCCTTAAAATCTGATGAGTAAAAAAAAAATATTACCATTTTTCCATAAGTTATTGCCTCAGTTTTTAGAGGTTAATCACTGTCACGACTGACTCTCAATCATAATTAGAACATCTTTTTATCTTAAGTCCTAATTGCCCTGAACAACTTCGACCATTACTGGTTCGATCTATACCTTCTCGTGGTTTAACATGTGCCCCACTTGGCATCATTATAATTACGTCATATTTCCTTTATCAACATTTCTATTTTTGAGAATTTTGAATATTACCTTTCTCCTTGTAAAACCTCTAAGGTTATCCTTGAATCGTTCCTCTTGTATTCCCTAGATACAGGGCATATCAAGATACCATTTATTAATACCAGAATCATTGTCTATATACTTCTGAAAAATTTCTCCACTGATTCTTAAAGGTTGTTATTACCTTAATCCTTTCCAATTCATACTGTCAAAACTCACACTATCCCTATTAAGGGTGAAATTCCAACCTTTATGCATTCCCCGAGGATTCATTTTAAGTTACCGATGTTCTATCCTTAATTCCACCTTTAAAAGGTACATGCATCCTTCCATGGATAAATCAAGTCATATATCCCTGATAAGGGTATCTTATTCAATCATTCCCACCTCGATACTATATGCCTAATTTCACAATAACATCTGTATTCAAAATGAGGTCAATCAATATGGCCTCCAAAAGATAAGAACGGTTATCCACTTTTCTTGCCTGATTCAGTAATGATAATAGGGATGTTCTAGAAGATGTTTGTCGTGTTCAACGTGAACCTTTTAGTTCTAACTACTCATTTACCTCTTTTATTTATCTCAACAGTCATCTCAATGTTGGGATATCTTTCATACCTGGCGTCTCCCTTTCTGGGTATCATGCCCCCGGTCTTACACTTCACATTCTTGAAGGTCACTTCCTTCATCCAATTTTCCTAATTTCTTACTTTCTTGTCTCCTCAGTCCATCCGTGTTTCCTTATTAATCAATCGATCTATCTCAAATTTTCATCGAATACTGTAAACTTCAAGGGAATTAACTTTACATATCGCTTACGTCTTCAAACCTTGAATTTATCTCATGATCAGTCACCATCGCGCTGATGATGACACACTTCTCTATATTTATTGCAAGGATTTCTTAGGGTTTCCCATACCTAACTCCCTTATCACTTCTCAACTCTATTTCCTTTATATCCCTTTATACTCCTTCCCTTTTCAGTCTTTTATTTTCGTTTCCATTACAACCATTACATGAACCAACACAACATAAGCATTGATTTCAAACATCCCGTCATTCTGGATTCATGTCCTCAGAACGAATCTTGACAACTTTTACAACTTAGATTCATAATTCATCATACTCGTCCGCTTTTGTTCTAGCTCTAAAACTTTTACACTACCTCCATAACCTTGGGAAGTACTTTCCCGAAAACAATTGTCTGAATTTTAATCAGTTTATTATAACCTCTGGCTCCGTGCCTTTCTTGGCCTTTCACCAACGGGTGGCCTCTCTCTTACGGGGTAAGTGACAAAAATAGTCTTTTGTGCTTCGTCAATCATTTAGAATCTCAAATAATTCCTATAGTTCCTTTAGCCAGGCTCTTGCCTCGACTGGGTCAAACTGTTCCTTGGAACTCTGAGAGCTTAGCGACTTAAAGGTCATGAAAGGATTTCCTACCGCATTGTTTCCTTAAGGTGGTGGTTGGGAATAAAAGTATAAGTTCTGTTTAGACAGGTCCATGAATTTCCATATAGGAGTACCGTCTCGAGTCTCCTTATCTTGCTCGACTTCTATTTTCTCAGTATGAAATGTTTCATCCTTCTCCCATACTTGGGGTTATCTTATACGTTAAAATCCTCATTTTCCACTTCATTATGTTATGGGTTCCTTCTATCTTGATGGCGTCCTCCCTGACTATCACATTCAGGGTTTGCCCTAAATCTTATTCCTTGAACTATGACTTTCATCTAGGATCTCATCTTTAAGCTCTTAAACATTTGGAACCCAAATTCTATAGGAATACCTCATTATTCCCTTATCATCTTTCTCGATATTAATCTCATATCTATTTGTTGGCTCTCTGCCTTCATTCATCACTTTTTCTGGCACAATATGTTCTTTTCCAATAATTCGGTCTGTCTTGCAATCTCAAACAGCTTTTCGGTACCGGCTCCGGTTACCTTCACTTCTATTTCCATTTTCTCAAAATCTCTTATAAACTCTCTCAAAGACATTATCATCTTGAGTCTCTCCTTTTTACTAAGGGCATCAGCCACCACATTGGCTTTCCCCGAATGAAAAAGAATCTCATAATCGTAATCCTTGATTATCTCTAACCACCTCATTTGGCGCATGTTGAGCTCTTTCTGCGTGGAAATACACTAGAGCACTTATGGCTTGTGTAAATCTCGTACTTCTCTCCATACAAGTAGTGCCTCCAATATTTAGGGCAAAACTATTGCCACGAGCCCAAGCTCATGGGTGGGGATATCGAATTTTATATTCCCTTAATTGTCTTGATGCGTACGCGATTACCTAGTTGTGTTGTATAAGAAGCACCCTAATTCCTTATGCGAAGCGTCACTACACATCACAAAATCTCATTTTCCATCCGGCAACGCCATCATAAGGGTCGTCACCAATCTTTGCTTCAGTTCTTGAAAGTTGTTCTCGTATTTCTCTGTCCATTCAAACTTCTCAGTCTTACGAGTAAGCCACGTTAAAGGGGGCTACTATCTTTACAAACTTGAACGAACCTCCGATAGTGACCGACCAATTCTACCTCTGGTAGTCGACCTAACCATGGTCATCAATTCATCAGTGGTCCTTTATTCATTCTTGTCAGGATCCTCCATGGGATCCTCCTCAGCAACTATCCCTTCTAGGACAACATCCTCAACATGAACATCATCCGATCCCGCGTTAGGATGCTCTATCGGATCCATAATCTGATCTCCAATAAGTAATAAAACATCATCACGTTGTTGCTCCTCAACCTCAGGGTTCGGAGTCCCGCTACCATATACGATAACGAACTACGCTTCTATCACGATATTTATAAGGGTTCCCATAAGGGTTTTAACTGTCAGTACTACGTTAGGTAGCCCGACTAGGAACTTGGCAAGAGTTCTTATTATCTTAGTGAACTTATTATCTTAACATCACATCATCTCTGAGGTTTATAACGCTTAGCTCTGATACCACTTCTGTAACACCCCCAAATCCGGGGTCGGGGATCCGGGTTGTCACGAGTTCCATTTCCCTTAATAACACCCAATCTTAATAAATAATCAACTACTCTGTACTGTGACCCCACAATAAACACACACACCACACGTTATAGTCTCAGAGATGAACACTCAAAAATAACACAAGTCCTTATATTCCACAATTATAAACCGTTACACCTTAAAAAGGTTCTGAATAAATTTACATATTCCTTGCCATTATTACAATTCATATTATACATAAGTCTGGTTTATCAATAGTTGAAAACCTAGCCTATTGGTAGCTCCTACCTCAGCTACGGTGGCATCAACGCTTTCAGAAGACTGCATAACGTTTTCTAACCGCTTGCGAATCGGGAGCTTCGTCCTGTTCATCTTTTATATCTGTTGTTGTGTGATGAAAGAAGAAAGCAAGGGTGAGCAGCAAGCCCACCAAAATAATATGTATAATGATTAACAATATACGAGCCTTCTCATAGTACTCATGAAAGTCTTGGTCAAAAGAAATGAACCAAGTTTGATATCTTAATGCGATGAAGTCGCAAAATATTCAGTATATATACATATATACTTTTCAAAATCGTGGAAGTCCTCTTCCATGCATAATATACACAGAGTTCCATTTTATAACTGTATAAAAATATCGTTGCAAGGTGATCTCATATATCTACCCTTGTCTCAACGTTTTTCTGAAAATCTTTGATATGCATAAGATAATCATTAACTAGATATAAGTTGAAAATATGAAGTTACAAGATACCCCAATATACTTATATCTTTTCCAAATATTACTTGAACTACCACCGTTCAAGTTATAATCAGTTCAAAAGTTCATCACATAGATGAGACTACAAGACAAGATTTGAATAGATTCAATCTTTGAATATCATTATAAATAATGAAGTTACGAGATACTTCATTAAATCCCAATATATATATACACCTATATATATACATTTCATACACTCCTTGAAAACCTCTGTTATGAAAATTATAAACCAGAGTTGCAATATCCAATGAATTTGGAAAGGAGAAAACCTTGGCATAAACCTGATATGTTGCTGATCAGGCAAAGATACCAATAAGTAACCTTTTCTACTAGTAGATGGACGAATTCCCCACTGGTCATCACCCTGGCCGCAATAGGACCTTATGCTGGACTGCCACTCAGCCACTTACGCATTTGATGGACTCCCACTGAGCCACTTACACTTTCATGGACGCCCACTGAGCCTATATTGCTTATGCCGACTCAAATAGATGAACTTACTTCCCGAATGATGAACAAGTAATCAAGATGTTTTCTCAAAATAGCAACCTCGTTGCGAATGTAAAATACACCACTGAGCCGGATCCCTCAAGTTTTGAACGAGTATTTAAATCCCCTTTAAAAGGAAGATCTTAAATATAAAAATAAGTTCTGGGATCCGCTCTAACTTTTAAAAATCATTTTGAAGACTCGAAAACACTTTAAAGAGTGTTTGGAGTAATGCTGATTTAATGAAATAAATCAGTCCCAATATATTAGAAAATATGTGAATATTATTATTTAAATAATATTCCCATAAAGAATAATCTTTATAAAAATAATTGAAGTAGAAATTTTAAAACTTATACTTGAAATGAGTATTAAATAACCAAAGATATACTTATACGAAAGTACTATCTTTATTTGAATAATCAAAGATAAGTTTGATTATCGACACCTTATTCTTTAATAAAATAAAGAATATATCTAAGCAAATAATCGAAGTCATAGATCCTCAAATGAATATTCAAATAATATTCATTAAATAATATAAACTGAGTCATAAGCCCTCGAATGAATATTCAAATAATATTCAATAAATAATATAAAGGAGTCATAAGCACTCGAATGAATATTCAAATAATATTCAAATAATAAAATAAAAGGAGTCATAAGTCCTCGAATGAATATTCAAAATAATATTCATTTAATAAAATAAAGAAGTCATAAGCCCTCGAATGAATATTCAAAATAATATTCATTAAATAAAATAAAGGAGTCATAAGCCCTCTAATGAATATTCGTAATAATATTCATTAAATAAAATAAAGTTATCGAATAAACCTTAATCGATTAATAGTTTTAAAAACTATATCAATATATATATATATAAATATATATTATACTCGGGAGTCTCGCCTCCCGGTTTTAGAAAAAGTTCACATTTTGATCCCCTATACTAAGGGTATACGCAAATACCGCTTATCTCTAGCATAGGTATTATGCAACGAATAAGCATTTGAACCAACAGATATATAAATCAAGAATACGAAACAGGCATGCATATATACCATATCACATGCTACAATATATCGCAAGAATTTGCTAATAACAAATATGCATTTATCACAAGATCATGCATATACACATATACATCACAATAACAGTATAACGGGTAGAAAACTTGCCTGAGCGACTGGGGGTGATAAAAGGCTCGGGATGAGTCTGGTAACCTATAAACAACAAGTAAGTTGGAATTAAACCAAAGTCACTTGTAAATCTATACTCTAACTACCTTAGACTCTAACGCTCGCTTTGCGCTTACTAATTCTCTTAAGTCACTCGAGTACTCTCGGCTCCACCATTTTTTATAATTTAACCATTACAAGTTTTAAGGCGATTCATTCGCGAGTGTCTTACCAACTGCCTAACACTCTTACCATAATTGTTTCATACACTAATTAACCCTTTAAGATCCTTAACCAAGGTTTCAAAGTAAGGTGAGGGGTAATGGTTCGGTCGCGAAATGTCGTTACTTAAAACGGTCGTTTCTCCTAAACCGTACATCGGAATCAAACGAACTACATATCAAAACGAAGCTCGTAACATGAACTATCTAAACATGGCAATGGTCAAAATCTAGCAGGGAGTTCTCGGGTCCTAATGTTATGAACAAAAGCAGTCTAAAGTAAATTGGACATTACGACGGCTATATTTACGCGATTTCCCAAATTTTTACCATTCCAAATCATATCAATCCAACTACCAATCAACAACAACTCAAGATACACATCAATGCTACTGATTTCAGTCATAATAAGCTCAAGGATCTCAATCCAATCATATATTATAACATCTCCAAATTCAACTAAACTACTTAACAATTAAGCTCGAATCATGCTTATCATTCAAATTACTACTCATCCATCCAAACCATCTCCAAACTTCAACATTCAAACTTATTACTAAAGGGTGTGAAGATTTATACCTTCCTTGGGAGGTGTTAAGTTTCTAGGAAGCCTTAGGGAGCCTCCTACAAGCTTGATCTTTCCAAAGAAATCAAGACCACAAAGTTAGGCTTTGAAGTTTCTAAAAGTCCGATTTAAAGAACTGTAAAAATGAGGGTCTTACCATGCTTATTTGGAAGAGACTTGTGAACAAGAGTTGTAGGAAATCTCAATACCTTTCCAACGAGCTATAGAACACAACATTTGAGTGAGTATGGAAGGAGATATGGCAGTTTGAAGTTGCTGGGTTTGTTTTAGCCGAGAGCTTTCTTCTTGAAATGGGAAAGTCAACTTCTAATTTTTGTGTTTTATGATATTTGCTTGGTTGCTTCTCCTTTTTGGCCTTGGAAAATGTTTTAGCTTTTTACCATGGTAAATTTTACATGGCCCAAAATCAACCAACAAAACAAAACCCCTTGTCATGCTTATGTCATCTTGCACATGTCATAATGCTTCCACTTGTCCACACCTTGTTGGTTTGATGACATCATCATCCCTAACCTCCTTGATTAACTCCTAATTACTTGCCTAATGACCGCTGATCTGTTATCCGGTTCGCTTAACTTTCGTTTTCGTTTATCGTTTGAGGGATCATACCCGGGATCTTATTACTTAGGTTTCTTTAACCTTTCTCAATACATTATATTCCTTTCATGATCCTCTCTTATAATCCTTGAATTTAAATCATTTTTATTCTGTTACCTTATACTCAATTCTTTCTGTATCCGGTAGATTTTCGGGAAAAATCAAAGTGTTCGGAATTGGATTCTGACGATCTTTACATACACCTATATACCATATAGAGTACTAATAAAATCTCAGAATATTCATAACAGAACCCCTACATAGTGTGACATGAAAAGTTTTTTCATTCAGCAAAAACACTATTCATAAGGGTTTCAAAAATTTCCAAAAATTGGGGTTATTACATGTGGCGCCCTCCAAACCCGGGTCAGAAGTTTGGGATCCACAATACATACATAATATATATAAACCTGTATATTAAATATTATTTGCCAGACCCTGCTTTACATAACCACGGATCGCAACAGGTTAAAGTATGAAAATAAGCCACAACCTTAACTTTTATTACACGTACCAAATCCCAACTAATTTAACATACAACTGATAATGAAATTATTCTTACAATCTTATTATCTCACTACCATATGAAGCTCTTGCTAGCTCGATCCAACTCAAAGTGGAATCATAGCTCGCACTTTGGACTGAGGGACTTCACTATCATCCATATCCTTTTTAACTGTAAAATATATTTATAAAAAAAATTCGCAAGAGTGAACTAACTAGCTCAGCAAGTCATAATAACAATAACTGAGGTTAAACAATGATCAAACGAGATGATTCAGAGGAATCAAGTTTCTTTTTAACTAATCATTAGAATTGGATATTAATTTTAAATTTTAAAACCAAGGTTAGGCTGCTGATCAGTCACGCACTAACCCCGAGCAAGGCACACAGCTCTGCTCTACGAACTGGATCCAAGGCACACATTGGCCTAATTCGACCACGAATCTGGTCTGACCACGAATCTGGTCCACATAAAGAAAACTATCCAATTCTAAAGCAGTTCAATAGGATAAACAATATAACTTAATAAATCAAGATCATAATTAACAACAATAAAACATTTGTATACGAGCATGGTGAAAATTTATGGGTACCACGAGGGTATGTTAAAGTATATAAAAGAAATGGCCTTCAGCCTGTAGGAGAATCGGGTATTAGAGGAACAATGATTTTATAAGGTTTAGTTCTTTGATGTCACAAGGTATGGTTGAGTATAAAAGTTTATGTAGGTTCAAACAATTATGTTCCAGTATTTGGTATATGATGGGTATATATATATGGAGTATTATTGTATTTGTGTGGTTTAGTATCTGGTAAACCAACAAGATATGGTTCACAAAGAATGACGTTTACTGCTCAAAAATTAAATGATGTGGTGTTATTCCCAAGGAACTAACAATGAGATTTACAGAAGGGGGGTTGAATGTAAATCTCAAAACTTTTTCAAGTGCAACTGATCCACCTTTTCTCTTTCCCTTCTCCAACAGCTCATCTTGCTCCATCTCAAGTTCATAGGTCTTCAAAATTCCATATAATCTTTCAAGTGTGAAGTCCTTATAATCTTGAGAATTCCTTAGTGAAGCAGTCATAGGCTTCTATTCCTTTGGTAGAGACCTCAGAAATTTTAAGTTGGAATCCTTGACTTCGTACACTCTGCCATACAGCTTCAATCCATTCAACAGTTTTTGAAATCTATTGAAGGTATCATATAATGATTCTCCTTCTTCATAATGAAAATATTCATGTTGTTGAATGAGAAGCTGCATTTTGTTTTCTCTAACTTGTTCAGTATCTTCACAGATAAGTTGCACAGTATCCTAAATTTCCTTAGTAGTTTGGCTGTTAATGACATTATCAAACATATCTTCGTCTAGGCCATTAAACAGAATGTTCATGGCCTTCTTGTCCTTGTGAACCTCTTCAATATCTTCATCAGTCCATTCTACTTTTGGCTTGGGAATTGACTGTCCAATAGCAACTGTGGCAGTGGTAGTTGTGGCCACCTTGTGAGGGATGTGAGGACCATTCTCAATGCAGTTGATGTAGCTTTCATCTTGAGAGAGAAGATGTAGATGCATCTTCACTTTTCAGTGATGATAATTATCTCTTTCCAAGATTGGAATCTTCACTCCAATATCCTTCTTACTCATGATGTTAGTAGAATAGATCTTTAAACTCTTTGTATGTCAAGAGCTTGCTCTGATACCAATTGTTATTCCCAAGGAACTAACAATGAGATTTACAGAAGGGGGTTGAATGTAAATCTCAAAACTTTTTCAAGTTTTGAGCAGTTTCAAAAGCTAAGTGTTATGATGAACAGATGTGTGTGAATTGCTTTGAGCAGATGCAGATAGATGTATATTCAAGACACAAATGTAAAGAACACAAAGGCTTTAAAAACTTTTCTGGTGGATTTGTTGTTCCACCAGAGATGTGTATTTCAAAAAATCTGTAATACAAAGAAATGATCACAGCTGCTTCCTAGTACAAACTAGATGATTTTCTCTCTATGTTTTTCTAAACAGCTCTGGAAAATTCACATCTAATTACTAGCTGCAACTTGGTTTATATATATCACCAAGTTTACAAGTGAAGACAAAGATAAAATACAATTAAAATAGTTCTTCACATGTTTCTTCTTCATTTCTCTATCCAATGCAATCTAAGATAATCTGTGAATCTTTGAATACTTCCTTGTTTGTACCAGAATGGAAATGCTTCTTTTTCTTGATTCCTCCAAGAGGCTACCACATTCCAATTATCTCTGTTAACCCATGTGCCTCTGTCAGCTTATGAATTGTCACTATCAACTGCTATAGAACTAAGCATCCGTTGAAGCTTTCATCCATTGATGACTTTATCCATTGATGCGTTAGCAGTTGAAGCTTTATCTGTCGATGCACTCATCCGTTGATGGATATTATCCGTTAAAGCTTTAGAGACATCCGTTGAAGCTTTGTTTCTCATCCGTTGAAGGCCTTTAATCTATCAGTTGATACTACTTCATTTATACAAAATTACAAGTCATGAAATATTTACAATTAGCCCTCCTATTTGCATATCCACTAGTAGTCAACATGACTTATAATTTCCCACAACTTCTAAGAATTATAACTTAAATGCAGAGACTGAAGTGTGCTACAATACTAAACTTATTTCTAAGTAAAGCTACTCCATCAACGGATAGCCAAGATGGTCTTATCCGTTGAGGCTACAAACACTAGATTTCTACTTAAGTGTTTTGTTTAACTTATCATCAAACTAATAGACATATTCCTAACAATCTCCCCCTATTTATGTCTACTAGAATTGTAGGCATAAATTCAGGGTTAACTTAATGATAACAAAATACTTAACAAATATATGAGCTGAAATCAAATAGAAATTCAAAAGTGCTGCAAAAGTGTATGTACTGAGGTAGAATTGAAGATTTACAGTGTTTCCAAGGGTGCTCCTTTAGTCTGAGCAAATCATTTTCTTTTCCTTTGTTCCCTTGTTTTCTTCCCTAGCCTCCTGTCATTTTCCTCTACTTGGAGTTGGAGTTGTCTGTAGAATTCAGCTTTATCTTTTTCACTAATATCCAACTTAGATTGCATGTACTTGAGAGTTTCATTACTGGCAATTTTAAGTTGGTCTTCAAGTCTGAAAAATCTTCTGACTCCTATTCTGTCTCTGAACTCCATCAACCAATGAGGTGATTTATGAATTGTGATTCCATGCTCAGGGATGAGTAATGTTCTAGGCAAGGAATTTGACTCCCACCAATTCTTCCTTATGCTGGCAATCTTGTTGAGAATCTTAGTTTTGGCAGTCCTGATAAAGCCAGTGTCCCTTTTGATAGCTGAGTAGACTCTAACCAAGGTAGAATAGCCCTCACTTAGAATTCTTTGAAGAGGCCAAGTCCTTTCCACATTTCCTTTATATTTGAACATTAGCCTTTCTCGTAGCTGTTTATAGGCACTTATTCCCCTTACTTCCTCCAGCTCATCCAGGAAGAGTTCAATATCTGTATGTTCTTTTATGTCACAAATGTGAACATAATCATCCTTTGAGGCTTGTGACTTAGGCTTGGGTTTATATTTCTGAGTGAATTTACTTGAGGGTAGGGGAGGTGTTGATTTGGATTTTCTTTTCAGTTTCTTTGATGGTGGAGAGGTAGTTAGGAAGGTAGGCAATTTGATGGTGTCCCAATCAGTAGGTTCCTCTTTAGGGATGATTGTTTTACCATGAATATTTATACTTGGATCAGCCACAATAGGTTCAGGAATAGAAGGTAGTGGTTTAGATTTTGATTGGGTTTCCTCAGTGTCATCTTCACTCTTCCTTTTTACCTTGACCTTCTTTCTGTTTCCTTTCTGCCATTCTTTTTTTCCTCACTCCTTTCCTCCACACTCTCACCAACCATATTCCCCATATCCACATTTATGCTTTCAGTCTTGTCTCCTTCACTCTTGTCTTCAATTTTCTTCTTTTCTTCAATTTGACTTGATTCTAGCTATTTTTCAAGCTTTGCTTGTGCTCTTTTGTCAGCCTTCAGCTTTTTAGCTTCTTCTTTTAGCCTCTTGATCTCTTCCCTCTTGATTATTGAGAATTTGGGATGTCCTTGCATCACACAGATGCTCTTTCCCTCTCTATAGATGATAGCCATATTCATTCTTTCCACTACATCCTTGGTCTCCTTGTGCTTTATGATGTTACCACCCAAAACTTTGTCTTCATCAGGCTTTGGAAGAGGAAAATCCACTTTTTTTAGTTGAGCAAAGCTTAGAGGGTTCTTTGTAGAGTCCTTGTTGAATCTAGTGGTTGGCTTGAGTACCATAGGCTTCAGGTTCCTGAAAGAAGTTTCTCTAACCTTATTCCTCCTTGCTGGCTTGTGCTCCATTGTGATTGGCTCAACTTTTGTGCTATGTTTCAGTGATAAGGATTTTGTAGTTGAAGAGCCAAACATTTGTTGCATTCTTTCATCAATTTTTCTCCTTTGCTCTTTCACCTTCATCTCAGCTGCTGCTAGCTGGATTAGATCAATTCCATCAAGCTTTCCTTTGATTTGAAGTGTTGGAGAAGTAGTGATGGTAGGAACTAGCACTTTAGATATTTGAATGTGTGTAGATGGCTCCCCTTCCCCTTCCCCTTTATTATCCCCCTTTTTGTTATCATCAAGGAGAGGGGTCAAGCCCTGTGCTTTAGCCAGTTGCATTAGAAGACTAGTCTGAGACTGTTGATTTTGAAGAATTGTGACCACAGAGTTTTCAATAACTTGAACTCTTTCCTCCAATTTGGCCATCTTCTTTTCAGCATCTGATTCTCTTCTCAGTCTCAGTAATAGTTCATGCATGGTACCAAAGGGCATGATTGAATCTAGCTTCTCAGAATTATAGGACTTCAAGTCAGCTATATCCTTCTTGAGTTCATCCACACTTAGATTTTGTCTTAATTGTTGTCGCTTCATGAGATGTAGAGAATCTAGGTGGGCTTGAAGAATAGCCTTGGTACCAGCATTTAAAGTTTCCTGAATGGCCTTTTGGATATACATGACTTGTTTAACTAAGGATACATTGAAATGCCCTGGTGTAGACTCCTTTGTCAATGCCCATTCAGGTAATTCTGGAATAGAACTTGGGCCTTCAGCTCCCCCTAAGTTCATGCTTCCATCAAAAGAATCAGAGTTATCATCATTAGAATTTACTCCAAATTCTTCAGATGGCTCACCAGCTGTAGAAGGCATCCTATTGATAGCAGCTTTATCCCTTTATAGAGATTCTGAAGTATGTACTAGATTTAAAGTTTTTTCTGCCTCCTCATTGCCCTGAATAGCCAACAGTTAATAGGATGACACAGGATGAGTAAAAGTATCAGCATCCAAGGAAATGTTATCTGTTAGATATATTTGATAATGTCATGGCTAATATGTTTTATGTTTAGCTTTCAGAATCTTACGTGAACAGGATAAATCAGTACTTAACTGTTGATCAGTACTTATACTGGAAGTCAGGACTTAAGGATATCAGTACTTATATTATCAGGAGATAATCATCAGAAGATAGATATCAGAACTTAAGTGCTGAAGGACAATCAGATAAGGACAGTAGCTGATTAAAAGAAAGAAGATCGAGATAAACATAAGAAGAGATATGCATGAAGAAGGAATTCCGTGAAGAATGGAATACTTGGAAGAAAAGATATCTGACTGATATATTTTAGGAAGCAGAATTATATTCCATATCAATTAGCGATTATCTTGTAACTGTGTAGTATATAAACACAGACATAGGGTTTACACTATAAGTGTTATCATTATTAGAAAAGATTATTTATTATAACCCTAGCAGCTCTCGTGATATTTATTCATCACTGAGAGGTAACAGTTCCATACTGTAACAGAGTTTATTGTTTCAATAAAGTTTGTTTTCTGTTACTTAAGTTCTTAAAGTTCGATTTAAGTGTACTATACACTGTATTCACCCCCTCTACAGTGTGTGTGTGACCTAACAATTGGTATCAGAGCCTATCTGTTAACATACATACAATTAAAGATCCAAACACAATCATGTCGGACACAGAAACTCCAACTAAGCCTACCACAACTGAGGAACCACCAAAGACACAAATTCAGAGTCGGTATGAGACCATCAGAGTCCCCATACTGAGACCATCTGAATATCCCATATGGAAGGTAAGGATGACCATGTTCCTGGAAGCAACAGATCCAGAATACCTTGATAGAATCAAGGAAGGTCCTCACAAACCAACCAAACTCGCTGTTGCAGTTGCAGGTGAAGCAGCAAAGACCGTACCAAAGGAGAAGAGTGATTATACTGCTGAGGACATAGCATCAATTGCTAAGGATGCTAAGGTACGACACTTACTGCATAGTGTCATTGATAATGTAATGTCAAACAGGGTAATCAACTGCAAGACTGCTAAGGAGATATGGGATGCTCTGGAAACAAGGTGTCAGGGAACTGACACAATTATGAAGAACAGGAAGACAATACTCACTCAAGAGTATGAACACTTTGACTCAAAGACTAATGAGTCATTGAATGATTTATATGATAGATTTGTCAAACTTTTGAATGAATTGTCATTGGTTGATAAAGAGTATGATCTTGAAGATTCAAACCTTAAGTTCCTGTTAGCTCTTCCTGAATGCTGGGATTTGAAGGCAACGACAATAAGAGACAACTACAATCTTGATGAAACAACTCTTGACGAAATCTATGGAATGCTCAAGACTCATGAGCTGGAGATGGAACAAAGAAGCAAGAGGAAAGGAGGAAAGTCAAGGATAGTTGCTCTTAAGGCTGAAGAAGAATTCCCCAAAGCAGCTTCCTCAAAGAAAGATAAGGGTAAAGCTCTTTTCATAAAGTCTGATACTGAGTCATCAAGTTCTGAGAGTGATGATGACTCAGATTCTGAAAGCTTGCCTGAGACTGATGCTGATGAGGAGATGATGAAGCTGTGTGCTCTTATGGTGAAAGGAATCACAAAGATTGCATACAGGAAGTTCAGGAAGGGAAAGAAGTTTTCCAGGAAAAGCATAAGTTCTGATAAGAAGAATTTCAGAAGATCTGAAGGCAGAGGAGGAAAGTCTGACAGAGGAGATTACACCAATGTTAAATGCTATAACTGTGGTGAGAAAGGCCACATATCTCCTGACTGCAAGAAGGTAAAGGGTGACAAAGGCAAGGCTCTTGTCACAAAGTAGAAAAGCTGGACAGACACCTCAGGCTCTGAAAGTGAGGAGAACTATGCATTGATGGCAAATGCTGATAAAGAAAGTGCTGAGAGCAGCTCTGAAGCTACTGAAACAAAGGTACCTCAGACTACTATGCTTTTCATACTGATGATATTAATGAGTTGAGAAGATATCTTAAAACCATGTTTGTTAGCTATAGAGATCAAACTTTAACATGTGAAAGATTAACTTCTGAAAATCTTGCATTTAAGAAAAGGAATGATTTCTTAGAAAAAGAGTTAGTCATGTTCCATCAAACTCAGAAGGATAGAGATGATGCTTTTTATGTTAGGAATGAAGTGCTAAAATTAAATGAATCTCTAAAAACTGAGTTAGAAAAGGAAAGAGAGATTATCAGGACTTGGACTAACTCTGGCAAAACAACTCAAAATTTGCTAAGTAGTGGAAACTGGAAAGAGGGCTTAGGTTATGGAGAAGATAAGAATGATAAAGGAACTGAAGAAATTAAGCCTGTTGTTAAGCAAAAGCCAAAGTTTAAACCTGTTAAGTTTGTAACTGTAAAGTCTGAAAATGAGAAATCAGAAGTTAAAGAGGAATTAACTTCTGACAAACTAAAATAGGAAAAGACAGCTGAAGTGAACATAGGCTTAATGACAAAGAAGCAGCTTAAGCATAAGCTGAAAGATGTCAAGAATGCAAACAAGGTAAAATCACCTAGGAAAAATAGGAATGGAAAGTAAGGTGTGAATAAAAGCAATGATTATAAACCTGTTCCTGATGCTCCTAGGAAAACATGTCATAACTGTGGAAGTTCTAACCATCTGGCTTCTTTTTGCAGGAAGAATAAGAATATTAACTCCTTACCTTCAAAATCAGGAGTTAAGAGTCAGTCTGTTAGATACAAACCACAAAATCCTTGTTTTCATTGTGGTAGTTTATGGCATTCCATTTATACTTGTAAGGAATATCATAGTTTGTACTATGATTATTATCAAATAAAACCTTCTTTGAAGAAAGTTTCTATTGTTCCTTCTAGTGTAAATTCTGATTCAAAGTCTGATAGTGTAAGTTCTGATAAGAAAAATGTTAACATAAACTCTAATGTTAAATCTGCTGCAAATGTTAACAAACTTAATAAGGCCAAAGGATCCAAGCAAGTCTGGGTCCTTAAAACTAATAATTAGTGGTCTTTGTGATTACAGGGCAACAGGAAAAATATTCTAGTTCTGGACAGTGGATGTTCAGGACATATGACTGGAAATAAGGCCCTGATATCAGACTTTGTGGAGAAAGCTGGCCCAAGTGTTTCTTATGGAGATGGCAACATTGGAAAAACATTGGGATATGGCAATATCAATCTTGGAAATGTCATAATTAAACAAGTAGCTCTGGTCTCAGGACTTAAACACAACCTACTGAGTATAAGTCAAATCTGTGATAGAGGTTATCATGTTGATTTCTTTGAAGAACACTGTGAAATTGTGAGTAAATCTAAAGGCAAAGTTGTTCTGAAAGGATACAGACGTGGTAACATTTATGAAGCTAAGCTTTCAATAAGTACTGATGGTTCTGCAATCTGTCTGTTAAGTAGAGCATCAATTGAAGAAAGCTGGAATTGGCATAAGAAACTCTCTCATTTAAATTTCAACAATATAAATGAACTGGTCAAGAAAGATCTTGTGAGAGGATTGCCAAACACAGTATTTGCTCCTGATGGTCTTTGTGATTCATGTCAGAAAGCCAAACAAAGAAAATCTTCATTCAAGAGCAAGACTGAATCATCAATTCTTGAGCCTTATCATCTTATACATGTTGATCTATTTGGTCCAGTAAATGTCATGTCTATTGCAAAGAAGAAGTATGCGTTGGTCATAGTGGATGAGTTCACCAGATACACATGGGTGTATTTCTTGCACACAAAAAGTGAAACTGCATCTATCTTGATTGATCATGTCAAACAGCTGGATAAAATGGTCAAAGATTCTGTGAAAATTTTAAGGAGTGATAATGGCACTGAGTTCAAGAATTTGATAATGGAAGAGTTCTGCAAAAGCCATGGAATAAAGCAGGAATTTTCTGCTCCTGGAAATCCACAGCAAAATGGAGTTGTTGAAAGGAAGAATAGAACTCTCATTGAAGCTGCACGTACAATGCTTGAAGAAGCAAAGCTTCCAACCTATTTCTGGGCTGAAGCTGTGCAGACTGCTTGTTTTACTCAAAATGCAACACTCATTAACAAGCATGGAAAAACACCATATGAGATGGTGAAGAAAAAGAAGCCAAATTTGAAATATTTTCATGTATTTGGATGCAAGTGTTTTGTTCTCAAGACTCATCCTGAACAGCTATCAAAGTTTGATCTAAAAGTTGATGAAGGAATCTTTGTTGGATATCCACTTTCCACAAAAGCCTTCAGAGTCTATAATTTAAGAACAAAAGTGGTCATGGAATCTATCAATGTCTCTTTTGATGATAAGAAGATCACTGGTCTTAAAGATTTCATTGACCATGATCAGCTGAGATTTGAAAATGAAGACTCATATTCTGATACTGAAAATCCTGACAGTCTAAGTCCTGATACTGCAAACTCTGATGGATTAAACTCTGATGTTATTGAAACTGTGGTGACTACGTTAAAGGAAGATGCACCTATGCAGGGGGAGCATACTCAAGATCCTACCACATCTCAAGAAACATCAGAACATGCATCTGGCTCTTCAAGTTCTGATTCGTCAAGTTCTGATAAGCCAAGTTCTGATAGTGCTGAAAATCTAAATACTGAAGAATCCAACTCAGAGAGCATAGTTTCAGGGGGAGCATCAGAAAATGAAAATGAAGATAGCATGGATCATGGGGGAGCATCCAGTTCTAGAGAAAACCTTCCATCTGCAAGGAAGTGGACAAAATCACATACACCTGATTTGATAATTGGAAATCCTGATGCAGGTGTCAGAACTAGAACAGGTACTTCAAATGAGTGTCTTTACAATTCTTTTCTCTCTCAGACTGAGCCAAAGAAAGTGGAAGAAGCTCTTCAAGATGCTGATTGGGTGCAAGCAATGCAGGAAGAGTTGAATGAATTTGAAAGAAACAAAGTCTGGACCCTAGTGCCAAGACCAAAGAATAGATCTGTTGTTGGTACAAAGTGGGTATTCAGAAACAAAACTGACAGTGATGGCATAATTACAAGGAATAAGGCAAGGCTGGTTGCAAAAGGATATTCTCAACAGGAGGGAATTGATTATGATGAAACATTTGCACCTGTTGTTAGGTTAGAAGCCATAAGGATATTTTTCGCTTATGTTGCTCACAAAAAGTTTACTTTCTTTCAAATGGATGTGAAAAGTGCTTTTCTCAATGGAGAATTGGAGGAAGAGGTATATGTTGAACAACCTCCAGGTTTTGTAGATACCAAACATCCAGATTATGTCTACAGGCTTGATAAAGCACTTTATGGACTTAAGCAAGCTCCTAGAGCATGGTATGAGACTTTAACTCAGTTTCTTCTGGAAAGTGGATTCAACAGAGGGACAATAGACAAAACACTGTTCTACCTCAACCATGGAACGGACTTACTTCTGGTCCAGATTTATGTTGATGATATCATTTTTGGATCTACAAATGACAAACTTTGCAAGAAGTTTGCCAAACTAATGCAGTCAAGATATCAGATGAGTATGATGGGGGAACTTAGCTATTTTCTGGGCCTTCAAGTCAAGTAGAATGAGGAAGGCACTTTTATTTGTCAAACCAAGTACACCAGAAACTTGCTAAAAAAATTTGGAATGCAAGATTGTTCAAGTGCATCCACTCCAATGGCCATTGCGACAAAACTGGATAAGGATACCGGTAAATCAGTAGATATTACTGACTACAGAGGTATGATTGGCTCTCTACTATATCTAACTGCTAGTAGACCTGATATCATGTATGCTACCTGTCTTTGTGCAAGATTTCAAGCAGATCCAAGAGAACCTCACTTAACAGCTGTAAAAAGAATCTTTAAGTATCTTAAAGGAACAGCTGCTCTGGGATTATGGTATCCTAGAGAATCAGATTTTAAACTAATAGGTTACTCAGATGCAGATTTTGCAGGTTGCAAAATTGACAGGAAAAGCACAAGTGGAAGCTGCCAATTTCTTGGAGGCAGATTGGTTTCTTGGTACAGCAAGAAACAAAAGTCAATTTCCACATCAACTGCAGAAGCAGAGTATATTGCTGCAGGAAGCTGTTGTGCACAGATTCTTTGGATGAAGAATCAGTTACTGGATTATGGGTTAACATATTTCAAAATCCCTATTTACTGTGATAATCAAAGTGTTATTGCTATGACAGGTAATCCAGTTCAACACTCAATGACAAAGCACATCAGCATCAGGTACCACTTCATCAGGGAACATGTGGATGAAGGTACAGTGGAATTGCATTTTGTTCCCACAGATCAACAATTGGCAGATATCTTCACAAAACCATTATGTGAAGCTACTTTTACAAGATTGGTAAATGAACTTGGAATGGTTTCAGGTTCTTTCTCTAAATCTGCTTAGACTTGTTCTATGTTATCAGACTTTATGCTCAGTATTTACAGAATTAATCTCATTTAATATTCTGTGCTTAATTGATAAATGTCTTTAAGTACTGACTGTTGTCTGATATATGTTTCTAAACTCTGATAAGTGATATGTTTGTTCTAGTACCTATTCAATCCTATGAGGATAACTGTGCTAGATAACTGACCTAATAGTCTTTAATAAACAAATGATTCCATGTAAGAAGTAATTATTTCAGTGGAAGTCTTATGACACTAGCAAATTCTGATAATTGAGCTTAGTTAAGTTTACTTTGTATATCTTATTACTAAGTCACAAATTAGAATAATGCTACTCATCTGTTAAGTTCTGATACTAGTAAAACTGCTGAATGTACTAAGTGCTGATAAACCTCACTTATCAAAAGAAAAAGCAAAAAGATCAAAGAATAAAATCAGGTACTCCTTTGAGATCTAGAGTAAAAATGTGGAAGGGACGACCCAAGTGCATTGCTGGTATTAAGTAAATATGCATTAGAAAAGCAAAATATTTTCTTGGTGACTTTTCACACTCTATGATTACTGGAGAAATACTCTGATAATAGCATAAATTCTGATAAACAGTCGTGACTCACTTACACTGAGAAGCCACTGTAAAATAGAATTGCAAAAGATGCATAAAATTAGCACAAAACAGTTGAGATGGACTCAAGCATGAACTCATTCATCAGTAGGTTTCAGGACAATGACAGATCTTTAGCAAAATTTTAGTTATGCCTTATTTCTAAGATGTACTGAAGTGAATCAGACTTTACTCTTTGTCTGTTTTTAGCTTAATGCACACACTAATCACTCCATCTGAATGATGAAAATTTTTGTGGTGGTCTATGTTATTTTAGATAAACAGTCATAGTGTCATTATTGCACAAATTCTGAGGACAAGTTCTAAGTTACACGTTCTGATGATTAAGTTCTGACATCCATAACTCAGAACTTGTATGAGTATTTACTAAGATGGGCATTCCTTTTTCGAGTTAAGAAATTATGTTCTGATGACTGTTAAGTTCTGGTATAGGTCTAAGTTCTGATTTCTCAGTCTAATCCTTTACTTGGCTTATCTGTGAATAGAATTTGATAATAGTCTCAGTTCGAACTAGAATATGTTGAAGTGGAAGATTAATAGTCACTATGATTAGGATTAATGGTATTCATACTTGAACAGTCCACTCTTTCTTGTGTCTTGTGCGGTCTAGACCATGATTCCTCTTTCCAATGACTGTTATTCTTTTTCAAAGTCTAGGGAGACGAGGTAGAATTAATTCTACCTGTCAGCATTAAATATCTTTGCGTCTCTTAGCATTCTCTTGCCTATATAAGCAACCACTTCACATCAGTCTTTCCATCACATTCTTCTCACACACTTATCCTCCTTTTTCTGTCAAAAATACAATGGTTCGATACAACATGTTTGAACTCCCAAACCTTCAATATGGAGCTAAGTTGTGCCGAGTGGCAGCAGGAGTGGCATGTAACAGCCATTCCTGAGGAGATCTGGGATTCTGTCCCACAGGAGGTGCTGACTCACCTTCTATTCTTCTATATGGATTACCATCGCCATCTGGAGCGATTGGAGGAGGAAAGGCGGGAAGCTATCCGTCAGCAAGAGCGAATCATACGACTCGCCATCTTGTTCGTCGAAGATAGGAAGATGAAGATGACTTAATCTTGTCTTCTTCCTGTTCTTCTTCATCCTCAGCTTTGTCAGGCTTCTTAGCTAGGACTAAAGCTGTTGATGTTAGGATTAGAAGCTTAGGGAAAATCTTGTATAAGTATTGATGTAATTTCCATTTCATAAATGTATTGTCTTGATATATTAATGAAAGTTGTTTTTACTTCAAGATTTTGTCTCTGAGTTATTTCATCTTGTGTTGATAAATCCTGATTGATGTTCTGATGACCATATATATATTTTTTATATTAAGTTCTGATTCATTTTCAGCACTTACTCATCTAAATTATCTTGGTCATTTTCATGTGATGTATTTTTAGAATATCAATGATGCAGTGAAAAATAATTCAATCAGTACTAATGGTTTAAATTTTGAATTAAAACTGTTTCTCTTGATTAATGGAACGGTTTTTCCTTGAAACTAGGCAACTGGGTAAGTAATGATTCCTGTTTTCTCGAGCCCAGTAACTGACCGTTATTACTGCATGTCTGACAGGTGTCCAACGGTAACATTTTTTGTTCAGAGTATAAGTACAACAGAGAGAAGATTTCTTTAATCTTTTATTTTCTTTATACTTTATCTCTCTCCTTACTTTTACTCTCCTTCTCTTCTTTCTCACGTTGGTTTTTCATACAGACATTATCTCAAACACCTAACAGGCATACTTGAATCTCAATATTTTTTCACATGGCACCAAAGGATTTAATCATTGATGGAGCTAAGTTTGTTCCCAACAACTATGCTGCAATTCTTGATCATGCTGAAGCTCCATCTGAATTGCATTTTGTGCAATATCTTCTTGCACACAGTGAGATTGGGTTCGCATTAACACAGCCTGAAGTCTTTTCGAGTCAACAAGTTCTGACGTTTTGGCGGACTGGGCACTTTGATGATGGTGGTAAACATGGCACTCCCAGTATTGTTTTTGAAGTGGGTGATTCATCTTATGTAGTCACTCCTGGTACAATACGCAAAGCTCTACATCTCCCAGAAAATTGTACTTTTTCAACTCCAGAGGAATCAGCACTTCAGGAGTTAATGGTTGATTTGGGATATGAAAAGAGTTTGGCAAAGCTTGGGCAGTTAAAAAGGGCTAATATCAGAAGAGAATGGGGTTTCTTCTTTGACTGCATCACCAAAGCTTTTGGGAACAAATGTTCGAATTTTGATGTTATCCCAATTCTGAGTCAGCACATAGGGTATGCTATTATTCATCAAACTCATTTTGATTTTGCAACTGGTATAATTGGTTTTATTGGGGATAGGATGACAGAGAATAGAAATATTGTCTATTTTGATAGATTCTGTCAACTTCTATATACTTTTTGTACTGATGAACCTCAATTAGTCAGTTCCTCAACCCCACCTTTTAGAGTTGCAAAATGATATTTTAATGATCTGGTAAATGCTGATACTAAAAAAAAAGTGGTTAGACCATTACAGATTCCTCAGTCTGTAAAACAGATCCTAGTAAATGCTGATCCTGATACTTATAGATCTGTTTACTTTGATGTCCAACCAACCACAAACACCCAAAAACCATCATCCACAGCACCTACCACTCATTCTACTCAACCTACCCTTAGGACTTATCTCAAATCCTATCTCTCCACTTCACAGACTGCTCAACCTTCTTCTTCAGCACCTACTGTGAAGCCTACATCCTCTAAGCCAAAGAGAACAAAGACTGTTCCTCAAACACCTCAAAAGAGGAGGAGAATTACTTTGAGAGATGAATCAGATTCTGAGGAACAGGTTCCTTCTTCAGAACCTATGGTAAATGAAGCTGAGAAAGCAACTTCTCAGAAGGATTCTGAAATTGGGGGTTCTAGGCTTCTCAAGAGGCTTAGACGAATGATAGTTCCTGAAACTCCCAAGGAATCTAAATCAACAAGGAAGTACAAGAAACAGAGGGCACAAAGGCCAGTTTCAGATGATGAGGAGGAAGCAGCTAAGGAAGGGGATCAGGAATCTCTGATCTCACAAGACAAGGAATTTGCTCCAGTCACTTCTTCTCCATCAACTCCATCTCAGGAAGCTGTATCTGACAAGGCTAACTCACCATCTGTGTCTCTTGTTGATCCAGGCACAAGTGCTGAAATTGATATTCAGAACTTGGTTGTGCCTGAAATACTTTTCTTAGAAGCTCCAACAGCAAATAATCCTTCCACAACACCTGTTACTGATGCTGTTCAAACTCCAGAGTTATCAACAACACCTTCTCTGCATCAAGATGCTGATGATCAGATTTTAGGTGAGCATCAGGATATGGCTGTTGATCAGAACTTAGCATCAGATCAGCAATTAGAGGATGCTGAAGCCTCAATTGCTACTCACACTGTTGTCTTATCAGAAGATACTGATTCTTTAAGTTCTGATGCTGCAAATGTTGGAGATACTGGTGAAGCTGCTCCAACTGTCGATGCTGATGAAGCAGGTCCTTCAGGACATACTCCACCACCGACTCTTCCTAAGTCTGAACTGGTAAAGGAGTTTGTTATCAGGGATGCACCAGTGCCTTGGAGTGAAACTCCTGCTGGCTAGGAGTGGACTAAGGAATGGAACTCAGTTTCATGTGTTCCAAATGCTTTACATCTTGCTGAGCACTTGACTAAAGCCGATGAAATGTTAAATTTTGATGATTTTAAAACCCAGCTTAGAGTCACTGCATTGAGTACTAAACATCTACAAGGTCTTCATTCAACTACTCATGCAGAGCTACACAAGATTCAGGAGAACTTTATCAAACAGGAACAAGTTTGGAAAATTGATAAGAAAAAGTTCTTTTAACCTACCATTGACAGGATTGCTTATATTGAGAAAACTCAAGAGAAACAACAAGCTCAGATTGATCAAATTCTGACAAATCAAGCTTCTCAGCAATCGCAACTTACTGAAATCCAGACCTCAGTGGAACTACTTATCTCTCTTTTACTACCTGCTGATGCCAAAAAGGGGGAGAAGGTAATTAAGTCCAAATGCAAACCCAACAAGACACTGCAAGGAAAGGATGATGGAAAAGATGACCAAGGAAACTCTGGAATGGGTAGCGGTCATAGTCAAGGTAGAAGGTTTACATCAAGACAAGCTAGTCACAGAATAAGTTCTGATACTGGGAAAAGAATAAGTTCTGCTGCTGGTAAAAGGATAAGTTCTGATGAACTTTTAGATCTTGATGAGGAAATGTCAAGACAGTTATTTCTTCAAGAAAATCCAGGAATGGACTTGGAAAGTTTAAAGGAAGAAGAAGCCAGACTTAAATCAGAGAAAGTCACATCTAAATCTGAAGCTTCTGGTAAAAAGTCACTTCCAAAACTTAAAGGCATTGTGATCAAAGAAAGGACACATACTAAAGCAACATTGGCTAGATCACAACCACAGATAGATCCAAGATCCAAGGGTAAAGAAAAGGTTGGTGAACCTATCAAGGGTTATGTACCTCCTGAGGAAGAAGAAATTGCTGATGAAAAAGATGATCTTGCTCTGACTTCAAGAAAAGTTCTTAAAACAACCTCTGACATGGCTCAAGTTGTTCAGAGTCAAGAAATTGTAAGTTCTGATATTCAGAAGGAGCAAGTAACCTCTGACAGAGCTCAAGTTAACTTGATATCAGAAAATAAATCAAAGACACTCCTACCAGGATTCACTAAAGCAAAACAGACTCAATCTTTGAAGACTACTGCAAGTGGTTTTGAAGCAAGAGTAGTTACTGGAAAGGAAGCTAGAGATAAAACTGGATTGGGAAGTGCTGATGAAAGAAGAGTACACAACACTACCAATGATCCAACTTCCTTGAGTGAACCAGGTATTGGAGCAACTCCTGAGAGATTGAATCAACTGGAATCTGTACAGATGGTTTACCATACCTACTTGAAAGAATACATCATGGTGTATTTCATGACAGATGGTAGGGTTTATCATATAAGACAAAATGCCATTCCTTTGAAGTATTTTGAAGAATTGGAGCATGTACTTTTCTTACTTCAAGTGGATGACAGAATAACAGAGACTGTTACAAACTACTTAAAAGAACAGATTCAGAGACAGAAAAGGCTTTATTCTGTTAAGTCTGACAGCATATATGTTCCAAAGTACAGAGATCACAATGGTGATATTGTTGATATGAAGCCTATACTGCACAGATCAGAATGTATCTTGGTATTAAGGGACTTGAATTCAATCTTGAGTCTGACAAAGCTTATGTCATAAGACTAGACCAGGAGTTGAGAAAAGCAAAGATTAATGATCTCAGAGCTGCAATCTTTCAAACTGATGAAGATACTGCAGAGCTTAAAGATGTTAAAAGGAGAATGATTGATGAACTAAGATATGCTGAGAAATGTTTGTTGAAGAACTATCTCAGAACAACTCCTGACATCAGAGAGATCAGAAAATGAAGAAGCCAAGTCAAAGATCTACAACTGCTTATATTCTGATATTTATACAGATTGAAGTTGTTATCAGAAGTTGAAATTGGTAAAAACTTTAAGGACTGTAAGTTGTAGTTATCTAGTCTATTTCTCATGCATTTGTACTTAATGTTTTTGACATCATCAAATATCTGTTAAACTTGTATATTTTGTTAATTTACAAGTTGGGGGAGATTGTTAGATATATTTGATAATGTCATGGCTAATATGTTTTATGTTTAGCTTTCAGAATCTTACGTGAACAGGATAAATCAGTACTTAACTGTTGATCAGTACTTATACTGGAAGTCAGGACTTAAGGATATCAGTACTTATATTATCAGGAGATAATCATCAGAAGATAGATATCAGAACTTAAGTGTTGAAGGACAATCAGATAAGGACAGTAGCTGATTAAAAGAAAGAAGATCGAGATAAACATAAGAAGAGATATGCATGAAGAAGGAATTCCGTGAAGAATGGAATACTTGGAAGAAAAGATATCTGACTGATATATTTTAGGAAGCAGAATTATATTCCATATCAATTAGCGATTATCTTGTAACTGTGTAGTATATAAACACAGACATAGGGTTTACACTATAAGTGTTATCATTATTAGAAAAGATTATTCATTGTAACCCTTGCAGCTCTCGTGATATTTGTTCATCACTGAGAGGTAACAGTTCCATACTGTAACAGAGTTTATTATTTCAATAAAGTTTGTTTTCTGTTAAGTTCTTAAAGTTCGATTTAAGTGTACTATACACTGTATTCACCCCCTCTATAGTGTGTGTGTGACCTAACAGTATCAATTACAGCTTTGTAATGTTGCTGAAATTGTCTTTCCTTTTCAGCATCATCCACAATCATTGACTCACTAGCAATGGCTGGATCCACCCTTATACCTCCTGTACCTGCTTTTCTCTCAATTTCTCTCTTTTCTTGCATCAGGGGCTCCCCCTGGCTCACACTCCTCACATCCTCACCTTCACCTTCTAAGGTGGTACTCCTCCCACTTTCTTTTGCCATACTGGAAGAAATAGCATGCATATTTAGACTCTCAAGCTCTCCTTTTTCCTGGGAGCAACCCAGCCTCTCACTCAAGTTTTCACTCCCTTCCCTCAATCCTAGAAGTGATTGTACAGTAACCATGTCTTCTACACTTGGAATTAATTCAGTTGTTTGTGTAGAGATCATCAACGGATAAGGAGTATCCGTTGAAGTTGAAACTTATGGTATCAATGGATAATTGTTGTTAAGCTTATCCGTTGAAGAACAACCACTTGTCAACAGATGAGGAATATCCGTTGAAGAAGGAAAAAGAAGTAGAAATTGAAAGTGACATAATTGTTGAATCTGTGTGGATTGATTTTAATTTAGGTGACACAGATTCTTCAACTAAGTCTGAAAGAATTGGCTGATGATCCAAAAAATCATCTAAAAGATGATGATCACCAGTATTTGAGTGAGGCTCCTCCCAGAGTTGTAAAGAGGGAGAATCAGGAATTGATGTGAATATCATGTCCACATCCAGAGATGGTGATGGAGAATTTGGTGATTGATGTGTGTCAATATTGAGAGAATGGGGCTGTGACTCCACATTTGTTGGAGTCACATCAAGCTGAATTTGAGAAGGCATAGATACAGGTGGTTGTATATGTGTAGTGTGTGCACCTTGTGTGGAAACTAGGGTTTTAACCTTCTTTCTTCTTGTGAAGGCTTTTACAGGTGAGTGTGTGGCTTCAGTGTCCCTCCCTCTTTTGTTCTGTGTCCCTGGTTGAGGACTATTTTCAATAGTTGCAACCTTTTGGGAGGATGCAACTAGGGATGAGTTTGAATCCTTTTCAACCACCACAGTCTTTTGAGAAACTATGGCTTGGCTAGCTTGGGTACCACTCACCTCGCCTCCCTTATTCTGGGGGTTTTCTTGATGTTCACCCCTCCCCTCACTACTAACACCCTGTACACTCCCCTCAAGGTTCATGGTAGGTGTTACAATTGCTGTCTTTTGAGAGACAACAGAGGTGGCTTTCTTTGATTTGGGTTTTGAAACTTTAGGTTTGGTGACCTTGGTAGGAATCTGTTGGGGCATTGACACAGATTCCAAGGCCACACTTGAAGGAAAAGAAGTGATGGGGTTGGAAGAAGTAGGAGTTGAAAAAGTATTTACCTCACTTACCTGAGGTGCATCCATGATTGGTAAGTATACCAATGGCACCTAACTGTTGAGATTAATTCTCAAAAGGCCTGCAAGGACCCTCTTCTCTTGTGCCCAGCATTTGAGTTTATTACTCTCATTAGTTATGACCAAACCTTCAGCAACATGGTTAGCCAATAACATAAAGAATCTAGCATAGTAGATGTTATGAGGTCTATTAGCCTTGTTACATAACCTAGTACCCAATTCTAGCATAACATAATTGCTAAAATTAAAGTACCTATCAGAAACCAACATATAGAGCATATTAACAAGAGATGAAGTTATTGCATCAAAATTACTAATTTTCCCAGAGAAAACCTTGATAAAGGCATCACTAAGAAAACTCCATTCTTTCCTAAGGCATTTTCTCCTAATATTGCCTAAACTAGTAGAATCAAAGGAATAGCCTATGGAATCTAACATGCTAGATATATCATTATCAGTGTGTGGTGTCATGGCATTATTTTCAGGTAATTTAAAATAGGACTGTATATCATCACAGTTAATACAGTAATCCTTACCTTTGAGAGAGAAAGAAATGGTCATATCATTGGGGTTGAACTCAGAAGTTGTCCACATTTCCTCAACTACCTCACAATAAATCATTGGGGCTTCCAGCATTGCATAGCTCAGTTTGCAGTTTTTGATGAAGTCCATCATCTTGTGTTAATCTGAGTGGGCTTCATTCTTTTCCACCAAAGCTACGAAATTGTTTTTCTCATAGACAAATCCAGATTGGGACATTATTTTTAACTACTGGTGTCATTGTTGTAGGTAGAAGTTGCAGAGAAAGATTGAGAGTTTTGGGAGAGAAAGAGAGTAAAAGCTTTTAAAAATTGCAAGAAAGCGTAAAATGAAAATAAGAATTCAAAGGGGCTTTTATACTTTCTCAAATTAAAACATAAAGAGAATGATTAAACAATATTCTTAAGTGAATTACAGCCGTTTGAGAATAAAAGAAAAACTGTATGTATTCTAAAAACTGCCTTTAATAAAAATACATACAACTGTGTATATATATATATGTATTAACGGTTAAGTAAATAGAATCAACGGCTGTGACTCACTCAAAACGACTGATGTGACACTTCAACGGATGAGGTAAACAGTTTTCCGTTGAAGGTTAACATAATTTATCCGTTGAAGGATAAAATTACCAGAAATGTATTTGTCTTTCAACGGATAATGGACATCCGTTGATAGAACAACTTTGGCTTTCAACGGATAGGAAATATCCATTGATAGAATAAACTTTACTTAAAACCAACTTTGTTCTTGCAACAAATTCATTTCAGGCTACAAGACAAATTGCAATTAGAACATGAATTTAGGAATAATTAAGCATACCTAGCTCACTTACTAATCTTGTGAATGTTGATTCATCAAGTGGCTTGGTAAATATGTCTGCAATTTGTTTTTCACTTGGAACAAAATGAAGTTCCACTGTACCATTCATCACATGTTCCCTTATGAAGTGGTACTTGATGTCATTGTGCTTGGTTCTTGAATGCTGCACTGGATTTTCAGTAATGGCAATGACACTTGTGTTATCACAGAATATTGGAATTTTGTCAACATTTAGCCCATAGTCAAATAGTTAATTCCTCATCCATAATATCTGTGCACAGCAACTACCAGCAGTAATGTACTCAGCCTCAGCTGTTGATGTAGAAACAAGATTTTTGCTTCTTACTGAACCATGACACAAGCTTATTCCCTAGAAATTGACAGGTGCCAGTTGTATTTTTCCTGTCTATTTTGCAACTTGCATAATCTGCATCTGAGTAGCCAATTAGATCAAAACTAGACTCTCTAGGGTACCAAATTCCTAGATTTTGAGTCCCTTTGAGATATCTGAAAATTCTTTTAATAGCAACTAAGTGAGATTCTCTAGGATCAACTTAAAATCTAGCACAAAGACATGTAGAAAACATTATATCAGGTCTACTAGCAGTTAAATATAGAAGTGAACCAACCATGCCTTTATAGCTTGTAATGTCCACAGACTTTTCATCCTAGTTTAATTCAAGCTTAGTGGCAGTGGCCATGGGAGTTTTTGCAGATGAACATTCCATTAAGTCAAACTTCTTTAAAAGATCATAAATGTATTTAGTTTGACTAATGAAAATTCCACCACTAACTTGTTTAACTTGTAAACCAAGAAAATAAGTTAGCTCTCCCATCATGCTCATTTCATATTTACTTTGTATTAACTTAGCAAACTTTTTACAAAGTTTATCATCTGTAGAGCCAAATATAATATCATCTACATAAATTTGAACAAGTATTGTAGAGCCATTAAAATTTCTAAAGAAAAGAGTTTTGTCAACAGTACCTCTTGTGAAGTAATTATCTAGGAGAAATTTTGACAAAGTCTCATACCAGGCTCTAGGTGCTTGCTTTAGTCCATAGAGTGCTTTCAACAGATAATACACATAGTCCGGAAAATTTGGATCTTCAAACCCTGGAGGTTGGCTCACATAAACTTCTTCCTCCAATTCTCCATTCAGAAATGCACTCTTGACATCCATTTGATAGACTTTGAAATTGGCATGGGCTGCATAGGCTAAAAAAATTCTGTTGGCTTCAAGTCTTGTAACAGGAGCAAATGTCTCATCAAAATCTATTCCCTCTTGTTGAGAGTAGCCCTTGGCAACTAATCTAGCTTTATTCCTTATGACAATGCCATTTTCATCCATCTTGTTTCTGAATACCCATTTTGTGTCAATAGAACTCTTGTTCTTTGGCTTGGGTACCAGCTTCCATACTTTGTTCCTCTCAAATTGGTTTAGCTCCTCTTGCATTGCTAAAATCCAATCTGGGTCCAATAGAGCTTCTTCCACTCTTTTAGGTTCCTCCTATGATAGAAAACTACTGTATAGACATTCATCTTGAGTAGCCCTTCTAGTTTGCATCTTAGATGTTGCATCACCAATGATTAGTTCAAAAGGATGATTCTTGGTCCATTTCCTTTGAGGTGGTAGATTAGCTCTAGATGAGGTTGCCTCAGTATTGTCATGATGTGAGATAGAGTGTTGATTGGTTGAAACTCCCCCTAAGTCATTGGTCCTTTGCAAGGAACTGGGAGTTCTATCAACTGATGATATAAATTGATTATTCGTTGATGAACTATGATCAACGGATGCTCCATTATGTACTTCAACGGATGATGTACTTTGTCTATCAACGGATGCTGCATTACTTCTGTCAACGGATGCTGAATTATGACTTTCAACTGATGCAGCATTTTGTGCGTTATCCAAATGCAGATTTTGAATCCTTTTTAAGTGTCTTCTTCATCATTCTCATCTTCACTATCATTACAATATATCTCAATATTGTCAAATTTGAGTCCTTCATGATGTCCCTCATCTGTTAGTCCATCAATCTTTTTATCATCAAACCCAACATGCACAGATTCCGTAACAATGTTGGTTCTTAGATTGTAGACCCTATATGATTTTCCAGCAGAATAACCAACAAATATCCCTTCATCAGCCTTTGCATCAAACATGCCTTTGTGGTCAGGTTGGTTCCTTAGAATGTAGCATTTACAACCAAAGACATGAAGGAAATTTAAGGTTGTTTTTCTTCTCTTAAACAATTGATAGGGAGTCATGCCTTTTGCCTGATTGATTAGAGAAATATTCTGAGTGTAGCATGCATAGTTAACAGCCTCAGCCCAAAAATATGTTGGGAGTTTTGACTCTTCAAGCATTGTTCTTGCAGCTTCAATTAGTGATATGTTCTTCCTTTCCACCACACCATTCTGTTGTGGAGTCCTTGGAGCTGAGAACTCATGCATGATCCCATTTTCTTCACAGAACAACCTCATGGTAGAGTTCCTGAACTTAGTTCCATTGTCACTCCTGATATTCCTTACATTGAAATCTGGATGGTTGTTGACTTGCTTGATATGATTGATAATGATTTTATAGCTTCATCCTTTGATCCAAGAAAATAGGTCCATAAAAACTTTGAGAAATCATCTACAATCACTAGGCAATATCTTTTTCTTGATACTGACAATACATTGACTGGTCCAATTAAGCTTCTGACTGAATGATGCTCTCTTTTGCTTTCCTTTCTAACAAGCATCACACAGTCCATCCCTTGAGAATTCCACTAGAGGCATTCCTCTAACTAAGTCCTTTTTGACTAGATCATTCATTGTCTTGAAATTCAAATGGGACAGCTTCTTGTGCCATAGCCAACTTTCATCTTGACTTGCTTTGCTGAAAAGACAAGTGATTGATTCTGCATCTGTAGAGTTGAAGTCAGCCAAGTACACATTCCCTTTTCTAACTCCAGTTAGAACCACTTTGTTGTCCATCTTACTGGTGACAACACAGGCTTCAGAATTGAAGGAAACAGTATTCCCTCTGTCACATAGTTGACTGATGCTCAATACATTGTGTTTGAGACCATCAACTAATGCAACTTCATCAATGATGACATTTTCCTTTGAAATCAAGCCATATCCCATAGTGAACCCTTTGTTGTCATCTCCAAAGGTTATGCTAGGGCCAGCTCTCTCCTTGAACTCTGTGAGCAGGGTGAAATCTCCTGTCATGTGCCTTGAACAACCACTGTCCAAGTACCATAGATTCCTTCTTTTTCCCTGCACACAACGAAATCAAATCAAGTTGATTTTGGTACCCAAGGTTCCTTGGGTCCAGCCTTGTTAGTCTTTTTCCTAGACTTCACAGTTCCTGCACCTCTTGACTTAGGTAACTTTGAGTCGACCTTGATCTCAGATGTAGTTGGTTGAAGTGTAGGGTTAGTCACAGAATCATTTAGCACAATTGATTGAATTTGATAAGGCGTAGATTGTGCAAACATATTATTCCACATAGGCATGTTGTATGGCATTTGAGGCATACTAAATGCAGCAAAATAAGGATTATTAACATATGGCATGTTTGCAAAATATGAATGTGCATTCTGTTGAGCCATAACAGGCATAGCATGCAGTGGTGACATAGACACGTTAGGCATGGAAGGAGTTAACAGTCCATCAATTAATTTTATTTCCTTTATGTCATCCGTTGATTAACACTACTACAATGCACACAACTTTTTCTAGGAGCATACTTATCAGGTGTGTAATTTTTATGTTTGTTAATCCCTACCTTCCCATTTCTATTAGATTTTCTTTTAGTTTCCTTTTTATCCTCAACCAACTTAAGCCTATTTTTCAACTGATCTAAAGTCATGTGTCCTATATTCACCTTACTGGAATCTTTGGATGTGCTAGCTTCTTCTTTGACAAAGTTCTTGGAAGTTTAACCAAACTTCTTACTAAGATTTTTCAAATTATTCCTTTTAGAATCATTTGCCTGTTTCAATTGATGAGCCTTCAACGGATGCTCATTTTCTTCCTTCAACGGATGACTTTCATCATCCGTTGATTCCACATCCGTTGACAGTCCATCAATTAATTCTATTTCCTTTTTGTCTTTCTTCCAGGCATTCTCACAGAGTGATTCAATTCCTTGAACCTTGACAATTTGAGCACTAACATCCCTAGATGTTTTCCAGGCCTTGATTACCTCTTGCTCACGTCCTAGTTGTCTAGAAAGAACTTCTACTTTCTTAACATACTCTTCTAGTTCACTCTCAACAGATAAGCATTTGATTTTAATCTTTTCAAGCTTAATTACCTTACCCTCTAACACAACATTCCTATCACTTAAAAACAAATTATTCTCTTTAATTCTTGTGTTCTCTTTAGCCAGTGATTTAAGGGAAACACGTAAATGATATAATTCATTGGACATATCATTTATAGCTTCATTGCATTTATTTTTAGAAAGCTGAGAGAGGTCAGTAGTGATTACCTGGTTGCTTGATGAACTAGTTTCATTTTCATAAGAATTAGCCATAAGGGCTAAGTTGACATACTCCATATCATCATCTTTATTTTCTCTATCAGCTGCCCAGTCATTTTCTTGAGTTAGAAAAACCCTTTCCTTTTGTTTGAGCAATTCAAAATATTTCTTTTTGTAATCCACTTGCTCAAATTTCTTCTTTTCAGAAGTTGGCTTTCCGCACTCACTTGCAAAGTGTCCACTTCTGCCACAGTTATAACACTTGAACTTAGATTTGTCCACCATGTTCTTATTTGGCTTAGTGGCTCTAGTGTTTTTCTTGAATTTCATCATTGCAAACCTTCTGGACAGAAAAGCCAGATGTTCATCAACATCATCAGAGTCATCTTGACTGGAATTATCTTCAACCTCAGCTGCTTTCTCCTTTCCCTTGCTTGATTCTGATTTGCTTGTGCCAATTTTGAGACTTAGCATTGTCTTTTCTTCATTCCTGGCTTCAGTTCCCTCATTTTCAGCTACAAGTGCAACTGATCCACCTTTTCTCTTTCCCTTCTCCAACAGCTCATCTTGCTCCATCTCAAGTTCATAGGTCTTCAAAATTCCATATAATCTTTCAAGTGTGAATTCCTTATAATCTTGAGAATTCCTTAGTAAAGCAGTCATAGGCTTCCATTCCTTTGATAGAGACCTCAGAAATTTTAAGTTGGAATCCTTGACTTGGTACACTCTGCCATACAGCTTCAATCCATTCAACAGTTTCTGAAATCTATTGAAGGTATCATTCAATGATTCTCCTTCTTCAGAATGAAAATATTCATATTATTGAATGAGAAGCTGCATTTTGTTTTCTCTAACTTGTTCAGTACCTTCACAGATAAGTTGCACAGTATCCCAAATTTCCTTAGCAGTTTGGCTGTTAATGACATTATCAAACATATCTTTGTCTAGGCTATTAAACAGAATGTTCATGGCCTTCTTGTCCTTGTGAACCTCTTCAATATCTTCATCAGTCAATTCTGCTTTTGGCTTGGGAATTAACTGTCCAACAGCAACTGTGGCAGTGGCAGTTGTGGCCACCTTGTGAGGGATGTGAGGACCATTCTCAATGCAGTTGATGTAGCTTTCATCTTGAGAGAGAAGATGTAGATGCATCTTCACTTTCCAGTGATGATAATTATCTCTTTCCAAGATTGGAATCTTCACTCCAATATCCTTCTTACTCATGATGTTAGTAGAATAGATCTTTAAACTCTTTGTATGTCAAGAGCTTGCTCTGATACCAATTGTTATTCTCAAGGAACTAACAATGAGATTTACAGAAGGGGGGTTGAATGTAAATCTCAAAACTTTTTCAAGTTTTGAGCAATTTCAAAAGCTAAGTGTTATGATGAACAGATGTGTGTGAATTGTTTTGAGCAGATGCAGACAGATGTATATTCAAGCCACAAATGTAAAGAACACAAAGGCTTTAAAAACTTTTTTTCTGGTGGATTTGTTGTTCCACCAGAGATGTGTATTTCATAAAATCTGTGATACAAAGAATTGATCACAGCTGCTTTCTAGTACAAACTAGATGATTTTCTCTCTATGTTTTTCTAAACAGCTCTGGAAAATTCACATCTAATTACTAGCTGCAACTTGGTTTATATATATCATCAAGTTTACAAGTGAAGACAAAGATAAAATACAATTAAAATAGTTCTTCACATGTTTATTCTTAATTTCTCTATCCAATGCAATCTAAGATAATCTGTGAATCTTTGAATACTTCCTTGTTTGCACCAGAATGGAAATGCTGCTTTTTCTTGATTCTTCCAAGAGGCTACCACATTCCAATTGTCGCTGTCAACCCATGTGCCTCTGTCAGCTTATGAATTGTCACTATCAACTGCTATGGAACTAAGCATCCGTTGAAGCTTTCATCCGTTGATGGCTTTACCCGTTGATGCTTTAGCAGTTGAAGCTTTATCCGTTGATGCACTCATCGGTTGATGGATATTATCCGTTGAAGCTTTAGAGACATCCGTTGAAGCTTTGTTTCTCATCCGTTGAAGGCCTTCAATCTATCAGTTGATACTACTTCATTTTCACAAAATTACAAGGCATGAAATATTTACAATTAGCCCTCATATTTGCATATCCACTAGTAGTCAACATGACTTATAATTTCCCACAACTTCTAAGAATTATAACTTAAATGCAGAGACTGAAGTGTGCTACAATACTAAACTTATTTCTAAGTAAAGCTACTCCATCAACGGATAGCCAAGATGGTCTTATCCGTTGAGGCTACAAACACTAGATTTCTACTTAAGTGTTTTGTTTAACTTATCATCAAACTAATACACATATTCCTAACATGTGGCTCAGGTTCAAGGCTGAAGGATTTAAAGTACTTTCAATATAAAACAAAGCTATTTGAATACTTAACAATATGTCACGAGAGAATTTAGAAATATTTACATTATATCTCAAAAAAAGTTTAGAAGTGCTTGCCTTGCAGGGCTTTACAACTATTCCTGATCGACTCTGAGCTGATTCTGACGCTCAGGCTTTAACGTCCAACCACTAGATCACATTGGATTTGACTTCGACACTCAGGTTTTTCTGTTGAAACTCTACTGAGCTCGTAGACTGACTACTAGGTCATCTTTAGTCCAACGTCCACTTTCGATTTCCCGACTAGAACCTACAGGGTCAAATACCCTATATTAGACATCCAGGTATGCTTGACATATCCTCAATCCCAACCCTACCCAAACGACAACAATCCCGACTCGTACTCAGGTATATTACTATAGTTTACGCAACATACAGGATTCACATACTCAAATCTCGATTCAATATTCGTTTTCGAAAAACACATATACTCATCATTTTAGGAAACAATTTGTCCATTATATTTTACGGAATATTTATTTAGAACTATATAACTATTTACATTCGACTGGTAGTTCCGATATGTTACAGGGTACGTTCCCGAAAATCGGGCAGCGCTTCCTTTGCTTATCGGACTAACCGTCGAATACAATCGACGTCAAACCAATCACCACAATCGCAACAACCATCCGAATACAACCCCCAACCACTGCTTCAAACCAACAATATCAATCAAAATCCATACATTTTTAAATTCCAACCCAATTATAATTATTAATTATTACTCGTATTTTATTCTCATTTATTTATTTTCAAAATATTAGGACTCAGAATTAATCATCACAGTCCACCGTCGGCTCGCCGAGACTCATCGCCGACAGCGGTAAAATTCGCGGGTACCCGATTAGTTTCGGGTTTCCAACGCGTATTTCACCGGGATGGAAACGCAGAGAAAAGAAAAGAATGAGATGGGAGAGAGATTTCGAGGAGAGAAAGGAGAGATTCCAAGGAGATACGAACGAGAGAGAGACAAAGAGCTGGGATGTTTATCCCCAAAACAAATAAACTGACTCAGCCTCCTATTAACCAAAACAAAACACGTGTCCTTGTATCGCATTATATAATTATTAATTCATTTCTCGGATAATTTAACAAATCAACGGTACTTTTAAAATTTATCAAAAAAATTGAAATTTTAATACTAAAAATCTCTAAATATTCAAAAGTTATTACATTAAAATTTTCATAATTTTTAAACCATTTTTGAATCACACTTTATACCCACATTTCACAATTAACGAACCGAGCTGCACTTAAAACAGATTCAGATAATCATGAAAATAGTCTTAAAATTTTACAAATATCCTGAAGTTTATAAAAACATAAATTTCTTAATTTTAAAATAATTCCTGAAACACAATTTATACCCGCTTTTAACAATTAAACGAATCAACGCGCGGGTGAAATTAATCCCAAAAATTTCCAAAATAATTTTAAAATTCTCGGAATATTCCAAACTTAAATAAATATGAGTTTCATAATTTTTGAAGAATTTTAGAATTAAATATGGATTTTATAAATAAAAGTAATCAGAAAATTATTTAAAGATAAATAATTAATAAAATATTGATTTCTCAATTTTATAAATTTCTAAAAATAATTATTGTAATTATAAAACCATAAAAACAATTTTTAGAGACATTCCAAGTATTTATGCGAATAAATTTGCATTAAATCCACTTTTTAAAAGTGAAACAATTCAATACCACTCCATAATTAACTACGCGAACAACGCGGTACACAATAAATCACACATAGATAATAATCAAACAACACATAGCGATCAAAACTAATACACATATTTTATTTATTTAATACTTCCAGAATTACATATTTAAATAATTCAAAAATACACGAGTCATTATAATGAATATGCAACTACAAGACACACACACAAATATGCTCCTTAACTACAACCCCCAAACTTAAAATCTTCACTGTCCCCAGTGAAGGTAGTAGAAAGGAACACAGGGTATACCTACTCGTAGAAATCATCATCATCACCCTCAGAGGGTGGAGTATCAGGAGGCGGATAAGCAGAGTCCTCTCTAAAAAGGAGCCACTAGATGTCAGCTCCAAGGCCTCTGAAAGCAGTCCCAAGTGCGAGGGTGAGCTCCTGAGCAAACCTACTCTGCGACTCATACATCGCATCCATCCTCCTGGATAGCCTCCTATACTGGGCATCGGCCATCCTTGAACCAGCACCTTCCTGGGCTCTAGAAGAGCTTGCCTCATCACGAGCCTGACTAGGACTAGTCATAGTAGCATCAGCTGCTGGACGTCCCCCTGGAAGACGATATCCCAAACCATGCTCTTTGGGCTCTCCACCCGTCCACTCCTGCATCGCATTCAGAGTCGATGAGTCAATAGGAGCGGCCGGCATCTGCAGCTGCTCATAAGAAGACCAGTGAACTCCAACTGCTCTGCACAGCCTCGTGACAATAGATGTATAAGGGATGTTGCTTTGTGTCCTCCCCCTCAAAAACTTCAAAATCCCTTGGTAGATGAACTCACCAAGGTCCACATAATACTCCTCATTCAAAATCCCCCATAACAACCTGGCTCTCTCAACTATAACCTCATGTGAATGCGAAGAAGGCAAAATATTAGCACAAATACAGGCATTCCATGCACGGGCATACCTGTTCATCGCAACAGCTGGAAAAAAATGATACTCGCTAGATCCCGTCTTAAACTTCCACACCGTGCCTGGCTGACAGAGAGTAGCAACAATCAAATCCAAATCAAAATCCTCGGGAGTCTTCTCATTCAAATTCTCCCCCTCGGGCTTCCGTTATCGCTGTCCAATCACACGATGAATCTCCGCGGGCTGATAATCAACAGTAAGCCCACGAACAACAGTAAACCCATTCTTGTCCGCCTTTGCGTTCACATAAAACTCGCGAACCACGCTCATTGGAACCGCCTCCAGCGACTCACAAAAAGAAATCCATCCTTTCTCAGCAATCATTGATAATAACTCACCATCCCTTCCCGATGGTAAAAATCCCCTCTCCTTCAGAATCGGCTTAGTCAGAAGCCTAGTATACTCCTCCTCAGCAGCCCTATCCACCAAACAGGGTCTCGTAGCAGTTCTCTTCAAAGAATCAGCAGTAGGAACGGTGATGCTGCTATCAATAGTTCGAGATCTCTTAGGTGTCATTGAAACTGAGAAAAATGTTTGAGAGTTGTGCTTTGAGTGTAGGAGAGAGTTTTGGAGTTGAAAGTATATGGGAGTGTATATGGAGGTGTTGTGTGTATATATAGGGTAGAATTTAGGTTTAGAATTAGAATAGGAGTGGGGTTTGTGGGCAAGAAATCGTGGGTTGTGGGTTGTTTGCTGTGGGTTTTTATTTTATTTTCGGTTTTCTGATTTTTTTGGTTTTTTATAAGGCCGAAAAAAATTCAGACAGAAGGGTTCCAGGCGGCCGCCCGGGCTTTCCAGGCGGTCGCCCGGGATTTCCAGGCGGGCACCCCAGGGGTTTCTGGAAAAAAATTTTTGCCCAAATTTTCTGATTTTTTTTTGCGTTTTGGATATGGTACCAACTCCTAAGGTTTCCTAAAGTCTCAAGTCTTGGGTTGCCTCCCAAGAAGCGCTTCTTTTACGTCATTAGCTTGACATAGAGGAGTTCGATCAAGTTGACAATAAAACGGCGCTAACCACTTCCCGGTTTGTCGTGTCCCCATAATAATGCGTCAATCTTTGACCATTAACTTTGAATGCTTGGCCCGGATCGTTCTCAAAAATCTCCATCGCTCCATGTGGAAACGTAGTTTTGACGATAAAAGGTCCAGACCACCTTCATTTCAACTTTCCAGGAAAAAGTCGGAGACGAGAGTTGAATAAAAGAACTTGTTGCCCCGGCACAAATGACTTAGGAGATAGTATTTTATGTATTTGATACGTTTTTTCTAGTGTTTTGCATTTCAGGGTATAACTTGTGCATTTACGAAGATTTCATCAAAAATAAGCCTAGGAAGCTTGGCATTGGTTGTGGGAAGTTAGGAGCAGAATACAGTAGAAATCAGGAGCAGATTGTGATATTTTCCAGTAGCCTGATGGGCGCTCGCTCAGGATCTGAGGCGGCCGCCTGGGAGCTGGGGCGCCCGCCTGGGAAGCTGGGGCGGCCGCCCGGAGACGGGAAATTAGAATCTAATTTTTACACTTCTTATTTTGATGGACTTCTGAGACGGCTGACTTTTGTGGGCTTCTATATAAGTAATCTTCAGAGACGTTTCTGAAAGAGATGTGTCCTAAGTCCAATCATGTATGATGATTTAGGAATAACTTTTATGTAATCTGTTTTGATTTCATTGATATTAATAGAAGACTTGTTTTGGTTTTATTGTGGGCTTTATCTATTAAAGTGTTTAAATAAGATATATCATAGTTTAGAGTAAAGCTTTTTATGGATTATGATGAGATCATAATAATGAGACATAAAAGATGACAACTCTAAACTTAAATATTTCATGGTCGTAGGATTACTAACTGGTAATTAGTAATCCGCAAAGATCGGTACATACTATGTTTGCTTCATTATGAAGGATGTCTGTTCTCATAGACATTTGTGTGGTGACAATATAGCTAGTATGTAGGTGCTTATTATAGAATAAGTTCACTAAACATGACTCACATAGCTGAACAACTGATGGAGTTCACTCACGTATCAGCAGTTGTTCACATAGTGATAGTTGTACAAGTATCCTTAGACTTGAGGTCATCATAGTCATCTTGTGTACACTGAACTATGCTTTGGTTTAGTTCTTAGTCTCCAGGGATAATTATAAGGGCTCTACTGGGTATAGAAATTTGTACACGAAGATAGTGTATGATCAATAAAGGATCTACCCCTTCCAGTGAAGGAAGAGAATGTTTAATGCTGATCCACTTATGCTAGTTCAGGAATCTCTGGCCAGAGTGAATGAAATTAGAAAGAAGTTTCTAATTTATATTAAATAGAACTAAGCATAGTGAATGGGAAAGAAAATGATTAAATAAGCTAGGCTTGACACCAGTTCCATGCCTTGTATTTAATCGTGACATTGCAGGGTAGAAGGAATTGATTGTACGGTAACTACTCACTGAATAGGTTCTTGGTATTCTAAGCAGTGAATTCGTATTATCCGGATAGTCGCGATATGCTGAGAAGTATCCCTCACGATGTAGAATAAATATGATTACTTTATTAATTAATCATATTTAATGAATTAGAGAATTTATATAAATAATGATAAAATAGTTTTATTATTATTTATTTCTACTACCGGCTTAATATTGAACCTACAGGGTCACACCATAAAAGAGAATGATTTAATGGTGGAGGAATTAATTAATAATGGCTGGTAATTATTTATTTGTGAAATAAATAATTAATTAGCAGATTTAATAATTGATTAAATGAGATTTAAGTAATTCTTAATATTATTAATTAAGAATTTAATTTTGGAAATTAAATCAAGTGAGAGAATTATTTTTCTAAAGTGTTTAGAAAAGGGATTAATGATTAAAAGGTGTTTTAATTATTAGTTAATTGGTTAATAAGAATAATCAATTAAAGGGTTAATAATAATAATATTTTATGGAAAATTTTCAGCTGAAAATTTTGCCTATAAATATACTATTATAAACTCTATTTGCCTCAACCCAAATAATTAACCCTAATTCTAAAGTAGAACAAGAGGGAGGCAACTAATTCTCTCAACCTCTTCTTCCTCCATCACATTGTACTCTTGGTGGATACCAGTGGAGTGCTTCACACTTGAGGAGCAGCTGCTAGGGATTTTCGTTCATCGTTCTTGGATCACTATTAAAGACCTCCATCTTTCCATTAACGTAAAGCTTCTTAAGGTAAACATACTGAACTACGAATTAAATATTATTTTTCGCATGGATCCTACGGAGGGTTTCGTTTTTTCTCAGATTTAAATTTACGTTTTCGTTGCGTTATGTGCTAAAAACCCTTTAATGGCATCAGAGCTACTTGCGAAAAGTTTTTAATTCGTTTATGTGTTTAATTGTTTTCGATATGTGAGCATGTACGTGATTCGCCATGATTTAATGTTGATATAATATGCTTATATATGTATGGTTTTGAATATATGATATTCATATGAGTTGTATAATCATATGATGATTATGTAATCTGTATATATACATGATTTATATTTGTTCTAATTATGAGAATCATATTAGATACGGATTCTGAATTGGCTGCTGCAGATTTGCTGAAATCTGGGTCTGGTATTCGATTTAAGCTATCAACGACTAATCTGTAAGGCGTTTGACGTCGTTTACTGCCCATAAACAGTGATTCTTGTTTTTCTGATTTGATTCTGATTATTCTGATTTCTGACATTTTTTTTATGATTAGATCATGGATAATATGATATGTTAAGATCAGATTATGTGTTTTAATATGCTTTTATGTGTTGTATGAGCATGGTGGATGGTTATGGCCTTTCGACCTTAGTGTAATGGTTTTGGTTTTGGTTTTAAATACGACTTGCATGTCGTCAATCTTTGTAATCATAAATCTCGAATGTAACTCGAGTTATTCTTGTAAGTTCATTAGATTAGTTTTACTTTCAATCATGTAATGTAATTGAAGACTCAAGAAGGCTATCCAATGGAGGTGATACAAAGAAGAAGACGAGGCATACAAGAAGTCTAAACAAAGAAGAAGACTTATGTAATAAGTAGTTGTATTTATTTCCATCACCATATTAGATTGACCTTGATCTTTATCATGAGCTTGATAAAGATCACATAGGATGGGGTCATAACCAAACAAATTTACTTTATTGCACTTTGCATTTACTTGTTTATTTAATTTTATATATGAGATATATGCCTATGTTTACCATGTGATGATAGATTTAGGTGAACTTAAATCAATATAAGGCGTGCTCTAGAAAATCTAGAATAGGAATCATTTCTTGCCTTAACAATAATATTATGAATACAATCATGAGATTCTTGTGTTTATGAAACACGTAATTAAATATGAATTTTCAATATTGAGAGAAAGGATGATTCTGTCAAAAGCAGATTTCTATCTGTAAGAAAGGGGTATTAAGTGACGCCTCTTGACAATGCTCCCCCCGATCTGGGAATCATCTGATTATCGATTATTGATTTGAAATATTTAATTTAAAAGGAAGAATCTCTTTATAATATGATTATGATTGTAACATAATATAATCCCTCTAAAATTAAATAATATCAAGTAGTAATTGGCCAATGACACAACGGGCTTGTATCGGTCATAGCCTTCCAACATGGTAGAAAGTGGTTCTTATTTTTAAATCATTATCGTTTCGTGCTACAGCCGAGGGCTTTGATTTCGAAATAAGAAATACTTGTCTATTACATAGACATGTGTACATTGAATTAGAATCTAAAGGTCGTTACGTGCTACAGCCGTGGGCCGTTTGAGACTAATTCAATTGTACAAAATGTTGGGTTAGACTTGACTTAGAATATTGAGTTTGTCGTGCTACAGCCGTGACTCAATTATTCAAGAGGCTAAAGTTTTATTAGGGAATAACATAAGATGTAATTGACAAGAGTTATCTGCCTATTGAACATCACATGATGTTTCGTGCTATAGCCAAGGTTGTGTGATGGAATGTAGGATCCCTATTCCCACTAGCATTATGAATGCTTAATTTTCACTTAGGGGTTGTATAAATTAGATAAACTAGTGGAAACCACTTATGAATAAAGACCCGATTCATATAGTGTCTTGAAATGAAATTGAATATTTGCTAAGTGTTGTTATGTGTTCATCATTTACAGATTTACTATATTCGTTATGTCTGCTACATTATCACTCCGGAGTATACTAGATGCTCACAAGTTGACTAGTCCTAATTTTGCTGACTGGCTTCGAAACTTGAGAATTGTTCTCAGGGTTGAGAAGCTGGAATATGTGCTTGACTCACCTAAGCCTACTGAACCTACTAGCGATGCACATAATGATGAACATGTTGTGTATCATAAGTGGATAGATGATGCAAATATTGCTCAATGCATCATGCTAGCTTCCATGAACATTGAGCTACAAAAGCAACATGAGCATATGGATGCTCACACTATCCTTATGCATCTACAAGAGTTGTATGATGTGGCAGGGAGGACAGATCGATATGAGATATCGAATGAGTTGTTCGGTTGTAGGATGTCTGAGGGATCATCTGTGAATGACCATGTACTTCAGATGATCAATTTGATTGAACGTCTTGGACAACTTGGTTTTGCCATGGATGTAGAGCTGAGCCAAGACTTGGTCTTGCAATCACTTCCGAGTTCATTCTCGCAGTTTGTTGTAAACTTTCACATGAATAAGCTGGATGTCAGCCTGCCTGAACTCCACAATATGTTGAAGACTACAGAATCGAATTTTCCCCCTAAGAAGAGTTTTGTTCTTCTAATTGGTGAAGGTTCCAATCCTAAGAAAAGGAAGAAGAACCCTTCCAAGAAGAAGAAAGTAGGTGAGAAAAAGCCGGTTCCACCAAAAGCTGAAGACCCCAAGAGCAAAGCTGTTTGCTTTCACTGTAACAAGGTGGGGCACTAGAAGAGGAACTACAAGGTTTACCTTGCAGAATTGAAGAAGAAGAAGGGTAGTGAGACTACCGCTTCTGATTCAGGTATGTTCATGATCGAAGTTAATATGTCACTAAGTCAAATTTCTACTTGGGTATTAGATACCACCTGTGGTTGTCATATTTACAATTCGTTGCAGGGACTAAGGAGAAGTAGGACTCTTGAAGAAGAGGAGGTGATTCTACGGATGGGAAATGGAGCAAGAGTTGTTGCTGAAGCTGTAGGATCATTTCATTTACATATGCCTACGGGCAAGACTATTGTTCTAAATAATTGTTATTTTGTTCCCTCGATTGTGAGGAATATTATTTCTATTCCATGTTAGACTTGGCTGGATTTTCGTTTGTTATTCAGAATAATAAATGTTCAATTCTTAGAGATAAAATTCTTTATGGAAGTGGTATTTTAAACAATGGTCTGTATATGTGACGTAGAGCATAATTTACTACAAATTGAACATACTAATAAAAGAAAAAGGGATGATGAAAATCTCACTTTCTTGTGGCACTGCGGACTTGGTCATATTAGTGAAAATAGACTGCGAACATTGCATAAGGAAGGGTTACTTGACCCCTTTGATTTTGAATCATATCCTACATGCGAGTCTTGTCTATTGGGTAAAATGACCAAATCTCCATTTAGTGGACATGGAGAGAGGGTTGCAGATTTGCTAGGATTGGTACACACAGATGTATGTGGACCAATGTCTACGCAAGCCATGGGTAGATTTTCATACTTCATTGTTTTCATAGATGATCGATCTAAATTCAGATATGTGTATTTGATGAAACACAAGTCTGAAGCCTTTGAAAAGTTCAAAGAATATAAGTATGAAGTGGAGAAACAAACCAAACATAGTAATATAACTCTTCGATCAGATTAAGGTGGTGAATACTTGAATAGAGAGTTTCTAGCTTATCTCAAAGAAAATGGTATAGTCTCCCAGTGGACTCCTCCATATACTCCACAGTTGAATGGGGTATCTGAAAGGAGAAATCGAACTTTGTTAGACATGGTTCAGTCCATGATGAGCCATGCGAATCTTCCAGTATTCCTTTGGGGTTATGCATTGGAAACCTCAGCATATTTACTGAATAAGGTGCCTTCCAAATCTGTTCCTCAAACTCCATATGAGATATGGAAAGAAAGGAAACCGAGTCTTAAACACGTTAAGATTTGGGGATGTCCAGCTTATGTCAAGAAAGTTGACCCAGATAAGCTGGAATCTCGATGTGTAAAATGTAATTTTGTGGGATATCCTAAAGAGACTTTAGGGTATTACTTTTACACCGATCATCGGGTGTTTGTCTTCAGACATTCTACCTTCTTGGAAAAGCAGTTTATCCTTGAAGGAAATAATGGGAGAAAAATTGAACTTGATGAAGTTCAAGAAGCATAAACTACTATAGATCAAGTGGAAACACCTGTTCAGAATTAACAACCTTCGGTGGAATAGCCCATTCGTAGGTCAGGGAGAGTGTCTCGCCAATCGGAGAGGTATTATGGCCTTGTCATTGAGAATGACAATGAGTTTTCAATCATTGATGATGACGACCCTGTGACCTATAATGAGGCTATGAGTAGTGTTGACTCAGAGAAATGGCATAGTGCCATGAAATCCGAAATGGAATCTATGTATACCAACCAAGTATGGACTCTGGTTGAGGCGCCTGAAGGTGTTAAGCCTATTGGATGCAAGTGGGTATACAAAAGAAAGATTGGAGCAGATGGGCAGGTGGAGACCTATAAGGCCAGGCTCGTGGCAAAAGGATTCAGACAAAGGCAAGGGATTGACTTTGATGAAACTTTTTTGCCTGTAGCCCTGTTAAAATCAATTCGGATTTTACTTGCGATTGCTGCTTACTACGACTATGAGATATGGAAAATGGACATAAAAACGGCCTTCCTCAATGGGAAACTTGAAGAGGAAGTGTATATGACACAGCCAGAGGGTTTTCCTTCCAAGGGAAATGAACACCTAGTGTGTAAGCTGCTGCGAACCATATATGGTTTAAAGCAAGCTTCTCGTAGATGGAACATCTGTTTTGATGAGACAATCAAAGAGTTTGGTTTTATCAAAAACATAGATGAACCATGTGTCTACAAAAAGGTTAGTGGGAGCGCTGTAACATTTCTTGTATTATATTGAAAGAGGAGACGTCAAGAGAGTTACCACACATAACAACGTAGCAGACCCACTCACAAAGCCACTTTCTCAAAGTCACTTTGATCGTCATAAAGACAAGATGGGTATTAGATACCAGAGTGACTGGCTTTAGTACAAGTGGGAGATTGAAAGAGATGTGTCCTAAGTCCAATCATGTATGATGATTTAGGAATAACTTTTATGTTATCTATTTTGATTTCATTGATATTAATAAAAGACTTGTTTTGGTTTTATTGCGGGCTTTATCTATTTAATTGTTTAAATTAGATATACCATAGTTTAGAGTAAAGCTTTTTATGAATTATGATGAGATCATAATAATGAGACCTAAAAGATGATAACTCTAAACTTAAATATTTCCTGGTTGTAGGATTACTAACTGGTAATTAGTAATCCGCAAAGATCGGTACACACTATGTTTGCTTCATTATGAAGGATATCTGTTCTCATAGATATTTGTGTGGTGACAGTATAGCTAGTATGTAGGTGCTTATTATAGAATAAGTTCACTGAACATGACTCACACAATTGAACAACTGACGGAGTTCATTCACGTGTCAGCAGTTGTTCACATAGTGATAGTTGTACAAGTATCCTTAGACTTGAGGTCATCATAGTCATCTTGTGTACACTGAACTATGCTTTGGTTTAGTTCTTAGTCTCCAGGGACAATTATAAGGGCTCTACTGGGTATAGGAATTTGTACACAAAGATAGTGTATGATCAATAAAGGATCTACCCCTTCCAGTGAAGGAAGAGAATGTTCAATGCTGATCCACTTATGCTAGTTCAGGAATCTCTGGCCAGAGTGAATGAAATTAGAAAGGAGTTTCTAATTTACATTAAATAGAACTAAGCATAGTGAATGGGAAAGCAAATGATTAAATAAGATAGGCTTGACACAAGTTTCATACCTTGTATTTAATCATGACATTGCAGGGTAGAAGGAATTGATTGTACGGTAACTACTCACTGAATAGGTTCTTGGTATTCTACGCAGTGAATTCGTATTATCCGGATAGTCGCGATATGCTGAGAAGTATCCCTCACGATGTAGAATAAATATGATTACTTTATTAATTAATCATATTTAATGAATTAGAGAATTTATATAAATAATGATAAAATAGTTTTATTATTATTTATTTCTACTACCGGCTTAATATTGAACCTACAGGGCCACACCATAAAAGTGAATGATTTAATGGTGGAGGAATTAATTAATAATGGCTGGTAATTATTTATTTGTGAAATAAATAATTAATTAGCAGATTTAATAATTGATTAAATGAGATTTAATTAATTCTTAATATTATTAATTAAGAATTTAATTTTGGAAATTAAATCAAGTGAGAGAATTATTTTTCTAAAGTGTTTAGAAAAGGGATTAATGATTAAAAGGTGTTTTAATTATTAGTTAATTGGTTAATAAGAATAATCAATTAAAGGGTTAATAATAATAATATTTTATGGAAAATTTTCAGCTGAAAATTTTGCCTATAAATATATTGTTATAAACCCTATTTGCCTCAACCCAAATAATTAACCGTAATTCTAAAGTAGAACAAGAGGGAGACAACTAATTCTCTCAACCTCTTCCTCCTCCATCACATTGTACTATTGATGGATACCGGTGGAGTGCTTCACACTTGAGGAGCAGCTGCTAGGGATTGCCGTTCATATTTCTTGGATCGCTATTAAAGACCTCCATCTTTCCATTAACTTAAAGCTTCTTAAGGTAAACATACTGAACTACGAATTAAATATTATTTTTCGCATGGATCCTGCGGAGGGTTTCATTTTTTTTAAGATTTAAATTTATGTTTTCGTTGCGTTTATGTGCTAAAAACCCTTCAGTTTCATGGTGTGTGGTATCAAGCAAGGAGCAAGGAGAGAAGAAAGAAGACCATTTTAGTACATCGCAACGAAGAAGAGGAAGCATATGATTTCTTGTGATTCTTTTATTCGTTGTAACAGTGGATGCTATTTTTCTTTACTTTGAACCTTATTGCTCTTGTGACATACTCTGGTTTTAATAAGTATTTTTATTAGTTTATACTGTGAGTTATTATCATATTTTCATATGAACCCATGGTGACGATGAGTTCTATCATGGGCTAATCGTGATCATGGGGTCGTAGCGGATTTATTATGGATTTCTTTTGTTAATTGTTTAATACCTTGGTGTGTAATGATTGTATGATATCTAGCATAGGTTGTGCTTATTCGTCTTATGTGCGTCGCGAACATATAAGATAGTTTGTTAATATCTTGTGAAGCGACAGTTGATCTTGAGATTTAGAACTTGCCATGCTAGCATAGGTTCATGTATGTGTATGCATGATTAGTGGGTAACTCTAACCATTTTACTTGCCCTGTGTAATCATAATGAATAACTTGCGCTTAAATGGTTATGTTGTCAAATTCTGTAGACATATAGGTTCTTAACATAATTGATGCCTATTCAACTTCTATCTTAATTGTGGATGTTTGGTAGAATGGTATTTGTACAACGAAAGTTGGCTTTTATCAGTTTTGTGTTGTTCGATTAATATCATCACCGTTACATGCTATGGGTAATAACAATAACTATTGAAGGAATTAATAATGAAGTTATGATCTCATGTGTGTTTGATATTGTTAATTCAAGTGTTATTTAAGTGTTTTATTCTTGTAGTTAATTGTAGTTAATAATTAGTTAATCAACCTAAAGAGTTATTGTCTTGACATTGAGAAGTAATCATACATTGGTGAGTGAGTGTTAATTAAATATAATTAGTCTGAGTCTCTGTGGGAACGAACTAGAAATTATTATATATTACTTGCGAACACGTATACTTGCGTTAATTATTAGCGTGTGTTTTGTGCTAACATACTGGTCTAGACTTGGATCCTTTATCTTGCATCTTTGCTCCATCTCTAGTTCATGAGTTTTCAGTATACCATAGATCTCATCTAAAGGTGTGTCATTAAGTTGATAGTTATCCATTATTGATGTGACCTTAAAATCCCACTTTTCAGGGAGAGCAAGTAGGAACTTCAAGTTTGAGTCCTCTAAATCATACTCCTTGTCGAGAAGAGACAAGTCATTCAAAAGCTTCTGAAATTTGTCATAGATCTCAGTTAAGGACTCATTATCTCTTGAGTCAAAGTGCTCATATTCTTGAGTAAGTACTGTCCTCCTGTTCTTCTTGATAGCAGTTGTGCCTTGACACCTTACTTCTAAAGCATCCCATATCTCTTTTGTTATCTTACATCCAATAACCCTATTAGACATAATACTATCAAGACTGATGTGCAAGATGTGTCTGACTTTTTCATCATTCATAATAGATGAAAGATCTTCAAGAGTGTATTATTTCCTTTCTTTGTCAACCATCTTTTCTAGTTCTCCTCCAACAGAAACAACTACCTTCATTGGTTTATGAGGACCATCATAAATCCTGCTTAGATATTCAGGATATGTGGCTTTCAAGCATATGGCCATCCTGACTTTCCAGATTGGATATTCATGTATCTTCGGGATTGGCACCTTGATGGCTTCATACCTACTCATGTTGCTACTAATCTGTGATGTGGATGGGGGTGGTGGTTGTGGATTCTGTGGTGCTTCTTTGTCTGCCATTAAAGATTGATTTTCAGATCTTAAATTGTTTGTATGTCAACAACAAGCTCTGATACCAATTCTTAGGTCCTTAATCACCTGTAGAGGGGGGTGAATACAGTTATGAAATCAATTCGACAAAGCTTCAACAAAATCAACAGTTTTTATATTAACATATAAAACTGATACAAATTTACTCTCTCAAAAGGATGAACAAATATCCTTGAGAGCTGCTAGGTTATGCGAACGATATAACAATATTCGCAATGCTTATAGCATGAACCTAATATGTGCTTTATATAGAGCACAGCTACACAATCAAATAAGGAATCCTATTCTACGCTCTACGCTCTACGGTATTCACACGAACACTTTTCTCGAAGGATTGATGTGTACTAGCTCCCGAAAACTCCATCTCTACCTCTCTTCTTTTTTCTCCTTGAACGGCTTGGGTTTTGTAAACCATATATCCTTATATATAAATCAGCCCTGAAAGAGTTTATATGGAGAGAAAAATGAGTTTTCTAATTATAATCTAATTATAATTAATCTTAATCTAAATCCCAATTTATTATTTAATTAAGTCACGCTTAATTAATTAATAATTTATTTTGGAATTAGTTTAAGTAATTTCTCTATTTTATTTATTTATTTATTTATTTATTTAAGATATACTTAATTAATATCATAGATAAAATAAATTACTTATTCATTTTAAATTTATAATTTAAATTATTTTTCCTTTAAGAGTTCTTTGTGTGTGACCTTGTAGGTTATTATAATGTTGGAAATAATTTTAATATCTCATATTAAAATTATAAACAATGAGCGACATCTAGTAATACATCATTGATACCTAAGTAATAATAATTAAATCGGTGATTCGATTAAACCTTTCATGATAATGTACAATGTAATATATTCCCTTTAACCAAATATTATAGATTACACTAGAGGCATGTAATGTTCCATCCTCATCATAGTTTAATCCAAGTTTCCTTGATCAATGAGTAGACTCTCATATCAAATCAAGATTTGAGTGTGGCCTCACATTTCATAGTCTAGCTCACATAAGAGGCCAATAATATCACTCCTAAAATAGAATGGTTAAATCTCATCTAGATCATTCATATTTCTCATACGATTCATAATATACCCGAAATACACTTTTATCATTACCCGGTCAAAGATAACTTTTAATGTAATCAAAGTACATTAATTCTCATATTAAAATATAATGATTTCAAGTCTAAGTACCATTACATCATTATCACAGTGAGAATTACTTATGGCATAACAGACATGTAGAATCTCACATTAGCTCTATCCAGCACAATATACATTTACATTTGCCTTTGTTATTGACTTTAGTATCACTATACCTATGATTGTAATAACTCGAATTTTTGAGACTTTGTAAAACGCTTAATGAATAGTAACCCTGACAGATGGGAAAAATGTCAATTTTTTATTCATTCAGGACGCTCAGCCGGTGCTTTTTTATCCCACACTATGTTGTGCATGAGAAATTAAGTTTCGGAGTCGATTACGCGATTATACGTACCAAATGAGTGTATGTAAACGCTATTAGTTTTCGAAGAAAATGAACTTTGAAAAATGACCGTATCTACGAAACATCAAGGATTACGGGAATCACAATATAATTACAATTTTAAAATCCTACGAATTTAAATCCAAGAACGATGCTTCAAAACATAAAAGAACGTATACGAAAGGATTTACACCGCGAACCATTTACGAGAAATTACTACGAAAATGAATAATCGACCGAATAAACGCATAAACAAATAAATAAACGTATCGAACTAAGCTAACTAAACTAATTAACCATGGTAAAAAACTAACCATGGCTAGGTTACCAAATAGTAACCTAAACTAGGAAGCATGATGACCTAAAGCTAGGAATAGTAAAGTTAAAACCTAAACTAGATAGGTTAGCTTGTAAACCTAGGAAGCTAGCAAGATATGTCCTAAGATATGTCAAGATTTGCTAGTCTTAGGTTATATACTTGAAGATATACAAATCATATAACATAATCTTTCAAGAGAAGCAATCAAGAAGCAAGAAAATCTCTCTCTCCCCCCCATTTTCTTCTTCATTCGGCCAAACATAAAAGAAGGAGGAAAATCAATTTCAAAACTCTCTCTTCTAGCCATGGAAAACTTCCACCATTAATTCCCAAGCTATATACATCCTAAACTAAGGTAAGATAAATTTTTGAGCTCATTTCATTAAGGTTTGATGGGTGAAATAAATTCAAGAAAAGTGATAATGAATAGTATGAATAGTAACTTTTCTTTGGTTTCTTGATTTTAATGGTTGATTTAGGTTCTAAAAACCCAACCAAGTATTCCCAAGACTCCACCATCATCAAGAACACATCTCAAGATTTTAAGAAAGGTATAAGTCTTTGACCCATCTTTATTTAAGGTTTAAGTTTCAAGAACCTTTGAAATCCTGGTTATAAACTTAGTTTTAGTGGTTGATTTGTTGTAATCTTGATGTTTAGTTAATTAGTTCTAAGGTTGATGATTGTTGCCTCAAGAACATGATGTTTGAGAGGATTTAGTGTTCGGATGATGATTTGATGATTTTTGGTGGTAGTATAGATATTTAAGATGTAAACGAAACTCGGATCGTAATCGTAATCTCGTTAAAACGAACAAAACACAATATTAAGTTCTGCAGAAAGTCCTGAATATATAAACTATAGTTTCTTGAAAAGTAACACTTTATTATGATAGACAATGTTATAAGTATCGTTTAGGCGCTTGAATCACTTGATTAATATTTACGGATCAAAAGTTATGACCGTTTTAGTAAAAGTGATTTACACGACATAAACTACTACGAATTATGAACTTTGGGAATAGAAATGATCGACTTAAAAATATTCATAAATCATGAAATTTTTATAGAGAAAATTAAATAGAGTTCCTTAACTGATATAAAAATTTAAAGTGAAAATAAGGATTTTTCAATTTTATAAAAATATCGGAACCGAGACCGCGCAATTAGAAAACCGTTAGAAATCATAAACGGAGCCGACGATAGAAATGTAAACGGACATAAGGTACTTCGAAAATAAAGCGACCGTTCCATGAATGAGTACTTAAAGGAATAATAGGGGTAAAATGAGTTAAGAGAACGATTAATAAGTAGCATGTGTGTGCAAGTCGCCGTAAATAAGAATGGAATCTAACGAAATGGTTTATGTTTATGGTTATAGATTTCCGAGCTGACCCTAGAGCATCCTCCACCTCAAAGTACCCAGGCAAGTTTACAAACCCAACTCCATAAATGCCATGCTTGCCATGATATTAAGTATTTGAGTGTTCGCATATATAGCGATTGTGTTACTATATATTTATGTCATTGAATATTTTAACGCTGCCATGAGCGTGATGTACGGTTATAAAATCGAGAGTCGGTCAGAAATTAAAACGAAAACCCGGGAATCATTTCGGAGATGTTTTGGATGATTAAAGTCTGTACTTATTTTATTCTAAGGGACTCGATGTCCACTTGCAAAACATTAATACCTCGAACTTTATTAAAATGATTTCCAAAGATCATATTCCCTCAACTATTTTTAATTACTCGAATAATGGATATTATTTTAATTAATCATTAATATAGGAGAATTATTCTTCAACGATTATTTTTTGGACTCGATTAATTATATTATTGAAGAATACTTTAATTACTTAAACATAAATTAGTTGAGGAATATTATTTCAAATATTCTTTTAAAATATAATTATTTGAGGTTTAATTATTTAATAATTATTATTTAATTATTAATTATTTATTAAATGATTTAATATGATTTAAAAATCATAAAACTTGATTTAAAATACTTTCTGAAATTCTGAAAATCATTCCAATAATTTCAGACCGTCGAATAATATTATTTCGACTTATTTTAAATATTTTGAATATAGTTTCAAAAGAAACTCCCCTTATTTATGTATATGTTGACAACGGTCTACCCACATCCTTAGTACTTCCTCCAAAAATTCTCAGAAGTACATATATTTGTATATACATATGAGACGAGCTGTGCCTATCAACAAGCAAAACGCTTGGGAAACTTCGATATAGTTCGATGATTCCAAGTATATGATAAGATTTTTAAAATGGACATAGGAGGGGTAGAGATCCAGTACTTCGTGGACTGGGGAGACTATTATATAAATTTTCTGTATGAGAAGGCATCATGTGTACCAAGGGACATACGAAGTATGCAAAATAAACCCGGGATGAATGGGGAAGCATATATAGCCCGAATGCGGCTAAGGTGACAACCGGGCGTATGGAAGTCATCCATCTACATGTAGAAAAGTATACCGTTCTACTACTGATCATCGTATCTCGGGGGCTCCAGTGAACGTCCTAAATTCTTCCAGTTGGAATTGAGATGCAATACCGTAACCCAAGCCTAGGTGCTGGGTTTATCATTAAGGTATTTTCCGACTAATAAGTCAATCAAAGAATTTTTTCGAAAGAAGGTGTATATCACCAAGGAAAAACTATTTTTAATAAACATATCTATCGTATATGGAATTATACTTGAGATTATCATACAGTCATTTCATACAGTACATTATTATGCTGGGCATTATAGCTCACACTTGTTTTCTTAAATTAACACAACACAATAGTGAATCAAGATGTCTAACATGACACTCACAGCCTGGAAACGAGTACGAAACGACCAGTTGTTCTGTAGGCTGTTTGATGTTGTACGTCAGGTACATCGAATAAGTTGGATTGGTTTTCAGTTATTTTTAGTCCGACTTGTTTACAAGTACGACTTATGTAAGATAATATATATAAAAAACGGATATTTGGCCGACAGACTAACTTTACTTAAAGATTATTTCCGCGATAAGACTTAATAACTTTTGGATTGTAATAATTATCACTTTGTGGATTGATATACTCTAGTAATGAATGGTTCGTTTCCAAGACAATAACCTATAAGTGTGTGTGTGTGTGTGATAAAGTGTGGGGTCGTAAAAGTGTGAGTATTTATATATTGTGGTACGAGATAAGTGTTATACATGGTTCAAGACGTTGATTACTCCATATGGCGTTTCAGCGTGTGTATGTCTATGGCTATTAATTTCGGATTATTCTGGAGATATTTTTCGGACATCAGATAATCTCTTCGGCGTGATCAGAATTTATTTTGGGTAACGATTCCGAAATTCCGACTTCGTACTTGTGTATATTATAGCATGTTAGTGTTTATATATTTATTTCATAAATTTCAGAAGTGTTGTAGAAGTCGCTTTTGGCCGTGTTTTTCGTTTCTGGCGTGTTTATATGTGCAAATATAAATTATTGTGTGTTTTAAATTTATTGATTTTATTAGAGTACAGTTGGATTGTGTTGTTTGGGATTGATTTTGAGGGGTATGACCCCGGGAAAAGTCCGTATTATAAAGACGTTATTTCGAATTTTTTTCTAAAATACTTATTTCAATTTTAAATTATTATCTTTTATTATTTTCAAAATTCATAATTTGATTCAATTATTTATAATTTGTTTTGATTAATTATTTATTCATTTGATTAATTCATTTAATTAATTAATTTTATTTTTAAATAGTTGAATGAAGTGTAATTATTTATAATTGAGCCAAATAATATTCTAAAATTATTTTGAGCTTTTAAAATAATATATAGGTATTAAATATTCAATTATTATTATTATTATTAATTTAATTATTCTTATTTTATTTCTAGAAATAGACCGTTTGTCCGATTAATACGAAATGAACGCGTCTAGACTCAGAAAAATATTATGTTTTTAATAAAAATACTTTCGAGACCCAAATCCTTTTGTTTCGAAAGGTCTCTTGTTTTAGAAATCTTTCTGAGTTGATTATTGATCGATAAATCATATTTTTGACCCAATTTCAGTTTTACACATACGGAGTCGCACCTTTTGACGAACCGAGTCATGTGTGATATGAATTATGTGATACGTTGTCACACCCCCAACTTAACCAACAAAATAAATATAACTATTACAATATTTAAAAGGAAGTGAACATAACCAAATCCAAGATCTTGCAGTTTAGGGTTTGGAACAGCCCAACACTACCATCTATTACAACTGATTTTAATATCGAGTCCTCACACCAAACTATCTCTTATTCTACATGAGCTCGAACATACGCATCAGCGTCACAGGTCTTACGTGTTGTCTACTTGAATCTAACCATAGCTGCTAGCTGTAATATCAGGGTAAAGCAAGGAGTGAGCCAAATGCTCAACAAGTGCTAAACAATACGATACATGACATAAATCGAGATATATATTAAAGAATGACAATGTGAAGACATAACCAATAATGTCAAGAGATAAAACTTTGGGTGATGGCATCATTTGCTTGTATCAAAACATTTTCAAAATCATATCTTAATCAAAATCATTTTATAACGCTACGGATTACAGCCGGTGATCAGCCGCGAAGTAATCCGGAACCTCGCTGGGTTCTAAAACATTAATGGGATCCCCCCTTTGGGACTGAAAATCCACATTTTAATCATTTCAAAAACTGATGCCGATTTATAACAAAATCTCTTTAAACAGTATACATTTTTATCAAAGGATTATAGATCAACTTGAAACACTGGAAATACGATACGAAATCTCAGGGCCATGATCCACAAGACTTTACTCTATTAGGGTAACTGAAAGGTTTCCATATACAAAAACTTGGACAAGGAAATTTAGCAAGGCTATTGGATATTATGAAAGAGTAATGTCAAACTAAGCTTAAAGCAATGGTTTTCGACAAGGTACAAGTGCTAGAACATCAAGAAGATAAGCTTTATGAATACTAAGGGTGTTAAGGTATGAAGAAATGATCTTTAGCTCAAGGTATATCAGGATTGTCAAACTTTAGGGTAATAAAGAGGGGTATCAATCAATTATGGACAACTTTGATGAATATCTGGCTTTTAGGTATCAAGGTAAAGTTCTATAGGGGTTCAAGCATCAGAGTGAGATATCAATACTTTAGGAATCATTAGCATGTTAATCAAGAGGATCAATCAAGTATTATAACAACTCTTTATTTTATCATGGCATTCCAATTACTTTAATATACTATCATGATAAGACTTTGATCTACTTGTAATACGTACTTGAGGGTTCATGGCATTTCTATATAATTCAAAGATAAACTTAAGAAACGCTTGGTTCAAGTATATCAAAATGACTCAGGATAATCGCATCAATATATATGAACTATTCGAAAGACAGATTGATTCACTTGCCTTGAGAAAGGCTGGTCTGGTCTGGCTGGTAGGAGCAACTGGAAGCTTCACTCGACCTTTATGGCAAGTTTACCCTCGTGTCGAGATCGTACATAAATAATAATAATCCTCATTATAATATATTCTCACCAACTTAACATATTTACAACCCGAAATTTAAACACAAATGGCACTTAGGCCTATATGCACTTAATTTATATTCACCTTATAAATATAATCGTACACATAGCCACATATACTCACATATCATATTTTAATACCAAATAATATCTCACACATCATAATGCAACAATAGGCTTGGATGATCTCGACTCATAACTTAAGTCACTTGGTCGCTATACTAGACAAAGTCTCCAAATTTTGGCTTCCTAACTCGATGTGCCTTTACTAAACTATCCAAAACCTATTGACTCTCACTTGGGCTTTTTTCTTTACTGGCTTTATACTATCTTACAACCATAGTGGTCAACCTAGATCTTACTCATAAGTGCTCTAAAACTATGTGATAAGTGGAAGTGCTCACTGGAGTAAATTTCAGAATGACATATATGGTTTCTTGAGTGCATTAGATACCCTTAAACTATAAGTTTACCTCCAAAACTTTTACACTAAACTCTTATGACCATAAGGCATCTCCCAAACTTGATGTGGCTCAAGGGCCTAGCTTGGGCCTCCTTGGGCCTAAGCTTAAAGTCCATGGTTCCCCTATTTTTCTAGGCAGAAAACGCCTTGACTTGAACTAACTTGTGACACATGGTTATAACTCATATCTTATGAACTATGGCTGGAAAAACTTCTCTGACACTCCCTCTAACTAAGGCCCAACAGGGCCTAATGAGGGCCTACCCATGACATGGTCAAAACTTCCTATTTCTAAGTTGCAACCAAACTGTCCCCTGCTGGACAGATTTTGTGATTCCCCTTGTGCACCTAACCAAACGACTTGTAAACCTCCAACCAACACCTAAAACCTTTTATATACTCCTAATGCTAGCTTCTGGTGGCTTGGGCCTCAAAGTGCACAAAAATGACATGGTAAAAACTCACTCTAAACCTCAGGGTACTAAACTGATTTTCTGCAGAAACTAAGACTCTCCTTTCTCCAAGGTTTTTACTTGACAAACTCAACCACCAACAACCCAAATACCCAAACCATGACTTAACTATGGTGATCTACTGAACTAACACCCTTACACTCAAAATAATCTTGGTGGAGATCATCCTTACCTAAGGTGCAACATAGCAAAACAAAGGAAATCACATTACACAATTTACAAGTCATCAAGTTTTTAAAAATAACAAGTTATATATTTTTATAAAATATATATATGAATTATTACCACATATCAAGGAGAACTAATCAAGATTAATACCTTATCCCTACTGAAATTAAAGCTTACTAACAAAATCTTCCCAAATGATCAAAATCTTCCAACATTCCAAGAGAAATCTACATGCATGCATGACTTCGAGTCCTATGAACCAAAACAACATATTTTCTAAATATATTTTACCATGAAATCGACATGCAAGACTAGCATAAGCTATATCTAGATGATCACTTAGTATGCAAAGGTTTTATCAAGTTTTTGATACAAAATTTATGTTATCACCACCATAAACACATAGAAATAGAACAAAGCAACAAGAATAATCTCAAGAACCATTCATTCGGCTCCCTCAAGGTCATGGCCGAATGAAGTGGAAGGGAAATGGCCATTCAACATCAAGAGTCTCTTTCTCAAGACTTGGCATTTCACCATTCCTTGTAGTCCTCTCAAAAACAACCTTAAATCCATAAGAATCAAGATTGTACTTTGAGTTCCAACTAAAACTTTGACATGCAAACTTAAAACTTAAATTTTTTACTCAAAACTCTTTGAATTATATATGATCATGATATAGGAAGTAATATTTACTTGTATAGAAGGTGGGAGCTTGAATGAGGAATGAAGAAAAGGGGAGGGGGTAGGGTTTCGGCTAAAAAACCGAGAGGAGAGGGGGAAGGCCGAGAGGAGAGGGGGAGGGAGGAAGAGTGTGGAAATAGTGGAGTGAAAGTGGAGTGTTTGTCATGTTTACTTGGTTTTTATTTGCCCACAAGTGAGTGGATGAGAGAAATTGCAAGAATAACCTTCCAACATAGTTAGGTAGATTTGCATGCAAGGACAAAATGGTAATGTGGCTAGTAGAATGAAAGTGAGTGGGGTTGGAAATGCCCTCTTTGCCCCTTGGTTGAATAGAAGAGAGTTTGCATGCGAGGGTAATCATGTAATTTGATAATTATTAAGCAACTAATTTTCAAAGATTTATTTTTATATAATAAAATAAAAGTTCAAAAATTATAAAATTTATACCATAAAATAATTTGGATTTTTAGAGATTTTATAAAATCACTTTCAAAATTTGTGAACAAAATTTCTTTTAAAAGAAAATTTCTCCAAGGCTTAGAATATTCCTTATAAATCAAGAATAAAGGAAATAAATAAACTTTTGCTTTGAAAAATCATGTACTACACATAAAAAATTTATAATGCAGAAATTCTCATTCACACACACGTACAATCATTGAACATATTTACTTTCGGCTTTAATATTATACCAAATCCACAAATAATATTACACGAAAATGCCAAATCTAGACAACCCTTTTCTAGGCGACACCTTCAACAAAACAGCTTCGCCAACTTGGAATCGAACATCCTTACGCGCTGGATCCGCATACTTCCTCTATCTATCTTGAGCAGCAAGCAACCTTCTCTGAATTAACTTGACTGTGTCATACAACTGTTGCACCAATTCCGATCCGAGAATCCTTGCTTCTCCTACTTCATCCCAACTTGTCGGTGATCAACATTTTCGCCCGTACAAAGCTTCGTATGGTGGCATGCCAATACTGGAGTGATAGCTATTATTGTAAGAGAATTCAATCAATGGCAAGTGGTCGTCCCAACTTCCTGCAAAATCGTTTGAACAATTGCGCAACATATCTTCGATTGTTTGAATTGTCCTTTCCCTCTGACCATCAGTCTGCGGGTGGTACGTCGTGCTCATGTTCAACTTCGTGCCAAGACTTTCTTGATATTGCTTCCAGAATCTCGAGTTAAATCAGGGATCTCTGTCTGAAACTATCGATATGGGTACTCCATGCCTTAGTACGATTTCGCGAACATGCAGATGAACCAATTTGTCCAATGACGACTTCTCATTAATTGGAAGAAAATGCGCTGACTTCGTAAGACGTTCAACTATAACCCATATAGCGTCATGTCCGGATTTCGTTCGCGGTAGTCCTAATATAAAGTCCATAGTAATATTTTCCCATTTCCATTCTGGAATCTTTAGGGGCTGAATTAATCCGCTTGGTTGTTGATGTTCTGCCTTCACTTTCTGACAAGTATAACACTTCGCAACCCATTCTGCCACGTCTCGCTTCATATTTGGCCACCAAAAATTCTGCTTTAAGTCCCGATACATCTTGGTGCTTCCCGGGTGGATTGAAAATCTTGAATTGTGAGCTTCTTGTAGGATCTCATTTTTCAATTCAGGTACATGAGGAATCCAAAATCTTGAGGAAAACCTTAGTATCCCTTGCTCATCCTTTTGAGTACTAATCTCCTCTCCAGTTGTTGATTCTTCCCTTTCTCCATTACCTCTTCCTGACATTTCTTTATCATTTCCACTAGTGTTGGCTGAAAAGTCATTGCACGACAAACTTCTTCAACTATTCCACAATCACAAAGTTCTAAACCAAATTTCTTAATCTCTTCAGACGATTCCTTTGGTGTTGCCATCATATTTAATCTCTTCTTTCTGCTTAGTGCATCGGCCACAACATTCGCCTTTCCAGGATGGTAATTTATCGAGCAATCGTAGTCCTTGATCAATTCCAACCATCTCCTTTGCCTCATATTGAGCTCCTTCTGAGTAAAAATGTACTTTAAGCTCTTGTGATCCGTATAGATTTCACACTTCTCTCCGTAGAGGTAATGTCTCCAAATCTTAAGTGCGAACACTATGGCGGCTAGTTCCAAGTCATGCGTCGGGTACTTTAACTCATGCGGTTTCAACTGTCTTGACGCATACGCGATCACCTTACTGTGTTGCATTAACACACAGCCCAATCCTTTATATGAAGCATCGCTAAATATCACAAAGTTCCCTTAGTCATTTGGTAGTACTAACACTGGAACGGTTACCAATCTCCGTTTCAACTCTTGAAAGCTATCCTCACATTCTGCACTCCATTCGAACTTATGATTCTTCTTGGTTAACTTGGTCAATGGCGTGGCGATTTTTGAAAAATCCTTGACGAACCTTCTATAATACCCTGCCAATCCTAGAAAACTTCATACTTCCGTAGGTGTCTTTGGCCTCTCCCAACTCATAATCGCCTCAATCTTTGCCGGATCTACTTTAACTCCTTCATTTCCAATGACATGTCCCAAAAATTGAACTTCCTTTAACCAAAACTCACATTTAGAAAACTTGGCATATAACTTCTCTTGACGAAGTATCTCCAATGCTATCCAGAGGTGCTGCTTATGTTCTTCTTCCGACTTAGAATAAATAAGGATGTCATCAATGAATACCACTACAAACTTGTCCAAATACTTCTTAAATACTCGATTCATCAGATCCATAAATACGGTCGGGGCGTTGGTCAATCCAAACGGCATTACTAGGAATTCATAATGCCCATATCTGGTCCTGAATGTTGTCTTGGGAATATCTTCTTCCTTGATCTTTAATTGATGGTATCCTAATCTCAAGTCAATCTTTGAAAAGCACTTTGATCCCTTCAGCTGATCAAATAGGTCATCTATTCTTGGTAGCGGGTAGCGGTTCTTGATCGTTACCTTATTCAACTCCCGATAATCTATGCATAGCCGCATACTCCCATCTTTCTTCTTTACAAACAGAACAGGTGCTCCCCATGGCGACGTACTTGGCCGTATCACTCCCTTATCCAACAATTCTTGTAGCTGGCTCGCCAACTCTTTCATTTCTGCTGGTGCCATCCTATATGGGGCCTTTGAAACTGGTTCCGTTCCTGGAGCAAGGTTGATCTTGAACTCGATTTGTCGATCAGGTGGTAAGCCTGGTAGTTCATCTGGAAACACATCGGGGAACTCATTAACTATAGGGATATCTTCTATGCTGGGACTGCCTTTTTCTGAATCCACTACATAAGCTAGGAACGACTCACATCCTTTTCTAAGTAGCTTCTTAGCCTGAACGATTGTAAAAAATAGTTGCTCTTGCCTCTGCCCCTTAAATACTTCCTTCTCTCCATTCTTCGTCTTTAAATATACTTTCTTTGTCTTACAATTAATCTAGGCGTTATTCTTTCCTAACCAATCCATTCCTAAAATTATATCAAACTCTCCCAACTTGAAGAGTATCAAGTCAGCTAAAAACTTATACCCTGAAATATCAATCTCACACTTCGGACAGAATTGATTCACAGGAATCTTCTCTTGGTTCGCAATTACCACATTTACTACCTCGCTCATAATCGTTTTATCACATTGTAGTTTATCAATAAAAGTTTCTGATATGAAAGATCTTGTTGCTCCCGAATCAATCAATACTTTAGCTTTGACATTATTAAGTAAAAGTATACCTGCTATCACCTCAGAATTCTGAACAGCATCCTTCATTTTTAAATCGAATGTCCTTGTTGTTGCTTACGGAGTTGTTGTAGGTGGTGGAGGTAATGCCAATACCTCAGCTGGCACGCTTGCACTGGTACTTGCCACATTCATTAGAGCTTTGACTGGTCCTGTTGTCTTGCACTCCCTAGCTATATGTCCAGTCTTTCCACATTTGTAACATGTAACTCCTGGCTTCGGCATCTTGCACTCATTTGCCAAATGTCCCTTCTGGTTACACCTATAGCATGTCATGCTCAGTTTATTACACACTCCGGGGTGCCTTCTTTCACAGTGCTTGCATTCCGGTCTCTGGAACCTGTTTTCTCCAACTTGTCCTTGGCTTGCCTGGTTGTTCCCTTTCGATTCTTGCCTTTTGCCTAAATTCCCTTTCTTTTGAAAATTTCCGCCCTTATGGAATCCAATCCTCTTTACATTCTGATCTTGTGAATTTCCGGCTTCAGACTTTTCTCCATAAAATGGAACCTTTCTCTTCTTGTTATCCCTTTCCTTCCTTGACTGCATCCCATTATTCTCAATCAGAGCAGCTTTCTGTACTACTCCCGCATAAGTATCAAGCTCAAACATAGCCACTCTATCTCTGATCTAAGGCCCCAATCCTTGTTGAAATCTCTTCGCTTTTTCCTCCTCAGTACTGGTATACTTTGTCACAAACCTTGACAACTCAGTGAACTTCTTCTCATACTCTAGTATAGACATATTCCCTTGCTTCAACTCAAGAAATTTAAGTTCCATCTGATTCTGCATGTACTTAGGGTAATACTTTTCCAGAAATAACTTCTTAAATCTCTCCCAAGAAACCTGTTGAGTTGCTTCCATAGCTTTTACTGATTCCCACCAATAGATAACTTCGCCCTTCAGGAAGTAAGTAGCATATGGCATCTTCTGATCATCTCCTAACTGTACCAACTCAAAAGCCCTTTCCATTTCTTTAATCCATGTGTTAGCTATTACTGGATCAGTGGTATCATGAAATGCAGGTGGATTCACATTCTGAAAAGGCTTGAAAGTGACAATTTGTCGAGATGGTACTGGTGGCTCGGGTGGTTGGTGTGGTTCACGGTTATCTTGGTTTTCAATTTGTTGTTGAAGAGTTAGCTGTTGTTGAGCTATAACATTGGTTTACTATTGCAAAGTTTCCAGTAGTCGAAGAATATTTGGGTCTGTGGTAGATGTGGTTGTTGGGTTCTTCTTTTTGGGAGGCATGATCCTGAAATATGAGTTATGTCAAAACAGATATGAATGATGAAATAATTCGAGGGTATCGCATGGCATTCTTATTTACATATGAGGTCAAGTTTCGAATTAAGCAGATATGGTGATGCATATAAAAGCGTAAAATAACTGTTGAGAGCAAATGGAACGATAGTGCATAATTATTGAAATTTAAAGGTCACAATACATCAGGATTAGGACAAAGTCTGATTCTAGGAACAACAGGCTTATTTAAAGGAAACAACTGGGAATTCTACGAAGTCTGATAGTACAACAACATGAAAAGGTAAATAATGGAAAGAACTAAGGGTCCACTCCATCAGAACGGGGCTTGGTAGTCTTCTCCTCTCGAAGCATCTTCACAATGCTCTAAAGCTCATCTGCCACCATCTGGATGACATACTGGCTGGTGCGGTCCCGGTGCGCTGGCATCTCCTCAAGCTTAGTGTTGACGTATTGAACCAAGGTCTCAAGTCTCGCTGTCATCTGCTCCTTGGGCTTCCCTTCATAGTTTCGGCTGTCCGGGTAAACGTTCTTCAGTCGGTCTATTAGTCTGTCGTACTTGCCCTGAAGCATGTTAAACTCGCGCCTCAACTCAGCATACACGGAGAAAGCAATAGTGTTGTCCGACCCAGAGGGTGTCAAGGAATGCGGCCTTTGCTGACAAACCAATAAGAGGAGTATTAATAATAAATTTACTTAACCTACTCTCTCGCATATTATCTATAACCTATACATATATCCTATAATCCTATTTGGGCTGTCCAGGGACTCTAAACCGTAGCTCTGATACCAAAACCTGTCACACCCCCAACTTAACGAACAAAATAAATATAACTATTACAATATTTAAAAGGAAGTGAACATAACCACATCCAAGATCTTACAGTTTAGGGTTTGGAACAGCCCAACATTACCATCTATTACAACTGATTTTAATATCGAGTCCTCACACAAAACTATCTCTTATTCTACCTGAGCTTGAACATACGCATCAGCGTTACAGGTCTTACGTGCTGTCTGCTTGAATCTAACCATAGCTGTTAGCTGTAATATCAGGGTAAAGCAAGGAGTGAGCCAAATGCTCAACAAGTGCTAAACAATACGATACATGACATAAATCGAGATATATATTAAAGAATGACAATGTGAAGATATAACCAATAATGTCAAGAGATAAAACTTTGGGTGATGGCATCATTTGCTTGTATCAAAACATTTTCAAAATCATATCTTAATCAAAATCATTTTATGACGCTACGGATTACAGCCGGTGATCAGCCGCGAAGTAATCCCGAACCTCGCTGGGTTCTAAAACATTAATGGGATCCCTAGGCAACTTATAAGCCTACAATATAAGTGTGGAAAGGACTCACGTCTCAGTCCAGATCCACTATTCAAAGAAAACATTTATCCCCCTTTGGGACTGAAAATCCACATTTTAATCATTTCAAAAACTGATGTCGATTTATAACAAAATCTCTTTAAAAAGTATACATTTTTATCAAGGGATTATAGATCAACTTGAAACACTGGAAATACGATACGAAATCTCAGGGCCATGATCCACTAGACTTTACTCTATTAGGGTAACTGAAAGGTTTCCATATACAAAAACTTGGACAAGGAAATTTAGCAAGGCTATTGGATATTATGAAAGAGTAATGCCAAACTAGGCTTAAAGCAATGGTTTTCGACAAGGTACAAGTGCTAGAACATCAAGAAGATAAGCTTTATGAATACTAAGGGTGTTAAGGTATGAAGAAATGATCTTTAGCTCAAGGTATATCAGGATTGTCAAACTTTAGGGTAATAAAGAGGGGTATCAATCAATTATGGACAACTTTGACGAATATCTGGCTTCTAGGTATCAAGGTAAAGTTCTATAGGGGTTCAAGCATCAGGGTGAGATATCAATACTTTAGGAATCATTAGCATGTTAATCAAGAGGATCAATCAAGTATTATAACAACTCTTTATTTTATCGTCGCATTCCAATTACTTTAATATACTATCATGAGAAGACTTTGATCTACTTATAATACGTACTTCAGGGTTCATGGCATTTCTATATAATTCAAAGATAAACTTAAGAAACGCTTGGTTCAAGTATATCAAAATGACTCAGGATAATCGCATCAATATATATTAACTATTTGTAGTGAATACGAAAGACAGGTTGATTCACTTGCCTTGAGAAAGGCTGGTCTGGTCTGGCTGGTAGGAGCAACTGGAAGCTTCACTCGACCTTTATGGTAAGTTTACCCTCGTCTCGAGATCCTACATAAATAATAATAATCCTCATTATAATATATTCTCACCAACTTAACCTATTTACAACCCGAAATTTAAACACAAATGGCACTTAGGCCTATATGCACTTAATTTATATTCACCTTATAAATATAATCGTACACATAGCCACATATACTCACATATCATATTTTAATACCAAATAATATCTCACACATCATAATACAACACTAGGCTTGGATGATCTCGACTCACAACTTAAGTCACTTGGTCGCTATACTAGACAAAGTCTCCAAATTTTGGCTTCCTAACTCGATGTGCCTTTACTAAACTATCCGAAACCTATTGACTCTCACTTGGGTCTTTTACTCTAATGGCTTTATACTATCTTACAACCATAGTGGTCAACCTAGATCTTACTCATAAGTACTCTAAAACTATGTGATAAGTGGAAGTGCTCACTGGAGTAAATTTCAGAATGACATCTATGGTTTCTTGAGTGCATTAGATACCCTTAAACTACAAGTTTACCTCCAAAACTTTTACACTAAACTCTTCTGACCATAAGGCATCTCCCGAAGTTGATGTGGCTCAAGGGCCTAGCTTGGGCCTGCTTGGGCCTAAGCTTAAAGTCCATGGTTCCCCTGTTTTTCTGGGCAGAAAATGCCCTACCTTGAACTAACTTGTGACACATGGTTTTAACTCATATCTTATGAACTATGGATGGAAAAACTTCTCTGACACTCCCTCTAACTAAGGTCCAACAGGGCCTAATGAGGGCCTACCCATGACATGGTCAAAACTTCCTATTTCTAAGTTGAAACAAAACTGCCCCCTGCTGGACAGATTTTGTGATTCCCCTTGTGCACCTAACCAAACGACTTGCAAACCTCCAACCAACACCTAAAACCTTTTATATACTCCTAATGCTAGCTTCTGGTGGCTTGGGCCTCAAAGTGCACAACAATGACATGGTCAAAACTCACTCTAAACCTCAGGGTACTAAACTGATTTTCTGCAGAAACTAAGACTCTCCTTTCTCCAAGGTTTTTACTTGACAAACTCAACCACCAAAAACCCAAATACCCAAACCATGACTTAACTATGGTGATCTACTGAACTAACTCCCTTACACTCAAAATAATCTTGGTGGAGATCATCCTTACCTAAGGTGCAACATAGCAAAACAAAGGAAATCACATTACACAATTTACAAGTCATCAAGTTTTTGAAAATAACAAGTTATATATTTTTATAAAATATATATACAAATTATTACCACATATCAAGGAGCACTAATCAAGAGTAATACCTTATCCCTACTGAAATTAAAGCTTACTAACAAAATCTTCCCAAATGATCAAAATCTTCCAACATTCCAAGAGAAATCTACATGCATGCATGACTTCGAGTCCTATGAACCAAAACAACATATTTTCTAAATATATTTTATCATGAAATCGACATGCAAGCCTAGCATAAGCTATATCTAGATGATCACTTAGTATGCAAAGGTTTTATCAAGTTTTTGATACAAAATTTATGTTATCACCACCAAAAACATATAGAAATAGAATAAGGCAACAAGAATAATCTCAAGAACCATTCATTCGGCTCCCTCAAGGTCATGGACGAATGAAGCGGAAGGGAAATGGCCATTCAACATCAAGAGTCTCTTTCTCAAGACTTGGCATTTCACCATTCCTTGTAGTCCTCTCAAAAACAACCTTAAATCCATAAGAATCAAGATTGTACTTTGAGTTCCAACTAAAACTTTGACATACAAACTTAAAACTTAAACTTTTTACTCAAAACTCTTTGAATTATATATGATCATGATATAAGAAGTAATATTTACTTGTATGGAAGGTGGGAGCTTGAATGAGGAATGAAGAAAAGGGGAGGGGGTAGGGTTTCGGCTAAAAAACCGAGAGGAGAGGGGGAAGGCCGAGAGGAGAGGGGGAGGGAGGAAGAGTGTGGAAATAGTGGAGTGTTTGTCATGTTTACTTGGTTTTTATTTTCCCACAAGTGAGTGGATGAGAGAAATTACAAGAATAACCTTCCAACATAGTTAGGTAGATTTGCATGCAAGGACAAAATGGTAATGTGGCTAGTAGAATGAAAGTGAATGGGGTTGGAAATGCCCTCCTTGCCCCTTGGTTGAATAGAAGAGAGTTTGCATGCGAGGGTAATCATGTAATTTGATAATTATTAAGCAACTAATTTTCAAAGATTTATTTTTATATAATAAAATAAAAGTTCAAAAATTATAAAATTTATACCATAAAATAATTTGGATTTTTAGAGATTTTATAAAATTACTTTCAAAATTTGTGAACAAAATTTCTTTTAAAAGAAAATTTCTCCAAAGCTTAGAATATTCCTTATAAATCAAGAATAAAGGAAATAAATAAACTTTTGCTTTGAAAAATCATGTACTACACATAAAAAAATTATAATGCAGAAATTCTCATTCACACAAACGTACAATCATTGAACATATTTACTTTCGGCTTTAATATTATACAAAATCCATAAATAAGATTACACAAAAATGCCGGTCGTAACATACGTGGCTTATATGATTAGGTGCTATGTGAAATACGTGCGTACGTGGGTCAATAGTCTTGTGTTTGGCTGTCTTCTTTATGTGTTGGCTATCGTATGGGTAGACAATAGGGTTTTGACGCGCAGTTCGTCGAGTTATTATTGTTTAGATGATTAAAGTGTATCTTTTAATGATAGATGCGGATCATTCGAGTTGATCAAGACCATACATTGGAAGGAATGAAATGGAATGGTATGGGGTATCAAGCTTCCAGCAATCGCAGAAGCAGCATATCAGTGAATTGGTAGAATAAAAGATAACGATGTCTCGAGATGCCAGACTGAGATAATTATGTTATTGCGAGTGTGAATAACTGCTAAAAACCCAAAGGCAAGCATCCCTATCATCACTTATTATTCAAGTGATATTTATTTGAATCTTATCATGCAAGTATTGCTTTCCTCAGTTCGGAATAGATAAATGTTTTACATATCGCTGAATTAAATGATTCTGTTTATGCAAGTACTCTTCTGCTATTCTATGTTCGGAATAGCTAAGTGATTTTACTTATCAAATTACTGGTTTTATAAATGTTTTGGATTTTGAGAAAGATGATTTGGTTGCGAATATTCTTACCCAAGTAAATGGGGGAATAAAATTATTTCGGGTGTCGATTATTATGACCCCGTTTCAATAAAAGGTTTTAAGATTGGATCATAAATGCGTAAGTGACCGGGACGGACGGTCCCGCGGAGGGCTATTTCTAAGTGTCATATGAAATATTATGACACAATTTTTGCCACAGGCAGGTATATTGCCTTTTTATTTGATTACTCGTGATTTTAGGGTCATGTTTCTACGAATCATGACCTAGTGCTATCACACGGGCTGATCAGCATGTGATGGTACGTCCGTCGGAGAATGATCCCAATCTAAATTATCATATCATTTTTGATATTCATAGAATAAATGATTTATCAATTATTTCTGTTCTGGATAAAAGGTAAAATACAGTTTTGATTCAGTTTCTGCTTGATATGGATATTTAGGTTGTTGTTAAATATCAGAGGTGGTATTAGTATAGATGATTGATGCTGACTTCAATATGGCATGTTGTGAGCATCAAAGTTCATATTGATATCTAATTCGATATGACAACAACATGAGTATTAATATCAAGAGTTCAGTTTTGAATAAAGTTTATGATTCAATCCATAATCATTCTTGTTAGATATATTTGATAATGTCATGACTAATGTGATTTATGTTTAGTTTTCAGATCTTACTTAAATAGGATAAATCAATACTTACCGGAAATCAGGACTTAAGGATATCAGTACTTATATTATCAGGAGATAATCATCAGAAGATGGATATCAGAACTTAAGTACTGAAGGACGTTCAGATAAGGAAAGCTGCTGGTTAAAGGAAAGAAGATCGAGACAAACATAAGAAGAGATATGCATGAAGATGGAATTGAAAAGATATCTGATTGATATATTTTAGAAAGCAGAACTATATTCCATATCAATTAGCGATTATCTTGTAACTGTGTAGTATATAAACATAGACATAGGGTTTACACTATAAGTGTTATCACAATCGAGAAGATTATTTATTATAACCCTAGCAGCTCTCGTGATATTTGTTCATCATTGAGAGAGAACAGTTCCATACTGTAACAGAGTTTATTGAATCAATAAAGTTTGTTTTCTGTTACTTGAGTTATTAAAGTTCGATTTGATTGTACTATACACTGTATTCACCCCCTCTACAGTGTGTGTGACCTAACAAGTAGTATCAGAGCCTATCTGTTAACGCACAAACAGTTTAAGATCCAAACACAATCATGTCTGAAACAGAAACTCCAACTAAGCCCACCAAAACTGAAGAACCTCCAAAGACACAAATTCAAAGCCGATATGAGACTATCAGAGTTCCCATATTGAGACCATCTTAATATCCCATATGGAAGGTGAGGATGACCATGTTTCTGGAAGCTACAGATCCAGAATATCTTGATAGGATCAAGGAAGGGCCTCACAAACCAACCAAACTTGCTATTATAGTTGCAGGTGAAGCAGCAAAGTCAGTACCAAAAGAAAAGAGTGACTACACTGCTGAAGATATCGCATCCATTGCTAAGGATGCTAAGGTACGACACTTACTACATAGTGCCATTGATAATGTAATGTCAAACAGGGTAATAAACTGCAAGACTACAAAGGAGATATGGGATGCCTTGGAAACAAGATGTCAGGGAACTGATACGATTAAGAAGAACAGGAAGACAATACTCACTCAAGAGTATGAACACTTTGACTCAAAGACTAATGAGTCATTGACTGATTTATATGATAGATTTGTCAAACTCTTGAATGATTTGTCACTGGTTGATAAGGAGTATGATCTTAAAGATTCAAACCTTAAATTCCTGTTAGATCTTCCTCAATGCTGGGATTTAAGGCAACAACACTAAGAGACAACTACAATCTTGATGAAACAACTCTTGATGAAATTTATGGGATGCTCAAGACTCATGAACTTAAGATGGAACAAAGAAGCAAGAGGAAAGGAGGAAAGTCAAGGACAGTTGCTCTTAAGCCTGAAGAAGAATCCCCCAAGGCAGCTACCTCAAGGAAAGACAAAGGTAAAGCTCTCTTCACAAAGTCTGATACTGAGTCATCAAGTTCTGAAAGTGATGATGACTCAGAATCTGAAAGCTTGCCTGAGACGGATGCTGATGAGGAGATGATGAAGTTGTGTGCTCTTATGGTAAAAGGAATCACAAAGGTTGCATACAGGAAGCTCAGGAAGGGAAAGAAGTTTTCCAGGAAAGGCACAAGTTCTGATAAGAAGAATTTCAGAAAATCTGAGGGCAGAGGAGGAAAGTCTGACAGAGGAGATTATACAAATGTCAAATGCTACAACTGTGGTGAGAAAGGCCACATATCTCCTGATTGTAAGAAAGTGAAGAGTGACAAAGGCAAGGCTCTTGTCACAAAGAAGAAAAGCTGGACAGACACCTCAGATTCTGAAAGTGAGGAGAATTATGCCTTGATGGCAAATGCTGATAAGGCAAGTGCTGAAAGCAGTTCTGAAGCTGCTGAATTAAAGGTACCTCAAACTACTTATGCCTTTCATACTTATGATATTAATGAGTTGAGAAGATATCTTAAAACCATGTTTATTAGTTATAGAGATCAAACTTTAATATGTGAAAGATTAACTTCTGAAAATCATGCTTGCAAAAAGAGGAATGATTATTTAGAAAAAGAGTTAGTTATGTTTTCTCAAACTCAGAAAGATAGAGATAATGCTTTCTATGTTAGGGATGAAGTGCTTAAAATGAATGAATCTCTAAAAGCTGAGTTAGAAAAGGAAAGAGAGATTATCAGGACTTGGACTAACTGTGGCAGAACAACTCAGAATTTGTTAAGTAGTGAAAACTGGAAAGAGGGCTTAGGTTATGGAGAGGATATGAATGATAAAGGAACTGTAGATATTAAGCCTGTAGTTGTTAAACAAAAGCCAAAGTTAAAACCTGTTAAGTTTGTAGCTATAAAGTCTGATAATGAGAAATCAGAAGTTAAAAAGGAATTAACTTCTGACAAACTAAAATAGGAAAAGACAACTGAAGTAAATGTAGGCTTAATGACAAAGAAACAGCTTAAGCATAAGCTGAAAGATGTTAAGAATGCAAACAAGGTAAAGTCACCTAGGAAAAATAGGAATGGAAAGGAAGGTGTGAATAAAAGCAATGATTATAAGTCTGTTCCTGATACTCCTAGAAAAACATATCATAACTGTGGAAGTTCTAACCATCTGGCTTCTTTTTGCAGGAAGAATAAGAATATAAACTCCTTACCCACAAAGTCAGCAGTTAAGAGTCAGTCTGTTAGATATAAGCCACAAAATGTTTGTTTTCATTGTGGTAGTTTATGGCATTCCATTTATACTTGTAAGGAATATCATAGTTTGTACTATGATTATTATCAAATAAAACCTTCTTTAAAGAAAGTTAGCATTGTTCCTTCTAGTGTAAGTTCTGATTCAAAGTCTGATAGTGTAAATTCTGATAAGAAAAATGTTAACATAAACTCTAATGCAAAATCCGCTGCAAATGTTAATAAACTTAATAAGGCCAAAGGATCCAACCAAGTCTGGGTCCTTAAAACTAATCATTAGTGGTCTTTGTGATTGCAGGGCCACAGGAAAAACATCCTAGTTCTGGACAGTGGATGTTCAGGACATATGACTGGAAATAAAGCCCTGCTATCAGACTTTGTGGAGAAGGCTGGCCCAAGTGTTTCTTGGAGATGGCAACATTGGAAAAACATTGGGATATGGCAATATCAATCTTGGGAATGTCATCATTAAAGAAGTAGCTCTGGTCTCAGTATTTAAACACAATCTGCTGAGTGTCAGTCAAATCTGTGACAGAGGTTATCATGTGGATTTCTTTGAAGAACACTGTGAAGTTGTAAGTAAATCTACAGGCAAAGTTGTTGTGAAAGGATACAGGCGTGGTAACATTTATGAAGCCAAGCTTTCAACAAATACTGATGGTTCTGCAATCTGTCTGATGAGTAGAGCATCAATTGAAGAAAGTTGGAATTGGCACAATAAACTCTCTCATTTAAATTTTAACAAAATAAATGAGTTGGTTAAGAAAGATCTTGTTAGAGGACTGCCAAAGTCAATATTTGCTCCTGATGGCCTTTGTGATTCTTATCAGAAGGCTAAACAAAGGAAATCTTCATTCAAGAGCAAGACTGAATCATCAATTCTTGAGATCTATTTGGTCCAGTAAATGTCATGTCTATTGCAAAGAAGAAATATGCTATGGTCATAGTGGATGAGTTCACCAGATACACATGGGTGTATTTCTTGCACACTAAAAGTGAAACTGCATCTATCTTGATTGATCATGTCAGGCAACTGGATAAATTGGTCAAAGATTCTGTGAAAATAATAAGGAGTGATAATGGTACTGAGTTCAAGAATTTGATTATGGAAGAGTTCTGCAAAAACCATGGAATCAAGCAGGAATTTTCTGCTCCTGGAACTCCACAGCAAAATAGAGATGTTGAAAGAAAGAATAGAACTCTCATTGAAGCTGCACGTACAATGCTTGATGAAGCAAAGCTTCCAACCTATTTATGGGCTGAAGTTGTGCAGACTGCTTATTTTACTCAAAATGCAACACTCATTAACAAGCAAGGAAAGACACCATATGGGATGGTGAAGAAAAAGAAGCCAAATCTGGAGTATTTTCATGTATTTGGATGCAAGTGTTTTGTTCTTAAGACTCATCCTGAACAGCTATCCAAATTTGATCTAAAAGCTGATGAAGGAATCTTTGTTGGATATCCACTTTCCACAAAAGCCTTCAGAGTCTATAACTTGAGAACAAGAGTGGTCATGGAATCTATCAATGTCTCTTTTGATGATAAGAAGATTACTGGACTTGAAGATTTTATTGATCATGATCAGCTGATATTTGAAAATGAAGACTCAAATTCTGATACTGAAAATTCTGACAATCTAAATCCTGATACTGTAAACTCTGATGTTATTGAAACTGTGGTGACTATGCCAAAGGAAGATGCACCTATGCAGGGGGAGCATACTCAAGATATAACCACATCTCAAGAAGCATCAGAACATACATCTGGCTCTTCAAGTTCTGATTCATCAAGTTCTGATAAGACAAGTTCTGATAGTTTTGAAAATCTAAATTCTGAAGAATCCAACTCAGAGAGCATAGTTTCAGGGGGAGCATCAGAAAATGTTAATAAAGACAGCATGGATCGTGGGGGAGCATCCAGTTCTAGAGAAAACCTTCCATCTGCAAGGAAGTGGACTAAATCACATACACCTGATTTGATAATTGGAAATCCTGATGCAGGTGTCAGAACTAGAACAACTACTTCAAGTGAATGTCTTTACAATTCTTTTCTTTCTCAGACTGAGCCAAAGAAAGTGGAAGAAGCTCTTCAAGATGCTGATTGGGTGCAAGCAATGCAGGAAGACTTAAATGAATTTGAAAGAAACAAAGTCTGGACCCTAGTGCCAAGACCAAAGAACAGATCTGTTGTTGGTACAAAATGGGTATTCAGAAACAAAACTGATAGTGATAGCATAATTACAAGGAATAAGGCAAGGCTGGTCGCAAAAGGATATTCTCAATAGGAGGTAATTGATTATGATGAAACATTTGCACCAGTTGCTAGATTGGAAGCCATAAGGATATTTTTGGCTTATGTTGCTCACAAAAAGTTTACTGTCTTTCAAATGGATGTGAAAAGTGCTTTTCTCAATGGAGAATTGGAAGAAGAAGTATATGTTGAACAACCTCCAGGCTTTGTAGATTCCAAATATCCAGATTATGTCTACAGGCTTGATAAAGCACTTTATGGACTTAAGCAAGCTCCAAGAGCATGGTATAAGACTTTAGCTCAGTTTCTTCTGGAAAGTGGATTTAACAGAGGAACAATAGACAAAACACTGTTCTACCTCAACCATGGAAAGGACTTACTTCTGGTCCAGATTTATGTTGATGATATCATTTTTGGTTCTACAAATGATAGACTTTGCAAGAAGTTTGCCAAACTGATGTAGTCAAGGTATCAAATGAGTATGATGGGGGAACTTAGCTATTTTCTGGGCCTTCAAGTCAAGCAAAATAAAGAAGGCACTTTTATTTGTCAAACTAAGTACACCAGAAATTTGCTGAAGAAATTTGGAATGCAAGATTGTTCAAGTGCATCCACTCCCATGGCCACTGCAACAAAACTGGACAAGGATACTGGTAAATCAGTAGATATTACTGATTACAGAGGTATGATTGGCTCTCTACTCTATCTAACTGCTAGTAGACCTGATATCATGTATGCTACATATCTTTGTGCAAGATTTCAAGCAGATCCAAGAGAACCTCACTTAACAGCTGTGAAAAGAATTTTCAAGTATCTTAAAGGAACAGCTGATCTGGGATTGTGGTATCCCAGAGAATCAGATTTTAAACTAATAGGTTACTCAGATGCAGATTTTGCAGGTTGTAAAATTGACAGGAAAAGCACAAGTGGAAGCTACCAATTTCTTGGAGGTAGATTGGTTTCTTGGTTTAGCAAGAAACAAAAGTCAATTTCCACATCAACTGCAGAAGCGGAGTACATTGCTGCAGGAAGCTGTTGTGCACAGATTCTTTGGATGAAGAATCAATTACTGGATTATGGGTTAACATATTTTAAAATCCCTATTTACTGTGATAATCAAAGTGCTATTGCTATGACAGATAATCCAGTTCAACACTCAATGACCAAGCACATCAGCATTAGGTACCACTTCATAAGGGAACATGTGGATGAATGTACAGTGGAATTGCACTTTGTTCCAACAGATCAACAACTAGCAGATATCTTCACAAAACCATTGTGTGAAGCTACTTTTACAAGATTAGTAAATGAACTTGGAATGGTTTCAGGTTTTTTCTCTAAATCTGCTTAGTTGTTTTCTGATGCATCAGACCTTATGATCAGTATTTACAGAAATTACTCTCTTTGTGTATTCTGTGCTTAATTGAAAATTGCTTAAGTACTGACGGGTGTCTGATGTGACTTTCTAAACTCTGATAGTGATATGTCTGTTTATGTAACTATTCTATCCTTTGAGGATACCTGTGCTAGATGCTAACCTAGTAGTCTTCAATATACTAGAGATCCCATGTTAGAAGTAATTATTTATGTGGAAATCCATTGACACAAGCAAATTCTGATATTGAGCTTAGTTAAGTTTACTCTGTCTATCTTATTACGAAGTCAAAAATTAGAATAATGCTTCTCATCTGTTAAGTTCTGGTGTTAGTAAATCTGCTGAATGTACTAAGTGCTGATAAACCTCACTTATCAAAAAAAAAGGAAAAAGAAAACGAAATAAAATCAGGTACTCCTTTGAGGTCTAGAGTAAAAATGTAGAAGGGACGACCCAAGTGCATTGCTGGTATTAAGTAATATGCATCAGAAAAGAAAAATATTTTCTTGGTGACTTTTCACACTCTATGATTACTGGAGAAATACTCTGATAATAGCATAAATTCTGATAAGTAGTCGTGACTCACTTACACTGAGAAGCCACTGTAAAATAGAATTAAAAAGATGCACAAAAGTAGCACAAAACAGTTGAGGTGGACTCAAGCATGAACTCATTCAATAGTAGGCTTCAGAATAATGACAGATTTTTAGTAAAGTTTTAGTTATGCCTTATTTCTAAGATGTACTGAAGTGAATCAGACTTTACTCCTTGTCTGATATTTAGCTTAATGCACACACTAAACACTCCATATGAATGATGAAAATTACTGTGGTGATCTATGTTATTTTAAATGAACAGTTTATGTGTCACATTGCATAAATTCTGAGGATAAGTTCTGTTGAACGTTCTGATGATTAAGTTCTGAAGAATCTATATCAGAATTTGTGTGAAGAATTACAAAGATAGACATTCATTTTTTGAGTTAAGAAATCATGTTCTGATAACTGTTAAGTTATGATATAAGTCTAAGTTCTGATATTAAAATTATGATCCTTTACTTGACTTATTTGTGAATAAAATCTAAAAACAGACTCATTTTAAATCAGAATATGTTGGGGCGGAATATTAACAGTCAATCTAATTAGGGTTAGTAAAACATGTACTTGCACAATAATTTTTACTTGTTACTTGTGCGCATTAAACCCTGTCTTACACTTCCAATGACTGTTTTTCATTTTCCCAATCTCAGGAGACGAGGTAGAATTATTTCTACCTGTTAGCATTAAATTTCCTTGCGTCTCCTGGCATTCTCTTGCCTATATAAACCAACAATTCACATCAGCCTATACATCAATTCCTTCCTCAAATACTCACTCTCCTTTTCCCTCATATACACAAAATCATGGTTAACTACAATATGTTTTTAAACTATGAGACCTTCAACATGGAGCTGAGCTGTGAGGCCTGGCAGCAGGAATGGCACGTCACTGCCATTCCTGATGAGATTTGGGACTCGGTTCCCCAGGAGGTTCTCACCCACCTCCTGTTCTTTTACCTAGACTACCATCGCCATCTGGAGCGATTGGAGGAAGAAAGGCTGGAAGCTCTCCGCCAGCAAGAGCGAATCATCAGACTCGCTATTCTTTTTGTAGAGAGTAGGAAGAAGAAATAATTTATTTTCTTCTTCCTTTTTTTCTTCATCGTCAGCTTTGCCCTGCTTCTTGAGCTAGGACAAAGACTGTTGATGTTAGGTTTAGAAGCTTAGGACAATCTTGTAAAGCTCTGATGTAATTTAAATTTCATGAATGTATTCTCTTAATATATTAAAGGAATTTCTACTTTTTGCAAGTTTTTGTCTCTGAGATGTTTGTAATTGAAATGCACTGATAAATCCTGATATATATTCATATTCTGATGACCATTTCATTTTTGATTTAAATTAAGTTCTGATCTTAAAATATCAGTACTTGTTTACTTGACTTATTTTGGTCATTCTCACACTCGAATTTTTTTTTCAGAATATTGTTTTTGCAGTGAAAATAATTGAATAAGTGGCAACAGTTTAAATTTTGAATTAAAACTGATTTACCTCAATTAATGGAATTACTGGGTAAGTGGAACGGTTTTTCCTTGAAAAACTGCAAGTGGGTAAGCAATGATTACTGTTTTCCTGTGTCCATTAACTATTCATTATTGCTGCATGTCTGACAGGTGTCCAACGGTTATATTTTTTTTACCAAGTATAAGTAAGAGAGAGAGAGAGAAGATTATACAATCTTTTATTTACTTTTACACTTTATCTCTCTTTCTTTGCTTTTACTCTCTCTTATCTCCTGACGTTGGTTTTTCATACATACATTTTCTCAAACACCTAACAGGCGACTCTTAATTTTCAATTTTTCTCATGGCACCTAAGGATTTGATCATTGATGGAGCTAAGTTCGTTCCAAATAACTATGCTGCAATTCTCGATCATGCTGAAGCTCCGTCTGAGTTGCATTTTGTGCAAGATCTTCTTGCACACAGTGAAATTGGGTATGTATTGACCTAGCCTTCAGTCTTTTCAAGCCAACAAGTTTTGACGTTTTGGCGGACTGGGCACTTTGATAATGGTGGTACAAATGGTACTCCAAGTATTGTTTTCGAAGTGGATGATTCTACACATGTGGTAACTCCTGGTACAATTCGCAAGGACCTACATTTACCAAAAGGATGTACTTTTTCAACCCCGGAGGAATCAGCTCTTCAAGAGTTCATGGCCAGTTTGGGGTATGAGCAGAGTTTGGCCAAGCTTGGGCAGTTGAAACGGGCTCATATCAGAAAGGAATGGAGCTTCTTCTTCGACTGCATCACTAAAGCTTTTGGGAATAAGTGTTCCAACTTTGATGTCATTCCTATAATGAGTCAGCACATCGGGTATGCTATCATTAACCGAACTCATTTTGATTTTGCAAGTGTTGTGATAGGTTTCATAGGGGATAGGATGATAGAAGATAGAAATGTAGTTTATTTTGCTAGATTCTGTCAGCTTATATATAACTTTTGCTGTATTAATCCCCCTCAACTAGCCAGTACTTTAACTCCACCATTCAAAATTGCAAAAAGAGCCTTTAATGACCTGGTAAATGCTGACACTAAGAAAAAGGTGGTTAGACCTTTACAGATTCCTCAGTCTGTAAAACAGATCTTGGTAAATGCTGATCTTGAAACCTATAGATCTGTTTATCCTAATGTACAACCAACCACCACATCCCAAACACCACAGCAACCATCAGAACATACCACTCATCCATCTATACCTCAACCATCCCTCGGAACATATCTCAAATCATATCTCTCAACTTCACAGACAGCTCAACCTTCATCCTCAGCACCTACAGTGAAGCCTTCATCTTCCAAGCCCAAGAGGACAAAGACAGTTTCTCAAACACCACAGAAGAGAAGGAGGATTGTTCTGAGAGATGAGTCTGATAGTGAGGAACAGGTTTCTCCATCAGAACCTGTTGTTAAAGAAGCTGAGAAAGTTTCTTCTCAGAAGGATTCTGGAATTGGGGGATCTAAGCTTCTCAAAAGGCTTAGAAGAATGACTTCTGCTGAACCTCCCAAGGAATCCCCACCTTCAAAGAGATACAAGAAACAGAGGGCTAAAAGGCCAGTTTCAGATGATGAGGAAGCAGCAGCTAAGGAAGGAGATCAGGAATCTCTGATCTCACAAGAACCAAAATCTGCTGAAGCCACTGCTTCTTCATTGACTCCAACTCCTGAAGATGCTACAGAAGTATCTCCTGTTCATAAGACTGTATCTCCTGTTGATCCAGGCACAAGTGCTGAAATTGATATTCAGAACCTGGTTGTGCTTGAGGTACTTTATTTAGAAGCTCCAACAGCAATTCATCCATCAACAACACCTGTTACTGATGCTACTCAAACTCCAGAATTATCTAATACACCTTCTCTGCATCTTGATGTTGATGATCAGAATATAGGTGAGCATCAGGATATGGTTGTTGATCAGAACTTGGAACCAGATCAGCACTTAGAGGATGATGTTGAAGCCTCAATTGCTTCTCATACGGTTGTTTCATCAGAAGATGTTGATTTTGTAAGTTCTGATGCTGCAAATGCTGATGATACTGGTTATGCTGCTCCATATGCAGATGCTGATGAAGCAGGTCCTTCAGGACATGCACCTCAGCCAACTGTTCACAAAAGTGAATTAGTTAAGAAGTTTGTTACAAGAGAAGCACAAGAGCCTTGGAGTGAAACTCCTGCAGGACAGGAGTGGACTAAGGAATGGAACTCAGTTACATGTGTTCCATCTGCAAAGACTCTTGCTGAGCATATGACAAAAGCTGATGAGATGTTAATTACTGATGATTTTAAAACACAGCTTCGAGTCACTGCATTGAGTACTAAACATCTACAAGGTCTCTATTCAACTACTCATACAGAGTTACATAAAATTCAGGGAGAATTAATCAAGCAAGAACAAGTTCAGAAAATTGACAAGAAAAAATTCTTCCAACCTACCTTTGACAGAGTTGCTTATATTGAGAAGACTCAAGAGAAACAACAATCTCAGATTGATGATATTTTGAAAAATCAAGCTTCTCAGCAATCTCAACTTGATGAAATCCAAGCCTCAGTGGAATTGCTTGTCTCTCTTCTCTTACCTGCTGATGCCAAAAAGGGGATGAAAGTAATTAAGTCCAAATGCAAAACTGATAAGACACGGAAGGGGAAGGATCATGAAAAAGATGACGAGGCAAACTTTGGAATGGGTGGAGGTCATAGTCAAGGTAGAGGTTTCTCATCAAGAAAAACTGAAATCACAAGTCAGAGGACAAGTTCTGATGCTGGAAAAGGAATTACTTCTGCTACTGGTAAAAGGATAAGTTCTGATGAACTATTGGATCTTGATGAAGAAATGTCAAGATAGTTATTTCTTAAGGAAAATCCAGGAATGGACTTGGAGAGTCTGATGGAAGAAGAAGCCAGACTTAAATCAGAAAAAGTCAAATCTAAATCTGAAGCTTCTGGTAAAAAGAAACTTCCAACACTCAAAGGCATTGTGATAAAAGAAAGGACAAATCCTGAAGCAACCGAGGCTAAATCACAACTGCAGATAGATCCAAGGTCAAAGGGCAAAGAGAAAGTTGGTGAACCTATCAAGGTTTATGTGCCTCTTGTGAATGAAGAAATTACTGATGAAGATGTTGATCTTGCTCTAACTTTAAGAAAAGTTTCTAAGACAATCTCTGACATGGCTCAAGTTGTTCAGAGTCAAGAGATAGTTAGTTCTGATATCTCAAAGAAGCAAGTAACCTCTGACATAGCTCAAGTTAACTTGATATCAGAAGATAAATTAAAGGAAACCTCTGACATTGTTCATGTTAAACCTTCAAAGAAACTCCTACCATGATTCACTAAAGCCAAACAGACTCAACCTTTGAAGACTGCTGCAAGTGGTTTTGAAGCAAGAGTGGTTACTGGAAAGGAAGCAAGAGATAAAACTGGATTGGGAAGTGCTGATGAAAGAAGAATACAGAACACAACCAATGATCAAACTTCCTTAAGTGAACCAAGTATTGGAGCAACTCCTGAGAGATTGAATCAACTAGAATCTGTACAAATGGTGTACCATACCTACTTGAAAGAACACATCTTGTTGTACTTCATGACAGATGGTAGGGTTTATTATATAAGGGAAAATGCCATTCCACTGAAGTATTTTGAAGAGCTGGAACATGTATTATTCTTACTTCAAGTGAATGACAAAATAACAGAAAATGCTGCAAACTTTATGAAGAGTCAAATTCAGAAACAGAAAAAGCTTTATTCTGTTAAGTCTGACAGCACATATCTTCCGAAGTACAGAGATCACAAGGGTGATATAGTTGAGATGAAGCCCAACACTGCCAAGATTATAACTACCTTTCTGGGTTACAGGGCTGTGGAATTCAATCTTGAGTCTGACAAGGCATATTTGATCAGACTGGATCAAGACATAAAGAAAGCTAGAATTAATGATCTCAGGGTTGCAATCTTTCAAATTGGTGAAGATACTGCAGAACTTAAAGATGCTAAAAGGAGGATGATTGATGAACTCAGATATGTTGAGAGATGTTTGTTGAAGAACTATCTCAGAACAACTCCTGACATTAGAGAGATCAGAAGATGAAGCCAAGTCAAGATCTACAACTACTTAAATTCTGATATGGATACAGACTGAAGTTGTTATCAGAAGTTAAAGATTGGTAAAGCTTTAAGACTGTAAGTTGTAGTTATCTAGTCAAATTCTCATGCATTTGTACTTAATGTTTTTGACATCATCAAATATCTATTAAACTTGTATATTATGCTAATTCACAAGTTGGGGGAGATTGTTAGATATATTTGATAATGTCATGACTAATGTGATTTATGTTTAGTTTTCAGATCTTACTTAAACAGGATAAATCAGTACTTACTGGAAATCAGGACTTAAGGATATCATTACTTATATTATCAGGAGATAATCATCAGAAGATGGATATCAGAACTTAAGTACTGAAGGACGTTCAGATAAGGAAAGCAGTTGGTTAAAGGAAAGAATATCGAGACAAACATAAGAAGAGATATGCATGAAGATGGAATTCTATGAAGAATAGAATACTTGGAAGAAAAGATATCTGATTGATATATTTTAGGAAGCAGAATTATATTCCATATCAATTAGTGATTATCTTGTAACTGTGTAGTATATAAACACAGACATAGGGTTTACACTATAAGTGTTATCACAATCGAGAAGATTATTTATTATAACCCTAGCAGCTCTCGTGATATTTGTTCATCACTGAGAGAGAATAGTTCCATACTGTAACAGAGTTTATTGATTCAATAAAGTTTGTTTTCTGTTACTTGAGTTATTAAAGTTTGATTTGATTGTACTATACACTGTATTCACCCCCTCTACAGTGTGTGTGTGACCTAACAATTCTTATTATTGTTGTTTACGATATTTCCGTAAACACTGTTTTACGATTTTTATTCTCGTCAAGATTCAAGTTATTGCTGAAGCATTTCGCTCAAAAATATCAAAAGGATTTTGAATACTGAGGAGGAATCAATTTTGGGATTCCTTAACTAAATTTTTTGATTCAGCAATTATGATTTTTAAATGTCCTGCTCTGATGCAGATGTCAGTTTTATATCAAAAGAACCTATATATATGCTACAATGATCTTGCTGAGCATTTCTTTCGCTCATACTTGCCTGTTTTCAAATTTTACCTCTAGTGAGGATTAACTTGCGCTGTTTAGTCGCATAATTCAAGGAAGCAAAGAAGAAGCTTTTGGAAGGTGGTTGGTCCAGGGTTTGCGGACTAGTGTAAGTTTTATTGTATAAAATTGTTTATATTATATTATATTATAGTTGTGTATTTTATAGTTGGGCCTAGTATACTTCTTTTCAAAGTTATACTAGCGGGTTAGTATTGAATTTGAATTTGTTAAAAAGAGTTTTAAAAGAAAAAAGAAAGTGAAAAATGTGGAATTTGGATTTCTTATTTCTAGGACTATAACCTTAAAAGATCTTGGATTAGTTTGGGGTCATTGAAGATAAATATCTTCCGCTGGCATTTATTTATTAATTTAACAGGTTAATTTAGATTAGGGTTTTATAGTGACGACAAAATCCTCTGACCCCGGATTTGGAGGCATTACACCAGTAGTTTATGCAGAGCTGATGTTGGTAGGAGCGATGAGGAGGGTTCGATACCCCACGCGCAGTGACAGTGACTGAGAGGCGACTGACTACTTATGGACCTTGTAAAGGGTTGGGTGACTTGTCACCAATTTTGTTAGGATAGCTAGTAGTAGATTGCATTCCTAGCCCTTCAGGGTACCCGGTGTATGTATTTGTATTTTAGTATTCAGAACCAAGTAGTTGGTATATTATATTTAGGATCATTTATAAACTCGGATGGTTGTCTTGTCCCCAAATATAAACTGGGAGACCCTATGATATATATCTAGCAGTAATTAAGAAATTGATGTCCATATTATCGTACTTGTTAAAGACATGCTAGATAACAAATGACATGCTTACCTACGAATAAATTAATCCAAATGTAAAAATTCTTACAACTGTGTTAACATATTTTCATTATCAGAACAATGTCACCCCGTAGAAGAGGAACTAGGGCACGGCCCGCAGAATCTGTTAACCAACAACGAAATGGACCTGACCACATAGTGAATGAGGAAAGTGAAGAAGACCTAGACTATAATGAGTATGATGAAGAAGAGTATTTAGAAGAAGAAGCTGAGGATATCCTCAGGGATGAAATCCCATGAATGAATTTATGGAACTATTAAGGGAAAAACTAAACCAACGGCCCATTCCACCACAGCCGCATATTGCCCAACAGACTGCGGCCACTGCCTTCAGGGCATTCAAATCCCTCAAACCCCCAGAGTTTCTAGGATCTGCCTACCCCATTGAGGCATGGGCGTGGCTCAAGGAAATAGAAAAGTCCTTCGAAATACTAGGTATGGAAGAACGACACAAGACCATTTTCGCCTCTTAAATGCTGAAGGGGGAAGCTAACTACTGGTGGGAGTCCAAAAGAAACCTCGAGACTGATGTTGTGATTCCATGGGATAGATTTACCCGATTGTTTTTAGACAAGTATTTCCCTAGGTTCATGGAAACTCAGATGGAGATTAAGTTTCTAAAGCTGAAATAAGATAAGATGATTGTGGCGGAGTATGAGGCCAAGTTTACTGAGTTATCATGATTCGTACCTGAGTTTGTGAATACCGAAGAGAAGAAAGCGTGAATGTTTCAACTTGGTCTGAAACAGTGGATCCAGAACCGAGTAGCGGTACTAGAACTAATAGATTATGCCACCTTAGTGTAGAAAGCCTCGATTGTTGAAGCAGGTAGTGAGCAAAGTTTGAAGGAAAAGGAAAGTAAGAAAAGGAAGATAGTAAGTCAAGGAGGAGGAACCGGGAACAGGAGCTTCTCAAATAAGTTTGTCAGGGGAGTGGTGTCCTAACCTACAAGAGGCCCCGAATTTAGAAAGGCCCCAAGTGAGAGCGTGGGCCAGGGTGGTGGACAATCTAGGGCAATATTTTATAGCCAACCCCACGTCCCGATACTAGAATGTCAAACATGCGGAAATAAATACTTTGAAGTGTGTACCTTAGCAAGAGCCCCTTTGAAATGCTATATATGCGACCAAACCGGACACCTCGCCAACACCTGTACCTAACCTAAAATAACGTGTTACCAATGTGGGAAGGTAGGGCACATAAGGAAGGACTGACCGACATTGAGACCCCCGGCCTCGGGGATGAGCAGAGCTGCATCCAACCGGCCCCCAGCCGCTAGGACTTTTAACATGACCGTTCAGGATGCTGTCCGGAACACTGAAGTGATAGCAGGTAACCTTTTGTTAAATTTCGAACATGCAAATGTTTTATTTGATTCTGGAGCAAACAAGTCTTTTATATCTCAAGATTTTGCTAAGAGGTTAAAACTTAACGCCATACCCGTACGTGAGGCATTACAAGAAGAAATAGCAAACCGGGAAATAATTCATGTCAATCAAGTACACCCTAAATGCAAGTTGAAATTAGAAGGGAAAGTCTTTGAGGTTGACTTAATCCCATTTGCGTTAGGAGAATTCGATATAATCTTAAGAATGGATTGGTTATCCTGTAATGGAGCGCAGATAGATTGTGAGCGAAAGAGGGTGAAGATAAGAGTGCAAAATGGAAAGGAAATAGTGTTCAAAGGTCAACGACAGACCCATAAATTTCTTACATGCTTCAGGCAAAGAGGTTGTTAAAGAAAGGTAACGAGGCATACTTGGCTTATGTGATGGATACTAAAAAGTAGTTCCCAATATACAGGACATACCCGTAGTAAATGAATTCGAGGATGTGTTTCCAGAAAACTTACCAGGATTGCCACCCGACAGAGAAATAGAGTTTGCTATAGAACTAGCACCAGGGACGGCACCAGTTTCCAAGGCCCCTTATAGGCTAGCCCAAGTTAAGATGAAGGAACTAGCTTCTCAACTGCAGGAGTTATTAGATAACGGGATGATAAGACCCAGTGTATCTCCTTGGGGAGCACTAGTACTGTTTGTAAAGAAAAAGGATGGTAGTATGAGATTATGCATAGACTACCGGGAGTTGAATAAACTGACTATCAAGAATAGGTACCCTCTCCCTAGGATTGATGACATATTCGACCATCTCAAGGGTGCTGTACATTTTTCTAAGATAGATTTGAGAACAGGATATCACCAGTTGAAAATCAAACATGAGGATATACCAAAGACTGCCTTGTGCCCTAGGTATGGATATTATGAGTTCTTAGTCATGTCGTTTGGGCTAACCAATGCACCCACAACCTTTATGGATTTGATGAACAGAGTGTTCAAGAAGTTCCTAGATATATGTGTGATAGTTTTCATAGATGATATTCTAATCTACTCAAAGACAGAGCAAGAACATGTAGAATATTTGAGGATAGTCTTAAAAATCTTGAGGAATGAAAAATTATATGCCAAGTTCTCGAAATGCGAGTTTTGGTTAAAGGAAGTTCAGTTCTTAGGACATGTGGTGAGTAGCAAAGGAGTTTTAGTCGACCCCACCAAGATAGAGCCGGTATCCAATTGGGAAAGACCGACTACCCCAACCGAAGTTAGAAGTTTTGTGGGTTTAGCAGGATATTATCGAAGATTTGTGCAAGATTTTGCCAAGATAGCCGACCCATTGACTAGACTTACCCGGAAAACTGAAACGTTCGTGTGGACAGAAAAATTTGATGAAAGCTTTCAGGAACTAAAAAGGAGACTGTTGTCAGCACCAGTGCTCGCTCTTCCCGATGGAAAGGGAGAGTTCGTGATATACAGCAATGCCTCGCACAAGGGACTAGGATGTGTGCTTATGCAGCACAAAAAATTTATTGCATATGCATCTCGGCAGTTGAAGGAATATGAGATCAGATACCCAACCCACGATTTAAAATTAGCAGCCATAGTGTTTGCCCTGAAAATTTGGAGCCACTACTTGTACGGTGAGAAATGCGAGATTTACACATACTATAAGAGCCTCAAGTATATTTTTACTCAGAAAGAACTGAACATGAGACAGAGGAGGTGGTTAGAATTGATTAAGGACTATGATTGTGAAATTTTGTATCACCCGGGTAAAGCCAATGTGGTGGCTGACGCCCTCAGTAGAAAGGAGAGACTCAAAATGATAATGACATATGTGGAATTAGTTAAGAAATTTGAAAAGATGGAAATTGACGTGAGAATAACCGGTAAAGGATCAAAAGGATTATTTGAGATTAAGCTAGTGTCGGAACTGACTAAAAAGATACGAGTGTGTCAGGAAAAGAAGATGGATGAAGAAAAAAAAACATTGACCGGCGAGGAAGTTAGATGCGAGAAGGATAAGAAAGGGATCATGAGGTATGCATCCCGGATTTGGATTCCAAATGTGCTAGAATTAAAGGATGAGCTGTTGCACGAAGGGCACAACTCCTGATATTCGATCCACCTAGGAAGTACAAAAATGTACCGTGATCTTAAAGAATATTATTGGTGGCCTAACATGAAAAGAGAAGTAGCAGAGTGGGTCAGCAAGTGCTTAACATGCCAGAGAGTGAAGGTTGAACATCAGTGACCGAGTGGACTATTACGGCCCTTAGAAATTCCGGAATATAAATGGGAGCATGTAGCCATGGATTTTATGACAGGCCTACCAAGAACAAAAATCAATCACGATGCCATATGGGTTATCATAGATAGACTAACCAAGTTCGCGCACTTCCTGCCAATCAACGAAAGGTACACCGTAGACAAGCTAGTGGATATTTACTTGAAGGAAATTATAGTAAGACACGGTGTTCCTGTTGCTATAGTGTCAGATAGAGACCTAAGGTTTAATTCCCGATTTTGGAGAAGCTTCCAGGAGTGTGTAGGCACCAGACTAAATATGAGTACCGCTTACCACCCCCAAACTGATGGGCAAAGTGAAAGGACTATTCAGACCCTAGAAGATATTCTGTGAGTATGTGCCATCAACTTTAAAAGGAATTAGAATGACCACCTACCCTTGATCGAATTTGCCTACAATAATAGCTATCACGCTAGCATAGGAATGCCTCCGTATGAAGCTCTTTACGGAAGAAGATGCCGCTCTCCCCTATGTTGGAATGAGGTTGGAAAGCATAAGATAATAGGACATGAGTTAGTCCAGCAAACTAGAGAGATGGTGGGACTCATTAAGAAGAGACTGGTAGCAGCTCAAGACAGACAAAAGAAGTACGCCAACCAGACCAGGAAAGATAGAGAATATGAAGTAGGGGATTCAGTGCTGTTGAAGGTATCTCCATGGAAAGGAGTGATAAGATTTGGAAAGAAAGGGAAGCTGAGTTCCAGATTCATAGGACTCTTTGAGATTTTGAGGAGAATAGGACCTCTAGCTTATGAGCTCGCCTTGCCTCATAATCTGCAACAAGTGCACAACGTGTTCCATGTGTTAATGCTAAGGAAATACCATGCCAATGCACAAAATGTGACAGAGTATGAGCAAGTAGATTTAAAACCAGACCTGACCTACGTTGAGCAACCAGTAAGGGTAATGGACCCGAAAGAACAAGTGTTGAGGAACAAGGCTGTGAAGCTGGTTAGAATCTTATGGAGAAATCAAAATGTTGAAGAGTCAACTTGGGAACTAGATGACACAATGAGGAATAGATATCCCCACCTATTTTCTAATTGATTCCGGGATGGAATCCTTTTTAGAGGGGAAGACTGTAATAACTCAAATTTTTAAGACTTTGTAAAACGCTTAATGAATAGTAACCCTGAGAGACGGGAAAAATTTGTTAGCCCACACTATGTTGTGCATGAGAAATTAAGTTTTGGAGTCGATAACGTGATTATACATACTATTAGGTCACACACACTGTAGAAGGGGATTGAATATAGTGTATAGTACAATCAAATCGAATTAAGAACACAAGTATGAAACACAGAATAATCTTATTAATAAAACAGTATTACAATGAAACCGTTCTCTCTCAGTGATGAACAGATATCACGAAAGCTGCTAGGGTTATAATGTATAATATTCTAGATTAAGACAACACTTATAGTGTAAACCCTATGTTGTGTTTATATAGACACACAGTTACAAGATAATCTTCTAATTGATATCGAATATGATTTTGTGTCCTAAAATATATCAACTAGTTATATTTTCTTCCAAGTATTCTATTCTTCATAGAATTCTTCTCTATGCATATCTCTTCTTGTTTTAGTCTTGATCTTCTTTCCTTTCAATCAGCCGCCTTCCTTATCTGAAAATCTTCTTAAGTCCTAATATTATCTCCTGATAAATATCTTCTGATATCTTAAGTTCTGACTTCAGTATAAGTACTGATTTCCAGTTAAGCCCTGATTTGTCCGTTAGTCAAGATCTGAAAACTAAACACAAATCATCATTAGATATGACATCACAAATATATCTAACAATCTCCCCCAACTTGTAAATTAGCATAATATACAAGTTCAATAGATATTTGATGATGTCAAAAACATTAAGTACAAATGCATATATGAATTTGACTAAATAACTACAACTCACAGTCCTTGTAGCTTTTACCATCCTTAAAGTCTGATATCAACTTTAGCCTGTATATACTTCAAAATTTATCAGCTGTAGTTCTTGACTTGGCTTTAGTGTGTGATCTCTTTAATGTCAGGAGTTGTTCTGAGATAGTTCTTCAAAAGAGTTCTCTCAGCATATTCAAGTTCATTCAGCATCCTCATTTTTACATCTTTAAGTTCAACTGTATCTTCACCTGTCTGAAAGATAGCAGCCCTGAGATCATTTATTTTTGCTTTCCTTATCTCCTGATCCAGTCTGATGACATAGGCTTTATCAGACTCTAGATTGAATTCAAGTCCCTTAATACCAAGAAATGTAGTGATTTTGGCAGTATTAGGCTTCATCTCAACCAGTTCACCATTATGAGCTCTGTACTTAGGATAGTATGGCCTGTCAGACTTTACAGAGTAAAGTTTCTTCTGTCTTTCAATATTAGACCTTATGTATCTGGCAGCACCATCTGTTGATCTATTCTTCACTTGAAGTAGAAATAACACATGTTGCAATTCTTCAAAGTACTTCAAATGAATAGCATTCTTTCTTATATGGAATACCCTCCCATCTGTCATGAAATATAACATGATTTCTTCCTTCAATACAGAGTGGTAGACCATTTGTACAGACTCCAATTGATTCAATGTTTCAGGAATTGTTCCCACTCCTGGTTTAGAAAGAGATGTAGGATCTAAGGTAGAGTTGATTACTCTTCTCTCATCAGCATTACCCAGTCCTGTTTTATCTCTAGCTTCCTTCCCTCAAATAACTCTTGCTTCAAAACCACTTGATGTAGTCTTCAAAGATTGAGTAGATTGTTGAGCTTTAGTGAACCCAGGTAGTAGAAGTTTTGAAGGTTTAACATGAGCAATGTCAGAGGTTTCATTTCCTTTATCTTCTGATATCAAGCCAACTTGAGCTCTGTCAGAGGTTGTTTGCTTCATTGTCATATCAAAATTTACAAAGTCCTGATCTTGAACAACATGAGCTTTGTCAGAGGTTGTTTGAATATTCTTCTTCTTCTTCAAAATCAGACTAGTATCTTCATCCGAATATACTTGTTCATCAATGGTTGGCAGATAGATTTTTACAGAATCATCAACTTTAGCTTTGCCCTTGAACCTTGGATCTACCCCTACTTGTGATTTGGCTTTGAATTCAGATTTAGTTGCCTCAGAGTTTGACTTCTCTTTATTCACAATGCCTTTAGGCTTTGGAGGTTTCTTTGCAGTAATAGAAGCTTTAGACTTGGATTTGACATTTTCTGCTTTAAGTCTGGCTTCTTCTTCCTTCAGACTTTCAAAGTCCATTCCTGGATTGTCTTTGAGAAATAGTCTTTTAGAAATTTCTTCATCCAGCTTATGTAACTTGGGGTCTTGATAGTAGACTGTTGTTTCCTTCCCCTTAAGCTTCAGTGTCTGCATAAACTTCTGTGATTCTTGACTCTCACCCTGTATCAGAACATCAGGCTTAGTCAGAACTTGTTTATTAGAACTTTTTATTCTATCAGCATCAGAACTTGATCTCTGTGTAGAAGTTCCTGCTTTCCTGGATGAAGAACCTTTTCCTTGACCATGAACTCTACCCCTTTCAGAGTTTCCCTAGTCTTCATTATCATCATCCTTACCCTTTAGTGGTTGATCAGTTTTGCATTTGGACTTAATCACTTTCTCCCCCTTTTTGGCATCATCAGGTAGAAGGAGTGAGACAAGCAATTCCACAGAGTTTTGGATTTCATTGAGTTGAGCTTGTTGAGTAGCTTGATTCTTTAAAACATCAGATATTTGAGCTTGCTGCTTTTCTTGAATCTTTTCTATATGCCCAATGCGGTCAAAGGCTGGCTTAAAAAACCTGTTCTTTTCCAATTTGACATTCATGTCTTGCTGAATCGGGGTTTCTTGAATTTTGTTCACCTTGACTTAAGTTATTGAGTGTTGACCTTGAAGGTGCCTTGTACTCAATGTAGAAACTCTAAGTTGTGCCTTGAAATCATCATTTATCAGCATTTCATCAGCTTTGGCTAGGTGTTCAGCAAGAATATTTGTAGTAGGAACAAAATCAACTTTGTTCCATTCCTTGATCCATTCTTTTCCTCTTGGAGTTTCACTCCAAGGTACTGGTGCATCCTCTCTAACAAATTTCTTGATTAGATCAGCTTTGCCTAGAACTTGTTGAGGTGCATGTCCAGATGGACCAGCTACATCAGCATTTTCATTTGTAACAGCTTCACCAGCATTGTCAGCATTTGCAGCATCAGAACTGACAGAGCCTGCAGAATCAGCTTCCTGTGATAAAATGATAGTGTGTGAGGCTATAGAGGTTTCAAAATTATCCTCTAAGTTCTGATGAACATCCAAATTCTGATGCTCACCTATGATCTTATCTTCATCATCTAGATTCAGAGGAGGTTTTTGGAATATTTGCATTAATATCAGCATCTAAAATTGGTGTTGTTGGTGAATTATGTTGAAGAATGGTTGGAGCTTCCAAGTACAGAACCTCAGGCACAACCAAGTTGTGAATATCTATTTCAGCACTTGTACCTGGGTCTTCAGCATGTACTTGTTCAATGATAGGAGACATAGGAGGTGTAGATACTCTGTCTTGAGCAGTTTCTTCAGCTTGAATTGGTGACAGTGGAGGTGTAGATTCAGTGGCTTCAGCAAATTCTGGTTGTGTAGATGGAAGGGATTCAATCACAATTGGCTCCTGTGGGATCAGAGATTCCTGATCCCCTTCCTTAGCTGCTACTTCCACATCCTCTAAATCTGACTCAACTATGTCCCTGTTAGCTCTTTGTTTTTTCTCTCTCTTCAAGGGTGGAGAGACTTTGGGAGCTTTATCATCAGAATGTATCTTGCTAAGCCTTTTGAGGGGCCTAGAACTCCCAGTTTCCTTTGCTTTCTAAGGAGACACTTCCTCAGCTGCTTGTGTAACAGGTTCTGATATTTAAACTTGTGCCTCATCTTCTGATTCATCTCTTAGAATCATCCTCCTTCTTTTATGCTGTGACTGAGGTACTATCTTAGTCCTCTTTGCTCTAGAAGAAGAAGGCTGCACTGTAGGTGTTGATGGTTGATTGGTATGTGCTGATGTTTGTGGTTGCTGTGTTTGGGTGGTGGTTGGTTCGGATGGCTGTTGTGTGTTAGTGGGTTGGACATCAGGATATAGTAATGAATAGGTTTCATAATCAGCATTTACAAGGGCTTGCTTTACTGATAAAGGAATTCTAAGGGGTCTCAAAACTCCCTTCTTGGTGTCAGCAGTTAAAAGATCAGTAAAAGCCCTCTTAGCTAACTTAATGGGGTCTATATGTTCACTTGCTAATTAAGGTTCATCTTATGTACAATAGCTGTAGATTAACTAACAGAACCTAGCAAAGTAAACTACATTCTTGTCCTCTGTCATTCTATCTCCTATGAAACATATCACAGTCCTTGCATAATCAAAATGAGACTGGTTTAGGAGTGCATACCCAATTTGCTGACTCAGAATGGGAATTGCATCAAAGTTGGAGCATTTGTTGCCAAACGTCTTCGTGATGCAATCGAAGAAGAAGCTCCATTCCCTTCGGATATATGCGCATTTGAGTTGACCCAACTTAGCCAAACTCTGTTCATATCCAAGACTTCCCATCATTTGTTGTAGCAGTGGCTCCTCAACAGTAGAACTAAATTGACAGGATTCAGGTAGGTGTAGAGCTTTTCGAACTGCTCCCGGAGTAACCACATACTCAACCTCATTTGCTGTAAACACAATACTTGGAGTCACATTCTTACCACCATCATCATAATATCCCGTACGCCAGAATGTCAGAACTTGAGTTCAAGATATACTGGTTGGCTGTGTCAATGCGAACCTTCCTACACAACTAGTTCTTGAATCAAGAAATTTTTTTTTTGATAAATACATTTGAGATAAGAAATCCTGGATAAAATGAAGTTCCGAAGGAGCTTCACTCTTAGTGAGAATGGTAACATAGTTATTGGGGACGAACTTTGCTCCATTAAAGATTATATCCTTGGGTGCCATTGAAAATAGGTGAGAAGTTAGAATGCCAGAAAAGTGTTTGATAAAATATCTGTATAGTAAACTTTTAGAAAATATGAAAGAATATGAAAAAGAGAGAGAGTAAATAGAATAGAAATGTAAATAAAAGATATGAAAATCTTTTATCTCTTTTAATTAGACACCCCACGTGACAGCAGTTATTGAGAAGTGGAATAGACGTTACACCTGCCAGGCATGCAGTAGTTAAAAACAAAAATTAATGGGCACGGGAAATAAGTAATGATTACCATGTACATGTAGGTTTTCAAGACATACACGTTAACCACTAACCCATAATGATTATTACTGCTTTATCTCACGTAATCCACTATTCTGATAAAATATAACCGTTCAAGTAGTGACCAAAAATAAATCAAGTAAATAAATACTGCCATGTAAGCATCAGAACTTGATTATTATCATAATTTAAAGGTCATCAGAATATGGCTTCTTTACTCAAAAAGTGAATGTTTATTTTGTGTAATTCTTCACACAAATACTGATATGTTTTCAACAGAACTTCCATCAGAACTTGTCCTCAGAATTTATGCAACTGACACTTAAACTGTTCATCTAAAACAACATTGATCACCACTATAATTTTCATCATTCATATAGAGTGTAAGTGTGTGCATTAAGCTAAATATCAGATAGAGAGTAAAGTCGGATTCACTTCAGTACATCTTAGAAATAAGGCATAACTAAGAACTTTGCTAAAAATCTGTCATTAGTCTGAAGTTTACTATAGAATGAGTTCATGCATGAGTCCACCTCAACTGTTTTGTGCTCATTTTATGCTTCTTTTGAAATTCCTTTTTACAGTGGCTTCTCAGTGTAAGTGAGTCACGACTGCTTATCAGAATTTATGCTATTATCAGAGTATTTCTCCAGTAATCAAAGAATGTGAAAAGTCACCAAGAAAATTTTGTTTTGCTTTTCTAATGCATATTACTTAATACCGGCAATGCACTTGGGTCTTCCCTTCCACATATATTTTTCTCTAGATCTCAAAGGAGTACCTGATATTTATTTCTTTCAAATTCATTTACCTCTTCTTATATTGCTTGCACCCAATCAGCATCTTGAAGAGCTTCTTCCACTTTCTTTGGTTCATCCTGAGAAAGGAAAGAATGATAGAGACATTCATTTGATGTTGCTGTTCTAGTTCTAATACCTGCTTCAGGATCTCCAATAATCAAGTCAGGAGTATGTGCTTTAGTCCACTTCCTTGCAGATGGAAGGTGATCTCTAGAACTGGATGCTCCCCCATGATCCATGCTGTCTCCATCAACATTTTTTGATGCTCCCCCTAAAATTATGCTCTCTGAGTTGGATTCTTCAGAATTTGAGTTTCCAGAATTATCAGAACTTGGCCCATCAGAACTTGAAGAGCATGTTCTAGGTTTTGATGCTTCTTGAGATGTGGTTGGATCTTCAGTATGCTCCCCCTGCATAGGTGCATTTTCCTTTGGCGTTGTCACCACAGTTTCAATAACATCAGAGTTTAACCCATCAGAGTTTGTAGTATCAGGATTTAGACTATCAGAATTTACAGAATCAGAATTTAAAACTTCATTCTCAAATCTCAGCTGATCATGATCATCGAAATTTTCAAGTCCGGTAATCTTCTTATCATCAAAAGAGACATTGATAGATTCCATGACAACCCTTGTTCTTAAATTGTAGACCCTGAAGGCTTTTGTTGAAAGTAGATATCCAACAAAGATTCCTTCATCAGCTTTTAGATCAAATTTAAATAGTTGTTCAGGATGAGTCTTAAGAACAAAATACTTGCATCCAAATACATAAAAATAGTTCAGATTTGGCTTCTTTTTCTTCACCATCTCATATGGTGTCTTTCCATGCTTGTTGATAAGTGTTGCATTCTGAGTAAAACAAGCAGTCTGCACAGCTTCAGCCTAAAAGTAGGTTGGTGACTTTGCTTCATCAAGCATAGTTCGTGTAGCTTTAATAAGAGTTCTTTCTTTCTTTCAACAACTCCATTTTGCTGTGGAGTTCCAGGAGCAGAAAATTCCTGCTTTATTCCATGGTCTTTGCAGAACTCTTCCATGATCAAATTCTTGAACTCAGTGCCATTATCACTTCTTATGATTTTCACAGAATCTTTGACCAACTTATCCAGTTGTTTGACAGGATCCATCAAGATAGATGTAGTTTCACATTTTGTGTGCAAGTAATACACCCATGTGTATCTGGTAAACTAATCTACTATGACCATAGCATATTTCTTCTTTGCAATAGACATGACATTCACTGGACCAAATAGATCAACATGTAGTAGGTGATAAGGCTCAAGAATTGAAGATTCAGTCTTGCTCTTGAATGAAGATTTTCTTTGTTTTGCCTTTTGACATGAATCACAAAGGCCATCAGGAGCAAATACTGATTTTAATAGTCTTCTCACAATATCTTTCTTGACTAGTTCATTTATATTGTTGAAATTTAAATGAGAGAGTTTCTTGTGCCAATCCCAGTTTTCCTCAATTGATGTTTTGCTTAACAGACAGATTGCGGAACCATTAGAACTTGTTGAAAGCTTGGATTCATAAATGTTACCATGCCTGTATCCCTTCAGAACAACTTTGCCTGTAGATTTTCTTACAACTTCACAGTGTTCTTCAGAGAAATTCACATGATAACCTCTGTCACAGATTTGACTAACACTCAGCAAGTTGTGTTTAAGTCCTGAGACTAGAGCTACTTTTTCAATGATGACATTCCCAAGATTGATATTGCCATATCCCAGAGTTTTTCCCATGTTGCCATCTCCATAAGAAACTCCTGGGCCAGCTTTCTCCACAAAGTCTGATAGCAGGGCTTTATTTCCAGTCATATGTCCTGAACATCCACTATCAAGAACTAGGATGTTTTTCCTGTTGCCCTGCAATCATAAAGACCACTAATGATTAGTTTTAAGGACCCCGACTTGCTTGGATCCTTTGGCCTTATTAAGTTTGTTAACATTTGCAGCGGATTTAACATCAGAGTTTATGTCAACATTTTTTTTATCAGAATTTACAGTATCAGACTTTGCATCAGAACTTACACTAGAAGGAACAGTGCTAACTTTCTTTAAAGAAGGTTTTATTTGCTAATAATCATAGTACAAACTATGATATTCCTTACAAGTATAAATGGAATGCCACAAACTACCACAATGAATACAAGGATTTTGTGGCTTAAACCTAACAGACTGACTCTTAACTCCTGACTTAGAAGGTAAGGAGTTTATATTCTTATTCTTCCTACAAAAAGAAGCCAGATGGTTAGAATTTCCACAGTTATAACATTTCTTTCTAGGAGCATTAGGAACAGGCATATAATTATTGCTTATATTCACACCTTCCTTTCCAATCCTATTTTTCCTAGGTAGTTTTACCTTGTTTACATTCTTAATCTCTTTCAGCTTATACTTAAGCTGCTTCTTTGTCATTAAGCCTATGTTAACTACAGTTGGCTTATCCTGTTTCGGTTTGTCAGAAGTTGACTCTGTCTTAACTTCTGTCTCAGTATCTTTCATCTTTTCAGAATCAGACTTTACAGTTTTAGCTACAAACTTAACAGGATTTACCTTTGGCTTATTAGTCTGTTTAACAACAATTGGCTTAATTTGTTCAGTTCCTGTTTCACTTTTATCATCTCCATAACCTAAGCCCTCTTTCCAGTTTCCACTACTTAGTAAATTCTGAGTTGTTCTGCCAGAGTTAGTCCAAGTCCCAATAATCTCTTTTTCCTTTTCTAACTCAGTTTTTAGAGATTGATTCAATTTTAACACTTCATCTCTAATATAAAAAGCATCATCTCTTTCTTTCTGAGTTTGATGGAACATAACTAACTCCTTTTTCTAAATAGTCATTCCTTTTCTTAAAAGCCATATTTTCAGAAGTTAACCTATCACAAGTTAAAGTCTGATCTCTATAACTAATGAATATGGTTTTAAGATAAGATCTCAACTCAGTAATATCATCAGTATGAAAAGCATAAGTTGTTTGAGGTACCTTTAACTCAGCAGCATCAGAACTGCTATCAGTATTTGCCATCAAGGCATAGTTCTCCTCATGTTCAGAATCTAAAGTGTCTGTCTAGCTTTTCTTCTTTGTGACAAGTTCCTTGCCTTTGTCACTTTTTCCTTTCTTGTAATTAGGAGATATGTGGCCTTTCTCACCACAATTGTAGCATTTAACATTTGAGTAATCTCCTCTGTCAGACTTTCCAGCTTTGCCTTCAGATTTTCTGAATCCCTTCTTATCAGAACTTCCACTTTTCCTGGAAAACTTCTTTCCCCTTCTGAATTTCCTGTAGGCTATCTTTGTGATGCCCTTCACCATAAGAGCACACAATCTCATCATCTCTTCATCATCATCCATCTCAGATAGACTTTCAGTTTCTGAATCCTCATCATCATCAGAACTTGATGAATCTAAATCAAACTTTGTGATGAGAGCCTTTCCTTTTCCTTTCTTTGAGACACCCACTTTGGGGGATTCCTCCTCAGCCTTAAGAGTAACTGTTCTTAACTTTCTTCCATGCCTCTTGCTTCTTTGATCCATCTCAAGTTCATGAGTTTTGAGCATACCATAAATTTCATCAAGAGTAGTTTCATCAAGAGCATAGTTGTCTCTTATAGTAGTTGCCTTCAAATCCCAACGTTCAGGAAGAGCTAGAAGGAATTTAAGATTAGTATCTTCAAGATCATATTCCTTATCCACCAGTGACAGATCATTCAAGAGTGTGACAAATATGTCATATAAACCAGTTAATGACTCATCAGGTTTTGAGTCAAAGTGCTCATATTCTAGAGTGAGTATAGTCCTCATGTTCTTCTTAATTGAATCAGTTCCTTGGCATCTTGTCTCCAAGGCATCCCATATCTCCTTTGCAATCTTGCAGTTAATTACCCTATTTAACATGACATTATCAATGACACTATGCAGCAAATGTCTTACCTTTACATCTTTGGCAATATATGAGATATCTTCAGCTGTATATTCGCTTTTCTCCTATGGTACAGTCTGTGCTGGCTGATCTGCAACTACAACAGAGAGCTTGGTTGGCTTATGTGGACCTTCATTAATTCTGTCAAGGTATTCTGGATCTATAGCTTCTAGAAACATAGTCATCCTCACTTTCCATATGGGATACTCAGAAGGTTTCAGAATTGGAACCCTAATGGTCTCATATCGATTATGGATTTGAGTTTTTGGAGTTTCTTCAGTTTTCGTGAGCTTGGTTGGAGTTTTCTCTTCTTCAGACATGATTGTTTTTGGATCTTTACTGTATATGTGTTAACAAACGGCTCTGATACCACTTGTTAGGTCACACACACTGTAGAAGGGGGTTGAATACAGTGTATAGTACAATCAAATCGAATTAAGAACACAAGTATGAAACACAGAATAAACTTATTAATAAAATAGTATTACAATGAAACCATTCTCTCTTAGTGATGAACAGATATCATGAGAGCTACTAGGGTTATAATGTATAATATTCTCGATTTAGATAACACTTCTAGTGTAAACCCTATGATGTTTATATAAACACACAGTTACAAGATAATCTTCTAATTGATATCGAATATGATTCTGTGTCCTAAAATATATCAACTAGTTATCTTTTCTTCCAAGTATTCTATTCTTCATAGAATTCTTCTCCGTGCATATCTCTTCTTGTTTTAGTCTTGATCTTCTTTCCTTTCAATCAGCCCCCTTCCTTATCTGAAAGTCTTCTTAAGTCCTGATATTATCTCGTGATAAATATCTTCTGATATCTTAAGTTCTGACTTCAGTATAAGTACTGATTTCCAGTCAAATCCTGATTTGTCCGTTAGTCAAGATCTGAAAACTAAACACAAATCATCATTAGACATGACATCACAAATATATCTAACACGTACCAAATGAGTGTATGTAAATGCTATTAGTTTTCGAAGAAAGCGAACTTTGAAAAATGACCGTATCTATGAAACATCAAGGATTACGGGAATCATAATATAATTACAATTTTGAAATCCTACAAATTCAAATCCAAGAACGATGCTTCAAAACATAAAAGAACGTATACGAAAGGTTTTACACCGTGAACCATTTAGGAGAAATTACTACGAAAACGAATAAGCGACCGAGCAAACGCGTAAACGAATAAATAAACATATCAAACCAAGCTAACTAAATTAACCATGGTAAGAAACTAACTATGGCTAGGTTACCAAATAGTAACCTAAACTAGGAAGCATGATGACCTAAAGCTAGGAATAGTAAAGCTAAAAGCTAAACTATATAGGTTAGCTTGTAAACCAAGAAAGCTAGCAGGATATGTCCTAAGATATTCCAAGATTTGCTAGTCTTAGGTTATATACTAGAAGATATACAAATCATATAACACAATCTTTCAAGAGAAGCAATCAAGAAGCAAGAAAATCTCTCTCTCTCCCAATTTTCTTCTTCATTCGGCCAAACACAAAAAAGGAGGAAATCAATTTCAAAACTCTCTCTTCTAGCCATGGAAAAAATCCACCATTAATTTCCAAGCTTCAACATCCTAAACTAAGGTAAGATAAATTTTTGAGCTCGTTTCATTGAGGTTTGATGGGTGAAATAAATTCAAGAAAAGTGATAATGAATAATATGAATAATAACTTTTCTTTGGTTTCTTGATTTTAATGGTTGATTTAGGTTCCAAAAACCCCACCAAGTCCCAAGACTCCACCATCATCAAGAACACATCTCAAGCTTTCAAGAAAGGTATAAATCTTTGACCCATCTTTATTTAAGGTTTAAGTTTCAAGAACCTTTGAAATCCTAGTTCTAAACTTAGTTTTAGTGGTTGATTTGTTGTAATCTTGATGTTTAGTTAATTAGTTCTAAGGTTGATGATTGTTGCCTCAAAAAATGGTGTTTGAGAGGATTTAGTATTGGGATGATGATTTGATGATTGTTGGTGGTAGTATAGAGATTTAAGATATAAATGAAACTCGGATCGTAATCGCAATCTCGCTAAAATGAACAAAACTCAATATTAAGTTTCTGCAGAAAGTCCCCAATGTATAAACTGTAATTTCTTGAAACGTAACACTTGATTATGATAGAAAATGTTATAATGATCATTTAGGCACTTGAATCGCTTGATTCCGATTTACGGATCAAACGTTATGACCGTTTTAGTAAAAGTGATTTACGCGACAAAAACTGCTACGAATTACGAACTTTGGGAATAGAAATGATTGACTTAAAAATATTCATAAATCATGAAATTTTTACAGAGAGTAGTAAATAGAGTTCCTTAACTTTTATAAAAATTTCAAGTGAAAAAAAGGATTTTTCAATTTTATAAAAATATCGGAACCGAGAATGCGCAATTAGAATCTGTTAGAAATCATAAGCGGAGCCGACGATAAAAATGTAAACGGACATATGGTACTTCGAAAAGAAAGCGACCGTGCCATGAATGAGTACTTAAAGGAATAATAAGGGTAAAATGAGTTGAGAGAATGATTAATAAGTAGCATGTGTGTGTGAGTCGACGTAAATAAGAACAGAATCTAACGAAACGGTTTATGTTTATGGTTATAGATTTCCGAGTGGACCCTAGAGCATCCTCCACCTCAAAGTACCCATGCAAGTTTACAAACCCAACTCCATATATTGTTATGTTGTGAAAGATTGTTTTACTATCTTTTGCATAAATGCCATGCTTGCCGTCATACTAAGTATTTGAGTTTTCGCAATAATAGCAATTGTGTTACGATATATATATCGTAGAATGTATTAACGCCGCCATGAGCGTGATGTATGATTATAAGACCGAGAGTCGGTCAGAATTTAAAATGAAAACCTAAGAATCATTCCGGAGATGTTTTGGATGATTAAAGTCCGTACTTATTTTATTCTAAGGGACTCGATGTCCACTTCCAAAACATTAATACCTCGAACTTTATTAAAACGATTTCCAAAGATCGTATTTCCTCAACTATTTTTAATTACTCGAATAATGGATATTATTTCAATTATTCATTAATATAGGAGAATTATTCTCCAATGATTATTTTTTGGACTCGATTAATTATATTATTGAAGATTACTTTAATTACTTAAACATAAATTAGTTGAGGAATATTATTTTAAATATTCTTTAAAATATAATTATCCGAGGTTTAATTATTTAATTATTAATTATTTATTAAATGATTTAATATGAATTAAAAATCATAAAACTTGATTTAAAATACTTTCTGAAATTCAGAAAATTATTCAAATAATTTCAGACTGTCGAATAATATTATTTCGACTTATTTTAAATATTTTGAATATAGTTTTAAAAGAAACTCCCCTTATTTTTTATCTGTTGACAACGGTCAACCCACATCCTTAGTACTTCCTCTGAAAATTCTCGGAAGTACATATATATGTATATACATATGAGACGAGCTATGTCTATCAACAAGCAAAACTCTTGGGAAACTTCGATATAGTTCGATGATTCCAAGTATATGATAGGATTTTTAAAATAGACATAGGAGGGGTAGAGATCCAGTACTTTGTGGACTGGAGAGACTTCTATATAAATTTTCCGTATGAGAAGGTACCATGTGTACCAAGGGACATACGAAGTATGCAAAATAAATCCGGGATGAATGGGGAAGTATATATAGCCCGAATCCAGCTAGGGTGATAACCGGGCGTATGGAAGTCATCCATCTACATGTAGGAAAGTATATTGTTCTATGACTGATCATCGTATCTCGGGGGCTTCAGTGAATGTCCTAAATTCTTCTAGTTGGAATTGAGATGCAATACCGTAACCCAAGCCTAGGTGCTGGGTTTACCACTAAGGTATTTGCCGACTAATAAGTCAATTAAAGAATTGTTTCTAAAGAAGGTGTGTATCACTGAGGATAACTATTTTTAATAAACATATCTATCGTATATGGAATTATACTTGAGCTTATCATACAGTCATTTCATAATGTACATTAATATGTTGAGCATTATAGCTCACACTTGTTTTCTTAAATTCACACAACACAACAGTGAATCAAGATGCCTATCATGAGACTCACAGCCAGGAAACAGGTAGGAAACGGCCAGTTGTTCCGTAGGTTGCTTGGTGTTGTACCTCAGGTAGATCGAAGAAGCTGGATTGGTTTTCAGTTGTTTTTAGTCCTCCTTATTTACAAGTATGACTTATGTAAGATAATAAATAAAAAAACGGATATTTGGCCGACGGACTAACTATACTTAAAGGTTATTTACGCGGTAAGACATAATCACTTTTAAGTTGTAATAATTATCACTTGGTGGATTGATATACTCTAGTAATGAATGGTTCGTTTCCAAGACAATAACCTATAAGTGTGTGTATGTGTATGATAAAGTTTGGGGTCGTAAAAGTGTGAGTATTTTTATATTGTGGTACGAGATAAGTGTTATACAGGATTCAAGATGGCGTGGCCTCTTAGATCCCTAACCCCGAATTTTGATCATCAGTCAACAAACAAACCAGTCTTAATGCATTATTATTGTCCATTAATAATAATACTCGACTAGGGACCTTTAGGAATATTGATATTATTCTCATAATCTCATTTCTAAGTCACGTACTTAGAGATATAGAAGTCATATCATATTCCAAGGACATTTATTAATCTAATATTTATATCGTAGTAAATTAATACATAATAAATTATAAAGGGAATAATTGATAGAATATAAACATTAATAATCCAAATATTTTAAACTAAAATATTATAGTATTGTATTTAGGGCACGAACACTAACAGCTGAGATCAACATAAATAATATGATGAATGAAGAATCAAATGAACCAGTGAACTGTGAAGATGAGAATTCCTCTCAAAGTAGAAACTCACTTGAATTTGATGGCACAAACTCAGGGGGAGGAAGAGATGATAGTTCGAAAATTCATGCCAACAATGAAGAAAATGCAGAAAACTCTAGTCAATAAGATCACACCAGATAATGGGATAGGAGTCACACAAGAGATGCTATAATTAGTGATCCAAATGGTGGATTGAAGACTTGGAGTGCCATTTCAAATGAATGCTTGCATGCATGCTTTCTATCTCAAATTGAGCCAAAGAAAACTGAGGAAGCTCTACTTGATCCTTACTGGATAACTGCCATGCAAGAAGAGCTAAATCAATTTGAAAGAAATAAAGTTTGGGAAATAGTTTCTGCACCAAAGAATAGAAGTATCATTGGAACAAAGTGGGTGTACAAGAAAAAAATGAATGAAAATGGAATTGTAACAAGAAACAAAGCAAGACTAGTTGCCAAAGGCTACTCACAAGAAGAAAAAATTGACTATGATGAAACTTTTGCTCCAGTTGCAAGACTTGAAGCTATAAGAATTTTTCTTGCATTTGCTATACACTCAAATTTCAAGGTGTATCAAATGGATGTGAAGAGTGCATTCCTTAATGGTGAATTGGAAGAAAAAGTCTACGTGCAACAACCACCTGACTTTGAAGATCCATAATTTCCAAACTTTGTTTATAAACTGTTGAAGGCTCTTTATGGATTGAAGCAAGCACCTAGAGCATGGTACGACACACTGTCAGAATTTCTACTCAAACATGGATTCACTAGAGAAATAATTGATAAGACTTTATTCCACAAGTAGCATAGTGATGACATTATCCTAGTTTAAATCTATGTGGATGATATAATTTTTGGTTCTACAAATGAAAAGTTGTGTCAAAGATTCTCAAGACTCATGTAGAGTGAATATGAGATAAGCATGATGGGAGAACTAAGTTACTTCCTTAGCCTTCAAGTTAGCCAAATAAGTGATGGAATCTTTATCAGTCAAACCAAGTATGTCAAAGATTTGTTGAAGAAATATGGAATGGTTGACTGCTCACATGTATCAACACCTATGTCTACAGCTACTAATTTGGATGAAGATAAGAAAGGAAAAAGTGTATACATTTTAGGTTATAGAGGAATGATTGGATATTTACTGTACTTAACTGCTAGTAGACTAGACATCGTGTTTGCAATATGTCTATGTGCTAGATTTCAAGCAAATCCTAAGGAATCACATTTGATGGCTATCAAGAGGATTTTTAGATATTTGAAGGGAATAACAAACTTGAGATTATAGTATCCTAGCAGAACTGGTTCTGAAGCTGTTGAATACACAGATGCTAATTTTGCTGGATGCAGGGTAGACAGAAATAGTACAAGAGGAAGTTGTCAATCCCTTGGTCAAAGACTTGTATCTTGGTACAATAAAAAAATAGAAATATGTGTCAACTTCCACAACTGAGGCTGAATACATAACTGCTGGAAGTTGTTTTGCTCAAGTGCTTTAGATTAGAAATCAATTAATGAATTATGGCCTAGTGTTACAAAAAATTCCAAGCATGTGTGACAATATTAGTGCCATATATATTGTTGCTAATCCAGTTAATCATTCTAGAACTAAGCATATTGATGTAAGTTACCATTTTATTATAGCACATGCTGCAAATGGTACTATTGAGCTTATTTTTGTTCCAATAGAAAAATAATTAGCTGATATTTTCACTAAACCTTTGGATGAAGCAATTTTCACTAGACTTGTAGGTGAAATTAGTATGTTAAATTCTTCATCTTAAAGGCAAGAACTCAGATAATATGTTGCAGCAAATTAATTTATGATAAATCAAAAATTAATTTGATTTAATTGGAAATTAACTGGAATATGATTTATAAATATTTCAGAATACTCTGTATATTTATTTTTCAAAAATTCAAACTTAACTTGGAATTTTTCAAATTCTATGAAAAACTGTCTAATTGTTAATTCACATTTCTAATATGTGAAATTAATATAAGACATAACTAAAAAAGACAAAAGTATGTAGAGAACTGAGTTATCGATAAGTCTAAATGACTTTTCGACAAGTCATTTTGAGACTTCTCGACAGAGTTCTCGATAAGTCTTTTTCATGACTTCTTGATGGACTTCTCAACAAGTCTTTTTATGACATCTCGATAGGTATTATAGAGATCTCGTTTTAAGTATCAATATGGAGTTCTCTACAAGTATAAATTTAAGACTTATTAATAACTCAGAACTGGAATTATTTAATTCAATAAATTATTTCAGTAAAATACTTTTGATATAAAATCAATTCGAATTTTATGTTGATTTATTCAATATAAATTGGAATAATTCAGTCCAATGAGGACAAACTGGGTATTTATTCCACATTTCGATAAAGCACTATCTAGTCCTTGATAAGAGTCAGGATAGTGACATCTCGACATAAGTTCTCTAATTCACGTGACTTCTCGATAAGCAAATATCAATCGTTTATTCCTTACTTCTTGACAAGTCACATCTCTAGCCTATAAATACCCAGACATCTCGACATAACCCCTCATTATGCTTTCGAGATCTCAATTGACCTAATTTCTACAAACTTTCACCGCTCTCACTCATTTCTAACTCTTTCTTTTTCAAACCACTTAACCACTCACACTTAACTCTCTCAAATGGCTTCCAACAATGTTAGAGCTTTTATCCCCAAAGAGGGAACTAACTATTTGGAATTTTTGGATGCAAACCAAGCACCTGATACTTTCAAGTGTTTTGTCAAATTTCTGTCTAATTTTTATCTTGCAGGAGCTTTAACTGCTAATCATGTGCTCTATTTGGATGTACTCAACGAGTTTTGGAATTCAGCTGTTGTGAACACAATTGTTCATGAGAATCAAGCAGTCTCCTTGGTGGTTAACTACACAATTCATAGTGTTCCTATAGAGTTCAATGTTGATGATGTTAATCGAGCCTTGGGCATTCCCACAGACAGCATTATGGAGTTCCAATAACATAGGAGTTGGCTAAGTTTATGGATTTCATAAACTACAGTGAGAAGATTGATATGGCCAGGCTGAACAAGAAGAATCTAATAAGAGAATGGTCCTTTATCTTTGACTCCATCAGTAGAGCTTTCACATTCAGGAAGACTGGATATGACAGCATCTTCAGTATAGTGTAGAAGTCGGTGCATTCCATAGCATACAACATGCACCTTAATGTTGGCATGCTGATCCTGGAAGAACCCAGCATAAGGCTAACCATACCTTTGGTAAGTAGAGGTAAAGAGATTTTCTTTCCTAGATTTATAATGTCCACTTTAAACAATAAAGTGGCTGACATTGACATGATTAATGGTATAGATAGAAATCATATAGGCATTTGTAAACAGGTGTCCAGAGTTTTATTTGGTTCACTAACTATAAAGAATCAGGTAAAGGTAGCTCGAAATGTCACTGACTTTATGTTGGAGAGATTTATTACCTACCCTTACCCTATGCCTAATATGAGATCAAGTGCTATTACTAGTACAGCTATGGCTTCTACACATGTAAAAGTACACAAATAGGATAGCACACAGAGACCTTCCACGGCTGAGACCCTTTCTTCTAAACTATTAGATTCTAGGAAGCCAACTACTTCATCCTCTCAAAAGGATGGAGTTAGTAAAAAGAAGAGAAAGCAAACACTCATGGTAATTATTACTCAGCGTGGTGAGGACCAAACACAAACAGAGTCAAACCTGGTCAGAAAGCCAAAGAAGCAAAGGAAGGTTGAGTTGACCACTCAAATAGCCAGCTCTGCATCTTCTCAAAAAGATGCAGTTGTAACAAAGGGGCATCAACAGACTCTAGGGGCACCTTCTCAACAAGGTGTCACTATTGAACAAAGAATTCTCCCTGATGCATCATGTATAGAGTCTACACCACTTCTTGAGCACTCTCAAGAGGTTAAAATAAGTCATTTGGATGGCACATATAGTGAGAGCACACTAATTAAAACTCCATCATCCATTTAGGGGGAGTTGCCGAAAATCAATCCTGAACTCACTCATCTCATTCCATAAATTTCTTTTTCATATAATGAAAGGCTTGAATCCACTTCCCAAGCCTTGCCAAAATCATGTGACACAGTTCAAGAAACTGTGGTCACCACTCAAAAACAATCATTAGATGGTGAGAGGCTACATGCTGAGGTAGACCTTGATGACACCATCAAAAATACAGGAGTTTCATCAGTTTTTACTGAAGACCCTGTGCAGGTTCCTATTGCACCTTCATGTGCACCACAATCTTCACAGACTGCTAGGTTTGAGGGTAGTACTATTGATGGGGAGCTACTCAAATCCTCTCCAATTCAATTGGAGGTTTCTCAAGCAGGAATAAAACCGCTCACAACCCTGGCTGAAATTGCTTTATCAATTAAAGATGGGAGTACAATTCCCAATGATCCAGTCATTGAGGAGGCAAGTCTAGCACATTCAGGTGCCAGTTCCTTGCAAGAGGTTCACTCTTCTAGTGAACAACACACTATCACAACCACAGTTCCTACTGTGAGTCAAACTATGACACATGTCATAGGAACAGTTTCCACCTCTATCCCATCCACTTCAAACACTTCCAACCAACCATCAACATCAAACACTACACACCAACCTGAACACCTCATTTCTCAATGGCTGCAAGATGTTCAAGCCCAACCTACCACAGTCAATGATCTTTTAGTTGATAAGCTTGCAGGCCTAGACAACATAACCCAACAACTTCTTACCACTAACATGTCTAACCAAGACCATCAGGCCATTCTGCTCTCATACAAGGAGGATGTTGAAAAGCAACAAGAGAAGATTGTAAATGAAGCAGATGGTAATATGGATGTATGGTTGTCAAAAGACTTCATGTTGCCCAGTAAAGATACAATTATTTAAGGGGGTTATGTAATATATGGGATATATCGTGTAATTATTTTTGCTAATAAATAAAAATTATGCATGTCCAGTATTTATTCTGTGAATTATTTGTTAAGTGGTATATGTGTTTGGATGTTTAAAAATAATATTAATTGAGTATTTTAATTTTTATATGTCGAAAATAAAATATAGATAATTGTCATATCTTCCTATTTATTTTTATGTTGATTTATGATTTTATAGGAAATATATGGATTTTATAAATTCTTTTTCCGAGTATTTATAAACTATTTTATATAATCGGGAACCAACCGACGACATCCGTTTTTACGTTTTTATAACCCGAAACTCTTCCGAGAACTCCTTCCTAACCTAATTGCAATATTCCGAGCATTTTCCATGTTTCGACTTTTTCGATCCGGCGTACGGTTTGTCCTGCGCGGGTCCCGGCGCAATATTTTCGATACATTATTCATTTCGGTAAATCAATAAAACTCGTATTTTCTATAAACGGGATCTTTTTATTAAACTATTACAATTATCACCTCGTAATACATGTAACCAGGCGCTAAGACCAAGATCGCAGTACAAATTGTACTGATTTGGATAATTATCCCGAAAATCGGTACCGTTTGGATCTGTTTTTATAAATAAACGTACCATTTTATCTCCGGAATGATCCAACGGGATACTAATTTTCCGTAATTATGAATAGCCTTTACCGTATTTTATTTCGTACCGAAAATCATTTGCAAACAGTAATTATAAAATTTTACAGAGAATATCTATATATTCATATAAACTTTCAAGAATCAAACAGCAATTCGGAGGAGTTATTGAAATCCGTTTGGAAAGCTTGAGTAACCAAAATGAAGGGTTTGAAGAGTACTATCAGATTATAAAAGTTCCAGAACTGCAGAATCAAAGGTTTATTTTATATATTTTTATTTATTTTCAAATTATTTTGATTAAAAATATGAATTTTTGTTCGGATGATTTTTTGAATGATTTGATGATTGCATGTTGTACAACTTGTTTTCCTGATGATTTTCATATGTCATATGACTGATTTGGAGTTCAATAACATGTTCAAAATTGAGTTTAATCTTCGAATTTTAAAATTAGGGTTTATAACCCGTATGAATGTTCTTAATTGAAATTTAGGGCTTTTTGTCCTAGGGGTTATTGGCTGTTGAAATATAGTGGGTTGTGTTCCTTATGAAATTTGCAATTGATTGGTGTATAACTTGTTAACAGACGATTCATGGTTTGAAGGGAGTTGTGTTTTTAAAGTTATGTCGAGCTCGCCGGAAACCGGCGAACTTCCCGGCCAAATTCTGGCCAACTCAGGGGTTATTGATGTGTTTTGACTGCATGAATAGATTCCTGGTGATGTATAGATCATATCTAGAGGAGTTGGTGGTGTGAGGATGCCGTGAACGTGTTCTCCGGCCATCCCCGAAATTTTTCGGCCACTAAACTGCAAAATTGCAGTTAAGTCCCTGTACTTTTGAAGATGGTGAAGTTTAGTCCCTGAAGTTTCTGGAAATTGCAGAAATAGGATTCATGTTTTAAAAATCATATTTTCTATTTATTTTAATTATAAAATTTCATTTTTAATTTCAGAAAATCTCAAAAAAAAAAAATTAATTCCAAAAATTATTTTTAATTCAAAAATAAATTTGAATTAATTAGTTAATTAATTTTAGTTAATAATTAATTGATTAATTAGTCAATTAATTCAAAAATTAATTGATGAATTGATTTTAATTAATTATTTAATTAGATTTAATATATAAAAATGATTTAAAAATTCCGAAAAATAGTTTCGAGCTTTAAAATATTATTTTAAATTGTTTTCAAGGCTCGATAATTATTAGAAAATTATTTTGAAGGGAGATTTGGCCAACCGACCCTTGTTTATTGCTTTGAAATTGATCCAACGACCCGTTTTAATTCCGAAAAATGTTTTAAAAATCATATTAAATACCTGAAAGCCTGTTTATGACCCGAGACTCCTTTATAAATGATATATCATTGATTGTAAGACGGTTGTAATTGGAAGTTAGTGAAGTATAGCAAGCTAGTACCAGGCAAGTGTTCTGAACTTTCTCGAGATATATTGTTGATGATTGATAATCCTGTTCTATATTGCAAGTGCTTTGAAGCACTAAACCCTAAACCTTGATTCCAGTTGTTGATCTTTGAGCCATAAACCTTATTCTTTCTGAACCATTGATTGTTGCATACCCGAATACGAACCACGGATATACGATACTACTCCACAAATACCTACAAACTAAATGCCAAACACTGAATCAAATTGCTTATATATCCACACCATTATACCTTATGCTTTGAAAGACCAAATCCTTGTAACCTTGAAATGTTGATTCCTTTGTTATCCAATTCTTTCATTACCTAACAGCCATTCTTTAAAATTGCAATATTTATCCTTTGTGGAGATTGAAACCATCTCATTATTGAACATCCAATATTACTTATGATTTTGATTATTGCTTTACATTGTTTATTCTGTTATTATGTTAGAATTGGATTATTTTTATAAAATTAAGGACCGGATTCGTGGTCAGACCAGATTAGTGATCAAGTTAGGCCAATGTGTGCCTTGGATCCAGTAATTAGAGCAGAGCTGTGTGCCTTGCTCGGGGTTAGTGCGTGACTGATCAGCAGCCTAACCTTGGTTTTTAAAATAAAAATATAATATCCAATTCTAAATCAATATTCATTGTTCCCTTGATACCTTAATCCTTTTCACTTGATGATCATTATTCTCATTCTTGTCATTGTGACTTGTTGAGCTAGTTAGCTCATTTGTGCGATATTGTTTATGTTCTTTTCCAGTTAAGAAGGAACCAGTTGGTAGCGAGGATCCCCAATCCAGTGCGAGAGCTAGGGGTCCAGGTTGATCGAGTTAAGCTAACGGACATCTTTTGAGATAGTTTAAGTTTGTAATAATGTTTAATATTCAGTTCTGAGTTTGAATAGTTGGGATTTGGACGTTTGTAATATAAAGTGTGTGTGTGTGGCTTGTGTACATACTTTAACCTATTGCGGTCCGTGGTAGTTGGTAACTAGGGTCACTGCATATTATTATTATCTTTACTATTGTTATAGACAGGTTATAAATAAGGTATGTGTGTGTGTGTGGACCCCAAACTTCTGACCCGGGTTTGGAGGGCGCCACAGGTTAGATACAATTGTATAAATGTTTCAAAGAAGTAATAAAATATAACAGTTTTTTATATTTCTAATAAAAACTATTACAAAGTTCTCTCAAGAAATACTGATGTTCTTCAGAGCTGCTAGGTCGAATGATCCTCGAGTGTGATTCATCTAAGTGATGACCTAAACTGTGCTTATATACTACACAGCTATAATAGATTAATCTAAGATATGCATTATCAAAAACCAACTGAAACTGATACATATCTTAAACTATGTAAACATGGCAAAGGTTAGAATCTTTCAGTGAGTTCACGGGTCCTAAAGTTAAGAACAGAACAGTTAAGGAAAATCGGGCATTATGACGTTTATGTTTACGCAATTTCCAATTTAATTAACACTCTAAATTATCATCAATTCACTCACAACCACCAATACAACAATATTCAACCATCATACTACAAACTCAGTCCCCAACTCCAAGTTTTACCAATTTATCCAACCAATCAAAGACCCAATATTCAAAACCAATACAAATCCACCAAAACTACTTATAATCAAAGATCAAGCCTTAATACTAACAATGCTTCAATAAAACTTAATGGAATCATAAAATCAAAGCTAGGGTTTGAAGTTGATACCTTCCTTGGTAGGTGTTAAGTTTCTAGGAAGCCTTAGGGAGCCTTAATCTAACCTCCTACAAGCTTGATCTTTCCAAAGAAATCAAGAACACAAAGTTAGGTTTTGAAGTTTCTAAAAGTCAGATTGAAAGAACTGTCAAAACGAGGGTCTTACCATGCTTATTTGGATGAGACCTATGAACAAGAGTTGTAGGTCATCTCAATACATTTCCAAAGAGCTATAGAACATACTATTTGAGTGAGTATTGAAGGAGATATGGTAGTTTGAAGTTGCTGCTCTGGTTTTGGCCGAGAGCTTGCTTCTTTAAAATGAAAAGTCAAGTTTGTGTTATGATTTTTTTTGTTTTGTTTCTTTGTTTATGGCTTGGCTAATTTTGAGGATTTACCATGGTAAAAAATGAATGGCTCACAATCAACCAACAACACACTTCTTTTTGTCATGCTTAGGTCATCATTCCTATGTCATCCAATTGCCACATGTCTCTTCCTTGTGGTTTGATGATGTCACAATCCTTGGCTTCTTGTACAAGCTTGTCTCTTGGTCGCTTATTTGTTTTACGATTCGCTTGACTTTCGTTCTCGTTCGTCGTTTGAGGGATCATATCCGGGATCTTATTACTTGGGTTCCCCTAAACCTTTCTCAATATTTTTTATTCCTTTTTATAATCCCCTCTTAAAATCCTTGAATTTAAATCCTTTTTATCATGTCACCTTATACTCAATTCTTTCGGTATCTGGTGGATTTTCGGGAAAAAATCAAAGTGTTCGGATTTGGATTCTGACGATCTTTACATATACTTATTTACTTTATGGAGTACTAATACGATCTTAGAATTTCCATAACAGTACTCCTATATAGTGTGGTCTGATAATTTTCCTTAATCATCATCATCAACAAAAGTTACTATTCATCCGTGTTTCAAAATTTTCCAAAAATTGGGGTTATTACAGTCTCCCCTCCTTAAAAGGATTCCGTCCTGGAATCAGATAGAAAATGAATAGGGATGCTCTCTTAGCATTGCACTTTCTAAGTCTCAAGTAAATTTTCCCACATTGTGGTTCTACCACCAAACTCTGCCTAGTTTGATAACCCTTCTCCTAAGCACTTGTTCCTTTTCGATCTATAACCCTTTCTGGTTGCTCCATATAGGTTATGTTTGGTTGCATGCCTATGCGCTCATGTGCCCCTATATGTCTGGCATCCAAATTATACTTCCTTAACATTGATACGTGGAACACGTTATAAACTTGCTACAGGTTCGGGGGTAGGGCTAGCTCATATGCTAACTTCCCAATACGTCTTAATATCTCCAAGGGTCCAACACTTCGTGGGCTTAGCTTTCCTTTCTTTCCGAACCATATCCATCTTTTCCAAGGGAATACCTATAACAGCACTAGGTCCCCTACTTCATATTCCTTGTCCTTTCATGTCAATTCAACATACTTCTCATGTCCATCTTGGGCTACTACCAGCCATCTTCTGATTAGATCTATTATATCCCTGGTCCTTTGGACCACTGCTGGTCCGAACATCTTGCGCTCTGCAACTTCATCCTAACATAAGGGAGATCGACATTGTCTTCCCTCAAGGATCTCATAAGGCGATATCTCGATAATGACATATGATCTATTGTCATAAGAAAACTCAATCCGCGTTAAGTGATCATTCCAAATTATTTCAAGTCTATTGCACAGACTCTCATCATAGCTTCTAGCATTATAGCTTTTGCTTCTCAATACTCCTTCTTTTCTGGTTCGTAAGCGTTACTATCTTCCGTACAGAATACTATTCTAGATATACCTTTACTCGCTAAAGTTTTATAACCTTTTAATAACCACGTCAACCTTAGTATCACGAATGTGTTTCCATTCCGAATACCACCATAACTTTACTACTCCTTTTTCAGCTGTTTCTATTTTCCAAAGTTTGATCAATCTTATAGAAGTAAAGGAATTTGTTGAGAGATCACTATGATCATGAACACTTGTTCTATTGCATAGTTAGTAAAGAAGGTGGCCAGCCTTTAGTACTTGACAAGCAATTAAACAATAGATGGTATCCTACTAGGATTCTATCACACAGATAGATAGTCATTCGGCTATACCTCCCCTTCTGGAAGGGTTGTTCTTCTCAGCTTATACAAAATGAAAAGAAAAGAATGAATTGAAGAGAATTATATATATATAAAAAAATACTGCCACAAAAGATCTGGCTTGGAATCTACCTCTGAACTATAGAGGTTTGTCACAAGAGAACAAAACATATATATCTATATCAATATCCAGTATTATCGCATCACATTTCACATGCTTAAATATTTTTGCTATTCCGTCCATCATTCTATGGACCCATGCTCTTCCTCGAGCTTATACTCAATCACCTTTGAAACTCCCTTGACAGCAAAAATCGAATCTCGGATTTCGTTCTAGACATCATAGTTACTAGAATTCATTGATATTCCGTAACCTTCTTCGTATAGTAATACTACTCTTTATGGATAAGAAGGAATAAATATATCATAGGTAAATGATCGCCTTAGTTAGTCTACCGATGATTACTTATACATCACCACAACCCGATTAGTGGTACCCAATCTCAACATCCATTACACTACAACTCTCATGGTTGTAATTGGATCATTATTCAAAGAATCGTTGCTGCATTACTATGGTCCACCACTGACCTACTGTCGTCATTCGTTTTCCTTGGAATCTTAATAGCTAACCATACGTAGTCCATACCTGTCGTATCGAATTCTTCTAAGGAGGTAACATGATCACCACCATGATTCATGAAGAACACTCCTGAACTTGACGCACATATGACATGAAGCAGATAAAATTTTAGAAGAGTTTCAATGAAAGCAACGATAGCAGGTTAATACCATTCTTAATCATATGTCTTTATTAGGAGACATGAATCTCAAAGGTTATCTCAAGATAGTACCTTCTAAGATAGATAGCCCGCTCATGGCGATTACACGAATTAATCCTTTACCAAACTACTATTACAGTTGGGTATTGCACAGTCATCAAAAGGAATGTCAATCTTCCAAACCATAATACAACCTTTACGGCGTAAACCATCATCACTGTATTCCTCTGGCACGAGCACCGATAATTGTCCTCTTACACTTAAAGTGTTGGCCACCTCTTTGGCCTTTCTTGATAGTAAAATTTCCTTACAATCAATGTCATTTTAACCACCTCCCACTAAATTTTCTACCTCATTTCAATCACTGCTTATGTGAAAATGCTTCTCTTAAGTCCTGGTGAGAAAAAAAAGTCACCATTTTTTTCCATAAGTCATTGCCTTAGTCTTTAGATGTGAACATTGTCACGACTGACTCTCGATCATACTTAGGACGTCTCTTATCTTGGGTCCTTCTCGTTTTCACCAATCTCGACCTTCATTGGGTCGATCTATACTTTCTTAGGGTTCAACACATGCCCACCTGGCATTATTATAATTATGTCATATTTCCTTATCAAAATTTATATTCTTGACAACTTTGAATATTACCTTTTTCCTTGTAAAACCTCTAAGGTTATCCTTAAATTCTTCATCTGGTACTCCCTAGGTACAGGGCGTATCAAGATACCATTTACTACTACTAGAACCATTATTTAAGTACTTCTGAAAAATTTCTCTACTAATCTTTAAAGGTTGTTGTTACCTTAGTCCTTCGTTCCATACTACCCAACTCATAATGTCCCTATTAAGGGTGAAATGCCAACCTTTATGCATTCCTCTATGGTTCATCTCAAGTTATCGAGGTTCCATCCTTAATTCCACCTTTTTTTAAAAGGTACTTGCATCCTTCCATAGATAAATCAAGTCATGTATCCCTGATAAGGGTGTCTTATTCAATCATTCCCATCTCGATAGTATATGCCTAATTTCACAATAACATTTGTATTCAAAATGAGGTCAATCAATATGGCCTCTAAAAGATAACAACGGTTATCCGCTTTTCTTGCCTGATTTAGTAATGATAACAGAGATGTTCTAGAAGATATTGGTCGTGTTCAACGTGAACTTCTTCTTAATAAATCCTTATTTACTTTTGTTGTTTATCTCAACAGTCATCTCAATATTGGGATATCTTTCATAACTGGCGTCTCCCTCTATGGGTATCAAGCCACCGGTCTTTCACTTCACATTTTTGAAGGTCACTTCCTTCCTCAAATTTTCCTAATTTCTTACTTTCTTGTCTCCTCAGTCTATCCGTGTCTCCTTGTTTATCCTTCAGACTATCTCAAGGTTTCCTCGAATCCTCCAAACTTAAAGGGGATAAAATATATGTATATTTCATGCCTTCATCCATCAGCTTTAACTCATGGTGAATCACTCTCATCCTGATGATTACATACTTTTCTATTTCTATTGCTACGAGTCTTTAGGGTTTCCTCGTATCTAACTCCCTTATCATTCCTCCAACTCTATTGCCTTTATATTCCTTTCCACTTCAGTTTCTTTTTTATCTACCTCTCTCTTGCAATCATTTCATGAACCCACTAATCATTGACTTCAAACATCACATCGTTCTGGGATTCTAGTCCTCAGAACAAATCTTGACAACTTTTACAATCTTAGATTCATAATTTATCATACTCGTCCGCCTTTGTTTCGGCTCTAAAGCTTCTACACTATTTCCATAACCTTGGGAAGTACTTTCCCGAAAACAATTGTCTGAACTTTAATCAGTTTATTATAACCTCTGGCCCCGTGTCTTTCTTGGCCTTTCACCAACGGGTGGCCTCTCTCTTAGGGGGTAAGTGACAAAAATAGTCTTTTGTGCTTCGTCAATCATTTAGAATCTCAAATGATTCCTATATTTCCTTTAGCCAGGCTCTTGCCTCGACTGGGTCAACCTATTCCTTGGAACTCTGAGAGCTTAGCGACTTAAAGGTCATGAAAGAATTTCCTACCGCATTGTTTCCTCAAGGTGGTGGTTGGGAATAAAAGTATAAGTTCTGTTTAGGCAGGTCCATGAATTGCCGTATAGGAGTACCGTCTCGGGTCTCCTTTCCTTACTCGACTTCTGTTTTCTCAGTATGAAATGTTTCATCCTTCTCCCATAATCAGGGTCTTCTTATACATTAAAATCCTTGTTTTCCATTTCATTAACGTTATGGGTTCTTTCTTTCTTGATGACGACCTCCCTGACTATCACATTCAGGGTTTTCCCTAAATCTTATTCCTCGAACTATGGCTTTCATCTAAGATCTCGTCCTTAAGCTCTTGAACGTTTGGAACCCAAATTCTGTAGGAATACCTTATTATTCCCTTATCATCTTTCTCGGTATTAATCTCTTCTCTATTTGTTGGCTCTCTACCTTCATTCATCACTTTTTCTTGGCACAATATGAACTTTTCCCAATAACTCGGGCTGCATTACAATCTCAAACAGCTTTTCGGTACCGGCTCCGGTTGCGTTCACTCCTATTTTCATTTCCTCAAAATCTCTTATCAACTCTCTCAAAGACATTATCATCTTGAGTCTCTCCTTTACACTAAGGGCATTAGCCACTATTTTGGCTTTCCCTGGATGATAAAGAATCTCATAATCGTAATCCTTGATTAGCTCTAACCACCTCCTCTGGCGCATGTTGAGCTCTTTCTGCGTGAAAATGTACTAGAGCACTTATGGCTTAGGTAAATATCGCACTTCTCTCCATACAAGTAGTGCCTCCAATCTTTAGGGCAAAACTATTGCCACGAGCCCAAGCTCATGGGTGGGGATATCGAATTTTATATTCCCTTAATTGTCTTGATGCGTACGCGAGTACCTTGTTGTGCTGTATAAGAGCACCCTAATTCCTTATGCGAAGCGTCAACACAAATCACAAAATCTCCTTTTTCCATCCGGCAGCCAACATAGGGGCCGTCACCAATCTTTGCTTCAGTTCTTGAAAGCTGTTCTCACATTTCTCTGTCCATTCAAACTTCTCAGTCTTACGAGTAAGCCGCGTTAAAGGGGCTACTATCTTTACAAACTTGAACGCACCTCCGGTAGTGACCGGCCAATCCTGCCTCTGGTAGTTTCCCTAACCATGGTCATCAATTCCTCAGTGGTCCTTTATTCATTCTTGTCAGGATCCTCCACGGGATCCTCCTCAGTAACAATCCCTTCTAGGACAACATCCTCAACCGCTACATCCTCAATATGAACATCATCTGGTCCTGCGTTAGGACGCTCTATCGGATCCACAATCTGATCTCCAATAAGTAAAAAAACATCATCGCGCTGTTGCTCCTCAACCTCATGGTTCGGAGTCCCGCTACCATATACGATAACGAACTACGCTTCTATCACGATATTTATAAGGGTTCCCATAAGGGTTTTAACAGTCAGTACTACGTTAGGTAGTCCGACTATGAACTTGGCAAGAGTCCTTATTATCTTAGTGAACTTATTATTTTAACGTCACATCATCTATGAGGTTTATAACGCTTGGCTCTGATACCATTTCTGTAACACCCCCAAATCCGGCGTCGGGGATCCGGGTTGTCACGAGTTCCATTTCCCTTAATAACACCCAATCTTAATAAACAATCAACTACTCCGTACTGTGACCCCGCAATAAACACACACACCACAAGTTATAGTCTCAAAGATGAATATCCAAAAATAACACGAGTCATTTTATTCCACAATTATATGCCATTACACCTTAAAAGGGTTTCTGAATAAATTTACATTTCTTTGCCATTATTATAATTCATAAAGATACATAAGTCTGGTACATCAAAAGTTGAAAGCCTAGCCTATTGGTAGTTCCTACCTCAGCTACAGCGACATTAACGCCTATAGGAAACTGCGGAACGTTTCCTATCCGCTCGCGAATTGGGAGCTTGGTCCTGTTCATCTTGTCTATCTGATGTTGTGTGATGAAAGAAGATAGCAAGGGTGAGCAACAAGCCCACCGAAATAATATGTATAATAATTAACAATATATGAGCATCTTCATAGTACTCATGAAATTCTTGGTCAAGAAGAAATGAACCAAGTTTGATCTTTTAATGCGACCAAGTCGCAAAATATTTAGTATATATATACTTTTCAGAATTTTTAAATCCTCTTCCATGTATAATATACACGGAGTTCCAGTTTATAACTGTATAAAAATATCGTTGCAAGGTGATCTCATATATTTAACCTTGTCTCAACATTTTTGTGAAAATCTTTGTCATGCATAAGATAATCATTAACCAGATATAAGTTGAAAAGATGAAGTTACAAGATACTCCAATATACTTATATCTTTTCCGAATACTACTTGAACTACCACCATTCAAGTTATAATTTGTTCATCCCATAGATGAAGCTACACGACAAAACTTGTATAGAATTAATCTTTGAAATATCATCAAAATGAAATGAAGTTACGAGATACTTCATTTGATGAAAACATCATTTTAAAAACTCGACCCTGCCAACACTTAACAATCGCCCAGCCGTAGCCTTTCTATCGAAGTGCTCTGGGTAGTGTTGCAGAAATATCCAATTGGATGATGAACTCATTATGGGAGTTTGCCGCGCCAGGAAGACCACTCACGATGATCAGTCGCAGTAGTGAAACCCCACCATTTTCTACATGTAGAGGAGAACAGTCGGATTTACTTGTCAACGTCTTAGCGGAACTTCCAGGCCATTTGGGCCAATATAATAAGGTTGGGCCGGTGCCACTCGACCACTTACGCCACTCCTAGTTCAGATGAAATCCATGACTCTGAAACGTAAAGCTTGTCCCCCCTTTCCCCAAGTAGAAACTTGTTGATACGGCTCCACCAAGAAGTCGTATCTAGTTAGAAAGGAAAACTCACCGATATTTCCCAGGAGGTGCCTGTTAATGGATTAAGTTATTCTAAGAATTTTACTTCCCGAGTGTTGGGTAAGTAATCAAGAACTCTTTTATCAAAACAGCAACCTTGTTGCGAATATAAAACACACCACAGAGCCGGATCCCTCAGGTTTTGAGCGAGTATTTAAATCCCCTTTGAAAGGAGGATCTTAAATATAAAAATGAGTTTTGGGATCCGCCCTAACCTTTAAAAATCATTTTGAAGACTCGAAAACATTTTTAAGAATGTTTGGAGTAATGCTGATTTAATAAAATAAATCAGTCCCAATATATTAGAAAATATCTGAATATTATTATTTAAATAATATTCCCATAAAGAATAATCTTTATAAAAATAATTGAAGTAGAAGTTTTAAAACTAATACTTGAAATGAATAATAAATAACCAAAGATATACTTATACGAAAGTACGATCTTTATTTGAATAATCGAAAATAAGTTTGATTATCGAAACATTATTCTTTAATAAAATAAAGAATATTATTTAATAAAATAAGCGGAGTCATAAGTCCTCGAATGAATATTCAAAACAATATTCATTAAATAAAATAAGTGGAGTCATAAGTCCTCGAATGAATATTCATTAAATAAAATAAGCGGAGTCATAAGTCCTCGAATGAATATTCAAAATAATATTCATTAAGTGAAATAAAGTTATCGAATAAACCTTATTCGAATAATAGTTTTGAAAACTATTTATATATATATAAATATATATATATATATATATAATATACTCGGGAACATCGTCTCCCGGTTTAGAAAATATGTTCATCTTTGGGTCCCCTATACTAAGGGTATACGCAACTACTGCTTATCTCTAGCATAGGTATTCTGCAACTTATAAGCAATTGAATCAACAATTAGATATCAAGATTATGAAATAGACATGCATATATACCATATCAGCATGCTCCAATATATCGCAAAATTTGCTAATAACAATCATGCACTTATCACAAGATAATGCAAATACATATATTTACATCACAACAACAGTATAATGGGTAGAAAACTTGCCTGAGCGACTGGGGGTGATAAAAGGCTTGGGACGAGTCTGGTAACCTATAAACAACATATAAGTTGGAATTAAACCAAAGTTGCTTATGAATCTATACTTTAACGAATTAGACCCTAACGTTCGCTTTTGCGCTTAACGATTCACTTAAGTCGCTCGAGTACCCTCGGCTCCACCATTTTTAATAAATTAACCATTAAGGGTTTTAAGGCGATTCTTTTGCGAGTCCCCTACCAACTGCCTAACCCACTTTACGTAATTGTTTCATACTCCAATTAGTCATTTAAGGCCTTAACCAAGGTTTTAAAGTAAGGAGAGGGGTAATGGTTCGTTCGCGAAACGCCGTTACTTAAAACGGTCGTTTCTCCTAAACCATACATCGGATTCAAGCAAATCACATATCAAAACGAAGCTCGTAACATGAACTATGTAAACATGGCAAAGGTTAGAATCTTTCAGTGATTTCACGGGTCCTAAAGTTAAGAACAGAACAGTTAAGGAAAATCGGGCATTATGACGTTTATGTTTACGCGATTTCCAATTTAATTAACACTCTAAATTATCATCAATTCACTCACAACCACCAATACAACAATATTCAACCATCATACTACAAACTCAGTCCCCAACTCCAAGTTTTACCAATTTATCCAACCAATCAAAGATCCAATATTCAAAACCAATACAAATCCACCAAAACTACTTATAATCAAAGATCAAGCCTTAATACTAACAATGCTTCAATAAAACTTAATGGAATCATAAAATCAAATCTAGGGTTTGAAGTTGATACCTTCCTTGGTAGGTGTTAAGTTTCTAGGAAGCCTTAGGGAGCCTTAATCTAACCTCCTACAAGCTTGATCTTTCCAAAGAAATCAAGAACACAAAGTTAGGTTTTGAAGTTTCTAAAAGTCAGATTGAAAGAACTGTCAAAACGAGGGTCTTACCATGCTTATTTGGATGAGACCTTTGAACAAGAGTTGTAGGTCATCTCAATACCTTTCCAAAGAGCTATAGAACATACTATTTGAGTGAGTATTGAAGGAGATATGTTAGTTTGTAGTTGCTTCTCTGGTTTTGGCCGAGAGCTTGCTTCTTTAAAATGAAAAGTCAAGTTTGTGTTATGATTTTTTTTGTTTTGTTTCTTTGTTTATGGCTTGGCTAATTTTGAGGATTTACCATGATAAAAAATGAATGGCTCACAATCAACCAACAACACACTTCTTTTTGTCATGCTTAGGTCATCATTCATATGTCATCCAATTGACACATGTCTCTTCCTTGTGGTTTGATGATGTCACAATCCTTGGCTTCTTGTACAAGCTTGTCTCTTGGTCGCTTATTTGTTTTACGATTCGCTTGACTTTCGTTCTCGTTCGTCGTTTGAGGGATCATATCCGGGATCTTATTACTTGGGTTCCCCTAAACCTTTCTCAATATTTTATATTCCTTTTTATAATCCCCTCTTAAAATCCTTGAATTTAAATCATTTTTATCATGTCACCTTATACTCAATTCTTTCGGTATCTGGTGGATTTTCGGGAAAAATCAAAGTGTTCGGATTTGGATTCTGACGATCTTTACATACACTTATTTACTTTATGGAGTACTAATACGATCTTAGAATTTCCATAACAGTACTCCTATATAGCGTGGTCTGATAATTTTCCTTAATCATCATCATCAGCAAAAGTTACTATTCATCCGTGTTTCAAAATTTTCCAAAAATTGGGGTTATTACAATAAGGAACAGAACAAATCCTCTAATGCTGATTGTCTTCAAATATTGATGTCATGCAAATGTTGACGGTACATCAGATCCTGATGACATCCGAACAGCCAGACCCTGAGCTTCTTCTGATCATTAAAAATTCAATATGTAACAATCTCCCCCAATTTATGCTTAATGCAATGAAGCATAAATTCCATTCTCAATGATGCCAAAAACAATCTACAAAATGTACAAGGAGTAAAGCTTACTTCAGTATCTCCAGATAACTGACAGTTGTTCCAAGAAAGTTCTTCAATCTTTCTTCCTCCTTGTCTTGTAGGACATTAACAAGATTTTTCTTCAACTCTCTCTTCTCTTCAGTGTCTTCTCCAAGCTGATAGATAGCTGATCTTAACTTAGAAATTGAGCTTTTGATTATTTCAAGATCATCAATCAACATGAAGCTTAAACTGACATTTTATGATCAGGACTGAAGGATAACTGAGGACTGTTAAGAAAAACTTATAGCACTGCAGCTCCCTTTTTTATCTGCATTTCTTGACCAGTATAAGTTTTGTACTCAAGAACATAATCACCATTGTATTTATCATCTTTTGTCATAACTCTTCTTCTGATGACTTCAAGTATCATAGAATACCAGTTTCTGGTGACACTGTTCTCAACTCTAAGAAGATAGTGAATGTATTTCAATTCTGTCACAGTCTTCATTCAAAGTTGCTGCAATGTAAAGCTCTTTAATTTACCATCCCTGAAAAAGTACAGAATCTCTTCTCTGACATCATTATCATTTATCTTTCTATGAACAATCTTCACAGCTTCAACTTTCTCAAGATGTGAAGGAGAAACTTTTTCACCAAGATTCTCTATCAGAGTATTTGTATCTAGCAGGTCAGATTCTAAGATCTCCATACTAGAATGACCAATGCCTCCTCTGGTTCGAGATTTGATAAGTTTCAGTTTTTCATTGTATACCACCCAAGAAGGCTTCTTGATGAACTTATCAACCTCTTCCTGTTCTGAGATAGAATCTCTTAACCCTGCTGACACAAATTCAACATGCTTGAACCCTTTATGATAGTCAAATGTATACATATCTTTCCATCTTCTATCCTTCTTACTGAGAGGAACATAACTTGTAGACAGATCTTTAATCTTCCCTTTTGTTTTATGCCATAGCTCTCTCTTTAATTTTAAGACTCTCTTCAAATATTCTTTGCATGCTTGATCAGTATCCTCCTATCAACCTTCTCTTTTTCATCAACCTCTGAAGTATGAGGAGTGACTATTGGATTAAGTGCTGAATCATTTAATACTTTAATCACCTTTTTATCAGAGTCAAAATCAGTTATCAGATTCATAGCATCAGGATATGCTTTTACTTCAGAATTTGTGTCTACATTAGGAGTTACATTCTGTCTTGATGTATCAGCTTGATCAATGTCAGTGGTTGATCTTTTCTTCCTTGGTATAATCAACTGTTCTGGCTTCTGAACTTCTTTATCTTCTTCATTTCCTTACACAGGAACATAACCTTCTCTGGATAGAAAATTCAGAAAAGTAGAGTTAAATGCAGTCACTTGACTTGATCCAGAAGTTCTTCCACCTCTTCCTCTTCCTTTAGAAGTGTTAGCTTCAGCTTCAATTTGATCAAGTGTTAGATCAGGAAATTCTTCAGTTATATACCCAAGAGCTCTCCTAGCATTCTTTTGCTCAAACTTTTTGTCTTTGTAATACAGGACAATCTCTTCACCTGTTTCCTTATGCTTACAAGGAAAGAACAACCCTTTAGCATCTGTTAAATTAGAGATTGTAATGCCATCATCCTCAGGAGCACCAGCAGTAGTCTTGTGCTTGGCTTTATAAGAACCAATAGACTTCCTTTGTCCTGAAGAATCACTCTTCTTGGAATGTTGAGATTGTTGAGCAGTAGAAGCAATTTGAACATCCGTAACTGGATTAATCTTATCACCATCATCATCAATATCTTTATCTTTTGTCTGGATAGAATCTGGTGTACATTTTGTAGTAACTATCTTCTCCCCCTTTTTGGCATCAGTATTTGAAAGAAGAGAGAACAGAGCATCCAGTTTATCACCTATAGAAGAAACCTTATCTTCTAAGGAGGAAAGTCTAGAGGCCATACTGTCTTGAGATTTAACAACGTCTATGATGGTATTTTTCACACTTTTGATTTCAGCTGAGTTAAGTGTGTGAAGCAAAATCCATCAATTTTCTCTTTGACACCAGCATGAGACTTCTTCATTTCATCAAGTTCAAAGTGAATTCCTTTAACAGAAATAGTTGTGGCCTTAAGATGCAACTTCAGATCAGGAGTTTGAATTTCATCATAAGCACGATGAATATGTTGCAGGCTAACAGCATATAAGATAGAAGAATTTGTAAGTCTCTATTTGTAATCCCATTCTGTCTGTCTGAAATGCTCAGCATCAACATTGTAATATAAAGGATGGTTAGTGAAATGCGAAGAAGAACCAACATTGGACTTCTTAGATGCGGTATCAGGATCATCGGCATCACTATCATTGTCAGAGTCAGACAAGCCACCATAAGAATGTGCAGAATCAGGAAGAATTGCCTTGCCTTTATCCAGATTCTTTGCAAGAGATGCATGTGGCTGATGTGGTCCTAAAACAGAAACATAGTAACACCTAAATCTCTCTGTTCTTTTCAAGTGATCTCATCACTTCTCACATAACATATTACTTTTAAGAGTAACATTATTCTCACAGAAGAAACTTTATAAGTAAAGAAAAACTTACAAGATTCTTGTCTCAAGACTACCTCTCCTTTTGCCAGTACAGGAGACTGCCACTCAAAATATTTTTCTTTTTTTTAATCTAATATTTTCACACAGACTCTCAGAAAGGCTCAATCACACATATAGCAAAGAAATAAGGGATGGATGAGAAGAGTTGTATGCTTGTCATATAAATAGAGGTAACCTCAAAGAAGAGACTATTTATAATCATACAAACATGAGAATATATGAGAAGTTAGCAATACCTGAAGGTGATTCCTCAAGTGGAAGTGATGAAAGTGGAGGAATAAAAAGCACATCAGGATGCTTTTTCAAACAAGCAACTAGTAATGGATCATCTATTGTAGCTAGTGCAGTTGAAGGATGATTCTCAGTAGTAGCTGTTGTATCATTAGGATTCGATCTGTCAGGAGAAGTTGAAAGACCAGCATCAGTACTTTGAACTGATGGTTCTTGTGGAGTCTGAGAGATGTGAGTTGCTTCAGCAATGCTTGGTGAAGGTTCTTGTGTGCTCTTCTCAAAAATAGGATCATCAATGATTGCATCCACCCGTGATAGTATCTGCTGATGAGTTTGCTTTTCCTGGAGTAGTTGAACAGAGTCAGTAAAAAGATCACTCTAAGCAATATTAACAATGATCTGTGCAGCCTCAGTGTCTGCATCTTCCCTTTGAGAATATGGTTCTTGTGTGACTGGATGTGTTGCAGTTGCTAAATCCCTTTCAGACCTAGGTTCTTGTGTACTAACATCCTTGTCAAGAGGTTGAGTCTTCTTCTTCTTTCTGATGTATCCAACTACTTCTTCACTTCTTCTTTTCAACTGGCTCTTTGCAGTTTTCTTGTGTTCAGCAGTTGCTTCAATTTCTGGAAGCTTGTCAAGCAGAGAACTAACATCAGTAGGTGGCTCCTTGATTCCAGTAGTGTCAATCAAGTCATCAGGATTTTGATCAATGGACTTCTTGATTTTTGACAGAGACCCTATTGGCATATGATCATCTGATTCAGAATCTTCTTGAATGATCAGTCTTCTTTTCCTGATTGAAAAGCAGTCTTCTATCTTCTCACTCTCACTCAGTGAGACTTGTTTAGATTTATGTCCAGATGTGATAGATTTCTTAAATAGCCTTTTCTTTGTTATAACTGATGTCTTTTGAGAGACAGTAGAGGAGGCTAATTTATAGGCTTGTTGTGTTTGCTGTTTGGAAGAAGAAATGCTTGGGTTAGAAACAAAATGGGTGATTTCTTGAGTCTTAGCATCAGGAACTGTGACAGAGGTGCCAGCATCAGGATTTGCAGGCACTTGTGTAGGAGTAGGTCTATTTCTTAATAGAAATTGCCTGACCTCTCTAGGAAGAAAGGGTGGTCCTGAAATTTTATTCTTGTCATCCCTTTTAATATAATAAGTGATTGCTTTTTTTGAAATTTGAAAAACAGGGAATAATTCATCATCATCAAAAATAGCATTAGGGCATAGATAAGTAAAAATCAGTTGTAAAAATCTAGTATACCCTATTACTCCTGAAGCATCTGCTCTCCTAGAAATTATGAACTGTAATATAGTATTACCATAATCAAAATTACCAGAGTTAAGAAGAAAGTACCCAATTCTCAGGGAAGTGGATGGAAGAGCATCAAAGTTTGTTGTCTTATTCAAGAAACATCTACTGATGCAGTCAAAGAAAAAGTTCCACTCTCTTTTCAGTTTGGTCCTGGCCAATTTTCCAATGGTTGTGATTTCTCCTTGATAGCCCAAAGTCCTGAGCATGTCAAATAACTGCTCAGTGGTATGAGTATCAGGAGCACCATCAAGAGCAGGAAATCTCAAGGCTTGACGCAGAATGTCAGTATCAACTTCATATCTTTGGTCCTTATACTCAAAGGAAAAGCCAGTATGTGTTGGATTTACCACAGATGTGTTCCAGACCTGTATGACAGCCCTGTATGACACCTTAACAGGATTTGTGAGAGCATACCCAATTGGACATAGAAGGAGAAAATCCTGAATATCATGAAAAGATGATGGTAACTGCTGATGTGTAAGTAAAGCTAAGTAATTGTTAGTACCAAATGTATTTCCATGAATGATTGTGGTTTGACTGAAGAGTGGTGAAACTTCAGACATTGTCATGATATGAATAGCTTGTGAGAGAGAATAAGTGTGAGATGTGCACAGTGAAACTATGTGTATGGTGAATTGTGTCACAGAATTTCTTCTGATTTTATAGCTTCAAAACAAAATATAACACACTCGTATGAAGAAGGTAACTTAGCGAATTTGACTTTGAACAGGAAACAATTACTGAGTAATTGAGTTTGACGGTGGAGAAAATTACGGAAGTAAATACAAAATACATACAGTTATATCAAGACACAACCGTAGAAATTTGTGTATCTGATAATCCACCATTAATCATTAATTAAGTGAGACACTTAATTGCAACAATAAAGCTTACTCAGAGATTGATTAACACTAATAATCTGAATTAGAACGTGCTGACCTGTCATCAGGATTTGAGACCTTTCTTCTGTCAGGATTTGACTAACTCAGGATATGTCAATTCAAATTCAACATTTGTTTGTCAAAGTATCACAAATTATTAGTAACCACAATTTTAATCAAACATTCATCAAGAAATACAATTCAAGTGGATGAGGTAAAGATTAACAGGCTTCAATAAGAACATTCACATGCATATAATTCGAGATAAACAAAGAATAAATCTTGCAATCAAAATAAATTTTATTAATATATAAAAAGAGTACATTTCATGAAGTTTGTAGATTACATGCAAAAGATTATAAGATAATCCTAGTCTAAGATGGTGAATATCAACAACCTTGGTCTAAGAAGGAAGGCTATCGATTAGTTCTTCCTGCTATTGACAACTAGCACGCAAGATGGATGATCCGTTCTTGCTGAAGAAGAGCCTCTCTCCATTCTTCTTCCAAGCGATCAAGATGGAGTTGATAGTCCATCTCAAAAAACAAGAGATTTGTCTGAACCTCTTGTGGAACCAAGTTCCATATATCATCAGGAATGGAAGTGACATGCCATTCCTGCTCCCAGTTACCACAACTGAACTCGATGTTGAAGTTTTCATAGTTCATAAACATGTTTACAAGAACTATTTTTATGAAGGAAGAAAATAGTGAGGATTAAAAGAGAGAGAATAGTTTTGTGTGAGAAAAGAAGATGATATGTCTGAGATGAAATGCCGGTTAAATAGCCAAAGGAATATCAAGGGACTAGAGGACTGATTAATGATTAAGTGTAGAGTTAACTTAATGAATTAACCAAAAGATTTCCTTTTCAGGCGCGTCTCCCTAGACTGATGTGTAATGATGACAGTGATATATTTATTCGGTCATGCACAATTAGCAAATATTCACTTAATTTATCATGCATATAGAATAGAATACATCAAATATTTCTGGCTTAATATCTAAGAACACGGCATTTAGGACATATCAGAATTTGATCAATATACATCAGGATTTGATCAAAATATAAGAAAAAATTTACTTGTCCCAATTAACCATACCAAGTTCATTCACGAGCTTTGTAAATGTTGCTTCAGGTAATGTGTAACACCCCCAAATCCGGGGTCGGGGATCCGGGTTGTCACGAGTTCCATTTCCCTTAATAACACTCAATCTTAATAAACAATCAACTACTCTGTACTGTGACCCCACAACAAACACACACACCACAAGTTATAGTCTCAGAGATGAACATCCAAAAATAATCACAAGTCATTTTATTCCACAATTATCTGCCAATACACCTTAAAAGGTTTTCTGGATAAATTTACATTTTCTTTGCCATTATTACAATTCATATTATACATGAGTTTGGTACATCAAAAGTTGAAAGCCTAGCCTATTGGTAGTTCTTACCTCAACTACAGCGGCATCAACGCTTCCCGAAGACTGCAGAACGTTTTCTAACCGCTTGCGAATTGGGAGCTTGGTCCTGTTCATCTTGTCTATCTGATGTTGTGTGATGAAAGAAGAAGGCAAGGGTGAGCAACAAGCCCACCAAAATAATATATAATATGATTAACAATATATGAGCCTTCTCATAGTACTCATGAAAGTCTTGGTCAAAAGAAATGAACCAAGTTTGATATCTTAATGCGATGAAGTCGCAAAATATTCAGTATATATACATATATACTTTTCAAAATCTTGGAAGTCCTCTTCCATGCATAATATACATAAAGTTCCAGTTTATAACTGTATAAAAAATATCGTTGCAAGGTGATCTCATATATCTAACCTTGTCTCAACGTTTTTCTGAAAGTCTTTGTCATTCATAAGACAACCATTAACTAGATATAAGTTTAAAAGGTAAAGTTACAAGATACTCCAATATACTTATATCTTTTCCAGATACTACTTGAACTACCACTGTTCAAGTTATAATTAGTTTCAAAAGTTCATCACATAGATGAGACAACAAGACCAGATTTGAATAGATTAAATCTTTTAAAATATCATCAAAATACAATGAAGTTACGAGATACTTCATTTGATGCAAACATCATTTTGAAAACTTGACCCTGCCAACACTCAACAATCGCCCAACCGTAGCCTTTCTATCGAAGTGCTCTGGGTAGTGTTGCAGAAATATCCAATTGGATGATGAACTCATTACGGGAGTTTGCCGCACCAGGAAGACCACTTACGATGATCAGTCGTAGTAGTGCAACCCCACCATTTTCTACATGTAGAGGAGAACCTGTCGGATTTACTTGTCAACTGAACATTGAACTCCTAAGGAATGGACCACCTTAGCGGAACTTCCAGGCCATTTGGGCCAATTTAATAAGGCTGGGCCGGCGCTACTCGACCACTTACGCCACTCCTAGTTCAGATGAAATCCATGACTCTGAAACATAAAGCTCGTCCCCACTTTCCCCAAGTAGAAACTTGTTGATACGGCTCCACCAAGAAGTCGTATCTAGTTGGAAAGGAAAACTCACCGATATTTCCCAGGCGATGCCTGTTAATGGATTAACTTGTTCCAAGAATTTTACTTCCCGAGTGTTGGGTAAGTAATCAAAAACTCTTTTATCAAGACAACAACCTTGTTGCGAATATAAAATACACCACAGAGCCGGATCCCTCCGGTTTTGAGCGAGTATTTAAATCCCCTTTTTAAAAGGAAGATCTTAAATATAAAAATGAGTTTTGGGATCCGCTCTAACTTTTGAAAATCATTTTAAAGACTTGAAAACACTTTAAAGAGTGTTTGGAATAATGCCGATTTAATAAAGTAAATCAATCTCAATATAAAGAAATATCTGAATATTATTATTTAAATAATATTCCCATAAAGAATAATTGAGGTAGAAGTTGGAAAACTTATACTTGAAATGAATAGTAAATAATCAAAACTATACTTATACGAAAGTAATATCTTTATTTGAATATCAAAAGTAAGTTTGATTATCGAACATTATTCTTTAATAAATAAAGAATATTAATAAATAATAAGCGGAGTCATAATACCTCGAATGAATATTATAAATAATATTCATTAAATAAAATAAAGGAGTCATACATCCTCAAATAAATATCCAAGTAATATTCAATAATAATCTAAAGGAGTCATAAGTCCTCGAATGAATATTCAAGATAATATTCATTAATAAAATAAAGTTATCGAATAAACCTTATTCGATTAATAGTTTTGAAAACTATTACCATATATATATAAAATATATATATATATAATCTACTCGGGATCCTCGACTCCCGGTTTTAGAAAATGTTTTCACCTTTGGGTCCCTATACTAAGGGTATATGCAAATTACCGCTATTCTCTAGCATAGGTATTATCAACTGAACCAACAGATATATATGGCAAGAATACGAAACAGGCATGCATATGTACCATATCACATGCTACAATATATCGCAAGAATTTGCTAATAACAAATATGCATTTATCGCAAGATCATGCATATACACATATACATTACAACAACAGTTATAACGGGTAGAAAACTTGCCTGAGCGACTGGGGGTGATAAAAGGCTCGGGATGAGTCTGGTAACCTATAAACAACAAGTAAGTTGGAATTAAACCAAAGTCACTTGTAAATCTATACTTTAACTAACTTAGACTCTAACGCTTGTTTTGCGCTTACTGATTCTCTTAAGTTACTCGAGTACCCTTGGCTCCACCATTTTTAATAATTTAACCATTACGAGTTTTAAGGCGATTCCTTCGCGAGTGTCTTACCAACTGCCTAACACTCTTACCATAATTGTTTCATACACTAATTAACCCTTTTTGGTCTTTAACCTATGTTTCAAAGTAAGGCGAGGGGAAAAGTTTCGTTCGCGAAATGCCGTTACTTAAAACGGTCGTTTCTCCTAAACCGTACATCGGAATCAAACGAACTACATATCAAAACAAAGCTCGTAACATGAACTATCTAAACATGGCAATGGTCATAATCTAGCAGGGAGTTCTCGGGTCCAAATGTTATGAACAAAATCAGTCTAAAGTAAATTGGACATTACGACGGCTATGTTTACGCGATTTCCCAAATTTAAACCAATTCAAAACAACCACAATTCAACCCCAATTCACAATCCAATCAAAACTCCATCCACATTACTTTACAACAGCCCCAAATCAACTCATTATAATCAATTTACTTAATCCTAAAACTTGAATTTAAACTATACTACATTCTTTAATCAAATCATAAGATTTCAACATTCCAATCTCCACCATTCCAACCCAAACTCTTAAACAAACAAGTTTCAAGCTACTCTTTACTCTAACAACCAAAATCAACCTAATATACAAATTAAAGCTAGGGTTTGGAGATGATATACCTTCCTTGAAGTGGTGTGAGTAGCTAGGAAGCCTTAGGAAGCCTTGAGGAGTCTTAGGAAAGCTTGGATCTTAAAGGAAAAGCAAGAAAAATCAAGTTAAAAACCTTGAAATCACTATTCATTGTCTTCTTCATTGATTTATTGGAGAAGATAGAGAATGAATGGGATGCTAAAACTCATAATATAGCCATATATATGCATAAGGAACACTAGGGAATTATCTTACCAATTTAGGAGGCTTGGATCTTGGATTTTGAAAATTCTTTCCTTTGAAATTGTAAAAAGCCGAGAGCAAGCTTTTGTTGAAGAGAAATAGATTTCTTTTGTTTTGATGAAATGATTTGTTTGGCTTGGTGGATGTAATTTTGTTTTTGTTTTGGTTAATTACCTTTTTAGCCTTAACTTTGTGTGGTTCTACTTCAACCACATCTCCTTCCTTCCCATGTCATGCCTATGTCATGCTATGATGTCATCTTCCCCTCCTTGTCCTCTTTTCATTGGTTGGGTGACATCATCCTCTCTAATCCCTTTGATTAACTTCCTAATTGTTTGCTTAATGATCGCTGATCTGTTATACGGTTCACTTAACTTTCGTTTTCGTTTATCGTTTGAGGGATCATACCCGGGATCTTATTACTTAGGTTCCCTTAACCTTTCTCAATATATTATATTCCTTTTATGATCCTCTCTTATAATCCTTTAATTTAAATCCTTTTTATCCTATTACCTTATACTCAATTCTTTCCGTATCTAGTGGATTTCCGGGAAAAATCAAAGTGTTCGGAATTGGATTCTGACGATCTTTACATACACTTATATGTCATATAGAGTACTAATAAAATCTCAGAATATCCATAACAGAATCCCTACATAGTGGGGCATGAAAAGTTTTCTCATTCAACAAAAACACTATTCATAAGGGTTTCAAAAATTTCCAAAAATTGGGGTTATTACAGTCTCCCCTCCTTAAAAGGATTCCGTCCCGGAATCAGATAGAAAATGAATAGGGATACTCTCTTAGCATTGCACTTTCTAACTCTCGAGTAAATTTTCCCACATTATGGTTCTTCCATCAAACTCTGAATAGTTTGATAACCCTTCTCCTAAGCACTTGTTCCTTTTCACTCTATAACCCTTCCTGGTTGCTCCATATAGGTTACGTTGGGTTGCATGTCTATGCGCTCATATGCCCCTATTTGTCTGGCATCCGAATTACACTTCCTTAACATTAATACGTGGAACACGTTATGACTTGCTACATGTTCGGGGGTAGGTCTAGCTCATATGCTAACTTCCCAAAACGTCTTTATATATCCAAGGGTCCAACAATTGGTGGACTTAGCTTTCCTTTCTTTCTGAATCTCATTAACCCCTTCCAAGGGAATACCTATAACAACACTAGGTCCCCTACTTCCTATTCCTTGTCCTTTCGTGTCAAATCAACATACTTCTTATGTCCATCTTGGGCTACTACCAGCCGTCCTCTGATTAAATCTATTAAATCCTTGGTCCTTTGGACCACTGCTGGTCCGAGTATCTTGCGCTCTACAACTTCATCCTAACATAAGGGAGATCGACATTGTCTTCCCTCAAGGATCTCATAAGGCGATATCTCGATAATGACATATGATCTATTGTCGTAAGATAACTCAATCCGCGTTAAGTGATCATTCCAAATTCTTTCAAGTCTATTGCATGGAATTTTCTCACAGCTTCTAGCACTATAGCTTTGGCGTCTCAATACCCATTCTTTTCCAGTTCGTAATCGCTACTACCTTCCGTTCCTAATATTATACTGGTTATACTTTTGCTCGTTAGCGTTCTATAACCTTTTAATAACCACGTCAACCTTTATATCATGAATGTGTTTCCATTCCGAATACTACCACAACTTTATTACTCCTTTTTCAGCTGTTTCTATTTCCCAAAGTTTGATTAATCATATAGAAGTAAATGAATTTGTTGAGAGATCACTATGATCATGAACACTTGTTATATCGCATAGTTAGTACAAAAGGTGGCCAGCCTTTAGTACTTGACAAGCAATTAAACAATAGCTGGTATTCTACTCGGCTCCTATCACACAGATAGATAGTCATTCGGCAATACCTCCCCTTCTGGAAGGGTTGTTCTTCTCAGTTTATATGAAATGAAAAGAAGAGAAAAGAACGAACTGAAGAGAATTGTATATATGAAAAAAAAATATTGCCATAAAATATCTGGCTTGGAATCTACCTCTGAACTATAGAGGTTTGTCATAGGAGAACAAAACATATATGTATTTATATCAACATCAAGTATTATAGCATCGTATTTCACATGCCTAAATATTTTTGCTATTCCGTTCATCATTCTATGGACCCATGCTCTTCCTTGAGCTTATACACAATCACCTTTGAAACTCCCTCGATATCGAAAATCGAATCTGGGATCTCATTCTAGACTTCATCGTTACTAGAATTCTATGCTTGCACCGCAACCTTCCTCATATAGTAATACGACTCTCTTTTCATAAGAGGGAATAAATATTCAATAGGTAGATACTCTACTTAATTAGTCTATCAATGATAACTTATACTCTACCACGACCCGACTAGTGGTACTCAATCTCAACATCCAGTCCAATATAACTCTCACGGTTGTAATTAGTTCATTACTTGCAGAATCATTGCTGCATTACTATGGTCCACCACTGACCTACTGTCGTCATTCACTTTCCATGAAATCTTAATATCTAACCATACGGAGTCCATACATGTCGTATAGAATACTTCTAAGGAGTTAACATAATCACCAATCATAATTCATGAAGAACAATCCAAACTCTGACATACTTTCATGACATGAAGTAGATAAAATTGCAGAAGAGTTTCAGTCAAAGCAACGATAGCAGGTGAATACCATTCTTAATCGTATGCCTTAAATAGAAGACTTAACTCAAGGTTCGTTTAGTCCTTTTTGAAATATTGTCCTGGATTATTCTCAAGATAGTACCTTCTGAGATAGATAGCCCGCTCATGGCGATTACACGAATTAAACCTTTACCAACTACTATTACGGTTGGGTATTGTACAGTCATCAGAAGGAATGTCAATCTTCCAAACCATAATACAACATGCATAGCTTTAACCATCATCACTGTATTCCTTTGGCACAAGCGCCTACAATTATCCTCTTACCTTTAGAGTGTCGGCCACCTCTTTGGCCTTTCCTGATAGTAAAATTTCCTTACAGTCAATGTCATTTTAACCACCTCCAAATAAATTTTCTACCTTATTTCAATCACAGCTTATGTGAAGATGTTTTCCTTAAAATCTGATGAGTAAAAAAAATATTACCATTTTTCCATAAGTTATTGCCTCTGTCTTTAGAGGTTAATCACTGTCACGACTGACTCTCAATCATAATTAGAACATCTTTTTATCTTAAGTCGTAATTTCCCTGAACAACTTCGACCATTACTGGTTCGATCCATACCTTCTCGTGGTTTAACACGTGCCCCACTTGGCATCATTATAATTACGTCATATTTCCTTTATCAACATTTCTATTTTTTGAGAATTTTGAATATTACCTTTCTCCTTGTAAAACCTCTAAGGTTATCCTTGAATCGTTCCTCCTGTATTCCCTAGATACAGGGCGTATCAAGATACCATTTATTAATACCAGAATCATTGTTTTATATACTTCTGAAAAAAAATTCTCCACTGATTCTTAAAAGTTGTTATTACCTTAATCATTTCCAATTCATACTGTCAAAACTCATACTATCCCTATTAAGGGTGAAATGCCAACCTTTATGCATTCCCCTAGGATTCGTTTTAAGTTACCGATGTTCTATCCTTAATTCCACCTTTAAAAAGGTACATGCATCCTTCCATGGATAAATCAAGTCATATATCCCTGATAAGGGTGTCTTATTCAATCATTCCCACCTCGATAGTATATGCCTAATTTTCACAATAACATCTGTATTCAAAATGAGGTCAATCAATATGGCCTCCAAAAGATAACAATGGTTATCCGCTTTTCTTGCCTAATTTGGTAACGATAACAAGGATGTTCGGGAATATATTGGTCGTGTTCAACGTGAACTTCTTCTTAATAATTCCTTATTTACTTTTGTTGTTTATCTCAACAGTCATCTCAATGTTGGGATATCTTTCATACCTGGCGTCTCCCTTTCTGGGTATCAAGCCACCGGTCTTACACTTCACATTCTTGAGGGTCACTTCCTTCATCCAATTTTCCTAATTTCTTACTTTCTTGTCTCTTCGGTCTATCTGTGTCTCAATATTTATCCTTCGAACTATCTCAAGGTTTCCTCAAATCCTCCCAACTTACAGGGGATAAAATATATATATCTCGTATTCCTTCAACCATCAATTTAACTCATGGTGAATCACCCTCATCCTGACGATTACATACTTTTCTATTTCTATTGCTACGAGTCTTTAGGGTTTCCTCATACCCAACTTCCTTATCATTCCTCAAACTCTATTGCCTTTATATTCCTTTCCACTTCAGTTTCTTTTTTTTTATTTTCCTTTCTCTTATCATTATTTCATGAACCAACCCAACATAAGCCTCGATTTCAAACATCCCGTCATTCTGGATTCGTGTCCTCAGAACGAATCTTGACAACTTTTACAACTTAGATTCATAATTCATCATACTCGTCTGCCTTTGTTCTGGCTCTAAAGCTTTTACACTATCTCCATAACCTTGGGAAGTACTTTCCTGAAAATAATTGACTGAACTTAAATCAGTTTATTATAATCTCTTGCTCTGTACCTTCCTTGGTCTTTCACCAGCGGGTGGTCTCTCTCTTAGGAGGGTAAGTGACAAAAACAGTCTTTTGTGGTTCGTCAATCATTTAGAATCTCAAATGATTCCTATATTTCCTTTAGCCAGGCTCTTGCCTCGACTGGGTCAACTTGTTCCTTGGAACACTGAGAGCTTAGCTATTTAAAGGTCCTGAAAGAATTTCTCACTACATTGTTTCCTTCAAGGTGGTGGTTGGGAATAAAGTATAAGTTCTGTTTAGACAGGTCCATGAATTTCCGTATAGGAGTACCGTCTCGGGTCTCCTTATCTCGCTCGACTTTTGTTTTCTTAGTCTAAATATTTCTTCCTACTCCCCATAATTGGGGTCATCTTTTAATTTGAAATCCTCATTTTTCACTTTATTATATTCTGGGTTCCTTATATCTTAATTACGACCTCCCTGATTATCACATTCAAGGTTTGACCCTAATCTTATTCCTTGTGGGGGCATATTACTTGGAAAAATTTTGAGAATCTCTGGATATTTGTCTTACTTACTTTGCTTAAGTCTTTCCCTCGTTTAGTCCTTGCACGATTGCAAATTATGAATTCTTAAGTTCGATAAACTTCATGACACTCTCTTAGGTGTTAATAGTGCAATTAACAATGTGATTTTATCACATACAAACTGATCTGAACTGAAATTAACGGATATATACATAACCATTTGTTCGAGGGTACAACAACTGAACATATTAAAGAGAATTACATCATTTGATTTGATTGCTTATAACCCAAAAGTACTACCATAGATAATCATCTAGTCATTAAAACTAATCATCCATAACTTAGGCTAATTGTAATAACCCCAAAAATTTTCAACTTTTTGTAACCCTTGTGAATAGTGTTTTAGCTGAATGAGAAAACTTTTCACGCCACACTATATAGGGGTTCTGTTATGGATATTCTGGGATTTTATTAGTACTATATGAAGTATATAAGTGTATGTAAATATCATCAGAACCCAATTCCGAACACTTTGGTTTTTCCCGGAAATCCATAAGATACGGAGAGAATTGAGTATAAGGTAACAGGATAAAAAGGATTTAAATTAAAGGATTATAATAGAGGATCATAAAAAGGAATATAACGTATTGAGAAAGGTTAAGGGAACCTAAGTAATAAGATCCCGGGTATGATCCTTCAAACGATAAACGAGAACGAAAGTTAAGCGAACCGTACAACAGATCAGCGGTCATTAGGCAAACGATTAGGAAGCTAATCAAAGGGTTTAATGGGAGTGATGTCATCCAACCAATAGAAAGGAGACAAGGAAGGGAGGATGACATCATAAGGGTGACATAAGCATGACATGGAAGAAGGGAGGTGTGGTTGATTAAGGACCACACAAATTCAAGGGCAAGGTGGTAATTTGCTAAATCAAAAACAAAACCAAGCCAACCAAGCTAGCAAATCATTTCATCAAGAATCAAAAAATCAGCCAAGGCATTTGTTCCTCACCTAGCTCTCGGCTTTTCATTTTTTTCAAAGAAAAAAATTTCCAAAATCAAGATCCAAGCATCCTTAATTGGTAAGAAAATTCCCTAACCATCTTTATGCTTAGTTATGGCTATATCATGAGTTTAAGCCATTAATTCTTTCTCTAGCTTCTCCATTTAATCAATGAAGAAGACAATGAATAGTGTTTTCAAGTTTTTAACTTGAACTTTTTCTTGTTTTTCTTGAAGATCCAAGCTTTCCTAAGGCTTCTCCAAGCTTCTTAAGGCTTCCTAGCTCAACCCACCACTTCAAGGAAGGTATACCATTTTCAAACCCTAGGTCCATATATATTATAAGGTGATTTTGATGAGTAGGATGTTATTGTAGTTGATGTTATGATTAGAGTTTGAGATTTGGAATGGTAGTGAAATGAAATGGTAATTTTGTGGTTTTGATTTAAAGAAACTTAAGAATGATTAAAGTAAAGTTTAAGCATAAGTATGAATGGTTAAATTGAATTGGTTGGGGTTGTTATGATGTGATAAGGATGGAGGATGGTTGTATGTTGGATTTGAGGTTGATTTGGGTTGTTTGTGAATGGGTTGAAATTTGGAAATCACGTAAACATAGCCGTCGTAACGTCCGATTTTCTTTGGACTGTTTTTGTGCATAGCATTAGGACCCGAGAACCCCCTGCTAGATTGTGACCACTGCCATGTTTAGATAGCTCATGTTACGAGCTTCGTTTTGATATGTAGTTCGTTCGATTCCGATGCACGGTTTAGGAGAAACGACCGTTTCAAGTAACGGCGTTTCGCGAACGAAACTTTTTCCCTCGCCTTACTTTGAAACATAGGTTAAAGACCAAAAAGGGTTAATTAATGTGTGAAACATTTATGGTAAGTATGTTAGGCAGTTGGTAAGTCATTCGCGAAGGAATCGCTTTAAAACTCGTAAAGGTTAAGTTATTAAAAATGGTGGAGCCGAGGGTACCCGAGTGACTTAAGCGAATCGGTGAGCGTAAAACTAGCATTAGAGTCTAAGTTAGTTAAAGCATAGATTTACAAGTGATTTTGGTTTAATTCCAACTTACTTGTTGTTTATAGGTTATCAGACTCGTCCCGAGCCTTTCTCACCCCCAAGTCGCTCAGGCAAGTTTTCTACCCGTTATACTGTTGTTGTGATGTATATATGTATATGCATTATCTTGCGATAGATGCATGATGTTTATATTAGCAAATGTTGCGATATATTGTAGCATGTGATATGGTATATATGCATGCCTGTTTCATATTCTTGAAATATATATCTGTTGGTTCAAATGCTTATTCGTTGCATAATACCTATGCTAGAGATAAGCGGTATTTGCGTATACCCTTAGTATAGGGACCCAAAAGGTGAAAATATTTTCTAAAACCGGGAGTCGAGGATCCCGAGTAGATTTTGTATATATATGGATATGGATATATATATATATATATATTTATATATATATACATATATATGGTCATAGTTTTCAAAACTATTAATCGAATAAGGTTTATTCGATAACTTTAAACTTTATTTTATTATCGAGTATTATTTCGAATATTATTCGAAGGCGTATGACTCTTTTATATTATTTAATGAATATTATTTTGAATATTCATTCGAGGACTTATGACTCTTTTATATTATTTAATGAATATTATTTTGAATATTCATTCGAGGACTTAAGACTCTTTTATATTATTTAATGAATATTATTTTGAATATTCATTCGAGGACTTAAGACTCTTTATTTTATTTAATGAATATTATTTATAATATTCATTCGAGATATTATGACTCAGCGTATTTTATTTATTGAATATTATTTGAATATTCATTTGAGGATCTATGACTCCGATTATTTGCTGAAATATATTCTTTATTTTATTAAAGAATAAGGTGTTAATAATCAAACTTATTTTCGATTATTCAAATAAAGATAATACTTTCATATAAGTGTATCTTTGGTTATTTAATACTCGTTTCAAGTATAAATTTTAATACTTCTACTTCAATTATTTTTATAAAGACTATTCTTTATGGGAATATTATTTAATTAATAATATTCAGATATTTTCTAATATTCTGGGGACTGATTTACTTCATTAAATCAGCCTTACTCCAAACACTCTTTAAAGAGTTTTCGAGTCTTCAAAATGATTTTTAAAAGTCAGAGCGGATCCCAAAACTCATTTTTATATTTAAGATCTTCCTTTTTAAAGGGGATTTAAATACCCGCTCAAAACCTGGGAAATCCGGCTCTGTGGTGTATTTTATATTCGCAACAAGGTTGCAGATTTGGTAAATGAATTGATTACTTGCCCAACGTTCGGGAAGTAAGCCCCTCTCATTGAGTCGGCATAAGCGACAGGCCGAGGTACGGTCTATTATTGTGTAAGTGGCTCAGTGGGAGTCCATCAAATGCATAGGTGGCTGAGTGGCAGTCCAGCATAGGTCTTAATTATGACCAGGGTGATGACCAGTGGGGAATTCGTCCATCTACTAGTAGAAAAGGTTACTTATTGGTATCTTTGCCTGATCAGCGAGATATCGGGTTTATGCCAAAATTCTTTTTCTTTTCCAAAATTCATTGGATGTTTCGAACTCTGTTCATACTTCACATAACAGAGGTTCCAGGAAATGTTTTCGGGATATATATATAGGTGGATATATATATATATCGGGACTAAATAAAGTATCTCATAACTTTTTCATTCAGTAATATTTCAAAGATTGAATCTATTCAAGTCTTAACTTGTGGTCTCATCTATGGGATGTTTTTCTTAAAACTTATAATACTTTGAACGGTGGCAGTTCAAGTAACTTTATATGATATAAGTGTGGTGAAGTATTGGTAGCTTCATTCCTTGTTTTTACTTATATCTAGCAAGTAATTATCTTGCATATGATAGAGATGCTATTAAGTATCCATTTAGATACTTATATTATTGTTATCACTATACATATTATCTTGCGAGCTGTAAGGCTCACTCTTGCTTTATTTCTTCATCACACAACAACAGTTAGGAGAGATGGCCAGACTCCAGCAGACCCAGCGCAAGCGCGTGGGAAGCGTCCCGCGTCTTCCCGCTGATATTGTAGCTGTTATAGCTGCAGAGGTAGATCCATTGTAGTTTAGACCATCTACTTTTGAGAAACAAATTATGTATAATTATAACTTGTGGCAGATAATGGCAATTAACTGTAAATTATCAAGTAATCATTTTGGGTTGTAATAATTTTAAATTGTGGATTCAAAGACTTGTACTTATTTCAATTTCATCTCTGAGACTATAACGGGTGGTGGTGTGTGTTAGTGTGGGGTCACAGTATGAGGTTATTTATTATTAATTAAGTGAAGTGATATTGTGGAAAGAAAGACCGTGACAACCCGGATCCCCGACCCCGGATCTGGGGGTGTTACAGAAATGGTATCAGAGCTAAGCGTTATAAACCTCAGAGATGATGCGACGATAAAATAATAAACTCACAAAGATAATAAGAACTCTTGCCAAGTTCATGGTCGGACTACTTAAAGTAGTACTGACAGCTAAAACCCTTACGGGAACCCTTATAAGTATCATGATAGTAACTTAGCTCGTTTAATGTGTAGGCGCCTGAGATGGAGGACCCTGAGATGTACGAGCGTGAGCATGATGAGGCATTGCTGGATGTTGAGGATCAGGAGGAGCCTGAGATGGAGGAGGATGAGGAGGACCCCCCAGAGGAGCCTGAGATGGAGGTCATTGCTGTTTCAGATGAGGAGGACCCCTCAGAGGAGTCAGAGACAGAGGTTATTGCTATTCCAGATGAGGAGGACCCGGATGAGGTCCCAGTAGCTGAGGAGCGTGTTGGATCTATGGTAGTGTATGCTGGTATCCCTTTACCCACACTTCCGGTGGTCAGAGCCCCTACCCCTCCACCACTATCTTGGATTCCTGATGATGACAGCTCAGAGACCCATACTTCCGAGCCTAGGCAGACCGAGGAGGCACCCTCAGCGGCTCCGGATTCACCACCTCTTGACCCTGCCCAGAGGCAGTCTTCGTTAGCTCATGGATATGTTCAGGATGTTTTGAGGACCCGAGTGGCTGTTGCCGAGGCCCGACTGGATGAGGCCAGGAGGGAGTTGGATGCAGAGAGGGCGGGTAGGCGTACCCGAGCTTATGAGACCAGGGCTTCTATACCCCGATCCTTGAGGAGGGAGCTTACGGGGATAGAGCTCACGTCCCGAGCGAGACTCAGATCTCTCCAGGGGGACAGGCATGGTAGGATCTCCAGGCGGCAGGCCGACTATATCTTCCGTCGTGCGATGGAAAGGGTTTGGGAGCTGACCCGTTCCGGTGTGTGATTCAGGATTGATGATGGAATAGTCTAGTTGTCTAGTTAGCCGAGGCCTTAGTAAGAGCCAATTTTCCGGGATAGTTGACTTGTATATAGCATCCCTTTTTCTGACTAGACAGATAGACTCTTGTGTATCACTTTTGGGACAGATGACTGTAGCACTGTTGTACTTTTGACCAGATCAAACTATGTATTCTCGCATTATGTATATATTTGTTTCCTTTCAGTTCAGTTCCATAGTGACGGGATCACTGTTTTATTATTATTATTACTGCACTTCGTATTAGAACTTTCTTAAAATAATAGAATTGCGTTATACGTTCTCCCCATTATAAGAGCTGTGCAAGGCACAATGTTGTATATGATTGTGACCCAACGTTGAATTTTTCCCAATAATTGTTTTTATTATTATCAGAATCATGCCGCCAAGAAAGATTGGAACTAGGGCGAACCCTGGGTCTGAGGACCAGGGAAGCCATAATCAGGACAATAGAAACCAAGATCACAGTGAAGAGGAAGATGAGGATTATGTGGAACAGGATGACTCCCTGTATGAAGAGGAAGAGGAAACATATGATGTTGAGGGATTTGAGATAGAGACTGAAGAAGGAGAAACCGAGGTTGAGCAACCAGTACCAAACCCAGGCATGGATCCCATGGGCCAGTTTATGCAACTCCTAAGACAGAATTTGGAACGTCAACCCAACCCACCCCCTCAAGGAAGTAACAATGTTGTGGCAAACTCTTTCAGGGCTTTTAAGTCCCTTAAGCCCCCTGAGTTCCACGGATCAGCCGACCCAGTTGAGGCAAGGGCATGGTTAAAGGAAATGGAGAAATCTTTTGAGATTTTGAGTACCGAGGAGGCACAGAAGACTGTATTTGCTACCTACCTTCTGAAAGGAGAAGCTAACTACTGGTGGGAGGCCAAGAAAAACATGGAGACAGGTGCTATTATAACCTGGGAGAGATTTAGTCAGTTGTTTCTGGGGAAGTATTTCCCGAGGTTTATGGAAAACCAGATGGAGCTCAAGTTCTTGGAGCTAAAGCAGAATGATTTGTCTGTAGCAGAGTACGAAGCGAAATTTACTGAGTTATCAAGGTTTGTGCCGGAGTTTGTGAGCACCGAGGAAAAGAAAGCTAGGAGGTTTCAGCAGGGACTGAAACCGTGGATTCAGAATAGGGTGGCAATCCTTGAGCTTACGGACTATGCCACTCTGGTGCAAAAGGCAACGATTGTAGAAGTTGGAAGTGAACAGATGCAGAAGGAAAGAGAGAAGAAAGGAATAAAGAGGAAAAGTATGAGCATGGGTGGAGGTTCCGCAGGAAGGAGCTTCCCAACTAGGTTTAATCGAGGAGCAGTGTCCCTGCCAGGAAGGAACACTGGGTTTAAGCGGCCAATGAGTGTGAGTGTGAGCCAGGGCGGCCAGAAGTCAAGAATGTCCTATTCCAACCAGTCTCGACCCCCATTGCCAGCCTGTAACAGATGTGGAAGGAACCACACTGGGGAGTGTAAAGGAAGGCCAGTAACCTGTTTTAAGTGCGGTCGGGAGGGCCACTATTCAACTAGGTGCCCATCATCAACCCCTGCCGTTGTTCCAACCACCAATTGTCATCAGTGTGGACGCCAGGGTCATTGGAAGAAGGATTGCCCAATGAACAAACCAGCAGCTTCGGGAGCAAGCAGGGCTGCTTCTAATAAGCCACCTACTGCGAGGACTTTCAACATGACAGTCCAGGATGCTATGAAAGATTCAGATGTGATAGCAGGTACCCTTTCTCTAAATTCAGTCAGTGCAAATGTTTTATTTGATTCGGGAGCAACTAAATCTTTTATATCAAAGGACTTTGCGCGTAAGTTAAGACTTAAGGCTAAACCCTTGATAGAACCCTTACAAGTAGAAATAGCCAATCATGAAATTATTCCTGTTAACCAGATTCACCCCGCCTGTGAGATAGGCATAGGGGAGCAATCTTTCAGTGTTGATCTGATTCCTTTTAAATTAGGGGAGTTTGATGTGATTTTGGGAATGGACTGGCTATCTAGCAACGATGCTCAGATAGACTGTAAAGGGAAGAAAGTTAAGTTAAATATCCCCGGGAAAAAAGAAGTTATATTTAGAGGAAAGAGGCAGACGCAGAAATTTTTGACTATGGCCCAGGCCAAAAGGATGCTACGAAAAGGAAGTGAGGCCTACCTAGCCTATGTGGTGGACACGCAGAAGGAGGTGCCCAACTTACAAGATATTCCAGTAGTCAACGAATTTGAGGATGTATTCCCCCAAGACCTTCCGGGATTACCACCCGATAGAGTGATTGAATTTGCTATTGAGTTGGCCCCAGGGACGGCGCCAGTTTCAAAAGCACCTTACCGGTTAGCCCCGTTAGAAATGAAGGAATTAGCTATCCAATTGCAGGAACTCTTGGATAAGGGTATGATAAGACCCAGTGTGTCCCCGTGGGGAGCACCAGTTTTATTTGTTAAGAAGAAAGATGGGAGCATGAGGTTGTGCATAGACTATCGAGAGTTGAACAAGCTAACCATAAAGAACCGGTACCCATTACCTAGAATAGACGATCTGTTCGACCAGCTAAAGGATGCTGTTTATTTTTCCAAGATCGACCTGAGAACTGGATATCACCAACTAAAGATTAAACCCGAAGATATTTCCAAGACAGCGTTCCGTACCAGGTATGGGCATTATGAGTTCTTGGTAATGTCCTTTGGATTAACCAACGCCCCAGCGGCTTTCATGGATTTAATGAATAGAGTATTTAAGAAGTACTTGGACAAGTGTGTGATAGTTTTTATCGATGATATTTTGATCTACTCAAGGACTGAGGCAGAACATGCAGAGCATTTGAGGATAGCTCTAGGAATACTCAGAGAGGAGCAGTTATATGCCAAATTCTCGAAGTGTGAATTCTGGCGGAATGAAGTACAGTTTTTAGGACATGTGATCAATAAAGAAGGAGTATTGGTCGACCCCTCCAAGATAGAGGCGGTCTCAAATTGGGAAAGGCCAACCACACCCACAGAGGTAAGGAGTTTCATAGGATTGGCCGGCTACTATCGTAGATTTGTACAGGACTTTGCGAAGATCGCAGCCCCTTTGACACGACTTACTCGTAAGACAGAGAAGTTTGAATGGACGAAGAAATGCGAGAACAGTTTTCAGGAATTAAAGAAAAGGTTGATAACGGCTCCGGTATTGGCATTGCCGGATGGAAAAGGAGATTTTGTGATATATAGTGACGCATCGCACAAGGGATTAGGATGTGTGCTTATGCAGCACGGTAAAGTCATTGCGTATGCGTCGAGACAACTGAAGGAATACGAGGTTAGATATCCTACTCATGACCTTGAGCTCGCAGCAATAGTATTTGCTTTAAAAATTTGGAGGCACTACTTGTATGGAGAGAAGTGCGAGATTTTCACGGACCATAAGAGCCTCAAGTACATATTTACGCAGAAAGAGCTCAACATGCGCCAGAGGAGATGGCTAGAACTAATCAAGGACTATGATTGTGAGATTCTCTATCATCCAGGGAAAGCCAATGTGGTGGCTGATGCCCTTAGTAGAAAGGAAAGACTCAGAATGATAACGACCTCGGAAGAGTTGATAAGGGATTTTGAGAAAATGGAAATAGAGGTAAAGGTAACCGGAACCGGAACTGAAAAGCTTTTTGAGATCTCAATGCAGCCAGAATTATTGGAAAAGATCAGATTGTGCCAAGAGAAAATAATGAATGAAGACAGAAAGTCAATGACTGGAGAGGAGATCCATACTGAGAAAGATGATAAAGGGATAATGAGGTATTCCTACCGAATTTGGGTTCCGAATGTTCAAGAACTCAAGGATGAGATTTTGGATGAAAGCCATAGTTCAAGGTATTCCATTCACCCGGGAAGTACCAAGATGTATAGGGATTTGAAGGAATATTACTGGTGGCCCAACATGAAGAGGGACGTAGCAGAATGGGTAAACAAGTGTTTGACTTGCCAAAGAGTAAAGGCAGAGCACCAGAGACCCAGTGGACTTTTGCGACCCCTGGAGATTCCCGAATGGAAATGGGAACAGATAGCGATGGATTTTGTTGTAGGCTTGCCAAGGACGAAAGCCAATCACGATGCCATTTGGGTAATTATAGACCGATTGACAAAGTCAGCTCATTTCATTCCTATCAATGAGAGATACACAGTCGATAGACTGGTGGACATTTACCTTAAGGAAATAGTGACACGACATGGAGTCCCAGCGTCCATTGTCTCAGACCGAGACCCTAGGTTCAACTCCAGATTTTGGAGGAGCTTTCAGGAATGTGCGGGGACCAAGTTAAATATGAGTACCGCGTACCATCCCCAGACGGATGGACAGAGTGAAAGGACCATCCAGACACTAGAGGATATGTTGAGAGTCTGTGCAATAGACCTTAAAGGAAGTTGGGATGATCACCTGCCGTTGATCGAGTTTTCTTATAACAATAGCTTTCATGCTAGCATCGGAATGCCGCCTTATGAGGCCTTGTACGGAAGAAGGTGTCGATCTCCCTTATACTGGGATGAAGTAGGAGAGCGGAAGATGCTCGGACCCGAAGTGGTCCAAAGGACCAGAGATATAGTGGATCTTATCAGAGGGCGACTTGTAGCAGCCCAAGACAGACAGAAGAAATATGCAGACCTAGCCCGAAAGGACAAGGAATATGAAGTAGGGGACTTAGTACTGTTGAAAGTATCCCCTTGGAAGGGATTAATGAGGTTCGGAAAGAAAGGAAAACTAAGCCCAAGATACATTGGACCTTTTGAGATATTAAGACGGATTGGAAAGTTAGCTTACGAGCTAGCCCTACCCCCTAATTTGCAACAAGTTCATAATGTGTTCCATGTGTCAATGCTAAGGAGGTATCATCGGGATGCCAGGCACATAGTGGAGTACGAGCAGGTGGATATGCAGCCAGATCTAACTTACGTGGAGAAGCCAGTAAGGATTATGGATAAGAAGGAGCAGGTGCTTCGGAGCAAAGTGATCAAGCTAGTCAGAATACTATGGCAGAATCATAATGTGGAAGAATCGACTTGGGAACTAGAGAGCGCAATGCTAGAAAAGTACCCCCAATTGTTTTCTGTTTGATTCCGGGACGGAATCCTTTTAAGGAGGGGAGACTGTAATAACCCCAAAATTTTTCAACTTTTTGTAACCCTTGTGAATAGTGTTTTAGCTGAATGAGAAAACTTTTCACGCCACACTATATAGGGGTTCTGTTATGGATATTCTGGGATTTTATTAGTACTATATGAAGTATATAAGTGTATGTAAATATCATCAGAACCCAATTCCGAACACTTTGGTTTTTCCCGAAAATCCACAAGATACGGAGAGAATTGAGTATAAGGTAACAGGATAAAAAGGATTTAAATTAAAGGATTATAATAGAGGATCATAAAAAGGAATATAACGTATTGAGAAAGGTTAAGGGAACCTAAGTAATAAGATCCCGGGTATGATCCTTCAAACGATAAACGAGAACGAAAGTTAAGCGAACCGTACAACAGATCAGCGGTCATTAGGCAAACGATTAGGAAGCTAATCAAAGGGTTTAATGGGAGTGATGTCATCCAACCAATAGAAAGGAGACAAGGAAGGGAGGATGACATCATAAGGGTGACATAAGCATGACATGGAAGAAGGGAGGTGTGGTTGATTAAGGACCACACAAATTCAAGGGCAAGGTGGTAATTTGCTAAATCAAAAACAAAACCAAGCCAACCAAGCTAGCAAATCATTTCATCAAGAATCAAAAAATCAGCCAAGGCATTTGTTCCTCACCTAGCTCTCGGCTTTTCATTTTTTTCAAAGAAAAAAATTTCCAAAATCAAGATCCAAGCATCCTTAATTGGTAAGAAAATTCCCTAACCATCTTTATGCTTAGTTATGGCTATATCATGAGTTTAAGCCATTAATTCTTTCTCTAGCTTCTCCATTTAATCAATGAAGAAGACAATGAATAGTGTTTTCAAGTTTTTAACTTGAACTTTTTCTTGTTTTTCTTGAAGATCCAAGCTTTCCTAAGGCTTCTCCAAGCTTCTTAAGGCTTCCTAGCTCAACCCACCACTTCAAGGAAGGTATACCATTTTCAAACCCTAGGTCCATATATATTATAAGGTGATTTTGATGAGTAGGATGTTATTGTAGTTGATGTTATGATTAGAGTTTGAGATTTGGAATGGTAGTGAAATGAAATGGTAATTTTGTGGTTTTGATTTAAAGAAACTTAAGAATGATTAAAGTAAAGTTTAAGCATAAGTATGAATGGTTAAATTGAATTGGTTGGGGTTGTTATGATGTGATAAGGATGGAGGATGGTTGTATGTTGGATTTGAGGTTGATTTGGGTTGTTTGTGAATGGGTTGAAATTTGGAAATCACGTAAACATAGCCGTCGTAACGTCCGATTTTCTTTGGACTGTTTTTGTGCATAGCATTAGGACCCGAGAACCCCCTGCTAGATTGTGACCACTGCCATGTTTAGATAGCTCATGTTACGAGCTTCGTTTTGATATGTAGTTCGTTCGATTCCGATGCACGGTTTAGGAGAAACGACCGTTTCAAGTAACGGCGTTTCGCGAACGAAACTTTTTCCCTCGCCTTACTTTGAAACATAGGTTAAAGACCAAAAAGGGTTAATTAATGTGTGAAACAGTTATGGTAATTATGTTAGGCAGTTGGTAAGTCATTCGCGAAGGAATCGCTTTAAAACTCGTAAAGGTTAAGTTATTAAAAATGGTGGAGCCGAGGGTACCCGAGTGACTTAAGCGAATCGGTGAGCGTAAAACTAGCATTAGAGTCTAAGTTAGTTAAAGCATAGATTTACAAGTGATTTTGGTTTAATTCCAACTTACTTGTTGTTTATAGGTTATCAGACTCGTCCCGAGCCTTTCTCACCCCCAAGTCGCTCAGGCAAGTTTTCTACCCGTTATACTGTTGTTGTGATGTATATATGTATATGCATTATCTTGCGATAGATGCATGATGTTTATATTAGCAAATGTTGCGATATATTGTAGCATGTGATATGGTATATATGCATGCCTGTTTCATATTCTTGAAATATATATCTGTTGGTTCAAATGCTTATTCGTTGCATAATACCTATGCTAGAGATAAGCGGTATTTGCGTATACCCTTAGTATAGGGACCCAAAAGGTGAAAATATTTTCTAAAACCGGGAGTCGAGGATCCCGAGTAGATTTTGTATATATATGGATATGGATATATATATATATATTTATATATATATACATATATATGGTCATAGTTTTCAAAACTATTAATCGAATAAGGTTTATTCGATAACTTTAAACTTTATTTTATTATCGAGTATTATTTCGAATATTATTCGAAGGCGTATGACTCTTTTATATTATTTAATGAATATTATTTTGAATATTCATTCGAGGACTTATGACTCTTTTATATTATTTAATGAATATTATTTTGAATATTCATTCGAGGACTTAAGACTCTTTTATATTATTTAATGAATATTATTTTGAATATTCATTCGAGGACTTAAGACTCTTTATTTTATTTAATGAATATTATTTATAATATTCATTCGAGATATTATGACTCAGCGTATTTTATTTATTGAATATTATTTGAATATTCATTTGAGGATCTATGACTCCGATTATTTGCTGAAATATATTCTTTATTTTATTAAAGAATAAGGTGTTAATAATCAAACTTATTTTCGATTATTCAAATAAAGATAATACTTTCATATAAGTGTATCTTTGGTTATTTAATACTCGTTTCAAGTATAAATTTTAATACTTCTACTTCAATTATTTTTATAAAGACTATTCTTTATGGGAATATTATTTAATTAATAATATTCAGATATTTTCTAATATTCTGGGGACTGATTTACTTCATTAAATCAGCCTTACTCCAAACACTCTTTAAAGAGTTTTCGAGTCTTCAAAATGATTTTTAAAAGTCAGAGCGGATCCCAAAACTCATTTTTATATTTAAGATCTTCCTTTTTAAAGGGGATTTAAATACCCGCTCAAAACCTGGGAAATCCGGCTCTGTGGTGTATTTTATATTCGCAACAAGGTTGCAGATTTGGTAAATGAATTGATTACTTGCCCAACGTTCGGGAAGTAAGCCCCTCTCATTGAGTCGGCATAAGCGACAGGCCGAGGTACGGTCTATTATTGTGTAAGTGGCTCAGTGGGAGTCCATCAAATGCATAGGTGGCTGAGTGGCAGTCCAGCATAGGTCTTAATTATGACCAGGGTGATGACCAGTGGGGAATTCGTCCATCTACTAGTAGAAAAGGTTACTTATTGGTATCTTTGCCTGATCAGCGAGATATCGGGTTTATGCCAAAATTCTTTTTCTTTTCCAAAATTCATTGGATGTTTCGAACTCTGTTCATACTTCACATAACAGAGGTTCCAGGAAATGTTTTCGGGATATATATATAGGTGGATATATATATATATTGGGACTAAATAAAGTATCTCATAACTTTTTCATTCAATAATATTTCAAAGATTGAATCTATTCAAGTCTTAACTTGTGATCTCATCTATGGGATGTTTTTCTTAAAACTTATAATACTTTGAACGGTGGCAGTTCAAGTAACTTTATATGATATAAGTGTGGTGAAGTATTGGTAGCTTCATTCCTTGTTTTTACTTATATCTAGCAAGTAATTATCTTGCATATGATAGAGATGCTATTAAGTATCCATTTAGATACTTATATTATTGTTATCACTATACATATTATCTTGCGAGCTGTAAGGCTCACTCTTGCTTTATTTCTTCATCACACAACAACAGTTAGGAGAGATGGCCAGACTCCAGCAGACCCAGCGCAAGCGCGTGGGAAGCGTCCCGCGTCTTCCCGCTGATATTGTAGCTGCTATAGCTGCAGAGGTAGATCCATTGTAGTTTAGACCATCTACTTTTGAGAAACAAATTATGTATAATTATAACTTATGGCAGATAATGGCAATTAACTGTAAATTATCAAGTAATCATTTTGGGTTGTAATAATTTTAAATTGTGGATTCAAAGACTTGTACTTATTTCAATTTCATCTCTGAGACTATAACGGGTGGTGGTGTGTGTTAGTGTAGGGTCACAGTATGAGGTTATTTATTATTAATTAAGTGAAGTGATATTGTGGAAAGAAAGACCGTGACAACCCGGATCCCCGACCCCGGATCTGGGGGTGTTACACTAATCCCCCAAAAGCGGTGCTGCATGAAATTCTTGTCAGATTGTTCAGACTCTGCACACTATTATGGATCAAGAAATGCGGGCACGCACGATATCCCTAACCTGCTCCATTAAAGCGGTGATGAGGTCTAGGATAGTTGCAAGTAGAGCTGGATCAATCTGACCCTCAAGATGGCCTCTAGCTGTAACACGGGTGGTAGCCTCAATCCTTTCCATGCTATGAGCTAATCCTGCCAGAAGTACCCCACCCTCAATCCTCGGTGCAGTAAGTCGATCCAACAGATCACTCCTAACATTACGGGCCTTAGACAGGCCGCCCAAAGTCATATGATAATTGGCGATAAGAGAAGCCTGAGTGGTAGCATCTAGCAGTCCATGGGGTGCAGGTGGCGCAGACCCAGGAGATCCAAATGGATAACCAAGCACGGTATCAGGTGACAATGGTGCAGGAGATAAAGGTGGCATTTCCTCAGTAGGTGATGGGCTCTGTACCGGGGATGGAACAGGAATTGGTGGAACCTCATGGATGTCTATAGGAACCTCTGGAAGAGGGTCTGATACTGGTATAATTGGTGTCATGGAAGGCCCCACTCCTTCTGCCCTCATTAACCTTTGTGCCCTTGGTAACTCTTCATCCTCTAGTGCCACCCTCGCGGCCATTCTTGCTCTGGTAGTCGCCCTGACTACGGTCATCAATTCCTCAGCGGTCCTCTCTTCATTCTCATCAGGATCCTCCATGAGATCCTCCTCAGCCACAATCCTTTCCGGAATAACATCCTCAACCGCAACATTCTCAATATGAATCTCATCCGGTCCCTCATTAGGGTACTCCATCAGATTCACAATTTGATCTCCAGCGTGTAATAAAACATCCTCGTGCTGATGCTCCTGAACCTCAGGGTTCGGTGCCCCGCTGCACTATACGAGAACGAACTATGTTACTATCACGATATTTATAAGGGTTCCCGTAAGGGTTTTAACTGTCAATACTACGTTAGGTAGCCCGACTATGAACTTGGCAAGAGTTCTTATTATCTTAGTGAACATATTATCTTTACGTCACATCATCTCTGAGGTTTATAACGCTTAGCTCTGATACCATTTCTGTAACACCCCCAAATCCGGGGTCGGGGATCCGGGTTGTCACGAGTTCCATTTCCCTTAATAACACCCAATCTTAATAAACAATCAACTACTTTATACTGTGACCCCACAATAAACACACACACCACAAGTTATAGTCTTAGAGATGAACATCCAAAAATAATCACAAGTCATTTTATTCCACAATTATCTGCCAATACACCTTAAAAGGTTTTCTGGATAAATTTACATTTTCTTTGCCATTATTACAATTCATATTATACATGAGTTTGGTACATCAAAAGTTGAAAGCCTAGCCTTTTGGTAGTTCCTACCTCAGCTACAGCGGCATCAACGCTTCCCGAAGACTGCAGAACGTTTTCTAACCGCTTGCGAATCGGGAGCTTGGTCCTGTTCATCTTGTCTATCTGATGTTGTGTGATGAAAGAAGAAGGCAAGGGTGAGCAACAAGCCCACCAAAATAATATATAATATGATTAACAATATATGAGCCTTCTCATAGTACTCATGAAAGTCTTGGTCAAAAGAAATGAACCAAGTTTGATATCTTAATGCGATGAAGTCGCAAAATATTCAGTATATATACATATATACTTTTCAAAATCTTGGAAGTCCTCTTCCATGCATAATATACACAAAGTTCCAGTTTATAACTATATAAAAAATATCGTTGCAAGGTGATCTCATATATCTAACCTTGTCTCAACGTTTTTCTGAAAGTCTTTATCATTCATAAGACAACCATTAACTAGATATAAGTTTAAAAGGTGAAGTTACAAGATACTCCAATATACTTATATCTTTTCCAGATACTACTTGAACTACCACTGTTCAAGTTATAATTAGTTTCAAAAGTTCATCACATAGATGAGACAACAAGACCAGATTTGAATAGATTCAATCTTTTAAAATATCATCAAAATACAATGAAGTTACGAGATACTTCATTTGATGCAAACATCATTTTGAAAACTTGACCCTGCCAATACTCAACAATCGCCCAACCGTAGCCTTTCTATCGAAGTGCTCTGGGTAGTGTTGCAGAAATATCCAATTGGATGATGAACTCATTACGGGAGTTTACCGCGCCAGGAAGACCACTTATGATGATCAGTCGTAGTAGTGCAACCCCACCATTTTCTACATGTAGAGGAGAACCTGTCGGAATTACTTGTCAACCGAACACTGAACTCCTAAGGAATGGACCGCCTTAGCGGAACTTCCAGGCCATTTGGGCCAATATAATAAGGCTGGGCCGGCGCTACTCGACCACTTACGCCACTCCTAGTTCAGATAAAATCCATGACTCTGAAACGTAAAGCTCGTCCCCACTTTCCCCAAGTAGAAACTTGTTGATACGGCTCCACCAAGAAGTCGTATCTAGTTGGAAAGTAAAACTCACCGATACTTCCCAGGCGATGCCTGTTAATGGATTAACTTGTTCCAAGAATTTTACTTCCCGAGTGTTGGGTAAGTAATCAAAAACTCTTTTATCAAGACAACAACCTTGTTGCGAATATAAAATACACCACAGAGCCGGATACCTTCGGTTTTGAGCGAGTATTTAAATCCCCTTTTTAAAAGGAAGATCTTAAATATAAAAATGAGTTTTGGGATCCGCTCTAACTTTTGAAAATCATTTTAAAGACTTGAAAACACTTTAAAGAGTGTTTGGAATAATGCCGATTTAATAAAGTAAATCAGTCTCAATATAAAGAAATATCTGAATATTATTATTTAAATAATATTCCCATTAAGAATAATTGAGGTAGAAGTTGGAAAACTTATACTTGAAATGAATAGTAAATAATCAAAGCTATACTTATACGAAAGTAATATCTTTATTTGAATATCAAAAGTAAGTTTGATTATCGAACATTATTCTTTAATAAATAAAGAATATTAATAAATAATAAGCGGAGTCATAATACCTCGAATGAATATTATAAATAATATTCATTAAATAAAATAAAGGAGTCATACATCCTCAAATTAATAAATAAAGAATATTAATAAATAATAAGCGGAGTCATAATACCTCGAATGAAGATTATAAATAATATTCATTAAATAAAATAAAGGAGTCATACATCCTCAAATGAATATCCAAGTAATAATCAATAATAATCTAAAGGAGTCATAAGTCCTCAAATGAATATTCAAGATAATATTTATTAATAAAATAAAGTTATCGAATAAACCTTATTCGATTAGTAGTTTTGAAAACTATTACCATATATATAAAATATATATATATATATATATAAAATCTACTCGGGATCCTCGACTACCGGTTTTAGAAAATGTTTTCACCTTTGGGTCCCTATACTAAGGGTATATGCAAATTACCGCTATTCTCTAGCATAGGTATTATCAACTGAACCAACAGATATATATGGCAAGAATACGAAACAGGCATGCATATGTACCATATCACATGCTACAATATATCGCAAGAATTTGCTAATAACAAATATGCATTTATCGCAAGATCATGCATATACACATATACATCACAACAACAGTTATAACGGGTAGAAAACTTGCCTGAGCGACTGGGGGTGATAAAAGGCTCGGGACGAGTCTGGTAACCTATAAACAACAAGTAAGTTGGAATTAAACCAAAGTCACTTGTAAATCTATACTTTAACTAACTTAGACTCTAACGCTTGTTTTGCGCTTACTGATTCTCTTAAGTTACTCGAGTACCCTCGGCTCCACCATTTTTAATAATTTAACCATTACGAGTTTTAAGGCGATTCCTTCGCGAGTGTCTTACCAACTGCCTAACACTCTTACCATAATTGTTTTATACACTAATTAACCCTTTTTGGTCTTTAACCTATGTTTCAAAGTAAGGCGAGGGGAAAAGTTTCGTTCGCGAAACGTCGTTACTTAAAACGGTCGTTTCTCCTAAACCGGACATCGGAATCAAACGAACTACATATCAAAACGAAGCTCGTAACATGAACTATCTAAACATGGCAATGGTCATAATCTAGCAGGGAGTTCTCGGGTCCTAATGTTATGAACAAAAGCAGTCTAAAGTAAATCGGACATTACGACGGCTATGTTTACGCGATTTCCCAAATTTAAACCAATTCAAAACAACCACAATTCAACCCCAATTCACAATCCAATCAAAACTCCATCCACATTACTTTACAACAGCCCCAAATCAACTCGTTATAATCAATTTACTTAATCCTAAAACTTGAATTTAAACTATACTACATTCTTTAATCAAATCATAAGATTTCAAAATTCCAATCTCCACCATTCCAACCCAAACTCTTAAACAAACAAGTTTCAAGCTACTCTTTACTCTAACAACCAAAATCAACCTAATATACAAATTAAAGCTAGGGTTTGGAGATGATATACCTTCCTTGAAGTGGTGTGAGTAGCTAGGAAGCCTTAGGAAGCCTTGAGGAGTCTTAGGAAAGCTTGGATCTTAAAGGAAAAAGCAAGAAAAATCAAGTTAAAAACCTTGAAATCACTATTCATTGTCTTCTTCATTGATTTATTGGAGAAGATAGAGAATGAATTTGATGCTTAAACTCATAATATAGCCATATCTATGCATAAGGAACACTAGGGAATTATCTTACCAATTTAGGAGGCTTGGATCTTGGATTTTGAAAATTCTTTCCTTTGAAATTGTAAAAAGCCGAGAGCAAGCTTTTGTTAAAGAGAAATAGATTTCTTTTGTTTTGATGAAATGATTTGTTTGGCTTGGTGGATGTAATTTTGTTTTTGTTTTGGTTAATTACCTTTTTAGCCTTAACTTTGTGTGGTTCTACTTCAACCACATCTCCTTCCTTCCCATGTCATGCCTATGTCATGCTATGATGTCATCTTCCCCTCCTTGTCCTCTTCTCATTGGTTGGGTGATATCATCCTCTCTAATCCCTTTGATTAACTTCCTAATTGTTTGCCTAATGACCGCTGATCTGTTATACGGTTCACTTAACTTTCGTTTTCATTTATCGTTTGAGGGATCATATCCGAGATCTTATTACTTAGGTTCCCTTAACCTTTCTCAATATATTATATTTCTTTTATGATCCTCTCTTATAATCCTTTAATTTAAATCCTTTTTATCCTGTTACCTTATACTCAATTCTTTCCGTATCTAGTGGATTTCCGGGAAAAATCAAAGTGTTCGGAATTGGATTCTGACGATCTTTACATACACTTATATGTCATATAGAGTACTAATAAAATCTCAGAATATCCATAACAGAATCCCTACATAGTGGGGCATGAAAAGTTTTCTCATTCAACAAAAACACTATTCATAAGGGTTTCAAAAATTTCCAAAAATTGGGGTTATTACATAATGGCTTTGTGAAGATATCAGCCAGCTGCTGATCAGTAGGAACAAAATGAAGCTCTATGGTTCCTTCCATGACATGCTCTCTTATGAAGTGATATCTGATACTGATGTGCTTTGTAAGAGAGTGTTGTACCGGATTTCCTGTCATAGCAATAGCACTTTGATTATCACAACAAATAGGAATTTTTGAGATTGATAATCCATAGTCCATGAGTTGATTTCTCATCCATAACAACTGAGCACAACAACTCCCAGCTGCAATATATTCAGCCTCAGCAGTTGAAGTAGAAATAGATTTGTGCTTCTTGCTGAACCATGAGACTAATCTGCCTCCCAAGAACTAACAGCTTGCTGATGTACTTTTCCTGTCTATTTTGCATCCAGCAAAATCAGCATCTGAATAACCACATAATGCAAAATCAGCTTCTCTTGCATACCAAAGTCCAAGTGAAACAGTACCCTTAAGGTATCTAAAAATTCTCTTTACTGCAATAAGATGTGGCTCCCTTGGATTTGCCTGAAATCTTGCACACAAATAAGTGGCAAACATAATGTCTGGCCTGCTAGTAGTTAGGTATAACAGAGATCCAATCATACCTCTGTAGGTTGTCACATCAACTGTTGTACCTTCATTTGGATCAAGTTTTGTAGTAGTTTCCATATGAGTACTTGGAGTTGCACTTTCTTGCATATTAAACCTCTTCAGTAGATTTCTTATGTACTTGGACTGATTGATATAGATGCCATTATCGGTGTGTTTAATTTGCAAGCCTAGGAAGTAGCTCATCTCTCCCATCATACTTATTTGATATCTTGATTGCATCAACTTTGAAAACTTATCACACAGTGTATAATTAGTTGATCCAAAAATGATATCATCCACATAAATTTGAACTAAAAACAAATCTTTACCTTTATTCAGATAAAACAGGGTTTTACCTATTGTACCTCTTTTGAATCCACATTCAAGTAAACACTAAGCAAGGGTTTCATACCATGCTCTAGGTGCTTGCTTCAGTCTATAGAGTGCTTTATCAAGTCTGTAAACATAGTCAGGATGTTTAGGATCCACAAATCCTGGTGGTTGTTCAACATAGACTTCTTCTTCAAGTTCTCCATTGAGAAATGCACTCTTGACATCCATCTGGAAGACTTTGAACTTCTTATGAGCAGCATATGCCAAGAAGATTCTGATTGCTTCCAACCTAGCAACAGGAGCAAATGTCTCATCATAGTCAATACCTTCCTGTTGGGAATATCCTTTTGCCACTAAACTTGCCTTGTTTCTGATGATTGTTCCATCAGAATCAGTCTTATTTCTTAAGACCCACTTTGTGCCCACAATTGACCTATTATTAGGTCTAGGCACCAGCTTCCACACTTCATTTCTTTCGAACTCATTCAATTCTTCTTGCATAGACATGACCCAATATGTATCCTTGAGTGCATCTTCTACTTTCTTTGGCTCTTCTTTTGAAAGTAGATTATGATATAAACATTCATTCTGAGTTGCACTTCTTATTTTTACACCATCATCAAGATGCATTTGAGGTTCATTTTCTGTGCCCACAATTGACCTGTTATTAGTCCATTTTCTGGCACTGGGAAGTGTCCTTTTAGAACTAGATGCTCCCCCTGAATTGTATGCCTCATCAAATGCATTTGAGGTTCCCCCTGAATCCATTGGGTCATTTCCTAATGAAATATTGGGACTTGACTCATGTTCTTCTGATGTTAAATCAGCATTGGATTGAGAAGAACTTTGAGATGATTCTTTAGTGTTAGCATCATCAGCTGACCTTTGTTGTTGCTCCCCCTCAACTTGTGCAGGTTCATTAGCACAATGATTATCTTCAGAATCTGAAGGATTGTCAGGATTTAGATCATCGGGATTTGACAGTTCATTAGAGTTTGATCCAGATTCCAATAATGCCTTTTCATTTGCAAAGACTAAACTTTCATGAGTGTCTTCTTCAAAACTAGGAATCTTCTTATCATCAAAAGATGCATTTATGGAGACTACTACAGTGTGTGTTCTTAGATTAAACACTCAATAAGCTTTTAATGGTGAGTATCCAACAAAGATTCCTTCATCAGCCTTTGATTCAAACTTTCCAAGCTGATCAGTATGAGTTCTCAAAATAAAGCATTTACATCCAAATTCATGAAGATGTTTAAGACTGGCTTCTTCTCTTTTAGCATTTGATAAGGAGTAACACCATGTCTATTTATCAGAGTGATATTCTGAGTATAACATGTTGTGTTTACTGCTTCAGCCCAGAAGTAAGTGGGTAGTTTTGCTTCCTTTAGCAGAGTTCTGCCAGCTTCAATTAAGGTTATGTTCTTTCTCTCAACAATAACAATTTGCTGAGGTGTACCAGGAGCTGAGAATTGTTGTTCTATGCCTTTGTACTTGCAAAATTCCTCCATTTTTGAGTTCTTGAATTCAGTGCCATTATCACTCCTTGGAATTTTCACTTTATGAGTGGATCTATTTTCAATTGGCCTTATGTGATCCAGAAGAATTTCTGGAGTTTCATCCTTCCTGTGTAGAAAATAAACCCATGTATATCTAGTGAAATCATCAACAATTACAAGTGTGTACCTTTTCTTTTTGATGTACATTATGTTCATTGGTCCAAAGAGGTCAAGATGTAGCATGTGATAAGGCTCAGAAATGGAGAATTCAGTTTTGCTTTTGAAAGATACTCTTCTTTGTTTAGACTTTTGGGAAGCATCACAAAGACCATCACTTGAGTATAGCATGTTTGGCAATCCTCTTACAAGCTCCTTCTTGGCAAGTTCATTGATTGAAGTGAAGTTGAGATGTGAGAGGTTCTTATGCCAGTTCCAGCTCTCATCTACTGATGCCTTAGAGATAAGGCAAGTAGCTTCCTTTTCAAGACTTTCTTGTAGCCTTGCTTCATAAATGTTACCATGTCTGTATCCTATCAAGACAATTTTATTTGACTTGTTATGAACAACTTCACAGTGTGAGTCATAGAATACCACATGATAACCTCTATCAGTGATTTGACTGATGCTTAAAAGATTATGCTTCAGTCCGTCCACCAGAGCCACATTCTCTATTGCCACTTTTCTAATTATCAAGTTGCCATATCCCAGAGTATGTCCTATATTTCCATCTCCATAAGATACATCTGGGCCAGCCGTCTTCTCAAATTCTGACAGCAGGGATTTATTTCCAGTCATGTGTCCTGAACATCCACTATCCAAGACAAGTGTATTTTTCTTGTTACCCTGCAATCAGAAGAATAATTAATTAGAAGGATTTTTAAGGACCCACACTTGTTGGGCCCTCTTTTTGGACAACTTAAGCCTTTGTGTGTCAGGAGTACTTTTGACAGTCTTTTCTTTGTCAGGATTTGTCTTGTCAGAAGTAAGTTTAGTAAAATCAACAGAATTAATCACACAAGCAACTTTATTAAACTTAGGCAGAGGTTCATAGTAATTGTGATACAACTTGTGATAATAACTACAAGTATAAATAGAATGCCAACTACTACCACAATGAAAATAAGGATTTTGTGGTTTATAAAATACTGATCTACCCCTAACATCAGACTCAGGAATAGCAGTTTTCCTTTTCTTATTCCTCCTGCAATCAATAGCAAGATGATTAGTATTTCCACAGTTAAAACAAGTTTTCCTAGGAGCATTGGGAACAACCTTGTAATTTGAATCCTTAGAAATACCTTGCTTACCATTCTTGTTTCTCTTAGGACTTTTTACTTGAGGTTTATTAGTAACCTCGGATATTTTCTTTTTCAATTGTCTTGCTAACAAAAGTCCTATGTTCTTTTCTTTCTTAACAGACTTAATGGTTTCCTTGCTTTTCTTTCTTTGAGTTTTATCACTTACCAGTTTTTCTTGTGATACTGATGTTGAACCCTTTTCAAAAGTGGATTTGGGTTCATCAGCTTCTGATGAAATAAACTTAACAAGAGTTTTAAGGGAAATTTTATTTTCAGTGTCAACATCCTTAATTCCATCTTTATAGCCTAGGTATTCTTTCCAGTTTTTCTTTGGGATCATCTCATGAACCTTTTTGCCTGAATCAATCCAGGCTTTAAGGGTTTTTCTCTCATTTTCTTGATCCTTTTCTAACATACTGTATCTAGCCTCAAGCATCTTAACTGTATGTTTAGCTCTCTCACATTCTTTCTTCAAATCTATCTGATGTATTAAGTCAGACTCTAACTGATCATTTCTAGATTTCAAGGTCTTAATTTTAGTTATAAGTCTATCATTTTCTAAAGTCTTATTTTTAAAACTACCATGCAAAGATTTAAGAATAGATTTCAATTTAAATATATTTTTCAGTATCAAAAGAGAAGAAAGGAGTTTGTACCTTAGGCTCAAAAGTAGCAGGATCATCAAGACTGGCCATCAGTGCATATCATGTGTCTTCATCTTCAGAGTTAGAGGAGTCCATCCAATTCTTGCTTGAAGTGATCAGGACTTTGTTCTTCCCTTTATTATGCTTTGTTTTCTTGCACTCTGAGGCAAAGTGATCAGGTTCATCACAATTGTAGCACTTAATCTTTGTCATTTCTACCTTCCCAGCTCTAAAGTCCTTTTCATCTTTTCTCCTAGTTGACTTCCTTTCACCTCCAGTAAACTTCTTCCTGAAGCTTCTGTTGTTCTTGGACTTCCTGAACTTTATCCTCCTGAAGCCCTTAACCTGCAATGCGGCCATTTGCATGACATCAGAATCTATCATGTTCTCATTAGTTTCAGAATCAGTATCATCATCAGGATTTGGTGATGAATCATCAGTATCTGATTCTGGCAAATTGTTTTTCTTTCTTGTAGCTCCAGTAGAATTTTCTCTTGAAGCTTTATCATTCACTTTCAAAGCAACAGATTTCCCTTGTTGCTTTTTCTCTCTCTCCTTTGCTAAACCTCCAAATTATGAGTTTTCAGCATGCCATAGACTTCATCCAGAGTAATTACTTCCAGATTATACTGATGTCGTATGATTGAAGTCTGAGTCTCCCATTCTTCACTTAATGCTCTTAAAAACTTGGTGTTTGAATCCTTTCGATCATACACCTTTCCCACCAAAGACAGATTATTGAGTAGATTCAGAAATCTGTCATAGATATTAGTGAAACTTTTATCAGGCTTGGCCTCAAAGTGTTCATATTCTTGAATCAGAACAACCCTTCTATTCTTCTTCATGGCCATGGTTCCTTGACATTGAGTTTCAAGAGCATCCCTGATCTCTTTGGCAGTCTTGTAGGCTATAACCCTGTTTGACATCACAGAATCAAGACTGTTATGCAAAATGTTTCTTACCTTTGCATCTTTCAGCACAGCTACTTTCTCTTCTGGTGTCCATTCTGTCTTCTCCTTCAGTTGATAATGTTCAGCAACCGTAGGAGTTGCAGGCACCAGTTTTGTTGGCATAAAGGGTCCATCATTGATTACGTCTAGATAATCTGGATCTGTAGCTTCCAAGTACATGAGCATCTTCACCTTCCATGTAGGATATTCAGTCTTTTTCAGAATGGGAATTTTAATGCTTTCATACTTGTTCAGAGACATGTTTAGATCATTTCTGATTATAAATTTATCAGTGTGCTCTGATACCAATTGTTGTCCAGTAAAGATACAATTGTTTAAGGGGGGTTGGATACAATTGTATAAATGTTTCGAACAAGTAATAAAATATAACAACTTTTTATATTTCTGATAAAAAACTGTTACAAAATCCTCCCGAGAAATACTGATGTTCTTGAGAGCTGCTAGGTCGAATGATCCTCGAGTGTGATTCATCTAAGTGATGACCTAAACTGTGTTTATATACTACACATCTACAACAGATTAATCTAAGATATGCATTATCAAAAACCAACTTAAACTGATACATATCTTAAAGTAAACAGATAAAGTCCTATAACTCAGATGTAACAAATATCTGCTCCATATTATAAGGAACTGAACAAATCCTTTAATGCTAACTATCTTCAAATACTGATGTCATGCAAATGCTGACGGTACATCAGATCATGATGACATCCGAACAGCCAGATCCTGAGCTTCTTCTGATCATTGAGAATTCAATATATAACACTTCACAGTAACCATGGAGGAGGCCTTCGCCAAATTTAGAGATGAATATATCACCATTATGGGAATCAATGCCAAGGTCCTCACTCCTAAAGAGGTTTATGATGCTCTAACTGAAGTTTACAAAGCTCAACTGAAGGCTTTTCATCATATTGGAAGAGCTGTGGAAAACACTCTAGACAAGCATGAAGCTGAAGTCAAGAAAATAATGAATGATAGGATTGATGAATTGATGCCTACTTTCTCAGACAAAAAGTCAAAGTTCAACAAGTTTTCAGATAAGCTTCAAGCTCTCTCTCTTGCACCAGTTGAAGAAAATGTTACAAAACTGTGGGAATATTTCATAGCCTTGCATGAAGTGATCCAGAAGTAAATTACTCAAAATAATGACTCCAAGGTCAAGCTGGATCAATTGGTAATGGAGGAGAGCAAGAATGATGTTCATAATTCTTTTGGCACTCTATATGCATTAAGCTCACAACCTATACCTTCCACCTCAACCAACCTTCAAATACAGAATCTCCAAGCTCAAGTCACATATCTTCAAGCCTCTAACACCTCTCTCTTAAATCAAGTTGCATAGCTCACTTCTCTTGTACAAAACCAACAACATGATATCAAGTCCTTTATAGACTCCCACAAATATCTACAGATGCATAATTCAGTATATTTGGGAGATATTATGGGAGCTTTGAAGATACCCCCTCAGGAAACACCTCAAACTGTAAGGACCCAACTCTTTTTACCTACACCTACTATGCCTTCTATCAAGACTAAGAGGGAGATGGAGTCTCAGCTAAAATCCAGCCAAGCTATTATTCAAAATAAAGATGATGTTGGTATGGACAGACTAATGAAGGCAGCTAAGGGACCTTTTCTTGACAAGGAATTTGATGAACTCGTAAAAGCTCTCAGAATCTCTGATAGAGATAAATAAATTATGATAGTATAATTAAATACTGCCAGGTATGGGCTGCTAGGCCCAATAAATAGATATACGATACTCAAACCAGAAAGGTTAAAGCTGATGGACCAGTTCAGGCCTGATGGAATAAAAAAAAGGCCCAAAGGCCCTGATTATTAATTAATTTCGTAATTAATTAATAAGGGAGAAATCAGATGTTGAAAAGAGTCCCGATAAGGATATAAATCCTTAGAGATTAGCCTCAAGGGGACCTAAAAAGATAAGGAATCAGCTTCCTACTTCCTAGGACTCCTAAGTCTATCCTAATTCAGAGGCTTGTCCACCAAGTCTCCTATACCAAGTCCAATTCAAGGACTCCCACATCTATATAAGGGGTCTCACCCCACAAATCAGAACTACGTTTTTTGACTTGATCCTTGGCAATCAGCAAGGTACGTAGGCATCTTGTTAAGGCAGATTGAGTCACGAAACACAAGAGCAGTCAAATCGAGCCTTGGAGCTCACGTTCCTTAGTATTAAATACAGCAATTATATATAGTAGTTTTAATCCATAACATTTGGCGCCGTCTGTGGGAAAAACGGAACAACAACCATGGCGAGAACACGGAGAACAACCAGCACTCTGGAGGAGGGAACACCATCAGGGACAACCCAGGTGATTTCATCAACCGTGGAGGTTCCTCCCCATTCAACTTATGCATCTACTCAGGGGGAAGCCCAGACAGGGGCAACTCATCCTCAGCCACAAGGGACAACTCCCCCGACTATTCAAGGTACGAATCCTCAAGTTCAACAAATACATATACCTGTGAATTCTCGACCCGTCGGGTATGAATATTCAACTATTGTTACTACTAACCCCCCTTATGGGATGCCCCTTCACCCTGAGGTTGGAGGAAGTGGATATGTTGGGCGAAGCGAAGCACGAGGGCGGTCGCCCCCCTATATACGAGGTTTGGATCCTATCCGTGAGGATCGGGAATTTTCTGGTCCATACACTGAGAGAGACTCCGAATCTTCGGATGATGAAGTAGCCCCGAGAAGGAGGCGTCCTGGAAAAGAGCCAATGGCCGATGGAAGGCAACGCCCCCAAAGCACCCCAGGGGCGAATCCCCAAGAAGTGCAGGAAAAGATCAGGGCTCATGAGGCTGAAATCCAAAGGCTGAGGCGTGATTTGGAGGCTCACCAAGCCACCAGACCCCACATACCTCCTAGGGGGAGAAATCCTCCTCCTATCATAGACCTGGATGGTCCGGTAAGAAGAAGGGCTGCTGTCCCAAGAACTGATCCAAGCAATCTCCTTCCCCTTGGAGATCCTGATGATCCAACTCCACCCTTCACAGAAGAGATAATGAATGCCCATATCTCAAGAAAATTCAAGATGCCCACTATCAAAGCCTATGATGGCACGGGAGACCCCGCTAATCATGTTAGGACATTCTCTAATGCACTGCTGCTGCAACCCGTGAATGATGCTATAAAATGTCGGGCCTTCCCTCAAACCCTGTCGGGTATGGCTCAAAGATGGTACAGTCGCCTACCCCCAAATTCTATTGGATCATTCAGAGAATTAAGTCAGGCTTTTATTAAGCAATTCATCAGTGGAAGAGTCCATGAGAAAAGTTCAGCATCTCTTATGAGTCTTGTGCAGGGAGCTAAAGAATCCTTAAGAGATTACCTAAATCGTTTTACAAAGGAGGCTTTAAAAGTCCCAGACCTTGATGATAAGGTAGCCATGATAGCACTGCAACAAGGAACTAGGGATGAATTTTTCAAGATGTCTTTGGCCAAACGACCCCCTGAGAGCATGTTGCAGCTCCAAGAGAGGGCAGGGAAGTATATCAAGGTTGAAGAAAGTATGAGGAAGACCGTAGTAAGTAATGAGCCCACTGGAGGCAAGAAACGAAAAACTGATTTGGAGTATATTGCTAAGGATAAATATCCTAGAACTGAACAAAACCCTGATTCAACCCCCAAGAAGGGAGGACCTGGGCAAAAGTTCACTGAATACGCTAAGCTGAATGCTCCCAGAAGTCAGATTTTGATGGAGATTGAGAAAGACAGAGATATTCGCTGGCCTAAGCCCTTGAAGGCTGATCCCGCCAAGCTAGATAAGGGCAAGTATTGCAGGTTTCACAAAGATGTTGGCCATGACACCGATGAGTGTAGGCAGTTGAAAGATGAAATTGAGTTTTTGATTCGAAAAGGAAGATTGAACAAGTATACTGGAGATGGAGGAGACAGAAATAATAATGGAAGGAAGAACTTTGAAGATCGTAGGAGGGACCAAGATGATCAGGGGCGGAATCCCCAACCTAGAGGACCAGTTATAAACAACATTTATGGAGGGCCGAGACCTCGAGGGCCTGTGATAAACACGATCTTTGGAGGTCCAACTGCTGCTGGATTGTCCAAAAATTCCAGAAAGGCATATACTAGAGAGGTTATGCATATTGTTGGAGAAGCCCCGAAGAGGGCCAGGACAGAAGTAACATTGGCTTTTGATGATTCCGACCTAGAGGGTGTGAAGTTTCCCCATGACGACCCGCTGGTCATAACGCCGATAATAGGAAATAGCCCGGTTAAGAGGGTCCTTGTGGATAATGGTGCTTCTGTGGATATCTTGCTCCACGACACCTTTCTAAGGATGGGGTATAACGACTCCCAGTTGACACCAACCGACATGCCGATATATGGATTTGCTGGAGTAGAATGTCCTGTGGAAGGGATAATTAAATTGCCAACCACCATAGGTACGGAGCCAAGGCAAGCAACGCAGATGCTGGATTTTATGGTGGTAAAGGCTAGTTCAACTTATAATGCTATCATGGGGAGAACAGGGATACATGCCTTCAAGGCAGTCCCCTCTTCCTACCATTCAGTCATGAAGTTTCCCACCCGAAACGGGATTGGAGAAGAGAGAGGAGATCAAAAAATGGCTAGAAGCTGTTATGTGGCCTCTTTGAGGGCAGATGGAGTCGGGGGGCAGGTTCTTCCTATTGAAGATATGGATGTTCGAGAAAATGATGAGAATAGAGGAAGGCCAGCAGAAGAATTGGTTTCGGTTCCTTTAGATCCCAAGAATCCTGAGAGGATGACTTTCATTGGAGCTACATTAGAGGAGCCCCTTAGAGGGAAGTTAGTGAAATTTTTGCAAGAAAATAGTGATGAGTTTGCATGGTCAGCAGCTGATATGCCAGGCATAGACCCGGAGTTAATTACCCACAAGTTAAACGTGGATCCAAGCCGGAAGACAGTGAAACAAAAGAAAAGAAATTTTGCCCCGGAAAGACAAGAGGCTATAAAGCAGGAAGTGGAAAAGCTCTTAGAGGCTGGTTTCATTGAGGAGATTCAATTTCCGGAGTGGTTAGCAAACCCTGTAATGGTGAAGAAGGCTAATGGAAAGTGGAGGATGTGTATAGACTTCACCGATCTGAATGATGCATGCCCCAAAGACTGTTTTCCGCTGCCTAGAATTGATACTTTGATTGATGCCACCGCTGGACATGAGATGCTGAGTTTCATGGATGGGTTTAGCGGATACAACCAGATCAAAATGCATAAGGATGACATTCCAAAGGTATCATTTATCACTGACTTTGGTGTTTATTGTTATCTTGTTATGGCGTTTGGTCTCAAGAATGCAGGAGCCACCTATCAAAGGTTGGTGAATAAAATTTTTAAGGATCTTATTGGGAAGACTATGGAAGTCTATGTTGATGACATGCTAGTCAAGAATCTAGTAAAGACTGATCATATAACCCATTTGAGGGAAGCTTTTGAGGTCCTGAGGTACCACAAGATGATGTTGAATCCCACGAAGTGTGCTTTCGGAGTAGGATCTGGAAAATTCTTGGGATTGATGGTCTCAAAGAGGGGAATTGAGGCTAACCCCGATAAAATAAAGGCAATCCTGGACATGGAACCCCCAAAAACTGTCAAGGATGTTCAGAAACTCACAGGAAGGGTTGCTGCGCTAGGACGATTCATCTCCAAGTCAGGAGACAAGTGCTTGTCATTCTTCAAGTCATTAAAGAACATTAAAGACTTTGTATGGAGTGAGGAAAATCAGAAGGCATTTGAAGAGTTAAAGAAGTATATGGGCCAGGCCCCGTTGTTGGCCAAGCCAGTTCTGGGTGAAGTTTTATTCTTGTACTTGGCTGTTTCAGAAAGCGCCTTGAGCGCGGTGTTGGTTAAGGAGGAACTGAAAGTCCAGAAACCCGTATACTATGTCAGCAAAATTTTGCATGGTGCTGAGTTGAATTATTCAGCCATTGAGAAATTCGCTTTAGCCTTGGTAATGGCTTCAAGAAAGCTGCGTCCTTATTTTCAAGCTCACCAAATTGAAGTGCTAACAAATCAGCCACTGAGAAATATCATTCACAGTCCCAAGGCAAGTGGGAGACTGATTAAGTGGGCAATAGAGTTGGGAGAGTTCGATCTCAAGTATAAGCCACGTATGGCCATAAAAGCCCAGGCACTAGCTGACTTCGTGGTGGAATGTACCATACCCAACCAAGAAGTCGGGGGGCAGGAAGATACCACACCTCAAGACAAGGGAGTCGACAATGGGGACAAGGAGAAAGAATATTGGGTTCTCTATTTTGATGGAGCATCAAAAACAAATTCCAGTGGAGCAGGGTTGGTTTTGCAAAGCCCTGATGGATTCTTAATTGAGTATGCCATGAAGCTAGACTTCCCAACCACAAACAATGAGGCAGAGTATGAAGCCCTGATTGCTGGCCTTGGTCTAGCTGGGACACTTAGAGTCAAAAACTTAAAGGTCCGTGGAGACTCGAAGTTGATCATATCTCAGGTAAAGGGAGAATTTGAAGCAAGGGATGATACGATGGCAAAGTATGTTCGCCTAGTAAGGGCTGTGATGACCCAATTTAATGAATGCCATGTTGAACACATTCCAAGGGAAGAAAATGCTAAAGCAGATGCGCTATCAAAGTTTGCTTCATCTGAGATTGAAGAAAGTTCAGGAAGTGTGTACTTCCGTGTTTTGAAGACACGAAGCATAGATGTTAAGCTTGTGGCTCCCGTAGGCTTGGGGACGTCATGGATTGATCCCATCAAGGCTCACATTCAAACCGGTTGGTTGCCAAGCGATACAATTGAGGCACGGAAGTTAACTGTTCGAGCACTAAGGTACTCTTTGATAGATGGGATTCTATATAAAAGATCTTTCGTGGTTCCTTACTTGAGGTGTCTCAGGCCCGATGAGGCACGCTTAGCTCTTGAGGAAGTGCATGGAGGTATTTGTGGGCAACACTTGGGGGGCAGGGCCTTGGCTCATAAGATAACTCGTTTAGGCTTCTATTGGCCAGAAATGATGGCTGATGCCAAAGAATATGTAAAGAAGTGTGATCGTTGTCAGAAGTATGCACCAGTCGCCAGACAACCCCCCGAGATGCTGACCTCTATCAACTCACCTATTCCCTTTGCTATGTGGGGGATGGATATTCTAGGGCCTTTTCCTATGGCCACAGCACAAAGGAAGTTTCTGATTGTAGCCATTGATTATTTCACCAAGTGGATCGAAGCCAAACCTTTGGCCAAAATCACAACTAAGCAGGTTGCACAATTCCTGTGGGAAAACATTATGTGCCGATATGGAATTCCCCGTATCCTCGTCACTGACAATGGAACACAATTCAACAATGAGGAATTCAAGAAGTATTGCGAAGAAAATGAAATTGAGTTACGGTTCACCTCTGTGGCTCACCCTCAAGCCAATGGGCAAGCGGAGGTAGCAAATCGGATAATCCTGGATGGACTAAAGAAGAGGATCGAAAAGTCAAGAAATAACTGGGTGGATGAGATACTTCCCATATTGTGGGCCTATAGGACTACCTATAGAGTCACGACAAATGCAACTCCTTTCATGTTGGCATATGGGGCGGAAGCAGTAGTTCCCGTGGAGATATCACATTCTTCTCCAAGGATTCAGGCTTTTGATGAAAAAGAAAATGAGGAAGGGCAGAAGTTAGCCCTGGATTTAATCGATGAAGTGCGAGATAAAGCACACGCAAAGATAGTAGAATATCAGAAAAAGGCTTCATTCTACTACAACCTAAGGGTTAAAGAGAGGTTTTTCAAACAAGGTGACCTAGTCTTGAGAAAAATAGAGGCTTCTGGTGTCGGACAGAAAGGAAAGCTTGCCCCAAATTGGGAAGGGCCGTATAGAGTCAAGAGCGTTCAGGGTAGAGGAACCTACAAGCTGGAGACTATGGATGGTTTTGAAGTCCCGAGAACCTGGCACGCACAAAACCTGAAGGTTTACTACGTGTGAGATGGTCGAAGTACGATTCTCACTCGTCAGGATGGCGAGTAGGTTGAAAAGCACCTTGAAGCTTTGCTTGCTTAGGATTTATATGTTTTAGTTTTATTACGAAATTTATTAAGACTTGTATAAGGGACGAATCCCAGACAATTTTATGAAATTCATAAGTTCTTCAAAGTATGTTTGTGGCCTAACAAATAAAAATCAAATGCATGGATGCAAGCATAAAAGGTGATAAATGAAATAGATCTGATAGATGTTACAAAAGTTTGATAAATAAAGTCTCGAAAATAAAAAAAGCCACGCAGGGCTGAAAAAGCTCTAAGGAGCTGAAGTACCCTCGGCATCCATGTCATCGTCCTCTCCACTCTCGCTGGATGTCTCTGTCGTCTCGGAGGAGGAGGAAGAGTTGTCATCCTCAGCAGGTCTGGAAGAAGACTCGGGAGGAGGAAGGAGTGGATCCTGAGGAACATGGTCTGAGACAACTACTCGGGTACGAAACCTCTGTAGCAAAGCCTCGTCATCAGGGCAGATATAGTCCGCCGGGTTAATATCAGGACAAGCCTCATTCACGGTCCCAAGGCCGTGTCCCAACCAGTCCTAAAAAACTCGGGAAAGACTGAATCATCCATAATCCTCATAGATTGGGCAAACTACTCCGAGTCCAGATAGTTGTCTATAGCCTTATCCTTATCCGCCCGAAGTACCACCAGCTCGGCGTTAGACTCTCCGAGTTCTTCCTCCTTGCGCTTGAGCTTCTTCTCCAGGGTAACATACTTCTTCTGCTGCCTCCTGCGGGCATTATCGGCCTTATCAGAAGCCCGCTTCCATGATTCGGCTTGCCTCACAGCGCCTTGAAAGTAGGCGTTAGACTGAAACAAAACAATTAACAAAGTATAAGGCAAGAAAATGCTACAAGAACGAGAAATAAGTTTAAAAAAGAGAAGGCATACCGAAGCCAGAGATTGGGCTCCCATGAGCTTAATCCTCTCAAGGTCAGGGGTGGCCACCACATCAGTAAAGTCCTTTGGAGTCACGCTATGGTAGGACCAATCCCAAGCATGCTTCGTGGAACCAACCACGGTATCCCCTCGGCGGAATCCCCAGAGAGGCTGAAAGGCGCCTGTAGCAGCAGCAGCAGGGGCAGCAGCAGTGATAGGAGCATTATGGCCCTCAGCTCCTTCAGTTGAAGCCTCCCCCATAGGCTCCTTGTGCTTTCTCAAGAAGATAGGCTCTGTAGCCTTTCCTCGGGTGTCTAGGCCTGCTAACCGAGCTTTCTTCATCCTAGCTGTTTCCTCGACCAAGGGGACATTGTCCTCGTTAATCTCCTTAGCAGCTGAAACAAAGCAAAAGACAAAATAAGTGATGTTAATAATGCGTGAAATAAAGAAAAATTGAGAAGGGAAGAGAAATACCCTGTTGAGAAACAGAGGATAGTCCCACATGAATCAGGGAAAACTCTTCTAAAAGAGTCCAGCTGGTGGTGGTGCCATCATCCTGAGTGAGCCCATTGTAAATGATAGTTTCTTCAGGAGTTAAGTGAATGGATTTGAGGCTACCATCACTGACCTTCCCGAAGGAAGATCGAAAGAGCGTGCCCCAGTCGCCATTCTCCCAACGTAACCCAACGAAACTATTCCTCCAATTTGGATTATTATCAGGAATAGAGGCGCTATTAAAGATATGTTTGCTTTTGGGCCTTTGTTTGACATAAACTTAGCCACAAATATTGGAAGAACTATTGTAACATTGAAAGACTTTCCTAAAAACGGCTACAGAAAGAGGAAAGCCCTCCCTAAGACAACAAACCATAAAACATAGAATATTCCTCCAGGCGTTTGGAGGAAGCTGACACGGGTTGATTTGTAAGTCAGCCAAAAGATGAGGGATAAAAGGATGGAAAGGGAACCTAAGCCCAGCATTAAGGGCGTCGGTGTAGATGAAGAGAGTATCGGGCCTCCAGTGGCAAGTACGGTCACCACCAGAGACTGGAACTAGTCTAAAGGGGGGAGGGACGTTATAACGAGCATTTAGTTTATTGAAATCTATGTTATGCCAAGTATTACAGTGATTAAAGGAGTCGAGATGTGCAGTGGAAGGATATTCATCCCCCCTAGTATTAATCATATCAATTAAAGACATATATGAAGAGCGGATCTCGATATCCTTACCTCGTTTTGAAGCCGAGGCTATCTTGGCCGCCCTCTCGGAACTCTTGTCAGCCATCTAGTAAAGACTGGAAAAGACTTGGGAGGAGGAAGGAGTGGATTTGAGAGAGGAGAAGATTAGGAAGTTTGAGATGAAGATAAATGAAATGAGAGGTGTGAAGAAGCACACTCTCATCCCACCTATATATAGGAGAAATAAGTGGATAATGGGCCTTAAAAAGCCCATTTTGGCCCAAAGTAAGGAATATTCTGGAATGTTCTACAAGGAATTGAAAGAATTAAGGGAAACTTTCTAGAAAAATCCAGAAACATTTGGAAATTCCATAAAAACCTTGAAAATTCCAGAAGGTTCTAAAATTTTTTTTTACCAGCCCCAGAATTATTGGGCCTGTGGGTACAAGAAGCCCAGATTCAGAAAAAGGCCCAGATTGGAAAGACATGAACTAGCCCAGGCCCAAAGAAGCCCAGTTAATTAAAGAATTAGGGCCCAAATGCAAAACCCAGATAAACCCAGATACATTCCTAATCCAAAGAGTTGAGGTCAAAATTCTGTCGACAAGGGCTAAAGAAAATGGTTATTTCGACCAGAATTTAAACCTATTCGACCAAGAATTATATAGAGATCCTGACCGAAAATCCTGATCCTCTTTTCTTAACCCTGAGAAGATTGTCGACCAGAAAGCAAGGCCAAATCCTGGTCGAATGGATCCTGCCCGAATTTCTATCGACCTGGGCAACCAAGGGAAGTTAATTCGGTCAAAACTAGGACTCCTGACCGAAAATCCTGATCCTCTTTTCTTAACCCTGAAAAGATTGTCGACCAGAAAGCAAGGCCAAAACCTGGTCGAATGGATCCTGCCCGAATTTCTATCGACCTGGGCAACCAAGGGAAGTTAATTCGGTCAAAACTAGGACTCCTGACCGAAAATCCTGACCGAAATTGAAATTTCCTACTCGAAAATTTTCTGCTCGAAAACTGTAAAAAAAAAAAAAAAAAAAAAAAGGAAGGGGTGAAAATCCTGGCCGAAAATCGACCAGGATTCCTGATCGAATAGAACCTGCTCGAAATTCAGTCGACCAAGGCATACTGAAGGTTAATTCGACCAGGATCCTGGCCGAATGGATTCCTGGTCGAAATCTGTATAAAAAAAAAAGAAAGAAAAATAAGGAAATTCCTTAAATAATTTCTGAAAAATGTTAATATTTTCAGAAAATTAAGGAATAAATCCAGAAAATTAAGGATAAATCCCAGAAATTAGGGAAAAATCCAGAAATTAAGGATAAATCCCAGAAAATTAGGGAAAAATCCAGAAAATTAGGGAAAATCCCAGAATATTAGGGAAAAATCCAGAAATTAAGGATAAATCCCAGAAAATTAAGGATAAATCCCAGAAATTAGGGAAAAATCCAGAAATTAAGGATAAATCCCAGAAAATTAGGGAAAAATCCAGAAAATTAGGGAAAATCCCAGAAAATTAGGGAAAAATCCAGAAAATTAGGATAAATCCCAGAATATTAGGGAAAAATCCAGAAATTAAGGATAAATCCCAGAAAATTAGGGAAAAATCCAGAAAATTAGGGAAAATCCCAGAAAATTAGGGAAAAATTCCTGGAAATTAAGATAATTCCTGAATAAAAGGAAGATTCATTGTAAATGTGTAGGTCGCTCCACACTTTACGCAAAAACAAAACCCTGTAAGGGAACGAGTAGATTTAACTTCTGCGAAACTTAATCAATGTTTCTCAAAAGTTGGGGGGCAAATGATAGAGATAAATAAATTATGATAGTATAATTAAATACTGCCAGGTATGGGCTGCTAGGCCCAATAAATAGATATACGATACTCAAACCAGAAAGGTTAAAGCTGATGGACCAGTTCAGGCCTGATGGAATAAAAAAAAGGCCCAAAGGCCCTGATTATTAATTAATTTCGTAATTAATTAATAAGGGAGAAATCAGATGTTGAAAAGAGTCCCGATAAGGATATAAATCCTTAGAGATTAGCCTCAAGGGGACCTAAAAAGATAAGAAATCAGCTTCCTACTTCCTAGGACTCCTAAGTCTATCCTAATTCAGAGGCTTGTCCACCAAGTCTCCTATACCAAGTCCAATTCAAGGACTCCCACATCTATATAAGGGGTCTCACCCCACAAATCAGAACTACGTTTTTTGACTTGATCCTTGGCAATCAGCAAGGTACGTAGGCATCTTGTTAAGGCAGATTGAGTCACGAAACATAAGAGCAGTCAAATCGAGCCTTGGAGCTCACGTTCCTTAGTATTAAATACAGCAATTATATATAGTAGTTTTAATCCATAACAATCTCTCTAAACAACAATCACTTTACATACAAAAAGGCTTTGGACAGAAACATATATTTCCTGAAGGTGGTGATGGTGATTAAGGGAAACTTCAAGGAGAAGAGGATAGTTTCCAATGTAAATGACTAATGTGTGGACAGATGCATGCAGATGTCTCTAGCTTATCTACAATCAAGAAGAGCATCTCAACTAGACATCTTTATCAACAAGGTGAACAGGGTGATTCCAGAGAACACTCTTTTGCTTACAGAGCTTAAAAAGAGTCAAATAGTTGTATTTCCAAAAGCTTACCTTCAACCAAGCAAGTGAGTGGCCTACATCTGTCCAACTACCTAAAGGTGCAAACCTTTCCAGATCCCAAAGCACTGTGTCATGGGAAACCAAAGCACAGTCATGGGAAACTTGAGGCTGATAATGACTCTGGAAACTGATTTGAAGACTAAGAAAATCAAAACCTTGGAAGATGAAGAAATGATTAAGATTATTAGCAAGTATTTGAAGTATGCTGAAACTATGTTGCCAAAAGCTCAAATTAATACAAAAGATGACTTGGATGATGATGAGCAGAAGAAAGATGAGTACAAATCTTCTGGCTCAAATTTAAGTCAGTCTAGCAGGGCAAGTGGCAGCAAAGTGGATGATAAGAAGAAAGGTAAAGAAGATAAGAATGGAAGGGATGATGGAAAGAAAAAGAGAAAGGATGGAGAACTATGATAGGGAATAACTAAATCCTGATTAGGTAGTTAATGTTGTATTAATTACACATGATATGGGATGCAAAGCCCAATAAGAAGATGTATGATATTCAGACCAAAAAGGTTAACACATTGATCAGGCCTGATGGACCAGATCAGGCCTGATGGAACAAAGAAGGCCCAAAACCCTGAATATTAATTAATTTCATAATTAATTAATAAGGGAAAAATCAGCTATTAAGAAAAGTCCCAATAAGGACATAAATCCTTGTAGATTGGCCTCCAAGGAACCTCATGGGATAAGGAATCAGCTTCCTACTTCCTAGGACTCCAAAGTCCATTCTAATTCTGAGACTTGCCCACCAAGTCTCCTAACCCAAGTCCAATTCAAGGACTCCCAACACCTATATAAGGGTTCTCACCCCACAAATCAGAACTACATTTTTGACTTGATCCTTGGCAATCAGTAAGGTACATAGGCATCTTGTTAAGGTAGATTGAGTCACGAAACATAAGAGTAGTCGAATCGAGCCTCGAAGCTCACGTTCCTTAGTAATAAATACAGCAATTATATATCTTAGTTTTTAATCCATAACATTTAGCGCCGTCTGTGAGAAACTACAACAACAACCATGGTGAGAACACGGAGAACAATTAGAACTCTTGAGGAAGGAACACCATTGGGGACAACCCAAGTGATTTTGTCAACCATGGAGATACCTCCTCATTCAACTTATGCAGCCACCCAAGGAGAAGCCCAGATAGGGGTAACTCAACCTCAGCCACAAGGGACGATTCCCTCGGCTATTCAAGGTACGAATCCCCAAGTTCAATAACTACATGCACATGTGAATTCTTGACCCATCGGGTACGAGTATTCAACTGTTGTGACTACTAACCCCCCTTATGGGATGCCCCTTTACCCCGAGGTTGGAGGAAGTGGACACGCTGGACGGAGTGATGCATGAGGGCGATCGCCCCCATACATACGAGGTTTGGCTCCTATCCCTGAGGATCAGGAATTTTCTGGTCCTTATACTGAGAGAGACTTCGAATCTTTGGATGATGAAGTAGCCCCAAGAAGGAGACGTGCTGGTAAAGAGCCGATGGTTGATGGTAGCCAACGTCCTAGAAGCGCCCAAGGGACAAATCCCCAAGAAGTGCAGGAAAGGATCAGGGCTCACGAGGCTGAGATTCAAAGGCTGAGGCGTGACTTGGAGGCGCACCAGACCACCAGACCCTCACAACCTCCTAGGGGAGAAATCCTCCTCCTATCATAGACCTGGATGGTCCAATACAGAGAAGGGTTGTTATCTCAAGGGCTGATCCAAGCAATCTTCTTCCCCTTGGAGATCCTGATGATCCTACTCCGCCCTTCACTGAAGAAATAATGAATGCCCATATTTCAAGGAAGTTCAAGATGCCAACCATCAAAGCTTATAATGGTACGGGAGATCCCGATAATCATGTTAGGACATTCTCTAATGCACTGCTGTTGCAGCCCGTCGGGTATGGCTCAAAGGTGGTATAGTCATTTGCCCCCAAACTCTATTGGGTCATTCAGAGAATTAAGTCAGGCTTTTAATAAACAGTTCATCAGTGGGAGAGTGCATGAGAAAAGTTCAGCATCCCTCATGAGCATTGTGCAGGGAGCGAAGGAAACCTTAAGAGACTACTTGAATCGTTTTACGAAGGAAGCTTTAAAAGTCCCGGACCTTGATGACAAGGTCGCAATGATAACACTGCAACAAGGAACTAGGGATGAGTTTTTCAAGATGTCTTTGGCCAAACGGCCCCCTGAAAGCATGTTGTAGCTTCAGGATAGGGCATGGAAGTACATCAAGATGGAAGAGAGCGTGAGGAAGACCGTAGTGAATAATGAGCCCACTAGGGGAAAGAAGCGGAAAACTGACTTGGAATATATCGCTATGGACCCAAGAAAAACCATGATTCAACCCCCAAGAAGGGAGGACATGGGCAAAAGTTCACTGAATACGCTAAGCTAAATGCTCCTAGAAGCCAAATCTTGATGGAAATCGATAAAGATCGAGATATTCGTTGGCCTAAGCCCTTGAAGGTTGATCCTGCCAAGCTAGATAAGAGCAAGTATTGCAGATTTCACAAAGATGTTGGTCATGACACCGATGAGTGTAGACAACTGAAAGATGAAATTGAGTTCCTCATTCGAAAAGGAAGATTGAACAAATACACTGGAGAAGGAGGGGATAGGAATAACAATGGAAGAAAGAACTTTGAAGATCGTAGGAGGGACCAAGACTATCAGGGGTGGAATCCCCAGCCTAGAGGACCGGTTATAAATGCAATTTTTGGAGGGCCGCAACCTCGAGGGCCTGTGATAAACATAATCTTTGGAGGACCAACTGCTGCTGGATTATCCAGGAACTCCAGAAAAGCATATACTAGAGAGGTTATGCATATTGTTGGAGAAGCCCCGAAGAGGGCTAGGACAGAAGTGACATTGGCTTTTGATGATTCTGACCTAGAGGGTGTGAAATTTCCTCATGACGACCCGCTGGTCATAACACCGATGATAGGAAATAGCCCGGTCAAGAAAGTCCTTGTGGATAATGGTGCTTCAGTGGATATCTTGCTCCATGACACCTTTCTAAGGATGGGATATAACGACTCCCAATTGACCCCAACCGACATGCCGATATATGGATTTGCGGGAGTAGAGTGCCCCGTGGAAGGGATAATCAAGTTGCCAATCACCATAGGTCAGGAACCAAGGCAAGCAACACAGATGTTGGACTTTGTGGTGGTAAAGGCTATTTCAACTTATAATGCTATCATGGGGAGAACAGGGATACATGCCTTCAAGGCAGTCCCTTCTTCCTACTATTCAGTTATGAAGTTTCCCACCCGGAATGGGATTGAAGAAGAGAGAGGAGATCAAAAAATGGCTAGAAGCTGTTATGTAGCCTCTTTGAGGGCAGATGGAGTTGGGGGGAAGGTTCTTCCTATTGAAGATATGGATATCCGAGAGAATGATGAAAAAAGAGGAAAGCCAGCAGAAGGCTTGGTTTCGATTTCTTTAGCCCCCGAGAATCCTGAGAGGATGACTTTCATTAGAGCCACACTCGAGGAGCCCCTTAGAGGAAAGTTGGTGAAATTTTTGAAAGAAAATAGTGATGTGTTTGCATGGTCAGCAGCTGATATGCCAGGCATAGACCCGAAACTAATTACTCATAAGTTGAATGTGGACCCAAATCGGAAGACAGTAAAGCAAAAGAAAAGAAACTTTGCTCCGGAAAGGCAAGAAGCTATAAAACAGGAGGTTGAGAAGCTCTTAGAGGCTGGTTTTATTGAGGAGATACAGTTTCCTGAATGGTTAGCAAACCCTGTAATGGTGAAGAAGGCCAATGGAAAATGGAGGATGTGTATAGACTTCACTGATATGAATGATGCATGCCCTAAGGACTATTTTCCGTTGCCAAGGATTGATACTTTGATAGATGCCACTGCTGGGCATGAGATGCTGAGCTTCATGGATGGATTTAGTGGATATAATCAGATTAAGATGCACAAGGATGATATTCCAAAGGTATCATTCATCACTGACTTTGGTGTTTATTGTTATCTTGTTATGGCATTTGGTCTTAAGAATGCAGGAGCCACCTATCAAAGGTTGGCAAATAAAATTTTTAAGGATCTTATTGGAAAGACTATGAAAGTCTATGTTGATGACATGTTAGTCAAGAGTCTAGTAAAGAATGATCATATAACCCATTTGAGGGAAGCTTTTGAGGTCCTGAGGTACCACAAGATGATGTTAAATCCTACGAAGTGTGCTTTCGGAGTAGGATCTGGAAAATTTTTGGGATTGATGGTATCCAAGAGAGGGATCGAGGCCAAATCCGATAAAATAAAGGCAATCCTGGACATGGAGCCACCAAAAAATGTCAAGGATGTTCAGAAGCTCACAGGAAGGGTTGTTGCGCTGGGACGATTCATCTCCAAGTCAAGAGAAAAGTGTTTATCGTTCTTCAAGTCCTTAAAGAACATTAAGGATTTTGTATGGAGTGAAGAAAGTAAGAAGGCATTCGAGGAGTTAAAGAAATATATGGCCTAGGCCCCGTTGTTGGCCAAGCCAGCTTTGAATGAAGTTTTATACTTGTACCTGGCCATTTTAGAGAGTGCCTTGAGCGCTGTATTGGTTAAGGAGGAACTGAAAATCCAGAAACCCGTATATTATGTCAGCAAAATTCTGCATGGAGCTGAGTTGAATTATTCAACTATTGAGAAGTTTGCTTTAGCCTTGGTGATGGCTTCAAGAAAGTTACATCCTTACTTTCAGGCTCATCAAATTGAGGTGCTAACAAAGCAGCCCCTGAGAAATATCATTCATAGTCCCAAGGCTAGTGGGAGGTTGATCAAGTGGGCAATAGAACTGGGAGAATTCGACATCAAGTATAAGCCACAAACGGCAATAAAAGCCCAGGCATTAGCTGACTTCGTGGTGGAATGTACCATACCCAACCAAGAAGTCGGGGGGTAGGAAGATACCATACCTCAAGACAAGGAAGTTGATATGGGGGACAAAGAAAAGGATGATAAGGAGAAAGAATATTGGGTTCTCTATTTTGATAGAGCATCAAAAACAAATTCAAGTGGAGCAGGTTTGGTTTTACAAAGCCCCGATGGGTTCTTGATTGAGTATGCCATGAAGTTAGACTTCCCGACCACGAACAATGAGGCGGAATATGAAGCTCTGATAGCTGGCCTCGGCCTAGCAGGGACACTTAGAGTCAAGAACTTAAAAGTCCGTGGAGATTCAAAGCTGGTCGTATCCCAGGTAAAGGGAGAGTTTGAGGCAAGGGAAGATACGATGGCTAAGTATGTCCGCCTAGTAAGGGCTATGATGACCCAGTTCGATGAATGCCATATTGAGCACATTCCAAGGGAGGAAAATGCTAAGGCATATGCATTATCAAAGTTTGCTTCATCTGAGATAGAAGAAAGTTCAGGAAGTGTATACTTCCGCGTTTTTAAGACACGGAGCATCGATGTTAAGCTTGTAGCTCCTATAGGCCTAGGGACATCATGGATAGATCCTATTAAGGCCTATATTCAAACCGGTTGGTTGCCAAACGATGCTACTGAAGCACGGAAGTTAGCTGTTCGAGCACTAAGGTACTCTTTGATAGATGGGATTCTGTATAAAAGATCTTTCGTGGTTCCTTACTTAAGGTGTCTCAGGCCCAATGAGGCACGCTTGGCTCTTGAAGAAGTACATGAAGGTATCTGTGGGCAACACTTGGGGGCAGGGCTTTGGCTCATAAGATAACCCGTTTATGCTTCTATTGGCCAGAAATGATGGCTGATGCCAAAGAATATGTTAAGAAGTGTGACCGCTGTCAGATGCATGCACCGGTCGTTAGACAACCCCCCGAGATGCTGACCTCTATCAACTCACCCATCCCCTTTGCTATGTGGGGAATGGATATACTTGGGCCTTTCCCCATGGCCACGACACAAAGGAAGTTCCTTATTGTAGCCATTGATTATTTTACTAAGTGGATTGAAGCCAAACCCTTGGCCAAGATCACAACTAAGCAGGTTGCACAATTCCTGTGGGAAAATATTATGTGTCGGTCACTGACAATGGGACACAATTCAACAATGAAGAATTTAAGAAGTATTGTGAGGAGAATGAAATCGAATTACGATTCACCTCCGTGGCTCATCCGCAAGCCAATAGGCAGGCGGAAGTGGCAAATCGGATAATCCTGGATGGACTAAAGAAGAGGGTCGAGAAGTCGAGGAATAACTGGGTGGATGAAATACTCCCAATACTATGGGCCTATAGGACTACCTGTAGAGTCACGACTGGAGCAACTCCCTTAATGTTAGCATATGGGGCAGTAGCAGTTGTTCCTGTAGAGATATCACATTCCTCCCCCGGGATTCAAGCTTTCAATGCTGAGGAAAATGAGGAAGGGCAAAGGTTAGCCCTGGATCTAATTGACGAAGTGCGAGATGAGGCACATGCGAAGATAGTGGAATATCAGAAATAGGCTTCGTTCTACTACAACCTAAGGGTTAAAGAAAGGTTTTTCAAACAAGGTGACTTAGTCTTGAGGAAGGTGGAAGCTTCTGGTGTAGGGCAGAAAGGGAAGCTTGCCCCAAATTGGGAAGGGCAATACAAGGTCAAGAGTGTTCAAGGTAGAGGAACATACAAAGTGGAGACTATGGATGGTTTTGAAGTCCCGAGAACTTGGCATGCACAAAACCTGAAGGTTTACTATGTGTGAAGCAATTGAACATGATTCTCACTTGTGAAGGTGACAAGTAGGTTGAAAAGCACCTTGTAGCTTTGCTTGCTTAGGATTTACATGTTTTAGCTTTTTTTTGAGGTTTATTAAGACTTGTGTAAGGGATGAATCCCAATAATTTGTGAAGTTCAGAAAGTTTTCGAAATATATTTGAATCTCTATGGCAAGGCAAGTAAACTAAATGCATGAAATGCAAGCATAAAATCAGATAAATAGAAATAGATCAAATAAATATTACAAAAGTTTGATAAACAAAGTCTCGAAAATAAGATAAAGTAAATAAGCCACGCAGGGCTGGAAAAGCTCTAAGGAGCTGAGGTGCCCTCGGCATCCATATCGTCATCCCCTCCGCTCTCACTGTAAGTCTCTGTCGTCTCGGAGGAGGAGGAAGAGCTGTCATCCTCAGCAGGCCTAGAAGACGACTCGGGAGGAGGAAGAAGCGGATCCTGAGGGATGCGATCCGAGATAACTACTCGGGTATGAAACCTCTGCAGCAAAGCCTCGTCATCAGGGCAGACATAGTCCGCCGGGTTAATATCAGGACAAGCCTCGTTCACGGTCCCAAGGGTCGTGTCCCAACCAGTCCTGAAAAACCCAGGAAAGACTGAGTCATCCCTTACCCTCATGGACTGGGTAAAATCCTCCGAGTCTAGATAGTTATCAATCGCCTTATCTTTCTCGGCCCGAAGCACCACCAACTCGGCATTAGACTCTCCGAGCTCTTCCTCCTTACGCTTGAACTTCTTCTCTAGAGCAGCATACTTCTTCTGCTGCCTCCAGAGGGCATTGTCTGCTTTGTCAGAAGCCCTTTTCCATGATTCGGCTTGCCTCACCGCGCCTTGAAAATAGAGGCGTTAGACTGAAATGAAATAATAAACAAAGGTTTAAGGCTAGTGAATGCTACAAGTAAGAAAGATAAATTCCAAGAAATAATCATACTGAGGCTAAGGACTGAGCTCTCATGAGCTTGATCCTCTCCAAGTCAGGAGTAGCCACCACATCCGTAAAATCTTTGGGAGTAACATCGTGGTAAGACCAATCCCAGGCGTGCTTCATGGATCCAACCATGGTATCCCCTCGGCGGAATCCCCAGAGAGGTTGAAAAGCGCCCGTAGCAGCAGGGACAGGGGCAGTAGTAGTGATAGGGGCACTGTGGCCCTCGGCTACCTCAGCTGAAGCCTCCCCCATGGGCTCCTTGTGTTTCCTTAAGAAGATAGGCTCCGTGGCCTTTCCTCGAGTGTTCAGGCCCGCAAGTCGAGCCTTCTTCATTCTAGCAGTTTCCTCAACGAGGGGCACGTTATCCTCATTGATCTACTTGGCAACTGCAAGACAAGATAAAAAACAAAATAAGTGGTGTCAATAGTGCATGAAATGAAATAAAATTGAGAAGGGAAGAAAAATACCCTGTTGAGAAACAGAGGATAGCCCCACATGGATGAGGGAAAACTCCTCTAAGAGAGTCCAGCTGGTAGTAGTACCGTCATCCCGAGTAAGCTCATTATAAATGATAGTTTCCTCGGGGGTTAAGTGAATGGATTTGAGGCTACCATCACTAACTTTCCCGAAGGAAGGTCTGAAGAGTGTGCCCCGGTTGTCATTCTCCCACCTTAACCCGACAAAACTATTCCTCCAATTTTGGTTATTATCGAGAATGGAGGCACTGTTAAAGATATGCTTACACTTGGGCCTTTGTTTGACATAGACATAACCATAATTACCAGAAGAACTGTTGTAACATTGAAAAACTTTCTTAAAAACAGTTACGGATAAGGGAAAACCTTCCATAAGGCAGCAAACCATAAAACATAAAATGTTCCTCCAAGCGTTTGGAGGAAGCTGACATGGGTTGATTTGTAAATCAGCTAGAAGATGAGGAATGAAGGGATGAAAAGGGAACCTAAGCCCAGCATCGAGGGCATCTGTATAAATAAAAAGAGTGTCGGGTTTCCAGTGGCAAGTACGGTCACCACCAGAAACTGGAACTAATATAAGAGGAGGAAGAATGTTATAGCGTGCATTTAACTTATCATAATCTATGTTGTGCCAAGTATTGGAACGATTAAAAGAATCAAGATGTGCAGTGGAGGGATATTCATCCCCCTAGTATTAATCATATCGATCAGAGACATGTAAGAAGAGCGGATTTCGATATCCATACCTCGTTTTGAAGTCGAGGCTATCTTGGCCGCTCTCTCGGAATTCTTATCAGCCATTGATGAAGCTTGAAAGGACCTAAAAATTAAACCTTGGAAGGAAGGGAGGCTGGAAAACTAAGGAAGAAGGGTGTAGAGAGTTGGGAGGATAGAAGAGATTGAAGAATGAAATGAGAAGTGTGAAATCACACCCCCCACACCTCACTCTAATATAGGGCTTGGTAGGGCAAATTGGGCCTCAAAAAAGCCCATTTGGGCCCAAAAATGGAAGAATCTAAAATGTTCCAGAAAATTTTGAAAAAATTTTAGAAAATTATGGCAAAATCTGGAATAGTCTAGAAATTCCAGAATATTCTAGAAGTCGGGCTTAAGGATTAATGCCCAACCCAAGTTTAACTGGGCCTAGGATATTAAAACCTGTAAAAAAAAGCCTATGATAGAAAATATAATGGCCCGGGTAAATGAAGCCTAGAAAAAGGCCCAGCCATCCAAGAGAAGGCCCAGTCCAGAAAAGGCCCAATAAAGGAATCCAGGCCTAAATCAGGAGCCCAAAGGAATCCAGACCCAAATGAGGAGCCCAAAGGAATCCAGGCCAAATTTAGGGCCCAAATCAAATATATGGAGTTACAAAAAAGTAATATATTCCAAATTATTGACCCAATTCGATCAGGGCTCATATCATATTCCTAATCGAATGAGCTGAGGTCGAAATCCTGTCGATTAGGGCTGAATAAAAGGCTTAATTCGACCAGAATTAAGACCCATTCGACCAGGAACTGTAAAGAAATCCTGATCAAAATTCTTGAGGTCGAAATTGCTTCGATCAGGGCTTAAAAGGATGGCTAATTCGGTCAAAGCAAGAAATTTTGATCCAAAATCCTAACCAAAAATTTCCTGCTCGACAAAAAAAAATATATGAAAATCCTGGCCGAAATTTGACCAGGATTCCTATTATGTATATGTTGTGTACTTGATGATTTCATGAACAAAACACCTTAGTAGATTTTACTTAGTGAAATAATATAGCACTCGACGGATAAGATTTATAGTCCCGCCTGATGATGACTTATTATCCATCGAGTGAGTAGCTTATGTAACAATAAGTCTGTAGCACATTTCTGCATTCACCATTGTATAGATTCTGTAAGTAGTATTCAAGTCATGTTCACTTTAACTAGATATGCAGAATAGGTTGATTAATTATACATAGATGATGTCGTATAATTCTGCATAAATGAAATGAAGTCAAGTGCCGGTTTGCTACCCGACGGATAACCTACAATGAAGTCGACGGATGATCAAATAGATAACCCGACGGATGATCAATAACTCGGCGGATGATCATGAACCTGACGGATAAAGAATTCAAATATCTGTTGATAGTGACAACACAGTCACATGCGTCGAGTGGATACAAATGGAATGTGGTAGCCTATTCAACTGAGTTTTCGAGAACAAAGAAGCATTGCCATTTCCATGCTATTATGAAGATATTCAAAGATGCTGGAATAGAGTAATGAAGTAGCATTGTAATAGACTAGATAGTTTTTGTTTTCTTATTTTATCTTATTACTTTGTAATCTTGGTGATATATAAACCAAGTAGTAGCAACTAAGAAACTATCGATCTAAGCAAGAAAGCAGAGAAACATTTGTAAGCAGGATTCTTAGCATCTCTCTGTAGTCTTAGAAGTTCAATTGTTGTAAGTAGCTGTGAGCATTTTCGCACATAGGGTTCTCTCGATATATAATATATATCTCTGGTGGAATCATTCAAATCCACCAGAAAGTTTTTAAAGACTCTTGTTTTTAAGTACTCGAGTTTTGATTCACTTAAGTTTTTATTCCGCATTGTGCTAATCAATACACTTATATTTATATTTGAGTTAGAACATTTTATTTCAAGAAAAAGTTCCAAGATTTCCATTCAACCCCCCCTTCTGTAATTCTTGTCATATTGTTAAGGGACTAACAATTGGTATCAGAGCAAGCTCTTAACTTACAAAGAGTTTAAAGATCAAAAGAATATAGCAAGCTAAACAAGAAGGATGTTGGAGTCAAGATCCCTTTTTTGGATAAAGATAATTACCATCATTGGAAGGTAAAGATGCATCTTCATTTGCTTTCTCAAGATGAGGCCTATGTTGACTGTATAGAAAGAGGCCCTCATGTTCCAATGAGAGCAGCAACAGGAAACGAGCCATCAGTCCCCAAGCCAAGGCATGAATGGTCTGATCCTGACATTGAACAAGTCAGGAAGGATAAAAAGGCCATGAACATCCTGTTTAATGGAGTTGATGGAGATATGTTTGACAACATAATCAATTGCAAAACTGCCAAGGATATTTGGGATACAATACAGATAATCTGTGATGGCACTGAGCAAGTTAGAGTTAACAAGATGCAGCTCTTGATTCAGCAATATGAGCATTTTCACAATAAAGAAAGTGAGTCTCTCACTGACATTTTTAGTAGGTTTCAAAAACTACTAAATGCTCTAAAGTTGCATGGAAGGGTCTATCAGACAAAAGACTCCAATATGAAATTCTTTAGATCTCTTCCAAAGGAATGGAAACCAATGACAGTCTCATTAAGAAACTCACAAGATTATAAGGAGTTTAATTTGGAGAGACTGTATGGCATCCTGAAAACCTATGAGCTTGAAATAGAGCAGGATGAAAGGATGGAGAGAGGAAAGAAGAAAGGAGGATCCATTGCACTAGTTGCTGAGTTGGAAAAGGAGAAGGAAGTGAAGATGGAAGCTGTTGAATCAACTTCAAGGGTTTGTGAGAAAAAAGGCAAGGGGCTTGCAGTAGAGAGTGAAGATTCTTTGAGCCAAGATGACATGGAGGACATTGATGAACACCTAGCATTTCTTTCCAAGAGATTTTCCAAGCTCAAGTTCAAGAAGAACTTTGGAGCAGCCAAGCCAAATAGAAACATGGTGGATAAATTAAAATTCTAATGTTTCAAATGTGGCTTGGCAGGGCATTTTGCCAGTGAGTGTAGGAAGTCAGATTCTAGTAAGAAAAAGTTTGAGCCAGTGGATTATAAGCAAAAATACTTTGAGCTGCTCAAACAAAAGGAAAAGGCTTTCATAACACAAGAAAATGACTGGGCAACAGATGATCTGGATGAAGATGAAGATGTCAGCTATGTCAACCTAGCCCTAATGGCCAAGTCTGATGAGACAGAAACAAGTTCTTCAAGTAATCAGGTAATTACTACAAACCTTGCACATTTATCTAAAGCTGAGTGTAATGATGCCATAAATAACATGTCTACAGAGTTATATCATTTGCGTGTTTACACTTAAGTCTCTTACTAAAGAAAATGCTAAAATCAAATAAAACAATTTTTTTTAAGTGAGGGAAATAATGTGCTTGAGTCTCAGTTCATTGATTTTGAAAAATTAAGAATTGAGTGTAAAATTGCCAATGAGGAATTAACTGAGTCCTTGAAGAAAGAGGAAATTCTAAAGAAGCAGCTCGAGCATGAACAAGAGGTGATTAAAGCTTGGAAAACATCTAGGGATGTCCATGCTCAAATCACCAAAGTTTAAGAAATTGAGTCTTTCTGTGATGAAGCCTGGAAAAAGAACAAAGAGAAACTAGAACCTAATTTGGTAGATGGAGTGCTAACAGATGTAGACTTGACGGATGATGAGGATCATCCATCGGATAACAAAAAGTGTTATCCATCGAATGATGAAAATCCTCATCCGTCGGCAGTGAGCAAGCCTATTAGTAAAGCCAAACTTGTTAAGCTGAATAAGAAGTATGGGTCTGTTTCCAAGAACTTTGTTTCAGGAGAATCGAGTCAGGTTAAGAAAAGGAAAAAGGCTAATGTTGGTCACATGACTGTCAAACAGTTAAGTGACAGACTTGAAAAGATTGAGATAAAAATAGAGACTAAAAAGAAAAACAATAGGAATGGTAAAGTAAGAATTAACAAACACAATAACTACACACCTGATAAATATGCTCCTAAAAAAATCTGTGTCAAGTGTGGTAGTGTAAATCATTTGTCTGTTAATTGCAAATCTGCCATGCCTACTTCCATGTCTGTGCAACCTCAATTTCCTAACATGAATGCCATGCCTCCTATGCCTATGAATGCTATGTCTACACAGAATATGAATGCTCAGTTTGCTAACATGTCATTTACACCTAATCCTTATTATGCTGCATTTAGTATGCCACAAATGCCATTTAGCATGCCATACTGGAATAACATGTTTACTATTAGCATGCCATTCCCTGTTAATAATAATATGCATGATAATTATATTGTAATGAATGGTTTCAAAGGTCAAACTCAAATGACCAAGGATGAATCTGATATCCCTAAGTCAAATGAGATAAAGCCTAAGAAACAGAAAAAGAATGCTAACAAGGCAGGACCCAAGGAAACTTGGGTACCAAAATCAACTTGATTTGATTTTGATGTGTGCAGGGAAACAGAAAGAATCTTTGGTACTTGGATAGTGGTTGTTCAAGACACATGACTGGTGATTCTACCCTGCTCACAGAGTTTAAGGAGAGAGCTGGTCCAAGTATTACTTTTGGAGATGACAGCAAGGGTTATACTGTGGGATATGGCTTGATTTCAAAGGACAATGTCATCATTGAGGAGGTTGCCTTAGTGGATGGTCTCAAACACAACTTGTTGAGTATCAGCCAGCTTTGTAAAAAAGTCAACTCAGTAACCTTCAATTCAGAAGCATGTGTTGTTGTTATTCCCATTGGACTAACAATGAGATTTACAGAAGGGGGGTTGAATGTAAATCTCAAAACTTTTTCAAGTTTTGAGTAGTTTCTAAGGATAAGTGTTTAAGTGAACAAATGTGTGTGAATTGCTTGAAGATGATATAGACAGATATATATTCAAACACAAATGTAAAGAACACAAAGAACTTAAAAACTTTTCTGGTGGATTTGTTGTTCCACCAGAGATGTGTTATTTCAGAAAATCTGTGATTCAAAGAATTAAATCATAGCTGCTTCCTAGTACAAACTAGATGATTTTCTCTCTTGATATTTCTAAACAGCTCAGGAAAATTCTCATCTAATTACTAGCTGCTACTTGGTTTATATATCACCAAGTTTACAAGTGAAGACAAAACTGTAAAATACAATTAAAAAGATTCTTCACATGTTTCTTCTTCATTTCTCTATCAAATGCAATTTAGGCTTGGCTGTAGATCTTTGAATACTTCCTTGTTTGCATCAGAATGGAAATGCTGCATTTTCTTTATTCCTCCTAGAGGCTTCCACATTCCAGTTTGTCTCTGTCAACCCATGTGCCTCCGTCAGCTTGTGAATTGTCACTATCAACTGCTAATGAACTAAGCATCCGTTGAAGCTTTCATCCGTTGATGCCTTATCCGTTGAGGCTTTATCCGTTGAGGCTTTATCAGTTGAAGTCTTTATCCATTGAAGCACTTATCCGTTGATGGATATTATCTGTTGAAGCATTAGAGACATCCGTTGAAGCTTTGTTTCTTATCCGTTGAAGGTCTTCAATATCAGTTGATACTTCTTCACTTATACAAAATTACAAGGCATGAAATATTTACAATTAGCCCTCCTATTTGCATATCCACTAGTAGTCAACATGACTGATACTTTCCTACAACATCTAAGAATTACAACTTGAATCCAGAGAATGAAATGTGCTACAATACTAAACTTATTGCTAAGTAAAGCTACTCCTTCAACGGATAGCCAAGATGGTCTTATCCGTTGAGGCTACAATCACTAGATTTCTACTTAAGTGTTTTATTTAACTTATCATCAAACTAACACACATATTCCTAACAATCTCCCCCTATTTATGTCTACTAGAACTGTAAGCATAAATTTGGGTTTATCTTGATGATAACAAAACACTTGACAAATATATTAACTGTAGTAAAGTAGAAATTCAAAAGTGCTACAAAAATGTGTATGCTGAGATGAAATTGAAGAATTACATTATTTCCAAGGGTGCTCCTTTAGCCTGAGCAGATTAGTTTCTTTTCCTTTGATTCCTTGTTTTCTTTCCTAGCCTCCTGTCATTCTCCTCTATTTGAAGTTGAAGTTGTCTGTAGAATTCAGCTTCATCTTCTTCATTGATGTCTAACTTAGATTGCATATCCTTGAGAGTTTCATTACTGGCAATCTTGAGCTGATCTTCAATTCTGAAAAATCTACTGACTCCTTTGTTGTCTCTGAACTCCAACAACCAATGAGGTGATTTGTGAATTGTAATTCCTATTTCTTGAATGAGTAATGTTCTAGGCAAAGCATTGGGCTCCCTCCAAGTTTTCCTTATGTTGGCAATCTTATTGAGAATCTCAGTCTTGGCAGTCCTGGTAAAGCCAGATGCCCTTTGTATGGCTGAGTAGACTCTAATCAAGGTAGAGTAGCCTTCATTCAGAATTCTGTAGAGAGGCCAAGTTCTTTCCCCACTTCCTTTGTATTTGAACACTAGTCTTTCTGGCAGCTGTCTGTAGGCAGCTATTCCCCTTACTTCCTCCAGCTCATCCAGATAAAGTTCAATGTCTGAAAATTCTTTTATGTCACAGATGTGAACATAATCATCCTTAGAGGCTTGAGGCTTAGGCTTAGGCTTCTGTGTGAATTTGATTGAGGCTTTAGAGGGTGTTGATTTGATTCTTCTTTTCTGCTTCTTTGATGGTGGAGAAGAGGTTAGGAAGGTGGGCAATTTGATGGTGTCCCAATCAATTGGTTCCTCCTTGGGAATGATTGTTTCACCATGAATGTTCATAAAGGGGTCAGGCACAATGGGTTCAGGAATAGAGGGTAGTGGTTTGGATATTGATTGGGTTTCTTCAGTCTCATCTACCATCTTTCTCTTTGCATTGACCTTCTTTCTGTTCCCTTTCTGCCATTCTTCTCTTCCCTTACTTCTTTCCTCCATATCAGTATCAGCCATGTCCCCCATAGCTTCATCTTCACTTTTGTCTTCAATTTCTTTCTGTTCTTTAGCCTGACTTGACTTTAGCTGTTTTTCAAGCTTTGTTTGTGCTCTTTTGTCAGCTTTTAGCTGTTTTGCTTCTTCCTTCAACCTTCTGGTTTCTTCCCTCTTGGCTATTGAGAATTTGGGATGTCCTTGCAACACACATATGCTCTTTCCCTCTCTGAAGATAATAGCCATGTTCCTCCTTACAGCCACATCCATGGTCTCTTTGAGCTTTGTGATACTTCTACCCAAAAGCTTGTCCTCATCAGCCTTTGGAAGAGGAAAATCCACTTCTTTCAGAGGATTCTTTGTAGAGTCCTTATTGGATCTGTTGTTGGGCTTGAGAACCATAGGTATCCGATCCTTGGAAGAAGTCTCTCCAACCTTATTCCTCCCTACTGGCTTGAGCTCCATAATAATTGATTCTACTTTTGTGCTATGCTTCACATATTGTGATTGAGAAGTTGTAGAACCAAATATTTGTTACATTTTTTCATCAATCTTCTTCCTTTGCTCTTTGACTTACAATTCAGCTGCTGCTATCTGGATTAGATCAATTCCATCAAGCTTTCATTTGATTTGAATAATTGGAGAAGTGGTGATGGTAGGAACTAGCACTTGGGAAATTCGAACTGTTGTTGATGGCTCTCATTCCCCTTCCCCTTTAATCTCCCCCTTTTTGTTATCATCAAGGGTAGGGGTCAAGCCTTGTGCATTTGCCAACTGCATGAGTAGATTTGTTTGAGTTTGTTGATTCTGAAGAATGGTGACCATAGAGTCTTCAATGATCTGAACTCTGGTTTCCAATCTGGCCAGTCTCTTGTCAGCATCAGATTCTTTCCTCAGTCTCCCCAATGTTCTATTTTCCTGTAATGCAAGCACCTCAGGTAAGTGAGGTAAGTTCACCTATCCTTACAACTATTCCAACCTCCACAATTTCTTTGAGTTCAAGTGTGGCTATGGAAATTGTGTCAATGACCAAACAGTTGCCTACCAAAGCTGCCAAACCTACAATTATTTCAAAATCCAAATCAAAGAAAGCCCTCTCTGGTATCTTCCAAAAGATGTCAGTTAAAAAATCCACTAAAGCCAAAAAGGGGAGTGTGAAGGAGGGTAAGTTAGGTGAGGGAAGGGGTGAACATAAAAAAAACCCCAAGAATAAGGTTGGAGAGTTGAGTGAATCCCAGCCTAGCCACACTGCAGTTTCCCAACAAACTGCAGTGCTTAAAAAGGACAAAAGCTCATTTCTAGCTGCATCCTCCCAAAAGGATGTAGCTATTGAACAAAGCTCTCAACCAAGAGCACAGGCCAAGAGGATTAGGGACACAAGCTCACCCCAAACTTATGCCAGAAAGAAGAAATCAAAAACCTTTGGGGATGCACAGGGTACACACACTGTGCAAACTGGTGCTAAAGACACAGTCACTGCACATTCACAAATTCAGTCTGATGTGGCTCCAATAAATGTGGAGTAATAGCCAAAATCTCTAGTTATAGAAGCACCTCAAACACCAAACTCACCAACAAATTCTCTGGATGTGGATATGATAAACACATCAATTCCTGATTCCCCTTCTTTAACTCTTTTGGGGAAGCCAAAATCTAGTGCAAGTGAGCATCATCTTTTAGATGATTTATTCCAATTCTTTCAAAAACTGTTGTGTCATCTGTGCCTAAAATATCTTCAATCAGCACAGAGTCAACAATAGTTTATATTCCCAGCTCATTCATTTCTACTCTCTCGACGGATATTTCTCATCCGTCGAGTAGTGATTGTATCCCGACGGATAAGCCTAACAACAGTTATCCGTCGAATAGCAAAATCACTCACTCGATGGATATCACTCATCCGTTGAGTATCTCTGCACAACTTCAAACTTCAATTATTTCCAGTGCAGAAGATTTAGTGGTTGTACAGTCACTCTTAGGATTGAGAGAGAAGAGTGTTTTGAGTGAGAGTCTGGGTTGCTCCCAGGAAAAAGGAGAGGAAATGAGTGAAAATCTGCAATCCATTTCTTCAAGATTGTTAAAAGAGAGTGAGAGGAGTCCCACCTTAGTAGGTTAAGGTGAGGCTGTGAGGGTGGGGAGCCAGGGTGAGACCCTGATGCAACAAAAGAGAGAAAATGAGAGAAATGCAGGTACTGGAGCAATAAGGATGAATGTCATTGCTAGTGAGTCAATGAATGTCCAGGATGCAGACAGGGAAGGACTATCTCCGCATCCTAAAGCTGTTATAGATTCCACTTCCCTTGATGCTGAGGCATTTACTCACCCTGTTCTAGCTTATCAACTTCTAGCTGAACAGGGCAATGACAATGCAGAAAGGATGCTGAATTTGGTGCATACCACACAGTCTATAATGAGAGCTAAGGATGCCATCACAGCTTTGCATTCTACAGCTGGTGATGTGGACTATGAGACTGGTGGTTCAGCTGATTTCTTTGGAGATGGGAGTGGGGATAGTGAAGATGAAGCAATGGACATAGGGGGAGAAGTAGGCTCAAGTTCAAGGTCAGGTATGCCATCATGGGCATTCTCAAAGCATTATGATGAACATTACTTCAAGACAACCCTGATCTAGTTAATCAATCAGACAAATACTGTTCTTCAAACCACTACCAATGTTAGCACCAAGAAGCTCCTTCAGGCACATCTAGCCTCCCTGCAACTTTAACAAATCAGGGGCTTCCAGCATGCTAGGGATGTGAACACCATGAAGGGTGATATTGAAGAGATGAAGAAGGCCCTTTCAGACATGATATATTCTAAACTTTCAGAAGCTACAATGTTTGACATCAAGAGGTAATTAAGAAAAAATTCTGATCTGACAACCAAGATAGATGCCTTGGACACAAGAATGTCAGCCATTGAAGCATCTTTAACTGCCATTCATCTCCATCAAGCCCAATAGACTGATCTACTTCAAAAACTGGTGGCTGCTCAAACCCCCTCCTCTACTCAACTTGATGATAACAAAAGGGGGGGAAATGATCAAGTGAGGGGGAGAGGCTTCAAATTTACATCGGTAAAGTAATTGTACCTTCAATTACTATCTCAAAGCCATCAGTTACAGATAGTATAGATCTGATCAATGCAGCAGCAGCTAACTTAAGAGCAACTGATAAGGAAAAGTTGAGTTTAGTCAACTGGGAGAAGATTTATGAGGAAATACAGAAGAAGTTTGAACTTGTCAAGGAGCCAATTAAGTCAGCCGTCCATCACTCTCAAGTCAAGAAAATTAGTGTGAATGAGATGAGCATGAACTATCTGGAAAGAGAACAGTCTTCCTGCATTAAATCTCCAAAGGCTAAAATAATTCTTAAACCAAGGGTAAACTACTCAAAATCATCATTGAAGAAACCTTTGGACACTGTGTATGAGACATCTAAGCCTGATGAGAAGAAGCTTCTATCAAGGTCAATTACTTTATACAAAGATCCAGCTGATTCAGCTTCCAAAAGGAGAATTGCCAAGATTTTCAAAAATGGGAAAGAAATTTGTGTGGTGGATGGACATCCTCAATTTGCTTAAGCAAAGAGAGAAGAAAAGGCTAGATTGAAGCAGGAAAAGAAGAAAGCTGCTCTGGATGCTAAAAAGGCTAAACAAAAGAAAGAGCAGATTGCTATCTTGGCCAAGATACATGCTGTAAATTCATCACAACAAATTCCTTCTCAATCATCTGAAGCTATTGAATCAAAGAAGCAAGTTGAACAACAAAAGAAATCTCCAAGAAAGAAGGAATTGGCTAAAAGAACTAAAAGGAAACTGGATATTGTTGACAAGGAATTGGAAGATCAATTTCCTAAGGAATCCACACCATCTACAACTCAAGCATCAAAGTCCTCTGTGGTATTTGAAAATATCAGGGTGGTGGATCCCTACAGGAATATTCATGGTGAACCTATTATGCCCAAAGATGAGCCAATAGAATGGGAGAACATGCCAATTCCTGACTTCAATCTACCAATCCTTAGCAAGCCAAAAAGAATAAAGTCAAGAGAAGTCAAGAAAGTGAAGCTGTCACCTCTCAAATCCAAATCTCAAGTCAAAGCTCAATCTAAAGTCAGTAAGGGAGACTATCAGTACTTGTGTGACATCAAAGAATTTTATGATCTAAACCTCTATCTGGATGAACTAGATGAAGTGAGAGGAATTGATGCATACAGAAACCTACCTGAAAGGTTAGTGTTCAAGTACAAAGGAGGAAAGGAGATTCAGTGGCCTCTTCACAGGATCCTTCAAGAAAGCCAAGCTGTACTGATTAAGGTTTATTCATCCTTCAAGAAGAACTTTGGGTTCAACATTACTGCAAGAAGATTGGTATTGAAGAAGATTGAAGAACTAAGGAGTGTTAGAGCTAAAGATGCACTCCCAAAGACTCTAATCATCCCTTATACAGGGAGAAAAGTGCATCTAAGGCCCTACTGGCTGATGGAGTTCATAGATGACAAAGGTGTGAGAAGATTCTTCAGATTAGAAGACCAATTGAGCATCTCTAGCAATGAGACTCTTTTGGAAATGCAAGGAAAGCTAAATCTCTCAGAATCTGATGAACTGAAATTCCACAGGCAGCTCCAAAATCAGATTAAGGAAAACAACAAAAAGCTTGGAAAGAGATCCAGACCTTCAAGAAACTAGACAAATCTGCTCAAGCTAGAGGAGCATCTTGAAAAATGACTGTGAGCAAAACTTTGTACATTTTTGTTAATTGAAGCACTTTTCAGTAATATCTACTTCATCTTAAAGTTATATTTCTAGGGTGTTTTGTTATCATCAAGTATCTCTTAATTTATGGCTACAATTCCAGTAGACATAAATTGAGGGAGATTGTTGTGTATATGTTGTGTACTTGATGATTTCATGAACAAAATACCTTAGTAGATTTTACTTAGTGAAATAATATAGCACTTGACGGATAAGATTTATAGTCCCGACATATGACTCATTATAGTCCCGACGGATGATGACTTATTATCCATCGAGTGAGTAGCTTATGTAACAATAAGTCTGTAGCACATTTCTGCATTCACCATTGGGATAGATTCTGTAAGTAGTATTCAAGTCATGTTGACTTTAACTAGATATGCAGAATAGGTTGATTAATTTTACATAGATGATGTCTTATAATTCTGCATAAATGAAATGAAGTCAAGTGCCAGTTTGCTACCCGACGGATAACCTACAATGAAGTCGAAGGATGATCAAATAGACAACCCGAAGGATGATCAATAACTCGACAGATGATCATGAACCCAACGGATAAAGAATTCAAATATCTGTTGACAGTGACAACACAGTCACATGCGTCGAGTGGATGCAAATGGAATGTGGTAGCCTATTCAACTGGGTTTTCGAGAACAAAGAAGCATTGCCATTTCCATGCTATTATGAAGATATTCAAAGATGCTGGAATAGAGTAATGAAGTAGCATTGTAATAGACTAGATAGTTTTTGTTTTATTATCTTGTCTTATTACTTTGTAATCTTGGTGATATATAAACCAAGTAGTAGCAACTAAGAAACTATCGATCTAAGCAAGAAAGCAGAGAAACATTTGTAAGCAGGATTCTTAGCATCTCTCTGTAGTCTTAGAAGTTCAATTGTTGTAAGCAGCTGTGAGCATTTTCGCACACAGGGTTCTCTCGATATATAATATATATCTCTGGTGGAATCATTCAAATCCACCAGAAAGTTTTTAAAGACTCTTGTTTTTAATTACTTGTATTTTTTATTCACTTAAGTTTTTATTCCGCATTGTGCTAATCAATACACTTATATTTATATTTGAGTTAGAACATTTTATTTCAAGAAAAAGTTTCAAGAATTCCATTCAACCCCCCCTTCTGTAATTCTTGTCATATTGTTAAGGGACTAACAATTCCAGCTCGAAAGTACCCTCCTCGAAATGCTGTCGACCAAAGCACAATGAAGGATAATTCGACTAGGATTGTGGGCGAATGGGATTCCTGGTCGAAATATGTATAAAAAAAATGTTTTCTGAAAAAAGAATTTTATATCCTGAATATTTCCAGAAAATTAAGGAAAATTCCTTAAAATATTTTCTGAAAATATTAATATTTTTCAAAAAATTAGGAATAAATCCAGGAAATTAAGGAAAAATCCCAGAATAAAGGGAAAAATTCCTGGAAATTAAGGAAAAATCCCAGAATAAAGGAAAAAATTCCTAGAAATTTAGGAAAAATCCCAAAATTAAGGGAAAAAATCCTGGAAATTAAAGAGAATCCCAGAATTAAGGAAAAATCCCAGAATTAAGGAAAAATCCCAGAATTAAGGGAAAAATTCCTGAAAATTAAGGAAAAATCCTAGAATTAAGGGAAAAATTCCTGGAAATTAAGATAATTCCTAAATAAAAGGGATGAAAGTAAATCGTTGTAAATGTGTAGGTCGCTCCACACTTTACGCAAAAACAATACCCTGTAAGGGAACGAATGAACTTAACTTCTGTGAAACCTAGTCACTATTTCCCAAAAGTTGGGGGGAAAATGATAGTGAATAAATAAATCTTGATTACGTAGTTAATGTTATATTAATTACACATGATTTGGGCTGCAAGGCCCAATAAGAAGATGTATGATATTCAGACCAAAAAGGTTAACACATTGATCAGGCGTGATGCATCAGATCAGGCCTGATGGAACAAAGAAGGCCCAAAACCCTGAATATTAATAAATTTCGTAATTAATTGATAAGGGAAAAATCAGCTATTAAGAAAAGTCCCAATAAGAACATAAATCCTTGTAGATTGGCCTCCAATGAACCTCATGGGATAAGGAATCAGCTTCCTACTTCCTAGGACTCCAAAGTCCATTCTAATTCTGAGACTTGCCCACCAAGTCTCCTTTCCCAAGTCCAATTCAAGGACTCCCAACACCTATATAAGGGGTCTCACCCCACAAATCAGAACTACATTTTCGACATGATCTTTGGCAATCAGCAAGGTACGTAGGCATCTTGTTAAGGCAGATTGAGTCACGAAATATAGGAGCAGTCGAATCGAGTCTCGAAGCTCACGTTTCTTAGTAATAAATACAGCAATTATATATCTTAGTTTTTAATCCATAATAAATGAGGAGAAAAGAAATAGAATGTCCAAGAAATTCAAGTATCAAAAACTCTACCAACTCAAAACACTCAACCTATCCAAACCTCAAAACCCAAGTACCTATATGATCCAACTGCCAATTTTATACTCAAAATACCTATCACATCTAGCCAAACCTCACTCAAAAAAATATCTAAACCACCTTCATTCAAACCTCTAACTAGAACTTATTTCAAGACAACGGGAAGAAAAATAAAAGAAATTCAATTTGATGCTGGTGTTATCTGGAACTGCTTCAATCATGATGATTTTCTCCCGGTTTCTAAGAGCATAACAAATGATGATTATCACCAATAATTAGCTGAGGAGATAGTCAAAGTTTGTGTTATTTCTTTGGGAGAAGTCAGAACCTACTACAAGGATTGCACCTTCATTTTGCTGAATAGGGAAGTAATAGAGACATTTTCAACTGCAGAATTGAAGAGAGTGATTAGTTTGATGAATGAAAGGGATTCAAGTACAAGGATGAGGAAGGCAGTATTGGCTGAAAGGTTGAGATAAAGGAATATTAGGCATGCAAGGGAAAAGATGAAAGGGAGGAAAGAGAAAGGAAATATGCTGAAGAAGTTGAGATGTTTGAAAGAAGATCTAATGCACTGAAGGCAAGGGGGTTGAGCAGGGTTTCTAAAGATTGACATTTCCTGAATATTAGGGCAGGCAGAGTTTCAAGATTCACGATTTATCTACTCAACAGTTACTCATTAGATGAATGGCTCAAACTAGTGGAAGCTCTAAGAGGGACAGAGATTATTGAAGAACTTGAAGTACTAGTCAAAGTCAAGGACCTCATTAGAAAAGAACCCGGTTATGAGAAACTTACCTAAGCTTTGTAACTCTGTAATGATGTAATTGCAAGTTGTATAAAAATTGTATTTTTTCAGTCTGTCAATCTTATTGTAATTAATTTTATCTTGGGGTTAGTCTTGTTATCAGGCATGAATTTGTGCCAAGTAATCTTTTCACAAATTGGGGGATATTGTTGTGCAAGATATGCATGTATATAACAAGACTAAGTCATATTGACAGGCCTAAGATTAATTTATATGATAATCTATATTTGTATTCTGTAATTATATTCCTTGAGTCTGTAAAAATGTTTAGTAGGTTAGACTGGAGGATTTTTCCGTGAACAGCCTTTCAAGCTAAGAAATAAACTCTGGAAGAAGATCAAATCCTGATCATGCCTCAAAGAGAAGTGTAGCAGCTTTGATTTGAATAATATTATTCGAGGAAAAATGTTCTAAGTCAGATATCGACAAGTCACAGATCAAGGGATATCGAGAAGTCTAAAATGACTTGTAGAGAAGTCCCAAGAGATATCGACAAGTCATTTCTGCATGTAGAGATCTCAGAGATATCGACAAGTCATTTCTTCATGTAGAGATCTCAGAGATATTGACAAATTAAATTCTTCATATAGAGATCTCAGATATATCGACAAGTCAAATTCTTCATGTAGAGATCTCAGAGATATCGACAAGTCAATAGCCCATGTAGAGAATTGGAGATGTCGATAAGTCACAGACCTACAAGATTCTGCACAAATTTGCTAACACCTAAAAAGGAAATAGACAAAAAAGCTTTAGAAACCATGTTAGAATATTTTAGTGCAAGTTTTGTAAACCCGTGTTGTTGGTATATGAAGCATGCTCAGGTCCTTAGTTTAAAAGTAACAAACAGATCTAGAAAAATCTTGTATTCTCTCTCAAGTTTTGTAGCTGAGTTCTTATTTCTACGAACACATACTTATAGCAACACAAACTTAATTAATACAATTAAGTGAGATTTTGATAAATTATTTTATGTGTTAACTGTCTTAAAATTTATCTCTATAAGTTTATATTTGCTTTGTTCAACTTAAGCCAAACACTTTTAAAAGAGGATTAAAATCCAAGAAACATTCACCCCCCTCTGTGTTATATTTCATTACACTCAAAATCCAACATGACTCAGTTTATGATTGATGTTGATATTTTAAATTGCTGTTAATATCAAAAATTGGTATTAATATATATAATTGATATTGACTTCAATACTTCAGTACTGGTATGTTGTGAGCATCTAAGATTAATATTGATATCTAATTTGATGATGACATCAAACTGAATATTAATGTCAAAAGTGGGGTTTTGAATAAAATTTACAACTTTTGATCCTTAATGGGATTCAAAGTATTGCTGAAATATTTTCGCTCAAAAATATCAAAAAGGGGTTTGAATACAGTTGAGGAAACAATTATTGGATTTCTTAACTAAATTTTCTTGTTCATCAATTATTGTTATAAATGTTCTACTCCATCACAGATGTCGGTTTTATATCAAAAGGACCATATATGTTGTACTGAACTTGCTAAGCATTTATTTTACCCATACTTGCCTGTTTTAAAACTAACCTTCCAGTAAGGAATAACTGACGCTGTAATCCGGGAAAGCAAAGAAGGTGGGATATGACTGGTCCAGGGTTTGCGGAACTAGAGTAAGCTCTATTATGTTATATATATTATTTGTGTTATTGTGTAGTTGGACTAGTATACTTTTTTCCGAAGATACACTAGCGGATTGAGTTTTGAGATTGTGAATTATTGAAAATATATTTTAAAAGAATATAAAAAATTTATTTATGGAATTTGGAAATTCTTGTTTTTAGAACTGTAACCTGAAAAGATCTTGGTATGGTTTGGGGTCGAGATGATAGATTTTAATTATTGAGCAGTTGCTGACATTTGTTATTGATTAAACAGATTGGTTTATATTCAGGTTTTAGAGTGATAATCAAATCCTTTGACCCCGGATTTTGGGGCATGACATATTGAAATGTATCCGATATTTCAATTATTACTTTGGTTAATTTTTTGACAAATCGATACATAAATCACCAGGTTAAATTCAGTTGCTGATTATAAGTATAATTTATAAGTCGTAAACCCAAGTTACACTTATCGACAAATTACTCTAGTAAATATAGTTTATAAAATTACTATTGATTCTTGATTCATGGTGCCAATTTTGAAGAAGCAATACTCAAATTTGTTCATGATAAAAGAATTATAATTTATTATTGCTATTATCATCGTATATTATCTAAGACATTTAGTTCTTAATAAAAATAAAATGAATTTGTCAAATATGTAAAAACTGATGATATTAGAATATTGTTTAACTGATTGGAAATGTAGAGTATTAAAAAAGTTAAGTGTGTTATTCTGAAATAATATTTTTAGGTTAAATTTAAAAATAACATAATATAATCAAATAAGTTTTCTGAATTTGAAGTCAAAACTTGAAAAATAAAAAACTCCATAATAACTTTAATATGCTCCAAAACTCGTTAAAAATCAATAAATTCGAAAACTTGATAAAAAAGCTCTATAATCTCGAAAACTCGCGAACAACTCGAACTCGACTCATTTATTTATTTGAGCAAAATTTTCATATTCAATTATTTTTGAGTTCGAAAAAGCTCAAACTCGAATATGCTAAAGACAAATTCAACCTGAATCATGCCCCGTCTTCTTTGCTAGCGTGAATTAAGAGTTATTAGCCTAAAAATCGTGTAATGCACAGACTTTTTATAATCTTACGTATTTTGTATTAAAATTTTAGGATGAATTTAATTCCTAAATTTGTTCATTTAATATTTTTAAATGACATGATTTAATGATAAATATATTTGTCAATGTTCATGACATTTTTAAGAAGAGGCATCTGAAAAAAATATTGTTACCCATTCAGTTATATATTTTTATTGATACTTCTACGTGTGATTACAATATTTTAATTAAAAGTTAAGTTAGTTTAGATGAATAGTGTATGAATTATGTTTCATCTGATATTAACTTCTTTTCATCTTCAAATTAATAGTTTATATTAATTTTGATTTAAACCGAGGTTCATTACACCGACCAAATCCAATTAATTACTTTAGTTTTATTATAATTTCTTTTAACTCAGATTAATAGGAACAATTGTATAATGTGATTTTAGTATGAATAAATAGTATAATTGTTTTATTTTAACCCGGTTCAATAGTATAATTTAATTAGCCAGATTATTTTATTTTATTATATATTTATTATATAAAAAGTTAATGAATTTTTTTCAAAAATATCAATATTTTCAAACTTATTTTGAAAAATACGATAAAAAGTGTATATGAGATTGCAACAGAGTACATACGAAATTGTAAATATTACATTTAATGTTATATTATACTAGTATATAACTCGTGCGATACACGGTCGTTTTTATCATTAAATATTATAAATTTAATTTTTAATTATATGTTGCTTGTAGGATCGATCTTATATCATTTAAATAATAATTTTTAAAATTATATCTAACGGTTCTCATAAATTTGATTTGACGGTTTTAGATTGAATGACCAATGACTAATAACCAAACTTTTAATATTTCGTATTTAATGTAATACTCCCTCTGTCCCTCTCATTTGTTTACACTTTTATTTTTGGGATGTCCCTTACAATTGTTTAAATTTCAAATTTTGAAAAATAGTAAAGTTTTTATAATTTTTTAAATAACTACATCCATTACTTCTCTCCAATATACCCACTTTATACATATTATATTAATGATCCCACTACTTATACTTTTTTTTTTAAACAACTTTACTTACTTTTTTTATTTTTTCTACTAATTTATCATTTTTCTTAAATTTCGCGTCCAATCCAAATGTAAAAATTTGGGAGCATCGGGGTAGCACATGCAGTAGTTACAGATAGATCGATTTCCAAAAATTTGTTAATCGTGGTATGATATGACATATAGTTTTGAAGCCCAATATAAGCTCTAGCAGCCCAGTGTATAAACCCTCCTCAACTCTGACCCTTAAACCCTACTGCCCCCCAAGGAGAAACCCTAATTTCTATCTCTAATTTCCCCCCTTTTTTTCTCTTGAAAGTATCATATTTAGTTGATTTTATCAATGTCTTTACTTGAAACTATTACAAAGGCATCGGCCAACAAAACACATCTCACTTCTGAATCAAACTACCCAATTGTTCTAAACCCAGACCCAATTTTACTCAATCTAAAACCCCAAAATGAAAATTCATCACTCCTCTCAAAATGCGATTGTGGGTGGGAAATATCTAAGCCTGATTCACAGATTATTGAACTGGGTCAGAAGTTCTTTAAAACCCTGAAAAGAAAGCTCAAAAACCCAGTTGGGTTTAGCAAGAATGAATTTGTAAGGATGTTGAATGTATTTCTTGAATCTTGTGGGGCGAAAATTGGGGCTTCTGTTGGTGGTGATGTTGATCTTGATGAGTTTAATAGTAAATTGATTGTAAAATTTGGATCTTTAATGGGTTTTGATTTGTTAGGATTGGTTTTGGAGGGGTGTGTTGTTTTGGAAGCTTGGGAGGTTTTGCAATGTTTGACTGTTTTCGGGTTTGTTAGCTCGTCGGTTTCGGGGAATTTAGTTGGGAATTTGATTGTGAAAGGGAGGTCTGACTTTGTTTGTTTGATTGTAAAGCATGTTAAGGATATTCAGGTGGGTGATGTTGTTTTGATTTTGAAGTATTTTTTGAATCCGTCGACGGAGGTTTATGGTAGTATGGTTAGTTTGAGGAAGGATTGGGAGAAGCAGGTTTTAGAGGCTATTGAGAAGGCAGATGAAAAGGGGGTTGGAGGGAAAATAAAGAACTTGGCGAAGGAGGTGGCGATATTGTTGATGGTAGCTTATGATGGGTTTTCAGCTGCTGAGTTATGTTTGCATTATTTGGTTGCATGGGAGGATCTTGATGAAGTGATGTTTTTGTCTTGTATTAGTAAGTTGAAAGGTGAGGAGATGATGGGTCTGATTCGGTATTTGGGGAAGTGGTTGAAGAAGTATGAAAGGTTTCCTCATGTGTATCCGTGTCCTAAAGGTGCATCTGTGTTGGGGCTGGAAGCTTGTAATTGGGTTCCTACACTGGCAAATGTTGTGAAATGTTTTGGATTGGTTGTGGATGAACATTTCTCTTCATTGGTTTTGCAGTCAGAGTTTCGTGAAGAGCTGAGGTCTCTTGAGGGAGTTGCTAATTCATTATCTTCAGAAGCAACAATCTGTTCTACAGTGACAAAGTTAGTTGAAACGCTCAAACCAGAACTCAAAGGTATATTTTCATTTTAACTGGATGTTTTATGCATCTTTTCTTTTTGTGAGTGCAATATAAATAAACCCGAGGATGAGTAAGATATGATGTAGGGAATTGTTACCTATGGGAATAGTAGATTAAGTAATATCGACTTGTTAGCCATATGTCTTGTACTTGTGACTTTTTTTTCTGTTTTGAGTTCTATGCAAGAAACATGTGACTTTGTTTCTTATTCTTTTTGAGTTCCATGAAAGAAAATAACAGTTAACAAGCAAAGCTTTGCATGACAATTCTTGTAACATATTATTTGGATTAGTCAAGCCTAGAAGTTGGATATCAAGATTAGACTAGATTATCTTATTCCGCTTTTAATTAATTGAGTACTCACACACCTTGAAAAATACTCTAGCTAGTTATTTTTCCAGAGAGATATAGTAGTGTAACAAAAAGATATAAGATTTTTCATTAGAAAGTCTATCCGTTGGTTCAAAGTTAATTTTATGTGACATATCGTAATGCAGTATGCTTGGTCATCTACATATAGTTACTAATCGGGTGTTTTGGCTACAATATGAGCTACTTACGTGTGCTATAAGCCCATTTAACTTGGACAAGTCCAATGCATGGTTCCATTTTTATAATTCAGAAGCAAAAATGCTTGGTTCTATATTTGAAACCAAGAATGTATATATGCATCTAGCCACATCATTAATTAACTATGAATGAAATGCATGTTGGTGTTCTTTAAATGAAAGTTTGGAGAGAGAAACATAAATTAGTTAAACTTGGAATTCTTTGAAAAATGCGACTAGCATTGGAGTTGAAGTTCTATTTTAGCACAAAAAAACACTTTTTGTGTCAAATTATAGCAGTGGCTATAGCCATTTTATATATAGCAGTGGACTTGGCTGTATATGTGTCTGTTTGGATTCTAACATATGTGGGTTTGGTTTGAACTTATACAAGGATATGTGCGAAAAAGATCCATGCCTAATTTTCTCAAAAAAATCAACCCGAACTTATCTCCTTTAGCTGTTGAAGTAAACCCCCAATTGTAAGGCTTTCTTGTCCTTTTTCCTGTATATCAGTCTTCTCTCCCAATAATATTATTGAACATTGTTTGATTTGATAATATTTTGATCGGGTTCGTTAAAAGTTCATCCGACCTCAGTTCGTTTACAGCTCTAAGTGAACATATTATGTTCAATTTTTGTCCAGATTATTAAGTTGTGCCTGGAGTCCTTTAGAACTTCAAAACTTTATAATTTATCACTAATACTATAGAACTTTTGATTAGTGTAGTTACATGTTCCCTTGTCATTTCTTGTTTGCCTGTTTTGTTTTAGTAGCATACTAGCATCTTTTTAAACAAATGGGATTTGATGCAGCAGTGTGCTTAAATGTTGATTAATAGATTAGAAATATTGTGCGCGTGTGTGTATTAATGTAATTGCTGTTTTGTTGGATCATATAAGAAGTATTGACGCGGGTATACTTGGCATCCTCCTTTTTAGTTTTTTGTTACATTGCAATACAGAGGCGTGAACTGGGTATAATTTACCCATGCCCGTTTTTTTATTCTAATATTAAGATGTGAGGGATTATTGCAATTTGTTGATATCTCTATCTTGTTGGGATAATTACAAAGGTGTAGTTTATTAATTCAGGAGTGAAATTGCTGAATTTTGATTAGTTGAATCCTGGAGTTTGACCCAAATTGTTATAGGCTGCATTGCAGAGTGTTTATTGTTGAACCACCATAGTTATACCTGTCACTTGGTTTCTGCAAAGTCATTTTCAGAAGAATTTACTTCCAGTTTCAGGACATACTTTTAAGTATAAACTTTGAGTCTTGCTAAATGTTGCCAGGAAATGAATTCTAGTTGAAATTATAAGTTCTTTAATTTGACAGAAAAGTCCAACAGATAGTTTATGCTTCTGATGATTATACTACTTTGTTGAATCTGCCAATCTGTTAGTCAATTAAAAATTGGCAAAGTTCAAAAACAAGGACATCACTCTTTTGGAACCATTACGACACCCTGTTTGTTGCATTGTTGCAACTGGTCACTGCCTCACTGGTGAAAGGACAAGACTCAAGAGCTTATGTCTTAGTTGCATTTAGTTATTTTTATCGACTAATATGCATTTTGCTTCCCTTTGGTTTAGTTTTCTTGAACTTAAGGGCCATTTATATAAATTTATACATTTTGCATAACACAATTTTGAGTTCCCTCACAATTTTCACCCCTTCGACGATTTTTAGTTAATTTGACCCTTACTGTTAGTCAAGATGAGTGTATTCCAGTCATTAATTTACTGAAAATTTGATTGTTAGTCAAAATATACTATGTGCTTGTTTGATCCTTTTTTATGTTTGAATCGTGTTGATAAACCTTTTTTACATCATCTCTTCGAATGCATAAAGTATAGATGTAGAATATAGATGAGACTTTGCATAGATGTCATCATGATCACCACCAGCTTAGGAACAAAAAGGAAAGGAAAAAATATTTAGTACATTGACAACAAGGAGAGGTTCCTTGGAGCAACTCCAACACTGTTCTTGTGTGTTTTAAAAATAGTATAAGTTAATAGGATCCTAGTTACTTGAGACATAATAAGGTATGACAATTCCAACAACAATCCTTATTTTGGTTCTTTACTATTATTATAATACTAAATTCAAATTCTATTCATATTTTTTAAAGAAGAGAGAGAAAAAGGAGTGAGAAAAAGAGTGTGAAAAAAGAGGGAAATGGATATTTAATTAATAAAAGTAAGATAGGGAATGGTTAGGCATCCCTTATCTTTAAGGAAGCAAAGAAGGATCTTAACCTTTTAGGAAACTATTAGGATGTTGTTGGAGTTCCAATTTTGATTGAATTCTAATAATTTTAGGCAAGGATCCTTTATAAGTAAGCTGTTAGAGTTGCTCTTAACTAATTAATCAAGTTTTCTGTGATTTCCAAAATGTTGTTTAAGGAGACCCCTAGTTTCTCTTGGTGAAACTCCTTGCATCTTCATTAAGATGATCTTGTTGTCTACATGCTAAATACTTCAATTATGCTGGAATGAGTTAATTTAGTAGAGACTTAGGTTGTGTTCACTTGGTGGGAATGGAATGAGGAAGGAATAGAATGAAAAATTATATACAAACTTTTTGAAGAAAAAAGTATATAAGAGTGAAATTATGAATGAATATAAGTAGTCTAAATTTTCTATGATGAGGATTGTAGGAAAATTGATGCAGAAATGGAATGAGAATTCCTTCCAAAACATGTGGGTTAGAATTCTAGTTCAAATAGTTTGGAATGGAATGGAAGAAAAAATGAAAATTTTAAACATTTTCCTTAACCTCACCCTAATAAGAGTTCAAATTTCATTCCATTCTCCCCTCATTCCATTCCATCAAAGTGAACACAGCCTTAATACGTTTTGAAATACATTCCTCAAGTAAGCACACTGACACTAATAAGAGGCTGACATGAACTTGGAACACATGCGTTCGTTGCAGTAATTATGAGTGTTATCTTAAGCTTAAATTCTCTTCATAAATTGGAAGGTTTTGTCTCCTGCTGTCGTAACTGATGTAGAATAAGTTCCTTATAAGTTGCAAGTGACAAGACTTTTTTTGCAGAAAATGAATATAGGCTGAACTCCTCATGTTTTGCAGGCAAAGACTAGTCACACTTAGAAGAGCTGACAAGAATGATCAAGTATGTCAACAGAAGTTCCAACTTTCAATGGAAGAAAAAGTGTCCTGCAAAAGGTGCTCGTATTCATGTTTTATTTTGTAGAAGTGGTCTCACTGCATTGGGGAGACATTGTATGAGTTGTTGACAGTAACTGCGGAACTGAGGCCTGATATAGTATTTTATATCACATGATAAGATTTTTCCTTCTTTTTTTTTTTCAAGTTGAACGAGCTTAAGCTGATTGTTAATTTTTAATATATATATATATATATATGTGTGAAACATTTTAAGAGTTTTTACTGTTGCATCCTTCTGACATGTCTTCATAGGTCATCTCCTGGTTTCTCTTTACAATGCATTTAGAAATAAAATTTAATGGATCAGTGTGTAAGGCTGCTAACTACTTCAGAAAGGAAATGAAAGTATTGCTCCTAATCACACATTTCTTGCAGTTTTGCAACATCAGCTATCACATTATTACTCACATTGATGGTGAATTAACACTATATGTAAGACATCCATCCATCCATCTTTGCATGAAAATACACCTAAGAGAAAAGACTTGCTTCTTGGTGTTATTTTACGTGATACAGACACAAATTCCTTTAGAGGCCGTTTGGAAATCTGCATTTCATTTCAAATTCCTTTATGGTCCGTTTGGGAAACTGGATTGAAATTCTGGATTTGATCAAATAAGTTGTTTGAGAATTTGGATTTGGATTTAATTTGAAATCCAGGACATTCAAATATTAGTATAAACATGAGAATTTGAAATGACAACTCAAATCTTGTCATTTGAAATCCCTCATTTGAAATAAAATGTAAGTTTCCAAACGCCTTCTTAGACACAAATGATGGAAATTTGCATTGTCATTTCAAATCCTCATGTTTATACTAATATTTGAATATTCTGAATTTCAAATAAAATCCAAATCCAAATTGTAAAATCCAGAATTTAGGTTCCCAAACAGGCCATTAGTTATTTTGTGTGGCTTTCGGATATTGATCGCACACGTTAATTGTTATTGTTTAAATTGTACCTCCAAGCCCTTTCGTCTCTAGTTTGGCCATTTCACACAGGTCCACTCTGTTTCATTGAATGAACAATTTTTTGGATAAACACTTGTTTTGGAATCGAACTTCAGATGCAGCGTACTTTAAATGAGTAATTTTACAAAAGCTTTAACAATTGATAAAAAATAGTTCCCCAAAAGTAAATTTATTGGGTGTAAAGCCTTACATTATAAACATACAAAATTTTAACCTGAAAGTTGACACTCGGAATGGTGAGCTTATGACTCATGTAGAAGCGATCACCCAGCAGCTCTAGCTCTATTCACTTCTGTCGAGTGTTGAGCAAATACTGTGATGCAATAATTTATGAAAAAACTGACAAGCCTGGAATGCAGTTATATTTTAAAGAACTTCACAGTTCTAGCAAGACATATAATGTAATTAAACATGTCAGTTTGACAAATTCTGCCCGTCGATAAAATCTTAACACATGGGAAAACCAAAATTGATATTTGCTCTATAACTCTGGAGTACACCCTCACTACATTTAATTTTTAATTAATTGCTACTATAGTCCAATACACTAACAGTAACAGATAACTATACAACATTTAAAAACATTAATGCAACTTAAATGTAAATGACAGAAAAATCAACAATCCTGGTTAGTCAGAACCCTTCAGTGAGTGCAAACACTCGGCCAGCCAAAGGAGGAAGCAACGCAGACATAGCATCCTTTATAGCCTGATCAAGTCCAATAACTTAAATTGTAATACAACCCCAGTTATGGGAAAAAAAATGACCACATGATTCGAATTATCCCTCCAGGCATGGAAAATAAGTGCCATGCTTAACATTCTGTAAAATAAAATAATATAAAATTTATAAAGGGAACTGTATCCCAGCTGTAGCAATGTTATCACATCATATGATCATACTATATTTAAAAAATTCTGTTATATCCCACCTATCTCAAACCCGTGTCTATCATTTCCTTTATACATATTAATACTATTTTATTAATGATGAGTATGTTAAACTGCGTTGTGCAAGAGAATATTACTATAAAAAAAGCCCAACGGATAGAACACTTACATTTAACTGATAGCGAGCTGAAAAGTGAATTAGAAGAATGGCTTTGTTCTCAAATCTACTGGCATAGTTGATTATCTGGTAGAAGGTTATCAGAAAAAATATAGGTAAGAATAAAGTTGCAGCATGAGGTTTAGATACACAAATAGTGACAAAAAGCAACCTCAGACATATGAACGTGACCATAATCTCTTGCGTGCTCTACAGTCACTAAACTATCGACATAGGTGGCCTGCACAAGAAATAAAAATCAGAGAATTTGTGAGAGAAATACCGAAGATATATCGTAACAAGTGTTTCCCTGTTCTAACCATACAACTGCTAGGCTGCTAATTCTCAGACTTAAGCAAATAAAATAGGAAAGATACTCAACTAGAAGATAATACTATGCAGATTCCTTAGATAAAACATCTTATGAGCATCAGATTGTATAGCGAAAGGACAAAGAGAAAAAGCTGTCAGCTCCGAGTCCTACCTCCATAACGAGAATCTTTGCTTTCAAAGCATCACTATTATTGCTATCCATGATGAAGTCTGACATAGTGTCACCCGTAAAAGCAATTTCAGGAGTTGTAATAGTGTCAGTGATCTGGAAAAATAAAATCCGAAAACTGTTAGAAGCTAAATGCTACAGGCCGAAACAATTCTACTAAATACAAATGAATATAAAAAAATTTATGTATCTCTAGTCTTATTAAATTCTAATGATCATATTGATCAAGCCTAGGTGTTTCCAGAAAAACGAGAGGAGAAAAATAACGTATCCAAAACAATCCCCACAATCATATAGCCCAATACATTTAAATTACTATTAGTACTATTAAATTTATTAAAAGAAAAACAAAGCAACTAAAACTTTAGTGATATATATCCTAAAACAAGTGTCAAGAGGTAATAAGACACCTTTTTTTTTATTTCTAAACTATTTGTCTGTAATATAATATAACAGTATCTTATGATTTCCAAACTACTTATATAATTACATGTAATATAACAGTGGCTGAGTTGGCACACAGAAACAGCGTTGACCCAAATGTGGCCAAGGCTATAATGGCTACTAGAAACTCCAGTACTGTAACTAGATCAATTGGTCAAACATTCAAGTATTAAAGCTCGGTAAAACAAACTGCTACAGTGTGAGTCTGTGATAGTGATTCCTACACTTATAACATTTCCACATATTTTTGGTAACAAAACAGAACTTGCAGAGAAGTTTGCTTAGTTATCACCAACATTGACAGGCAAATCATAATACCAAGACATACCTCCACACCTGAAGACCTCAAATTTTTAATCTCAGTTCCGAGGAGACCACAATATTCCTTCTTAAGTTTCTGTTTTACAGCATAGACTATATAACCCTGCAACATGTCACAGGCAAAGTTATTTCATGCTTTGAATAGACTCAGATGGTCTTATTATATTTCATAATTAGAAGAATATGAATGAAGATGGTAATGAAAGTTGAAAACCTGACTTGGAATGCGATGATAAGTCTTAAATGCTTTGACTTTCATGTCCTTTCTTAAGCAAAACTCTTCCCCTGCAGATGTGCATAGTATAATCTTGAATAAGAGACAGAGAGTACCCTTAACTATGCAGTAATTCAAAAACTCAGATCAACAACATTGATACAATTGATGGAAACATTACCAATATCTAAGCCAATAAGTGTATGTTCGAGGTCTGACTGATCCATTGATCTATGTACCGCAAAGAGCTTTTCCACATCTTCTTTTATAACTTTAGGTACAATAATTGTTGGGGGCTTCATTCTGTAAAGTCCACGAGTTGCAACATACATAGGCAAACCGCCCTATAATATGAAGTATTATGTCACAAGGGGTACTTCTACATCCAGTAGGGACAACAGGAAAAACACTACTAATATTCAGAAACTATCTTTAGAACACTCCTATCATCTCAGATGTTTTCTGGAAAAAAGGTCTCTGTTCTAAAAACGCATCAAACAGTACAATTTGAATTTATAAGATGTTACATTTTGTAATTCTACAGAATTTCATGAAAATCGATAACTTTTGTAAGTTGTTCATTCTAACAATGTACTCAAGAGCATGCCTAGCTGTAAACTAGCTTTAAGCAAACAAAGAACCATATCCTTAACTTGCTACAACTCAACTTACAAATTGTTGTGCAGATGCAGATAGTAAATCCCAAACTGAGTAATCTGTTTCCTCTCAAAACAATTTTTCGAACAGGCACATACAACCCACTTTAAACAAAAAAAACATGATATACATATTAAGCCTTCCTTCTCCTCACAACTTAAGATTGCAACAGGCTTGGTAACTTATGATAACAGCATAATTCTTTTACCAACCGTCAAAGTTCAAACACCAACAAAAACTCCCAATATTCTCAAATATCTAATTTCACTAACCTTGATTATCTAGGGTTCTACTAATCTACCCAACAATCCGAAAAATAGGTTTTCGAGTGACAGGACAGCTTAGAACCATCTATAAATTAAACACAAGCATCACTCTGTCATAAAAATAACATTGTACAAGACGTGTATAGGAACATAAACCCACAACTTAAAACATAAACAAGAAAAAGACATAGTAAAAGAGAAGGGGGGGGGGGTTGAGAAGACATACAATATGATCCATATGGGCATGAGAAATGAAGAGAAAGTCTTGAGAAATAGCACGTTGAGGGCACTTGCCAATGTCAAAAGCTAAACTAAGACTTGGGAAAATCACACATGTCTCATGACCTGCAATTGATAAACCTTCTATTGGGTACCCTTCTATTATCATCTTTTTTTTGTCTATACCTATGTTGTTTTTGTCTGTGTTGTTCTTCTCCATGTTTGATTTCATGATACACCAGACACTGTGTTTGTGTTTGTTAGCAAGGGTGTTCATGGTTGGGGTTGGGTTAGGGTTGGGGGCATTTTCGTAATTTGACATAATTAAATTCTTTCAAAAATTTACAACCCAATCCGCCAAAAATGAATTTGTAACCCAACCCTAATTGTTAATACATGGCACATCACACTCTGCCTGACCCAAGTATTCTTGTTTCCAAACACCAAACCAAACACATAGCCACCTCTGATTCTTCCTAAAGGAATAAGTTGTAAAATCTACAAAACCAGTTAGAACTATGTGTCAGGAGGACAATCAGGTTCAAGGGTTGACCTTCACCAACCAAAAATTAAGGAGGTACAAGGTGGAGAAAGGAGAGTGTCTGGCTTTAAGAAATATACTCCATGAGGATCAGAAGTTAGACATGCCCTTGCAGATAAGAAAAAGAAAGCTAGGGCGGGAAGGGTTGTTATTGATCAGGAATCAGATACTGATGACAGTGATGAAACTCCTATTGTCTTCAAATTGAATGTTAAATCGGTGAAGACTACTGGTATTGTAGAAGAGAAGGAACATGTTGTGGATGAGCAAGCTGTTCCAAAGAAAAAGAGAAGGTCGGTAAAGATGGCTGATAAGATTCAAGCTGAACAAGAAAAGGTTAAGATGTGGACACAACTTCATGCCACTCCTGATAAGTCAAGCTTGTAACCTGACAGTGAGAAGACATCTTTTCCTGATCCTTGAAGGGTTTTAGCACATAAACGCAACGAAAACGTAAATTTAAATCTTAAAAAAAATCTGAAACCCTCACCAGGATCCATGCGAAAAATAATATTTAATTCGTAGTTCAGTATTTTTACCTTAAGAAACTTTACGTTAATGGAAATATGGAGGTCTTTAATAGCGATCCGAGAACGATGAACGTAAATCCCTAGCAGCTGCTGCTCAAGTGTGAATCACTACACCGGTATCCACCAAGAGTACAATGTGATAGAGGAGGAAGAGGTTGAGAGAATTAGTTGCCTCCCTCTTGTTCTACTTTAGAATTAGGGTTAATTATTTGGGTTGAGGCAAACAGGGTTTATAATAGTATATTTATTGGCAAAATTTGCAGCTGAAAATTTTCCATAAAATATTATTATTATTAACCCTTTAATTGATTATTCTTATTAACCAATTAACTAATAATTAAAACACCTTTTAATCATTAATCCCTTTTCTAAACACTTTAGAAAAATAATTCTCCCACTTGATTTAATTTCCAAAATTAAATTCTTAATTAATAATATTAAGAATTAATTAAATCTCATTTAATCAATTATTAAATCTGCTAATTAATTATTTTTTTCACAAATAAATAATTACCAGCCATTATTAATTAATTCCTCCATCATTAAATCATTCTCTTTTATGGTGTGACCCTGTAGGTTCAATATTAAGCCGGTAGTAGAAATAAATAATAATAAAACTATTTTATCATTATTTATATAAATTCTCTAATTCATTAAATATGATTAATTAATAAATTAATCATATTTATTCTACATCGTGAGGGATACATCTCAGCATATCGCGACTATCCGGATAATACGAATTCACTACTTAGAATGCCAAGAACCTATTCAGTGAGTAGTTACCGTACAATCAATTCCTTCTACCCTGCAATGTCACGATTAAATACAAGGCATGGAACTTGTGTCAAGCCTATCTTATTTAATCATTTGCTTTCCCATTCACTATACTTAGTTCTATTTAATGTAAATTAGAAACTCCTTTCTAATTTTATTCACTCTGGCCAGAGATTCCTGAACTAGCATAAGTGGATCAGCATTGAACATTCTCTTCCTTCACTGGAAGGGGTAGATCCTTTATTGATCATACACTATCTTCGTGTACAAATTCCTATACCCAGTAGAGCCCTTATAATTGTTCCTGGAGACTAAGAACTAAACCAAAGCATAGTTCAGTGTACACAAGATGACTATGATGACCTCAAGTCAAAGGATACTTGTACAACTATCACTATGTAAACAACTGCTGACATGTGAGTGAACTCCATCAGTTGTTCAGCTGTGTGAGTCATGTTCAGTGAAATTATTCTATAATAAGCACCTACATACTAGCTATAGTGTCACGACACAAATGTTTATGAGAATAGACATCCTTCATAATGAAGCAAGCATAATATGTACCGATCTTTGCGGATTACTAATTACCAGTTAGTAATCCTACAACCAGGATGAAAGTGTTTGTCCTAAATCCAATCATGTATGATGAGTTAGGAAGAACTTTCTTGTATTCCTATTTGATTTCATTTAAATTAATAAAAGACTTGTTATATTTTTATGGGCTTTATCTATTTAAAGTGTATTAAATAAGATGTTCCATAGTTTAGAGTAAAGCTTCTAGAATTATAATGAGATTATAATAGTGAGATCTAGAAGATGACAACTCTGGACTTAAACAGTTCCTGATCATAGGATAACTAATCGGATGTTAGTGGATCCGCAAAGATTGGTACATACTATGCTTGCTCCCTTCAGGAGGATGTCTGTTCTCATAGGCATTTGTGTGGTGACACTATAGCTAGTATGTAGGTGCTTATTAGGGAATAAGTTCACTGAACATGACTCGATAAGTTGAACAACTAATGGAGATTACTCACGTGTCAATAGTTATTCACTGAGTGATAGTTGTACAAGTGTCCTTGGACTTGAGATCGTTAAAGGTATCTTATATATAATGAACTGTGCTTTGGTTTAGTCCTTAGTCTCAAGGACATCCATTAGGTCTATTCTGGGCATAGGGATTTGTGTATAGAGATAGTTAACGTCAATAGAGGATCTACCCCTTCCAGTATAGGAAGAGAATATCCTATGTTATTCTTAGTATGTGAGTTCTGGAATCTCTGGCCAGAGTGTATGAAATTAGAAAGGAGTTTCTAATTTGCATTAATATGAACTGTGCATTATGAATAAGAAATAATATGATTAAATTTGATAGGCCTGACACGAGATCCATGCCTTGTATTTATTCGGGATATTATAAGGGTAGAAGGAATTCATTGTACCGTAACTAGTCACTGACAGGTTCTTGATATTCTAAGCAGTGAATTCATATTATCCGGATAGTCGCGATATGTTGAGAAGCATCACTCATGATGTAGAATAAATATAATTAATCAGTTAATTATATTTAGTGAATTTTAGTATTCATGTAAATAATTAATAAAAGTTTATTATTATTTATTTCTACTACCGGCATAATATTGAACCTACAGGGTCACACCATAAAAGAATATTTTCTTTGATGAAATAATGAGAGAGAGAATTATTTTCTAAATAGTTAAGAAAAAGAAATAATGATTAAAATAGTTTTAATTATTATTAAAGCATTTTATGAAGATAAAATGTGGGGGTTAATATATATAAAGATATATTATAAAACCCTAGGAGAGCCCTATAAATAGAATGAGATGGCTCATTCTATTCACATAATTTTGGTTTTGTGAAAACCCTAGCCTCCATCTTCTTCCTCTCTCTCTCCCAAAAAACTCCATTTTATAAAAGCTCGGTTTTGTAAAAGGTTCATCGAAGAGGATCGTTCTTGGTGGATACCGGTAGAGTGCTTCACACACTGAGGAGCAACTGCTAGCACTCCAATTTTATAAAGCTTCGATTCACGAGGTATGATTTCGATTCCTCAGTTTTTCCCTTTTATACGTTTTTCTATATGTGCGGTATATGGTTTTTATGGAATAAATGTTATTTCACGCTTCCGCTCATCCGTAAATTCCATCATTGGCATCAGAGCTAGGTTCTGCATATAGAGATTCATATAAAAAATTTCAGATTTTTTTATGCATGTATGGATTTATTATGATTTTTGCAAGTTTATTTGGATTTAATTATGAATTAATTCGAAATAATTTTTGCATGAGATTTTGACTACTGATCTGGGTTCTACAAGTGTTGTAGATCATCTAGATATTTTTTTCATTATTTTGTAATGTGTAGATTATTTGTTATGAATTTTTTAAAATTGTTTTAATTAAAATTCATGAAATAATTATGTATGTGAAAAGTTATGATTAAAATTTGCACAAGGAACCATGGCTGATTTGATAATTTTCTGCTACTGCCTGATTTAAAAAATCATATTATTTTGATTTTTATTAATTTATTAATTAAATGTTAATTAATTTATTAATAATAAATTAATAAAGAATTATTAATAAGGGAGTAAAGGGAAAAGGGGGTTACTTCTTTTTTTTGTAACAACAGTAAGTTAGCAAAACGGCAGGAACAGGGGCTGACAATCGCGAAAAGAAAAAAAAACAAGTGCAAAGGTCGGCTGCTGCAGGCGCGTGCGGTGCACGCGGGGTGGGGGGTGTGTTGCGCATTCCGTGAATGCGTTACACACTGTTGCGCATTTACGGAATGTGTTATACACGTAAATGGCTCAACAGTGTTGTAACGCATTACGTAAATGCGTTATAGACCATCTATCTTTTTAAAATTTGATTTTGGGAGTTTCGTAACTCCGTTTTGGGCGTGCAATATATCGTTGGATTCGTTTTTCCGAGACGGATCTAATGGAGTGGTTAAATATTTTTTATATAAAAGTTTTGAACTGTTTATATTCCCGAAAGTGTTTTAAAGCATGTTTTAATTGTTTTAATTGCTTTTAAATGCTATAATAAATCCATACATCATTATGTCAATGTGTGACATGATATTACTTGCATGCTTACTTGTTTATTTATTTTTATATATGAGATATATGTCTGTGTTTACCATGCGATGATAGATTTAGGTGAACTTAAATCAATATAAGGCGTGCTCTAGAAAATCTAGAATAGGAATCGTTTCTTGCCTTGACAATAATATTATGAATACAATCATGAGATTCTTGTCTTTATGAAACACGTAATTAAATATGAATTTTCAATTTTGAGAGAAAGGATGATTCTGTCAACAACAGATTTCTATCTGTAAGAAAGGGTTATTAAGTGACGCCTCTTGACAATGCTCCACCCGATCTGGGAATCATCTGATTATCGATTATTGATTTGAAATATTTAATTTAAAAGGAAGAATCTCTTTATAATATGATTATGATTCTAACGTAATATAATCCCTCTAAAATTAAATAATATCAAGTAGTAATTGGCCAGTGACACAACGGGCTTGTGTCGGTCATAGCCTTCCAACATGATAGAAAGTGGTTCTTATTTTTAAATCATTGTCATTTCGTGCTACAGCCGAGGGCTTTGATTTCAAAATAAGAAATACTTGTCTATTACATAGAGATGTGTACATTGAATTAGAATCTAAAGGTCGTTACGTGCTACCGCCGTGGGCCGTTGGAGACTGATTCAATTGTACGAAATGTTGGGTTAGACTTGACTTAGAATATTGAGTTTGTCGTGCTACAGCCGTGACTCAATTATTCAAGAGGCTAAAATTATATTAGGGAATAACATAAGATGTAATTGATAAGAGTTGTCTGCCTATTGAACATCACATGACGTTTCGTGCTACAGCCGAGGTTGTGTAATGGAATGTAGGATCCCTATTCCCACTAGCATTATGAATGCCTAATTTTCACTTAGGGGTTGTATAAATTAGAGAAACTAGTGGGAGCCACTTATGAATAAAGACCCGATTCATATAGTGTTTTGGAATAAAATTGAATATTTGTTAAGTGTTGTTATGTGTTTATCATTTACAGATTTACTATATTCATTATATCTTCTGCACTATCACTCCAGAGTATACTAGATGCTCACAAGTTGACTGGTCCTAATTTTGCTGGCTGGCTTCGAAACTTGAGAATTGTTCTCAGGGTGGAGAAGCTAGAATATGTGCTTGACTCACCTAAGCCTACTGAACCTGCTAACGATGCACATAATGATGAACATGTTGTGTATCGTAAGTGGATAGATGATGCAAATGTTGCTCAATACATCATGCTAGCTTCCATGAACATTGAGCTACAGAAGTAGCATGAGCATATGGATGCTCACACTATCCTTATGCATCTACAAGAGTTATATGATGTGGCAGGGCGGACAGCTCGATATGAGATATCAAAGGAGCTGTTCGGTTGTAGGATGTCTGAGGGATCATCCGTGAATGACCATGTACTTAAGATGATCAATTTGATTGAACGTCTTGGACAACTTGGTTTTGCCATGGATGGGGAGCTGAGCCAAGACTTGGTCTTGCAATCACTTCCGGGTTCGTTTTCGCAGTTTGTTGTGAACTTTCACATGAATAAGCTGGATGTCAGCCTGGCTGAACTCCACAACATGTTGAAGACTGCGGAATCGAATTTTCCCCCTAAGAAGAGCTCTGTTCTTCTAATTGGTGAAGGTTCCAATTCTAAGAAAAGGAAGAAGAACCCTTCCAAGAAGAAGAAAGTAGGTGAGAAAAAGCCTGTTCCACCAAAAGCTGAAGACTCCAAGAGCAAAGCTGTTTGCTTTCACTATAACAAGGTGGGGCACTGGAAGAGGAACTGCAAGGTTTACCTTGCAGAATTGAAGAAGAAGAAGGGTAGTGAGACTACCTTTTCTGCTTCAGGTATGTTCATGATGGAAGTGAATATGTCATTAAATCAAATTTCTACTTGGGTATTAGATACCGCCTGTGGTTCTCATATTTGCAATTCGTTGCAGGGACTAAAGAGAAGTAGGACTCTTGAGGAAGAGGAGGTGATTCTACGGATGGGAAATGGAGCAAGAGTTGCTGCTGAAGCTGTAGGATCATTTCATTTACATATGCCTACGGGCAAGACTATTGTTTTAAATAATTGTTATTTTGTTCCTTCGATTGTGAGGAATATTATTTCAGAGTGATTTCATAACACCTTTTAAACCTCTTTTGGAGTTTTAAACCTTTTAAGCTCATCGGTATGAAATCAAAACAGATTACATAAAAGTTATTCCTAAATCATCATACATGATTGGACTTAAGACACATCTCTTTCAATCTCCCACTTGTACTAAAGCCAATCACTCTGGTATCTAATACCCATCTTGTCTTTATGACGATCAAAGTGACTTTGAGAAAGTGGCTTTGTGAGTGGGTCTGCTACGTTGTTATGTGTGTCAACTCTCTTGACGTCTCCTCTTTCAATACAATACAAGAAATATTACCGCACTCCCAGTAACCTTCTTGTAGACACATGGTTCATCTATGTTTTTGATAAAACCAAACTCTTTGATTGTCTCATCAAAACGGATGTTCCATCTACGAGAAGCTTGCTTTAAACCATATATGGTTCGCAGCAGCTTACACACTAGGTGTTCATTTCCCTTAGAAAGAAAACCCTCTGGCTGTGTCATATACACTTCCTCTTCAAGTTTCCCATTGAGGAAGGCCGTTTTCAAGTCCATTTGCCAGATCTCATAGTCGTAGTAAGCAGCAATCGCAAGCAAAATCCGAATTGATTTTAACAGGGCTACAGGCGAAAAAGTTTCATCAAAGTCAATCCCTTGTCTTGGTCTGAATCCTTTTGCCACGAGTCTGGCCTTATAGGTCTCCACCTGGCCATCTTCTCCAATCTTTCTTTTGTATACCCATTTGAACTCAATAGGCTTCACACCCTTAGGTGCTTCAACCAAAGTCCATACTTGGTTGGTATACATAGATTCCATTTCGGATTTCATGGCACTTTGCCATTTCTCTGAGTCAACACTACTCATTGCCTCATTATATGTCATAGGGTCGTCATCATCAATGATTGATAACTCATTGTCATTCTCAATGACAAGGCCATAATACCTCTCAGGTTGGCGAGACACTCTCCCTGACCTACGAATGGGTTGTTCCACAGAAGGTTGTTCAGTCTGAACAGGTGTTTCCACTTGATTCGTAGTAGTTTGTGCTTCTTGAACTTCATTAAGTTTAATTTTGCTCCCACTGTTTCCTTCAAGGATAAACTGCTTTTCCAAGAAGGTAGCATGTCTGGAGACAAACACCCTATGATCGGTGTAAAAGTAATACCCTAAAGTCTCTTTAGGATATCCCACAAAACTACATTTTACGGATCGAGATTCCAGCTTATTTGGGTCAACTTTCTTGACATAAGTTGGACATCCCCAAATCTTAACGTGTTTAAGACTCAGTTTCCTTTCTTTCCATATCTCATATGGAGTTTTAGGGACAGATTTGGAAGGCATCTTATTCAGTAAATATGCTGAGGTTTCCAATGCATAACCCCACAGGAATACTGGAAGATTCGCATAGCTCATCATGGACTGAACCATGTCTAACAAAGTTCGATTTCTCCTTTCAGATACCCCATTCAACTGTGGAGTATATGGAGGAGTCCACTGGGAGACTATACCATTTTCTTTGAGATAATCTAGAAACTCTCCATTCAAGTATTCACCACCTCGATCTGATCGAAGAGTTATAATACTATGTTTGGTTTGTTTCTCCACTTATGCTTATATTCTTTGAACTTTTCAAAGGCTTCAGACTTGTGTTTCATCAAATACACATATCCGAATCTAGATCGATCATCTATGAAAGTAATGAAGTATGAAAGTCCACCCATGGCTTGCGTAGACATTGGTCCACATACATCTGTGTGTACCAATCCTAGCAAATCTGCAGCCCTCTCTCCATGTCCACTAAATGGAGATTTGGTCATTTTACCCAATAGACAAGACTCGCATGTAGGATATGATTCAAAATCAAAGGGGTCAAGTAACCCTTCCTTATGTCCGCAGTCTATTTTCACTAATATGACCAAGTCTGCAGTGATTCATAACACCTTTTAAACTTCTTTTGGAGTTTTAAACCTTTTAAGCTCATCGGTATGAAATCAAAACAGATTACATAAAAGTTATTCCTAAATCATCATACATGATTGGACTTAGGACATATCTCTTTCAATCTCCCACTTGTACTAAAGCCAATCACTCTGGTATCTAATACCCATCTTGTCTTTATGACGATCAAAGTGACTTTGAGAAAGTGGCTTTGTGAGTGGGTCTGCTACGTTGTTATGTGTGTCAACTCTCTTGACGTCTCCTCTTTCAATACAATACAAGAAATATTACCGCACTCCCACTAACCTTCTTGTAGACACATGGTTCATCTATGTTTTTGATAAAACCAAACTCTTTGATTGTCTCATCAAAACGGATGTTCCATCTACGAGAAGCTTGCTTTAAACCATATATGGTTTGCAGCAGCTTACACACTAGGTGTTCATTTACCTTAGAAAGAAAACCCTCTGGCTGTGTCATATACACTTCCTCTTCAAGTTTCCCATTAAGGAAGGCCGTTTTCAAGTCCATTTGCCAGATCTCATAGTCGTAGTAAGCAGCAATCGCAAGCAAAATCCGAATTGATTTTAACAGGGCTACAGGCGAAAAAGTTTCATCAAAGTCAATCCCTTGTCTTTGTCTGAATCCTTTTGCCACGAGCCTGGCCTTATAGGTCTCCACCTGCCCATCTACTCCAATCTTTCTTTTGTATACCCACTTGCACCCAATAGGCTTAACACCTTCAGGCGCATCAACCAGAGTCCATATTTGGTTGGTATACATAGATTCCATTTCGGATTTCATGGTACTATGCCATTTTTCTGAGTCAACACTACTCATAGCCTCATTATAGGTCACAGGGTCGTCATCATCAATGATTGACAACTCATTGTCATTCTCAATGACAAGGCCATAATACTTCTCAGGTTGGCGAGACACTCTCCCTGACCTACGAATGGGCTGTTCCACAGAAGGTTGTTCAGTCTGAACAGGTGTTTCCACTTGATCCGTAGTAGTTTGTGCTTCTTGAACTTCATCAAGTTCAATTTTGCTCCCACTATTTCCTTCAAGGATAAACTGCTTTTCCAAGAAGGTAGCATGTCTGGAGACAAACACCTGATGATCGGTGTAAAAGTAATACCCTAAAGTCTCTTTAGGATATCCCACAAAATTACATTTTACAGATCGAGATTCCAGCTTATCTAGGTCAACTTTCTTGACATAAGCTGGACATCCCCAAATCTTAACGTGTTTAAGACTCGATTTCCTTGCTTTCCATATCTCATATGGAGTTTGAGGAACAGATTTGGACGGCACCTTATTCAGTAAATATGCTAAGGTTTCCAATGCATAACCCTACAGGAATACTGGAAGATTCGCATAGCTCATCATGGACCGAACCATGTCTAACAAAGTTCGATTTCTCCTTTCAGATACCCCATTCAACTATGGAGTATATGGAGGAGTCCACTGGGAGACTATACCATTTTTTTTGAGATAAGCTAGAAACTCCCCATTCAAGTATTCACCACCTCGATCTGATCAAAGTGTTATAATACTATGTTTGGTTTGTTTCTCCACTTCATGCTTATATTCTTTGAACTTTTCAAAGGCTTCAGACTTGTGTTTCATCAAATACACATATCTGAATCTAGATCGATCATCTATGAAAGCAATGAAGTATGAAAATCCACCCATGGCTTGCGTAGACATTGGTCCACATACATCTATGTGTACCAATCCTAGCAAATCTGCAGCCCTCTCTCCATGTCCACTAAATGGAGATTTGGTCATTTTACCCAATAGACAAGACTCCCATGTAGGATATGATTCAAAATCAAAGGGGTCAATTAACCCTTCCTTATGCAATGTCCGCAGTCTATTTTCACTAATATGACCAAGTCCGCAGTGCCACAAGAAAGTGAGATTTTCATCATCCCTTTTTCTTTTATTAGTATGTTCAATTTGTAGTAAATTATGCTCTATGTCACATACATACAGACCATTGTTTAAAATACCACTTCCATAAAGAACGTTATCTCTAAGAATTGAACATTTATTATTCTGAATAACAAACGAAAATCCAGCCAAGTCTAACATGGAATAGAAATAATATTCCTCACAATCGAAGGAACAAAATAACAATTATTTAGAACAATAGTCTTGCCCGTAGGCATATATAAATGAAATGATCCTACAGCTTCAGAAGCAACTCTTGCTCCATTTCCCATCCGTAGAATCACCTCCTCTTCTTCAAGAGTCCTACTTCTCCTTAGTCCCTGCAACGAATTGCAAATATGAAAACCACAGGCGGTATCTAATACCCAAGTAGAAATTTGACTTAGTGATATATTAACTTCGATCATGAACATACCTGAATCAGAAGCGGTAGTCTCACTACCCTTCTTCTTCTTCTTCTTCTTCAATTCTGTAAGGTAAACCTTGCAGTTGCTCTTCCAGTGCCCCACCTTGTTACAGTGAAAGCAAACAGCTTTGCTCTTAGGGTCTTAAGCTTTTGGTGGAACCGGCTTTTTCTCACCTACTTTCTTCTTCTTGGAAGGGTTCTTCTTCCTTTTCTTAGGATTGGAACCTTCACCAATTAGAAGAACAGAACTCTTCTTAGGGGGGAAATTCGATTCTGCAGTCTTCAACATGTTGTGGAGTTTAGGCAGGCTGACATCCAGCTTATTCATGTGAAAGTTCACAACAAACTGCGAGAACGAACTCGGAAGTGATTGCAAGACCAAGTCTTGGCTCAGCTCCTCATCCATGGAAAAACCAAGTTGTCCAAGACGTTCAATCAAATTGATCATCTTAAGTACATGGTCATTCATAGATGATCCCTCAGACATCCTACAACCGAACAGTTCCTTTGATATCTTATATCGAGCTGTCCTCCCTGCCACATCATACAACTCTTGTAGATGCATAAGGATAGTGTGAGCATCCATATGCTCATGTTGCTTCTGTAGCTTAATGTTCATGGAAGCTAGCATGATACATTGAGCAACATTTATATCATCTATCCACTTACGATACACAACATGTTCATCATTATGTGCATCGCTAGCAGGTTCAGTAGGCTTAGGTGAGTCAATCACATATTCCAGCTTCTCAACCCTGAGAACAATTCTCAAGTTTCGAAGCCAGTCAGCAAAATTAGGACAAGTCAACTTGTGAGCATCTAGTATACTCCGGAGTGATAGTGCAGAAGACATAACGAATATAGTAAATCTGTAAATGATGAACATATGACAACACTTAGCAAATATTCAATTTCATTTCAAGACACTATATGAATCGGGTCTTTATTCATAAGTGGCTCCCACTAGTTTATCTAATTTATACAACCCTAAGTGAAAATTAAGCATTCATAATGCTAGTGGGAATAGGGATCCTACATTCCATCACACAACCTCGGTTGTAGCACGAAACGTCATGTGATGTTCAATAGGTAGACAACTCTTGTCAATTACATCTTATGTTATTCCCTAATAAAACTTTAGCCTCTTGAATAATTGAGTCACGGCTGTAGCACGACAAACTCAATATTCTAAGTCAAGTCTAACCCAACATTTCGTACAATTGAATCAGTCTCCAACGGCCCACGGCTGTAGCACGTAACGACCTTTAGATTCTAATTCAATGTACACATCTCTATGTAATAGACAAGTATTTCTTATTTCGAAATCAAAACCCTCGGCTGTAGCACGAAACGACAATGATTTAAAAATAAGAACCACTTTCTACCATGTTGGAAGGCTATGACCGACACAAGCCCGTTGTGTCATTGGCCAATTACTACTTGATATTATTTAATTTTAGAGGGATTATATTATGTTACAATCATAATCATATTATAAAGAGATTCTTCCTTTTAAATTAAATATTTCAAATCAATAACCGATAATCAGATGATTCCCAGATCGGGGGGAGCATTGTCAAGAGGCGTCACTTAATACCCCTTTCTTACAGATAGAAATCTGCTTTTGACAGAATCATCCTTTCTCTCAATATTGAAAATTTATATTTAATTACGTGTTTCATAAACACAAGAATCTCATGATTGTATTCATAATATTATTGTTAAGGCAAGAAATGATTCCTATTCTAGATTTTCTAGAGCACGCCTTATATTGATTTAAGTTCACCTAAATCTATCATCGCATGGTAAACATTGGCATATATCTCATATATAAAATTAAATAAACAGGTAAATGTAAAGTGCAATAAAGTAAGTATGTTTGGTTATGGCCCCATCCTATGTGATCTTTATCAAGCTCATGATAAAGATCAAGGTCAATCTAATATGGTGATGGAAATAAATACAACTACTTATTACATAAGTCTTCTTCTTTGTTTAGACTTCTTGTATGCCTCGTCTTCTTCTTTGTATCACCTCCATTGGATAGCCTTCTTGAGTCTTCAATTACATTACATAGATTGCAAGTAAAACTAATCTAATGAACTTACAAGAATAACTCGAGTTACATTCGAGATTTATTTTTACAAAGATTGACGACATGCAAGTCGCATTTAAAACCAAAACCAAAACCATTACACTAAGGTCGAAAGGCCATAACCATCCACCATGCTCATACAACACATAAAAGCATTTTAAAACACATAATCTGATCTTAACATATCATATTATCCATGATCTAATCATAAAAAAAATATGACAAAAATCAGGAAAATTAGAATCAAATCAGAAAAACAAGAATCACTGTTTATGGGCAGTAAACGACGTCAAACGCCTTACAGACGAGTCGTTGACTATTTTGCTATCAGTTTTGTTCAGACGCTCGTTTACCTATGGAATAGGGTATTCGTTTGCGTAAATCGGACACCAGACCCATATTTCAGCAAACCTGCAGCAGCCAATTCAGAATCCGTATCTAATATGATTCTCATAATTAGAGCAAACATAAATCATGTATATATCAGTATATATACAGATTACATAATCATCTTATGATTATACAACTCACATGAATATCATATATTCAAAACCATACATATATAAGCATATTATATCAACATCAAATCATGGCGAATCACGTACATGCTCATATATCGAAAACAGTTAAACACATAAACGAATTAAAAACTTTTTGCAAGTAGCTCTGATACCATTGAAGGGTTTTTAGCACATAAACGCAACGAAAACGTAAATTTAAATCTTAAAAAAAAACCGAAACCCTCCGCAGGATCCATGCGAAAAATAATATTTAATTCGTAGTTCAGTATATTTACCTTAAAAAGCTTTACGTTAAAGGAAAGATGTAGGTCTTTAATAGCGATCCCTAGCAGCTGCTGCTCAAGTGTGAATCACTACACCGGTATCCACCAAGAGTACAATGTGATAGAGGAGGAAGAGGTTGAGAGAATTAGTTGCCTCCCTCTTGTTCTACTTTAGAATTAGGGTTAATTATTTGGGTTGAGGCAAACAGGGTTTATAATAGTATATTTATTGGCAAAATTTGCAGCTGAAAATTTTCCATAAAATATTATTATTATTAACCCTTTAATTGATTATTCTTATTAACCAATTAACTAATAATTAAAACACCTTTTAATCATTAATCCCTTTTCTAAACACTTTAGAAAAATAATTCTCCCACTTGATTTAATTTCCAAAATTAAATTCTTAATTAATAATATTAAGAATTAATTAAATCTCATTTAATCAATTATTAAATCTGCTAATTAATTATTTTTTTCACAAATAAATAATTACCAGCCATTATTAATTAATTCCTCCATCATTAAATCATTCTCTTTTATGGTGTGACCCTGTAGGTTCAATATTAAGCCGGTAGTAGAAATAAATAATAATAAAACTATTTTATCATTATTTATATAAATTCTCTAATTCATTAAATATGATTAATTAATAAATTAATCATATTTATTCTACATCGTGAGGGATACATCTCAGCATATCGCGACTATCCGGATAATACGAATTCACTACTTAGAATGCCAAGAACCTATTCAGTGAGTAGTTACCGTACAATCAATTCCTTCTACCCTGCAATGTCACGATTAAATACAAGGCATGGAACTTGTGTCAAGCCTATCTTATTTAATCATTTGCTTTCCCATTCACTATACTTAGTTCTATTTAATGTAAATTAGAAACTCCTTTCTAATTTTATTCACTCTGGCCAGAGATTCCTGAACTAGCATAAGTGGATCAGCATTGAACATTCTCTTCCTTCACTGGAAGGGGTAGATCCTTTATTGATCATACACTATCTTCGTGTACAAATTCCTATACCCAGTAGAGCCCTTATAATTGTTCCTGGAGACTAAGAACTAAACCAAAGCATAGTTCAGTGTACACAAGATGACTATGATGACCTCAAGTCAAAGGATACTTGTACAACTATCACTATGTAAACAACTGCTGACATGTGAGTGAACTCCATCAGTTGTTCAGCTGTGTGAGTCATGTTCAGTGAAATTATTCTATAATAAGCACCTACATACTAGCTATAGTGTCACGACACAAATGTTTATGAGAATAGACATCCTTCATAATGAAGCAAGCATAATATGTACCGATCTTTGCGGATTACTAATTACCAGTTAGTAATCCTACAACCAGGATGAAAGTGTTTGTCCTAAATCCAATCATGTATGATGAGTTAGGAAGAACTTTCTTGTATTCCTATTTGATTTCATTTAAATTAATAAAAGACTTGTTATATTTTTATGGGCTTTATCTATTTAAAGTGTATTAAATAAGATGTTCCATAGTTTAGAGTAAAGCTTCTAGAATTATAATGAGATTATAATAGTGAGATCTAGAAGATGACAACTCTGGACTTAAACAGTTCCTGATCATAGGATAACTAATCGGATGTTAGTGGATCCGCAAAGATTGGTACATACTATGCTTGCTCCCTTCAGGAGGATGTCTGTTCTCATAGGCATTTGTGTGGTGACACTATAGCTAGTATGTAGGTGCTTATTAGGGAATAAGTTCACTGAACATGACTCGATAAGTTGAACAACTAATGGAGATTACTCACGTGTCAATAGTTATTCACTGAGTGATAGTTGTACAAGTGTCCTTGGACTTGAGATCGTTAAAGGTATCTTATATATAATGAACTGTGCTTTGGTTTAGTCCTTAGTCTCAAGGACATCCATTAGGTCTATTCTGGGCATAGGGATTTGTGTATAGAGATAGTTAACGTCAATAAAGGATCTACCCCTTCCAGTATAGGAAGAGAATATCCTATGTTATTCTTAGTATGTGAGTTCTGGAATCTCTGGCCAGAGTGTATGAAATTAGAAAGGAGTTTCTAATTTGCATTAATATGAACTGTGCATTATGAATAAGAAATAATATGATTAAATTTGATAGGCCTGACACGAGATCCATGCCTTGTATTTATTCGGGATATTATAAGGGTAGAAGGAATTCATTGTACCGTAACTAGTCACTGACAGGTTCTTGATATTCTAAGCAGTGAATTCATATTATCCGGATAGTCGCGATATGTTGAGAAGCATCACTCATGATGTAGAATAAATATAATTAATCAGTTAATTATATTTAGTGAATTTTAGTATTCATGTAAATAATTAATAAAAGTTTATTATTATTTATTTCTACTACCGGCATAATATTGAACCTACAGGGTCACACCATAAAAGAATATTTTCTTTGATGAAATAATGAGAGAGAGAATTATTTTCTAAATAGTTAAGAAAAAGAAATAATGATTAAAATAGTTTTAATTATTATTAAAGCATTTTATGAAGATAAAATGTGGGGGTTAATATATATAAAGATATATTATAAAACCCTAGGAGAGCCCTATAAATAGAATGAGATGGCTCATTCTATTCACATAATTTTGGTTTTGTGAAAACCCTAGCCTCCATCTTCTTCCTCTCTCTCTCCCAAAAAACTCCATTTTATAAAAGCTCGGTTTTGTAAAAGGTTCATCGAAGAGGATCGTTCTTGGTGGATACCGGTAGAGTGCTTCACACACTGAGGAGCAACTGCTAGCACTCCAATTTTATAAAGCTTCGATTCACGAGGTATGATTTCGATTCCTCAGTTTTTCCCTTTTATACGTTTTTCTATATGTGCGGTATATGGTTTTTATGGAATAAATGTTATTTCACGCTTCCGCTCATCCGTAAATTCCATCATTGGCATCAGAGCTAGGTTCTGCATATAGAGATTCATATAAAAAATTTCAGATTTTTTTATGCATGTATGGATTTATTATGATTTTTGCAAGTTTATTTGGATTTAATTATGAATTAATTCGAAATAATTTTTGCATGAGATTTTGACTACTGATCTGGGTTCTACAAGTGTTGTAGATCATCTAGATATTTTTTTCATTATTTTGTAATGTGTAGATTATTTGTTATGAATTTTTTAAAATTGTTTTAATTAAAATTCATGAAATAATTATGTATGTGAAAAGTTATGATTAAAATTTGCACAAGGAACCATGGCTGATTTGATAATTTTCTGCTACTGCCTGATTTAAAAAATCATATTATTTTGATTTTTATTAATTTATTAATTAAATGTTAATTAATTTATTAATAATAAATTAATAAAGAATTATTAATAAGGGAGTAAAGGGAAAAGGGGGTTACTTCTTTTTTTTGTAACAACAGTAAGTTAGCAAAACGGCAGGAACAGGGGCTGACAATCGCGAAAAGAAAAAAAACAAGTGCAAAGGTCGGCTGCTGCAGGCGCGTGCGGTGCACGCGGGGTGGGGGGTGTGTTGCGCATTCCGTGAATGCGTTACACACTGTTGCGCATTTACGGAATGTGTTATACACGTAAATGGCTCAACAGTGTTGTAACGCATTACGTAAATGCGTTATAGACCATCTATCTTTTTAAAATTTGATTTTGGGAGTTTCGTAACTCCGTTTTGGGCGTGCAATATATCGTTGGATTCGTTTTTACGAGACGGATCTAATGGAGTGGTTAAATATTTTTTATATAAAAGTTTTGAACTGTTTATATTCCCGAAAGTGTTTTAAAGCATGTTTTAATTGTTTTAATTGCTTTTAAATGCTATAATAAATCCATACATCATTATGTCAATGTGTGACATGATATTACTTGCATGCTTACTTGTTTATTTATTTTTATATATGAGATATATGTCTGTGTTTACCATGCGATGATAGATTTAGGTGAACTTAAATCAATATAAGGCGTGCTCTAGAAAATCTAGAATAGGAATCGTTTCTTGCCTTGACAATAATATTATGAATACAATCATGAGATTCTTGTCTTTATGAAACACGTAATTAAATATGAATTTTCAATTTTGAGAGAAAGGATGATTCTGTCAACAACAGATTTCTATCTGTAAGAAAGGGTTATTAAGTGACGCCTCTTGACAATGCTCCACCCGATCTGGGAATCATCTGATTATCGATTATTGATTTGAAATATTTAATTTAAAAGGAAGAATCTCTTTATAATATGATTATGATTCTAACGTAATATAATCCCTCTAAAATTAAATAATATCAAGTAGTAATTGGCCAGTGACACAACGGGCTTGTGTCGGTCATAGCCTTCCAACATGATAGAAAGTGGTTCTTATTTTTAAATCATTGTCATTTCGTGCTACAGCCGAGGGCTTTGATTTCAAAATAAGAAATACTTGTCTATTACATAGAGATGTGTACATTGAATTAGAATCTAAAGGTCGTTACGTGCTACCGCCGTGGGCCGTTGGAGACTGATTCAATTGTACGAAATGTTGGGTTAGACTTGACTTAGAATATTGAGTTTGTCGTGCTACAGCCGTGACTCAATTATTCAAGAGGCTAAAATTATATTAGGGAATAACATAAGATGTAATTGATAAGAGTTGTCTGCCTATTGAACATCACATGACGTTTCGTGCTACAGCCGAGGTTGTGTAATGGAATGTAGGATCCCTATTCCCACTAGCATTATGAATGCCTAATTTTCACTTAGGGGTTGTATAAATTAGAGAAACTAGTGGGAGCCACTTATGAATAAAGACCCGATTCATATAGTGTTTTGGAATAAAATTGAATATTTGTTAAGTGTTGTTATGTGTTTATCATTTACAGATTTACTATATTCATTATATCTTCTGCACTATCACTCCAGAGTATACTAGATGCTCACAAGTTGACTGGTCCTAATTTTGCTGGCTGGCTTCGAAACTTGAGAATTGTTCTCAGGGTGGAGAAGCTAGAATATGTGCTTGACTCACCTAAGCCTACTGAACCTGCTAACGATGCACATAATGATGAACATGTTGTGTATCGTAAGTGGATAGATGATGCAAATGTTGCTCAATACATCATGCTAGCTTCCATGAACATTGAGCTACAGAAGCAGCATGAGCATATGGATGCTCACACTATCCTTATGCATCTACAAGAGTTATATGATGTGGCAGGGCGGACAGCTCGATATGAGATATCAAAGGAGCTGTTCGGTTGTAGGATGTCTGAGGGATCATCCGTGAATGACCATGTACTTAAGATGATCAATTTGATTGAACGTCTTGGACAACTTGGTTTTGCCATGGATGGGGAGCTGAGCCAAGACTTGGTCTTGCAATCACTTCCGGGTTCGTTTTCGCAGTTTGTTGTGAACTTTCACATGAATAAGCTGGATGTCAGCCTGGCTGAACTCCACAACATGTTGAAGACTGCGGAATCGAATTTTCCCCCTAAGAAGAGCTCTGTTCTTCTAATTGGTGAAGGTTCCAATTCTAAGAAAAGGAAGAAGAACCCTTCCAAGAAGAAGAAAGTAGGTGAGAAAAAGCCTGTTCCACCAAAAGCTGAAGACTCCAAGAGCAAAGCTGTTTGCTTTCACTATAACAAGGTGGGGCACTGGAAGAGGAACTGCAAGGTTTACCTTGCAGAATTGAAGAAGAAGAAGGGTAGTGAGACTACCTTTTCTGCTTCAGGTATGTTCATGATGGAAGTGAATATGTCATTAAATCAAATTTCTACTTGGGTATTAGATACCGCCTGTGGTTCTCATATTTGCAATTCGTTGCAGGGACTAAAGAGAAGTAGGACTCTTGAGGAAGAGGAGGTGATTCTACGGATGGGAAATGGAGCAAGAGTTGCTGCTGAAGCTGTAGGATCATTTCATTTACATATGCCTACGGGCAAGACTATTGTTTTAAATAATTGTTATTTTGTTCCTTCGATTGTGAGGAATATTATTTCAGAGTGATTTCATAACACCTTTTAAACCTCTTTTGGAGTTTTAAACCTTTTAAGCTCATCGGTATGAAATCAAAACAGATTACATAAAAGTTATTCCTAAATCATCATACATGATTGGACTTAAGACACATCTCTTTCAATCTCCCACTTGTACTAAAGCCAATCACTCTGGTATCTAATACCCATCTTGTCTTTATGACGATCAAAGTGACTTTGAGAAAGTGGCTTTGTGAGTGGGTCTGCTACGTTGTTATGTGTGTCAACTCTCTTGACGTCTCCTCTTTCAATACAATACAAGAAATATTACCGCACTCCCAGTAACCTTCTTGTAGACACATGGTTCATCTATGTTTTTGATAAAACCAAACTCTTTGATTGTCTCATCAAAACGGATGTTCCATCTACGAGAAGCTTGCTTTAAACCATATATGGTTCGCAGCAGCTTACACACTAGGTGTTCATTTCCCTTAGAAAGAAAACCCTCTGGCTGTGTCATATACACTTCCTCTTCAAGTTTCCCATTGAGGAAGGCCGTTTTCAAGTCCATTTGCCAGATCTCATAGTCGTAGTAAGCAGCAATCGCAAGCAAAATCCGAATTGATTTTAACAGGGCTACAGGCGAAAAAGTTTCATCAAAGTCAATCCCTTGTCTTGGTCTGAATCCTTTTGCCACGAGTCTGGCCTTATAGGTCTCCACCTGGCCATCTTCTCCAATCTTTCTTTTGTATACCCATTTGCACTCAATAGGCTTCACACCCTTAGGTGCTTCAACCAAAGTCCATACTTGGTTGGTATACATAGATTCCATTTCGGATTTCATGGCACTTTGCCATTTCTCTGAGTCAACACTACTCATTGCCTCATTATATGTCATAGGGTCGTCATCATCAATGATTGATAACTCATTGTCATTCTCAATGACAAGGCCATAATACCTCTCAGGTTGGCGAGACACTCTCCCTGACCTACGAATGGGTTGTTCCACAGAAGGTTGTTCAGTCTGAACAGGTGTTTCCACTTGATTCGTAGTAGTTTGTGCTTCTTGAACTTCATTAAGTTTAATTTTGCTCCCACTGTTTCCTTCAAGGATAAACTGCTTTTCCAAGAAGGTAGCATGTCTGGAGACAAACACCCTATGATCGGTGTAAAAGTAATACCCTAAAGTCTCTTTAGGATATCCCACAAAACTACATTTTACGGATCGAGATTCCAGCTTATTTGGGTCAACTTTCTTGACATAAGTTGGACATCCCCAAATCTTAACGTGTTTAAGACTCGGTTTCCTTTCTTTCCATATCTCATATGGAGTTTTAGGGACAGATTTGGAAGGCATCTTATTCAGTAAATATGCTGAGGTTTCCAATGCATAACCCCACAGGAATACTGGAAGATTCGCATAGCTCATCATGGACTGAACCATGTCTAACAAAGTTCGATTTCTCCTTTCAGATACCCCATTCAACTGTGGAGTATATGGAGGAGTCCACTGGGAGACTATACCATTTTCTTTGAGATAATCTAGAAACTCTCCATTCAAGTATTCACCACCTCGATCTGATCGAAGAGTTATAATACTATGTTTGGTTTGTTTCTCCACTTATGCTTATATTCTTTGAACTTTTCAAAGGCTTCAGACTTGTGTTTCATCAAATACACATATCCGAATCTAGATCGATCATCTATGAAAGTAATGAAGTATGAAAGTCCACCCATGGCTTGCGTAGACATTGGTCCACATACATCTGTGTGTACCAATCCTAGCAAATCTGCAGCCCTCTCTCCATGTCCACTAAATGGAGATTTGGTCATTTTACCCAATAGACAAGACTCGCATGTAGGATATGATTCAAAATCAAAGGGGTCAAGTAACCCTTCCTTATGTCCGCAGTCTATTTTCACTAATATGACCAAGTCTGCAGTGATTCATAACACCTTTTAAACTTCTTTTGGAGTTTTAAACCTTTTAAGCTCATCGGTATGAAATCAAAACAGATTACATAAAAGTTATTCCTAAATCATCATACATGATTGGACTTAGGACATATCTCTTTCAATCTCCCACTTGTACTAAAGCCAATCACTCTGGTATCTAATACCCATCTTGTCTTTATGACGATCAAAGTGACTTTGAGAAAGTGGCTTTGTGAGTGGGTCTGCTACGTTGTTATGTGTGTCAACTCTCTTGACGTCTCCTCTTTCAATACAATACAAGAAATATTACCGCACTCCCACTAACCTTCTTGTAGACACATGGTTCATCTATGTTTTTGATAAAACCAAACTCTTTGATTGTCTCATCAAAACGGATGTTCCATCTACGAGAAGCTTGCTTTAAACCATATATGGTTTGCAGCAGCTTACACACTAGGTGTTCATTTACCTTAGAAAGAAAACCCTCTGGCTGTGTCATATACACTTCCTCTTCAAGTTTCCCATTAAGGAAGGCCGTTTTCAAGTCCATTTGCCAGATCTCATAGTCGTAGTAAGCAGCAATCGCAAGCAAAATCCGAATTGATTTTAACAGGGCTACAGGCGAAAAAGTTTCATCAAAGTCAATCCCTTGTCTTTGTCTGAATCCTTTTGCCACGAGCCTGGCCTTATAGGTCTCCACCTGCCCATCTACTCCAATCTTTCTTTTGTATACCCACTTGCACCCAATAGGCTTAACACCTTCAGGCGCATCAACCAGAGTCCATATTTGGTTGGTATACATAGATTCCATTTCGGATTTCATGGTACTATGCCATTTTTCTGAGTCAACACTACTCATAGCCTCATTATAGGTCACAGGGTCGTCATCATCAATGATTGACAACTCATTGTCATTCTCAATGACAAGGCCATAATACTTCTCAGGTTGGCGAGACACTCTCCCTGACCTACGAATGGGCTGTTCCACAGAAGGTTGTTCAGTCTGAACAGGTGTTTCCACTTGATCCGTAGTAGTTTGTGCTTCTTGAACTTCATCAAGTTCAATTTTGCTCCCACTATTTCCTTCAAGGATAAACTGCTTTTCCAAGAAGGTAGCATGTCTGGAGACAAACACCTGATGATCGGTGTAAAAGTAATACCCTAAAGTCTCTTTAGGATATCCCACAAAATTACATTTTACAGATCGAGATTCCAGCTTATCTAGGTCAACTTTCTTGACATAAGCTGGACATCCCCAAATCTTAACGTGTTTAAGACTCGATTTCCTTGCTTTCCATATCTCATATGGAGTTTGAGGAACAGATTTGGACGGCACCTTATTCAGTAAATATGCTAAGGTTTCCAATGCATAACCCTACAGGAATACTGGAAGATTCGCATAGCTCATCATGGACCGAACCATGTCTAACAAAGTTCGATTTCTCCTTTCAGATACCCCATTCAACTATGGAGTATATGGAGGAGTCCACTGGGAGACTATACCATTTTTTTTGAGATAAGCTAGAAACTCCCCATTCAAGTATTCACCACCTCGATCTGATCAAAGTGTTATAATACTATGTTTGGTTTGTTTCTCCACTTCATGCTTATATTCTTTGAACTTTTCAAAGGCTTCAGACTTGTGTTTCATCAAATACACATATCTGAATCTAGATCGATCATCTATGAAAGCAATGAAGTATGAAAATCCACCCATGGCTTGCGTAGACATTGGTCCACATACATCTATGTGTACCAATCCTAGCAAATCTGCAGCCCTCTCTCCATGTCCACTAAATGGAGATTTGGTCATTTTACCCAATAGACAAGACTCCCATGTAGGATATGATTCAAAATCAAAGGGGTCAATTAACCCTTCCTTATGCAATGTCCGCAGTCTATTTTCACTAATATGACCAAGTCCGCAGTGCCACAAGAAAGTGAGATTTTCATCATCCCTTTTTCTTTTATTAGTATGTTCAATTTGTAGTAAATTATGCTCTATGTCACATACATACAGACCATTGTTTAAAATACCACTTCCATAAAGAACGTTATCTCTAAGAATTGAACATTTATTATTCTGAATAACAAACGAAAATCCAGCCAAGTCTAACATGGAATAGAAATAATATTCCTCACAATCGAAGGAACAAAATAACAATTATTTAGAACAATAGTCTTGCCCGTAGGCATATATAAATGAAATGATCCTACAGCTTCAGAAGCAACTCTTGCTCCATTTCCCATCCGTAGAATCACCTCCTCTTCTTCAAGAGTCCTACTTCTCCTTAGTCCCTGCAACGAATTGCAAATATGAAAACCACAGGCGGTATCTAATACCCAAGTAGAAATTTGACTTAGTGATATATTAACTTCGATCATGAACATACCTGAATCAGAAGCGGTAGTCTCACTACCCTTCTTCTTCTTCTTCTTCTTCAATTCTGTAAGGTAAACCTTGCAGTTGCTCTTCCAGTGCCCCACCTTGTTACAGTGAAAGCAAACAGCTTTGCTCTTAGGGTCTTAAGCTTTTGGTGGAACCGGCTTTTTCTCACCTACTTTCTTCTTCTTGGAAGGGTTCTTCTTCCTTTTCTTAGGATTGGAACCTTCACCAATTAGAAGAACAGAACTCTTCTTAGGGGGGAAATTCGATTCTGCAGTCTTCAACATGTTGTGGAGTTTAGGCAGGCTGACATCCAGCTTATTCATGTGAAAGTTCACAACAAACTGCGAGAACGAACTCGGAAGTGATTGCAAGACCAAGTCTTGGCTCAGCTCCTCATCCATGGAAAAACCAAGTTGTCCAAGACGTTCAATCAAATTGATCATCTTAAGTACATGGTCATTCATAGATGATCCCTCAGACATCCTACAACCGAACAGTTCCTTTGATATCTTATATCGAGCTGTCCTCCCTGCCACATCATACAACTCTTGTAGATGCATAAGGATAGTGTGAGCATCCATATGCTCATGTTGCTTCTGTAGCTTAATGTTCATGGAAGCTAGCATGATACATTGAGCAACATTTATATCATCTATCCACTTACGATACACAACATGTTCATCATTATGTGCATCGCTAGCAGGTTCAGTAGGCTTAGGTGAGTCAATCACATATTCCAGCTTCTCAACCCTGAGAACAATTCTCAAGTTTCGAAGCCAGTCAGCAAAATTAGGACCAGTCAACTTGTGAGCATCTAGTATACTCCGGAGTGATAGTGCAGAAGACATAACGAATATAGTAAATCTGTAAATGATGAACATATGACAACACTTAGCAAATATTCAATTTCATTTCAAGACACTATATGAATCGGGTCTTTATTCATAAGTGGCTCCCACTAGTTTATCTAATTTATACAACCCTAAGTGAAAATTAAGCATTCATAATGCTAGTGGGAATAGGGATCCTACATTCCATCACACAACCTCGGTTGTAGCACGAAACGTCATGTGATGTTCAATAGGTAGACAACTCTTGTCAATTACATCTTATGTTATTCCCTAATAAAACTTTAGCCTCTTGAATAATTGAGTCACGGCTGTAGCACGACAAACTCAATATTCTAAGTCAAGTCTAACCCAACATTTCGTACAATTGAATCAGTCTCCAACGGCCCACGGCTGTAGCACGTAACGACCTTTAGATTCTAATTCAATGTACACATCTCTATGTAATAGACAAGTATTTCTTATTTCGAAATCAAAACCCTCGGCTGTAGCACGAAACGACAATGATTTAAAAATAAGAACCACTTTCTACCATGTTGGAAGGCTATGACCGACACAAGCCCGTTGTGTCATTGGCCAATTACTACTTGATATTATTTAATTTTAGAGGGATTATATTATGTTACAATCATAATCATATTATAAAGAGATTCTTCCTTTTAAATTAAATATTTCAAATCAATAACCGATAATCAGATGATTCCCAGATCGGGGGGAGCATTGTCAAGAGGCGTCACTTAATACCCCTTTCTTACAGATAGAAATCTGCTTTTGACAGAATCATCCTTTCTCTCAATATTGAAAATTTATATTTAATTACGTGTTTCATAAACACAAGAATCTCATGATTGTATTCATAATATTATTGTTAAGGCAAGAAATGATTCCTATTCTAGATTTTCTAGAGCACGCCTTATATTGATTTAAGTTCACCTAAATCTATCATCGCATGGTAAACATTGGCATATATCTCATATATAAAATTAAATAAACAGGTAAATGTAAAGTGCAATAAAGTAAGTATGTTTGGTTATGGCCCCATCCTATGTGATCTTTATCAAGCTCATGATAAAGATCAAGGTCAATCTAATATGGTGATGGAAATAAATACAACTACTTATTACATAAGTCTTCTTCTTTGTTTAGACTTCTTGTATGCCTCGTCTTCTTCTTTGTATCACCTCCATTGGATAGCCTTCTTGAGTCTTCAATTACATTACATAGATTGCAAGTAAAACTAATCTAATGAACTTACAAGAATAACTCGAGTTACATTCGAGATTTATTTTTACAAAGATTGACGACATGCAAGTCGCATTTAAAACCAAAACCAAAACCATTACACTAAGGTCGAAAGGCCATAACCATCCACCATGCTCATACAACACATAAAAGCATTTTAAAACACATAATCTGATCTTAACATATCATATTATCCATGATCTAATCATAAAAAAAATATGACAAAAATCAGGAAAATTAGAATCAAATCAGAAAAACAAGAATCACTGTTTATGGGCAGTAAACGACGTCAAACGCCTTACAGACGAGTCGTTGACTATTTTGCTATCAGTTTTGTTCAGACGCTCGTTTACCTATGGAATAGGGTATTCGTTTGCGTAAATCGGACACCAGACCCATATTTCAGCAAACCTGCAGCAGCCAATTCAGAATCCGTATCTAATATGATTCTCATAATTAGAGCAAACATAAATCATGTATATATCAGTATATATACAGATTACATAATCATCTTATGATTATACAACTCACATGAATATCATATATTCAAAACCATACATATATAAGCATATTATATCAACATCAAATCATGGCGAATCACGTACATGCTCATATATCGAAAACAGTTAAACACATAAACGAATTAAAAACTTTTTGCAAGTAGCTCTGATACCATTGAAGGGTTTTTAGCACATAAACGCAACGAAAACGTAAATTTAAATCTTAAAAAAAAACCGAAACCCTCCGCAGGATCCATGCGAAAAATAATATTTAATTCGTAGTTCAGTATATTTACCTTAAAAAGCTTTACGTTAAAGGAAAGATGTAGGTCTTTAATAGCGATCCAAGAACGATGAACGGAAATCCCTAGTAGCTGCTGCTCAAGTGTGAAGCACTCCACCGGTATCCACCAAGAGTACAATGTGATGGAGGAGGAAGAGGTTGAGAGAATTAGTTGTCTCCCTCTTGTTCTACTTTAGAATTAGGGTTAATTATTTGGGTTGAGGCAAATAGGGTTTATAATAGTATATTAATTGGTAATATTTTCAGCTGAAAATTTTCCATAAAATATTATTATTATTAACCCTTTAATTGATTATTTTTATTAACCAATTAACTAATAATTAAAACACCTTTTAATCATTAATCCCTTTTCTAAACACTTTAGAAAAATAATTCTCTCACTTGATTTAATTTCCAAAATTAAATTCTTAATTAATAATATTAAGAATTAATTAAATCTCATTTAATCAATTATTAAATCTTCTAATTAATTATTTATTTCACAAATAAATAATTACCAGCCATTATTAATTAATTCCTCCACCATTAAATCATTCTCTTTTATGGTGTGACCCTGTAGGTTCAATATTAAGCCGGTAGTAGAAATAAATAATAATAAAACTATTTTATCATTATTTATATAAATTCTCTAATTCATTAAATATGATTAATTAATAAATTAATCATATTTATTCTAGATCGTGAGGGATACTTCTCAGCATATCGCGACTATCCGGATAATACGAATTCACTGCTTAGAATGCCAAGAACCTATTCAGTGAGTAGTTACCGTACAATCAATTCTATCTACCCTGCAATGTCACGATTAAATACAAGGCATGGAACTTGTGTCAAGCCTATCTTATTTAATCATTTGCTTTCCCATTCACTATGCTTAGTTCTATTTAATATAAATTAGAAACTCCTTTCTAATTTCATTCACTCTGGCCAGAGATTCCTGAACTAGCATAAGTGGATCAACATTGAACATTCTTTTCCTTCACTGGAAGGGGTAGATCCTTTATTGATCATACACTATCTTCGTGTACAAATTCCTATACCCAGTAGAGCCCTTATAATTGTCCCTGGAGACTAAGAACTAAACCAAAGCATAGTTCAGTGTACACAAGATGACTATGATGACCTCAAGTCTAAGGATACTTGTACAACTATCACTATGTGAACAACTGCTGACACGTGAGTGAACTCCATCAGTTGTTCAGCTGTGTGAGTCATGTTCAGTGAAATTATTCTATAATAAGCACCTACATACTAGCTATAGTGTCACCACACAAATGTCTATGAGAACAGACATCCTTCATAATGAAGCAAACATAGTATGTACCGATCTTTGCGAATTACTAATTACCAGTTAGTAATCCTACGACCAGGAAATATTTAAGTTTAGAGTTATCATCTTTTAGGTCTCATTATTATGATCTCATCATAATCCATAAAAAGGATTTACTTATGGATTTCTATATCTAATTTGTTTCAATATCATGGTGTGTGGTGATTGATTGATATCCTAGTAGTGGTTGTGCTTATTCGTCTTATATGCATAGCTAACATATAAGATAGGGTGTTAATCTCTATGGAAGCGAAAGTGAATATAGAGGTTTAGAACTTGCCATGCTAGCATAGGTTCATGTATAATTGTTATGCATGATTCGTAGGTAATTTTAACCATCTTACTTGCCCTATGTAATCATGATAGATAACTTGCACATTAAACCGTTATGTTTTCAAATTCTATAAACATATAGGGTCTAAGCATAATTGATGTCTACTTAGCTTCTATCTCTTTTGTGGATGTCTAGTTGTAGGGTATTCGTGCAACGAAAGTTGGCGTTTACTAGTTCCGTGTTATCTGATTAGTTATCATCACCATTGCATGCTAAGGTTGAGAACAATGACTTTTAATGAAGTATTTAATGAAGTTAGAATCCCATGTTTGTCTATAGTTAGTTCAATCACTTTTATTCTTAGTAATTGCATGTTAGTTTAATCTTAGTTATAAACATCTCAACTTGTTATTGTCTTAGCATTGAGCGATAGCCATACCATTGTTGCATAGGTGTATAATCTTAAGTTAAATAAAAAGAGTCTCTGTGGGTACACATCTGATTTATATCTTATACTACTTGTGAACGTGTATACTTGCATGTAATTTTAGCGCGTGTTTTCGCCCTAACAAGTTTTTGGCGTTGCTGCCGGGGACTCGGTGTTAAATTTAGTTTATGTGCTTGTCATTAGTGGTCGTTAAAGTTCACTAACTCAGATTATTTTCTTACAAGGTTTACTTTAGTCGTGTGTTTCAGGTACTTTAGTTTTTATTGCAATGGGAGAACCAGCAGCAGATACGAAAGCTTTGATGGATTATTCTCAACCAAAATTAATGACATTCAATCTAGCATTGTCAGGCCAGCTATCGCAGCTAATACCTTTGAGATCAAGCCTGACCTAATTCAATGTGTACAAAATTCAGTCCAGTTTGGGGGTTCTCCAGCGGAAGATCCGAATACGCACATTAGGAATTTCATAGAGATCTGCGACACCTTCAGGTTCAATGGTGTGTCTGAGGATGCGGTGAAACTGAGACTGTTCCCATTCTCTCTGAGGGACAAGGCTAAGAGTTGGTTACACTCTCTACCAGTAGGTTCTATCACTACTTGAGAGGATCTTGCTCAAAAGTTTGTCACTAAATTCTTCCCTGTGGCGAAGATAGCTGCAATCAGGAATGCTCTTACTCAATTTGCGCAGCAATCGGGAGAATCTTTATGTGAAGCTTGGGAGCGCTACAAGGAGATGCTTAGGAAGTGTCCTCATTATGGAATGCCTGATTGGATGATCATCGATTTCTTCTATAACGGTTTGGGAGCACAGTCAAAACCCATGCTCGATGCAGCATCAGGTGGAGCATTATGGGCAAAAAGCTATGAGGAAACTTATGATCTAATTGAACTGATGGCTGCTAATGAATATCAGTATCCAACCCAGAGATTGCCACATGGCAAGGTAGCAAGAGTTCTTGAAGTGGATACAGCTACGTCTATCACTGATCAATTAAAGGCGTTGTCTATGAAGATCGATTCTCTGGCTAACTATGGTCTTAATCAAATAACCAGTGTTTGTGAGCTATGTGCAGGTTCACATGCGACGGAGCAATGCGCTATATCTAGTGAATCAGCTCAGTTTTTGAGCAACTTTCAAAGATCGCAGCAACCAGTTCCAGACACTTATCATCCTGACAACTGGAATCATCCTAACTTCAGCCGGAGCAAAAATTAGAATGCAATACAACAGCCGTTCCAGCGGTTTGGAAACAAGCAATTCAATCCTCCCGGTTTTCAATAACAATTTGCACCAAGGCAACAGTTTTAGCCAAAGGGGAATGTAACAATAAACTTATGGAGGTGCATGTCAATCTTCAAATGAAAATTTTGAATTGGAGGAGTTAAGACTTATGTGCATAAACCAGGCTCTTATATGCAAAAGCCAGGTGGTTTCTATCAAGACTTTGAGAACCAAATAGGGCAAATTATTAACGCCTTATTGAATCGACCACCAGGAACGCTTCCTAGTGATACAGAATCCAATCCAGGAAAGAGGGAAGTTAAAGAACAAATGAACGCCATCACCTTTAGGTCTGGAAAGGTCACAAGCCCCTAAATTAAGCAAGATGGAGAGTCTAAAAATTCTGTCCAGAATGCAGGTGCGTCTGCACCCTTGCCAATTCTAGAAAATGAGACTGTAGCTGAAAAAATTGTGCAGAAGGATGCCGAGGTGGAACCGAAGAAGAAAGCTGTTGCAAACAATCCTCCTGAGGGTAATACAAGGGATAAAAAAGTCTATCCACCTCCACTATATCCTAAAAGACTTCAGAAGCAGAAGTTAGATAAGAAATTTGCCAAGTTCTTGGAGGTTTTCAAGAAACTTCACATCAACATATCTTTTGCTGAAGCTCTTGAACAGATGCCTAGCTATGCGAAGTTTATGAAAGGTATTCTCCCTCGGAAAGTGAAGCTCGGTGACTTAAAGACAGTTGCTCTTACGGAGGAATGCAGTGATGTGCTGCAACAAAAGTTGCCTCCGAAGCTTAAAGATCCTGGAAGCTTCACTATTCCTTGCACTATTGAAAACTTGTCTTTCAATAAATGCTTGTATGATTTGGGAGCTAGCATCAATCTGATGCCCTTGTCTATCTTTAAGAAGCTTGGTCTACCTGATCCGAAACTGACATACATGTCATTGCAACTAGCTGATCGTTCCATCGCTTATCCACGAGGAATAGTGGATGATGTCTTGGTTAAGGTGGATAAACTCATCTTTCCTACTGATTTCATAATTCTGGACTTTGAGGAAGATAAAAAGATCCCAATTATCTTGGGGAGACCATTCTTAGCTACTGGCTGAACTCTGATCGATATACAGACTGGAGAGCTTACAATGAGGATTCTAAATCAGGAAGTCACCTTTAATGTGTTCAAAGCAACAAAATTTCCAACTAATGAAGATGAATGCTTTAAAGTAGAGATGGTCGATTCTGTAGTGCATTCGGAACTTGAGCAAGTGCTAAGGTCAAATACTTTAGAGAGAGTCTCGACGGGGGAATCTGATAGTGAAGATGAAGAAGGGGCAGATCAACTGCAGTATTTGAATGCTTCTCCATGGAAGAGGAAGTTGGATTTGCCGTTCGAGTCTCTTAACCTATCTATCGAAGAAGCTCCCGTACTTGAGCTCAACCCACTACCATATCACTTGAGTTATGCATTCTTAGGTGCACCCCCTAACAAGGGGTTGGAATATATCTATGTTAATCTAAAGGGTGACCGGCCGGTTCCTCCCATGCCTACAAAAGGTTCTTCTCATGTGTAGTAGGCAGTTGATAGGACGAGTGTTGGTGATGAGCAGTATAGGCGATTGACTAGGCGTTTGGATGCCATGCACGATATTCACCATCATTTTGCTGCATATTTGACACAGGCTTTGGGAACTGTTTTCCGGGCCACTGGTATCGAGGTCATTTGGCATGTATTTGGAACTGATTCCGTTTACCCGCCGCCTGATACTCCACCCGAGGAGGGTGATCCTCCTGACGACTAGGTATGCCTTGAATCCTTATTATTACCTTCAATGAGGACATTGAAAATTTTAAGTTTGGGGGTGATAATGTAAGAATTAGTTTGTGTTATGTCCATATAGATTCATGTAGCATGTTTAGTGTGTTTCATTCATATTTTTGCATGATTGTTCATATAGGTCATATTTGTTTGCATTTTTGTTCGTGTTATTATGTGAGTTCATTTAGTTGCATTTGCATGCATATAGCATGATCGCTTAGGTTGAGCTATTTCTGATTGATTGGTTGATGTTGATGTGAGTGTGGTGATGACGAGTAGAAGGATGTTTAAGTCCTAATGAATTGATTTGCATGCCAGAAATAAAAGTTTTCACAAGTCTTATAGGATTGCATTTGAGCTAGATCATGATCATATTTGTTTATTTGTTGAGATTTAATCACTTGGTTATATTTAAAATTTTTTCTATTCTCGTAATGACGTAGGAGCACTGATTTGTAAACTAGAGAAAAGAAGGATTTCATTATTAATTGTGAATAAGGCTAGGCGTGAAATGGCTAGTAGCCGACTCATAATTTTTATGAGTAGTCTAGGGTTAAATGAGATGGAGCAAAACCCACTCATTCAGAAATTGTTGAAAAGAAAAGAAAGAAATAAAAAGAGAAAAAAGAAAAAAAAAATATGTGTTTATGCATAATTGATCAAGAGTGAGCTCTTTAATACTAGAGTTATTAAGTTATAGGGGACTTTGTGCCTAGTGACAAAAGGCTTTGATAGTCTGGGATCAGCTAACCTAACGCTCGCTACATGGGTATTATTGTATAAGTCTTTTGGGACCTAATTCATTGCACGGTAAAATAAACATCTTTGTTATGTGTTCAATAATAGCGTGAATCCTTGTATAAATCTAGTAGGAAAGAGGTGTTTTGAGTCATTATGTGTTTAACGTCTTGTGATTGTTTTGATGATAGATAAGTTATGGTTATTGATCTAGTATCGAGAGTATATCTGTTAAGCATCCACACACGCACGTTTCTGGTTGTGAGTTGGTTTGTGGGATTTATTCGAACTCTGTTTTAAGTCATTGCATTATTAGAGACATTGGTTTATTCATTTGGTTATGGTTATTCTGAGGGGATCAGTTGCATTATCATTTAGTTGCATATTCATGTTAGTTGCATTCATGCATTTTTGTTTTGTTCTTTGAGTCTGTTTATGCTTGAGGACAAACATCGATTCAAGTTTGGGGGTGTGATAAGTGGAATTTATATCCACTTAGAACGCTTCGTAAAGGCTCGAATTGGTGATTTATACTCAAGTTATTTGTGTTTTTGTAGTGTTTTGCATTTCAGGGTATATTTGGAAGAAGAAATAGATTTTATATTGTTTTTATGCTAAAGGGGTGTTAGGATGGAGCCTCGGGAGTTAGCACGAAAGAAACCAGCAATTGAAGTCAAGGAAACAAGAAAAATCAGAATTTCCAGAAGGTCAGGGCGGCCGTGGTAGTCTTGGGAGCGGCCGCGCCAATTTGTCAGAAAGCGAGCGCGCCCGCGCTGGTATGCGGGGCAGCCGCGCTGGGTCAGGATTGCAGAATCCCGATTGCAATATAATAATGATTTTTCAGACTCCAGATCATATTGGGCTTATATATAAAGCCTTTTGAAGACGTTTTTGATAAAAAATGAAAAGAAGGAGAGAGTAGTAAGAAGACCTAATAGCAAAATACAATGAAGGAGAAGAAGATCTTGTTTTTTTACTTGTGATTCTTTGCTTAAGTTGTAACGTTGGATGCTTGTTTTCTTATTCGTTTGAACCTTACACTCTTGTTAACGTACTTTTGATTATTATTCAGTTTATAAAGATCTAGTTTTTATACCATGCTTTCATTGGAACCCATGGTGGCGATGAGTTCGGTTATGAACTAATCGTTATCGTGGAGTTCTAACGGATTTACTTATGGATTTCTATAGCTAATTTGTTTCAATATCTTGGTGTGTGGTGATTGATTGATATCCTAGTATTGGTTGTGCTTATTCGTCTTATGTGCTTAGCTAACATATAAGATAACGTGTTAATCTCTATTGAAGTGAAAGTGAATATAGAGGTTTAGAACTTGCAATGCTAGCATAGGTTCATGTATAATTGTTATGCATGATTCGTAGGTAATTTTAACCATCTTACTCGCCCTATGTTATCACGATAGATAACTTGCGCATTAGACCGTTATGTTTTTAAATTCTATAGAAATATATGGTCTAAGCATAATCTGTGTCTACTTAGCTTCTATCTCTTTTGTGGATGTCTAGTAGTAGGGTATTCGTGCAATGAAATTTGGTGTTTACTAGTTCCGTGTTATCAGATTAGTGGTCATCACCATTGCATGCTAAGGTTGAGAACAATGACTTTGAATGAAGTATTTAATGAAGTTATAATCCCATGTTTGTCTCATATAGTTAATTCAATCACTTTTATTCTTAGTAATTGCATATTAGTTTAATCTTAGTTATAAACATCTCAACTTGTTATTATCTTAGCATTGAGCGATAGCCATACCATTGTTGCATAAATGTATAATCTTAAGTTAACTAAAAAGAGTCTCTGTGGGTACGAATCTGATTTATATCTTATACTACTTGCGAACACATATACTTGTATGTAATTTTTGCGCATGTTTTTTCCCTAACACCTTTCACACAAGAACCATCAGTTCAAAGTACTGATGCAGACAATGCTGCAAATCCTGATTCCAGGTCAAATCCTGACATGGCCATTCCTGATCCTCATGAAACCAATCCTAACACATCGATTCCTGATCCTAATGTTGACTTGGCTATTATTCTGAAAGACACTGGAGCTATTTTAGTCACTCATCTTCCTGCTCTACCTATGGATTCAAGCATTCAAGGTACAATTTCTACTCATCCATCTACTTTATCTGTTAGTATAATTGTAAATAGACCTTTGCATGAGAATACTCCTAATCATTTGACTGCAGACCACTCTTCTCATCCCTCTCTTATTTTTTTTTTGAGTGAACTGAGCCTTTCTAGTGAGACTGTGAGAAAATAATTAGAGAAAAATAAAATTTCTGAGAGGCAGTCTCCTGCACTGGCAAGAGGAGAGGTAGATTTGAGTGGAAAAAGTGAGCAAGATATTACTCTTAAAAGTAATATAAGTGTGAGAAGTGATGAGATCACTTTAAAAGAACAGAGAGACTTAGATGTTACCGGTTCTCTTGTTACTAGTTCATCACAGGGTACTGGTGTTCCTGAGCTTAAACTCAAAGGCAAAGTTGAAGATCTAGTTCCTGATATTCCTGATGTTCCTGAAGTTTTTAGTAATGATTATGAGGATGATGATGATGATGATCCTAAAGCGGCTCATCTTAAAGTTGTGTTAGAAGTTTCTAAACAATCTAGTTCTTGATCTTCTTCTGGACATGCTGATCTCAATGCTCACAGACCTTATGAATGGAATCATTCTTGGAGGATTGCTAGTGAAAGAATCTCTTTTGATGATTATCATACACTGGTAGATTATGCTATCAACTCCACTGCTAATTCTGAGCTGAAAAATGTTATGAAAGCCACTACTATGTTGGTTAAAGGGATGCTCTCTTCTATTTCTGCTCTGAAAGATGCCAATACTGATTTGAAAGAAAAAGTTGTTGATCTTTCTGCGACCATCAAGGGCGCCAATAAGCACAATGGCTTAGTTAAAGAATGATGAATGTTGAATCAAATCAGGAATTGATGAATGAAAGGCTCACTGCTATTGAGGCCAATTAACAAGCTACTAATCACAAACTGGATGTTATTTTCTCCTTACTACAGAGTCTTGATGCCAAAAAGGGGGAGATGATATGTTAGGTCTGTAATCAACTATAGAGGGGGGTGAATACAGTTTATGCAAATAATTCGACAAAGCTTCAACAGAATCAACAGTTTTTACATTAACAGATAAAAACTGATTACAAATGTACTCTCTTAAAAGGATGAACAAATATCCTTGAGAGCTGCTAGGTTATGCGAATGATATAACAATGTTCGCAGTGCTTATAATATGAACCTAATATGTGCTTTATATAAAGCACAGTTACACAATTAATAAGGAATCCTATTCTATTACAATAAGGAAACCTATTACATATCAATGTATGATTGCTTCTGAGAAAAAGTCCTTCACCTCCTTGAATTCCTGCTTTCCTTTTCCTCCTTGAATATCTACTAAAGTGACAAATCCGGATGACATCATCTGCTGATCATCAAGTACTGATATAAGTACTGATAACGTCACTCTTTAGTAAATACTGATATAAGTCCTGAAAAGAACTTCTGATAGTTTCTGTCCAAATATCATCAATTATATCTAACAATCTCCCCCAACTTGTGCATTATGATAATATGTACAAGTTCCAATTGATGATGTTAAAACTATCTAAATGCAGTAATCAAGTAAACATATTCATTCTTATTTCAGTGAATACCAGAATTTACTCTTCATTATGAACTCTAACATAATCTGGAAAATCTCCAAGAAACTTCCTTAGCAGATTTTTCTTCCATTACATCCAAATACCATTGCATCCTCTGTTTGTATTCTTTCAGTTCATCTGTTGATTCATCATTCTGATAGATGGCAACCCTGAGATTATGTAACTTTGAATTTTCAAGAGATAGATCATCCAGCTCCAGAAAGCCAATTTTCTTTTCATCAGGATTAAAAGTTAAAATTCGTAGTCTTATTTCTATCTTGGCTCCTCCAATAGGCATATCAACAGCATATTCAGTTTGATCAATGTACTTTGGAATGTAGTTAGATTTGTAAGGCATTCCTCTCTGCTTTAACTCTATCAGGTTCTTTATGAATGCAGACCATCTGATATTTACAGAATTAGTTACCTTGAGAATTGTAGCAATAAGTTCCAATTCCTGCCATGGTTTGTCTCTTAGCTGTTCTTGTGTCAACCTTAAGTTTCTCCCAGACTTCAGAAAATAAATCTTTTTCTCTCCAACAAGATCAATAACAATTTGAGCTGATATGATCTTCTGTAAGTCTTCAAGCATCACATTGTCTCCAATTTCTGTCAAATTAGCATGCTTTCTTAGAATCAAAGCATTTCCTATAGTTGGATCAACATTTAACGTACCTAGATCACTTGTGATTCCTGGTTTTCTAGCATGAGAACTTCCACTGTAAATCCTCCTATATTTCAGAAGAATCTCTTCTATGCGCTGGTTTCTTGCTTCCCATAGTAGCTTCTTCTTCTCTTCAAGAGTAAGTTTTGGCTTATCAGAGACTATGTCTTCAGTATCAGAATATGATAATTCATCTTGAATTGGGTTTTAAAAATCATCAACGTGAGTAGTATCAGAGGTTATGATTGGTTGAATAACAGCTTCTTCTTTATTAAATTTAACAATGTCAAAGGTTAATTTCAATTTTTTAGCCCAGTCAGCTCCATGAATCTTCCTTCATTAATGAGCTTTACTGACTTCTTCTTCTTCAGCCATTTCATTAGTATCAAAAGATTGAGCAACTGTATAGATTCGATCTATCAGTGTTTGTGATTTAGTTTCCTTAGATACTAATTTCTTCTTTGCAACTACTTTGGCTTTATGATTTGAAGGCTTGGAATTCTCTGCTATCTTCTCTTTCCCTTTATGACTCATGTCAACAGTTAAGATATCTTGAGACCTAAGAGATCTTTCGGCCTCTGCCTGACTCACCTCCCTTATGACTACCCCTTTGGTTGGTCTGCTAGAAGGATCATCTTTATATGGATCTTGAGAGATAATAGCAGTATCAGTAATTGTTGTCTTTATGGAATTCTTGAAATCTTCCTCCATTTGCCTTAGCTATTCTGGATCAACTCTAGGATTTTCTGTAACATCCTCAAATCCGGAGCCAGGATTGGGTGTCACCAAATAACTTTAAATAATATAAACCTATATATTAAAACAAATATACAAAATGACCCCTCAATTCTGGATCGTTTACAAGTTATGGTATAAAACAAAAATCTAACTTCTAAAATTTATATCAACTAAATACAATTTTAATACCACTTTACTAACTTCCTCGTCTTATTTACTCTGACATCTCCAACTTCTCGCAGCTGGGATTTCTCCAATTTTGCTGTCTATTAAGAGCTACTCACTGTAATCCCCATTCGAAACTGAAAGAAATAAGAATTCACAAAGCAAGAGTGAGCCAAAAATGTACAGCAAGTAAAATAAGTGATTTCTAGGTATCAACATCAAAAAAAGTTTCCGGACATAATCTTTTAATAATTTATAAACATCTTTATTTATTTGAAGTAGTTGAGCAAATAAAATATTGGCCTTTACTAACCCTCATTCATAAATCAAAAGCAATGAGCAATTCACTGATTCATCTCTTGAATCAGTTCTTTGTCCGATTTTGTAATCACAAAAATTTTTAAGAAGGAATGCCATTAATGGCGATCAACAATAAATTAAACTGGATACTAGAACCAATATTCGCATTCATACCCTGCTGATCAGTCAGGGTATAGTGCAGATCTATACCCACCTGTATAGATCCATTCGGGTACCCGACACTATGGCCCAATAAACAAGGGTCTAGTCCATCCCCGGCCCATAGAGTCCAGTCCATCCCTGGCCCTTATCATAACCATCCAGTCCGTATAATATTTTGATACAAAATCATTTTAATTTCAAAACATCCCAATTACGGGTTTGCAAATAACCCTTAACATCATGTATTTGCTCAAGAGATCACCAATAATAATCAGGAACAAGAACAAAAAGGTACTTGCATAATTAAGAGTAATTACAGCAAAATATAAAAACATTTAACTATTCTGAATTTAGAATAGGAAGGAAATACTTGCAATATATCACAAGAAGGTTTGAGAATACTTGCCTCAATTGATTCGCTTTCTAGACTTCAATCACCATTCTATGCTCACATCTACTTTGTATATACTCATTCCATTACCATACACAATCAGAATTTACTTTCACTATCACTGTCTGGATTTAAATGCCTTGCACTAGGTGTATCTATCATAAAAGATACTATTTTAATTAACAAGGCAAAACTCAATTGACGTGACTATACGTCTCGATGTCTACCCGATCGTTTATATTTAATCATGGTATTGGAAACTGTAAACAGATAGCATACGGGTCACATAGTATGTAATCCTGCTATTCATATAACATGTGAACACATAATTCATGTAACACATAAGTCCAATCGTTAAAAGGTAGGACTTGGATCTTCTAGAACTGAAATCGGCTCAAAAATAGTATATATCAATCAATAACCGACTCAAAACGACTCGTAAAACAAACGACCTTTTGACAAAAAAGAATTTAGGTCTCGAAATAATTTTTAATAGAAGCATAATATTATTCTGAGTCTGGAGGCGTTCGTTTCGTATTAAACGGACGGACGGTCTATTTATTAGGAATTTTTAAACATTTTTCGAAATTAAAACGGGTCAACGACTCATTTTATAATTAAATAACAAGGTTCAAATACCCGAATCTGACTTTAAAATCATTTATTAATAATTATCGAGCCTTGAAAATAATTTAAAATAATATTTTAAAGCTCGAAACTATTTTTTGAAATTTTTAAATCAAAAGAAATAATTAAATCTAATTAAATAATCAATTAAAATTAATTAGTAACTAATTAAATCAGTTAATCAATTAATATTTAAATTAATTGACCAATTAAATAATTAATTATCAACTAAAATTAATTAATTAAATAATTTTGATTTATTTTTAAAATATAGGGACTAATTTATAAGATTTGCAAACCGGAAGGGTAAAACGGTAATTAAACCATCTTCCTCCCCCCTGCTGACAACTCTGGCGGCCGCCAGCCATGTTCGCCACTTGGAGCTTTTCCGGGTACCACCAAGCAACCCAGAAACACACGGGAATTACAGGAAATGTTATTTGACCCTCCAGAAACACAAATCTACCAATAGCTCGTGCAAATGATCGTTGTATCGTCCAAAAAATTGATAGGAAATATCCTACGCCGCCATGCTGTGTTTTCCGGCGACCCTTCTCCGGCTTCCCTCTGTTCATAAAACTTATACCAATCGATTCATTTTTCAACAATCTATTCATTGGTGTAATTAATTTAAGCTAATAACCCTTGAATCAAAAACGCCCAAAAATCAATTAAGAACACTCAAACTTATAAACCCTAATTACTGAAATTCGAAAATCAACCCCCTTTTCTATATGTTATTGAACTCCAAATCTAACATATAATATACCAAAATGATCAGGATAAAATTATCTACAAGATACAATCATCAAATCACACAAATAACATCATAATCAAAAATTTATATTTTAATCCTAATTTAATTCGAATTTAAATAAATATATTGATAAATACCTTTGATTTCTACAGTGAAATTGATTATGGATTCTGAAAGTACTTTTCACGAGCTTCGATTCGGTTATTCACCCGTTTGATTTCGATTTCAATAACGCATTCGTTTTTAGGTTCGATTCTCAAAAATACGACGAATATTTGAGTTTTTCTCTTTAAATTATATGTTTTAATTGTTTGTTTATGAATATCTGTATAAAATAAAATAAGAAAAAGGCTATTTATACTTATAGAATATTAATACCCATTGGATCATATCGGGTCCGAAAATAGATTAATTAGTCTCTAAGTAACTATAAAAACGATTCAATTTGATATCAGTTTTGGATAATTATCAAAAGCGAGCTTATCGTAAAATACTTTACGAGAAAATAATGTAAAAATATTTTGTCTCTCGAGAATACGGGTTTTACTGATCTATCGAAATGTTTATCGTATCGAAAATTTTGTGCTGGGACTCCTACGTGTCAAACCGTACTCCGGATCGAAAAAGTCACAACATGGAAAATGTTCAAAATAATCAGATTAGGTTAGGAAGGAGTTTTCCGAAGACTTTCGGGTTGTAAAAATGCAAAAACGGTTGAAGTTGGACGATTCTCGGTTTTATAAAATAGTTTTATAATTACTCTGAAAATAATTATTAATTCATAAATATTTATAAAATCATATAACAACCTAAAATTTACCATAAAAATACCAAAATTATCTATACTTTATTCCGGACAAATAAAAATTAAAATACTCAAATTTTATCACATTTAAACATCCAAGCATCAATTGCAATTATCAGATAATTCACCAAAATTCACATAAAAATCACATAATAATTATTTATTGATAAAAATAATTACGCGATATTTCCCGGATATTACATCCTTCCCCCCTTAAAAGAATTCTGTCTTCAGAATTATACCGAGGATCCGATAATGATACTTTTAAAGTATCTCACTTACAATTTCTCAGGCCGAACTCTCAACCTTACAACTCTTTCATAAACTTTAACTCACAACGCCAATTATTACTCAACAGCCTCTTACTGACATCATATTCTATTTCATTGCTCAACAGTCTCCACTTTATATATAATGGAGCTAAATTAATCTTTCGGGTTATACAACATAAATACCTTATAAACTTGCTACACGTGCGGCGGTAAAGCCAACTCACTCATAATCTTTCTTCCTATCTTACTGTCTCAAAAGGACCAACATCATGCATACTAACCCTTTTTTTCTAATTCTAGTCAATTGTGTGTATGAACGCTTTTTATTTTTACTGATTCTTTCATTTCATTTTCCACATATTTCTTTGTTCCGGTAGCCTAGTTTGTAATCGCTTCCAATCGCATTCAAGGTTCTTTAATTGTTCCTTTACTCTTATCATCTATCTGCAATTGATATACTGAGATCACAGCGCATTCGGTTCTTAAAGTTTTTCAAAATTAACTCCAAAATTTAGAATTAAAGAAAAAATATCGACAGGATACGATTGACATATGAATATGTTGTCATCCCATAATGTCTTTTGAATCATAATTGAATATATCCGTCGAGCGAAAATCTCTAACTATTTAGAAGAAATATAATGACTTAGAGACATCACAACAATACTTTAGCTCATGTTATCCTTTATTTTGGTTCTTAAAAGTTCCCATACAAAATCTATTACAATGATCTTCCCTGATGTTCAAACGCATATAGCATTCAATCCTGACTTTATGCCATAGTATCATAAAGTTTTCTTTTTCATCTATGTCTTGTATCATATTCTTGGAGTAACTTGAATCTCTCAAGTTAGAGAAGTTTAGTCAAACCCTATCTTTTAGTTCTGCTTACCTGGTGCCCGTTCATTTATGAGTAATATATCTTAATCCAGTTCGGCCTGATTTACAACATTGTCAATATCTCGTTCAAGATCTTATGTCAACTAATAATATCGATTAATTATAATTCATACTTAAATATGATGACGTACCACAATTCCTCTTAAGCATTTTCAAACTTACCTATCGAATAAAGTATTCATTCATTAAAGAATGATTAGGTTGGGTTAACCTATCCATAATAATCCAAATAATGCTTCCTTTGTCTCTGGTTCTCAAGTGATTCCACTATATCGCCCCTTAACGAGCTATATTCATTTCAAAACGGTTACAACGATATGTTCAATCTTTAATGATGGCTTTGAATTTTTAGTGGATATAACATTTACTTACATGTCCTTCCATTTCTATTCTTTTTCCATATCAATCAATACCTTCATTTTAACTCTATATATTTAATCGTATTCTTAGAATGAACTTCCTATCTCCAATTATAGGCATTTCACTCCGTCCTTTACTTTAGCTCTGTCACACCTGAAGTTCATAACTTACTTATATCCTGGACAATCTTATAAAATTTCTTTATCATCCTTTTGATTCCACTTCCTCTCCTAGTTAAGTTCTCCATTTTCATGACTTATTGTCTCTTCTTAACATATGTGATTTATTCTTCCTAATAGTACTGATTTGTTCATCATTAGATAAGCTATTTTTGTGGCTAACACTGGAATGAGAGCTTTCAATTCATAACTATTTGAACTCTTTTACTATTCTTGAGAATAACACTATCAAAATCCATTAACAGCTACTTAGTCTTACTCAAATAATCAGTAATCGCACAACTTTTATTTCTAATCAACTCCAACTATTTTCTGTCTCATATGTGGCTTTCCCGAATTGAAGATATGTTTCATATTATTGAGGTCTGTGCCAACTATATATCTTCTTTCCTACATTATCAATACCTCTCTTTCTATAGTTCACAGGCTAATGTTATCAGCTTCCATCGTACATCAGATACTTGTATTCGCGAGTTTTCTGGTATTTGGAATAATTCTCATTACATCATCATTCTATATTGGTATACCTTCAAATCCTTTAATAAAACCCTATTACAGATGATAAAATCTCTTTAATTGTCTAATAACATCCATATTGGCATAATTACTAATCTCCTTTTTATTCAACCTTCCTTCTTCATTCTCTTCCTTCCTTCCCTTTGCTCTTATCTTGAACCTTTAGTTCTTGAAAACATTCTTTTCACTCACATGTACAAACAACTTTTTAATTCTCTTATCTATTGCAAAAGGGCATATTCCTCTAGATAAGGTCTCGCATGCTTGTAGTAACATCACGCTAATTCCACTAAATTACTGAATTCTACTGGTGTCCTTACTTCCTCCAAATTTCTAATTGCTTTGATTTAGGATCTAAAAATCATGTCAGAATTTGACTTAATCTAATTGGAATCGATTTCCATCTAACTGACCATAAGTTGGTAAAATTAACCAATTAACTCTTTTAATTGATCAATTGAACCAAGTGGTGACTAGCTAAATGAAATCAAAATCCAATTACATAAAGTCAGTTTGGTCATAACAACCTTTTTCAGGAACCGAGATCGTAATCATTTGGAGTATCAACAAGAATATTAGTAACACACAGAAGTATACTTTCTACCTTTAAAAGAAGGGTATTTTCCAAAAATTTGGGCAACATCTCCTCTATATTATTGACTACCAGTCGGACTCAAGACGATACCCACAATCAACCAAACAATCACCAGCTATATCAATCCACCACCATCCTCCAATCTCATCATTTCATCATACTTCAGAAGATATCATGTTGATAACCACATATACTACTAATTGACATAGCATACATCTTTTAATCGAACTAAAGTCATAAACAAACAATTAATAATATAATCCTACCTTTCCCAAGTTCCTTCAAAATACCTCGGAATACCACTAATGAAATATAAAATTATTCTACTGCTTCTCAAAAACTTTATTCCAAGATTCTTCTAGTTCATTTTTCAATTCAAGTTTTTAATTAAAAATTTATATTACTTACACCTGTTCATAAACTCGTTTACAGAATATCTTTTAGTTGTATTTTCTACCGTTGACACTTATATAAATACTTTTAAGAAATTATACGTTACTTTTCAACTAATGGAGCCACCCCTATTCTTGACATTATATACTTACTCTCATTAATTAACTTGTTTAACTACTGATAACCAACACATGATCTCAACCAATACCATCATAACCTGTAAGAATTCATTTGGTTTTAAAGTGTTACTTCCTAAAAGATTTCGCATTTAGATCACCATTTCTTCACCTCCATATGGAAACTTCTTCGCTGGCTCAGTTATAAGCGTCAAATTCACCATAAATAACTTACTTGAGTTGGGAAGCCTAACAGTTCCTTGAAGAACACGCTCAAGATTTATTCGTACTCAAAATTTCTTCGATTCTCAAACTCTTATGACCGGTATCTCCCACATGGCTGGGGTATGCTTCGCCTTCTCAACTTATTAATCGCTTATCTGAGATTAATAAAATTTCCTTTCTCTGCTTCTGATGTCCATTTTCTTTGTTCGGTGTACGCAGCTTTCCTTTCTTATTTCCATGGTTAATTTATCTAATTCAGTTTTCTAACCAATCCATTTCATGCCAAAATCTTAGACTTGAAATATATCATGTATAACAGATATTCGTTTCAGGTTTAATGTCTTCGTCACCCACGTTATTGGTTTATTCATTTTTCTTTGTGCATGATTGCCCACCATTTCTTGACTTGCAATTATCCCTATACTCAACAGGTAACTTCACCTGTTATACGAGATTACTTCACTTCTTTTAAAATGTTAAAAGGGTATACTTTACACAAGAAGAGAATTTGTATATATGATTTTGATTGGAAAGCTGTGTATAGAACAATAGTGCTACAAAAAAAGTAAAAGAATCAATAAGTCAATAAATCATGATTGAAAAAGAAAAATAAATGATGACTTAGACATGAATGAGACAACCATATTTGTACTCCAGATGACCAGTCTTTCATACTATATGGTATATAACACATGATTAGGTGGCATCCTACCAGACTCTTCGTCATCCTGATAAAGCGTCATACCATAACACTGCTTGTCTCAATTAGAAGGAAGTATTTGAAGAAGGAATGATTTAAAAAGGGATACCATAACTTCTTCTTCTCTGTTTCCCCATTGAACGGAGTAATGAAAGAAATTTATACTTATTCAAAAATTAAGAAGAATAATTTATACTTATTCAAAAATTAAGAAGTATATACGCTATCATGTTATAGAGAAGAATGATACCGTTGCTCGCCATCCACGTTCATCACTCTAATAGTTCGATCATAATCACATTCTTACAAAATTTATAATCATAGCTTCTAATTTTGTCTATTCCGCGTAGAATAACCATCGATCATGCAACACCTCGACTCTGTCGATAGGAATATTATACTTTTTCAATCGTCTGGAAGATTTCCCCCGTTTTCTTCAATCATTCTCGGGCTTCATTAAAGTCAACAACCTTTTTAAACTTTAATCATTTCATGAATTGGGTAAATAATGTTTTCGCACATTAATTCAATTTATTAATACTATTAAACAAGGTTTTCACTCTTCTTCTGAGAAAATTTCAAACTTTTCCGTAAAAGCGGGTCTACTTGGCCTTCTGAACTAACAATACAGAATCTAGATCCATTATTTTTCCAGGTAATTTACTGCTTATAATAACAAGAACTCAAGTAGTAATTCAACAACCAAATTTTGAAACTCATTTTATGTAAAGATCTTTTAGAAATTTATTAAGAAAATCTTTTTCGAATTGAAAATCGCACACACGGTCATCATTACTATATGAGTTGTTTATTATTCTCATAATCCACTTAACGAGGTACCTAATTAAAAAAATGACCACATAAGGGTCCATTCACCTTGATATATCTTCTATTCCTTTCCAGGTTCATTTCTCATTCATTAGTCAACGAAAACTTTATTTACCGTTGCATACTATCTTATTCATGATCCTAACTCCAATGCTGACATCTAATACTATATTTGATGTTCTCATGTCGTCCTTAATGTCAGATTTACAACCAATTAACACAATTCAGGATTATATCCCTAAATAAGGTCGTATCTTCTTGTTAATCTTAAGTATACCTAATAAGGTAGATGTCCTTTCTTGCGCTGTACCGGAAAAGTAATAAGAAACTTCTTGCAACAGTGATGCCTTTGAAACTTGCAACGTTGGCTCTCCGCCAACTTCAATCAACTCGTTACCTCCAATCTGGAGCTCATCCTACTACACAATTCTAAGTTGGATCATGCTGAAACTCATCTATCTTTCCTTATATGAAGTTCTCAAAAGAATCAATCTCATTTTTCTTTATAACCACATGAAAAACAAGGTAATTTACCCAGTCTCCGTCGAACTGTCGACTCTTCGCAACTATAGGATCTGGGAACTCAATAAATCTATAGCATCAATATATTCGCCTTCCACTTATCTTAACAATATCATATCTTACAAATCCATATCAGATCTGTTAATCTTAATTCACACTCAACTCGAACTCAAAATAAGTATACTTAGGGTCTTTCCTATCTTATATGGCCTGTCACTCCTATATTATTTCCACCTATTCTTATTTCAGGGACCAATAACCTGTAGCTCTGATACCAACTGTAACATCCTCAAATCCGGGGTCATGATTGGGTGTCACCAAATAAATTTAAATAATATAAACCTGTATATTAAAACAAATATATAAATGACCCCTCAATTTCAGATCGTTTACATGTTATGGTATGAAACAAGAATCTAACCTTCTAAAATTTATATCAACTAATACAATTTTAATACCTCTTTAATAACTTCCTCGTCTTATTTACTCTAACATCTCCAACTTCTCGCAGCTGGGATTTCTCCTATTTTGCTGTCTATTAAGAGCTACTCACTTTAATCCTCATTCGAAACTGAAAGAAATAAGAATTCACAAAGCAAGAGTGAGCCAAAAATGCCCAGCAAGTAACATAACTGATTTCCAGGTAGCAATATCAAAAGAAGTTTCTGGATACAATCTTTAAATAATTTATAAAGACCTTTATTTATTTGAAGTAGTTGAGCGAATAAAACATTGGCCTTTATTAGCCCTCAATCATAAATCAAAAGCAACGAGCAATTCACTGATTCATCTCTTGAACAAGTTCTTTGTCCGGTTTTGAAATCACAAAACTTTTCAAGAAGGAATGCCATTAATGGCGATCAACAATAAATTAGACTAGACACTAGAACCAACATTCGCACTCATACCCTGCTGATCAGTCAGGATATAGTGCAGATCTATACCCACCTGTATAGATCCATTTGGGTACCCGGCACTATGGCCCCATAAACAAGGGTCTAGTCCATGCCTGACCCTCATCATAACCATCCAGTCCGTAGAATATTTTGATACAAAATAATTTTAATTTCAAAATATCCCAATTACGGGTTCGCAAATAACCTATAACAACATGTATTTGCTCAAAAGATGATCAATAATAACCTGGAACAAGAACAAAAAGGTACTTGCATAATTAAGAGTAATTACAACGAAATATAAAAACATTTAACTATTCTGAATTTAGAATAGGAAAGAAATACTTGCAATATATCACAAGAAGGTTTGAGAATACTTGCCTCAATTGATTCGCTTTCTAGTTTTCAATCACCATTCTATGCTCACATCTACTTTGTATCTACTCATTTCATTACCATACACAATCGAACTTTACTTTCACTATCACTGTCTGGCTTTGAATGCCTTGCACTAGGCGTATCTATCATAAAAGATACTATTTTAATTAACAAGGCAAAACTCAATCGACGTGACTATACGTCTCGATATCTACCCGATCGTTTATATTTAATCATGGTATTGGAAACTGTATACAGATAGCATACAGGTCACATAGTATATAATCCTTTTATTCATATAACATGTGATTACATAATTCATGTAACACATAAGTCCTATCGTTAATGGGTAGGACTTAGATCTTCTAGAACTGAAATCAAGTCAAAAATAGTATTTATCAATCAATAACTGACTCAGAACGACTCGTAAAATAAACGATCTTTCGACACAAAAGAATTTAGGTCTCGAAAGTATTTTTCATAGAAGCAGAATATTTTTTTGAGTCTGGAGGCGTTCGTTTTATATTAAACGGACGAACGGTCTATTTATTACAAATTTTTGAACATTTTTCGGAATTAAAATGGGTCAACAAATCAAATTATAATTAAATAACAAGGTTCAAATACCCGAATCTGACTTTAAAATCATTTAATAATATTTATCGAGACTAAAAAATAATTTAAAATAATATTTTAAAGCTCAAAACTATTTTTCGGAATTTTTAAATCAAAAGAAATAAATATATCTAATTAAATATTCAATAAAAATTAATTAATAACTAATTAAATCGGTTTATCAATTAATATTTAAATTAATTGACCAAATAAATAATTAATTATTAACTAAAATTAATTAATTAAATAATTTGGATTTATTTTTGAATTAAAAATAATATTCAGAATAATAAATAATGTATTTTTGGAATTTTAAATAATTAAAACAATTTTCTGAAAATAATTAAACAGAAATATGATTTTGAGAGTTTTTGAAACAGAAATCCTGTTTTTATAAGATTTTAAAACTAGAGGGACTAATTTATAAGATTTGCAAACTGGGAGGGTAAAATGGTAATTAAATCATCTTCCTTCTCCCCCTAGACAACTCCGGCGGCCGGCAGCCATGACCGCCGCTCGGAGCTTTTCCGGCTACCACCAAGCAACCCAAAAACACACGGGAATTACAGGAAATGTTCTTTGACGCTCTAGAAACACAAATCTACCAATAGTTCGTGCAAATAATCGTTGTATCGTCCGGAAAATTGATCGGAAATATCTGACGCCACAACGCGGTGTTCTCCGGTGACCCTTCTCCGGCTACCCTCTGTTCATAAAACGAATACCAATCGATTCATTTTTCAACGATCTATTCATTGGTGTAATCAATTTAAGCTAATAACCCTTGAATCAAAAACGCCCAAAATTAAATTAAGAACATTCAAACTTATAAACCCTAATTTCTGAAATTCGAAAATCAAACCCTATTTTCTATATGTTATTGAACTCCAAATTTAACATATAATATACCAAAATGATCAGGATAAAATTATCTACAAGATACAATCATCAAATCACACAAACAACATCAAAATCAAAAATTCATATTTTAATCCTAATTTAATTCGAATTTAAATAAATATATTGAAAAATGCCTTTGATTTCTGCAGTAAAATTGATTATGGATTCTGAAAGTACTTTTCACGAGCTTCGATTTGGTTATTCACATGCTTGATTTCGATTTCAATAACGCCTTCGGTTTTAGGTTCGATTCTCAAGAACACAACGAATATTTGAGTTTTTCTCTGTAAATTAAATATTTTAACTATTTGTTTACGAATATTTGTATAAAATAAAATAAGAAAAAGGCTATTTATACTTATGGAATATTAATACCCGTTGGATCATATCGGGTCCAAAAATAGATTACTAAGCCGCTAAGTAACTATAAAAATGATCCAATTTGATACCAGTTTTGGATAATTATCAAAACCGGGCTTCTTATAAAACACTTTACGGGAAAATAATGTAAAAAATATCCCGTCTCTCGAGAATACGGGTTTTATTGATCTACCGAAATGACTATGGTATCGAAAATTTTGTGTCGGGACTCGTACGTGTCAAACTGTACTCCAGATCAAAAAAGTCACAATACGGAAAATGTTCAGAATAATCAGATTATGTTAGGAAGGAGTTTTCCGAAGACTTTCGGGTTATAAAAATGCAAAAATGGTTGAAGTTGGACGGTTCCCGATTTTATAAAATAGTTTTATAATTACTTAGAAAATAATTATTAATTCATAAATCATTATAAAATCATATAACAACCTAAAAATATACAGAAAAATACCAAAATTATTTATACTTTATTCTGGACAAATAAAAATTAAAATACTCAAATTTTATCACATTTAAACATCCATACCTCAATTCCAATTATCGGATAATTCACCAAAATTCACATAAAAATCACATAACAATTATTTATTGATAAAAATAATTATGCGATATTTCCCGGATATTACATTATCTTTTTCAAAGATTCTTCTACTCTCCTCAGAGTCAAATGCTTGAATCTTTGGATCCTTGTAGAATAGAGTTGTTTTTCTTCCTTTTACTTTCAAAGTTTGAAGATATTGACTTGCTTTTGCACCAGCTTCTATCTCCTGAATACCTTGGTCTTCATCAGCAGTTGTGACTTTAAAAGTATGTTGAGTTGTTGTAGTCACAATCAGTTCTTTAACTCTTCTTTCACTTCTCTTACTTTCTCCACCTTGTATAGATTGAGACCTAGTGATTGCTTTTGATGAACCACTAATTCTATCTAGCTCTTCACCTCTTCTCCTTTCACTATCCTTCTGTCCCTCCTTATTAAGGAGATGCTGAACAAGGTGAACAACAAGAGCCTCCATCAGGATTTTCATCATCAGTATTTTTCAATGTCAGCTGCTTGCATTTAGATTGAACAATTTTCTCCCCCTTTTCGGAATCATCACCAAACCATAGAGAAAGAATCTGCTCCATTGAATTTTGTACCTCTGTAAGTTGTTCAGACATTTGAACTTGCTTAGCTTCCAATCTAGCTTGATTAGCTTCAATTGTAGTTTTTCTGGCAACAATTGGTGCAATTTGCTTCTGAATTTCCTGATGAGTAGTCAGTCTTGAAGCAATCAATGATTCTTTGATCTGATTGATTTGAGAAGTAGTTGCTTCTTGAGTTGTATGTAAGGATATGATAACCTGAGTAGATGCTTTCAGATGAGTTAGCATATTAGGATTTTGAATTCTCTGTTCAGCTGTTTCCAGATGTTCAACAACATTTGTTCTGGAAATAGGATATGTATCATCTTTCCATTTAGTATTCTAGATTACATCAAAATAATCCTACTTCTTCTTAGCATCTAACTCCTTTAGCTTTTGTTGCCTCACATTAGTAGGAATATCTTCAGGGAAGAACAGATCATCCTCAGGATCTATAAGAGCATTTGAAATATCAGCTTCTTCACCATCATTAGATTCTTCATTTATAACCGGATCTTGAACTATCTGCTGAACTTCATCACCAGCTTCAGCATGTAAGATAGAAACAGAAATTGGTGCAGTATGTGATCCAGCAGCTTCAGAAGCTTCAATACTATCAGCATTTAACTCCACATCTTCAAGAATTGTAGATAAATGAACTGGAGCTTCTAAATTTACTTTCAGAACCTCAGTTCCTGTAGAGTGCTGTAACACCCCCAAATCCGGGGTCGGGAATCCGGGTTGTCACGAGTTCCATTTCCCTTAATAACACCCAATCTTAATAAACAATCAGATACTATGTACTGTGACCCCACAATAAACACACACACCACAAGTTATAGTCTCAGAGATGAATATCCAAAAGTAACACGAATCATTTTATTCCAAAATTATATGCCATTACACCTTAAAAGGGTTTCTGAATAGATTTACATTTCTTTGCCATTATTACAATTGATAAAGATACATAAGTCTGGTACATCAAAAGTTGAAAGCCTAGCCTATTGGTAGTTCCTACCTCAGCTACAGCGACATCAACGCCTATAGTAAACTGCAGAACGTTTCCTATCCACTCGCGAAATGGGGAGCTTGGTCCTATTCATCTTTTCTATCTGTTGTTGTGTGATGAAAGAAGAAAGCAAGGGTGAGCAGCAAGCCCACCAAAATAATATGTATAATGATTAACTATATATGAGCCTTCTCATAGTACTCATGAAAGTCTTGGTCAAAAGAAATGGACCAAGTTTGATATCTTAATGCGATGAAGTCGCAAAATATTCAGTATATATACATAGAGTAAAGTTCTATGGAGTTCACCTTTAATTGGAGTCCTCGGAGTCCATATATGTTCTGCAAGTAAAATATAGCTTAAAATATTGCAAAACATATTATTTTTCGACAAACATCACTATTCTATCAAAAATCTTGTAGATTGCATACATTTTACAAGCAGAACATTGCAAAAATATATATTCTACAAAAGATGTTTAGTTTGCAGAACATAAATGTTCATGTTGCACAACATATTGCAGAACATACATATTGTACCGTAAATATATGAGATTTGCATGTTTTTGTTGAAGTTATGCTATTTGTGTAACATGTTTTGCAAAATAACACGTTTTACAATATATTTTATTTGTAGAACGTAGATGGACTCCGAGGACTCCGATAAAAAGGTGGACTCCATAGAACTCAGCCCTATATACATATATACTTTTCAAAATCTTGGAAGTCCTCTTCCATGCATAATATACACAGAGTTCCAGTTTATAACTGTATAAAACTATCGTTGCAAGGTGATCTCATATATCTAACCTTGTCTCAACATTTTTCTGAAAATCTTTGACATGCATAAGATAATCATTTGCTAGATATAAGTTTAAAAGATGAAGTTACAAGATACTCCAATATACTTATATCTTTTCCAAATACTACTTGAACTACCACCGTTCAAGTTATAATTAGTTTCAAAAGTTCATCACATAGATGAGACTACAAGACAAGATTTGAATAGATTCAATGTTTGAACATCATTATAAATAATGAAGTTACGAGATACTTCATTACGTCCCGATATATATATACACCTATATATATACATTTCATACACTCCTTGAAAACCTCTGTTATGAAAATTATAAACAGAGTTGCAATATCCAATGAATTTGGAAAGGAGAAAACCTTGGCATAAACCTGATATCTTGCTGATCAGGCAAAGATACCAATAAGTAACCTTTTCTACTAGTAGATGGATGAATTCCCCACTGGTCATCACCCTGGCCGTAATAGGACCTTATGCTGGACTGCCACTCAGCCACTTACGCATTTGATGGACTCCCACTGAGCCACTTACACTTTCATGGACGCCCACTGAGCCCATATTGCTTATGCCGACTCAATAGATGGACTTACTTCCCGAACCTTGGGTAAGTAATCAATTCATTTATCAAAACAACAACCTCATTGCGAATATAAAATACACCACAGAGCCGGATCCCTCTGGTTTTGAGCGAGTATTTAAATCTCCTTTAAAAGGAAGATCTTAAATATATAAAAATGAGTTTTGGGATCCGCTCTAACTTTTAAAAATCATTTTAAAGACTCGAAAACACTTTAAAGAGTGTTTGGAGTAATGCTGATTTAATAAAGTAAATCAGTCCCAATATATTAGAAAATATCTGAATATTATTATTCAAATAATATTCCCATAAAGAATAATCTTTATACAAATAATTGAGGTAGAAGTTGTAAAACTTATACTTGAAATGAGTATTAAATAACCAAATATATACTTATACGAAAGTACTATCTTTATTTGAATAATTAAGATAAGTTTGATTCTCGACACCTTATTCTTTAATAAAATAAAGAACATATCTCAGCAAATAATCGGAGTCATAGATCCTCAAATGAATATTCAAATAATATTAATTAAATAATATAAACTGAGTCATAAGCCCTCGAATGAATATTCAAATAATATTCAATAAATAAAATAAAAGGAGTCATAAGCCCTCGAATGAATATTCGTAATAATATTCATTAAATAAAATAAAAGGCGTCATAAGCCCTCGAATGAATATTCGTAATAATATTCATTAAATAAAATAAAAGGTGTCATAAGCCCTCGAATGAATATTCGTAATAATATTCATTAAATAAAATAACAGGAGTCATAAGCCCTCGAATGAATATTCGTAATAATATTCATTAAATAAAATAAAAGTTATCGAATAAACCTTATTCGATTAATAGTTTTGAAAAATATATCAATATATATATATTTAAATATATATATATATATTTAAATATATATATATATATATATATAATATACTCGGGAACATCGACTCCCGGTTTTAGAAATTGTTCACCTTTGGGTCCCTTATACTAAGGGTATACGCAACTACTGCTTATCTCTAGCATAGGTATTATGCAACTTATAAGCAATTGAATCAACAGATATATATCAAGATTAAGAAACAGACATGCATATATACCATATCAGCATGCTCCAATATATCGCAAAATTTGCTAATAACAACCATGCACTTATCACAAGATAATGCATATACATATATTTACATCACAACAACAGTACAACGGGTAGAAAACTTGCCAGAGTGCTCCCGAATAGACTTAAGCTTAGAGTGGGTCCGATAATCTATGAACAACAACATAAGTCGGAATTAAACCCCGGTCGCTTAAGAAACTAGACTTTAACCATTTAGAGTCCTAACGTTCGCTTTCGCGCTTAACGATTTACTTAAGTCGCTCGAGTACCCTCGGCTCCACCATTTTTAATAAATTAACCATTAAGGGTTTTAAGGCGATTATTTCGCGAGTACCTTACCAACTGCCTAATCCACTTTCTTACCTCAATTAGTCATTTAAGGTCCTTAACCAAGGTTTCAAAGTAAGGCGAGGGGTAATGGTTCGGTCGCGAAACGCCGTTAAAATGGTCGTTTCTCCTAAACCGTACATCGGAATCAAACGAACTATATATCAAAACGAAGCTCGTAACATGAACTATCTAATCATGGCAATGGTCAAAACCTAGCAGTGAGTTCACGGGTCCTAATGTTAAGAACAAAAACAGCCTAAAGTAAATCGGACATTACGACGGCTATGTTTACGCGATTTCCCAAAATTTTACCAACCAATTCAACACCAAACCATCACCAATCAATCCCAATACAACCATATGACCATATCACTCATCAACTACTTTAAACCATTTAAACCAATCTCAAATCATACCATGAATCATCAAGAACAACTAGTGCTACTTTTTAACTCCAAAATCAACAAAAGCACTTAACCACTAAGATCTCAACATGACAAAACAACTACTACACTTAATCTATCATTCCATCATCATAATCATTTATATCAAACAATCTTAATACTAAGATCATGTAGAGTTATACCTTTCTTGAAGCTTTTAATCAAAGAAAGATCCTTGGAATGTCCATGGAAGCCTTAATATATGCTTAAGCTACCTTGACCTTGCAAATAAAATCAAGAATCAAAAATTTGTTCTTGAAAGTTACTATTCACCCTAAACTAAAATGATTTGTTTGAGATAGAAAACCTTTGATTCAAGCACTCAAACTACTTGCTCTTCTTAGTTATGAAATATAGGATCCAAAGAAACAAACCTTATAATTTTCCATGGAGTATAGCTTGTGTTTTGAATTTCTAATTCACCATTTTGGTGAAAAATTCGAAATGAAGAAGATGAAAAAGGGGGGGGGGGAGAGAAGCTTGCTTTGTTTTATTGATCTTTGTGCATAAAAGGCTTGGTTGATATCCTTTTGTTTTGTTAATTACCTTTTAACCATGGTAAAATTTGTGTGGCTTGAAATCAACCAACAATACCTTCCATTTGGTCATGCTTATGTCATCCTCCTATGTCATCTTCCCACACTTGTCATCTTCTTGTTGGTGTGGTGACATCATCATCACTAACCTCTTTGATTAGCTCTTAATTACTTGGCTAATGACCGCTGATCTGTTATACGGTTCGCTTAACTTTCGTCCTCGTTTATCGTTTGAGGGATCATACCCGGGATCTTATTACTTGAGTTCCCTTAACCTTTCTCAATACATTATATTCCTTTTATGATCCTCTCTTATAATCCTTGAATTTAAATCCTTTTAATCATGTTACCTTATACTCAATTCTTTCGGTATCTGGTGGAATTTCGGGAAAAATCAAAGTGTTCGAATTTGGATTCTGACGATCTTTACATATACTTATATCCCATATAAAGTACTAATAAGATCTCAGAATAACAATAGAAGAACCCCTACATAGTGTGGCATGAAAAGTTTTCTTATTCAGCATAATCAGCAAAATCAATATTCATAAGGGTTTCAAAAAAATTTCAAAAAAATTGGGGTTATTAAAGTCTCCCCTCCTTAAAAGGATTCCATCCCGGAATCAGATAGAAAATGAATAGAGATACTCTCTTAGCATTGCACTTTCTAACTCTCAAGTAATTTTCCCACATTGTGGTTCTACCATCAAACTCTGACTAGTTTGATAACCCTTCTCCTAAGCACTTTTCCCTTTTCAATCTATAACCCTTCCTGGTTGCTCCATATAGGTTATGTCAGGTTGCATGTCTATGCGCTCATATGCCCCTAGTTATCTGGCATCCAAATTACACTTCCTTAACATTGATACGTGGAACACGTTATGAACTTGTTACAGGTTCGGGGGTAGGGCTAGCTCGTATGCTAACTTCCCAATATGTTTTAGTATATCCAAGGGTCCAACAATTCGTGGACTTAAACTTTCTTTTCTTTCTAACCCTCATCAATCCTTTCCAAGGGATACCTATAACATCACTAGGTCCCTTATTTCATACTCTTTGTCCTTTCGAGTCAAATCAGCATACCTCTTATGTCTATCTTGGGTTACTACCAGCCGTCCTCTGATTAGATCTATTATATCCCTGGTCCTTTGGACTACTGCGGGTCCGAGCATCTTGCGCTCTAAAATTTCATCCTAACATAAGGGAGATCGACATTGTCTTCCCTCAAGGATCTCATAAGGCGATATCTCAATACTGACATATGATCTATTGTCGTAAGAAAACTCAATCCGTGTTAAGTGATCATTCCAAATTCTTCCAAGTCTATTGCATAGACTCTTATTATAGCTTTTTGCGCTATAGGTTTTGCTTCTCAATACCCACTCTTTTCCAGTTCGTAATCACTACTACCTTCCGTTCCTAATATTATACTGGTTATACTTTTGCTCGTTAGCATTCTATAACCTTTTAATAACCACGTCAACCTTAGTATCACTAACGCGTTAGAATCGGAATACCACCATACTTGGTACCACTTCCTTTCTAGCTGCCTCCATCTTCGAAAGCTTGATCCATCATATAGAAGTAAAAGAATTCATTGAGAGATCACTATGATCATGAACACTTGTTACATTGCATAGTTAGTACAGAAGGTGGCCAGCCTTTAGTACTTGACAAGCAATTAAACAATAGCTGGTATCCTACTCGGCTTCTATCACACAGATAGATAGTCATTCGGCAATACCTCCCCTTCTGGAAGGGTTGTTCTTCTCAGTTTATATGAAATGAAAAGAAGAGAAAAGAACGAATTGAAGAGAATTGTATATATGAAAAAAATATACTGCCACAAAATATCTGGCTTGGAACCTACCTCTGAACTATAGAGGTTTGTCATAGGAGAATAAAACATATGTGTATATATATCAAGTATTATCGCATCGCATTTCACATGCCTAAATATTTTTGCTATTCCGTCCATCGTTCTATGGACCCATGCTCTTCCTCGAGCTTATACACAATCACCTTTGAAACTCCCTCGATATCGAAAATCGAATCTGGGATCTCATTCTAGACATCATTGTTACTAGAATTCTATGCTTGCACCGCAACCTTCCTCATATAGTAATACGACTCTCTTTTCATAAGAGGGAATAAATATTCAATAGGATACTCTACTTAATTAGTCTATCAATGATAACTTATACACTACCACGACCCGATTAGTGGTACTCAATCTCAACATCCATTCCAATACAACTCTCACGGTTGTAATCAGCTCATTACTCGCAGAATCATTGTTGCATTACTATGGTCCACCACTGACCTACTGTCGTCATTCACTTTCCATGAAATCTTAATATCTAACCATACGGAGTCCATACATGTCGTATAGAATACTTCTAAGGAGTTAACATAATCACCAATCATAATTCATGAAGAACACTCCAAACTCTGACGTACTTTCATGACATGAAGTAGATAAAATTGTAGAAGAGTTTCAGTCAAAGCAACGATAGCAGGTTAATACCATTCTTAATCGTATGCCTTAAATAGAAGACTTAACTCAAGGGTTCGTCTAGTCCTTTTTGAAACATGGTCCTGGCTTATCTCAAGATAGTATCTTCTGAGATAGATAGCCCGCTCATGGCGATTACACGAATTAAACCTTTACCAACTACTATTATGGTTGGGTATTGCACAGTCATCAGAAGGAATGTCAATCTTCCAAACCATAATACAACCTTCTTAGCTTTAACCATCATCACTGTATTCCTTTGGCACAAGCGCCTATAATTATCCTCTTACCTTTAAAGTGTCGGCCACCTCTTTGGCCTTTCCTGATAGTAAAATTTCCTTACAGTCAATGTCATTTTAACCACCTCCAAATAAATTTTCTACCTCATTTCAATCACAACTTATGTGAAGATGTTTTCCTTAAAATCTGATGAGTAAAAAAAAAAATATCACCATTTTTCCATAAGTTATTGCCTCAGTCTTTAGAGGTTAATCACTGTCACGACTGACTCTCAATCATACTTAGAACATCTTTTATCTTAAGTCCTAATTGCCCTGAACAATTTCGACCATTACTGGTTCGATCCATACTTTCTCGTGGTTTAACACGTGCCCCACTTGGCATCATTATAATTACGTCATATTTCCTTTATCAACATTTCTATTCTTGAGAATTTTGAATATTACCTTTCTTTCTTGTAAAACCTCTTAGGTTATTTTTGAATCGTTCCTCCTGTATTCCCTAGATACAGGGCATATCAAGATACCGTTTATTAATACCAGAATCATTGTCTATGTGTTTCTGAAAAATTTCTCCACTGATACTTAAAGGTTGTTATTACCTTAATCCTTTCCAATTCATACTGTCAAAACTCATACTATCCCTATTAAGGGTGAAATGCCAACCTTTATGCATTCCCCTAGGATTCGTTTTAAGTTACTGATGTTTTATCCTTAATTCCACCTTTAAAAAGGTACATGCATCCTTCCATGGATAAATTAAGTCATATATCCCTGATAAGGGTGTCTTATTCAATCATTCCCACCTCGATAGTATATCCCTAATTTCACAATAACGTCTATATTCAAAATGAGGTCAATCAATATGGCCTCCAAAAGATAACAACGGTTATCCGCTTTAATTGCCTAAATTGGGTAACGATAACAAGGGTGTTCTGGAAGATATTGGTCATGTTCAACGTGAACTTCTTCTTAATAATTCCTTATTTACTTTTGTTGTTTATCTCAACAGTCATCTCAATGTTGGGATATCTTTCATACCTGGCGTCTCCCTTTATGGGTATCAAGCCACCGGTCTTACACTTCATATTCTTGAAGGTCACTTCCTTCATCCAATTTTCCTAATTTCTTACTTTCTTGACTCCTCAGTCCATCCGCGTTTCCTTATTAATCAATCGATCTATCTCAAAGTTTCATCGAATACTATCAACTTCAAGGGATTTAACTATACGTATCGCTTACGCCTTCAAACCTTGAATTTATCTCATGATCAGTCACCATCGCGCTGATGATGACACACTTCTCTATATTTATTGCAAGGGTTTCTTAGGGTTTCCCATACCTAACTCCCTTATCACTTCTCAACTCTATTTCCTTTATATCCCTTTATACTCCTACCCTTTTCAGTCTTTTATTTTCGTTTCCATTACAATCACAACATAAGCATTGATTTCAAACATCCCGTCATTCTAGATTCGTGTCCTCAGAATGAATCTTGACAACTTTTACAACTTAAATTCATAATTCATCATACTTGTCCGCTTTTGTTCTGGCTCTAAAGTTTTTATACTACCTTCATAACCTTGGGAGTTACTTTCCCGAAAACAATTGATTGAACTTTAATCAGTTTATTCTAACCTCTGGCTCCGTGCCTTCCTTGTCCTTTCACCAGCGGGTGGCCTCTCTCTTAGGAGGGTAAGTGACAAAACAGTCTTTTGTGATTCGTCAATCATTTAGAATCTCAAATGATTCCTATATTCCCTTTAGCCAGGCTCTTGCCTCGACTGGGTCAACCTGTTCCTTGGAACTCTGAGAGCTTAGCAATTTAAAGGTCATGAAAGAATTTCCTACCGCATTGTTTCCTCAAGGTGGTGGTTGGGGATAATAGTCTAAGTCCTTTTTAGATAGGTCCATGAATTGTCGTATAAGAGTACCGTCTCGGGTCTCCTTTCCTTACTCGACTTTCTGTTTCCTTAGTATGAAATGTTTCATCCTTCTCCCATACTTGGGGTTATCTTATACGTTAAAATCCTCATTTTCCACTTTATTATATTATGGGTTCTATCTATCTTGATGGCGACCTCCCTGACTATCACGTTCAGGGTTTGCTCTAAATCTTATTCCTCAAACTAGCTTTCGTCTAAGATTTCATCTTTAGGCTCTTGAACATTTGGAACCCAAATTCTGTAGGAATACCTCATTATTCCCTTATCATCTTTCTTGGTATTAATCTTTTATCTAATTGTTGGCTCTCTGCCTTCATTCATCACTTTTTCTGGCACAATATGTTCTTTTCCGATAATTCGGATGTATTACAATCTCAAACATCTTTTCGGTACCGGCTCCGGTTACCTTCACTTCTATTTCCATTTTCTCAAAATCTCTTGTAAACTCTCTCAAAGACATTATCATCTTGAGTCTCTCCTTTTTACTAAGGGCATCATCCACCACATTGGCTTTCCCCGAATGATAAAGAATCTCATAATCGTAATCCTTGATTAGTTCTAACCACCTCATTTGGCGCATGTTGAGCTCTTTTCTGCGTGAAAATGTACTAGAGCACTTATGGCTTAGGTAATTCTCGCACTTCTCTCCATACAAGTAGTGCCTCCAATCTTTAGGGCAAAACTATTGCCATGAGCCCAAGCTCATAGGTGGGGATATCGAATTTTATATTCCCTTAATTTTCTTGACGCGTACGCGAGTACCTTGTTGTGCTGTATAAGAGCACCCTAATTCCTTATGCGAAGCGTCAATACAAACCACAAAATCTCCTTTTTCCATCCGGCAATGCCAACATAGGGGTCATCACCAATCTTTGCTTCAGTTCTTGAAAGTTGTTCTCGTATTTCTCTGTCCATTCGAACTTCTCAGTCTTACGAGTAAGCCGCGTTAAAGGGGCTACTATCTTTAGGAACTTGAACGAACCTCTGGTAGTAACCGGCCAATCCTACCTCTGGTAGTCGCCCTAACCATAGTCATCAATTCCTCAGTGGTCCTTTATTCATTCTTGTCAGGATCCTCCACGGGATTCTTCTCAGCAACAATCCCTTCTAGGACAACATCCTCAACCGCTACATCCTCAATATGAACATCATCCGGTCCCGCGTTAGGATGCTCTATCAGATCCATAATCTGATCTCCAATAAGTAATAAAACATCATCGCGTTGTTGCTCCTCAACCTCAGGGTTCAGAGTCCCGCTACCATATACGATAACGAACTACGCTTCTATCATGATATTTATAAGGGTTCCCATAAAGGTTTTAACTGTCAGTACTACGTTAGGTAGTCCGACTATGAACTTGGCAAGAGTTCTTATTATCTTAGTGAACTTATTATCTTAACGGCACATCATCTCTGAGGTTTATAACGCTTAGCTCTGATACCATTTCTGTAACACCCCCAAATCCGGGGTCGGGAATCCGGGTTGTCACGACTTCCATTTCCCTTAATAACACCCAATCTTAATAAACAATCAACTACTATGTACTGTGACCCCACAATAAACACACACACCACAAGTTATAGTCTCAGAGATGAATATCCAAAAGTAACATGAATCATTTTATTCCAAAATTATATGCCATTACACCTTAAAAGGGTTTCTGAATAGATTTACATTTCTTTGCCATTATTACAATTGATAAAGATACATAAGTCTGGTACATCAAAAGTTGAAAGCCTAGCCTATTGGTAGTTCCTACCTCAGCTACAGCGACATCAACGCCTATAGTAAACTGCGGAACGTTTCCTATCCGCTCGCGAAATGGGGAGCTTGGTCCTGTTCATCTTTTCTATCTGTTGTTGTGTGATGAAAGAAGAAAGCAAGGGTGAGCAGCAAGCCCACCAAAATAATATGTATAATGATTAACTATATATGAGCCTTCTCATAGTACTCATGAAAGTCTTGGTCAAAAGAAATGGACCAAGTTTGATATCTTAATGCGATGAAGTCGCAAAATATTCAGTATATATACATATATACTTTTCAAAATCTTGGAAGTCCTCTTCCATGCATAATATACACAGAGTTCCAGTTTATAACTGTATAAAACTATCGTTGCAAGGTGATCTCATATATCTAACCTTGTCTCAACATTTTTCTGAAAATCTTTGACATGCATAAGATAATCATTTGCTAGATATAAGTTTAAAAGATGAAGTTACAAGATACTCCAATATACTTATATCTTTTCCAAATACTACTTGAACTACCACCGTTTAAGTTATAATTAGTTTCAAAAGTTCATCATATAGATGAGACTACAAGACAAGATTTGAATAGATTCAATGTTTGAACATCATTATAAATAATGAAGTTACGAGATACTTCATTACGTCCCGATATATATATACACCTATATATATATACATTTCATACACTCCTTGAAAACCTCTGTTATGAAAATTATAAACAGAGTTGCAATATCCAATGAATTTGGAAAGGAGAAAACCTTGGCATAAACCTGATATCTTGCTGATCAGGCAAAGATACCAATAAGTAACCTTTTCTACTAGTAGATGGATGAATTCCCCACTGGTCATCACCCTGGCCGCAATAGGACCTTATGCTGGACTGCCACTTAGCCACTTACGCATTTGATGAACTCCCACTGAGCCACTTACACTTTCATGGACGCCCACTGAGCCCATGTTGCTTATGCCGACTCAATAGATGGACTTACTTCCCGAACCTTGGGTAAGTAATCAAATCATTTATCAAAACAGCAACCTCGTTGTGAATATAAAATACACCACAGAGCCGGATCCCTCTGGTTTTGAGCGAATATTTAAATCTCCTTTAAAAGGAAGATCTTAAATATATAAAAATGAGTTTTGGGATGCGCTCTAACTTTTAAAAATCATTTTAAAGACTCGAAAACACTTTAAAGAGTGTTTGGAGTAATGCTGATTTAATAAAGTAAATCAGTCCCAATATATTAGAAAATATCTAAATATTATTATTCAAATAATATTCCCATAAAGAATAATCTTTATACAAATAATTGAGGTAGAAGTTGTAAAACTTATACTTGAAATGAGTATTAAATAACCAAAGATATACTTATACGAAAGTACTATCTTTATTTGAATAATCAAGATAAGTTTGATTATCGACACCTTATTCTTTAATAAAATAAAGAATATATCTCAGCAAATAATCGGAGTCATAGATCCTCAAATGAATATTCAAATAATATTCATTAAATAATATAAACTGAGTCATAAGCCCTCGAATGAATATTCAAATAATATTCAATAAATAAAATAAAAGGAGTCATAAGCCCTCGAATGAATATTCGTAATAATATTCATTAAATAAAATAAAAGGAGTCATAAGCCCTCGAATGAATATTCGTAATAATATTCATTAAATAAAATAAAAGGAGTCATAAGCCCTCGAATGAATATTCGTAATAATATTCATTAAATAAAATAACAGGAGTCATAAGACCTCGAATGAATATTCGTAATAATATTCATTAAATAAAATAAAAGTTATCGAATAAACCTTATTCGATTAATAGTTTTGAAAACTATATCAATATATATATATATTTAAATATATATATATATATATAATATACTCGGGAATATCGACTCCCGGTTTTAGAAAATGTTCACCTTTGGGTCCTCTATACTAAGGGTATACGCAACTACTGCTTATCTCTAGCATAGGTATTATGCAACTTATAAGCAATTGAATCAACAGATATATATCAAGATTAAGAAACAGATATGCATATATACCATATCAGCATGCTCCAATATATCGCAAAATTTGCTAATAACAACCATGCACTTATCACAAGATAATGCATATACATATATTTACATCACAACAACAGTATAACGGGTAGAAAACTTGCCTGAGTGCTCCCGGATAGACTTAAGCTTAGAGTGGGTCCGATAACCTATGAACAACAACATAAGTCGGAATTAAACCCCGGTCGCTTAAGAAACTAGACTTTAACCATTTAGAGTCCTAACGTTCGCTTTCGCGCTTAACGATTTACTTAAGTCGCTCGAGTACCCTCGGCTCCACCATTTTTAATAAATTAACCATTAAGGGTTTTAAGGCGATTCTTTCGCGAGTACCTTACCAACTGCCTAATCCACTTTCTTACCTCAATTAGTCATTTAAGGTCCTTAACCAAGGTTTCAAAGTAAGGCGAGGGGTAATGGTTCGGTCGCGAAACGCCGTTACTTAAAACGGTCGTTTCTCCTAAACCGTACATCGGAATCAAACGAACTACATATCAAAACGAAGCTCGTAACATGAACTATCTAATCATGGCAATGGTCAAAACCTAGCAGTGAGTTCACGGGTCCTAATGTTAAGAACAAAAATAGCCTAAAGTAAATCGGACATTATGACAGCTATGTTTACGCGATTTCCGAAAATTTTACCAATCAATTCAACACCAAACCATCACCAATCAATCCCAATACAACCATATGACCATATCACACATCAACCACTTTAAACCATTTAAACCAATCTCAAATCATACCATGAATCATCAAGAACAACTAGTGCTACTTTTTAACTCCAAAATCAACAAAAGCACTTAACCACTAAGATCTCAACATGACAAAACAACTACTACACTTAATCTATCATTCCATCATCATAATCATTTATATCAAACAATCTTAATACTAAGATCATGAAGAGTTATACCTTCCTTGAAGCTTTTAATCAAAGAAAGATCCTTGGAATGTCCATGGAAGCCTTAATATATGCTTAAGCTACCTTGACCTTGCAAATAAAATCAAGAATCAAAAATTTGTTCTTGAAAGTTACTATTCACCCTAAACTAAAATGATTTGTTTGATATAGAAAACCTTTGATTCAAACACTCAAACTACTTGCTCTTCTTAGTTATGAAATATAGGATCCAAAGAAACAAACCTTATAATTTTCCATGTAGTATAGCTTGTGTTTTGAATTTCTAATTCACCATTTTGGCGAAAAATTCGAAATGAAGAAGATGAAAAAGGGGGGGGGGGGGAGAAGCTTGCTTTGTTTTATTGATCTTTGTGCATAAAAGGCTTGGTTGATATCCTTTTGTTTTGTTAATTACCTTTTAACCATGGTAAAATTTGTGTGGCTTGAAATCAACCAACAATACCTTCCATTTGGTCATGCTTATGTCATCCTCCTATGTCATCTTCCCACACTTGTCATCTTCTTGTTGGTGTGGTGACATCATCATCACTAACCTCTTTGATTAGCTCTTAATTACTTGGCTAATGATCGCTGATCTGTTATACGGTTCGCTTAACTTTCGTTCTCGTTTATCGTTTGAGGGATCATACCCGGGATCTTATTACTTGGGTTCCCTTAACCTTTCTCAATACATTATATTCCTTTTATGATCCTCTCTTATAATCCTTGAATTTAAATCCTTTTAATCATGTTACCTTATACTCAATTCTTTCGGTATCTGGTGGATTTTCGGGAAAAATCAAAGTGTTCGAATTTGGATTCTGACGATCTTTACATACACTTATATCCCATATAAAGTACTAATAAGATCTCAGAATAACAATAGAAGAACCCCTACATAGTGTGGCATGAAAAGTTTTCTTATTCAGCATAATCATCAAAATCACTATTCATAAGGGTTTCAAAAAAATTTCAAAAAAATTGGGGTTATTACAAGTGCTGTGGTGACCCTGTAATGGATAAAACTTTATAAATGGACTATTGTGCTACTATATATTCAGCAACAACAGGGAGAAATTAAGCTGGTAGAATAAAAGATTGAATGGATTGTTTTTCAGCAAAAATGGGGATTGCTACATGTGATGGAATAGTAGATTGAATGGATTGCAGGAAAGTATCAGTACTTAGACCTGCAGGGAGATTATCATCACTTGGTACATCAGATTTTATCCTAGGGTCAATAGACTGTTGTTCAGCATCTGTTTCTTTAGTACTCCGTGCACCTGCAAAATATAACAATTATCACTTAATCTTTATATTCTTTTAAAGTAGCCTCACTACTCCTCACACAACACAGCTCATAAATTTTAATAGTCAGAGTTTCCTCACAAGGATTACTAAATAATATCTCTAATCTACCTCTCCTTTTTCCAGGAAGGATCATACCTCTCTTTAATTATGTTTTTCTCTAAATCTTTTTACACAACTCAAAGAAAAGCTCAGATAATTTGTCCTACAGAAATAAGAGGTGGCTAAAGAAGGGTGATATGTGGTCATACAACTAGAGGTAGTCCTTAAATAAGGTCTAGAAATAATCATACCAACAGGATTTATAACATGCATAATAAATGTTGAAAATACCAAATCAGTATTTATACCTTGTGAATCTGAAGTCATAATTGAACTTGCAGTCAAAACTGTGGTTATGACTGTTGTTGTTCACCAAATGTGGAAACCTCCATTTGAACTGGAGAGGATTTGACCAGGTTACTGTCATGTACCATGGTCTCAAACCTTAATCTTCTTGCAAAGAACTGACACTTGAATGTGTTATTTAAAGCTATCACAGGGTCTTCAGTAAAAACTGATGAAACCCCTGTATTTTTATTGGTGTCATAAAGATCTACCTCAGCATGTAGTCTCTTACCAACGTAATATTGTTTCTGAGTGGTGAGCATAATTTCAAGAACCATGTCACTTGATTTTGGAAACATTTGATGAATGGATTCAAATTTTTTATTTTAAAGAAGAAATTTGAGATATAAGATATATGATTTTGAGATTGAGTGTTGATAACTTCCTTTGAAAGAAAAAGAAAGTTTCAAATAGTATGTCCTGTTCCATAATATCAGACTTTTGAAACGTAGATATGTTATGACATTTTGATAGACAAGAACACTTAAAGATCCTAATTCTTATAAGATCATAATTAAACCTTTTATCAATTTCTTCTGTGATAGCAGTTGCTTCCTGTAATGTTGTGCTCAATCTGTACCATACTGAATATATATAGCTCAAGCAGAGATTAGCGGTACACATGCACTATTAAATATTTGTTGTAATAAACATGCAATACTAATTTGAATATGAACAGTCATAATAAGTTAAGCACAAACAAAACAATGAACATTCATTCAACTAAGAAAAAAAGAAGGCAAAAGATATTTCATTAATATTAAGAAGATGAGTACAAGATTTAGATTTTTAAAATAAAATCCTGACTTAATAAAGCTACTCGATCTTCTTCTTCTTCTTCTTCTTCTTCTTCTTCTTCTTCTTCTTCTTTGCAGCCTTCTCAGCCCTCATCGGCCTGCGGTGATAGATTCTAGACATGGATCCTACAAGAAAAATAATATTCTCTTGTAGCTCAAGAGCTGCCTAATTTTGGCGTTCAACCAACTTAGCACGACGTTCTTCCTCAACTCAGATGATGTTTAGTCATTGAATGTTGCACTGGATTTCTTGTCATTGCAATAGCACTTTGATTATCACAATATATAGGAATATCAGAATAGTCTAACGCATAATCCAGTAACTGATTCTTCATCCATAGAATCTGAGCAGAACAACTTCCTGCAGCAATATATTCAGCTTCTGCAGTTGATGTGGAAATTGACTTTTGTTTCTTGCTAAACCAAGAAACAATCTACCACCTAGAAATTGGCAGCGCTTTTCCTGTCTATTTTGCATCCTGCAAAATCAGCATCTGAATATCCAATTAGCTTAAAATCTGAATCTCTAGGATACAATAATCCCAGATTCATCGTGCCTTTGAGATATTTAAAAATTCTTTTCACAGCTAATAGATATGGTTCCCTTGGATCGGCTTGGAACCTTGCACAAAGACATGTAGCATACATGATATAAGGTCTACTAGAAGTAAAATATAAGTGTGAGCCAATCACACCTCTGTAGTTAGTTATATCTACTGAAGAACCAGTATTTAAATCTAACTTGGTTACAGTGGCCATGGGAGTCGACGCAGTTGAGTTGTCTTGCATTCTAAATCTTTTGAGCAAATTCTTTGGTGTATTTTGATTGATTTATGAAAATCCCTTCATCAGTCTGTTTTACTTGTAACCCCAGAAAATAACTCAATTATCCCATCATACTCATTTGATATCTAGACTGCATTAGCTTTGTAAATCTCTCACAAATTTTATCATTAATAGATCCAAAAATGATATCATCAACATATATATATGTACTAATAACAAGTCCTTACCATGGTATTTATAAAAGAAAGTTTTGTCAATTGTACCTCTTTTGAAACCACTTTCGAACAGAAATAGAGCAAGTGTCTCATACCAGGCCCTTGAAGCTTACTTTAGTCCATAGAGTGCTTTATCCAGTAAGTAGACATGATCTGGATGTTTTGGATCAATGAACCCTGGAGGCTGTTCAACATAAAATTCCTCTTCAAGTTCTCCATTTAGAAATTCACTCTTTACATCTATTTGGAATACTTTTAACTTCTTGTGAGTAGCATAGGATAGAAAAATTCGTATTGCTTCAAGCCTTGCAACTGGAGCAAAAGTCTCATTATAATCAATGCCTTTTTGCTATGAATAGCCCTTTACAACCAGTCTTGCTTTATTTCTTGTAATAATGCCCTCACTATTAGTTTTTTTTCTGAACACCCACTTTGTACCAACAACTGATCTGTTCTTTGGTCTTGGCACAAGAGTCCAGACTTTGTTCCTTTCGAATTCATTAAGCTCCTCTTGCATTACTATAACCCAGTCAACATCTTGAAGAGCTTCTTACACCTTCTTGGGTTCAGTTTGAGATAGAAAAGAATGGTAGAGATATTCATTTTTAGTGGATTTTCTGGTTCTTACACCACTATCAGGATTTCCAATATTTAAGTCAGGTGTGTGTGACTTATACCATTTTCTTGCAGATGGGAGTTGACTCCTTAAAGAAGAACCTCCCCTGGATCCATGAACTCTCTGTTATTTCTTTGACTAGTATCACTATCATGTCCTAGTCTTCCCCTGAATTAGTGTTCCCATTGTTATCAATATTTGACTCATCAGAATTTGAGGAATGAGAGTCCGATGACTTATCTACTAATGTTTCTTGAGTTGAATCACTTGTAGAAGACTCTGGATTTGAATCATGTTGCTCCCCCTCAATATATGCTTTAGTATTTGAAGAATTTCCAATGTCATGTGGATCATCAGAGCTTGGAGTCATATCAGGATTTACTGTATCAGGATCAGGATTTAAGAGTTCAGCATATGATACTTCATTTTCAAATCTCAACTTGTCATGGTCATCTGCATCTTCTAGACCTGTAATCCTCTTGTCATCAAACGATACGTGTATGGACTCCATGATTGTTCTTTTTCTCAGATTGTAAACTCTGAAGGCTTTTGTAGACAATGGATATCCCACAAAAATGCCTTCATCAGCTTTTAGATCAAAATTTGGTAAGCTGCTCCGGATGAGTTTTGAGAACAAAACATTTGCAACCAAAAATGTGAAAGTACTTCAAATTTGGCTTTTTCCCTTCACCGTCTCAAATGGTGTTTTTCCATGCTTGTTGATCAATGTTGCATTTTGTGTGAAGCAAGTAGTTTGCACAGTCTCAGCCCAGAAGTAGGTAGGCAATCTTGCTTCCTCTAGCATGGTTCTTGAAGCTTCTATGAGAGTTCTATTCTTTCTTTCAATAACTCAATTTTGTTGTGGAGTTCCAGGAGCAGAAAATTCTTGTTTTACTCCCTTGAGTTTGCAGAACTCTTCCATGAAGCTATTCTTGAATTTAGTTCCATTATCACTTCTGATGATCTTCACTTTGTATGTTGATCCTTTTTCCAGCTCTCTTACATGATCAAGAAGAATGGATGGAGATTTATCCTTGGTGTGCAGAAAATACACCTATGTGTATCTTGTATATTCATCAACAATTATGAGTGCATACCTCTTCTTGGCAATTGACATAACATTTACTGGACCAAAGAGATCAATATGAAGTAGATGATATGGTTCAAGAAAGGAGGATTCAGTTTTACTCTTGAAATATGTTTTCCTTTGCTTGGATTTCTGGCATGAGTCACATAAGCCATCAGGATTAAACACCATATTGGGAAATCCTCTCACAAGATCTTTCTTCACAAGTTCATGATATTGTTGAAATTGAGGTTGTTGCCCAGTAAAGTAATTATTTAAGGGGGGTTGGATATAATTACTTAACAAATTGATGTACTATGAAAGTAAAGTAAATACAGATGAATAAATAACAATTTATATTGATCTTTGATAAACCGTTGCAAAACTCTTTTAAGAACAATTTCTCTAAGGGCTGCTAGGTTTCACGAATACTCGAGTTGTGCTCTATCACTTATATTGTGATAACCTATTTTGTGTTTATATACTACACAACTACAAATCAGTCATCTATCGATTACAAAATATGTTACAATATGACTCCAATACTTTACATATCTAAATCAACTACGATCCTATAAATCAGCACCTTCTGATTTATCTCGCAATCATGACTTATCATCCAAGTCATTCTTTAACGGATAACTTTGATCAACGGAGAAGTGTTTTAGCTTCAACGAATAATAATTTATATATATCAACGGATGACTAATTAATTATCAACGGATGATATCGAAGCTTTCAATGGATAATCATTTTATAATAGTTGATCATATCCTGATTGTGACATAAATCCTGATCTTCGACTTTGCCAATTCTCAACAATCTCCCCCAATTTATGCTTTGCGGAATAAGCATAAATTCTAGTAGAATTGTCTAGTACCAAAAACCAGATAGAAAAAATAAGTAGTGTAAAGCTTACTTTGTTTCGGATGTAGATCTTCATATTTCTTGATAGACTCCACAGTATCTCTGAACAAAAGCTTTAACTCTGTCATCAATCTTTTTCCACAGAATATCTTTAACTTGATCTTCAAATTCTTTTCATATCTTGTTATGTCAGATAATTGATAGATAGCAGCCCTCAGACTTCTGATTTGTGCTCTTTTTGTCATCATGCCTTCCAATGAAACATAACAAGTTTTTCTTCCATCAGGATTCATAGTTATATGTCTCTGAGTAAGAACATTTTGAATGACAGCTTCACCTTTCTTCATGTTGACTTCTTGCCCTCTGAAATTTATGTATTTAGGAACATATGATCCGAAATAATATCGACCATCATCTAGTATCCTTCTATTGATATTGTCAAGAATCATGTTTGACCATAACCTAGGAGTTTCATCTTCAACTCTTAGCAAATAGTAAATGTACTTCAATTATTTTGTAGACATGATCATTAGTTCATCAAGTGAAAGAACTTGAACTTGATTCAGAACTATCATGTTTATCAAGACTAATATTCACAGCTTCAAGTCTATACAGATGATCAGCAGTTATTTCCTGATCTGGACTATCAACAAGTGTGAAGTTCAACAACTTTAATTTGACAATTTTATCTTCATGATGACCTATTCCAGCTCTTGTGAAAGGTTCAAACAACTTCAGCTTCTTAGCTTGTTCTAACCAAGATTCCTTATCTCCCATGGTATTAGAACTAAGTAAACCATCCAACCATATTCCTCCAAGAGTAAAACACAATTTATCATTAAAGTTAATGTAACGTCTGGGAAATATTATATAATTATTTTTATCAATAAATAATTATTATGTGATTTTATGTGAATTTTGGTGAATTATTTGATGATGGATAATAATATTTGGATGTATATTTCTGATAAAATTGAGATATTTTAATTTCCAATTATCCAGAATTAAATCTAGATAATTTTGGTATTTTTCTGGTAATTTTTGGATTATTATATGATTTTATAAGAATTTATAGAATTATTAATGATTATTTCACGTAATTATAAAATTACTTTTTAGAACCAGAAATCGTCCCACTTCAATCTTTTTGCGTTTTTACAACCCGAAACTCTTCCGAAAACTCCTTCCTAACCTAATTTGATAATTCTGAACACTTTTCATTTTTTGACTTTCTCGATCCGGGGTACGGTTTGACCTGTACGAGTCCCGGTGTGAAATTTCTGATACACAAATCATTTTATAAATAGATAACAATCCGTATTCCCAAAAGGCGAGATATTATTACCTCATTTTCGTATAAAGTATTTTATAAGAGTTTCGGTTTTGATAATTCATTTTATTAAATATTTATTCTCATAAATGCTAAAATGGCACCTAAAATTATTTTTGTTGTTTTATAACTTTATTTATTATTTTTAGGAGTTTATAAAATTTAGAAATCAATATTTTATTGATTAATTATTTTTAAATGATTTTCTGAATTGCAATTAATCGTAAAATCAGTATTTAATTCTAAAATGTTTCAAAAATTATGATTTTTTTTTTATTTTATTAACTTTGAAATATTTCAAGAATTTTTAAATTTTATTTCGGCAGTTTTCGGGCTTTTATTCACCCGCGCGATCGTTCGTTAAATCATTAAATGTGGGTATTAGTGGCATTCCAAAAATGGGTTAAAAAAATCTAAAAGAATTTTATATTATTAGTTTTAAAATTATTTTGAGACCTTTTAAAACTACTTTTTGGAAATCCTCGGGTTATTTTACCCGTTTAATACTCGTTGAATCGATAAAATACGATACAAAATCCAGTTTTTCGGGTTAGCAATCAGATTAGGGTTTTATCCTTATCAATTAATTTCTCTCCTATTACTTCATAGCATCGCCTCTTTTTCTCTCTCGGTACCTCATCTCTCGATCTCTTCTCTCTGTCTCGATCTCCCTCTCTCTCTCTCTCTCTCTCTCTCTCTCTCTCTCTCTCTCTCTCTCTCTCTCTCTCTCTCTTTATTTCTTTAACCTCCTGGTCCCTTCTACTTTCGCCACCGTTAAGCCGCCGCTGGACTTCGGTTGGCTTGGTGGTTTATTTGTGTATGTATATACGTCTGTGTGTGTGTGTAAATCGTGTGTGTGTGCAAATTGTGTGTGTGTGAATCGTGCTTGTGTGTGTGTTCACTATGTCGGGTGCGTGTTTGTGAATCGTGTATTATGTGTGGGTGGCGGGTGAGGCGCGTGTGATGGTGCTCTGTTTGCCTGTGTTCTGTTTTCTGGTTGTGCGCGCGTGTGCGCGTGTGGCCTGCTTGATTTCAGAATTTTTATTATTTTAGATTTGTTTTCTGCAGGAAATAATTGAATAATATTCGTGAAATAAATAAATTTATGTGGAAAAGAAATTAAATTAATTGGTGGAGTTTTGCGTTGGAAACCTGAAAATTTATCGGGTACCCGCAAAATTTTACCCCCATCGGCAATGAGCCTCGGTGAGCCGACGGTGGGCGATGATGATTTTTATCTGAGTCCTACATTTATTAATTAAATAAAATTAGTTCAGTAAAAATTATTTGCAAAACGAAAAATACAAACAAAAATATAAAAGTACGGATGATAATAATAAATAATCGAAATTGTAATAGTGTTTGGGATTGCACATTGTATTATATATTGTTGTTGTTGATTGTGATGGACGTCCAATTGTTCGACGGGTAGGCCGATAAACAAAGGAGACGCTGCCCGATTTTTTGGAAACTGATTCCAAAAATACGGGAACGTAACCTGTAATTATCGGAGACGTCGAACGAGGATATATAATTGAATGTTACGAAACCTACTTACGTGACGTGACAAGATATTTTGTGAATAATCGATTACCCTATTTTCGAAATAACAAATATACGTATTTTCCGAAAATAAATACCGAACCGAGTCTCGAAGAGGTGAACCCTAATTGCTATGTGTGTTTTAATAATACATATAAATATAAGTTGGAATATAAAATACATATAAATTTATTGTTGATCACCATTAACAACATTCATTCGATAAAATTTTTAAAATTTATTTCGGCAGTTTTCGGGCTTTTATTCACCCGCGCGATCGTTCGTTAAATCATTAAATGTGGGTATTAGTGGCATTCCAAAAATGGGTTAAAAAAATCTACAAGAATTTTATATTATTAGTTTTAAAATTATTTTGAGACCTTTTAAAACTACTTTTTGGAAATCCTCGGGTTATTTTACCCGTTTAAAACTCGTTGAATCGATAAAATGCGATACAAAATCCAGTTTTTCGGGTTAGCAATCAGATTAGGGTTTTATCCTTATCAATTAATTTCTCTCCTATTACTTCATAGAATCGCCTCTTTTTCTTTCTCGGTACCTCATCTCTCGATCTCTTCTCTCTGTCTCGATCTCCCTCTCGATATCTCTCTCTCTCTCTCTCTCTCTTTCTCTTTATTTCTTTAATCTCCTGGTCCCTTCTTCTTTCGCCACCGTTCTCTCTTTTTTCCGGTGATTCACCGGCTTGTTTCCGGCCGCCTCTGCTTCGTTTTTCCCGGTAAGCCACCATTGGACTTCGGTTGGCTTGGTGGTTTATTTGTGTATGTATATACGTCTGTGTGTGTAAATCGTGTGTGTGTGCAAATCGTGTGTGTGTGAATCGTGCTTGTGTGTGTGTTCAGTGTGTCGGGTGCGTGTTTGTGAATCGTGTATTCTGTGTGGGTGGCGGGTGAGGCGCGTGTGATGGTGCTCTGTTTGCCTGTGTTCTGTTTTCTGGTTGTGCGCGCGTGTGCGCGTGTGGCCTGCTTGATTTCAGAATTTTTATTATTTTAAATTTGTTTTCTGCAGGAAATAATTGAATAATATTCGTGAAATAAATAAATTTATGTGGAAAAGAAATTAAATTAATTGGTGGAGTTTTGCGTTGGAAACCCGAAAATTTATCGGGTACCCGCAAAATTTTACCGCCATCGGCAATGAGCCTCGGTGAGCCGACGGTGGGCGATGATGATTTTTATCTGAGTCCTACATTTATTAATTAAATAAAATTAGTTCAGTAAAAATTATTTGCAAAACGAAAAACACAAACAAAAATATAAAAGTACGGATGATAATAATAAATAATCGAAATTGTAATAGTGTTTGGGATTGCACATTGGATTAGATGTTGTTGCTGTTGATTGTGATGGACGTCGAATTGTTCGACGGGTAGGCCGATAAACAAAGGAGACGCTGCCCGATTTTCTGGAAACTGATTCCAAAAATACGGGAACGTAACCTGTAATTATCGGAGACGTCGAACGAGGATATATAATTGAATGTTACAAAACCTACTTACGTGACGTGACAAGATATTTTGTGAATAATCGATTACCCTATTTTCGAAATAACAAATATACGTATTTTCCGAAAATAAATACCGAACCGAGTCTCGAAGAGGTGAACCCTAATTGCTATGTGTGTTTTAATAATACATATAAATATAAGTTGGAATATGAAATCGCATGGGTTGAAGTGATAGTGGTATTAAGTTGAGCTTAAGCGAAACGATTATCTGAATTAGGATATTTCAACCCTGTAGGTCCTAGATGGAAAACCTGAATATCGACATCGGACTAGGAATGATCTAGTGATTAGACGTCGAGATCAACGAAGTTCCAATTGAAGGGCCTGAGTGTTGGGATCATATCCAAATTGGGATAGTAGTTTGACGGTAAAGCCGAACGTTCAAGTCGAACCAAAGTCAACCAGTTATAGCGGTTAAAGCTTATTGAGGCAAGTATTCTTGATTTTTCTTTTAAAATACTCCAAGTATTCCTGATTTTTCTTTTAAATTACTGCAAATATTTATTCTTTCCTATTCTAAGTTCAGAATAGTTAAATGTTTTACATTTCGCTGTAATTACTCTTATTATGCATGTCCTTTCATTATTGTTCCTATAATTCGATTGCTCTCTTAAGCAAATACCCATTCTTTCGGGTTATTTGCGAACCCTGAATTGGGATGTTTTGAATTCAAAATGATTTGACATCAAAATACTCCATCGGCTGGATAATGATGATTTTTTGGGGATTAAGTGTATCTTAATCCTGAGGACCGGGATATGATTGGTGCCTCGAAATGGGCCGTAGTGCCTAGGTCCCTGAATGGATCTATACAGTTGGGTATAGATCCGCACTGTATCCTGACTAATCAGCAGTGTATAGTGCATATGTTGGTTTTAGTGTCCAGTCTAATTTATTGTTGATCACCATTAACAACATTCATTCTTGAAAGGTTTTATGATTCCAAAACCGGACAAAACCCTGATTTAGGAGATGAATCGGGGAATCGCTTCTCATTTTTGAATTTATAGTTAAAGGCTGGTGACAACCAACGTTTATTCGCACAACTCACTCAAAATAAATAGAATTGTTTAAAATTGTTTTAAGATTTTATCCGGAAGTTATTCCTTTGATATTGATATTTGAAACTCAAATTATATACTTGCTGGCTCACTCTTGCTTTGTAAATTCTTATTTCTGCCAGAAACAGATAAGGATAAAAGTGAATAGCTTTGATAGACAATAGAAGTTAGAGAAATCTCCGCTGTGAGAGGTTGAAGAAGTTAGAAGAATATGACAAGAGCATTAGGAAAAGGGTATTTACACTTGTATTCTAGTTATTGTGAGTTGTAAAGGGTTAGATTCTTGTTTCATACCATAACCTGTAAACGATCCGAATTCAAGGGGTTAATTGAATATTCTTTTATTTTATGTAAAGATTGTTTAGTGACACCAAATCTTGACCCCGGATTTGGACTGTTACAAGTTGGCATCAGAGCTGCAGGTTATTGGTCACTGAAATAAGAATATGTGAGAGTAAGATAGGAATGATAGGTTGTACAAGATAGAAAAGACCCTATGCATACTCAGGATAAGTTGAGTTGAGTGCGAATTAGGGTTAGCAGATCCGATATGGAGTTGGTAAGATAGGATTGCTGAGAAAGGGTAAGGAGAATGTCACAACGCTATAGGTATATTGAATTCTCAGATCTTACAGTAATGAGAAATTAAAAGATCGACGGAGGTAGGGTATGTTACCCTACTGTTCATGCGGTTTTCAGAAAAAAAATGCGATTGATTCTTGTGAAAACTTGTGAAAGGAATGCTAAGTGAATTTTGGTATGATCTAACTTAGAATTAGGTATTAGGATGAGTTCCACGCCAGAGGCAACCAGTGATGGAAGCTGGCGAAGAACCAACGTTGCACGTTTTGAAGGCACCATCATTGCGAGAAGATTCGTATCACTTATCGGGAGCTGCACGAGGAATGATATCTACCTTAATAGGTGTAGGTAAAACTAGCAAGAAGATGCGACACTATCTATAGACCGAACGTCGAATCGCATGCATGATTGCAAGCATAACGTCAAGGACGACGACAAGAATGTCAAAGACAGTACTAGATGTCAGCGTTGCGGTGGAATTGCGAATAAAATGATATACGACGGTAAATGAAGTTTTGGCGACTAAAAAGTGCGAGCAGAATCCAAGGAGAAATAAAAAATATATCAAGATGGAGAGACTCTTATATGGGCATTATTTTAATTGGGTATTCCATTAACGGATTATAAGAATAACAAGTAACTTATATAGTAATGATGACCAAATATTTGATTTTCAAAATTTTAAAAATGAGTTTTCGAAAAGGATTTTCTTAATAAACTTTCAGAAGATTTTTTGCATGAAATGAGTTTTACAATTTGGTTGTCGAATTACTATTTATGTTCTTGTTATTAAAAATAGAAAATGATCTAAAAAGAAGAATGAAATTAGACTCAGTGTTATTAATTTGAAGGGCCAAGTACACCCACCAGCAGGGAGAAGGTTTAAAGTTTTCTGTGAAAAATGAAAGTAAACGTTGTTTAATAAAATCAATAATTGAATCAACATATTAAAATATTATTTACCCAATTTACAAAATTATTAAAATTTAACAAGATTCATGAATCGAACGGATAAAGGATGATTGAAGAAGATGAAAGAATCTTCTAGATGATTGAAGAAGAATCGTCTTTCTATCGGCAAAGTTGAGGCATTGCGTGATCGACGGTTATTTTACGCGACATAGATGAAATCGAAAGAAATGACTATGAATTTTGGGGGAGCGCAATTATGATAAAATCATCAAGGCAATTAATGTGGAGGCATTTCCGGACGACATTCCAAAGATCCAGACTGTGAATCTCTCATTCGAATGATTCCTGGAGGCATACGTAAATGAAGCATGGACGGTGACCAACGGTGATCTACAATGTTATTCTTTTACAAATACGATATCATATGTTCTTCTTGATTCTTGAATACGTATGAGCATCTTCTGTTAATAAATTATATGAGGTGAAAATGAAAGAAAAATACTTATATTTCTTCTGAATTGTTTCTCTTCTCAAATTCTTGATTCCTGATTGAGACAACAGTGTTATGATATGACGCTTTGTCGAAATGACGAAGAGTCGGGTGGGACGCCACCTAATCATGTGCTGTATGCCATATAGTATGAAAGACTGGCCATCTTGAGTACGAATATGGTTGTCTCATTCTTCACTCATTTTTCTTCCTTCAATTTTCTGATTTACAAATTCTTCCAATCGGTTGTTGCATTGTTATTCCCTATCTTTCTTTTCATTCAAAATCCTATTCGCACACTCTCCTCTCGCGTAGGGTCTGTTCTCTGACGATTTCAAAAGAAATAAAATAGTGTGGTACGTGGAATCATAAAACGAACATAGATACGACTGCAAAACGATAAATGATGGACATTTGCGAGCAAGGAAGAATGGATACACCAACAACGTGGTCATGACAAAGATATCAAATCAGATAGTTGTTCGTGTTATGAGGATCTCATCAGTATGGTAGATTGCGTTAACGCGATGCACTTCAAATCAGAGGACTTCGATGCGAAATGAATGGTTAGCGAACCGTAACAAATAAATTAATTACAAAATAAGGAAGTAAAGTTGTGTGCGTCAGACGAAGCAAGCGCGTGTCAGAATGACAATTAAAGATCAAGGGAATTCTGAACAATGAATCAGACAGGCGATTAATACGTGAAGCATCCCTTCATCGCGGGAAGACATTCGTTGTAAATATTCAAGATAGAAGAAACCTTAATTGCAACCAAATTTCGAACGTGTTCTTTAAGAAATTGTGAGGTTCTCTAATCTGAGTAAATAAGTTATGATAAATTTAGCACCATAACCGAGCCAGTGACGAAAGTTTGATACGGAAACATAAGTGAAGATGAAGCCATGGTGACTCGATTGTGAAATCTTTTAAGAAATAATGATATAACGATTAAGTTTCCATCAAATTACGATGATAATAATGAAAACCGTGCGTGGTTATTAAAAGATAAACAGGTTAGTTAATGAAATTGAATGTGTATCATCCAAGATAGATGATTGTTGAGACTGGTTGAAGGATGCAGCATAATTCTTAAAAGTAACTGTACACAATTGGTAATGACAAGAAATAAGTTAAAAGAATCGCGAAATAAAATCCTTGAAAAACAACGAGATAAATCCATTAATGACACTTTGTAATATTCTGAAAGAACTGAAAAAATAGATATTAATTATTGTTGGTATAAAACCCAATTCCCATTTAAAAAGATATATGCTATGCCAGTCAGATGCTGATCAAAATGATAAAGTCTGAATTATATTGAATTTATGAATTTGGTTGATGGAAGTGGGTGGATATGACTGTGGATGATTTAGTTGATTGATGGTGTCGGCTTGAGTCCGATTGGTAGTCAATGGTGTAGGGGAAGTGCTGCCCAAATTTTCAGAAGGTACCTTATATTTAAGGATAAAGAAGTATATTGTCGTTTTCATCGGTACTCCAAATGATTGCGATCTCAGTTCTTGAGAAAGAATGTTATGATCAAACCGACTTTATGTAATTGGTCTTTGATTCCAGTTAGCTAGTCTTCACTTGGTTTAAGTGATCAGTTAAAGGATTTAATTAATCAACTTTACCAACTAATGGTTAGTTAAATGGAGATCGGTTCCAAGTAGATTGAGTCAAGCTCTAACATGATTTTCAGATCCGAAATCAAAGCAATTAGCAATTTGGAGGAAGTAATGGCATCAACAGAAGTGGAAATTAGTAAAAGTAGTGTAATGCTGCTGCAAGCCTGTGCGAGATTTTATCTAGATGAATACACCTTTTCAATAGACAAAAGGAACAGAAAGTTATTGGTTCATGCTAGTGAGAAGAATATTTTCAAGAACTGAAGGTACGAGATAAAGCAAAGAGATTCTATTATCTGTAACAGCGTTCCAAGAAAGACTCGGATGTATACCCATATCGAATGACGAGTTAATGGAAGCTACTGTAAATTAGTGGAGAGAACGTTTGCAAGAACTGAAGATCCAAAATAGGGCAAAGAAATGTTACCATCTATAATAATACTCCATGAAGGATGTGAATGTACATCAATGTCGAATTACGATTTAATGGAAGATGCTGTGAAATACTGGGAAACTCGCAAATTCAGCATCCAATGTAAGACGAAGACTGGTGAAGTCCGCATGCAAACTCAGGGAAAAGAAATTTTGGTCAATGAAGAGAAGTCAAATACGCGATCCGTGATACGTTAAGCAAGGTTAAGAGAATAGCTACCGATGAAATTTGATAATTCTGTTAGTAAGAATTTAAATATTATAAATAAAAGCCTTCATTCCAGTGTGAACTCCAGAAATGACCTATTCAATAATAAACAGATTAATATTACTAAGAAAAAGAATTTCGTTATGTTTAAAAGAAATAATGAATAATGAGAATGGAGAAATAATGAATAATGAGAATGGAGAAATAATAAAGATAAAAGTGGAATCAAAAGGATGATAAAGAAATTTTATAAAATAATCCAGGAAATATGCAAGTTGGGCACGTCGGTTGTGCCAGAATTGTCAGGAGAATGAGGTGAAACGCCGATAGTCGGAGATAGGAATTCGTTCCAAAAATGTGTGTAAACAGGGATGATTAAACAAAGGTATTAATGGCGAACTGCTAGAGAAGAACGTTGCAATGAATCTCATGTCGGAATTCTTTAAAATTAAAGTGAAGTCCCGGGGGTTTGAGCGAATAATTTGCCAAGGTTATCTTAGGGAATGAGGTAAGAATTTCTCGTCGGTTACTGCACAGAGTCAAGCTGATGTCAAAAGTCTGTATCATATAACTCAATAGGGATGAAATAATAAGTGAAGGAAAACTTCAGAAATGTGGAATGAAAGAATAATGAAATAAAGAGTATTTTGCGCTGTGCACAAAAGAGGTCATGGGGAAAAGAGAATAGAGGTATGAAGTTACGCATCGATTAACAGAAGTTGTAAGTTTGAAGATTAAATGAACACAATGTACCAGGAATATTGGGATAGTGTGATTGTATTTATTGATAAAATCCTCGCTAATTCAAGGACTAAGGAAGATCAAGTTGAACACCTGAAGATATGCTTGCGAAGAGTTGGAAAATAGCAGCTGCATTCTCAGCTTCGAAGGTTTGAATTCTGGTTATAATTGATTATGAGTTCCAGTTGTGTGGTTAACTACCGAACAGGAAAGGTCCATTTAAGGACAAATGTTTTGAGTAGAAAAGAAAGAGTGAATATCATTAGGATTACCGGAGAATGAGTAAAGGAATTTGAAAAGTTAGAAATTGAAAAAAAACATGTTTTGATCCGGCTTCTGGATTATACAGATACTTACTTTGTTGTTAGATATTAAAGGTGGTATTAATGCAGATGATTGATGTTGACTTCAGTATGGGACGTTGTGAGCATCAAAGTTCGTGTTGATATTTAATTTGATATGACAACAAAATGAGTATTAGTACCAAGAGATAGGGTTTTGAATAAAGTTCTAATTCATTCCATTCCAAATTAATGTACTTTCTTTCAGATAGTAAGAGATTCTCGCTCGATGAATCTACTTGATAGTGATTGAAAAGAAATAGAATTATGCTACCAAGTGGTGAGTAGATGCAATTGTCGAGATTTTCCTTTTTAGTTTTTGAATAGATGTAGAACATTTCGAAGCATCAGACGTCATGAGCTCAGGATATCGGGCGCAGACGAATAGAAAATGCAAGAGACCGACTAAAGATTCTTGAATATGATTGAAAACGATCATGTGTCAGGCCAATCGAAGAGAAAATAGAAATTTCAAACCATTAGAATTGGAAAGAAAAGAAGGTGAGTGTAAATTAAGTTAGTCCTGTGAAACAGTGAAATAGATAGAACGATGGTGAATGAGTTGGTCTTGTTGTCACAGGTGTAACGAGTCCATAAGGCATTCATGTATATATGACTATAGAGAGTAATTTAGCTCCAAATGTAGGAAGTAAAGATTGAGTTAGGGATTGCATGAGCAACTGATAAATTTAATGATGGTAGGGGACCGCTGAATGGTGATTAAAATGATGAGAACTGAAAAATCATAAGAGAGATACTTGGAAAATATCATGTTCTATTCTTTAGCATGATTCCGAGGACAAAATCCTTTTAAGGGGGGAAGGATGTAACGTCTGGGAAATATTATGTAATTATTTTTATCAATAAATAATTATTATGTGATTTTACGTGAATTTTGGTGAATTATTTGATGATGGATAATAATATTTGGATGTTTATTTCTGATAAAATTGAGATATTTTAATTTCCAATTATCCAGAATTAAATCTAGATAATTTTGATATTTTTCTGGTACTTTTTGGATTATTATATGATTTTATAAGAATTTATAGAATTATTAATGATTATTTCACGTAATTATAAAAATTACATTTTAGAACCAGAAATCGTCCCACTTCAATCGTTTTTGCATTTTTACAACCCGAAACTCTTCCGAAAACTCTTTCCTAACCTAATATGATAATTCTGAACACTTTTCATGTTTTGACTTTCTCGATCTGGGGTACAGTTTGACCTGTACGAGTCCCGGTGTGAAATTTTCGATACGCAAATTATTTTATAAATCGATAACAATCCGTATTCCCAAAAGGCGAGATATTATTACCTCATTCTCATAAATGCTAAAATTGCTCCTAAAATTATTTTTGCTGTTTTATAACTTTATTTATTATTTTTAGGATTTTATAAAATTTAGAAATCAATATTTTATTGATTAATTATTTTTAAATGATTTTCTGAATTGCACTTAATTGTAAAATCAGTATTTAATTCTAGAATGTTTCAAAAATTATGAAATTTTTTTATTTTATTAACTTTTAAATATTTCAAGGATTTTTAAAATTATTTCGGCCGTTTTCAGGCTTTTATTCACCCGCGCGATCGTTCGTTAAATCATTAAATGTGGGTATTAGTGGCATTCCAAAAATGGGTTAAAAAACCTACAAGAATTTTATATTATTAGTTTTAAAATTATTCTGAGACCTTTTAAAACTACTTTTTGGAAATCCTCGGGTTATTTTACCCGTTTAATACTCGTTGAATCGATAAATTGTGATACAAAATCCAGTTTTTCGGGTTAGCAATCAGATTAGGGTTTTATCCCTATCAATTAATTTCTCCCCTATTACTTCATAGCACCGCCCCTTTTTCTCTCTCGGTACCTCATCTCTCGATCTCTTCTCTCTATCTCGATCTCCCTCTCGATCTCTCTCTCTCTCTCTCTCTCTTTATTTCTTTAATCTCTTGGTCCCTTCTTCTTTCGCCACCGTTCTCTACTTTTTCCGACGATTCACCGGCTTGTTTCCGGCCGCCTCTCCTTCATTTTTCCCGATAAGCCGCAACTGGACTTCGGTTGGCTTGGTGGTTTATTTGTGTGTGTATATACCTCTGTGTGTGTGTAAATCATGCGTGTGTGTGCAAATCGTGTGTGTGTGAATCGTGCATGTGTGTGTGTGTTCAGTGTGTCGGGTGCGTGTTTGTGAATCGTGTATTCTGTGTGGGTGGCGCGTGAGGCGCATGTGATGGTGCTCTGTTTGCCTGTGTTCTGTTTTCTGGTTGTGCGCGTGTGGCCTGCTTGATTTCAGAATTTTTATTATTTTAAATTTGTTTTCTGCAGGAAATAATTGAATAATATTCATGAAATAAATAAATTTGTGTGGAAAAGAAATTAAATTATTTGGTGGAGTTTTGCGTTGGAAACCCGAAAATTTATCGGGTACCCGCAAAATTTTACCGCCATCGGCAATGAGCCTCGGCGAGCCGACGGTGGGCGATGATGATTTTTATCTGAGTCCTACATTTATTAATTAAATAAAATTAGTTCGGTAAAAATTAATTGTGAAATGAAAAATACAAACAAAAATATAAAAGTACGTATGATAATAATAAATAATCGAAATTGTAATAGTGTTTGGGATTGCACATTGTATTTTATATTGTTGTTGTTGATTGTGATGGACGTCCAATTGTTCGACGGGTAGGCCGATAAACAAAGGAGACGCTGCCCGATTTTTGGGAAACTGATTCCAAAAATACGGGAACGTAACCTGTAATTATCGGAGACGTCGAACGAGGATATATAATTGAATGTTACGAAACCTACTTACGTGACGTGACAAGATATTTTGTGAATAATCGATTACCCTATTTTCGAAAAAACAAATATACGTATTTTCCGAAAATAAATACCGAACCGAGTCTCGAAGAGGTGAACCCTAATTGCTATGTGTGTTTTAATAATACATATAAATATAAGTTAGAATATAAAATCGCATGAGTAGAGGTGATAGTGGTATTAAGTTGAGCTTAAGCGAAACGATTATTTGAATTAGGATATTTCAACCCTGTAGGTCCTAGACGGAAAACCTGAATATCAACATCGGACTAGGAATGATCTAGTGATTAGATGTCGAGATCAACGAAGTTCCAATTGAAGGGCCTGAGTGTTGGGATCATATCCAAATTGGGATAGTAGTTTGACGGTAAAGCCGAACGTTCAAGTCGAACCAAAGTCAACCATTTATAGCGGTTAAAGCTTATTGAGGCAAGTACTCTTGATTTTTCTTTTAAAATACTCCAAGTATTCCTGATTTTTCTTTTAAATTACTGCAAATATTTATTCGTTCCTATTCTAAGTTTAGAATAGTTAAATGTTTTACATTTCGCTGCAATTACTCTTATTATGCATGTCCTTTTATTATTGTTCCTATAATTCGATTGCTCTCTTGAGCAAATACCCATTCTTTCGGGTTATTTGCGAACCCTGAATTGGGATGTTTTGAATTCAAAATGATTTGACATCAAAATACTCCATGGGCTGGATAATGATGATGTTTTGGGGATTAAGTGTATCTTAATCCTAAGGACCGGGATATGATTGGTGCCTCGAAATGGGCCGTAGTGCCTAGGTCCCTGAATGGATCTATACAGTTGGGTATAGATCCGCACTATATCCTGACTAATCAGCATGGTATAGTGCATATGTTGGTTTTAGTGTCCAGTCTAATTTATTATTGATCACCATTAACAGCATTCATTCTTAAAAGGTTTTATGATTCCAAAACCGGACAAAACCCTGATTTAGGAGATGAATCGGGGAATCGCTTGTCATTTTTGAATTTATAGTTAAAGGCTGGTGACAGCCAACGTTTATTCGCACAACTCACTCAAAATAAATAGAATTGTTTAAAAATGTTTTAAGATTTTGTCCGGAAGTTATTCCTTTGATATTGATATTTGAAACTCAAATTATATACTTGCTGGCTCACTCTTGCTTTGTAAATTCTTATTTCTGCAGAAACAGATAAGGATAAAAGTGAATAGCTTTGATAGACAGCAGAAGTTAGAGAAATCTCCGCTGTGAGAGGTTGAAGAAGTTAGAAGAATATGATAAGAGCATTAGGACAAAGGTATTTACACTTGTATTCCAGTTATTGTGAGTTGTAAAGGGTTAGATTCTTGTTTCATACCATAACCTATAAACGATCCGGATTCAAGGGGTTAATTGAATATTCTTTTATTTTATGTAAAGATTGTTTAGTGACACCAAATCTTGACCCCGAATTTGAACTGTAACAGTTAAAATCAACAATTGTTAGGCCCTTAATCAACTGTAGATGGGGGGGGAGTTAATACAGTTAATACGATTAACTAGACAAAGCTTCAGCAGAATCAAATAGTTTTTATATCAATCTTATAAAAACTTATTACACAAGTACTCTCTCGAAAGGATGAACAAATATCCTTAAGAGCTTCTAGGTTATGCGAAAGATATAACAATATTGCAATGCGTATAACATGAACCTAAACTATACTTTATATAGAGCACATCTACCAATGTATAAGAAATCCTATTCTATTAACAACAAGGAAACCTATACTATTGCTTCTGAGATAAAGTCCTCCACCGACTTGAAATTCATGTTTCCTTTTCCTCTTCAAAGATCAACTGATTTGACAAATACTGATTTCATCATCCGTTGACATCATCATCCGTCGAATACCAACATCCGTCGATGTCATCATCATCCATTGATGCTTGTACTCATCATCCGTTGATGCTTGTAATCATCATCCGTTGATGCTTCTGATAGTTTCTATTTGATATCATCAGTTGCTCCTAACAATGTCCCCCTACTTGTCCATTATGGAATTATGGACAAGTTCTAATTGATGATGTCAAAATTATATAATGCAGGAACCAAGTATGCATATTCAATGTTGCTTCAGTGAATATCAGACTTTAACTCTTCATCCTGAACTGCTTATTTAACTTAAGCAATGTCAGAGGTTAACTCCAATTCCTCAGCTCAGAATTCTTCCAGAAATCTTCCTTTAGTCACCAGCTTGGATGATTTCTGCTTCGATAAGATTTTCTTCAGTATCAAGAGCTTTAACTATTGTATAGATTAAATCTATTAGAGTTTAAGATTTAAATTCTTAGATACTGTCTTCAGCTTTGGCTTTTGACTTTGAAATCTTTGACTTTTCTTCTATCTTCTCATTTCCTTTAAGCTTCATGTCAGCAGTTCCAATAGCTTGTGATCTGAGAGATCTTTCACCTTCTACCTGACTGATTTCCCTTATAACTATACCTCTGGTTGGTTTGTTAGAAGGATCATCTTCATAAAGTACTTGAGAAACAACAACAATATCATCATTTGCTGTCTTCATAGAATTTTTGAAGACTTCCTCCATTTGCCTTAGTTGTTCAAGATCAACTCCAGGATTTTCCTTTGCAAATATTCTTCTACTTACTTCTAAATCAAATAATTAAATCTTTGGATCTTTATAGAATAGAGTTGTCTTTCTTCCTTTAACTTTCAGAGTTTGAAGATATTGGCTTGCTTCAACACCAGCTTCTTTCTCCAGAATACCTTGGTCTTCATCAGCAACAGTTGTGACTTGTGAAGATTTTTGCATTTTAGTAGTCACAGTCAAATATTCAACTCTTCTTTCATTCCTCTTGCTTCCTCTTTTAATCTCCTTCTGTTCCTCCTTATTACCTCCATCAGAATTTTCATCATCAGTACTTATCAATGACAACTGTTTACATTTAGATTTAACAATTCTCTCCCCCTTTTTGGCATCATCGCCAAGTAGTAGAGAAAGAATCAACTCCTTTGAATTTTGTACTTCAGTAAGTTGATCAGACATTTGAGCTTAATTAGCTTCCAATCTAGCTTGACTGGCTTCAATTGAAATTTTTCTGGTAACTATTGGTAAAATTTGTTTCTGAATTTCATGATGAGTAAGCAGCTTTGAAGCAATCAATGATCTTTAATCTGATTGATTTGAGTAGTTGTTGCTTCATGAGCTATGTGTAAGGATCTGACAACCAAAGTAGATGCTTTTAGATGATTCAACACATCAGGATTTGTAATCTTCTATTCTACTATTTCCAGATGTTTAACTGCACGTGTTCTGGAAATAGGATATGTAGTATCTTTCCAATAAGCATTTCAGAGATTATCAGAATAATCCTGCTTCTTCTTAGCATCTAACTCTGTCATTTTCTGTTGTTGAACATGCATAGGCATATCTTCAGGAAAGAAAAGATCATTCTCAAGATCTAACATAGCATTAGATACAAGAGTTTCTTTACCATCATTAGATTCTTCAATAGCAGCTGGATCATGCACTAATTTCTGAATTTTATATTCAGCTTCAGTATGTAGAATAGAATGAGAAATTGATTCAGTGGCTTCAGAAGCTTCAACACCTTCAGCAGTTATCTCCACATCTTCAAATATTCTAGATAAATGAATTGGAGCTTCAATAACTTCCATAACTTCAGTTCCTGTAACATACTGTGGTGATTCTGAAATGGATGAATCTTTATGAGTAGACTGCTGTGCTACTACATCTTCAGCAACAACGTGGATGATCTCATTTGATGGAATAGAAGAATGAATGGACTGTTTTTCAACAAAAACAAGGATTATCTCATGTGATAGAATAGTAGAATGTATGGACTGCAAGAAAGTATCAGTACTTAGACTTGCAGGGAGATCAGTAGCCTTTGATACATCAGAGTGTTCCTGAGATACAACATACTGATGTTTAACATCTGTTCCTTGAGTACTTTGAGCATCTGCAAACATGTAGCAAATTAAACTTAATCTCTCTATTCTTTTAAAGTAGTCTCACTACTCCTCACACCACACATCTCATGACTTTTAATAGTTAGAGCTTCCTCACAAGGATTACTAAATCCTATCTCTCATATACCTCTCCTTTTTCCAGGAAGGATCCCGCCTCTCTTAAATTCTGTTTTTCTCTCAATCTTTTCACACATCTCACAGAGAAAGGCTCAGAAAGTTTGTCCTACAGAAATAAGAGGTGGCTAAAGAAGGGTGATCTGTGATCATACAACTAGAGGTAGTCCTTTACTAAGGTCTAGATGTAATCATATCAACAAGATTTATATCATGAAAAGCATACTATAAATGCTGAAAGAACTAAATCAGTATTTAAATTAAATGCTGATAAAGTAACACCAGTATTTATACCTTGTGAATTCATAATTTGACTCACAGTAGATATTGTGGTGATGACAGTTGTTGTTCATCAATAATGAGAACCTATATTTGAATTTGAGAGGATTTGATCAGGTTACTGTCATGTACCATGATCTCAAACCTTTGTTCTTCTTGCAAAGAACTAACACTTGAAATGTGTTTAATGAAAGCTATCTCATAGTCTTTAGTAAAAACTGATGAAACCTCTGTGTCTCTGTTAGTATAATCAAGATCTACCTCAGCAAGTAGTCTCTAACCAACTAAATGTTGTTTCTGAGTGGTGAACATAATTCAAGAATTATGACATTTGATTTTTGGCAACATTTGAGAAAAGAATTCAAGTGTTTCAGTTGTAAGAAGAAATTTAAGATATAAGATATATGAAATTTGAGATTGAGTGTGGACAACTTTCTTGATAAGAAAAGAAAGTTTCAAAAGATTTTATATTGTAAGCAACACTCAAAGATTGTAACCCTTAGTGATTAAGAATTAGATCTTTCTTAAATTTTCTTCTCAATCAGCATTTACTTCTTGTAGTGCTCAATCTGTACTGAAGTGTCATATGAACTCAAACAGAGATTAGATTATTCACATGCACTATAAAAAATATCTGAAATTTAGCATGTAGTACTGATTAATCATTTAACATTTAAGAACATTTAAGCACACATACAAGAAAGTAATCAAGAAGTTACTTAATGAAACAAAAGAAGAGAAAGTGTATTCATTCATTCATGAAAAAGAAAAGTAAAAGGCAGAAGCAAGAAAATAGTCCTAACAAAAACTAGACTATTCCTAGAGTTTATCCTAACTTTTTCTTCTTCATCTCTTCTTGCTTCTTGAGAGCTCGGCGGTGATAAATTCCTGAGATAGTCTTTGCGAGAAAGATAATTTTCTCTTGCAACTCAAGTTTCTCTCGCTTAGCCTCTTCGGCTAAGCGTTCATCCTCAAGAGTGATTTCCATCTGAAACAGTTAAAGATCCACGCGCTGATCACTTGACAACTCCTCGTAAACTGAGGATGGAACTTTATGAGAGATGAAGATTTGATCATTAATCTCGACTCTTCGTCCCCAGGGGTCATAATAGACATGACCCTTTTCGAACTTGAAAGATGGATAGTAAATCCCAATAATATTACGAGTACTAAACAAACGTTGAGTTATGAACATTTGAGATGAGGAGTTGAGTTCAAGAAATCTTGAAATAGAAGTGATTGAAGTGATAGGCCAGTGAGAGGTTTTGAGAGTGAAAGGTTGTATTTATAGAGGAGAAGATGGAAACTAAAGAGACTCTTTGAATGACCATGCAATAATTAGACATTATAAGCATACACGATTACGCGTATCTAGACAAGCAAAAAGTAATCTCTCTCTTCATATTCCCATTCCCAATGTAAATACTCAAGTATCAGCGGATACTTGCATCAGTAGCTAACCTATTTAATCAATTAAAAGATATTCTACTCACTCACTGATTAATTAAAAATACTATTAACAATTTATTTTGAATAAATTCAAAATAATCAAATGAAGTATAATAGTCAATCATGGTTTGACCATTATCAGTATTTTAATTACTTCTATCAGGATTTATTAACTACTGAAATAAACTATTAGTCAAAACAAGTTCAACTAATAACAGAGTTTATAAGCATAATCAGTAGTTCAACATGCAATTTTCACATAAGATCATTTAGCACATTTTGTATGTTATCGTGGTATCAAACATTTAGCATAAGAATCAGTATCTAACAAGTATTGACAAATAATAAGATACCATGCTTCAATAAATATCAGCAAAGTTAATTATCAGAGTTTGAGAACTGCCCTGAAATCATTCCCAATTCATTCACCAGTCTTGTGAATGTGGCTTCACAGAGAGGCTTGGTGAATATATCTGCTACTTGCTGATCTGTTGGAACAAAGATCAATTCCACTGTATCAGCTTCCACATCTTCCTTTATGAAATGGTATCTGATACTGATGTGCTTAGTCATAGAATGCTGCACTGGATTTCCTGTCATTGCAACAACACTGCGATTATCATAATATAATAGAAGAATAGTTTAACCCATAATCCAGCAGCTGATTCTTCATCCATAGAATCTGAGCACAACAGCTTCCTGCAGCAATGTATTCTGCTTCTGCATTTGAAGTGGAAATTGACTTTTGTTTCTTATTGTACCAAGAAACTAATATGCTTCCAAGAAATTGGCAGCTTCCAGAAGTCCTTTTCTTGTCTATTTTGCATCATGTAAAATTAGCATCTGAATATCCAATTAGCTTAAAGTCTGAATCTCTAGGATACAATAATCCCAGATTCATAGTGCCTTCGAGATACTTGAAGATTCTCTTTACAACTAATATATGAGGTTCTCTAGGGTCAGCTTGGAACCTTGCACAGAGACAGGTAGCATACATGATATCAGGTCTACAAGAAGTCAATTATAGGAGTGAGCTAATCATACCTCTGTAGTTAGTTATATCTACCGAAGAACCAGTATTTAAATCTAACTTGGTCGCAGTGGTCATAGGAGTTGATGCAGTTGAGCACTCCTGCATTCAAATATTTTGAGTAAGTTCCTGGTGTATTTGGATTGATTTATGAAGATTCCTTCATTAGTCTGTTTGACTTGTAACCACAGAAAGTAACTTAATTCTCCCATCATACTCATTTGATACCTGGACTGCATTAGCTTTGCAAATCTCTCACAAAGTTTATCATTAATAGATCCAAAAATAATATCATCAACATATATTTGTACTAATAACAAGTCCTTACCATGGTATTAATAAAAGAGAGTTTTGTCAATTGTACCTCTTGTGAAACCACTTTCTAGCAGAAATAGAGCAAGTGTTTCATACCAGGCCCTTGGAGCTTGCTTCAATCCATAGAGTGCTTTATCCAGTAAGTAGACATGATCTAGAAACTTTGGATCAATGAACCCTGGAGGCTGTTCAACATAAACTTCCTCTTCGAGTTCTCCATTTAAGAATGCACTCTTCAGATCCATTTGGAACACCTTAAACTTCTTGTGAGTAGTATAGGCAAGAAAGATCCTTATTGCCTCTAGCCTTGCAACTGGAGCAAATGTCTCATCATAATCAATGCCTTCTTGTTGTGAGTAACCCTTTGCAACCAGTCTTGCTTTGTTCCCTGTAACAATGCCCTCAATGTCAGTTTTGTTTCTGAACACCCACTTTGTGCCAACTACAGATTTGTTCTTTGGTCTTGGCACAAGAGTCCAGACTTTATTCCTTTCAAATTCATTAAGCTCTTCTTGCATTGCTGTGACCCAGTCAGCATCTTATAGAGCTTCTTCAACCTTCTTAGGTTCAGTTTGAGAAAAGAATGGTAGAGACATTCATTCTGAGTGGATTTTCTTGTTCTTACACCACTGTCAGGGTTTCCAATGATCAAGTCTGGTGTGTGTGACTTAGACCATTTTCTTGCTGATGGAAGTTGACTCCTAGAAGAAGAACCTCCCCCTTGATCCATGAATTCTCTATTATATCTTTGAGTAGTACCACTGTTGTTCTTTTATGCTCCCCCTTTGACTAAAATTGTAGTGAATTTGATAGATACTTTCATATTAGTACTTGAAACTAATTGAATAGCATGATCAGATAAAGTTTGAGCAGATTCCACAGATATCTTTTCACTTGGTAATTGCCAGGAATAATTCCATTTATAAGCCCTATGAGGTTGTAAAATTGCAGCATGACCAGATGATGAACCAAAAGGAGAAAATTTAGATGTTTCAATACTAGCTTTTAAAATAGCATCATCAGGATCATCATCATCAGAGTCATCAGAATCAACTTGATCACCAGAATATCTTGATGGAATATCATAATCATCAGAATCAGGAACTATGCCTTTGAGTTTTAAATCAAGATTTGACTTAGAAGGCTTAGTTACCTGTATAGATCCTGTAAGAAAAGAACTATGAGTACCTAAATCTCTCTTTTCATTTAAAGTGATCTCATCACCTCTCACTCCACTCATCTCATGACTTTTAAGAGTCAGAGCTTCCTCACAAGGATTAACTAAATCCAGTCTCTCATCTACCTTTCCTTTTGCCAGGTAAGGATCCTGCCTCTCTATAATTCTGTTTTTCACTAAATCTTTTCTCTCAGTATCACATGAAAAGCTTAGAAAAGTTTGTCCTACAGAAATAAGAGGTGGTTGAGAAGAGTTGTATGTGATCATATGACTAGAGGTATTCCTTTGTAAAGGGCTAATCATAGTCAAATCAGCAGATAAAGTAGTATTTAGAGAATTTATACCTTGTGGAGTATCAACCATTGGTATAGCCTTGAGTGGTTGTACCAAGATTGCTTCAATATTATCTTGAGAAGTGATCAGTACATTTGTTGAATCGGGGACAGCTGCATCAGGAATTGTTCTTGTGTCAGGAATGTCCTGCTTGTCATAAATTGATCCCTTGGTAGAATTTGATACTAAATCTATAACAGTACTGTGAACTATTGGTTCTTGTGTGACTTGAGGTGTAGAAGCTTCTTCATCCCTTTGAACTGAAAGATCTTGTGTGCTTCCCTCAAAGATAGCATCATGGATAATAGCATCCAATTCAGCAATGTGATTTTGATGAGCTTCCCTATCCTGTACTATCTTCATAATATCATCAACCACAGAAATTTGACTTCCTTGAGCAATGTCAGGAATAGTCAGATGTGAGAAAATGATTGCACCTATACTTTGAATAGGTGGTTCTTGTGTAGCTGGGGCTTTAACAGGTGCATCTCCACTTTGAGAAGATGATTCTTGTGTACTGTACCCCTTCTATGGTGATTGAAGTGTGATCTTCTTGGATTTACAAATAGATGAAGTCTTTTCTTTCCTCTTGATAGACTTTTGCAGATCAACTTCTTTAGCAATTTCAATTTCCTTGGCTACTTAAGTTGTAGAAATTGTTTGATCAGGAATTGTCATAAACTTGTCAGGAATTGCTTGAGACCTGTCAAGATGTGACAAAGATTTATCAGGATTGGTAGATTCCTGATCCAGGGCAATATCAGCCAATACTTGAAGACCATCTGGTTTCTCGTGAATCTTGTCTGCTAACTTCATTAATCTTCTTTTCTTAGGTTTAGCAGATACAACCGAATTTTGATCTTCTTTTATACTAACACTAGTAACCTCCACTGGTCTAGCAGGCTTCTTAAAAATAATTATACCATCACTGTCACTTTCAGAATGTGATAATTTATCAACTAAATCAGTACTAGTTCTAACTTTCCTTTTCTTACTTTCTGTAAGCTTCTTTTTGTGTGTTACTGATGAAACACTTTTCTTCCTTACTCCACCCTGTTGCTCCAAAGATATAGGTGAGAGTGGAACAACCTTTAGACCTGATTTTCTTGAAAACAAATGTAACAAACCAAATCCGGGGTCAAGTTTTGGTGTCACTAAACAATCTTTACATAATTTAAAATAATATACAAATGACCCCTTAAATCCGGATTGTTTACAGGTTATGGTATGAAACAAGAATCTAACCTTCTACAATTTACAACAACGAAAATACAAGTTTAAATACCTTTGCACTAATTTCCTTGTCTAATTTTTCTAGCATCTTCATCCTCTTGCAGTGGAGATCTTTCTAAGTTCTTCTGTCTATTCAAAACTATTAACTTTTATCCTCATTTGTTTCTGAAAGAAATAAGAATTAACAAAGCAAAAGTGAGCCAAAAATGCCCAGCAAGTATATAAGTGATTTCTAAGTATTAATATCAAAAGAACTTTTCCGGACAAAATCTTGAAATAATTATAGACAATTCTATTTATTTGAGGTAATTGAGCGAATAACGTTGGATGTTACCAGCACTGAGTTATAAAACATAAGTGACGAGCAAATCCCAGATTCATCTCTTGAATCAGGGTTCTGTCCGGTTTTCTTAGCATAAAACTTTTCGAGAGAGAATGTCGTTAATGGCGATCAACAATAAATTGGACTGGAAACTAGAACCAACGCACTATACCCTGCTGACCAGTCAGGATACAGTACGGATCTATACCCAACTGCATAGACCCACCAACATATAGGGTACCCAGGCACTATGGCCCAAGGGTCCGGTCCATCCCCGACCCATAGGGTCCAGCTCATCACTGGCCCTCACAATAATCATCTAGCCCGTAGAGTATTTTGATGTCAAATCATTTTGATTTCAAATCATCCCAATTCAGGGTTCACAAATAACCCGAAAGAATGGGTATTTGCTCAAGAGAGCAATCGATAATATATGAAGAATAATGAAAGGAACTTGCATAATTAAGAGTAATTGCAGTGAAATATAAAACAGTTAACTATTTTGAACATAGAATAGGAATGAAGTATTTGCAGTATGTTACGAGAAAAGTAAGGAATACTTGCCTTGATAAGCTTTAACCACTATTATCGGTTGACTTTTGGATTGCCTTGAACGTATATCTTTATCGTAAAACCACTACCCTATTATGGCTACGATCTCAACACTCAGGTCCTTCAATTGGAACCTCGCTGAGCTTGATGACTAACCACTAGATCATTCTTAGTCCGATGTCAATCCTCGGGTCTTCCGACTAGGACCTATAGGGTTGAAAATAACCTAATTCAGATAATCGTTTAAGCTTAACATAGTATCACTATTACTTCTACCCATACGATTTCATAACCCGAATCATATTTATATGTATTATTGAAATACACATTGCAATTATGGTCCACATCTTTGAAACTCGGTTCGGTGTTTGTTTTTGAAAAGTACGTATACTCGTTGGTTTGAAAATAGTAAGGTAATTGATTATTTATAAAATATCATGTCACAACATATAATTAGGCTCTGTATAATATAATTATATTTCTTCGTTCGATGTCTCCGATAATTATAGGTCACGTCCCCGTATTTTCAGAATCCATTTCCCGAAAATCGGGCAGCGACTCCTTTGTTTATCGGCCTACCCGTCGAAACAATTCAACGTCAAATTCCAACAACAACCACAACACAATCCAATTACCAATCCCATCCACCGATATGAATTCCATTATTTATCATTATTATCATTATTATCCGTATTTTTATGTTTTTTTATTCATAGAACTCAGATAAAAATCATCACCGTCCACCGTCGACTCGCCGAGGCTCATCGTTGACGGCGGTAAAATTCGCAGGTTTCCATTTATATTGGACGTCCTACACGAAATTCACCGATTAATTATCAATAATTTTCCCACATGAATAATTTATTTCACGAAGTTTCCTCAAATAATTTATTCGAATATTATCTAATTAATATCCTGTAGAAAATAATTAAACCTGAATCAGAACATCAGAACCAAAGTAACACGCAACTGTACAAATTGCCACATACGGAGGAACGCCCCACGAGCCGCCTTCCTCGCCGGAAATGGAGAGGGGCGGCGATGGGATGAATAAAATAGTAAACCCAAGCACAATACCAAGTTTACCCACACATATATATGCAGGCGTATATATATACACATAAAAATACATGAATCTAACCGGAATAAGTACCGGAAACAAGCCGGAACCGAACTCAGGCGGCAACAAACAGAAAAACGGGAGAAAGAACAGAGAGATAAAGACAGGAAGGAGGAAATAATTCGAGAGGGAGAGAGAGGAGCATAGAGAGATCGAGAGAGAAGAAATAGGGGCGCGTGAGAGGAACGGGAAGGGGGAGGGATTTTCAGGGGTGAACGTGTTTGTGTGTTTTTTCTTTTTATTCTGTTTTTGTTGTTTTCTTCTTTGTTCTGCAACTGCCGCGTATCGATTAATTTCGCATTTTAACGAATAACTTGCGAGTGACAACAATTCGAAAAAGACTAAATTAATTTTAAACACTCTCGTAATAATTAAAAAAACAAACAAAATAAAACTTTCACAATTTTTAAATTTTTTTTAACTCGCACATTATACCCACATTTTACGATTTAACGAACAACTTTGCGGGTGAATTTAATCCGAAATATTTTCAAAATAATTTTAAAATTCTTAGAATATTCAAGAGTTAATAAAATAAAATTTCCATGATTTTTGAAATATTCTGGAATTAAATACTGATTTTATAATTAAATGGAATCAGAAAATTATTTAAAGATAATTAATAAATAAAATATTGATTTCTAAATTTTATAAACTCCCAAAAATAATAATTAAAATTATAAAGCAACAAAAATAATTTTTAAGACAATTTTAGCATTTATGAAAATAAATATTCAATAAAATCATTTAAAAAAACCAAATAAATTCATACAGCTCGATAATTCATTATACAATTGATATTCACACCCAACCAATCAAACACAATTAATAATATAGCAACACATAGCTGACAAAACCATCGCATGTTTTATTTATTTAATAATTTGATAATTACATTTACATATCAGATCCGAAAATAGATTACTTAGCCATTAAGTAACTATAAAGACGATACAATTTATTACCAGATTCGGAAAATCATCAAACTGAGCTTTCTATAAAACATTTTATACGATAATAAAGTAATATTATCCCGTCTTTCGAGAATACGGGTTTTCTCGATCTATAAAATGATTAGTGTATCGAAAATTTTATGTCGGGACTCGTACAGGTCAAACCGTATCCCGGATTGAAAAAGTCAAAACACGAAAAGTGTTTAGAATGATCAGATTAGGTTGGGAAGGAGTTTTTGGAAGAGTTTCGGGTAGTAAAAATGTAAAAACGGTTGAAGTGGGATGATTTCCGATTCTAAAATAAAAGAAATTTTATAATTGTTAGGTCCCAATATGTTTGTAGAAGGGGGGGTTGAATACAAACTATACCGTTTAATCGAATTTAGTGCAGAATAAAAAATCGAAACAAAATTCAAGTTAAATAAAAATATTATTAAACTTGAAAGGTGTTACAACAACGGTATCGTTTACAAGGGATTAATCTCAAATTAATTATCACAAATCTAGAATAAAATCATCATGAACTTTTTCTATTTTTGAAATAAAAAGAATCAAATGCTAAAAGCAATTTGAGATTAAGTTCTAGGTATTTTGATCCGCTAGATAGTTACACAAGAACAAGAGAATGATTTCTAGTGGTTTGGATTTAACTTTAATTACTAGAAATTGTTGATCTTGAATTTGCAGTGAGAGATGTAATATTTGTGCGACTGCTTTTCTTTCTATGTTCTTGGTTGGTTGAAGATGATTGAAATGAATCTTCTGCTTCTTTCTTTTATATTCAATCAACAGAATCAACTAAACTGGGGAGACAATCGGTGAGACAATCCGTTGAGCTAGCAAGATAATCTGTTGAACCACCATGACTTTCGGTGAGACAATTGAATGAACTATCAAGACTATCAAAATGAACTAGCAAGACAATCATCCTTCCAGTATAACTTTCGGTGAGACTATTGAAAATGGCCTGGCATGACAATCTGTTGAACTAGTAGAACTTTCGGTATGACAATCTGATTATCATACCAGTTCAATTGATTGTCATGTTGAATTAATATTGAATATAAATTCAAAATCAATTCTGAAAATTCCTAATATTAATTCAGAATTAATTAATCAATTAATTCAATTAATAAATAAATTAATCTTTGTAGATATAATTTATTTTCTTAATTAAACTATATGACTTAATTAATTAATAGAGAATTAATACTACTCATTGACAGCAACCATTCTTCTGAAAATCTTCTGAAAATCACTGTCAATTATGAATCAATTCCACCACTTCAATGTTGACACTCGATGTACTGTCTGGTTCATGAGTGACTAACTTCCGTGACGTTTCTTCATGTCTTGACTTAGATACTTGATTTTTTCCAGATTAAATCCCTGTAATTATCTGATACCCTGACAAGATCTCTGTCACGTGATTAAATCCACAATCTTGATTTATATCACCGAGGCTTGATCAATTTCTTGAACTTCTTCCAGTGAAGTAATTCCTCAAGTCTGTAAATGAACTTTATTTCTGAATCCTTTGACAGATGTTACTTTGTGAAATCTCTTTGACGGTAGATCCACTATTTACTTGTTACATTCTTATTTGAGTTGAGTTAAATCCTTGAATAAATAAATAGGCTATGACATATGCCTTTCAATCTCCCCCTATTTGTTTGTTAGACAATAACAACAAATACCTAGAGGATAAATCAACTAACAAATAAGAAAAATATGTAAACAGAAATGCAAAGTAAATAGCAGAAAAGTTCTGGGTTATATTTAACATTTTCCAGATTCCAAATAGATGTTCCTCTAGACTGATCATATCTTCAAGTAGTTTCATCTTCATTTGTACAACCTCATTTCCTGTTGAGAGGCGCATATCTCTCTTGCTTCTCCCCCTATGAGAATCAACTGCTTAAAGGAGATCACCTTCATTTACCACATTTTCTGTACAATAGGATCCACAGATAAAAACCAATGGTACTCCCCTTTTGGAAAACAGCTTCTTCCCTTACTAGGAAATCACCTTGTGTTTACCACCTCTCCCGTACAATAGGATCCGTAATTACAAACAACAATGGTGTGGTGTAGTGTACATATGTAGGATCTTTTTCTTCCTCCCTGCTATTTCTCCCCCTTAGTTGAGGAATCCTCCAAACTATTACTTAAGCTTTTATCTCCCCCTTAGAGAAGGAATGTATGCCGTTGTCTGAAGGAGTTCTCATATTTCACTTGGTTGGAAAAGAAATAACAAGTAGTTTCTCTTTCTTCCTCACTGTGAGTGTGTGATTCTGTTTAGTGTACCTCACATGTGTTTCACTCTTCTCTCCACTCGTGTTTACACTCATTCTCACAAGTGTATCACTCTTCTAATAGCTCCAAAATTCAGCTGTACCTGCAAGGAAAATCACCTTATCCATCCTTAAGGAGGTCACAGGTGGTGCAATGGGAGTTCGTAAATCCCCATCCTTGTTAAACTCGTCAGATGAATCTGAGTCATAATCTATAAGTTGCTAGTTTCCCTTTTAGGGTTCCAGATTTGAATTCTGGGAAGTTAAACAATGATCCACCGAATTTAGCATAAAGATCAAAGTTCCCTTATAATGTCTGTGAAGTCATTTCCTTGTGACTCATCAGGTAATATTTGAGTCATTGTCAACAAGTTGCCGATCTGCGCCTATGTCAGATCTACTATCCGCAGATGCATCCAGGGGATTTAAGCCTGGGGAGGTAGACACTGACCACTGACATATGGCTTTTAGATCAGTATCCTCTCCTAACACCTGTAAAGGCAATTGGTCCATTAAAGAATCTTGAACAATCGAATCTGACTTTAAAATGGCCGAAACTCTAGTTTTCATCGACTCCTCCTTTGTGTGTGTAACCTTTCCTTGTGCATCAAGAATTGTTTGTGTTTGAGGCGGTGACACTACAGATACCCTGGACGATAGGCAAATTTCAATAGACGCACCCTGTTGAGAGGATGAATCTAGTAACTATTTTTGTGCCTTTTCAGCGATTACACCTTTTTGAGAAGATGTATGGAGGCTAGCAGTTGTCTCGGTTTAAATACTACTCATCTTTGTAGGAGACAAAGCTGCTGGGTTGACTTCAGAACCTTCCTTATGTGGTGCACTAAGGCACTATCTCCCTCACGCTCATTCATACTTCATTTAGTGGTAAGAGAGTGTTGGTTGGTTCTGTTTCTGTGTTTGTCCTTACAATCTGGGATAGAAGTTGTGGGTTTTCAACCTCATGACTGTCAATGAAAGAAAGCCATTGGAGACTGAACTTGTATCACAGAATACATGGCAATATAGAGATAAAATGTACTTAAGATCGATAATGAATGAAAATTATACATTTAATCTTTTGAGAGAAATGATGTACAATAGTGATTTCAAAAGATTTTAAATGAAATAAGAAATCACTAATGTTGAAAGAAGTTTGAGTTCAATGATAACATTACCAGCTTACTAACAGCCATATCCCTCAGTTAAACCTTTGCTGTTATCTCCAAAGGTAATCACTGGGCCAACTTTCTCAACCACATTTGATAGCAGGGCTCTATCTCCGGTCATATGTCTTGACGATCCACTATCAAGAATCCACACTGCTGGTTCCACCTATTTAATGCCCTGCAATACAAATGGATTAAACCTTCTTCAGAACCCAAACTTGGTTGGGCCCGGCATACTTGTAGAATTGACCTTTGTCAGGCAAAACAACATTCTTAACTTTAATGTTCTCAACTTTCTCAATGACTAGACATTTGACCTTGTAAACAGCCTTAACAAATTTCTGTTTAGGCTTAGGCACAAATGTCTCCTTTCTAGCCTTAGAAGGACTAGCAGCCTTAGACCTATCATGCTTCTTATTATTCACATGTTGACGAGGAGTAGTCTTATCACTAGAAACATGCTTACCATTAAAATAAGCATACATCAAATTAAAAGCACAAGACATACAATTAGGAACACCACATACTTTATGAGAGGAAGTAACAACAGGAAAATTATGCATGGTAGTCATGGCATTTTTGTTATCCAACTCATGTGTGTCTGAGTTAGTCTCAGTTGCTTTCACAACTTTGACGGGAACTTTCGACCCACTTGGCTTGGAAACAACCTTCTCATTAGCACGATCTTCAGCATGTATTTCTTCTTGAATAATAAAGGAGGTCTCATCAAATGGTTCAACAATTGATCCTTTATAGAGGGGTTTATCAACACCCTTAAGCACATGTGGTACTTCCCTACCTTTAGCACATACATGAGGAGGGGAGTTTATGCCTAATTCTCCAATAGCAGCTTTGTAATCAAAACCTATTCCAGATGTTTGATTAACAGCTTGCTTACTGTAGAACTCTTTAGCCTTCGAACAAGAATTAAAGTAAGCTTTAACCTTAGTCTCAAGACCGGTGATCTTGTCTTTGAGAATAGTTTCGAGTTGTCTATAACAGTTAGCTCTATTCTCTAGAAAAAATACTTGTTCTTTTAATTTGTCTTGATTAATGTGAACAAGTCTTAATTCATTGACCTCTTTGTCAAGGTCTTTGATCTGCTGACTTAACAGTTCATTATCACGACGAGCACAATCTAAGGAACCTCCTAGATGATAAACTAATTCAGCATCAGTAAATTTTACCTCTTTTCTTGACGATGAAGTATTTCCATCAATAGCCATAAGAGCAAGATTCCCTTCTTCTTCATCTTCATTATAAGTATCATCCCAGCTTCTTCCCTTTGTCAGATAAGCCCTTTCAAAGTCACTCTTCTGATTTGAATCATAAGAGTTCTTCCTTACTTGCTTTGGCTTCCTGCATTCTGTGGCAAAGTGTCCCAACTCATTGCAGTTATAGCATCTAATGGTGCTCCGATCAACCATCCCTGTTTTGTATCCACCACTACTGGTGTTAGAGGATGAAGATCCACCTGTCTGGAATCTGTTGTAGTTGTACTTGTACTTGAACTTGGGATTTCTCTTGAATCTGACATTGGAGAATCTCTTGACAATCTAGGCCATTGACTCATCTTCCAATTTCTCCAACTCTTCCAAGGACTAAAAATCATCACTGGATTGATTTGTAGTAGGAGGATCATATTCTTGTACTAACACATTTTCCCCAGCCTTGGAATACTGTACCATTCTCTCTGACTGTTGAGATTGTTGTTGTTGTTGTTGTTGACCTTCAGCTACTAGAGCAGTAGATGTGCTGACCACTCTACCTTTCCCGTAGACTTCCTTCTGCTGAATCTGCTCCAACTCATAGGTTTTTAACACACCATAGAGCCTTTCCAAAGAAATCTCATTCAGATCTCTCGCTTCTCTTATGGTAGTGATTCTATGTTCAAGATGAGTTGGCAGTGTTAAAAGGAACTTTTTGTTCACCTCCCTGATTGAATAATATTTCCCATTTATGTTCAGGTTGTTGATCAATGCATTGTACCTCTCAAATACTTTAGTAATTCCTTCTCCTGGATTAGATGTAAAATGTTCATACTCAGAGGTTAGGATCTCTAGCTTGTTCTCCCTAACTTCCTCTGTGCCTTTATTAATCACCTCAATTGTTTCCCACATGTGTTTGAAATTTTTACAGTTCATCACATGTCTGTTCATCAAGGGATCAAGGGAATCAACTAAAATTAATTGAAGGCTGGCATCCAAGGAGGCTTTTTCTTTTTCAGCAGGAGAAAAATCCTCAGGCTCTTTTGCATAGGTTCTAGCCTTGGTAATTACAACATCATCTTCTATCACCTCTGGTTTAATAACCATCGAAATTTTTGGACCCTTCTTTAATAAGTTCAGATTTTTGGGATTTGTAACTTGTAAAAACAAAAGCATCTTCTTCTTCCATGTAATATAATTTTCTTTATTAAATAGTGGAATTTTAACGGTTCCAACTTTTTGTGAAGTCATTATGAATTTTTGAATAAATAAAAATTCAAGTCTAGGATCTTGATTTGTTCGTTAATCAGAAGGCTCTGATACCAATTGTTAGGTCCCAATATGTTTGTAGAAGAAGGGTTGAATACAAACTATACCGTTTAATCGAATTTAGTGCAGAATAAAAAATCGAAACAAAATTCAAGTTAAATAAAAATATTATTAAACTTGAAAGGTGTTACAACACCGATATCGTTTACAAGTGATTAATCTCAAATTAATTATCACAAATCTAGAATAAAATCGTCATGAACTTTTTCTATTTTTACAATAAAAAGAATCAAATGCTAAAAGCAATTTGAGATTAAGTTCTAGGGATTTTGATCCACTAGATAGTTACACAAGAACAAGAGAATGATTTCTAGTGGTTTGGATTTAACTTTAATTACTAGAAATTGTTGATCTTGAATTTGCAGTGAGAGATGTAATATTTGTATGGCTGCTTTTCTTTTTGTGTTCTTGGTTGGTTGAAGATGATTGAAATGAATCTGCTGTTTCTTTCTTTTATATTCAATCAAAAGAATCAACTAAATTGGGGAGACAATCGGTGAGACAATCCGTTGAGCTAGCAAGACAATCTGTTGAACCACCATGACTTTCGGTGAGACAATTGAATGAACTAGCAAGACTATTAAAATGAACTGGCAAGACAATCATCCTTCCAGTATAACTTTCGGTGAGACTATTGAAAATGGCCTGGCATGACAATCTGTTGAACTAGTAGAACTTTCGGTATGACAATCTGATTGTCATACCAGTTCAATTGATTGTCATGCTGAATTAATATTGAATATAAATTCAAAATCAATTCTGAAAATTCCTAATATTAATTCAGAATTAATTAATCAATTAATTCAATTAATAAATAAATTAATCTTTGCAGATATAATTTATTTTCTTAATTAAACTATATGACTTAATTAATTAATAGAGAATTAATACTACTTTTTAACAGCAACCATTCTTCTGAAAATCTTCTGAAAATGACTGTCAATAATGAATCAATTCCACCACTTTAATGTTGACACTCGATATACTGTCTAGTTCATGAGTGACTAACTTCCGAGACGTTTCTTCATGTCTTGACTTAGATACTTGATTTTCTTCAGATTAAATCCCTGTAATTATCTAATACCCTAACAAGATCTCTGTCACTTGATTAAATCCACAATCTTGATTTATATCACTGAGGCTTGATCAATTTCTTGAACTTCTTCCAGTGAAGTAATTCCTCAAGTCTGTAGATGAACCTTGTTTCTGAATCCTTTGACAAATGTTACTTTGTGAAATCTCTTTGACGGTAGATCCACTATTTACTTGTTACATTCTTATTTGAGTTGAGTTAAATCCTCGAATGAACAAATAGGCTATGATATATGCCTTTCAATAATTACGTAAAAATAATCATTATTAATTCTATAAATCCTTATAAAATCACATAACAATCTAAAAATTCCCAGAAAATACCAAGATTATCTATATTTTATTCAGGATAATTAAAAATTAAAATATCATAATTTTATCAAACATAAACACCCAAATATTAATATCAATCATTAAATAATACACCAAAATTCACATAATTATCACATAATAATTATTTATTGATAAAAATAATTACACGATATTTCCCGAATGTTACAACAAATCAGACTTAGCTACTATCTTTGATTTTGCAAGTAATTCCTTTTGAGAAGAATCATAGGTGATTTTGTATTTTGATTTAAGTGAAGAAAAATGAACACTTGGGTCGGGAACATGATTGGATGTGTCTTGTCCCATAGTGTCAGGAATTGAAAAACTATATTTGTCAGACATTTTGTTAGATAAAAATACCCACAATTCTCGAGGAAACACAATTTGTGATCAATTGAAAATTAAATAATGTATATGCAATACCATTTCTCTTGATCAGAATGCACTTTGTAAAATTGTCTGATTCTTGCTCAAAGACTTGTTTTCTTGATCTGTTCCAATATCATTAATATGAAGATAGCTTGAAAATGATTAGTTATGCAAATGTAAAATATGAAATAATTCAAAATTACAACTATTCACACATGCAAATATTAAGATTGTTAGGGATTCGATCAATAAAACGCAATGGAAAAAGAAAAAATTCGAATCCCTACCGCAGGATATATGTATAATGACCGGATAATTATGGAGAATTGATGTTTACCTTAATAAAGCTTTCCTTCTGATTGTGATGAATGTTTTGATCTTGATGAACCAACACAGCAGCTCTCCTTTCGAAGATCTGCTCTCGAAGGTATCCACACGAACGTCTGATTGTCCAACGATCACCGGAGCCGGTACTAGTCGATTTGGTTGCCTCTTTTCTCTCTATCTCTCTCTCTCTCTAGCCTCTCTAAGATGTAGAGCTTCTAGGGTTTTCACAAAAACGTGATATTTCTACCAAACCCTAAAAATATACATCTTAATGTATATATAGGGAGAGAGGGGATTCGGGCCTAACCCTAATCATAATGGGCTTCTAAAAGGACCCATTCTGATTTTGGGTTTATATTATTATTAAATTCGAATTCTAATATATATACAATTAATCAAATCACTAATTAATTTAATAATTAAATTAAACTTAACAACAATAAAATATTTATATTCACAATTTAAATAAACTCCGTTTTAAACGGTCTTTGTGTGTGACCCTTTAGGTTATTATTACGTTGGCAATAATTTTATTTTCTAATAATAAAATTATAAACGATGAGTGACATCTAGTAATACATCATTGCTCCCCAAGTAATAATAATAATTGGTGATTCAATTAAACCTTTCGTGAATAATGTACAATGTAATATAATCCCTTTAGCCTTATATTATAGATCAAACTCGAGGCATGCATTGTGTTATCCTCTATTAGTGTTTAATCCTTATTTCCTTGATCAATGAGTAAACTATTAAACAAATCAGTATTTGAGCATGGCCATGCATTTTATAGTCTAACTCAATCAAGAGGCCAATAATATCACTCCTTTAATAAAGGAGGGCTAAATCCCATTTAGATTATTCATATTTCTCATACGATTCATAATATACCCAATGTCTACTTTTATTATTACCCGGTCAAGGATAACTTTCAATAGTATCAAAGTATATTAATTCTCATATAGAAATATAATAATTTCATGTCAAAGGACCAATACATTATTATCATTGTGAGATTAACTTATGATACTTTAAATATGTAGTATCTCACAACGAGTCAATCTAGCACCATGTATTTAATACATGTGCCTGTGTTTTGACTTTTGGTATCACCATACCTATGATCAATGAGATGTGATTATCAGTCAACAAACACACTAGTCTCAATGTATTTATTATCGTCCCTTAACAATAATACTCGACTAGGGACCTTTAGGAATATCAATACTATTCTCATAATCTCATTTCTATGTCACGTACTTAGAGATATAGATTTATATATCATATTCCAAGGACATTTATTAATCTAACATTTTATCGCAGAAAATAAAGATATAATAAATTAATACAGAATAATCCACAGAACCATAATGAATAATCCAAATGTTTCATAATATAAACATAACAGTGTTGTCTCTAGGGCACAGACACTAACAATCTCCCACTTGCACTAGAGTCAATCACCCATGTATCTAATACCCATGGACCTAGTATGACATTCATGTTTTTGCTTCGACAAAGCCTTAGTTAGTGGGTCTGCAACATTATCATCACTATATACTTTACATATATGTATATCTCCTCTTTCATTAATCTCTCGAAGATGGTGATATCTCCTAAGTATATGCTTTTCCCGGGAATGGGACCTTGGTTCTTTAGCCTGCGCGATGGCTCCATTATTATCACATTAAAGAGCATTTGGATCCGTGGTCGATGGAACCACACCATGTTGCGCTATGAATTTCCGTATCCAAAAAGCCTCCTTGGCTGCTTCACTGGCAGCAATATACTCAGCTTCCTTTGTAGAATCAGCTACTGTCTCTTGCTTTGAACTCTTCCAGCTTACAGCACCTCCATTAAGGCAAAACACAAAACCTGACTGAGATACTGAATCGTGTCTATCTTTCTGGAAGCTAGCATCAATGTAACCCTTTACAACCAGCTTCTCATCTCCTCCATACACCAAGAATGAATCTTTAGTCCTCTTCAAGTACTTAAGAATATTCTTGACAGCTGTTCAGTGACCCTCACCTGGATTAGACTGGTATCTTCTCGTCATACTGAAGGCATACGAAACATCAGGATGAGTACATATGATCGCATACATTATAGATCCAATTACTGAAGCATATGAAACTTTGCTCATACGGCCCTTATCATCTAATGATTTAGGGTAGTTGTCTTTTGAGACAATATCCCATGAGACATTGGGACATATCCTCTTTTTGCCTCTTACATCCCAAAATGATGCAATACTTTGTAAAAGTATGTACTCTAACTTAGGTCGGTTAATTTCCTTGATCTATCTCTAGAGATCTTGATCCCTAATATATAGTTAGCATCGCCTAAGTCCTTCATCGAGAAACTATTTCCCAACCATGTCTTAATAGCCTGTAGAGAATGTATGTTATTCTCTATTAGTAATATGTCATCTATATATAGTACTAGGAATGCCACATGGCTCCCACTAACCTTCTTGTAAACAAATGGTTCATCTTCATTTTGAATAAAGCCATATTCTTTGACCGTTTCATCAAAATGACGATTCCATCTCCTTGAGGCTTGCTTCAATCCATAAATAGATCAAAGCAACTTACAGACCATCTTAGCAAACTTGGGATTGACAAAACCCTCAGGTTGTATCATGTATATATCCTCTTCAAGGCTCATATTTAAGAAAGCGGTTTTGACATCCATTTGCCAAATCTCATAGTCGTAGTAAGCAGCTATTGCTAGAAAAATCCTGATGGACTTGACCATAGCAACTGGTGAAAAGGTCTCATCATAGTCTATACCATGAATTTGTTTGAAACCTTTTGCCACTAGTCGCGCTTTATAAGTCTGTACTTTACTATCCATGTCAGTTTTCTTCTTAAAAACCCACTTGCACCCTATAGGTTTTACCCCTTCAGGTGGATCAACTAAAGTCCATACTTTATTTTGATACATGGATTCCGTTTCGGATTTCATGGCCTCTAGCCATCTCTCAGAGTCTGGACTGTTCATAACTTCTTGGTAGGTAAGAGGCTCATCATTGTCTATGAGCATTACACCATCATCTTGAGTCAAGAGAAATCCATAATATCTCTTTGGCTCATGACGAGCCCTACTAGATCTATGAACAACTTGTGTTTCCGGAGTAGGAACATCTTGATGTACTTCCTTCCCACTTTCCAACTCTGGCTCAATGTTATTTTGTACAACTCGATCTTCATCGAGATCTATAGTCCTCCCACTAATTTTCTTGGAAATTAACTCTCTTTCAAGAAATATAGCGGTTCGAGCAACAAACACTTTATTCTCGGTAGGATTATGGAAACTATACCCTTTAGTTTCTTCAGGATATCCCACAAAATAACATTTATCCGATTTTGGTTCCAGCTTGTCAGACACCAAGTGTTTCACAAACGCTTCGCATCCCCATACTTTCATAAACGACATGTTGTGATGTTTCTCAGTCCATATCTCATATGGAGTCTTTTGAACCGATTTAGTTGGAACTCGGTTTAGTGTATATGTAGCCGTTTATAGAGCATAACCCCAGAAACTTATTGGAAGATCTGCTAGACTCATCATCGATCGCACCATGTTCAACAAGGTACAATTTCCCCTCTTAGAAACTCCATTCCATTGAGGCGTTCCAAGAGGAGTAAGCTGTGATACGATACAACACTCCTTCAAGAAACCTTTAAACTCGAGGCTTAAGTATTCTCCTCCATGATCTGATTGTAGAACTTTTATACTTTCCCCTATTTGATTTTCCACTTATTCCTTGTATTCTTTGAACTTTTCAAAAGAATCGGATTTGTTCTTCAAAAGATACACATATCCATATCTACTGAAATCTTCAGTAAATGTAATGAAGTAGTAAAAGCCACCTCCTGCCATCGTACACATTGGACCACATACATCACTATGTATAAGTCCTAATCATTCGGTGACCCTTTCACCTTGTTCAGTAAAAGGAGCTTTAGCCATGTTGCCAATGAGACAAGATTTGCATTCTTTGTATGATTCAAAATCAAACTTATCCAAGTAACCATCTTGATGTAATTTGGAAATGCGTTTCTCATTTTGTGTGACCTAAACGACAATGCCAAAGGTATATTTGATTTGAGTCTTTCATCTTAATACGTTTATTATCATTAATTATGTTATAGACAAGAGTATCTAAATCAAGAACATATAAACCATTAAAAAAATGTGCAACCCCATAGGTAACATTATTGAATGAAAAGGAACAACTATTTCTATGAATCAAACAGAAAAACCTTTCTTGTCCAAACAAGAAACCGAAATAATGTTTCTGCAAATCGCAGGCACGTAAAAACAGTTATCTAGATCTAAAACAAGCCCAGTGGGCAACGATAAACAATAAGTCCCTACAGCTAAAGTAGCAACCTTTACTCCATTTCCAACTCGTAGGTCGACTACTCCCTTCGCCATTGTCCTACTTCCCTGTAGTTCCTACACATTTATATAAATGTGAGAACCACATTCAGTATCTAATACCCAAGATGTACAAGTAGACAAATTGACTTCTATAACATAAATACCTGAATCAGAAGTAGCAACATCAACCTTCTTCTTCTTCAGATCCTCCAAATAAGCATGACAGTTCCTCTTCCAATGACCAGGTTTCTTGCAATAGTGACAATCACCAACCTTTGGAAAACCACCTTTAGGATTCAAAGCCTTGGTCGGATCAGGTTTTGGATTGGCATTAGATTTAGATCCCATCTTCCTCTTGCCTTTCCATTTACCCTTTCATTTGGTCTTCCCCTTATTCACCATCAACATGGGAGCACGAGACGCCTTCTGAACGTTTATCTCAGCTGTTTTCAACATAGTCAACAATTCTATGGGGTTCTTATCTATCTCATTCATATTGTAATTCATCACAAATTGGGAATAGCTGCTGTTTAAAGATTGCAAAATTAGATCAATCTGGTGTTCCACAACAATCGGGGCACCCAACTTGGCAAGGTACTCAATATACCCTATCATCCTTAGAACATGCGGTCCAACCAGATCACGTTCTCCCTGCTTACATGCATGCAAGATTTAAAAGTATCAAACCTCTCCTGACGAGCCTGTCCTTCAAACATACGTTCAAGGTGCTCAATCATATCATAAGAATCCATATTCTCATGTTATTTCCGAAGTTCAGCACTCATGGTCGCTAACATGAGACATTGAACATCCGTGCCATCATCGATATGTTTCTGATAATTATTATGTTGATAACGAGATACTCCTTCAGGGTGAGGTGCAGGGCAAGGGATATCTATTACATAGAGCTTGCACTCTTGTTTGAGGACAATCCTCAAGTTCCTCTGCCAGTCAAGGAAGTTTGTTCTTGTTAGCTTGTCCTTCTCAAGGACTGATCGCACAGAGAAGTTATTTTAATTGATTGCTATTTGATATCTATAATGTTTAAAAATGCATAAGATAAGTTAGTCTACAAATTATTATTAAATTATGTTGAAGTGATTATTCATATACATTCAAAATATATATCTCCCACTATTTTTTATCAAATTAATAGGCCTAACTATTAATTCGAATATAATATCTTCTATATCTTTTTTCGTGAGCCAAGATCCAAATTTCACAACGTTTTAGTTCAACTTTGGCTTTACTCCTAAAATATGATTCAATAAGGTAGACAACATTTGTCAATTATATCAACTATATAACTCTTGGATAGTTTAGTGGAACAACATTTATTCATATTTATCCAATAAATCTCACCAAACTCTATGCCTCTAAGTTCACAATCCTATTGTGGTAACTTAGTTAAGTCAAACCCAAAGGTCTAAAAAGTATCATATACTTCAACACTCCATCCCATGATACGCTCTGGCGAACCCACTTCTTATCGATCTAGGGGTTAACGCGTTGGACATTTTGAAGGCTTCTAAACAACTTAATATAAACATTAGGGTTTTGTTAGTATTATAACGATCATGATCCCATCATAAAGAGATTCCCAATTTTTCCTTGAATAAAATACTTCAAATCAATACTCGTCAATGGTTTTGTTTCTAGGTAGTGGAGGAGTCACATCGGTCTCACTTAAAATCCACAGCCTTACAAGTTCAATGAACCCGTTATTGACAAAATCGCCCCATGTCGAAATAAAAAAGATTCTCATTTCATTCCGTGTTTCATAAACACGAGAATCTCATAATCGTTTGTAAATTTTAAAATCTTGAGTCGTTACAGATTTTATCTTTTTTAATAGGCATGGCATGGGTGATGTATCTAATACATACATTAATACATGATTAATCTAATTAAAGCATGCATCATTAACTATTCTATACATACATTCATACATCAATATGTAAAGTGCGGTATGTAAATATGCATGGTTTTGGCCTTTATCCTATGTGATCTTTTCAAGCTAATGAGAGGATCAAGGTCAATTTATAGTGAAAAATATAAGTACAATCACAATTACAAGTCTTCATTCTTCTTGCCTAGATTGTTGCTTCTCCTCTTGGATCATGCCTTCTTGAAGTACATTACATATCTCCTCTTGAATCATGTCTTCTTGAAGTACATTACATTAAAACAACCGATACTAATGTACTTACATAAGAAAACTTGAGTTACATTCTAGGTAAAATAGTTACAATAATAATGAAAACGACATGCAAGTCGTATTTATAAAACAAAACCATAAACTTTAATCTAAAGATCTTAAGGCCATAACCAACACCATGCTCAAGTAAAAAAATAAAGAACTTGAGAAAAAAAAAATATAGCGGGGTCCAGGGCGGCAGCCCCGGGCGGGGGTTCAGAGGCGGCAGCCCTAGGGTGGGGTCCGGGGGCGGCAACTCCAAGCTGGGATTCGATCAATAAAACACAACGGAAAAAAAATTCGAATCCCTACCACAGGATCTATGTATAGTTACCGGATAATTACAGAGAATTGATGTTTACCTTAATAAAGCTTTCCTTCTGATTATGATGAACATTCTGATCTTGATGAACCAACACAGGAGCCCTCCTTTCGAAGATCTGCTCTCCAAGGTATCCACACGAACGTCCGATCGTCCAACGATCACCGGAGCCGGTACTAGCCGATTTGGTTGCCTCTTTTTTTTCTCTCTCTCTCTCTCTAGCCTCTCTAAGATGTAGAGCTGCTAGGGTTTTCTAAAAAATGTGATATTTCTACCAAACCCTAAAAATATACATCTTAATGTATATATAGGGAGAGAGGGGATTCATGCCTAACCCTAATCATAATGGGCTTCTAAAAGGACCCATTCTGATTTTGGGTTTATATTATTATTAAATTTGAATTCTAATATATATATACAATTAATCAAGTCTCACCTAATTAATTTAATAATTAAATTCGAATTAACAACAATAAAATATTTAAATTCATAATTTAAATAACACTCCATTTTAAACGTTCTTTGTGTGTGACCCTTAAGGTTATTATTACGTTAGCAATAATTTTATTTTCTAATAATAAAATTATAAACAATGAGTGACATCTAGTAATACATTATTTCTCCCCAAGTAATAATAATAATTGGTGATTCAATTAAACTTTTTATGAATAATGTATAATGTAATATAATCCCTTTAACCTTATATTATAAATCAAACTCGAGGCATGCATTGTGTCATCCTCTGTTAGCGTTTAATCCTTATTTCCTTGATCAATGAGTAAACTGTTAAACAAATCAGTATTTGAGCACGACCATGCATTTTATAGTCTAACTCAATCAAGAGGTCAATATATCACTCCTTTAATAAAAGAGAGCTAAATCCCATCTAGATCATTCATATTTCTCATACGATTCATAATATAACCAATGTCTACTTTTATTATTACCCGGTCAAGGATAACTTTCAATAGTATCAAAGTATATTAATTCTCGTATAGAAATATAATGATTTCAGGTCAAAGGACCAATACATTATTATCACTGTGAGACAACTTATGACACTTTAAACATGTAGTATCTCACAACGGTCAATCTAGCACAATGTATTTAATACATGTGCCTGTGTTTTGACTTTTAGTATCACCTTACCTATGATCAATGAGATGTGATCATCAGTCAACAAACACACTAGTCTCAGCGTATTTATTATCGTCCCTTAACAATAATACTTGACTAGGGACCTTTAGGAATATCGATACTATTCTAATAATCTCATTTTAAGTCACGTACTTAGAGATATAGATTTATATATCATATTCCAAGGACATTTATTAATCTAACATTTTATCACAGAAAATAAAGATATAATAAATTAATAAAGAATAATCCATATAATCATAATTAATAATCCAAATGTTTTATAATATAAACATAATAGTGTTGTCTCTAGGGTACAAACACTAACAAAGATAATGAACAATTATAAATTATGAACTAAAGAATAAACAAGAAGAGAACTTTCATTGATAATATTTAAAATTCATACAAGACAGACCACAAAATTTTTTTAATCCTAATTCCTAAGAACTAGAATTACTTTGCCCTAGTCTTCTTGTTGTCCTCTTTGTTCTTCATCTCCCGTCGATGAAACATACGGGACATGGATAACGCAAGAGAAATAATGTTCTCTTGAAATACCAAGAGTTCGAGTTGACACTCCGCTACCTCTATAGCTCGTCGAACCTCTTCGAAGCGAACCTCTAGTTTAAACAGATGCAACACAAGCTGATCGTCCCAGAACAATTGATCAATGATAGTTTGTGGAAGTTCAACATGATGAAAAATTTGACCACTAATTAGAACTCTCAGTCTTAAAGGGTCAAAGTAAAGTCTTCCTTCTACAGGAATAAGAGCATGCAAGTATACGCCATATTTTCGTGTGAAGAAGTGAGCCTTTGAGAGAGAAATTTTGAAGATTTTAGAGTTGAAGCTTTGATGTTGTGAGAGCGATAATTGAGAGTAATTGAGGTTTATATGAAGTAGGAGACGCGATTTTCTAACCAAACCCATTGGGAATCTAAAGAGACACTTTGATTAACCGTGTAATAATTGATACTGCATGCATAATATTACGCGTATCTAAGTAAATAACACATAGTCTCTTTACATGCATCTATTCCCAATACAAAACTAATAATGATGACAAGTTCAACATGATTATTCAAAATAGAATAAAACAAATTTATAACACTTTTAAAAATTGTGAAAGAAATAATGTTGCCATCCTTTTCAAGAAAAGTCATGTCTTGTCCATAACTTGCTGAGATAAAATTTGTAATCCAAAATCAGAGATTTAATCACAATTTCTCCCCCTCAGCATTTGTATTGTTGAATTTATTAGAAAAATCAACAAAACTTTTCTCCACTGACCAATCTGTCAAAATTTGACAATTCATTAACAATAAAACTTACATAATTAGTTTCATGCAAAGCTCCCCCTGTAATCATGCTGTCAGTTCCTGATAGTTTTGCGTTGCTCCCCCTCAACATGTGCATTATCATCAGGATTTGCCTTCTTTCCTGATTTGAGACTTTCATCCACAAATAGAACTTTTTCGAGATCTTTCTTCATCAGTTCATTGAGATTATTAAAATTGAGGTGAGAAAGCTTCTTGTGCTATTTCCAACTTTCATCTACTGATATTTTAGTTACCGGACAAGTTTCTGGACCATCAGTATTTGCATAAAGTTTGGCTTCATAAATATTTCCTTGTCTGTAAGCTTTGAAGACCGTTTTTCTTATGATATTATGAACTACTACATAGTGCATGTCACACCCCCAACTTAAATAGCAAAATAATTATAGCTATTACATCTTTTTAATGAAGAATACACAACCAAAATCCAAGATCTTACAGTTTAGGGTTTGGAACAGCCCAACACTACCAACTATTACATCTGATTACAAATACCGAGTCCTCACACAACTATTATTACTTATTCTACCTGAGCTCGAACATAAGCATCAGCATCACAGGTCTTACGGGCAGTCTGCTTGAATCTAACCATAGCTGCTAGCTGTAATATAAGGGTAAAGCAAGAAGTGAGCCAAAAGCTCAACAAGTGCTAACAATACAACGCAAAGCATAAATCGAGATATACCTTTAGGAATGACAATGGAAAGACATAATCAATGATAACGAGAGATAATACTTATGTGAGTTGGCATCATTTTGCTTGCATCAAAACAAATTTTTAAAAATCATTCTTAATCAAAATCATTTTATGACGCTACGGATTACAGCCGGTGATCAGCCGCGAAGTAATCCCGAACCTCGCTGGGTTCTAAAACATTATTGGGAATCCCTAGGCAACTTTTAAGCCTAATATAGGTGTGGAAAGGACTCGCGTCTCAGTCCAGATCCACCATTCAAGAAAACATTTGTCCCCCTTTGGGACTGAAAAATCCACCTTTTATTCATTTTGAAAACTGATGCCGATTTATGACAAAATCTCTTTTGACTGAAATCATTTTTTTATCAGGGGATTATAGGTCAACTTGAAACACTGGAAATATGACACTAAATCTCAGGGCCATGATCCACTAGACTTTACTATATTAGGGTAATCGAGAGATTTCCATAAACAAGAATTTTGACAAGGAAATTAAGCAAGGCTATTGGATAATATGAAAGAGTAATGCCAAACTAGGCTTAAAGCAATGGTTGTAGACAAGGTATAGGTATTAGAACATCAAGAAGATAAGCATCACTGGTTCCAATAGGATAGAGGTGTTAAAATATAAAGAAAGTGATCATCAGCTCAAGATATAACAGGGTATCAAGCTTTTAGGGTAAGGATAGGGTTATCAAACAATCATGAATGAATTTAAGAAATGATTGGCTTTTAGGTATCAAGATAAAGTTTCTATCGAGGTTATTTCAAGAGTTGAATCAAAGCATCAGGGTGCAACATCAAGATTTCTCAGGGATCAATAGCATGATAATCAAAAGGATCAATAAGGTATTATAACACATCTCTATTTTATCATGGCATTAAACTATCATGAAAGACTTTTGAACTACTTGCAATACGTACTCGAGGGTTCATGGCATCTCTATGTAACTCAAAGATAAACAAAAGATACTCTTGATTTAAATATATCAAAATGACTCAGGATAATTGTATCGATATATATGAACTGTTTACAGTAAATGCGAAGGTCAAGTTGAATCACTTGCCTTGAGATAGACTGGTCTGGTCTGACTGGTAGGAGCAACAACTGGAGCTTCACTCGACTTTTATGGCAAGTTTTCCCTCGTCTCGAGATCCTACATAAATAATAATAATCCTCATTATAATATATTCTTTCCATCTTAACCTATTTACAACCCGAAATTAAACATGGATGGCACTTAGGCCTATACACACTTAATTCATATCCACCATTTATATTTTCAAATGTACACACGTAGCCACATAATCACATATCGTATATTAATACCAAATAACATCATATACACCATAATGCCACACTAGGCTTGGATGATCTCGACTCACCACTTAAGTTACTTGGTCGCTAACTAAACGAAGTCTTCGAATTTGGGCTTCCTAACTCAATGCGCCTTTCCTAAATTATCCAAAACCTATTGACCCTCACTTGTGCCTTTTGTTCTACTGACCTTATACTATCTTACAACTATGGTGGTCGACCTAATACTCACTTCTAAGTGTCCTAAAACTATGTGATAAGTGAAAGTGCTCACTGGTGTAAATTTCAGAATGGTAACTAAGGTTTCTTGAGTGCATTAGACACTCTTAAACTACAAGTTTTTCTTCAAAATTTTTACACAAGACTCTCCTGACCTAAGGGCATCTCATAAGCTTGATGTGGCTCAAAGGCCTGGCTTGGGCCTTCTTGGGCCTAAGCTAAAAGTCCAAGGTACCCCTGTTTTTCTGGGCAGAAAATGCCCTGACTTGAATTAACTTGTGACACATGGTTCTAGCTCATATCCTATGAACTATGGTTGGAAAAACTTCTCTGACATACCCTCTAACTAAGGCCCAATTGGGCCTAATGAGGGCCTACCCATGACATGGCCAAATCTCCCTATTTCTAAGTTGCAACAAAACTGTCCCCTGCTGGACAGATTTTGTTATTCTACTTGTGCACCTAACCAAATGACATGCAAACCTCCAACCAACTCCTAAAACCTATTATATACTCCCCATACTAACTTCTGGTGGCTTGGGCCTCAAAGTGCACATCAATGACATGGTCAAAACTCACTCTAAACCTCAGGGTACTAAACTGATTTTTCTGCAGAAACTATAACTCTCATTTTCCAAGATTTTAACTTGACAAACCCAACTAACAACAACTAAATACTTAAACCAAGACCTATACTTGGTATTCTACTGAACTAACTCCCTTTTTCTTAAAATACCCTTGGTGAGATCATCCTTACCTAAGGTGCAACTATGGCAAAACAAAAGAGACTACTCTTAACAAATCGCAAATCTTCATGCCTTTGAAACAACAAGATATATATTTTTATAAAAGATAACCACAAATTATTACCATGCAACAAGAAGCATAAATCAATATTATCATATTATTCCTACTGAAATTAAGGCTCACTAACAAAATCTTTCCAAATAATCAAAATTTCACAACAAACTAAGAGAATTCCACATGCATGCATGCCTTCGGGTTTTTCAAACCAAAACAACATGATTTCCAAATAAATTTTTATCATAATTCAACATGCAAGCCTAACATGGATTACAACTAAATGATCAACTAGCATGCAAAAGGATTTTATCAAGACTTTACTACAAAATTCATGTTATCATCACAAAATACACAAAAATGTTAACAAGGCAACAAAACACCATCCATTCGGCTCCTATCAAGTCATGGCCGAATGGATTAGGGTAAAAACAGCATTCGCATAAGTGTAACACTCTTATGTCTAGCCATTCTTGACCCTATGATACTATAACTCATGGTGAAAGCCTTAGATTCACAAGAATCAAGGAGGTTCACTTTGAGTTTAACAAAAACATCACCATGCAAGGTCAAAACATAGGTTTTTCACTCTATACTTTTGAAATATATAAGAATAACATATAGGGAGTAAAATTACTTGAATATAAGATGATTGTTTGGGTGAAAGAATGAAGAAATGAAGGGGATGGAGGGCCTCGGCTATGGGATGGCCGAGAGGGAGGGTTGAGCCGAGAGGGAGGGAGGAGAAAAGGGGAGGGTGGAGTGAAAAATGGAGTGATCATCACTTTAGTTTTGTTTTTATGTCTTTGACTAGGCTAAATGTGAGTGGATTTAGGAAATGACAAGAGTAACCCTCTAGCTAAAGTTAGGCAAATTTGCATGCAAGGTCAAGGAGGTAATTTGGCTAGCAAAATGTGAGTTAGTGGGGTGGAGAATGTCTTCTTTGCCCTTTGGTTAAATAGAAGAGAGTTTGCATGCAAGGTTATTCATGTAATTTGATAATTATGACAACTAAAATTTATAATGATTTATTTTTATAAAATAAAATACAAGTTCAAAAATTATAAAATTTATACCATAAAATAACTTGGATTTTTAGAGACTTTATAAAATCATTTTCACAATTTGTGTACAAAATGTCTTTTAAAAGAAAATTTTTCCAAAGCTTAGAATATTCCTTATAAATCAAAAATAAAGAAATTAAATAAATTCTTGCTTTGAAAAATCATATACTACCCAAAGCAAATTTATAATGCATAAATTTTCACTCACACAAACGTACAAGCATTGAATATATTTTTATTTAACTTAATATTATTCACAAATAATATTACATAAAATGCCGGTCGTAACATCCTCTCCCCCTTAAGGGATTCTGTCCCCAGAATCTAAGAGAACAGATGAGGATACCGGGAACGCATATCAGACTCTAACTCCCAAGTCGACTCTTCGACCTTAGGGTTCCTCCAAAGTACTTTCACTAACTTTACTGATTTATTTCTAAGACTCTTTACTTGCCAGTCGAGTACTTTAACCGGTTGCTCCACAAATGACAGGTCTGCCTGAATTTCTACAGGTTCATATTCTATCACATGGCTAGCGTCAGGATTGTACTTCTTAAGCAACGACACATGGAACACATTATGCACATGCTGATACTGAGGTGGTAAGGCCAACTCGTAGGCCACCTTTCCTACTTGACTCAAAATCTCAAAAGGACCTACGTATCTAGGTGCTAACTTTCCTTTCTTGCCAAATCTTATCAACCCTTTCCTAGGTGACACTTTTAGCAACATAGCTTCGCCAATTTGGAATTGAACATCCTTACGCGCTGGATCCGCATACTTCCTCTGTCTATCTTGAGCAGCAAGCAACCTTTTCTGAATTAACTTGACTGAGTCATGCAACTGTTGTACCAATTCTGAGCCGAGAATTCTTCCTTCTCCTACTTCATCCCAACTTGTTGGTGATCTACATTTTCGCCCGTACAAAGCTTCATATGGTGGCATGCCGATACTGGAATGATAGCTGTTGTTATATGAAAATTCAATTAATGGCAGGTGGTCGTCCCAACTTCCAGCAAAATCGATTGCACAACTGCGCAACATGTCTTCAATTGTTTGAATTGTTCTTTCACTCTGGCCATCAGTCTGCGGGTGATACGCCGTGCTCATATTCAACTTCGTGCCAAGACATTCCTGGAATTGCTTCCAGAATCTTGAGTTAAATCGGGGATCTCTGTCTGAAACTATTGATACAGGTACTCCATGCCTTAATACGATTTCGTGCACATACAGATGAACCAACTTGTCCAGTGACGACTTCTCATTTATTGGAAGGAAATGCGCCGACTTCGTAAGACGATCAATTATAACCCATATTGCGTCATGTCCGGACTTTGTTCGTGGTAGTCCTACTATAAAGTCCATAGCGATATTTTCCCATTTCCATTCTGGAATCTTCAGGGGCTGAATTAATCCGCTTGGTCGTTGATGTTCTGCCTTTACTTTCTGACAGGTATAGCACTTCGCAACCCATTCTGCCACGTCTCTTTTCATATTTGGCCACCAAAAGTTCTTCTTTAAGTCTTGATACATCTTGGTGCTTCCCGGGTGGATTGAAAATTTCGAATGGTGGGCTTCATGGAGGATCTCATTCTTTAATTCAGATACATGGGGAATCCATATTCTGGATGAAAACCTTAGTATTCCTTGCTCATCCCTTTTAGTATTAATCTCTTCTCCAGATAACTGATTTTTCTCTTTTTCCATTACTTCCTCTTGATACTTCTTTATCTTTTCCAGTAGTGTTGGCTGAAAGGTCATTGCATGACAAACTTCTTTGACTTTCCCATAAGCACAAAGTTCCAATTCAAATTTTCCGATTTCTTCAGATAACTCTTTTGATGTTATCATTGCATTCAATCTTTCCTTCCGACTCAGCGCATCGGCCACTACGTTCGCCTTTCCAGGATGGTAATTTATCGAACAGTCATAGTCCTTAATCAATTCCAGCCATCTCCTCTGCCTCATATTGAGCCCTTTCTGAGTAAAAATGTACTTTAAGCTCTTGTGATCCGTGTAGATTTCACACTTTTCTCCATAGAGATAGTGTCTCCAAATCTTGAGTGCGAACACTATGGCGGCTAGTTCCAAGTCATGCGTCGGATACTTTAGCTCGTGCGGCTTCAACTGTCTTGACGCATATGCTATTACCTTACTGTGTTGCATCAACACACAACCCAAACCCTTATGTGAAGCGTCGCTGAATATTACAAAATTCCCTTGATCATCGGGAAGTACCAACACCGGAGCTGTTACCAACTTCTGTTTTAACTCTTGAAAGCTATTTTCACATTCTGCACTCCATTCAAACTTTTGATTCTTTCTGGTTAACTTGGTCAATGGTGTGGCGATCTTCGAGAAATCCTTGACGAATCTTCTATAGTATCCGGCCAATCCTAGAAAACTTCGCACTTCCGTAGGAGTCCTTGGCCTCTCCCAACTCATAACTGCATCAATCTTCGCCGGATCCACTTTAATTCCATCATTTCCAATAACATGCCCCAAAAATTGAACTTCCTTTAACCAAAACTCACATTTGGTAAACTTGGCATACAACTTCTCTTGTCGGAGTATCTCCAATGCTATCCAGAGGTGCTGCATATGTTCTTCTTCCGATTTAGAATAAATAAGGATGTCATCAATAAATACCACGACAAATTTATTCAAATACTTCTTAAATACTCGATTCATCAGATCCATGAATGCGGCCGGAGCGTTGGTCAATCCAAACGGCATTACTAGGAATTCATAATGCCCATATCTGGTCCTAAATGCGGTCTTGGGAATATCTTCTTCCTTGATCTTTAGTTGATGGTATCCCGATCTCAAGTCAATCTTCGAAAAACATTTTGCTCCCTTTAACTGATCAAAAAGGTCATCTATCCTTGGTAGCGGGTAGCGGTTCTTGATCGTTACTTTATTCAACTCCCGGTAATCTATGCATAGACGCATACTCCCATCTTTCTTCTTCACAAAGAGAACAGGTGCTCCCCATGGCGACGTACTTGGTCGTATCACTCCCTTATCCAATAATTCTTGTAGCTGGCTCGCCAACTCTTTCATTTCTGCTGGTGCCATCCTATACGGAGCCTTTGAAACTGGTTCCGTGCCTGGAGCAAGGTTGATCTCGAACTCAATTTGTCGATCTGGTGGTAAGCCTGGTAGTTCGTCGGGAAACACATCGGGGAACTCATTAACTACAGGAATATCTTCCATGCTGGGGCTGCCTCTCTCTGAATCCACTACATATGCTAGGAACGACTCACAACCTTTTCTAAGTAACTTCTTAGCCTGAATAATTGTAAGAAATAGTCGCTCTTGCCTCTGTCCCTTAAATACTACCTTCTCTCCACTCTTCGTCTTTAAATACACTCTCTTGGTCTTACAATTTATCTGAGCGCTATTCTCTCCTAACCAATCCATTCCTAAAATTATATCAAACTCTCCCAGCTTGAAGAGTATCAAGTCGGCCGAGAACTTATATCCCGAAATATCAATCTCACATTTTGGACAAAATTGATTCACAGGAATCTTCTCTTGGTTCGCAATTACCACATTTACTATCTCACTCATAACCGTTTTATCACATTGGATCTTATCAACAAAAGATTCTGATATGAAAGATCTTGTGGCTCCCGAATCAATCAATACTTTGGCTTTGACATTATTGAGTAAAAGTGTACCTGCTATCACCTCAGAATTCTGAACAGCATCTTTCATCTTTAGATCAAATGTCCTTGCTGTTGCTTGCGGGGTTGGTGCGGGTGGTGGAGGTAATGCCAATACCTCAGCTGGCACGCTTGCACTGGTACTTGCCACGTTCATCAGAGCTCTGACTGGTCCTGTTGCCTTACACTCCCTAGCCATGTGTCCAGTCTTCCCACATTTGTAGCACGTAACTCCTGGCTTCGGCATCTTGCACTCATTTGCCAAATGTCCCTTCTGATTGCACCTATAACAGGTCATACTCAGCTTATTGCATACTCCGGGGTGCCTTCTTCCACAGTGCTTGCATTCTGGCCTCTGGAACCTGTTTTCTCCAACTTGCCCTTGGCTTGCCTGATTGTTCCCTTTTGATTCTTGCCTTTTGCCCAAATTTCCTTTCCTTTGAAAATTTCCGCCCTTCTGGAAACCAATCCTCTTTACATTCCGATCTTGCGAACTTCCAGCTTCAGACTTTTCTCCATAAAATGGAACCTTCCTCTTCTTGTTATCCCTCTCTTTCCTTGACTGCATCCCATTATTCTCAATCAGAGCAGCTTTCTGTACTATTCCCGCATAAGTTTCAAGCTCAAACATAGCCACCCTATCTCTGATCCAAGGCTCCAATCCTTGCTGAAATTTCTTTGCTTTTTCTTCCTCAGTGCTAGTATACTTTGTCACAAACCTTGACAACTCAGTGAACTTCTTCTCATACTCCAATACAGTCATGTTCCCTTGCTTCAACTCAAGAAATTTTAGCTCCATCTGATTCTGCATGTACTTAGGGTAATACTTGTCCAGAAATAACTTCTTAAATCTCTCCCAAGAAATCTGCTGAGTGACTTCCATAGCTTTTACTGATTCCCACCAATAAATGACTTCTCCCTTCAAGAAGTAAGTGGCATACAGCGTTTTCTGATCGTCCCCTAACTGTACCAACTCAAAAGCCCTTTCCATCTCCTTGATCCATGTGTTTGCTATCACTGGATCAGTGGTATCATGAAATACAGGTGGATTCACATTCTGAAAAGCCTTGAAAGTGACAATTTGTCTTGGTGGTACTGGTGGTTCAGGTGGTTGATATGGCTCACGGTTATCTTGGTTTTCAATTCGTTGTTGAAGAGTTAGTTGTTGTTGAGCTATAGCATTGGTTTGCTGTTGCAAGGTTTCCAGTAGTCGAAGAATATTTGGGTCTGTGGTGAAGGTGGTTGTTGGGTTCTTCTTTTTGGGAGGCATGATCCTGAAATAAGAGTTGTGTTATAACAAATATGAATGATAAAATGATTCGAGGGTATCGCATGGCATTCTTGTTTACATATGGGGTCAAGTTTCCAGATATGATGACAAAACATAAAATAACAGTTGAGAGCAGATGGAACAATAGCACATAATTATTGAAATTTTAAAGGTCACAGTACATAGGATTGGGACATAGTCTGATTCTAGAAATAACAGGCTTATTTAAAGGAAAGACGGAAACAACTGGGGATTCCATAGAGTCTGATAGTACAACAACATGAAAGGTAAATGGAAAGAACTAAGGCTCCACTCCATCTGAACGGGGCTTGGTAGTCTTTTCCTCTCGAAGCGTCTTCACAATGCTCTGGAGCTCATCCGCCACCATCTGAATGACATACTGGCTGGTACGGTCCCGGTGTGCTGGCATCTCCTCAAGCTTTGTGTTAACGTACCGAACCAAGGTCTCAAGTCTCGCAATCATCTGCTCCTTGGGCTTCCCTTCGTAGTTTCGGCTGTCCGGATACACGTTCTTCAGTCGGTCTATCAGTCGGTCGTACTTGCCCTGAAGCATGTCGAACTCGCGCCTCAACTCAGCATACACAGAGAAAGCAATAGTGTCGTCCGACCCAGAGGATGACGAGGAATGCGCCCTTTGCTGACAACCAATAAGAGGAGTATTAATAATAATTTACTTTACCTACTCTCTCGCATAATATCTATAACCTACTCACAAGTCCTATAACCTATTTGGGCTGTTCAGGGACTCTAAACCGTAGCTCTGATACCAAAACCTGTCACACCCCCAACTTAAATAGCAAAATAATTATAGCTATTACATCTTTTTAATGAAGAATACACAACCAAAATCCAAGATCTTACAGTTTAGGGTTTGGAACAGCCCAACACTACCAACTATTACATCTGATTACAAATACCGAGTCCTCACACAACTATTATTACTTATTCTACCTGAGCTCGAACATAAGCATCAGCATCACAGGTCTTACGGGCAGTCTGCTTGAATCTAACCATAGCTGCTAGCTGTAATATAAGGGTAAAGCAAGAAGTGAGCCAAAAGCTCAACAAGTGCTAACAATACAATGCAAAGCATAAATCGAGATATACCTTTAGGAATGACAATGGAAAGACATAATCAATGATAACGAGAGATAATACTTATGTGAGTTGGCATCATTTTGCTTGCATCAAAACAAATTTTTAAAAACATTCTTAATCAAAATCATTTTATGACGCTACGGATTACAGCCGGTGATCAGCCGCGAAGTAATCCCGAACCTCGCTGGGTTCTAAAACATTATTGGGAATCCCTAGGCAACTTTTAAGCCTAATATAGGTGTGGAAAGGACTCGCGTCTCAGTCCAGATCCACCATTCAAGAAAACATTTGTCCCCCTTTGGGACTGAAAAATCCACCTTTTATTCATTTTGAAAACTGATGCCGATTTATGACAAAATCTCTTTTGACTGAAATCATTTTTTTATCAGGGGATTATAGGTCAACTTGAAACACTGGAAATATGACACTAAATCTCAGGGCCATGATCCACTAGACTTTACTATATTAGGGTAATCGAGAGATTTCCATAAACAAGAATTTTGACAAGGAAATTAAGCAAGGCTATTGGATAATATGAAAGAGTAATGCCAAACTAGGCTTAAAGCAATGGTTGTAGACAAGGTATAGGTATTAGAACATCAAGAAGATAAGCATCACTGGTTCCAATAGGATAGAGGTGTTAAAATATAAAGAAAGTGATCATCAGCTCAAGATATAACAGGGTATCAAGCTTTTAGGGTAAGGATAGGGTTATCAAACAATCATGAATGAATTTAAGAAATGATTGGCTTTTAGGTATCAAGATAAAGTTTCTATCGAGGTTATTTCAAGAGTTGAATCAAAGCATCAGGGTGCAACATCAAGATTTCTCAGGGATCAATAGCATGATAATCAAAAGGATCAATAAGGTATTATAACACATCTCTATTTTATCATGGCATTAAACTATCATGAAAGACTTTTGAACTACTTGCAATACGTACTCGAGGGTTCATGGCATCTCTATGTAACTCAAAGATAAACAAAAGATACTCTTGATTTAAATATATCAAAATGACTCAGGATAATTGTATCGATATATATATGAACTGTTTACAGTAAATGCGAAGGTCAAGTTGAATCACTTGCCTTGAGATAGACTGGTCTGGTCTGACTGGTAGGAGCAACAACTGGAGCTTCACTCGACTTTTATGGCAAGTTTTCCCTCGTCTCGAGATCCTACATAAATAATAATAATCCTCATTATAATATATTCTTTCCATCTTAACCTATTTACAACCCGAAATTAAACATGGATGGCACTTAGGCCTATACACACTTAATTCATATCCACCATTTATATTTTCAAATGTACACACGTAGCCACATAATCACATATCGTATATTAATACCAAATAACATCATATACACCATAATGCCACACTAGGCTTGGATGATCTCGACTCACCACTTAAGTTACTTGGTCGCTAACTAAACGAAGTCTTCGAATTTGGGCTTCCTAACTCAATGCGCCTTTCCTAAATTATCCAAAACCTATTGACCCTCACTTGTGCCTTTTGTTCTACTGACCTTATACTATCTTACAACTATGGTGGTCGACCTAATACTCACTTCTAAGTGTCCTAAAACTATGTGATAAGTGAAAGTGCTCACTGGTGTAAATTTCAGAATGGTAACTAAGGTTTCTTGAGTGCATTAGACACTCTTAAACTACAAGTTTTTCTTCAAAATTTTTACACAAGACTCTCCTGACCTAAGGGCATCTCATAAGCTTGATGTGGCTCAAAGGCCTGGCTTGGGCCTTCTTGGGCCTAAGCTAAAAGTCCAAGGTACCCCTGTTTTTCTGGGCAGAAAATGCCCTGACTTGAATTAACTTGTGACACATGGTTCTAGCTCATATCCTATGAACTATGGTTGGAAAAACTTCTCTGACATACCCTCTAACTAAGGCCCAATTGGGCCTAATGAGGGCCTACCCATGACATGGCCAAATCTCCCTATTTCTAAGTTGCAACAAAACTGTCCCCTGCTGGACAGATTTTGTTATTCTACTTGTGCACCTAACCAAATGACATGCAAACCTCCAACCAACTCCTAAAACCTATTATATACTCCCCATACTAACTTCTGGTGGCTTGGGCCTCAAAGTGCACATCAATGACATGGTCAAAACTCACTCTAAACCTCAGGGTACTAAACTGATTTTTCTGCAGAAACTATAACTCTCATTTTCCAAGATTTTAACTTGACAAACCCAACTAACAACAACTAAATACTTAAACCAAGACCTATACTTGGTATTCTACTGAACTAACTCCCTTTTTCTTAAAATACCCTTGGTAAAATCATCCTTACCTAAGGTGCAACTATGGCAAAACAAAAGAGACTACTCTTAACAAATCGCAAATCTTCATGCCTTTGAAACAACAAGATATATATTTTTATAAAAGATAACCACAAATTATTACCATGCAACAAGAAGCATAAATCAATATTATCATATTATTCCTACTGAAATTAAGGCTCACTAACAAAATCTTTCCAAATAATCAAAATTTCACAACAAACTAAGAGAATTCCACATGCATGCATGCCTTCGGGTTTTTCAAACCAAAACAACATGATTTCCAAATAAATTTTTATCATAATTCAACATGCAAGCCTAACATGGATTACAACTAAATGATCAACTAGCATGCAAAAGGATTTTATCAAGACTTTACTACAAAATTCATGTTATCATCACAAAATACACAAAAATGTTAACAAGGCAACAAAACACCATCCATTCGGCTCCTATCAAGTCATGGCCGAATGGATTAGGGTAAAAACAGCATTCGCATAAGTGTAACACTCTTATGTCTAGCCATTCTTGACCCTATGATACTATAACTCATGGTGAAAGCCTTAGATTCACAAGAATCAAGGAGGTTCACTTTGAGTTTAACAAAAACATCACCATGCAAGGTCAAAACATAGGTTTTTCACTCTATACTTTTGAAATATATAAGAATAACATATAGGGAGTAAAATTACTTGAATATAAGATGATTGTTTGGGTGAAAGAATGAAGAAATGAAGGGGATGGAGGGCCTCGGCTATGGGATGGCCGAGAGGGAGGGTTGAGCCGAGAGGGAGGGAGGAGAAAAGGGGAGGGTGGAGTGAAAAATGGAGTGATCATCACTTTAGTTTTGTTTTTATGTCTTTGACTAGGCTAAATGTGAGTGGATTTAGGAAATGACAAGAGTAACCCTCTAGCTAAAGTTAGGCAAATTTGCATGCAAGGTCAAGGAGGTAATTTGGCTAGCAAAATGTGAGTTAGTGGGGTGGAGAATGTCTTCTTTGCCCTTTGGTTAAATAGAAGAGAGTTTGCATGCAAGGTTATTCATGTAATTTGATAATTATGACAACTAAAATTTATAATGATTTATTTTTATAAAATAAAATACAAGTTCAAAAATTATAAAATTTATACCATAAAATAACTTGGATTTTTAGAGACTTTATAAAATCATTTTCACAATTTGTGTACAAAATGTCTTTTAAAAGAAAATTTTTCCAAAGCTTAGAATATTCCTTATAAATCAAAAATAAAGAAATTAAATAAATTCTTGCTTTGAAAAATCATATACTACCCAAAGCAAATTTATAATGCATAAATTTTCACTCACACAAACGTACAAGCATTGAATATATTTTTATTTAACTTAATATTATTCACAAATAATATTACATAAAATGCCGGTCGTAACAGTGCATATCATAGAACATGACATAGAAACCTCTGTCAGTGACTTGACTAATGCTCAATAAATTGTGCTTCAATCTATCTACAAGAGTTATGTTTGAGATGATGATATTTCCAATAATAATATCGCCATATCCTAGTGTTTTTCCTACATTGCCATCTCCATAGGAAACCATTGGGCCAACCTTCTCCTCATATTATGACAACATGGATTTATTTCAGTCATATATGTTGAACAACCACTGTCCAAGACAAGCACATTCTTCTCGTTTCCATGTAATCAGAAATATGGAAATCAATCAGAATTTTTAAGAACCCACACTTGTTGGGTTCTTTTTGACAACTTATGCATTTTTACATTATCAAACATTTTGTCAGGATTTGATCCATCAGGATTTACTCCATCAGGATTTGTCTTGACATTTTTAACTCTATAAGATGTATATATGCACATTCAGTTTAACAGTTTTATTTAAAACAACAATTTTATTGAATTTTAGCAAAGGATCATAATTGTTGTGATACACACTATGATAATTCTTACAAGTGTAAATAGAATGCCAACTGCTACCACAATGAGAACAAGGATTTTTTGGTTTGTATAATACTGATCTACCACTACTGTCAGATTCAGGAATTTTAGAGATTTTCTTTTAAGGCTTCCTGCAATCAATCACAATATGATTAGTATTACCACAGTTTAAACAAGCTTTCCTATGTGCATTAGGAATGTATTTATAGTTGTTTGCCTTGTTTATTCCTTGTTTTCCATTTCTACCTCTCTTAGACCTAGGTTTTGGAGCCTTAGATGTTATCTCACATATCTTCTTGTATAACTGACTCTTAGAGATAAGTCCTATGTTTTTACCTTTCTTGTCTTGCTGTTTAGGATCTTCTTTTATTTTAGCAAGGACTCTAGGTTCAACTTTTTCTTCAGCGTTGTTCTTAGAGGTAGAACCAAATTCATAGACCGACTTATCTCCTCTTTCATCAGGTCCAATAAACTTAACTGGAGTAGTGTTATTAATGGATTTATTGATATTCCTATCAGCAAATTTGTTATAACCTAGACATTCTTTCAAGTTCTTATCACTGATGAAATCAGAACTTTCTTTCCTAAAGTCATCCAAGTCTTAAACACTTCTCTTTCCTGTTCTAGAACTTTTTCTAGTCTAGCATACCTAATGTTTATCTGAGTTTCATTATGCTGTGCTTTCTTACATGCTTTTTCATGTTCATTCATGCATACTAACTCAGCTTCTAAGAATTCATTCCTTTCTTTAAGCCTCTTATTATCAGCAATCAAACTATCACATTCAATAGTATTACATTTAAAAGTAACATGAAAAGAGTACAAGAAAGTTTTCAGTTCAGATACATTATCAATATCAATAGGAAATATAACTGGAGGTACTTTATCAGTTCTTGAGGCATTCTCTTCATGAACTGCCATGAGTGCATAGCATTCATCATCATTTTTAATTTCTGATGAATCCATCCATTCTCTGTTGGAGTTTGTTGTGACGAAAGCTTTTCGAGTTATCTTGGGGCACTCACTTGCCAGATGTCCCCTTTCATTACAGTTGTAACATATCACCTTGGTCTTGTCAAACTTCCTTTCCTTTTGTTCTTACCATCACTCCTTTTGAACCTGTCTTTGCCTTGACCAGAGAACCTTCTATTGAAACCACCTTTCCTCTTTGGTTTTCCAAACCACATCCTTCTGAATCCTTTCACTAGCATTGCAGCCATCTCAACCACTTGAGGATCATCTATATCGATTTCAGAATCCTTGTCAGTATCTATGTCAAGATCTGATGTATCATTAATATCTGATTCTTCCACAATGTTCCTTCTCCTTGACCTCTCACTTATCTTTTCCTTGACTTTGTGAGTCTCAGCATTAAGAGCCATACCTTCATTTTCTGACCTTTTATATTCTTCCTTTATTGGATCTCCAAGTCATGAGTCTTCAGCATCCCATATACTCCATCTAGTATCAAAGAATCAAGATCATATTGATGCCTTATTATTGAGGCCTATGTATCTCAATATTCTGGATGAGCTCTCAGAAATTTGATGTTTGAGTCTTCCCTTTCATATTCTTTTCCAACCAACGATTAATCATTCAGCAGTGTCAGAAATCTATCATATATGTCAGTAATTGACTCATCAGCTTTGGCATCAAATTGCTCATATTCTTGTACAAAACAACTCTTCTATTTTTCTTTATTTCCATCGTACCTTGACACTGTGTTTCTAAGGCATCCCAGATTTCCTTTGCAGACTTGCAGGCAATAACTCTGTTTGACATCACATTGTCCAAACTATTATGCAAAATATTCCGAACTTTAGCATCTTTAAGCATAGCAACCTTTTTAGCGTCTGACAAATTTGATTTTTCCTTTATTGCATAGTGTTCAGGAGCATCTGCAGACATAGCCACAGTTTCCATAGGATATGGAGGTCATGTTTTGTTGATATCAACATATGCATCATCAATAGATTCAAGGAACATCAACATCTTGACTCTCCATGTGGAGTAATCAGATTTCTTCAGGATGGGAATTTTCATGCTTTCATACTTACTTCCAGACATCTTGACCTTTGCAAATTAAAAGTTAATTTGACCGCTTTGATACTACTTGTTGCCCAGTAAAGTAATTGTTTAAGGGGGTTGGATACAATTACTTAACAAATCGATGTATTATGAAAGTAAAGTAAGAACAGATGAATCAAATAACAGTTTATATTGATATTTGATAAACTGTTACACAACTCTCTTAAGAACAATATTCTTAAGAGCTGCTAGATTTCACGAATACTCGAGTTGTGCTCTATCACTTATATTATAATAACCTATTCTGTGTTTATATACTACAAAACTACAAATCAGTCCTCTATCAATTACAAGATATGTTACAATATAACCCTAATACTTTACATATCTAAATCAACTACGATCCTATAAATCGGCACCTTCTGATTTATCTCGTAGTCATGACTTATCTTCCAAGTCATTCTTCAATAGGTAGCTTTGATCAACAGATAAGTGTTTTAGCTTCAACGGATAATCATTTATATATATCAACGGATAACTAATCAATTGTCAATGGATGATATCAAAGCTTTCAACGGATAATCATATTACAGCAGTTGATCATATCCTGATTATGATATAAATCATGATTTTCGACTTCGCCAATTCTCAACAGAGGTGAGAAAGTTTTTTATGCCAGTTCCAGTTGTCTTCCACAGATGCTCTACTAAGTAGACAAACTTCTGACTCATCAGTGCTTTTGGATACCCTGGCTTCATATAAATTACCATGTCTTCCACCAGTCATTGCAATCTTGCCATCAGACTTACTGACAATTTCACAATGTTCCTCATAGAAGATCACATGGTAACCTCTGTCACCGATTTGACTCAGACTGATCAGATTATGCTTGAGTCCTGCAACCAGAGCTACATTTTCAATGATGACATTTCCAATTTTGTTTTTTCCATATCCCAAGATTTTTCCTAAGTTTCCATCTCTATAAAACACTTGGGCCAGCTTTCTCCTCAAATTCTAATAGCAGGGATTTATAACCAGTCTTGTGTCATGAGCATCCACTGTCCAAGACTAGAGTATTTCTCCTTTTACCCTGCAATCAGTATTTGAAATCAGTTAGTATTTTTAAGGACCCAGACTTGCTTGGATCCTTTGGCCTTTTTAAGTTTGTTAACATATGCAGCAGAAGACTTCTTATCAGAGTTTATGTTAACATCCTTACTATTAGTATTTACACATGTAGAAACTTATTTTACTTTATTTAAAGAAGGTTTCAGTTCATAATAGTCATAATATAAACTGTGATACTCTTTACATGTATAAATAGAGTGCAAAACACTACCACAATGAAAACAAGGACTATGTGGTTTATATCTAATTGTTCTATTCCTAAACTCTAATTTGGGAGGAACATTTATCTCTTTATTATTCCTGCAAGAATTAGCAAGATGATTACTACTACCACAGTTCAAACATGCCTTTCTAGGTGCACTGGGAGGTGTTACATAATTTTCTTTTTTATTAACACCTACCTTCCCATTTCTATTTTTCCTAGGCCCTTGTTTTTCATGTGTAAATCTTTCAGGTTTTTCTTGAGCTGTTTATGAGTCATTAAACCAATATTTACTGATTTTGTGTGAACCTGTTCACTCTTATCAGTAATTAAGTTTGATCTAGGTGCCGAGGTTGAACCTATCTCATTAATTGATTTAACAGCATCATCACTTGGATTAAACTTAATGGTCTTTGTAACGACCGAGAAATTACGACTGTTTTACTTTATATTAAATAGGTATTATGTGAATTATGACATTATAAATTATGATTGATCATAAAGGTTATCTATTATGTGTTATATGTGTTCTGTGTGGTTCGGGACATTTTTTGGGTATTTTATTACGTGTTAAATGATTTTATACTAAAAGTTATATTTTCCAGGCTTCATTTTAATTGCTGATATTTCATATAGAGCAATTGGCTTTATTATGCATAATATGGCGTATACCATATTGATTTTCCGAACATCCAGTTAATTTAGAAAATATTTTGTTTCTTGAAAAATAATTTTTCCGGGCCCCTATCGGGATGTCAAAGCCCACAAAAATTATATTTTTATTTTTATAAAATTGTGGGACTATCAAATATTCTATATTTTCGTATTTTTGAATTATTCGTAATTTTGGGGAAATTTTGACATAATTTTTATATTTATTGGATTAAAAATTATTTCCCGTTAATTATTAATTTTGGGCTAATTATTTTTATTAAATGATATAATTAGGCACCAAAATAATTTTGGGGAGTATTATTTCTATAACTATAAATACAGTTTAACTATTATTTAATTATTAATTATTTATATAAAAATTAGAATGTTAAGCCCTTAATCAACAGTAGGGGGGGGTGAATACAGTTAATATAATCAATTCGACTAAGTTTCAATAGAATCAACAGTTTTTATATTAACCGATAAAAGCTTATTACAAACGTACTCTCTCGAAAGGATGAACAAATATCCTTGAGAGCTGCTAGGTTATGCGAAAGATATAACAATATCGCAATGCATATAGCATGAACCTAATCTGTGCTTTATATAGAGAACATCTACACAATGTATAAGGAATCCTATTCTATTAACAACAGGGAAACCTATACAAGTGCTTCTGAGATAAAGTCCTTCACCGCCTTGAATTCCTGTTTTGTTTTCCTTATCGAAGATCAACTGATGTGACAAATACTTATTTCATCATCCGTTGACATCATCATCCGTCGATATCCTTATCCGTCGATGTCATCATCATCCGTTGATGTAAGTTCTGATATGAACTTCTGATAGTTTCTGCTTGATATCATGAATTGCTCCTAAAAATCTCCCCCAACTTGTTCATTATAGAAATATGGACAAGTTCCAATTGATGATGTAAAAAACTATCCAAATGCAGGAATCAAGTATGCATATTCAATCTTGCTTCAGTGAATATCATACTTTACTCTTCATCCTGAATTGCTTCTTTAACTTGAGCAATATCAGAGGTTAATTCCAGTTCATCAGCTCAGAATGCTTTATTAATCTTCCTTCTTTGACGATTTCTTCTTCTTCACATTTTTCTTCAGTATCATAAGATTGTACTGTATAGATGGGATCTATCAGTATTTGAGATTTAGTTTCCTTAGATACTGTTTTCTTCTTCTCAACAGCTTTGGGTTTAGACTTTGAAATCTTTGACTTCTCTCCTATCTTCTCTTTTCCTTTAAGCTTCATGTTAGTAGTTATAGTAACTTGTGATCTGAGATCTTCTGCCTGACTGATTTCCTTTATAACTACACCTCTGGTTGGTCTATTATAAGGATTTGAGAAATAACAGCAATATCAGTATTTGTTGTCTTCATGGAATTCTTGAAGTCTTCCTCCATTTGCCTTAGCTGTTCAAGATCAACTCCAGGATTTTCTTTTGCAAATATTCTTCTACTTACCTCAGAGTCAAATAATTGAATCTTTGGATCCTTGTAGAACAGAGTTGTCTTTCTTCCTCTAACTTTCAGAGTTTGAAGAAATTGACGTGTTTCAGCACCATCTTCTATCTCCAGAACAAGATTTTCATCAGCAACAGTTGTGACTTGTAAAGAATTTTGCATTTTTGTAGTCACAGTTAAATCCTCTACTCTTCTTTGATTCCTCTTACTTTCTCCACCTTGTAAAGATTGAAATCTAGTGATTACTTTTGATGAACCACTAACTCCAACTAGCTCTTCACCTCTTCTCCTTTCACTATCCTTCTGTTCCCCCTTATTACCTCCATCAGGATTTTCATCATCAGTACTTGGCAATGTCAGCTGTTTGTATTTAGATTTAACAATTTTCTCCCCCTTTTTGGCATCATCACCAAGCAGTATAGAAAGAATAATCTCCATTGAAATCTGTACTTCTGTAAGTTGAGCAGACATTTGAGCTTGTTTAGCTTCCAATCTAGCTTGACTGGCTTCAATTTTAGTTTGCCTGACAACTATTGGTGAAGTTTGTTTTTGAATTTCCTGATGAGTAGTTAGCTTTGAAGCAATCAAAGATTCTTTAAACTGATTCATTTGAGTAGTAGTTGCTTCATGAGCTGTGTAAGGATCTGACAATTAAAGTTGATGCTTTTAGATGATTGAGTATATCAGGATTTGTAATCTTCTGTTCTGCTGTTTCCAGATGTGCAACAACTTTTGTTCTGGAAATAGGATATGTATCATCTTTCCAATGAGGATTCTAGAGATTATCAGAAAAATCCTTTTCTTTAGTAGCATCTACCTCTTTCATTTTCTAGTTGTGTCACATGCATAGGCATATCTTCAGGGAAGAAAAGATCATCCTTGGGATCTATAATAGCATTAGAAACATTAGCTTTTTCACCATCATTAGATTCTTCAACAGCAACCAGGTTTTGCACTAATTGCTGAACTTCATTACCAGCTTCAGCATGTAGAATAGAATTAGAAATTTATGCAGTATGTGATCCAGTAGCTTCAAAAGCTACCACACCTTCAACATTTAACTCCACGCCTTCAAGTATTGTAGATAAATGAATTGGAGCTTCGAGATTAACATTCAGAACCTCAGTTCCTGTAACATGTTGTGGTGGTTCTGAAATGGATAAAACTTTATGAATGGACTGTTGTGCTACTACATCTTCAGCAACAACATGGATTATCTCAGGTGATGGTAAAGTAGAGTAAATGGACTGTTTTTCAACAAAAATAGGGATTGTCTCATGTGTGGAATAGTAGAATGTATGGACTGCAAGAAAGTATCAATACTTAGACTTGCAGGGAGATTAATAGCCCTTAGTACATCAGAGTTTTCTTGATGTTCAACAGACTGCTGTTCAACATCTGTTTCTTTAGTACTGTGAGCACCTGCAAACATATATCAATTAAAACTTAATCTCTCTATTCTTTTAAAGTAGTCTCACTACTCCTCACACCACACATCTCATTACTTTCAATAGTCAGAGCTTCCTCACAAGGATTACTAAATCCTATCTCTCATCTACCTCTCCTTTTTCCAGGAAGGATCATGCCTCTCTTAAATTATGTTTTTCTCTCAATCCTTTCATACATCTCACAGAAAAAGGCTCAGAAAGATTGTCCTACACAAATAAGAGGTGGCTAAAGAAGGGTGATCTGTGGTCATACAACTAGAGGTAGTCCTTAAATATGGTCTAGAAGTAATCATGCCAATAGGATTTTATATCATGAAAAATAAATGCCGAAAAGACTGAATCAGTATTTAGAATTAATGTTGATAAAGTAATAACAGTATTTATACCTTGTAAATCTGCAATTAAGCTCATAGTTGATACTGTAGTTATGACAGTTGTTGTTCATCAATAATGAGAACCTCCATTTGAATTGGAGAGGATTTGATCAGGTTACTGTCATGTACCATGATCTCAAACCTTGTTCTTCTTGCAAAGAACTAACACTTGAATGTGTTTATTGAAATTTATCACAGAGTCTTCAGTAAAAACTGATGAAACCTCTGTGTCTCTGTTATTATCATTAAGATCTACCTCAGCAAGTAGTCTTTAACCAACTAAATGTTGTTTCTGAGTGGGGAGCACAATTCAAAAATTATGTCACTTGATTTTTGGCAACATTTGAGAAAAGAATTCAAGTGTTTCAATTGCGAGAAGAAATTTATGATTTAAGATGTGTAATGTTAAGAAATGAGTGTGAACAACTTTTTTTGATGAGAAAAATAAAGTTTCAAAGAATTTGAATAGAATGTAACACTCAAAGATAATAATCCTTATTGACTAAGAATTAAATCTTTCATAAATTTCTTCTTTAACAACAGTTACCTCCTGCAGTGTGCTCCATCTGTACTGAAGTGATCACATGAACTTAAACAGAGATTAATTTATTCTCATGCACTATTAAAACATCTAAAGTTAAGCATGTAGTACCGATTTAGATATCAACAGTTAAAAAGCATTCAAGCACACACACAAGAAAGTAAATAAGTAGTCACGAAGATAATCAAAGAAGATAAAATATTTCATTAAAAATGAAGAAGATGAATACAAAGTAGAATCATAAAATAGTCCTAACACAAGCTAGAAACTATTCCTATAAACTATCCCATCTTCGACTTCTTCAAAGCTTCTCGCTTCTTCATGGCTTGGCGGTGATAAATCCTACTCATTGTGTTTGCAAGAGAGACGATATTCTCTTGTAGCTCAAGAGCTGCTTGACGAGCACGTTTAGTCAGTTCAGCACGGAGTTCTTCTTTAAGAAGAAGTTTTGTGGTAAAGAAATGTAGTTCCAACTGATCATCCCTCCTTAAGTCCATATGCATCAAAGTATATATTTTCATCACTAGGATTAAAGATCGGTAGATAACATTCACCACTGCGTATGAAAAACTAGGGTCGAACCATTTTTGATGAGTGAGGATGAAGTTTTGGACAAAAGATTTGAGAAGATGATGAGTTATGTATGAAAAAGGCAGTGAGTTGTTTTTGAGAGTTGAGGGTTTTATTTATAGTAGAGAGATTTAGAAACTGAAGGGACTCTTTGATTAACCATGTAATAATTGACCATAATGCAAATACACGATTACGCGTATCTTGGTAAACAAAAAGTAAACTCTCTTTTCAGATTCCTATTCCCAATGAAAATACTCAAGTATTACAAGGTACTTGCATCAGTAGCTAACCCATTTAAGCAATTAAAAGATATTCCACTATCTCACTGTATAATTAAAAATACTGCTTAACCATTTATTCCAAATAAATTCAGAATAATCAATAAAGTATAACAATCAATCATGTTTTGATCATTATCAGTATTTTAATTATGAATATCAGGACTTATCAGTCAAAACTAGTTTGACCAATATCAGAAATTATCAACTACTGACAGAACCTATTAGTCAAAACAAGTTTTACTAATAACAGAGCATGTAAGCATAATCAATAGTTCAACATGCAGTTTTCATATAAAATCATTTAGCACAATTTGCATGTTATCATGGCATCAAAATTTAGCATAAGAATCGGTATCTAACAAGTACTGACAAATAATAAGATACCATGCTTCAAGAATATCAGCAGACTTAATTATCAGAGTTTGAGAATTGTCCTGAAATAATTTCCAATTCATTCACCAATCTTGTGAATGTATCTTCATAGAGAGGCTTGGTGAATATATCTGCTGCTTGCTGATCTATTGGAACAAAGACCAATTCCACTGTACCTGCTTCCTCATGTTCCCTAATGAAATGGTACCTAATACTGATATGCTTAGTCATTGAATGCTGCACTGGATTTCCTGTCATTGCAATAACACTTTGTTTATCATAATATGTAGGAATAGAAGAATAGTCTAACCCATAATCCAGTAATTGATTCTTCATCCATAGAATCTGAGCACAACAGCTTCCTGCATCAATGTATTCTGCTTCTGCAGTTGATGTGGAAATTGACTTTTGTTTCTTGCTGTACCAAGAAACCAATCTGCCACCAAGAAATTGGCAGCTTCCAGAAGTGATTTTTCTGTCTATTTTGCATCCTGCAAAATCAGCATCTGAATATCCTATTAGCTTAAAGTCTGAATCTTTCGGATACCATAATCCCAGATTCATGGTGCCTTTGAGATACTTAAAAATTCTTTTCACAGCTAATCGATGAGGTTCTCTAGGATTAGCTTCGAACCTTGCACAGAGACAGGTAGTGTTAGTCGCTAAACACGCGCTAATAATACACGCAAGTATACGAGTTCGCAAGTAGTATAGAATCTTTTCTAGTTCATTTCAACAGAGACTGGCTTTGGTTGACTAATTAATTTATGCACTTATACAACGATGATATGGTTATTATTCAATGCTAAGACGATAACAATTTGAGGTTGTTTATAACTAAGAATTACGCTAACTATTATAACTATGAAATTAAGATTGACTGAATTAATATATATGATAAACATGTGATTCTAACTTCATTAAATACTTCATTCAATAGACTTTTTGTTCTCAACCTTAACATGAAATCGTGATGACACTAATCAGACAACACGGAACTGATAAATGCCAACTTTCGTTGCACGAGTACCATACTACTAGACATCCACAAAAGAGATAGAAGCTGAATAGACACCAATTATATTGAGACCCTATATGTCTATAGAATTTGACAACATAACGGTTTAAGCACAAGTTATCCATCTTGATTACATAGGGCAAGTAAGATGGTTAAAATTACCTACGAATCATGCATAACAATATATGAACCTATGCTAGCATGGCAAGTTCTAAATCCTTAAATTCACTTTCGCTTCATTAAGAATTAACATACTATCTTATAAGTTCGCGACACTCATAAGACGAATACACACAACCAATACTAGACTATCATATAATCACCACATGCTAAGGCATCGAAACAGTTTAACTAAAAAAATCCATAAATAAATCCGTTAGAACCCCAAGATAACGATTAGCCCATGACCGGACTCATCATCAACGTGGGTTCCGATGAAAGCATGGTATAACAAACATAATCTTTATAAAGAATAAATAAAACCAAGTACAAAACAAGATTAAGGTTCACAAATAAGAAAACTAGCATCCAAGTTACAACTTAGAACAAAGCTTCACAAGTAAAGCAAGATCTTCTTCGTCTTCATTGAATTGTGCTAAACGGTCTTCTTATGGCTCTCCTTGATATGTCTCTAGCTTGATATATTATTAAAAATGACCTAGAGTTGTTTATATAGTAGCCCTGATCATCATAGAACCCCAGAAAATCAGTCTTTTATTCAAAACAAGAATTCTCAAACCCGACATGGTGTGGTCGCGCGCTTGATCAGCGCGGGCGCGCTGGCTCTCTGCAGTTCTGGCGCGGGCACATGCTTGATCACCGAGGGCGCACTGGGCTTCTTCCAAAACTGACTTCTTCTTTTTTCCTGCAGATTCGAGCCAGTCTTCGCACGCTTTTATTCCAACACCACCTTGACACCAAATTAGCACCAAAACAATGATAATTCACTTGATTACCTAGATAATGCCTAAAATGCAAAAACACTAGGAAACACATTAAAACACCCAACAACTTGAGTATATATGCATCAAATCAAAGCTTATTAGAGCATTATAAAGTGTCATAAATGCCACCCAACATACCTCCAAACTTGAATCGATGCTTGTCCTCAAGCCTAAACAGACTCAAAGAACAAGAGAATAAAAATGCATGAATGCAACTAATATGAATGCAACGATCCCCATAGAATAACTAGCCAATCAACATGCAACACCTCAGCAAATGTAGTTATTCGCATAAAGATCAATCAAACCTCACAAACAAATCTACAAACCAAAGACGTGCGTGTGTGCAAATGCTTACAGATTTACTATCGCAACTAGATCGACAATCATGACTCACTACTTATCAAAACAATCACAAGTTTATAAATAGAATAAAAGCTAGACTCAAAATAACTTATAACACTTCAATTTTTATAACGGAGTTTAATCATGGATTTACGCTTTTATTTTCAACAAAACAACAAAAATATGCTTATTTGATCGTGGAATGAGTGAGGTCCAAAAAAGACTTATACAATAGTACCCATATAACGAGCGTTAGGTTAGCGGATCCCAAACTATAAAAACCTTAGGTCACTAGGCACAAAGTCCCCTAAGAACTTAATAACTCGAGTACTAAAGAGCCCACTCGTGATCAATTATACATAACACTTATTCTTTTTCTTTTTTTCTTTTTATTTGTTTTTTAACAAATTTCTGAATGAGTGTGTTTCGCTCCATCTCATTCAACCCTAGACTACTTACATAAATATGAGCCGGCTACTAGCCATTTGACACCTATCCACACAACTAGCAATGAAATCCAATTTTCTCCAATTTTTAAATATCCATGTCTTTTATTATTAAGAGAATATCCTAAATTCTAAATATAAACAAGCGATAAAACTTGGACAAACAACAAACCATGATCATGATCTAGCACTCTAGAAACCTATAAGACTTAGTGAAATACAAGTGTCTCTAACACACAAATTAATTCGATCAGACTCAACATCACTAAATACGACATCACTACACTAACATCAATATCACCAATTAATCGGAAAAATCATATAAGGGATCATGTTATAATGTAAATGCATGAAACTAAATGAATAAAATATTACAAAACTACCAAAAATAATTTTAAAAAAACTACATGGAAAAATATGCAAACTATATGAACTATACTATCATGAACATGCAACTATATGTGACTCACACAAAACATATTCCTTCAACTACTACCCCCAAACTTATAATATTTACTGTCCTCAGTGAAGGTAATAGTAAGGAATCAGGCATACCTACTGCGAATCAGAATCCTCACCCTCAACGGGTGGAGTGTCAGGCGTGTCTAGAGGCGGATACACAGAATCCTCACAAAAAATTGGCCACTGGATGTCAACTCCGGTGGCTCTGAAAGCTGTCCCAAGTGCCTGGGTGAAATCGTGTACAAACCGACTATGGATGTCGTGCATCGCATCCATCCTCCTAGAGAGACGCCTATACTGCGTCGAACTCAAACCAGCTCCAATATCTGCTACTGCTGCTGTGATCCTGACGGTCCAGCCTCTTCTCCTAACTGAGCTCTCCAAGCTGCTCTACGGGCATGCTGAGATCCTCCCACAGTAGCTTGATCCATGGGCACACTACCTGGCAGATGATCATATGAATACCCAAGCCCCTTAGGATCGGACTTCCCTCCATACCACTCCTGCATGCTCAATAGTGTAGAACTGTCGATAGGAGCGCTGAGAAGCTGTAGCTACTCATGTGCGGGCCAATGAAGACCACCTACCACGCACAACTTCGTCATAACTGACGCATACGGAATAACACCTGTAGTATCTCCTCTCAAAAATCTCAGAATCCCCTGATAAATCACCATCCCCAAATCAATATGTTAGGAATATGTGTATTAGTTTGATGATAAGTTAAACAAAACACTGAAGTAGAAATCTAGTGTTTGTAGCCTCAACGGATAAGACCATTCTGGCTATCCGTTGAAGGAGTAGCTTTACTTAGAAATAAGTTTAGTATTGTAGCACATTTCATTCTCTGTATTTAAGTTGTAATTCTTAGATGTTGTGGGAAATTATCAATCATGTTGACTACTAGTGGATATGCAAATAGGAGGGCTAATTGTAAATATTTCATGCCTTGTAATTTTGTATAAGTGAAGTAGTATCAACTGATATTAAAGACCTTCAACGGATGAGAAACAAAGCTTTAACGGATGTCTCTAAAGCTTCAACGGATAACATCCATCAACGGATGAATGCATCATCGGATAAAGCTTCAACTGCTAATGCATCAACGGATAAAGCTTCAACGGATAAAGCATCAACGGATGAAAGCTTCAACGGATGCTTAGTTCAATAGCTGTTGATAGTGATAATTCATAAGCTGACAGAGGCACATGGGTTGACAGAGACAAACTGGAATGTGGCAGCCTCTAGGAGGAATCAAGAAAATGCAGCATTTCCATTCTGGTGAAAACAAGGAAGTATTCAAAGATTTACAGCTAAACCTAAATTGCATTGGATAGAGAAATGAAGAAGAAACATGTGAAGAATCTTTTAATTGTATTGTACAGTTTTGTCTTCACTTGTAAACTTGGTGATATATAAACCAAGTAGCAGCTAGTAATTAGATGGTGAAATTTCCAGAGCTGTTTAGAAAAATCCAGAGAGAAAATCATCTAGTTTGTACTAGGAAGCAGCTGTGATTTAATTCTTTGAATCACAGATTTTCTGAAATAATACATCTCTGGTGGAACAACAAATCCACCAGAAAAGTTTTTAAGTCTGTTGTGTTCTTTACATTTATGTTTGAATATATATATCTGTCTGTATTAGCTCAAAGCAATTCACACACACTTGTTCATCAAAACACATAGCCTAGAAATTTCTCAAAACTTGAAAAAGTTTTGAGATTTACATTCAACCCCCCTTTTGTAAATCTCATTGTTTGTTCACCGGACTAACAATTGGTATCAGGGCAAGCTCTTAACATATAAAGAGTTTAAAGATCTATTCTGCTAACATCATGAGTAAGAAGGATATTGGTGTAAAGATTCCAATCCTGGAAAGAGATAACTATCATCACTGGAAAGTGAAGATGCATTTACATCTTCTCTCTCAAGATGAAAGCTACATCAACTGCATTGAAAATGGTCCTCACACCCCTCACAAGGTGGCCACAGCTGCTACTGCAACAGTTGCTGTTGGACAGTCTATTCCCAAGCCAAAAGTAGAATGGACTGTTGAAGATATTAAAAAGGTTCACAAGGACAAGAAAGCCATGAACATTCTGTTTAATGGCCTAGATCAAGATATGTTTGACAATGTCATTAACAGCCAAACTGCTAAGGAAATTTGGGATATTGTACAACTTATCTGTGAAGGTACTGAGCAAGTTAGAGAAAATAAAATGCAGCTTCTCATTCAACAGTATGAATATTTTCATTTTGAAGAAGGAGAATCATTGAATGATACCTTCAACAGATTTCAGAAACTGTTGAATGGATTGAAGCTGTATGACAGAGTGTACCAAGTCAAGGACTCCAATTTAAAATTTCTGAGGTCTCTACCAAAGGAATGGAAGCCTATAATTGTTTCTCTAAGAAATTCTCAACATTATAAGGACTTCACACTTGAAAGATTATATGGAATTTTGAAGACCTATGAACTTGAGATGGAGCAAGATGAGCTGTTAGAAAAGGGAAAGAGAAAAGGAGGATCAGTTGCAATCGTAGCTGATAATGAGAAGATTGAAGCCAGGAATGAGGAAAAGACAATGCCAAATCTCAAAATTGGCACAAGCAAATCAGAATCAAGCAAGGGAAAGGAGCAAGTAGCTGAGGATGAAGACAATTCCAGTCAAGATGACTCTGATGATGTTGATGAACATCTGGCTTTTCTGTCCAGGAGGTTTGCAAAGATGAAATTCAGGAAAAATGCAAAATTCACTAAGTCAAACAAGAACATGGTGGACAAATCTAAGTTCAAATGTTATAACTGTGGCTTAAGTGGACACTTTGCAAATGAGTGCAGAAAACCATCCTCTAATAAGAAGAAATTTGAGCAAGTTGATTACAAAAAGAAATATTTCGATTTGCTCAAACAAAAGGAAAGAGCTTTTCTGACTCAAGATGATTGGGCAGCAGATGGAGCCAATGAAGATGATGATATGGAATATGTCAACCTAGCCCTGATGGCTAATTCTGATGAAAATGAAACTAGTTCATCAAGCAACCAGGTAATTACTACTGATCTCTCTCAGCTTTCTAAGATTGAATGCAATGAAGCCATAAATGATATGTCCAATGAATTATATCATTTGCGTGTTTCCCTTAAATCACTAGCTAAAGAAAACACAAGAATCAAAGAGAATAATTTGTTTTTAAGTGATAGGAATGCTGTGTTAGAGAATCAGGTAATTGAGCTTGAAAAGATTAAAATTAAATGCTTGACTGTTGAGAGTAAACTAGAAGAAGCTGTTAAGAAAGTAGAAATTCTTTCTAAACAGTTAGAAAGTGAGCAAGAAGTAATCAAGGCCTGGAAAACATCTAGGGATATTAGTGCTCAGATTGTCAAGGTTCAGGGAATTGAATCATTCTGTGAGAATGCCTGGAAGAAAAACAAAAAGGGGTTAGAATTAATTGATGGATTGTCAACAAATGTGGAATTAACGGATGATGAAAGTTATCCGTTGAAGGAAGAAAAAGAGCATCCGTTGAAGGCTCATCAATTAAAACAGGCAAGTGATTCTAAAAAGAAAAATCTCAATAAGAAGGTTGGTTCAACTTTCAAGAACTTTGTCAAAGAAGGAGCTAGCACATCCAATGATGCCAGTAAGGTGAATATAGGACACATGACTTTAGATCAGTTGAAAAATAGGCTTAAATTGGTTGAGGATAAAAAGGAAACTAAAAGAAAATCTAATAGAAATGGGAAGGTAGGGATTAACAAACACAACAATTACACACCTGATAAGTATGCTCCTAGAAAAAGCTATGTGCATTGTAAAAGTGTTAATCATCTATCTGATAACTGCAAATCTGTTAAGAATGCTCCCATGCCTTTAACTCCCTCCATGCCTAACATGTCTATGTCACCTCTGCATGTTATGCCTGTTATGTCTCATCAGAATCCTCATGCACATTTTGCAAACATGCCATATGTTAATAATCCTTATTTTACTACATTCAGTATGCCTCAAATGCCATACAACTTGCCTATGTGGAATAATATGTTTGCACAATCTATGCCTTATCAAATTCAATCAAATGTGCTAAATGATTCTGTGACTAACCCTACACTTCAACCAACTAATCTGAGACCAAGGTTGACCCAAAATTACCTAAGTCAAAAGTTGCAGGAGGAATGAAGTCTAGGAAAAAGACTAACAAGGCTGGACCCAAGGAAACTTGTGTACCAAAATCAACTTGATTGATTTTGTTGTGTGCAGGGAAAAAGAAGGAATCTATGGTACTTGGACAGTGGTTGTTCAAGACACATGACAGGAGATTTCACCCTTCTCAGAGAGTTCAAGGAGAGAGTTGGCCCTAGCATAACCTTTAGAGATGACAGCAAAGGGTTCACTATGGGATATGGCTTGATTTCAAAAGAAAATGTCATCATTGATGAAGTTGCATTAGTTGATGGTCTCAAACACAATCTATTGAGCATCAGTCAACTATGTGACAGATGGAATACTGTTTCCTTCAATTCTGAAGCCTGTGTTGTCATAAGTAAAAAGGACAACAAAGTGGTTCTAACTGGAGTTAGAAAAGGGAATGTGTACTTAGCTGACTTCAACTCTACGGATTCAGAATCAATTACTTGTCTTCTCAGCAAAGCAAGTCCAGATGAAAGTTGGCTATGGCACAAGAAGCTGTCCCATTTGAATTTCAAGACAATGAATGATCTAGTCAAAAAGGACTTAGTTAGAGGAATGCCTCTAGTGGAATTCACAAGGAATGGACTGTGTGATGCTTGTCAGAATGGAAAGCAAAAGAAAGCATCATTCAGTAAGAAGCTTGAATCAACAATTGATGAACCATTACAACTACTACACATGGATCTTTTTGGACCAGTCAATGTATTATCAATTTCAAGGAAAAGATATTGCCTAGTGATTGTAGATGATTTCTCAAAGTTTTCATGGCCTTATTTCCTTGGATCAAAGGATGAAGCTAGTGAAATCATTATCAATCATATCAAGCAAGTCAACTATCATCTAGATTTCAAAGTAAGGAATATCAGGAGTGACAATGGAACTGAGTTCAAGAATACAACCATGAAGTTGTTCTGTGAAGAAAATGGGATCATGCATGAGTTCTCAACTCCAAGGACTCCACAACAAAATGGTGTGGTGGAAAGGAAGAACAGATCACTAATTGAAGCTGCAAGAACAATGCTTGAAGAGTCAAAACTCCCAACATACTTTTGGGATGAGGCTGTTAACTGTGTATGTTACACTCAGAATATTTCTCTAATTAATCTGGCAAAAGGAATGAATCCCTATCAATTGTTCAAGAGAAGAAAACCAACTTTAAACTTTCTACATGTCTTTGGTTGCAAATGTTACATTCTAAGCAATCAACCTGATCACAAAGGGAAGTTTGATGCAAAGGCTGATGAAGGAATATTTGTTGGTTATTCTGCTGGAAAATCATATAGAGTCTATAATCTAAGAACCAACATTGTCATGGAATCTGTGCATGTTGTGTTTGATGATAAAAATATTGATGGACTAACAGATGAAGGACATCATGAAGGACTCAAATTTGACAATATTGAGATATATTGTGATGATAGTGAAGATGAGAAAGATGGAGAAGGCACCTCGAAAAGAATTCAAAATCTGGCTTTGGATAATGCACAGAATGCTGCATCCGTTGAAAGTCATAATTCAGCTTCCGTTGATAGAAGCAATGCAGCATCCGTTGAAAGACAAAGTGCATCATCCGTTGAAGTTCATAATGAAGCATCCGTTGATCACAGTCTGTCAACGGATAATCATTTCACTTCATCAGTTGATAGAACTCCCAATTCCTTTCAAAGGATCAGCAACTCAGGGGGAGTTTTAACCAATCAACATTCTATCTCACATCATGACAATACTGAGGCAACCTCATCTAGAGCTAATCTACCACCTCAAAGAAAATGGACCAAGAATCACCCTTTTGAACTGATCATTCATGATGCTACATCTAAAGTGCAAACTAGAAGGGCTACTCAAGATGAATGTCTGTATAGTAGCTTTCTATCACAGGATGAACCTAAGAGAGTGGAAGAAGCTCTATTGGATCCAGATTGGATTTTAGCAATGCAAGAGGAGCTAAACCAATTTGAAAGGAACAAAGTATGGAAGCTAGTACCCAAGCCAAAGAACAAGAGTTCTATTGACACAAAATGGGTATTCAGAAACAAGATGGATGAAAATGGCATTGTCATAAGGAATAAAGCCAGATTGGTTGCTAAAGGCTATTCTCAATAAGAGGGAATAGATTTTGATGAGATATTTGCTCCAGTTCCCAGACTTGAAGCCATCAGAATCTTTCTAGCCTATGCAGCCCATGCCAATTTCAAGGTCTATCAAATGGATGTCAAGAGTGCTTTTATGAATGGGGAATTGGAGGAAGAAGTTTATGTAAGCCAACCTCCAGGATTTGAAGATCCAAATTTTCCAGACTATGTATATTATCTGTTGAAAGCACTCTATGGACTAAAGCAAGCACCTAGAGCCTGGTATGAGACTTTGTCAAAATTTCTTCTAGATAATCACTTCACAAGAGGTACCATTGATAAAACTCTTTTCTTTAGAAATGTTAATGGCTCTACAATACTTGTTCAAATTTATGTAGATGATATTATATTTGGTTCTATAGATGATAAGCTTTGTAAAAAGTTTGCTAAGTTAATGCAAAGTAAATATGAAATGAGCATGATGGGAGAGCTACCTTATTTTCTTGGTTTACAAGTTAAATAAGTTAGTGGTGGAATTTTCATTAGTCAAACTAAATATATTTATGATCTTTTAAAGAAGTTTGACTTAATGGATTGTTCATCTGCAAAAACTCCCATGGCCACTGCCACCAAGCTTGAATTAAACAAGGCTGAAAGGTCTGTAGACATTTCAAGTTATAGAGGCATGGTTGGCTCACTTTTATATTTAACTACTAGTAGATCTGATATAATGTTTTCTACATGTCTCTGTGCTAGATTTCAAGCTGACCCTAAAGAGTTTCACTTAGTGGCTATTAAAAGGATTTTCAGATATCTCAAAGGGACTCCAAATCTAGGAATTTGGTACCCTAGAGAGTCTAGTTTTGATCTAATTGGCTACTCAGATGCAGATTATGCAGGTTGCAAAATAGACAAGAAAAGAAAACACAAGTCAAAGAAAACCACCTCTGTTGTTTCTCAAAAGACAACAGTTGTAACAACTACCATAAACCCTGAAGGGAGTGAACAGGATGTGAGTGGTGAGGGGAGGGGTGAACATCAAGAAACCCCCCAGGATAAGGTGGGAGAGGTGAGTGGTACCCTAGCCAGCCAAGCCACAGTTTCTCAAAAGACTGTGGTGGTTCAAAAGGAGTCAAACACATTCCTAGTTGCATCCTCCCAAAAGGATGCAGCTATTGAAAATAGTCCCCAACCAGGGACACAGAACAAAAGAGGGAGGGACACTGAAGCCACACATTCACCTATCAAAGCCTTTTCAAGAAGAAAGAAGGCTAAAACCCTAGTTTCAACACATGGGGCCCACACTGCACAGATACATCCACCTGTATATTTGCCTTCTCAAATTCAGCTTGATGTGGCTCCAGCAAATATGGAGTCACAGCCCCATTATCTCATAATAGACACACATCAATCACCAAATTCTCCATCACCATCTCTGGATGTGGATATGATATTCACATCAATTCATGATTCTTCCTCTTTAAAACTCAGGGAGGAGCCCCACTCAAATCCTGGTGATCATCATCTTTTAGATGATTTGTTGGATCATCAACCAATTCTTTCAGACTTAGTTGAAGAATCTAGGTCACCTCACTTAAAATCAATTCACACAGATTCAACAATTATGTCACTTTCAATATCTACATCTTTTCCTTCTTCAACGGATATCTCTCATTTGTTGACAAGTGGTTGTTCTTCGACGGATAAGCTTAACAACAGTTATCCGTTGATATCATCAGTTTCTACTTTAATGGATACTCCCTATCCGTTGACGGTCTCTACAAATATAACTGAATCTATTCCAAGTGTAGAAGACATGGTTACTATACAATCACTTCTAGGATTGAGGGAAGTGAGTGATAATTTGAGTGAGAGGCTGGGTTGGTCCCAGGCAAAAGGAGAGGTTGAGAGTCACAATATGCATGCTATTTCTTCCAGCATGGCAAAAGTGAGTGAGGGGAGTGCCGCCTTAGTAGGTGAGGGTGAGGGTGTGAGGGTGTGTGTGAGCCAGGGGGAGCCCCTGATGCAAGAATATAGAGAAAATGAGAGAAAAGCAGGTACAAAAGCTATAAGGGTGGATCCAGGCATTGCTAGTGAGTCAATGATTGTGGATGATGCTGAAAAGGGAAGACAATTTTAGCAACATTACAAAGATGAAATTGATAACATTTCCTTGGATGCTGACACTTTTACTCATCCTGTTTCAGCCTATCAACTGTTGGCTGCTCAGGGCAATGTGGAGGCAGAGCAGACTTTGAACATAGTGCACACTTCAGAATCTCTTCAAATAGATAAAGCTGCTGTTAATAGGATGCCTTCTCAAGCTGGTGAGCCATCTGAAGAATTTGAAGTAAATTCTAATGATGATGACTCTATTTCTTTGGATGGGAGCATGAACTTAGGGGGAGATGCAGGCCCAAGTTCTGTCCCACATTTACCTGAATGGGCATGGACAAAGAAATCTACACCAGGACAGTTTGGTGTAGCTTTGGTCAAGCAGGTTATGGCTATTCAAAAGGCCCTTCAGGACACTTTAAATGCTGGTCCCAAGGCTATTCTTCAAGCTCATCTAGACTCTCTGCATCTCTTGCAGTTGCAGCACATCAGACATAATTTGAGTGTGGATGAACTCAAAAAGGATATTGCTGATCTGAAATCCTACAATTCTGAGAAGTTGGATTCAGTCATGCCTTATGGTACAATGCAAGATTTGTTGCTGAGATTGAGGAGAGAATCTGATGCTGACAAAAGGCTGGCCAAGTTGGAGAACAGAGTTCAATTCATTGAAAACTTTGTGGTCACTATTCTTCAAAATCAACAATCTCAGACAAGTCTACTATTGCAGCTGGCAAAAGCACAAGGCTTGACCCCTACCCTTGATGATAACAAAAAGGGGGATAATAAAGGAGAAAGAGAAGGAGAGCCATCAACAAAAGTTCAAATATCTAAAGTGCTAGTTCCTGCCATCACCACTTCTCCAACACTTCAAATCAAAGGAAAGCTTGATGGAATTGATCTAATCCACATAGCAGCAGCTGAGATGAAAGTCAAAAAGCAAAGGAGGAGAATTGATGAAAGGATGCAACAAATTTTTGGTTCTACAACTTCAAAATCACAATCTGTGAAGCATAGCACAAAGGTGGTGTTGGATTTTAAACGCAGCGGGGGCATGGTAAAACACTTTTACACACATAAAATCCAAATAAAAGCATATAAATCATGAATAAAAATTCGAGGGATCGAATCTAACCTTTAAAAATAATTCGGAGACAACGATCAGAGATCCTTAGCAGTTGCTCCTCAAGTGTGAAGCACTCCACCGGTATCCACCAAGAAAACGATGTTAAGGAGGAGGAAGGAGGTGGAGAGAATTGGGTTTTCCAAACTTTTTGGGTTTTCGGGTTCTGGGGTTAGAATAAAATAGGGTCTATAATAGTGTATTTATAGGCAAAATTTTCAGCTGAAATTTTCCCATAAATATTATTATTACTATCCCATTTATTATTCTCATTAATAATTAAAACACCTTTTAATCATTAATCCTTTTTCTAAACACTTTAGAAATAATTCTCTCTCTTGATTTAATTTCCAAAAATTAAATCCTTTAATTAATAATATTAAGAACTTTTCTTAATTAATTTATAATCAATTAAATCTCATTTAATCAATTATTAAATTTGCCAATTAATTATTTATTTCATAAATAAATAATTATTAGCCATTATTAATTAATTCCTCCACCATTAAATCATTCTCCTTTTATGGTGTGACCCTGTAGGTTCAATATTAAGACGGTAGTAGAAATAAATAATAATAAAACTATTTTATCATTATTTATATAAATTCTCTAATTTATTAAATATGATTAATTAATTAATCACATTTATTCTACATCGTGAGGGATACTTCTCAGCATATCGCGACTATCTGGATAATATGAATTCACTGCTTAGAATACCAAGAACCTATTCAGTGAATAGTTACCGTACAATAAACTCCTTCTACCCTACAATGTTCCGATTAAATACAAGGCATGGATCTCGTGTCAAGCCTATCTAATTCAATCACTTGCTTACCATTTACTATGCGTAGTTCTATGCAAATTAGAAACTCCTTTCTAATTTCATTTACTCTGGCCAGAGATTCCTGAACTAGCATAAGTGGATCAGCCTTGAACATTCGCTTCCTTCACTGGAAGGGGTAGATCCTTTATTGATCATACACTATCTTCGTGTACAAATTCCTATACCCAGAAGAGCCCTAATAATTGTCCCTGGAGACTAAGAACTAAACCAAAGCATAGTTCAGTGTACACAAGATGACTATGATGACCTCAAGTCTAAGGATACTTGTACAACTATCACTATGTGAACAACTGCTGACACGTGAGTGAACTCCATCAGTTGTTCAGCTGTGCGAGTCAAGTTCAGTGAACTTATTCTATAATAAGCACCTACATACTAGCTATAGTGTCACCACACAAATGTCTAGGAGAACAGACATCCTTCATAATGAAGCAAGCATAGTATGTACCGATATTTGTGGATTATTAATTACCAGTTAGTAATCCTATGACCAGGAACTATTTAAGTTTAGAGTTATCATCTTTTTAGGTCTCACTATTATAATCTCATCATAATCCATAAAAAGCTTTACCCTAAACTATGGTATATCTTATTTAAATACTTAAATAGATAGAGCCCGTAATAAAAACAAAACAAGTCTTTTATTAATATCAATGAAATCAAAACAGATTACATAAAGAGTTATTCCTAAATCCTAATACCTGATTGGACTTAGGACATATTCCTTTCAGGTGGAGCCAATCATTATGGAGCTCAAGCCAGTAAGGAGGAATAAGGTTGGAGAGACTTCTTCCAAGAATCTGAAACCTATGGTTCTTAAGCCCAACAACAGATCCAATAAGGACTCTACAAAGAACCCTTTAAGCCTTGCTCAGTTGAAAGGAGTGGATTTTCCTCTTCCAAAGCCTGATGAAGACAAGGTTTTGGGTGGTAATATCATAAAGCATAAGGAGACCAAGGATGTGGTTGAAAGAATGAACATGGATATTATCTTTAGAGAGGGAAAGAGTATCTGTGTGATACAAGGACATCCCAAATTCTCAATAGCCAAGAGGGAAGAAGCCAGAAGGTTGAAGGAAGAAGCTAAAAAGCTAAAGGCTGACAAAAGAGCACAAGCAAAGCTTGAAAAACAGCTAAAGTCAAGTCAAGCTGAAGAAAAGAAAGAAATTGAAGACAAGGGTGAAGATGTAGGTATGGTGGACATGCTTAGTGATGATGTGGAAGAAAGAAGTAGGGAAAGAAAGGAATGGCGGAAAGGGAACAGAAAGAAGGCCAATGCAAAAAGGAAGATTGTAGATGAAACTGAAGAAACCCAATCAAAATCCAAACCACTACCTTCAATTCCTGAACCCATTGTACCTGACCCCTTCATAAACATCCATGGTGAAACAATCACTCCTAAAGAGGAACCAATTGATTGGGACACCATCAAATTGCCCACTTTCTTAATCACTTCTCCACCATCAAAGAAACAGAAAAGAAAAATCAAATCAACACCTCCTCTAACCTCAATCAAATTCACTCAGAAGCCTAAGCCTAAGCCACAAGCCTCAAAGGATGATTATGTTCACATTTGTGACATAAAGGAATTTACAGACATTGAACTCTATCTGGATGAGCTGGAGGAAGTAAGGGGAATAGATGCCTATAGACAACTTCCAGAAAGACTAGTGTTCAAATATAAATGAAGTGGGGAAAAGACTTGGCCTCTTTACAGAATTCTGAATGAAGACTATTCTACTTTGGTTAGAGTCTACTCAGCTATAAAAAGGGATTCTGGCTTTACCAGGACTACCAAAATTGAGATTCTCAACAAGATTGCCAGCATAAGGAAAACTTGGTGGGAGCCCAATGCCTTGCCTAGAACATTACTCATTCCAGAGAGAGGAATTACAGTTCATAAATCACCTCGTTGGTTGATGGAGTTCAGAGACAATAAAGGAGTCAGAAGATTTTTAAGACTTGAAGATCAGCTCAAGATTGCCAGTAATGAAACTCTCAAGGATATGCAATCTAAGTTGGACATCAATGAAGAAGATGAAGCTGAATTCTACAGACAACTCCAACTCCAAATAGAGGAGAATGATATGAGGCTAGGGAAGAAAATAAGGGATCAAAGGAAAAGGAATTAATCTGCTCAGGCTAAAGGAGCACCCTTGGAAACAATGTAATTCTTCAATTCTATCTCAGTATACACACTTTTGCAGCACTTTTGAATTTCTACTTTATTTCAGTTCATATGTTTGTTAAGTGTTTTGTTATCATCAAGTTAAACCCAAATTTATGCCTACAGTTCTAGTAGACGTAAATAGGGGGAGATTGTTAGGAATATGTGTATTAGTTTGATGATAAGTTAAACAAAACACTTAAGTAGAAATCTAGTGTTTGTAGCCTCAACGGATAAGACCATTCTGGGTATCCGTTGAAGGAGTAGCTTTACTTAAAAATAAGTTTAGTATTGTAGCATATTTCATTCTCTGTATTTAAGTTGTAATTCTTAGATGTTGTGGGAAATTATCAGTCATGTTGACTACTAGTGGATATGCAAATAGGAGGGCTAATTATAAATATTTCATGCCTTGTAATTTTGTATAAATGAAGTAGTATCAACTGATATTAAAGACGTTCAATGGATGAGAAACAAAGCTTCAACGGATGTCTCTAAAGCTTCAACAGATAACATCCATCAACGGATGAATGCATCAACGGATAAAGCTTCAACTGCTAATGCATCAACGGATAAAGCTTCGACAGATAAAGCATCAACGGATGAAAGCTTCAACGGATGCTTAGTTCAATAGCAGTTGATAGTGACAATTCATAAGCTGACAGAGGCACATGGGTTGACAGAGACAAACTGGAATGTGGCAGTCTCTAGGAGGAATCAAGAAAATGCAGCATTTCCATTCTGGTGCAAACAAGAAAGTATTCAAAGATTCACAGCTAAACCTAAATTGCATTGGATAGAGAAATGAAGAAGAAAATGTGAAGAATCTTTTAATTGTATTGTACAGTTTTGTCTTCACTTGTAAACTTGGTGATATATAAACCAAGTAGCAGCTAGTAATTAGATGGTGAAATTTCCAGAGCTGTTTAGAAAAATCCAGAGAGAAAATCATCTAGTTTGTACTAGGAAGCAGCTGTGATTTAATTCTTTGAATCACAGATTTTCTAAAATAATACATCTCTGGTGGAACAACAAATCCACCAGAAAAGTTTTCAATTCCATCTTCATGCATATCTCTTCTTATGTTTGTCTCGATCTTCTCTTCCTGTAAATCAGCCGCCTTCCTTATCTGAACGTTTCCTTTAAGTCCTAATATTATCTTCTGATAAATATCTCCTAAACCTTAAGTACTGATGACTTAAGTTCTGACTTCAGTATAAGTGCTGATTTCAGTTAAGTACTGATTTGTCCTGTTTAAGTAAGATCTGAAAACTAAACATAAATCATATTAGTCATGACATTATCAAATATATCTAACAATCTCCCCAACTTGTAAATTGACATAATATACAAGTTTAACAGATATTTGATGATGTCAAAAACATTAAGTACAAATGCATGAGAATTTGACTAGATAACTACAACTTACAGTCCTTAAAGCTTTACCAACTTTAACTTTTGATAACAACTTTAGTCTGTATTCATATCAGAATTTGAGCAGTTGTAGATCTTGACTTGGCTTCACCTTCTGATCTATCTGATGTCAGGAGTTGTTCTGAGATAGTTCTTTAACAAACATCTCTCAGCATATCTGAGTTCATCAATCATCCTCCTTTTAGCATTTTTAAGTTCTGCAGAGTCTTCACCAGTTTGAAAGATTACAGCCCTGAGATCATTAATTTTAGCTTTGTTTATGTCCTGATCCAGTCTGATCAAATACGCCTTGTCAGACTCAAGATTGAATTCCACAGCCTTATAACCCAGAAAGGTAGTTATAATATTAGCAGAGTTAGGCTTCATCTCAACAATATCACCCTTGCGATCTCTGTACTTTGGAAGATATGTGCTGTCAAACTTAACAGAATAAAGCCTTTTCTGTCTCTGAATTTGACTCTTCAAATAGTTTGCAGCACTTTCTGTTATTTTGTCATTCACTTGAAGTAAGAATAATACATGTTCCAATTCTTCAAAATACTCTAGTGGAATGGCATTTTCCCTTATATGATAAACCTACCATCTGTCATGAAGTACAACAAGATGTGTTCTTTCAAGTAGGTATGGTAAACCATCTGTACATATTCTAGTTGATTCAATCTTTCAGGAGTAGCTCCATTACCTGGTTCACTTAAGGAAGTTGGATCATTGGTTGTGTTCTGTATTCTTCTTTCATCAGCACTACCCAATCCAGATTTATCTCTTGCTTCCTTTCCAGTAACCACTCTTGCTTCAAAACCACTTACAGCAGTTTTCAAAGGTTGAGTTTGTTTGGCTTTGGTGAATCCTGGTAGGAGTATCTTTGAAGGTTTAACATGAGCAATGTCAGAGGTTTCCTTTGATTTATCTTCTGATATCAAGGTAACTTGAGCTATGTCAGAGGTTACTTGCTTCTTTGAGATATCAGAACTAACCATATCTTTACTTTGAACAACTTGAGCCATGTCAGAGGTTGTCTTAGAAATTTTTCTTGAAATCAGAGCAAGATTAGCATCTTCAACAGTAATTTCTTCATTCACAGGAGGCACATAAACCTTGATAGGTTCACCAACTTTCTCTTTGCCCTTGGACCTTGGATCTATCTGCAATTGTGATTTATCCTTGGTTGCTTCAGAATTTGTTCTTTCCTTTATCACAATGCCTTTGGTCTTTGGAAGTTTCTTTTTACCAATAGAAGCTTTAGATTTAGATTTGACCTTTTCTGACTTAAGTCTAGCTTCTTCTTCCATCAGACTCTCAAAGTCCATTCCTGGATTCTCCTTAAGAAATAAATGTCTTGATAATTCTTCATCAAGATCCAAAAGTTCATCAGAACTTATCCTTTTACCAGTAGCAGAAGTAATTGTTTTTCCAGCATCAGAACTTGTCTTGTGACTTGTAATTTCAGTCCTTCTTGATGAGAAACTTCTACCTTGACCATGACCTCCACCCATTCCAGAGTTTCCTTGGTCATCTTTGTCATCATCCTTCCCCTTCAGTGTCTGATCTGTTTTGCATTTGGACTTAATTACTTTCTCCCCCTTTTTGGCATCAGCAGGTAAGAGAAGAGAGACAAGCAATTCCACTGAAGCTTGGATTTCATCGAGTTGAGATTGCTGAGAAGCTTGATTTTTCAAAATATCATTAATCTGAGACTGTTGCTTCTCTTGGGTCTTCTCAATGTAAGCAACTCTATCAAAGGTAGGTTGGAAGAATTTTTTCTTTTCAATTTTCTTAACTGTTTCTTGCTTGAGCAATTCTTCCTGAATTTTATGTAACTCTGCATGAGTTGTTGAATGAAGACCTTGCAGATGTCTAGTACTCAATGCAGTGACTCAAAGCTGTGTCTTGAAATCTTCATTAATTAACATTTCATCAGCTTTTGCCAAGTGCTCAGCAAGAGTCTTGTCAGATGGAACAAAGGTAACTGAGTTCCATTCCTTAGTCCACTCCTGTCCTCTAGGAGTTTCACTCCAAGGGACTGGTGCTGCTCTTGTCACAAACTTCTCAACTAGTTAAGATTTGTGAACAATTTATGTAGGTGCATGTCCTAAGGACCAGCTTCATCAGCACCTGCATTAATAGCAGCATCACCAGTAGTATCAGCATTTGAAGCATCAGAACTGACAGAATCAACATCTTCTGATAAAAAACAGTATGAGAAATAATTGGGGCTTCAGCATCATCCTCTAAGTGTTGATCTGTTTGCAAGTTCTGATCTATTTTCATGCTTGTTAATTAGTGTTGCATTCTGAGTAAAACAAGCAGTCTGCACAGCTTCAGCCCAGAAATAGGTTGGAAGCTTTGCTTCATCAAACATTGTACGTGCAACTTCAATGAGAGTTCTATTCTTTCTTTTAACAACTCCATTTTGCTGTGGAGTTCCAGGAGCAGAAAATTCCTGCTTGATTCCATGGTTTTTGCAGAACTCTTCCATTATCAAATTCTTATTATCTTCACAGAATCTTTGACCAATTTATCCAGTTGCCTGACATGATCAATCAAGATAGATGCAGTTTCACTTTTGTGTGCAATAAATACACCCATGTGTATCTGGTGAACTCATCCACTATGACCATAACATATTTCTTTTTTGCAATAGACATGACATTTACTGGACCAAATAGATCAACATGCAGTAGGTGCTAAGGCTCAAGAATTGATGATTCAGTCTTGCTCTTGAATGAAGATTTCCTTTGTTTAGCCTTCTGACAAGAATCACAAAGACCATCAGGAGCAAATACTGACTTTGGCAGTCCTCTCACAAGATCTTTCTTGACTAGTTCATTTATATTATTGAAATTTAAATGAGAGAGTTTCTTGTGCCAATTCCAGCTTTCTTCAATTGATGCTCTACTCATCAGATAGATTGCAGAACCATCAGTACTTGTTGAAAGCTTGGCTTCATAAATGTTACCACGCCTGTATCATTGCAGAACAATTTTGCCTGTAGATTTACTTACAACTTCACAGTGTTCTTCAAAGAAATCCACATGATAACCTCTGTCACAGATTTGACTGACACTCAGCAGATTGTGTTTAAGTCCTGAGACCAGAGCTACTTCTTTAATGATGACATTCCCAAGATTGATATTGCCATATCCCAATGTTTTTCCAATGTTGCCATCTCCATAAGAAACACTTGGGCCAGCCTTCTCCCCAAAGTCTGATAGCAGGGCTTTATTTCCAGTCATATGTCCTAAACATCCACTGTCCAGAACTAGGATATTTCTCCTGTTGCCCTGCAATCACTAAGACCACTAATGATTAGTTTTAAGGACCCAGACTTGCTTGGATCCTTTGGCCTTATTAAGTTTGTTAACATTTGCAGCGGATTTAGCATCAGAGTTTATGTTAACATTTTTCTTATCAGAATTTACACTATCAGACTTTGAATCAGAACTTACACTAGAAGGAACAATGCTAACTTTCTTTAAAGAAGGTTTTATTTGATAATAATCATAGTACAGACTATGATATTCCTTACAAGTATAAATGGAATGTCATAAACTACCACAATGAAAACAAGGATTTTGTGGCTTATATCTAACAAACTGACTCTTAACTCCTGACTTTGAAGGTAAGGAGTTTATGTTCTTATTTTTCCTACAAAAAGAAGCCAGATGGTTAGAACTTCCACAGTTATGACATGTTTTTCTAGGAGCATCAGGAACAGGCTTATAATCATTGCTTTTATTCACACCTTCCTTTCCATTCCTATTTTTCCTAGGTGATTTTACCTTGTTTGCATTCTTAACATCTTTCAGCTTATGCTTAAGCTGCTTCTTAGTCATTAAGCCTACGTTTACTTCAGTTGTCTTTTCCTGTTTTAGTTTGTCAGAAGTTAATTCCTTTTTAACTTCTGATTTCTCAATATTAGATTTTACAGCTACAAACTTAGCATGTTTTTTAACTTGGGCTTTTGTTTAACAACTATAGGCTTAATATCTACAGTTCCTTTATCATTTTTATCCTCTCCATAACCCAAGCCCTCTTTCCAGTTTTCACTGCTTAACAAATTTTGAGTTGTTCTGCCAGAGTTAGTCCAAGTCCTGATAATCTCTCTTTCCTTTTCTAACTCAGCTTTTAGAGATTCATTCATTTTAAGTAATTCATCCCTAACATAGAAAGCATCATCTCTATCTTTCTGAGTTTGATGGAACATGACTAACTCTTTTTCTAAATAATCATTCCTCTTTTTGCAAGCAAGATTTTCAGAAGTTAATATTTCACATGTTAAAGTTTGATCTCTATAGCTAATGAACATGGTTTTAAGATATCTTCTCAACTCATTAATATCATCAGTATGAAAGGCATAAGTATTTTGAGGTACCTTTAACTCAGCAGCTTCAGAACTGCTTTCAGCACTTGCCATATCAGCATTTGCCATCAAGGCATAATTCTCCTCACTTTCGGAATCTGAAGTGTCTGTCCAGCTTTTGTTCTTTGTGACAAGAGCCTTGCCTTTGTCACTCTTCACTTTCTTGCAATCAGGAGATATGTGGCCTTTCTCACCAGAGTTGTAGCATTTGATATTTGTATAATCTCCTCTGTCAGACTTCCCTACTTTGCCCTCAGATTTTCTGAAATTCTTCTTATCAGAACTTGCACCTCACCTGGAAAACTTCTTTCCCTTCCTGAACTTCCTGTATGCAATCTTTGTGATTCCTTTCACCATAAGGGCACACAGCTTCATCATCTCTTCATCAGCATCCGTCTCAGGCAAGCTTTCAGATTCTGAGTCATCATCACTATCAGAACGTGATGACTCAGTATCAGACTTTGTGAAGAGAGCTTTACCCTTGCCTTTCCTTGAGATAGCTGCCTTGGGGGATTCTTCTTCAGCCTTAAGAGCGACTGTCCTTGACTTTCCTCCTTTCCTCTTGCTTCTTTGTTCCATCTCAAGTTCATAAGTATTGAGCATCCCATAGATTTCATCAAGAGTTGTTTCATCAAGATTATAGTTGTCTCTTATTGTTGTTGCCTTCAAATCCCAGCTTTCAGGAAGAGCCAACAGGAATTTAAGGTTTGAATCTTCAAGATCATACTCCTTATCAACCAGTGATAAATCATTCAAGAGTTTGACAAATCTATCATATAAATCAGTCAATGACTCATTAGCGTTTGAGTCAAAGTGTTCATACTCTTGAGTGAGTTTTGGTCTTCCTGTTCTTCTTAATCGTATCAGTTCCCTGACATCTTGTTTCTGAGGCATCCCATATCTTCTTTGCAGTCTTGCAGTTTATTACCCTGTTTGACATTACATTATTAATGGCACTATGCAGTCAGTGTCGTACCTTAGCATCCTTAGCAATTGATGCGATATCTTCAGCAGTGTAGTCACTCTTCTCCTTTGGTACTGACTTTGCTGCTTCACCTGCAACTGCAACAGCGAGCTTGGTTGGTTTGTGAGGTCCTTCCTTGATTCTATCAAGATATTCTGGATCTGTAGCTTCCAGAAACATAGTCATCCTCACCTTCCATATGGGATATTCAGATGGACTCAATATGGGAACTCTAATCGTCTCATATCGGCTTTGGATTTGTGTCTTTGGAGGTTCTTCAGTTTTGGTGGGCTTAGTTGAAGTTTCTACTTCAGACATGATTGTTTTTGGATCTTAAACTATTTGTGTGTTAACAGATAGGCTCTGATACCACTTGTTAGGTCACACACACTATAGAGGGGGGTGAATACAGTGTATAACACAATCAAATCGAACTTTAATAACTCAAGTAACAGAAAACAAACTTTATTCAAAACAATAAACTATGTTACAGTATGGAACTGTCCTCTCTCAGTGATGAACAAATATCACGAGAGCTGCTAGGGTTACAATAAATAATCTTCTCGATAATGATAACACTTATAGTGTAAACCTTATGTCTGTGTTTATATACTACACAGTTACAAGATAATCGCTAATTGATATGGAATATAATTCTGCTTCCTAAAATATATCAATCAGATATCATTTCTTCCAAGTATTCTATTCTTCATAGAATTCCTTCTTCATGCATATCTCTTCTTATGTTTGTCTCGATCTTCTCTTCCTGTGAATCAGCTGCCTTCCTTATCTGAACGTTTCCTTTAAGTCCTGATATTATCTTCTGATAAATATCTCCTGAACCTTAAGTACTGATGACTTAAGTTCCGACTTCAGTATAAGTGCTGATTTCAGTTAAGTACTGATTTGTCCTGTTTAAGTAAGATCTGAAAACTAAACATAAATCATATTAGTCATGACATTATCAAATATATCTAACAGACCTCAACCTCGAGAAGCACATTAAGAGGCATCACATCCCTCTTAGACATATTACCCACACATTGACATCGATCACATTTTAAAATGAAATGGTGAGCATCTTTAAATAATGTCGGCCAAAAGAGACCTCCTTGAAGAACACGAGCTGCTGTCTTTTCTCCACCATAATGTCCTCCATAAGCCGTTGAGTGGCAATCTCGCAAGATCCCCCCCCCCATTTCGCTGTAAGGAATACATCTCCTGATGATTTGGTCAGCTCCTTGTCGAAAAAGAAACGGCTCATCCCACATGTACCACTTCACTTCATGTAGAAACTTCTTCCTTTGAGCATAAGATAAGTCGGGAGGCATGATATTACTCACAAGGTAGTTCACAATGTCTGTGAACCACGGTTCTTCTTCTTGCACTCCAAACTGCTGCTCATTGGGAAAATATTCATTTATCAACATCTTATCCAATGAAGTAGTATTAGGATTCTCTGAACACGAGAGATGATCAGCGACTTGATTTTTAGTTCCTTTTCTGTCCTTGATCTCTAGTTCAAATTCTTGGAGCAAAAGAACCCATCTAATCAATCTAGGCTTCAAGTCCTTCTTTGAGACGAAATATTGAATTGCGGCGAGATCAGTGAAAACTGTCACCTTAGTCCCAAGTAGATAAGATCAAAATTTCTCAAACCAAAGACAATAGCCAAAAGTTCTTTCTTCGTAGTAGTATAATTCAGTTGAGCACCATTTAGGGTCTTACTAGCATAGTAGATGATATGAAATATGTTGTTCTTCCTCTGCCCAAGAACTGCTCCAATTGCATAGTCACTTGCCTCACACATCATCTCAAAAGGTTGGCTCCAATCAGGTGTAGTTATGACGGGTGCCGTGATTAAACTCTTCTTCAATGTTTCAAAAGCTACAAGGCACTCGTCATCAAACTTAAAAGGAACATCTTTCTCTAGCAAACTGCACAATGGCTTCGAAATCTTAGAAAAGTCTTTGATGAAACGCTTGTAGAAGCCCGCACGTCCAAGAAAACTGCGAATTCCCTTAACAGAAATAGGTGGAGGGAGATTCTCAATGACCCCCACCTTGGTCTTATCCACCTCAAGACCCTTACTAGAAACCTTGTGACCAAGAATAATGCCCTGATGCACCATAAAGTGACATTTCTCCCAATTAAGAACTAGATTAGTCTCAACACACCTCTTGAGAACGTGTCAAAGATTTTGCAAGCATTCATCAAAAAAATCGCCAAAGCCTGAGAAGTCGTCCATGACCTCCACATTCTGGCCAATCATATCAGAAAAGATGGCCATCATGCATCTCTGAAATGTGGCTGGTGCACCACACAGACCAAAAGAAACTCGTCTGAAGGCGAAAGTACCAAGTACCAAATGGATAAGTGAAGGTAGTTTTCTCCTGATCTTCTGGAGCGATACAATTCTAATTGTAACCTGAATAACCATCCAGAAGACAATAGTACTCATGACCAGCCAACCTATCAAGCATCTGATCAATGAAGGACAAAGGGAAGTGATCCTTTCTAGTGGCCTTGTTCAGCTTCTTGTAGTCCATGCAAACTCTCCACCCCGTGACTGTTCTAGTAGAAATAAGCTCATTCTTCTCATTTTCTACCACAGTAATACCACCTTTCTTTGGCACACATTGAATCGGTCTTACCTATGAACTGTCAGAAATAGGGTAGATGATCCTAGCTGGTAATATCTGGGATATATCATGTAATTATTTTGCAAATAAATAAATATTATGCATGTTCCGTATTTATTCTGTGAATTATTTGTTAAGTGGTATATGTGTTTAGATGTTTAAAAATAATATAAATTGAGTATTTTAATTTTTATATGTCCAAAATAAAATATAGATAATTGTCATATCTTCCTATTTATTTTTATGTTGATTTATGATTTTATAGGAAATATATGGATTTTATAAATTCTTTTTCCGAGTATTGATAAACTATTTTATATAATCGGGAACCAGACGACTTCACTCGTTTTTACGTTTTTATAATCCGAAACTCTTCCGAGAACTCCTTCCTAACCTAATTGTAATATTACGAGCATTTTCCATGTTTCGACTTTTTCGATCCGGCGTACGGTTTGTCCTGTGCGGGTCCTGGTGCAATTTTTTCGATACAATATTCGTTTCGGTAAATCAATAAAACTCGTATTTTCGATAAACGAGATCTTTTTATTAAACTATTATAATTATCACCTCGTAATACGTGTAACCAGGCGCTGAGACCAAGACCGCAACACAAATTATACTAATTTAGATAATTATCCCGAAAACCGGTACCGTTTGGATCTGTTTTTATAAATAAACATACTATTTTATATCTGAAATGGTCCAACGGGATACTAATTTTCTGTAATAATAAATAACCTTTACAGGATTTTATTTCGTACAAAAATCATTTACAAACAGTAATTATAGAATTTTACAGAGAAAATTCATATATTCATATAATCTTCTGAAAATCAAAACCAGCTTTTGAAGGTGTTAGTGATCTCTGTTTTCAAAGCTCAAGTAACAAAATCGAAGGGTTTGAGGAGTACTATCAGATTCCAGAACTCATTTTACTGCAGAATCAAAGGTTGATTTTATATATTTTTATTTATTTTCGAATTATTTTGATTAAAAATATGAATTTTTGTACGAATGATTGTTTGAATGATTTGATGCTTGCATGTTGTATAACTTGTTTTCTTGATGATTTTAACATGTCATATGACTGATTTGGAGTTCAATAACATGTTCAAAATTTAGTTTAATTTTCGAATTTTAAAATTAGGGTTTATAACCCATATGAATGTTCTTAATTGAAATTTAGGGCTTTTTGTTCTAGGGGTTATTAGATGTTGAGGAATAGTGGGTTTTGTTCCTCATTAAATTTTCAATCGATTGGTGTATAGCTCGTTAACAGAGGATCTCTGAATCGAAGGGAGTTGTATTTTGAAGTTTACGTCGGGTCACCGGAAACCGACGAACTTCCCGACCATTTTCCGGCCAACCCAAGGGTTATCTGTGAGATTTGATTGCAGGTTTATGTTCCTTGTGAATTGTAGATGTAATTTGGAGGCTGTGACGGTGTCGGAGACGAGTTCTCCGGCGAACCCGTCGTTTTCCGGCGGGGTGAACTACAAATTTGCAGTTTAGCCCCTGCATTTTTGTAGATTATGAAGTTTAGTCCCCCAGGTTTCCAGAATTTGCATATTTTGTATTCCTATTTTAAAATTATTTAAAAATTATATTTTCTATTTATTTTAATTATAAAAATCCGTTTTTAATTTCTGAAAATTCCAAAAATTAGTATTTTAATTCCAAAAAATAATTCAAAAATAAATCCGAATTAATTAGTTAATTAATTTTAGTTAATAATTAATTGATTAATTGGTCAATTAATTCGAAAATTAATTGATTAATTTATTTAATTAATTATTAATTGATTTTAATTAATTATTTAATTAGATTTATTTATTTATAAATGATTTAAAAATTCCAAAAAATAGTTTCTAGCTTTAAAATATTATTTTAAATTGTTTTCAAGGCTCGATAATTATTATAAAATTATTTTGAAGCCAGATGTGGCCAACCGAACCCTGTTTATTGCTTTAAAATTGACCCAACGACCCTTTTTGACTCCGAAAAATGTTTTAAAAATCATATTAAATACCCGAAAGACTGTTTATGACTCGAGACTTCCTTATAAATAAAATTTCATTGATTGTTTGACATGCTATGTGCTATATGTGACTTGTTTGTTTAACTGTCGGTCTATATGTTCAGTGTTTACTTGTTTTAGCGTAACTTTCAATCCGTTAGTCGGATTTGGGTAAAACGAAAGGTAGATAGAAGTGTATACCGAATAGAATTGTATGAGTTGAGTATTGATAGATGTTTATGATATGTGAGAAGAAAGAGGCAAGATATAGGAAAGGTAAGCAGATAATCGAGGAGTAAGACGGTTATGATTGGAAGTTAGTGAAGTATAGCAAGCTAGTACCAGGCAAGTGTTCTGAACCTTCTCGAGATATATGTAGATAATTGATAGTTCTGTTTTATATTGCAAGTGTTTTGAAGCACTAAACCCTAAACCTTGATTCCAGTTATTGATCTTTGAGCCGTAAATCTTATTCTTTCTGAACCATTGATTGTGGAATACCCGAATACGAACCACAGATATACGATACTACTCCACAAATACATGCAAACTAAATACCAAACACTGAATCAGATTGCTTACATGTTCAAATCATTGTACTTTACGCTCTGAAAGACCAAATCCTTATAACCTAAAAACTTTGATTCTTTTGTTATCCATTTCTTTCACCATTTGATAGTCATATTTCATTTGTGAATATTGAAACCATCTCATTATTGGACATCCAATATTGCTTATGATTTTGTTTACTGCTTTACATTATTTATTCTGTTATTATGTTAGAATTGGATTGTTTTATAAAATTGTGGACCAGATTCGTGGTCAGACCAGATTGGTGGTCAAGTTAGGCCAATGTGTGTCTTGGATCCAGTAATTAGAGCAGAGCTGTGTGCCTTGCTCGGGGTTAGTGCGTGACTGATCAGTAGCCTAACCTTGTTTTTTTTTTAAAATAAAAATATAATATCCAATTTTAAATCATTATTCATTGTTCACTTGATACCATAACTCTTTTCACTTAATGATCATTATTCTCAGTCTTGTCAGTGTGACTTGCTGAGCTAGTTAGCTCATTTGCACGATGTTGTTTATGTTCCTTTCCAGTTAAGAAGGAACCTGTTGGTAGCGAGGATCCCCAATCCAGTGCGAGAGCTAGGGGTCCAGGTTGATCGAGTTAAGCTAGCTGACAACTTTTGGAATAGTTTAAGTTTATAAAGTTTGTAATAATGTTTAATATTCAGTTGTAAGTTCGAATAGTTGGGATTTGGGCATTTGTAATATAAGTATCTGTATGTGGCTTGTGTGCATACTTTAACCTGTTGGGGTCCGTGGTAGTTGGTAAGTAGGGTCACTACATATTATTATTATCTTTATTATTGTTATAAGCAGGTTATAAATAAGGTGTATGTGTGTGTGGACCCCAAACTTCTGACCCGGGTTTGGAGGGTGCCATACCAGCATCTAGCCACTTAAGAATTTCCTTCTTCACTACCTCCTTCATGATTGGATTAAGTCTTTTTTGCTGCTCGACCGTAGGCTTGCTACCTTCCTCTAGCAGAATTTTATGCATACAGTAAGAAGGGTTGATTCCCTTGATATCTGCTATAGTCCAGCCAATTTCCGATTTGAACTCTCTTAGAATCCTTAAAAGTTTATCCTCATCACTACCTGAAAGGTCAGATGCAATAATAATAGGCAGAGTAGATGTATCACCTAAAAATGCGTACCTTAAATGCTCAGGTAAAGGCTTAAGCTCAAGAGTAGGAGCTTCCTCAATAGATGACTTGAGGCGTTTAAGAGCTTTGTTCAACTCCCCCATTCCAAGAGATTCAAAAGGCATATCTACCTTCCTCTTCCAGGGAGAAGCATTCAAATATTGCAACTGTTCTTCACCTTCGTCATCTTCACTATCCGGATTCCCCAATAAGGCTTTCTCTAAGGCATCGGACCTTAGCAACTGATCAAGTTCCGACGTGACCACCGAATCGACCAACTCCACCTTTAAGCACTCCTCATTATCAGTAGAAAATTTCATAGCATTAAACACATTAAAAGTAACATTCTAGAACTCGCATTGTGAGCTCACCCTTCTGCACATCTATCAAGGTTCGGCCAGTTGCCAAGAAAAGTCTTCCCAAGATTATGGGAATCTTCTTATCCTCCTCGAAATCAAGAATGACGAAATCAGTAGGGAAGATGAGTTTATCAATCTTGACCAAGACATCCTCCACAATACCTCGCGGATATGTAATAGAACGGTCGGCCAACTTCAAGGTCATATAAGTCAGTTTTGGATCAGGCAAGTCCAACTGCTTGAAGATGGACAAGGGCATCAGATTGATGCTAGCTCCCAAGTCACATAACATCTATCAAAAGACACTTTTCCAATAGTACACATAATAGTGAAGCTTCCTGGATCTTTAAGCTTTGGAGGCAACTTCTGTTGCAGCACAGCACTACATTCCTCCATAAGAGCGACTGTCTCTAAATCATCTAGCTTCACCTTCCGAGAGAGAATACCTTTCATAAACTTTGTGTAACTAGGCATCTGCTCAAGAGCCTCAGCGAAAGGTATATTGATATTAAGTTTCTTGAACACCTCTAGAAACTTCTCAAATTGCTTGTCCAGCTTCTTCTTCTGTAGCCGCCTAGGAAAAGCCAGTGGAGGATAGATCTGTTTCTCTGCTGTATTACCCTCAGGAGGAGTGTGCTCAGCAGTAATCTTCCTTGGTTCCACTTCTACTTCCTGCTGCTCTACTTCTTTCTTAGCCCCAGCTTCTTCAGTCAACTCTTGAGTTTGTTCGGGATTCGCAACCTTTCCAGACCTTAAAATGATTGCCTTTACCTGCTCTTTAGCTTCTTTCCTTCCTGGCACTTCAGTGTCACTAGGTAGTGTACCAGGCTGACGACTTAGCAAGGTATTGGCAATTTGCCCAATTTGATATTCCAAGGTCTTGATAGGAACGCCTTGACTCTTGCACATAAGCTTCAACTCCTCTAATTCAGATTTTTCATTGGCTTGTTGCAGCTGGAGTTGCTGTCTAGGTGCATACTGTGATTGCTGAAAACAAGGGGGGTTGTACTACTTAGCTGAAAATTGCTGATAAGGCTGTTGAACCGCATTCTGAGTGTTGCTCCAACTGAAATTAGGATGATTGCGGTTGGTGGGATGATAGGTGGCTGGCACTAGTTGCTGCGATCGCTGGAAATTGTTCACAAACTGAGCTGATTCACTAGAAATTGCACACTGATCAGTCTCATGGGCACCAACATAAAGCTCATAGACACTAGAGATTTGATTAACTCCATAATTAGCCAAAGAGTCCACCTTCATCGTCAAAGCCTTAAGTTGGGCAGCTATAGCAGTTGCTGCATCTAACTCCAGAATTCCTGCTACTTTTTCCTGAGTTAGTCTCTGGGAAAGATTTTGGTACTCATTAACAGCCATCAGTTTGATCAATTCATAAGCTTCATCGTAGCTTTTAGCCCATAAGGCTCCTCCTGATGCTGCATCAAGCATGGATCTAGAAGTAGCACCGAATCCATTATAGAAACAGTTTATAATCATCCAATCAGGCATGCCGTGATGTGGGCACTTCCTTAGCATCTCTTTATATCGATCCCAAGCCTCACACAGAGATTCTCCAGTTTGCTGAGCAAACTGCGTAAGAGCATTCTTAATTGCAGCAGTCTTCGCCATAGGGAAGAATTTAGTGAGAAACTTTTGAGCAAGATCTTCCCATTTAGTGATAGATCCTGATGGTAGAGAATGTAACCATCACTTAGCTTTATCCCTCAGAGAGAATGGGAAGAGTCGCAGCTTGATAGTATGTTTAGTCACACCATTGAACTTGAAAGTATTGCAGATCTCGATGAAATCCCAGATGTGCATGTTGGGGTGTTGAGTAGGAGAACCCCCAAACTGAACTGAGTTCTGTATCATCTGAATCGTGCCTGCTTTGATCTCAAAAGTGTTAGCCGAGATGGCTGGTCTGATGAAGCTTGACTGAATGTCATTGATCTTAGGCTGAGAATAGTCCATCAAAGCCTTAGGATTTTCTGCTTGATCTTTCATCGCTACTACCACTGGTTCTTCAACTTTTTCTTTTTCCTCTACCTTCTCTTCGTCCTCGAAAACTTCCCTATGAACCACTATCGCTTCTTCCTTGGCTTGATTCAGATTTCTCTTACGAGTCCGAGAACGCGTATGCATACCCGCTCGCTAGATCACCTGAAATAAGACAAGGAAACAGATAAGTAACAATGTCCGAGTCAATGAACTTTAATGACCACTGATGGAAAACACATAAACTAAAAAAAATAATCAACATTGCAGTCCCCGGCAGCGGCGCCAAAAACTTGTTAGTCACTAAACACGCGCTAATAATACACGCAAGTATACGAGTTCGCAAGTAGTATAGAATCTTTTCTAGTTCATTCCCACAGAGACTGGCTTTGGTTGACTAATTAATTTATGCACTTATACACCAATGATATGGTTATTATTCAATGCTAAGATGATAACAATTTGAGGTTGTTTATAACTAAGAATTATGCTAACTATTATAACTACGAAATTAAGATTGACTGAATTAATATATATGACAAACATGGGATTCTAACTTCATTAAATACTTCGTTCAATAGCATTTTTGTTCTCAACCTTAACATGCAATGGTGATGACACTAATCAGACAACACGGAACTGATAAACGCCAACTTTCATTGCACGAGTACCATACTACCAGACATCCACAAAAGAGATAGAAGCTGAATAGACACCAATTATATTGAGACCCTATATGTCTATAGAATTTGACAACATAACGGTTTAGGCACAAGTTATCCATCTTGATTATATAAGGAAAGGAAGATGGTTAAAATTACCTACGAATCATGCATAACAATACATGAACCTATGCTAGCATGGCAAGTTCTAAATCCTTAAATTCACTTTTGCTTCATTAAGAATTAACACACTATCTTATAAGTTCACAACACTCATAAGACGAATATGCACAACCAATACTAGGCTATCATACAATCACCACATGTTAAGGCATTGAAATAGTTTAATTAAAGAAATCCATAAATAAATCCGTTAGAACCCCACGATAACGATTAGCCCATGATCAGACTCATCATTAACGTCGATTCCGATGAAAGCATGGTATAACAAACGTAGTCTTTGTAATGAATAAGAAAACTAGCATCCAAGTTACAACTTAGAATAAAGGTTCATGAGTAAAAACAAGATCTTCTTCATCTTCGTTGAATTGTGCTAAATGGTCTTCTTATGGCTCTCCTTGATATGTCTCTGGCTTGATATATTATTAAAAATGACCTAGAGCTGTTTATATAGTAGCCCTGATCAGCATAGAACCCCAGCAAAGCAGTCTTCTATTCAAAACAGGAATTTTGAAACCTGACCTGGCGCGGGCGCGCACTTGATCAGCGCGGGCGCGCGCTTGATCAGCGCGGGCGCGCTGGCTCTCTGAAGTTCTGGCGCGGCCGCGTGCTTGATCAGCGCGGGCGTACTGGGCTTCTACCAAAATTGACTTCTTTTCTTTTTCCTGCAGATTCGAGCCGGTTTTCTTGAGCTTTTATTCCAACACCACCTTGACACCAAATTAGCACCAAAACAATGCTAATTCACCTGATTACCTAGATAATGCATGAAATGCAAAAACACTAGAAAACACATTAAAACACCTAACAACTCGAGTGCAAATGCATCAATTCAAAGCTTATTAGAGCATTATAAAGTGTCATAAATGCCACTCAACATGTATTATACATGATATCAGGTCTACTAGCAGTCAGATATAGGAGTGAGCCAATCAAACCTCTGTAGTTAGTAATATCTACTGAAGAACCAGTATTTAAATCTAACTTGGTTGCAGTGGCCATGGGAGTTGATGCAGTTGAGCAGTCTTGGATTCCAAATCTTTTGAGTAAATTCCTGATGTATTTGGATAGATTTATGAAGATCCCTTCATCATCCTATTTAACTTGTAACCCCAGAAAATAACTCAATTCTCCTATCATACTCATTTGATACCTGGACTGCATTAGCTTTGCAAATCTCTCACAGAGTTTATCATTAGTAGATCCAAAAATGATATCATCAACATATATTTGTACTAATAACAAGTCCTTATCATGGTATTTATAAAAAGAGTTTTATCAATTGTACCTCTTGTGAAACCACTCTCTAGCAGAAATAGAGCAAGTGTTTCATAAAAGGCCCTTAGAGCTTACTTCACTCCATAGAGTGCTTTATCCAGTAAGTAGACATGATCTGGATACCTTGGATCAATGAACCCTGGAGGCTGTTCAATATAAACTTCCTCTTTAAGTTCTCCATTTAAGAATGCACTCTTTACATCCATATGGAACACCTTAAACTTTTTGTGAGCATCATAGGCAAGAAAGATTCTAATTACCTCAAGCCTTGTAACTGGAGCAAATGTCTCATCATAATCAATGCCTTCTTGCTGTGAGTATCCCTTTATAACCAGTCGTGCTTTATTCCTTGTAACAATGCCCTCATTGTAAGTTTTGTTTTTGAACACCCACTTTGTGCCAACTACAGATCTGTTCTTTGGTCTTGGAAAAAGAGTCCAGACTTTGTTCCTTTCAAATTCATTGAGCTCTTCTTACATTGTTGTGACCTAGTCAGCATCTCGCAGAGCTTCTTCAACCTTCTTAGGTATAGTTTGAGATATAAAAGAATGGTAGAGACATTCATTTTGAGTGGATTTTCTTGTTCTTACACCACTGTCAGGGTTTCCAATGATTAAGTCAGGTGTGTGTGACTTAAACCATTTTCTTGTAGCTGGAAGTTGACTTCTTGAAGATGAACTTCCCCCTTGATCCATGAACTCTCTGTTATTCCTTTGATTAGTACCACTATTATTTCCTGATGCTCCATCTGAATCTGTGTTCCCATTGTTAGCAGTATTTGACTCATTAAAATTTGAGGAAGGTTAGTTTAATGATCTTTCTACTGATGTCTCTTGAGATGAATCACATGTAGTAGTCTCTAGATTTGAGTCATGTTGCTCCCCCTCAACATCTGCTTCAGAGTTAGAAGTATTTTGACTGTTTTGTGGAACCTTAGATCTTTGAGTGATATCAGGACTTACTGTATCAGAGTCAGGATTTAAAAGTTTATCATAAGGTACTTCATTTTCAAATCTCAATATGTCATGGTCATCTGCATCTTCTAGACCTGCTATCTTTTTTTCATCTAAAGATACATGTATAGATTCCATGACTGTTCTTGTTCTCAGATTGTAAACTCTGAAGGCTTTTTTGGTCAACGGATAACCCACAAATATTCCTTCATCAACTTTCAGATCAAACTTGGTCAACTGCTCCGGATGAGTTTTGAGAACAAAACACTTACAATCAAAAATATGAAAGAACTTAAAATATGGCTTCTTTCCCTTCACCATCTCAAATGGTGTTGTTCCATGCTTGTTGATCAATGTTGCATTTTGTGTAAAGCAAGCAGTTTGCACAGCCTCATCCCAGAAGTAGGTAGGAAATCTTGCTTTCTCTAGCATGGTTCTTGCAGCTTGTATCAGAGTTCTATTCTTTCTTTCAACAACTCCATTTTATTGTGGAGTTCCAGGAGCAGAAAATTCTTATTTTACCCCCTTGAGGTTGCAGAATTCTTCCATAAACTATTCTTGAATTTAGTTCCATTATCACTTCTGATGATCTTCACTTTTTAAGTTGATCCTTTTTCCATCCCCCTCATATGATCAAGAAAAATGGATAGAGATTCATCCTTGGTGTGCAGAAAATACACCCATGTGTATCTTGTATATTCATCAACAATTACGAGTGCATACCTCTTCTTGGCAATTGACGTAACATTCATTAGACTAAAGAGATTAACATGAAGTAGATGATATGGTTCAAGAATGGAGGATTCAGTTTTACTCTTGAAAGGAGTTTTCCTTTGCTTGGATTTCTGGCATGAGTCACATAAGCCATCAGGAGTAAAAACGGCATTGGGTAATCCTCTCACAAGATCATTCCTCACCAGTTCATTGATATTGTTAAAGTTGAGGTGAGAAAGTCTTTTATGCCAGTTCTAGCTGTCTTCCACAGATGCTATACTCAGTAGACAGACTTTGGAATTATCAATACTTGTGGAGACCCTGGATTCATATAAACTACCATATCTTACACCAGTCAATGCAATCTTGCCATCAGACTTGTTGACAATTTCACAATGCTCCTCATAGAAGTTGACATAGTAACCTCTATCACAGATTTGACTCACAATAATCAGATTATGCTTTTGTCCTGCAACTAGAGCTATATTTTCAATGATGACATTTCCAATTTTGATTTTGCCATAGCCTAAGATTTTTCCTAAGTTGCCGTCTCCATAAGAAATGCTTAAGCCAACCTTCTCCTCAAATTCTGATAGTAGGGATTTATAACCAGTCATATGTCATGAGCATCCACTGTCCAAGGCTAGAGCATTCCTCCTATCACTCTACAATTAGTAATTTAAATCAGTTAGTGTTTTTAATTGCTTGGATCCTTTGTCCTTTTTAATTTTATTAACATATGCAGCAAAAGACTTTTTATCAAAGTTTATGTTAACATCCTTACTATCAGTATTTATACATACAGAAATAGATTTTTTTTAAATAAAGAGGGTTTCAGTTTATAATAATCATGATACAAATTGTGATACTCTTTACATGTATAAATAGAATTCCAAATACTTCCATAATGAAAACAAGGACTCTATGGTTTATATCTAACTGTTCTATTCCTAAACTCTGATTTGGAAGAAACAACATTTATCTTTTTATTCTTCTTGCAAGAATTAGCAAGATGATTAGTGCTACCACAGTTTGAACATGTCTTTCTAGGTGCATTAGGTGGAGTTACATAATTTCCATTCTTATTAACACCTACCTTGCCATTCCTATTTTTCCTAGACCTTTTCCTCTTGTCTTTCATGTGTAGATCCTTCAGCTTTTGCTTAAGCTGTTTCTCAGTCATTGAACCAATATTTACTGAATTTGTGTGAACTTGTTCACTCTTATCAGTAATTAAGTTTGATCTAGGTGCTGAGGTTGTACCTTCCATATGGATTGACTTAACAGTATTAGCACTAGGATTAAACTTAATGGTCTTTATTTCAACCTTGTTCAGTTTAACCTTGCTATCAGTTTTTATTGGTTCCGTTCTCTCAGTTTCTTTTCCATTTTTCTTATCAGAATTAGATCTAGATAAATATCCTAATCCTGATCCCCAACAACCATTCTCTAGAATTTCATGAGTTGACTTTCCTAAGTTAGTCCAAAGTTTAATGAATTCTCTTTCTTTTGCTAGCTCCTTCTCTAGATACGCATGTTTGTCTAACAATTTTTACTTAACATAAACAACATTATCTCTTTCTTTTTGAATTTCTAGCATGGAAAGCAACTCAATTTCTAGGTGATCATTCCTTTTCTTTAACACATAGGTTTCACTCTTGATTCTATTATTCTCTAAGGTTTGATCCCTAAAACTAACATGCAGAGACTTAAGAAATAATCTTAATTCATAGATATCATCAGTATGAAAAGCAAGAGTAGTCTAAGGTACCTTTAATTCATCATTGTTATCCTCAGTATCAGCTTTTTCCATGAGATCATAATTGACTCCATCATCTGAATCTGATCAATCATCCCAGTTTCTCTTCCTTGAGATCAAGGCTTGTTTCTTCTCAGCTCTGGGTTTTCTGCAGTCAGCTGCAAATTGTCCAATTCCATCACAGTTGTAACTTCTCTCTTTTGACTTGTCAAGTTTTCCAGATCTTGATTTCTTCCCATCAGTATTTCTCCTGTTGTTCCTCTTATCAGAGTTTGAGGAACTAGAACCTTTTCTGGAAAATCTTCTCCCTTTCCTGAAGTTCTTATAGACCGACTTGTTGAAGCTTTTAACCAGTAGGGCAACCATTTGATCCATGTCTTCATTATTGTTATGATCACTGTCAGTATCTGATTCAGTATCAGTATTTGAGTTATCATCATAATTTGATGATTCAATATCTGATTTGCGATCATGGGTTTCCCATTGGAGTAGCTTTTCCTCCTAGATTTCTCCTTTGGCTTCTCTTCAACCTTGAGTGCAACTGGTCTAGATTTAGATCCTTTCCTCTTGCTTCTTTGCTCCATCTCTAGTTCATGAGTTTTCAGAACTCCATAGATCTCATCTAGAGGTGTGTTATCAAGTTGATAGTTATCCCTTATTTATGTGACTTTAAAGTCCCACTTTTCAGGGAGAGCAAGTAGGAACTTCAGATTTGATTCCTCCAAATCATATTCTTTGTTGACAAGGGATAAGTCATTCAGCAACTTCTGAAATCTGTCATAGATCTCAGTTAAGGACTCATTGTCCCTTAAGTCAAAGTGCTCATATTCTTGAGTAAGTATTGTCCTCCTGTTCTTCTTGATAGCAGTTGTACCTTGACACTTTACTTCTAAAGTATCTCATATCTCTTTTGCTGTCTTATATCCAATGACTCTATTGGACATAACACTATCAAGACTGTTGTGGAAGATGTGTTTAACCTTAGCATCCTTCATGATAGATGAGATATCTTCAAGAGAATAGTCCTTCATGTCTTTGTCTATCATCTTCTCTGGTTCTCCTGCAAGTGAAACAACTACCTTCATTGGTCTATGATGACCATCATAGATCCTGTCCAGATATTCAGGATCTGTGGCTTCCAAGCACAAGGCCATCCTGACTTACCAGATTGGATATTCATGTATTTTTAGGATAGGAACCTTGATTTCTTCATACCTACTCATGTTGCTACTTATCTGTGATGTGGTTGGGGGTTGTGGCTTCAGATTCTGTATTTCTTCTTATTCTTTATCTGACATGGTTAATTAATTTTCAGTTCTTAAACTATTTATATGTTAACAGCAAGCTCTGATACCAATTGTTAGGCCCTTAATCAATTGTAGAGGGGGGGTGTGAATACAGTTAATACAATCAATTCGACAAAGCTTCAACAGAATCAACAGTTTTTAGATTAACTGATAAAAACTTATAAAAAACGTATTCTCTCGAAATGATGAACAAATATCCTTGAGAGCTGCTAGGTTATGCGAAAGATATAACAATGTCGAAATGCATATAGAATGAACCTAATCTGTGCTTTATATAGAGCACAGCTACACAATGTATAAGGAATCCTATTCTATTAACAACAAGGAAACCTATACAATTAATTCTGAGATAAATTCCTTCACCTCCTTGATATCCTGTTTCCTTTTCCTTATCGAAGATCAACTGATGTGACAAATAGTGATTTCATCAAACGTTGATATCATCATCCGTCGATATCCTTATCCGTCAATTATCAATATCCGTCGATGTCATCATCATCCGTTGATATAAGTTTTGATATGAACTTCTGATAGTTTCTGCTTGATATCATCAATTGCTCCTAACATAGAAAAATAATAAAATATCAGTTTATTCTTTCAAATAATTAGAGTTAGGGTTTATGTGTTCTTAGCAATCGAATGCAGGTTTGAAGGTGCTATGAGACTCCATATCACAAGTGTAAATAGCCGTTTTTAAGCCCTGGATCCCCTCTATCATATTCTGCCATCAAAATGATCAAATGAGGTATCGATTTTGAAAGTCAATTTTTGAGTTTAATTTCTAATTTGGGGGTTTGTTAATCGTTGTTTGTTTATATGTTTAGTTTACAGGATGTTATAGATTGTAAGATTCTGAGTGGATACATGTTGGTCTCGTGATTGTTGGCTTAAGATTTAGGGTCGCCGGAAATTTTCTCAGCCTCTAAATTTCTTAATTTTCTGGTCGAATCTTCGATCGTTTATTATTGTTGTTAGAGTTTATGAGTTTCTGGGAATGTTGTAATGAAGCTATATGTGAAAACCGGATTGATTGATGTTGCTTAGGGGTAAAAAGGGACTTCGCAGGAACCAGTGAACCCGCCGGAATTTGCAAATTCTTCGGCGTGTTCCTCGTCTTCTTGGCGACCCGTTAGCCCGTTCTCCCGACCCGGTTGACCCAAATTTCAACCCGGAAAGATACCAGATTTTGATCTTAAAAACCCCAATTCCCTTTCCTGATTATGTTTTTTAATTTTGTTTTAAAAATAAAATATAAAATTTGTTTATTTAATTAATTAAATTGATTAATTAATTTAGATTAATTAATTGATTTATTCAATAAATAAATATGATTAATGTTCAAATATTTATTTAAATTGATAAATTGATTAATTATTTGATAATTAATCAGTTTATTTAAATAATTTGTTTTAAATTCATTTAATTTCCAAAAATTATGGAAACATCATTTTAATTCTGATTTTTCCTAAATAAAGATTTAAAAATTATTTTGAGCTTAAAAAAATTATATAAAGGTATTTAAAATTCAATTAATATTTTTATTAATTGAATTATTCTTATTTTATTCATAATCAATAGACCGTTCGTCCGTTTAATACGAAACGAACGCCTCTAGACTTAGAAAAATATTATGCTTTTATAAAAATACTTTCGAGACCTAAATTCCTTTGTATCGAAAGGTCATTTATTTTACGAGTCATTCTGAGTCGGTTATTGATTGATAAATACTATTTTTGACCCGATTTCAGTTCTAAAAGTACTGGGTTCTATCTTTAGACAATTTGATTTATGTGTTACATGAATTATGTGTTTATATGTTATATGAATAACATGATTACGTGCTACGTGATTAACATGCTATCTGTTTACAGTTTAAATACCATGTATTAGATGTAAACGATTGGGTAGACGTTGAGGCGTATAGTTACGTCGATTGAGTTTGGTTTTGTTAATTGATATAGTCATTTTGTTTATAGAATCGAGTAGCAAGGAGCGCAGTCAGGGTTAGACTGAGTTAGTAGCTAGTAGCTATAAGCTAAGATTATAGTAATGAGTATTGAGCACACCAGGCAAGTATTCCTTAACTTTCTTGTGATATATTGCAAGTATTTCTTCCCTATTCTAAATTCAGAATCGATGATTGTTTAATATTTCGCTGCAATTACTCTTAATTATGCAAGTAACTTTTTGTTCTTGTTCCTTATTATTATTGATTGATCTCTTGAGCAAAAACCTATTATTTCGGGTTATTTGCGAACCATGAATTAGGATGTTTTGCTCGTCGCTTTTGATTTACGATGGAGGGCTAATAAAGGCCAATGTTTTATTCACTCAACTACTTCACATAAATAAAGATGTTTGTAAAATTATTTAAAGATTGTGTCCGTGAATTTCTTTTGATATTGATACCTGGAAACCTAATATGATACTTGCTGGGCATTTTTGGCTCACCCTTGCCTTGTGAATTCTTATTTCTTTCATTATCAAATGAGGATAAAAGTGAATAGCTCTTAATAGACAGCAAGATTGGGGAGATCCCAGTTATAGGAAGTTGGAGATGTTAAAGTGAATAAGACAAGAAAGTTAGTAGAAAGGTAATAAAATTTTATTTAGTTGTTATAAACTTTTGAAGGTTAGATTCTTGTTTCATACTATAACCTGTAAACGATCCGGAATTGAGGGGTTTTCTGTATATCTATTTTAATATACAGGTTTATATCGTTTAAAGTTATTTGGTGACACCCAATCCTGACCCCGGATTTGGGGATATTACAAGTTGGTATCAGAGCTACAGGTTATTGATCCCAGAAATAAGAATAGGTAGAAGTTAAGATAAGATTGACATTTCATATAAGATAGGGAAGACCTTAAGTAAGCTCATGTTGAGTTGAGTTAAAATTATTGGATAAGATGATAGTTATTAAGATAAGATGTTGTTAGGATAGGTGTAAAGCGAATATATTAAAGTTATTAGTATAGTGAGTACCCAAATCCTATGGTTGTGAGGAGTCGACGACTCGACATATATTAGGTAAACAACCCTGATTTTTATATGGTTTATATAAATCTGAGAGTGATTCTTTTCAGAAATTCGTATAAGGAGAGATATATGAGTTTTAGTATGATATAACTTAGAATAGTGTAGTTGGACAAGCTCCAGGCCGGAGGCAACAAGTTGATTGAAGTTGATGGAGACCCAACGTTGGAAGTTTCAAAGGCACCACTGTTGTGAGGAGTTTCTTATCACTTCTCGGGTACTGTGCTGGAAATAACATACTGACCTTATTAGGTATACTTAAAGTCAGTACGAAGATATGACTTTATCTACAGACAGAATGTCGGATTGCGCTGATTGGTTGTAACCATGATGAGAGTATCACAGGTAATACCAGATGTCAGCATTGGAGTCAGAGTTACGACTAAGATAGTATGCAACGGTAAATGAAGTTTTTGTCGACTAATGAATGTGAAGAGAACCCAAGGAGAGATAGAAGATATACCAAAGTGGATGGACCCTTATGTTGCTATTTCTTAAATTAGGTACCTTATTAGTGGATTATGAGAATAACAAACAACTTATATAATAATAACGACCATGTGCGCGATTCTCAAAATTTTAAAACAAGTTTTCGAAAAAGATTTTCTTAACAAAATTTCTAAAAGTTCTTTTAACAGAATGAGTCTTAAAAATTTGGTTGTCAAATTACTACTTGAGTTCTTGTTGTTATAAGCATTAGATTACCTGGAAGAATACTTGATCTGGACCCAGTATTGTCAAATTTAGAGGGTCAAGTGGACCCATTATTATGAAAGAGTTTAAAAATTTTCTGACGGAAGATTGTAAACCTTGTTTAATAATAACAACAATAGAGTCAACATGCGAAAACATTATTAACCAAATTCATGAAATTATTAAAGTTTAAAAAGATTCGTTGACCCAAAAGGAGCCAGAGGATGATTGAAGAAAATGGAGGAATCTCCGAGATAATTGAAGAAGAATAATATTCCTGTCGACGGAGTCAAGGTGTGGCGTGATCGATGGTTATTCTACGCGGCATAGACGAAATTAGGAGTTGTGACTATAAATCCCAATAGGACGCGATTATGGTCGAATTATTAAAGTGTCGAACGTGGAGGCACGATGCTAAAAATACAAGACTTAATAATAGGAAATTGGCATAGTCGATAAATTTATGAAGGCATTTCCTGAGGACTTTTTGAAGTTATTATATGACTTTGATTTGGAATTGGTTACTCGAATGTGCCCTGAAGATATACATAAGTGAAACGTGGATGGCGACCAATAATGTCATTCTTTTCTCTAATATGACAACATATATTCTTCTTAATTCTTGAATACATATAAGCTTCTTTCATTAATAAGTTATATAAGATAAGAAGAAAAGAAATTTTTTTATATCCCTTTTTAAATCATTTCTCTTCTCAAAATATTGCTTTCAGATTGAGACAAACAGTGTTATTGTGTGACGCTTTGTCGAAATGATGAAGAGCCTGGTGGGACGCCACCTAATCATGTGTTGTATGCCATATGGTATGAAAGACTGGACATCTTTAGTACATATATGGTTGTCTCATTCATATCTAAATCATCATTAATCCTTTCTATGTCAGTCATGATTTATTGACTTATGGATCCTTATAATTGTTTTGTTGTACTATTATTCTTTGCCAGCTTTCCAATCATAATTATATACACAAATTCTCCTCTTGTCTATGGACTACCCTTCGAGTGATTTAAAAAAAGTGAAATAATCCCGTGTAGCAGATGGAATTACACATTGAGTATAGATATGATTGGAAGATAATAAATGGTGGACATGTACGCTTAAAGGATAATCGATATACAGATAACGTGGTTAACACGAAGACATCGAATCAGAAATGGATATCTGTTATACATGATATATTTCAAGTATGAGATTTTGGTGTGAAATGGATCAATTAGCGAACCATATTAGGTAAATTAACTATAAAAATATGAAAGTAAAGCTGCGTATACCAGGCGAAGCAAATGATTAACTGGATAGCCGAAAAAGATGAAGGAAATATTAATAATGAACCAAATGAGTGATTAATACGTTAAAAAGGCGAAGAATACCTCAAACATATGGGAGATACTTGTCATGAAGGTTGAAGATCGAAGAAATTCTAATTATGGATAAATTTCAAGTGTGTTCTTTAAGGAATTGTTAAGTTTTCCAACTCCTATAAGTGAGTTATGGTGAATTTGACGCTCATAACTAAGCGAGCGACGAAGGTTCGGTACGGGAAAACATAAGTAGATATGAAGGAATGGTGATCCACCTGCGAAATCTTTTAAGAAGTAATGTATTAAAACCAAATGAATTTTCACAAAATTATGACAATGTTGGTTGAGATTATGTGTTGGTTATCAGAAGTTAAACAAGTCAACTAATGAGAATAAATGCATTTGTTAAGAATAGATGAGTTGCTCCATCAGTTGAAAGGTGCAGTATAATTTCTTAAAAGCAATTATATACAAGCATTAACATTGGAAAGTGGAATTAAAAGATGTCCTTAAAATAAATTTATGAACAAATCAAAGTAATATGAATTGTTAATTAAAGAGCCTAGATTGAGAAATAAAACTAAAGAGTCCTGGAATAAAGTTTTGAGAAATAGTAGAATAATTTTATATTCATTAGTGATATTCCGTTATATTTTGAAAAATGAAGGAAAGATATGGATTTATTAATTAATTGTTTATTCATGACCTTAGTTCGATTAAAAGATGTACGCTATGTCAGTTTGTAGTATATGTGGTTAATAGCAAGATATGTTGTGAAGTATGGTGAAATAATGAGGTTGATGGATGGTGGTGGATTAATATGGTTGATGATTGTTTGGTTGATTGTTGGTGTCGGTTTGAGTCCGGCTGGTAGTCAATAATACAGAGGAGATGCTCCCCAAATTTTCGGAAAATACCTTACTTTAAAAAATATAAAGTATACTTCTGGGTGTTATGGATATTCCTGTTGATACTCCAAATAATTTCTATCTCGATTCTTGAAAGAAGTTGTTATAGCCAAACTGACTTCATATAATTGGTCTTTGATTTCATTTAGCTAGTCATCACTTGTTTAATTGATCAAATAAAAGAGTTAATTAATTAATTTTATCAACTAATGGTCAGTTAGATAGAAATCGATTCTAATTATATTAAGTCAAATGGTGAAGTGATTTTCAGATCCGAAATCAAAGAACTTGAAAATTTAAAGGAAGTAAGGACACCAGTAGAATTCAGAAGTTTAGTAGAATTAGGGCGATGTTACTACAAGTTTGTGTGAGGCTTTATCTAGATGAATATGATCTTTTAAAATAGACAAGAGAAATAAAAAGTCATATATACATACAAGTAAGAAGAACATTTCCAAGAGCAGAATGTTCAAGATAGAGCAAAGAGAAAGAAAAAGGGAATAAAGAGGAAGAGAGAATAAAGACGAGACTGGTAATTCCACAAATATGAATATTGTTAGATAATTAAAGAGATGGTATCTTTTGCAATAATGCTTCATGAAGGACTTGAATATAGACCAATATAAAATGACAAAGTAATGAGAAATACTTCAAAATACCAAAAAACTCATGAACACAAGGATTCGATGTACGGTAGAAGTAGGCAATAATAGCATGTGAACTAAAGATGGGGAGGTATTTAGGAAATAGGTTATATAACTTACACAGAACCCAATAATTTGAAACGTATCTTCAACTCAAGGAAGTCAAATAAGAAACAGAGAATAGTTAGAATAGATTAGAAATGATAGTTGCGCGATTAGCGATTATTTGAGCAAGGCTAATGAGGTAGCTGTTAATTCAGCAAAAAGAGAAGATGGACTTTGATAATTTCATCAGCAAGTATAGTAGAAGAATTCAAATAGTTTTAAATTGAAAGCTTTCATTCCAGAGTTATCCACAAGAATGGTTTATTAATGAAGAACCGATCAGTACTATTGGGAAGAGGGATTCACTTTTGTCAAGAAAAAATAATGAGCCAGGAGGATGGAGAACTTAAATAGGAAAGGAAGTGGATTCAAAAGGATGATAAAGAAATTTTATAAGGTTTACCGGGATATAAGTAAGTTATGGACGTCATGTGTGCCAGAGCTAAAGTAAAGAACGGAGTGAAATGCCTATAACTGGAGATAGGAAATTCATTCTGAGAATATGATTAAATATTGAGAGTTAACTGAAAGTATTGGTCGACTTGGTATAAGAATGGAGATGGTAGAACATGTAAGAAAATGTTATCTACTGAAGAATCAAAGTCAACATCAAAGGTTAAACATATTATTGTAACCGTTTCGAAAATGAATATAACTCGTGAAAGGGAGATATAGTAGAATCACTTGAGAACCAAAGACGAAGGAAGCGTTATTTGGATTAATATGGATAGGTTAACCAAACTTGATCATTCTTTTATTAATGAATACTTATTTGATAAGTAATTTATTATTGCTTAAAGGAGAATGGGGTACGTCATCAGATTCAAGTATGGATTATAATTGATTGATATTATTAATTAACTTAAAATTTTGGCTCAGGTATCGAGAACATTGTGAAACCTGTCGAACTAGAAGGCTGTGTACCACTCATAGATGAACGGGCATCAAATAAGGCAGAACTAAAAGATAAGAATTTGGCTAAACATCGATAACTCGAGAGATTTAAGTTACCCCAAAAATATGACACAAGACGTAGAGGTAAAAGAAAAATTGCTGATAATATGGCATGAAGATAGTTATAAATATTATATATGGTTGGACGTTAGGGAAGGACATTGCAACAAATTTTATATCGGGACTCCTTAGAACCAAAATAAATGATAATGCGAGTTAGAATATTGTGGGTGATGTCTCCAGGTTAGTATGTATTCTTCTAAATAGTAAGAGACTTTCACACGATGAAAATATGCGGGTGTGATCAAAGGAAATTAGGGTATGATAATAATATGTGCGTTAATCATATCCAGTCGAGATTTTCTCCATAAATCTTAATCCTAGAGTTAATTCTGGAGATGTTTAGAAACCAGATGCGATATGGACTCAATATACCATTCACGAATGAATGAAAAGAGTGAGATAATGATTAAAGAGCTTCGAAGGCATTGGAAAGCAGTTACAATTCAAGCTGATTACACAAAAAAACATGTGGGGAATAATGTTAGGCCCTTAATCAACTGTAGAGGGGGAGGGGTGAATATAGTTAATACAATCAATTTGACAAATCTTTAATAGAGTCAACAGTTTTTATATTAACTGATAAAAATTTATTACAATCATACTCTCTCAAAAGGATGAACAAATATCCTTGAGAGCTGCTAGGTTATGTGAAAGATATAACAATGTCACAAATGCATATAGTATGAACCTAATTTGTGCTTTATATAGAGCACATCTACCAATGTATAAGGAATCCTATTCTACTAACAACAAGGAAACCTATACAAATGCTTCTGAGATAAAGTCCTTCACCGACTTGAGTTCCTGTTTCCTTTTCCTCCTCAAAGATCAACTGATGTGACAAATTCTGATTTCATCATCCGTTGACATCATCATCCGTTTATATCATTATCCGTCGATTATCAACATCCGTCGATGTCATCATCATTCGCCGATGCTTGTAGTCATCATCTGTCGATGCTTGTAGTCATCATCCGTCGATGCTTCTGATAATTTTTGTTTGATATCATCAATTGCTCCTAACAATCTCCCCAACTTGTTCATTATGAAATTATGGACAAGTTCTAATTGATGATGTCAAAACTATCTAAATGCAAGATTCAAGTATGCATATTCAATCTTGCTTCAGTGAATATTAGACTTTACTCTTCATCCTGAACTACTTCTTTAACTTAAGCAATGTCAGAGGTTAATTCCACTTCCTCAGCCTAGAATGATTCAATAATCTTCCTTTTTCTTCTTTTTAACAACATCTTTGACTATAGACTTTGAAAACTTTGACTTCTCTCCTATCTTCTCTTTTCCTTTAAGCTTCAAGTCAACAGTTACTATAAGCTGTTGTCTTCCAAAGATTGAGAAATTTAACTTGCTTCAGCACCAGCTTCTATCTCCAGAATACCTTAGTCTTCATCAACAACAGTTAAATTTTCAACTCTTCTTATTTTCTCCTTTTGCTATCCTTCTGTCCCTTATTACCTCCATCAGAAGTTTTAGTATCAGTACATTTCAATGACAACTGTTTGCATTTAGATTTAATAATATTCTCCCCCTTTTTGGCATCATCACCAAGCAGTAGAGAAAGAATCAGCTCCATTGAATTCTGTACTTCTGTAAGTTGAGCAGACATTTGATCTTGTTTAGCTTCCAATCTAGCTTGACTCGCTTCAATTGAAATTTATCTAGCAACTATTGGTGAAACTTTTTTCTGAAATTCCTGACGAGTAGTCAGCTTTGAAGCAATCAAAGATTCTTTAATCTGATTGATTTGAGTAGTAGTTGCTTCATGAGCTATTTGTAAGGATCTGACAACTAAAGTTGATGCTTTCAGATGATTCAACATATCAGGATTTGTAATCTTCTAATCTGCTATTTCCAGATGTGTAACAGCTTGTGTTTAGGAAATAGGATATGTATCATCTTTCTAATGAGCATTGCAGAGATTATCAGAATAATCTTTTTCTTTTGTAGCATCTAACTCTTTCAGTTTCTATTGTCTCACATGCATAGGCATATCTTAGGGAAGAATAAATCATCTTTAGGATCTATAATATCATTGAAAATATTAGCTTCTTCACCATCATTAGATTCTTCAACGACAATCGGATTTTGCACTAATTACTGAACTTTATCACCAGCTTCAGCGTAAAGATTTAAATGAGAAATTGGTGTAATATATGATCCAGTAGTTTCAGAAGCTTCCACACCTTCAACAGTTAACTCCATCTTCAAGTATTGTAGTTAAATGAATTGGAGCTTCAAGATTAACTTCCAGAACTTCAGTTCCTGTAACATGTTGTGGTGATTCTGAAATTGATGAAAATTTATGAATGGACTATTGTGCTACTACATCTTCAGCAACAACAGGGATTTCCTACGATGATGGTAAAGTAGAGTAAATGGATTGTTTTTCAATAAAAATAGGGATTGTCTCATGTGGTGGAATAGTAGAATGTATGGACTGCAAGAAAGTATCATTACTTAGACTTGCAGGGAGATTAATAGCCTTTGGTGTATCAAAGTGTTCTTGAGATTCTACAGACTGCTGTTCCGCATCTGTTTCTTTAGGACTCTGAGCACATGCAAACATATAGCAAATAAACCTTAGTCTCTCTATTCTTTTAAAGTAGTCTCACTACTCCTCACACCACACATCTCATGACTTTCAATAGTCAGAGCTTACTCACAAGGATTACTAAATCATATCTCTCATCTACCTCTCCTTTTTCCAGGAAGGATCCCGCCTCTCTTAAATTCTATTTTTCTCTCAATCTTTTCACACATCTCACACAAAAAGGCTCAAAAAGGTTGTCCTACCGAAATGAGAGGTGGCTAAAGAAGGGTGATCTATGGTCATACAACTAGAGCTAGTCCTTAAATAAGGTCTAGTAGTAATCATGCCAACAGGATTTATATCATGAAAAAAATATACTATAAATGCTGAAAGAACTAAATCAGTATTTAAAATAAATGCTGATAAAGTAATAACAGTATTTATACCTTGTGATTACACAATTTAGCTCACAGTTGATACTATGGTTCTGACAGTTGTTGTTCATCAATAACGAGAACCTTCATTTGAATTTGAGAGGATTTGATCAGGTTACTGTCATGTACCATGATCTTAAACCTTTGTTCTTCTTGCAAAGAACTAACACCTGAATGTGTTTATTGAAAGCTATCACAGAGTCTTTAGTAAAAACTGTTAAAACCTCTCTGTGTCTCTGTTAGTATCATTAAGATCTACCTCAACAAGTTTTCTCTAACCAACTTAATGTTATTTCTGAGTGGTGAACATAATTCAAGAATTATGTCACTTGATTTTTAGAAACATTTGAGAAAAGAATTCAAGTGTTTTAGTTGTGAGAAGAAATATAAGATATAAGATATATGAAATTTGAGATTGAGTGTGGACAACCTTCTTGATCAGAAAAAGAAAGTTTAATAAGATCTTGAATTGTAAGCAACACTCAAAGATTTTAATTCTTAATGATTAAGAATTAAATCTTCCTTAAATTTTCCTTTCTAATAACATTTACTTCTTGTAGTGCTCAATATGTACTGAAGTGATCACATGAACTTAAACAGAGATTAGTTTATTCACATGCACTATTATAAACATTTGAAGTTTAGCATGCAGTACTGATTTGAATTTAGCATTTAAGAACATCCAATCATATATAAGAAAGTAAACATATAATCACTTAGAAAGCAAAGAAGCTTAAAGATTTTCATTAATTATAAAGAAGATAAATACAAGACAGAATCATAAAATAATCCTAACACAAGCTAGAACTATTCCTAAAAACTATCCCATCTTCATCTTCTTAAGAGCTTCTTGCTTCTTCATGGCTCGACGGTGATAGATTCTACTTATTGTACCAGCAAGAGAAATGATATTCTCTTGCAGTTTAAGAGCTTCAAGTCTCTGCTACTCAGCCTCCTCTGCTAAGCGCTTATCTTCAAGAGTCATTTCTAACTGAAACAACTGGAGATTCAGTTGTTGATCACTAGAAAAATCCTCAAAGACTGATGATGGAACATCATAAGGACTAAAGATTTGATCGTTAATCTTAACTCTATGTCCCCAGGGGTCATAATAGCCATGACCCTCTTCAAACTTAAAGGCATGATAGTAGTCTCCAGCAATAGTACGAGCGCAAAACAGACGTTGAGCCATGAACATCTGAGAAGATGAGGAGTTGTGCTCAAGAAGTCTTGGAAATAAGTGTTTGAAGTGAAATAGCAGTGAGACGATTTGAGAGTGGAGGGTTGTACTTATAGAAAGAAAGTAGAAACCGAAGAGACTCTTTGATTGACCAAGCAACAATTAGACATAATGAGTATACACGATTACGCGTATCTAGGCAAGCAAAAAGTAATCTCTCTCTTCATATTCCTATTTCCAATGTAAATACTCAAGTATTACAAGATACTTTCATCAGAACTAACCCATTTAAGTAACTAAAAGATATTCCACTATCTCACTGTATAATTAAAAATACTGCTTAGCAATTTATTTCGAACAAGTTCAAAATAATCAATAAAGTATAACAATCAAACAAGTCTTGATCATTATCAACATTTTAATTATAATTATCAGGACTTATCAACTACTGACATAAACTATCAGTCAAAGCAAGTTTAACTAATAACAAAGTTTATAAGCATAATCAGTAGTTTAACATAAAATTTCACATAAGATCATTTAGCACAATTTGCATGTTATCATGGCATCAACATTTAGCATAAGAATCAGTGTCTAACAACTACTGAAAAATTATAAGATACCATGCTTTAATAATATCACCAGACTTAATAATCAGAGTTTGAGAACTGTCCTGAAATTATTCCCAATTCATTCACCAATCTTGTGAATGTAGCTTCACAGAGAGGCTTGGTAAATATATCTGCTACTTGCTGATCTGTTGGAACAAAGACCAATTCCATTGTACCAGCTTCCACATGTTCCCTTATGAAATGGTATCTGATACTGATGTGCTTAGTCATTGAATGCTGCACTGGATTTCCTGTCATTGCAATAACACTTTGATTATCATAATATATAGGAATAGAAGAATAGTCTAACCCATACTCCAGTAATTGATTCTTCATCTATAGAATTTTAACATAACAGCTTCCTGCAATAATGTATTCTACTTCTGCAGTAGATGTGGAAATTGACTTATGTTTCTTGCTATACCAAGAAACCAATCTGCCACCAAGGAATTGGCAGCTTCCAGAAGTGCTTTTCCTGTCTATTTTGCATCCTGCAAAATCAACATCTGAATATCCAATTAGCTTAAAGTCTGAATCTCTAGGATACCATGATCCCAGATTCATGGGGCCTTTGAGATATTTAAAAATTCTTAATAGATGAGGTTCTCTAGGGTCATCCTGAAACCTTACACAGAGACAGGTAGCAAACATGATATCAGGTCTACTAGTAGACAGATATAGGAGTGAGCCAATCATACCTCTGTAGTTAGTTATATCTACTGAAGAACCAGTATTTAAATCTAACTTGGTTGTAGTGGCCATAGGAGTTGATGTAGTTGAGTAGTCTTGCATTCCAAATCTTTTGAGTAGATTCCTGGTGTATTTGGATTGATTTATGAAGATTCCTTCATCAGCCTGTTTGACTTGTAACCCCAGAAAATAACTCAATTCTCCCATCATACTCATCTGATACATGGACTACATTAGTTTTACAAATCTCTCACAAAGTTTATCATTAGTAGATCCAAAAATGATATCATCAACATGTATTTGTACTAATAACAAGTCCTTACCATGGTATTTATAAAAGAGAGTTTTATTAATTGAACCTCTTGTGAAACCACTCTCTAGCAGAAATAGAGCAAGTGTTTCATACCAGGCCCTTGGAGCTTGCTTCAATCCATAGAGTGCTTTTTCCACTAAGTAGACATGATCTGGATACTTTGGATCAATGAACCCTGGAGGCTGTTCAACATAAACTTCCTCTTCGAGTTCTCCATTTAAGAATGCACTCTTCACATCCATTTGGAACACCTTAAACTTCTTGCGAGCAACATAGGCAAGAGAGGTTCTTATTGCCTACATCCTTGTAACTAGAGAAAATGTCTCATCATAATCAATACCTTATTGTAGTGAGTAACCCTTTGCAACCAGTCTTACTTTGTTCCTTGCAACAATGCCCTCACTGTGAGTTTTGCTTATGAACACCCACTTTGTGCCAACTGCAGATTTGTTCTTTAGTCTTGGCACAAGAGGCCAGAATTTGTTCCTTTTAAACTCTGAGTTCCTCTTGTATTGCTGTGACCCAGTCAGCATCTTGCAGAGCTTCTTCAACTTTTTTAGGTTCAGTTTGAGATATAAAATAATGGTAGAGATATTCATTCTGAGTGGTTTTTCTTGTTCTTACACCACTATCAGGGTTTCTAATGATTAAGTCAGGTGTGTGTGACTTAGACCATTTTTTGCAGATGGAAGTTGACTCTTTGAAGATGAACCTCCCTCTTGATCCATGAATTCTCTTTTATTTCTTTGAGCAGTACCACTGTTGTTTCCTGATGCTCCCCCTGAATCAGTGTTCCCATGGTTATCAATATTTTACTCATCAGAATTTAAGGAAGTTGAGTCTGATGATCTTTCTACTGATGTCTCTTGAGCTGAATAACTTGTTGTAGTCTCTGGATATGAGCTATGTTGCTCCCTCTCAACATATGCTTTAGTATTAGAAGAATTTCCAATGTCTTGTGGAATCTCAGAGCGTTGAGTGATATCAGGACTTACTGTATCAGAGTCAGGATTTAAAAGTTCAGGATAAGGTACTTCATTTTCAAATCTCAATTTGTCATGGTCATCTGCATCTTCTAGACTTGTTATCTTCTTGTCATCAAAAGATACATGTATAGATTCCATGACTGTTCTTGTTCTTAGATTGTAAACTCTGAAGGCTTTTGTAGTCAACAGATAACCTACAAATATTCCATCATCAGCTTTCAGATCAAACTTGGTCAGCTGCTCCGGATGAGTTTTGAGAACAAAACACTTACAACCAAAAATATGAATGTAATAACCCCAAAAATTTTGGACATTTTGTAAACCTTATGAATAGTGATTTTACTGATTATGCTGAAAAAGAAAACTTTTAACGCCACACAACGTAACAGTTCTTTTATTGATATTCTGAGGTCTTATTAGTACTCTATATGGTATATAAGTGTATGTAAAGATCGTCAGAATCCAAATCCGAACACTTTGATTTTTCCCGAAAATACATGATAAAAAATTAAAAAGGATTTAAATTAAAGGATTTTTAGAGAGGATCATAAAAGGAATATGAAATATTGAGAAAGGTTTAGGGGAACCTAAGTAATAAGATCCCAGGTATGATCCCTCAAACGATAAACGAGAACGAAAGTTAAGCGAACCGTAAAACAGATAAACGGTCATTAGCCAAGTAATTAGGGGTTAATCAAAGAGGTTAGTGGATGATGATGTCATCACACCAACAAGAAGAAGACAAGTGTAAGAGGATGACATGAGAAAGATGACATAGGTATGGTGACATAAGCATGACAAATGGAGGGATTGGTTGGTTGATTGTGAGCCACACAATTTTTACCATGGTAATAATCTAATTAAAAACAAAAGGAAGTAACCAAGCTAAACACCACACAAATCATTTAATCAAACTAGAAACATTTTTACTTCACTTTTTCTTCCCTTGCTCTCGGCCAAAACCAGAGCAGAAACTTAAAACTACCATATCTCCTTCAATGCTCACTCAAATGTTGTGTTCTATATCTCGCTGGAAAGGTATTGAGATGGGCTACAACCCTTGTTCACAAGTCTCGTCCAAATAAGCATGGTAAAACCCTCATTTTTATAGTTCTTTAAATTGGACTTTTAGAAACTTGAAAACCTAACTTTGTGTTCTTGATTTCTTTGGAAAGATCAAGCTTGTAGGAGGTTAGATTAAGGCTCCCTAAGGCTTCCTAGCAACTTAACACCTACCAAGGAAGGTATCAACTTCAAACCCTAGCTTTGATTTAATGATTCCATTAAGTTTTATTGAAGCATTGTTAGTATTAAGGCTTGATCTTTGATTATAAGTAGTTTTGGTGGATTTGTATTGGTTTTGAATATTGGGTCTTTGATTGGTTGGATAAATTGGTAAAACTTGGAGTTGGGGACTGAGTTTGTATTATGATGGTTGAATATTGTTGTATTGGTGGTTGTGAGTGAATTGATGATAATTTAGAGTGTTAATTAAATTGGAAATCGCGTAAACATAAACGTCATAATGCCCGATTTTCCTTGACTATTCTGTTCTTAACTTTAGGACCCGTGAACTCACTGAAAGATTCTAACCTTTGCCATTTTTAGATAGTTCATGTTACGAGCTTCGTTTTGATATGTGGTTCGCTTGAATCCGATGTACGGTTTAGGAGAAACGACCATTTTAAGTAACGGCATTTCGCGAACGAACCATTACCCCTCGCCTTACTTTGAAACCTTGGTTAAGGCCCTTAAATGACTAATTGGAGTATGAAACAATTATGTAAAGTGGACTAGGCAGTTGGTAGGGTATTCGCGAAAGCGTCGCCTTGAAATTCGTAACGGTTAATTTATTAAAAATGGTGGAGCCGAGGGTACTCGAATGACTTAAGTGATTTGTTAAGCGTAGAAATGACCATAAGCAAACATTAGAGTTCAATTGGTTAAAGTCTAGTTTTTTAAGCGACCGTGGTTTAATTCCGGCTTATGTTGTTGTTCAAAGGTCACCGGACCCACTCTAAGCTTAAGTCTACCTGGAGCACTCAGGCAAGTTTTCTACCCGTTATACTGTTGTTGTGATGTATATATGTATATGCATTATCTTGTGATAAGTGCATTATTGTTATTAGCAAATCTTGCGATATATTGGAGCATGTTGATATGATATATATGCATGCCTATTTCGTAATCTTGATATCTAATTGTTGATTCAATTGCTTATAAGTTGCATAATACCTATACTAGATCTAAGCAGTAATTGCGTATACCCTTAGTATAGAGGACCCGAAGGTGAACACTTTTCTAAACCGGGAGTCGGTGTTCCCGAGTATAACATATGTATATTTATATATATATACATAGTTTTCAAAACTATTAATTGAATAAGGTTTATTCGAAAACTTTATTTATTTAATGAATATTATTTTGAATATTCATTCGAGGACTTATGACTCCGCTTATTTATTTAATGAATATTATCTTGAATATTCATTCGAGGACTTATGACTCCGCTTATTTATTTAATGAATATTATCTTGAATATTCATTCTAGGACTTATGACTCTGCTTATTTTATTTAATGAATATTATTTTGAATATTCATTCGAGGACTTATGACTCCGCTTATTTATTAAATTATATTCTTTATTTTGATTAAAGAATAAGTTTTGATATTTCAAACTTATTTTCGATTATTCAAATAAAGATCGTATTTTCGTATATAAGTATATCTTTGGTTATTTATTATTCAATTCAAGTATGAGCTTTTAAAACTTTCACTTCATTTATTTTTATAAAGATCATCCTTTATGGGAATATTATTTAAATAATAATATTCAGATATTCTCCAACATATCGGGACTGATTTATTTTATTAAATCAGCATCACTCCAAACATTCTCAAAAATGTTTTCGAGTCTTCAAAATGATTTTAAAAGTTAGAGCGGATCCCAAAACTCATTTTCAAATTTAAGATCTTCCTTCGAAGGGGACTTGAATACTCGCTCAAAAATATGAGGGATCCGGCTCTGTGATGTATTTTATATTCGCAACAAGGTTGCTGTTTTGATAAAAGAGTTTTTGATTACTTACCCAACACTCGGGAAGTAATATTCTTGGAACAAGTAAATCCATTAACAGCATCGCCTGGGAAATATCGGTGAGTTTTCCTTTCCAACTAGATACGACTTCTTGGTGGAGCCGTATCAACCAGTTTCTACTTGGGGAAAGTGGGGACGAGCTTTACGTTTCAGAGTCATGGATTTCATCTGAACTAGGAGTGGCGAAAATGGTCGAGTGGCGCCGGCCCAACCTTATTATATTGGCCCAAATGGCCCAGAAGTTCCGCTAAGACGGACAATTCCTTAGGAGTCCAGTGTTCGGTTGACAAGTAAATCCCACTGTTCTCCTCTACATGTAGAAAATGGTAGGGTTGCACTACTGCGACTGATCATCGTGAGTGGTCTTCCTGGCGCGGCAAACTCCCGTAATGAGTTCATCATCCAATTTGATATTTCTGCAACACTACCCAGAGCACTTCGATAGAAAGGCTACGGCTGGGCGATTGTTAAGTGTTGGCAGGGTCGAGTTTTCAAAATGATGTTTTCATCAAATGAAATATCTCGTAACTTCATTTCATTTTGATGATATTTCAAAGATTAATTCTGTCAAAGTTTTGTCGTGTAGCTTCATCTATGGGATGAACTAATTATAACTTAAATGGTTGTAGTTCAAGTAGTATTCGGAAAAGATATAAGTATATTGGAGTATCTTGTAACTTCATCTTTTCAACTTATATCTAGTTAATGATTATCTTATGAATGACAAAGGTTTTCAGAAAAACATTGAGACAAGGTTAGATATATGATATCACCTTGCAATGATATTTTTATACATTTATAAACTAGAACTCTGTGTATATTATGCCTGACAGAGTATTTCAAAGATTTTGAAAAGTATATATGTATATACTGAATATTTTGCGACTTGGTCGCGTTAAGATATCAACTTGGTTCATTTCTTCTTAACCAAGACTTTCTTGAGTACTATGAGAATGTTCATATATTGTAAATTATTATACATACTATTTCGGTGGGCTTGTTGCTCACTCTTGCTTTCTTCTTTCATCACACAACATCAGATAGATAAGATGAACAGGACCAAGCTCCCAATTCGCGAGCGGATAGGAAACGTTCCGCAGTCTCCTATAGGCGTTGATGACGCTGTAGCTGAGGTAGGAACTACCAATAGGCTAGGCTTTCAACTTTTGATGTACCGGACTTATGTATCTTTATGAATTATAATAATGGCAAAAAAATGTAAATTTATTCAGAAACCCTTTTAAGGTGTAATGGCATATAACTGTCGAATAAAATGACTCGTGTTATTTTTGGATATTCATCTCTGAGACTATAAATTGTGGTGTGTGTGTTTATTGTGGGGTCACAGTACGGAGTAGTTAATTATTTATTAAGATTGGGTGTTATTAAGGGAAATGGAACTCTTGACAACCCGGATCCCCGACCCCGGATTTGGGGTATTACAGAAATGGTATCAGAGCTAAGCGTTATAAACCTCAGAGATGATATGACGTTAAATCAATAAGTTCACTAAGATAATAAGAACTCTTGCCAAGTTCATAGTCGGACTACCTAACGTAGTACTGACAGTTAAAACCCTTATGGAAACCCTTATAAATATCGTGATAGAAGCGTAGTTCGTTATCGTATATGGTAGTGGGACTCCGAACCCTGAGGTTGAGGACCAACAACGCGATGATGTTTTATTACTTATTGGAGATCAGATTATGGATCCGATAGAGCGTCCTAACGCGGGACCGGATGATGTTCATATTGAGGATGTAGCGGTTGAGGATGTTGTCCTAGAAGGGATTGTTGCTGAGAAGAATCTCATGGAGGATCCTGACAAGAATGAATAAAGGACCACTGAGGAATTGATGACTATGGTTAAGGCGACTACCAGAGGTAGGATTCGCTGGTTACTACCGGAGGTTCGTTCAAGTTCGTAAAGATTGTAGCCACTTTAACGCGCTTACTCGTAAGACTGAGAAGTTCGAATGGACAGAGAAATACGAGAACAACTTTCGAGAACTGAAGCAAAGATTGGTGACGACCCCTATGATGGCATTGCCGGATGGAAAAGGAGATTTTGTGATGTGTAGTGACGCTTCGCATAAGGAATTAGGGTGCTTCTTATACAGCACAACAAGGTAATCGCGTACGCGTCAAGACAATTAAGGAAATATAAAATTCGATATCCCCACCCATGAGCTTGGGCTCGTGGCAATAATTTTTCCCTAAAGATTGGAGGAACTACTTATATGGAGAGAAGTGCAAGATTTACACATACCATAGGAGCTCTAGTACATTTTTACGTAGAAAGAGCTTAACATACGCCAGATGAGGCGGTTAGAGCTGATCAAGAATTATGATTAGGAGATTCTTTATCATTCGGGGAAAGCCAATGTGGTGGCTGATGCCCTTAGTAAAAAGGAGAGACTCAAGATGATAATGTCTTTGGGAGAGTTTATAAGAGATTTTGAGAAAATGGAAATAGAAGTGAAGGTAACCGGAGCCGGTACCGAAAAGTTGTTTGAGATTGCAATACAGCCTGAATTATTGGAAAAGAACATATTGTGCCAGAAAAAGTGATGAATGAAGGTAGAGAGCCAACAAATAGATAAGAGATTAATACCTAGAAAGATGATAAGGGAATAATGAGGTATTCCTAAAGAATTTGGGTTCCAAATGTTCAAGAGCTTAAAGATGAGATCTTAGATGAAAGCTAGTTTGAGGAATAAGATTTAGAGCAAACCCTGAACATGATAGTCAGGGAGGTCGCCATCAAGATAGAAGGAACCCATAACATAATAAAGTGGAAAATGTGGATTTAAAACATGTAGGATGACCCCGATTATGGGGAGGAGGAGGGAACGTTCAGACTAAGGAAACAGAAGTCGACTAAGGAAAGGAGACCCGAGACGGTACTCCTATACGACAATTTATGGACCTTTCTAGACAGAACTTAGACTATTATCCCCAACCACCACCCTGAGTAAACAATGCGGTGAAAAATTCTTTCAGGACCTTTAAGTCGCTAAGCTCTCAGAGTTCCAAAGAACAAGCTGACCCAGTCGAGGCAAGAGCCTGGCTAAAGGAAATATAGGAATCATTTGAGATTCTAAATGATTGACGAATCACAAAAGACTATTTTTGTCACTTACCCTCCTAAGAGAGAGGCCGCCCGCTGGTGAAGGCCAAGGAAGGCACGGAGCAAGAGATTATAATAAACTGATTTAAGTTCAGTCAATTGTTTTCAGGAAAGTACTTCCCAAGGTTATGGAGATAGTGTAAAAGCTTTAGAGCCAGAACAAAGGCAGACGAGTATGATGAATTATGAATCTAAGTTATAAAAGTTGTCAAGATTCGTTCCGAGGACACGAATCCAGAATGACGGGATGTTTGAAATCAATGCTTATATTGTGTTGGTTCATGAAATAATGATAAGAGAAAGGAAAATAAAAAAAACTGAACTGGAAAGGAATATAAAGGCAATAGAGTTTGAGGAATGATAAGGGAGTTGGGTATGAGGAAACCCCAAAGACTCGTAGCAATAGAAATAGAAAAGTATGTAATCGTCAGGATGAGGGTGATTCACCATGAGTTAAAATTGATAATTGAAGGCATAAGAGATACATATATTTTATCCCCTGTAAGTTGGGAGGATTCGAGGAAACCTTGAGATAGTTCGAAGGATAAATAATGAGACGCGGAAAGACTGAGGAGACAAGGAAGTAAGAAATTAGGAAAATTGGATGAAGGAAGTGACCTTCAAGAATGTGAAGTGTAAGACCGGTGGCTTGATACCCAGAAAGGGAGACGCCAGGTATGAAAGATATCCCAACATTGATATGACTGTTGAGATAAACAACAAGAGTAAATAAGGAATTATTAAGAAGAAGTTCACGTTGAACACGACCAATATCTTCCAGAACATCCCTGTTTTCATTACCAAATTAGGCAAGCAAAGCGAAAAAAAAACCGTTGTTATCTTTTGGAGGCCATATGGATTGACCTCAGTTTGAATAAGGATGCTATTGTGAAATTAAGTATAGACTATCGAAGTGAGAATGATTGAATAAGGTAATCTATCAAGTATATATGACTTGATTTATCCATGGAAGAGTGTAAGTATCTTTTAAAGGTGGAATTAAGGATAAAACCCCAATAACTTGAAATGAATCCTAGGGGAATGCATAAAGGTTGGCATTTCACCCTTAATAGGGACAGCATGAGTTTTGACAGTATGAATTGGAAAGGATTAAGGTAACTACAACATTTAAGGATCAGTGGAGAAATTTTTCAGAAGTATATAGACAATGATTCTGGTATTAGTAAATGGTATCTTGATATGCCCTGTGCCTAGGGTGTACCTGATGAAGGATTTAAGGATAATCTTAGAAGTTTTACAAGGAGAAAGGTAATATTCAAAGTTCTCAAGAATAGAAATTTTGATGAAGGAAATATGACATAATTATAATAATGCCAGGTGGGGCACGTGTTGAACCATAAGAAAGTATAGATCGATCCAATGAGGGTCGAGATTGGTGAAAAAAAGAAGGACCCAAGATAAGAGACGTCCTAAGTATGATCGAGAGTCAGTCGTGGCACTTTTCACATCTAAAGACTAAGGCAATGACTTATGGAAAAATGGTGATTTTTTTTCTTACCAGGACTTAAGAGAAGCATTTTCACATAAGCAGTGATTGAAATGAGGTAGAAAATTTAGTTGGAGGTGGTTAAAATGACATTGATTGTAAGGAAATTTTACTATCAGGAAAGGCCAAAGAGGTGGCCAACACTTTAAGTGTAAGAGGACAATTATCGGCGCTCGTGCCAGAGGAATATAGTGATTATGGTTAATTCCGTGAAGGTTGTATTATGGTGTGAAAGATTGACATTCCTTCTGATGACTGTGCGGTACTCAACCGTAATAATAGTTTGGTAAAGATTTAATTCATGTAATCACCGTGAGCGGGCTTTCTATCTTAGAAGGTCCTATCTTGAGATAAGCCAGGAGCATGTTACGAAAGGACTAAATGAACCTTTGAGCTTTATGTCTCCCAGTAAAGAAATATGGTTAATAATGGTATTAGCCTGCTATCATTGCTTTGATTGAAACTCTTCTGCATTTTATCTGCTTCATGTCATGTATGTACGTCAGGATCAGGAATGTTCTACACGAATCATGAATGGTGATTATGTTACCTCCTTAGAAGGATTCGATATGATATGAATGGACTCCGTATGGTTAGCTATTAAAACTTCATGGAAAACGAATGACAACAGTAGGTCAACAGTGGGTCATAGTAATGCAGGAATGATTCTGCGAGTAATGAGCCGATTACTTACAACCGTGAGAGTTGTATTGGAATGGATGTTAAGAGTGAGTACCACTAATCGGGTCGTGGTGGTGTATAAGTTATCATTGATAGGCTAATTAAGTCGATTATCTACTTATTGAATATTTATTCCTTCTTATCAATAGAGAGTCGTATTACTATACGAGGAAGGTTGTGATGCAAGCATAGAATTCTAATAATGATGACGTCTAGAATGAAATCCCATATTCGATTTTCGATGTCGAGGGAGTTTCAAAGGTGATTGTTTATAAGCTCGAGCAAGAGCATGGGTCCATAGAATGATGGACGAAATAGTAAATATTCAGACACGTGAAATACAATGGTATAATACTTGATGTTGATATATATACGTATATGTTTTGTTCTCCTATGACAAACCTCTATAGTTCAGAGGTAGATTCGAAGCTAGATATTTTATGGCAGTATATTTTATATATATACAATTCTCTTCAATTCGTTCTTTTCTCTCCTTTTCATTTCATATATGCTGAGAAGAACAACCCTTCCAGAAGGGAAGGTATTGCCGAATGACTATCTATCTGTGTGATGGAAGCCTAGTAGGATACCATCTATTGTTTAATTGCTTGTCAAGTACTAAAGGTTGGCCACCTTCTGTACTAATTATGCAATGTAACAAGTGTTCATGATCATAGTGACCTCTCAATAAATTCTTTTACTTCTATATGAAGGACCAAGCTTTCGAAGATGGAGGCAGCTAGAGATGAAGTGGTACCAAGTATGGTGGTATTCCGATTCTAACGCGTTCGTGATACTAAGGTTGACGCGATTATTAAAAGGTTATAGAACGCTATCGAGCAAAAGTGTAATCATTATAAAATTTGGTATGGAAGATAGTAACAATTACGAACTGGAAAAGAGTGGGTATTGAGAAGCAAAAGTTGTAGATCTAGATGAGATAATGAGAGTCTGTACAATAGACTTGAAAGAAATTTAGAATGATCACTTAACACAGATTGAGTTTTCTTACGATAATCGATTATATGTCAATATCGAGGTATTGCCTTATGAGATCCTTGAGGGAAGACAATGTCGATGTCCCTTATGTTAGGATGAAGTTGTAGAGCGCAAGATGCTCGGACCTGCAGTAGTCCAAAGGATATAATAGATCTAATCAGAGGATAGCTGGTAGTAGCCCAAGATGGACATAAGAAGTATGTTGATTTGACACGAAAGGACAAAGAATAGGAAGTAGGGGACCTAGTGCTGTTATAGGTATTCCCTTGGAAATGATGGATGTGGTTCGGAAAGAAAGGAAAGCTAAGCCCATGAATTGTTGGACCCTTGGATATATTAAGTCGTATTGGGAAGTTAACATATGAGCTAGCCTTACCCCGAACCTTAGCAAGTTCATAACGTGTTTAATGTATCAATGTTAAGGAAGTGTAATCTGGATGCTAGACAAATAGGGGCATATGAGCGCATAGACATGCAACCAGACATAACCTATATGGAGCAACCAGGAAGGGTTATAGATCAAAAATGGACAAGTGCTTAGAAGAAAGGTTATCATGCTAGTCAGGGTTTGTGGCAGAACCACAATGTGGGAAAATTGACTTGAGAGTTAGAAAGTGCAATGCTAAGAAAGTATCCCTATTCATTTTCTATCTGATTCCGGGACGGAATCCTTTTAAGGAGGGGAGACTGTAATAACCCCAAAAATTTTGGACTTTTTGTAAACCTTATGAATAGTGATTTTCCTGAATATGCTGAATAAGAAAACTTCTTATGCCACACAATGTTGCAGTTCTTTTATTGATATTCTGAGGTCTTATTAGTACTCTATATGGTATATAAGTGTATGTAAAGATCGTCAGAATCCAAATCCGAACACTTTGATTTTTCCCGAAAATCCATCAGATACCGAAAGAATTGAGTATAGGGTAACATGATAAAAAGGATTTAAATTCAAGGATTTTTAGAGAGGATCATAAAAGGAATATAAAATATTGAGAAAGGTTTAGGGGAACCTAAGTAATAAGATCCCAGGTATGATCCCTCAAACGATAAAAGAGAACGAAAGTTAAGCGAACCGTATAACAGATAAGAGGTCATTAGCCAAGTAATTAGGGGTTAATGAAAGAGGTTCGTGGATGATGATGTCATCACACCACCAAGAAGAAGACAAGTGTAAGAGGATGACATGAGAAAGATGACACAGGCATGGTGACATAAGCATGACAAATGGAGGGATTGGTTGGTTGATTGTAAGCCACACAATTTTTACCATGGTAATAATCTAATTAACAACAAAAGGAAGTAACCAAGATAAATACCACACAAATCATTTAATCAAACTAGAAACATTTTTACTTCACTTTTTCTTCCCTTGCTCTCGGCCAAAACCAGAGCAGCAACTTAAAACTACCATATCTCCTTCAATACTCACTCAAATGTTGTGTTCTATATCTCGTTGGAAAGGTATTGAGATGGCCTACAACTCTTATTTACAAGTCTCGTCCAAATAAGCAGATAAGACCCTCATTTTTACATTTCTTTAAATCGGACTTTTAGAAACTTCAAAACCTAACTTTGTGTTCTTGATTTCTTTAGAAAGATCAAGCTTGTAGGAGGTTAGATTAAGGCTCCCTAAGGCTTCCTAGCAACTTAACACCTACCAAGGAAGGTATCAACTTTAAGCCCTAGCTTTGATTTTATGATTCCATTAAGTTTTATTGAAGCATTGTTAGTATTAAGGCTTGATCTTTGATTATAAGTAGTTTTGGTGGATTTGTATTGGTTTTGAATATTGGGTCTTTGATTGGTTGGATAAATTGGTAAAACTTGGAGTTGGGGACTGAGTTTGTAGTATGATGGTTGAATATTGTTGTATTGGTGGTTGTGAGTGAATTGATGATAATTGAGAGTGTTAATTAAATTGGAAATCGCGTAAACATAAATGTCATAATGCCCAATTTTCCTTAACTGTTCTGTTCTTAACTTTAGGACCCGTGAACTCACTGAAAGATTCTAAACTTTGCCATTTTTAGATAGTTCATGTTATGAGCTTCGTTTTGATATGTGGTTCGCTTGAATCCGATGTACGGTTTAGGAGAAAGTGTCGCCTTAAAATTCGTAACGGTTAATTTATTAAAAATGGTGAAGCCGAGGTTACTCGAACGACTTATGTGATTTGTTAAGCATAGAAATGACCATAAGCAAACGTTAGGGTTCAATTGGTTAAAGTCTAGTTTCTTGAGCGACCGTGGTTTAATTTCGGCTTATGTTGTTGTTCATAGGTTACTGGACCCACTCTAAGCTTAAGTCTACCAGGAACACTCAGGCAAGTTTTCTACCCGTTGTACTGTTGTTGTGATATATATATGTATATGCATTATCTTGTAATAAGTGCATTATTGTTATTAGCAAATCTTGCGATATATTGGAGCATGTTGATATGATATATATGCATGGCTGTTTCGTAATCTTGATATCTAATTGTTGATTCAATTGCTTATAAGTTGCATAATACCTATGCTAGAGATAAGCACTAATTGCGTATACCCTTAGTATAGGGGACCCGAAGGTGAACATTTTTCTAAACCGGGAGTCGGTGTTCCCGAGTATAATATATGTATATTTTTATATATATATAAATAGTTTTCAAACTATTAATCGAATAAGGTTTATTCGATAACTTAATTTATTTAATGAATATTATTTTGAATATTCATTCGAGGACTTATGACTCCGCTTATTTATTTAATGAATATTATCTTGAATATTCATTCGAGGACTTATGACTCCGCTTATTTATTTAATGAATATTATCTTGAATATTCATTCGAGGACTTATGACTCCGCTTATTTTATTTAATGAATATTATTTTGAATATTCATTCGAGGACTTATGACTCCGCTTATTTATTAAATAATATTCTTTATTTTGATTAAAGAATAAGGTTTTGATATTTCAAACTTATTTTCGATTATTCAAATAAAGATCGTACTTTTGTATACTCGCTCAAAAATCTGAGGGATCCGGCTCTGTGATGTATTTTATATTCGCAACAAGGTTGCTATTTTGATAAAAAAGTTTTTGATTACTTACCCAACACTCGGGATGTAAAATTATTGGAACAAGTTAATCCATTAACAGGCATCGCCTGGGAAATATCGGTGAGTTTTCCTTTCCAACTAGATACGACTTCTTGGTGGAGCCGTATCAACAAGTTTCTACTTGGGGAAAGTGGGGACGAGCTTTACGTTTCCGAGTCATTGATTTCATCTGAACTAGGAGTGGCGAAAGTGGTCGAGTGGCGCCGGCCCAGCCTTATTATATTGGCCCAAATGGCCCAGAAGTTCCGCTAAGACGGTCCATTCCTTAGGAGTCCAATGTTCGGTTGACAAGTAAATCCGACTGTTCTCCTCTACATGTAGAAAATGGTGGGGTTGCACTACTGCGACTGATCATCGTGAGTGGTCTTCCTGGCGTGGAAAACTCCCGTAATGAGTTCATCATCCAATTGGATATTTCTGCAACACTACCCAGAGCACTTCGATAGAAAGGCTACGGCTGGGCGATTGTTAAGTGTTGGCAGGGTCGAGTTTTCAAAATGATGTTTTCATCAAATGAAGTATCTCGTAACTTCATTTCATTTTGATGATATTTCAAAGATTAATTCAATACAAGTTTTGTCGTGTAGCTTCATCTATGGGATGAACTAATTATAACTTGAATGGTGGTAGTTCAAGTAGTATTCGGAAAAGATATAAGTATATTGGAGTTGTAACTTCATCTTTTCAACTTATATCTAGTTATTGATTATCTTATGAATGATAAAGGTTTTCAGAAAAATGTTGAGACAAGGTTAGATATATGAGATCACCTTGCAATGATATTTTTATAAATTTATAAACTGGAACTCTGTGTATATTATGCCTGGCAGAGTATTTCATATATTTTGAAAAGTATATATGTATATACTGAATATTTTGCGACTTGGTCGCGTTAAGATATCAACTTGGTTCATTTCTTCTTAACCAAGACTTTCTTGAGTACTATGAGAATGCTCATATATTGTAAATTATTATACATACTATTTCGGTGGGCTTGTTGCTCACCCTTGCTTTCTTCTTTCATCACACAACATCAGATAGACAAGATGAACAGGACCAAGCTCCCAATTCGCGAGCGGATAGGAAACGTTCTGCAGTTTCCTATAGGCGTTGATGTCGCTGTAGCTGAGGTAGGAACTACCAATAGGCTAGGCTTTCAACTGTTGATGTACCAGACTTATGTATCTTTATGAATTGTAATAATGGCAAAGAAATGTAAATTTATCCCGAAACCCTTTTAAGGTGTAATGGCATATAATTGTGGAATAAAATGACTCGTGTTATTTTTGGATATTCTTCTCTGAGACTATAACTTGTGGTGTGTGTGTTTATTGTGGGGTCATAGTACGGAGTAGTTGATTGTTTATTAAGATTGGGTGTTATTAAGGGAAATGGAACTCGTGACAACCCGGATCCCCGACCCCGGATTTTGGGGTGTTACAATGAAAGAACTTCAAATTTTGCTTCTTTCCCTGTACCATCTCAAATGGTGTTTTCCCAGGCTTGTTGATCAATGTTGCATTTTATGTAAAGCAAGCAGTTTGCGCAGCCTTAGCCCAGAGATAGGTAGGCTATCTTGCTTCCTCTAGCATGGTTCTTACAGCTTCTATCAGAGTTCTATTCTTTCTTTCAATAACTCCATTTTGTTGTGGAGTTCTAAGAGCAGAAAACTTTTGTTTTATCCCCTTGAGTTTGCAGAACTCTTTCATAGAGCTATTCTTGAATTCAGTTCCATTATCACTTCTGATGATCTTCACTTTGTATGTTGATCCTTTATCCAACTCCCTTACATGATCTAGAAGAATGGATGAAGATCCATCCTTGGTGTGCAGAAAATACACCCATGTGTATCTTGTATATTCATCAACAATTACGAGTGCATACCTCTTCTTGGCAATTGACATAACATTCACTAAACCAAAGAGATCAACATGAAGTAGATGATATGGTTCAAGAATAGAGGATTCAGTTTTACTCTTAAATAAGTTTTCCTTTTCTTGGCTTTCTGGCATAAATCACATAAGTCGTCAGGAGTAAACACTGTATTGGGCAATCCTCTTACATGATCTTTCCTCGCAAGTTCATTGATATTGTTGAAGTTGAGGTGAGAAAGTCTTTTTTGCTAGTTCCAACTGTCTTCCACATATGCTCTACTTAGTAGACAAACTTTTGAATTATCAAAACTTATGGAGACCCTGGCTTCATATAAACTACCATGTCTCACACCAATCAATGTGATTTTGTCATCAGACTTATTGACAATTTCACAATGCTCCTTATAAAAGTTGACATGGTAACCTTTGTCAATAATTTGACTAACACTAATCAGATTATGCTTGACACCTGCAACTAGAGCTGCATTTTCAATGATGAAATTTCCAACTTTGATTTTGCCATATCCCAAGATTTTTTCTAAGTTTCCATCTCCATAAGAAACGCTTGGGCTAGCCTTCTCCTCAAATTCTAATAGCATGGATTTAAAACCAATCATATGTCCTGAGCATCCACTATCCAAGACTAGAGCATTCCTCATGTCACCCTGCAATCACTAATTTGAATCAGTTAGTGTTTTTAAGGACCCAGAATTGCTTGGATCATTTGGCCTTTTTAAGTTTATTAACATATGCAGCAGAAGACCTTTTATCAGAATTTATGTTAACATCCTTACTATCAGTATTTATACATGCAAAATCAGATTTTGCTTTAATTAAAGAGGGTTTCAGTTTATAATAATCATAATACAAACTGTGATACTCTTTACATGTATAAATAGAATGCCAAACACTTCCACAATGAAAACAAGGTCTTTATGGTTTATATTTAACTGTTTTATTCCTAAACTCTGATTTGGAAGAACTAGTATTATCATTTTATTCTTCTGGCAAGAATTAGCAAGATGATTAGTGCTACCACAGTTTGAACAGGTCTTTCTAGGTGCATGAGGTGGGGTTACATAATTTCCATTCTTATTAACACCTACCTTGCCATTCCTATTTTTCCTAGACCTTTTCCTCTTGTCTTTCATGTGTAGATCCTTCAACTTTTGCTTAAGCTGTTTCGAAGTCATTGAACCAATATTTACTGAGTTTATGTAAACTTGTTCACTCTTTTTCAGTAATTAAGTTTGATCTAGGTGTTGACTTAACAGAATTAGCATTAGGATTAAACTTAATGGTCTTTATTTGAACCTTGTTCAATTAGACCTTGCTATCAGTTTTTATTGGTTTTGTTATCTCAGTTTCTTTTCCACTTTGCTTATCAGAATTAGATCTAGCTGAGTATTCTAATCCTAATCCCCAACAACCATTCTCTAGAATTTCCTGAGTTGATTTTCCTGAGTTAGTCCAAAGTTTAATGACTTCTCTTTCTTTAGCTAGCTCCTTTTCTAGATAAGCATGTTTTTCTAACAATTTTTCTTTAACATAAACAACATTATCTCTTTCTTTTAGAATTTCTAGCATGGAAAGCAACTCACTTTCTAGATAATCATTCCTTTTTTTTAACACAGAGTTTTCACTCTTAATTTTATTGTTCTCTAAGGTTTGATCCCTAAAACTAACATGCAGAGACTTAAGAAATAATCGTAACTCATAGATATCATCAGTATCAAAAGCAAGAGTAGACTGAGGTACCTTTAATTCAGCATTGTCATTCTCAGTATCAGCTTTTGCCATGAAAGCATAATTAACTCCATTATCTGAATATGATGAATCATCCCAGTTTCTCTTCCTTGAGATCAAGGCTTGTTTCTTCTCAGCTCTGGGTTTTCTGCAGTCAGCTGCAAAGTGTCCAATTCCATCATAGTTATAACATCTCTCTTTTGACTTGTCAAGTTTTCCGGATCCTGATTCCTTATTATTCCTGTTGTTCCTCTTATCGGAGTTTGAGGAACTGGAGCCTTTTCTGGAAAATATTCTCCCTTTCCTAAAGTTCTTGTAGACCATCTTTTTGAAGCTTTTAACCAGTAGGGCAGCCATCTGTTCCATATCTTCATTGTTGTTATGATCACTGTCAGTATCTGATTCAGTATCAGGATTTAAGTTATCATCATAATTTGATGATTTAGTATCTAACTTAGCAATCATGGCTTTTCCTTTGGAGTAGCTTTTCCTCCTAGCTTTCTCCTCTAGCGTCTCTTCAACTTTGAGTGCAACTGGTCTAGCTTTTGATCCTTTCCTCTTGCTTCTTTGCACCATCTCTAGTTCATAAGTTTTCAAAATTCCGTAGATCTCATCTAGAGGAGTTTCATCAAATTCATAGTTATCCCTTATTGATGTGACCTTATAGTCCTACCTTTCAGGGAGAGCAGGTATGAACTTCAGGTTTGAGTCCTCCAAATCATATTCTTTGTCGACAAGGGATAAGTCATTCAACAACTTCTGAAATCTGTCATAGATTTCAGTTAAGGACTCATTGTCCCTTGGGTCAAAGTGTTCATATTCTTGAGTAAGTACTGTCCTCATGTTCTTCTTGATAGCAGTTGTACCTTGACACTTTACTTCTAAAGCATCACATATCTCTTTTGTTGTCTTACATCCAATGACTCTATTGGACATAAAACTATCAAGACTGTTGTGCAAGATGTGTCTGACCTTAACATCCTTCATGATGGATGAAATATCTTCAGGAGAGTAGTCCTTCCTATATTTTTCTATCACCTTCTCTGGTTCTCCTGCAACCGAAACAACTACCTTCATTGGTTTGTGAGGACCATCATAGATCCTATTCAGATATTCAGGATCTGTGGCTTCCAAGCACATGGCCATCCTGACTTTCCAGATTGGATATTTATGCACTTTCAGGATGGGCACCTTGATTGCTTCATACCTACTCATGTTGCTGCTTATTTGTGATGTGGCTGGTGGTTGTGGCTTCGGATTATGTGTCTCTTCTTCTTTTTCTGCCATTGTAGATTGATCTTCAGATCTTAAACTGTTTGTACATTAACAGCAAGCTCTGATACCAATTGTTAGGCCCTTAATCAACTGTAAGGGGGGTAAATACAGTTAATACAATCAATTTGACAAAGTGTCAACAAAATCAACAGTTTTTATATTAACTCATAAAGACTTATTACAATCATACTCTCTCAAAAGGATAAATAAATATCCTTGAGAGCTGCTAGGTTATGCGAAAGATATAACAATTCCACAAATGCATATAGCATGAACCTAATATGTGCTTTATATAGAGCACAGCTACCAATGCATAAGGAATCCTATTCTATTAACAACAAGGAAACCTATACAATTGCTTCTGAGATAAAGTCCTTCACCGACTTGAGTTCCTATTTCCTTTTCCTCCTCAAAGATCAACTGAAGTGACAAATACTAATTTCATCATCCATTGATATTATTATCCATCGATTATCAACATATGTCGATGTCATCATCATCCATCGATGCTTGTAGTCATCATCCTTCGATGCTTGTATTCATCATCCATTGATGCTTCTGATAGTTTCTGTTTGATATCATCAATTGCTACTAACAAATGAGGTTGAACAACCAGTAAATGTTGAAAGCGTTCATGAGCACGAATTATTAGAACTAGAAAGAAAAGAGGGCTAGTATGCATTATGTTGGTTCTTTCAAGACGGTAAGATAGGCAGGGAGATTGTGAGTAAATTGGCCTTACCACACGTAAAGCAGGTTCATAGGGTGTTTATATGCTTATACCCAAGAAGAGCAATTTAGCTCCATTATATATAAAATGGAGGTTCGAGTTAGGTTGTATAAGCAACTAATAGAAAATGATGACAGCAAGAGGCTGTTGAGTAATGATTGATGTTGTGAGTTAAAGTTTATGAAAAAGTTGTAAGGTTGAGAGGTCAACCTGAGAAATTATAAGTGAAATACTTAAAAAATATCATTATATGTTCCTTAGTGTGATTATGAGGACAGAATCCTTTTAGGGGGGAAGGATGTAACGACCGAGAAATTACGACCGTTTTACATTATATTAAATAGGTATTATGTGAATTATGACATTATAAATTATGACTGACCATAAAGGTTATCTGTTATGTGCTATATGTGTTCTGTGTGGTTCGAGACATTTTTTGGGTATTTTATTACGTGTTAAATGATTTTATATGAAAAGTTATATTTTCTGGGCTTCGTTTTAATAGCTGATATTTCGTATAGAGCAATTGTCTTTATTATGCATAATATGGCGTATACAATATTGATTTTTCGAACATCTAGTTAATTTAGAAAATGTTTTGTTTCATGAAAAATGATTTTTCCGGGCCCCTACCCGGATGTCAAAGCCCATAAAATCGTATTTTTATTTTTATAAAATTATGGGACTATCAAATATTCTATATTTTCGCATTTTTGAATTATTCGTAATTTTTGGAAAATTTTGAAATATTTTTTGTATTTATTGGATTAAAAGTTATTCCCCGTTAATTATTAATTTTGGGCTAATTATTTTTATTAAATGATATAGTTATGCCCCAAATAATTTTGGGAGTATTATTTCTATAACTATAAATACAGTTTAACTATTATTTAATTATTAATTAATTATATAAAAATTAGAAAAATATTAAAAATTTAATTTATTCTCTCATATTATTAGAGTTAGGGTTTATGTGTTCTTGGCAATCAAATGCAGGTTTGAAGGTGATATGGGACTCCAAATCACAAGTGTAAATAGCCGTTTTAAAGCCCTTGATCCCCTCTATCATATTCTGCCATCAAAATGATCAAATGAGGTATTGATTTTGAAAGTCGCTTTCGGGTTTAATTTTTAATTTGGGGGTTTGTTAATCGTTGTTTGTTTATATGTTTAGTTTACATGATGTTATAGATCATAAGATTTCGAGTTGATACATGTTGGTCTCGTGATTGTTGGCTTAAGTTTTAGGGTCGTCGGAAATTTTTGCCGCCTCTAAATTTCTTGATTTTCCGGTCGAATCTTTGATCGTTTGTTGTTATTGTTAGCGAATGTTGTAATGAAGTTATATGTGAAAACCAGATTGATTGGTATTGCTTAGGGGTAAAACGGGACTTCGCTGGAACCGCTGAACTCGCCGAAATTTGCAAATTCTCCGTTGTGTTCTTCGTGTTCTTGGCGACCCGTTAACCCGCTCTCCCGACCCAGTTGACCCGAAATTCAACTCGGAAAGATACCGGATTTTGATCTTAAAAACCCCAATTCCCTTTCCTGATTATGTTTTTGAATTTTGTTTTACAAATAAATATAAAATTAGTATATTTAATTAAGTAAATTGATTAATTAATTAAGATTAATTAATTAAGATTAATTAATTGATTTATTTTATAGATAAATATGATTAATTTTCAAATATTTTTTGAAATTCAAATTTTTTTGTCTATTTATTTATTTAATTAATTATTATTTATTTAAATTGATAAGTTGATTAATTATTTGATAATTAATCGGTTTATTTAAATAATTTGTTTTAACTTCATTTAATTTCGAAAAATTATGGAAAAATCATTTTAATTCTGAATTTTCCTAAATAATAATTTAAAAATTATTTTGAGCTTTAAAAGAATTATATGAAGGTATTTAAAATTCAATTAATATTTTTATTAATTGAATTATTCTTATTTTATTCATAATAAATAGACCGTTCGTCCGTTTAATACGAAACAAACGTCTCTAAAATCAGAAAAATATTCTGATTTTATGAAAAATACTTTTGAGACCTAAATTATTTTGTATCGAAAGGTCATTTGTTTTACGAGTCATTTTGAGTCGGTTATTGATCGATAAATACTAATTTTGACCCGATTTCAGTTCTAAATGTATTGGGTCCTATCTTTAGACGATTTGATTTATGTGTTACATAAATTATGTGTTTACATGTTATACGAATAACATGATTACGTGCTACGTGATCCACATGTTATCTTTTTATAGTTTAAATACCATGATTAGATATAAACGACTGGATAGACGTTGAGGTGTATAGTTACGTCGATTGAGTTTGGTTTTGTTAATTGAATTAGTCATTTGTTTATAGAATCGAGTAGCAAGGAGTGCATTTAGGGTTAGACTGAGTTGGTAGCTAGTAGCTATAAGCTGAGATTATAATAATGAGTATTGAGCACACCAAGCAAGTATTCTTGAATTTTTTTATGATATATTGCAAGTATTTCTTCCCTATTCTAAATTCAGAAAAAATAAATATTTTATATTTCGCTGCAATTACTCTTAATTATGCAAGTACCTTTTTGTTCTTGTTCCTTATTATTATTAATTGATCTCTTGAGAAAATACCTATTATTCCGGGTTATTTGCGAACCATGAATCTGGATGTTTTGAAATAAAAAAGTTTTGACATCAAAATACTCTACGGACTGGATGGTTACGCTGAGGGCCAGGGATGGATTAGACCCTTGGTTTATGAGGCCAGAATGGGCCTGGGGCCAGAGATGGATGGACCCTTTAATTTGGCCTGGGTACCTTGTTATGACGTGGGTCTATGTGGTTGGGCATAGGTTCGTACTATACCTAACTGATCAGTAGGCTATAGTACTGTGTTGATTCTAGTGTCCAGTCTAATTTATTGTTGATCACCATCAACGACATTCCTTTTTGAAAAGTTTTATGGTTACAAAATCGGACAAAGAACCGATTTAAGAGATGAATCAGTGAATTGCTTGTAGCTTTTGATTTACAATTGAAGGCTAATAAAGGCCGATATTTTATTCGCTCAACTACTTCAAAAAAATAAAGATGTTTGTAAAATTATTTTAAGATTGTGTCCGGGAATTTCTTTAGATATTGATACCTATATGATACTTACTGGACATTTTTGGCTCACTCTTTCCTTGTGAATTCTTATTTCTTTCAGTATCAAATGGGGATACAAGTGAATAGCTCTTAATAGAAAATAAGATTGGAGAGATCCCAGGTGTAGAAAGATGGAGATGTCAGAGTGAATAAGACATGAAAGTTAGTAGAGAGGTAATTAAATTTTATTGAGTTGTTATAAACTTTAAAAGGTTAGATTCTTGTTTCATACCATAACCTGTAAACGATCCAAAATTAAGGGGTTAATAGTATATCTATTTTAATATACAGGTTTATCTCGTTTAAAGTTATTTGGTAACACCCAATCCTGACCCCGGATTTGGGGATGTTACAGTCTTCAACTGAACCTTTTTCAGTTTGACCTTTGCATCAGTATCTACTGGTTTATTTTTCTTAGTTTATTTTTCAATTTTCTTATCATAATTAGATCTATTAGCATATCCTAATCCTGATCCCCAACATCCATTCTCTAAAATTTCCTGAGTTGTTTTTCCAGAGTTAGTCCAAAGTTTAATAACCTCTCTTTCTTTAGCTAATTCCTTTTCTAGATAAGCAAGCTTTACTAACAATTTTTCTTTACCATAAACATGATTATCTCTTTCTCTTTAAATTTCTAGCATGGAAAGCAACTCAATTTCTAGGTGATTATTCCTTTTCTTTAACTCACAGTTTTCACTCTTGATTCTATTATTTTCTAAGGTTTGATCCCTCTAACTAACATATAGAGATTTAAGAAACAATCTTAATTCATAGATATCATCGGTATCAAAAACAAGGGTAGTCCGAGGTACCTTTAATTCAACATTGTCAGCCTCAGTATCAACATTTTCCATGAGAGCATAATTGACCACATCATCTGAATATGATGAATCATCTCAGTTTTTCTACATTGAGATCAAGGCTTGTTTCTTCTCAGCTTTGGGTTTTCTGTAGTCAGGTGTAAAGTGCCATATTCCATCACATTTATAGCATCTTTCCTTTGACTTGTCAAGTTTTCTAGACATTGATTCCTTCCAGTCAGTACTTCTCCTTTTATTCCTCTTATCAGAGTTTGAGGAACTGGAACCTTTTATGGAAAATCTTCTCCCTTTCTTAAAGTTCTTGTAGACCATCTTCTTGAAGCTTTTAACCAGTAGAGCATCCATTTGTTCCATGTCTTCATTGAGGTCATGATCACTGTCAGTATCTGATTCATTATCAGTATTTGAGTCATCATCAGAGTTTGATGATTCAGTATCTGACTTTGCAATCTTAGCTTTTCCTCTAGAGTAGCCTTTTCTCCTAGCTTTCTCTTCTGGTTTCTCTTCAACTTTGAGTGCAATGGTCTAGAATTGGATTGTTTTCACTTTCTTCTTTGCTCCATCTCTAGTTCATGAGTTTTCAGTATACCATAGATCTCATCTAGAGGTGTTTTATCAAGTTGATAGTTATCCCTTATTGAGGTGACCTTAAAGTCCCACTTTTCAGAGAGTGCAAGAAGAAACTTCAAGTTTGAATCCTCTAAATCATATTCCTTGTCGACAAGGGACAAGTCATTCAATAGCTTCTGAAATCTGTCATAGATCTCAGTTAAGGACTCATTGTCTCTTGAGCCAAAGCGTTCATATTCTTGAGTAAATACTGTCCTCATGTTCTTCTTGATAGCAGTTGTGCCTTGACACTTTACTTCTAAAGCGTTCCATATCTCTTTTACTATTTTATATCCAATAACCCTAGTGGAAATAACACTATCAAGACTGCTGTACAGGATGTGTCTGACTTTTGCATCTTTCATAATCGATGAAAGATCTTCAAGAGTATAGTTCATTCTGTCTTTGTCAACCTTCTTTTCTGGTTCTCCTGTAATAGAATTAGCTACCTTCATTGGTTTATGAGGACCATCATAAATTCTGCTTAGATATTTAGGATCTGTGGCTTCCAAGCACATGGCCATCATGACTTTCCAGATTGGATATTCATGTATCTTCAGGATTGGCACCTTAGTGGCTTCATACCTACTCATATTGCTGCTAATATGTGATGTGCTTGGGGGTAGTGGTTGTGGATTTTGTGGTGCTTCTTTGTGTTTCATTAAAGATTGATTTTCAGATCTTAGACTGTTTGTATGTCAACAGCAATCTCTGATACCAATTTTTAGGTCCGTAATCAACTGGAGAGGGGGGGGGGGTGAATAGAGTTTATACAAATATTTTGACAAAGCTTTAAAAGAATCAACAGGTTTTACATTAACAGATAAAAACTGATTACAAACGTACTCTCTCAAAAGAATGAACAAATATCTTTGAGAGCTGCTAGGTTATGTGAATGATATAACAATGTTCACAGTACTTATAGCATGGACCTAATCTGTGCTTTACATAGAGCATAATTACACAATCAAAAAGGAATCATATTATATTACAATAAGGAAACCTATTACATATCCATGTATGATTGCTTCTGAGATAAAGTCCTTCACTACCTTGAATTCCTGCTTTCCTTTTTCCTCCTTGAATATCTACTGAAGTGACAAATCCTGATGACATCATCTGCTGATCATCAAGTACTGATATAAGTACTGATGATGCCACTCTTCAATAAATACTGATATAAGTCCTGATAAGAACTTCTAATAGTTTCTGTCTAGATATCATCAATTATAGCTAATATGATAGCTCAGATAAAATGTACACCCGAATCAGTATTGAGGAAGAATGATGCCAATCCTGATAATGATGGTGGAAAACAAGGCACAAGGATGTTGGGTAATGAATAAAACACAGAGGGGGAGGGTGAATGTGTTTTGGATAATTTTAATGGCTTTTCGATTATCTTAAACTGGATGAACAAATAAGATAAGAAATGTAACAATATTATGTTAACTGAACTAAAGATAGTGCACACAATATTTTAAAACTCACTTAATTTTATAAAAAATCAAGCTAGTGTTTTGCTACAAATTTTTGGGTTCTTGGTATGTTAAGAACTCAGCTTCTCTCTTGAGAGTTACATGATTTTCTAGATCTATTTTGTTATATTTAAAACAAAGCATCCAGTGTTTACTTTATAGAACAGTAAACACTGGTTTTACCTGGCATGTAATAACATGTACTAAACCCTACTTTAAGTTAACTACAACTTTCTATTTCTGGCTTAGTCTATCTTTGCAAATCGTGCATGTCTGTGACTTTACTTTGTCAGTTAATCTTGGCCTATGATCTTGTACTCTTCAAGCTGCTTTTTGTAGACTTTTCAAATCAGTGATTGATTTGTTTGTTGATTGATAATCTTGGATATTTAACTGGTCTGCATTCTGTACTTGAGTTTTACATCGAGATCTCCAATTTGTCATATAAAAAACTCGACATCTCGATAAGTATAATGGCTTATCGAGATCTCTTATTACTCTATAGTTGTTTTGACTTATCGAAGTCTCTGAGTTCTCTATAGGGGAATTAGGCTTGTCGAGGTCTCCAATCTTCATGTCTTCATTTTGGCTTATCGTTATCTCTGAGTTCTTTGGTGAAGAAATGACATGTCGATATTTCAGAGACCTCTAGTAATAGTTTGACTTATCGATATCTCAGAGATCTCTAGTGATATTTTGACTTGTCGATATCTCAGAGATCTCTAGTGATATTTTGACTTATCGATATCTCAGAGATCTCTAGTGATATTTTGACTTGTCGATATCTCCAATCTTCATGTCTTCATTTTGGCTTGTCGATATCTCTAAGACTTCTCCAAAAGCTTTTCTTGATTTCTCGATAAGTCATTTTGGAGTTCTCGAATGACTTCTCTATAAGACTTAATCCGTGACTTGTAGATTTCTTGACTTAGAATGTTTTTCCCAAAACAGATTTATTCAACTCCTAGCTTCCTCACATTGTCTCTGAGGCATGATCTTCATGATCTTATTCCAGAGCTTATTCTTAGGCTTGAGACTGTTTACAAAAAAATACTCCAGTCTAATCTATTTACTCTTTTACAGACTTAAGTGATACAATACAAAATGCAAACTTAGATTATCATACAACTTACTTAGGGTTGTCAATTTGACTTAGTCTTGTTATAGTACAGGCATGTCTTGCAAAACAAAGGACCTCTGATGTTGTGGTGGTACAATCCAAGAATATAATACAAACTCAAACCACTTAGTCAACTCATGTCCCAAAAGATAGTGCAAGAATTGTAAGAACTGAAACAGTGACTCAGTCTCAGTTACTGATGGAAAAGAAAAATGTATCTGCATTTTCTGATGCAGATGAAGTGATCATTGACAATTCTGATGATGCTCAAAGGTTCTACAGGACCTATAAAACAAAGGTTATTGATATTGTTACTCTCTACCATAAAGATAAAAGGGTTGAAGAGTTGTTTGAAAGAAAAGCTTACTCACTTGGCTAAAGAATTTCCTGACATGTCACATGAAGAAATGTTAAAGCAGCCGGAAAAATATTTTAGTCAATTGCAAGCTGAAAGTGAAGGTCCATCTAGAGGAAGGGGAAGAACTAGAGGACCTGGAAGTGGTAGGAGAGGTCGTAGAGGAAGAGCACAAAGATCAAGTCAATCCATTGTTCCCTCTCAAAGAAGGACAAGGTTTAGTAGAGTCTGGATTGAAGAAATTCTTGAGGCATCTCAGTCACAGGTTCCAAGAATTCTCATTGATCCTTCATATCTCAATCCTAAACCTAGAAGAAATGCAATCAGACTGATAAATCCTGATATGGATGTGTCAAGTGAAGATTCAGAAATGCCTTTGGTGAGAAGATCAAGGAAACTACAAATTGAAGCACCTCCTGACAACACAAGGTCAAATCCTGACACAGGAAATCCTAACACTGTCAATCCTAACAGTTCAATTCTTGATCCTGATAAAAGTTCAAATCCTGAAGGTGTTGAAGATGAAGAAAAAACATGTTTGGATAAACTGAATATTCAAATATTATTAATTCTGACAATACTGAAGTTGAAGAGGAGGAATGAAGATAGGAATCCAGAGTCAGAAAAATATTGAATAAGGCAGATAACGAGTTCAATAATATGCTATGGAGATCTGGAAGGGAGAGATGGAGAATTGGAGACCCTAAAGAGCTTGAGAAAAAAGAGAAGAAAAGGACTTACTTTCCTAAAATGCTAGACTATAACTGGAAGAAGATTGATGAGGTGAAGTGTAGTGGAAGCCTGAAATTTGTTCTAGGAGGAATAAGGGAGGAAAGAAAAGATGAGCTTGTCATGGACAACAGACAAATTATACTTTCATGGTTAAGACAAGCTGAAGCTCTTAGGCTGTCAGGACCACATTCAAGGGCTGGAATTGGGCATCATGAGGCCGAGTTTATGGATAAGAGAATGGTGAATTTTACACTAGCTGATAGGCATTTATGAATTCGAGAATGGTGAATTTTACACTAGCTGATAGACCTGGTCAAGAAATTACTGTTCATCATCTTAACAAGCTTGAAGCTGTGAAAATTACCATTGACAAACACGATTGCTCAGAACTTCTTATGAGCTCAGAAATTATCATTAAAAAGATAATGTTAATAATGCTAGACGATCAAGTCTAAGTACTTCTTATGATGAGCCGATGATGATGTCAACCAAGGAGCTGAAATATATTTATTATCTATTAATGGTTGAAAATCAAGCATCTAAGGATTGGTCAGACTTAAACTTTTATGCCATCAGAAGATGGATTCTAGACAGAGGCTTTGTAATATCTGGGATATATCGTGTAATTATTTTTGCTAATAAATAAATATTATGCATGTCCAGTATTTATTCTGTGAATTATTTGTTAAGTGGTATATGTGTTTAGATGTTTAAAAATAATATTAATTGAGTATTTTAATTTTTATATGTCCAAAATAAAATATAGATAATTGTCATATCTTTCTATTTATTTTTATGTTGATTTATGATTTTATAGGAAATATATGGATTTTATAAATTCTTTTTCCGAGTATTTATAAACTATTTTATATAACCGGGAACCAACCGACGTCATCTGTTTTTATGTTTTTATAACCCGAAACTCTTCCGAGAACTCCTTACTAACCTAATTACAATATTCCGAGCATTTTCCATGTTTCGACTTTTTCAATCCAGCGTACGGTTTGTCTTGCACGGGTCCCGGCGCAATATTTTTGATACATTATTCGTTTCGGTAAATCAATAAAACTCGTATTTTCGATAAACGGGATCTTTTTATTTAACTATTACAATTATCACCTCGTAATATGTGTAACCAGGCGCTGAGACCAAGACCACAATATAAATTGTACTAATTTGGATAATTATCCCGAAAACCAGTACCGTTTGGATCTGTTTTTATAAATAAACGTATCATTTTATATCCGGAATGATCCAACGGGATACTAATTTTCCGTAATTATAAATAGCCTTTATCGTATTTTATTTCGTATCGAAAATCATTTGCAAACAGTAATTATAGAATTTTCCAGAGAAAAACCCTAATTTCATAAAACCTTCTAAGAATCAAACTACAGTTTCAAGTTGTTACTGAAATCGGTTGGGAAAGTTGGAGTAACCAAAACGAAGGGTTTGAAGAGTACTATCAGATTATACAAGTTCCAGAACTGCAGAATCAAAGGTTTATTTTCTATATTTTTATTTATTTTTGAATTATTTTAATTCCAAAAATTATTTTTAATTCAAAAATAAATCTGAATTAATTAGTTGATTAATTTTAGTTAATAATTAATTGATTAATTAGTCAATTAATTCGAAAATTAATTGATTAATTGATTTAATTAATTATTAATTGATTTTAGTTAATTATTTAATTAGATTTAATTATTTAAAAAGGATTTAAAAATTCCGAAAAATAGTTTCGAGCTTTAAAATATTATTTTAAATTGTTTTCAAGGCTCGATAATTATTAGAAAATTATTTTGAAACTAGATTTGGCAAACCAAACCTTGTTTATTGCTTTGAAATTGATCCGACGACCCGTTTTAATTCCGAAAAATGTTTTAAAAATCATATTAAATACCCGAAAGCCTGTTTATGACCCGAGACTCCTTTATAAATGATATATCATTGATTGTCTGACGTGTTACGTGTTATATGTAACTTGTTGTTTGACTGTCGATCTGTATGTTCGGTGTTTACTTGTTTATAGCATAACTTTCAATCCATTGGTCGGATTTGGGTAAAACGAAGGGTAGATAGAAGTGTATATCAAATAGAATCGTATGAGTTGAGTATTGATAGATGCTTATGATATGTGAGCAGAAGAGGCAAGGCTTAGGAAAGGAAAGCAGATAGTCGTGGAGTAAGACGGTTGTAATTGGAAGTTAGTGAAGTATAGCAAGCTAGTACCAGGAAAGTGTTCTGAACTTTCTCGAGATATATTGTTAATGATTGATAATCCTGTTCTATATTGCAAGTGCTTTGAAGCACTGAACCCTAAACCTTGATTCCAGTTGTTGATCTTTGAGCCATAAACCTTATTCTTTCTGAACCATTGATTGTTGCATACCCGAATACGAACCACAGATATACGATACTACTCCACAAATACCTACAAACTAAAAGCCAAATAGTGAATCAAATTGCTTATATATCCACACCATTGTACCTTATGCTTTGAAAGACCAAATCCTTGTAACCTTGAAACGTTGATTCCTTTGTTATCCAATTCTTTCATTACCTAACAGCCATTCTTTGAAATTTCTATATTGATCCTTTGTGGAGATTGAAACCATCTCATTATTGAACATCCAATATTGCTTATGATTTTGATTATTGCTTTACATTGTTTATTCTGTTATTATGTTAGAATTGGATTGTTTATATAAATTTAAGGACCAGATTCATGGTTAGACCAGATTAGTGGTCAAGTTAGGCCAATATGTGCCTTGGATCCAGTAATTAGAGTAGAGCTGTGTGCCTTGCTCGGGGTTAGTGTGTGACTGATTAGCATCCTAACCTTGGTTTTTAAAATAAAAATGTAATATCCAATTCTAAATCAATAATCATTGTTCCCTTGATACGTTAATCCTTTTCACTTGATGATCATTATTCTCAGTCTTGTCATTGTGACTTGCTGAGGTAGTTAGCTCATTTGCGCGATATTGTTTATATTCTTTTCCAGTTAAGAAGGGACCAGTCGGTAGCGAGGATCGCCAATCCAGTGCGAGAGCTAGGGGTCCAGGTTGATCGAGTTAACCTAACGGACATCTTTTGAGATAGTTTAAGTTTGTAATAATGTTTAATATTCAGTTCTGAGTTTGAATAGTTGGGATTTAGACATTTGTAATATAAAGTGTGTGTGTGTGTGGCTTGTGTACATACTTTAACCTGTTGCGGTCCATGGTAGTTGGTAAGTAGGGTCACTGCATATTATTATTATCTTTACTATTGCTATAAGCAGGTTATAAATAAGGTGTGTGTGTGTGGACCCCAAACTTTTGACCCGGGTTTGGAGGGCTCCACAGGTTTGGTATCAGAGCTACAGGTAATACGTCACTGACACAAGCCTAGGTTGACGGGAATGGGTAGAGGGTTAGGAATAAAAGTAGGAAATAGAAAGATAAAACGTCGAGAGGTTGAGTGCTACGATAAAATAGGTATTAGTATGATTCGCATCGTGGTTCGAGATTCTTATATTGCGACATGATTTCAGATAGCAGCGATGGCCGATTCTTTCATCCCCATATCAGCTGATCACTCAGAGCCCTCAGTTGGAGGACCATCTTCAGATCCACGTCCTGTTGTTCCACCAGTGTTGGCTATTTTACCTCCACCTGTGTTGCAGCCCGTACCACTACAGGCTATTCCACCCCTAGGCATGAGACCACCTATCAGAGGACCCCCACCAGCTAATTCAGATTTCACTAGGCATTCAATTGCGGGGCCCCATTCCAGTCTACATTGCATCCTGTTCCTTATTACCGGTATGAGGCTCTTTCATTAAAACGTGATTCCTTGTTGGCACAGATCCGAGAGCTACAGCATATCATTAGGATAACAGATATTGATCGTGGTATGAGGGAGCTTCGAGAGGAGATCCATGTGATACGCAGGATTCTTGAGGCTAGGTTACATGGAGCTACATTACCTGGTCGAGGCCCTGATACACTTATGAAATGGGCTAGTGAGGTGATGGAGGACTTTGAGAGGCTGGAAGGACCAGAGTTTCCTTGGAGTCAGATACAGAGATGGAGATGCTGATCAGTGCTGTTGTGGTTATTTAGTATGTACAGTAGTGTGTAGTATGTATCAGTAGACTTTTGGGTTGTATTTATAGACTGGATCTGCTAACTAGTGAGGAGGTTTGCTGTACCTTTTGCTTTTACTTTCAAAGCGTCTTTATGCTTGTATTACCAAAAACTTTTGATCTATATATATCAGTACCTTTTCCTTTCCAGCATTGTCATTTACATTACTGCACCTGTTTTACTTTACTTTATTTATTGCACCGGTTATACCCTTGTGATACCATATACCCCGTCCCCTTAACTGTTTATATTCTGTAAAGAAGCATGCAATTTACTTGGTCCAACTGTTACAACTGTTTTCAAAAAGAGATATTTTTGTTTTACAAAAATTTTCTTCTATGCAAAGGATTTGATTTAAAAGCTAAATAAGTTGTTTGATTATTTACAGAAAATGCCTCCCAGAAGAAATACCCGTACCAACACCCAGAATGAAGAAACCAACAACAACAATAACAACCAAGATGATATTAACCAGAATGTAAACCCAGGACCCATAGACCCAGCAATAGCCCAGATTTTTCAAATCTTGGCTCAACAAATAGTTCACCTGACTCAACAACAACAAAGGCAGACCAATCCCCAGGTAACTTTCAAAACTTTTCAGGCGGTAAACCCACCAGAATTCAAGGGTTCCTTAGATCCGATTGAAGCAAATGTTTGGTTAAAGGAAATAGAGAAGTCATTTACTTTAGTTAAAGTGAAGGAAGAACAGAAGGTGGAGTTTGCAAGTTATTATCTGAAGAATGAGGCCACCTATAGGTGGGAGACTGTGAAGATATTGGAAGGTATAGATGTTATTACTTGGGAGAGGTTTAAGGAATTGTTTTTAGAAAAATATTTTCTCCAGTTTGTTCAGAATTAAATGGAGCTGAGGTTTTTAGAGTTAAAGCAATGAAATATGTCGATAGTTGATTATGAGAGTAAGTTTGAGGAATTGTCAAGGTATGTGCCGTCATATGTGGATACTAACAGGAAGAAGGCTAAGAGATTCCAGCAAGGTCTGAAGCCTTGGATCAGAGGGAAGGTACCCGTCTTTGAATTGGATACCTATGCAGGAGTTTTACAGAAGGCCATAATTGCAGAGACAGAGAGTGAGATGTCACAGAAGGAAAAGGAAAGTAAGAAGAGGAAGTTTGAAGGAAATGAAGGACAGTCATAACCAGGAAAGTTTCCAAATTTTAAGAAGGGAAAGTTTCAGCCAGGGAGAAATTTTAATTTCAAGAGGCAAAATGCAGGCGATGGAGGTCAAAGTAACCGTCCAGTCAATGTGAATCAGCCGAATCAGTTGAGGTTAACTTTTCCAAACTGTTAGGTATGTGGGAAGAAACATGGAGGAGTCTATAATAAGTTAAATGTGGTTTGTTTCGAGTGCAATCAGAAAGGGCACTATTCGAGGGAGTGCCACAATCAGCCAGCGAGAGAGCCATCAAACAAGGATCAGCCTATCAGGAATCTAGTGGTTAAGGTTCCAGCTATTGGATTTACATGATTTAAATGTGGAAAGCCAGGACATATATCCAGGGATTGCAAGACACCAGCCCCAGTCAGTAATGCATTGAGAATTATGGGAACTGCCCTAGTAGTGAATGAGACTCCAAGGGCTAGAATTTTTGATATGTCTGTAAAGGACGCTATCCAGGATACAGATGTTGTGGCAGGTATGCTTAATGTGAATTCTTTATGTGCTAAAGTGTTAATAGATTCAGGGGCAACTCGATCATTTATTTCTCAAGATTTTGTTAGTAAGTCAAATTGTCCAGTTGAGTAATTAAATGAAATAATGACTGTGGAATTAGAAAATCAAGAACATATATCTATTAATCAAGTTTGTGGGAATTGTGATATTGAGATTTCTGGTAGTAAGTTTTGTGTAGATTTAATACCATTTAAGCTAGGTTAGTTTGACGTTATCTTAGGAATGGATTGGTTATCTAAGCATGATGCCCAGATAGATTGTCGATATAAGAAAGTAATGATAAAGACGCCAGACGAAAGAATAGTGACATTTAAGGGCCAGAAGCAAGCAAAGAAGTTTTTAACAATGATTCAAGCTAAAAATTTACTACGGCAAGGATACGAGCATTTCGTTGCTTATGTGATTGATAGAAGTCAGGAGCCAGCAAAATTTGAAGATATTCCAGTAGTCAACGAATTTCCAGACGTGTTTCCCGATCAGTTACCAGGACTTCCTCTAGACAGAAAAATTGAATTTGCGATCGACTTAGCACGTGGAACCGAACCAGTATCCAAGGCTCCGTACAGAATGGTGCCCGTTGAGATGAAGGAACTAGCAAAGCAATTGCAAGAGTTGTTAGAGAAAGGAGTAATCAGACCTAGTGTATCCCCGTGGGGTGCACCGGTACAATTTGTCAAGAAGAAGGATGGAAGCATGAGACTGTGCATAGACTATCGAGAGCTCAACAAGCTTACAATCAAGAACAAGTATCTGTTACCCATAATTGTTGATTTGTTTGACCAATTTAAAGGAGCCAATTACTTCTCCAAGATCGATTTGAGATCGGGATATCACCAACTAAAGATTAAGCCAGAGGATATACCAAAAACAGCTTTCAGGACAAGGTATGGATATTATGAATTTTTAGTGATGTCTTTTGGATTGACCAATGCCCCGACAGCATTCATGGACCTGATGAACAGAATTTTCAAGGAATACTTGGATAAGTTTGTTATTGTGTTCAAAGACGATATTTTGATTTATTCAAAGACAGAAGAGAATCATGCAGAACATTTGAGAACGGCTTTGGAGATTTTGAGAAAGAAAAAGTTATACACTAAATTTTCAAAGTGTGAGTTTTGGTTACAGGAAGTTTAGTTCTTAAGACACATAGTCAGTAATGAAGGGATCAAAGTGGACCCATCGAAGATTGAAGCAATTACAAATTGGGAAAGACCGAGAACACCAACAGAGGTAAGAAGTTTCTTGGGATTAGCGGGATATTATTGTCGATTCATTCAAAATTTCTCAAGGATTGCAACACCATTGACGAAGCTTACACGGAAGAATGAAAATTTTATATGTAATGATAAATGTGAGGAAAGTTTTCAGGAATTGAAGCGAAGATTAATGACGGCACATGTTTTGTCACTTCCAGACGATCAAGGAAATTTCATAATTTATAGCGATGCTTCTCATAAAGGGCTCAGATGCGTTCTGATGCAACACGATAAGGTGATTGTGTATGCGTCAAGGCAATTGAAACCACACGAACAAAAATATCCTACTCATGACTTGGAGCTAACAGCCATAGTATTTGCTTTGAAGATTTGGAGACATTACCTATATGGAGAAAAATGTGAGATTTATACGGATCACAAAAGCTTGAAGTACATATTCACACAGAAGGAGCTTAATATAAGACAGAGGAGATGGTTAGAGTTAATCAAGGATTACGACTGCACGATTAACTATCATCCCGATAAAGCAAACGTTGTGGCGGACGCGTTAAGTCGGAAAGAAAAGTGGAATGTGTTATCAGTACCCGAAGAGATATACAAGGAATTTCAGAAACTGAAATTGGAGATTAGAGTTTACAAGCCTGATGAAGCAAAAGTGTATAGTATGACTTTCCAGCCGGAGTTATTAGAGAAGTTAAGAAAGTGTCAAGCAGTGATAATGGATCAGGACATAAATCGTTTGGTAGGTGAAGAATTGTGCACGCAGAAGGACGATCAAGGTATTCTTAGGTTTTCTTCTAGAATTGGGATTCCACTAGTGATGGAGTTGAAGAATGAAATTTTACAGGAAGCTCATAATTCAAGGTATTCAATCCATCCAAGGAGCACCAAAATGTACAGAGATTTAAAGGAAAATTATTGGTGGCCAGATATGAAGAGGGAAATTGCGGAATGGGTTAGTAGATGTTATACATGTCAGAGAGTTAAATCAGAGCACCAGAGACCAAGTGGATTGTTGCAGCCATTAAAGATTCCAGAGTGGAAGTGGGAGCATATTGCCATGGATTTCATAGTTGGATTACCAAGGACGAAAGCTAATCATGATGCCATTTGGGTTATAGTGGACAGACTTACCAAATCAGCTCATTTTCTGCCTATAAATGAAAGATTTTCACTAGACAAATTAGTCCATATGTACCTGAAAGAGATTGTAGTTCGTCATGGAGTCTCTGTGTCTATCGTATTCGATCGAGATCCGAGATTTAATTCAAGATTTTGGAAAAGTTTTTAAGAATATTTGGGAACGAGACTGAATATGAGTACGGCTTACCATCCCCAGACGGACGGTCAGAGTGAAAGAACAATCCAGACAATCGAAGACATTCTACGTGTTTGTGCCATTGATTTCAAAGGAAGTTGGGACGAGCATTTACCCTTGGTAGAATTTGCTTACAACAACAGTTATTGCGCCAGTATTGGGATGCCACCCTATGAAGCTTTTTATGGACGCAAATGTCGATCTCCTGTATATTGGGACGAAGTAGGAGAACTCAAACTACTTGGACCTGAATTAGTGCAACAAACGAAGGAAGTTGTTGAAGTTATCTAGAAGAGATTGATAGCAGCACAAGACCGTCAAAGGAAGTATGCAGATCAATCAAGGAAAGATATGGAATTCGAAGAAGGAAATATGGTATTACTGAAAGTATCGCCGTGGAAAGGATTGACACGATTTGGAAAAAAGGAAAACTAAGCCCAAGATATGTTGGACCTTTTAAGATTCTAAAGTGCGTTGGCAAAGTAGCTTATGTGTTGGCGTTACCTCCGCACATGGAACACATTCACAATGTTTTTCACGTATCGATGCTTAAGAAGTATAATCCAGACTCCAGGCATGTAATCGAATACGAGCGAATAGAGCTTCAGGAAGATTTGTCATATGTAGAGAGTCCGATAGACATTCTAGAAGCAAGAGATAAAGTGTTAAGAAATAAAGTGGTAAAGTTAGTAAGAGTGCTGTGAAAAAACCCAAAGGTTGAAGAGTCAACCTGGGAGTTAGAATATGACATGAGAGAAAAGTATCCTCATCTATTTTCTTAGGAGATTCTGAGGACATAATCCTTTTAAGGGGGAAGGATGTAATATCTGGGATATATCGTGTAATTATTTTTGCTAATAAATAAATATTATGCATGTCCAGTATTTATTCTGTGAATTATTTGTTAAGTGGTATATGTTTTTGGATGTTTAAAAATAATATTAATTGAGTATTTTAATTTTTAAATGTCCAAAATAAAATATAGATAATTGTCATATCTTCCTATTTATTTTTATATCGATTTATGATTTTATAGGAAATATATAGATTTTATAAATTCTTTTTCCGAGTATTTATAAACTATTTTATATAATCGGGAACCAGCCGACGTCATCCGTTTTTTGTTTTTATAACCCGAAACTCTTCCGAGAACTCCTTCCTAAACTAATTGCAATATTCCGAGCATTTTCCATGTTTTGACTTTTTCGATCCGGCGTACGGTTTATCCTGCGCGGGTCCCGCCGCAATATTTTCGATACATTATTCATTTCGGTAAATCAATAAAACTCGTATTTTCGATAAACGGGATCTTTTTATTAAACTATTACAATTATCACCTCGTAATACGTGTAACCAGGCGCTGAGACCAAGACCGCAATACAAATTGTACTGATTTGGATAATTATCCCGAAAACTGGTACTGTTTGGATCTGTTTTTATAAATAAACGTACCATTTTATATCTGGAATGATCCGACAGGATACTAATTTTCTGTAATTATAAATAGCCTTTACCGTATTTTATTTCGTACCGAAAATCATTTGCAAACAGTAATTATAGAATTTTCCAGAGAAAAACCCTAATTTCATAAAACCTTATGAGAATCAAACTACAGTTTCAAGGTGTTATTGAAATCGGTTGGGAAAGTTGCAGTAACCAAAACGAAGGGTTTGAAGAGTACTATCAGATTATACAAGTTCCAGAACTGCAGAATCAAAGGTTTATTTTCTATAGTTTTATTTATTTTTGAATTGTTTTAATTCCAAAAATTATTTTTAATTCAAAAATAAATCTAAATTAATTAGTTAATAATTAATTGATTAATTAGTCAATTAATTCGAAAATTAATTGATTAATTGATTTAATTATTTATTAATTGATTTTAATTAATTATTTAATTAGATTTAATTATTTAAAAATGATTTAAGAATTCTAAAAAATAGTTTCGAGCTTTAAAATATTATTTTAAATTGTTTTCAAGGCTCGATAATTATTAGAAAATTATTTTGAAACCAGATTTGGCCAACCGAACCTTGTTTATTGCTTTGAAATTGATCCAACGACACGTTTTAATTCCGAAAAATGTTTTAAAAATCATATTAAATACACGAAAGCCTGTTTATGACCCGAGACTCCTTTATAAATGATATATCATTGATTTTTTGACGTGTTACGTGTTATATGTAAGTTGTTGTTTGACTGTCGATCTATATGTTCGGTGTTTACTTGTTTATAGCATAACTTTCAATCTGTTGGTCGGATTTGGGTAAAAGGAAGGGTATATAGAAGTGTATATCAAATAGAATCGTATGAGTTGAGTATTGATAGATGCTTATGATATGTGAGCAGAAGAGGCAAGGCTTAGGAAAGGAAAGCAGATAGTCGAGGAGTAAGACAGTTGTAATTGGAAGTTAGTGAAGTATATCAAGCTAGTACCAGGCAAGTGTTCTGACCTTTCTCGAGATATATTGTTAATGATTGATAATCCTATTCTATATTGCGAGTGTTTTGAAGCACTGAACCCTAAACCTTGATTCCAGTTGTTGATCTTTGAGCCATAAACCTTATTCTTTTTGAACCATTGATTGTTGCATACCCGAATACGAACCACAGATATACGATACTACTCCACAAATACCTAAAAACTAAATACCAAACAGTGAATCAAATTGCTTATATATCCACACCATTGTACCTTATGCTTTGAAAGACCAAATCCTTGTAACCTTGAAACGTTGATTCCTTTGTTATCCAATTCTTTCATTACCTAACAGCCATTCTTTAAAATTACTATATTGATCCTTTATGGAGATTGAAACCATCTCATTATTGAACATCCAATATTGCTTATGATTTTGATTATCGCTTTACATTGTTTATTTCATTATTATGTTAGAATTGGATTTATTTTATAAAATTAAGGACCAGATTCGTGGTCAGACCAGATTAGTGGTCAAGTTAAGCAAATGTGTGCCTTGGATCCAGTAATTAGAGCAGAGCTGTGTGCCTTGCTCGGGGTTAGTGCGTGACTGATCAGCAGCCTAACCTTGATTTATAAAATAAAAATGTAATATCCAATTTTAAATCTATAATCTCTGTTCCCTTGATACCTTAATCATTTTCACTTTATGATTATTATTCTCAGTCTTGTCATTGTGACTTGCTGAGTTAGTTAGCTCATTTGTGCGATATTGTTTATGTTCTTTTCCAGTTAAGAAGGAACCAGTCGGTAGCGAGGATTCCCAATCCAGTGTGAGAGCTAGGGGCCCAGGTTGATCGAGTTAAGCTAATGGACATCTTTTGAGATTGTTTAAGTTTGTAAAAGTTTGTAATAATGTTTAATATTCAGTTCTGAGTTTGAATAGTTGGGATTTGGACGTTTGTAATATAAAGTGTGTGTGTGTGGCTTGTGTACATACTTCAACCTGTTGTCGTCCGTGATAGTTGGTAAGTAGGGTCACTGCATATTATTATTATTATCTTTACTATTGTTATAAGCATATTATAAATAAGGTGTGTGTGTGTGGACCCCAAACTTCTGACCTGGGTTTGGAGGGCGCCACAGGCTTTGAGTTCTTTGGACATTACATTCCCATGTACATGAATAGTAACCATCACGAAGTAAATATGAGAAGAGGTACAGCTGTCTTTGAAACTGTACTTACTTCAAGGAAATTAACTCTAAATCCTGATGGTTTGAAAACATGTTATCTATTACTTGATGAGTTAATGATTGAAAGGACTTCAATTGGAAATCTGAGAGCTGCCGTATATCAGTTATTTGAGAAAACTGATTATGAAAGAAACTTGAAGAATAGGATGAAGCACTTGCTCAGAAAGAAGATTGATGAAAGGGTCAAGGCATTTGTACAAAGATACTCAAGGGTTTATCAATGACCATGAAATTAGTATTAGTAACTATGTGGCACCCCAAAATCCGGGGTCAGGGATCTAGGAGGCCACGCCATCTTGAATCCTGTACAACACTTATCTCGTGCCACAATATATAAATACTCACACCTTTACGACCCCACACTTATCAACACACACACACTTACAGGTTATTGTCTTGGAAACGTACCATTTATTACTAGAGTATATCAATCCACAAGGTGATAATTATTACAACCCCAAAAGTGATTAAGTCTTACCGCGGAAATAACCTTTATGTAAGGTTAGACAATCGACCAAATATACGTTTCTTATTTATTATCTTACATAATCATACTTGTAAATAAGCTGGACTAAAAATAACTGAAAACCAATCTAGCTTATTCGGTCTACCTAAGGTACAACACCAAACATCCTACGGAACAGCTGGTCATTTCATACCCATTTCCTAGCCGTGAGTTTCATGATAGGCATCTTGATTCACTGTTATGTTGTGACAATTTAAGAAAATAAGTGTGAGCTATAATGCCCAACATAATAATGTACAGTATGAAAAGACTGTATGAATAAATCATGCATAATTTCCATATACGATAAATATGTTTATTCAAAAATAGTTTTCCTCGGTGATATGCACCTTCTTTCGAAAACAATTCTTTTGTGGACTTATTATCCTGCGAATACCTTAATGGTAAACCCAACACCTAGGCTTGGGTTACGGTATTGCATCACAATTCCAATTGGAAGAATTTAGGACATTCACTGGAGCCACCGCATACGATGATCAGTCGTAATACGGAAATAGTAACCTTTTCAACTAGTAGAAGGACGACACCTTGGTATCCCGGTTATCACCCTTTCCGCATTCGGGCTACGTGTCCCATTTTGGGTATACACATACTTCACAAGTTCCTGAGTACACAGAGTACCTTCGCCTGTGGTACCTTTGGTAGTCTCCCTACTACACATAGTACTAGAGTCCACCTGTTCAAGTCCTTAAAAAAATCCTATCATATCTCGAGAACTCGAACCACATCGAAGTTCCCCAAGCATTTTGCTTGTTGATAGAAACAATTTTTCTTATCAGTGTATATATATATGTAGTTCCGAGAATTTTCGGAGGAAGTACTAGGGATGTGAGCTGACTGTTGTCAACAGATAATTAAATAAGGGGGAGTTTCTTTTGAAACTATGCTAAAATATTTAAAATAAGTCGGGATAATATTCTTCGACGATCTGAAATTATTCGAATGATTTTCTGAAATTTAGAAAGTATTTTAAATCAAGTTTTATGATTTTGAAATTATATTAAATTATTTAATAATTAATTAATAATTAAATAGTAATTATTAAATAATTAAATCTCGAAAAATCATGTTTTAAAATAATATTTGAAATAATATTCCTCAACTAACTTATGTTTAAATAATTAAACTAATCTTTAATAATATAATTAATCGGGTTGAAATAAATAATCGTTGGAGAATACTTCTCCTATATTAAATGAATACTGAAATAATATTTGTTGTTTAAGTAATTAAATATAGTTGAGGGAATACGATCTTTGAAAATCATTTTAAATAAATTCGAGGTATTTAATACTTCTCAAGTGGACATCGAGTCCCTTGGAATAAAATAAGTACGGACATTAATCGTTCAAAACATCTCCGGAATGACTCCCGGGTTTTCATTTAAACTTTGAATGACTCTCAGTCTTATATTCATACATCACGCTCATGGTGGCGTTAAAATATTCTAAGACATATATACATCGTAACACAATCGCTATTTATGCGAAAACTCAAATATTTAGTATCATGACAAGCATGGCATTTATGCAAAAGACAGTAAAACAATCCTTTAACAACACAACAGTATATGGAGTTGGGTTCGTAAACTTTCTAGGGTACTTTGAGGTGGAGGATGCTCTAGGGTCCGCTCGGAAATCTATAATCATAAACATATATTGTTTTGTTAGATCTCGTTCTTATCTATGGTGACTCGTACATACGCGCTACTTATTAATCGTTCCCGCAACTCATTTTACTCTTATTATTCCTTTAAGTACTCATTCATGTCACGTTCGCTTTCTTTTCGAAATCCTTTATGTTCGTTTATGCCCTTTATATTTTAATCATCGGCTTCGCTTATAATTCCTAATGGTTAAGGGTTTTCTAATCGCGCGGTCTCGGCTCTGATATTTTTATAAAATTGAAAATCCTTATTTTCACTTGAAATTTTAATAGCAGTTAATAAACTTTATTTCTTACTCTCTGTAAAAATTTCATAATATTTGAATATTTTTAAGTCGATCATTTCTATTCCCAAAGTTCGTAATTCGTAGCAGTTTTTGTCGCGTAAATCACTTTTACTAAAACGGTCATAACTTTTGATCCGTAAATCAAAATCCAGCGGTTCAAGTGCCTAAATGATCCTTATAACATTTTCCATAAAAATCAATTGTTATTTTTCAAGAAACTACAGTTTATATATTGGGAAACTTCTGCAGAAACTTTAAGTTGAGTTTTGTTCATTTTAACGAGGTTACGATTACGATCCGAGTTTTGTTTATGTCTTAAATCATTATACCACCATCAACAATTATCAAATCATCATCCCAATACTAACTCCTCTCAATAACATCATGTTCTTGAGGCAACAACATCAACCTTAAAACTAATTAACTAAACATTAAGATAATAGCAAATCAACCATTAAAACTAGGTTTATAATTAGGATTTTAAAGTTTCTTGAAACTTAAACCTTAAATAAAGATTGGTCAAAGATTTATACCTTTCTTGAAAGCTTATGATGTGTTCTTGATGATGGTGGAGTCTTGGGGATGCTTGCTTGAGTTTAAGGAACCTAAATCAACCATTAAAAATCAAGAAACAAAGAAAAGTTACTATTCATACTATTCATTATCACTTTTCTTGAATTTATTTCACCCATCAAACCTTAATAAAATTAGCTCAAAAGTTTATCTTACCTTAGTTTAGGATGTATGAAGCTTGGGAATTAATGGTGGAATTTTTCCATGGCTAGAAGTGGGTGTTTGAGTTTTGATTTCCTTGCTTGTTCTTGATGAAGCCGAATGGAAGGAATGGGGAGAGAAGAGAGAGTTTTGTCGTTTCTTGGAAATGCTTCTCTTGGAAGATTTGTGAGATATGATTTATTATATATCCTAGTACTACTAAATCCATGAATATCTTGGCTAGCATCCTAGGTTTTCAAGTTATTCTACTTAGTTTAGATTCTAGGTTTACTATTACTAGCCTTTAGGTTATCATTATCTAGTATAGGTTACTATTTGGTTACTTGACTATGGTTAGTTTCTTACCATAGTTAGCTAGTTTAGTTATCTTGGTTTGATATATTTATTTATTCGTTTACGAGTTCGCTCGGTCGCTTATTCGATTTCGTAATAAATTCTCGTAAACGGTTCGTGATGTAATTCCTTTGTTATACGTTCTTTATGTTCTGAAGTATCGTACATGGATTTGAGTTTGTAGGATTTTAAATTTATAATAATATTGTGATTCCCGTAAACCTTGATGGTTCCTAGATACAGTCATTTTTCAAAGTTCATTTTCTTCGAAAACTAATAGCATTTACATACACTCATTTGGTACGTATAATCATGTTATCGACTCAGAAACTAAATTTCTTATGCACAACATAGTGTGGGATAAAAAAATTCCCCCGTTTTTCAGGGTTACTATTCATTAAGTGTTTTACAAAGTCTCGAAAATTCGAGTTATTACAGTCTTCCCCTCTAAAAAGGATTCCGTCCCGGAATTAATTAGAAAACAGGTGGGGATATTTATTCTTCATTGTGTCTTTTAGTTCCAAAGTTGACTCTTCAACATTCTGATTTCTCCACAAGATTCTAACTAGCTTCACAGTCTTGTTTCTGAGCACTTGTTCTCTCTGGTCCATTACCCTTATTGGTTTCTCAACGTAGGTTAGGTCTGGTTGTAAGTCTACTTGCTCATACTCCATCACATATCATGCATCGGCATGGTATTTACTTAGCATTGACACATGGAAAACGTTGTACACTTGTTGCAGATTAGGAGGCAAGGCGAGCTCGTAAGGTAGAGGTCCTATTCTCCTCAAGATCTCAAAGGGTCCTATGAATCTGGGGCTTAGTTTCCCTTTCTTTGCAAATCTCATCACTCCTTTCTATGGAGATACCTTCAACAACACTGAATCTCCTACTTCATACTCTCTATCTACTCTGGTCTGGTCAGCGTACTTCTTCTGTCTGTCTTGAGCTGCTTCCAGTCTCTTCCTAATGATTCCCACCATCTCTCTGGTTTGCTGGACTAACTCGGGTCCTATTATTTTATGTTCTCCAACCTCATCCTAATATAAGGGAGAGCGGCATCTTCTTCCGTAAAAAGCTTCATACATAGGCATTCCTATGCTAGCGTGATAGCTAATGTTGTAGGCAAATTTGATCAGGGGAAAGTGGTCATTCCAATTCCCTTTAAAGTCTATGGCACACACTCGCATCATATCCTCTAGGGTTTCAATATTCCTTTCGCTTTTCCCATCTGTTTTGGGGTGGTAAGCGGTACTTATATTTAGTCTAGTGCCTACACACTCTTGGAAGCTTCTCCAAAATCGGGAGTTAAACCTTGGGTCTCTATCTGACACTATAGCAACAGGAACACTGTGTCTCACTATAATTTCCTTCAAGTAAATATCCAATAGCTTTTCTATGGTGTACCTTTCGTTGATTAGAAGGAAGTGCACGGACTTGGTTAGTATATCTATGATAACCCATATGGTATCATGATTGGTTTTAGTCCTTCGTAGGTCTGTCACAAAATCCATGGCTATATGCTCCCATTTCCATTCCAGAATTTCCAGGGGTCGTAATAGTCCATTCGGTCGCTGATGTTCAGCCTTCACTCTCTGGCATGTCAAGCATTTGCTGACCCACACTGCTACTTCTCTTTTCATGTTAGGCCGCCAATAATATTCCTTAATGTCATGGTACATTTTCGTACTTCCTGGGTGGATTAAATACCTGGAGCTGTGCCCTTCGTGCAGCAACTCATCCTTCAGTTCTTGCACATTCGGAATCCAAATTCGGGATGTACCTCATGATCCCCTTCTCATCCTTCTCGCATCTGACTTCTTCACCAGTCAATGTTTTTCTTTCTTCATTCATCTTCTTTTCTTGACACACTCTTATCTTTTCAGTCAATGCCGGTACTAATTTGATCTCGAATAGTCCTTCTGATCCTTTGTCGGTTATTCTCACGTCGATCTCCATCCTTTTAAATTCTTTAACTAACTCCTCAGATGTCATTATCATTTTAAGTCTCTCCTTCCTACTGAGGGCATCATCCACCACATTGGCTTTACCCGGGTGATACAAAATTTCACAATTGTAGTCCTTAATCAGCTCTAACCATCTCCTCTGTCTCATGTTCAATTCTTTCTGAGTAAAAATATACTTGAGGCTCTTATGGTCTGTGTAAATCTTGCATTTCTCACCGTATAAGTAGTGCCTCCAAATTTTCAGGGCAAACACTATGGCTGCTAGTTCTAGGTCGTGGGTTGGGTATCAGATCTCATATTCTTTCAACAGTCGAGAGGCATATGCAATAACCTTTTCGTGCTACATAAGCACACATCCTAGTCCCTTGTGCGAGACGTCACTATATATCACAAATCTCCCTTTCCATCGGGAAGAGTGAGCATTGGTGCCGACACCAGTCTACTTTTCAGTTCCTGAAAGCTTTCCTTACATTTCTCTATCCACACGAACTTTTCCATTTTTCGGGTAAGCCTAGTCAATGGGCCGGCTATCTTGGCAAAGTCTTGCATGAATCTCCGATAATATCCTGCTAAATCCACAAAACTCCTAACCTCAGTTGGGGTAGTCGGTCTTTCCCAATTGGATATCGCCTCTATCTGGGCGGGGTCGACTAAAACCCATTTGTTACTCACTACAATATGAAAAGACTGTATGAATAAATCATGCATGATTTCCATATATGATAAATATATTTATTCAAAAATAGTTTTCCTCGGTGATACACACCTTCTTTCGAAAATAGTTCTTTTGTGGACTTATTATCCTGCGAATACCTTAATGGTAAACCTAGCACCTAGGCTTGGGTTACGGTATTGCATCACAATTCCAATTGGAAGAATTTAGGACATTCACTGGAGCCACTGCATATAATGATCTGTCGTAATATGGAAATAGTAACCTTTTCTACTAGTAGAAGTACGACACCTTCGTAACCCGGTTATTACCTTTGCCGTATTCGGGCTACGTGTCCCATTTTGGGTATACACGTACTTCACAAGTTCCTCAGTACACTGAGTACCTTCACCTGCGGTACTTTTGGTAGTCTCTCTAGTACACATAGTACTAGATTCTACCCCTCCAAGTCCTTAAAATAATCCTATCATATCTCGAGAACTTGAACCACATCAAAGTACCCCAAGCATTTTGCTTGTTGATAGAAACGGCTTATCTTAAATCATTATACCTTCATCAACAATCATCAAATCATCATCCCAACACTAACTCCTCTCAAGAACATCATGTTCTTGAGGCAACAATCATCAACCTTAAAACTAATTAACTAAACATCAAGATAATAGCAAATCAACCACTAAAACTAGGTTTATAACTAGGATTTTAAAGTTTCTTGAAACTTAAACCTTAAATAAAGATTGTTCAAATATTTATACCTTTCTTGAAAGCTTATGATGTGTTCTTGATGATGGTGGAGTCTTGGGGATCCTTGGTTGAGTTTAAGGAACCTAAATTAACCATTAAAAATCAAGAAACAAAGAAAAGTTACTATTTATACTATTTATTATCACTTTTCTTGAATTTATTTCACCCATCAAACCTTAATAGAACAAGCTCAAAAATTTATCTTACCTTAGTTTAGGATGTATGAAGCTTGGGAATTAATGGTGGAATTTTTCCATGGCTAGAAGTTGGTGTTTGAGTTTTGATTTCCTTGTTTGTTCTTGATGAAGCCGAATGGAAGGAATGGGGAGAGAAGAGAGAGTTTTGTTGCTTCTTGGCAATTCTTCTCTTGGAAGATTTTTGGGATATGATTTAGTATATATCTTAGTACTACTATATCCATGAATATCTTGGCTAGCACCCTAGGTTTGCAAGCTATTCTACTTAGTTTAGATTCTAGGTTTACTATTACTAGCCTTTAGGTTATCATTATCTTATCTAGGTTACTATTTGGTTACTTGACCATGGTTAGTTTCTTACCATAGTTAGCTAGTTTAGTTAGCTTGGTTTGATACGTTTATTTAATCGTTTACGCGTTCGCTCGGTAGCTTATTCGTTTTCGTAATAAATTCTCGTTAACAGTTCGCGGTGTAATTCCTTTCTTATACGTTCTTTATGTTTTGAAGTATCGTACATGGATTTGAGTTTCTAGGATTTTAAATTTGTAATTATATTGTGATTCCCGTAAATCTTGATGGTTCGTAGATACGATCATTTTTCAAAGTTCGTTTTTTCTAAAACTAATAGCGTTTACATACACTCATTTGTTATGTATAATCATGTTATCGACTCAGAAACTCAATTTCTTATGCACAACATAGTGTGGGCTAAAAAGTTCTCCCCGTTTGTCAGGGTTACTATTTATTAAGTGTTATATAAAGTCTCAAAAATTCGAGTTATTACAAACTGGGTATGCTCTACAGTTTTATACTCTATATTTTATCTTCCTATTTTTGGCATTAGATAGAGCTCATAATTTATGAATGTTCTACAAAGCATAAATTGAGGGGTATTGTTAGATAAAATTGTCCAAGTCATAATCAGGATTTGCTGGAAATCAGGATCTGTCAAATCAATCAAGATTTGCATGTCAGTCAGGATCTGCATGCAGTCAGGATTTACATCGGGATGAAGACTCTTAGGATATGACTAGATCACAGGTTAAATCAGGATCTACTGATTTATACAGTCCCTTCAATTAAGGAGTAGTTTATTCGGCTCCTAATTTATAGGATCCAAGGTGTTAAATTAGATATGTATTGAAACGTGATAAATATCATTGTAACATATCTTGTAATTGATAGAGATTGATTAAGTAGCTGTGTAGTATATAAACACAGAATATGTCACCATTATTGGTGTGCATTACTTGAGAATTTTGTAACCTAGCTAGAAGCTCTCAAGAACATCAAAATTTCTTGAGAGAGTTTTGTAACATTTTATATAAGAAATTAATAAACTGTTATTGATTTTATCATTCTTATATCCTGATATCGAATTGTTTAGATACTTGTATCCAACCCCTCTTAAACAATTATCTTATTACTCGGTAACAGTGTAATATACTTTTTAGAACTAAACATAGTTGTTTATTATTTTTATAGAACTATCATGTGCATGCCTTTGTTTATGATGATCAATGGGAATCTATTTCTGACAAAGTACAAGAGGAAGCACTTTATGTGATAACAAACTTCTTTACTAAAGAAGCAAAAGGAAACTTGAAACCGGTGTCAACAAAAATTCTGATCAAGTTTTTTCACTCGACCACTGTTACCACTGTTGAAAGAGTTCTTGAGAATGATTTTATGATACCACGTCACAAGTTTGAGTTTGTCGGTTTGGGAGAATTGCTAAGTATTGCAAGTAAAATACCAAATGATCAGTTTTTTGAATATTCAACAAGTTTTTTGTAAACATTTAATCCAATTTTCTTTTAGTACATTTGTTAATTATTAAGTTTTATAATAATTAACAATGAACAATGACATTTATTTGATTTTTTGAAAATATTAAATATATTTGATTGGAGTTATGGAAGATTTTATACTTGTGGATGATATCAAGACCATGTATGGCGTGAAGAAAATAGCTAAATTTTGTATTACAAATGGAAGGTCATATATCAAACTTTTTTTTATTGATTATAACTTTTACCTTTTAAATTTTTTCATTTTATTAAATTATTTATTATAAATAAATTGTAACATAAATCGGTCACTCATAAAATATTTAGGGACTCTCATACCGTCACTATGTGGGGAGATCTTGCTGTGAAAAGTGATGCTGCTTTCAAAAACATTTTGACGCATTCAATAATTGTCATCTTGACAAGTGCGAAGCTGAAAGTGTACAAGAGTACATATTTTGAGATAATAAAGAATATTATTTTTTGCTCATCAGGATTATAACAAACTGGTAAGCTAATGAATTTTTTCAGGTTTGGTACAGGTTCGTACCTTACCTTCTTCAAAGGTATTCTTGGATCTGGACAATGATTTTATGATTGCACTGCGTCACAGGTACAAAATTTCCCATTGCTTAAACTTTAATTAGTAGAAACTTATTTTTATATATCACTTATCTATATAATCACTTTGTGAATTCTTGATGAAGAAGGATATATTACTTCCCAGCAAATAGTTGCAACTCCACCAAAATCTGTTGTACTCCCGGTATCGAGACATTGACGTTGAATGAATTAAGTGAAATATCAAACACACTTATTGCCATGGTTTATTACATTTATAATTTCTTAATAAATTTTAAGTAAACATCAGGAATTCTCACACTGTATTACAATCTTCATATATGATCCTTGGAATTGTACAGAAGCTTTTTTCTCTACTGTGAAAGTTCAGAGTATTGAGGAAACAGATTGGTGGTATACTGGATGCATTGATTGTGAAGGAGAAGTTGAGAAATCTGGTACTAGATTTAAGTGTACATTGTGCCCAAAAGTCATGCATGTTCCAGAAAAAAGGTATCATATCAACCTATTTTTGCACTCTATAGTTTACATATTTAAAGTAACTTATTATGTGGGCATTTTTACTCTATTAAAATTTCATAACATAACAGATGTAGGATTGTCATCCTTGTCGAAGACTCTACTGAAGCATTTAACTTCATTTTGAAGGATCGTGCTGTCAAAAGGTTATTGGGAAGGACTGTTACCAAGATGAATGCATCATTGAATGTAATGTATCTCTTTATTACACTTTACATCTATTAATAAATTTGCTATTTTTTGGGTATCAGTCTTCTAATCAAGCATTCAATGTTCTTATTATAAATGAATCAGTCAAGTACTACTTTTTCGGCAAACATTAAGGAAGTCCGTGGAAAAGAAATCAAGCTTAAAATTAAGATTTGTGATGATAATATTAAGTTAGACAGTCGCCTCTTTTATGCTACTGATGATTATGATTCTTCAAACTCTGTATCTGGGAGCAGTTAGTGGTATCAAGAGTGTGAGTTATGATGGTATGAGTACTTGAGCTCTATTTATCATTTTTTAAGTTCCTTTTAAATACCTGTTTTTTTTATACTGACTAAAGTATTTTTATTCTTGATTTTTTACCCAGAGCAATATGGTAGATTTAGACGATGCAGACAACACACCGGAGTCACAATATTTGACAACCAAAAAGATCAAATTGGTGAGAGAACTATTTTCATTGAGTTGGTTTTATTAAAATGATTCCTTAATATGTCAATTTATTTACACATATTTTAATCTACATTACAGGAAAAACAATCTCTGCTTTTGCTTGAGATCGAGGTAGTTTGCAGTCATGCATCAATTAGAAACTTCAACGTTTGGACCTTAATTTGGAGTCTTTTATTTATTTAGGCACAATGAATAACTATAGAGTTTCATGGAGTTTGATGCAATTTTTGTCCACAACTACTACTTTGAAGTTTTCCAGTTTTTTCCGATTATATTTACTGTGAATTATATGGATGTTTTATGTTTGGTGAATGCAAATTGCTGTATATTCATTTTGGATTTTTATTTTTCGACTATTGTCATCTTGTAGCATTCTTTTTCTATTTTTATGAAAATATGATAACAATTTAATGTAATATATACAATGTCTTTATATGAAGAAATGCAATCAAATTATATGAACTCTAATGTACCTACATGCATAAAACAAGAAATAAAAAACTGAACTAATTAAAACAGAGAAACAGAGTTGGTAACCCAAACATTTAGATAGAATGTCAGTACATTACATAACTGTGGTTAATAATTGCATTACATGACCAAAATACCAAATAAGTTTAGAGCATATGATTTAGCTGAACAAAAACAAATGTCTTATGGAAGATCATACATAATTGAGTGATTTAAACACAAATCACTCGATTCATCAAAGTCACTTAATTCAATCCCGGAAAGTTCACAAGAAACACAAATCCATCTTTTTCTTCATCAAAGTTAAACAATACTACTGTATCTAACACGAGGTTGTTATCTCTTGAAAATGTATTCCAGCCTCCGTGAAAACATACAGAGTTTACTACCGAGGATATGCTAACATTCTATTCTCCAAGTCTAGTTCTCATCATACCTATATCACCAGCTATCCAAGTTCTGTTTCTAGGCCTTATGTCTTTTGGAATATACTGTATTATAAAATGGTAAATTTGTATAAGGAAAATTTGTGTAATAAAATACTCATACTGTGAATCTAAATCTGCTTTTAAGCAACTAAGAAATAATATGTTACTATATTATTTATTACAAAACATACCGGTCCATGGCTTGAGTTGTTAACATTGGGAAGCCTCATAATAAAAGTAAAGATCAAATCCTCATGGTCTAATTCTATATCAAAATTTTCCATCAGCGCTTGCGCATTAACCTCAGAATCTTTAGAATCTTCAAAATCTACTTCATAAATGCTAAAACTATAAGTATTTAAATTAGAGTCTACAATTATAACTAGCATGTAACAATTATATCGATGTGCACCTGAATCAGAGTTTGATTCTGGAATTAACATGCTTTCAATATCAGAATTGCCAAAGATCATCATAAAAAAATTGCCTTTCCCGAAATATGTAAACAACTTTTGAATGCCAGTCAGACCATATTTCATAATAACATCGCTTATCCCACTCATTATTTTCTGAATTTGTGAACATGTGCCTTCATACGCTACACCATTTCTCATATAGAGCTTTATTGTCTGTGAAAGTTGATTCCCAAACATTCTCTAAAAATCATTCGGAACAGGCTGTGAACTATGCATTATAATAAAACAGTTGCTGACTATTTCTCCCAACTGTATAACTGGGTTGGACGCATGAACTAAAAACTTCCATCCTACGTCATTTATAAGATCTGTAATTAATATAAAACATTTAGAGTGCAAATATAATACAAAGATAATAGCAGAATTAAAAAGTCACTGACTATCCATATCAAAGATAAAATTGGTCAAATTACCTTGATCAAAAGCCGTACCACGTGGAACATTCATATTCAAAAATTATATGACCTCGTTGAATATTTTTCCTAAACATCTCACAACAAATCTCCCAGTACCCTTATAAAAGTATATCAAGATAGAACTAAGTAAACCTTTACAAGGACTATTAAACTCCATGACATGACATAGAGAGTGCTCTGATCCACTTTAATAGACAAGTGTCTCATGCACATTTGTCAATTTTAAAATAACTTATATAGGTATCTGCTCCGAACATTCAAGAAAGAATGCCATAGTATCTTCTGAAATATTGCAATGATTTCAATAAATAAAATATTAAACGACTACATAAAACTTTAAAAAAAATGCTTAGTTTAAATAAATCATACCACAACTTCGAATCCATTATCCTCTTCTGTTAGGAAAATGATGAACGAAGGATAGATCTCACTAAAGTACTTAAACTGTCAATTGAAAATTTAGTATAAAATTTGACACTTAGGTTGAAAATATACGTGTAACACCGAAACCATAATATTTAAGAAAAGATTTAGGATTGTACCAAATTGGCATCTTTCAATGCCTGCATATTTACATTTCTTACTGTATTACTTCCACTCACATCTGTAATATACAAGTACAAGAACAATTAGAATCTAAAATTTATCATTAGATTTTTTTTAACACTTACTGATTTTTGTAATTCAAAATCTAAAAAGTCCCAAAATCTAACCAATAAATATCGTTCTAATGATATAATCAAACTCAAAACATGTATATTTTTACATTTAACAGTATAAATACAATTATCCGAAATTGAGTAGAAGAAATGCCCAAATCATCGAGATGCACTACTTTTATATGTATCTTTCATATCGGGTAATACACATTAGGCACACATCAACAACTTGATTCATAAAAATCACTAAATAACATGTAATCTATAAAGTATCTATTGTATCTACTTAATAAGCAAACTTTTGAGCATTGGCTAAGTCGAAGATCAAGATTTGTCTAACAATCAGGATATGATCAACTGCTTTGATATGATTATCCGTTAAAAGCTTCGATATCATCCGTTGACGATCGTTAGTCATCCATTGATATATACAACTGATTATCCGTTGAAGCTAAAGCATTTATCCATTGATCAGGCTATCCGTTGAGAATGACTTTGATGATAAGCCAAGACTGCGTGATAAATCAGAAGGTGCTGATTTATAGGATCGTAGTTGATTTAGATATGTAAAGTGTTAGAATTATATTGTAACATATCTTGTAATTGATGTAGGACTGATTTGTAGCTGTGTAGAATATAAACACGTAATAGGTTATCACAATATGTGGTGAGCAGAACTCGAGTATTCGTATAACCTAAAAGCTCTTAAGAATATTGTTCTTGAGAGAGTTTTGTAACAGTTTATTAAAGATCAATATAAACTGTTATTTGATTTATCTGTTCTTACTTTACTTTCATAATACATTAATTTGTTTAGTAATTTTATCCAATTTGTAACAGTTAAATTAACTGTTAATTTACAAAGGTCAAGATGTCTGGAAGTAAGTTTGAAAGCAAGAAAATTCCCATCCTGAAGAAAGCTGATTACTCTACATGGAGAGTAAAGATGTTGATGTTCCTTGAAGCTATTGATGATTCATATGTTGATATCATCAAAACATGACCTCCATACCCTGTGGCTATGATTGTTGATGCTCCTAAACACTATGTCATAAAGGAAAAATCAAAGTGGTCAGATCCTGAAAAAGCTGCGATGCTTAAGGATGCTAAAGTCAGAAATATTATGCACAACAGTTTGGACAATGTGATGTCAAACAGAGTTATTGCCTGCAAGATTGTAAAGGAGATATGGGATGCCTTGGAGACACAATGTTAAGGTATAATGGCAATAAAGAAAAATAGAAGAGCTATTCTTGTACAAGAATATGAGCAATTTGATGCCAAGGTTGATGAGTCAATTACTAACATATATGATAGATTTCTGACACTATTGAATGATCTATCATTGGATGGAAAAGAATATGAAAGAGAAGATTAAAACACCAAGTTTCCGAGAGCTGTTCCAGAAGATTGGGATACACATGCCTCTATAATGAGGCATCAATATGATCTTAATTCTCTGACTCTGGATGAAGTGTATGGGATGCTGAAGACTCATGACTTGGAGATCTAGCACAGAAAGAACAGAAAAGGTCAGAAGATGAAGGTTTTGGCTTTTAATGCTGAGCCTCACAAAGGCAAGGAAAAGATGAGTGAGAGGTCAAGGAGAAGGAACACTAGAGAAGAATCAGATACTAATGATGTATCAGATCCTGACACAGATACTGATGAGGATTATGAGATTGATATAGATGATCCTCAAGTGGTTGAAATGGCTGCAATGCTTGTGAAAGGTTTCAGAAGGATGAGGTTTTCAAAACCACAGAGAAAAGGTGGTTTCAACAGAAGGTTCTTTGGTCAAGGCAAAGACAGGTTTAGAAAGAGTGATGGCCAGTACAACAAGGAAATGAATTTTGACAACACCAAGGTAACATGTTACAACTGTAATGAAAGGGGACATCTGGCTAATGAGTACCCCAAGTCAACTAGAAAAGCTTTGGTCACAACAAACTCCAACAGAGACTGGATGGATTCATCAGGAACTGAAAATAATGATGAATGATATGCACTCATGGAAGCTCATGGAGAGAATGCCTCAGGAACTGATAAGGTACCTTTAGTTATATTTCCTGTTGATATTGATAATTTGTCTAAACTAGAAATTTTCTTATACTCTTTGCACGTTACTTTTAAAAGTAAGACTATCGAATGTGATAGTTTGATTGCTGATAATAAGAGGCTTAAAGAAAGAAATGATTTCTTAGAAGCTGAGTTAGTTTGCATGCATGAACATGAAAAAGCATGTAAGAAGGCACAATATAATGAAGCTCAGATAAAAATCAAGTATGCTAGACTAGAGAAAGTTCTAGAACAAGAAAGAGCGATGTTTAAAACATGGATGACCTCAGGAAAGAAAGTTCATAATTTCATCAGTGATAAAAATCGGAAAGAATGTCTAGGTTATAAAAAATTTGTTGATAGGAATATCAATAAATCCATTAATAACAATACTCCAGTTAAGTTTGTTGGAATTGATGAAAGAGGAGTTGAGTCTGTCTATGAATTTGGTTCTACCTCTAAGAATAATGCTGAAGAAAAAGTTGAACCTAAAGTCCCTTCTAAAGAAAAAGAAGATCCTAAAATGCAAGAAAAGTAAAAACATAAGACTTATCTCTAAGAGTCAGTTAGACAAGAAGATATGTGAGGTAACCTCCAAGGCTCCCAAACCTAGGTCTAAGCGAGGTAGAAATGGAAAACAAGGAATAAACAAGACAAACAACTATAAGTACATTCTTAATGCTCCTATGAAAGCTTGTTTTAACCGTCGTAATACTAATCATATTTTTATTGATTGCAGGAAGCCTAAAGAGAAAGTTTCTAAAATTCCTGAATCTGATATAAGTGGTAGATCGGTATTATACAAACCAAAAAATCCTTGTTCTCACTGTGGTAGCAGTTGGCATTCTATTTACACTTATAAAGATTATCATAGTTTGTATCACAACAATTATGATCCTTTGCCAAAATTCAATAAAATTGTTGTTTTAAATAGAACTGCTAAACTGAATGTGCATACATCTTATTGAGTCAAAAATATCAAGAAAAATCCTGATGGAGTAATTCCTAATCGATCAAATCCTGACAAGAGGTTTGCTAATATAAAAATGCATAAGATGTCAAAAAGGACCCAACAAGTGTGGGTTTTTAAAAATTCTGATCAGAATATGACTGGAACTAAATCTCTGTTGTCTGAATATGAAGAGAAGGCTGGCCCAATGGTTTCCAATGGAGATGTCAATGTAGAAAAAACACTGGGATATGTCAATATTATCATTAGAAATTTCATCATCTCAAATGTAGCTCTGGTAGATGGAATGAAGCACAACTTGTTGAGCGCTAGTCAAATCATTGACAAAGGTTTCTATGTCGTGTTCTATGATACGCACTGTGAAGTAGTTCATAAGATCACAAAGAAAACTTTTTTCAAAGCTTACAAACATGGAAACATTTACGAAGCCAAACTTCAGGCAAATACTGATGGTCCAGAAACTTTTCTCGTAACCAAGGCATCAATAGATGAAAGTTGGAATTGGCATAAGAATCTTTCTCATCTCAATGTCAATAATCTCAATGAATTGATGAAAGAAGAATGCAACCATGAAAATTTTGGACAAATAGACAAAATTCTTAATCAGGAAAGAAGGCAAATCCTGATGAAAATGCACATGTTGAGGGGGAGAAATATAAAACTATCAGGAACTGATAGCATATTTACAAGGGGAGTTTTTCATGGAACTAATTATGTAATTCACATTACTAATGATTTGTCAATTTCTGATAGATTTTTCAGTGAAGAAGAGATTCTAGATTTTTCTAATAATTTCAACAATGCAAATACTGAAGGGGAGAAATCATGATTAAATTCTTGATTTTGGATTACAAATTTTATCTCAGCATATGATGAACAAGACATGACTTTTCTTAAAAAGGACGGTAATATTATTTCTTTCGTGATTTTTAAGTGTTACAAATTTGTTTTATTCTATTTTAAATAATTATGTTAAACTTGTCATCATTATTTATTTTATATTGGGAATAGGTGCATGAAAGAGACTTTGTTTTATTTTCCTAGATACATGTAATATTATACATGTAGTATTCATTATTACACGGTTAATCAAAGCGTCTCTTTAGATTCCCAGTAGGGTTTGGCTATAAAATCAAATCTCATACTTCTCATAAACCTCATACATTACTTAAACCGTCTCTCTCTCTCACACACAACATTCAAGCTCTTTATCTAAACCTTCAAATCTCCCTTCTTTCAATGGCAACCATCTGTACTCTCAAACATGGAGTGTATCGACCAGTAGCAAATCCTGAACAAGGAAGGGTCTACTTTGACCCCTTCCGCCTAAGGGTCATATTTGATGGTCAAACTTACCATCCGACTGGCCTTCCTCAGTCAATTTTTGATAGTCTCGGCTGGGATGATTAGCTCTCGTTGCATCTTTTCAGAATGGATGTCCACTTTAAAGAGCTGCGACGGGCTGAGGAGGCTGAACAACGTCGCCTCGCTCAATTGGAGCTTCAAGAGAATATTATTTCTCTTGCTTTAAGCATGTCCGTCCCGCATATTTCGTCGGCGGGAAATGAAGAACAAGGAGGACAACAAGAAGACTATGGAAGAATAGTTCTAGTTCCTAGGAGTTAGGATTACCTTCTTTTGCAGTCTGTCTTGTAAAGAAATTTTAATATTATTAATGAAAGTCCTTCTTTTGCTAACTCTCTTGTGAAGGGTTTTTAGCACATAAACACAACGAAAACGTAAATTTAAATCTTAAAAAAATGAAACCGTCCGCAGGATCCATGCAAAAAATAATATTTAATTCATAGTTTAGTATGTATACCTTAAGAAGCTTTACGTTAATGGAAAGATGGAGGTCTTTAATGGCGATCCAAAAACGATGAACGGAGATCCTTAGCAGCTGCTCCTCAAGTGTGAAGCACTCCACCGGTATCCACCAAGAAAACGATGTAATGAAGGAGGAGGAGTTGGAGAGAATTAGGGTTTTGTAAAATTTTTAGGTTGAGGCAAAAATAGGGTTTATAATAGTATATTTATAGGCAAAATTTTCAGCTGAAAATTTTCCCATGAAATATTATTATTATTAACCCTTTATTATGCTAGTTAATAATTAAAACACCTTTTAATTATTAATCCTTTTTCTAAACACTTTAGAAATAATTCTCTCTCTTGATTTAATTTCCAAAAATTAAATTCTTAATTAATAATATTAAGAACCTTTTCTTAATTAATTTATAATCAATTAAATCTCATTTAATCAATTATTAAATTTTCCAATTAATTATTTATTTCAAAAATAAATAATTATCAGCCATTATTAATTAATTCCTCCACCATTAAATCATTCTCTTTTATGGTGTGACCCTGTAGGTTCAATATTAAGCCGGTAGTAGAAATAAATAATAATAAAACTATTTTTTCATTATTTATATAAATTCTCTAATTCATTAAATATGATTAATTAATTCATCATATTTATTCTACATCGTGAGGGATACTTCTAAGCATATCGCGACTATCCGGATAATACGAATTCACTACTTAGAATACCAATAACCTATTCAGTGAGTAGTTACCGTACAATTAATTCCTTCTACCCTGCAGTGTAACGATTAAATATAAGGCATGGAACTTGTGTCAAGCCTATCTTATTTAATCACTTTCTTTCCCATTCACTATGCTTAGTTCTATTTAATGTAAATTAGAAACTCCTTTCTAATTTCATTCACTCTGGCCAGAGATTCCTGAACTAACATAAGTGGATCAGCATTGAACATTCTCTTCCTACACTGGAAGGGGTAGATCCTTTATTGATCATACACTATCTTCGTGTACAAATTCCTATACCCAGTAGAGCCCTTATAATTGTCTCTGGAGACTAAGAACTAAACCAAAGCATAGTTCAGTGTACACAACATGACTATGATGACCTCAAGTCTAAGGATACTTGTACAACTATCACTATGTGAACAACTGCTGACACGTGAGTGAACTCCATCAGTTGTTCAGCTGTGTGAGTCATGTTCAGTGAACTTATTCTATAATAAGCACCTACATAGTAGCTATAGTGTCACCACACAAATGTCTATGAGAACAGACATCCTTCATAATGAAGCAAGCATAGTATATACCGATCTTTGCGGATTATTAATTACCAGTTAGTAATCCTATGACCAGGAACTATTTAAGTTTAGAGTTATCATCTTCTAGGTCTCATTATTATGATCTCATCACAATCCATAAAAAGCTTTACTCTAAACTGTGGTATATCATATTTAAACACTTAAATAGATAGAGCCCACAATAAAAACAAAACAAGTCTTTTATTAATATCAATGGAATCAAAACAGATTACATAAAAGTAATTCCTAAAACCTCATACATGGTTGGACTTAGGACACATCTCTTTCAATCTCCCACTTGTACTAAAGCCAATCACTTTGGTATCTAATACCCATCTTGTCTTTATGACGATCAAAGTGACTTTGAGAAAGTGGCTTTGTGAGGGGGTCTACTACATTGTTATGTGTGTCAACTCTCTCGACGTTGACATCTCCTCTTTCAACAATCTCCCTAATCAGATGAAAGTGCCGCAACGCATGTTTGGAATTTTTATGAGACCTAGGTTTCTTGGCTTGTGCTATTGCTGTGTTGTTATCACAATACAACACAATAGGCTCTTCAATGCTAGGAACAACTCCCAACTCAAAAACAAATTTCCTCATCCAAACGGCTTCTTTTGCAGCCTCACTTGCAGCTATATATTCTGCTTCCGCTGTGGAGTCAGCCGTTGTAGACTGTTTGGAACTCTTCCAACTAATCGCACCACCATTCAGAGTAAACACGTACCCTGACATGGATTTGCTATCACTTTCTGATTGAAAACTAGAGTCAGTATAACCCTCTATTTTCAACTCAGATTCACCACCAAAAATAAGAATAATGTCCTGAGTCCTTCGCAAGTACTTAAGGATGTTTTTCACTGCTTTCCAGTGGTCTTCACCTGGATTGGACTGATATCTGCTCGTCACACTAATTGAATAAGCAACATCAGGCCTTGTACACAACATCGCGTACATGATAGATCCTATTGCTAAAGCATAAGGAATCTTACTCATACGCTCTCTTTCCTCAGGTGTCTTAGGAGACATTTTTTCGGAAAGGGACACTCCATGGCTCATCGGTATGAGACCTCTTTTGGAGTTTTCCATGCTAAACCTTTTAAGCACTTTCTGGATCTATGTACCCTGGGTAAGACCTATAATTCTTCTACATCTATCTCTATAGATCTTCATACTGAGAATGTAGGATGCTTCTCCCAAGTCCTTCATGGTGAAGTTCTTTTATAGCCATACTTTGACTGATTGTAGCATCGGTATATCATTTCCTATAAGAAGTATGTCATCCACATACAATACAAGAAATGTTACCGCGCTCCCACTAACCTTCTTGTAGACACATGGTTCATCTATGTTTTTGATAAAACCAAACTCTTTGATTGTCTCATCAAAACGGATGTTCCATCTACGAGAAGCTTGCCTTAAACCATATATGGTTCGCAGCAGCTTACACACTTGGTGTTCATTTCCCTTGGAAAGAAAACCCTCTGGCTGTGTCATATACACTTCCTCCTCAAGTTCCCCATTGAGGAAGGCAATTTTCACGTCCATTTGCCAGATCTCATAGTCGTAGTAAGCAGCAATCGCAAGCAAAATCCGAATTGATTTTAACAGGGCTACAGGCGAAAAAGTTTCATCAAAGTCAATCCCTTGCCTTTGTTTGAATCCTTTTGCCATGAGCTTGGCCTTATAGGTCTCCACCTGGCCATCTGCTCCAATCTTTCTCTTATATACCCACTTGCACCCAATAGGCTTAACACCTTCAGGCGCCTCAACCAGAGTCCATACTTGGTTGGTATACATAGATTCCATTTCCGATTTCATGGAACTATGCCATTTCTCTGAGTCAACACTACTCATAACCTCATTATAGGTCACAGGGTCATCATCATCAATGATTGACAACTCATTGTCATTCTCAAAGACAAGGCCATAATACCTCTCAGGTTGGCGACACACTCTCCCTGTCCTACGAATGGGCTGTTCCACAGAAGGCTGTTCAGTCTAAACAGGTGTTTCCACTTGATCAGTAGTAGTTTATGCTTCTTGAACTTCATCAAGTTCAATTTTGCTCCCACTGTTTCCTTCAAGGATAAACTCCTTTTCCAAGAAGGTAGCATGTCTCGAGACAAACACCCGATGATCGGTGTAAAAGTAATACCCCAAAGTCTCTTTAGGATATCCCACAAAATTACATATTACGGATCGAGATTCCAGCTTATCCGGGTCAACTTTCTTGACATAAGCTGGACATCCCCAAATCTTAACGTGTTTAAGACTCAGTTTCCTTTCTTTCCATATCTCATATGGAGTTTGAGGAACAAATTTGGAAGGCACCTTATTCAGTAAATATGCTGAGGTTTCCAATGCATAACCCCATAGGAATACTGGAAGATTCGCATAGCTCATCATGGACCGAAACATGTCTAACAAAGTTCGATTTCTCCTTTCAGATACCCCATTTAACTGTGGAGTATATGGAGGAGTCCACTGGGAGACTATACCATTTTCTTTGAGATAATCTAGAAACTCTCCATTCAAGTATTCACCTCCTCGATCTGATCGAAGAGTTATAATATTGTGTTTGGTTTGTTTCTCCACTTCATGTTTATATTCTTTGAACTTTTCAAAGGCTTCAGACTTGTGTTTCATCAAATACACATATCCGAATCTAGATCTATCATCTATGAAAGTAATGAAGTACGAAAATCCACCCATGGCTTGCGTAGACATTGGTCCACATACATCTGTGTGTACCAATCCTAGCAAATCTGCAGACCTCTCTCCATGTCCACTAAATGGAGATTTGGTCATTTTACCCAATAGACAAGACTCGCATGTAGGATATGATTCAAAATCAAAGGGATCAAGTAACCCTTCCTTATGCAATGTCCGCAGTCTATTTTCACTAATATGACCTAGCCTACTGTGCCATAAATAGGTCAGATTTTCATCATCTCGTTTTCTTTTATTAGTTTGTTCAATCTGAAGTAAATCATGCTCTACGTCACATACATATACAGACCATTATTTAAAATGCCACGTCCAAAAAAACCTTATCTCTAAGGATAAAACATTCATTATTCTTAATAATAAATGAAAAACCATCCACATCCAATATAGGAATAGAAACAATATTCCTCACAATAAAGGGAATGTAATAACAATTATTCAAAATAATGTTCTTGCCCGTAGGCATATGTAAACTAAATGATCCTACAGATATGGCCGCAACCCTTGCTCCATTGCCCATACGTAGAATCACCTCATCTTTTTCAAGAGTCCTACTTCCCTTTAGTCCTTGCAATGAATTGCAAATATGAGAACCACAGGCGGTATCTAATACCCAAGTAGAAATTTGACCTAGTGACATATTAACTTCGATCATGAACATGCCTGAATCAGAAGCGGTAGTCTTACTACCCTTCTTCTTCTTTAATTCTGCAAGGTAAACCTTGTAGTTCCTCTTCCAGTGCCCCAACTTGTTACAGTGAAAACAAATAGCTAAATTAGGACCAGTCAACTTGTGAGCATCTAGTATGCTCCGGAGTGATAGTGCAGAAGACATGACGAATATAGTAAATCTGTAAATGATAAACACATAACAACACTTAGCAAATATTCAATTTCATTTCAAAACACTATATGAATCGGGTCTTTATTCATAAGTGTCTCCCACTAGTTTATCTAATTTTTTCAACCCCCTAAGTGAAAATTAAGCATTCATAATGATAGTGGGAATAGGGATCCTACATTCCATCACACAACCTCGGCTGTGGCACGAAACGTCATGTGATGTTCAATAGGCAGGCAACTCTTGTCAATTACATCTTATGTTATTCCCTAATATAAGTTTAGCCTCTTGAATAATTGAGTCACGGCTGTGGCACAACAAACTCAATATTATGAGTCAAGTCTAACCAAACATTTCGTACAATTCAATCAGTCTCCAACGGCCCACGGCTGTAGCACGTACCGACCTTTAGATTCTAATTAAATGTACACATCTCTATGTAATAGACAAGTATTTATTATTTCGAAATCAAAGCCCTCAGCTGTAGCACGAAACGACAATGATTCAAAAATAAGAACTACTTTCTACCATGTTGGAAGGCTTTGACCGACACAAGCCCGTTGTGTCATTGGCCAATTACTACTTGATATTATTTAATTTTAGAGGGATTATATTACGTTATAATCATAATCATATTATAAAGAGATTCTTCCTTTTAAATTAAATATTTCAAATCAATAATCGATAATCAGATGATTCCCAGATCGGGTGGAGCATTGTCAAAAGGCGTCACTTAATAACCCTTTCTTACAGATAGAAATCTGTTGTTGACAGAATCATCCTTTCTCTCAATATTGAAAATTCATATTTAATTACGTGTTTCATAAACACAAGAATCTCATGATTATATTCATAATATTATTGTTAAGGCAAGAAACGATTCCTATTCTAGATTTTCTAGAGCACGCCTTATATTGATTTAAGTTCACCTAAATCTATCATCGCATGGTAAACATAAGGATATATCTCATATATAAAATTAAATAAACAAGTAAATGTAAAGTGCAATAAAGTAAATGTGTTTGGTTATGGCCCCATCCTATGTGATCTTTATCAAGCTAATGATAAAGATCAAGGTCAATCTAATATGGTGATGGAAATAAATACAACTATTTATTACCTAAGTCTTCTTCTTTGTTTAGACTTCTTGTATGCCTCGTCTTCTTCTTTGTATCACCTCCATTGGATAGCCTTCTTGAGTATTCAATTACATTACATGATTGAAAGTAAAACTAATCTAATGAACTTACAAGAATAACTCGAGTTACATTCGAGATTTATGATTACAAAGATTGACGACATGCAAGTCGTATTTAAAACCAAAACCAAAACCATTACACTAAGGTCGAAAGGCCATAACCATCCACCATGCTCATACAACACATAAAAGCATGTTAAAACACATAATATGATCTTAACATATCATATTATCCATGATCTAATCATAAAAAAAAATATGACAAAAATCAGAAAAATCAGAATCAAATCAGAAAAACAAGAATCACTGTTTACAGGCAGTAAACGACGTCAAATGCCTTACAGACGAGTCGATGATAGCTTCAGCTATCTGTTTTGTTCAGACGCTCGTTTACCTATGGAATAGGGTATTCGTTTGCGTAAATCGGACATCAGACCCAGATTTCAGCAAATCTGCAACAACCAATTTAGAATCCGTATCTAATATGATTCTCATAATTAGAACAAACATAAATCATGTATATATCAGTATATATACAGATTACATAATCATCTTATGATTATACAACTCACATGAATATCATATGTTCAAAACCATACATATATAAGCATATTATATCAACATCAAATCATGGCGAATCACGTACATGCTCATATATCGAAAACAGTTAAACACAGAAACGAATTAAAAACTTTTCGCAAGTATTTCTGATGTCATTGAAGGGTTTTTAGCACATAAAGGCAACGAAAACGTAAATTTAAATCTTAAAAAAATGAAACCCTCCGCAGAATCCATGCGAAAAATAATATTTAATTCGTAGTTTAGTATGTTTACCTTAAGAAGCTTTATGTTAATGGAAAGATGGAGGTCTTTAATGGCGATCCAAAAACAATGAACGGAGATCCTTAGCAGTTGATCCTCAAGTGTGAAGCACTCCACCGGTATCCACCAAGAAAACGATGTAATGAAGGAGGAGGAGGTGGAGAGAATTAGGGTTTTGTAAAAATAGGGTTTATCATAGTATATTTATAGGCAAAATTTTCAGGTGAAAATTTTCCCATAAAATATTATTATTATTAACCCTTTATTATTCTAATTATTAATTAAAACACCTTTTAATTATTAATCCTTTTTCTAAAAACTTTAGAAATAATTCTCTCTCTTGATTTAATTTCCAAAAATTAAATTCTTAATTAATAATATTAAGAACCTTTTCTTAATTAATTTATAATCAATTAAATCTCATTTAATCAATTATTAAATTTGCCAATTAATTATTTATTTCTTAAATAAATAATTATAAGCTATTATTAATTAATTCCTCTACCATTAAATCATTCTCTTTTATGGTGTGACCCTGTAGATTCAATATTAAGCCGGTAGTAGAAATAAATAATAATAAAACTATTTTATCATTATTTATATAAATTCTCTAATTCATTAAATATGATTAATTAATTAATCATATTTCTTCTACATCGTGATGGATACTTCTCAGCATATTGCGACTATCCGGATAATACGAATTCACTGCTTAGAATACCAAGAACCTATTCAGTGAGTAGTTACCGTACAATTAATTCCTTCTACCCTGCAATGTCACGATTAAATACAAGGCATGGAACTTGTGTCAAGCCTATCTTATTTAATCACTTGCTTTCCCATTCACTATGCTTAGTTCTATTTAATATAAATTAGAAACTCCTTTCTAATTTCATTCACTCTGGCCAGATATTCCTGAACTAACATAAGTGGATCAGCATTGAACATTCTCTTCCTACACTGGAAGGGATAGATCCTTTATTGATCATACACTATCTTCGTGTACAAATTCCTATACCCAGTAGAGCCCTTATAATTGTCCCTGGAGACTAAGAACTAAACCAAAACATAGTTCAGTGTACACAAGATGACTATGATGACCTCAAGTTTAAGGATACTTGTACAACTATCACTATGTGAACAACTGCTGACACGTGAGTGAACTCCATCAGTTGTTCAGCTGTGTGAGTCATGTTCAGTGAACTTATTCTATAATAAGCACCTACATACTAGCTATAGTGTCACCACATAAATGTGTATGAGAACATACATCCTTCATAATGAAGCAAGCATAGTATGTACCGAACTTTGCGGATTATTAATTACCAGTTAGTAATCCTACGACCAGGAACTATTTAAGTTTAGAGTTATCATCATTTAGGTCTCATTATTATGATCTCATCACAATCCATAAAAAGCTTTACTCTAAACTGTGGTATATCTTATTTAAACACTTAAATAGATAGAGCCCGCAATAAAAACAAAACAAGTCTTTTATTAATATCAATGAAATCAAAACAGATTATATAAAAGTTATTCCTAAAACCTCATACATGATTGGACTTAGGACATATCTCTTTCATCTTGTTCGTAACTGACAACTGTTTATTATCTTAATATTTGCATGTGTGAATGTGTGTGATTTTGAATTCATATGTTTCGAATTTCATAGTTTACACTTGCATAATTAATAGCTCTCGAGATATCTTCATATTAATGATATCGGAACATATCAAGAAAACTGGTCTTTGAGCAAGAATCAGACAATTTTACAAAGTGTATTCTGGTAAAGAAAAATGGTATTGCATACTTAATGTTTAATTTTTACTTAATCACGAATTGTGTTTCCTCGAGAATTGTGGGTTTTTTGTCTAACAAAATGCTTGACAAATAAAATTTTCCAAATCTTGATGCTATGGGACAGGGTACATCCAACCCTGTTCCTGACCAAAGTGTCCATTTTTCTTCACTTAAATCGAAATATAATATCACCTCTGGTTCTTCTCAAAAGGAATCAGTTGAAAAATAAAGAAAGTAGCTAAGTCTGATTTGTCTCATAGAAAATCAGGTCTAAGGGTTGTTTCACACTCACCTATATCTTTGGAGCAAAAAGGTGGAGTAAGGAAGAAAAGTGTTTCATCAATAACAAAAATCAAGGAGATTCAAGAAAGAAAGAAAAGGAAAGTTCGAGTTGGTGTTCGGCTGGTGGATGAATCAGCAAACACTGAAAGTGACCGTGATGGTCCAATTGTATTCAAGCAGCCTGCTAGACCAGTGGAGGTTGCTGGTGCTAATGCAGAAGAAGACCAAAGTTTGTTTATAGCTACTAAACCTAAGAAAAGAAGACTAGTGAAGTTAGCAGAAAAGGTTCACAAGAAACCAGATGGTCTTATAATGTTGGATGATATTGCTCTAGATCAGGAATCTACCAATCCTGATGAATTATTGTCAAATCCTGACATGTCTCAAGAAATTCCTGACATGATAGTGACAATTTCTGATCAGACAGTTACTACATCCCAAACAGTCAAGATAGTTGAAATTGCTAAGGAAGTTGATCCGTATAAGTCTCTCAAGAGGAACGCACAGACTTCATCGATTTCTCAAAGCAAGAAGATCAAACTTCAATCACCACAAAAGGGGTAAAGTCCACACAAACCATCTTCTCAAAGTGAAGATTCACCTGTTAATGCCCCAACTACACAAGAACCACCTTCTCAAAGTGTAGATGCAAGCATATTATCATGTTTGACTATTCCTGACATTGCTCAAGGAAGTCAAAGTTTTGTGGTTGATGATATTCTGAAGACAGTATAAGACAGGGAAACTCATCAAAAGCACATTGCTAGATTGGATTGGATGTTGTTATCAATGTTCCTATCTTTGAGGGAAGCACACAAGAACCTTCAGTTCAAAGGATTGAAGAAGCTTCTAACCTCAAGTTACACAAGAATCAACAGTTCAAAGTCCTGTTGCAGACCTAGTATCACATTCTACCATGGGGTCAATTCTTGACAAGCAGAACATCCATGCAACAATGATAATTCCTGATAAAGCTGTTCCTGATTCTACAGCTATACTGATCACTTCTGAAGATAAGCTTGAATAAATCTTGGTACAACCACTCAAGTCTATACCAATGGTTGATAGTCCTCAAGGTACAAATCCTTTACACTCTATTTTATCTGTTGATATGACTATGATTAGACCTATACAAAGGAATACCTCTAGTCATATGATCACATACAACTCTTCTCAGCCACCTCTTATTTCTGTAGGACAAACTTCTCTGATATTTTCATGTGAGAATGAGAGAAAAGATTTAGTGAAAATTAGAATTAAAGAGAGGCAGGATCCTTACCTGGGAAAAGGAGAGGTAGATGAGAGACAGGATTTAGTTAATCCTTGTGACGAAGCTCTGACTATTAAAAGTCATGAGATGAGTTGCGTGAGAAGTGATGAGATCACTTTAAAAGAATAGAGAGATTTAGGTACTCATGGTTCTTTTCTTATAGGATCTACACAGGTAACTAAGCCTTCTAAGTCAAATCTTGATTTAAAACTCAAAGGCATAGTTCCTGATTCTGAGGTTAATTCTGATATTCCTCAGCAATCTTCTGGTGATCAAGATGATTTTGATGACTCTAATGATGATAATCCTGATGATGCAGTTTTGAAAGATGGTATTGAGGCATCTAAGTTCTCTACTTTTGGTTCATCATCTCGTCATGCTGCTGTTTTACATCCTCATAGAGCTTATGAATGGAATTATTCTTGGAGATTACCTAGTGAAAAGATATCTATTGAATTTGCTCAAACTTTAGCTGATCATGTTGTTCAATTAATTTCACATACTGATATGAAAGCATCTATCAAATCCACTACAGTTTTAATCAAAGGACTGCATTCTTCTGTCTCTGCATTCACGGAAGATACTGTTAAAATCATAGAAGAGCTTGTTGATATTTCTGTGACTATTAAAGGTACAAACAAGAAAAGTGGTTTGCTAAAGAGAATGTTTAGCTTGGAAGCAAAGCAAGATCATATATCTGAAAAGCTGACAGCTTTGGAGGCTGGGCAGAATACTGCAAATTCCAAGTTGGATGTTATTCTTTCTCTTCTACAGAGTCTAAATTCCAAAAAAGGGGAGATAGTATTGAAGACAAAATGTCAACCTGAATCAGTTTTGAGGAGAAATACCAATTCTGATGATGATGGTGATGAACAAGCAAAGGAGACCTCTAATGCCATGAAAGTTGATACTATGAAAGTTCAAAGTGAAATTGAAATTCAAAGTCAAAAGAAAACACAGTCAACTCAAGTCTCTAAGGATAGATCACATGGATCTAATATGGAAGCTGCTCTTGTTACTCTTAGTTAATTCCTGATGACAAAGTTACAAATTCTGATGATTTTCCTGACATTGAAATAGTAATAGTGATTCATGATTATGTGAAGACTGAAGAAGAAGAATATGCTTAAAAGATCTGAGAGGAATGGATGGAGGAGTACAAATATGAAGATGTTGCAGAAATGAGAACTCATGTATTTCCAAAGATCAAGAACAAATACAAATGGAGAAAAATTACTGATCTTAATTGTAATGATAAATTGGGTTTTACTCCTGGAGGAATAAGGATGGATGGTTTACTTGGTTCTAATACCATAGGAGATAAGAAGTCTTGGTTAGTACAAGCTAAGAATCTCAAGTTGATTGAACCATTCACAAGAGCTGGAATAGGACATCGAAGCTAAACTTGTCAACTTAAAATTATTGAACTTCACACTTGCTGATAGTCCTGATCAGGAAATAACTGCTAATCATCTGAATAGACCTGAAGCTGTGAAGATTTTTCTTGACAAACATGATGGTTCTGAATCTAAACAGAAGATCTTACTCTTATTAAAAAATGATCAAGTTCAAGTTCTTTCACTTGATGAACTGATGATCATGTCTACAAAGGAATTGAAGTACATTCGCTATTTGCTAAGAGTTGAAGATGAAACTTCTAGGTTATGGTCAAACATGATTCTTGCCAATATCAGAGGAAGGATATTGGATGATGGTCTATATTATTTTGGATCATATGTTCCTAAATACATAAATTTCAAAGAGCAAGAAGTCAACATGAAGAAAGGTGAAGTTGTCATTGAAAATGTTCTGACTCAAAGACATATAACTATGAATCCTGATGGAAGAAAAACTTTCTATTTTTCATTGGAAGACATGATGACAGAAAGAGCTCAAATCAGAAATCTGAGAGCTGTTATCTATCAACTATCTGACAAAACAGAGTATGAAAAGAATATGAAGATCAAGTTAGAAGATATTCTGTTGAAAATGATTTATAACAGAGTTAAAGCTTTTATTTAGAGATATTGCATAATTTATCAAGAAATATAAAGATCAATATCTGAAAAAAAGTAAGTTTCACACTACTTATTTTGTCTATCTGGTTTTTGGCACTAGACAATTCTATTAAAATTTACGCTTATTCAGTAAAGCATAAATTGGGGGAGATTGTTGAGAATTGGCTGTCGAAGATCAGGATCTGTCTAATAATCAGGATATGATCAACTGTTGTGATATGATTATCCATTGAAAGCTTCAATATCATCCATTGATGATCGTTAGTCATTCGTTTATATATACAACTGATTATCCGTTGAAGCTAAAGCATTTATCCGTTTATCAGGCTATCCGTTGAGAATGACTTGGATGATAAGTCAAGACTGCGAGATAAATCAGAAGGTGATGATTTATAGGATCGTAGTTGATTTAGATATGTAAAGTGTTAGAATTATATTATAACATATCTTGTAATTGATAGATGACTGATTTGTAGTTGTGTAGTATATAAACACATAATAGGTTATCACAATATGTGGTGAGCAGAACTCAAGTATTCGTATAACCTATAAGCTCGTAAGAATATTGTTCTTGAGAGAGTTTTGTAACAGTTTATTAAAGATCAATATAAACTGTTATTTGATTCATCTGTTCTTACTTTACTTTCATAATACATCGATTTGTTTAGTAATTGTATCCAACCCCCCTTAAACAATTACTTTACTGGGAAACACAAACTTATAATTAACTTTATAAAGCACTGATTAATTCAAAATAAGTTCATCAGAGTGAAATTGACATACCGTTATTTCGATAATTTTGTGAATTGCTGACTTTCAGGTAGTGTGAATTGACAGTGTCTTGATTCTTTCTTCTTCCACCCCTTTTCTCCTTAGATCTGCATGCAGCACTTTCTTTTTGTATATACTAGGAGTCTAGGACCAAGTGAGTCTTATATTGTCTTAATTAGTCAAATTTTAAATAATTTTAAAGAAAAAATGGGTACTTTTAAAATATATTCTTATTCATCTATCATTTTTCTTAATTTATTTTATTTTATTTAAATGGGCTTATATATATGCACACACAACATATTGTACTCAAGAAAAAATAAAATTTGTGTATATTTAAAAAAATCTATTTTTTATCACATTTTTTCTAAATAAAACGGTACAAGATTATGGATGGCCTTATTTTTCAATACAGTGCTTCGTTTCGAAAATATTATTTTTCCTATTATAAAAAAATTAAAAATACCTAATATAAAGTAATAAGACTTATTTTTATTGTTTTTAATTATAGTAAAAAGTATAAGTGATAGAATGTTGAACAATACAACTTTCTTTATAACATAATATTAAACGTGTTACAAATAAGGAGAACTACAATATATATATATATTCAAATTCATTACTTTAAAATTTATAAGTTTTATATTCATTGACTATAGGTTATTTATTTGTAACTATTCATTTGTCTATACAAAAATTTCTGTTATTATATATTTGAAGTAAAGTATAACATCATAAACACAATTTCATGTAGTAGAATATAATTAAGTGTTGGAATAGTTAAGCGGTCATATTATGTTAAGTATCATCTCAAGCACGATCAAGTAGTTCATGTTGTATCAAATGTTGTTAAAACATGTATACGGCCCCTGATAATGCACTATTTGAATGTGCTCGATCAACTAGTTTATGTTGTATCAAGTATTGTTTAAACATTTATTACACTCATAATACTGCACTACTTGATCAAGCCATGATTTTTATTCAAGAACGCAATAATAAGTGTTGTTAAAAAATTATAAAATACTATTTACTTGATTTTAAGAGTCCTATAAAAGTATTATTTTGTTATTTACCGTTATTCCTTATAATGGACCACAGTTTACGAAATTGAATTCTACGAAATTGAACATAAAAAATTAAACTGAAAACCTTAAAAGAATTTTTTTAGTTTACCACCAATTTTCTTCATGTATTTAACATTTAATTTAGAAACCAATGTGCATGTTGAAAGTGTTTGTCCTAAATCGAATCATGTATGATGAGTTAGGAATAACTTTCTTGTATTCTTATTTGATTTCATTAATATTAATAAAAGACTTATTTTGGTTTTATTATGGGCTTTATCTATTTAAAGTGTTTTGAATAAGATGTTCCATAGTTTAGAGTAAAGCTTCTAGAATTATAATGAGATTGTAATAGTGAGATCTAGAAGATGATAACTTTAGACTTAAACAGTTCTTGATCATAGGATAACTAATCGGAAGTTAGTGAATCCGCAAAGATTGGTACATACTATGCTTGCTCCCTTTAGGAGGATGTCTGTTCTCATAGGCATTTGTGTGGTGACACTATAGCTAGTATGTAGGTACTTATTAGGGAATAAGTTCACTGAACATGACTCAATAAGTTGGACAACTAATGGAGATTACTCACGTGTCAATAGTTATTCACTGAGTGATCGTTGTACAAGTGTCCTTAGACTTGAGATCGTTAAAGTTATCTTCTATATAATGAACTATGCTTTGGTTTAGTCCTTAGTCTCAAGGACATCCATTAGGTCTATTCTGGACATAGGGATTTATGTATGGAGATAGTTAACGTCAATAGAGGATCTACCCCTTCCGGTATAGGAAGAGAATATCCTATGTTATTCTTAGTATGCGAGTTCTGGAATCTCTGGCCAGAGTGTATGAAATTTGAAAGGAGTTTCTAATTTGCATTAATATGAACTTTGCATTATGAATAAGAAATCATATGATTAAATTTGATAGGCCTGACACGAGATCCATGCCTTGTATTTAATTAGGATATTGGAAGGGTAGAAGGAATTCATTGTACGGTAACTAGTCACTGACAGGTTCTTGGTATTCAAAGCAGTGAATTCATATTATCCGGATAGTCGCGATATGTTGAGAAGCATCACTCACGATGTAGAATAAATATAATTAATATGGTAATTATATTTAATGAATTTTAGAATTCATATAAATAATAAATAGAAGGTTTATTATTTATTTCTACTACCGGCTTAATATTGAACCTACAGGGTCACACCATAAAAAGATTAATTTATTGATGAAGGTATTTTGAGAGAGCAAGTTGTTTTCTAAAGAGTTTAGAAAAATAATAAGGATTAAAATAGTTTTAATTATTATTTAAACATTTTATAAGATAAAGTGTGGGATTTATATAATAATATATATTGATATTTTATATATGAGAACCTAGTGAGCCCTATATAAAGAATGAGATGAGAAGGGTTTTGGTATGCACTTGTGTTTTTGTGAAAAGTTAGTTGCCACCCTCTCCTTCTTCTTCTTCATCTCACTCTCTCTCTCAAAAAGAAAAGGGCACCACTTTTATAAAGCTTCATCTTTATAAAAGCTTCATCGAAGGATTATTCTTGGTGGATTCCAGTAGAGTGCTTCACACTCTAAGGAGCAACTGCTAGCATCCATTGTTATAAAGCTTCGATTTTCAAGGTATGATTACGATTCCTCCGCTCCCTTGATTTTATATGTTTTTTTTATATGTGCGATATGTGGTTTTATGGAATAATTGTTATATCATGCCTCCGCTCGTTCGTTAATTCCTTCATTGGCATCAGAGCCAGATCTGCATATAGAGATTCATATAAAAAAATTCAGATTTTTTATGCATGTATGGATTTATTTTGATTTTTGCAAGTTTATTTAGATTTAATTATGAATTAATTCGAAATAATTTTTGCATTGGATTTTGACCACTGATCTAGGTTCTACAAGTGTTGTAGATCATCTAGGTATTGTTATTCATAATTTTGTGATATGTAGATTATTTGTTATGAATTTTTTTAAAATTGTTTTAATTAAAATTAATAAAATAATTATGCATGTGAATAAATATGAATTTAATATTTGCTTTCATACATCGGCTAACCTTGTAATTGTTGCTACAGTAATTGAATTTGTCGGTTTTTGTTTTGGGACATAAATGCAATAACAGTTACAAAAGGGGTCAATAATGATAATAATAATAGTTATTACTAATACTACAATAAATGAATTCGTCAGTTTTTGTTTTGGGAAATAAAGGCAACAACAGTTTCAAATATTTTTATATAATAGTTTTGAACTGTTTATATTCCCGGAAGTATTTTAAAGCTTATTTTAATTATTTTAATTGCTTTTAAATACTATAATAAATCCATACATCTATATATATCAATGTGTGACATGATATTACTCGCATGCTTACTTGTTTATTTATTTATTTTTGTATGTGAGATATATGCCTATGTTTACCATGCGATGATAGATTTAGGTGAACTTAAATAAAAATAAGGCGTACTCTAGAAAATCTAGAATAAGAATCGTTTCTTGCCTTAACAATAATTTTATGAATACAATCATGAGATTCTTGTGTTTGTGAAACACGTAATTAAATATGAATTTTCAATATTGAGAGAAATGATGATTCTGTCAAAAGCGGATTTCGATTTGTAAGAAAGGGGTATTAAGTGACGCATCTTGACAATGCTCCCCCCGATATGGGAATCATCCAATTATCGATTATTGATTTGAAATATTTAATTTAAAAGGAAGAATCTCTATATAATATGATTATGATTGTAACATAATATAATCCCTCTAAATTTAAATAATATCAAGTACTAATTGGCCAATGACACAACGGGCTTATGTCGGTCATAGCCTTCCAACGTGGTAGAAAGTAGTTCTTATTTTTGAATCATTGTCGTTTGGTGCTATAGCCAAGGGCTTTGATTTTGAAATAATAAATACTTGTCTATTGCATTGAGATATGTACAATGAATTAGAATCTAATGGTCGTTACATGATACAGCCGTGGGCCGTTAGAGACTGATTCAATTGTATGAAATGTTGGGTTAGACTTGAATTAGAATATTGAGTTTGTCGTGCTACAGTCGTGACTCAAATTATTCAAGAGGCTAAATTTTAATTAGGGAGTAACATAAGATGTAATTGACAAGAGTTGTCTGCCTATTGAACATCAGATGGTGTTTTCGTGCTACAGCCGAGGTTGTGTGATGGAATGTAGGATCCCTATTCCCACTAGCATTATGAATGCTTAATTTTTCACTTAGGGGGTTGTATAAATTAGATAAACTAGTGGGAGCCACTTATGAATAAAGGCCTGATTCATATAGTGTTTTGAAATGTAATTGAATGTTTGATAAGTGTTGTTATGTGTTTATCATTTACAGATTTACTATATACGTTCTGCACTATCACTCCGGAGCATACTAGATGCTCACAAATTGACTGGTCCTACCTTTGCTGACTGGCTTTGAAACTTGAGAATTGTTCTCAGGGTTGAGAAGCTGGAATATGTGTTTGACTCACCTAAGCCTGCTGAACCTTCTGACGATGCACATAATGATGAACATGTTGTGTATCGTAAGTGGATAGATGATGCAAATGTTGCTCAATGTATCATGCTAGCTTCCATGAACATTGAGCTACAGAAGCAGCATGAGCATATGGATGTTCACACTATCCTAACGCATCTACAAGAGTTGTATGATGTGGCAGGGAGGACAACTTGATATGAGATATCGCTGTTTGGCTGTAGGATGTCTGAGGGATCATCTGTGAATGACCATGTGCTTAAGATGATCAATTTGATTGAACGTCTTGGAAAACTTAGTTTTGCCATGGATGGGGAGCTGACTCAAGACTTGGTCTTTTAATCACTTCCGGGTTCGTTTTCGTAGTTTGTTGTGAACTTTCACATGAATAAGCTGGACGTCAGCCTGGATGAACTCCAGAACATGTTGAAGACTGCGGAATCTAATTTTCCCTCTAAGAAGAGTTCTGTTCTTCTAATTGGTGAAGGTTCTAATCCTAAGAAAAGGAAGAGGAACCCTCCCAAGAAGAAGACGAAGAAAGTAGGTGAGAAAAAGCCGATTCCACAAAAAGCTGAAGACCCCAAGAGCAAAGCTGTTTGCTTCCACTGTAACAAGGCGGGGCACTGGAAGAGGAACTGCAAGGTTTACCTTGCAGAATTAAAGAAGAAGAAGGGTAGTGACACTGTCGCTTCTGATTCAGGTATGTTCATGATTGAAGTGAATATGTCACTAAGTCAAATTTTTACTTGGGTATTAGATACCGCATGTGGTTCTCACATTTGCAATTCGTTGCAGGGACTAAGGAGAAGTAGGACTCTCGAGAAAGAGGAGGTGATTCTACGGATGGGAAATGGAGCAAGAGTTGCTGATGAAGCTGTAGGATCATTTGATTTACATATGCCTACGGGCAAGACAATTGTTTTAAATAATTGTTATTTTGTTCCCTCGATTGTGAGGAATATTATTTCTATTCCCATGTTAGACTTGGCTGGATTTTCGTGTTTTATTCAGAATAATAAATGTTCAATTCTTAGAGATAACGTTCTTTATGGTAGTGGTATTTTAAATAATGGTCTGTATGTATGTGATGTAGAGCATAATTTACTACAAATTGAACATACTAATAAAAGGAAAAGGGATGATGAAAATCTTACCTATTTGTGGCACTACAGACTTGGTCATATTAGTAAAAATAGACTGCGGACATTGCATAAGGAAGGGTTACTTGATCCCTTTGATTTTGAATCCTATCCTACATGTGAGTCTTGTCTATTGGGTAAAATGACCAAATCTCTATTTAGTGGACATGGAGAGAAGGCTGCAGATTGCTAGGATTGGTACACACTGATGTATGTGGACCAATGTCTACGCATGCCATAGGTGGATTTTCATACTTCATTACTTTTATAGATGATCGATCTAGATTCGGATATGTGTATTTGATGAAACATAAGTCTGAAGCCTTTGAAAAGTTCAAAGAATATAAGAATGAAGTGGAGAAACAAACCAAACATAGTATTAAAACCCTTCGATTAGATCGAGGTGGTGAATACTTGAATGGAGAGTTTCTAGATTATCTCAAAGAAAATGGTATAGTCTCTCAGTGGACTCCTCCATATACTCCACAGTTGAATGGGGTATCTGAAAGGAGAAATCAAACTTTGTTAGACATGGTTCGGTCCATGATGAGATATGCAGATCTTCCAGTATTCCTTTAGGGTTATGCATTGGAAACCTCAGCATATTTACTGAATAAGGTGCCTTCCAAATCTGTTCCTCAAACATATGGAAAGAAAGGAAACCGAGTCTTAAACACATTAAGATTTGGGAATGTCTAGCTTATGTCAAGAAAGTTGACCCTGATAAGCTGAAATCTCGATCCATAAAATATAGATTTGTGGGATATCCTAAAGAGACTTTGGGGTATTACTTTTACACTGATCATAAGGTATTTGTCTCCAGACATGCTACCTTTTTGGAAAAATAGTTTATCCTTGAAGGAAATAGTGGGAGAAAAATAGAACTTAATGAAGTTCAAGGAGCGCAAACTACTACGGTTCAAGAGAAAACACCTGTTCAGACTGAACAACCTTCTGTGGAACAGCCCATTCGTAGGTCAGGGAGAGTGTATCGCCAACCTGAGAGGTATTATGGCCTTGTCATTGAGAATGACAATGAGTTGTCATTCATTGATGATGATGACCCTATGACATATAATGAGGCTATGAGTAATATTGACTCAGAGAAATGGCAGAGTGCCATGAAATCCGAAATAGAATCCATGTATGCCAACCAAGTATAGATTTTGGTTGAAGCACCAGAGGATGTAAAGCCTATTGGGTGCAAATGGGTATACAAAAGAAAGATTGGAACAAATGGCCAGGTGGAGACCTATAAGGCCAGGCTCATGGCAAAAGGATTCAGACAAAGGCAAGGGATTGACTTTGATGAAACTTTTTCTCCTGTAGCCCTGTTGAAATCAATTTGGATTTTGCTTGCGATTGCTGCTTACTACGATTATGAGATCTGGCAAATGGATGTTAAAACGGCCTTTCTCAATGGGAAACTTGAAGAGGAAGTGTATATGACACGGCCAGAGGGTTTTGTTTCCAAAGGGAATGAACACCTAGTGTGTAAGCTGCTACGAACCAAATATGGGTTAAAGCAAGCTTCTCGTAGATGGAACGTCCATTTTGATGAGACAATCAAAGAGTTTGGTTTTATCAAAATCGTAGATGAACCATGTGTCTACAAGAAGGTTAGTGGGAGTGCGGTAACATTTCTTGTACTGTATGTGGATGACATACTTCTTATAGGAAATGATATATCGATGCTACAATCAGTCAAAGTGTGGCTATCGAAGAACTTCACTATGAAGGACTTGGGAGAAGCATCCTACATTCTCGATATGAAGATCTATAGGGATAGATATAGAAGAATGATAGGTCTTACCCACGGTACATACATCGAGAAAGTGCTTAAAAGGTTTATCATGGAAAATTCCAAGAGAGGTCTCATACCGATGAGCCATGGAGTATCCCTTTCCAAGTGGATGTCTCCTAAGACACCTGAGGAAAGAGAGCGTATGAGTAAGATTCCTTATTCTTCATTAATAGGATCTATCATGTATGCGATGTTATGTACTAGGCCTGATGTTGCTTACTCATTAGTGTGACAAGCAGATATCAGTCCGATCCAGGAGAAGACCACTGGAAAGCAGTGAAGAACATCCTTTAGTACTTGCGAAGGACTAAGGATATTTTTCTTATTTTGGTGGATCTGAGTTGAAAATAGAGGGTTATACTGACTCTAGTTTTCAATCAGAAAGTGATGATAGCAAATCCATGTCAGGGTACGTGTTTACTCTGAATGGTGGTGCAATTAGTTGGAAAAGTTCCAAACAGTCTACAACGGCTGACTCCACAGCGGAAGCATAGTATATATCTACAAGTAAGGCTGCAAAAGAAGCCATTTGGATAAGAAAATTTGTTTCTGAGTTGGGAGTTGTTCCTAGCATTAAGGAGCCTATTGTGTTGTATTGTGATAACAACGTAGCAATAACACAAGCCAAGAAACCTAGGTCTCATAAAATTTCCAAACATGTTTTACGACGCTTTTATTTGATTAGGGAAATCATTAAAAGCAGAGATGTCAAGATTGAGAGAGTTGACACACATAACAATGTAACAGACCCACTCACAAAGTCATTGTCTCAGATTCACTTAGATCGTGATAAAGAGAAGATGGGTATTAGATACCAGGGTGATTGGCTTTAGTTCAAGTGGGAGATTGAAAGTGTTTATCCTAAATCCAATCATGTATGATGGGTATTCTTATTTGATTTCATTATTATTAATAAAAGACTTGTTTTGGTTTTATTATGGGCTTTATCTATTTAAAGTGTTTTGAATAAGATGTTCCATAGTTTAGTGTAAAGATTCTAGAACTATAATAAGATTGTAATATTGAGATCTAGAAGATGATAACTTTAGACTTAAACAGTTCCTGATCATAGGATAACTAATTGGAAGTTAGTGAATCCACAAAGATTGGTACATACTATACTTGCTCTCTTCAGGAGGTTGTCTGTCCTCATAGGCATTTGTGTGGTGACACTATAGCTAGTATGTAGGTGCTTATTAGGGAATAAGTTCACTGAACATGACTCGATAAGTTGGACAACAAATGGAAATTACTCACGTGTCAATAGTTATTCACTGAGTGATAGTTGTACAAGTGTCCTTAGACTTGAGATCGTTTAAGTTATCTTGTATATAATGAACTATACTTTGGTTTAGTCCTTAGTCTCAAGGACATCCATTAGGTCTATTCTGGGCATAGGGATTTGTGTATGGAGATAGTTAATATCAATAGAGAATCTACCCCTTCCAGTATAGGAAGAGAATATCCTATGTTATTCTTAGTATGCGAGTTCTGGAATCTCTGGCCAGAGTGTATGAAATTTGAAAGGAGTTTCTAATTTCCATTAATATGAACTTTGCATTATGAATAAGAAATGATATGATTAAATTTTATAGGTCTGACATGAGATCCATGCCTTGTATTTAATCAGGATATTGGAAGGGTAGAAGGAAATCATTGTACGGTAACTAGTCACTGACAGGTTCTTGGTTATTAGATATATTTGAGATGTCATGTCTAATATGTTTCATGTTTAGTTTTCAGATCTTAACAAACAGGAAATAACAGGACTTACTGGAATCAGTACATACTGGAAGTCAGAACTTAAGGATATCAGAACTTTGGTTATCAGAAGATAAATATCAGAAGATAGATATCAAAACTTAAGTACGGGAGGACTTACAGTTAAGGAAGGAAGCTGATTTACAGGAAAGAAGATCGAGACTAAAACAAAAGAAGATATGCATGGAAAGAGTTAGAAGATAAGAAGACTTGTATAAGATATCTGATTGATATATTTTAGGAGATAGAATTATATTCCATATCAATTAGAAGTTATCTTGTAATCGTTTACTATATAAACACAGACATAGGTTTACACTATATATGTTATCATTATCGAGAAGATCATATATTGTAACCTAGCAGCTTTCATGATATTTGTTCATCACTGAGAGAGAACAGTTCCATTATAACACAGTTTATTATATTGAATATATTCGTTTACTGTTACTTGTGTTTGAAATCAATTTGATTGTATTAAACACTATATTCAACCCCCTTCTACAGTGTTGTGTGACCTAACAATTGGTATCAGAGCTTCTCTGTTAACACACATATAGTAAAAATCCAAATAATCATGTCTGAAGAAGCAGAAAATCCAACCAAGACCACCAAAACTGAAGAAACTAAAAACACTCAAATCCACAGTCAATATGAGACTATTAGGGTTCCCATACTGAGACCTTATGAGTCTCCCATATGGAAAGTGAAGATGGCTATGTTTCTGGAAGCTACAGGTCCAGAATACTTTGATAGAATTAATGAAGGACCGCATAAGCCAACCAAGCTCTCTGTTGTAGTTGCAGATCAGCCAGCAAAGACCATACCAAAGGAGAAAAGTGAGTATACAGCTGAAGATATCTCATCCATTGCCAAGGATGCAAAGGTAAGGCATTTGCTGCATAGTGACATTGATAATGTCATGTCAAACAGGGTAATTCATTGCAAGACTGCAAAGGAGATATGGGATGCTTTGGAGACAAGATGCCAGGGAACTGATGCAATCACGAAGAACAGGAGGACTATACTCACTCAAGAGTATGAGCACTTTGACTCAAAAGGTGATGAGTCATTAACTGACTTATATGACAGGTTTGTCAAACTCTTGAATGATCTGTCACTGGTGGACAAGGAATATGATCTTGAAGATTCAAATCTAAAATTCCTTTTAGCTCTTCCTGAAAGTTGGGATTTGAAGTCTACTACTACAAGAAACAACTATGCTCTTGATGAAACTACTCTTGATGAAATTCATGGTATGCTCAAGACTTATGAACTTGAGATGGATCAAAGGAGCAAGAGGCATGGAAGAAAGTCAAGGAAAGTTGCTCTTAATGATGAGGAGGAATTTCCCAAAGTGGATGTCTCAAAGAAAGGCAAAGGAAAGGCTCTCATCATAAAGTCGGATTCAGAATCATCAAGTTCTGATGATGATGATGATTCAGAAACTGAAAGTTTACCTGAAATAGATGCCGATGAAGAGATGATGAAATTGTGTGCTCTTATGGTGAAGGGTATCACAAAGATAGCCAACAGGAAATTCAGAAGGGGAAAGAAGTTTTCCAGGAAAGGTGGAAGTACTGATAAGAAAGGGTTCAGAAAGTATGAAGGCAAAAGTGCAAAGTCTGAAAGAGGAGACAACTCAAATGTCAAATGCTACAATTGTGGTAAAAGAGGCCACATATCTCCTGGCTGCAAGAAAGGAAAGAGTGATAAAGGTAAGGCACTTGTCACAAAGAAGAAAAGCTGGACAGACTCTTCAGATTCTGAAGATGAGGTGAATTATGCTTTAATGACAAATGCTGATGGCAGCTCTGAAACCGCTGAATTGAAGGTACCTCAAACAACTTATGCTTTTCATACTGATAATATTACTGAGTTGAGATTATATCTTAAAACCATGTTTATTAGTTACAGAGATCAAACTTTAACATGTGAAAGATTAACTTCTGAAAATCTTGCTTATAAGAAAATGAATGATTATTTAGAAAAAGAGTTAGTTATGTTCCATCAAACTCAGAAAGAAAGAGATGATGCTTTTTATGTTAGAGATGAATTGCTAAAATTGAATAAATCTCTAAAAACTGAGTTAGAAAAATAAAGAGAGATTATCAGGACTTGGACTAACTCTGGCAGAACAACTCAGAATTTATTAAGTAGTGGAAACTGGAAAGAAGACTTAGGTTATGGAGATGATAAAAGTGAAAAAGGAACTGAACAAATTGAGCCAATTGTTGTTAAACAAACTGCTAAGCCAAAGGTAAATCCTGTTAAGTTTGTAGCTAAAACTGTAAAGTCTGATTCTGAAAAGATGAAAGAGTTAGCGACAGAAGTTAAGGAGAAGTCAACTTCTGACAAATTAGAACAGGATAAACCAGCTGAAGTCAATATAGGCTTAATGACAAATAAACAGCTTAAGCATAAGCTGAAAGATAGGAATGGAAAGGAAGGTGTGAATAAAAGCAATAATTATATGTCTGTTCCTAATGCTCCTAGAAAGAAATATTATAACTGTGGAAACTCTAACCATCTTGCTTCTTTTTGCAGGAAGAACAAGTATATAAACTCTTTACCTCCTAAGTCAGGAGTTAAAAGTCAGTCTGTTAGGTTTAAGCCATAAAATCCTTGTTTTCATTGTGGTAGTTTATGGCATTCCATTTATACTTCTAAGGAATATCATAGTTTGTACTATTATTATTATCAAATAAAACCTTCTTTGAAGAAAGTTACTTTAATTCCTTCTAGTGTAAGTCTGATGCAAAGTCTGATATAAGTTCTGATAAACAGCATGTTAGCATAAACTCTGATATTAAATCCGTTGTAAATGCTAACAAACTTAAAAAGGCCAAAAGATCCAAGCAAGTCTAGGTCCTTAAAACTAACCATTAGTGGTGTAACACCCCCAGATCCGGGGTCGGGGATCCGGGTCGTCACGGTCTTTCTTTCCACAATATCACTTCACTTAATTAATAATAACCAACCTTATGCTGTGACCCCACACTAACATACACCACAACCCGTTATAGTCTCAGAGATGAAATTCAAATAAGTACAAGTCTTTGAATCCACAATTTAAAAGTTATTACAACCCAAAACGATTACTTGATAAATTTACAGTTAATTGCCATTATCTGCCACAAGTTATAATTATACATAATTGATTCTCAAAAGTAAATGGTCTAATCTACAATAGATCTACCTCTGCAGCTATAGCAGCTACGACATCAACGGGAAGACGCGGAACGCTTTCCACGCGCTTGCGCTGGGTCTGCTGGAGTCTGGTCATCTTTCCTAACTGTTGTTCTGTAATGAAAGAAGAAAGCAAGGGTGAGCAGCAAGCCCACCAAAATAATATGCATAATTATTTACAGTATATGAGTCTACTCATAATACTCATGAAAGTCTTGGTCAAAAGAAATGAACCAAGTTGATCACTTAATGCGATGAAGTCGCAAAATATTCAGTATATATATATATACATATATACTTTTCAAAATATTGGAAGTCCGCTTCCATGCATAATATACACAAAGTCCCAGTGTATAACTGTATAAAAAAAATATATCGTTGCAAGGTGATCTCATATATCTAACCTTGTCTCAACGTTTTTCTGAAAATCTTTGTCATTCATAAGACAATTATTAATTAGATATAAGTTCTAAAGATGAAGTTACCAAATACTTCACTACATTTATATCATTCCCAATACTACTTGAACTACCACCGTTCAAGTTATAATCAATTTCAAAAGTTCATCCCACTGATGAGACCACAAGATAAGACTTGAATAGATTCAATCTTTGAAAGATTATTGAATGAAAAAGTTATGAGATACTTTATTTAGTCCCGATATATATATAACCACATATATATATCCCTTTAAACATTTCCTGGAACCTCTGTTATGTGAAGTATGAACAGAGTTTGAAACATCCAATGAATTTTGGAAAGGAAAAGAATTTTGGCATAAACCCGATATCTCGCTGATCAGGCAAAGATACCAATAAGTAACCTTTTCTACTAGTAGATGGACGAATTCCCCACTGGTCATCACCCTGGTCATAATTAAGACCTATGCTGGACTGCCACTCAGCCACCTATGCATTTGATGGACTCCCACTGAGCCACTTACACAATAATAGACCGTACCTCGGCCTGTCGCTTATGCCGACTCAATGAGAGGGGCTTACTTCCCGAACGTTGGGCAAGTAATCAATTCATTTACCAAATCTGCAACCTTGTTGCGAATGTAAATACACCACAGAGCCGGATTTCCCAGGTTTTGAGCGAGTATTTAAATCCCCTTTAAAAAGGAAGATCTTAAATATAAAAATGAGTTTTAGGATCCGCTCTGACTTTTAAAAATCATTTTGAAGACTCGAAAACACTTTAAAGAGTGTTTGGAGTAAGGCTGATTTAATGAAGTAAATCAGTCCCCAGAATATTAGAAAATATCTAAATATTATTAATTAAATAATATTCCCATAAAGAATAGCCTTTATAAAAATAATTGAAGTAGAAGTATTAAAATTTATACTTGAAACGAGTATTAAATAACCAAAGATATACTTATATGAAAGTATTATCTTCATTTGAATAATCGAAAATAAGTTTGATTATCGACATCTTATTCTTTAATAAAATAAAGAATATATCTCAGCAAATAATCGGAGTCATAGATCCTCAAATGAATATTCAAATAATATTCAATAAATAAAATAAGCTGAGTCATAATACCTCGAATGAATATTATAAATAATATTCATTAAATAAAATAAAGGAGTCATAAGTCCTCCGATGAATATTCAAATCATATTGAAATAATAAAATAAACTGAGTCATAACCCTCGAATGAATATTCAAATAATATTCATTAAATAATATAAAAGAGTCTTAAGTCCTCGAATGAATATTCAAAATAATATTCATTAAATAATATAAAAGAGTCATAAGTCCTCGAATGAATATTCAAAATAATATTCATTAAATAATATAAAAGAGTCATAAGTCCTCGAATGAATATTCAAAATAATATTCATTAAATAATATAAAAGAGTCATAAGTCCTCGAATGAATATTCAAAATAATATTCATTTAATATAAAGGAGTCATACGCCTTCGAATAATATTCGAAATAATACTCGATAATAAAATAAAGTTTAAAGTTATCGAATAAACCTTATTCGATTAATAGTTTGGAAAAACTATAACCATATATATATATAAATATATATATATATATATATATATATATATATCCATATCCATATAAACTCTACTCGGGATCCTCGACTCCCGGTTTTAGAAAATATTTTCACCTTTGGGTCCCTATACTAAGGGTATATGCAAGATACCGCTATCCTCTAGCATAGGTATTATCAACTGAACCAACAGATATATATTTCAAGAATATGAAACAGGCATGCATATATACCATATCACATGCTACAATATATCGCAAGAATTTGCTAAATAACCAACATGCATCTATCGCAAGATAATGCATATACAAGTGTATTCATCACAACAACAGTATAACGGATAGAATACTTGCCTGAGCGACTGGGGGTTACGAATGGCTCGGGACGAGTCTGGTAACCTATAAACAACAAGTAAGTTGGAATTAAACCAAAGTCACTTGTAAATCTATACTTTAACTAACTTAGACTCTAACGCTTGTTTTGCGCTCACTGATTCGCTTAAGTCACTCGGGTACCCTCGGCTCCACCATTTTTAATAATTTAACCTTTACGAGTTTTAAAGCGATTCCTTCGCGAGTGACTTACCAACTGCCTAAAACACTTACCATAAATGTTTCATGCATTAATTAACCCTTTTTGGTCTTTAACCTACATTTCAAAGTAAGGCGAGGGGAAAAAGTTTCGTTCGCGAAACGCCGTTACTTGAAACGGTCGTTTCTCCTAAACCGTAAATCGGAATCGAACGAACTACATATCAACACGAAGCTCGTAACATGAGCTATCTAAACATGGCAGTGGTCATAATCTAGCAGGGGGTTCTCGGGTCCTAATGCTATGCACAAAAACAGTCCAAAGAAAATCGGACGTTACGACGGCTATGTTTACGCGATTTCCAATATTTTTAAACCATTCAAACCCATTCCAAATCAACCCCAAATCCAACCTCAAATCCATCATACAACAAACATCCATCCTTATCACATCATAACAATCCCAACAAATCCACATTAACCATTTATACTATTCTTTATCATGAATTTAAACTACACTTAAGTTCATTAATCAACAACCAAGATTTACAACTTCAAAAACAACCCAAAACCCATTAATCTCTACATACACAATCATCAAGCCTCTCATGAACTCTAATACTCATTTTATGCTCTTGACTTTCAATAACAAAGCTTGGTCAAGAGATTATACCTTCCTTGGAGAGTGGAGAATCAAGGGGATGGCTTGGAATCATCTTTAAAGCCCTTATCCAAGCTTAATCTAAACAAAACTTCAAGAACACAAATTTTAGTTCTTGAAAACACTATTCACCATCTTCTTTGATGATTTATAGAAAAAGATTGGCTTGGATTTAGAAGCTTAAACTTATAGGAAGTATGTAACTTAACTAGGAGAAGCTAGGATAATTACCTTGCTAAATAGTAAGTGGAGGAGCTTGGATCTTCAAAAATTAAGAAAAGGACCCGTGAGCTTCCATGGAGAAAGAAGAAGAGAGAATTTTGTGCTTTGCCTTGTTTTGATTTTTTGGTTGGTTGATTTGGTTTTTGTTTTTGATTTAGTAATTTACCTTCTTGCCCTTGGATTTGTGTGGTTACAAAGCCACCACACCTCCTCCTTCCCATGTCATGCTTATCTCATCCACATGATGTCATCCTTCCTTCTTTGTCTTCTTTCTATTGGTTGGATGACATCATTCCCATTAATCCCTTTGATTAACTTCCTAATCGTTTGCCTAATGACCGCTGATCTGCTATACGGTTCGCTTAACTTTCGTTCTCGTTTATCGTTTGAGGGATCATACCCGGGATCTTATTACTTGGGTTCCCTTAACCTTTCTCAATACATTATATTCCTTTTATGATCCTCTCTTATAATCCTTGAATTTAAATCCTTTTAATCATGTTACCTTTTTCTCAATTCTTTCCGTATCTAGTGGATTTCCGGGAAAAATCAAAATGTTCGGAATTGGATTCTGACGATCTTTACATACACTTATATACTTCATAGAGTACTAATAATATCCCAGAATATCCATAACAGAACCCCTACATAGTGTGGCATGAAAAGTTTTCTCGTTCAGCAAAAACACTATTCATAAAGGTTTCAAAATTTCTCAAAAATTGGGGTTATTACAGTCTCCCCTCCTTAAAAAGGATTCCGTCCCGGAATCAGATAGAAAACAAATGGTAATACTTTCTTAGCATTACATTTTCTAACTCTCAAGTAAATTTTCCCACATTGTGGTTCTTCCATCAAACTCTGAATAGTTTGATAACCCTTCTCCAAAGCACTTGTTCCCTTTTCACTCTATAACCCTTCCTGGTTGCTCCATATAGGTTACGTCGGGTTACATATCTATGCGCTCATATGCCTTTATTTAGCTGGCATCTGAATAACACTTCCTTAACATTGATACGTGAAACACGTTACGACCTGCTACATGTTCGGGGTTAGGGCTAGCTCATATGCTAACTTCCCAAACGTCTTAATATATCCAAGGGTCCAACAAATTGTAGACTTAACTTTCCTTCCTTTCCGAACCTCATCAATCCTTTTCAAGGGTTTCCAAGGGGATACCTATAACATTACTAGGCCCCCTATTTCATATTCTTTGTCCCTTTTTTTTTTTTGAGTCAAATCAGCATACCTCTTATGTCCATCTTGGGTTACTACCAGCCGTCCTCTGATTAGATCTATTATATCCCTGGTCCTTTGGACTACTGCGGGTCCGAGCATCTTGCGCTCTACAACTTCATCCTAACATAAGGGAGATCGACATTGTCTTCCCTCAAGGATCTCATAAGGCGACATCTCGATAATGACATATGATCTATTGTCGTAAGATAACTCAATCCGAATTAAGTGATCATTCCAAATTCTTTCAAGTCTATTGCACAGACTCTCATTATAACTTTTATCATTAGAGCTTCTGCTTCTCAATACCCATTCTTTTCCAGTTCGTAATCGCTACTACCTTCCATTCCTAATATTATACTGGTTATACTTTTGCTCGTTAGCGTTCTATAACCTTTTAATAACCACGTCAACCTTAGTATCACGAATGTGTTCCCATTCCGCATACTACCACCACTTTATTACTCCTTTTTCAGCTGCTTCTATCTTTGGAAGCTTGATCAATCATAAAGAAGTAAAGGAATTTGTTGAGAGATCACTATGATCATGAACACTTGTTATATTGCATAGTTAGTACAGAAGGTGGCCAGCCTTTAGTACTTGACAAGCAATTAAACAATAGATGGTATCCTACTAGGCTTCTATCACACAGATAGATAGTCATTCGGCAATACCTCCCCTTCTGGAAGGGTTGTTCTTCTCAGATTACATGAAATGAAAAGAAGAGAAAAGAACGAACTGAAGAGAATTGTATATATGAAAAAAATATACTGCCACAAAATATCTGGCTTGGAACCTACCTCTGAACTATAGAGGTTTGTCATAGGAGAACAAAACATATATGTATTTATATCAGCATCAAGCATTATAGCCTCGTATTTCCCATGCCTAAATATTTTCGCTATCCCGTCCATCATTCTATGGACCCACACTCTTCCTTGAGCTTATACATAATAACCTTTGAAACTCCCTCGACATCGAAAATCGAATCTGGGATCTCATTCTAGACATCATCGTTACTTGAATTTCTATGCTTGCACCGCAACCTTCCTCGTATAATAATACGACTCTCTATTGATAAGAAAGAATAATGATTCACTAGGTAGACACTCTACTTAATTAGTCTATCGATGATAACTTATACACTACCACGACCCGATTAGTGGTACTCAATCTCAACACCCATTCCAATACAACTCTCACGGTTGTAATCAGCTCGATACTCGCAGAATCATTGCTGCCTTACTATGGTCCACCACTGACCTACTGTCGTCATTCACATTCCATGAAATCTTAATAGCTAACCATACGGAGTCCATACATGTCGTATCAAATCCTTCTAAGGAGGTAACATAATCACCATTCACGATTCATGAAGAACACTCCTGATTCTGACATACATACATGACATGAAGCAGATAAAATTGCAGAAGAGTTTCGCTCAAAGCAACGATAGCAGGCTAATACCATTTTTAATCATATGCCTTCGATAGAAGACTTAACTCAAAGGTTCGTTTAGTCCTTTTGGAAACATGGTCCTGGCTTATCCCCAGATAGGACCTCCTAAGATAGATAGCCCGTTCATGGCGATTACACGAATGAAACCTTTACCTACTACTATTACGGTTGGGTATTGCACCGTCATCAGAAGGAATGTCAATCTTCCAAACCATAATTCAACCTTCACATTTCTAACCATCATCACTGTATTCTTTTGGCACACGCGCCTATAATTATCCACTTACCTTTAAAGTGTCGGCCACCTCTTTGGCCTTTCCTGATAGTAAAATTTCCTTACAGTCAATGTCTTTTTAACCACCTCCAAATAAATTTTCTACTTTATTTCCGATCACTGCTTGAGTGAAGATGTTTTCCTTAATATCTGATGAGTAAAAATATCACCATTTTTCCATAAGTTATTGCCTCAGTCTTTAGAGGTTAATCACTGTCACGACTGACTCTCAATCATACTTAGAACATCTTTTATCTTAAGTCCTAATTGCCCTGAACAATTTCGACCATTACTGGTTCGATCCATACTTTATCGTGGTTTAACACGTGCCCCACTTGGCAACATTATAATTACGTCATATTTCCTTTATCAACATTTCCATTCTTGAAAATTTTGAATATTACCTTTCTCATTGCAAAACTTCTAAGGTTATCCTTGAATCATTCCTCCTGTATTCCCTAGATACAGGGCATATCAAAATACCATTCACTATTACTAGAACCCTTGTCTATATACTTCTGAAAAATTTCTCCACTGATCCTTAAAGGTTATTATTACCTTAATGCTTTCCAATTCATACTGTCAAAACTCATACTATCCCTATCAAGGGTGAAATGCCAACCCTTATGCATTCCCCTAGGATTCGTTTTAAGTTACCGATGTTCTATCCTTAATTCCACCTTTAAAAAGGTACAAGCATCCTTCCATGGATAAATAAAGTCATATATCCCTGATATGGGTATCTTATTCAATCATTCCCACCTCGATAGTAAATGCCTAATTTCACAATAACATCTGTATACAAAATGAGGTTAATCAAAATGGCCTCCAAAAGATAACAACGGTTATCCGCTTTTCTTGCCTAATCTGGTAACGATAACATGGATGTTCTGGAAGATATTGGTCGTGTTCAACGTGAACTTCTTCTTAGTAATTCCTTATTTACTTTTGTTGTTTATCTCAACAGTCACCTTAATGTTGGGATATCTTTCATATCTGGCGTCTCCCTTTCTGGGTATCATGCCACCGGTCTTACACTTCACCTTCTTGAAGGTCACTTCCTTCATCCAATTTTCTTAATTTCTTACTTTCTTATCCCCTTAGTCTATCCGCGTCTCATTATTTATCCTTCGAATTATCTCAAGGTTTCCTCGAATCCTCCCAACTTACAGGGGATAAACTATATGCATCTCTTATGCCTTCAACCGTCAACTTTAACTCATGGTGAATCACCCTCATCCTGACGATCATATACTTTTCTATTTCTATTAATAGGAGTCTTTAGGGTTTCCTCATACCCAACTCCCTTATCATTCCTCAAACTCTGTTGCCTTTTTATTCCTTTCCACTTCAATTCCTTTTTATTTTCCTTTCTCTTATCATTATTTCATGAACCAACACAACATAAGCATTGATTTCAAATATCCCGTCATTCTGGATTCGCGTCTTCAGAACGAATCTTAACAACTTTTACAGCTTAGATTCATAATTCATCATACTCGTCTGCCTTTGTTCTGGCTCTAAAGCTTTTACACTATTCCATAACCTTGGGAATTACGATCCCGAAAACAATTGGCTGAACTTTAATCAGTTTATTATAATCTCTTGCTCCGTGCCTTCCTTGGCCTTTCACCAGCGGGTGGTCTCTCTCTTGGGAGGGTAAGTGACAAAACAGTCTTTTGTGGTTCGTCAATCATTTAGAATCTCAAATGATTCATCTATTTCCTTTAGCCAGGCTCTTGCCTCGACTGGGTCAGCTTGTTCCTTGGAACTCTGAGAGCTTAGCGACTTAAAGGTCATGAAAGAATTTCCCACCGCACTGTCTCCTCAGAGTGGTGGTTGGGGATAATAGTCTAAGTTCTGTCTAGACAGGTCCATGAATTGCCGTATAGGAGTACCGTCTCGGGTCTCCTTTCCTTACTCGACTTTCTGTTTCCTTATTATGAAATGTTTCATCCTACTCCCCATAATTGGGGTCATCTTTTAATTTAAAATCCTCATTTTCCACTCCATTATGTCATGGGTTCCTTCTATCTTGATGGCGACCTCCCTGACTATCGCGTTCAGGGTTTGCTCTAAATCTTATTCCTCAACCATGGCTCTCATCTAAGTTCTCATCCTTACACTCTTGAACTTTCGGAACCCAAATTCTATAGGAATACCTCATTATTCCCTTATCATCTTTCTCGATATTAATCTTTTATCTAATTGTTGGCTCTCTGCCTTCATTCATAACTTTTTCTGGCACAATATGATCTTTTCCAATAATTCGGGCTGTATTGCAATCTCAAACAGCTTTTCGGTACCGGCTCCGGTTACCTTCACTTCTATTTCCATTTTCTCAAAATCTCTTATAAACTCTCCAAAAGACATTATCATCTTGAGTCTCTCCTTTTTACTAAGGGCATCAGCCACCATATTGGCTTTCCCCGAATGATAAAGAATCTCCCAATCATTATTCTTGATTAGCTCTAACTGCCTCCTATGGCATATGTTGAGCTCTTTCTATGTGAAAATGTACTAGAGCACTTATGGCTTAGGTAATTCTCGCACTTCTCTCCATACAAGTAGTGCCTCCAATCTTTAGGGTAAAATTATTGCCACGAGCCTAAGCTCATGGGCGGGGATATCGAATTTCATATTACCTTAATTGTCTTGACATGTACGCGATTACCTTACCGTGCTGCATAAGCACGCACCCTAAGCCCTTGTGCGAAGCGTCACTACACTTCACAAAATCTCCTTTTCCATCCGGCAATGCCAGCATAGGGGTCGTCACCAACCTTTGCTTCAGTTCTTAAAAGCTATTCTCGCATTTCTCTGTCTATTCGAACTTCTCAGTCTTATGAGTAAGCCGCGTTAAAGGGGTTACTATCTTTACAAACTTGAACGAACCTCCGGTAGTGACCGGCCAATCCTACCTCTGGTAGTCGACCAAACCATGGTCATCAATTCATCAGTGGTCCTTTATCCAATCCTGTCAGGATCCTGCATGGGGTCCTCCTCAACAACTATCCCTACTAGGACAACATCCTCAATATCAACATCATCCGATCCTACATTAGGACACTCTATCGGATCCACAATCCGATCTCCAATTAGTAATAAAGTATCATCGCGATGTTGCTCCTCAACCTCAGGGTTCGGAGTCCTGCTACCATATACGATAACGAACTACGCTCCTATCACGATATTTATAAGGGTTCCCATAAGGGTTTTAACTGTCAGTGCTACGTTAGGTAGCCCGACTATGAACTTGGCAAGAGTTCTTATTATCTTAGTTAACTTATTATCTTAACGTCCCATCATCTCTGAGGTTTATAACGCTTAGCTCTGATACCATTTCTGTAACACCCCCAGATCCGGGGTCGGGGATCCGGGTCGTCACGGTCTTTCTTTCCACAATATCACTTCACTTAATTAATAATAACCAACCTTATGCTGTGACCCCACACTAACATACACCACAACCCGTTATAGTCTCAGAGATGAAATTCAAATAAGTACAAGTCTTTGAATCCACAATTTAAAAGTTATTACAACCCAAAACGATTACTTGATAAATTTACAGTTAATTGCCATTATCTGCCACAAGTTATAATTATACATAATTGATTCTCAAAAGCAAATGGTCTAATCTACAATAGATCTACCTCTGCAGCTATAGCAGCTACGACATCAACGGGAAGACGCGGAACGCTTTCCACGCGCTTGCGCTGGGTCTGCTGGAGTCTGGTCATCTTTCCTAACTGTTGTTGTGTAATGAAAGAAGAAAGCAAGGGTGAGCAGCAAGCCCACCAAAATAATATGCATAATTATTTACAGTATATGAGTCTACTCATAATACTCATGAAAGTCTTGGTCAAAAGAAATGAACCAAGTTGATCACTTAATGCGATGAAGTCGCAAAATATTCAGTATATATATATATATATATATACTTTTCAAAATATTGGAAGTCCGCTTCCATGCATAATATACACAAAGTCCCAGTGTATAACTGTATAAAAAAAATATATCGTTGCAAGGTGATCTCATATATCTAACCTTGTCTCAACGTTTTTCTGAAAATCTTTGTCATTCATAAGACAATTATTAATTAGATATAAGTTCTAAAGATGAAGTTACCAAATACTTCACTACATTTATATCATTCCCAATACTACTTGAACTACCACCATTCAAGTTATAATCAATTTCAAAAGTTCATCCCACTGATGAGACCACAAGATAAGACTTGAATAGATTCAATCTTTGAAAGATTATTGAATGAAAAAGTTATGAGATACTTTATTTAGTCCCGATATATATATAACCACATATATATATCCCTTTAAACATTTCCTGGAACCTCTGTTATGTGAAGTATGAACAGAGTTCGAAACATCCAATGAATTTTGGAAAGGAAAAGAATTTTGGCATAAACCCGATATCTCGCTGATCAGGCAAAGATACCAATAAGTAACCTTTTCTACTAGTAGATGGACGAATTCCCCACTGGTCATCACCCTGGTCATAATTAAGACCTATGCTGGACTGCCACTCAGCCACCTATGCATTTGATGGACTCCCACTGAGCCACTTACACAATAATAGACCGTACCTCGGCCTGTCGCTTATGCCGACTCAATGAGAGGGGCTTACTTCCCGAACGTTGGGCAAGTAATCAATTCATTTACCAAATCTGCAACCTTGTTGCGAATGTAAATACACCACAGAGCCGGATTTCCCAGGTTTTGAGCGAGTATTTAAATCCCCTTTAAAAAGGAAGATCTTAAATATAAAAATGAGTTTTAGGATCCGCTCTGACTTTTAAAAATCATTTTGAAGACTCGAAAACACTTTAAAGAGTGTTTGGAGTAAGGCTGATTTAATGAAGTAAATCAGTCCCCAGAATATTAGAAAATATCTGAATATTATTAATTAAATAATATTCCCATAAAGAATAGCCTTTATAAAAATAATTGAAGTAGAAGTATTAAAATTTATACTTGAAACGAGTATTAAATAACCAAAGATATACTTATATGAAAGTATTATCTTCATTTGAATAATCGAAAATAAGTTTGATTATCGACATCTTATTCTTTAATAAAATAAAGAATATATCTCAGCAAATAATCGGAGTCATAGATCCTCAAATGAATATTCAAATAATATTCAATAAATAAAATAAGCTGAGTCATAATACCTCGAATGAATATTATAAATAATATTCATTAAATAAAATAAAGGAGTCATAAGTCCTCCGATGAATATTCAAATCATATTGAAATAATAAAATAAACTGAGTCATAACCCTCGAATGAATATTCAAATAATATTCATTAAATAATATAAAAGAGTCTTAAGTCCTCGAATGAATATTCAAAATAATATTCATTAAATAATATAAAAGAGTCATAAGTCCTCGAATGAATATTCAAAATAATATTCATTAAATAATATAAAAGAGTCATAAGTCCTCGAATGAATATTCAAAATAATATTCATTAAATAATATAAAAGAGTCATAAGTCCTCGAATGAATATTCAAAATAATATTCATTTAATATAAAGGAGTCATACGCCTTCGAATAATATTCGAAATAATACTCGATAATAAAATAAAGTTTAAAGTTATCGAATAAACCTTATTCGATTAATAGTTTGGAAAAACTATAACCATATATATATATATATAAATATATATATATATATATATATATATCCATATCCATATAAACTCTACTCGGGATCCTCGACTCCCGGTTTTAGAAAATATTTTCACCTTTGGGTCCCTATACTAAGGGTATATGCAAGATACCGCTATCCTCTAGCATAGGTATTATCAACTGAACCAACAGATATATATTTCAAGAATATGAAACAGGCATGCATATATACCATATCACATGCTACAATATATCGCAAGAATTTGCTAAATAACCAACATGCATCTATCGCAAGATAATGCATATACAAGTGTATTCATCACAACAACAGTATAACGGATAGAATACTTGCCTGAGCGACTGGGGGTTACGAATGGCTCGGGACGAGTCTGGTAACCTATAAACAACAAGTAAGTTGGAATTAAACCAAAGTCACTTGTAAATCTATACTTTAACTAACTTAGACTCTAACGCTTGTTTTGCGCTCACTGATTCGCTTAAGTCACTCGGGTACCCTCGGCTCCACCATTTTTAATAATTTAACCTTTACGAGTTTTAAAGCGATTCCTTCGCGAGTGACTTACCAACTGCCTAAAACACTTACCATAAATGTTTCATGCATTAATTAACCCTTTTTGGTCTTTAACCTACATTTCAAAGTAAGGCGAGGGGAAAAAGTTTCGTTCGCGAAACGCCGTTACTTGAAACGGTCGTTTCTCCTAAACCGTAAATCGGAATCGAACGAACTACATATCAACACGAAGCTCGTAACATGAGCTATCTAAACATGGCAGTGGTCATAATCTAGCAGGGGGTTCTCGGGTCCTAATGCTATGCACAAAAACAGTCCAAAGAAAATCGGACGTTACGACGGCTATGTTTACGCGATTTCCAATATTTTTAAACCATTCAAACCCATTCCAAATCAACCCCAAATCCAACCTCAAATCCATCATACAACAAACATCCATCCTTATCACATCATAACAATCCCAACAAATCCACATTAACCATTTATACTATTCTTTATCATGAATTTAAACTACACTTAAGTTCATTAATCAACAACCAAGATTTACAACTTCAAAAACAACCCAAAACCCATTAATCTCTACATACACAATCATCAAGCCTCTCATGAACTCTAATACTCATTTTATGCTCTTGACTTTCAATAACAAAGCTTGGTCAAGAGATTATACCTTCCTTGGAGAGTGGAGAATCAAGGGGATGGCTTGGAATCATCTTTAAAGCCCTTATCCAAGCTTAATCTAAACAAAACTTCAAGAACACAAATTTTAGTTCTTGAAAACACTATTCACCATCTTCTTTGATGATTTATAGAAAAAGATTGGCTTGGATTTAGAAGCTTAAACTTATAGGAAGTATGTAACTTAACTAGGAGAAGCTAGGATAATTACCTTGCTAAATAGTAAGTGGAGGAGCTTGGATCTTCAAAAATTAAGAAAAGGACCCGTGAGCTTCCATGGAGAAAGAAGAAGAGAGAATTTTGTGCTTTGCCTTGTTTTGATTTTTTGGTTGGTTGATTTGGTTTTTGTTTTTGATTTAGTAATTTACCTTCTTGCCCTTGGATTTGTGTGGTTACAAAGCCACCACACCTCCTCCTTCCCATGTCATGCTTATCTCATCCACATGATGTCATCCTTCCTTCCTTGTCTTCTTTCTATTGGTTGGATGACATCATTCCCATTAATCCCTTTGATTAACTTCCTAATCGTTTGCCTAATGACCGCTGATCTGCTATACGGTTCGCTTAACTTTCGTTCTCGTTTATCGTTTGAGGGATCATACCCGGGATCTTATTACTTGGGTTCCCTTAACCTTTCTCAATACATTATATTCCTTTTATGATCCTCTCTTATAATCCTTGAATTTAAATCCTTTTAATCATGTTACCTTTTTCTCAATTCTTTCCGTATCTAGTGGATTTCCGGGAAAAATCAAAATGTTCGGAATTGGATTCTGACGATCTTTACATACACTTATATACTTCATAGAGTACTAATAATATCCCAGAATATCCATAACAGAACCCCTACATAGTGTGGCATGAAAAGTTTTCTCGTTCAGCAAAAACACTATTCATAAAGGTTTCAAAATTTCTCAAAAATTGGGGTTATTACAAGTGGTGTTTGTGATTGCAGGGCAACAGGAAAAACATCCTAGTACTGGATAATGGATGTTCAGGACATACGACTGAAAATAAAGCCCTGCTCTCAGACTTTGTCGAGAAAGCTGGCTCATGAGTTTCTTATGGAGATGACAACATGGGAAAAACTCTGGGATATGGCAATATTAATCTTGGGAATGTCATCATTGAAACAGTAGCTCTTGTCTCAGGACTTAAACACAATATGCTGAGTGTGAGTCAAATCTGTGACAGAGGTTATCATATGGATTTCTTTGAAGAACACTGTGAAGTTGTAAGCAATTCTACTGGCAAAGTCGTTCTGAAAGGTTACAGGCATGGTAACATTTATGAAGCCAGAATTTCAACAAGTACTGATGGTTCTGCAATCTATCTGATGAGTAGAGCATCAATTGAAGAAAGCTGGAATTGGCACAAAAGACTCTCTCATTTAAACTTCAATAACATAAATGAGCTTGTAAAGAAAGATCTTGTGAGAGGACTGCCAAAATTAATATTTGCTCCTGATGGCCTTTGTGATTCATGTCAAAAGGCAAAACAAATAAAATCTTCTTTCAAGAGCAAAACTGAGACATCAATTCTTGAGCCTTATCACCTACTGCATCTTGATCTATTTGGTCCAGTCAATGTCATGTCTATTATAAAGAAGAAATATGATATGGTTATAGTTGATGAGTTCACAAGGTACACTTGGGTGTATTTCTTGCACAAGAAGAATGAAACTGCATCTACTCTAACTGATCAAGTCAGACAGCTGGATAAGTTGGTTAAAGATTCTGTTAAAATTGTAAGAAGTGATAATGGCACTGAGTTCAAGAATTCAATCATGAAAGAGTTCTGTAAAGAGCATGAAATCAAATAGGAATTTTCTGCACCTGGAACTCCACAACAAAATGAAGTTGTAGAAAGAAAGAACAGGACTCTCATTGAAGCTGCACGAACTATGCTTGATGAAGCAAAGCTGTCAACCTACTTTTGGGCTAAAGCAGTGCAGACTGCTTGGTTTACACAGAATGCAACACTCATAAATAAGCATGGAAAAACACCATAATAGATGGTGAAGAAAAAGAAGCCAAATCTGAAATACTTTCATGTATTTGGATGTAAGTGTTTTGTTCTTAAGATTCATCCTGAACAGCTGTCAAAATTTGATCTAAAAGCTGATGAAGGAATTTTTATTGGATATCCACTTTCCACAAAAGCCTTTAGAGTCTACAATTTAAGAACAAGAGTTGTCATGGAATCTATCAATGTATCCTTTGATGATAAGAAGTTTACTGGACTTGAAGATTTCAATGATCATGATCAGCTGAGATTTGAAAATGAAGACTTAAATTCTGATTCTATAAATTCTGATGACTTATACTTTGATCCTGTAAGTACTGATGTCATTGAATCCGTGGTAAAAACTTCAAAGGAAAATGCACCTGTCCAGGGGGAGCAAGCTGGAAATCCTACCACATCTCAAGACTCTCAAGAAGCATCAGGACCTGTCACTAGCTCTTCAAGTTCTGATTTATCTAGTTCTAATGAGCCAAATTCTGATAATTCTGGAAACTCCGATACTTCAAATCCTGAAGGATCCAAGTCAAATTCTGAAGTCTCAAAGAGTATAACTACAAGGGGAGCATCAGAAAATGTTGATGGAGACAGCATGGATCATGGGGGAGCATCCAGTTCTAGAAGTCAACTTCAATCTGCAAGAAAGTGGACCAAAATACATACCCTGACTTAATTATTGGAGATCCTGAAGAAGGTGTCAAAACTAGAACTGTAATATCAAATGAATGTATCTATCATTCTTTTCTATCTCAGACTGAACCAAAGAAAGTGGATGAAGCTCTTCAAGATGCTGATTGGGTGCAAGTAATGTAGGAAGAGTTAAATAAATTTGAAAGAAATAAATTCTGGACCCTAGTGCCAAGACCAAAGAACAGATCAGTTGTTGGCACAAAATGGGTGTTCGGAAACAAAATTGACACTGATGGGATAATTACAAGAAACAAAGCAAGGCTGGTTGCTAAGGGTTACTCTCAACATGGGGGTACTAATTATGATGAAACATTTGCACCAGTCGCTAGATTAGAAGCCATAAGAATCTTTTTGGCTTATGCTGCTCACAAAAAGTTTAAAGTCTTTCAAATGGATGTAAAAAGTGCTTTTCTTAATGCAGAATTGGAATAAGAGGTCTATGTTGAACAACCTCCAGGCTTTGAAGATTTAAAATTTCCAAATTATGTCTACCGGCTTGACAAAGCACTTTATGGCCTTAAGCAAGCCCCTAGAGCATGGTATGAGACTTTAGCTCAATTCCTTCTGGAAAGTGGATTTCACAGAGGTACAATTGATAAAATATTGTTCTACCTCAACCATGGAAAGGACTTACTTTTAGTACAGATATATGTTGATGATATCATATTTGGTTCTACAAATGCCAAACTCTATGAGAGGTTTGCAAAACTAATGCAGTCAAGATATCAAATGAGTATGATGGGAGAACTTAGTTATTTTCTGGGTCTTCAAGTCAAGCAAAATGAAGAAGGTACTTTTATTTGTCAATCCAAGTACACCAGAAATTTACTCAAGAAGTTTGAAATGCAAGACAGTTCAACAACACCCACTCCCATGGCCACTGCAACCAAGTTAGATAAAGATACTGGCTCATCAGTAGATATTACTAACTACAGAGGTATGATTGGCTCTTTACTCTATTTAACTATAAGTAGACCTGATATCATGTATGTTACCTGTCTTTGTGCAAGATTTCAGGCTGATCCAAGAGAACCTCACTTAATAGTTGTGAAAAGAATTTTCAAGTACCTTAAGGGTACAGCTGATCTAGGATTGTGGTATGCTAGAGAATCAGATTTTAAGCTAATAGGTTACTCAGATGCAGATTTTGCAGGATGCAAAATAGAAAGGAAAAGCACTAGTGGAAGCTACCAATTTCTTGGAGGCAGATTGGTTTCTTGGTTTAGCAAGAAACATAAGTCAATCTCCACATCAACTGCATAAGCAGAATATATTGCTACAGGAAGCTTTTGTGCACAGATTCTTTGGATGAAGAATCAGTTACTGGATTATGGGCTAGAATTTTCTAAAATCCCTATTTATTGTGATAATCAAAATGCTATTGCTATGACAGGTAATCCAGTTCAATACTCTATGACAAAGCACATCAGCATTAGGTACCATTTCATAAGGGAACATGTGATGGAAGGTATAGTGGAATTGCATTTTGTTCTAACAGATCAATAACTAGCAGATATCTTCATAAAACCACTATATGAAGCTACTTTTACAAGACTAGTAAATGAACTTGGAATGGTTTCAGGTTTTTTCTCTAAATCTGCTTAGTTTTTGTACTCGTGCATTAGAATTTATGATCAGTGTTTACAGATTATCTTATCTTCATATAATCTGTGCTTAAATTGAAAATTCATTAAATGCTGATTGTTATCTGATGTGGATCTTTAAACTCTGAAAGTGTTCTGAATGTTCTGTGACTATTCAATCTAATGAGGATAACGGTGCTAGATGCTGACCTAGTAGTCTTTAACTTACTAGAAATCCCATGTTTGAATTATTTGTTTATGTGGAAACTCATTAACACAAGCAAATTCTGATTTTGAGCTTAGTCAAGTTTACTTTGTGTATCTTATTACTAAGTCACAAACTAGATTCTTGCTTCTTATCTGTCAAATTCTGATGTTAGTAAATCTTAAGGATGAACTAAATGCTGATAAGCCTCACTTATCAAAAGAAAAGAAAAAAAAGAAAATAAAAGTCAGGTACTCCTTTGAGATCTAGAGTAAATAATGTGGAAGGGAAGACCCAAGTGCATTACTGGTATTAAGTAATATGCAGTAGAAAAGCAAATAAATTTTTCATGGTGACTTTTCACATTCTCTGATTACTCGAGAAATACTCTGATAATATCATAAATTCTGATAAGCAGTTGTGACTCACTTACACTGAGAAGCCACAGTAAAAAGGAATTTCAAAAGATGCATAAAATGAGCACAAACAGTTGAGGTGGACTCTTGCATAAATTTGTTCTATAGTAGACTTCATGATTGATGACAGATTTTAAGCACTTGTCTTAATTATGCCTTATTTCTAAGATGTACTGAAGTTTATCAGACTTTAATCTTTATCTGATATTCTGCTGAATGCACACACTTTCACTCCATATGAATGATGAAAATTACTGTGGTGATTAAGTTGTTCTTGACAAACAATTAAGTGTCATTTGCATAAATTTCTGAGGACAAGTTCTGATGAGCGTTCTGATGATTAAACTCTGAAGAATCAAGTCAGTATTTGTATGAAGAATCACAGAAAAAGATATTCATTTTTTTAGTACAGAAGCCATACTCTGATGACTGTTAAAATCTGATATAAGTTAAAGTTCTGATATTAAATCCTGATGGAATCCTTGATGCTTACGTGGCATTATTCTTTACTTGACTTATTTGTGATAAATACTGAAATGGTCATTTTTAATCAGAATATATTTAGGTGAGATAAAAACAGTCATAGTCATTAAGGGTTAGTGGTAAACGTGTTTGTCTTGAAAAACTACATGTGCACAGTAATTGTTACTTATTTCCCGTGCCCATTAACTCCTGCTTTAACTTTTTACTGACTGTTATTATTATTACACATCGGTCTACGAAGATAAGGCATCATTATTTTTACTCTTATTGTTACACAGTCCTCGCGTTCCTTGGTATTCCATTGGCTATTTAAACCGACAATTCATCTCAGCCAAATCATCTTTCATTTTCACACAAACTCATACTCTCCCTTAAATTTTCATCATTTTTCTTCTTCATAAACAAAAATGGTTCTTTTCAACTTGTTCATGAACTATGAAAATTTCAATATAGAGTTGAGTTGTGATGACTGGCAACAGGAGTGGCATGTCACCACCATTCCTGAAGAGATCTGGAACTCTGTTCCATAAGAGGTTCATACAGACCTCTTGTTCTTCCAGATGGACTATCAACTCCATCTTGATCGATTGGAAGAAGAAAGGAGAGAGGCTCTCCTTTAGCAAGAACGGATCATCCGTCTTGCATTGCTCTTTGTCAGCAGCAGGAGGAACTAGTCGATAGGTTTATTTCTAGGACTAAGGTTGTTGATGATAACCATCTTGACTAGGACTATCTTGTAATTTTTGCATGTAATCTATAAATTTCATGAAATGTACTCGTTTGATATATTAATGAAATTTCTTTTAATTGCAAGATTTAGTCTGTGTTTATCTCATATTATGTGATTGCGAATGTTCTTAGTGCAACCTATTAATCTTTACTTCATCCATTTAAACTGTATTTCTTGATGAATATTTTGATTAAAATTGTGGTTACTAATAATTTGTTCTGATTTGACAAACAAATGTTGAATTTGAATCGACATCTCCTAAGTTACATTTCAATTGAAGCACAGTTTCATGCATCAGAACCTGTGACAGTTGGAGCTGAGAATGTTACTTCTCAGAAAGAAACTGCAGCTCAAAGTTCTGATACTTTGAAAAAAAAAGAAATCTGTAAGTTCTGTTACTGCTGAAGCAACCCCTTCATTGGTAAGGAGATTTAAGAAAATGAAGGCTAGGAGGTATTTGGCTAAGGCTCCATCAGAAGGTACTGAAGAAGCTGAGGAAGGGGATCAGGAATCTCTGATCTCATAAGAACCAATTATCATTGAAGCCCTTCCGGCTCAAGCCAAAGACACTGCTAAAGATACAGTGGTTACCTTAAGGTCTGGAAAAGTTGCTGAAGCTGGAAAAGCAAAAGATGGAGAAGTTGAAATTGTAGAAGAAGAAGAAAAGGAAAAGGAGAAAGAGGGGGAACCAAGGAAGACTACTGTTGAACACACTCTTCTTGAGGGTAATACAGGGGAGAAACAACTCTATCCTCCACCACCTTTTCCTAAGAGATTGTAAAAGCAAAATCTGGATAAGCAATTCGGTAAGTTTTTGGAGGTGTTCAAGAAACTTTACATCAACATACCTTTCGCTGAGACTCTGGAGCAAATGCCTAGTTATGCAAAATTCATGAAAGGTATTCTTTCAAGGAAGGTGAAACTGGATGATCTTGATACCGTTGCTCTAACGGAAGAGTGCAATGCTGTGCTGCAACAAAAATTACCTCCAAAGCTTAAGGATCCAGGGAGCTTCACCATTCCTTGCACCATTGGCAAGTTGTCATTCGACAAGTGCCTTTGCGATTTGGGAGCAAGCATCAATCTGATGCCATTGTCTATCTTTAAAAAGCTGAATTTGCCTGATCGAAAGCCCACCTACATGTCTCTATAGTTGGCTGATCGCCCTATTACATACCCACGAGGCATTGTGGAGGACGTGTTAGTAAAGGTGGATAAGCTCATCTTTCCTGCAAACTTTGTCACTCTGGATTTCGAGGAAGATAAGAAGATTCCCATAATCTTGGGATGACCTTTCTTGGCTACAGGATGTACCTTGATAGATGTGCAAAAATGTGAACTTACTATGAGAGTGCAAGATCAGGATGTGACTTTCAATATATTCAATACGATGAAATTTCCTACATAAGATGAGGAGTGCTTAAAGGTGGATTTGATTGATTCTGTGGTAACTTCGGAACTTGAGCATGTGCTAATGTCTGATGCCTTAGAGAAAGCCATAATGGGGGAATTTGACAGTGAAGATGAGGAAGGCAATGAGCAACTACAATATCTAAATGCTTCTCCTTGGAAGTAAAAGCTAGACATGCCATTTGAATCTCTTGGTAATACTGATCTCAAGAATGCTAAGGGAAAGCTCAAACCATCTATTGAGGAAGCACCTACTTTGGAGCTTAAACCACTGCCTGAACACTTGAGGTATACTTTTTTAGGTGATGCATCTACTTTACCTGTTATTATTGCATCTGACCTTTCAAGTAGTGAGGAGGATAAGCTCTTGAGGATCTTGAGAGAATTCAAATCAGCCATCAGATGGACTATAGTAGATATAAAAGGGATCAGCCCTTCGTACTGCATGCATAAAATTCTGCTAGAGGAAGGTAGTAAGCTGACTATTGAGCAACAACAAAGACTTAATCCTATCATGAAAGAAGTGGTGAAGAAAGAAATTCTGAAGTGGCTGGATGCAGGAATCATATATCCTATATCTGACAGTTCTTGGGTGAGCCCCGTGCATTGTGTACCTAAGAAAGGAGGTATAATTGTGGTAGCAAACGAGAAGAACGAGCTCATGCCCACTCGAACAGTTGCATGATGTAGGGTATGCATGGATTACAGAAAGTTGAATAAAGCCACGAGAAAGGATCACTTTCTTCTACCGTTTATTGATCAGATGCTTGAGGTTGGCTGGTCATGAGTATTATTGTCTTCTGGATGGCTATTCGGGTTATAATCAGATTTGCATTGCACCAGAAGACCAAGAAAAGACTACTTTCACTTGTCCATTTGGCACATTTGCTTTTTGCAGAGTTTTGTTTGGCTTATGTGGTGCACCTGCCACTTTTTAGAGATGCATGATGGCTATATTCTCTGATATGATTGCAAATAATGTCGAAGTTTTCATGGACGACTTCTCTGTCTTTGGACATTCTTTTGATGACTATTTCAATAATCTTAGTTCGGTGCTAAAAAGGTGTGTGGAAACTAATTTGGTGCTCAATTGAGAAAAATGTCACTTTATAGTACGTGAAGGCATTATTCTTGGGCATAAAGTCTCTAACAAGGGCCTTGAGGTGGATAAAGCCAAGGTGGGAGTCATTGAAAATCTTCCACCACCTATTTCTGTGAAAGGAATCCGTAGTTTTCTTGGTCATGCGGGTTTTTATCGGCGTTTCATCAAGGACTTCTCGAAGATATCGAAGCCATTGTGTAACTTGCTCGAGAAAGATGTGCCTTTCAAATTTGATGATGAATGCTTGGCGGCATTCGAGACTCTCAAGAAGAGTTTTATAACTGCACCAGTTATTACGGCACCTGATTGGACAGAACCTTTTGAGATGATGTGTGATGCGAGTGATTATGCAGTGGGAGCAGTTCTTGGGCAGTGCAAGAATAATCTTTTTTATATGGTCTATTATGCTAGTAAGATGCTTAATGGAGCTCAAATGAATTACACCACTACTGAGAAGGAGCTCTTGGCTATAGTCGTTGGTTTCAAAAAATTTCGATCTTATCTGCTTGGGACAAAGGTGACAGTATTCACTAATCACGCTGCCATTCGCTATTTGGTCTCAAAGAAGGATTCTAAGCCTAGACTTATTTGTTGGGTGCTCTTGCTACAAGAATTTGAGTTAAAGATCAAGGATCGAAGAGGTACTGAGAATCAAGTAGCTGACCATCTCTCTAGATTGGAGAATCCCGATTCTACTTCACATAATAAGACATTGATCAACGAATCTTTTCCGGATGAGCAGTTGTTCGCAGTTCAGGAGGAAGAACCATGGTTCGCAGATATTGTGAACTATCTTGTGTGATGTGAAGTGGTATATGTGTGATGAACCATATTTGTTTAGACAAGAAGCTGACCAAATCATCAGGAGATGTATCCCATTCTATGAGATGGGGGGGATATTACGAGATTGCCATTCCACAGTTTATGGTGGACATTATGGTGGTGAAAAGACAACAGCTCGTATTCTGCAAGGAGGTTTTTTCTAGCCTACGTTGTTTAAGGATGCACATCAGTTCATTTTAAGGTGTGATCGTTGCCAAAGAGTTGGTAATCTTACTAGAAAGGATGAGATGCCTTTAAATGTGATGCTTAAAGTTGAGATCTTCGATATTTGGGGAATCGATTTCATGGGACCATTTATCTCATCCTGTAATAATTTGTACATCTTGATGACAGTCAATTATGTCTCGAAATGGGTAGAAGTGAAGGCTCTACCGACAAATGATGCAAGGGTAGTGTTGAGTTTTCCTCATAAGCAGATATTCACAAGGTTTGGAACACCACGAGTAATCATAAGTGTTAAGGGGTCACATTTCTGCAATCGTAAGTTCACTTCTATGATGCAACGCTACAAGGTGAATCATCGTATTGCTACCTCCTATCATCCGCAAACTAATGGTCAAGCTGAAGTATCTAATAGAGAGATCAAGTGCATTCTAGAGAAAGTTGTTTGTCCGTCAAGGAAAGATTGGTCTTTAAAGCTCGATGAACCTGTTTGGGCATATAGAATAGCATACAAGACTCCACTTGGGATGTCCCCGTTTCAACTTGTCTATAGTAAGGGATGTCATTTACCTGCGGAGCTAGAGCATAAGGCTTATTGGGTGTTGAAGAAGTTGAACCTTGATCTAGATGCAGCTGGGAAGAAGCGAATGCTTCAGTTAAATGAACTTGATGAATTTCGAATTCAAGCGTACGAGAACAACAAAATATACAAGGAAAAAGTAAAAAGGTGGCATGAAGGGAAGCTATCTCATAAGTCATTTGCGTCGGGGCAACAAGTTCTTTTATTCAACTCTCGTCTCCGACTTTTTCCTGGAAAGTTGAAATCAAGGTGGTCTGGACCTTTTATCGTCAAAACTGTATTTCCACATGGAGCGATGGAGATTTTTGAGAACGATCCGGGCCAAGCATTCAAGGTTAATGGTCAAAGATTGAAGCATTATTATGGTGACACGGAAAACCGGGAAGTGATTAGCGCCGTTTTATTGTCAACTTGATCGAACTCCTCTACATCAAGCTAATGACATAAAAGAAGCGCTTATTGGGAGGTAACCCAAGATTTGAGACTTTAGGAACCTTTAGAAGTTAGTACCATATCCAAAAACCCAAAAAAAATATGAAAATATGGGCATAAATTTTTTTTTCCAGAAACCCCTGGGGTGTCCGCCTGGAAATCTCGGGCGGCCGCCTGGAGTCTGGGGCGCCCGCCTGGAAATCCCGGCCGGCCGCCTGGCACCCTTCTGTCAAAACAAATTTTCGGCCTTATAAAAAAAAATCAAAAAAACAAAAAAAAAACATAAAAACATTAAAACCCACAGCAAACAACCCACAAACCCACGTTTTCTCTCCCACAAACCCCACTCCTACTCTAATTCTAAACCTAAATCCTACCCTATATATACACACAACACCTCCATATACACTCCCATATACTTTCAACTTCAAAACTCTCTCCTACACTCAAAACACAACTCTCAAACACTTTTTCTCAGTATTCAATGGCACCTAAGAGATCTCGAACTATTGATTGCAGGAGCACCATTCCTACTGCTGATTCTTCGAGGGGAACTGCTGTGAGGCCTCGTTTGGTGGATAGAGCTGCTGAGGAGGAGTATACTAGGCTTCTGACTAAGCCGATTCTGAATGAGAGAGGATTTTTACCATCGGGGAGGGATGGTGAGTTATTACCAATGATTGCTGAGAAAGGGTGGATTTCTTTTTGCGAGTCGCCGGAGGCGGTTCCAATGAGTGTGGTTAACGAGTTTTATGCGAACGTAAAGGCGGAAAAGAATGGGTTTACTATTGTTCGTGGGCTTACTGTTGATTATTAGCCCGCGGAGATTCGCCGTGTTATTGGACAGCGACAACGGAAGCCCGAGGAGGAGAATTGGAATGAGAAGACTCCCGAGGATTTTGATTTGGATTTGATTGTTGCTACTCTCAGTCAGCCAGGCACGGTGTGGAAGTTTAAGATGAGATCTAATGAGTATCGTTCTTTTTCGGCTGTTGCGATGAACAGGTATGCCCATGCATGGAATGCCTTTATTTGTGCTAATATTTTGCCTTCTTCGCATGCACATGAGGTTACAGTTGAGAAAGCCAGGTTGTTATGGGGGATTTTGAATGAGGAGCATTATGTGGACCTTGGTGAGTTCATCTACCAAGGGATTTTGAAGTTTTTGAGGGGGAGGACACAAAGCAACATCCCTTATGCATTTACTGTCACGAAGCTGTGCAGAGCAGTTGGAGTTCACTAGCTTTCTTATGAGCAGCTGCAGATGTCGGCCGCTCCTATTGACTCATCGACTCTGAATACGATGCAGGAGTGGACGGGTGGAGAGCCCGAAGAGCATGGTTTGGGATATCGTCTTCCAGGGGGACGACCAGCAGCTAGTGCTACTATGGCTAAGCCCAGTCAGGCTCGTGATAAGGCAGGCTCTTCTGGAGCCCAGGAAGGTGCTGGTTCAGGGATGGCCGATGCCCAGTATAGGAGGTTATCCAGGAGGATGGATACGATGTACGAGTCGCAGAGTAGGTTTGCTCAGGAGCTCACCCTCGCACTTGGGACTGCTTTCAGAGGCCTTGGAGCTGACATCCAGTGGCCTGTTTTTGGTGAGAACTCTGCTTATCCATCTCCTGATACTCCACCCTCTGAGGGTGATGATGATAATTTCTCTGAGTAGGTATACCCTGTGTTCTTTTCTACTACCTTCACTGGGGACAGTGAAGATTTTAAGTTTGGGGGTGGTAGTTAAGGAGCATATTTGTGTGTGTGTCATGTAGTTGAATATTTATGATAGTTTAGTTCATATAGTTGCATATTTTTGCCATATAGTTTGGGGGTTCCTTTCTACTACCTTCACTGGGGAAAGTGATGATTTTAAGTTTGGGGGTGGTAGTTAAGGAGCATATTTGTGTGTGTGTCATGTAGTTGCATATTTATGATAGTTTAGTTCATATAGTTGCATATTTTTGCCATATAGTTTTTTTTATTTTATAGCTTTATTTATCATGTCATTTAGCTCATGCATATATCATAATCCCTTTTACATTGCTTTACCGATTGATTTGTGATATTGATGCGAGTGTAGTGATAGCGTTAGAGTGATGTTGAATCTTGTAGGTTGACATGCATGCTAGAAACACTTGTAATTTCACTAAGTCTTAGAGTATGCTTAAGGACTAGATTGTTGTCATGGTTTGATGGTTTTTGAGGTTAATCTATTGATTATGCTTAGAATTTATGATAGGCTCTTAATGATAAAAGGCATGAAAAGAAAAAAATTGGAGTGAAAATTGGAATTTATTGCTAATTATGGCTAGGCGTCAAATGGCTAGTAGTCGGCTCGTATTTTTATGCGAGTAGTCTAGGGTTGAGCAAGATGGAGCGAAACGCACTTGCTCAGAAATTTGAAAAAAAAAGAGAAAAAAAATACGAAAAAAAAGAAGAAGAAAAAAATTATGATTTACTGCATAATTGATCACGAGTTGGCTCTTTGGTATTCGAGTTATTAAGTTCTTAGGGGACTTTGTGCCTAGTGACCTAAGGATTTTATAGTATGGGATCCGCTAACCTAACGCTTGCTAAATGGATGCCATTGCATAAGTCTTTTGTGGACCTCACTCATTGCACGATCAAATAAGTATTTGTTTGTTCTGTTGAATAAAAGCATGATTTCGTAATAAGCTCCAGTGATCTAGAAGTATTATAAGTCATTTTATGTCTAGAATTTATTCTTCGTATAATCATGTGATTGCCTTGAGGATAATCGAGTCATGATAATTGATCTAGTTTCGAAGCATATCTGTTAAGCATCCGCACACACCATGTTTCTAGTTGTATGTTAGCTTGCGTGGCTTGATTGACCTTTAGTTGCCTAATTGCATTTGTTGAGATGTCATGAGTTGGTTGGTTTAGTCATTGTGAGGGGGATCGCTGCATTTCATGTAGTTTGCATTCATGCATGTTTTTGCTTTGTTTTTGAGTCTTTGACGCTTGAGGACAAGCATCGATTTAAGTTTGAGGGTGTGATAAGTGGCATTTTATACCACTTAGAACGTCTTATAATGGCTTGAATTGATGACTTGAAATCAAGTATTTTTTATATTTGATGCATTTTTTCTAGTGTTTTGCATTTCAGGGTATAACTTGTGTATGTAGGAAGATTTCCTCAAAAATAAGCCTAGGAAGTGCTTGGCATTGGTTGTGGGAAGTTATGAGCAGAATGTAGCAGAAATTAGGAGCAGAATATGATATTTTCCAATAGCATGCTGGGCGCCCGCTTAGGATCTGGGGCGGCCGCCTGGGAGCTGGGGCGCCCGCCTGGGAAGCTGGGGCGGCCGCCCGGAGACAGGAATTTAAAATTTGATTTTTACACTTCTTATTCTGATGGACTTCTGAGATGGCTGGCTCTTGTGGGCTTCTATATAAGTAATCTTTAGAGACGTTTCATCACGTGTGGTATCAAGCAAGGAGCAAGGAGAGAAGAAAGAAGACCGTTTTAGCACATCGCAATGAAGAAGAGGAAAGCATACGTTTTCTTGTGATTCTTTTATTCGTTATAACAGTGGATGCTAGTTTTCTTTACTTTGAACCTTATTACTCTTGTGACGTACTCTGGTTTTAATAAGTATTTTTATTAGTTTATACTGTGAGTTATTATCATGTTTTCTTATGAACCCATGGTGACGATGACTTCTATCATGGGTTAATCGTGATTATGGGGTCATAACGGATTTACTATGGATTTCTTTAGTTAGTTGTTCAATACCTTGGTGTGTGATGATGGTATGATATCTAGCATAGGTTGTGCTTATTCATCTTACGTGCGTCGCGAACATATAAGATATTTTATTAATCTCTTGTGAAGCGACAGTGGATCTTGAGATTTAGAACTTGCCATGCTAGCATAGGTTCATGTATGTGTATGCATGATTAGTGGGTAACTCTAACCGTTTTGCTTGCCCTGTGTAATCATAATGAATAACTTGCGCTTAAATCGTTATGTTGTCAAATTCTATAGACATATAGGGTCTCAACATAATTGATGCCTATTCAACTTCTACCTTAATTGTGGATGTTTGGTAGAATGGTATTTGTACAACGAAAGTTGGCTTTTATCAGTTTCGTGTTGTTCGATTAATATCATCACCGTTACATGCTAAGGGTAATAACAATAAATATTGAAGGAAGTAGTAATGAAGTTATGATCTCATGTGTGTTTGATATTGTTAATTCAAGTGTTATTTAAGTGTTTTATTCTCGTAGTTAATTGTAGTTAATAATTAGTTAATCAGCCTAAAGAGTTATTATCTTGACATTGAGAAGTATACATTGGTGAGTGAGTGTTAATTAAATATAATTAGACTGAGTCTCTGTGGGAACGAACTAGAAATTATTCTATATTACTTGCGAACACGTATACTTGCGTGAATTATTAGCACGTGTTTTGTGCCTAACAGGTTCTTTACTTAAGATGTCTCGGGCCTGATGAGGCACACATGGCCCACGAAAAAGTACATGAAGGTATATGTGGGAAACACTTGGGGGCAGAGCACTGGCTCATAAGATAACCCTTTTAGGCATTTATTGGCCAGAGATGATGGCCGATGCCAAAAAATATGTGAAGAAGTGTGATTGTTGTCAGAAACATGCACCGGTTGTTCGATAACCTCCCGAGATGCTGACTTCCATCAACTCTTCCATCCCCTTTGCCATGTGGGGAATGGATATACTTGGGTCTTTGCCCATGGCCATGGCACAAAGGAAGTTCCTGATTGTAGCTATTGATTATTTTACTAAGTGGATTGAAGCTAAACCTTTATCCAAGATCAGAACCAAGCAGGTTGCACAATTCCTGTGGGAAAACATCATGTGTAGATACGAAATTCCTCGAATCTTGGTAATCGACAATGGACTACAGTTCAATAATGAAGAGTTCGGAAATTATTGTGAAGATAACGAAATTGATTTGAGGTTCACCTTCATTGCTCACCCTCAAGCCAATGGGCAAGCAGAGGTTGCAAATTGCATCATTTTAGATGGTTTAAAGAAGAGGATTGAGAAATCCAGAAACAATTGGGTGGATGAAGTACTTCCAATACTACGGGCTTACAGAATCACGAGTAGAGTTACTACAGGAGCAACACCATTCATGTTGGCATATGGGGCATAAGAAGTAGTTCCTTTAGAAATATCACATTCATCTCCCAGAATTCAAGCGTACAATGCTGAGGATAATGAGGAAGGGCAAAGGTTAGCCTTGGATTTAATAGATGTAGTACGAGATGCAGCAGATGCAAAGATCGTAGAATATCAGAAAAAGCCTCTTTTTATTACAACCTAAGGGTGAAAGAAAGATTCTTTAAACAAGGGGATCTAGTTCTAAGAAAGGTGGAAGCCTATGGAGTAGGGCGGAAAGGTAAGATCTCCCCAAATTGGGAAGGGCCTTATAAAGTTAAGAACGTTCAAGGGAGAGGTAGTTACAAGTTGGAAACCATGGATGGAGAAGAAATACCCCGGACTTGGCATGCACAAAACCTGAAGTTTTACTACCTATAGCTTATACATACTATAGTGGTAATAAGGTTGAAAAGCACCTTGACGCTTTGCTTGCTTAGGATTTCACATGTTAGTTATATAAGACTATTATTTCAAATTCTAGTTCTACAAAGAATTATATAAGGGATAGATCTCAAGAGATTACAATTTATGAAGTTTACATAAACTTACCTTAGAATTGTTTGGTTCCTTATGCATGGTTGAGTTTGCTTATCTATTTTAGTACGAGTACTTAGGACAAATAGCACAAAAAGAGCAAACAAACAACTAAGTTAAACAAGCAAACAAACCACTAAGATAAAACATATATAATCCCCGAAGGGAAATAAGTTCAAAATACAATAAGTTTAAAAGAATAACAAACATAAAACTGAAAACACTACTCCTCCATGTGGGAGCCTTCCTTCCCCTGCTTCTTCTCAGCATCACCCTTCTCAGTATCAGCAGAAGGCTCAGCATCCTTCGCGGGAGAAGCAGGAGGAGATGTAGTGCTGGGATCTAGGATACGATCATCAGTCTGAGGAGATTTGAAGAGAGCATCTAAGTTATCCTATGTCTCCGGCTGTTCAGGACTTATAAAGTCCTTAGGATCTATTAAGCCAGGATGCTTCTCCGAAACTGCCTTCACAGCCGCATCCCATCCTTGGGTAAACTGCAGAGGATAAAGACCCTCATCATAAATGTCCATGAGATTCTTAAACTTTGCAGAATCCATATAGTCATCGATGATGGTTTCTTTATCACTCCGGAGCTTCACCAGCTTGACATGGGCCTTGGATAACTCCTCCCCCCTGGCCTTTAGCTTTTTCTCCGAGACCTCAACCCTCTCCTTCTACTTTTTCATCTCCCTCTCAAACTCATCTGAGTTCCCCTTCCAGGACCTAGCTTGGTGAAGGGCCGTCTGGAAGTAGGTGTTGCTCTGCACAAAGAAGTATAACTTAACACAGTTCTATTAAAAAGAGAAAGAGAGAGAAAAATTGGAATTAAAAGGTGAGAAAGGGATGTTACCGTAACTTGAGCTTGAGAATCCAGGAGCTCAATAGACTCTATGTCACTCCTCGTGACAACGTCACTGAAGTCGTGGGGAGTTATGAAATGGTATGACCAATCCTTAGCATGCTTGGTGGATCTGACCACCGTGTCACTTCTCCTAAAACCCCAGTTGAGCCTAAAGGAGTGCGCCTTGAGTGGAGGATCCATATCATCCCCTAATTCCACCACCGGAGTATGTGGCCTAAGGAAGATAGGAGCATCAGGCTTTCTCCTGGGGTCCTTGTTGAGCTTGGCCCTTTTCTGGCGGCCAGATTCTCCCTCCTTGGGCCTATTAATGTTATTAATAGCCTCGCAAGCTGAAATGAAAAAGGAAGAAAACTTTAAAAATGATTAAGTTTCAATAAAGAGAAAGAAAAGAATAAAAAACAAGTTAAAATTACCCCTATCACTTGCCTGAGAAAGGCCCACATTCTTCAAAGAGAACTCCTCTAAGAGAGTCCAAGAATCTATTTTTCCGTCATTTGAAATGAGGGCTTGATAAGCAACCTCCTCCTCGTCGGTCAGCCTAATACTAGCAGGGCTGCCATCTACTACCTTGCAAAAGGGCCTACGAAAAAGAGTAGCCCAATCGCCTCCAGCCCATGTCAATCTAACAAACTCGTCCCTCCCCTTTGGGTTATTTTCAACTATGGAATTACCATAAAAAATATGGGGGTTTTAGGCCTTTGACGTAATAAAACCCAGCCCGGTTGAGTTAAACCATTGTTATAAAACTGAAAGATTTTTCTAAAAACGGCGACATAAGGGGGGAATTTATTCCTAAGGCATATTACCATAAAACAATAATATTCCTCCATGCGTTATGAGGGAGCTGACATGGGTTTATTTTCAAATCTACAAGCAGACGAGGAATAAACTCATGAAGAGGGAACCTAAGACCTGCGGTTAAGGCTCCTCGGTAAATAAAGAGTGTATCCCCCTCCCAATTACATGTCCTATCCTCAGGGGTGGCCGGAGTAATCCTAAGGTGAGGAGGGAGTTTGTACATGGTGTTAAAAGCTTCTATTCGACCATCTAACTCATGAAATGTATTACCATAGTTGTAAGAATCTAAATCAGACAAGGAGGGATATTATCAAGATTCCTGGTTGATTTTACCTTAGACCTCAGTGTCGAAAATACGTCTAAGTCGATCAGAATCCTGATCGATTTTGATCAGGATTCCCGGTCGATTTTCCCTCAGAACACATCAACAAAATCCAAGATATTCGATCAGGATCCTGATCGATTTCGATTAGGAATCTGATAAGTGGCATTTTATACCACTTAGAACGTCTTAAAATGGCTTAAATTGGTGTCTTGAAATCAAGTATTTTGTGTATTTGATGCGTTTTTCTAGTGTTTATGCATTTCAGGGTATTAGTTTCATTTCGGAGGAGGAATCATCAAGAATAAGCCTTGGCATGTGTTCACCATTGCGAGAGGAAAAGAACGGGCAGATTACGGCGAAGAAACGGAGTAAACCTGGAATTTTTCCAGTAGGGTCCTGCGCGCCCGCGCAGCAATGCTGAGCGGCCGCGCAGCAGCCTTGCGCGCCCGCGCAGAAATGCTGAGCGGCCGCGCAGGGTCGGGGAAAAGGATAAATTATTTTAGACTTCTACTTCTGTTTGGCCTCCAACTTCTATGTAATCTGAGTTTTATGGGACTATTATATAAGTAGATTTGAGACGTTTTCATAGAGAATAAGAAGGAGATTATGTTTTAGATTGTGTTTTGCGCAAGAAGCGAAGGAGATAAGGAAGAAGACCGATTTAGCACACCGCAACGAAGAGGAAGCATATTTTCTTGTGATTCTTGTTTCGTTGTAACGTTGGATGCTAGTTTTCTTGCTTTGGCTTATTTACTCTGTGTGACGTACTCTGTTTTAATATAATTAGTTTAGTTATTATTTTCTTGTGTTGTTTATCATAATTTCATATGAACCCATGATGGCGATAAGTTCTATTATGGGCTAATCGTGATCATGGGGTTGCAACGGATTTATTATGGAATTCTTTAGTTAATTGTTTAATACTTTAGTGTGTGATGATTGCATGATATCTAGTATTGGTTGTGCGTATTCATCTTATGTGCGTCGCGAACATATAAGATAGGGTGTTAATCTCTTGTGAAGCGACAGTGGATCTTGAGATTTAGAACTTGCCATGCTAGCATAGGTTCATGTACGCTGTGCATGATTAGTGGGTAACTCTAACAGTTTTATTTGCCTTATGTAATCAAAAGGAATAACTTGTGCTTAAATCGTTGTGTTGTCAATTTCTGTAGACATATAGGAACTCAACATAATTGATGACTATTCAACTTCTATCTTAATTGTGGATGCTTGGTAGAATGGTATTAGTACAATGAAAGTTAGCTTTTATCAGTTTCGTGTTATTCGATTAATGTCATCACTGTCACATGCTAAAGGTAATAACAATGGCTATAGAAGGAAGTAATAATGAAGTTGTGATCTCATGAGTGTTTTATTATTGATAAATTGAAGTGTTAATTAAGTAGTTAATTATAGTTAATATTTAATCAACAATTTTAAGTGTTATCTTAACATTGAGAAGTAATCATACATTGGTGAGTGAGTTTAATTAGACAATAACTTAGTCTGAGTCTCTGAGGGAACGAACTAGAAAGTATTCTATATTACTTGCGAACGCGTATACTTGCGTGAATATTAGTGCGTGATTTTGCCCTAACAAGTTTTTGGCGCCGCTGCCGGGGACTCGGCGTATTTGTTTAATTTATGTACTTACCATCATTGGTCATTAGGACTCAGTGATTAGGACGCAGTAGTTAATTACTCTTTTCGGTTGTGTTTCAGGTACTTTAGCAAGCGTTTATGCAAACTCATTCTCGTGCTCGCAAGAGGACCTTAGATACAGCTGAGGAGAAAGACGAAGTTCTTGATACTCCGGAGAAGTTAGATTTTGAGGATTCGGATTCAGGAACTGAGCAGAAAGAACCAGTAAACATGGGAGATCGTATTGTTCAAGCTGATCCAGCTCTTATGGATTTTTCTCGGCCTAAAATTGATGACATTCAGTCAAGCATCCTTCATCCGGCTATTCAAGCTAACACCTTTGAAATCAAGCCGGGCACTATTCAGATGGTGCAGAATTCTGTTTCTTTTGGAGGAGCGGCAACTGAAGACCCCAACATGCACATAAGGAATTTTGTCGAGATCTGCAGCACTTTTAAGTATAATGGCGTGACTGATGAGGCTATCAAGTTGAGGCTTTTCCCATTCTCACTGAGGGATAAAGCTAAAGACTGGTTACATTTTGAACCAGCTGGGTCCATCACTACGTGGCAAGATCTTGCGCAAAAGTTTCTGGTGAAGTTTTATCCAATGGCAAAGACTGCTGCTATGAGGAGTGCTCTTACTCAGTTTGCACAGCAACCTACAGAATCTATGTGCGAGGCTTGGGACGCTACAAGGAAATGTTGAGAAAATGTCCACATCATGGAATGCCAGATTGGATGGTAATCACTGGTTTTTATAATGGTTTGGGGGCCCAATCTCGGCCCATGTTCGATGCAGCAGCTGGAGGCGCCTTATGGGCTAAAAGCTATACTGAGGCGTATAATCTTATCGAGACAATGGCTGCAAACGAGCATCAAAACCCAACTCAGAGGATGACGTCAGGCAAGGTAGCAGGTATTCTGGAAGTTGATGCAGCCACCGCTATTGCAGCCCAGCTCCAAGCGCTATCAATGAAGGTTGATTCTTTGGCTACGTATGGAGTTAATCAAATAGCTATGGTTTGTGAGCTTTGTGCAGGTTCTCATGCTACGGATCAGTGTTCTCTTGTCAACGAATCTGTTCAGTATGTGAATAATTATCAGCGACAACAGCAGCCTGTGCCAGCGACCTATCATCCTAACAACAGAAATCATCCAAATTTCAGCTGGGGGAATAATCAGAATGCTATTCAGCCACCATATCAGCAAGGAGTGAGTAAACAGTTTAACCTACCTGGATTCCAGCAACCACAGCAGTATGCTACAAGGCAATCATATCCTCAACAGGGAAGTGCAGTTGCACCTACTAGTGCTGATTTTGAGGAACTTAAGCTGTTATGTAAGAGTCAGGCGATTTCTATCAAGACCTTGGAAAATCAAATCGGTCAATTAGCCAATGCAGTGCTCAATCGTCAACCTGGCACTCTTCCCAGTGACACGGAAGTACCAGGCAGGAAGGAAGCTAAAGAGCAAGTCAAGGCTATTACCTTAAGGTCTGGAAAAGTAGCTGATACTGAAAAGGCAAAAGAAGTCGAAGCTGAAGTTAGAGATGAAGAATCTAAGCAAAAGGAGAAAGTGGCCGAACCAAAGAAGACTACTGTTGAACACACTCTGCCTGAGGCTAATACAGGGGAGAAACAACTCTATCCTCCACCACCTTTTCCTAAGAGATTGCAGCAACAAAAGCTGGATAGACAGTTCGGGAAGTTTCTGGAGGTGTTCAAGAAACTTCACATCAATATACCTTTCACTGAGGCTCTGGAACAAATGCCTAGTTATGCGAAGTTTATGAAGACTATTCTTTCAAGGAAGGTGAAACTGGATGACCTTGAAATCGTTGCTCTCACGGAAGAATGCAGCGCTGTTCTGCAGCAAAAGTTACCACCAAAACTGAAAGATCCAGGAAGCTTCACCATTCCTTGCACCATTGGCAATCTAACTTTTGACAAGTGCCTTTGTGATTTGGGAGCAAGCATTAATCTGATGCCCTTGTCGATCTTTAAAAAGCTGGATCTGCCTGATCCAAAACCCACATACATGTCGCTACAATTGGCGGACCGTTCCATTACTTACCCAAGGGGCATAGTTGAGGATGTGCTCGTCAAGGTGGATAAGCTCTTCTTTCCTGCAGATTTTGTTATTCTGGATTTTGAGGAAGATAAGAAGATTCCCATAATCTTGGGGAGGCCTTTCTTGGCTACTGGCCGTACCTTGATAGATGTGCAAAAAGGGGAACTTACTATGCGGGTCCAAGATCAGGATGTGACCTTCAACGTATTCAAGGCAATGAAATTCCCTACAGAAGATGAGGAGTGCTTAAAAGTGGATGTGATTGATTCTGCGGTTACTTCGGAACTCGATCACATGCTAATGTCTGATGCATTGGAAAAGGCCTTAGTGGGGGATTTTGACAGTGATGATGAAGATAGCAACGAGCAATTACAATATCTGAACGCTTCTCCATGGAAGCGAAAGCTCGACATACCATTTGAATCTCTTGGTACTTCTGACCTTAAGAATGCTGAAGGGAAGCTCAAACCATCAATAGAGGAAGCACCTACCTTGGAGCTCAAACCATTACCTGAACACTTGAGGTATGCTTTTTTAGGTGATTCATCTACGTTACCTGTTATTATTTCAGCTGACCTTTCAGGTAGTGAGGAAGACAAGCTCTTAAGGATTTTGAGAGAATTCAAATCGGCTATAGGATGGTCCATAGCAGACATCAAGGGGATAAGTCCTTCATATTGTATGCATAAAATTCTGTTAGAGGAAGGTAGTAAGCCAACTGTGGAACAGCAGCGAAGACTGAACCCGATCATGAAGGAGGTGGTGAAGAAAGAAATTCTGAAATGGCTAGATGCAGGCATCATTTATCCTAATTCTGACAGCTCGTGGGTGAGCCCCGTGCAATGTGTACCTAAGAAAGGAGGTATCACTGTGGTCGCAAATGAAAAGAATGAGCTCATCCCTACTCGAACAGTTACAGGATGGAGAGTATGCATGGATTATAGAAAATTGAACAAAGCCACAAGGAAGGATCACTTCCCTCTCCCATTCATTGATCAAATGCTTGACAGATTGGCGGGACATGAGTAATTTTGTCTTCTGGATGGTTATTCCGGGTATAATCAGATTTGTATTGCACCAGAGGATCAGGAAAAGACTACCTTCACTTGTCCATTTGGCACATTTGCTTTTCGTAGAGTTTCGTTTGGGTTATGTGGCGCCCCGGCCACCTTTCAGAGATGTATGATGGCTATATTCTCTGACATGATTGGAAATAACGTCGAAGTGTTCATGGATGACTTCTCCGTTTTTGGACACTCATATGATGAATGTTTGAATAATCTGCGCGCCGTACTCAAAAGATGCGTGGAAACTAATTTGGTGCTTAATTGGGAGAAATGTCATTTTATGGTGCGTGAAGGCATTATCCTTGGGCATAAGGTCTCTAGCAAGGGTCTGGAGGTGGACAAGGCCAAGGTGGGAGTCATTGAAAATCTTCCCCCACCTAATTCGGTGAAAGGAATCCGTAGTTTTCTCGGTCATGCGGGTTTTTATCGGCGATTCATCAAGGACTTTTCAAAGATATCTAAGCCGTTGTGCAATTTACTTGAGAAAGATGTGCCTTTCAAATTTGATGATGAATGTTTGGCAGCATTCGAGACTCTCAAGGAGAGTTTGATCACGGCACCAGTTATTACAGCACCAGATTGGACAGAACCGTTTGAGATGATGTGTGATGCGAGTGACTATGCGGTAGGTGCAGTTCTGGGACAGCGCAAGAAAAATCTCTTCCATGTGGTCTACTATGCAAGTAAGACTTTAAATGGGGCCCAATTGAACTACACCACTACTGAGAAGGAGCTTTTGGCTATAGTCTTTGGCTTTGAGAAATTTCGATCTTATCTGTTTGGTAGGAAAGTGACAGTATTCACTGATCATGCAGCTATTCGCTATCTGGTTTCTAAGAAGGATTCAAAGCTGAGACTCATTCGTTGGGTGCTTTTACTTCAGGAATTTGAGTTAGAGATCAAAGATAGAAAAGGTACCGAGAATCAAGTAGCTGACCATCTCTCTAGGTTGGAGAATCCCGATTCTACTTCACAAGATAGGACGTTAATCAATGAATCTTTTCCGGATGAGCAGTTGTTTGCAATTCAGGAGGAAGAACCATGGTTTGCAGATATTGTAAACTATCTTGTCAGCAATATAATGCCGCTTAATTTGACATCCGCTCAAAAGAAGAAGTTTCTGCATGAGGTGAAGTGGTATATGTGGGATGAACCATATTTGTTTAGACAGGGAGCTGACCAGATCATCAGGAGATGTATCCCGTTCTGTGAGACGGAGGGGATATTACGAGACTGCCATTCCACGGTTTATGGTGGACACTATGGAGGTGAGAAGACGGCAGCTCGTATTCTGCAAGCAGGTTTTTTCTGGCCTACTTTGTTCAAGGATGCTCATCAGTTTGTTTTAAGGTGTGATCGTTGCCAAAGAGTGGGAAATTTGTCAAGGAAGGATGAGATGCCATTAAATGTGATGCTTGAAGTCGAGGTCTTTGATGTATGGGGAATCGATTTCATGGGGCCTTTTATCTCGTCTTGCAATAATCAGTACATCTTGCTGGCAGTCGATTATGTCTCAAAATGGGTCGAAGTTAAAGCTTTACCGATAAATGATGCAAAGGCAGTGCTAAATTTTCTTCATAAGCAAATTTTCACAAGGTTTGGAACGCCTCGGGTAATCATAAGTGATGAAGGATCGCATTTTTGAAACCGTAAGTTCACTTCTATAATGCAGCGTTATAATGTGAATCATCGAGTAGCTACTGCCTATCATCCGCAAACAAATGGTCAAGCGGAAGTGTCTAACAGAGAGATAAAGCGCATTCTAGAGAAGGTTGTTTGTCCGTCAAGGAAGGATTGGTCTTTAAAGCTCGATGAAGCTGTTTGGGCTTACAGAACAACATACAAAACTCCACTTGGGATGTCACCGTTTCAGTTGGTGTACGGTAAGGGATTTCATCTACCGGCGGAGCTTGAGCATAAGGCCTACTGGGCATTGAAGAAATTGAACCTGGATTTAGATGTAGCTGGTAAGAAAAGAATGCTTCAGCTTAATGAACTTGATGAATTTCGACTTCAAGCGTACGAGAATAACAAATTGTATAAGGAAAAGGTGAAGAGGTGGCACGATAGGAAGCTACATCCTAAGTTATTTGTGCCAGGGCAACAAGTTCTGTTATTCAACTCTCGGCTCCGACTTTTTCCTGGGAAGTTGAAATCAAGGTGGTCTGGACCTTTTATTGTCAAAACTGTGTTTCCACATGGAGCGGTGGAAATTTTTGAGAATGATTCGGACCAAGCATTCAAGGTTAACGGTCAGCGGTTGAAGCACTACTATGGGGACATGGCAAACCGAGAGGTGGTTAGTGCCATTTTGTTGACTACTTGAGAAAGGTACGGAACGTCAAGCTAATGACGAAAAAGAAGCGCTGCGTGGGAGGCAACCCATGAATTGTTTTTACAGGAACCCTTACAAGTTAATAACCTATCCAAAAACACAAAAAAATCAGAAAACAGGGGCTGAAAAAAAAAATTCCAGAGACCCTCTGCGCGCCCGCGCAGCCCGCGCAGAAATGCTGAGCGGCCGCGCAGGGGTCGAGTTCCAGAAAATTTTTTACAGTTCAGAAAAAAAAAACAAAAACAAAAACACAAAAACCCATCACAGCCCATAAACCCACGAATTCTTTTCCCATTACCCCATGATTTTATCCCTCAACCCCACTCCTAATCTAATTTAACCTACTCCACACCCTATATATACATACACCTATCCTACATATCTCCCACAAACTTCCTACACTTAAACCCTCTCATAAACATCAAAAATCAGTTCTTACACACTTTTATTCACAAATCAATGGCACCCAAGAGAGCACGCACTATTGACAGCAGCAGCACAGTTCCTACTGCTGATTCATCAAGGGGTACTGCTGCAAGGCCTCGGTTAACTGACAGAGCTGCGGAGGAGGAGTACACTAGGCTGTTGGGGAAGCCGATTCTGAAGGAGAGGGGGTTTTTACCATCAGGGAGGGATGGTGAGTTGTTGCCCATGATTGCAGAGAAGGGGTGGATAGCTTTTTGTGAGTCACCTGAAGCAGTACCGATGAGTGTTGTTCGCGAGTTCTATGCGAACGCGAAGGCTGAAAAGAATGGGTTTTCTGTAGTTCGTGGGCTGACGGTTGATTATCATCCTGCGGCGATTCGCCGTGTGATTGGACAGCGAGAGAGGAAGCCCGAGGAGGAGAACTGGAATGAAAAGACTGCTGAGGATTTTGACTTGGATTTGATTTGTGCGACTCTCTGTCGACCGGGCACAGTTTGGAACCGCAGTCCAGCCAATAATGAGTATCGTCACTTTCCGGCGATTGCCATGAACAGGTATGCCCGTGCATGGAATGCATTTATATGTGCTAATATTTTGCCTTCTTCACATGTACACGAGGTCACAGTTGAGAGAGCACAGTTGCTGTGGGGAATTCTAAATGTGGAATACTATGTGGACCTTGGTGAGTTTATCTACCAAGGAATTCTGAAGTTTTTGAGGGGAGCAAAGCATATGAACATCCCTTATGCATCCACAGTTACGAAGCTATGTCGAGCAGTAGGAGTGAACTGGCCGGCTCATGAGCAGTTGCAGTTGCCAGCAGCTCCGATAGATTCTGGCACTCTGAATGGGATGCAGGAGTGGACCGGTGGTGAGCCTGAGGAGCATGGGCTGGGTTATCGTCTTCCAGGAGGACGTCCAGCACGAGGTGCTACTATGGCTAGGCCAGGGCGTGGTGAGGCTGGTTCTTCGAGAGCTCAGGAGGGTGCTGGGATGGGTGATGCCCAGTATAGGAGGCTTTCACGGCGGATGGATGCCATGTATGAGACGCAGAGCAGGTTTGCTCAGGATCTCACCCTTGCGTTAGGGACTGCTTTTCGAGGCCTTGGAGCTGATATCCAGTGGCCAGTTTTTGGTGAGGACTCTGCATACCCGCCGCCTGATACTCCACCCACTGAGGGTGATGATGATGATGACTCCGAGTAGGTATACACTGTGTTCCTTTCTACTACCTTCACTGGGGACAGTGAAGATTTTAAGTTTGGGGGTGGTAGTTAAGGAATATTTTGTGTGTGTCATATAGCTGCATATTCATGATAGTTAGTTCATATAGTTGCATAATTTTTGCCATATAGTTTTTTTTATATAGCTTTATTTGTTTGTCATATCATATAGCTCATGCATATACCATGATCCCTTTTACAATGATTTATCGACTGAATTGTGATATTGATGCGAGTGTAGTGATAGCATTAAAGTGATATTAAGTTGTGTAGGTTGATATGCATGCTAGAAGCACTTGTATTTTCACTAAGTCTTAGAGAATGCTTAAGGGCTAGATTGTTGTTATGATCTGATTATTTTCGAGGATAATCTACTTATTATGCTTAGAATTTGATAATAGGTTCTTAGTGGTAAAGGCAAAAAAAAAATGGAGTAAAAATGGAATTTGTTGCTAGTTGTGGCTAGGCGTCAAATGGCTAGTAGCCGGCTCGCATGTTATGCGAGTAGTCTAGGGTTGAGCATGATGGAGCGAAACGCACTTGCTCAGAGAAAAAAAAAAATTGCATAATTGATCAAGAGTGGGCTCTTTGGTATTCGAGTTATTAAGTTCTTAGGGGACTTTGTGCCTAGTGACCTAAGGCTTTTAGAGTCTGGGATCCGCTAACCTAACGCTCGTTACATGGATACCATTGTATAAGTCTTTTGTGGACCTCACTAATTGCACGGTCAAATAAGCATTTGAGTTGAAAATAAAAAGCACAATTCCGTAGTAAGCTCCAGAGTTCTTGTAGTGTTGTATATCACTTTGTGCCTAGAATTTTTATTCTTTGTATAATCGTAGGATTGCCTTGAGGATAGTCTAGTCATAGTAATTGGTCTAGTTCCGAAGCATACCTGTTAAGCATTTGCACACACCACGTTTCTGGCTGTATGTCCGTTTGCATGAGTTTATTGATCTTTAGTGTCTAACTGCATTCGTTGAGACGTGACAATTTGGTTGGTTAATTGTAGTAAGGGGGATCGTTGCATTTTCATATAGATTGCATTCATGCATATTTTTATTTGTTTTGAGTCTGTGATGCTTGAGGACAAGCATCGATTTAAGTTTGGGGGTGTGATAAGTGGCATTTTATACCACTTAGAACGTCTTAAAATGGCTTAAATTGGTGTCTTGAAATCAAGTATTTTGTGTATTTGATGTGTTTTTCTAGTGTTTATGCATTTCAGGGTATTAGTTGCATTTCGGAGGAGGAATCATCAAGAATAAGCCTTGGCATGTGTTCACCATTGCGAGAGGAAAAGAACGGGCAGATTACGGCGAAGAAACGGAGCAAACCTGGAATTTTTCCAGTAGGGTCCTGCGCGCCCACGCAGCAATGCTGAGCGGCCGCGCAGCAGCCTTGCGCGCCCGTGCAGAAATGCTGAGCGGCCGCGCAGGGTCGGGGAAAAGGATAAATTATTTTAGACTTCTACTTCTGTTTGGCTTCCAACTTCTATGTAATCTGAGTTTTATGGGACTATTATATAAGTAGATTTGAGACGTTTTCATAGAGAATAAGAAGGAGATTATGTTTTAGATTGTGTTTTGCGCAAGAAGCGAAGGAGATAAGGAAGAAGACCGATTTAGCACACCGCAACGAAGAGGAAGCATATTTTCTTGTGATTCTTGTTTCGTTGTAACGTTGGATGCTAGTTTTCTTGCTTTGGCTTATTTACTCTTGTGACGTACTCTATTTTAATATAATTAGTTTAGTTATTATTTTCTTGTGTTGTTTATCATAATTTCATATGAACCCATGATGGCGATAAGTTCTATTATGGGCTAATCGTGATCATGGGGTTGCAACGGATTTATTATGGAATTCTTTAGTTAATTGTTTAATAATTTAGTGTGTGATGATTGCATGATATCTAGTATTGGTTGTGCGTATTCGTCTTATGTGCGTCGCGAACATATAAGATAGGGTGTTAATCTCTTGTGAAGTGACAGTGGATCTTGAGATTTAGAACTTGCCATGCTAGCATAGGTTCATGTACGTTGTGCATGATTAGTGGGTAACTCTAACAGTTTTATTTGCCTTATGTAATCAAAAGGAATAACTTGTGCTTAAATCGTTGTGTTGTCAATTTCTGTAGACATATAGGAACTCAACATAATTGATGACTATTCAACTTCTATCTTAATTGTGGATGCTTGGTAGAATGGTATTAGTACAATGAAAGTTGGCTTTTATCGGTTTCGTGTTATTCGATTAATGTCATCACTGTCACATGCTAAAGGTAATAACAATGGCTATAGAAGGAAGTAATAATGAAGTTGTGATCTCATGAGTGTTTTATTATTGATAAATTGAAGTGTTAATTAAGTAGTTAATTATAGTTAATATTTAATCAACAATTTTAAGTGTTATCTTAACATTGAGAAGTAATCATACATTGGTGAGTGAGTTTAATTAGACAATAACTTAGTCTGAGACTCTGAGGGAACGAACTAGAAAGTATTCTATATTACTTGCGAACGCGTATACTTGCGTGAATATTAGTGCGTGATTTCGCCCTAACAGAATCCTGATGGAAATTCTGTCGACTAGAGTGACAAATTGGCAACTAGTTCGGTCATGATACTTATCGATTTCGATCAGGATCCCTGATCGATTTTGCATGACTTCTGGTCGATTTAAAGTCAGAAAATTAGGGAAAATTAGAAAATAATTTTCAAAAATTATTGTTAATAAAATATTCTTGAAATATTAATATAATACCTGTGGGTATCAAAATATTCCTAAAAATTAAGGAAAAATCATTAAAAATACCGAAAGGTACACAGGAAATCCTAGAAAATTAGGGAAGCCCGTAGGGATGGATCCCAAAGGGAAAATCGTTGTAAATGTGTAGGTCGCTTAATACTTTACGGTAAAAACGATAACTAGGAAAGATATAAACTTCAACTTCTGCAAAATCTTCGCAAGGTTTCGCCAAAGTTGGGGGGCAAATGATATGGGCCTAAAATTAGCCTAGAAATATAATTAATGTTGAATTAATTAGACCTGATACGGTCCAATAACGAAGCCCAATTAATGAGGTCTGAAGCCCTGATTATTTATTAATTATGAAATTAATAAATAAGGAGGATTAATAGCTCATTAAATGAGTCCTATCAGTGATATAATTCTATAAAAGATAGCCTCAAGGGAACTTACAACAACAAGGAGTCTGATTCCATTGTTCTAGGACTTCAAAGTCTATCCAAAGTCTGAGAACTTGTTCAATAAGTCTCCTAACCCTAGTCCAACTCAAGGACATCTAACATCTATATAAAGGGTCTTACCCCATATATCAGAACTACGTTTTTGACTTGATTCTCTACTTCACAGAGATACGTAGGCATCTCATAAAGGCAGAGTTAAGCTACGAAACACGAGAGCAGCCATTAAAGGCCTTAAGCTCTCGAACCCTAGTAATAAGTACAACAATTAATATACCCAAATTTTTTTATCCATAACAGGGGAAGTTTACAAAGGGAAAGGGAATCAATGTGGCTCATTCCCATTGTTGGTGTTTATTTTATTGAAAATCTCAATCCATTTCCCCTTTTTTAGTTTAAGATTTACCGAATATCCCTCTAACCTTATTACCCTCCCTCGCTTGTTATTTGTTTTCCCGTTGCTTATTCTTTTTTCTTTTGCAATTATAATTTAGATTATACACATAAAAAATAGATCAATATGTCAATTATATTTTGAAATTTATAATAATTTACAAATTTAGTTGTAATGCATTAAAAAGATAAGATTATTTATATCTTAACTTATCTAAATAATATATAAAGTTATTAAATGATAACTCTATTAAAATATAGGGTTAAATACACTTTGTACCCCCTTTCTTTGTTTCAAAAACAAATTTGTACCAGAACTTTGGAAAACTCAGATTGCACCCCTATACTTCAACTTAGGGATTTATTATGCACCATTTTTTCATAATTTTATTGAATTGGGCAGGGGCAAAATCGGAAATTCAATAATATACTTTATCAAAATAAGTTTTATCTTTTTCAAATACTATTAAAAATTGTATTTTTCTTTATTCCAACTATAAAATAATAAATTTTGAATTTTCAAATAATGTTATTAAATGAGTAGGGACTTAGTTGACGAGTTGAGACAGAGGTGGAATGTTTTCTTAAGGAAACAACCAGTCAAAACTTATAGTGCATAGGGAAAGAGTTGGGATGGATCAAATGACGAGAAGAAAGATCAAGAATATCTTACTTTCATAGCAATCTCTGAAGATGATCTCACTCACATATCTCAGGTGTCAATTTCTTGAACCACTACAACATTTTGCTCTCAATATTCAATGCATGTTATTTTCCCAAACTTTTAGTACACATTTATTTTTCATCAAGTTGAGGGGTGCAAAGTGTAATTAACTCTAAAATATAAATAAATTATATTTCAGAAATATGAATATATATAATTTGAGATTTTATAATATCCTTCCATTTCCATTTTCGGATAAAAACCAAACAGGTGATACAATTCAGGATCATTTATTTCTTTTCCACTGCTTTTCTTTTCTAAATTTTATTCTGTTTTTCCCATGCGAACCACACGCCCCCTTAAGGTTCCATAATCGACATGACAACCAAGTGTGAAGATCTTGGTCTCTATATCAGGTATTTCATCGAATCCGAACATAAATCAAGTTCAGACAAGGTACATTTTGTTAAAATAATATGAAACCCAAAATAGAAAGGGTATAATAACTCTCAAATTTTGAATTTTATATAATTCGACCTAAATGTTTTTACAAGATTTGGATAATTTATATAAAAAAAATACGAGGCATATATCATATTTTCGAGTTAGATAAAATTAAAGTCATTGGATAGTCTGTATCAAATTTCAACGTTAATTATTAGAAGGTAAAATATAGTTTGAAAACTTGATCTAAAATAAATAACATAATATATATATACCGTATCATAATATTCATTAGTTATAAATTTCTGATTAAGAAATTTAGTGTTGAAATTATTTTACATTATGTTCGTCTTTTCTATTTCTTATTATATTTTTCATAATATACACTAGCTAAAATGACTTGTCTTTCTTTGCTAATTTAGTATATTCTTCACTCTCGCTAATTTAATGACCTTTTCTTCTAACACATTCACTCTTCTCAACTTTCTTATATATTATCTTCAATAATATATGGAAGTTAAGTTACAAAACATGCTTATATCAATGTACGATGAACCAAATATATGTAATCATGCACCAGATTTCAACCTGATCCGAGGTTATAAAAAATGAACGAGGATTAATACGTAAATTCAGAAAAAAAATATATTTATCAAACTGACTTTAAAAATGTATAGAAATATTTTTTCTAACGTCAGGGGAATTACTGTAGAATATCGATAAATAAATATCCGATAAACGAATAATCTCACTAAATGAATAATTTTTTTGGTTCCAGCATAATAGTGACAATGTGTTTTCGACCTCGATATATGAATAATATAAATTAATGAATAAAATATTTTGGTCCCAATGGTATTCATTTATCGAGGTTTAACTGAAACTAAGGTGTTACATAAATATAAACAAAGTGAGACAACTCCAAGTGTAATAACCCCAATTTTTGGAATTTTTGAAACACGTATGAATAGTAACTTTTGCTGATGATGCTGATTAAGGAAAATTATCAGACCACGCTATATAGGATTACTGTTATGGAAATTCTGAGATCGTATTAGTATTCCATAAAGTAAATAAGTGTATGTAAAGATCGTCAGAATCCAAATTCGAACACTTTGATTTTTCCCGAAAATCCACCAGATACCGAAAGAATTGAGTATAAGGTAACATGATTAAAAGGATTTAAATTCAAGGGTTATAAGAAATGAACATAAAAGGAATATAATGTATTGAGAAAGGTTAAGGGAACCCAAGTAATAAGATCCCGGGTATGATCCCTCAAACAATAAACGAGAACGAAAGTTAAGCGAACCGTATAACTGATCAGCGGTCATTAGCCAAGTGATTAGGAGTTAATCAAAGAGTTAGTGGAGGGTGATGTCATCTCACCAACAAGAAGAGGACAAGTGTGGGATGCTGACATAAGGGGATGACTTAAGCATGACAAAAAATGAGGGATTAGTTGGTTGATTGTGAACCATTCATTCTTTACCATGGTAAAAAGTTAATTAAACAAACAAAAGGATGTCAACCAAGCAAAACAAATCAAAAACACAAAACACAAAGTTGACTTTCATTATCCAACAAGAAGCTCTCGGCTTTTCTTCATTTTCAAGGAGAAAAAATTCAAAATCCAAGATCCAAGCATTGTTAAATCATGAGGTAATTATCCAAGGTTCCTTATACATAGATATAGCTATCCCATGAATCTAAGCTTCAATTTCATTCACAATCTCTTCCTAAAAATCATGGAAGAAGAGGGTGAATAGTGTTTTTCAAGAACTTAAATTTTTTTTTCTTGAGTTTTTGTTTAGATTAAGCTTGGATAAGGACTTTCAAGGGTGATTCCAAGCTAGTTAATTGATTCTCCACTCTCCAAGGAAGGTATAACCGCTCCAAACCCTAACTTTACTTTGAATATTAGGTTTAGTTTTGTTGTTATGATTCATGAGAAGCATGATTCTTGTAGACTTAGAGTGTGGTTGGTTTTGTAATGAGTTGGAGTTGAAAATCTTGGATTATTGATTAATGAACTTAAGTATAGTTTTAATTCATATTTGAGAATAATATAAATTGGAGAACTTGAGGTGTTGGGACTGTTGTAGTATGGTATGGATGGATTTTGGTTGTATGAATGAATTGTGATTGATTGGTTGTTGGTTTGGAGTAGAATAAAAATCGGTAATCGCGTAAACATAGCCGTCGTAATGTCCGATTTACTTTAGGCTGTTTTTGCTCTTAACATCAGGACCCGAGAACTCCCTGTTAGATTTTTTCCATTGCCATGATTATATAGTTCATGTTACGAGCTAAGTTTTGATATGTGGTACGCTTGAATCCGATGTACGGTTTACGAGAAACGACCGTTTTAAGTAACGGCGTTTCGCGAACGAACCATTACCCCTCGCCTTACTTTGAAACATAGGTTAAAGACCTTAAAGGACTAATTGGAGTATGAATCATTTATGTAAGGTGTATTAGGCAGTTGGTAAGGCACTCGCGAAAGAATCGCCTTAAAACCCTTAATGGTTAATTTATTAAAAATGGTGGAACCGAGGGTACTCGAGCGACTTAAGGGAATCGTTGAGCGCAAAGCGAGTGTTAGAGTCTAATTGGTTAAAGTATAGATTCATAAGCGACTTTGGTTTAATTCCAACTTATATGTTGTTTATAGGTTACCAGACTCGTCCCAAGCCATTTGTCACCCCCAGTTGCTCAGGCAAGTTTTCTACCCGTTATACTGTTATTGTGATGTAAATATATGTATATGCATTATCTTGTGATAAGTGCATGATTGTTATTAGCAAATCTTGTGATATATTGGAGCATGTGATATGGTATATATGCATGTCTGTTTCGTAATCTTGATATCCAATTGTTGATTCAATTGCTTATAGTTGCATAATACCTATGCTAGAGATAAGCAGTAGTTGCGTATACCCTTAGTATAGGGGACCCAAAGGTGAACATTTTTCTAAACCGGGAGTCGATGTTCCCGAGTATAATATATATATATATATATATATTAATATAGTTTTCAAAACTATTAATCAAATAAGTTTTATTCGATAACTTTATTTTATTTATATGAATATTATTTGAATATTCATTCGAGGACTTAAGACTCCGTTTATTTTAATTAATGAATATTAGTTGAATATTTATTTGAGGATTTATGACTCTGTTTATTTACTAAATAATATTCTTTATTTTAATAAAGAATAATGTTTCGATAATCTAACTTATTTTCGATTATTCAAATAAAGATCGTACTTTCGTATAAGTATATCTTTGGTTATTTATTATTCATATCAAGTATAAGTTTTAAAACTTCTACTTCAATTATTTTTATAAGGATTATCCTTATGGGAATATTATTTAAATAATAATATTCAGATATTCTCCAACATATCGGGACTGATTTATTTTATTAAATCAGCATTACTCCAAACATTCTCAAAAATGTTTTCGAGTCTTCAAAATGATTTTAAAAGTTAAAGCGGATCCCAAGACTCGTTTTCAAATTTAAGATCTTCCTTTCGAAGGGGACTTGAATACTCGCTCAAAAATTTGAGGGATCCGGCTATGTGGTGTATTTTATATTCACAACGTGGTTGCTGTTTTGAGAAAACAATTTGATTACTTGCCCAATGTTCGGGAAGTAAGTCCATGTAATTGAGTCGGCATAAGCGACAGGCCGGGGTATGGTCTATGAAGGTGTAAGAGGCTGGGTGACAGTCCATCCACGCGTGAGTGGTCGGGTAACGGTCTAGCACGAGGTCCTAATACGACCAGGGTGATGACCGGCGAGGAATTCATCCATCTACAGTAGAAAAGGTTACTTATTGGTATCTTTGCCTGATCAGCAAGATATCAGTTTATGCCAAAATTCTTTTCTTTCCAAATTCATTGGATATTACAACTCTGTTCATACTTTACATGACAGAGGTTTTCAAGAAATGTATGAGATATATATATATATATGGATATATATCGGGATTTAATGAAGTATCTCGTAACTTCATTTCTTTTGAATGATATTTCAAGGATTGAATCTATTCAAGTCTTATCTTGTAGTCTCATCTGTGTGATGAACTTTTGAAACTAATTATAACTTGAATGGTGGTAGTTCAAGTAGTATTCGGAAAAGATATAAGTATATTGGAGTATCTTGTAACTTCATCTTTTCAACTTATATCTGGTTAATGATTATCTTATGCATGATAAAGATTTTCAGAAAAATGTTGAGACAAGGTTAGATATATAAGATCACCTTGCAACGATATTTTTATACAGTTATAAACTGGAATTCTGTGTATATTATACATGTCAGAGGATTTCAAAGATTGTGAAAAGTATATATGTATATATATATATATACTGAATATTTTGCGACTTGGTCGCGTTAAGATATCAACTTGGTTCATTTCTTCTTGACCAAGACTTTCATGAGTACTATGAGAATGCTCATATATTGTTAATTATTATACATATTATTTCGGTGGGCTTGTTGCTCACCCTTGATTTCTTCTTTTATCACACAACAACAGATAGAAAAGATGAACAGGACCAAGCTTCCAATTCGTAAGCGGTTAGGAAACGTTCTGCAGTTTTCTGGAAGCGTTGATGCCGCCGTAGCTGAGGTAGAAATTACCAATAGGCTAGGCTTTCAACTTCTGATGTACCGGACTTATGTATCTATATGAATTGTAATAATGGCAAAGAAATGTAGATTTATTCAAAAACCCTTTTAAGGTGTAACATTTTATAACTGTGGAATAAAATGACTTGTGTTATTTTTGGATATTAATCTCTGAGACTATAACTTGTGGTGTGTGTGTGTATATTGTGGGGTCATAGTACGCTGTAGTTGGTTGACTGTTAAGATTAAGTACTGATAAGGGAAATGGAACTCGTGACAACCCGAATCCCCGACCCCAGATTTGGGGGTGTTACAGAAATGGTATCAGAGCCAAGCGTTATAAACCTCAGAGATGATGTGACGTTAAGATAATAAGTTCACTAAGATAATAAGAACTCTTGCCAAGTTCATAGTCGGGCTACCTAAAGTAGTACTGATAGTTAAAACCCTTACAGGAACCCTTATAAATATCGTTATAGTAACATAGTTCGTTCTCGTATAGGGCAGCGGGGCACCGAACCCTGAGGTTCAGGAGCATCAGCATGAGGATGTTTTATTACATGTTGGAGATCAAATTATGAATCCGATAGAGTACCCTAACGAGGGACCGGATGAGATTCATATTTAGAATGTTGCGGTTGAGGATGTTATCCCAGAAGGGATTGTTGCTGAGGAGGATCTCGTGGAGGATCCTGACGAGAATGAAGAGAGGACCGCTGAGGAATTGATGACCATAGTCAGGGCGACTACCAGAGCAAGAATGGCCGCGAGGGTGGCACTAGAGGATGAAGAGTTACCAAGGGCACAAAGGGTAATGAGGGCAGAAGGAGTGGGGCCTTCCACAACACCAATTATACCAGTATCAGACCCTCTTTCAGAGGTTCCTGAAGACATCCATGAGGTTCCACCAATTTCTGTTCCCTCCCCTGTACAGAGCCCAGCACCTACTGAGGAAATGCCACCTTTATCTCCTGCACCATTGTCACCTGATACGGTGCTAGGTTATCCATTTGGATCTCCTGGGACTGCACCACCTGCACCCCATGGACTGCTAGATGCAACCACTAAGGCTTCTCTTATCGCCGATTATTATATGACTTTGGGTGGCCTGTCTGAGGCCCGTAATGTTAGGAGTGATTTGTTGGATCGACTTACTGCATCAAGGATTGAGGGCGGGGTACTTCCGGCAGGATTAGCGTATAGCATGGAAAGGATTGAGGCTACCACCCGTGTTACAACTAGAGTCCATCTTGAGGGTCAGATTGATCCAGCTCTACTTGCAACTATCTTAGACCTCATTACCTCTGTGATGGAGCAGGTTAGGGATGTCGTGTGTGCCCGCATTTCTTGATCCATGGTAGTGTGCAGAGCCAGAGCGATTAGACAAGGGTTTCATGTAGCCCCGCTTTTGGAGGATTAGCCTAAGTTATGAATGATTAGTTTTGATGACTAGATGATTATCTATGGTAGTATTTTTGGGATAGAAGTGATCAGATCAAATGATGTAATTCTCTTTAATGTGTTTAGTTGTTGTACCCTCGACCAAATGGTTAAGTATATATTCGTTAACTTCAGTTCAGATCAGTTTGTTTGTGATAAGTTCATATTGTTAATTGCGCTGTTAATATTTAAGAGAGTGTCATGAAGTTTATAGAACTTGAGAATTCATAATTTGCAATCAGGAAAGGACTGAACGTGGGAAAGATTTAAGCAAAGTAAGTAAGATAAATATGCAGAGATTCTCAAAATTTTTCCAAGCATCATGCCTCCACGAGGAATAAGATTAGGGGCAAACCTTGAATGTGATAATCAGGGAGGTCGTAATTAAGATATAAGGAACCCAGAATATAATAAAGTGGAAAATGAGGATTTTAAATTAAAAGATGACCCCAATTATGGGGAGTAGGAAGAAATATTTAGACTGAGAAAACAGAAGTCGAGCAAGATAGGAAGAACCAGGATGGTACTTCTATTGGGAAATCCATGGACCTGCCTAAAACAAAACTTATACTTTTACCCCTAACCACCACCTTGAGGAAACAATGTGGTGTGAAATTCTTTCAGGACCTTTAAGTCGCTAAGCTCTCAGAGTTCCAAGGAAATAGCTGACCCAGCCAAGGCAAGAGCCTGGCTAAAGGAAATGCAGGAATCATTTGAGATTCTAAATGATTGACAAATCACAAAAGACTGTTTTTGTCACTTACCCTCCTAAGAGAGAGACCACCCACTGGTGAAAGACCAAGAAAGGCACGGAGCCAGAGGTTAGAATAAACTGATTAAAGTTCAGTCAACTGTTTTCGGGAAAGTAATTCCCAAGGTTAGAGAGATAGTGTAAAAGCTTTAGATCTAGAACAAAGGCGGACGAGTATGATGAATTATGAATCTAAGTTATAAAAGTTGTCAAGATTTGTTCTGAGGACTAGAATCCCAGAACGACGTGATGTTTGAAGTCAATGATTAGTGGGTTCATGAAATGATTGTAATAGAAAGGATTATAAAGGCAATAGAGTTCGAGGAATGATAAGGGAGTTGGGTATGAGGAAACCCTAAAGACTTGTAGCAATAGAAGTAGAAAAGTATGTAATCATCAGGATGAGAGTGATTCACCATGAGTTAAAGCTGATGGATTGAAGGAATAAGAGATACATATATTTTATCCCCTATAAGTTGGGAGGATTCGAGGAAACCTTGAGATAATTCGAAGGATAAATAATGAGACGCAGATAGACTGAGGAGACAAGAAAGTAAGAAATTAGGAGAATTGGATGAAGGAAGTGACCTTCAAGAATGTGAAGTATAAGTAACACATGTGGCTTGATACCCAGAAAGGGAGACGCCAGGTATGAAAGATATCCCAACATTGAGATGACTGTTGAGATAAACAACAAAAGTAAATAAGGAATTATTAAGAAGAAGTTCACGTTGAACATGACCAATATCTTCCAGAACATCCTTGTTATCGTTACCAAATTAGGCAAGAAAAGCGGATAACCATTGTTATCTTTTGGAGGCCATATGGATTGACCTCAATTTGAATAAGGATGTTATTATGAAATTAGGTATAGACTATCGAGGTGGGAATGATGAATAAGATAATTTATCAAGGATATATGACTTGATTTATCCATGGAAAGATGCAAGTACCTTTTTAAAGGTGGGATTAAGGATATAACTTCGATAACTTGAGACGAATCCTAGGGGAATGTATAAAGGTTGGCATTTCACCCTTAATAGGGACATCATGAGTTTTGACAGTATGAATTGGAAAGGATCAAGGTAGCAACAACCTTTAAAGATCAGTAAGGAAATTTTTCAGAAGTACATAGACAATGGTTCAAGTATTAGTAAATGGTATTTTGATATGCCCTCTTCCTAGGGTGTACATGATGAAGGATTTAAGGATAACCTTAGAGGTTTTACAAGGAAAAAGGTAATATTCAAAGTTTTCAAGAATAGAAATTTTGATAAAAGAAATATGACGTAATTATAATAATGCCAGGTGGGGCACGTGTCGAACCATAAGAAAGTAAAGATAGACCCAATGAGGGTCAAGATTGGTGAAAACAAGAAGGACCCATGATAAGAGACGTCCTAAGTATGATCGAGAGTCAGCCATGACAATGTTCAGATCTAAAGACTAAGGCAATGACTTATGGAAAAATGGTTTTTTTTTTCTTTCTCACCAGGACTTAAGAAAAGCATCTTCACATAAGCAGTGATTAAAATGAGGTAGAAAATTTATTTGGAGGTGGTTAAAATGACATTGACTGTAAGGAAATTTTACTATCAGGAAAGGCCAAAGAGGTGGCCGACACCTTAAAGGTAAGAGGATAATTATAGGCGCTTGTGCCAAAGGAATACAGTGATGATGGTTAAAGCTGTGAAGGTTGTATTATGGTTTGAAAGATTGACATTCCTTCTGATGACTGTGCAATACCCAACCGTAATAGTAGTTGGTAAAGGTTTAATTCGTGTAATCGTTATGAGCGGGCTAATTCAACTTACAATGCAATCATGGGGAGAATAGGGATACATGCCTTCAAGGTAGTCCCTTCTTCCTACCATTCAGTAATGAAGTTCCCCCCCCCCCAGAATGGGATTGGAGAAGAAAGAGGAGATCAAAAAATGGCTAGAAGTTGTTATGTGGCCTCACTGAGGGAAGATGGAGTTGGGGGGCATGTTCTACCTATTGAAGATCTGGATATCTGAGAGAATGATGAGAAAAGAGGGAAGCCGGCATAAGACTTGGTTTCGGTTCCTTTAGCTCCCGAGGATCCTGAGAAGGTGACTTTCGTTGGAGCCACACTAGAGGAGCCCCTTAGAGAGAAGTTGGTGAAGTTTTTGCAAGAAAATAGTGATGTGTTTGCATGGTCGGCAGCTGATATGCCAGGTATAGACCCGGAACTGATTACACACAAGCTGAATGTGGATCCAAATCGGAAGATAGTGAAGTAAAAGAAAAGAAGTTTTGCTCCAGAGAGGCAAGAAGGTATAAAACCAGAAGTAGAGAATCTCTTAGAGGCTAGTTTCATCGAGGAGATACAATTTCCAAAATGGTTAGAAAATCCTATAATGGTGAAGAAGGCCAATGGAAAATGGAGGATGTGTGTGGATTTCACTGATCTGAATGACGCATGCCGTAAGGACTGTTTCCCGTTACCAAGGATAGATACTTTGATAGATGCCACTACTGGACATGAGATGCAGAGCTTCATGGATGGATTTAGTGGATACAATCATATCAAGATGCACAAGAACAACATCCCAAAGGTATCATTCATCACTGACTTTGGTGTTTATTGTTATCTTGTTATGGCATTTGGTTTCAAGAATGCAGGAGCCACCTATCAAAGGTTGGTAAATAAGATTTTTAAGGATCTTAATGGCAAGACCATGGAAGTTTATGTTGATCACATGTTAGTCAAGAGTCTAGTGAAGACTGACCATATAACCCATTTGAGGGAAGCTTTTGAGGTCCTAAAATACCATAAGATGATGTTAAATCCTACGAAGTGTTCTTTCGGAGTAGGGTCTGGAAAGTTTTTGGAATTGATGGTCTCCAAGAGAGGAATCGAGGCCAAACCCGATAAAATAAAGGCAATCCTGGACATGGAGCCCCCAAAAACTATCAAAGATGTTCAAAAGCTCATTGGAAGGGTTGCTGCATTGGGATGATTCATCTCAAAGTCTGGAGATAAGTGTTTGTCATTCTTCAAGTCTTTAAAGAAGGTTAAGGATTTTGTATGGAGTGAGGAAAGCCAGAATGCGTTTAACGAATTAAAGAAATATATGGCTCAGGCCCCGTTGTTGGCCAAGCCAACTTTGAATGAAGTCTTGTACTTGTACTTGGCCATTTCAGAGAGTGCCTTGAGCATTGTATTGGTTAAGGAGGAACTGAAAATCCAGAATCCCGTATACTATGTTAGCAAGATTCTGCATGGAGCTGAGTTGAATTATTCAACTATTGAGAAGTTTTCTTTAGCCTTGGTAATCGCTTCAAGAAAGTTACGTCCTTACTTTCAGGCGCATCAAATTGAGGTGCTAACAAATCAGCCCCTGAGAAATATCATTCATAGTCCCAAGGCTAGTGGGAGGTTGATTAAGTGGGCAATAGAGCTGGGAGAATTCCACATCAAGTATAAGCCACGAATGGCAATAAAAGCCCAGGCATTGGCTGATTTCGTGGTGGAATGTACCATACCCAACCAAGAAGTCGGGGGCAGGAAGATACCATACCTCAAGACAAGGAAGTTGATAAGGGGGAAAAGGAAAAAGATGATAAGGAGAAGGAATATTGGGTTCTCTATTTTGATGGAGCATCAAAAACAAATTCAAGTGGATCAGGGTTAGTTTTACAATGCCCTGATGGGTTCTTGATTGAATTTGCTATGAAGTTAGACTTCCCGACCACACACAATGAGGCAGAATATGAAGCTTTGATAGCTGGCTTTGGCTTAGCAGGGACACTTAGAGTCAATAATTTAAAGGTCTGTGGAGACTCGAAGCTGGTCATATCCCAGGTTAAGGGAGATTTTGAGCAACGGATGATACGATGGCTAAGTATGTCCGCCTAGTAAGGGCTGTGATGACCCAATTCGATGAATGTCATGTTGAGCACATTCGGAGGGAGGAAAATGCTAAGGCAGATGCATTATCAAAGTTTGCTTCAACTGAGATAGAGGAAAGTTCAGGAAGTGTATACGTCCGAGTTTTGAAGACACGGGGCATTGATGTTAAGCTTGTAGCTCCTACAGGTCTGGGGACGTCATGGATAGATCCCATTAAGACCCATATTCAAACCGGTTGGTTGCCAAATGATGTTACTGAAGCACGGAAGTTGGCTGTTCCAGCACTAAGATACTCCTTGATAGATGGGATTTTATATAAAAGATCTTATGTAGTTCCTTACTTAAGATGTCTCAGGCCCGATGAGGCACGCTTGGCTCTTGAAGAAGTGCATGAAGGTATATGTGGGCAACACTTGGGGGCAGAGCACTAGCTCATAAGATAACCCGTTTAGGCTACTATTGGCCAGAAATGATGGCTGATGCCAAAGAGTATGTGAAGAAGTGTGACCGCTGTCAGAAGCATGCACCTGTCATTAGACAACCCCCCGAGATGCTGACCACCATCAACTCACCCATCCCCCTTTACTATGTGGGGAATGGATATACTTGGGCCTTTCCCCATGGCCACGGTACAAAGGAAGTTCCTGATTGTAGCCATTGATTATTTTACTAAGTGGATTAAAGCCAAGCCTTTGGCCAAGAACACAACTAAGCAGGTTGCACAATTCTTGTAGGAAAATATCATGTGCAGGTATGGAATTCTCGCATCCTAGTCACGGATAATGGAACACAATTCAACAATGAGGAATTCAAGAAGTATCGTGAGGAGAATGAAATTGAATTATAATTCACCTATGTGGCTCACCCGCAAGCTAATGGGCAAAGGGAAGTGGCGAATCGAATAATCCTGGATGCACTAAAGAAAAGGATCGAAAAGTCGAGGAATAATTGGGTGGATGAAATACTCCTAATACTATAGGCCTATAGGACTACCTGTAGAGTCACGACTGGAGAAACTCCCTTCATGTTAGCATATGGGGCAAAAGTGTAATATACGGGATATCGCGTGTAATTATTTTATCAATAAATGATTTTTTATGTAATTATTATGTGAATTTTGGTGAATTATCTACTGATTGATAATAATATTCAGATGTATATATGTGATAAAATGTGAGTGTGTTAATTTTATTATGTCCAGAATAAAATATAGATAATTAAGGAATTTTTCTGGTAATTTTTGGAGTATTATATGATTTTATATTGATTTATGAATTTATTAATTATTTCTGAATAATTACAAAATTATTTTATAAAGCCGGGAATCGCCGAACCTCAACCGTTTTTACTTTTTTACAACCCGAAACTCTTTCAAAAACTCCTTCCTAACCTAATATGATCGTTCTGGACATTTTCTATGTTTTGACTTTTTCGATCCGGATTATGGTTTGACCCGCGCGGCCCAGCGCAAGATTTTTGATACGATAATCATTTCAGTGAATCAACAAAACCCGTATTCTCGAAAGACGGGATAATATTACACTATTTTCTTATAAAGTATTTTATAAGAAGCCCGGTTAGGATAATTATCCAATACAGGTATTAAATCGGTTCGTTTTTGCAATTACTTAGTGGCTAAGTAACTAATTTAACGATCCAGAACGAAACAATATTTCGTAAATATAAATAGCATTTTTCTTATTTCATTTTATTCGTTTATTCATTTACAACCGGTAAAACTATAGTAAATACAGAGAAAAAACCTAGAAACCGCTACGTTCCTGAGAATCAAACACACAAACGAAGGCGTTACCAAACTCCGATTCAAGCGTGTGATATATCAAAACGAAGATCTCGAAATATAGAATCATAATCAATCATCAATTTTTACCCAGTAATCAAGGTATTTTTCTGATTTAATTATTTTAATTCGAATTAATTATAGATTAAATTATCAATTTTTGTTCTTGATGTTTTTGATATGATTTGATGGCATAATCGTGTAGATTACTTCTTCCTGGTCAATTTGGTATATTATATGTTAATTTTGGAGTTCAATAACATGGTTAAATTTGAGTTTGATTTTTGAATTAATAAAATTAGGGTTTGAATGTTTGAATTTTCTAAATTCGATTTGGGATTTTCAATTTCGTTGACTCTGGGCGGATTTGGAGGTTACAAGATTGTAGATCATTCAAAAATAAGTCAGATTATGCAATTAGTTTATCTGTTGGATGTCGGAATCGACCCGCCGGAAAAGCTCGAAGCTTCGCCGGTGTTAATGGCGATTTCGCCGGCATCTTGGTTTCAGGGAAGATTTATGGTTGTTTTTGCTACCTTCTGATTGTTGTTGAATGATTAAACGAAACAACATCAAGAAACGATGCAAAATCATGCTGTTTAGAGGGAATCGAAGCTCGGCGGATTATTTCCCGGCCGCCGGATTCTGGAACCGGCCGACTGTTCTTAGACGACCTGGTCGGGTCGACTTCGACCCGGAATACAACCCGGTTTCAATCCACCTTTTTCCTAAACCAAAAATTCTGAAACTGTTTCTGATTTCTTTTATTTTAAAAATTATTTTAAAATTCTGTTTTATTTAAAAAAAATCATTTTTAATATCGAAAAATCTATATTTAATTCTGAAAATTATTTTTAATTCTAAAATAAATCCTAATTATTTAATTAATTAATTTTAGTTGATAATTATTTATTTAATCAGTCAATTAATTTAAATATTAATTGATTAATTAATTAATTAGTTATTAATTATTTTTAATTGATTATTTAATTCTATTTAATTATTTAAAATTGATTTAAAAATTTCGAAAAATAGTTTCGAGTTTTAAAATATTATTTTAAATTATTTTTAAGGCCCGATAATTATTATAAAATTATTTTAAAGTCAAATTCGGGTGTTCGAACCCTATTGTTTAATTATAAAATGATTCAGAGTCCAATTTTATTTTCGAAAAATGTTTAAAAATTCGTATTAAATACCTGGAAAATCATTTTGACCCCGAATCTTCTTTGATAAATTATTTAGATTGAATATCTTACGTGCTATGTGTCATATGTGACCTGATTGCTGTATAAAATGATTGTTTGTGCATTGTTTGACTATTTCTTCTGTAACTTTGAATCCGTACGTCAGATTTGGGTGAAACGAAGGGTAGATAGAAGCTTGTAACGAATAGAATGAGTTGAGAAATAGTGTTGATAAGTATATGTGGTGTTTAACAGAGGAAGCGAGACGTAGAAAGGGAAAGCAGGTAGTTAGTGAGTGGGAATCAATTGATAAACGCTAGTAAAGTGAAAGCGAATCGATAAGGCAAATGTTTCTTTTCCTCTTGATTATTGCAAGTATTTTGGAACATTCTCTAAACGGTTATTATTCTATATTGCAAGTACTTTGAAGTACTTAAACCTAAACCCTGATTCTTATTGATCTTGAGCCATAAGCCTGTTTCTTCATAAGCCGTTGATTGTTGGATTCACATATACAAACCACACCTATACGATACTACTCCACAAATACATACATACCACATACTGATCCCTGATATGAAATTGCTTATCATACAAACCCTTATACCTTGTATAACAGAAGACCAATTCTTGTAACGCTTGAACCCTTGAGTCTTCTGCTTTCTGTTTCTTTACTTGATTAAAACCCAACCTTTATGATTTCTTGGTCATTTCATGGAACTACAGACCATCCCATGTCTCAAAATATATATTGTTTATGGTTCAACTATTGAGTTACATTGCTTATCGTATTGTGATTCTAGAATTGGATTGTTTTTGAATATGGACCAGATTCGTGGTCGGACCAGATTCGTGGCCACAGTAGGCCAATGTGTGCCTTGGATCCAGTATATAGAGCAAAGCTGGGAGCCTTACTCGGGGTTAGTACGTGACTGATCAGCATCCTAACCTTGGTTTTTAAAATGAAAATGAATATCCAATTCTAATCATTGCTTATTAGTAAACTTGATTCCTTATATCATTTAAATTGATCATTTTTAATCTCAGTTACTGTCTTTGTGACTTGCTGAGCTAGTTAGCTCACTCTTGCAAATCTATTTTATATTCTCTCCAGTGAAAAAGGAAACTGGTGGTAGCGAGGATCCCCAAACAAGTGTGCGAGCTAGGTATCCAGGCTGAATGGAATAGACTAGCAGACAATATTTGATTTGGTTGTGTTAATAGTTGTAATAAATTTTGAATTTTAGTTGTAATATAAAATAAATTGGGATTTGGAACGTTTGTAATATAAATAAGGTTATGGCTTGTGGATATACTTTAAACTGCATCGATTCGTGCAATATGGTAAGTAGGGTCATTGTATATATATATTCTTATATTCATAAACATATTTAAATATGGTGTGTGTGTGTGTGTGTGTTGTGGACCCCAAGCTTCTGACCCGGGTTTGGAGGGTGTTCCAGTTTGGCATCAGAGCAACAGTTTAAAGTCACTGCCACAAGCCTAGATTATCGGGATTGGGTAGAGGTTTAAGATTAGTATTAGGTAATAAAGAAATAAAACATCAAGAATTTGAAGATGACTAAATAGTAGGCTTTAGTATGATTCCTGCCGAAATTCGAGATTCTTATTTAGCAACGTGATTTGTGGATAGCAGCGATGGCAGATTCCTTTATTTCGATATCATTTTATTACTCGGAGCTTTTCGTCGGAGGACCGTCATTAGATCCACGTCTTGCTCTTCTGCCGGTGTCAGCCATAATACCTGTTGCGACGGATGCACCAATACGAACTATTCTACCTCTAAGTGTGAGATTACCTACTCGAGAACCTCCACTTGTTGACTCTAACTCTATTGGACATTCGGCTGCGGGTGCGTCTTAAGATTTTGTTGATTCCATTATAAATCAGATTCTCTCCTTCCCTACTTGTGAATTTTCCTATTTAAACATTATTTCTTTTCTCGATGATTATTGGACGATTGGGGCAAACAATGCATATGTGCTGACTATTTGTCTACGTGACAAAAGGGTCTGGTGGGACGCCACCGAATTATATGTTATGAACTATGCGGTACTAAGACTGGCCATCTTATGTACTTGTATGGTTGCTCTCAGTCATACCTACATCTTCTTCACTTTTCCTTCTCATTCGATTTCTTTGATTTTGAAATTTCATTTCGTATTCTATGACAATGAATTTCTTCAGTAATCTCTAGTATGAGGTTCTTCTTTTGGAACGAGAAGCCCTGTTGGCATGAATCCGAGGATTTCAACACATTATCAGGACTATAGATGTCGACAGGAATGTGAGGGAATTTCGGAATGAGATTCAGGTGACCCGGAGAGCACTTGGAACTAGACGACGGAGATGATGTAACAACTTATATGTGTATAATAACGTGGGATATGTAAGATCAGACTTCTGGTGGGAATATAAATAAACAAGACTTGTTGATTAATGGCTAGACCTGTTGTACCTTTGCCTGCAATAAAACATTTCGTGATTGTACCTCCAGACTTTGATATAGACCAATGTCTTTTCCTTTTTCGACATTGTCAATACTTTACTATACCTGTTTTATCTTAGTGTACCAGATATGAACTTTTGTGATTGAAAGAGATATGTCCTAAGTCCAATCATGTATGAGGATTTAGGAATAACTTTTATGTAATATGTTTTGCTTTCATTGATATTAATAAAAGACTTATTTTGTTTATTGCGGGCTCTATCTATTTAAATGTTTAAATAAGATATACCACAGTTTAGAGTAAAGCATTCTATGGATTGTGATGAGATCATAATAATGAGGCCTAAAAGATGATAACTCTAAACTTAAATAGTTCCTGGTCGTAGGATTACTAACTGGTAATTAATAATCCCCAAAGATCGGTACATACTATGCTTGCTTCATTATGAAGGATGTCTGTTCTCATAGACATTTGTGTGGTGACACTATAGCTAGTATGTAGGTGCTTATTATAGAATAAGTTCACTGAACATGACTCACACAGCTGAACAACTGATGGAGTTCACTCACGTGTCAGCAGTTGTTCACATAGAGATAGTTGTACAAGTATCCTTAGACTTGAGGTCATCATAGTCATCTTGTGTACACTGAACTATGCTTTGGTTTAGTTCTTAGTCTCAAGGGATAATTATAAGGGCTCTACTGGGTATAGGAATTTGTACACGAAGATAGTGTATGATCAATAAAGGATCTACCCCTTCCAGTGTAGGAAGAGAATGTTCAATGCTGATCTACTTATGTTAGTTCAGGAATCTCTGGCCAGAGTGAATGAAATTAGAAAGGAGTTTCTAATTTACATTAAATAGAACTAAGCATAGTGAATGGGAAAGCAAGTGATTAAATAAGATAGGCTTGACACAAGTTCCATGCCTTGTATTTAATCGTGACATTGCAGGGTAGAAGGAATTAATTATACGGTAACTACTCACTGAATAAGTTCTTGGTATTCTAAGCAGTGAATTCGTATTATCCGGATAGTCGCGATATGCTGAGAAGTATCCCTCACGATGTAGAATAAATATGATTAATTAATTAATCATATTTAATGAATTAGAGAATTTATATAAATAATGATAAAATAGTTTTATTATTATTTATTTCTACTACCGGCTTAATATAGAACCTACATGGTCACACCATAAAAGAGAATAATTTAATGGTGGAGAAATTAATTAATAATGGCTGATAATTATTTATTTATGAAATAAATAATTAATTTGAAAATTTAATAATTGATTAAATGAGATTTAATTGATTATAAATTAATTAAGAAAAAGTTCTTAATATTATTAATTAAAAATTTAATTTTTGGAAATTAAATCAAGTGAGAGAATTATTTCTAAAGTGTTTAGAAAAAGGATTAATAATTAAAAGGTGTTTTAATTATCAGTGAGAATAATAAAGGGTTAATAATAATAATATTTTATGGGAAATTTTTTAGGTAAAAATTTTGCCTATAAATATACTATTATAGACCCTATTTTTGCCTCAACCAAAAAGATTTACAAAACCCTAATTCTCTCCATCTCCTCCTCCTTCATTACATCGTTTTCTTGGTGGATACCGGTGGAGTGCTTCACACTTGAGGAGCAGCTGCTAAGGATCTCCGTTCATCGTTTTTGGATCGCCATTAAAGACCTCCATCTTTCCATTAACGTAAAGCTTCTTAAGGTAAACATACTGAACTACGAATTAAAAATTATTTTTCGCATGGATCTTGCGGAGTGTTTCGGTTTTTTTTAAGATTTAAATTTACGTTTTTGTTGCGTTTATGTGCTAAAAACCCTTCAATGGCATCAGAGCTACTTGCAAAAAGTTTTTAATTTATTTATGTGTTTAACTGTTTTTGATATATGAGCATGTACGTGATTCGCCATGATTTGATGTTGATATAATATGCTTATATATGTATGGTTTTGAATATATGATATTCATGTGAGTTGTATAATCATAAGATGATTATGTAATCTATATATATACTGATATATACATGATTTATGTTTGTTCTAATTATGAGAATCATATTAGATACGGATTCTGAATTGGCTGCTGCAGATTTACTGAAATCTGGGTCTGGTGTCCGATTTACGCAAACGAATACCCTATTTTATAGGTAAACGAGCGTCTGAACAAAACTGATAGTTAAAGCTATCAACGACTCGTCTGTAAGGCGTTTGACGTCATTTACTGCCCGTAAACAGTGATTCTTGTTTTTCTGATTTGATTCTGATTTTTCTGATTTTTGTCATATTTTCTTTTTATGATTAGATCATGGATAATATGATATGTTAAGATCGGATTATGTGTTTTAACATGCTTTTATGTGTTGTATGAGCATGGTGGATGGTTATGGCCTTTCGACCTTAGTGTAATGGTTTTGGTTTTGGTTTTAAATACGACTTGCATGTCGTCAATCTTTGTAATCATAAATCTCGAATGTAACTCGAGTTATTCTTGTAAGTTCATTAGATTAGTTTTACTTTCAATCATGTAATGTAATTGAAGACTGAAGAAGGCTATCCAATGGAGTTGATACAAAGAAGAAGACGAGGCATACAAGAAGTCTAAACAAAGAAGAAGACTTATATAATAAGTAGTTGTATTTATTTCCATCACCACATTAGATTGACCTTGATCTTTATCATGAGCTTGATAAAGATCACATAGGATGGGGCCATAACCAAACACATTTACTTTATTGCACTTTACATTTACTTGTTTATTTAATTTTATATATGAGATATATGCCTATGTTTACCATGCGATGATAGATTTAGGTGAACTTAAATCAATATAAGGCGTGCTCTAGAAAATCTAGAATAGAAATCGTTTCTTGCCTTAACAATAAATATTATGAATACGATCATAAGATTCTTGTGTTTATGAAACACGTAATTGAATATGAATTTTCAATATTGAGAGAAAGAATGATTCTGTCAACAACAGATTTCTATCTGTAAGAAAGGGTTATTAAGTGACGTTTATTGACAATGCTCCACCCGATCTGGGAATCATCTGATTATCGATTATTGATTTGAAATATTTAATTTAAAAGGAAAAATCTCTTTATAATATGATTATGATTGTAACGTAATATAATCCCTCTAAAATTAAATAATATCAAGTAGTAATTGGACAATGACACAACGGGCTTGTGTCGGTCATAGCCTTCCAACATGGTAGAAAGTGGTTCTTATTTTTAAAACAATGTCGTTTCGTGCTACAGCCGAGGGCTTTGATTTCGAAATAAGAAATACTTGTCTATTACATAGAGATGTGTACATTGAATTAGAATCTAAAGGTCGGTACGTGTTACAACCGTGGGCCGCTGGAGACTGATTTAATTCTACGAAATATTGGGTTAGACTTGACTTAGAATATTGAGTTTATCGTGCCACAGCCGTGACTCAATTATTCAAGAGGCTAAACTTATATTAGGGAATAACATAAGATGTAATTGACAAGAGTTGTCTGCCTATTGAACATCACATGACGTTTCGTGCCACAACCGAGGTTGTGTGATGGAATGTAGGATCCCTATTCCCACTAGCATTATGAATGCTTAATTTTCACTTAGGGGGTTGAAAAAATTAGATAAACTAGTGGGAGACACTTATGAATAAAGACCCGATTCATATAATGTTTTGAAATGAAATTGAATATTTGCTAAGTGTTGTTATGAGTTTATCATTTACAGATTTACTATATTCGTCATGTCTTCTGCACTATCACTCCGGAGCATACTAGATGCTCACAAGTTGACTGGTCCTAATTTAGCTGTTTGTTTTCACTGTAACAAGTTGGGGCACTGGAAGAGGAACTGCAAGGTTTACCTTGCAGAATTGAAGAAGAAGAAGATGGGTAGTAATACTACCGCTTCTGATTCAGGCATGTTCATGATCGAAGTTAATATGTCACTAGGTCAAATTTCTACTTGGGTATTAGATACCGCCTGTGGTTCTCATATTTGCAATTCGTTGCAAGGACTAAAGGGAAGTAGGACTCTTGAAAAAGATGAGGTGATTCTACGTATGGGCAATGGAGCAAGGGTTGCGGCCATATCTGTAGGATCATTTAGTTTACATATGCCTACGGGCAAGACTATTATTTTGAATAATTGTTATTACGTTCCCTCTATTGTGAGGAATATTATTTTTATTCCTATGTTGGATGTGGATGGTTTTTCATTTATTATTAAGAATAATAAATGTTCTATCCTTAGAGATAATGTTCTTTTTGGACGTGGCATTTTAAATAATGGTCTGTATGTATGTGACGTAGAGCATGATTTACTTCAGATTGAACAACCTAATAAAAGAAAATGAGATGATGAAAATCTGACCTATTTATGGCACTGTAGGCTAGGTCATATTAGTGAAAAATAGACTGCGGACATTGCATAAGGAAGGGTTACTTGACCCCTTTGATTTTGAATCATATCCTACATGCGAGTCTTGTCTATTGGGTAAAATGACCAAATCTCCATTTAGTGGACATGGAGAGAGGGCTGCAAATTTGCTAGGATTGGTACACACAGATGTATGTGAACCAATGTCTACGCAAGCCATGGGTGGATTTTCATACTTCATTGCTTTCATAGATGATCGATCTAGATTCGGATATATGTATTTGATGAAACACAAGTCTGAAGCCTTTGAAAAGTTCAAAGAATATAAGCATGAAGTGGAGAAACAAACCAAACACAGTATTATAACTCTTCCATCAGATCGAGGTGGTGAATACTTGAATGGAGAGTTTCTAGATTATCTCAAAGAAAATGGTATAGTCTCCCAGTGGACTCCTCCATATACTCCACAGTTAAATGGGGTATCTGAAGGGAGAAATCGAACTTTGTTAGACATGGTTCGGTCCATGATGAGCTATGCGAATCTTCCAGTATTCCTATGGGGTTGTGCATTGGAAACCTCAGCATATTTACTGAATAAGGTTCCTTCCAAATCTGTTCCTCAAACACCATATAAGATATGGAAAGAAAGGAAACCGAGTCTTAAACACGTTAAGATTTGGGGATGTCCAGCTTATGTCAAGAAAGTTGACCCAGATAAGCTGGAATCTCGATCCGTAAAATGTAATTTTGTGGGATATCCTAAAGAGACTTTGGGGTATTACTTTTACACCGATTATCGGGTGTTTGTCTCCAGACATGCTACCTTCTTGGAAAAGGAGTTTATCCTTGAAGGAAACGGTGGGAGCAAAATTGAACTTGATGAAGTTCAAGAAGCACAAATTACTACAGATCAAGTGGAAACACTTGTTCAGACTGAACAACCTTCTGTAGAATAGCCCATTCGTAGGACAGGGAGAGTGTCTCTCCAACCTGAGAGGTATTATGGCTTTGTCATTGAGAATGACAATGAGTTGTCAATCATTGATGATGACGACCCTGTGACCTATAATGAGGCTATGAGTAGTGTTGACTCAGAGAAATGGCATAGTGCCACGAAATCCGAAATGGAATCTATGTATACCAACCAAGTATGGACTCTGGTTGAGGCGCCTGAAGGTGTTAAGCCTATTGGGTGCAAGGGGGTATATAAAAGAAAGATTGGAGCAGATGGCCAGGTGGAGACCGATAAGGCCAGGCTCGTGGCAAAAGGATTCAAACAAAGGCAAGGGATTGACTTTGATGAAACTTTTTCGCCTGTAGCCCTGTTAAAATCAATTCGGATTTTGCTTGCGATTGCTGCTTACTATGACTATGAGATCTGGCAAATGGACGTGAAAACGGCCTTCCTCAATGGGGAACTTGAGGAGGAAGTGTATATGACACAGCCAGAGAGTTTTCTTTCCAAGGGAAATGAACACCTAGTGTGTAAGCTGCTGCGAACCATATATGGTTTAAGGCAAGCTTCTCGTAGATGGAACATCCGTTTTGATGAGACAATCAAAGAGTTTGGTTTTATCAAAAACATAGATGAACCATGTGTCTACAAGAAGGTTAGTGGGAGCACGGTAACATTTCTTGTATTGTATGTGGATGACATACTTCTTATAGGAAATGATATACCAATGCTATAATCAGTCAAAGTATGGCTATCAAAGAACTTCACCATGAAGGACTTGGGAGAAGCATCCTACATTCTCGATATGAAGATCTGTAAAGGTAGATCTAGAAGAATGATAGGTCTTACCCAGGGTACATACATCCAGAAAGTGCTTATAAGGTTTAGCATGGAAAACTCCAAAAGAGATCTCATACCGATGAGCCATGGAGTGTCCCTTTCCGAAAAAATGTCTCCTAAGACACCTGAGGAAAGAGAGCGTATGAGTAAGATTCCTTATGCTTCAGCAATAGGATCTATCATGTACGCGATGTTGTGTACAAGGCCTGATGTTGCTTATTCAATTAGTGTGACGAGCAGATATTAGTCCAATCCAGGTGAAGACCACTGGAAAACAGTGAAAAACATCCTTAAGTACTTGCGAAGGACTCAGGACATTTTTCTTGTTTTTGGTGGTCAATCTAAGTTGAAAATAGAGGAGATGTCAACGTCAAGAGAGTTGACACACATAACAACGTAGCAGACCCACTCACAAATCCACTTTCTCAGAGTCACTTTGATCGTCATAAAGACAAGATGGGTATTAGATACCAGAGTGATTGGCTTTAGTACAAGTGGGAGATTGAAAGAGATATGTCCTAAGTCCAATCATGTATGAGGATTTAGGAATAACTTTTATGTAATCTGTTTTGATTTCTTTGATATTAATAAAAGACTTGTTTTGTTTTTATTGCGGGCTCTATCTATTTAAATGTTTAAATAAGATATACCATAGTTTAGAGTAAAGCTTTTTATGGATTGTGATGAGATCATAATAATGAGACCTAAAAGATGATAACTCTAAACTTAAATAGTTCCTGGTCGTAGGATTACTAACTGGTAATTAATAATCTGCAAAGATCAGTACATACTATGCTTGCTTCATTATGAAGGATGTATGTTCTCATAGACATTTGTATGGTGACACTATAGCTAGTATATAGGTGCTTATTATAGAATAAGTTCACTGAACGTGACTCACACAGCTGAACAACTGATGGAGTTCACTCACGTGTCAGTAGTTGTTCACATAGTGATAGTTGTACAAGTATCCTTAGAATTGAGGTCATCATAGTCATCTTGTGTACACTGAACTATGCTTTGGTTTAGTTCTTAGTCTCAAGGGACAATTATAAGGGCTCTACTGGGTATAGGAATTTGTACACAAAGATAGTGTATGATCAATAAAGGGTCTATCCCTTCCAGTGTAGGAAGAGAATGTTCAATGCTGATCCACTTATGTTAGTTCAGGAATCTCTGGCCAGAGTGAATGAAATTAGAAAGGAGTTTCTAATTTACATTAAATAGAACTAAGCATAGTGAATGGGAAAGCAAGTGATTAAATAAGATAGGCTTGACACAAGTTCCATGCCTTGTATTTAATCATGACATTGCAGGGTAGAAGGAATTAATTGTACGGTAACTACTCACTGAATAGGTTCTTGGTATTCTAAGTAGTGAATTCATATTATCCGGATAGTCGCGATATGCTGAGAAGTATTCCTCACGATGTAAAATAAATTAATCAAATTTAATGAATTAGAGAATTTATATAAATAATGATAAAATAGTTTTATTATTATTTATTTCTACTACCGGCTTACTATTGAACCTACAGGGTCACACCATAAAAGAGAATGATTTAATGGTGGAGAAATTAATTAATAATGGCTGATAATTATTTATTTATGAAATAAATAATTAATTGGCAAATTTAATAATTGATTAAATGAGATTTAATTGATTATAAATTAATTAAGAAAAAGTTCTTAATATTATTAATTAAGAATTTAATTTTTGGAAATTAAATAAAGTGAGAGAATTATTTGTAAAGTGTTTAGAAAAATGATTAATAATTAAATGGTGTTTTAATTATTAGTGAGAATAATAAAGGGTTAATAATAATAATATTTTATGGGAAAATTTTCAGCTGAAAATTTTACCTATAAATATACTATTATAGACCCTATTTTTGCCTCAACCAAAAAGATTTACAAAACCCTAATTCTCTCCATCTCCTCCTCCTTCATTACATCGTTTTCTTGGTGGATATCGGTGGAGTGCTTCACACTTGAGGAACAGCTGCTAAGGATCCCCGTTCATCATTTTTGGATCGCCATTAAAGACCTCCATATTTTCATTAACGTAAAGCTTCTTAAGGTAAACATACTGAACTATGAATTAAATATTATTTTTTGCATGGATCCTGTGGAGGGTTTCATTTTTTTAAGATTTAAATTTACGTTTTCGTTGCTTTTATGTGCTAAAAACCCTTCAGTGATAACATGTACCCTTTCCCTTAAATGTTTACATTCTGTAAAGAAGCATGCAATTTACCTAGTTCAATGATTGGAAATGTTTTCAAACAGAGATATTTCTGTTTTACAAAAATCTTTTCAGAAAAAAAAGGATTTCATTTAAAGGCTAAATAAGTTGTTTGATTCTTTACAGAAAATGCCTCATAGAAGAAATAACCGTGCTACCAACCAAAGTAAAGAAACCAACAACAACAACAATACTCAAGACAACGATAACCAGAATGTGAACCCAGGTCCCATAGACCCAGCTATAGCCCAAATTCTTCAGATCTTGGCCCAACAGACTGTTCACCTGACTCAACAACAGCAGAGGCAGACTAACCCTCTGGTGACCTTTAAAACCTTTCAGGCAGTGAATCCACCAGAGTTTAAGGGTTCGACAGATCCGATTGAGGCAGGGGTCTGGTTGAAGGAGATTGAGAAGGTATTTGCCTTAGTCAAGGTGAAAGAGGAGCAAAAGACTGAATTTTCAAGTTACTATCTGAAGAATGAAGCCACCTACTTGTGGGAAACTGTTAAAGTGTTGGAAGGTACTGATGATGTTGCATGGGAGAGATTCAAGGAATTGTTTCTTGAGAAGTAGTTTCCTCAGTTTGTCCAGGACCAAATGGAATTGAAAATTCTGGAGTTAAAGTAAGGAAGTATATCAGTGATAGATTACGAAAGCAAGTTTGAGGAGTTGTCCAGGTTTGTGCCATCCTATGTGGACACTGATAGGAAGAAGGCTAAAAGGTTTCAGCAAGGACTCAAGCCATTGATCTGAGGGAAGGTGGCCATATTTGAATTGGACACATATGCGGGAGTTGTGTAGAAAGCGATGATTGCAGAGACAGAAAGTAAAATGTCCCAGAAAGAAAAGGAAGGTAAGAAGAGGAAGTTTGAAGGGAATGTAGGACAGTCTCAAGCAGGGAAGTTTCCAAATTTCAATCAAAGGAAGGGCAAGTTCCAGCCCGAAAGATATTTTAATAGACAGAATCCAGCAATGGAGGACTAGGTTACCGTCTAGCCACTGGGAACCAGCCAACCCACCAGAGGTCAGCTATACCAGATTGCCAAGTATGTGGAAAGAAACATGGTGGAATTTGTAACAAGTTGAATGTAGTCTGCTACAGATGCAACCAGAGGGGCACTACTCAAAGGAGTGCCGTAATCAGCCAGCCAGGAAGCCAACCAACAAGGATCAGCCTACCAGGAATCAGGCAGGCAAAGTTCTAGCAATTGGGTATACCTGTTTCAAGTGCGGAAAGCCAAGACACATAGCAAGGGATTGCAAAGCACCAATCCAGTCAATAATACACTGTGAATCATGGGAGCCCCTCCAGCGGTGAATGAACCTTCAAGAGCTAGAGTTTATGACATGTCTGTGAAAGATGTTATCCTTTACACCGATGTTGTGGCATGTACGCTTACTGTGAACTCCTTATGTACTAAAGTGCAAGTAGATTCGGGAGCAACTTGATCGTTTATTTCTCAAGATTTTGTTGATAAGTTGAATTGCCCAATGGAATTGTTAAGTGAGATAATGATGGTAGAATTAGCCAATCAGGAGCGTGTATTTGTGAACCAAGTGTGTAAGGACTGTGAGATTGAGATCTCTGGCGATAAGTTTGACGCTGACTTGATACCATTTAAGTTAGGAGAGTTTGACATTATTTTAGGAATGGATTGGCTATCTAAGCACGATGCTCAGATAGACTGTCATAATAAGAAAGTAACACTGAAGACACCAGAAGAGAAAGCGGTGACGTTTAGAGGCCAGAGACAAGCGACGAAGTTCTTGATGATGATTCAAGCTAAGAAACTATTATGACAAGGATACGAGCATTTTATTGCCTACGTGGTAGACAAAAGTCAGGAGCCAGCAAAACTGGAAGATATCCCTGTGGTAAATGAGTTTCTAGACGTATTTCCAGATGAACTACCAGGACTTCCTCCAGATAGAGAAATTGAATTTGCAATCGACTTAGCACCTGGAACGGAACCAGTATCTAAGGCCCCGTATCGAATGGCGCCTGTTTAAATGAAGGAATTGGTAAAGCAATTCCAAGAACTATTGGAGAAAGGAGTGATTCGACCCAATGTATCCCTATGGGGTGCACCGGTATTATTTATTAAGAAGAAAGACGGAAGCATGAGGCGATGCATCGACTATCGAGAACTTAATAAGCTTACGATCAAGAACAAGTATCCATTACCTCGAATTGACGATTTGTTTGACCAACTGAAAGGAGCCAAGTATTTTTCTAAGATTGATCTGAGATCTGGATATCATCAATTAAAGATCAAACTTGAAGATATACCAAAAACAGCTTTCAGGACAAGGTACGGTCATTATGAATTCTCAGTGATGTCTTTTAGATTGACCAATGCCTCAGCAGCATTTATGGACTTGATGAACAGAATTTTCAAGGAATATTTGGACAAATTTGTGATTATGTTTATCGATGATATTCTGATCTACTCCAAGTCAACGAAAAATCACGCGGAACATCTAAGGATAACTTTGGAGATTTTGAGGAAGAAGAAGTTGTATGCAAAGTTTTCAAAGTGTGAATTTTGGTTACAAGAAGTTTAATTCTTAGGGCACGTAGTGAGTTATGAAGGAATCAAAGTGGACCCAGCGAAGATCGAAGCTATTACGAATTGGGAAAGGCCAAAAACACCAAGGGAAGTGATAAGTTTCTTGGGATTAGCGGGATATTATCGAAGATTTGTTCAAGATTTCTCGAAGATTGCGACACCTTTAACAAAGCTTACCAGGAAGAGTGAGAAGTTTATATGGAACGAGAAATTTGAAGAAAGTTTTCAAGAATTAAAGAAGAGACTGATCACGGCACATGTTTTGTCACTTCCAGATGATCAAGGGAATTTTTTTATCTATAGTGATGCTTCTTATAAGGGATTAGGTTGTGTTTTGATGCAGGATGATAAAGTTATTGCATATGCGTCAAGACAACTAGAGCAGAGGTATCCTACTCATGACTTGGAACTAGCGGCAATAGTATTCGGCTTGAAGATTTGGAGACATTACTTATATGGAGAAAAGTGTGAGATCTACACTGATCACAAAAGTTTGAAGTACATATTCACGCAAAAAGAGCTCAACATGAGACAAAGAAGATGGTTGGAATTGATTAAGGACTATGATTGCACGATTAACTATCATCCAGGAAAGGCGAATGTGGTGGCAGATGCATTAGGCAGAAAAGAAAGACTGAATATGTTGACGATACCTGAAGAATTATATAAGGAATTTCAGAAGTTGGACTTGGAGGTCAGAATTTGCAAACCTGATGAAGCAAAGATGGACAATATGACTTTTCAACCAGAATTGTTAAAGAAGATAAGAAAGTGCCAAGAAGAAATAATGGATCAGTCAATCGGTTGGTTGGAGAAGAGTTATGCAACCAAAAGGATGATCAAGGTATTCTCATATTTTCATCAAGAATTTGGATACCACCAGTGGCAGAATTGAAGAATGAAATTCTACAGGAAGCTCACAATTCAAAGTATTCCATTCATCCGGGAAGTACCAAGATGTACAGAGATTTAAAAGAAAATTATTGGTGGCCAGACATGAAGAGAGAAATTACGGAATGGGTTAACAAATGTTACGCATGTCAGAGAGTTAAGGCGGAGCACCAAAGACCGAGTGGATTATTACGACCACTAGAGATTCCAGAGTGGAAGTAGAAGCACATTGCTATGGATTTTATAGTTGGCTTACCGAGGACAAAAGTGAACCACGATGCTATTTGGGTTATAGTGGACAGACTAACCAAATCAGCGCATTTCTTGCCTATCAATGAAAGATTTTCACTGGATAAGTTGGTACACATGTATTTGAAGGAAATAGTAGTTCATCACGGAGCCCCTGTGTCTATTGTATCTGATCGAGATCCATGATTCAATTCGAGATTTTGGAGAAGTTTTTAAGAATGCTTGGGAACCAGGTTGAACATGAGTACGGCTTATCATCCACAGACAGAAGACCAAAGTGAGAGAATGATCCAAACAATTGAAGATATGTTACGTGCTTGTGCCATTGATTTCAAAGGCAATTGGGATGAGCATTTAACCTTAGTAGAGTTTGCTTACAATAACAGTTATCACGCCAGTATCGGAATGCCTCCCTATGAAGCTCTTTATGGACGCAAATGTCGATCACCAGTATATTGGGACGAAGTCGGAGAGCGTAAAATACTTGGACCTAAATTGGTGCAGCAGACAAAAGAGGTTGTGGAAGTCATCCAGAAAAGGCTAATTGCAGCACAAGATCATCAAAGGAAGTATGTAGATCAATCCCGAAAGGATATGGAATTTGAAGACGGAGATCTAATGTTATTAAAAGTGTCACCGTGGAAAGGATTGACTAGATTCGGAAAGAAAGGAAAGCTGAATCCTAGATACGTTGGACCTTTTGAAATTTTAAAACATGTCGGCAAGGTAGCTTACGAATTGGCGTTACCCCCATACATGGAGCATATTCATAATGTTTTTCACGTATCAATGCTTAAGAAATATAATCTAGATTCTAAGCATGTAATTGAGTATGAGCCGGTAGAACTTCAGGAAGATTTATCATATGTAGAGAATCCGATAGAGATTCTAGAAAAGATAGAAAAGATATTGAGAAATAAGGTTGTAAAGTTAGTAAGAGTATTGTGGAGAAACCCAAGGGTTGAAGAGTCAACCTGGTAACTAGAAAGTGATATGCGAGAAAAATACCCTCACTTGTTTACTTAGGAGATTCTGAGGACAGAATCCTTTTAATGGGAGGATGTAATATCCAGGATATCGCGTGTAATTATTTTATCAATAAATGATTTTTTTTATGTAATTATTATGTGAATTTTGGTGAATAATCTGCTGATTGATAATAATATTCCGAGGTATATATGTGATAAAATGTGAGTGTGTTAATTTTATTATGTCCAGAATAAAATATAGATAATTAAGGAATTTTTCTGGTAATTTTTGGAGTATTATATGATTTTATATTGATTTATGAATTTATTAATTATTTCTGAATAATTACAAAATTATTTTATAAAGCCGGGAATCGCCCAACCTCAACCGTTTTTACGTTTTTACAACCCGAAACTCTTCCGAAAACTCCTTCCTCACCTAATATGATTGTTCCGGACATTTTCTATGTTTTGACTTTTTCGATCCGGATTACGGTTTGACCCGTGCGCGGCCCGGCACAAGATTTTTGATACGATAATCATTTCAGTGAATCAACAAAACCCGTATTCTCGAAAGACGGGATAATATTACATTATTTTCGTATAAAGTGTTTTATAAAAAGCCCGGTTGGGATAATTATCCGATACATGTATTAAATCGGATCGTTTTGCAGTTACTTAGTGGCTAAGTAACTAATTTAACGATCCAAAACGATCCAGAACGAACCAATATTTTGTAAATATAAATAGCATATTTCTGATTTCATTTTATTCGTTTATTCATTTACAATCGGTAAAAACACAGTAAATACAGAGAAAAACCCTAGAAACCGATACGTTCCTGAGATTCAAACGCACAAACGAAGGCGTTACCAAACTCCGATTCAAGCGTGCGATATATCAAAACGAAGCTCTCGAAATATACAATCATAATCAATCATCAGTTTTTACCCAGAAATCAAGGTATTTTTCTGATTTAATTATTTTAATTTGAATTAATTATAGATTAAATTATGAATTTTTTTCTTGATGTTTTGATATGATTTGATGGTATAATCGTGTAGATTATTTCTTCCTGGTCAATTTGGTATATTATATGTTAAATTTGGAGTTCAAAAACATGGTTAAATTTGAGTTTGATCTTCGAATTAATAAAATTAGGGGTTGAATGTTTGAATGTTCTAAATTCGATTTGGGATTTTCAATTTGGTTGATTCTTGGCGGATTTGGAGGTTACAGGATTGTAGATCGTTCAAAAATAAGTCAGTTTATGCAATTAATTTATCTGTTGGATGTCGGAATCGACCCGCCGGAAAAGCTCGAAGCTTCGCCGGCGTTAATGGAGATTTCGTCGGCATCTTGGTTTCAGGGAAGAATTATGGCTGTTTTTCCTATCATCTGATTGCTGTTGAATGATTAAACGAAACCCCATCAAGAAATGATGGAAAATCACGTTGTTTAGAGGGAATCGAAGCTCGCTGGATTGTTTCCCGGCCGCCGGATTCTGTAACTGGCCGGCTGTTCTTGGACGACCCGGTCGGGTCGACTTCGACCCGGGATACAACCCGGTTTCAATCCACCTTTTTCCTAAACCAAAAATTCTGAATCTCTTTCTGATTTCTTTTATTTTAAAAATTATTTCAAAATTCTGTCTTATTTATAAAAATTCATTTTTAATATCTAAAAATCTATATTTAATTCTAAAAAATTATTTTTAATTCTAAAATAAATCTTAATTATTTAATTAATTAATTTTAGTTGATAATTAATTATTTAATCAGTTATTTAATTTAAATATTAATTGATTAATTAATTTAATTAGTTATTAATTAATTTTAATTGATTATATAATTGGATTTAATTATCTAAAATTGATTTAAAAATTTCCAAAAATAGTTTTGAGTTTTAAAATATTATTTTAAATTATTTTCAAGGCCCGATAATTATTATAAAATTATTTTAAAGTCAAATTCGGGAGTTCGAACCCTATTGTTTAATTATAAAATGATTCGGAGTCCAATTTTAATTCTGAAAAATGTTTAAAAATTCGTATTAAATACCTGGAAAATCATTTTGACCCCGAATCTTCTTTGATAAATTATTTGGATTGAATATCTTACGTGCTATGTGTCATATGTGACCTGATTGCTGTATAAAATGATTGTTTGTGCATTGTTTGACTGTTTCTGCTGTAACTTTTAATCCGTACGTCTGATTTGGGTGAAACGAAGGGTAGATAAAAGCTTGTAACGAATAGAATGAGTTGAGAAATAGTGTTGATAAGTATATGTGGTGTTTAACAGAGGAAGCGAGACGTGGAAAGGGAAAGCAGGTAGTTAGTGAGTGGGAATCAATTGATAATTGCTAGTAAAGTGAAAGCGAATCGATAAGGCAAGTGTTTCTTTTCATCTTAATTATTGCAAGTATTTTGGAACGTTCTCTAAACGGTTATTATTCTATATTGCAAGTACTTTAAAGTACTTAAACCTAAATCCTGATTCTTATTGATCTTGAGCCATAAGCCTGTTTCTTCATAAGCCGTTGATTGTTGGATTCACATATACAAACCACACCTATACGATACTACTCCACAAATACATACCTACCATATACTGATCCCTGATACAAAATTGCTTATCATACCATGTTACGACCGGCATTTTATGTAATATTATTTGTGAATAATATTAAGTTAAATAAAAATATATTCAATGCTTGTACGTTTGTGTGAGTGAAAATTTATGCATTATAAATTTGCTTTGGGTAGTATATGATTTTTCAAAGCAAGAATTTATTTAATTTCTTTATTTTTGATTTATAAGGAATATTCTAAGCTTTGGAAAAATTTTCTTTTAAAAAGACATTTTGTACACAAATTGTGAAAATGATTTTATAAAGTCTCTAAAAATACAAGTTAATTTATGGTAGAAATTTTATAATTTTTGAACTTGTATTTTATTTTATAAAAATAAATCATTATAAATTTTAGTTGTCATAATTATTAAATTACATGAATAACCTTGCATGCAAACTCTCTTCTATTTAACCAAAGGGCAAAGAAGACATTCTCCACCCCACTAACTCACATTTTGCTAGCCAAATTACCTCCTTGACCTTGCATGCAAATTTGCCTAACTTTAGCTAGAGGGTTACTCTTGTCATTTCCTAAATCCACTCACATTTAGCCTAGTCAAAGACATAAAAACAAAACTAAAGTGATGATCACTCCATTTTCACTCCACCCTCCCCTTTTCTCCTCCCTCCCTCTCGGCTCAACCCTCCCTCTCGGCCATCCCATAGCCGAGGCCCTCCATCCCCTTCATTTCTTCATTCTTTCACCCAAACAATCATCTTATATTCAAGTAATTTTACTCCCTATATGTTATTCTTATATATTTCAAAAGTATAGAGTGAAAAACCTATGTTTTGACCTTGCATGGTGATGTTTTTGTTAAACTCAAAGTGAACCTCCTTGATTCTTGTGAATCTAAGGCTTTCACCATGAGTTATAGTATCATAGGGTCAAGAATGGCTAGACATAAGAGTGTTACACCTATGCGAATGCTGTTTTTACCCTAATCCATTCGGCCATGACTTGATAGGAGCCGAATGGATGGTGTTTTGTTGCCTTGTTAACATTTTTGTGTATTTTGTGATGATAACATGAATTTTGTAGTAAAGTCTTGATAAAATCCTTTTGCATGCTAGTTGATCATTTAGTTGTAATCCATGTTAGGCTTGCATGTTGAATTATGATAAAAATTTATTTGGAAATCATGTTGTTTTGGTTTGAAAAACCCGAAGGCATGCATGCATGTGGAATTCTCTTAGTTTGTTGTGAAATTTTGATTATTTGGAAAGATTTTGTTAGTGAGCCTTAATTTCAGTAGGAATAATATGATAATATTGATTTATGCTTCTTGTTGCATGGTAATAATTTGTGGTTATCTTTTATAAAAATATATATCTTGTTGTTTCAAAGGCATGAAGATTTGCGATTTGTTAAGAGTAGTCTCTTTTGTTTTGCCATAGTTGCACCTTAGGTAAGGATGATCTCACCAAGGGTATTTTAAGAAAAAGGGAGTTAGTTCAGTAGAATACCAAGTATAGGTCTTGGTTTAAGTATTTAGTTGTTGTTAGTTGGGTTTGTCAAGTTAAAATCTTGGAAAATGAGAAGTTATAGTTTCTGCAGAAAAATCAGTTTAGTACCCTGAGGTTTAGAGTGAGTTTTGACCATGTCATTGATGTGCACTTTGAGGCCCAAGCCAGGCCTTTGAGCCACATCAAGCTTGTGAGATGCCCTTAGGTCAGGAGAGTCTTGTGTAAAAATTTTGAAGAAAAACTTGTAGTTTAAGAGTGTCTAATGCACTCAAGAAACCTTAGTTACCATTCTGAAATTTGCACCAGTGAGCACTTTCACTTATCACATAGTTTTAGGACACTTAGAAGTGAGTATTAGGTCAACCACCATAGTTGTAAGATAGTATAAGGTCAGTAGAGCAAAAGGCACAAGTGAGGGTCAATAGGTTTTGGATAATTTAGGAAAGGCGCATTGAGTTAGGAAGCCCAAATTCGAAGACTTCGTTTAGTTAGCGACCAAGTAACTTAAGTGGTGAGTCGAGATCATCCAAGCCTAGTGTGGCATTATGGTGTATATGATGTTATTTGGTATTAATATACGATATGTGATTATGTGGCTACGTGTGTACATTTGAAAATATAAATGGTGGATATGAATTAAGTGTGTATAGGCCTAAGTGCCATCCATGTTTAATTTCGGGTTGTAAATAGGTTAAGATGGAAAGAATATATTATAATGAGGATTATTATTATTTATGTAGGATCTCGAGACGAGGGAAAACTTGCCATAAAAGTCGAGTGAAGCTCCAGTTGTTGCTCCTACCAGTCAGACCAGACCAGTCTATCTCAAGGCAAGTGATTCAACTTGACCTTCGTATTTACTGTAAACAGTTCATATATATATCGATGCAATTATCCTGAGTCATTTTGATATATTTAAATCAAGAGTATCTTTTGTTTATCTTTGAGTTACATAGAGATGCCATGAACCCTCGAGTACGTATTGCAAGTAGTTCAAAAGTCTTTCATGATAGTTTAATGCCATGATAAAATAGAGATTTGTTATAATACCTTATTGATCCTTTTGATTATCATGCTATTGATCCCTGAGAAATCTTGATATTGCACCCTGATGCTTTGATTCAACTCTTGAAATAACCTCGATAGAAACTTTATCTTGATACCTAAAAGCCAATCATTTCTTAAATTCATTCATGATTGTTTGATAACCCTATCCTTACCCTAAAAGCTTGATACCCTGTTATATCTTGAGCTGATGATCACTTTCTTTATATTTTAACACCTCTATCCTATTGGAACCAGTGATGCTTATCTTCTTGATGTTCTAATACCTATACCTTGTCTACAACCATTGCTTTAAGCCTAGTTTGGCATTACTCTTTCATATTATCCAATAGCCTTGCTTAATTTCCTTGTCAAAATTCTTGTTTATGGAAATCTCTCGATTACCCTAATATAGTAAAGTCTAGTGGATCATGGCCCTGAGATTTAGTGTCATATTTCCAGTGTTTCAAGTTGACCTATAATCCCCTGATAAAAAAATGATTTCAGTCAAAAGAGATTTTGTCATAAATCGGCATCAGTTTTCAAAATGAATAAAAGGTGGATTTTTCAGTCCCAAAGGGGGACAAATGTTTTCTTGAATGGTGGATCTGGACTGAGACGCGAGTCCTTTCCACACTTATATTAGGCTTAAAAGTTGCCTAGGGATTCCCAATAATGTTTTAGAACCCAGCGAGGTTCGGGATTACTTCGCGGCTGATCACCGGCTGTAATCCGTAGCGTCATAAAATGATTTTGATTAAGAATGATTTTTAAAAATTTGTTTTGATGCAAGCAAAATGATGCCAACTCACATAAGTATTATCTCTCGTTATCATTGATTATGTCTTTCCATTGTCATTCCTAAAGGTATATCTCGATTTATGTTTTGCGTTGTACTATTAGCACTTGTTGAGCTTTTGGCTCACTTCTTGCTTTACCCTTATATTACAGCTAGCAGCTATGGTTAGATTCAAGCAGACTGCCCGTAAGACCTGTGATGCTGATGCTTATGTTCGAGCTCAGGTAGAATAAGTAATAATAGTTGTGTGAGGACTCGGTATTTGTAATCAGATGTAATAGTTGGTAGTGTTGGGCTGTTCCAAACCCTAAACTGTAAGATCTTGGATTTTGGTTGTGTATTCCTCATTAAAATGATGTAATAGCTATAATTATTTTGCTATTTAAGTTGGGGGTGTGACAGGTTTTGGTATCAGAGCTACGGTTTAGAGTCCCTGAACAGCCCAAATAGGTTATAGGATTTGTGTGTAGGTTATAGATATTATGCGAGAGAGTAGGTAAAGTAAATTATTATTAATACTCCTCTTATTGGTTGTCAGCAAAGGGCGCATTCCTCGTCATCCTCTGGGTCGGACGACACTATTGCTTTCTCCGTGTATGCTGAGTTGAGGCGCGAGTTCGACATGCTTCAGGGCAAGTACGACCGACTGATAGACCGACTGAAGAACGTGTATCCGGACAGCCGAAACTACGAAGGGAAGCCCAAGGAGCAGATGATTGCGAGACTTGAGACCTTGGTTCGGTACGTTAACACTAAGCTTGAGGAGATGCCAGCACACCGGGACCGTACCAGCCAGTATGTCATTCAGATGGTGGCGGATGAGCTCCAGAGCATTGTGAAGACGCTTCGAGAGGAAAAGACTACCAAGCCCCGTTCAGATGGAGTGGAGCCTTAGTTCTTTCCATTTACCTTTCATGTTGTTGTACTATCAGACTCTATGGAATCCCCAGTTGTTTCCGTCTTTCCTTTAAATAAGCCTGTTATTTCTAGAATCAGACGATGTCCCAATCCTATGTACTGTGACCTTTAAAATTTCAATAATTATGTGCTATTGTTCCATCTGCTCTCAACTGTTATTTTATGTTTTGTCATCATATCTGGAAACTTGACCCCATATGTAAACAAGAATGCCATGCGATACCCTCGAATCATTTTATCATTCATATTTGTTATGACACAACTCTTATTTCAGGATCATGCCTCCCAAAAAGAAGAATCCAACAACCACCTTCACCACAGACCCAAATATTCTTCGACTACTGGAAACCTTGCAACAGCAAACCAATGCTATAGCTCAACAACAACTAACTCTTCAACAACGAATTGAAAACCAAGATAACCGTGAGCCATATCAACCACCTGAACCACCAGTACCACCAAGACAAATTGTCACTTTCAAGGCTTTTCAGAATGTGAATCCACCTGTATTTCATGATACCACTGATCCAGTGATAGCAAACACATGGATCAAGGAGATAGAAAGGGCTTTTGAGTTGGTACAGTTAGGGGACGATCAGAAAACGCTGTATGCCACTTACTTCTTGAAGGGAGAAGTCATTTATTGGTGGGAATCAGTAAAAGCTATGGAAGTCACTCAGCAGATTTCTTGGGAGAGATTTAAGAAGTTATTTCTGGACAAGTATTACCCTAAGTACATGCAGAATCAGATGGAGCTAAAATTTCTTGAGTTAAAGCAAGGGAACATGACTGTACTGGAATATGAGAAGAAGTTCACTGAGTTGTCAAGGTTTGTGACAAAGTATACTAGCACTGAGGAAGAAAAAGCAAAGAAATTTCAGCAAGGATTGGAGCCTTGGATCAGAGATAGGGTGGCTATGTTTGAGCTTGAAACTTATGCGGGAATAGTACAGAAAGCTGCTCTGATTGAGAATAATGGGATGCAGTCAAGGAAAGAGAGGGATAACAAGAAGAGGAAGGTTCCATTTTATGGAGAAAAGTCTGAAGCTGGAAGTTCGCAAGATCGGAATGTAAAGAGGATTGGTTTCCAGAAGGGCGGAAATTTTCAAAGGAAAGGAAATTTGGGCAAAAGGCAAGAATCAAAAGGGAACAATCAGGCAGGCCAAGGGCAAGTTGGAGAAAACAGGTTCCAGAGGCCAGAATGCAAGCACTGTGGAAGAAGGCACCCCGGAGTATGCAATAAGCTGAGTATGACCTGTTATAGGTGCAATCAGAAGGGACATTTGGCAAATGAGTGCAAGATGCCGAAGCCAGGAGTTACGTGCTACAAATGTGGGAAGACTGGACACATGGCTAGGGAGTGTAAGGCAACAGGACCAGTCAGAGCTCTGATGAACGTGGCAAGTACCAGTGCAAGCGTGCCAGCTGAGGTATTGGCATTACCTCCACCACCCGCACCAACCCCGCAAGCAACAGCAAGGACATTTGATCTAAAGATGAAAGATGCTGTTCAGAATTCTGAGGTGATAGCAGGTACACTTTTACTCAATAATGTCAAAGCCAAAGTATTGATTGATTCGGGAGCCACAAGATCTTTCATATCAGAATCTTTTGTTGATAAGATCCAATGTGATAAAACGGTTATGAGTGAGGTAGTAAATGTGGTAATTGCGAACCAAGAGAAGATTCCTGTGAATCAATTTTGTCCAAAATGTGAGATTGATATTTCGGGATATAAGTTCTCGGCCGACTTGATACTCTTCAAGCTGGGAGAGTTTGATATAATTTTAGGAATGGATTGGTTAGGAGAGAATAGCGCGCAGATAAATTGTAAGACCAAGAGAGTGTATTTAAAGACGAAGAGTGGAGAGAAGGTAGTATTTAAGGGGCAGAGGCAAGGGCAACTATTTCTTACAATTATTCAGGCTAAGAAGTTACTTAGAAAAGGTTGTGAGTCGTTCCTAGCATATGTAGTGGATTCAGAGAGAGGCAGCCCCAGCATGGAAGATATTCCTGTAGTTAATGAGTTCCCCGATGTGTTTCCCGACGAACTACCAGGCTTACCACCAGATCGACAAATTGAGTTCGAGATCAACCTTGCTCCAGGCACGGAACCAGTTTCAAAGGCTCCGTATAGGATGGCACCAGCAGAAATGAAAGAGTTGGCGAGCCAGCTACAAGAATTATTGGATAAGGGAGTGATACGACCAAGTACGTCGCCATGGGGAGCACCTGTTCTCTTTGTGAAGAAGAAAGATGGGAGTATGCGTCTATGCATAGATTACCGGGAGTTGAATAAAGTAACGATCAAGAACCGCTACCCGCTACCAAGGATAGATGACCTTTTTGATCAGTTAAAGGGAGCAAAATGTTTTTCGAAGATTGACTTGAGATCGGGATACCATCAATTAAAGATCAAGGAAGAAGATATTCCCAAGACCGCATTTAGGACCAGATATGGGCATTATGAATTCCTAGTAATGCCGTTTGGATTGACCAACGCTCCGGCCGCATTCATGGATCTGATGAATCGAGTATTTAAGAAGTATTTGGATAAATTTGCCGTGGTATTTATTGATGACATCCTTATTTATTCTAAATCGGAAGAAGAACATATGCAGCACCTCTGGATAGCATTGGAGATACTCCGACAAGAGAAGTTGTATGCCAAGTTTACCAAATGTGAGTTTTGGTTAAAGGAAGTTCAATTTTTGGGGCATGTTATTGGAAATGATGGAATTAAAGTGGATCCGGCGAAGATTGAGGCAGTTATGAGTTGGGAGAGGCCAAGGACTCCTACGGAAGTGCGAAGTTTTCTAGGATTGGCCGGATACTATAGAAGATTCGTCAAGGATTTCTCGAAGATCGCCACACCATTGACCAAGTTAACCAGAAAGAATCAAAAGTTTGAATGGGGTGCAGAATGTGAAAATAGCTTTCAAGAGTTAAAACAGAAGTTGGTAACAACTCCGGTGCTGGTACTTCCCGATGATCAAGGGAATTTTGTAATATTCAGCGACGCTTCACATAAGGGTTTGGGTTGTGTGTTGATGCAACACAGTAAGGTAATAGCATATGCGTCAAGACAGTTGAAGCCGCACGAGTTAAAGTATCCGACGCATGACTTGGAACTAGCCGCCATAGTGTTCGCACTCAAGATTTGGAGACACTATCTCTATGGAGAAAAGTGTGAAATCTACACGGATCACAAGAGTTTAAAGTACATTTTTACTCAGAAAGAGCTCAATATGAGGCAGAGGAGATGGCTGGAATTGATTAAGGACTATGACTGTTCGATAAATTACCATCCTGGAAAGGCGAACGTAGTGGCCGATGCGCTGAGTCGGAAGGAAAGATTGAATATAATGATAACATCAAAAGAGTTATCTGAAGAAATCGGAAAATTTGAATTGGAACTTTGTGCTTATGGGAAAGTCAAAGAAGTTTGTCATGCAATGACCTTTCAGCCAACACTACTGGAAAAGATAAAGAAGTATCAAGAGGAAGTAATGGAAAAAGAGAAAAATCAGTTATCTGGAGAAGAGATTAATACTAAAAGGGATGAGCAAGGAATACTAAGGTTTTCATCCAGAATATGGATTCCCCATGTATCTGAATTAAAGAATGAGATCCTCCATGAAGCCCACCATTCGAAATTTTCAATCCACCCGGGAAGCACCAAGATGTATCAAGACTTAAAGAAGAACTTTTGGTGGCCAAATATGAAAAGAGACGTGGCAGAATGGGTTGCGAAGTGCTATACCTGTCAGAAAGTAAAGGCAGAACATCAACGACCAAGCGGATTAATTCAGCCCCTGAAGATTCCAGAATGGAAATGGGAAAATATCGCTATGGACTTTATAGTAGGACTACCACGAACAAAGTCCGGACATGACGCAATATGGGTTATAATTGATCGTCTTACGAAGTCGGCGCATTTCCTTCCAATAAATGAGAAGTCGTCACTGGACAAGTTGGTTCATCTGTATGTGCACGAAATCGTATTAAGGCATGGAGTACCTGTATCAATAGTTTCAGACAGAGATCCCCGATTTAACTCAAGATTCTGGAAGCAATTCCAGGAATGTCTTGGCACGAAGTTGAATATGAGCACGGCGTATCACCCGCAGACTGATGGCCAGAGTGAAAGAACAATTCAAACAATTGAAGACATGTTGCGCAGTTGTGCAATCGATTTTGCTGGAAGTTGGGACGACCACCTGCCATTAATTGAATTTTCATATAACAACAGCTATCATTCCAGTATCGGCATGCCACCATATGAAGCTTTGTACGGGCGAAAATGTAGATCACCAACAAGTTGGGATGAAGTAGGAGAAGGAAGAATTCTCGGCTCAGAATTGGTACAACAGTTGCATGACTCAGTCAAGTTAATTCAGAAAAGGTTGCTTGCTGCTCAAGATAGACAGAGGAAGTATGCGGATCCAGCGCGTAAGGATGTTCAATTCCAAATTGGCGAAGCTGTGTTGCTAAAAGTGTCACCTAGGAAAGGGTTGATAAGATTTGGCAAGAAAGGAAAGTTAGCACCTAGATACGTAGGTCCTTTTGAGATTTTGAGTCAAGTAGGAAAGGTGGCCTACGAGTTGGCCTTACCACCTCAGTATCAGCATGTGCATAATGTGTTCCATGTGTCGTTGCTTAAGAAGTACAATCCTGACGCTAGCCATGTGATAGAATATGAACCTGTAGAAATTCAGGCAGACCTGTCATTTGTGGAGCAACCGGTTAAAGTACTCGACTGGCAAGTAAAGAGTCTTAGAAATAAATCAGTAAAGTTAGTGAAAGTACTTTGGAGGAACCCTAAGGTCGAAGAGTCGACTTGGGAGTTAGAGTCTGATATGCGTTCCCGGTATCCTCATCTGTTCTCTTAGATTCTGGGGACAGAATCCCTTAAGGGGGAGAGGATGTTACGACCGGCATTTTATGTAATATTATTTGTGAATAATATTAAGTTAAATAAAAATATATTCAATGCTTGTACGTTTGTGTGAGTGAAAATTTATGCATTATAAATTTGCTTTGGGTAGTATATGATTTTTCAAAGCAAGAATTTATTTAATTTCTTTATTTTTGATTTATAAGGAATATTCTAAGCTTTGGAAAAATTTTCTTTTAAAAAGACATTTTGTACACAAATTGTGAAAATGATTTTATAAAGTCTCTAAAAATACAAGTTAATTTATGGTAGAAATTTTATAATTTTTGAACTTGTATTTTATTTTATAAAAATAAATCATTATAAATTTTAGTTGTCATAATTATTAAATTACATGAATAACCTTGCATGCAAACTCTCTTCTATTTAACCAAAGGGCAAAGAAGACATTCTCCACCCCACTAACTCACATTTTGCTAGCCAAATTACCTCCTTGACCTTGCATGCAAATTTGCCTAACTTTAGCTAGAGGGTTACTCTTGTCATTTCCTAAATCCACTCACATTTAGCCTAGTCAAAGACATAAAAACAAAACTAAAGTGATGATCACTCCATTTTCACTCCACCCTCCCCTTTTCTCCTCCCTCCCTCTCGGCTCAACCCTCCCTCTCGGCCATCCCATAGCCGAGGCCCTCCATCCCCTTCATTTCTTCATTCTTTCACCCAAACAATCATCTTATATTCAAGTAATTTTACTCCCTATATGTTATTCTTATATATTTCAAAAGTATAGAGTGAAAAACCTATGTTTTGACCTTGCATGGTGATGTTTTTGTTAAACTCAAAGTGAACCTCCTTGATTCTTGTGAATCTAAGGCTTTCACCATGAGTTATAGTATCATAGGGTCAAGAATGGCTAGACATAAGAGTGTTACACCTATGCGAATGCTGTTTTTACCCTAATCCATTCGGCCATGACTTGATAGGAGCCGAATGGATGGTGTTTTGTTGCCTTGTTAACATTTTTGTGTATTTTGTGATGATAACATGAATTTTGTAGTAAAGTCTTGATAAAATCCTTTTGCATGCTAGTTGATCATTTAGTTGTAATCCATGTTAGGCTTGCATGTTGAATTATGATAAAAATTTATTTGGAAATCATGTTGTTTTGGTTTGAAAAACCCGAAGGCATGCATGCATGTGGAATTCTCTTAGTTTGTTGTGAAATTTTGATTATTTGGAAAGATTTTGTTAGTGAGCCTTAATTTCAGTAGGAATAATATGATAATATTGATTTATGCTTCTTGTTGCATGGTAATAATTTGTGGTTATCTTTTATAAAAATATATATCTTGTTGTTTCAAAGGCATGAAGATTTGCGATTTGTTAAGAGTAGTCTCTTTTGTTTTGCCATAGTTGCACCTTAGGTAAGGATGATCTCACCAAGGGTATTTTAAGAAAAAGGGAGTTAGTTCAGTAGAATACCAAGTATAGGTCTTGGTTTAAGTATTTAGTTGTTGTTAGTTGGGTTTGTCAAGTTAAAATCTTGGAAAATGAGAAGTTATAGTTTCTGCAGAAAAATCAGTTTAGTACCCTGAGGTTTAGAGTGAGTTTTGACCATGTCATTGATGTGCACTTTGAGGCCCAAGCCAGGCCTTTGAGCCACATCAAGCTTGTGAGATGCCCTTAGGTCAGGAGAGTCTTGTGTAAAAATTTTGAAGAAAAACTTGTAGTTTAAGAGTGTCTAATGCACTCAAGAAACCTTAGTTACCATTCTGAAATTTGCACCAGTGAGCACTTTCACTTATCACATAGTTTTAGGACACTTAGAAGTGAGTATTAGGTCAACCACCATAGTTGTAAGATAGTATAAGGTCAGTAGAGCAAAAGGCACAAGTGAGGGTCAATAGGTTTTGGATAATTTAGGAAAGGCGCATTGAGTTAGGAAGCCCAAATTCGAAGACTTCGTTTAGTTAGCGACCAAGTAACTTAAGTGGTGAGTCGAGATCATCCAAGCCTAGTGTGGCATTATGGTGTATATGATGTTATTTGGTATTAATATACGATATGTGATTATGTGGCTACGTGTGTACATTTGAAAATATAAATGGTGGATATGAATTAAGTGTGTATAGGCCTAAGTGCCATCCATGTTTAATTTCGGGTTGTAAATAGGTTAAGATGGAAAGAATATATTATAATGAGGATTATTATTATTTATGTAGGATCTCGAGACGAGGGAAAACTTGCCATAAAAGTCGAGTGAAGCTCCAGTTGTTGCTCCTACCAGTCAGACCAGACCAGTCTATCTCAAGGCAAGTGATTCAACTTGACCTTCGTATTTACTGTAAACAGTTCATATATATATCGATGCAATTATCCTGAGTCATTTTGATATATTTAAATCAAGAGTATCTTTTGTTTATCTTTGAGTTACATAGAGATGCCATGAACCCTCGAGTACGTATTGCAAGTAGTTCAAAAGTCTTTCATGATAGTTTAATGCCATGATAAAATAGAGATTTGTTATAATACCTTATTGATCCTTTTGATTATCATGCTATTGATCCCTGAGAAATCTTGATATTGCACCCTGATGCTTTGATTCAACTCTTGAAATAACCTCGATAGAAACTTTATCTTGATACCTAAAAGCCAATCATTTCTTAAATTCATTCATGATTGTTTGATAACCCTATCCTTACCCTAAAAGCTTGATACCCTGTTATATCTTGAGCTGATGATCACTTTCTTTATATTTTAACACCTCTATCCTATTGGAACCAGTGATGCTTATCTTCTTGATGTTCTAATACCTATACCTTGTCTACAACCATTGCTTTAAGCCTAGTTTGGCATTACTCTTTCATATTATCCAATAGCCTTGCTTAATTTCCTTGTCAAAATTCTTGTTTATGGAAATCTCTCGATTACCCTAATATAGTAAAGTCTAGTGGATCATGGCCCTGAGATTTAGTGTCATATTTCCAGTGTTTCAAGTTGACCTATAATCCCCTGATAAAAAAATGATTTCAGTCAAAAGAGATTTTGTCATAAATCGGCATCAGTTTTCAAAATGAATAAAAGGTGGATTTTTCAGTCCCAAAGGGGGACAAATGTTTTCTTGAATGGTGGATCTGGACTGAGACGCGAGTCCTTTCCACACTTATATTAGGCTTAAAAGTTGCCTAGGGATTCCCAATAATGTTTTAGAACCCAGCGAGGTTCGGGATTACTTCGCGGCTGATCACCGGCTGTAATCCGTAGCGTCATAAAATGATTTTGATTAAGAATGATTTTTAAAAATTTGTTTTGATGCAAGCAAAATGATGCCAACTCACATAAGTATTATCTCTCGTTATCATTGATTATGTCTTTCCATTGTCATTCCTAAAGGTATATCTCGATTTATGTTTTGCGTTGTACTATTAGCACTTGTTGAGCTTTTGGCTCACTTCTTGCTTTACCCTTATATTACAGCTAGCAGCTATGGTTAGATTCAAGCAGACTGCCCGTAAGACCTGTGATGCTGATGCTTATGTTCGAGCTCAGGTAGAATAAGTAATAATAGTTGTGTGAGGACTCGGTATTTGTAATCAGATGTAATAGTTGGTAGTGTTGGGCTGTTCCAAACCCTAAACTGTAAGATCTTGGATTTTGGTTGTGTATTCCTCATTAAAATGATGTAATAGCTATAATTATTTTGCTATTTAAGTTGGGGGTGTGACATACCAACCCTTTTATCTTGTGTAACAGAAGACCAATTCTTGTAACGCTTGAACTCTTGAGTCCTCTGCTTTATGTTTCTTTACTTGATTAAAACCCAACCTTTATGATTTCTTGGTCATTTCATGGAACTACAGACCATCCCATGTCTCAAAATATATATTGTTTATGGTTCAACTATTGAGTTACATTGCTTATCGTATTGTGATTCTAGAATTGGATTGTTTTTGAATATGGACCAGATTCGTGGTCGGACCAGATTCGTGGTCACAGTAGGCCAATGTGTGCCTTGGATCCAGTATATAGAGCAAAGCTGGGAGCCTTGCTCGGGGTTAGTACATGACTGATCAGCAGCCTAACCTTGGTTTTTAAAATGAAAATGAATATCCAATTCTAATCATTACTTATTAGTAAACTTGATTCCTTATATCATTTAAATTGATCATTGTTAATCTCAGTTACTGTCTTTGTGACTTGCTGAGCTAGTTAGCTCACTCTTGCAAATCTGTTTTATATTCTCTCTAGTGAAAAAGGAAACTGGTGGTAGCGAGGATCCCCAGACAAGTGTGTGAGCTAGGTATCCCGGCTGAATGGAATAGACTAGCGGACAATATTTGATTTGGTTATGTTAATAGTTGTAATAAAGTTTGAATTTCAGTTGTAAGATAAAATAAATTGGGATTTGGAACGTTTGTAATATAAATAAGGTTATGGCTTGTGGATATACTTTAGACTGCATCGATCCTTGCAATATGGTAAGTAGGGTCATTGTATATATATATTCTTATATTCATAAACAGATTTAAATATGGTGTGTGTGTGTGTGTTGTGGACCCGCAAGCTTCTGACCCGGGTTTGGAGGGTGTTACAAAAAGTGGTTGTTCCTGTAGAAATATCACATTCCTCCCCCAGAATTCAAGCTTTCAATGCTGAGGAAAATGAGGAAGGGCAAAGGTTAGCCCTGGATCTAATTGATGAAGTACGAGATGAGGCACATGCGAAGATAGTGGAATATCAGAAAAAGGCTTCGTTCTACTACAACCTGAGGGTTAAAGAAAGGTTCTTCAAACAGGGTGACTTAGTCTTGAGGAAGGTGGAAGCTTCTGGTGTAGGGCAGAAAGGGAAACTTGCCCCAAATTAGGAAGGGTCACAAAAGGTCAAAAGTGTTCAAGGTAGAGGAACCTATAGGCTTGAGACTATGGATGGCTTTGAAGTCCCGAGAACATGGCATTTACAAAACCTGAAGATTTACTATGTGTAAGGCGGTTGAGCACGATTCCCACTTGTCAAGATGACAAGTAGGTTAAAAAGCACCTTGAATCTTTTATTGCTTAGAATTTACATGTTTTAGTTTGAGGTTTATTAAGACTTGTGTAAGGGATGAATCCCAACAATTTTTGAAATTCAGAAAGTTTTCAAAATATGTTCCAGTAACAAGACAAGTAAACTAAGTGCATAAGATGAAAGCATAAAGTTCGATATATAAAACCGGTTCAAATAAATAGTACAAAGTCTGATAAACAAAGTCTCGAAGACAAGATGAAATAAATAAGCCACGTAGGGCTGGAAAAGCTCTAAGGAGCAGAGGTGCCCACGGCATCCATATCATCATCTCCTCCGCTCTCTCTGGAAGTCTCAGTAGTCCCGGAGGAAGAAGAGCTATCATCCGCAGTAGGCCTCGAAGACGACTCGGGAGGAGGAAGAAGCGGGTCCTGAGGGATACGATCCGAGACAATCACTCGGGTACGAAACCTCTGCAGCAAAGCCTCGTCATCAGGGCAGACATAATCCACCGGGTTGATATCAGGACATACCTCATTCACGATCCCAAGGGCCGTGTCCCAGCCAGTCCTAAAAAACCCAGGGTAGACTGAGTTATCCCTCACCCTCATGGACTGGGTAAACTCCTCAGAGTCCAAGTAGTTGTCAATCGCCTTATCTTTCTCGGCTCGTAGCACCACCAGCTCAGCTTTGGACTCTCCGAGCTCCTCTTCCTTACGCTTCAGCTTCCGCTCCAAAGCGGCATACTTCTTCTACTGCTTCTTGAGGGCATTATCAGCTTTGTCAGAAGCCCTCTTCCATGATTCAGCTTGCCTCACAGCGCCTTGAAAGTAGGAGTTAGACTGAAACGAAACAATAAATGAGGATATAATAAGGCAAGAAAATGCTACAAGTAAAAAGAAAGAAAAATTTCAAGGAAGGGACATACCGAGACCAGGGACTGAGCTCTTATGAGCTTTATCCTCTCCAGGTCAGGGGTAGCAACCACGTCAGTAAAGTCCTTGGGGGTTACGCCGTGTTAGGACCAATCCCAAGCTTGCTTTGTGATCTAACCACGGTATCCCCATGGCGGAATCCCCAAAGTGGATGAAAGGCACCCGTAGCAACAGAGACAGGAGCAGCAGTAGTGATAAGGGCACTGTGGGCCTCAGCTCCCTCAGCTGGAACCTCCACCATGCGCTCCTTATGCTTCCGTAGAAATCTAGGCTCCGTAGCCTTTCATCGAGTATCCAGACCCGCAAGGCGAGCCTTCTTCATCCTTGCAGTCTCCTCAACAGGAGGCACATTATCCTCGTTGATTTCCTTAGTAGCTGCAAAATAAAAGAAAAACAAAATAAGTGGTATCAATAATGCATGAAAGAAAGTAAAAACGAGAAGGGAAGAAAAATACCCTATTGAGAAACAGAGGATAGCCCCACGTGGATGAGGGAGAACTCCTCTAAAAGAGTCCAGCTGGTAGTGGCACCAACATCCCGAGTAAGCTCATCATAAATGATAGTTTCCTCGGGGGTTAAGTGAATGGATTTCAGGCTACCATCGCTAACCTTCCCGAAGGAAGATCTGAAGAGGGTGCTCCAGTCACCATTCTCCCACCTTAACCCGACCAAACTATTCCTCCAATTTTGATTATTGTCGGGAATGGAGGCGCTGTTAAAAATGTGCTTACACATGGGCCTTTTTTTAATGTAGACCCAACCACAAATACTAGAAGAACTGTTATAACACCGGAAAATCTTCCTAAAAGCAGCTACAAATAAGGGGAGGACGAACATTATAATATGCATTTAACTTATCATAATCTATATTGTACCATGTGTTGCAATGATTTAAAGAGTCGAGATGTGAAGTGGAGGGATATTCGTCCCCCCTAGTATTAATCATATATATCAAAGACATGTAAGAAGAGCGGATTTCGACATCCTTACCTCGTTTTGAAGTTGAGGCTATCTTGGCCGCTCTCTCGGAATTCTTATCAGCCATTGATGGAGGTTGAAGGAAACCTTGAAACCTTGGATGGAAAAAGAGGCCGGAAAAGGCTAAGGTAGTTGCCGGAAAAGCTTCTAAGGGAGGAATGTTGAGAGGAGAGGAAGTTTTTGAAGTGAAAGAAGTAGAATGAGAAGGGTGGAGAGTCACACCCCCTCTACTCTTATATAGGCACATGGATGACAAATTGGGCTTAAAAAGCCCATTTAGGACCAAAAAATGGAGAATTCTGGAAAGTTCTAGTAGATTTTGGAAAAATCCAAGTAAAATACTAGAACTAATAGAAGATTCTAGAAAAATCTGGAGTTTGGGCTTAAAAAGAAGGCCCAACCCAAACGTTATTGAGCCTAGGGGTATGAAAAGCCCAGAGTATGGGCCCATAACAGAAAACACAAATCTTTTTGGGCCTAAAAAAGCAAGCCTAGAAAGGTCTTGGGCCCAAGGAAGCCCAGAACCAAAGAATAAATCACAAAAAATGGGCCCAAAACATGTGAAAATCCAAATCCCATTTTCGACCAAAATTTATGTAGAATTCCTGGTCGAATGGATAAGGTCAAAAATCACTTCGATCAGGGATGAAAAAGGAGGGATAAATCGATCAAAACCTGACCCAATTCAACCAGAAATCACATAGAAATTCTGGTCGAAGTGCTTGAGGTCGAAAAAACCACGACCAGGATCAAAAAGGGCTGAATTCGGTCAGAAAAACAAAAGAAATCCTAACCAAAAGGGTCAGGAATCCTCGTCGAATGCTTCTAGTTGAAAATATTATCGACCATGACTATGTAGGAGTTAATTCGGTCAAAAATCATCAATCCTGACCGAAATGGTTAAGATTCCTTATCGAAAAAAAATTGGATAAAATCCTGGCCGAAATTCGACCAAGATTCATGCTCGAATGAATCATGCCCAAAATAGCTTCGACCTGGGCAATTCAAGGGTTAATTCTACCAGGATCCTGGTCGAACAGGATTCCTGGTCGAAATATGTATAAAAAAAAAGAAGAAAAGAAAAAGAGAGAAAAAAAGAAAAAGAGAGAAAAAAAGAAAAAATGTTTTCTGGAAAAGAATTTTATATTCTGGAAAATAAAAATTCCTAAATATTTTCAAAAAATAAGGAAATTCCATAAAAATTTCTGAAAAATATTAATATTTTAAGAATTAAGGGAAAAATTCCTGGAAATTAAGGATGAATCCCAGAATTAAGGGAAAAATCCAGAAAATCAAGGAAACATCCCAGAATTAAGGGAAAAATCCTGAAAATCAAGGAAAATCCCAGAATCCAGGGAAAATTCCAGAAAATTAAAGAAAAATCCCAGAATTCAGGGAAAATTCCTGGAAATTAAGATAATTCCTAAATAATAGGGATGAAAGCAAATTGTTGTAAATGTGTAGGTCGCTTCACACTTTACGCCAAAAACGATACCCTGTAAGGGAACGAATGAACTTAACTTCTGCGAAACCTAGTCACTGTTTCTCAAAAGTTAGGGGCAAATGATAGGGAAGAAAATAAGGCATGGGTAAGTAATTAATGTTGCATTAATCATATCAGAATTGGGCCAACAGTTAGGCCCATTTTAGAAGGCCAAAACCCAAATATTAATTAATTTCATAATTAATTAATGTGGGATAAGTCAGCTGATAAGATGAGTCCTAATGGAGAAAGAAATCCTTGTAGATTGGACTACAAGGAACCTGGTGGGATAAGGAATCAACTTCCTACCTTTTAGGACTCCTAAGTCCATTCTAATTCTGAGACTTGCCCACCAAGTCTCCTAACCCAAGTCCAATTTAAGGACTCCCAACATCTATATAAGGGGCCTCACCCCACAAATCAGAACTACATTTTTTGACTTGATCCTTGGCATACAGCAAGGTACGTAGGCATCTTGTAAGGCAGATCGAGTCACGAAACACAAGAGCAGTCAAATCGAGCCTCGAAGCTCACGTTCCTTAGTAATAAATACAACAATTATTATACCTTAGTTTTTAATCCATAACATCAGGGAATTTTAATCAAGGTAATTTTACGGTGTGAAATCGGCTATAATTTTTATTGTCTACTTGTTATTTGTAATATAGAGAAAATGTGAATGCCATCTATGACCTGTTTAATCATCAGAAATTACAAATTATAGTTCTTAAGTTTAATGTACCCAAAATGTTTTCTGATTTGGTGCAAATGTGGTTAATAGATGTGATTAATAGTCATAACTACATGTGCAAATGTAGCTCTGAAGCAGAAGATATCTGCAGGAGGTTTCCTGAAGAATGTGTTGTTTAATGTTGCGTACTCATAGTATGTCAGATCATTGTCATTATTTAGACAACATCATTGTCACCCTCTGCAAAATATTATGATCCTAGAATATGTCTGAACATCAGATAAGATGCTACTTCATATAAATATAAATACTAATATATTGAGATTCAACTGTTTTTTAAGTTTCCCATATTAGTTCCTTTTTTAAGTCAGAGTTAAGTCTATGTTCCTTCTGATAATGATATTCATAATAACATGAAATAATTTACAATTATATTTATTAATTGGCCTTTTGATTCTGGAAAATTTTGAAGCAAATTACGTGGCATGAACAAAGGAAAGAAACTTGACATCCTGTCTTTTGCTGTGGTAACCATTTCAATTAATCAGATTATTGTCATATTATCTTTCCGTGAACTGTTTTTAATGTATAAACTATTACTGGCTGCTTCACTAGATTGTAGAAGTTTTGGAATTCGTCAGAGAGAAAGAAGGGCTGCAACTTCCATTTGGATTTGCTGCTTGCATTGCATGGAAATCAAATCGAAGTTTAAGGAGAGCTATATTATCATTAGAGACTTGCACGGTCCAACAGTTAAGATCCGTGTTTATATTATTGAAGTTTTGTACATTTTTTGAATTATTATAATCCCTGTTAGGTAGTTTTTTGGTTATCCTTGCTAGGATTATTTTTGGTCGACTCAGGTTGATGAAAGCTCAGACTCTTGGAGACACTTCAAGCTTGGAGTTCATGAGGGGAAGAAGGATATTGGAAGTTAACCCTGATCATCCAATCATCAAGGACCTGAATTTAAGTACCAGCTACTGTGTACAATATCATCGCAAAAATGATGTATTTCTTTCAAACACATGTCTGCAAGAATATGGCTAACATGTAAAATTGGAATTGTGATTCCACTATAATCCCTCATCCAGAAAAAGAGTCCCCCTGATTTTGTTAACTTTAGGGCCTAATAGGGTATAGGTAATAAAATATATTCAGTTTTTTTTGGGGGGTAGTTACAGAAATTTATATCCTTATGTACAAATGCATTGAATGATAATTGAGTAGCATCGGAAGATAATTCTACAGGATCAGATGATAGCTCTGTTGATACTGTTGAAACTGAAGTTGTAGAACCAACTTCAGTTAATACCTTTCTTTTTGGTTAATTTTGGGATTCATGATACATTATTGATCTCTTTCATTGAACAGGTCGAAGACAATCTCTGTATCCAATTAGCGAATGTCTAACCTCATTAGTGATGCAACTTTTGCTCAAAACTCGGTGAATCTGTTGAAACATAAGGGTCATCCGCGTTTAACCAAGGTTGATACTTAATGTTGATCTTTTCTCCTGAACCAAACATCTATCTAATCCCACTTTTTTGGAGCGGAATCGATTCCAAAATGCATTATGTCCTAGGTTTATGTCCTAGTTAGGATTATGTCGTAGTTAGGATTATGTCCTAGGTTTGCTAACAAAAAATTATGATATGAGAAATATTGAGTTTTGAATAGTTTACTTGCCATGCTTTCTGGTTTTCTGGAACTAAAGTTTATTGCTGTGTTTCTATCCATTTCCTATGTTTTCACTATCCGTTTATTTTTTGATCCTAAGCTATCACAAAAATATGATCATTAAGGGGGTGGTGCTGCAAAACAGCAAGTGAGTGTAGTGTAGTGTATAAAGGCTTAATTAGATTTCCTCTTTGATATCCTTATTTATCATATGTACCGCAGCTGCATCATGTTTAACTGTATTATCTCTGAAGGGAAAATGCTGCAATTATGCATCAAACCTTAGGGAAGTGATTCCAAGTATTTCGTGATAAGTTTTTGTTATGAATCGGATTTCTCCCGAGGATAGAAATTTATAAGAAACGGCGATGAAGCAGAGAAAAATGATTATTGGGAGAAGCAAAAGCCAAGAATTTGTTATGGGAAGAAGGGGATAACATAGCTGCAAAGTATTAATAACCTTCGTTATAGTTTGGATATGCTTGGAGTATGGTTAATTGATCGATCGTATTGTTGTAAATTTTTGTGTGTTTGTAACATTTTGGATATGTATTGTAGATTTTAAACAGAACATGTATTTAAAAAATTTAAATTAAATGTTACATATGCTTATTATAGTGTAATCTATGTTTTAATTTAGTGTTAGATTACAAATGCTACTATTACTTAATTAAAAAGATTGGTGTTACAATTGATAGAACAGACTGTTACAATAGTTATATGGGACCCACAGGTGGTCCCACTTATGCAATCTTGATGAAGCTATTTTATCACTCATTTTGCGTTACATTTGGGCCTGTTAGTGTTACAGTAGGTGCCTATTGTAACATTTTCCTCTCTGTTACAATAGATCAGTGAAGTGTTACATTAGGGTGTCTATTGTAATGCTCGTATACGTAACGCCCCCTGGTGTTACAATAGACCTATTATAACGCTTTTAGGGCCTATTGTAACACCATTTAGGCATTACAATAGCCCACTTATGGTGTAGTGACATCACCCTTTCAATTTTTCCTGATTATTTAACCACACACGACTTCTTTACGAAAACATCGTCATGTTGAAACATCATTCCTCCTTCCAAGCATGAGAGCAGCTTCTTCAGATCATCTACATTGAAATCTCCAATTCAAGGAATGTTTTGGATGTTAGACTTTTGTCCTTTGATGCAAGGTTGTGGTTGATCCGTCTGATCACCCCCCAAGGAAGGAGGATGGCAATTCGTCTGAGTGTTTACTCGTGCTTCTCCCTACACTGAATTCTCTTAATTTTGAGTCCCTTCTTGATCCAGAGTGTTTCCTTGAGTCTGAATATGGATGTTCCCTTCATCCTAAACGCGCATTTTATGCATTCCGCCCGAAGTGCCATTCAAAACTAAAGGAATCACTAAAGGGGCTCTACTCCCAGATGGCGCATCATCGCGTCTTCCTCTAGGAGAGTACCTTCCATACGGCTGATTTAATCTTCATTGGTCATCTCTCTCATATCGTTGATAATATCTTTCATATGTACCTCGTGGAGGCGCCCGCTCTTGTCCACAGCGCCTCTCCTTATAATTCCCATAGAAATTAGGGGGCACACGCATAGCATCACGAGGCATTGCTTCTCCATCGTTGCCAACCATTTTCCATTCTAGAAGCAGCATCCTAAGAACATCATCCCTCGTATGTATTCAAAGCTTTTTTTTAAAAGAGGTGAAATCTTTCCTTTCTTCTGAAGATTTTCTGCCCGGTGACATTCATCAAAGGTATTGCCAAACTTTCTTGGATCTCTCCGTAATAGCAATTTGAAGTTATGCCTGAAGTCATCTCTCATCCACATTATAATCAGCATATCCTTCCTCTGATAATCTTTCTGCAAGTTCAAGAAACGAATAACCAAAATCAAAACACAAGTAGTTGGTTGTTACCTTGAGGGATCTCCCAAAAGATGAAGCTTTTTCCTCCAGATCTTGCTTTGAGCCAACACCTGTCTATCCTCGTCCATTGTCGTTCATTGGAGGTTACTATCTTTAAGTAACCCCAGAACCGTAACTCTGCAATAATAACCAAAAAACCCATATTCAAAACTACCATTGATCCAAATTATCCATAAATCTCAGCTCGATCCCTCGATCGAAAACCGTCCGTGGATCTCTTTTGAGGCCGCGACTTGCAATCTGTCCATGACTATTCGTTTGGATCTTTCTCTAAAGAACCTTCATCATATTGATAAATCTTTCCTCCTAGATGCAGATCTTGATCAGCCCCTCTTTTTAGCGCCAATTTGTTGACGGAGGAATTTGGTAGCAACAAAAATTGTGGTTCACAGCAAGAAACAAGATCTCTGACAGTGGTTCTTCGTCGAAAAATGTGAACAGTAATCGTCGGATTTTATGAATAGTGTTTGGTGGTTGTGATTATTAGTGGCTGAGATTGCTTAGGGATATTGGTGGCTCATTTGCGCTCTCGCTTTTAACCCCTTACAATTTGCCTACATATCCCAATTTATAGGGAATCAAGCCAACGTAGTTCTTGGTGAACAAGAAACCTAATGGGCTTAGATCTCTTGTCCCGAGGCCCAGTAGGAAACCTACTAGAAATCGTCTTCTATTAGATTTAGGAATGCTCGCTGATGAGGCCCAACCACAAAGGCCCAAGGCTCGTCCGCATCTTCGAGACTTCACGGATAAGGTATCTCCCTAGCCAAGGATAACCCTCCGCTATCAGCTATTTCTCTAGTCCGTGGACGCAGTATAGCCGTGGTTCACCCTGAATTTTGAATGCTTCCTTGTCCCCCGGATAAGGATCCCCTGCTAGATTGCATGACAAGTGATCCCAAGCTTCTGGGTACAAAGAGCAGGATACTCCGAAGTCTTCCAACGAAGACACCAGTTGACTACAGAGATAAAGCTCACAAAGCACAGACCAAATTTTACCCCACATCCCCAATGAGGAAACTCATTGACTATAGGACTATAGGAGGAGGCCTTCCATCCAGGCATAACCCTGGAGGTCTCTAACCACGGACACCGCCTTTCTATGGTTGCATTAGAGGAAAGAGTTCTTCAATAGAGTACCTGTAAAAAATATGTTATTAATAATCTTCCATTATCCTCCTGAAGTATCCAAAGAGTCCATTCAAGTAGCATGTCAAAGTTGCATTATGTGCGAAGTAATCAAAGGGTGACCCAATCATTTTTGTATGTTGGCGCCACCTTGTGTCATCAATCTTTGATCTTTTCTCTTATCATTCTAAATTATAGGGTGCGCCGTAACTTATTCAACGGTTAGGGCTCACCTTAACCACCTCCATGGAAATCCAATATGTGAATCTGTTAAAGTGGTTATGTCCGAGGAATCCGTTCAAGGAATCTGTCAATCAAACATTTAGGTCTCGCCCTAACTTATCCAAAGGTAAGGGCTTGCCCTAACTTATCCATGTTTTGGCGCGCCAACCTGTCCAACGGTTTTGGCTCGTGCCAACCTATCCAAGGGTTTTGGCTCCTGCCAAGCTGTCCAAGGGGTTTTGCTCGCAAGCTGTCCAAGGGGTTTTGCTCGCAAGCTGTCCAAGGGGTTTGGCTCGCGCCAACCCGTTCACGAAAACCCATATTCTTGACATACACCCAAATTGAGTTATGTTGACCCGACTTTGATCGGGATATCTCTTGTACCAAATTTTGGCTATAACACGTAGCATGACTATTAGTTGAAAGAGGAAATGATAAGATAAATTAGGAGCATTACATCTGGTTTCCTATTAAAAATTTATAATTGCCACACTGATGGAGGAGTATATTTAGAAAAATTTAGCTACAATGGAAAAAACATACAGTCCCTCAACAATAAACATCACAGGATATAATAGGTGGCGGCCTTATATGTCACTTTGACATAAAATATGGTCTAAATTGTCATCTATGAAAATTAAGGCCCAAATTGTCACTTCATAACAGAAGTTCGTCTACCATTTTGACAATTTTTTTAAAAAAGGTAAAACGGAACTTCGTGAACCGTTAGCCATACTAGAAAGGATGTAAAACGTGATTTTGTCCACCGTTTTGTGTTTTAAAAAAATATTATTATTACGTTAAACAGAGCTTAATTCACCGTTTAGTATAATAAAATGTTTACTTGTTTTTAAAAAAATAAAAAGGTAAAACGTGGTTTCAAGAAACGTTTTAATAGAATAAAATAAAAGCTGGAACACTTAGACTAAAACGGGGATTAAAAATTCGTTTGCTTATTTTTAAATAAATAAAAAAGTAAAACGTGGTTTGAAGAAATGTTTTGTGGAATAAAAGCTGGAACACTTAGACTAGAACGGAGGTTAAAAAACCGTTTGCTTGTTTCTAGAAAAATAACAAAGTAAAACGTGGTTTGAAGAAACGTTTTTGTGGAATATTTTGTAATAAAACGGAACACGATGTGCCGTTTTACTCCAAATGCTTTTTAAAGAACCGTTTTGCATGTTGAACTTCAGCAGCTTCTGTTCTTTTCAGCAACTACTGGAATTTTTTTAAATTTTCACTAAAATACAACAAAACATTAAATTGACAATAAAAAAACTTGCTATTTCTTGAAATTAAACCATACAATTAAATTGACAATAAAAAAATACACGAATACATTAAAATAAGTAATAAAAATCTTCAAATTCAATATAATTTTTTAGGCAACATTATTACTAAACAAATCACTAATACAACTCATTTTTTCCCCTCGGGTGCTTGAAAATCCATCGCATTTTGATACCTTGTCGACTTCCTTCTTTCTTTCTTTTTCTCAACATCTTTGTCATGTATTACGGTTGGAAAATTAATACCCGTCAGCCAACGAGAATCTCCTTTGCTCGGAATGGATTCGAAAACACCATTGTAAACCATCGATGCATTGTCTATGTTAGGTCACACAACACTGTAGAAGGGGGTTGAATACAGTGTAGAATACAATCAAATCAATTTAAAGCACCAGTAACAGAAAATAGATGTATTTGATATAATAAACTCTGTTACAATGGAACTGTTCTCTCTCAGTGATGAACAAATCTCACGAGAGCTGCTAGGTTACAATTGTATGTATGATCGTAATTCTTATAGAGTAAACCTATGGCTGTGTTTATATAGACACACAGTTACAAGATAACTTCTAGTTGATATGGAATATAATTTTGTCTCCTAAAATATATCAACCAGATATCTTATATAATTCTTCTAGTCCTCTAACTCTTTCCATGCATATCTTCTTCTTGTATTAGTCTCGATCTTCTTTCCTGTAAATCAGCTTCCTTCCTTAACTGTTAGTCCTCCAGTACTTAAGTTCTCATATCCATCTTCTGATATTATCTTCTGATAATCTAAGTCCTGATATCCTTAAGTCCTGACTTCCAGTAAGTCCTGATTCTAGTAGGAACTGATATTTCCTGTTAGTTAAGATCTTAAAACTAAACATGAAACATATTGGACATGACATCTCAAATATATCCAACAATCTCCCCCAACTTGTAAATTATGCAAGAATGTACAAGTTAATAGATTTGATTATGTCAAAAACATTTAAGTTCAAATGCAATAAGAGTTTAACAAGACTATTAATTACAACTTACAAAACATCCAGCTTTACCAACATCACTGAATCAATCTGAATCCATAATGATTCTTAACAAAATCATTTATTAGATTATCTTTAACTTTCTTCAGAACTTCAGCTAACTGTGCTTTGACCTGCATCAGTTCTTCTTCTTTACTATCACCAATTTGATAAATGGTTGTTCTGAGAGCTTGAATGGATGTTCTTTCAAGTCCATCACCAAGTCTGATAACCTTAGGATGTGAAGAGTTTTCATTATAACATAAGCATCTTCCTTTCAGAAGAACTTCCACCTTAGCAGAATTCTTCAGCATAGGAATTTCTCTTCCATCACCTTCAGTAATCATTGGACTATAATGAGAAGTCTTTGTACCAGAGATTCTGAATAAATCTCTTATAGCCTTCAAAATGTATTCTGACCATCTTCTTGTAACATCATATTTTACTTCCAGAAGATAATAAATCTGTTGAAGTTCTCTGATAGACTTCTTTAATATATCAGTATCAGCTAATCTATAAGTCCTTCCATCATTGAGAAATTAGATCAATTTCTCTTTTAGATTCTCCTTATCATGAGCATCTATCACAACTTGAGCAGACAACACCTTGTCAAGGTGCATTTGTTTGATTTGTTCATATGGTTTGTTTGTCAATATGAAAGGATCTCTTAGAGTAACCTCTACTCCTGTTTGAATCTTTTCTTCGTCGAAACCTAATCCAGCTCTATCTCTCGGTTGCTTGGCTTTCAACCTAAATGTAGCAAGTTGATTAATCATGAGATTGGATTTTGGTTCAACTGGAGTAGCTTTCTTCCATAACAGCTTCTTCTTATCAGCAATTATCATTTTATCCAAATCAACTTGAGCATTGTCAGTAGTTGATGTCTAGATAGCTTGATCAGAATTTGTTGTTTATCTGTACCTTCTTGTCCTTTATTCTGAATAACAACTTGAGCAGTGTCAGAGGTTGTTTTAGAATCTTCAATTATCTTTCTTCTTTTCATAATTTGAACAGTTTCATCTTCAACAAGATTATCATCAGTTACTTAAACCATTTTACACACTAGTTTCATCAGATCTTGAGAAGTTTTCAAGTCCAGTGACTCGGTTGGTTCATAAATTTTTCCTTTCCCTTTGTGTTTGGGATCACTCTCAATCTGTGATCTAGTCTTGAATTTTAAAGTTTCAGAATTTGACTTTTCCTTGATCACAATGCCTTTCTCCTTAGGCCTTGGAGGTTTCTTTGTATCAGAGGCTTTAGACTTAGGATTTGTCTTCTCAGCAGCAAATCTAGCTTCTTCCTCCTTGAGAGTTTCTAAATCCATTCCTGGATTGTGTTTCATAAATAATCTTCTTGCTATCTCCTCATCAAGTGTCTGGATTTTAGGATCTTTGTAATAAACAGTAGTTTGCTTCCCCTTTAACTTCAGAGTTTGTAAGAACTTCTGAGAGTCTTCAGATCCTAACTGAATCAGAATATCAGAACTTGTCATCAGACTTTGCTTATCACCACTTGACTTCAATCTTTGAGCATTCACAACATCAGAACTTGACTTGTTTCAAATAAAAGATTTTCCTTGAACTTTTCTTTGACCTCTGCTCTTTTCAGAGTTTCCCTGGTCATCACTTTTATCATCCTTTTTCTTCAGTTCTTGAGTAGGTGAGCATTTGGACTTAACTACCTTCTCCCCTTTTTTGGCATCATCAGGAAGTAAGAGAGAAAGAAGAAGTTCAACTGAAGATTGGATTTCATCCAATTGAGCTTTCTGAGAAGCTTGATTAGCCAGAACCTCAGCAATTTGGGCATGTTGCTTCTCTTGAATTTTCTCAATGGTTGCAACTTTTTCAGAAATAGGTCTGATATACCTGTTCTTGTCAAGCTTGATCTGTAGATCTAGTTTATCAGCTTTTTCTCTGAGTGTATCAACCTTTTCATGAGTAAAAGTATGTAGACCTTGAAGATGTTTTGTAGACAGAGCTGTGATCTTGAGTTCTGTCTTGAAATCAGCATTTGTGAGCAACTCATCAGCTTTTACAATATGCTCTGTCAGAACTTTAGAACATGGAATAAAATATGATTCATTCCACTTCTTGGTCCACTCAACACCTTTGTGAGTATCCTCCCAAGGAATAGGTGCTTCCTTTTCAACAAATATCTTCATCAATTCTTCCTTGCCCAGAGTAGGTTCTGGAGTCTCAACAGAAACACTATCATCAGAACTTGAGGAAGACGCATTCTGTTCTGATAGCTCAACAGTGTGTGAAGCAACTGGAGATTCAGGAATAACATCATCTAAATTTTGATCAGCAGAATTTATCTCCAGAGCTGGAGTCTTTGATTTAGATGGAGCTTCCAGATAAAGAACTTCAGGTATATTCAAATTATGAATATCTATTTCAGAATTATCAGTTTGTTCTTTAGCATCATCTGTAGCTTTAATAGGAGAGACAGGAGGGGTAAAAACTGTGTCATTAGCAGTGTCTTTGGCTTGAGCTGGAAGGGCTTCAATGATAATTGGTTCTTGTGAGATCAGAGATTCCTGATCCCCTTTCTCAGCTTCTTCAGTATCTTCTGATATAGCCTTAGCCAAATACCTCATTGCCTTCATTTTCTTCAATCTCCTTGCCAATGAAGGAGTTGCTTCAGTAGCATCAGAATTTACAAATTTCCTTTTCAAAGTATCAGAACTTTGAGCTGCTTTCTCTTTCTGAGAAGTAACATTCTCAGCTTCAATTATCACAGGTTCAGATGCATCAACTCGTGCTTCAAATATTTCTTCTTCACTCTCAGACTCATCTCTGAGAATCATCTTCCTTTTCTTTTGTTGAGGTTGAGGAACAGACTTTGTCCTCTTAGAAGTTTTGGAAGATGAAGGTCTGGAATGAATAGTCGGTTTAAATAGCCAATAGAATACCAAGGGACGCGAGGACTGGTTAACAATTAAAAAAATAATGATCCCTCGACTCCCTAGACTGATGTGTAATAATAACAGTCAGTAAAAGATCTAAAGCAAGAGTTAATGGGCACGGGAAATAATTAAAAAATACTGTGCACATGCAGTTTTTTAGGACATATAAGTTAACCACTAACCCATAATGATTATGACTATTTTTGTTTCACCCAAATTTATTCTGATTTAAATATGACTGTTTCAGATTGTGCCACAAATAAGTCAAGTAAAGAAAAATGCCACGTAAGCATCAAAGATTCCATCAGGATTTAATATCAGAACTTAACTTATATCAGATTTTAACAGTCATTAGAACATGGCTTCTGTACTCAAAAAGTGAATATCTTTTTCTGTGATTCTTCATACAAATACTGACTTGTTTTCTTCAGAGTTTAATCATCAGAACTTCCATCAGAACTTGTCCTCAGAATTTATGCAAATGACACTTAACTGTTTGTCAAAAATAACTTAATCACCACAGTAATTTTTATCATTCATATGGAGTGAAAGTGTGTGCATTCAGCAAAATATCAGATAAAGATTAAAGTCTGATCAACTTCAATACATCTTAAAAATAAGGCATAACTCAGAAAAATGCTAAAAATATGTCATCAGTCATGATGTCTACTATAGAACAAATTTATGCATGAGTCCACCTCCACTGTTTGTGCTCATTTATGCATCTTTTAAAATTCCTTTTTATAGTGGCTTCTCAGTATAAATGAGTCACGACTGCTTATCAGAATTTATGCTGTTATCAGATTATTTCTCCAGTTATAATAGAGTGTGAAAAGTCACCAAGAATTTTTTTTTTGCTTTTCTAATGCATATTACTTAATACCAGCAATGCACTTGGGTCTTCCCTTCCACATTTTTACTCTAGATCTCAAAGGAGTACCTGACTTTTATTCTTTTCTTTTCTTTTCTTTTGATAAGTGAGGCTTATCAGCACTTAGTTCATTCTAAAGATTTACTGACATCAGAATTTGATAAGAAACAAGAATCTAGTTTGTGACTTAGTAATAAGATATACAAAGTAAACTTGACTAAGCTCAATATCAGAATCTGCTTGTGTTAATGAGTTTCCACATAAACAACAAATTCAAACATGGGATTTCTGGTATGTTAAAGACTACTAGGTCAGCATCTAGCATAGTTATCCTCATTGGATTGGATAGCCACAGAACATTCAAAACACTTATCAGAGTATATAAATCCACATCAGATAACAATAAGCATTTAATGAATTTTCAAATTAAGCACAGATTACTTATAGATAATACAATCTGTAAACTTTGATAATAAAGTCTGATGCATGAAAACAAAAACTAAGCAGATTTAGAGAAAGAACCTGAAACCATTCCAAGTTCATTTACCAATCTTATAAAAGTAGCTTCACATAGTGGTTTTGTAAAGACATCTGCTAGCTGTTGATCTGTTAGAACAAAATGCAATTCTATTGTACCTTCATCCACATGTTCCCTTATGAAATGGTACCTAATGCTGATGTGCTTTGTCATTGAGTGTTGAACTGGATTACCTGTCATAGCAATAGCACTTTGATTATCACAGTAAATAGGGATTTTAGAAAATTCTAACCCGTAATCCAGTAATTGATTGTTCATCCAAAGAATCTGTGCACAATAGCTTCCTGCAGCAATATATTCTGCTTCTGCAGTTGATGTGGAAATTGACTTTTGTTTCTTGCTAAACCAAGAAACCAATCTGCCTCCAAGAAATTGGCAGCTTCCACTAGTGCTTTTCCTGTCTATTTTGCATCCTGCAAAATCTGCATCTGAGTAACCAATTAGCTTGAAATCTGATTCCTTAGGATACCACAATCCTAGATCGGTCGTACCCTTAAGGTACTTGAAAATTCTTTTCACAGCTAATAAGTGAGGTTCTCTTGGATCAGCCTGAAATCTTGCACAAAGACAGGTAGCATACATGATATCAGGTCTACTTGCAGTTAGATAGAGTAAGGAGCCAATCATACCTCTGTAGTTAGTAATATCTACTGATTTACCAGTATCCTTATATAACTTGGTTGCAGTGGCCATGGGAGTGGATGCAGTTGAACAATCTTGTATTCCAAATTTCTTCAGTAAACTTCTGGTATACTTGGATTGACAGATAAAAGTGCCTTCTGCAGTTTGCTTGACTTGAAGGCCCAGAAAATAGCTGAGTTCTCCCATCATACTCATTTGATATCTTGACTGCATTAGCTTTGCAAACTTCTCACACAGTTTGGAATTAGTAGAACCAAATATGATATCATCAACATATATATGTACCAAAAGTAAGTCATTTCCATGGTTGAGGTAGAATAAAGTCTTGTCAATTGTGCCTCTGTGAAATCCACTTTCCAGAAGGAATTGAGATAGAGTCTCATACCATGCTCTTGGAGCTTGCTTAAGGCCATAAAGTGCTTTGTCAAGCCTGTAGACATAATTGGGAAATATAGGATCTACAAAGCCTGGAGGTTGTTCAACATATACCTCTTCTTCCAATTCTCCATTGAGAAAAGCACTTTTTACATCCATTTGAAAGACTTTAAACTTCTTGTGAGCAGCATAAGCTAAAAAGATCCTTATGGCTTCTAATCTAGCAACTGGTGCAAATGTTTCATCATAATCAATACCCTACTGTTGAGAGTAGCCTTTAGCAACCAGTCTTGCTTTATTCCTTGTAATTATGCCATCACTGTCAGTTTTGTTTCTGAACACCCATTTTGTACCAACAACTGATCTGTTCTTTGGTCTTGGCACTAAGGTCCAGACTTTATTTCTTTCAAATTCATTTAACTCTTCCTACATTGCTTGCACCCAATCAGCATCTTAAAGAGCTTCTTCCACTTTCTTTGGTTCAGTCTGAGATAGAAAAGAATGATAGAGACATTTATTTGAAGTTACAGTTCTAGTTCTGACACCTGCTTCAGGATCTCCAATGATTAAATCAGGTGTATGTGCTTTAGTCCACTTCCTTGCAGATGGAAGTTGATCTCTAAAACTGGATCCTCCCCCATGATCCATGCTGTCTCCATCAGCATTATTTGATGCTCCCCCTGTAGATATGCTCTCTGAGACTTCAGAAATTGAATTTGATTTTTCAGGAGTTGAAGAATCAGAGCTTCCAGAATTATCAGAATTTGGCTCATCAGAATTAGAGGAATCAGAACTTGAAGAGCCAGTGACAGGTTCTGATGCTTCTCAAGAGTCTTGAGATGTGGTAGGTTCTTCAGCTTGCTCCCCCTGGACAGGTGCATTTTCCTTTGGAGTTATTACCACAGTTTCAACGACATCAGAACTTAATCCATCAGAACTTACAGGATCAGGATTTAAGTCATCAGAATTTCCAAAATCAAAATTTAAATCTTCATTCTCAAATCTTAGCTGATCATGATCATCGAAATCTTCAAGTCCAGTAATCTTCTTATCATCAAAAGAGACATTGATAGATTCCATGACAACTCTTGTTCTCAAATTGTAGACTCTGAAGGCTTTTGTGGAAAGTGGATAACCAACAAAAATTCCTTCATCAGCTTTTAGATCAAATTTTGACAGCTGTTCAGGATGAGTCTTAAGAACAAAACACTTGCAACCAAATACATGAAAGTATTTCAGATTTGGCTTCTTTTTCTTCACCATCTCATATGGTGTTTTTCCATACTTGTTTATGAGTGTAGCATTTTGTGTAAAACAAGCAGTCTGCACAGCCTCAGCCCAAAAATATATTGGCAGCTTTGCTTCATCAAGCATAGTTCGTGCAGCTTCAATGAGAGTCCTATTCTTTCTTTCTACAACTCTATTTTGCTGTGGAGTTCCAGGTACAGAAAATTCCTATTTGATTCCATGATCTTTGTAGAACTCTTCCATGATTGAATTCTTGAACTCATTGCCATTATCACTCCTTATGATTTTAACAGAATCTTTGATCAATGTATCCAGTTGTCTAACATGATCAGTTAGGATAGATATAGTTTCAGTCTTCTTGTGCAAGAAGTACACCCAAGTGTACCTTGTGAACTCATCCACTATAACCATAGCATATTTCTTCTTTGTAATAGACATGACATTGACTGGACCAAATAGATAAACATGCAGTAGGTGATAAGGCTCAAGAATTAATGACTCAGATTTTATGTTGAAAAATATTTTCTTTGGTTTGCCTTCTGAAATGAATCACAAAGGCCATCAAGAGCAAATACTATTTTTGGCAGTCCTCTCACAAGATCTTTCTTTACAAGCTCATTTATATTGTTGAAATTTGAATGAGAGAGTTTCTTGTGCCAATTCCAGCTTTCTTCAATTGATGCTCTACTCAACAGACAGATTGCAAATCCATCAATACTTATTGAAAGTCTGGCTTCATAAATGTTACCATGCATGTATCCTTTCAGAACCACTTTGCCTGTTAAATTACTTATAACTTCACAGTGTTCTTCAAAGAAATCCACATGATAACCTCTGTCACAGATTTGACTTATACTCAACAGATTGTGTTTAAGTCCTGAGACAAGAGCTACTTTTTCAATGATGATATTCCCAAGATTGATCTTGCCATATCCCAGAGTTTTTCCAATGCTGCCATCTCCATAAGAAACTTCTGGGCCAGCTTTCTCCACAAAATCTGATAGCAGGGCTTTATTTCCAGTCATATGTCCTAAACATCCACTGTCTAGAACTAGAATGTTCTTCCTATTGCCCTGTAATCACGAAGACCACTAATGGTTAGTTTTAAGGACCCAGACTTGCTTGGATCATTTGGCCTTTTTAAGTTTGTTAACATTTGCAGCGGATTTAACATCAGAGTTTATGCTAACAATTTTCTTATCAGTATTAACAGTATCAGACTTTGCATCATACTTTACACTAGAAGGAATTAAAGTAACTTTCTTCAAAGAATGTTTTATATGATAATAATCATAGTACAAGCTATGATATTCCTTACAAGTATAAATGGAATGCCATATACTACCACAATGAAAATAAGGATTTTTTGGCTTAAATTAACTCCTGACTTAGAAGGTAAGGAGTTTATATTCTTATTCTTCCTGCAAAAAGAAGCCAGATGGTTAGAGTTTCCACAGTTATAGCATTTCTTTCTAGGAGCATTAGGAACAGGCATATAATTGTTACTTTTAATCACACCTTCCTTTCCATTCCTATTTTTCCTAGCTACCTTTACCTTGTTTACACTGGTAACCTCTTTCAGCTTATGCTTAAGCTGCTTCTTTGTCATTAAGCCTATGTTAACTTCAGTTGGTTTATCCTGTTCTAATTTGTCAGAAGTTGTATCTGCTATCACTTCTGTCTCAAAATCTTTCATCTTTTTAGAATCAGACTTTACAGTTTTAGCAACAAATTTAACAGGATTTACCTTTGGCTTAGCTTGTTTAGTTCCTTTTTCACTTTTCTCATCTCCATAACCTAAGCCTTCTTTCCAGTTTCCACTACTTAGTATATCCTGAGTTGCTCTTCCAGAGTTAGTCCAAGTCCTAATAATCTCTCTCTCTTTTTCTAATTCAGTTTTTAGAGATTTATTCATTTTTAGCACTTCATCTCTAACATAGAAAGCATCATCTATATCCTTCCGAGTTTGATGGAACATAACTAACTCTTTTTCTAAATAATCATTCCTTTTTTTAAAAGCAAGATTTTCAGAAGTTAATCTTTCACATGTTAAAGTTTGATCTCTATAGCTAATAAACATGGTTTTAAGATATAACCTCAACTCAGTAATATCATCAGTATGAAAGGCATAAGTTGTTTGAGGTACCTTTAACTCAGCAGCATCAGAACTGTTATCAGCATTTGTCATCAAGGCATAGTTCTCCTCATCTTCAGAATCTGAGGTGTCCGTCAAGCTTTTCTTCTTTGTGACAAGAGCCTTGCCTTTATCACTCTTTCCTTTTATGAAGTCAGGAGATATGTGGCCTTTCTCACCACAGTTGTAGCATTTGACATTTGTGTAATCTCCTCTGTCAGACTTTCCTCCTTTGCCTTCAGATTTTCTGAAGCCCTTCTTATCAGAACTTCTACCTTTCCTGGAAAAATTCTTTCCCCTTTTGAATTTCCTGTAGGCTATCTTTGTGATACCTTTCACCATAAAAGCACACAGCTTCATCATCTCTTCATCAGCATCTACTTCAGGTAGACTTTTAATTTCTGAATCATCATCATCAGAACTTGATGATTCTGAATCAGACTTTATGATGAGAGCTTTTCCTTTTCCTTTCTTTGAGACAACCACTTTGGGGGATTCCTCCTCAGCATTAAGAGCAATTGTTCTTGACTTTCTCCCATGTCTCTTTCTTCTTTGATCCATCTCAAGTTCATTAGTCTTGAGCATTCCATAAATTTCATCAAGAGTAGTTTCATCAAGAGCATAGTTATCTCTTATAATAGTAGCTTTCAAATCCCAACTTTCAGGAAGAGCTAAAAAGAATTTCAGATTAGAATCTTCAATGTCATATTCCTTGTCCACCAGTGATAGATCATTCAAGAGTTTGACAAACCTGTCATATAAGTCAGTTAATGACTCATCACTTTTTGAGTCAAAGTGCTCATACTCTTGAGTGAGTATAGTCCTCTTATTTTTCTTGATTGCATCAGTTCCCTGACACCTTGTCTCCAAAGCATCCCATATCTCCTTTGTAGTCTTGCATTGAATTAACCTATTTGATATGACATTATCAATGGCACTATGCAGCAAATGTCTTACCTTTGCATCCTTGGCAATAGATGAGATATCTTCAGCTGTGTATTCACTTTTCTCCTTTGGTATGGTGTTTGCTGGCTGATCTGCAACTACAACAGAGAGCTTGGTTGGCTTATGCGGTCCTTCATTAATTCTGTCAAGGTATTCTGGATCTGTAGCTTCCAGAAACATAGCCATCTTCACTTTCCATATGGGATACTCAGAAGGTCTCAATATGGGGACCCTGATAGTCTCATATCGACTATGGGTTTGAGTCTTTGGAGTTTCTGTTGGATTTTAAACGCAGCGGGGGCATGGCAAAACACTTTTACACATACTAAATCCAAATAAAAGCATACAGATCATGAATAAAAATTCGAGGGATCGAATCTAACCTTTAAAATAATTCGGAGACAACGATCAGAGATCCTTAGCAGTTGCTCCTCAAGTGTGAAGCACTCCACCGGTATCCACCAAGAAAACGATGTTAAGGAGGAGGAAGGAGGTGGAGAGAATTGGGTTTTCCAAACTTTTTGGGTTTTAGAGTTCGAATTGGGTTCGAATAAAATAGGGTCTATAATAGTGTATTTATAGGCAAAATTTTCAGCTGAAATTTTCCCATAAATATTATTATTATTATCCCATTTATTATTCTCATTAATAATTAAAACACCTTTTAATCATTAATCCTTTTTCTAAACACTTTAGAAATAATTCTCTCTCTTGATTTAATTTCCAAAAATTAAATCCTTTAATTAATAATATTAAGAACTTTTCTTAATTAATTTATAATCAATTAAATCTCTTTTAATCAATTATTAAATTTGCCAATTAATTATTTATTTCACAAATAAATAATTATTTAGCCATTATTAATTAATTCCTCCACCATTAAATCATTCTCTTTTTATGGTGTGACCCTGTAGGTTCAATATTAAGTCGGTAGTAGAAATAAATAATAATAAAACTATTTTATCATTATTTATATAAATTCTCTAATTTATTAAATATGATTAATTAATCACATTTATTCTACATCGTGAGGGATACTTCTCAGCATATCGCGACTATCCGGATAATATGAATTCACTACTTAGAATACCAAGAACCTATTCAGTGAATAGTTACCGTACAATAAACTCCTTCTACCCTACAATGTCCCGATTAAATACAAGGCATGGATCTCGTGTCAAGCCTATCTAATTCAATCACTTGCTTACCATTTATTATGCGTAGTTCTATGCAAATTAGAAACTCCTTTCTAATTTCATTCACTCTGGCCAGAGATTTCCGAACTAGCATAAGTGGATCAGCCTTGAACATTCGCTTCCTTCATTGGAAGGGGTAGATCCTTTATTGATCATACACTATCTTCGTGTACAAATTCCTATACCCAGAAGAGCCCTAATAATTGTCCCTGGAGACAAAGAACTAAACCAAAGCATAGTTCAGTGTACACAAGATGACTATGATAACCTCAAGTCTAAGGATACTTGTACAACTATCACTATACGAACAACTGCTGACATGTGAGTGAACTCCATCAGTTGTTCAGCTGTGCGAGTCATGTTCAGTGAACTTATTCTATAATAAGCACCTACATACTAGCTATAGTGTCACCACACAAATGTCTATGAGAACAGACATCCTTCATAATGAAGCAAGCATAGTATGTACCGATCTTTATGGATTATTAATTATCAGTTAGTAATCCTATGACCAGGAACTATTTAAGTTTAGAGTTATCATCTTTTTAGGTCTCACTATTATGATCTCATCATAATCCATAAAAAGCTTTACTCTAAACTATGGTATATCTTATTTAAACACTTAAATAGATAAAGCCCGTAATAAAAACAAAACATGTCTTTGTTAATATCAATGAAATCAAAACAGATTATATAAAAGTTATTCCTAAATCCTAATACATGATTGGACTTAGGACATATTCCTTTCAATCTTCCACTTGTACTAAAGCCAATCACTCTAGTATCTAATACACATCTTGTCTTTATGACGATCAAAGTGACTTTCATAAAGTAGCTTTGTGAGTGGGTCTGCTATGTTGTTATGTGTGTCAACTCTAATTCAATACAATACAAGAAATGTTATCGCGCTCCCACTAACCCTTTTGTACACGCATGGTTCATCTACGTTTTTGATAAAACCAAACTCTTTGATTGTCTCATCAGAAAGAATGTTCCATCTTTCGAGAAGCTTGCTTTAAACCACATATGGTTCGCAACAGCTTACACACTAGGTTTTCATTTCTCTTGGAAAGAAAACCATCTGGCTAATTGCCAGATCTCATAGTCGTAGTAAGCAGCAAACGCAAGCAAAATCCGAACTGATTTTAACAGGGCTACAGGTAAAAGGTTTCATCAAAGTCAATCCATTGCCTTTGTTTGAATCCTTTTGCAACAAGCATGGCCTTAAAGGTCTCCACCTGGCCATCTGCTCTAATCATTCTTTCGTATACCGTATACATAGATTCCATTCCGGATTTCATGGCACTATGCCATTTCTCTGAGTCAACACTACTCATAGCCTCATTATAGGTCACAGGGTCGTCATCATCAATGGTCGACAACTCATTGTCATTCTCAATGACAAGGCCATAATACCTCTCAGGTTGGCGAGACACTCTCCCTGATCTATGAATGGGCTGTTCCACAAAAGGTTGTTCAGTCAGAACAGGTGTTTCCACTCGATCTGTAGTAGTTTGTGCTTCTTAAACTTCATCAAGTTCAATTTTGCTCCCACTGTTTCCTTCAAGGATAAACTCCTTTTCCAAGAAGGTAGCATGTCTGGAGACAAACACCCGATGATCGGTGCAAAAGTAATACCCTAAAGTCTCTTTAGGATATCCCACAAAACTATATTTTACGGATCGATATTCCAGCTTATCTGGGTCAACTTTCTTGACATAAGCTGGACATCCCCAAATCTTAAAGTGTTTAAGACTCGGTTTCCTTTCTTTCCATATCTCATACGAAGTTTGAGGAACATATTTTGGAAGGCACCTTATTCAGTAAATATGCTGAGGTTTCCAATGCATAACCCCATAGGAATACTGGAAGATTTGCATAGCTCATCATGGACCGAACTATGTCTAACAAAGTTCGATTTCTCCTTTCAGATACTAATCTGGAGGAGTCCACTGGGAGACTATACCATTTACTTTGAGATAATCTAGAAACACTCCATTAAAGTATTCACCACCTCGATCTGATCGAAGAGTTATAATACTATGTTTGGTTGTTTCTCCACTCCATACTTATATTCTTTGAACTTTTCAAAGGCCTCAGACTTGTGTTTCATCAAACACATATCCGAATCTAGATCTATCATCTATGAAAGTAATGAAGTATGAAAATCCACCCATGGCTTGCGTAGACATTGGTCCACATACATCTGTGTGTACCATTCCTAGCAAATCTGCAGCCCTCTCTCCATGTCCACTAAATGGAGACTGCAGTGCCACTATGAAGTGAGATTTTCATCATCCCTTTTCTTTTATTAGTTTGTTCAATCTGAAGTAAATTATGTCACATTTATACAGACCATTATTTAAAGTATCACGTCCATAAAGAATATTATCTCTAAGAATAGAACATTCATTATTCTCAATAATAAATGAAATTCCAGCCAAGTCTAACATGGGAATAATATTCCTCACAATCGAGGGAACAAAATAACAATTATTTAAAACAATAGTCTTGCCCGTAGGCATATGTAAATGAAATGATTCTACATCTACAGCAGCAACTCTTGCTCCATTTCCCATCAGTAGAATCACCTCCTCTTCTTCAAGAGTCCTACTTCTCCTTGGTCCCTGCAACAATTACAGATATGAGAACCACAGGCGGTATCTAATACCCAAGTAGAAATTTGATTTAATGACATATTCACTTCTATCATGAACATACCTGAATCAGAAGCGGTAGTCTCACTACCCTTCTTCTACTTCATTTCTGCAAGGTAAACCTTACAGTTCCTCTTCCAGTGCCCCACCTTGTTATAGTGAAAGCAAACAACTTTGCTCTTGGGGTCTTCAGCTTTTGGTGGAACCGGCTTTTCTTCACCTACTTTCTTCTTCTTGGAAGAGTTCCTCTTCCTTTTCTTAGGATTGGAACCTTCACCAATTAGAAGAACAGAACTCTTCTTAGGGGAAAAATTCGATTCCGCAGTCTTCAACATGTTGTGGAGTTCAGGCAGGCTGATATCCAACTTATTCATGTGAAAGTTCACAACAAACTGCGAGAACAAACTCGGAAGTGATTGCAAGACAAAGTCTTGGCTCAGCTCCCCATCCATGGCAAAACCAAGTTGTCCAAGACGTTCAATCAAATTGATCATCTTAAGTACATGGTCATTCACAAATGATCCCTCAGACATCCTACAACCGAACAGCTCCTTCGATATCTCATATCGAGTTGTCCTCCCTGCCACATCATACAACTCTTGTAGATGCATGAGGATAGTGTGAGCATCCATATGCTCATGTTGCTTCTGTAGCTCAATGTTCATGGAAGCTAGCATGATGTATTGAGCAACATTTGCATCATCTATCCACTTACGATACATAACATATTCATCATTATGTGCATCACTAGCAGGTTCAGTAGGCTTAGGTGAGTCAATCACGTATTCCAGCTTTTCAATCCTGAGAACAATTCTCAAGTTTCGAAGCCAGTCAGCATAATTAGGACCAGTCAATTTGTGAGCATCTAGTATGCTCCTGAGTGATAGTGCAGAAGACATAACGTACAAAGTAAATCTGTAAATGATAAACACATAACAACACTTAGCAAATATTCGATTTCATTTCATAACACTATATGAATCGGGTCTTTATTCATAAGTGGCTCCCACTAGTTTTCCTAATTTATTCAACCCCCTACGTGAAAAATTAAGCATTCATAATGCTAGTGGGAATAGGGATCCTACATTCCATTACACGACCCCGGCTGTAGCACGAACCGCCATGTAATGTTCAATAGGCAGACAACTCTTGTCAATTACATCTCATGTTATTCCCTAATCAAACTTTAGCCTCTTGAATAATTGAGTCTCGGCTGTAGCACGACAAACTCAATATTCTAAGTCAAGTCTAACCCAACATTCCGTACAGTTGAATCAGTCCCCAAAGGCCCACGGCTGTAGCACGTACCGACCTTTAGATTCTTATTCAATGTACACATCTCTATGTAATAGACAAGTATTTCTTATTTCGAAATCAAATCCCTCGGCTGTAGCACGAACCGACAATGATTCAAAAATAAGAACTACTTTTCTATCATGTTGGAAGGCTATGACCGACACAAGCCCGTTGTGTCATTGGCCAATTACTACTTGATATTATTTAATTTTAGAGGGATTATATTACGTTACAATCATAATCATATTATAAAGAAATTCTTCCTTTTAAATTAAATATTTCAAATCAATAATCAATAATCAGATGATTCCCAGATCGGGTGGAGCATTGTCAAGAGGCGTCACTTAATAACCCTTTCTTACAGATAGAAATCTGTTGTTGACAGAATCATCCTTTCTCTCATATCGAAAATTCATATTCAATTACGTGTTTCATAAACACAAGAATCTCATGATTGTATTCATAATATTATTATTAAGGTTATGAAACAATTTCACTATACTAGGTTGTCTAACAAACGCCTTATGTTCATTTAAGTTCACCTAAATCTATCATCGCATGACAAACTAAGCATATATCACATATATAAACATGAATAAACATCAAGGTAGGCATGTTATATCATCTAACACATTAGTCTAAGCATTATACATCTCTATGTATCACATGAAGCATTTAAAAGCAATTAAAACAGTCAAAAACAACTTTAAAACACTTCATGGAAATATAAATAGTTCAAAACCTTTATATAAACTAAAATTGATCACACCATTAGATCCGTCTCGAAAAACGAATCCAACGGTATATTGCACGCCCAAAACGGAGTTACGAAACTCCCAGAAAATCAAATTTAAAATCAACAGACGGGCTGTAACGCATTACAGGAACGCGTTACAAGCCCTGTAACGCATTGCGGTTATGCGTTACAAGCCTTTTAAGCCATTTAAAAGGTGTAACGCATTCCGTGAATGCGCCACAGGTGTGTAACGCATTCCCGGAATGCGTGACACCCCTTTTTTTTCTTTTCTTTTCAGCAGCCGTCTTTTTCTTCTCGAACGTCGCGCCTGACAGCGCCTGACAGCCGTACAGCAGCCATCAACAGACAACAGTACAGAAAACACAGCACTGTGCTCTCTTTACTAGCCAACAAAACAAATATATATATATACTATATATACATATATTTACTTATTTAATTACGAATTTCAATTGTAACAACTTCAAAAATTCATAATAAAAAATCTATACATCCTAAAATTATGAAAAAAATACTCAGACGATCTACAACACTTGTAGAACCCAGATCATCATTCAAAATTATTCTGAGAAACGATTTCTCATCAGACAAAATTAATCCATAATATAACTTGTAAAAATCATAATTAATTCATACAAGCACATAAAATTCTGAAATTTTTACCACAGATCTATATGCATACAGCCTATGCTCTGATACCAATGTTGGATTTTAAACGCAGCGGGGGCATGGCAAAACACTTTTACACATACTAAATCCAAATAAAAGCATACAGATCATGAATAAAAATTCGAGGGATCGAATCTAACCTTTAAAATAATTCGGAGACAACGATCAGAGATCCTTAGCAGTTGCTCCTCAAGTGTGAAGCACTCCACCGGTATCCACCAAGAAAACGATGTTAAGGAGGAGGAAGGAGGTGGAGAGAATTGGGTTTTCCAAACTTTTTGGGTTTTAGGGTTCGAATTGGGTTCGAATAAAATAGGGTCTATAATAGTGTATTTATAGGCAAAATTTTCAGCTGAAATTTTCCCATAAATATTATTATTATTATCCCATTTATTATTCTCATTAATAATTAAAACACCTTTTAATCATTAATCCTTTTTCTAAACACTTTAGAAATAATTCTCTCTCTTGATTTAATTTCCAAAAATTAAATCCTTTAATTAATAATATTAAGAACTTTTCTTAATTAATTTATAATCAATTAAATCTCATTTAATCAATTATTAAATTTGCCAATTAATTATTTATTTCACAAATAAATAATTATTTAGCCATTATTAATTAATTCCTCCACCATTAAATCATTCTCTTTTTATGGTGTGACCCTGTAGGTTCAATATTAAGCCGGTACTAGAAATAAATAATAATAAAACTATTTTATCATTATTTATATAAATTCTCTAATTTATTAAATATGATTAATTAATCACATTTATTCTACATCGTGAGGGATACTTCTCAGCATATCGCGACTATCCGGATAATATGAATTCACTGCTTAGAATACCAAGAACCTATTCAGTGAATAGTTACCGTACAATAAACTCCTTCTACCCTACAATGTCCCGATTAAATACAAGGCATGGATCTCGTGTCAAGCCTATCTAATTCAATCACTTGCTTACCATTTATTATGCGTAGTTCTATGCAAATTAGAAACTCCTTTCTAATTTCATTCACTATGGCCAGAGATTTCTGAACTAGCATAAGTGGATCAGCCTTGAACATTCGCTTCCTTCACTGGAAGGGGTAGATCCTTTATTGATCATACACTATCTTCGTGTACAAATTCCTATACCCAGAAGAGCCCAAATAATTGTCCCTGGAGACTAAGAACTAAACCAAAGCATAGTTTAGTGTACACAAGATGACTATGATGACCTCAAGTTTAAGGATACTTGTACAACTATCACTATGCGAACAACTGCTGACACGTGAGTGAACTCCATCAGTTGTTCAGCTGTGCGAGTCATGTTCAGTGAACTTATTCTATAATAAGCACCTACATACTAGCTATAGTGTCACGACACAAATGTCTATGAGAACAGACATCCTTCATAATGAAGCAAGCATAGTATGTACCGATCTTTGCGGATTATTAATTACCAGTTAGTAATCCTATGACCAGGAACTATTTAAGTTTAGAGTTATCATCTTTTTAGGTCTCACTATTATGATCTCATCATAATCCATAAAAAGCTTTACTCTAAACTATGGTATATCTTATTTAAACACTTAAATAGCTAAAGCCCGTAATAAAAACAAAACAAGTCTTTATTAATGTCAATGAAATCAAAACAGATTACATAAAAGTTATTCCTAAATCCTAATACATGATTGGACTTAGGACATATTCCTTTCAATCTCCCACTTGTACTAAAGTCAATCACCCTGGTATCTAATACCCATCTTGTCTTTATGACGATCAAAGTGACTTTCATAAAGTAGCTTTGTGAGTGGGTCTGCTATGTTGTTATGTGTGTCAACTCTAATTCAATACAATACAAGAAATGTTACCGCGCTCCCACTAACCCTTTTGTAAACGCATGGTTCATCTACGTTTTTGATAAAACCAAACTCTTTGATATAATAAACTCTGTTACAATGGAACTGTTCTCTCTCAGTGATGAACAAATATCACGGGAGCTGCTAGGTTATAATTGTATGATCTTCTCGATGATCGTAACTCTTATAGAGTAAACCTATGTATGTGTTTATATAGACACATAGTTACAAGATAACTTCTAGTTGATATGGAATATAATTTTATCTCCTAAAATATATCAACCAGATATCTTATATAATTCTTCTAGTCCTCTAACTCTTTCCATGCATATTTTCTTCTTGTATTAGTCTCGATCTTCTTTCCTGTAAATCAGATTCCTTCCTTAATTGTTAGTCCTCCAGTGCTTAAGTTCTGATATCCATCTTCTGATATTATCTTCTGATAATCTAAGTCCTGATATCCTTAAGTTTTGACTTCCAGTAAGTCCTGATTCCGGTAAGAACTGATATTTCCTGTTAGTTAAGATCTGAAAACTAAATATGAAACATATTAGATATGACATCTCAAATATATCCAACAGTCTAACCTATAGATTTCGTCAACCAACGATTCATGGCTCAATTTCAAATGCGCGCAACATGCTATAACATGAGAACATGGAATACAATACGTTTTCCATTTCCCACAAGAACACAAGTACTCGGGAATCCTAACGGTATGCTTATCCCCCCCCTTTTGGTCAACCTTTCTAGTGACTACTTCAAACAACAATGAATTTTGATCATAAACTTTAACACTATGACCCCTAGCACGCATAATGGACCGACTCAACCTCTTGCTTGCATGATTAGTAAACAATCGACCTTTAGATAATTCAGTTGCAATTTCCAAACACCTTTCATCAAAATACTCAACCGTCTTCAAAAATAGTGCTCTAACCAATAAACTAATCGGGAGTTTTTTAGCATCAAGGATCGCGTTGTTCCAACTTTCCGCATGGTTGGTGGTCATCATGCCATAACGTTTCCCTCCATCATATGCTAAAGACCATTTACTTAATGGTTTATCCTCAAACCATTCTACCGTCCTAGGCTCCACAATCAAAAATTGTTCCCATAAAAATTCAAACTTCTTCTCTTGCACCTGAGAAGCCAACTCAACTAACCTATTTTTCAAACCCTTTCTCCTATGTGCAGTACAAAAATTTGCAGCCAAGTGTCTAATGCAAAACCTATGATGGTCAAGGGGCTCGCACCATCCTATCTGTTGCATAGCAGCAATAATACCAGCATGTCTATCAGAAATGACACAAATCCCATGTCACCTACTGCCACAAACCTCCTCAATCTATCCATGAACCACCCCCAACTAGAAACATTCTCGGATTCGACAATAGTTGTAACGTCCGAGAAATATTATGTAATTATTTTTATCAATAAATAATTATTATGTGATTTTTATGTGAATTTTGGTAAATTATTTGATGATTGATATTAATATTTCGAAGAATATTTCTGATAAAATTTAGATATTTTAATCTTTAATTATCCAGGATAAAATGTAGATAATTTTGGTATTTTTCTGGTAATTTTTGGATTATTATATGATTTTATAAGGATTTATAGAATTAATAATTGAAAGGCATATGTCATAGCCTATTCGTTTATTCGAGGATTTAACTCAACTCAAATAAGAATGTAATAAATAAATAGTGGATCTATCATCAGAGAGATCTCACAAAGTAACATCTGTCAAAGGATAAAGAAACATTGTTCATCTGCAGACTTGAAGATTCACTGGAAGAAGTTCAAGAATTTGATCATGCCTCAGTGATATAAATCAAGATCGTGGATTTAATCAAGTGATAGAGATCTCGTCAGGGTATCATTTATTACAAGGATTTAATCAGAGTATCAAAGTCAAGACATGAAGAAACGTCACGGAAGTTAGTCACTCATGAACCAGACAGTACATCGAGTGTCAGCATTGAAGTGGCGGAATTGATTCATAAGTCTCAGTGATTTTCAGAAGATTGTCAGAAGAATGGATGTTGCTCAGGGTTAGTATTAATTCTCTATTAATTAATTAAGTCATATAATTTAATTAAGAAAATAAATTATATCTGCAAAGATTAATTTATTGATTAATTGAATTAAATTGATTAATTAATTTAGAATTAATATTGAGGATTTACAAGATTTTAATTGGTTTAAAATCTGCTTAAATTCAAAACAAGACAATTCATTTGAACTAGTATGACAATCGGTATGACAATTGATAGTCATACCGAAAGTCATGCCAATACATTTAATTGTCTTATTAGAATTTCTGTTTAGATTAAAATCTGTTATTAATTCAGCAAGACAATTTATTTGAACTAATATGACAATCGGTATGACAATCAATAGTCATACCGAAAGTCTTGCTAGTTCATTTTGATTGTCTTGCTAGTTGTAAATTTTGTCCTACCGAAAGTCTTGCTGGCCAAAGAGATTGTCATGCCAGTACATTTTTCAGTTCGGTGTTTGATAAAAGCAGCAGAAGACTTTTATTGATCAACACTTACAGAATCCAATCAAATAGAAAATAGAACACACAAGAGAAAAAGGAGCAGAAAACAAAAGCATAACATTTTATTTTTCATCTGCTTTTCTTCAAGATTAAATTTCTAGATTGTAAAGTTAAATCCAATCAACTAGAAATATTTATCTTGTTCTTGTGTATCAATCTAGCGGATTAAAATCCCTAGAACTTAATCTCAAATCGCATTTAGCATTTGATCTTTTAATTACAAAAATAGAAAAAGTTCATGTCGAATTTATTCTAGATTTGTAATAATTGATTTGAGATTAATCCCTTGTAACCGATACCGTAGTTGTAACACCTTTCAAGTTTAATAAAAGTTTTATTTAACTTGAATTTTGTTTCACAATTTTATTCCGCATTTTATTCGATTAAACGGTATTGTTTGCATTCAACCCCCCCTTCTACAAACAAATTGGGACCTAACAATTGGTATCAGAGCCTTCTGATTAACGTACAAATCTAGATCCTAGACTTTTGTGTTTCTTTCACTTCTTGAATTTTTTATTCACTCAAAAAATTCATAATGACTACACAAAAAGTTGGAACCGTTAAAATTCCACTTTTCGATAAAGAAAATTATGTTATGTGGAAGAAGAAGATGCTACTGTTTTTACAGGTTGCTAATCCCAAATATTTGCAAGTGTTGAAGAAGGGTCCAAAAATTCCTATGGTTATTGAACCAGAGGTAATAGAAAATGATGTGGTGATCACCAAAGCGAGAACTTATGTGAAGGATCCTGAGGACTTCTCTCCTGCTGAAATAGAAGAAGCTTCCCTGGATGCTAGCCTTCAATTAATCTTAGTAGATTCCCTTAATCCCCTGATGAATAGATATGTGATGAATTGTAAAGATTCCAAACATATCTGGGAAACTATTGAGATTATTAATGAAGGCACAGAGGAAGTTAGGGAGAACAAACTAGAAATCCTAACCTCTGAGTATGAATACTTTAAATCCAATCCAGGGGAAGGAATCACTGAAGTGTTTGAGAGGTACAATGCATTGATCAACAACCTGAACATTAATGGTAAATACTATTCCATCAGGGAGGTCAACAAAAAGTTCCTTTTAACACTGCCAACTCATCTCGAACATAGAATCACTGCCATAAGAGAAGCAAGAGATCTGAGTGAGATTTCTTTGGAAAGGCTCTATGGTGTGTTAAAGACTTATGAGTTGGAGCAGATTCAGCAGAAGGAAGTTTACGGGAAAGGAAGAGTGGTCAGCACGTCTACTGCTCTAGTAGCTGATGAACAACAACAACAACCACAATATCAACAACAATCTCAACAGTCAGAAAGAATGGTACAGTCTTCCAAGGTTGAAGATAATGTGATAGTAGCAGAATTTGATTCTCCTACTACAAATCAATCAGGAGATGATTATTATTCCTTGGAAGAACTGGAGAAATTGGAGGATGAGTCAATGGCCCTGATTGTCAAGAGATTCTCAAATGTCAGATTCAAAAGAAATCCCAAGTTCAAGTACAAGTCCAACTACAACAGATTCCAGAAAGGTGGATCTTCATCCTCTAACACCAGCAGTGGTGGGTATAAAACAGGGATGGTTGATCGAAGCACCATTCGATGCTTCAACTGTAATGAGTTGGGACACTTTGCCACAGAATGCAGGAAGCCAAAACAAGCTAGGAAGAACTCTTACGATTCTAATCAGAAGAGTAAATCTGAAAGGGCGTACCTGGCAAAGGGAAGAAGCTGGGATGATACTGACAGTGAAGATGAAGAAGTTGGGAATCTTGCTCTCATGGCTAGTAATGCAAGCACCTCATCGTCAAGAAAAGAGGTAAAATTTACTGATGCTGAATTAGTTTATCATCTAGGAGGTTCCTTAGATTGTGCTCGTCGTGATAATGAATTGTTAAATCAACAAATCAAAGACCTTGAGAAAGAGGTAAATGAATTAAGACTTGTGCACATTAATCAAGATAAACTAAAAGAACAAGTATCTTTTCTAGAGAATAGAGTTGACTGTTATAGAAAACTTGAAACTATTCTTAAAGACAAGATCACTGGTCTTGAGGCTAAGGTTAAAGCTTACTTTAATTCTTGTTCGAAGTCCAAAGAGGTTTACAATAAGCAAGCTGTTAATCAAACATCTGGTATAGGTTATGATTACAATGCTGCTATTGGAAAATTAGGCATAAACTCCCCTCCTCATGTCTGTGCTAAAGGCAGGGAAGTACCACATGTGCTTAAGGGTGTTGATGAACCCCTCTATAAAGAATCAATTGCTGAACCATTTGATGAGACCTCTTTTATTATTCAAGAAGAAATCCGTGCTGAAGATAATGCTAATGGGAAAGCTGTCTCCAAGTCAAGTGTGTCAAAAGTTCCAGTCAAGGTTGTGAAAGCAACTGAGACTAACTCAGACACACATGAGTTGGATAACACAAATGCCATGTCTACCATGCATAAGTTGCCTATTGTTAATCCTTCTCATAAAGCATGTGGTGTTCCTGATTGTATGTCTTGTGCTTTTAATCTGATGTTTGCTTATTTTAATGGTAAGCATGTTTCTAATGATAAGACTACTCCTCGTCAGCATGTGAATAATAGAAAGCATGATAGGTCTAAGACTGCTAGTCCTCCTAAAGCTAGAAAGGAGACATTTGTGCCTAAGCCTAAACAGAAATTTGTCAAGGCTGTTCACAAGGTCAAATGTTCAGTCATTGAGAACGTTGAGAATATTAAAATTAAGAATGTTGTTTTGCCTGATAAAGGCCAATTTTACAAGTATGTCGGACCCAGCCAAGCTTGGGTTCCGAAGAAGGTCTAATCCATTTGTATTGTAGGGCATTAAACAGGTACAACCGGTAGTATGGATTCTTGACAGCGGATCGTCAAGACATATGACCGGAGATAGAGCCCTGCTATCAAATGTGGTTGAGAAAGCTGGCCCAGTGGTTACCTTTGGATATAACAGCAAAGGTTTAACGGAGGGATATGGCTGTTTGCTAGCTGGAAATGTTATCATTGAAAATGTATATGTTGTGCAAGGACTTGAACACAATCTGCTTAGCATTAGTCAGTTCTGTGACAACGGCTACAATGTTTTATTCGACAAGCTGAAGTGTCAGATTCTGCACAAGAAAAGTGAAAAACCCTCCTTAATGGGAATCCGGAAAGGAAATATGTTCGTAGCTGACATGAACTCTGGAAGCAATCTTGAAGTCAATTGTTTCTATGCAAAGGCATCGTCAGATGAGAGTTGGCTATGGCACAAGAGACTTTCTCATCTCAATTTCAAAACAATGAATTCTCTTGTCAAAAGAGAATTGGTAAGAGGTCTGCCTCAGCTGGAATTCTCTCCAGAAGGACTATGTGAGGCTTGCCAGAAAGGAAAGTCAAAGAAAGCAAGTCACAAAGGCACTGACACATCTTCCATAACTGGTGTTCTGCAATTATTGCATATGGATTTATTTGGTCCAGTTAATATCCTTTCAATGTCAAAGAAGTGTTACTGTCTTGTGATAGTTGATGACTATTCCAAGTATACGTGGGTTTTATTTCTTCACTCTAAGGATGAAACACCACAAGTTGTGATTGATCATATCAAGATGATTGAGTTAGATTCTAACGTCCCTGTTAGAGCAATAAGGTCAGATAATGGGACAAAATTCAAGAATGCACTTCTCAATGGATTCTGTATAGACAAAGGGATTACCAGACAATTTTCAGCTCCTAGAACCCCTCAGCAAAATGGAGTGGTAGAAAGGAAGAATCGTACATTGATTGAAGCTGCAAGAACGATGTTAAGTGAATCAGGTCTTCCAATGTACTTTTGGGCTGAAGCTGTCAATACTGCATGTTATACTCAGAATCGAACTCTAATCAACAAAGACTTCATGAAAACTCCTTATGAGATTTTGAATGAACAGAAACCTTCTATCAAATACTTTCATGTATTTGATGCCAGATGCTTCGTGCTCAAGGATGGAGATGATCGTCGTGGTAAGTTCGAGGCAAAGGCATATGAGGGTATTTTTGTTGGATATGGAAGAAGATCATATAGAGTGTATATCATTGATCAACACAAAGTAACTGAAAGTGTCAATGTTACATTTGATGACACTAAACTCCCTAGTATCCAAACTGAAGATCCTTCTGAGAAACTGAAGTTTGATGATACGTCAGATTCAGAATCAGAACATGGTCAAGAACCTGAGGTTGTTGCTGGTGAAGAACCTGTTAATCATGATGATACTCAAGGTAATAGTGATGGAAACTTTGGCAACAATGAAGATACCACTGCTACTGACGGAGAATCTTTCAAGTCAACATGGCAATAACTCAGGGGGAGATGCTGAAGGATCATCTAGTATGACACAACATCACAATGAATTTCAAGGCGAATCATCAAGATCAAATCTTCCAAGACAGACTGTCTGGAATAAAGCTCACCCTTTTGAGTTGATTATTGGTGATCCAGATGTTGGAGTCAGAACTAGACGTGCTACTCAAAATGAGTGTCTGTTCTCAGGATTTCTTTCTGAGATGGAACCTAAGAAGATTGAAGAAGCACTAACTGATTCAGATTGGGTGATTGCTATGCAAGATGAGCTCAATCAGTTTGAAAGTCAACAAGTCTGGAAACTAGTACCTAGACCTACACACAAGAAAGCTGTTGGTACTAGGTGGGTATTCAGGAATAAATTAGATGAAGATGGTGTGGTTACGAGAAACAAGGCAAGACTGGTAGCAAAAGGGTATTCTCAAGCTGAAGGCATTGATTATGATGAAACCTATGCTCCAGTGGCTAGACTTGAGGCCATCAGGATATTTCTGGCATTCGCAGCATTCTCAAACTTTAAAGTTTATCAAATGGATGTCAAGAGCGCCTTTCTGAATGGAAAGCTGGATGAAGAGGTATATATAGAGCAACCTCCTGGTTTTGAAGATCCAGATCATTTGGATTTTGTCTTCTTTCTTTTCAAGGCTATTTATGGGCTAAAACAGTCTCCAAGAAAATGGTATGACACACTCTCTGAATTTCTTATTGAAAATAGCTTTATTAGAGGTGTCATAGACAAAACTCTCTTTTCTAAAAAACATAAGAATGATACTATATTAGTCCAAGTCTATGTGGATGATATAATATTTGGATCTACTAATGATAATCTCTGTAAGAGATTTGCTAAGTTAATGTACAGCAAGTTTGAAATGAGCATGATGGGAGAGCTAAAGTCTTTCTTGGATTACAAGTAAATCAAAGGTTAGATGGAACATTTATTTGTCAATCCAAGTATCTCAAGGAACTCCTCAAAAAGTACAATCTAGAGGATTCTGCATCAGCAAGGACTCCATCAACTACAGCTGTCAAGCTTGGACCATGTGAAAACTCCATTAAGGTAGATGTCACAAGCTACAGAGGTATGATTGGCTCGTTACTCTATCTTACTGCAAGTAGACCAGATATTATGTATGCTACATGTTTATGTGCAAGGTTCCAAGCGGATCCTAGAGATATTCATCTCGTTGCTGTTAAACGAATCTTAGGATATCTTAAGGGAACACCAAATCTAGGTATTTGGTACCCTAAAGAATCTGGTTTTAACCTTGTCGGATATACAGATTCAGATTATGCAGGAAGTGTTGTTGATAGGAAAAGCACCTCAGGGAGTTGTCAATTCCTAGGTAGCAGACTAGTCTCATGGTACAGCAAGAAACAACAAACAGTTTCCAACTCAACGCCCGAGGCTGAATATATTGCTGCTGGAAGCTGCTGTGCTCAGATCTTGTGGATTAGGAACCAACTACGAGACTATGGCTCTGTATTGAACAAAATTCCTATTTTATGTGACAATACAAGTGCAATAGCCATCACCAACAACCCTGTGCAGCACTCGAGGACAAAGCACATTGACATCAGGTATCATTTTATTAGAGAGCACATCATGAATGGTACTGTTGAACTATTTTTTGTTCCAACAGAAGAACAAATAGCAGATATTTTCACTAAACCACTTGACGAATCCACATTTATCAGATTAGTTGGTAAATTGGGCATGTTGAATAGTTTTAGTGATTAATTTAGTTAATATCTGGGATCTGTTCTTGAATGAATTTACAAATGAATTTTTCATGAAAAATTCATTTGCAAATTTATTTTATCATTTTATCATATTTCTTGCTTATTTCTATGTAATTTATATTATCTTATCTGTTTTTATTTTCCCTACTTGTTAATTTAAAATATCTCAGAATATTTTATTTTCTCTAAAAATATTTTTCTATGAATTTTATTTGCTAAGATTCAATAGAAATCTATTTTTAGAATAAAAATAATAAATTCTGATATATTGTCTTTGTTTCTGTAAATATTATAAGTCTGTATTTCAGTTTTACTAATTTGTTATATAATTTCAGTACATAGATATATATAGTTATATAAGTCTGTACATATTTGATTGTATTTCTACTGAAATGACAATCGGCAAGACAATTGAAATTGTCTTGCTGAAAGTCATTTCAGTACTTATATATATATATATACTTATTTTCATGAAATCGGTTTATTTCCGGAATGACAATCGGCAAGACAATTGAAATTGTCTTGCTGAAAGTCATTTCGATATATAATTGTCATATTAGTGTTTTTCAGTATAGTTTATACTGGCAAGACAATCGGTATGACTATCAATTGTCTTGCCAGTTATAAACAATATATATATATATATATATATTCTTTTCTTTTCTTTTGCCTGGTATGACAATCGGTATGACAATCCAGGATTGTCATACCAGCTGTAATATAAAGGCGTATAGTTCAGTTTTCCTTCAAATCACAACAGTTTTCTTTTCTTTCAAAAATTCGAACAGTTTTCTCTCCTCTCTCTCTCTACTCGATCTAAATCAAACCCCAACTGCCATTGTTGATCTTAATTGCTCGAGTTTTTACTCAGCATACAAATTCATCACTTTGTGATATATACATACAAGTATATATATACAGAGGTGCTGTTGGATATTTTGGTTATTTTTATTTTTAATTTCAATTTCTGTTTTGTGTCTTTTGGCTTTTCAAAACTGCGTTTGTGAGTTAAGAATTTTAACGAGATACATTTCTGTCTAAATTTTTCGATTATAATTAATTTAATTCGAATTATTAAATTAATTTAATTAATTCGAATTTTCTTAATATTATTCTTAAAATTCTGAAAGTGTGTGTCTTATTATTATTTTAAATGGCTCTCAATTTCCAAATTGTCGCGCATAATCAGGTTGGTTATTTTAATCCAGAAAAATGTGATGTGGAAAAATTTAAGCCATGGATTAGATTTTTAAATGACCATTCGATTGTTAGCTCTGCTATTAAATCAAATGTGATTTTAAACGTCGATCTACTTAGACTGATTTGCACAACCTCTACTGTGGCCGATGATTCAAAATCTTTTTCATTCACCGTCGCAAACACACAGTATGTAGTTGATGAAACAGTCGTCAATCATGCGTTAAATTTTCCACTAGACAATTTCTGTAATTTACCCTCTGAAAATGATATCACAAATTTTTTCCATACTATTCACTATCAGGGGGTGATCAATTTAACAAAACTTTCTAAATCCAATTTGGTGTCTGAATGGGATATTTTCTTCGATACACTTTCCAAAGTGTTTGCCAACTGCACAAAATCCAATTTTCATAACATCACTTCCACTCTGCAGTATATTGGTCTTGCGGTTGTTTTCAATCAAAGGATCAATTTTGGCAAACTACTTTTTCCCATTCTCTTGAGACGTCTAACTTCTGCTTTACGTGATCATTCTGCAAATCGTAGGGTATCATGTTACTATGCTCATTTTCTCATGCTTATAGCAAATCATCTTCTCTCACCTGAACACAAAGCCCTTTTTGCTAACTCTGCAGTAACCGAACCCCCTCCAGTTAGCAAAAAGATTTACACTCGCCAAGACACAACCTTCAAATTCATGCAAGTTCCAGTACTTGTATCTGCTTTCATGGCCACTTATATTCCTTTACCTATTTTCAATCTTCCCGGTCATGAACAGCAACCTCAACCTCCAGTGGTTTAAGCCACCCAGGCTCCTCCAACATCAGATGCTCTTCCATTACAGGTAGTAATTCCTCACTCTCACTCCCTTCCTACTTCTGTTGAAAGACCCCTGGTGGTTGATAGGGCTGACCATGAAGTTGTAGAACCACAGCTTCAATCCCAGGTCATAGAGCCAAACACAGAGTCACATTCTATCTCAACCTCTCCCCCACTGTCTAAAATGTTACCCAGAAGATTACTAGGAAGTAGTACATTGTTAAATATGAGTGAACCCTCAGCTCTGCCTCCTCCTAAGAAAAGAAGAACATATTCTAAGGCATCTGAAAGCCCATCCTTGTCCTCCCAACAGGACATGGACTTTGAAATGGCCAATGAACAGTTACTAGAGGCATTCTCTCAACAGGATGCATCTATTAAAATTCGCCATAGGGCCATGGCATCTTGTACTGAGTCAAGCATAATTCCATTACTCACAATGGAACCATACACTTCCCCAGATCATACTCAGGACACAGAGCGAGGAGTGCACGTAGAGTCGGTTACAGTGCCTGCCATAGTTACGGCAGAAGAGCAGTCACATGCTTCAGAGGGAAAATCTGACTCTCCGCCATCCTTAATAGAGTCATTTTCTCCCCTCCCAGATCAAACACCTCTGGCTCCCTCACGGGATTCTCCACTCGCAGATTTATCTAGAGAAAGTGGAGGGCAACTCGGTCAATCTATCCCTGAAGAAATTCAGACATCTATTTCAAAAGATTTGATGGTATTGACTGAGGATCGGGACTCGCGAATTCCCATTGCACCACCACTGACCTCTCTTGAAGAGGCTAGGGTGATTTTAACTGCAGGTACAGAAGAACAGCAACAGGAAGACTCCTCACGAGCAATTATATTGAGAGAAACACAAGCACGTGAGGTGAGTGAACCAAACACGAGTGAAATTCAGGTGAGAGCACACACAGACACAGATACTCAAAACCTGTTAGCTCAAATTGCTGCTCTAAAAGAAGAACTTGCTAAAAGCCAAGCTGAAGCTCAAGCATTCAAAGCACAAGTGGTTGAACGGTCTTCTTCTTCCACCTCTGTCAACAATCAGCTGGCAATCATCAGGAATGACATCTCAGATCTCAAGACCACTGTAATACCAAAGCTCAATTCCATTCAGGACACTCCAACTTTATCAGCTGATGACATATCCAACTTCTGCTCTCTACACACAAGAATGACTTCTCTTGAAGACCTCGTTGAGATGAATCATTCACTGGACTCCTCAAGATTTCTAAAGATAGAGACGGGCATGGAACATCTCAATGAAGGGATGAAGCACCTATATTTCATGATCAAGAATTCTCATTGCCCTAATGAAGAACAAAGAGCTTATTTTGAAGGACCGTCTGGTGGAGGATCAGGCTCTGGAGGTGATGGAGGTTCCAAAGGAAGGTCAGAAGAGGATCCCTCAACTAAGGGGGAGAAGAAAGGGAGTAGTGCCAAAGGGAAGGAAAAAGATACCTCTGCTGGAGACAAAGGAAAGGCTGATGATGTCTACTACAGTGGAGAACAGGATGACTTTGATATTTTTGACATTCCCACTGAACCAGTTCAGGAAGATAAAGATGGTTTATTTGAAGCTGAAGAGGAAAGTGATTTTGGAGAATGGGAAGAAGAAGCTCAAGTGGAACCTCTGTTTGAGAAAAAATTTCAGAAGGAGCAGTCAGAGATGAAAAGAAAAGAAGCTGAACTCAAGAAGGTCTCTCAGATCATTGACATGAGGAAAGACATTCAAAGAACAGAAACTCTTCAAAAGCAACGTCTTCATGACATTAAGGCTCAAGAAAGGAGAAGAGATGTCAGACTGAAGATTGGTGAAAAATAGGATGAAGCTAGGAGAGTACTTGATATGCCTCAACTGAGCACTAACAATGATAGGCAGTTCCTACATCTTCTTGACAAGCTGGAAATCTCAAATCCTAACAATGACATGTACATGAATGCTATCAAGACTGAAGTCTCAAGGATCACAGCTGCTTTTGATAGATCCCTAAATGAGATGAGCATTTTTGTATATTGTCAGAGTGAAGGATCTTTCAAGGTGTCACTTCATCTGTTCGAGAATCGTTCTTTGTCAGAGAATTGGGTTCTTCTTAACAAGGTTAAAAGAAGCTCAGAATTGAATGAAGTTCTTCGAGAAAGGCTTAAAGAGTTTGCCAGCAGGGCTAGTCCTCAAGTGGTCAACAATCCTCATCAGGTGAGATTCTTTAAGTCTTATTGTCTTCAAATCTGTCAGCTAGATGTACAATCTCTTAAAGACTACTCAGCTAAGCATCTGGTCTGGATAGAACATCATTTAAGAACTGCTGGATATTCATCCATGTTGAAGACTCAAGCTGCTGATTTGATTCAAGCTTATTGTGAAAAGAATATTAAAAGGTACAATCAGATCAAGAATAAGCTGAAGTCAGTTGGAGTTCAACCAGTCAGACCAGCAAGCTTCACTTCAGAAAAGGATCGTGTCTTTGACAAGGAATTGCTTCAAGATTTAGAAGAAGGTGAAGTCAGAAGAGAAGACAACTGAAGTCAATTAGCTCAAAACTCAATGTAATATGATTAGAGCTTTATGAATCAAGATAGTCTAATGTAGTTATATGTTCAGGCTAGAGGAACATCTATCTTGTATTCACTTGTAAATTTCATTTGGAATCTGGAAAATGTTAAATATAATCCAGAACTTTTCTGCTATTTACTTTGCATTACTGTTTATATCTTTTTCTTATTTGTTAGTTGAGTTATCCTCTAGGTATTTGTTGTTATTGTCTAACAAGCAAATAGGGGGAGATTGAAAGGCATATGTCATAGCCTATTCGTTTATTCGAGGATTTAACTCAACTCAAATAAGAATGTAATAAATAAATAGTGGATCTGTCATCAAAGAGATCTCACAAAGTAACATCTGTCAAAGGATAAAGAAACATTGTTCATCTGCAGACTTGAAGATTCACTGGAAGAAGTTCAAGAATTTGATCATGCCTCAGTGATATAAATCAAGATCGTGGATTTAATCAAGTGACAGAGATCTCGTCAGGGTATCATTTATTACAAGGATTTAATCAGAGTATCAAAGTCAAGACATGAAGAAACGTCACGGAAGTTAGTCACTCATGAACCAGACAGTACATCGAGTGTCAGCATTGAAGTGGCGGAATTGATTCATAAGTCTCAGTAATTTTCAGAAGATTGTCAGAAGAATGGATGCTGCTCAGGGTTAGTATTAATTCTCTATTAATTAATTAAGTCATATAATTTAATTAAGAAAATAAATTATATCTGCAAAGATTAATTTATTGATTAATTGAATTAAATTGATTAATTAATTTAGAATTAATATTGAGGATTTACAAGATTTTAATTGGTTTAAAATCTGCTTAAATTCAAAACAAGACAATTCATTTGAACTAGTATGACAATCGGTATGACAATTGATAGTCATACCGAAAGTCATGCCAATACATTTAATTGTCTTATTAGAATTTCTGTTTAGATTAAAATCTGTTATTAATTCAGCAAGACAATTTATTTGAACTAATATGACAATCGGTATGACAATCAATAGTCATACCGAAAGTCTTGCTAGTTCATTTTGATTGTCTTGCTAGTTGTAAATTTTGTCATACCGAAAGTCTTGCTGGCCAAAGAGATTGTCATGCCAGTACATTTTTCAGTTCGGTGTTTGATAAAAGCAGCAGAAGACTTTTATTGATCAACACATACAGAATCCAATCAAACAGAAAATAGAACACACAAGAGAAAAAGGAGCAGAAAACAAAAGCATAACATTTTATTTTTCATCTGCTTTTCTTCAAGATTAAATTTCTAGATTGTAAAGTTAAATCCAATCAACTAGAAATATTTATCTTGTTCTTGTGTATCAATCTAGCGGATTAAAATCCCTAGAACTTAATCTCAAATCGCATTTAGCATTTGATCTTTTAATTACAAAAATAGAAAAAGTTCATGTCGAATTTATTCTAGATTTGTAATAATTGATTTGAGATTAATCCCTTGTAACCGATACCGTAGTTGTAACACCTTTCAAGTTTAATAAAAGTTTTATTTAACTTGAATTTTGTTTCACAATTTTATTCCGCATTTTATTCGATTAAACGGTATTGTTTGCATTCAACCCCCCCTTCTACAAACAAATTGGGACCTAACAATAATGATTATTTTTACGTAATTATAAAATTACTTTTTAGAATCAGAAATCGTCTCTCTTCAACCGTTTTGTGTTTTTACAACCCGAAACTCTCCCGAAAACTCCTTCCTAACCTAATCTGATAATTCTGAACACTTTTCATGTTTTGACTTTTTCTATCTGGGGTACGGTTTGACTCGTACGAGTCCCGACGTGAAATTTTTGATACGTTAATCATTTTATAGATCGATAAAGACCCATATTCTCGAAAGGCAAGGTATTATTACCCTATTGTTGTATAAAATATTTTATAAGAGGCTCTGTTTTGATAACCATCCAAATCTAGTATTAAAATCGTATCGTCTTTTTAGTTACTTAGCGGCTAAGTAACCTATTTTCGGATCTGATACGTAAATGTAATTATCGGATTATTAAACAAATAAAATATGTGATGAGTCTGTTAGCTGTGTGTTACTTTATTATTAATTTTGGGTAATTGTTGGAGATGAACCTTATTATTATAATTAATTATTGAACAGTATGGCATTATTTAATTTTTAAAATGATTTTTTATTGAATATTTACCCTCATAAATGCTAAAATTATTTCTAAAATTATTTTTGTCATTTAATAATTTTATTTATTATTTTTAGGGGTTTATAAAATTTAGAAATTAATATTTTACTGATTATTTAATTTCAAATGATTTTTTGATCTCATTTAATTGTAAAATCAATATTTAATTCCAGAATGCTTCAAAAATCATGAAAATTTTATTTTATTAAGTTTGGAATATTTCAAAATTATTTCGAAAATTTTATGGCTTTTATTTAACTGCACGTGTATTCATTAAATTGAAAAGAATTCATGTCCAATGCGCGTTATAAAAATGATTTAAAAAACTTGCAAATTTAATTTTATTAACTCCTAATTATTTCGGGATTTTTAAAGAAATTATTTTCATAAATTTTCGGATTATTTTACCCATTAAACACTGGTTCAATTCTTAAATTGCGATACGAAAAAGGTGATAAAATAAAATAAAGTTAACAAATAAAAATTAAAAAAATAAATATAAATATAAACCTAAATCCCCCCACCCCTGTTCGATATCGCCTCCACCGCCTCTCCTCTCAATCAAAATCTCCAAGTCTCTCTCGATTTCTCTCTCCCTCCTCTTTCTTTTCTTTCTTTCTCTCTTTACTCTCTCTCTCCCCTGTTCCCCTATTTCCTTGCTGTTGTTTCCGTTTCTTTCTCTTTTCCGGTGAGTGCCATCGTTTAATTCCGGTTACTGGCTTCAATTGATTTCGGTTGTTACTGAATTAATATATATATATATATATGTATGTGTACGTGTGTATATGTATGGTTCGGTGGGATTCATTTTGCTAGCACTTTCCAATCGTCGCCCTCCCCGGTTTTCTGGCGAGTTGGTGGCGCGCGTGTGTGTGATGATACGTGTGTGAGTCGTGTGTGTGTGTGTGTATGTGTGTGTGTGTGAGTCGTGTATGTGTGCGTGTGTTTGTGGCTTCTGTGTTGCGATTTTCTGGCCACCTGTGTGTTTTTCGGTGACCCTTCCTGAGCTCTGTTGGATTCCATTATGTTGCCTATTTATGTGTTGTCCTGACTGATTTAATTAATTATTTTATTTGCTGCAGTAAATATATTGATTCGAAGTTTCATGAAATAAATAAAAATTTATAGTGCGGGAATAAATATGAATTTAATCGGTAGAATACGCGTTGGAAACCTGAAATTTTCGGGCACACGCGAATTTTACCGTCGTCGGCGATGAGCCTCGGCGAGCCGACGGTGGACAATGATGATTAATTCTGGGTCCTAAAGTATAAATAAATAAAATTAGTTGTAAAATTAATTTTAAAACAAAAAGTACGAATGAATTACGAAAATACGAATAAAAATATAAATACGGGTAATCATTGTAATTAATTGAATCAGAGGTTGGAATTTCGGAATTTCGAGTTGTGATTGGATGTGTTGTTTTGATTGAATTGACGTCGAATTATTTCGACGGGTAGGCCGATAAACAAAGGAGACGCTGCCCGATTTTTGGGAGATTAATTCCGAAAATACGGAAGCCTAACCCGTAATTGTCGGAGACGTCAAACAAAAGTATATAATTATATTATACGAATCTAGTTACGTGCTAAAACAAAATATTTTATAATCGCCCTACTATTTTCAAAACAACGAATATACGTACTTTCTGAAAATAATCCCTGAACCAAAATTCGATGATGTGAACCTTAAATGTGATGTGTATTTCAATAATACATATATATATGGGTCGAGATATGAAATCACATAGGTAGAAGTGTAGCGATTTGATGTTAAGCTTAAGCGGTTATCTGAACAAGGGTATCTCAACCCTGTAGGTCCTAGTCAGAAGACTCGAGGAGTGACGTCGGACTAAGAATGATCTAGTGATTAGTCGTCGAGCTCAACGAGGTTCCAATTGAAGTACCTGAGTGTTGAGATCGTAACCAGAATAGGGTAATGGTTTGACTATAAAGACAAATGTTCAAGGCAATCCAAAAGTCAACATATAATAGTGATTAAAGCTTATCAAGGCAAGTATTCCTAAACTTTCTTTTAAAATACTGTAATTATATATTCGTTCCTATTCTAAGTTCAGAATAGTTAAATGTTTTATATTTCGCTACAATTACTCTTATTATGCAAGTTCTTTTAATTATTGTTCCTATAATTCGATTGCTCTCTTGAGCAAATACCCATTCATTCGAGTTATTTGCGAATCCTGAGTCGGGATGTTTTGAAATCAAAATGATTTGACATCAAAATACTCCACAAGCTGGATGGTTATGGTAATGGTTATGGTGAGGGCCAGCGATGAGCTGTACCCTATGGGTCGGGGATGGACCGGACCCTTGGGCTATAGTGCCTGGGTACCCGAATGGATCTATACGGGAGGGTATAGATTTACACTATATCCTGACTGATCAGCAGGGTATAAGTGTGAAGTAGTGTCCAGTCTAATTTATTGTTGATCGCCATTAACGGCATTCTTTCACGAAAAGTTTTATGATTCCAAAACCGGACAAAACCCTAATTCAGGAGATGAATCTGGAAATCGCTTATCACTTTTGGATTTATAATTAAAGGCTGGTAACAGCCAATGTTTATTCGCTCAACTCTCTCATATAAATAGAATTGTTTAAAATTGTTTAAAGATTCTGTCTGGAAATTTTTCCCTTTGATATTAATGCTTGAAACTCAAATTATATACTTGCTGGGCATTTTTGGCTCACTCTTACTTTGTAAATTCCTATTTCTTTCAGAAACAGATAAGGACAAAAATGAATAGCGTTGATAGAAAGCAGAAGTTAGAGATATCTCTGTTGCGAGAGGATGAAGATGTTAGAAAAATAAGACAAGGGCATTAGTATAAAGGTATTTATACTCGTATTGTAGTTGTTGTGAATTGCTGAAGGTTAGATTCTTGTTTCATACCATAACCTGTAAACAATCCGGATTAAAGGGGTTATTTATTTATTTTTTATTTTATGTAAAGATTATTTAGTGACACCAAATCTTGACCCCGGATTTGGGTTGTTACAATAGCAAATGCATGTGGAAGAATATGACTGAACCCATCCACTGCCACAACAGTCAATAGTACACCCGAATATGGATCGTTTAGGTGAGTCCTATCTATACGTATGACAGGCATACAATGCTCAAATCCATCAATGCATGGTTTGAAAGCCCAGAAGAGTCTTTTGAATGTCACTTCCTGTTCCAAATAAGACGTAATATACTCGTTAACTACAAAAACATTACATAAATATGGAAAATCATTTAAAAATCTATGCGATACTAGTATAAAGAGATAGAATACCTCTAAGCTCCCACGATCTTCCATCTCATCCTCCTTAAAAACCCAATCAACATTTAGAATACCTCCTAAACCCTAGCAACATTTAGGGTTTATGGTCCCTCGTTTAGGGACCATAAACCCTATCCAGTTAAATATCACATCAACTACATTTAAACGCTAACTCGTTCCATATCATATCAAGTTCATTTAAATGCTTCTAAAACCCAATTTGGGGATTAATGAACCCTAAAACATTAAAAAGTGTTAAATTCTAATCTAACATGAAAATAAATTCTGGTTCCTAGGGTTTAGGGCCCTAGCAACAATTAGGGTTTATGGTCCCTGGTTTAGGGCCTAAATAAACCACGAACCATAAACCCTAACCAGTTAAATATCATATCAACAACATTTAAACGATAACTCGTTCCATATCATATCATGTTCATTAAATGCTTCTAAAACCCAATTTGGAGATTAATGAACCCTAAAACATTAAAAAGTGTTAAATTCTAATCTAACATGAAAATAAATTCTGGTTTCTAGGGTTTAGGGCCTAACGGCCCCTAAACCCTAGCAACAATTAGGGTTTATGCTCCATGGTTTAGGGGCCTAAAGGCCCTAAACCACGAATCATAAACCCTAAGCCGTTCAATATCATATTAAGCTCACTTAAACGCTTCTAAAACCCAGTTTGGGGATTAATGGACCCTAATATATTAAAAAGTGATAAATTCTAATCTAACATGAAAATAAAGTATAACCCTAAACCCTAACCGCTCTGTTACATATGAAGTTCTTTTAAACGATTCTAAAACACAAAGAAATTAATAAATGCTAAGTACCTCAGTCCACGTGGAGCTGCAACCTGACCCTCCCGGAAACAAGCATCAAACAAGATAGAAGAGGTGCGAATGGGAGCAAGAGTGGGAAATCTCTCCCACGCCCATAACTGCAACAATAGCAAACAACCAGCTACCTCATCAACGTCCTTTTTGCTTTTCTTGCATAACTCCCTATACAAATATGCAAGAACTGCAGCACCCCAAGGATAATCTCCGCATATGTCTAGATCACGAATGAAATGTAGAAACATGGGATGGAAGAGATCTCCTGAATGATCAGTGAAGAGTACACCACCAAATAGATAAACAAGATAACACAAGACCTCAAAGCGAATATCATCTGCTGATGCATCCTACGGTAAATGTGCTGGAGCACATGAAGTAATAAAGGACAACCGATCTCTGGATCCATTCATGTTTCACTTCGGATCGGGATCTCTACCAAAAAGCTCAGCAACATAAGAACGCCAACTCATATCAGGGCCAAGGGTGACATCAGAAATAACAGCATCACCATCAACAGGAAGCCCTAAAAGAACACCTACATCCTGTAGAGTAATAATAACCTCTCCCATAGGCAAGTGAAAGGTATGAGTCTCTGGTCGTCATCTCTCAACAAGAGCTGATATGAGACTCCAATCCAACTGTAAAGATGCCACTCGAGCAACGCCATAGAAACCAGTAGACTGAAGTAAAGGGACCATACGAAGATCTAGCGGTGGAAGATCATCTTCATTATTAGGGTTTTTTCGGCAACACTTCAACATATCACCACCACCTAACCTCCAAATATCTAAAGATCTATGAGTATGCTGAAGATGAAGAAGGCTAGGGTTAAGAGGACCCTGATGCACATCCTGCAAACATATAGAAGTACGAGTTAAAAAATAAATAATAAACAAGTACGATCAAAACCTGTCAGTTAACATTATCATAAATGAAATTGTAAAACTACTACCTAGTTAAGGCAAAAGTACATTGCAATTTGCATCTATTTGAACATAAGTTTTTTTATCTTTTTTAACGGAATTTTAAGTACATTAAATGAATCAGTCCGCATTTTTTACTTTAATTCATTTCCACATTGCATCAAACATGTCACTAAAACTACAAATACAATATATTTCCAGAGCAATCTACTATCAAAATACAAATATGCACATCTCCTGGCATTTACATGCATTCTAAGCATGAGTTAATACTTGGCAAAACCTATGGAAACTCTAAGCATTTATACAATATATCCTGGAATATATCAGAAAGTGTGGTCTTGCCAGCACCTCATCAGCTGGCACAAAATAGCAATACTACTAATTTTTATGTGACTCAGGGAGGCTGGTCAACTGAAGATTGTATGAAAGTAATAATGCTTTCAATGATGTGCCTGTAAGATGCTTTAAATTATTTCAATTTTTACAACTGGCTTTAGATTGTGTGGTCTATAGTAACTAAAAGCATGTGTATGGTGCTATTTTAAAGTTCTAAGAATAAAGCTTGCTACATAATAATTTCTTCGCAAGTGCATAGAAGTTTCAGATCATAATGCAATTGGGATGAAGGAAAAGATCAGGTTCAGTGTGACTGAGGGAGGCCCCTCGTACAACTCAATGAATGCTTTAACAGAGCTAATCTTGTCATTTTGATTGACATATTAGCTGCAGATTCAATAACTAAAGTTAATAGTAAGTAGCGATGACAAATTAATCCGATCCGATGGATATCCGATCTGAAACCCGAAGTTTTGGATATACCGAACCCGAAGTTTTGGATTTGGATTTGGATTTGGATTTCAACTATACCGAACCAATACCCGATCCGAATTCTGAAATCTTATCCAAATCCGATCCAAACCCGAAACCCGATTAAAACCCGACACATGTATTATAGATTATATATAATATTTTAGATATAGTTCATATAATTTACATATTGTTATTGTATTATTTGAGTAATAGTAGATTATTATCAAGATTGTCGACACTTTTTAGTGAATTATGACTTTTTATTTCAAAATTAGTTTTTATTATGTAAGATGTACTTTGTATATATTTATAAAAAAACTAATTTGTGATGAAATACTAAATATTATGTTATCAACATATCTTAGATATTACTTACCATGTCACCATGCAATATAATCTGTTTAACTACTTATTAGTTAATGTATTTTAATTTTAGCTATCATATAAATATAATTATTAGTGTTTGTATGTATAAATAATATTAAATTTGACTACATTATTCGTAATTTGGATACCCAAAAAATACCCAATCCGATCCGAAACCCGACGGATTTGGATTTGGATAACCCGAAAATATTTGGATTTGGATTTTACAATACCCGATCTGAACCCGACCCGTTGCCATCCCTAATAGTAAGGATTTAATCATGGAGAACCACTGTTTTCAAGGAGTTCACTTAAGTTTTGAAAGTGACGTGTTATCCTAAACAGCATTGACTCATTAATATTGAGTCATTATTGTGCGATTTGATTTGATGTCCGCATTGCAGACATATGTATAAGAAGTATAAGTATGTTGTAATAAATATCACAGTTGCTTGGATCTAAATACAAAGGTAACGTGCCTCTAAATCGAATTCAATCACATATTACCCCAATCACATATATCTTCCTCTATGATTGAAGTAGTGTCAGTCTGTCAATCTCAGGATCATGTATTGTATTTAACTATATATGTAGCAGGCATCCTAATTAATTAAATGGCTATACATTTTCAGGTAGAATGGAAAAATGTAACTCGATTATGCAAGACGGTGAATGTACTAACAGTGAACGCAGAGTATCTGGGGTTTACGAAGGTGACAATGTGGAGATCAAATTCAAACACTAATATAATTCTCACACTACAGAGTACTGAAAGCAAAGTATGCAACATATAAGCAGCAATTAAAAGTATAAATCGGCAATCTAAAACTGTAGAACAGGTAATCTGGGTAATTTAATCAAATACTTCGTATTCAATCAAATCATAAAAACATAAAAGCTCAAAAATTATAAATATACAGATAATTACCTCAATATTCATAATTGTTGTAAGGAGGAATGATTGTTGTAGTGTTTTGTGGTCGTGGTTTTTCCTGTCTTCTCCGGCTTGTCGATAGAATGTGCCCGGTGTTTGTGTTGTCTGAATATCCCGCTCGCTCTGTTGTGTTTGTGTTGTTTGTAATTTTTTAAAAAAATTTAAAGGTAAAACCGAAGACGATCCTCCGTTTTGGGTATTAGAAAAACGGTAGATTATGTAGCGTGGTCAAGTGACATTTTGGACATTTTCCCTCAAAAGTGACATTTTGGGCATTATTCTCTTATTTAGTGACATTTAGGTCCATTATTCGATATATAATAATAGGTAATGATTAAATAGAAAAGATAATAAACCAAAATTGTGCATTATTTTACTATTTCTTTCGGACGCAATTTTAATATAAAAGAGGAGCTAGTAAGATTTCCAGCAGAAGTGATAACTGCAAATGATCGAGATGCGGCGGAATCTGCTGATGGAAGGCCAGTAAATTGTAGAGACAGATATCTTGTGCACTGGCTGGCCGGAAGTATTGCAAGTAGGAGGACTTTCTAGAGTGAAGCAGGAGAAATTTACACAGTAGCTTATTTCTAATTTATCAGGAAACCATATTGGTGATACAAATTAGAGATTCAGCATTAGGATTGAATAAATTCAGTTACCATGGCCTCTAGAATATAAGGTAATTTGATTACAGCAATATGTTTGAGCTGCAATATAAACTACAAACATTAAATGGATATTTTTTAGCGGGAGAAGTAAGAAAGCCTTACTGAAATAATACTTCGTTATCTATAGAGTTAAAACATGCATAAAGAACAGATCGAAACAGCTTAAAAAGCAAACCCTTAAGTTTGTCAGTCAATATATATATATATATGGAATTATGGTATATAATGCCCGATATATCATTGTTTCTATAGTATCATCTTTTACGTCCCACCAGCATGAAACAAAGGCAGCAGTCACATCACAGTCCATGATCGGAAAACACCATACAAACATCCAATCGGATATATCTTAAGGCCTGATAACATATATAACAATGAGGAATTGCAAAATGAACCTCAACTTAGCACAAGGTGACGCCCACACATTCTACAGCAGGCCTACCGGATTGCTAACCTCAACTCCTTGTTCTATGTCAAAGCTTGGCCGTCTGCATCATTTCCCTGGAAAGAATGAGTTACATGATAGAGTTTTATTGCTGGAGTAGTTCTGTTAAATTAAATAACGAGTAAAATACGTTTCCTTCAACAGCGATACCTAGATTATAAGTTAAAGATTTACCTGACTTACACAAGTTTCTTCCACCAACTAAGAATTCTAGAAATGTTACCGATATATTGTCTAGTTTGCTTTCGTTTCTTCTGGTTTTCAATGTCCAGAGTTCTATAGGCAAGAGCAAGCAAGTACATAGCTGGATGAAGTCTTCTGCACACAGTACATAAAACAATTGATTAAATACTACCGATATAGTTCTTCCAGCTTCAAACTGATGCATTTTTTAAGTAACAGAAAGCAGTTTCTAAAATCTAAATAAACTCTCTGCAGTTTCCATCAAACCCAGTATAGAAACATGTAACAAAAGTATTGAACTAAGTTACAGCTCACGTAGAGGGGTATAACCACACAGGAGTACAAGACTCAAATCTTACAACTACTAAGACTATGTACAAGGTTAGGGTAGTATATACAAGGGACATGGAAGAACAATGGAGGAAGATGAACGGAAAGGAAAGCACACGTTTATTGATGAAGTAATGGCTAAGGCTAAGCTTGGCTAAAACTTCTCTTGAACATTTACAGTAGCTCCCTGTTTATAGTTGGGGTGAGCACGTATTACAATACAAAGCTTACTAGCTAAGCCAAGGATAGGATAAGATAAGGTGACACACCTTTATAGGTGGCACACATGCCAGGTTGACACACATACCAATACAAAGAGATAAGGTGGCACACAAACCTAGGAAACTAGATAAGCTGGCATGCAAACCAATACATAAAAAATAAGGCACACACTTCTAAACATGCACACAGTTGTAGAATGGCACTCTTCAATGTGGCACACTTCCCTAGACGATAAGGCACGCTTCCCAATGTGGCACATATTTCAATGTGATACGGCACGCACTCCACTGCCAATATGATAAAGCACACACTTCAATGCTTGCACACCAACTTCTAGCTTGATGGACAAGCGTATCTTATTTAGCACACACAGTGGTCACACGCCTACACGCGCATAGCACAAATACAAATATTACTACCACACGCGATATTACATTATTACACCATGATTATTGATTGACCCTTCTTCCCCTGGTCAAAAGAGGGCATGGCTCCATCCTTCCTTTGCTGGAGTAGGAACTGACTTGCTTTACATGGAGATGGAGCCTGAACCATAACTGTAATTGTAACTGGGCTGATAAATTATGCAGACTGTGAGTTGACTTTGATCACGAACTTGGAACTTCTGACTGGATCCAAGGACTGAAGGTTGGTTGTCCTTCAGTGAACATACTAAAGCCTTGTGTGAGAAGTTTGGATCTGGAATGATGTAGCACTGGTCATGCCCAAAACTCACTCCTATGATTAACCTTGATCTTGGTTTGTCCCTTATGTTAGATAATAGTCTGAGTAGATTGAAATGTGATGTATACATATCTTTGCTTCCGAATTCCATTGCAACTGTAAGCTCTCTCATCTTGTTGCACTGGATCGATGTCTTCAAGTACTACAACATCGTTGTCACTGCCCGATGTGTCGGAGGAGTCTGTTGATGCCGCTCTGAAAGTCATTATAGAATTTGTACCGGGCTCATCGCCACGGGAGAATTGAGATTCCAGGAGAATTGAGATTCCAGATCTTCTTCTCCGATATCTTTGAGATCTGTGAAACCATATCAATAAGCTTAGCGCTTTTGGCTTTATTGGGGCATTCTCGAGCATAGTGTCCTTTCTTCCGACATATGTAGCATCTCGAGAACTTGGGAGTTCCTTTCTTCTTTTCTTTAAGAACTTCCAATCCTTTTTCCTTGGGTAGAACTCCTTATCACCTTTCTTGTGATACTTGGACAGCTTGGACTTCTTATGACATTTGCATGACTTTTCTTTACCGCATCCAATCTCCAAATCTTTATGGTGACAGCCAGATCCAAGACTTTTTCCTTGTTCTTCCATCTGCTTGAGGAATCTGTTATGATTGCATACCTTTTCTAGAGCGAGAAGTACATGCTGATAAAGCTCTCCAAGTGTGGCATTAGAGAGTGGAAGGTTCTTGACGTGGAGGAGTCTAGTTATTTCAGTCTCGAGGGGCTCTGGAAGAGAGTTGAGCAATATTTGTTTCAGGTTGACATCATCGATGCCATTGATTGCATAATACCGCTTAGACATCTGCTCGTAGTGTCTCCAGATCTTTCCTCTAATATGAGCAACACTACATGCTCTGATATTCTTCTCGAGATTGCGTTGTGTAATGATCCCATGCTCCTAAGATTTCCTGGTGAACGTACATAATCAAAGTATCAACCGTTTGACTTTGACGTACCATGCCTTTTCTGTAGCCACCAAGTGCTATCCACCACTGTCACAAGCGTCCATGAAATTTTGCAAAAAATCTGTCTACGACCATCGACACAGTAATTCCTAGTTGGAGCAATTCAGCTGTGCACCATGCATGCATCTCATAGATTTTCTCTCGCCATTTTAATGGTGCAATGTTATCAAAGGAGAAGTCCTTAGTGGGGTCGTTCTCAAACATGCTTGGCTTTTCATTTCCTTGAGTTAGAATATGCAAGTCTTTTTTTTGCTAAATCAACCAACTAAATGAATATGCAAGTCTTTTGACACAATCTTTCCAAATAAGTGGTTGTTTGTTCTGTTTATTTAAGATATTTCATTTGCGATATCTTTCAATGGAGGTGAAGTTATTTGCAGAACAGGTTGCCTTGATTTCAGGGATCCTTTGTTTAGTTTTGATATCGTTATTTTCAATAAGTGATTTTCTTATGTATTAAAAATACCCAGGTTTGACGAAAAAAACATTGCTTCTTCTTTCAATTTGAAAGAAGCTTATTGCTTATCAAGAGTTTTTTTCTTGTGGCGTTCATGTTATACCTTCAGTTCGTGATTCTATCTAATCATGGGTTCATTTTATAACTTTGGTTCGAGTTTTATTAAAACATTGGATCGGGGTTATTATATTATATTAGTTTATTTTTAGGCTTAAATCTATTACTCTTGGGTTCGTAACAACAGGTTTCCAAATGTTCCAATTCACTCCTTCGATTATCTCTGAAGGTCAATCTACGTACAAAGAAAAGATGGTTCTTTAGAACATGTAAGAACAAGAATTTTCTTGATTACCAACAAGGTCTGGATGACTCTTCTCCACGAAAGAGCAATCATTAAAATCTTGTATAAACACCCGATATATGTACTGGAGGGTTCGGGTATTTAGACAAGGTTGGGCACCAAGTAGTATGTAGAGGACTCAACCTTACAACTACTAAGACTATGTACAAGGCTGACTACTATGTACAAGGCTAACTGACTAAGATATGGAAGAACAATTTAGGAAGATGAACGAAAAGGAAAACACACATTTATTGATGAAGTGGCTAAGTCTAAGCTTGGCTAAAATTTGCCTTCAACCTTTACAGTAGCCCCGTATTTACAATTGGAGTTGGCACGCGTTACAACACAAAGCTTACTAGCTAAGCTAACAATAAGGTAAGGTGGAACACCTTTCTAGGTGTCACACATGCCAAGGTTGGCACACATACCAATACAAAGAGATAATTGGCACACAGACCAATACAAATGGTGAGGCACACATTTCTAGGATGGCACACAGTTCTAGAATGGCACACACTTCCCAAGATGATAAGGCACGCTTCCTAATGTGACCCACATTCCAATGTGATAAGGCACGCACTTAAATGCTTGCATACCAACTTCTAACTTATTGAACAAGCCTATCTTATTCAGCACACACTTGCCACAGGCCTATACACATAACACACTCACACATATTACTAGCACACGCCAAACACACTTATAATTAGAAGCTGAGCGATGTGACCGAATTACATATGTGTTAAATTACATATGTGTTAAGTAACCACTCCATCCAAAACCTTAAAAACTCCATCCAAAACCTTAAAATATTAGAAGAATGCCCTACAGAATTATGATCCTAGCTAAAGTAGAACAGATACTTCTTTTTATTTGGTTTCCCTTATTACGTAGATTCACCATGGAACTAACTATAATCATAAGCAAATGCAGAATAGTTACTCTTTTATTCTATTTTCTTCCCTTACCAAATACGTAGACTCGCCATGCTGTGACCCATTACCAAGTAGCGTGTAGATTTCAGTTCCAGTTTGCTGTAATAACACTTTTAATGAGATATAATTTTTACTGACCATCTGATAGTTTTCTGCTATAATGTACAAGATCAATGTCATATTTAATATATATATGTAATATTAAGTAGGATACAGTATTGAATTCCAGATAATAGAGCAATTGTCGTTGCAATGTCCAAGTATTTGACAGTCATGCTTTTGAAAAACAGATTAAGGTAATTACTCTAGAATGAGGACTTACTTGTCAAACTGTTCACCAGTATCCAATCCATCCCAATATCTTTGAGACAACACATTCCGCCCTTTTTTATCTCTCCCAAACGTCTCCACATTCCAACCACCAATGTCATGCAACCCACATCGAGGCTCAAACAGCCAAAATCTACACAAAAAAAACTAAAATAAGTTCATAGAAGTAACCTTTACCATCATTCAACAACAGCAGTAACAAAAAGAATATAGTTAACTAAAGATGCACGTTTATTTATGAATTTCAAGTTGAGATGTCGAATGATCTATCATTCGTTTGACCTACCAATTATCAGATTGTCAGTGTTTTTGTTATAGAATTATGGATGCATGATTCTGGAGGGGAGGGAGAATGAGGAAGTAGACAGACATATTGAAAACTGATGAATGAATATATCAGAAAAGTAGAAACAGAAGATTTGAAGTGGTGAGACAATTCTCATGCTCATATATATGACATCATCTGATTTGGAGCAATAGCAACATAAAATTTCACTACAAAGTTGTCTACATAAATCAAATCCTGAACACTTATTGTATCTGCCTCCCACTAGAATATATGTCTTACCACTATTGGCCGAGCTACATAGGGGCAAATGGGGTCTTTAGCCCTCACATGGATTATTCCAAATGGGGTCTGTGCACTTTATAAACTCATGGCACTTCTAATATTGCATACTTTGGTACCTTCAATCCATCACATTTTTGAAGTTCTAGTTCATTTTGGCAACCCACTTTACCTAGTCCCTACCTTAAAATATACTCCTCCGCTTGGTTTTCCCTTTCATTCAAACCATACAGAAAAATGTGATTTGTCTCCCCCGCCCCCAACTGCAGAACACCCTAGCCTTTTAAAGCTAATTGACCTAGATATTATAATCTTTTACATCTTCCGAAAATCACTCACCACATCCCATGGGACATTTTGAATTTGACAGTCTGTAATTCTGGATCTCATAAGTTGACCCTTGTTGCATAGACCTCATTAATATACTCTTTTCTACAACATGTCATATAATAATACCCATCCTGAATTGATTATCTACTTCCCAGCAGAACTACCGTCTCATTTGAAAACTGTGCACATATCTTCGCACCCAGAAGAGACAACAGTCCGTGATGCATAAAAGTCCCTTCTTCACGAGAACAGCTCTAGTAGAATATGACCCCACAATTTTCTTTTGTAACAATTCCTGCCCTTTTCACTGTACTTAATAATTATTACTCCTAAATTCCCTTTCGTCACTGGTTCCTATTAGGCCTCGTTTGTTTCACGGGTTTTATAGTTACGCGGTAACTTAAAATTCCATGGAACCTAGTTACAGTGTACTAGTTACCGTGAAAAAGTAAAAACCTGTTTTGTTGTAAATACCTGATTAATGATTACTGTCTAAAACTATATTATTGATTATTATTCATTTATAATAATAAAACTAATTTATTTATTGAATTACAAATCAATTTAATTATAAATAATAATAGTAAAATAAAAGAATATGAATTTTTATGTAGCAACTAAACTTAAAATAAGATAGTAAATAAGATACGATATATATAATGATTTAAAGACAAACAAAGATATATAATGAAATTATTAATATAAAATAATATATAATGTTAAATTAAAACTAAAAATAATTTAAATTTATACTTACATATATAAAATATGATAAGATGAATAAATTTTAAATTAAAATTAATTCATTTTAACACTTAATTTGAATTTACAAATTTTTATTTGTTTTATAAAATAAGAGTTTTGATAATTGATAATATGGTAATGGTACCCGTTATAAAAATTATGAACATTCAACAACTATGTAACTAGAAAAACCACGTATTAGCTAAGTAACTAGGTTACTTAGCTAAGTAACTAGGTTACCGTGTTTTGTAGGAACTAGAAGTACCATGAAACTTTGAGTTACTTAGCTAAATCAAAAAATTACACAAGCAAACACGGGATTTTAAGAAGTTCCAATGAAGTGTGAGTTACTGTGCTGGGTTACATTGAACCAAACGAGGCCTTAGTAGAAGCACACAAAGCAGCACTTGTTTTAATTTATGGGTTAAATATGAAAGTAATCACTCAATTGAAGGTCATATATCAGTTTAATCATCAAACTTAACTTGATATCATTTGAATAACTAAATTCACAATAAATATCAAACATAAAACTCAAAATATGTGTTCGAGAATTAAAAATTATTTATGAAATTATATATATTTTTCTTGAATTTTATTACAACCAAATGAAAATGTACGAATTCTAGTATGTTATATAATATAGTAAGATTTTTAAAATTTTATTTACTATTTATATTTAATTTTGTAGTCATTTTATTTATTTAAATAAAAATAATTAGTAGATAAATTTTTAAAAATCTCACAAAATCATCTAAAATACTATGAACTCATAACTTTTTATTTGGGTGTAACAGGATATAAGAAAAATGTTTAGAACTCTACAAAATAAATTTTAATTCCCGAGCACATAGAGGAATCTGTTCGATATTTATTATGACTTTAGTGATTCATTGATATCCCGTTAAATTAAATGATTAAAATGATATATGATCTTTAGTTAAGTGACCATTTTGATATTTAAACCTTTAATTTATGCCCATGAGGATCTTCTTTTCTAGCGGAAAAGAACGTTGATTGAACCACACATATTTTTAATGCTCCTTTCCTGGTAGCATAGTGGTGAATAAGTTGTCATATGAATGTGGAAATTAATTAGAAAAGAATGATCTTCTTTCCCCATTTTCACAATTTTCCAAGAAATTCAACAAAACCATTGAAAATATATTCATCTTCCGAAGAATATTTCCTCCCTCAGTCATCTGCAGCCTTAACCGTATCAATCATGCTTCATATTCAATTCTGTGGTCATACACTTCCCAAGAATTTTTTTCTAATTTTCACTAATACATAATCTAACTGTGCATACCGAGACTCTCATCCTCCTAATCTTACGTTTCCTCTTTCACAATGATACTATAGAACTAACCATCTATCTATAAGCAATTTTTCTAGACACTGACGGCATGACTCAAGATTTTGTACCATGCTTGGCAACCAAAGGAGTTTCAATGCATGCAAAACTGGATTTAATTCATGCTCGGGTGAAACCCCACAAATACGAACGACAGTAAATATAACAATAAAATCAAGGGCATACCAGATAAGAAGAGAACGAATAACTGTGGTAAGGCAACTTTCATGCCTCAAATTCTTGAACCCAGACGCAGATCTCAAGCCTGTCTCAAATCTAAAAACTATTTGGTGTAGGTACTCATGCAAGAAAGATTAACATGTTAATTTATATATTATTTATGGTAGATTTTTTAATATTGTTTTCACTATTTAATAATCTGATGCAAATAAATAAATGAGAAATTCATACTATAAAATTAAAAGGTTAACGCTAAAAGAAGTTTTTAAAGAGCCTTGCATTGCCCACATTATGAAGAAAATGTTGAGAGGCCTTACTTTTCACTTTGAACTAGATCGCTTCTAATTGAAGTGTCCGGTTTCAATAGGAAGGACCAAAAGAGCTTTGAAACATTTATTATACAATATAATAGATAGAGAAAAAAGTTCCTAAAGTTAACTTTAGGAAAAAATAATGTTAACTTTAGGATCCTTAAACCCAAGACATAAAATAATGTTATAATTCCGTGCCCCAAACAGTTTATGTTTCCATTTAAGAACTTATCTGCACTGTCAATTAAGTAGTATTGGTCGTTGAATAATGCTAGGAAAATGTCAAACCACCTTGAAAGAAAAAGCGATAAATTGGACCTCAACCTTAACCCTGAAAAATTCCACCAAGAGACACCTTCGAACGGTAGAGCTGATAAAGACTACAGGTCTTTCTTAATTAGTCATAAATTTATGTGCGAACACAAGAAGGGACAACAGAGAAGGTGCACTATAGATTGCAAAATCTCACAGAGAAGGTGCACTTTAGATTGCAAAATCTCAGTTAAGGGCTCATACAACGTACCAGGCTCACAACTCATAGATTTTTATTTTACATGGCAAAAGTTAAAGATATGTTCTGCTTTCATCAGTTTCTTGCATTCAGAAAAAACAACTTATGGATGCAAATAACATTTGAATTTACATAGACAGAATAGTCATCACTTGAAAGTATAGTTCTATAACTTTCAAGAACCCAAAAATTATAAAGGGTACATCTTACCTGCTGGGTGGTAGCCTAGCCCTGCGGCATCTGCACTCACAAACAGACGCTTCATCTCCTATGTGATACCAGTGCAAATGCTTCACCTGTGAGGATTTAAAATCCATGTCTAAGTCTTTTATGGCATTTAATTATCCATTTTGATAACTAGACATAGAATTAAGCAGGCTCAAAACAAAGTAATTGATAAACTATTATCCCAAGGACAACAAAATACTTCACTTACGGAAATAGACACTGATGTAATAGAAAGTGGACAAAGTTAAAGACTTGAAACAGAATATCAAAACTGGATTCTTCTAGTCATCAGTAATATCATATACTGAGATGCTATCGGAAAATAGTACATCAAAAGTCTATAAAAATGAAGTTAAAACTTATCCTTTTATATTATGTTCTTCTGAAGAAAAACATATATAGCTGCAGCTATGCAAGTTATAGTTTACAGAGAACGGTATGGTGAAATGCATGACCAATTTCGAGAGAACTCATTACAATCAATTATGATGATTTTCAGGAGAATATAGCACAGTGAGTGTGAGGTTAGCGTGAACTATACAATAGCAAGCATTTATCTCCGCAGCAAAACAACAGAAACTACAAATAATAATTGAACTGGTGATGACTACAACATGTATCAAGCAAGAAAGAATAAACAAGCTCCTTCACTATGCACGGTAGAGGGTTTTCGCATATCCGCACAACATACTGGTCCTGCAATGCGGGATCTCTACGTAATGCCATATAGAATCCCACAAATATTAAGACCATGACATTAACATATGTTACAGATGAGTAAGCTTTCCTTTCATTTTCAGCTATGCACACACCAATGAACTAACATCAACAAATCAAAAACCACAATACGAATCACATTTATGCATTAGATCTGTACGAAAGCTCAACACAAACAAATGAAGAAAACTAAACTCACCAGCAATGTTCTATGCTTCATAATTACATGGGTCTTTATGCCAAAGTTATTGCAAACATAGCTGGACCCTTCATCAGGGCTTGTCCCAAGTCCAATTATAGTTCCCAACAGAGTTCTTGACCCACTTGCAACACCCTCAGAATTTCTAGGGAACTCAAGAGACAAGGGTATTGACGTTGCGGTAGAATTTAGATATATATGTATGTGATCTTCAGAGTCTTCATTTCGCATAGGCGGTACTCATGTAGCTACAGCAATAACCCTTCCGGATATATGCAATTCTAAATCTTTATACGCATCGGATGTTGGCTGATCAGAACTCGTGGTGTGCATCTGACAACAACTTAAATTGGATAAACCAGATTTCTTTTGGGTTCTTGCATTCTGTATGGATTCGCATACCCTTGAGTCGGCAAATGCAGAAGTGGAAAGCTCAACATTAGACGTGCGTGATATTTTAGGAATCCTTTCAGCAATACGCACAATTCCAAAAAGGTCTCTCCCTGACACGATATGGAGCACCTCCGGAGTTTCAGTTGCAGATCTCTCCTCAGCTTCAAAACAGTCAGGAAGCAAGTCCATGGAGTCCATTTCAGGGCCATAATATGCGGCATGTAAGGCAGAATAGAAATCTCTTTCCAGTACATCAAAATAACCTGATCCAATTACCACCCTTCTTTCAGATAAAATGTCAGTAATGGTATATCTATACCATCTGAGCCACTCAACAACTTCCATTGGCTTCATTGTTGTATGGGATTCATATTTGTACATTACCGAGCCTTGTCTCGACTGTCTGAACAACTGATCTTTGCGATAACAGATACTTGTCATAATGGGCTCTTTTCTCAGAATCCGATAATATCTGTTTTGGTTTTAAAGAAAATTAGTGTAAATATTCATTAGTTATTGATATAGTTAAGTAACCAACAAACATGAACAGGAACAGCTTAATAAAACTAATTACATATGCTTGTTTTCCCGTTTTAAGTAACCCAAGATACCTTAATCAACCATAGTGAAGCAAACAAAACATATTCAGAGTCCAGAATTTTCATGTTTTTCTCTTGCATTTTATAAGTATTTTAGTACAATACTCCCTCCCTCCCTCTCTCCGTTTGGATATTCTGTTTTATTAGAAACTGAATACGGCTAAGTATATTTGAAACGGAGTATGAGAGAGAGAGAGAGACCTCATAAGCAGCGAGGATTTGAAGGAATTGATGATGATGATGATGATGATGATGATGATGAGGAGGAGGAGGAGGAGGAGGAGAAAGGTCAGGGTGAGTTAGCTTAGCAAGTTTACGAAAACAAGATTTAATTTCAGACAAGGAGCTGGACTGGGATACACCTAACACTTGGTATGCGTCTTTTGCTGCTGATACAAACGGAGGAGGTGGAGGACAAGTGAGACAGCGTTTCGAAACATAAACAACTTCTGAGGATGATGATGATGATCGTGGCGCCGGAATTGTAGTATCATGTCCCACCACCACCGGGAGATGATGATGTAAGCATCTGTTTATAACCTCCATTCAAATAAATGATCGAGTAATAGAATTTTAGAAACTCTACTCCCCCTCCCTGCTGCTGATTGGAGTTCGAGATGCATTTCATTTTTCTTTTAAATTTATTTTTCTACAAATGGATCAATAATTTGGGCTACCTTTTTTCTACACCGTCACTATCAGGCCCAGACCCTTTAAGTAGGCGACTCTCATTTCAGTTGCCCCAATTCAAACAAATTTTCTTTAATTTCCTTTCTCAAATATGGTTTAACTTCTAATTACCTTTTTCTATATGATTAGCACACCCACTCTAGAGGTCCAAAATATAGCTCAACCAATGCACCAACGAATACACTTCTTAATTAAACTTAGGGTGTGTATTCATTTCATATTTTAATGTATTGATAATAATCCATGAATTTTAAAAGATGTTCGTTAATTTTACTTGTTCGTGAATTTTGACGGAATTGATAAAAAAATCTTGTAAAGTTTTGTTGATTTTATGAAGTTTTCAGAAATTCTTCAAAATCTCATATTTTAATGAGATTTCAAAGGTTTAAAAATAAACTAGCAAATCCATCAAAATCCACCACTTTTTCCAAAAAAAAAAATTCCGCTCGACTTTTGAATACCATCAGATTTTGATGGATTTTCAAAAATTCAAATTGAATATCACCAGATTTCATCAGTACACTTTTTAAAATCTAAATTGAATACACTAATATATTAAAAAACTCTTTTTAGTCTGTATTGAATATCATCATATTTTAAAAGATTTTTTAAAATCCAAATTGAATACCTGTTGATTTTAAGAATCCAAAAAAATTCTTTAAAATCTTGATTGAATACCCCCATAATTAAAACATGTACATCCGATGAGCAGGAGCCAAGAACAGGTACACAACAGTTTAAAACAACAGAAAAAAAGGTAACAAATTCACCAGCCTATGATTCAATGTCACTCTCAATTCCTAATGATTATTAGTATCCTACTACATACATATACATTAACATGGCTTCTTTGGTTTGCAGCCAATAGCCCCAGCAAATTGTGTGATCTTGTCTACCATTGTTCCGGGCTTGGGAACTATCATATCTTCACCACTAGCAAACACATGTTTAGGATCACCAGATTCTACAAAGAATGCTCCGTTTATCATTAAATCTCCTTGTGATCTCCATACCCAATTTTTCCATTCACTTTCTTCTGCGTAGTCCCTCTTCGTTATCTACGTACACCAAACACTCGGGCATTTTAATTTTGCTCGTACTACTCAATTTGCAAACTCGTAAATTTTTTTAAGTAAAAACTTCTTCAGACTTACCTCTTTAGCCTTTGCATCCTCCGGAGCAATGTAGCGATTCCCCTGGCTAAGAATAGTTGGATTAGAGCTTCCACCAACGGCGTACATTAAATAGTGAGTGTAGTCGTTATTGAGTACATGTACAAATCCGTATCGGCATCTTGGCATTCTTTGAACCAATCCTTTACCAAAATGATTAAATGCCAATGTCACTTGCATTATCTTGTCATTCGTGAATCCATCAGTAGCACCGAACAAAAGCGCCTTCAAATCAATTAAAAAAAACGTGAATTAGTTTGCAATGTAGAAACATACATACATAATGTACATATTAATGCTGTGTTTGGTAGGGTAAATGGAATGAAATGAGATTTTAAGTGAAAAATGATTAAATTTTCTAAAATTTTTATTCTTTCATCCATTCCATTCCTAATCACCTACATTATAATTAAACACCCCCAATTTGAGATGGAATGCTCCATTCCTTATTAACCCCATTTTCTTCACAATTCTTATCATAACAATTTTGTCCATCTAATTATTTTTTTCAAATCTTCCCTCCAACTTCCATTTAATTCCTTTAATTACATCAATTACATTCCATCCACACCAACCAAACACAACCTAACCTCTTCTCGTACCTGTTTTGGCTTTTTGAAATGTTTATGGAAGTTTAGAATTGGAATTTACCTCGTTATGTCTTGTGAAGTGGCAGTTGGAGATGGTAACAGCCGTGGAAGCCGCAACAACATCAATCAATCCGTCCATGCAATTGAACATGGAAATATGATCAATCCAAATATGAGAAGAGCCAAACACTGAGATGCCATCACCGTCACTCTTGCCTCGGAAACCAAAATGATCTACTGAACTTCTAATCATTCCACCATTAGCGACCTTAATGTCATGGACATGAAGGTTATGTATAATTACATTTTGCACAAATTGTATCGTTATTCCTGCTCCAAAAGCAATGTGAACTTGAGCTCCACGTCCGTCAATAGTTTTATTACCTGTCATGATAAGTTCTTCACTTAACTTAATCATCATGCTGCATTTAAATATGATCCAAAGTGGCTCAGACTGAATGACTGCATGACGTAAGGTTCCTGGTTTAGGATTAATCATGTCTGTGTCGGAAGCATCTGTGACAACATAAATTCTGCCACCTTTGCCACCAGTGGTGTGGCGGCCAAATCCAAGGGCGCAATCTGCTAGCCTCATCCGGTTATGCTCCCAATTCGGATCACATCTCCAGCATTGATCTATAGGGTTTGTAGTTATGCATGGTCCTTTGAGTATTATTCCGTGCAAGCCCCTTCTTGTGTCGTTACTACTCCCTTCCGTTGCCCTGCATAAGAGACAAGCTATAAGAGGGCGCATTTCATAACGTATTGCAATGTACAAAAAGATGGCGTTACACTACCATGTAGGAAATCAGTCACTTACTTGTGGACATTGCTGTTCAATTGATTCGTGACATGATGTGGATTCGGATCATAGGCATTTACATTAGCTCTTGTAGCTTTTTCAGCTCGTGCCTTCCATACCATCTCGTCATGTTTCGTGAGATTCAGCTCCACCGAAGTAGCACAAGATATTGTAAAACCAATATAAACAAAACACAGTATATGCTTAAAAGCTTCCATTTTCACATTTCTTTGTTTAAATTCTGAGCATCATATCTGAAATCATTCTATCCAAAAAAGAAAAAGAAAAAGACAATCCGGATCTTTTTTGCTTGTCATGAAAGCGTAGGATTCAAGGCAATCTCTTAAACGCTCAACAAAACTATGAACTAAGGTATCTATTGTATAAAACTATATGTTATGTATCTAAGTTTATATATCTGTAAAGACAAGTCACCTGACTCGGCACCTATATTTGCCTAGGCAAATTTGATCAAAAAATTTACATGTACATGAGGTACAATATACTTATGGACACAATGAAGCTGCAACATTGTCTAAATACCACAAATTGGAAATTGAAGGTGTGTGTAAAAATTGGTAAAATGAAAAGTTGAGAGGGGAGAGTGCTGAACCACTAATTCATCACCAAACAACAAATATAAATATGAACTAATTAAAAAGAATCTTATGAGATGATTCCCGGTACAAATTAAGAAAGTAGTAAAAATATAGCAATGCATTTTTTTTGGACATCTAAATGCAAATTTATTCTACCATCCCATCTTTTCTTTCTTGTGGAATTATAAATCTAAACCTTTTGTTACTGGAAAAAAAAGTCAGAGGATTACTATCTCAGATGAAATTATTTTGTCAGGAGCACCACCTACAAATCCTGCTTCGAAGCAGACAAAGGGTCCAAAGTAGGGGTGTACGCGGTTCGGATATCGGATCGGATTGTTTTGGGGTAAAAGTCGAACCAAACCGCGAAGAGCGGTTTAGAAAATTGTCATCCGCAACCGCGGTGGTTGCGGTTAACCGCGTCAATTGTGGTTGCGAATTTGCGGTTATTGCGGATCGGTTTGCGGTTCAACCACTTATTTTAAAATAATTAATAATTTACAAAAAAATAAATTCAGAATATTAATAAATTCAAGTTTAAGTTACGTGATAAATTTACATTCAAAATAAAATACAAACTAATGCTCCGTGTAGAGCAAAAATATTAAAAACATACAAAAATATGGAGGCGAGAAAATAAAAAAAACAAGAATAAAAAAAATTACATGTTGATTACATTTTCCATTTGTTTGTTTATATATCTTATAATGATTGTGAATATTATAAACGAAATCTTAACGTTAACTTAAAATTAGTTAAAAAATGTGTATACTTATTAATTTATATGATATCAACTACATTTTTTGAAATATAGTTTATTATAAATATATGTTGCGAGTTGCGGTTGCGGTTTTGCGATTTTCAAGAATTTAAAACCGCATCCAAACCGCGAATGAGCGGTTTTTAAAATTTAAATCCACAACCAACCCGCGTTTCGCGATTATCCGCAAAATGCGGTTCGGTTGCGAGCGGTTAAGCGGTTGGATGCGGTTGAGCGGTTCGTCTATACAGCCCTAATCCAAAGGGTGGGAGCGAGCCCGATGTGTGAACGGGTAGATTGTTGGAGTTGTCCCACATCGTTTGTGGGAGGGGCAGTTTGCTAGTATATAAGCAGCCAGATAACTCCATTAATATGAGGCCTTTTGGGAGGTGCCCAAAAATAAAATCATGCGGGCTCGAGCCCAAAGCGGATAATATCGTACTAATGTGGAGGTAGGTTTGCTAAGCCCAACAAGAATTGTTGGGTTTGTGGAGTCTATTAATTAAACCCGTGAAAATAGACTATTCAGATTCAGATTAGTTTATGGATTAGTTTACTTTTCAGATTTGGACTATAATTTTGATTTAGGCCTAGTTTCTTCTCTTATAAATACTCATGTAATTGTAAAATCATAACACAACAAATTGTGAGAGATCAATACAAAATTGGTGCATCTTGTGGAGTAGGAATTTCCGAACCACATAAATCTTTGTCTTGTATGACTGCCGTTTATTTTCTTGTTCTTGTTTATTCGCTTTGGGTTTTGCTTTCGTTGTTGTATACTCAATAACTGGTATCAAGAGCCTAGGTTTTCAGGCGAGTGGGAGTGATGGCAGAAGACGGGAAGGTAAAGATCGACAAATTTAATGGCAAAGATTATGGGTTTTGGAAGATGCAAATTGAGGATTATTTGTATCAGAAAAAACTACATGAACCGCTGAAAGAGAAGAAATCAACTTCAATGAAGGAGGAAGACTGGAAGTTTTTGGACATGCAGCCTCTGGGGGTTGTCAGGTTGACTTTGGCGAAGAACGTTGCTTACAATATCGTCAAGGAAACGACAATTTATGGTTTGATCAAGGCTTTGTCAAACATGTATGAGAAGCCGTCTGCTTCGAATAAGGTGCATTTGATTCGCTTGTTAGTTGCCACTAGATTGAATGAAGGCGATTGTGTTGCTTATCATGTGAACGAATTTAATTCCATCCTAGTAAGATTGGCATCAGTGGATATTAAATTTGATTATGAATAGAACCTTGAATGAGAGGGCCAAGAGTATGAGATTACATGTAGGGTTGCCAAAGATGTTTTGGGTTGATGCAGTTAGCACAGCTGCGTATCTCATAAATAGAGGACCTTCAAGTCCTTTGAGGTTCAAGATTCCTGAAGAAGAGTGGCAGGAAAAAGAGGTAAATCTTTCACACTTGCGAGTTTTTGGTTGTGTTTCTTATGTGCGTGTTAAAGAGTGTGACAAGGACAAGCTTGATCCGAAAGCAAAGAAGTGTATCTTCATTGGTTATGGCTCAGATGATATGGGTTACCGTTTCCGGGATGAACTGACTAAGAAGGTCGTTAGAAGTAGAGATGTTACTTTTAATGAGAATGCAGTGTATAAGGATAAGCTTGTAGTCGATTCTGAGTTTACAAAGGAACAATTTGAGAAAAAGGAAGCAGTGCTTGAAGATATTACAGAACAGATCTTGCAGGAAATAGTGGGAGTTCGTAGAATGTTGATGACGGGGTTCCAGTATCTCCACAGACCGAGGTAAGAAAATCTAGCAGAAGTGTTAGGCCACCACAAAGATATTCTCCTTCAGCATATTATATGTTATTGACCGAGGATGGGTAGCCTCGGTGTTATTCAGAGGCAGTACAAGTGGATGATTCAGTTCAGTGGAAATCAGCCATGGACGAGGAGATGGGTTCTCTTGAGAAGAATGAGACTTGGTCTTTAACGGAGTTACCAGCAGGAAAGAAGACTTTATAGAATAAGTGGGTGTTCAGGATCAAAGAAAAACATGATGGCAGCAAGAGATACAAGGCAAGGTTAGTAGTCAAGGGTTATCAACAGAAAATTGGTATTGACTATACCGATATATTTTCTCCTGTTGTTAAGATGACTACAGTTAGAATTGTGCTAAGTATTGTGGCTGCAGAGGAGTTATATCTAGAGCAACTAGATGTTAAGACCGCGTTCTTATATGGTGATCTTGAGGAAGACATCTACATGGTTCAACCGGAGGGATTTCAGGTAGCTGGGAAAGAAAACTTTGTTTGAAAACTTATAAAAAGCTTGTATGGTTTAAAGCAAGCACCGAGACAATGGTACTTGAAGTTTGACAGCTTTATGATGAAGAATGGGTACACGAGGAGTGCTATGAATCATTATTGTTACTTTAAACAGTTTGATTCATCTTATATCATATTATTGTTGTATGTTGATGACATGTTGATAGCAGGATCAAACATGAGGGAAATCAACAGGTTAAAAAGACAGATGTCTGAGGAGTTTGAGATGAAGGATATGGGTGCAGCAAAACAAATACTTGGTATGAGCATCATAAGGGATAGAGCTGAAGGTACTCTAACATTATCTCAAGAGAAGTATGTTGAGAAATTGTTGCAGAAATTCAATGTCCAGGATGCGAAGACGAGAAGTACACCGATGGCGATACACTTTAATCTCACAAAGAAGCAATCACCTAAAACGGATGAAGGCAATAAAGATATGGCTAAAGTTCCTTATGCATCTGCAGTTGGCAGTTTAATGTATGTTATGGTAGGTACAAGGCCAGACATTGCTCATTCAGTGGGAGTTGTTAGCAGATATATGTCTAATCCGGGAAGAGAACATTGGGAAGCAGTCAAGTGGTTGTTACACTACCTGAAAGGCACATCCAAGGTTGCACTATGTTTCAGTGAGAAAGATGTTATCTTGGAAGGGTTATCTGATGCAGATTTGGGTGGATGTTTGGATACAAGAAAAAGTACAACGGGTTATATTTTCACTTTGGGTGGCACCGCAGTTAGTTGGTTGTCTCGACTTCAAAAGAGTGTTTCTCTTTCAACCACAGAAGCAGAATATATGGCTATCTCTGAAGCTAGCAAGGAGATGATTTGGTTGAAAAATTTTCTTGAGGATTTGAGCCAGAAACAGGCGGACGGTGCTTTGTATAGCGACAATCAGAGTGCTATTCATCTTGCGAAGAATCCCGTATTTCATGCTAGGATGAAGCATATTCAACTGAGATGTCACTTTACAAGAGAGTTGATAAGCAATAGTACTTTGTCCTTGAAAAAAATCCTTGGTTCAAAGAATCTTGCAGATTTGTTGACTAAGGTGGTTACGAATGAAAAGTTGAAGCTTTGCGTAGCTTCAACTGACCTTCAGAATTGATTGATGAGAAGGCGCTGCACTAATTAGAGTTATTGATTGAAGAATTGATTTTACTAGACTTATAATAGTGAAGTGAAGATTGGCCAGACTCCAAGTAGGAGATTGTTGGATTTGTGGAGTCTATTAATTAAGCCCATGAAAATAGACTATTCAGATTTAGATTAGTTTATGGATTAGTCTACTTTACAGATTTGGACTATAATTTTGATTGAGGCCTAGTTTTTTCTCTTATAAATACTTATGTAATTGTAAAATCATAACACAACAAATTGTGAGAGATCAATACAAAATTTGTGCGGCTTGTTGAGTAGGAATTTCTGAACCACGTAAATCTTTGTCTTGTGTGATTGTCGTTTATTTTCTTGTTCTTGTTTATTCGCTTTGGGTTTTGCTTTCGTTGTTGTATACTCAACAATTGTTGGGCTTGTTGAGCATACCTAACTCCACATTAGTATGATATTGTCCTCTCTGGGCCGAGCCCGCACGGATATGTTTTTGGACACCTCCCAAAAGGCCTCATACTAATGGGGTTATCTGGCTACTTATATACTAGCAAACTGTCCCTCTTACAAACGATGTGGGACAACTCCTAACAATCTCCCCCTTCACACATCGGGCTTGATACCTGTCGGATCTGCCTCCTGATTGTGTGATATGGCTCCCCCTTGACCCATACTAGAATCTTTCTGGCTTTGTGGCTCCCCCTAGGCCCATACTGAAAGGCCCATCTGCCTTTTCCTTCTGCCCATTCTGGGTAACACATCTGCCTCGTCCTAGGCCCATTTTGGAAGCCCAACTGAGATTGTTCTGAACCGTTACAACCTGAAGCTATGATACCATTTGTGGGGCTTATCTTACATTAGTATGATATTATCTGCTCTGGGCCGGGCCCGTACGGATTTATTTTTGGACACCTCCCAAAAGACCTCATACTAATGAAGTTATCTGGCTGCTTATATACTAGCAAACTGCCCCTCCCACAAACGATGTGTATCAAAGAACCACATAAACTATAATTAAGACCAAACTTCTGGATACATTCTTGAGAAGGCGGGAACCCGAATACTGGGCAGAAGATCCCTGAAGAAGTCAATCACGAATCTGAGTGGCGACATCACGACCTGCACCAGGGCCGTGAGTTATGAACACGGCAGAAGACTTAGATGCAGCACCTATTTCCTTCATGGTGTCGAAATACTGTTTGACGAGAACCATGTCCATTACATACTTTGCAGTTGTGCCTGGCACATTAACTGAGAAGCCTAACACGCTATCTCTTAAACCATCAACAATTGCCTGGCGCTGACGTGCTATACCCACACCTGAGAGGTACTTCAACTCAGCCTCTCCTTCAGCTCTCTTGATTTGAAGATTTTTTTTAGCCTCCCTTCTCATTAGCTGCCATCCTCAGCCTCGCAGCTACAATAATTATAATATTTTTAGATGCCAATATCAAAGTTTATCTCAGTTTCTCAACTAGAATTAGACTCAAAAAGGATTGACAGGTTCTGAAAGAGCAATTAAGGCTTGTCTTACAGTCCCGTTGTTCAGCTCTAACACGAAAGTTAGAAACATAAATCCCTTGACAAAAAGGTATTAGGATATACATAAAGTGAGGTGATGCATCATTCTAAGATGTTAAAGTTATTATGTTTAGACTCAAAAAGGATTGACAGGTTCTGAATTGGTATTAGGTACGCATTAAGTGTGATATAAGAACTTTACCAGCATTGAGTTCATTCATTGCTTTCTTAACATGCTCATCAACTATCAGTGTCTCGACGATCTCAAATCCATAATGTGACATTGCCTGTAAACAGCAAAAACCAAACATTGTCATGGGCACGACAATAACTTGATTTCACAGTAATGCATATTCACCTCTCAGATTCTAACCTTTTCAAGTTGTTCTTCTACTGCCTTGGCAATGTCAGTTTTTTGCTCAAACGCGTCATCCAGGTTCAGTTTTGGAACCGTACCACCTCTGATAACTACATAATCAGAAAAAATATTTTATGTTTCAAAAAAATAATTTACAGCTGAATTTTAACACACATTCATTAGCATAAATGTATAGACCAAAGCAACACAATTATAATTAGGCATGTCTTCATTTTTTGGGTTAGATCTGTACCATCAAAGACATAGGCCTGAATCTGGGAACTTGTATTAGTGAGTCGGTACCTTTTCAGACAAGGCACGGTACTGAACTATTGCTATAACATTGACAAATACATTGTTCTATAATCAGAAAGAATCATCTCAGTTCTGATAACATAAAAGAAAACCTCTCGGGTTTTATAAGAAAAGAAATTCAGCAATGCATCTATATAAAATTACGAGGAAAAAAGATTTGGGACTGGAGATTGGCCATAACAACTAACAAACTAGGAAAGTTAGACACAGCATTTTGAATTAGTGTTGTGAACATTAGTATCAAAATGACATATAGACTAAAGAATCAGACCTTTGTTTTGGTTTCACTTTTGACTCTCAGCTCTTGGACCCTAAGAGACAGATTACCAGCCAGCCGATACCCAAAGGACCATGGTAGGCAATGACATCCTGGATCAAGTACATGGCTGAATTTTCCAAACTGTTCCTTAATAGCGACAGTGGACTGATCAACTTTAACGCAACAGAGGAGGTTACCCATATTCTGTAGCACAAGCATTTGAGGGAGTGTTAGTTGAGAAATTAAAAAATAAAAACGTCTATTGCAAATCTTTAAGACTAATAAGCGCAGTACAAGATAAATTTTGGAATGCTAGTCACATAATAATAATAATAATAATAATAAAAAAAAACTATGCAGAATTAACTACACTGCTGAGTATGTCTAACAGATTTTTATGCGGAATTTAATAATACAACTAGTCATAGTTAGCAGAGAAAACAGAAATCAAGTCATAGAACAATAACACAGATCAAAACTCAACACGAAGCAGTAGTGTAAATTGGAGACAAGTTTATTTACATAGATGTAAAATGGTGAAAGACTTGCAGTGAAAAAACAAGGAAGCAGCAAGGGAAACTCACCCTGATGTGAAGTTGGAAGGGTACGAAAAAATAACAAAGAAAAGAGAAGACTCTTGTGTTGTGCCAAAACACTAAGCATGTGTGGTATAGGCTATATAAAGATCAAAATGAATAAAGGATCGAACATTTTAGTGACATGGTCAGTGTTACAGATTTCGGAAATCGGAATTATTCGGTAGAGGTACCGATTTACGATTTATTGGAGGATTTTTAAAAAAAGTGGATGATTTATCGGCAATTTATCGGAAATCGGTCAAATCGGACAAATATTTTTAACTGATTTTTTAGTGATTTATCGCCGATTTTTGAAAAATCGGCCGATTTTTATAACAGATGACACGTGGTCCATAAATAGTTCAGGTAAGGTTCTGGTGGGAAATTATGGGCTTGCTTCGGGATTTTATCATTTTTTTTATTAATAAAAAAAGAAGCTGTTTTGAGTAGGGATGTGCATTTAAATTTAAGTAATTATTAATATGTGACTGTTAAATCATAAATCAAAATCCAACTAAGCACAACTTTTTGATCAATAAATGAAAGACAATGTGTTGGTGGATCAATGATTATTGCTGAGGGGTTAAAAAAACTCTAAGCACAGTATACAATTGTTTTTAGTTACTAATCCCAGATCAATTTATAGGTATTATTATGAAATTTTAGAGATTCAATAATTTACAATGAGTTAACACAAATTAGTCAATATTTTCTAGAATAAAACAGGAAATTAAAAAAATTGAATCTATTAACCAATCACGATTGTTATTCTTAATATATACTACATAACTTTATCTAACCGTAATGTATATTATAAGCTGTAGTGTTCCAGAAATCGCTAGGCGTGCCAGGACGGTGAGGGTACCTTCGAGAGATTAATCGGTAAGTCGGAGATTAATCGGACCGATTAATCGGAACATTAATCGGACCGATTAATCGGAACATTAATCGGAAAAATATAAATATTATTTTTAATTTTTATAATTATATAATGATCAACATGTCAAATATTTGTTTGAAAAAAATAAATTAGAATGGTATTAAACAATATCTACATATTTGACATGCGTTATCTACTTATTGAGTTTACATTGTTAACTATATTTTAATTCACACTTTTAAATTAATTATAATATGTTATTTTTATGTATTAAGTGAGAAAATAAATATATTAAATTACTTGTTACTTCTTACCAATACTTTATATTATAAATTGACATGATATTGTGTGAAATTATGAAATGAATGATTTAAAATTATAAAAACGTAAAAAAAATATTTTTTTAATTATTTTCCGCCTAGACCGCCTATGACCGATTTTTGACCGCCTAGCCGCCTAATCCCGATTTTGACCCGATTTTTTGAAAAAACGCCTAAATTACCGCCTAGGTCCGTGTCGAGGCGTTTTATCACCGCCTAGGCGGTCGCCTATACCGATTTTTAGAACACTGATTACAAGTAAAAATCAAAACATATTACCGTATATTATGTAGTGATAATATATTAAGATCACTTTATTAATTGAACAATTAAGTACTGCCAAATTAATTATGACAATTAATCACACGAAACAAAAAGATATTAAAAATAATTAGGTAATATTATCTTTATCCTAGAAAATTAACAAGGCACGGTTTTTAAACTAACAAAGCAATAATATAAAACCAAAAGCACGATATAAATTAATTAAAAGCTAACTAACCTATAAACGCATATAAACTCACTTGTACAAGAACTAAATTCAGAATTAAAAAGAAAACAATATGATTTAAATGGACAAGGCATACTTCCTACGTGTAAACTTGTAACCGAGCAACGGAGTAAAGGAACCGGAAAATAAGTTAAAAGTCGGGCAAAGAAAAGCGTGGTTGGTTGATAATTAATGTGTCTATTTAACGGGAATCAAAATCTGATAGAATATATATTTGTGTATATTTTATATAATTAGGTTCCCATATTAATTCTATTTTGCTTTTAATTGGATTTTTATTAATTAGTTTGTAATATTTTATTGCAAGGAATACTAAATTGGAAAGGATTGAAGTTAAATTAGAAGAAAAATTTGGATTTGTTGGACCGTTTGCGCGAGACTTATTGTTTGGACCGTATCTTGAGTTCCGTACATTGGATTTTGGCAATTCAACAGCAATGAGATTCTCTTGAATTAGAGAATGGTCCAGATTTCAAAATCCAGTTGAATCAACCCAGTAACAGAAGAGAAAAGTCAACTACGAATTCTAAACTTGAAAACCTTTTCGGTTTGGGAAACTTTTGTTTTATTCCTATAAACAATAAAAATACTTTTTATATTAGTTTTATATAATTAGCGATAGGAGATACGTATCCATAGTCACCAAGAGAAGAAGCTAAGAGGAGAATGAGGAGGACTTTATGCTTGAAGATTTCAATATCAATAACATAAGGATAAATCTTCTTACTCTACACTTTGTACCGTATTTTAATCTTCTCATATATCATATCACTTTTGCTATGATTATGGTTGGCTAGTTTATTATTGTTGGATGGCTGTTTTGAATCCCTAAACTTTATGACAGTTATACAGTTTTGATTTTCTGAGTTGTGTTCTTTATTGTGCCACGTCAATGCTTATAGAGATGCATGAATTAATTATGGTATGTGGTCATCCAAATATGTTTTGTGATTGCTATATCTGTAAAGTCAATTAATCTTTGTATGTTGTCATGGGATTAGTTGTATAACTGTCTAATTCATTTTAACCTTCTATGTGGTCATGGGGTTATAAGAGTAGCAGAACTTGTTTCTATGTGGTCATGGCAGGTTCTCTATAGGTATCTTTCGGAACATATCAGACGATTTCAGAATTGTGTCATGAATTTAGGATGGATCTACATGCTTTCCAACACGTTTATTTAATTCTTCACAAACAAACTTTTTTTTACTTATTAGTTAATTTAGATGTTAAATAAACAAAACAACTTTATTCTTGATATTATTAGCGAAATAGAAGAAAAGTGAGTCATTGATCCTTGGCGTAAATCGATACCCTATTTACTCTACATTACAAACGACACAAAAAGGGTTTAAGTTGAGTCACATCAATTTTTGGCGCCACACCGCCGGGGATTGAAATTTGCTTTTCTTTTGTTTTATTTTTGTTATACATATTTTTTTTCTTCTTTTTCTTTTCCATCATTTTTCCGCCTATTGCTTGTTATATTTCAGGTATAAGTGGAATTTGACTAACTAGCATGACATCAATACAAACACTTCGTGATGATGTTGGCGTGTCAATTGCTAATTTTTGGCATTCTTGTATGGTTTATCCTAGCTCAGCTGAAGGGAGGAGTAGTACTTTTGAGCTCAAACAAAATCTTCTTTCGCGATTGCCAGTATTCCATGATCTTCCAACTGAAGAGCCAAATAAACATCTTTTTAGATTTGTGATCATTGTTGAATGTATGGGACCAGATATGGCGGATCCTGAAATTTTAAAGATATGGTGGATCCTGAAATTTAAAGATGAAAGCTTTTTCGTTTTCTGTGCGTGGAGCAGCTTTGGACTGGTTTGAAGATCTGCCTGTGGGATATATTACTTCTTGGGAGAAGCTAGAAAAAGAATTTTTGGAGACGTGGTTATGAAGATGAATCAAAAGTGTAAATTTTCTGCAACTCCTACAACTACGAAACCACAACAAAATTTTGAGTATGTGAATGTCATTACAACCAACAACCCATTAGGTGAAACAAGTCTGAATTCAAAAGCTAATGACATACATGATGTGCCTATGGAAGAATTTGATATTCTGCATGATGATAGTGAGGAAGTGTGTTAGTCGCTAAACACGCGCTAATAATACACGCAAGTATACGAGTTCACAAGTAGTATAGAATTTTTTCTAGTTCGTTCCTATAGAGACTACATTGGTTAACTAATTAACTCATGCACTTAAGCAACAATGTATGGTTATTATTTAATGCTAAGACGATAACTAATTGAGATTATTTATAAATATGAATTAAACTAATAATTATAACTACGAGAATAAGATTAATTGAATTAATAAGTATGACAAACATGGGATTCTAACTTCATTAAATACTTCATTCAATAGCCTTATTATTTTTAACCTTAGCATGCAATGGTGATGACACTAATCAGATAACACGAAACAGATAAACGCCAACTTTCGTTGCACGAGTACCATACTACCAGACATCCACAAAAGAGATAGAAGCTGAATATATACCAATTATATTGAGACCCTATATGTCTATAGAATTTGACAACATAACGGTTTAAGCACAAGTTATCTATGTTGTAAAAGACATGCCTGTACTTTAACAAGACTAAGACAACTTGTCAATCCTAAGTAAGTTGTATTGTTATCTAAATTTGTATTCTGTACTTGTAACACTTAAAGTCTGTAAAATTGTAAAGGAGCAGACTGAAATCTTTTTCCTAAAACAGTATCAAGCCTAAGGATTCTATCTAGAAGAAGATCATGCCTTTGAAGAATTTTCAAGAAGCTTGGAGTTGAATAAATTTATTTGGAGAAAAATGTTCTAAGTCAAGATCTCTACAAGTCATAGATTTAATATTATAGAGAAGTCATTCGAGAACTCCAGAATGACTTATCGAGAAGTCATTCAAACTCCAAAGAGTACCGACGGATAAGCAATATCTACTCGACGGATTAGCTATATATCTACTCGATGGATGAACAACATCTACTCGACGGATGAGCAATATCTACTCGACGGATGAGCTATATATCTACTCAATGGATGAGCTATATATCTACTCAACGGATAAGCAATATCCACCGGGAATTGAGAAGTTAGGAAAGCTACTCGAGAACTCACTAAGATATCGATAATTTATTCTTTCACTAGAGAACTCAGAGTTATCGACAAGTCTATATCCATTCGAGAACTCCGAGATATCTACAAGTCAAGTGAAGTTATGAAGACTAGAGATCTCGATGAGCTGAAGACCTCTACAAGCCAAACTCATTATGGAGTACTAGAGATCTCGATAAGCCTTTGTACTTATCGAGATATCAAGTGTTCTAATAATTCAAACTGGAGATTTCGAAGTACAGTCTCAAAGTACAGAATTGCAGATCAGTTTAATATCCAAGATAAACAATCAACAAACAATCCAACAGCTGGATTGACAAGTCTACAAAAAGAAGCTTGAAGTGTGTGCAAGATCAATGGAAAAGATTAACTGACAGAGGAAGATTAAAGTAAACACGGGATGCTAAAGATATGCAAATCCAGAAATGGAAGATTTGCTTTTCTATAAATAGAAATGACAAGTGACAGTTTAGAAAATTTAATAGCATGTTTATTATCCACTGTGTAAACCAACAGTTAACTGAGATATATAGTTAACACTGGTCCTCTAGTTAGTTGTAACAATTTAGATCAAAATTGTTGTAACACTCTCGAGAAGAAGCTGAGCTCTTTAATTTCGAAGAGCTTAGAAATTTTGTAGAAAAACATCTTAATTTTTAATACAAAAATTAAGTGAGTTTTGAAGATCTGTGTTCTGTATTTTGTGCAAGTTTATAATTTCTGCATGAACACTTTTCTATACAAGATTTAATTTACTTTGTTCAACCATTATCTTTCAGAAAAGCCTGAAATCAGGAAAACACATTCACCCCCCCCCCCCCTCTATATGTGATTCATTATCTAACAAGTGGTATCAGAGCAAAATATGAAAGAAAACAGATTCAAGATCTTGGAAGAATGAATACACAGAAAATCAGTAGCATCAAAATTCCTACCTTTGACAAAGCTAACTACACTCTTTGGAAAAAGAAAATGATGTTGTTTATCAGGATGACAAATCCATTCTTCATTCAGATCCTCAAGAATGGACCCTTCATTCCTATGGTAAGGGTTGAGGAATCTACAGATGGATACATTGTCATACCAGCTCATTATGCCCCAAAAGATCCTGCTGAGTATACAGATCCTGAAAAGGAGAAGGTTTCCCTGGATAACAGCTTGCAAATGATATTGATTGAGTCACTTGACAATGTGATGTACAACAATATTATCAACTGTGACACTGCCAAGCAGATATGGGAAAATATTGAGATACTATGTGAAGGAACTGAGGAGGTTAGATCAAATCAAAGAAGGATACTGATTTTGTAATATCCGAGATATATCATATAATTATTTTTGCTAATAAATAATTATTATACGTGTTCAGTCTCTATTCTGTGAATTATTTGTTAAGTGTTAAATGTGTTTGGATGTTTAAAAATAATATTAATTGAGTATTTTAATTTTTATATGTCCAAAATAAAATATAGGTAATTGTCATATCTTCTCAATTATTTTTATGTTGATTTATGATTTTATGGGAAATATATGGATTTTACAAAATCTTTTTCCAAGTATTTAAAAACTATTTTATACAATCGGGAACCAACCTTCGTCATCCGTTTTTAAGTTTTTATAACCCGAAACTCTTCCGAGAACTCCTCCTAACCTAATCGCAATATTCCGAGCATTTTCCATGTTTCGACTTTTTCGATCCGAAGTACGGTTTGTCCTGTGCGGGTCCCGACGCAACATTTTCGATATATTATTCGTTTCGGTAAATCAATAAAACTCGTATTTTCGATAAACGTGGTCTTTTTATTAAACTATTACAATTATCACCTCGTAATACGTGTAACCAGGCGCTGAGACCAAGACTGCAGTACAATTTATACTGATTTGGATAATTATCCCAAAAACCGGTACCGTTTGGAGCAATTTTTATAAATAAACGTATCGTTTTATATCCGGAATGATCCCACGGGATACTAATTTTCCGTAATTATAAATAGCCTCTACCGTATTTTATTTTGTACCAGAAATCATTTGCAAATAGTATTTACAGAGTTTTTACAGAGAAAATACTATAATTATAAACTGTTCTTCGTAATCAAACACAAATTCGGAGGCGTTATCGATATCCGATTTTGGCGTACATATACTCAAAATGAAGCTACTGAAATCTAGAATCCAAACTTTTCATCAAAACATACCCAGAAGCATCAGGTGATTTCCTATTTAATTATTTATATTCGAATTTCTTGGTATTTAAATTATGAATTTTTGTTCGACAGATTGTTTGTATGATTTGATGATTGTATGTTGTAGAGTTTGTTTTCCTGATCATTTTGGTATATTATACTCTTGATTTGGAGTTCAATAACATGTTTAATTTTAGGTTTGATTCTCGGAATTTAGAAATTAGGGTTTATAATACTTTGAATGTTTTCAATTCGATTTGGGGAAATCTTTGTTAGGGGTTTTCAGTCGATCTTGATGGGTTCTTTGTGTTCCTTATCAAATTTGCAATCGAACCATGTATTTATATACCACAAATGATTCCTGAAAAGTACGGAGTTGTCTTTTGAAATTATCACCGGAGTTCTTCGCGTGTCTGGCCGGTTTTTGGCCGAAAGTTCGACCAGACAATTGTTGATGATGTTTGTTGACTGATTTGTGCTTCTGGGAAGAATCTGAATGAATCTCTGTTAAGAAACGAACTCAACCCACCAGTTTTTAGGCAGATTAAGGCCGCCGGAGTTGTCAGAGGACCCGCCGGATTCTGGAAATCGGCTGGTGTTCTTGCCAACCCGTTTCCCTGTCTTGACCCGCGCCTAAACCCGGTTTCGACCCAGGTTTGATTCCATTTTTCCTAAATCAAAAATCAGTAACCTGTTTCTGGATTTTCTTTTTATAAATAATTCAAAAATCCATTATTTAAATTCTGAAATTCATTTCTAATTTCTGGAAATTCCAAAAATCATTATTTTGATTCCAAAATTTATTTTTAATTCAAAAATAAATCTGAATTAATTAGTTAATTATATTTAGTTAATAATTAATTGATTAATTGGTCAATTAATTCAAAATTTAATTGCTTAATTGATTTAATTAATTATTAATTGATTTTAATTAATTATTTAATTAGATTTAATTATTTAAAAATGATTTAAAAATCTCTAAAAAATAGTTTCGAGTTTTAAAATATTATTTTAAATTAGTTTCAAGGCTCGATAATTATTATAAAATTGTTTTGAAGCCCAATTTGGCCAACCAAACCCTGTTTATTACTTTAGATTGATCTAACGACCCGTTTTAATTTCGAAAAATATTTTAAAAATCATTTTGAATACCCAAAAGCCTTTTTATATCCCGAGACTCCTTTATAAATGATATGTCATTGATTATTTGACGTGTTATGTGTTATATGTGACTTGTTGGTTGACTGTCGGTCTATATGTTCGGTGTTTACTTATTTATAGCGTAACTTTCAATCCGTTAATCGGATTTGGGTGAAATGAAGGGTAGATAGAAGTGTATGTTGAATAGAATCGTATGAGTTAAATATTGATAGATACTTATGATGCTTAGCAGAGTAAGCAAGGCGTAGGAAAGGGAAGCAGGTGATCAGAAAATGGAATCGACATGTAGAAAATACTGCAAGTGATCATAAAATAGAATCGAGGCATAGGAAAAGTAGACGAGTGGTGGTTGAAGAGAGTCATTTGACGAATACAAGTGAAATTGGAATCGATTATGATAAGGCAAGTACTTCTAAACCTTTTCCAAGATATAATGCAAATGTTTCTGAATTCTCTCGTGAAATATTGTTAAGTATTCAAAATAGCTCTGTTTTATATTGTAAGTACTTTGAATCATTCAGCCTTGAACCCGAGCCACATCATTTGATCCTGAGCCGTAAGTCTTATTCTTTGTGAACCATTTCTTATTGATTTCCAGATACTAAACCACGCAAATATGACACTACTCTCCAAATATACAACCACCAAACAACAAACACTGGAAAAAAATTATTTTAACATCCAGAAACTTTAATATTTAACCATACCTTGTGACATCAAAGAACTAAACCTTGTAAAATCATTGTTCATCTAATACCCGATTCTCATGCAGGCTGAAAGCCATTTCTTATACATACATCGATACCCCTTGTGATACTCATGAAATGCATTATGTCTTTATACAAATGTTTCATCACTGTTGATTACGATCTTGATTTATTGAATTATATTGTTTATCATATTGAACTGCTTTAGAATTGGATAGTTTTTTTTATATAGGGACCAGATTCGTGGTCAGACCATATCAATGGTCAAGTTAGGCCAATGTGTGCCTTGGATCCAGTAATTAGAGCAGTGCTGGTGCTTTGCTCGGGGTTAGTGCGTGACTGATCAGCAGCCTAACCTTGGTTTTAAAACTTAAAAATGAATATCCAATTCTAACGATTGTTTAACAATATATTTGATTTCTGTGAACCATTTCATTTGATCATTGATTAACCTCAATTATTGTCATTGTGACTTGCTGAGCTAGTTAGCTCACTCTTGCGAATCTTTTTATGTATTCTACAGTTAAGAAGGATACGGTTAATAGTGAGGTTTTTCCCAGTTCAATGTACGAGCTAGGATTTCCAGGTTATGTTGGATCGAGCTAGCGGGAGCTTATCGCAGTAGTGAGATTGTAAGATTGTAAGAGTAATTTCATTATCAGTTGTAAGTTAACTTAGTTGGGATTTGGTACGTTGTAATAAAAGTTAAGGTTGTGGTTTTTTTATACTTTAACCTGTTGCGGTTCGTGGTTATGTAAAGCAGGGTCATTGCAAATAATATTTCATATACAAGTTTATATATTGAGTATGTGTTGTGGACCACAAACTTCTGACCCGGGTTTGGAGGGCGCCACAGGTTGGTATCAGAGCTACAAGTTATAAGTCACTAAAACAAGCCTAGATTGTCGGGATTGGGTAAAGAGTTAGGATTAGGAATAGGAAATAGAAAGATAAGTTATCGTGAGGTTGACTGCGATTGTATAGTAGGTCTCCGGCACGGTTCGTGCTGCGATTCGGGATTCTTAGCTTGCGACGTGATTTCCAGACAATGACAATGGCAGATCCTGATTTCCCTGTATCATCTGATTGTTTGGAGCCTTCCATTTGAGGATCGTCATCTTCTTCTAAATTTGATTTGCACCTTGTTCTTCCATCAGTATTAATGGTATTACCTTCTGTTATGACAGTTGCGCCTCTCCAAGTTATTCCAAGCTATTCTATCACCTCTTGATACGAGACTACCTATTCACGAAGCTCCATTCGCTTATTCTTGTTCTTCTGTACATTCAACTATGAATGTATCTTTTCAGTTTACTCTACACCATGTTCTATACCCTCAGTTTAAAAACCTGTCTTATGGAACAACAGTATTTATGAGAAGGGATACGATAGCTACAGTAAATGGTAAGTACATGAGATATTAATAAAGGTGAGAAGGAGTTTAGAAAGAAGATTCACCTGTTTCGGAGGATGGCTTCTACCAGATTAAATGGGGCCACTAGTGAATAGACCACCCTTGATTAGTTGTGGATTGGACTAGAGGAATTTTGAAAGAGTTAGAGAGAAAAGTATAGATCTGGAATTTTCGTAGAATTAGATGATGGTGCTATGATAAATGTGATATATAAGTAGTGATGTGACGTGACATACGCAAACTTTGTTTTATGAAATAGACTTGTTGGCTGTCGGATAGACCTGTTCCACTTAATGACTGTAAAGATGATGATAGGCGTACTACCAGTATGGGAGCTTTGAAATGAAGCCATGAATAAGACAATATGCAACCATAGCTGAAGTTTTCATCGATTAAGGAAGGTAATGGGCCTAAGGAAGGAGCGGAGATAAATGGAAGTGAATGGACCTTTAAGTGGTTGTTTCTTTAACTTGGTATCTGGTTATAAGAAGGACAACAACCAACTCATATAGTAAGGACAACTAGATGTGTGCTTTTCAACATTTTTAACAAGTTTTCGAGAAAGATTTTTCCCTTATAAATTTAAAAAAAAAACTTTTTGGAATAAAATAAGTTTTAAACATTGGTTGTCAAGTTACTACTTGAGTTTCTTGTTTGTTAAAAGACCCGGATTACCTGGAAGGATGTTGTTTCAGACTTAGTATTGCTAATTCGGGGAACGAGGTAACCTGCGATTACGAAGAAGTTGAATATTCCTAATAGTGAGTTGCAAGTATTGTTTGATAAGATTAACAACAGAACCAGCGTACGGAGTAACTATTCATCCGATTACTGGGGTTATCACAGTTCAAGGAATTCATTGATTTAACGGAAGCCTGAGCATGACCAAAGAAGATTGGGAAAATTTCCAGACTTTTCTAAAAGAAGAATATTATTAAAAAAAATAATCGTTATGATGAATGATTCATGGTTATTCTAAATTAAAAAGAGGAAACTCAAGGTTATCTGATAAGAACGCCATTATGATCGAATTGTTAAAGTATTATACGTGTAGATGCGATGTTACAGACGCAAGACTTAACAAGTAAGAATTTACCATAATACTTAGTTGCGAAGGCATTTCAGCATACTTTCTAAAGTTGTTATATGACACAATTGGGATATGATCGAACAAGCTCGAAAGATGAATACAAGTCAAATGTGGATGGTGACCAATGGTATCATTCTTGTCCTCAACATTACAGCGTATATTCCTTTTTAATTCCTAAAAATGTATGAACTCATTTTCTTAATAAATTCTTTCTGATGATATCAAAAAGGAGGATTTTGCATTCTTTTCGAATTTAATTGTTCCCCTCAAATTTTGCTTTCTGATTGGGACAAACAGTGTTATGATGAGACACTTTGTCGGAATGATGAAGAGTCAGGCGGGATGCCACCTAATCATGTGCTGTATGCCATACGGTATGAAAGACTGGCCATCTCAAGTACCAATGTGGTTGTCTCATTCATATTCAAATCATTACTTCTTCTTTCTTTTCAACTCTAAGTTTATTAAAATTGTGAATCCTTCTAGTTGTTTCGTCGTACAGTTGTTCTTTGTGAGGGATTGTCAAATAGAAGCTAACGTATTATACACCAAGCGGGCAAAGTCCCATTTACCTCTCATGCATGGAAAGGAAACAAGGGCATTTGGCGAGAATTGCAAATCACTAGCCCTAGCCAGGGATGCACTAAGAGTCAAGGGAATCTACTTTAATAAGGATTACGTCTCCGAGAACGAGAATTTGCGATTTTCCTGAGAAATATGTTATTTAGAATATGAATGTGATGACATGGATGATTGTTGCGAATACCTTATGTGTTAAAGTATTGAAAGATGTGGGAGCAATTTGATCGTATATCTCTCAAGGTTTTGTTGATAAGATGAATTACCCTGTCGAATTGATAAGATTACAACTATAGGACTAGCAAGTTAAGAACGTGCAATTATTGAATAAGTAAGTACCAATGGCGGAATCGATATTTCTGGTAATAAGTTGTGAAAAATTGATATCATTTGAGATAAGAGGATTTGACATTATTCTAAGGAGTGGATTAACTATTCAAGTGTGATGCCCAGGTAGACCGTCGTGATGGAAGATAGTTCTGAAGATGCCAAATGAGAACATGAAGAAGTTTAGAGGACAAAGGAAGGTAAAGGACTTGTTAAGAATGATTTAAGATTACAGCGACCAAAATATAAGTGCTATGTCGATTATACATAAGGGTCAGGAGCAAACCGAACTTGAAGATTTTATAGTCTCAAGATATGTTTCCAGATGAGTTACCAATATTTCCTTTAGATAAAGAAAATGAGTTTATGATTGATTTAGCACTTGAAATGAAGCCAGTGTCCAAAGCCCCGCACAGAATGGCACTAGGTAAAATAAAGGAGTTACCAGAGCAAACGCAGGAGATAATTAGAAGAGGAAGCAACTGGACCTAGCATACCCCCTAAAGTGCACTGGCACGATTTGTTAATAAGAAAGATGGAAGTGTGAGATTATGTGTTGACTAGCGAAAGCTCAACTAGTTTACTCTCAAGAGCAGATATCTGTTACCTCGAACCAATGATTTGCTTGATCAAATGAAGGAAGCAAGGTATTTTTATAAGATTGATTTAAGACTGGGTATATTACCAAGTGAATATTGAACTTATGGACATATCAAAGATAATTTTCAGAACTCAGTACTGTTGTTATAAAATTCTAGAAATGTTAGTTGGATGAACTGATATTCCGGTGATATTTAAATTTGATGGGTAGAATCTTGAAGGAGGAATCTGGATAAGATGTACTTGTGTTACTTAAGAAGAACCATGCAACCTATACAATGATAGCTGAAGAGTCAAAGAAGAAAGAAGCGGTATGAAAAGTTTACCAGGTGAAAACTTTAATGGCAAGAAGTATAATTCTTAGCATAGATAATCACTGAGGAGGAGACAAAAGGGGATTCAGCAAAATTTTTTTAAAGATAATATGAATAAAGAAAGACCAAAAGTACCAAAAAAAGTAAGAAGTTTTATTATTAGCCGGTTATTATCGGAAATTTGTTCAAGATTTCTTAAAAGTTGCAGTTCTTTAACGAAGCTAATCAGGAAAAGCAAGAAGTTTTTATAAAGTGGAGAAGGGTGAAGAAAGTTTTTCGAAGTTAAATGAAAGAATAGTTACAATACCTGTTTTATCAATTGGAAAGTATTAAGGAGATTTGATAGTTCATAGTAATGCTTCTCATAAGGGAATCAGATGTGTGTCGATGCGGCACAATAAAGTATTGTATATGCATCCAGACAACCGAAACCTTATGAGCAGAAGTATCCTACTCATAATTTGGGACTAGTAGTAATAATATTCGCTTTGAGAGATTGGGAAATATGATATGTATGGAGAAAGGTGTAAGATCTATACGGACCATAAGAGTTTGAAGTATGAACTCCCGAGGAAAAGCAAATGTAGTGGCAAGAGATAAGTAAAAAGGAGAGAGAATGAACATAGAGCATGTACCAGAAGAATTATCTATGGAATTCTAGAAGTTGGAATTAGAAGTCAGGGTTCATGATCCAAAAGGAGTAAGAATGTATAGTATGACTTTTCAGTCGGAGTTGTTAGAGAAGATAAGGAAGTGTCAAGAAGAGGTAATGGATCAGGATATAAATCGTTTGGTAGGTGAAGAATTGTGCAGCCAAAAAGGAAGATCAAAGTATTCTTAGGTTTTCTTCTAGAATTTGGATTCCACCAGTGACAGAGTTGAAGAATGAAATTTTACAGAAAGCTCATAATTCAAGGTATTCAATCCATCCAGGGAGTACCAAGATGTATAAAGATTTAAAGAAAATTATTGGTGGCCAGATATGAAGAGGGAAATTGCAGAATGGATTAGCAGATGTTATACATGTCAAAGAGTTAAAGTAGAGCATCAGAGACCAAGTGGATTGCTACAGCCATTGGAGATTCCAGAGTGGAAGTGGGAGCATATCACCATGGATTTCATAGTTGGGTTACCAAGGACAAAAGCTAATCATGATGCCATTTGGGTTATAGTGGATAGACTTACCAAGTCAGCTCATTTTCTAGTCTATAAATGGAAGATTTTCACTGGACAAGTCAGTTCATATGTACTTAAAAGAAATAGTAATTCGTCATGGAGTTCCTGTGTCCATCGTATCCGATCGAGATCCAAGATTTAATTCAAGATTTTGGAAGAGTTTTCAAGAATGTTTGGGAACGGAACTGAATATGAGTACGGCTTACCATCCACAGACGGACGGCCAGAGTGAAAGAACGATACAGACAATCGAAGACATGTTGCGTGTTTGTGCTATTGGGTTCAAAGGAAGTTGATATGAGCATTTACCCTTGGTAGAATTTTCTTACAACAACAGTTATCATGCCAGTATTGGGATGCCACCCTATGAAGCTCTTTATGGACGCAAATGCAGATCTCCGGCGTATTGGGACGAGGTAGGAGAACGCAAAATGCTTAGACCTGAATTAGTGCAGTAGACAAAGGCAGTTATTGAAGTTATCCAGAAGAGATTGATAGCAGCACAAAACCATCAAAAGAAATATGCAGATCAAGCAAGGAAAGACATGGAATTCGAAGAAGGGAATTTGGTATTACTGAAAGAATCACCATGGAAGGGATTAACGAGATTTGGAAAGAAAGGAAAACTGAGCCCAAGACATGTCGGACCTTTTGAGATTCTAAAGCGCATTGGCAAAGTAGCTTATGAGTTAGCGTTACCTCCCCACATGGAGCACATTCACAATGTTTTTCACGTATCGATGCTTAAGAAGTATAATGTAACACCCCCAGATACGGGGTCAGGGATCCGGGTCGTCACGGTCTTTCTTTCCACAATATCACTTCACTTAATTAACAATAAATAACCTCATGCTGTGACCCCACACTAACACACACCACAACCCGTTATAGTCTCAGAGATGAAATTGAAATAAGTACAAGTCTTTGAATCCACAATTTAAAAGTTATTACAACCCAAAAATGATTACTTGATAAGTTTATAATTAATTGCCATTATCTGCCATAAGTTATAATTATACATAATTGATTCCCAAAAGTAGAAGGTCTGATCTACAAATAGATCTACCTCTGCAGCTATAGCAGCTATGATCTCAACGGGAAGGCGCGGGGCGCTTCCCACGCTCTTGCGCTGGGTCTGCTTGAGTCTGGCCATCTTTCCTAACTGTTGTTGTGTGATGAAGAAATAAAGCAAGAGTGAGCATTACAGCTCGCAAGATAATTTATAGTGTAAACAATAACGCAAGCATCTAAATGGATAACTTGTTGGAAACCTTTATCAGGTGAAAGATAATTACTTACTGGATATAAGCAAAAACAAGGGATGAAGTTATCAAATACTTCACTATACTTATATCATTTATAAAGCTACTTGAACTACCACTGTTCAAAGTATTATAGGTTTCAAAAGGTCATCCCATAGATGAGACCACAAGTTAAGACTTGAATAGATTCAATCTTTGAAATATTATTGAATGAAATAAAGTTACGAGATACTTTATTTAGTCCCGATATATATATCCACATATATATCTCTTAAACATTTCCTGGAACCTCTGTTATGTAAAGTATGAACAGAGTTTGTAACATCCAAAGAATTTTGGAAAGGAAAAGAATTTTGGCATAAACCCGATATCTTGCTGATCAGGCAAAGATACCAATAAGTAATCTTTTCTACTAGTAGATGGATGAATCCCCCACCGGTCATCACCCTGGCCACATAAGGACCTTGTGCTGGACCGCCACCCGGCCTCTTACGCGTTGATGGACTGCCACCCAACCACTTACACTTTAATAGACCGTACCCCGGCCTGTCGCTTATGCCGACTCAATTATAGGGACTTACTTCCCGAACGTTGGGCAAGTAATCAAATTGTTTTCTCAAAACAGCAACCACTTTGCGAATGTAAAATACACCACAGTGCCGGATCCCCAGGTTTTGAGCGAGTATTTAAATCCCCTTTGAAAGGAAGATCTTAAATATAAAAATGAGTTTTGAGGTCCACTCTAACTTTAAAAATCATTTTGAAGACTCGAAAACATTTTTAAGAATGTTTGGAGTACTGCTGATTTATTAAAATAAATCAGTCCCGATATATTAGAAATATCTGAATATTATTATTTAAATAATATTCTCATAAAGATAATCCTTATAAAAATATTCGAAGTAGAAGTTTTAAACTCATACTTGAAATGGATATTAAATAACCAAAAATATACTTATATGAAAGTACTATCTTCATTTGAATAATCGAAAATAAGTTTGATTATCAAAATATTATTCTTTAATAAAATAAAGAATATTATTAAATAATAAGCGGAGTCATAATACCTCGAATGAATATTATAAATAATATTCATTAAATAAAATAAACGGAGTCATACATCCTCAAATGAATATTCAAATAATAATCATTAAATAGAATAAACAGAGTCATAAGTCCTCGAATGTATAATTAAATAATATTCATTAAATAAAATAAAGTTAAAGTTATCGAATAAACCTTATTCGATTAATAGTTTTGAAAACTATAACCATATATATATAAAAATATATATATATATATTATACTCGGGAACATCGACTCCCGGTTTAGAAATATGTTCACCTTTGGGTCCCCTATACTAAGGGTATACGCATCTACTGCTTATCTCTAGCATAGGTATTATGCAACTATAAGCAATTGAATCATCAATTAGATATATAAATCAAGAATATGAAACAGGCATGCATATATACCATATCACATGCTACAATATATCGCAAGAATTTGCTAATAACAAATATGCATTTATCGCAAGATCATGCATATACACATATACATCACAACAACAGTTATACGGGTAGAAAACTTGCCTGAGCGACTGGGGGTTATAAATGGCTTGGGACGAGTCTGTTAACCTATAAACAACATATAAGTTGGAATTAAACCAAAGTCACTTGTAAATCTATACTTTAAACAATTTAGACCCTAACGCTCGCTTTGCGCTTAATGATTCTCTTAAGTCGCTCGAGTAGCCTCGGCTCCACCATTTTTAATAAATTAACCATTACGAGTTTTAAGGCGATTCTTTCGTGAGTGTCTTACGAACTGCCTAACACAATTTACATAAATGTTTCATACTCCAATTAGCCCTTTTAGGTCTTTAACATATGTCTCGAAGTAAGGCGAGGGGTAATGATTCGTTCGCGAAATGTCGTTACATAAAATGGCCGTTTCTCCTAAACCGTACATCGGAATCAAACGAACCACATATCAAAACGAAGCTCGTAACATGAACTATCTAAACATGGCAATGTTCAAAACCTAGCAGGGAGTTCTCCGGTCCTAATGTTATGAACAAAAGCAGTCTAAAGTAAATCAGACATTACGACGACTATGTTAACGCGATTTCCCAAATTTATACCATTCCAAATCAACCACCAATCAATCCCAATTCATTCATACAACCAAAATCCATCCACACTACATCATAACAGCCCCAATCAACTCAACATTAACAATTTATACTTATTCTTAAACTTGAATTTAAACTATACTTAAGTCCTTTAACCAATCAATAAGATTTCAACATCAAATTTACCACAACTCCAACCCAAACTCTAAATATGCAAGCATCAAGCTACACTTTTACCATAACAATCAAAATCATCCTAATATACAAAGTAAAGCTAGGGTTTGGAGATGTTATACCTTCCTTGAAGTGATGTGAGTAGCTAGGAAGCCTTAAGAAGCCTTGAGATGTCTTAGGGATGCTTGGATCTTAAAGGAAAAACAAGAAAATCAAGTTAAAAATCTTAAAATCACTATTCATTATCTTCTTCATTGATTTCTTGGAAGAGATTGAGAATGAATTGGAGGCTTAAACTTATAGGATAGCCATATCTATGCATAAGGAGTACTAGATAATTACCTTACTAATTTAGGAAGCTTGGAACTTGAATTTTGAAAATTCTTCTTCTTGAAATGAAGAAAAGCCGAGAGCAATGTTGAAGAAAGAAATGATTTTGTGTTTTGCTTTGATTTGTTTTGGCTAGCTTGGTTGTTTTTGTTTTGTTTTTGGTTAATTACCTTTCTAACCTTGAACTTTGTGTGGTTTTAAATCAACCACACCTCCTTCCCCTTATGTCATGCTTATGTCACTTTGTGATGTCATCATCCCTTACTTGCCCTCTTCTTATTGGTTGGATGACCTCATCATCCCTAACCTCCTTGATTAACTTCCTAATTGTTTGCCTAATGACCGCTGAACTGTTATACGGTTCGCTTAACTTTCGTTCTCGTTTCTCGGTTGAGGGATCATACCCGGGATCTTATTACTTGGGTTTCCTTAACCTTTCTCAATACATTATAATCCTTTTATGATCCTCTCTTATAATCCTTTAATTTAAATCCTTTTTATCCCGTTACCTTATACTCAATTCTTTCCGTATCTAATGGATTTCTGGGAAAAATCAAAGTGTTCAGAATTGGATTCTGACGATCTTTACATACACTTATATACCATATAGTGTACTAATAAAATCTCAGAATATCCATAACAGAACCCCTACATAGTGTGGCATGAAAAGTTTTCTCATTCAGCAAAAACACTATTCATAAGGGTTACAAAAAGTTCAAAATTTTGGGGGTTATTACAGTCTCCCCTCCTTAAAAGGATTCCGTCCCGGAATCAAATAGAAAACAAATGGGGGTACTTTTCTAGCATTGAGCTCTCTAGTTCCCAAGTTGATTCTTCCACATTATGATTCTGCCATAGCACTCTGACTAGCTTGATCACTTTGTTCCGAAGCACCTGCTCCTTCTTATCTATAATCCTTACTGATTTCTCCACGTAAGTCAGATCTGGTTGCATATCCACATGCTTGTACTCCACTATGTGTCTGGCATCCCGATGATACTTCCTTAGCATTGACACATGGAACACATTATGAACTTGTTGTAGGTTCGGGGGTAAGGCTAGCTCGTAAGCAAATTTCCCAGTCCGTCTTAGTATCTCAAAAGGTTCAATGTATCTTGGGCTTAGTTTTTCTTTCTTTCCAAATCTCATTAATCCCTTCCAAGGGGATACCTTCAGCAGTACTAAGTCCCTTACTTCATATTCCTTGTCCTTTCGGGCTAGGTCTGCATATTTCTTCTGTCTGTCTTGGGCTGCTACAAGCCGCCCTCTGATAAGATCCACTATGTCTTTGGTCCTTTGGACCACTTCGGGTCCGAGCATCTTCCGCTCCCCTACTTCATCCCAGTATAAGGGAGATCGACACCTTCTTCCGTACAGGGCCTCATAAGGCGGCATTCCGATGCTAGCATGAAAGCTATTGTTATAAGAAAACTCGATCAATGGCAAGTGATCATCCCAACTTCCTTTAAAGTGTATTGCACAGACTCTCAACATATCCTCTAGTGTCTGGATGGTCCTTTCACTCTGCCCATCCGTCTGGGGATGGTACGCGGTACTCATATTTAACTTGGTCCCCGCACATTCTTGAAAGCTCTTCCAAAATATGGAGTTGAATTTGGGGTCTCGGTCTGAGACAATGGACGCTGGAACTCCATGTCGCGTCACTATTTCCTTAAGGTAAATGTCCACCAGTCTATCGACTGTGTATCTCTCATTGATAGGAATGAAATGAGCTGACTTTGTCAGTCGGTCTATAATTACCCATATGGCATCATGATTGGCTTTCGTCCTTGGCAAGCCTACAACAAAATCCATCACTATCTGTTCCCATTTGCACTCGGGAATCTCCAGGGGTCGTAAAAGTCCACTGGGTCTCTGGTGCTCTGCCTTTACTCTTTGGCAAGTCAAACATTTGCTTACCCATTCTGCTACGTCCCTCTTCATGTTGGGCCACCAATAATATTCCTTCAAATCCCTATACATCTTGGTGCTTCCCGGGTGAATGGAATACCTTGAGCTATGACTTTCATCCAAAATCTCGTCTTTAAGTTCTTGAACATTCGGAACCCAAATCCTGTAGGAATACCTCATTATCCCCTTATTGTCTCTCTCAGTATGGATCTCTTCTCCAGTCATTGACTCTCTGCCCTCATTCATCATTCTTTCTTGGCACAATCTAATCTTTTCTAATAACTCTGGCTGCATTGATATCTCAAATAGCTTTTCAGTTCCGGTTCTGGTTACCTTTACTTCTATTTCCATTCTTTCAAAATCCCTGATTAATTCTTCCGAAGTCATTATCATTCTGAGCCTTTCCTTCCTACTGAGGGCGTCATCCACCACATTGGCTTTCCCCGGATGATAGAGAATCTCACAATCATAGTCCTTGATTAGTTCTAACCATCTCTTCTGGCGCATGTTGAGCTCTTTCTGCGTAAATATGTACTTGAGGCTCTTATGGTCTGTGAAAATCTCGCACTTCTCTCCGTACAAGTAGTGCCTCCAAATTTTTAAGGCATAAACTATTGCCGCTAGCTCAAGATCATGGGTAGGATATCTAATCTCGTATTCCTTCAGTTGTCTTGATGCATACGCAATCACTTTACCGTGTTGCATAAGCACACACCCTAATCTTTTGTGCGACGCGTCACTATATATCACAAAATCTCCTTTTCCGTCTGGCAATGCCAATATCGGGGCCGTTACCAACCTTTTCTTTCATTCCTGAAAACTGTTCTCGCATTTCTCCGTCAATTCAAACTTCTCTGTCTTACGAGTAAGTCGTGTCAAAGGGGCTGCGATCTTCGCAAAGTCCTGCACAAATCTACGATAGTAGCCGGCCAATCCTATGAAACTCCTTACCTCTGTGGGTGTGGTTGGCCTTTCCCAATTTGAGACCGCCTCTATCTTGGAGGGGTCGACCAATACTCCTTCTTTATTGATCACATGTCCTAAAAACTGTACTTCATTCCGCCAGAATTCACACTTCGAGAATTTGGCATATAACTGTTTCTCTCTGAGTATTCCTAGAGCTATCCTCAAATGCTCTGCATGTTCTGCCTCAGTCCTTGAGTAGATCAAAATATCATCGATAAAAACTATCACACACTTGTCCAAGTACTTCTTAAATATTCTTTTCATTAAATCCATGAAAGCCGTTGGGGCGTTGGTTAATCCAAAGGACATTACCAAGAACTCATAATGCCCATACCTGGTACGGAACGCTGTCTTGGGAATATCTTTGGGTTTAATCTTTAGTTGGTGATATCCAGTTCTCAGGTCAATCTTGGAAAAATAAACAGCATCCTTTAGCTAGTCGAACAGATCGTCTATTCTAGGTAATGGGTACCTGTTCTTTATGGTTAGCTTGTTCAACTCTCGATAGTCGATGCACAGCCTCATGCTCCCATCTTTCTTCTTAACAAATAAAACTGGTGCTCCCCACGGAGACACACTGGGTCTTATCATACCCTTATCCAAGAGTTCCTGCAATTGGGTAGCTAATTCCTTCATTTCTAACGGGGCTAACCGGTAAGGTGCTTTTGAAACTGGCGCCGTCCCTGGGGCCAACTCAATAGCAAATTCAATCACTCTATCGGGTGGTAATCCCGGAAGGTCTTGTGCGAATACATCTTCAAATTCGTTGACTACTGGAATATCTTGTAAGTTGGGAACCTCCTTTTACGTGTCTACCACATAGGCTTGGTAAGCTTAATTTCCTTTTCGTAGCATCCTTTTGGCCTGGGCCATGGTCAAAAATTTATGCGTCTTCCTCTTTCCCCTAAATATGACATCTTTTTTTCCTGGAATATTTAACTTAACTTTCTTCCCCTTACAGTCTATCTGAGCATCATTGCTAGATAGCCAGTCCATTCCCAAAATTATATCAAATTCCCCTAACTTAAAAGGAATCAGATCAACACTGAAAGATTGTTCCCCTATGCCTAACTCATAGGCGGGGTGAATCAGATTAACAAGAATAACTTCATGGTTGGCTATTTCTACTTGTAAGGGCTCTATCAAGGGTTCAGCTTTAAGTCTTAATTTACGCGCAAAGTCCCTTGATATAAAAGATTTAGTTGCTCCTGAATCAAATAAAACGTTTGCACTGACTGAATTTAGAGAAAGGGTACCTGCTATCACATCTGAATCTTTCATAGCATCCTGGACTGTCATGTTGAAAGTCCTTACAGTAGGTGGCTTATTTGAAGCAGCCCTGCTTGCTCCCAAAGCTGCTGGTTTGTTCATTGGGCATTCCCTCTTCCAATGACCCGGGCGTCCATACTGATGACAAGTGGTGGTTGGGCGGGTAATGGGGGTTGGCGAAGTGCACTTGTCCGAATAGTGACCCTCTCGACCACACTTGAAGCAGATTACCGACTTCCCTTTACACTCCCCAGAATGCATCCTTCCACAAGTGTTACAGGCTGGCAATGGGGGTTGAGACTGGTTGGAATAGGAAATTCTTGACTCCTGGCCACTCTAGTTCACATTTACACTCATTGGCCGCTTAAACCCAATGTCCTTTCCCGGTAGGGACACTGCTCCCCTATTAACTCTAGTTGGGAAGTTCCTTCCTGCGGAACCTCCACCCATGCTCATACTTTTCCTCTTTATTCCCTTCTTCTCTCTTTCCTTCTGCACCTGTTCACTTCCGGCTTCTACAATTGTTGCCTTTTACACCAGAGTGGCATAATCAGTAAGCTCAAGGATTGCCACCCTATTCTGAATCCACGGTTTCAGTCCCTGCTGAAACCTCCTAGCTTTCTTTTCCTCGGTGCTCACAAACTCCGGCACAAACCTTGATAACTCAGTAAATTTCGCTTCGTACTCTGCTACAGATAAGTTATTCTGCTTTAGCTCCAAGAACTTGAGCTCCATCTGGGTTTCCATAAACCTCGGGAAATATTTTCCCAGAAACAACTGACTGAATCTTTCCCAGGTTATAATAGCATATGTCTCCATGTTTTTCTTGGCCTCCCACCAGTAGTTAGCCTCTCTTTTCAGAAGGTAGGTAGCTAATACAGTCTTCTGTGCCTCATCGATACTCAGAATCTCAAAGGATTTCTCCATTTCCTTTAACCATGCCCTTGCCTCAACTGGGTCGGCTGATCCGTGGAACTCAGGGGGCTTAAGGGACTTAAAAGCCCTGAAAGAGTTTGCCACAGCATTGTTATTTCCTTGAGGGGGTGGGTTGGGTTGACATTCCAAGTTCTGCCTTAGTAGTTGCATGAACTGGCCCATGGGATCTATGCCTGGGTTTGGTATTGGTTACTCAACCTCAGTTTCTCCTTCCTCAGTCTCTATCTCAAATCCCTCAACATCATATGTCTCCTCCTCCTCTTCATACAGGGAGTCATCCTGTTCAACATAATCCTCGTCTTCCTCTTCACTGTGTTCCTGGTTCCTATCGTCCTGGTTATGGCTTCCCTGGTCCTCAGATCCAGGGTTTGCTCTAGTTCCAATCTTTCTTAGCGGCATGATACTGATAATAATAAAAAAATTTATTGAGAAAAATCAACGTTAGGTCACAATCATACTCAACATTGTGCCTTGCACAACTCTATAATGGGGAGAATGTATCTCGCAATTCTAATGTTTTATGACAGTTCTAATAAGAAGTGCAGTAATAATAATGATAAAAACAGTGATCTCGTCACTAAGGAACTGAACTGAAAGGAAACAAATATATACATAATGTGAGAAATATATAGTTTGATCTGGTCAAAAGTACAACAGTGCTACAGCCATCTGTCCCAAAAGTGATACACAATAGTCTATCTGTCTAGTCAGAAAAAGGGATGCTATATACAAGTCAACTATCCCGGAAAATTGGCTCTTACTAAGGCCTCGACTAACTAGACAACTAGACTATCCCATCGTCAGTCCTGAATCACACACCGGAGCGGGTCAGCTCCCATACCCTTTCCATCGCACGAAGGAAGATATAGTCGGCCTGCCGCCTGGAGATCCTACCATGCCTGTCCCCCCTGGAGCGATCTGAGTCTCGCTCGGGACGTGAGCTCTATCCCCGTCAGCTCCCTCCTCAAGGATCGGGGTATAGCAGCCCTAGTCTCATAAGCTCGAGTACGCCTACCCGCCCTCCCCGCATCCAACTCCCTCCTGGCCTCATCCAGCCGGGCCTCAGCAACAGCCACTCGGGTCCTCAGTACATCCTGAACATAGCCGTGGGCTAACAAAGACTGCCTATGGGCAGGGTCGAGAGGTGGTGAATCCAGAGCCGCTGGGGGTGCCTCCTCGATCTGCCTAGGCTCGGAAGTATGGGTCTCTGAGCTGTCATCATAGGGGATCCAAGATAGTGGTGGAGGGGTAGGAGCTCTGACCACCGGGAGTGTAGGTAAAGGGGTACCAATGTACACTACCATAGGTCCGACACGCTCCTCAGCTACTGGGACCTCATCCGGGTCCTCCTCATCTGAAATAGCAATGACCTCTGTCTCTGACTCCTCTGAGGGGTCCTCCTCATCCTCCTCCATCTCAGGCTCCTCCTGATCCTGGACATCTAGTAGTGCCTCATCATGCTCACGCTCGAACATCTCAGGGTCCTCTATCTCATGAGCCTACACATTAAACGAGCTAAGTTACTATCATGATACTTATAAGGGTTCCCGTAAGGGTTTTAACTGTCAGTGCTACTTTAAGTAGTCCGACCATGAACCTGGCAAGAGTTCTTATTATCTTTGTGAGTTTATTATTATATCGTCGCATCATCTCTGAGGTTTATAACGCTTAGCTCTGATACCATTTCTGTAACACCCCCAGATCCGGGGTCAGGGATCCGGGTCGTCACGGTCTTTCTTTCCACAATATCACTTCACTTAATTAACAATAAATAACCTCATGTTGTGACCCCACACTAACACACACCACAACCCGTTATAGTCTCAGAGATGAAATTGAAATAAGTACAAGTCTTTGAATCCACAATTTAAAAGTTATTACAACCCAAAAATGATTACTTGATAAGTTTACAATTAATTGCCATTATCTGCCACAAGTTATAATTATACATAATTGATTCCCAAAAGTAGAAGGTCTAATCTATAAATAGATCTACCTCTGCAGCTATAGAAGCTATGATCTCAACAGGAAGGCGTGGGGTGCTTCCCACGCTCTTGCGCTGGGTCTGCTTGAGTCTGGCCATCTTTCCTAACTGTTGTTGTGTGATGAAGAAATATAGCAAGAATGAGCATTACAGCTCGCAAGATAATATATAGTGTAAACAATAATGCAAGCATCTAAATGGATAACTTGCTAGAAACCTTTATCAGGTGAAAGATAATTACTTACTGGATATAAGCAAAAACAAGGGATGAAGTTATCAAATACTTCACTATACTTATATCATTTATAAAGCTACTTGAACTACCACTGTTCAAAGTATTATAGGTTTCAAAAGGTCATCCCATAGATGAGACCACAAGTTAAGACTTGAATAGATTCAATCTTTGAAATATTATTGAATGAAATAAAGTTACGAGATACTTTATTTAGTCCCGATATATATATCCACATATATATCTCTTAAACATTTCCTGGAACCTCTGTTATGTAAAGTATGAACAGAGTTTGTAACATCCAATGAATTTTGGAAAGGAAAAGAATTTTGGCATAAACCCGATATCTTGCTGATCAGGCAAAGATACCAATAAGTAACCTTTTCTACTAGTAGATGGATGAATCCCCCACCGGTCATCACCCTGGCCACATAAGGACCTTGTGCTGGACCGCCACCCAGCCTCTTACGCATTGATGGACTGCCACCCAGCCACTTACACTTTAATAGACCGTACCCCGGCCTGTCGCTTATGCCGACTCAATTAGAGGGACTTACTTCCCGAACGTTGAGCAAGTAATCAAATTGTTTTCTCAAAACAGCAACCACGTTGCGAATGTAAAATACACCACAGAGCCGGATCCCCAGGTTTTGAGCGAGTATTTAAATCCCCTTTGAAAGGAAGATCTTAAATATAAAAATGAGTTTTGAGGTCCACTCTAACTTTAAAAATCATTTTGAAGACTCGAAAACATTTTTAAGAATGTTTGGAGTACTGGTGATTTATTAAAATAAATCAGTCCCGATATATTAGAAATATCTGAATATTATTATTTAAATAATATTCTCATAAAGATAATCCTTATAAAAATATTCGAAGTAGAAGTTTTAAACTCATACTTGAAATGGATATTAAATAACCAAAAATATACTTATATGAAAGTACTATCTTCATTTGAATAATCGAAAATAAGTTTGATTATCGAAACATTATTCTTTAATAAAATAAAGAATATTATTAAATAATAAGCGGAGTCATAATACCTCGAATGAATATTATAAATAATATTCATTAAATAAAATAAACGGAGTCATACATCCTCAAATGAATATTCAAATAATAAACATTAAATAGAATAAACAGAGTCATAAGTCCTCGAATGAATATTCAAATAATATTCATTAAATAAAATAAAGTTAAAGTTATCGAATAAACCTTATTCGATTAATAGTTTTGAAAAACTATAACCATATATATATAAAAATATATATATATATTATACTCGGGAACATCGACTCCCGATTTAGAAATATGTTCACCTTTGGGTCCCCTATACTAAGGGTATACGCTTCTACTGCTTATATCTAGCATAGGTATTATGCAACTATAAGCAATTGAATCATCAATTAGATATATAAATCAAGAATATGAAATAGGCATGCATATATACCATATCACATGCTACAATATATCACAAGAATTTGATAATAACGAATATGCATTTATCGCAAGATCATGCATATACACATATACATCACAACAACAGTTATACGGGTAAAAAACTTGCCTGAGCGATTGGGGATTATAAATGGCTTGGGACGAGTCTGGTAACCTATAAACAACATATAAGTTGGAATTAAACCAAAGTCACTTGTAAATCTATACTTTAACCAATTTAGACTCTAACGCTCGCTTTGCGCTTAATGATTCTCTTAAGTCGCTCGAGTACCCTCGGCTCCACCATTTTTAATAAATTAACCATTACGAGTTTTAAGGCGATTCTTGCGCGAGTGTCTTACCAACTGTCTAACACACTTTACATAAATGTTTCATACTCCAATTAGCCCTTTTAGGTCTTTAACATATGTTTCAAAGTAAGGCGAGGGGTAATGATTCGTTCGCGAAACGTCGTTACTTAAAACGGTCGTTTCTCCTAAACCGTACATCGGAATCAAACGAACCACATATCAAAACGAAGCTCGTAACATGAACTATCTAAACATGGCAATGATCAAAACTTAGCAGGGAGTTCTCGGGTCCTAATGTTATGAACAAAAGCAGTCTAAAGTAAATCGGATATTACGACGGCTATGTTTACGCGATTTCCCAAATTTATACCATTCCAAATCAACCACCAATCAATCCCAATTCATTCATACAACCAAAATCCATCCACACTACATCATAACAGCCGCAATCAACTCAACATTAACAATTTATACTAATTCTTAAACTTGAATTTAAACTATACTTAAGTCCTTTAACCAATCAATAAGATTTCAACATCCAATTTACCAGAACTCCAACCCAAACTCTAAATATGCAAGCATCAAGCTACTCTTTTACCATAACAATCAAAATCATCCTAATATACAAAGTAAAGCTAGGGTTTGGAGATGTTATACCTTCCTTGAAGTGATGTGAGTAGCAAGGAAGCGTTAAGAAGCCTTGAGATGTCTTAGGGATGCTTGGATCTTAAAGGAAAAACAAGAAAATCAAGTTAAAAATCTTGAAATCACTATTGATTATCTTCTTCATTGATTTCTTGGAAGAGATTGAGAATGAATTGGAGGCTTAAACTTATAGGATAGCCATATCTATGCATAAGGAGTACTAGATAATTACCTTACTAACTTAGGAAGCTTGGAACTTGAATTTTGAAAATTCTTCTTCTTGAAATGAAGAAAAGCCGAGAGCAATGTTGAAGAAAGAAATGATTTTGTGTTTTGCTTTGATTTGTTTTGGCTAGCTTAATTGTTTTTGTTTTGTTTTTGGTTAATTACCTTTCTAACCTTGAACTTTGTGTGGTTTTAAATCAACCACACCTCCTTCCCCTTATGTCATGCTTATGTCACTTTATGATGTCATCATCCCTTACTTGCCCTCTTCTTATTGGTTGGATGACCTCATCATCCCTAACCTCCTTGATTAACTTCCTAATTGTTTGCCTAATGACCGCTGATCTGTTATACGGTTCGCTTAACTTTCGTTCTCGTTTCTCGTTTGAGGGATCATACCCGGGATCTTATTACTTGGGTTTCCTTAACCTTTCTCAATACATTATAATCCTTTTATGATCCTCTCTTATAATCCTTTAATTTAAATCCTTTTTATCCTGTTACCTTATACTCAATTCTTTCCGTATCTAGTGGATTTTCGGGAAAAATCAAAGTGTTCGGAATTGGATTCTGACGATCTTTACATACACTTATATACCATATAGAGTACTAATAAAATCTCAGAATATCCATAACAGAACCCCTACATAGTGTGGCATGAAAAGTTTTCTCATTCAGCAAAAACACTATTCATAAGGGTTACAAAAAGTTCAAAATTTTGGGGGTTATTACAGTCTCCCCTCCTTAAAAGGATTCCGTCCCGGAATCAAATAGAAAACAAATGGGGGTACTTTTCTAGCATTACACTCTCTAGTTCCCAAGTTGATTCTTCCACATTATGATTCTTCCATAGCACTCTGACTAGCTTGATCACTTTCTTCCGAAGCACCTGCTCCTTCTTATCTATAATCCTTACTGGTTTCTCCACGTAAGTCAGATCTGGTTGCATATCCACATGCTCGTACTCCACTATGTGTCTGGCATCCCGATGATACTTCCTTAGCATTGACACATAGAACACATTATGAAGTTGTTGTAGGTTCGGGGGTAAGGCTAGCTCGTAAGCCAATTTCCCAATCCGTCTTAGTATCTCAAAAGGTCCAATGTATCTTGGGCTTAGTTTTCCTTTCTTTCCAAATCTCATTAATCCCTTCCAAGGGGATACCTTCAGCAGTACTAAGTCCCCCACTTCATATTCCTTGTCCTTTCGGGCTAGGTCTGCATATTTCTTCTGTCTGTCTTGGGCTGCTACAAGCTGCCCTCTGATAAGCATCTTCCGCTCCCCTACTTCATCCCAGTATAAGGGAGATCGACACCTTCTTCCGTACAGGGCCTCATAAGGCGGCATTCTGATGCTAGCATGAAAGCTATTATTATAAGAAAACTCGATCAACAACAAGTGATCATCCCAACTTCCTTTAAAGTCTATTGCACAGACTCTCAACATATCCTCTAGTGTCTGGATGGTCCTTTCACTCTGCCCATCCATCTGGGGATGGTATGCGGTACTCATATTTTACTTGGTCCCCGCACATTCTTGAAAGCTCTTCCAAAATCTGGAGTTGAATCTGGGGTCTCGGTCTGAGACAATGGACGCTGGGACTCCATGTCGCGTCACTATTTCCTTAAGGTAAATGTCCACCAGTCTATCGACTGTGTATCTCTCATTGATAGAAATGAAATGAGCTGACTTTGTCAGTCGGTCTATAATTACCCATATGGCGTCATGATTGGCTTTCGTCCTTGGCAAGCCTACAACAAAATCCATCGCTATCTGTTCCCATTTCCACTCGGGAATCTCCAGGGGTCGTAAAAGTCCACTGGGTCTCTGGTGCTCTGCCTTTACTCTTTGGCAAGTCAAACATTTGCTTACCCATTCTGCTACGTCCCTCTTCATGTTGGGCCACCAGTAATATTCCTTCAAATCCCTATACATCTTGGTGCTTCCCGGGTGAATGGAATACCTTGAACTATGACTTTCATCCAAAATCTCGTCTTTAAGTTCTTGAACATTCGGAACCCAAATCCTGTAGGAATACCTCATTATCCCCTTATTGTCTCTCTCAGTATGGATCTCTTCTCCAGTCATTGACACTCTGCCCTCATTCATCATTCTTTCTTGGCACAATCTAATCTTTTCTAATAACTCTGGCTGCATTGATATCTCAAACAGCTTTTCAGTTCCGGTTCTGGTTACCTTTACTTCTATTTCCATTCTTTCGAAATCCCTGATTAATTCTTCCGAAGTCATTATCATTCTGAGCCTTTCTTTCCTACTGAGGGCGGCAGCCACCACATTGGCTTTCCCCGGATGATAGAGAATCTCACAATCATAGTCCTTGATTTGTTCTAACCATCTCCTCTGGCGCATGTTGAGCTCTTTCTGCATAAATATGTACTTGAGGCTCTTATGGTCTGTGAAAATCTCGCACTTCTCTCCGTACAAGTAGTGCCTCCAAATTTTTAAGGCAAAAACTATTGCCGCTATCTCAAGATCATGGGTAGGATATCTAATCTCGTATTCCTTCAGTTGTCTTGATGCATACGCAATTACTTTACCGTGTTGCATAAGCACACACCCTAATCCTTTGTGCGACGCGTCACTATATATCACAAAATCTCCTTTTCTGTCTGGCAATGCCAACACCGTGGCCGTTACCAACCGTTTCTTTAAATCCTGAAAACTATTCTCGCATTTCTCCGTCCATTCAAACTTCTCTGTCTTACGAGTAAGTCGTGTCAAAGGGGCTGCGATCTTCGCAAAGTCCTGCACAAATCTACGATAGTAGCCGGCCAATCCTATGAAACTCCTTACCTCTGTGGGTGTGGTTGGCCTTTCCCAATTTGAGACCGCCTCTATCTTGGAGGGGTCGACCAATACTCCTTCTTTATTGATCACATGTCCTAAAAACTGTACTTCATTCCGCCAGAATTCACACTTCGAGAATTTGGCATATAACTGTTCCTCTCTGAGTATTCCTAGAGCTATCCTCAAATACTCTGCATGTTCTGCCTCAGAAATGATTTTGTGTTTTGCTTTGATTTGTTTTGGCTAGCTTGGTTGTTTTTGTTTTGTTTTTGGTTAATTACCTTTCTAACCTTGAACTTTGTGTGGTTTTAAATCAACCACACCTCCTTCCCCTTATGTCATGCTTATGTCACTTTGTGATGTCATCATCCCTTACTTGCCCTCTTCTTATTGGTTGGATGACCTCATCATCCCTAACCTCCTTGATTAACTTCCTAATTGTTTGCCTAATGACCGCTGATCTGTTATACGGTTCGCTTAACTTTCGTTCTCGTTTCTCGTTTGAGGGATCATACCCGGGATCTTATTACTTTGGTTTCATTAACCTTTCTCAATACATTATAATCCTTTTATGATCCTCTATAATAATCCTTTAATTTAAATCCTTTTTATCCTGTTACCTTATACTCAATTCTTTCCGTATCTAGTGGATTTTCGGGAAAAATCAAAGTGTTCGGAATTGGATTCTGACGATCTTTACATACACTTATATACCATATAGAGTACTAATAAAATGTCAGAATATCCATAACAGAACCCCTACATAGTGTGGCATGAAAAGTTTTCTCATTCAGCAAAAACACTATTCATAAGGGTTACAAAAAGTTCAAAATTTTGGGGGTTATTACATATAATCCAGACTCCAGTCATGTAATAGAATATGAGCCAATAGAGCTTCAGGCAGATTTGTCATATGTAGAGAGTCCAATAGAAATTCTAGAGGAAAGAGAGAAGGTATTAAGAAATAAAGTGGTAAAGTTAGTAAGAGTATTGTGGAGAAACCCAAAGGTTGAAGAGTCAACCTGGGAGTTAGAAAGTGATATGAGAAGAAAGTACCCTCATTTGTTTTCTTAGGAGATTCTGAGGACATAATCCTTTTAAGGGGGAAGGATGTAATATCCGGGATAAATCGTGTAATTATTTTTGCTAATAAATAATTATTATACGTGTTCAGTATCTATTCTGCGAATTATTTGTTAAGTGCTAAATGTGTTTAGATGTTTGAAAATAATATTAATTGAGTATTTTAATTTTTATATGTCCAAAATAAAATATAGGTAATTGTAATATCTTCCTAATTATTTTTATGTTGATTTATGATTTTATGGGAAATATATGGATTTTACAAAATCTTTTTTTGAGTATTTTAAAACTATTTTATACAATCGGGAACCAACCGTCATCATCCGTTTTTAAGTTTTTATAACCCGAAACTCTTCCGAGAACTCCTTTCTAACCTAATCGCAATATTCCGAGCATTTTCCATGTTTCGACTTTTTCGATCTGAAGTACGGTTTGGCCTGTGCGGTCCCGGCGCAACATTTTCGATACATTATTCGTTTCGGTAAATCAATAAAACTCGTATTTTCGATAAACGGGATCTTTTTATTAAACTATTACAATTATCACCTCGTAATACGTGTGACCAGGCGCTGAGACCAAGACCGCAGTACAAATTGTACTGATTTGGATAATTGTCCCAAAAATCGGTACCGTTTGGATCAATTTTTATAAATAAACGTATCGTTTTATATCCGGAATGATCCAATGGGATACTAATTTTCCGTAATTATAAATAGCCTCTACCGTATTTTATTTTGTACCAGAAATCATTTGCAAACAGTATTTACAGAGTTTTATAAAGAAAATACTATAATTATAAACTGTTCTTCGTAATCAAACACAAATTCGGAGGCGTTATCGATATCCGATTTTGGCGTACATATACTCAAAATGAAGCTACTGAAATCTAGAATCCAAATCTTTCATCAAAACATACCTAGAAGCATCAGGTGATTTCCTATTTAATTATTTATATTTGAATTTCTTGGTATTTAAATTATGAATTTTTGTTCGAGAGATTGTTTGTATGATTTGATGATTGTATGTTATAGAGCTTGTTTTCCTGATCATTTTGGTATATTATACTCTTGATTTGGAGTTCAATAACATGTTTAATTTTAGGTTTGATTCTCAGAATTTAGAAATTAGGGTTTATATTACTTTGAATGTTTTCAATTCGATTTGGTTAAATCTTTGTTAGGGGTTTTCAGTCGATCTTGATGGGTTCTTTGTGTTCCTTATCAAATTTGCAATCGAACCATGTATTTATATACCATAAACAATTCCTGAAAAGTACGGAGTTGTCTTTTGAAATTATCGCCGGAGTTCTTCGCGTGTCTGGCCGGTTTTTGGTCGAAAGTTCGACTGGGCAATTGTTGATGATGTTTGTTGACTGATTTGTGCTTCTGGGAAGAATCTGAATGAATCTCTGTTAAGAAACGAACTCAACCCACCAGTTTTTAGGCAGATTAAGGCCGCCGGAGTTGACAAGGACCCGCCGGATTCTGGAAATCGGCTGGTGTTCTTGCCAACCTGGTTCCCTGTCTTGACCCGTGCCTCAACCCGGTTTCGACCCGGGTTTGATTCCATTTTTCCTAAATAAAAAATCAGTAACCTGTTTCTGGATTTTCTTTTTATAAATAATTCAAAAATCCGTTATTTAAATTCTGAAATTCATTTCTAATTTCTGGAAATTCCAAAAATCATTATTTTGATTCCAAAATTTATTTTTAATTCAAAAATAAATCTGAATTAATTAGTTAATTACATTTAGTTAATAATTAATTGATTAATTGGTCAATTAATTCAAAAATTAATTGATTTAATTAATTATTAATTGATTTTAATTATTTATTTAATAAGATTTAATTATTTAAAAATGATTTAAAAATTTCCGAAAAATAGTTTCGAGCTTTAAAATATTATTTTAAATTAGTTTCAAGGCTCGATAATTATTATAAAATTGTTTTGAAGCCTGATTTGGCCAACCGAACCCTGTTTATTACTTTAAATTAATCCAACGACCCGTTTTAATTCCAAAAAATATTTTAAAAATCATTTTGAATACCCAAAAGCCTGTTTATAACCCGAGACTCCTTTATAAATGATATGTCATTGATTATTTGACGTGTTATGTGTTATATGTGACTTGTTGGTTGACTGTCGGTCTATATGTTCGGTGTTTACTTGTTTATAGCATAACTTTCAATTCGTTAATCGGATTTGGGTGAAACGAAATGTAGATAGAAGTGTATGTCGAATAGAATCGTATGAGTTAAATATTGATAGATACTTATGATGCCTAGCAGAGTAAGCAAGGCGTAGGAAAGGGAAGCTTGTGATCAGAAAATGGAATCGACATGTAGAAAATACAGCAAGTGATCAGAAAATAGAATCGAGGCATAGGAAAAGTAGACGAGTGGTGGTTGAAGAGAGTCGTTTGACGAATTCAAGTGAAATTGGAATCGTTTGTGATAAGGCAAGTACTTCTAAACCTTTTTCAAGATATAATGCAAATGTTTTTGAATTCTCTCATGAAATATTGTTAAGGATTCAAAATAGCTCTGTTTTATATTGTAAGTACTTTTAATCGGCAAGTCGGAGATTAATCGGACCGATTAATCGGAACATTAATCGGAAGAATATAAATATTATTTTTAATTTTTATAATTATATAATGATCAACATGTCAAATATTTGTTTGAAAAAAATAAATTAGAATGGTATTAAACAATATCTACATATTTGACATGCGTTATCTACTAATTATTGAGTTTACAATATTAACTATATTTTAATTCACACTTTTAAATTAATTATAATATATTATTTTTATGTATTAAGTGAGAAAATAAATATATTAGATTACTTGTCGCCTAATCCCGATTTTGACCCTATATTTTTAAAAAAATGCCTAAATTACCGCCTAGGTCCGTGTCGGGGCGTTTTATCACCGCCTAGGCGGTCGCCTATACCGATTTTTAGAACACTGATTACAAGTAAAAATCAAAACCTATTACCGTATATTATGTAGCGATAATATATTAAGATCACTTTATTAATTGAACAATTAAGTACTGCCAAATTAATTATGACAATTAATCAAACGAAACAAAAAGATATTAAAAATAATTAGGTAATATTATCTTTATCCTAGAAAATTAACAAGGCACGGTTTTTAAACTAACAAAGCAATAATATAAAACCAAAAGCACGATATAAATTAATTAAAAGCTAACTAACCTATAAACGCATATAAACTCACTTGTACAAGAACTAAATTCAGAATTAAAAAGAAAACAATATGATTTAAATGGACAAGGCATACTTCCTACGTGTAAACTTGTAACCGAGCAACGGAGTAAAGGAACCGGAAAATAAGTTAAAAGTCGGGCAAAGAAAAGCGTGGTTGGTTGATAATTAATGTGTCTATTTAACGGGAATCAAAATCTGATAGAATATATATTTGTGTATATTTTATATAATTAGGTTCCCATATTAATTCTATTTTGCTTTTAATTGGATTTTTATTAATTAGTTTGTAATATTTTATTGCAAGGAATACTAAATTGGAAAGGATTGAAGTTAAATTAGAAGAAAAATTTGGATTTGTTGGACCGTTTGCGCGAGACTTATTGTTTGGACCGTATCTTGAGTTCCGTACATTGGATTTTGGCAATTCAACAGCAATGAGATTCTCTTGAATTAGAGAATGGTCCAGATTTCAAAATCCAGTTGAATCAACCCAGTAACAGAAGAGAAAAGTCAACTACGAATTCTAAACTTGAAAACCTTTTCGGTTTGGGAAACTTTTATTTTATTCCTATAAACAATAAAAATGCTTTTTATATTAGTTTTATATAATTAGCGATAGGAGATACGTATCCATAGTCACCAAGAGAATAAGCTAAGAGGAGAATGAGGAGGACTTTATGCTTGAAGATTTCAATATCAATAACATAAGGATAAATCTTCTTACTCTACACTTTGTACCGTATTTTAATCTTCTCATATAGGATATCACTTTTGCTATGATTATGGTTGGCTAGTTTATTATTGTTGGATGGCTGTTTTGAATCCCTAAACTTTATGACAGTTATACAGTTTTAATTTTCTGAGTTGTGTTCTTTATTGTGCCACGTCAATGCTTATAGAGATGCATGAATTAATTATGGTATGTGGTCATCCAAATATGTTTTGTGATTGCTATATCTGTAAAGTCAATTAATCTTTGTATGTGGTCATGGGATTAGTTGTATAAGTGTCTAATTCATTTTAACCTTCTATGTGGTCATGGGGTTATAAGAGTAGCAGAACTTGTTTTTATGTGGTCATGGCAGGTTCTCTATAGGTATCTTTCGGAACATATCAGACGATTTCAGAATTGTGTCATGAATTTAGGATGGATCTACATGCTTTCCAACACGTTTATTTAATTCTTCACAAACAAACTTTTTTTACTTATTAGTTAATTTAGATGTTAAATAAACAAAACAAGTTTATTCTTGATATTATTAGCGAAATAGAAGAAAAGTGAGTCATTGATCCTTGGTGTAAATCGATACCCTATTTTCTCTACATTACAAACGACACAAAAAGGGTTTAAGTTGAGTCACATCAATTTTTGGCGCCACACCGCCGGGGATTGAAATTTGCTTTTCTTTTGTTTTATTTTTGTTATACATATTATTTTTCTTCTTTTTCTTTTCCATCATTTTTCCGCCTATTGCTTGTTATATTTCAGGTATAAGTGGAATTTGACTAACTGGCATGACATCAATACAAACACTTCGTGATGATGTTGGCGTGTCAATTGCTAATTTTTGGCATTCTTGTATGGTTTATCCTAGCTCAGCTGAAGGGAGGAGTAGTACTTTTGAGCTCAAACAAAATCTTCTTTCGCGATTGCCAGTATTCCATGATCTTCCAACTGAAGAGCCAAATAAACATCTTTCTAGATTTGTGATCATTGTTGAATGTATGGGACCAGATATGGCGGATCCTGAAATTTTAAAGATATGGTGGATCCTGAAATTTAAAGATGAAAGCTTTTTCGTTTTTTGTGCGTGGAGCAGCTTTGGACTGGTTTGAAGATCTGCCTGTGGGATATATTACTTCTTGGGAAAAGCTAGAACAAGAATTTTTGGAGACGTGGTTATGAAGATGAATCAAAAGTGTAAATTTTCTGCAACTCCTACAACTACGGAACCACAACAAAATTTTGAGTATGTGAATGTCATTACAACCAACAACCCATTAGGTGAAACAAGTCTGAATTCAAAAGCTAATGACATACATGATGTGCCTATGGAAGAATTTGATATTCTGCATGATGATAGTGAGGAAGTGTGTTAGTCGCTAAACACGCGCTAATAATACACGCAAGTATACGAGTTCGCAAGTAGTATAGAATCTTTTCTAGTTCGTTCCTATTGAGACTATATTGGTTAACTAATTAACTCACACACTTAAGCAACAATGTATGGTTATTATTCAATGCTAAGATGATAACTAATTGAGATTATTTATAAATATGAATTAAACTAATAATTATAACTATGAGAATAAGATTAATTGAATTAATAAGTATGACAAACATGGGATTCCAACTTCATTAAATACTTCATTCAATAGCCATATTGTTTTTAACCTTAGCATGCAATGGTGATGACACTAATCAGATAACACGAAACTGATAAACGCCAACTTTCGTTGCACGAGTACCATACTACCAGACATCCACAAAAGAGATAGAAGCTGAATATACACCAATTATATTGAGACCCTATATGTCTATAGAATTTGACAACATAACGGTTTAAGCACAAGTTATCTATGTTGTAAAAGACATGCCTGTACTTTAACAAGACTAAGACAACTTGTCAATCCAAAGTAAGTTGTATTGTTATCTAAATTTGTATTCTGTACTTGTAACACTTAAAGTCTGTAAAATTGTAAAGGAGCAGACTGAAATCTTTTTCCTAAAACAGTATCAAGCCTAAGGATTCTATCTGGAAGAAAATCATGCCTCAGAAGAATTTTAAAGAAGCTTGGAGTTGAATAAATTTGTTTGGAGAAAAATGTTCTAAGTCAAGATCTCTACAAGTCATAGATTTAATATTATAGAGAAGTCATTCGAGAACTCCAGAATGACTTATCGAGAAGTCATTCAAACTCCAGAGAGTACCGACGGATAAGCAATATCTACTCGACGGATGAGCTATATATCTACTCGATGGATGAACAATATCTACTCGACGGATGAGCAATATCTACTCGACGGATGAGCTATATATCTACTCGATGGATGAGCTATATATCTACTCAACGGATAAGCAATATCCACCGGGAGTTGAGAAGTCAGGAAAGCTACTCGAGAACTCAAGAAGATATCGATAATTCATTCTTTCACTAGAGAACTCAGAGTTATCGACAAGTCTTTATCCATTCGAGAACTTCGAGATATCTACAAGTCAAGTGAAGTTATGAAGACTAGAGATCTCGATGAGCTGAAGACCTCTACAAGCCAAACTCATTATGGAGTATTAGAGATCTCGATAAGCCTTTGTACTTATCGAGATATCAAGTGTTCTAATAATTCAAACTGGAGATTTCGAAGTACAGTCTCAAAGTACAGAATTGCAGATCAGTTTAATATCCAAGATAAACAATCAACAAACAATCCAACAGCTGGATTGACAAGTCTACAAAAAGAAGCTTGAAGTGTGTGCAAGATCAATGGAAAAGATTAACTGATAGAGGAAGATTAAAGTAAACACGGGATGCTAAAGATATGCAAATCCAGAAATGGAAGATTTATTTTTCTATAAATAGAAATGACAAGTGACAGTTTGGAAAATTTAATAGCATGTTTATTATCCACTGTGTAAACCAACAGTTAACTGAGATATATAGTTAACACTGGTCCTCTAGTTAGTTGTAACAATTTAGATCAAAATTATTGTAACACTCTCGAGAAGAAGCTGAGCTCTTTAATTTCGAAGAGCTTAGAAATTTTGTAGAAAAACATCTTAATTTTTAATACAAAAATTAAGTGAGTTTTGAAGATCTGTGTTCTGTATTTTGTGCAAGTTTAATTTCTGCATGAACACTTTTCTATACAAGATTTAATTTACTTTGTTCAACCATTATCTTTCAGAAAAGCCTGAAATCAGGAAAACACATTCACCCCCCCCCTCTATATGTGATTCATTATCTAACAAGTGGTATCAGAGCAAAATATGAAAGAAAACAGATTCAAGATCTTGGAAGAATGAATACACAGAAAATCAGTAGCATCAAAATTCCTACCTTTGACAAAGCTAACTACACTCTTTGGAAAAAGAAAATGATGTTGTTTATCAGGATGACAAATCCATTCTACATTCAGATCCTCAAGAATGGACCCTTCATTCCTATGGTAAGGGTTGAGGAATCTACAGATGGATACATTGTCATACCAGCTCATTATGCCCCAAAAGATCCTGCTGAGTATACAGATCCTGAAAAGGAGAAGGTTTCCCTGGATAACAGCTTGCAAATGATATTGATTGAGTCACTTGACAATGTGATGTACAACAATATTATCAACTGTGACACTGCCAAGCAGATATGGGAAAATATTGAGATACTATGTGAAGGAACTGAGGAGGTTAGATCAAATCAAAGAAGGATACTGATTTTGTAATATTTGAGATATATCGTGTAATTATTTTTGCTAATAAATAATTATTATACGTGTTCAGTCTCTATTCTGTGAATTATTTGTTAAGTGTTAAATGTGTTTGGATGTTTAAAAATAATATTAATTGAGTATTTTAATTTTTATATGTCCAAAATAAAATATAGGTAATTGTCATATGTTCTCAATTATTTTTATGTTGATTTATGATTTTATGGGAAATATATGGATTTTACAAAATCTTTTTCCGAGTATTTAAAAACTATTTTATACAATCGGGAACCAACCGTCGTCATCCGTTTTTAAGTTTTTATAACCCGAAACTCTTCCGAGAACTCCTTCCTAACCTAATCGCAATATTCTGAGCATTTTCCATGTTTCGAGTTTTTCGATCCGAAGTACGGTTTGTCCTGTGCGGGTCCCGACGCAACATTTTCGATACATTATTCGTTTCCGTAAATCAATAAAACTCGTATTTTCGATAAACGGGGTCTTTTTATTAAACTATTACAATTATCACCTCGTAATACGTGTAACCATGCGCTGAGACCAAAACTGCAGTACAAATTATACTGATTTGGATAATTATCCCAAAAACCGGTACCGTCTGGATCAATTTTTATAAATAAACGTATCGTTTTATATCCGGAATGATCCAAAGGGATACTAATTTTCCGTAATTATAAATAGCCTCTACCGTATTTTATTTTGTACCAGAAATCATTTGCAAACAGTATTTACAGAATTTTTACAGAGAAAATACTATAATTATAAACTGTTCTTCGTTATCAAACACAAATTCGGAGGCGTTATCGATATCCGATTTTGGCGTACATATACTCAAAATGAAGCTACTGAAATCTAGAATCCAAATCTTTCATCAAAACATACCTAGAAGCATCAGGTGATTTCCTATTTAATTATTTATATTCAAATTTCTTGGTATTTAAATTATGAATTTTTGTTCGAGAGATCGTTTATATTATTTGATGATTGTATGTTGTAGAGCTTGTTTTTCTGATCATTTTGGTATATTATACTCTTGATTTGGAGTTCAATAACATGTTTAATTTTAGGTTTGATTCTCAGAATTTAGAAATTAGGGTTTATAATACTTTGAATGTTTTTAATTCGATTTGGGGAAATCTTTGTTAGGGGTTTTCAGTCGATCTTGATGGGTTCTTTGTGTTCCTTATCAAATTTACAATCGAACCATGTATTTATATACCACAAATGATTCCTAAAAAGTACGGAGTTGTCTTTTGAAATTATCGCCGGAGTTCTTCGAGTGTCTGGCCGGTTTTTGGCCGAAAGTTCGACTGGACAATTGTTGATGATGTTTGTTGACTGATTTGTGCTTCTGGGAAGAATCTGAATGAATCTCTGTTAAGTAACGAACTCAACCCACCAGTTTTTAGGCAGATTAAGGCCGCCGGAGTTGACAAGGACCCGCCGGATTCTGGAAATCGGCTGGTGTTCTTGCCAACCCGTTTCCGTGTCTTGACCCGCGCCTCAACCCGGTTTCGACCCGGGTTTGATTCCATTTTTCCTAAATCAAAAATCAGTAACCTGTTTCTGGATTTTCTTTTTATAAATAATTCAAAAATCCATTATTTAAATTCTGAAATTCATTTCTAATTTCTGGAAATTCCAAAAATCATTATCTTGATTCCAAAATTTATTTTTAATTCAAAAATAAATTGGAATTAATTAGTTAATTACATTAGTTAATAATTAATTGATTAATTGGTCAATTAATTCAAAAAGTAATTGATTAATTGATTTAATTAATTATTAATTGATTTTAATTAATTATTTAATTAAATTTAATTTTTTAAAAATGATTTAAAAATTTCCTAAAAATAGTTTCGAGTTTTAAAATATTATTTTAAATTAGTTTCAAGGCTCGATAATTATTATAAAATTGTTTTGAAGCCCAATTTGGCCAATCAAACCCTGTTTATTAATTTAAATTGATCTAACGACCCGTTTTAATTTCGAAAAATGTTTTAAAAATCATTTTGAATACCCAAAAGCCTTTTTATATCCCGAGACTGCTTTATAAATGATATGTCATTAATTATATGACCTGTTATGTGTTATATGTGACTTGTTGGTTGACTGTCGATCTATATGTTCGGTGTTTACTTGTTTATAGCGTAACTTTCAATCCGTTAATCGGATTTGGGTGAAACGAAGGGTAGATAGAAGTGTATGTTGAATAGAATCGTATGAGTTGAATATTGATAGATACTTATGATGCTTAGCAGAGTAAGCAAGGCGTAGGAAAGGGAAGCAGGTGATCAGAAAATGGAATCAACATGTAAAAAATACAGCAAGTGATCAGAAAATAGAATCGAGGCATAGGAAAAGTAGACGAGTGGTGGTTGAAGAGAGTCATTTGACGAATACACGTGAAATTGGAATCGATTATGATAAGGCAAGTACTTCCAATTCTTACGATTGTTTAGCAATAAATTTGATTTCTGTGAACCATTTTGTTTGATCATTGATTAACCTCAATTATTGTCATTGTGACTTGCTGAGCTAGTTAGCTCATTCTTGCGAATCTTTTTATGTATTCTATAGTTAAGAAGGATACAGTTGATAGTGAGGTTTTTCCCAGTTCAATGTACGAGCTAGGATTCCAGGTTATGTTGGATCGAGCTAGCGGAAGCTTATCGCAGTAGTGAGATAGTAAGATTGTAAGAGTAATTTCATTATCAGTTGTAAGTTAACTTAGTTGGGATTTGGTACGTTGTAATAAAAGTTAAGGTTGTGGCTTGTTTTATACTTAAACTGTTGCGGTTCGTGGTTATGTAAAGCAGGGTCATTGCAAATAATATTTCATATACAAGTTTATATATTGAGTATGTGTTGTGGACCCCAAACTTCTGACCCGGGTTAGGAGGGCTCCACAGGTTGGTATCAGAGCTACATATTATAAGTCACTAAAACAAGCCTAGATTGTCGGGATTGGGTAAAGAGTTAGGATTAGGAATAGGAAATAGAAAGATAAGTTATCGTGAGGTTGAGTGCGATTGTATAGTAGGTCTCCGGCACGGTTCGTGCTGCGATTCGGGATTCTTAGCTTGCGACGTGATTTCCAGACAATGACAATGGCAGATCCTGATTTCCCTGTATCATCTGATTGTTTGGAGCCTTCGGTTTGAGGATCGTCATCTTCTTCTAAATTTGATTTGCAACTTTTTCTTCCATCGGTATTAATGGTATTACCTTCTGTTATGACAGTTGCGCCTCTCCAAGTTATTCCAAGCTATTCTATCACCTCTTGATACGAGACTACCTATTCAAGAACCTCCATTCGCTTATTTTTGTTCTTCTGTACATTCAACTATGAATGTATCTTTTCAGTTTACTCTACACCATGTTCTATACCCTCAGTTTAAAAACCTGTCTTATGGAACAACAGTATTTGCGAGAAGGGATACGATAGCTACAGTAAATGGTAAGTACATGAGATATTAATAAAGGTGAGAAGGAGTTTAGAAAGAAGATTCACCTGTTTCGGAGGATGGCTTCTACCAGATTAAATGGGGCCACTAGTGAATAGACCACCCTTGATTAGTTGTGGATTGGACTAGAGGAATTTTGAAAGAGTTAGAGAGAAAAGTATAGATCTGGAATTTTCGTAGAATTAGATGATGGTGCTATGATAAATGTGATATATAAGTAGTGATGTGACGTGACATACGCAAACTTTGTTTTATGAAATAGACTTGTTGGCTGTCGGATAGACCTGTTCCACTTAATGACTGCAAAGATGATGATAGGCATACTACCAGTATGGGAGCTTTGAAATGAAGCCATGAATAAGACAATATGCAACGATAGCTGAAGTTTTCATCGATTAAGGAAGGTAATGGACCTAAGGAAGGAGAGGAGATAAATGGAAGTGAATGGACCTTTACGTGGTTGTTTCTTTAACTTGGTATCTGGTTATAAGAAGGACAACAACTAACTCATATAGTAAGGACAACTAGATGTGTGCTTTTCAACATTTTTAACAAGTTTTCGAGAAAGATTTTTCCCTTATAAATTTTAAAAAAAAACTTTTTGGAATAAAATAAGTTTTAAACATTGGTTGTTAAGTTACTACTTGAGTTTCTTGTTTGTTAAAAGACCCGGATTACCTGGAAGGATGTTGTTTCAGACTTAGTATTGCTAATTCGGGGAACGAGGTAACCTGCGATTACGAAGAAGTTGAATATTCCTAATAGTGAGTTGCAAGTATTGTTTGATAAGATTAACAACAGAACCAGCGTACGGAGTAACTATTCATCCGATTACTGGGGTTATCACAGTTCAAGGAATTAATTGATTTAACGGAAGCCTGAGCATGACCAAAGAAGATTGGGAAGATTTCTAGACTTTTCTAAAAGAAGAATATTATTAAAAAAAAGAATCGTTATGATGAATGATTCATGGTTATTCTAAATTAATAAGAGGAAACTCAAGGTTATCTGATAAGAACGCCATTATGATCGAATTGTTAAAGTATTATACGTGTATGTTAGATATATTTGATATTGTCATGGCTAATATGTTTTATGTTTAGCTTTCAGATCTTACTGAACAGGATAAATCAGTACTTAACTGTTGATCAGTACTTATACTGGAAGTCAGGACTTAAGGATATCAGTACGTATGTTATCAGGAGATAATCATCAGAAGATAGATATCAGAACTTAAGTGCTGAAGGATAATCAGATAAGGACAATAGCTGATTAAAGGAAAGAAGATTAAGATAAACATAAGAAGGGATATGCATGAAGAAGGAATTCCGTGAAGAATGGAATACTTGGAAGAAAAGATATCTGATTGATATATTTTAGGAAGCAGAATTATATTCCATATCAATTAGCGATTATCTTGTAACTGTGTAGTATATAAACACAGACATAGGGTTTACACTATAAGTATTATCATTATTAGAAAAGATTATTTATTGTAACCCTAGCAGCTCTCGTGATATTTATTCATCACTGAGAGGTAACAGTTCCATACTGTAACAGAGTTTATTGTTTCAATAAAGTTTGTTTTCTGTTACTTAAGTTCTTAAAGTTCGATTTGAGTGTACTATACACTGTATTCACCCCCTCTACAGTGTGTGTGTGACCTAACAATTGGTATCAGAGCTACTCTGTTAACACACATACAGTTAAAGATTCAAACACAATCATGTCGGACACAGAAACTCCAACTAAGCCTACCACAACTGAGGAACCACCAAAGACACAAATTCAGAGTCGGTATGAGACCATCAGAGTCCCCATACTGAGACCATCTGAATATCCCATATGGAAGGTAAGGATGACCATGTTCCTGGAAGCAACAGATCCAGAATACCTTGATAGAATCAAGGAAGGTCCTCACAAACCAACCAAACTCGCTGTTGCAGTTACAGGTGAAGCAGCAAAGACCGTACCAAAGGAGAAGAGTGATTATACTGTTGAAGACATAGCATCAATTGCTAAGGATGCTAAGGTACGACACTTACTGCATAGTGCCATTGATAATGTAATGTCAAACAGGGTAATCAACTGCAAGACTGCTAAGGAGATATGGGATGCTCTGGAAACAAGGTGTCAGGGAACTGACACAATTAAGAAGAACAGGAAGACAATACTCACTCAAGAGTATGAACACTTTGACTCAAAGGCTAATGAGTCATTGAATGATTTATATGATAGATTTGTCAAACTTTTGAATGATTTGTCATTGGTTGATAAAGAGTATGATCTTGAAGATTCAAACCTTAAGTTCCTGTTAGCTCTTCCTGAATGCTGGGATTTGAATGCAACGACAATAAGAGACAACTACAATCTTGATGAAACAACTCTTGACGAAATCTATGGAATGCTCAAGACCCATGAGCTGGAGATGGAACAAAGAAGCAAGAGGAAAGGAGGAAAGTCAAGGACAGTTGCTCTTAAGGCTGAAGAAGAATTCCCAAAAGCAGCTTCCTCAAAGAAAGACAAGGGTAAAGCTCTTTTCATAAAGTCTGATACTGAGTCATCAAGTTCTGAGAGTGATGATGACTCAGATTCTGAAAGCTTGCCTGAGACTGATGCTGATGAGGAGATGATGAAGCTATATGCTCTTATGGTGAAAGGAATCACAAAGATTGCATACAGGAAGTTCAGGAAGGGAAATAAGTTTTCCAGGAAAGGCATAAGTTCTGATAAGAAGAATTTCAGAAGATCTGAAGGCAGAGGAGGAAAGTCTGACAGAGGAGATTACACCAATGTTAAATGCTATAATTGTGGTGAGAAAGGCCACATATCTCCTGACTGCAAGAAGGTAAAGGGTGACAAAGGCAAGGCTCTTGTCACAAAGCAGAAAAGCTGGACAGACACCTCAGACTCTGAAAGTGAGGAGAACTATGCATTGATGGCAAATGCTGATAAAGAAAGTGCTGAGAGCAGTTCTGAAGCTGTTGAAATAAAGGTACCTCAGACTACTTATGCTTTTCATACTGATGATATTAATGAGTTGAGAAGATATCTTAAAACCATGTTTGTTAGCTATAGAGATCAAACTTTAACATGTGAAAGATTAACTTCTGAAAATCTTGCATATAAGAAAAGAAATGATTTCTTAGAAAAAGAGTTAGTCATGTTCCATCAAACTCAGAAGGATAGAGATGATGCTTTTTATGTTAGGAATGAAGTGCTAAAATTAAATGAATCTCTAAAAACTGAGTTAGAAAAGGAAAGAGAGATTATCAGGACTTGGACTAACTCTGGCAAAACAACTCAAAATTTGCTAAGTAGTGGAAACTGGAAAGAGGGCTTAGGTTATGGAGAAGATAAGAATGATAAAGGAACTGAAGAAATTAAGCCTGTTGTTAAGCAAAAGCCAAAGTTTAAAACTGTTAAGTTTGTAACTGTAAAGTCTGAAAATGAGAAATCAGAAGTTAAAGAGGAATTAACTTCTGACAAACTAAAACAGGAAAAGACAGCTGAAGTGAACATAGGCTTAATGACGAAGAAGCAGCTTAAACATAAGCTGAAAGATGTTAAGAATGCAAACAAGATAAAATCACCTAGGAAAAATAGGAATGGAAAGGAAGGTGTGAATAAAAGCAATGATTATAAACCTGTTCCTCCTAGGAAAACATGTTATAACTGTGGAAGTTCTAACCATCTGGCTTCTTTTTGCAGGAAGAATAAGAATATTAACTCCTTACCTTCAAAATCCGGAGTTAAGAGTCAGTCTGTTAGATACAAACCACAAAATCCTTGTTTTCATTGTGGTAGTTTATGGCATTCCATTTATACTTGTAAGGAATATCATAGTTTGTACTATGATTATTATCAAATAAAACCTTCTTTGAAGAAAGTTTCCATTGTTCCTTCTAGTGTAAATTTTGATTCAAAGTCTGATAGTGTAAGTTCTGATAAGAAAGATGTTAACATAAACTCTGATGCTAAATCCGCTGCAAATGTTAACAAACTTAATAAGGCCAAAGGATCCAAGCAAGTCTGGGTCCTTAAAACTAATAATTAGTGGTCTTTGTGATTGCAGGGCAACAGGAAAAATATTCTAGTTCTGGACAGTGGATGTTCAGGACATATGACTGGAAATAAGGCCCTGCTATCAGACTTTGTGGAGAAAGCTGGCCCAAGTGTTTCTTATGGAGATGGCAACATTGGAAAAACATTGGGATATGGCAATATCAATCTTGAAAATATCATAATTAAACAAGTAGCTCTGGTCTCAGGACTTAAACACAACCTACTGAGTATAAGTCAAATCTGTGACAGAGGTTATCATGCTGATTTCTTTGAAGAACACTGTGAAATAGTGAGTAAATCTAAAGGCAAAGTTCTTCTGAAAGGATACAGGCGTGGTAACATTTATGAAGCTAAGCTTTCAACAAGTACTGATGGTTCTGCAATCTGTCTGATGAGTAGAGCATCAATTGAAGAAAGCTGGAATTGGCATAAGAAACTCTCTCATTTAAATTTCAACAATATAAATGAACTGGTCAAGAAAGATCTTGTGAGAGGATTGCCAAACACAGTATTTGCTCCTGATGGTCTTTGTGATTCATGTCAGAAAGCCAAACAAAGAAAATCTTCATTCAAGAGCAAGACTGAATCATCAATTCTTGAGCCTTATCATCTAATACATGTTGATCTATTTGGTCCAGTAAATGTCATGTCTATTGCAAAGAAGAAGTATGCGTTGGTCATAGTGGATGAGTTCACCAGATACACATGGGTGTATTTCTTGCACAACAAAATGGAGTTGTTGAAAGTAAGAATAGAACTCTCATTGAAGCTGCACGTACAATGCTTGAAGAAGCAAAGCTTCCAACCTATTTCTGGGCTGAAGCTGTGCAGACTGCTTGTTTTACTCAAAATGCAACACTCATTAACAAGCATGGAAAAACACCATATGAGATGGTAAAGAAAAAGAAGCCAAATCTGAAATATTTTCATGTATTTGGATGCAAGTGTTTTGTTCTCAAGACTCATCTTGAACAGCTATCAAAGTTTGATCTAAAAGCTGATGAAGGAATCTTTGTTGGATATCCACTTTCCACAAAAGCCTTCAGAGTCTATAATTTGAGAACAAAAGTGGTCATGGAATCTATCAATGTCTCTTTTGATGACAAGAAGATTACTGGTCTTGAAGATTTCATCGACCATGATCAGCTGAGATTTGAAAATGAAGACTCAAATTCTGATACTGAAAATCCTGACAGTCTAAGTCCTGATACTGTAAACTCTGATGGATTAAACTCTGATGTTATTGAAACTGTGATGACTACGTCAAATGAAGATGCACCTATGCAGGGGGAGCATACTCAAGATCCTACCACATCTCAAGAAACATCAGAACATGCATCTGGCTCTTCAAGTTCTGATTTGTCAAGTTCTGATAAGCCAAGTTCTGATAGTGCTGAAAATCTAAATACTGAAGAATCCAACTCAGAGAGCATAGTTTCAGGGGGAGCATCAGAAAATGAAAATGAAGATAGCATGGATCATGGGGGAGCATCCAGTTCTAGAGAAAACCTTCCATCTGCAAGGAAGTGGACAAAATCACATACACCTGATTTGATAATTGGAAATCCTGATGCAGGTGTCAGAACTAGAACATGTACTTCAAATGAATGTCTCTACAATTCTTTTCTCTCTCAGACTGAGCCAAAGAAAGTGGAAGAAGCTCTTCAAGATGCTGATTGGGTGCAAGCAATGCAGGAAGAGTTGAATGAATTTGAAAGAAACAAAGTTTGGACCCTAGTGCCAAGACCAAAGAATAGATCTGTTATTGGTACAAAGTGGGTATTCAGAAACAAAATTGACAGTGATGGCATAATTACAAGGAATAAGGCAAGGCTGGTTGCAAAAGGATATTCTTAACAGGAGGGAATTGATTATGATGAAACATTTGCACCAGTTGCTAGGTTAGAAGCCATAAGGATATTTTTGGCTTATGCTGCTCACAAAAAGTTTACTGTCTTTCAAATGGATGTGAAAAGTGCTTTTCTCAATGGAGAATTGGAGGAAGAGATTTTGCAGGGTGCAAAATTGACAGGAAAAGCACAAGTGGAAGCTGCCAATTTCTTGGAGGCAGATTGGTTTCTTGGTAAAGCAAGAAACAAAAGTCAATTTTCACATCAACTGCAGAAGCAGAGTATATTGCTGCAGGAAGCTGTTGTGCACAGATTCTTTGGATGAAGAATCAGTTACTGGATTATGGGTTAACATATTTCAAAATCCCTATTTACTGTGATAATCAAAGTGCTATTGCTATGACAGGTAATCCAGTTCAACACTCAATGACAAAGCACATCAGCATCAGGTACCACTTCATCAGGGAACATGTGGATGAAGGTACAGTGGAATTGCATTTTGTTCCCACAGATCAACAACTGGCAGATATCTTCACAAAACCACTGTGTGAAGCTACTTTTACAAGATTGGTAAATGAACTTGGAATGGTTTCAGGTTCTTTCTCTAAATCTGCTTAGACTTGTTCTGTGTTATCAGACTTTATGCTCAGTATTTACAGAATTATCTCATTGTATATTCTGTGCTTAATTGATAAATGTCTTTAAGTACTGACTGTTGTCTGATATATATTTCTAGACTCTGATAAGTGATATGTCTGTTCAAGTACCTATTCAATCCTATGAGGATAATTGTGCTAGATACTGACCTAGTAGTCTTCAATAAACAAATGATTCCATGTAAGAAGTAATTATTTCAGTGGAAACCCTATGACACTAGCAAATTCTGATAATTGAGCTTAGTTAAGTTTACTTTGTATATCTTATTACTAAGTCACAAATTAGAATAATGCTACTCATCTGTTAAGTTCTGATACTAGTAAAACTGTTGAATGTACTAAGTGCTGATAAACCTCACTTATCAAAAGAAAAAGCAAAAAGATCAAAGAATAAAATCAGGTACTCCTTTGAGATCTAGAGTAAAAATGTGGAAGGGACGACCCAAGTGCATTGCTGGTATTAAGTAAATATGCATTAGAAAAGCAAAATATTTTCTTGGTGACTTTTCACACTCTATGATTACTGGAGAAATACTCTGATAATAGCATAAATTCTGATAAACAGTCGTGACTCACTTACACTGAGAAGCCACTGTAAAATAGAATTTCAAAAGATGCATAAATTAGCACAAAACAGTTGAGGTGGACTCAAGCATAAACTCATTCATCAGTAGGTTTCAGGACAATGACAGCTCCTTAGCAAAATTTTAATTATGCCTTATTTCTAAGATGTACTGAAGTGAATCAGACTTTACTCTTTGTCTGTTATTTAGCTTAATGCACACACTAATCACTCCATCTGAATGATGAAAATTTCTGTGGTGGTCTATGTTATTTTACTTATTTTAGATAAACACACTAATCATTCCTTTTTCGAGTTAAGAAATTATGTTCTGATGACTGTTAAGTTCTGGTATAGGTCTCAGTTCTGATTTCTCAGTCTAATCCTTTACTTGGCTTCTCTGTGAATAAAATTTGATAACAGTCTCAATTCGAACTAGAATATGTTGAAGTGGAAGATTAATAGTCACTATGATTAGGATTAATGGTATTCGTCCTTGAACAGTCCACTGTTTCTTGTGTCTTGTGCGGTCTAAACCATGATTCCTCTTTCCAATGAATGTTATTCTTTTTCAAAGTCTAGGGAGACGAGGTAGAATTAATTCTACCTGTCAGCATTCAATTTCTTTGCGTCTCCTGGCATTCTCTTGTCTATATAAGCAACCACTTCACATCAGTCTTTCCATCACATTCTTCTCACACACTTATCCTCCTTTTTCTTTCAAAAACACAATGGTCAGATACAACATGTTTTTGAACTACCAAACCTTCAATATGGAGCTAAGTTGTGCCGAGTGGCAGCAGGAATGGCATGTCACAGCCATTCCTGAGGAGATATGGGACTCTGTCCCACATGAGATACTGACATATCTGTTAAACTTGTATATTATGTTAATTTACAAGTTGGGGGAGATTGTTAGATATATTTGATAATGTCATGGCTAATATATTTTATGTTTAGCTTTCAGATCTTACTGAACAGGATAAATCAGTACTTAACTATTGATCAGTACTTATACTGGAAGTTAGGACTTAAGGATATCAGTATGATATAATCAGTCCAAGATCCCTAGTACTTAATATCTATGATTAGGATTAATGGTATTCGTCCTTGAACAGTCCACTATTTCTTGTGTCTTGTGCGGTCTAAACCATGATTCCTCTTTCCAATGAATGTTATTCTTTTTCAAAGTCTAGGGAGATAAGGTAGAATTAATTCTACCTGTCAGCATTCAATTTCTTTGCGTCTCCTGGCATTCTCTTGTCTATATAAGTAACCACTTCACATCATTCTTTCCATCACATTCTTCTCACACACTTATCCTCTTTTTTCTTTCAAAAACACAATGGTCAGATACAACATGTTTTTGAACTACCAAACCTTCAATATGGAGCTAAGTTGTGCCGAGTGGCAGCAGGAATGGCATATCACAGCCATTCCTGAGGAGATATGGGACTCTGTCCCACAGGAGGTACTGACACGCCTCCTGTTCTTCTATATGGACTACCATCGCCATCTGGAGCGATTGGAGGAGGAAAGGCTGGAAGCTCTCCGCCAACAAGAGTGAATCATCAGACTCGCCATTCTGTTTGTCGAGAGTAGGAAGAAGAAGATGACTTAATCTCGTCTTCTTCCTCTTTTTCTTCATCATCAGCTTTGTCAGGCTTCTTAGCTAGGACTAAAGCTGTTGATGTTAGGTTTAGAAGCTTAGGAAAAATCTTGTATAAGTATTGATGTAATTTCCATTTCATAAATGTATTGTCTTGATCTATTAATGAAAATTGTTTTTACTTCAAGATTTTGTCTCTGAGTTATTTTATCTTGTGTTGATAAATCCTGATTGATATTCTGATGACCATTTAAATTTTGTTTTTATTTAAGTTATGATTCTCTGTCAGCACTTATTCATCGAAATTATCTCGGTCATTTTTAACATGATTTATTTTCAGAATATTAATGTTGCAGTGAAAAATAATTCAATCAGTGCTAACGGTTTAAATTTTGAATCAAAATTGTTTCCCTTGATAAATGGAACAGTTTTTCCTTGAAACTCGGCAAATGGCTAAGTAATGATTACTGTTTTCTCGAGCCCAGTAACTATCAGTTATTACTGCATGTCTGACAGGTGTCCAACGGTAATATTTTTTTGTATAAGTACAGCAGAGAGAAGATTTCTTTAATCTTTATAATTTCTTCATCTTTTATCTCTCTTCTTACGTTTACTCTCCTTCACTTTACTTTTTCCGTTGTTTTCATACAGACATTATATCAAACACCTAACAGGCATACTTAATTCTCAATTTTTTCACATGGCACCAAAGGATTTAATCATTGATGGAGCTAAGTTTGTCCCTAACAACTATGCTGCCATTCTTGATCATACTGAAGCTCCATCTGAAGTGCACTTTGTGCAAGATCTTCTTGCACATAGTGAGGTTGGGTACGCCCTAACTCAGCCTGAATTATTTTCAAGTCAACAAGTTCTGAGGTTCTGGAGGACTGGAGTTTTTGATGATGGTGGTAAATGAGGAACTCCCAGTATTATCTTCCAAGTGGGTGATTCATCCTATGTAGTCACTCCTGGTACAGTACGAAGAGCATTACATCTTCCAGAAGATTGTACTTTCTCTATACCAGAGGAATCAGAACTTCGGGAGTTAATGACTGATTTGGGATATGAAAAGAGTCTGATGAAACTAGGACAATTGAAACGGGCTCATATCAGAAGAGAATAGAGTTTCTTCTTCGATTGTATCACCAAGGCTTTTGGCAACAAGTGTTCAAACTTTGATGTTATCCCAATAATGAGTCAGCACATCGGGTATGCACTTATCAATCAAACTCACTTTGATTTTGCAACTGCTTTAATTGGTTTTATTGGGGATAGGATGACAGTGGATAGAACTGTTGTTTACTTTGCTCGATTCTGTCAACTTATTTATACGTATTGTACTGATGAACCCCAGTTAGTCAGCACTCAAACCCCACCTTTTAAGGTTGCAAAAAGGTACTTTAACGACCTGATAAATGCTGACACAAAGAAATCAATGGTGAGACCATTACAGATTCCTCAGTCTGTGAAATAGATTCTGGTAAATGCTGATCCTGCTACTTACCAATCTGTTTACTCCAATGTTCAACCAACTCACCATAACCAAAATTCATCATTTTCAGTCCCTACCACTCAGGGTATATCTCAACCTACCCTCAGAACTTATCTCAAATCCTATCTCTCCACTTCACAGACTGCTCAACCTTCTTCTTCAGCACCTACTGTGGAGCCTACATCCTCTAAGCCAAAGAGAACAAAGACTGTTCCTCAAACACCTCAAAAGAGGAGGAGGATTACTTTGAGAGATGAATCAGATTCTGAGGAACAGATTCCTTCTTCAGAACCTGTGGTAAATGAAGCTGAGAAAGCAACTTCTCAGAAGGATTCTGATATTGGGGGTTCTAAGCTTCTCAAAAGGCTTAGATGAATGACTGTTCCTGAAACTCCAAAAGAATCCAAATCAACCAAGAAATACAAGAAACAGAGGGCACAAAGGCTAGTTTCAGATGATGAAGAGGAAGCAGCTAAGGAAGGGGATCAGGAATCTCTGATCTCACAAGACAAGGAATTTGCTCCAGTCACTTCTTCTCCATCCACTCCATCTCAGGAAACTGTATCTGACAGGGCTAATTCACCATCTGCGTCTCTTGGTAATCCAGACACAAGTGCTGATATTGCTGATCAACACTTAGTTGTGTCTGAAGTACTTCTATTAGAAGCTCCAACAGCAAATAATCCTTTCACAACACCTGTTACTGATGCTGTTCAAACTCCAGAGTTATCAACAACACCTTCTTTGCATCAAGATGCCGATGATCAGACTTTAGGTGAGCATCAGGATTTGGCTGTTGATCAGAACTTAGTATCAGATCAGCAATTAGATGATGCTGAAGCCTCCATTGCTACTCACACTGTTGTCTTATCAGAAGATACTGATTCTTTAAGTTCTGATGCTGCAAATGCTGGAGATACTGGTGAAGCTGCTTCAACTGTAGATGCTGATGAAGCAGGTCCTTCAGGACATACTCCTCAACCGACTCTTCCTAAGTCTGAACTGGTAAAGGAGTTTGTTATCAGGGATGCACCAGTACCTTGGAGTGAAACTCCTGCAGGTCAGGAGTGGACTAAGGAATGGAACTCAGTTTCATGTGTTCCCAATGCATTACATCTTGCTGAGCACTTGACTAAAGCTGATGAAATGTTAAATTCTGATGATTTTAAAACTCAGCTTAGAGTCACTGCATTGAGTACTAAACATCTACAAGGTCTTCATTCAACTACTCATGCAGAGCTACACAAGATCCAAGAGAACTTTATCAAACAAGAACAAGTTTGGAAAATTGATAAGAAAAAGTTCTTTCAACCTACCATTGACAGGATTGCTTATATTGAGAAAACTCAAGAGAAACAACAAGCTCAGATTGATGACATTCTGACAAATCAAGCTTCTCAGCAATCTCAACTTACTGAAATCCAATCCTCAGTGGAATTACTTATCTCTCTTTTACTACCTGCTGATGCCAAAAAGGGGGAGAAGGTAATTAAGTCCAAATGCAAAACTAACAAGACACTGCAAGGAAAGGATGATGGAAATGATGATCAAGGATACTCTGGAATGGGTAGCGGTCATAGTCAAGGTAGAAGGTTTACATCAAGACAAGCTAGTCACAGGACAAGTTCTGATACTGGGAAAAGAATAAGTTCTGCTGCTGGTAAAAGGATAAGTTCTGATGAACTTCTAGATCTTGATGAGGATATGTCAAGACAGTTATTTCTTCAAGAAAATCCAGGAATGGACTTGGAAAGTTTAAAGGAAGAAGAAGCCAGACTTAAATCAGAGAAAGTCACATCTAAATCTGAAGCTTCTGGTAAAAAGTCACTTCAAAAACTTAAAGGCATTGTGATCAAAGAAGGGACACATACTGAAGCAACATTGGCTAGATCACAACCACAGATAGATCCAAGATCCAAGGGTAAAGAAAAGGTTGGTGAACCTATCAAGGCTTATGTACCTCCTGAGGAAGAAGAAATTACTGATGAAAAAGATGATCTTGCTCTGACTTCAAGAAAAGTTCTTAAAACAACCTCTGACATGGCTCAAGTTGTTCAGAGTCAAGAAGTTGTAAGTTCTGATTTTCAAAAGAAGTAAGTAACCTCTGACAGAGCTCAAGTTAACTTGATATCAGAAAATAGATCAAAGACACTCCTACCAGGATTCACTAAAGCAAAACAGACTCAATCTTTGAAGACTACTGCAAGTGGTTTTGAAGCAAGAGTAGTTACTGGAAAGGAAGCTAGAGATAAAACTGGATTGGGAAGTGCTGATGAAAGAAGAGTACACAACACTACCAATGATCCAACTTCCTTGAGTGAACCAGGTATTGGAGCAACTCCTGAGAGATTGAATCAACTGGAATCTGTACAGATGGTTTACCATACCTACTTGAAAGAATATATCATGTTGTATTTCATGACAGATGGTAGGGTTTATCATATAAGACAAAATGCCATTCCATTGAAGTATTTTGAAGAATTGGAGCATGTACTTTTCTTACTTCAAGTGGATGACAGAATAACAGGGACTGCTGCAAACTACTTAAAAGAACAGATTCAGAGACAGAAAAGGCTTTATTCTGTTAAGTTTGACAGCATATATGTTCCAAAGTACAGAGATCACAATGGTGATATTGTTGATATGAAGCCTAATACTGCACAGATCAGAACGTATCTTGGTATTAAGGGACTTGAATTCAATCTAGAGTCTAACAAAGCTTATGTTATAAGACTAGATCAGGAGTTGAGAAAAGCAAAGATCAATGATCTCAGAGCTGCAATCTTTCAAACTGGTGAAGATACTGCAGAGCTTAAAGATGTTAAAAGGAGAATGATTGATGAACTAAGATATGCTGGGAAATGTTTGTTGAAGAACTATCTCAGAACAACTCCTGACATCAGAGAGATTAGAAAATGAAGAAGCCAAGTCGAAGATCTACAACTGCTTAAATTCTGATATTTATACAGACTGAAGTTGTTATCAGAAGTTGAAATTGGTAAAAACATTAAGGACTGTAAGTTGTAGTTATCTAGTCTAATTCTCATGCATTTGTACTTAATGTTTTTGACATCATCAAATATTTGTTAAACTTGTATATTATGTTAATCAGTATGGGGACTCTGATGGTCTCATACCGACTCTGAATTTGTGTCTTTGGTGATATCAGTACTTAACTGTATCCGTCAGCAAGAGTGAATCATACGACTCGCCATCTTGTTTGTCGAAGATAGGAAGAGGAAGATGACTTAATCTTATCTTCTTCCTCTTTTTCTTCATCATCAGCTTTGTCAGGCTTCTTAGCTAGGACTAAGGCTGTTGATGTTAGGATTAGAAGCTTAGGGAAAATCTTGTATAAGTACTGATGTAAATTTCCAATTCATGAATGTATTGTCTTGATATATTAATGAAAATTGTTTTTACTTCAAGATTTGATCTCTGAGTTATTTGTCTTGTGTTGATAAATCCTGATTGATATTCTGATGACCATTTAAATTTTGTTTTTATTTAAGTTCTGATTCTCTGTCAGCACTTATTCATCGAAATTATCTCGGTCATTTTTAACATGATTTATTTTCAGAATATTAATGTTGCAGTGAAAAATAATTCAATCAGTGCCAACGGTTTAAATTTTGAATCAAAATTGTTTCCCTTGATAAATGGAACAGTTTTTCCTTGAAACTCGGCAAATGGGTAAGTAATGATTACTGTTTTCTCGAGCCCAGTAACTATCCGTTATTACTGCATGTCTGACAGGTGTCCAACGGTAATATTTTTTTTTTGTATAAGTACAGCAGAGAGAAGATTTCTTTAATCTTTTTAATTTCTTCATCTTTTATCTCTCTTCTTACTTTTACTCTCCTTCACTTTACTCTTTCCGTTGTTTTCATACAGACATTATATCAAACACCTAACAGGCATACTTAATTCTCAATTTTTTCACATGGCACCAAAGGATTTAATCATTGATGGAGCTAAGTTTGTCCCTAACAACTATGCTGCAGTTCTTGATCACACTGAAGCTCCATCTGAATTACACTTTGTGCAAGATCTTCTTACACATAGTGAGGTTGGGTACGCCCTAACTCAGCCTGAATTATTTTCAAGTCAACAAGTTCTGAGGTTCTGGAGGACTGGAGTTTTTGATGATGGTGGTAAACGAGGAACTCCCAGTATTATCTTCCAAGTGGGTGATTCATCCTATGTAGTCACTCCTGGTACAGTACGAAGAGCATTACATCTTCCAGAAGATTGTACTTTCTCTATACCAGAGGAATCAGAACTTCGGGAGTTAATGACTGATTTGGGATATGAAAAGAGTCTGATGAAACTAGGACAATTGAAATGGGCTCATATCAGAAGAGAATGGAGTTTCTTCTTCGATTGCATCACCAAGGCTTTTGGCAACAAGTGTTCAAACTTTGATGCTATCCCAATAATGAGTCAGCACATCAGGTATGCACTTATCAATCAAACTCACTTTGATTTTGCAACTGCTTTAATTGGTTTTATTGGGGATAGGATGACAGAGGATAGAACTGTTGTTTACTTTGCTCGATTCTGTCAACTTATTTATACGTATTGTACTGATGAACCCCAGTTAGTCAGCACTCAAACCCCACCTTTTAAGGTTGCAAAAAGGTACTTTAACGACCTGATAAATGCTGACACAAAGAAATCAATGGTGAGACCATTACAGATTCCTCAGTCTGTGAAACAGATTCTGGTAAATGCTGATCCTGCTACTTACCAATCTGTTTTACTCCAATGCTCAACCAACTCACCATAACCAAAATTCATCATTTTCAGTCCCTACCACTCAGGGTATATCTCGACTTACCCTCAGAACTTATCTCAAATCCTATCTCTCCACTTCACAGACTGCTCAACCTTCTTCTTCAGCACCTACTGTGAAGCCTACATCCTCTAAGCCAAAGAGAACAAAGACTGTTCCTCAAACACCTCAAAAGAGGAGGAGGATTACTTTGAGAGATGAATCAGATTTTGAGGAAAAGATTCCTTCTTCAGAACCTGTGGTAAATGAAGCTGAGAAAGCAACTTCTCAGAAGGATTCTGATATTGGGGGTTCTAAGCTTCTCAAAAGGCTTAGACGAATAACTGTTCCTGAAACTCCCAAAGAATCCAAATCAACCAAGAAGTACAAGAAACAGAGGGCACAAAGGCCAGTTTCAGATGATGAAGAGGAAGCAGCTAAGGAAGGGGATCAGGAATCTCTGATCTCACAAGACAAGGAATTTGCTCCAGTCACTTCTTCTCCATCCACTCCATCTCAGGAAACTGTATCTGACAGGGCTAATTTACCATCTGCGTCTTTTGGTAATCCAGACACAAGTGCTGATATTGATGATCAACACTTAGTTATGTCTGAAGTACTTCTATTAGAAGCTCCAACAGCAAATAATCCTTTCACAACACCTGTTACTGATGCTGTTCAAACTCCAGAGTTATCAACAACACCTTCTTTACATCAAGATGCTGATGATCAAACTTTAGGTGAGCATCAGGATTTGGCTGTTGATCAGAACTTAGTATCAGATCAGCAATTAGAGGATGCTGAAGCCTCCATTGCTACTCACACTGTTGTCTTATCAGAAGATACTGATTCTTTAAGTTCTGATGCTGTAAATGCTGGAGATACTGGTGAAGCTGCTCCAACTGTAGATGCTGATGAAGCAGGTCCTTCAGGACATACTCCTCAACTGACTCTTACTAAGTCTGAACTGGTAAAGGAGTTTGTTATCAGGGATGCATCAGTACCTTGGAGTGAAACTCCTGCAGGTCAGGAGTGGACTAAGGAATGGAACTCAGTTTCATGTGTTCCAAATGCATTACATCTTGCTGAGCACTTGACTAAAGCTGATGAGATGTTAAATTCTGATGATTTTAAAACTCAGCTTAGAGTCACTGCATTGAGTACTAAACATCTACAAGGTCTTCATTCAACTACTTCTGCAGAGCTACACAAGATCCAGGAGAACTTTATCAAACAAGAACAAGTTTGGAAAATTGATAAGAAAAAGTTCTTTCAACCTACCATTGACAGGATTGCTTATATTGAGAAAACTCAAGAGAAACAACAAGCTCAGATTGATGACATTCTGACAAATCAAGCTTCTCAGCAATCTCAACTTACTGAAATCCAATCCTCAGTGGAATTACTTATCTCTCTTTTACTACCTGCTGATGCCAAAAGGGGGGAGAAGGTAATTAAGTCCAAATGCAAAACTAACAAGACACTGCAAGGAAAGGATGATGGAAATGATGATCAAGGATACTATGGAATGGGTAGCGGTCATAGTCATGGTAGAAGGTTTACATCAAGACAAGCTAGTCACAGGACAAGTTCTGATACTGGGAAAAGAATAAGTTCTGCTGCTGGTAAAAGGATAAGTTCTGATGAACTTCTAGATCTTGATGAGGATATGTCAATACAGTTATTTCTTCAAGAAAATCCAGGAATGGACTTGGAAAGTTTAAAGGAAGAAGAAGCCAGACTTAAATCAGAGAAAGTCACATCTAAATCTGAAGCTTCTGGTAAAAAGTCACTTCAAAAACTTAAAGGCATTGTGATCAAAGAAGGGACACATACTGAAGCAACATTGGCTAGATCACAACCACAGATAGATCCAAGATCCAAGGGTAAAAAAAGGTTGGTGAACCTATCAAGGCTTATGTACCTCCTGAGGAAGAAGAAATTACTGATGAAAAAGATGATCTTGCTCTGACTTCAAGAAAAGTTCTTAAAACAACCTCTGACATGGCTCAAGTTGTTCAGAGTCAAGAAGTTGTAAGTTCTGATATTCAAAAGAAGCAAGTAACCTCTGACAGAGCTCAAGTTAACTTGATATCAGAAAATAGATCAAAGACACTCCTACCAGGATTCACTAAAGCAAAACAGACTCAATCTTTGAAGACTACTGCAAGTGGTTTTGAAGCAAGAGTAGTTACTAGAAAGGAAGCTAGAGATAAAACTGGATTGGGAAGTGCTGATGAAAGAAGAGTACACAACACTACCAATGATCCAACTTCCTTGAGTGAACCAGGTATTGGAGCAACTCCTGAGAGATTGAATCAACTGGAATCTGTACAGATGGTTTACCATACCTACTTGAAAGAATATATCATGTTGTATTTCATGACAGAAGGTAGGGTTTATCATATAAGACAAAATGCCATTCCATTGAAGTATTTTGAAGAATTGGAGCATGTACTTTTCTTACTTCAAGTGGATGACAGAATAACAGGGACTGCTGCAAACTACTTAAAAGAACAGATTCAGAGACAGAAAAGGCTTTATTCTGTTAAGTCTGACAGCATATATGTTCCAAAGTACAGAGATCACAATGGTAATATTGTTGATATGAAGCCTAATACTGCACAGATCAGAACGTATCTTGGTATTAAGGGACTTGAATTCAATCTAGAGTCTGACAAAGCTTATGTTATAAGACTAGATCAGGAGTTGAGAAAAGCAAAGATCAATGATCTCAGAGCTGCAATCTTTCAAACTGGTGAAGATACTGCAGAGCTTAAAGATGTTAAAAGGAGAATGATTGATGAACTCAGATATTGTCGAGAGTAGGAAGAAGAAGATGACTTAATCTCGTCTTCTTCCTGTTTTTCTTCATCATCAGCTTTGTCAGGCTTCTTAGCTAGGACTAAAGCTGTTGATGTTAGGTTTAGAAGCTTAGGGAAAATCTTGTATAAGTATTGATGTAATTTCCATTTCATAAATGTATTGTCTTGATATATTAATGAAAATTGTTTTTACTTCAAGATTTTATCTCTGAGTTATTTTATCTTGTGTTGATAAATCCTGATTGATATTCTGATGACCATTTAAATTTTGTTTTTATTTAAGTTCTGATTCTCTGTCAGCACTTATTCATCGAAATTATCTCGGTCATTTTTAACATGATTTATTTTCAGAATATTAATGTTGCAGTGAAAAATAATTCAATCAGTGCCAACGGTTTAAATTTTGAATCAAAATTGTTTCCCTTGATAAATGGAACAGTTTTTCCTTGAAACTCGGCAAATGGGTAAGTAATGATTACTGTTTTCTCGAGCCCAGTAACTATCCGTTATTACTGCATGTCTGACAGGTGTCCAACGGTAATATTTTTTTTTGTATAAGTACAGCAGAGAGAAGATTTCTTTAATCTTTTTAATTTCTTCATCTTTTATCTCTCTTCTTACTTTTACTCTCCTTCACTTTACTCTTTCCGTTGTTTTCATACAGACATTATATCAAACACCTAACAGGCATACTTAATTCTCAATTTTTTCACATGGCACCAAAGGATTTAATCATTGATGGAGCTAAGTTTGTCCCTAACAACTATGCTGCAGTTCTTGATCACACTGAAGCTCCATCTGAATTACACTTTGTGCAAGATCTTCTTGCACATAGTGAGGTTGGGTACGCCCTAACTCAGCCTGAATTATTTTCAAGTCAACAAGTTCTGAGGTTCTGGAGGACTGGAGTTTTTGATGATGGTGGTAAATGAGGAACTCCCAGTATTATCTTCCAAGTGGGTGATTCATCCTATGTAGTCACTCCTGGTACAGTACGAAGAGCATTACATCTTCCAGAAGATTGTACTTTCTCTATACCAAAGGAATCAGAACTTCGGGAGTTAATGACTGATTTGGGATATGAAAAGAGTCTGATGAAACTAGGACAATTGAAACGGGCTCATATCAGAAGAGAATGGAGTTTCTTCTTCGATTACATCACCAAGGCTTTTGGCAACAAGTGTTCAAACTTTGATGCTATCCCAATAATGAGTCAGCACATCGGGTATGCACTTATCAATCAAACTCACTTTAATTTTGCAACTGCTTTAATTGGTTTTATTGGGGATAGGATGACAGAGGATAGAACTGTTGTTTACTTTGCTCGATTCTGTCAACTTATTTATACGTATTGTACTGATGAACCCCAGTTAGTCAGCACTCAAACCCCACCTTTTAAGGTTGCAAAAAGGTACTTTAACGACCTGATAAATGCTGACACAAAGAAATCAATGGTGAGACCATTACAGATTCCTCAGTCTGTGAAACAGATTCTGGTAAATGCTGATCCTGCTACTTACCAATCTGTTTTACTCCAATGTTCAACCAACTCACCATAACCAAAATTCATCATTTTCAGTCCCTACCACTCAGGGTATATCTCGACTTACCCTCAGAACTTATCTCAAATCCTATCTCTCCACTTCACAGACTGCTCAACCTTCTTCTTCAGCACCTACTGTGAAGCCTACATCCTCTAAGCCAAAGAGAACAAAGATTGTTCCTCAAACACCTCAAAAGAGGAGGAGGATTACTTTGAGAGATGAATCAGATTTTGAGGAACAGATTCCTTCTTCAGAACCTGTGGTAAATGAAGGTGAGAAAGCAACTTCTCAGAAGGATTCTGATATTGGGGGTTCTAAGCTTCTCAAAAGGCTTAGACGAATAACTGTTCCTGAAACTCCCAAAGAATCCAAATCAACCAAGAAGTACAAGAAACAGAGGGCACAAAGGCCAGTTTCAGATGATGAAGAGGAAGCAGCTAAGGAAGGGGATCAGGAATCTCTGATCTCACAAGACAAGGAATTTGCTCCAGTCACTTCTTCTCCATCCACTCCATCTCAGGAAACTGTATCTGACAGGGCTAATTCACCATCTGCGTCTTTTGGTAATCCAGACACAAGTGCTGATATTGATGATCAACACTTAGTTGTGTCTGAAGTACTTCTATTAGAAGCTCCAACAGCAAATAATCCTTTCACAACACCTGTTACTGATGCTGTTCAAACTCCAGAGTTATCAACAACACCTTCTTTACATCAAGATGCTGATGATCAAACTTTAGGTGAGCATCAGGATTTGGCTGTTGATCAGAACTTAGTATCAGATCAGCAATTAGAAGATGCTGAAGCCTCCATTGCTACTCACACTGTTGTCTTATCAGAAGATACTGATTCTTTAAGTTCTGATGCTGTAAATGCTGGAGATACTGGTGAAGCTGCTCCAACTGTAGATGCTGATGAAGCAGGTCCTTCAGGACATACTCCTCAACCGACTCTTCCTAAGTCTGAACTGGTAAAGGAGTTTGTTATCAGGGATGCACCAGTACCTTGGAATGAAACTCCTGCAGGTCAGGAGTGGACTAAGGAATGGAACTCAGTTTCATGTGTTCCAAATGCATTAAATCTTGCTGAGCACTTGACTAAAGCTGATGAAAAGTTAAATTCTGATGATTTGAAAACTCAGCTTAGAGTCACTGCATTGAGTACTAAACATCTACAAGGTCTTCATTCAACTACTTATGCAGAGCTACACAAGATCCAGGAGAACTTTATCAAACAAGAACAAGTTTGGAAAATTGATAAGAAAAAGTTCTTTCAACCTACCATTGACAGGATTGCTTATATTGAGAAAACTCAAGAGAAACAACAAGCTCAGATTGATGACATTCTGACAAATCAAGCTTCTCAGCAATCGCAACTTACTGAAATCCAATCCTCAGTGGAATCACTTATCTCTCTTTTACTACCTGCTGATGCCAAAAAGGGGGAGAAGGTAATTAAGTCCAAATGCAAAACTAACAAGACACTGCAAGGAAAGGATGATGGAAATGATGATCAAGGATACTCTGGAATGGGTAGCGGTCATAGTCAAGGTAGAAGGTTTACATCAAGACAAGCTAGTCACAGGACAAGTTCTGATACTGGGAAAAAAATAAGTTCTGCTGCTGGTAAAAGGATAAGTTCTGATGAACTTCTAGATCTTGATAAGGAAATGTCAAGATAGTTATTTCTTCAAGAAAATCTAGGAATGGACTTGGAAAGTTTAAAGGAAGAAGAAGCCAGACTTAAATTAGAGAAAGTCACATCTAAATCTGAAGCTTCTGGTAAAAAGTCACTTCCAAAACTTAAAGGCATTGTGATCAAAGAAAGGACACATACTAAAGCAACATTGGCTAGATCACAACCACAGATAGATCCAAGATCCAAGGGTAAAGAAAAGGTTGGTGAACCTATCAAGGCTTATGTACCTCCTGAGGAAGAAGAAATTACTGATGAAATAGATGATCTTGCTCTGACTTCAAGAAAAGTTCTTAAAACAACCTCTGACATGGCTCAAGTTGTTCAGAGTCAAGAAGTTGTAAGTTCTGATATTCAAAACAAGCAAGTAACCTCTGACAGAGCTCAAGTTAACTTGATATCAGAAAATAGATCAAAGACACTCCTACCAGGATTCACTAAACCAAAACAGACTCAATCTTTGAAGACTACTGCAAGTGGTTTTAAAGCAAGAGTAGTTACTGGAAAGGAAGCTAGAGATAAAACTGGATTAGGAAGTGCTGATGAAAGAAGAGTACACAACACTACCAATGATCCAACTTCCTTGAGTGAACCAGGTATTGGAGCAACTCCTGAGAGATTGAATCAACTGGAATCTGTACAAATGGTTTGCCATACCTACTTGAAAGAATATATCATGTTGTATTTCATGACAGATGGTAGGGTTTATCATATAAGACAAAATGCCATTCCATTGAAGTATTTTGAAGAATTGGAGCATGTACTTTTCTTACTTCAAGTGGATGACAGAATAACAGGGACTGCTGCAAACTACTTAAAAGAACAGATTCAGAGACAGAAAAGGCTTTATTCTGTTAATTCTGACAGCATATATGTTCCAAAGTACAGAGATCACAATGGTGATATTGTTGATATGAAGCCTAATACTGCACAGATCAGAACGTATCTTGGTATTAAGGGACTTGAATTCAATCTAGAGTCTGACAAAGCTTATGTTATAAGACTAGATCAGGAGTTGAGAAAAGCAAAGATTAATGATCTCAGAGCTGCAATCTTTCAAACTGGTGAAGATACTGCAGGGCTTAAAGATGTTAAAAGGAGAATGATTGATGAACTCAGATATGCTGAGAAATGTTTGTTAAAGAACTATCTCAGAACAACTCCTGACATCAGAGAGATCAGAAAATGAAGAAGCCAAGTCGAAGATCTACAACTGCTTAAATTTTGATATTTATACAGATTGAAGTTGTTATCAGAAGCTGAAATTGGTAAAAACTTTAAGGACTGTAAGTTGTAGTTATCTAGTCTAATTCTCATGCATTTGTACTTAATGTTTTTGACATCATCAAATATCTGTTAAACTTGTATATTATGTTAATTTACAAGTTGGGGGAGATTGTTAGATATATTTGATAATGTCATGGTTAATATGTTTTATGTTTAGCTTTCAGATCTTACTGAACAGGATAAATCAGTACTTAACTGTTGATCAGTACTTATACTGGAAGTCAGGATTAAGGATATCAGTACGTATGTTATCAGGAGATAATCATCAGAAGATAGATATCAGAACTTAAGTGCTGAAGGATAATCAGATAAGGACAGTAGCTGATTAAAGGAAAGAAGATTAAGATAAACATAAGAAGAGATATGCATGAAGAAGGAATTCCGTGAAGAATGGAATACTTGGAAGAAAAGATATCTGATTGATATATTTTAGGAAGCAGAATTATATTCCATATCAATTAGCGATTATCTTGTAACTGTGTAGTATATAAACACAGACATAGGGTTTACACTATAAGTGTTATCATTATTAGAAAAGATTATTTATTATAACCCTAGCAGCTCTCGTGATATTTATTCATCACTGAGAGGTAACAGTTCCATACTGTAACAGAGTTTATTGTTTCAATAAAGTTTGTTTTCTGTTACTTAAGTTCTTATAGTTCGATTTGAGTGTACTATACACTGTATTCACCCCCTCTACAGTGTGTGTGTGACCTAACAGTGTAGATGCGATGTTACAGACGCAAGACTTAACAAGTAAGAACTTACCATAATGCTTAGTTGCGAAGGCATTTCAGCATACTTTCTAAAGTTGTTATATGACACAATTGGGATATGATCGAACAAGCTCGAAAGATGAATACAAGTCAAATGTGGATGATGACCAATGGTATCATTCTTGTCCTCAACATTACAGCGTATATTCCTTTTTAATTCCTAAAAATGTATGACCTCCTTTTCTTAATAAATTCTTTCTGATGATATCAAAAAGGAGGATTTTGCATTCTTTTCGAATTTAATTGTTCCCCTCAAATTTTGCTTTCTGATTGGGACAAACAGTGTTATGATGAGACACTTTGTCGGAATGACGAACAGTCAGGCGGAATGCCACCTAATCATGTGCTGTATGCCATACGATATGAAAGACTGGCCATCTCAAGTACCAATATGGTTGTCTCATTCATATTCAAATCATTACTTCTTCTTTCTTTTCAACTCTAAGTTTATTAAAATTATGAATCCTTCTAGTTGTTTCGTCGTACAGTTGTTCTTTGTGAGGGATTTTCAAATGGAAGCTAACGTATTATACACCAAGCGGGCAAAGTCCCATCTACCTCTCATGCATGGAAAGGAAACAAGGGCATTTGGCGAGAATTGAAAATCACTAGCCCTAGCCAGGGATGCACTAAGAGTCAAGGGAATCTACTTCAATAAGGAATACGTCTCCGAGAACGAGAATTTGCGATTTTCCTGAGAAATATGTTATTTAGAATATGAATGTGATGACATGGATGATTGTTGCGGATACCTTATATGTTTAAGTATTGAAAGATATGGGAGCAATTTGATCGTATATCTCTCAAGGTTTTGTTGATAAGATGAATTACCCTGTCGAATGATAAGATTATAACTATAGGACTAGCAAGTTAAGAACGTGCAATTATTGAATAAGTAAGTACCAATGGCGGAATCGATATTTCTGGTAATAAGTTGTGAAAAATTGATATCATTTGAGATAAGAGGATTTGACATTATTCTAAGGAGTGGATTAACTATTCAAGTGTGATGCCCAGGTAGACCGTCGTGATGGAAGATAGTTCTGAAGATGCCAAATGAGAACATGAAGAAGTTTAGAGGACAAAGGTAGGTAAAGGACTTGTTAAGAATGATTTAAGATTATAGTGACCAAAATATAAGTGCTATGTCGATTATACATAAGGGTCAGGAGCAAACCGAACTTGAAGATTTTATAGTCTCAAGATATGTTTCTAGACGAGTTACCAATATTTCCTTTAGATAAAGAAAATGAGTTTATGATTGATTTAGCACTTGAAATGAAGCCAGTGTCCAAAGCCCCGCACAGAATGACACTAGGTAAAATAAAGGAGTTACCAGAGCAAACGCAGGAGATAATTAGAAGAGGAAGCAACTGGACCTAGCGTACCCCCTAAAGTGCACCGGCACGATTTGTTAATAAGAAAGATGGAAGTGTGAGATTATATGTTGACTAGCGAAAGCTCAAATAGTTTACTCTCAAGAGCAGATATCTGTTACCTCGAACCAATGATTTGCTTGATCAAATGAAGGAAGCAAGGTATTTTTATAAGATTGATTTAAGACTGGGTATATTACCAAGTGAATATTGAACTTATGGACATATCAAAGATAATTTTCAGAACTCAGTACTGTTGTTATAAAATTCTAGAAATGTTAGTTGGATGAACTGATATTCCGGTGATATTTAAATTTGATGGGTAGAATCTTGAAGGAGGAATCTGGATAAGATGTACTTGTGTTACTTAAGAAGAACCATGCAACCTATACAATGATAGCCGAGGAGTCAAAGAAGAAAGAAGCGGTATGAAAAGTTTACCAGGTGAAAACTTTAATGGCAGGAAGTATAATTCTTAGCATAGATAATCACTGAGGAGGAGACAAAAGGGGATTTAGCAGAAAAATTTAAAGATAATATGAATAAAGAAAGACCAAAAGCACCAAAAAAAGTAAGAAGTTTTATTATTAGCCGGTTATTATCGGAAATTTGTTCAAGATTTCTTAAAAGTTGCATTTCTTTAACGAAGCTAATCAGGAAAAGCAAGAAGTTTTTATAAAGTGGAGAAGGGTGAAGAAAGTTTTGCGAAGTTAAATGAAAGAATAGTTACAACACCTGTTTTATCAATTGGAAAGTATTAAGGAGATTTGATAGTTCATAGTAATGCTTCTCATAAGGGAATCAGATGTGTGTCGATGCGGCACAATAAAGTATTGTACATGCATCCAGATAACCAAAATCTTATGAGCAGAAGTATCCTACTCATAATTTGGGACTAGCAGTAATAATATTCGCTTTGAGAGATTGGGAAATATGATATGTATGGAGAAAGGTGTAAGATCTATACGGACCATAAGAGTTTGAAGTATGAACTCCCGAGGAAAAGCAAATGTAGTGGCAAGAGATAAGTAAAAAGGAGAGAGAATGAACATAGAGCATGTACCAGAAGAATTATCTATGGAATTCTAGAAGTTGGAATTAGAAGTCAGGGTTCATGATCCAAAAGGAGTAAGAATGTATAGTATGACTTTTTAGTCAGAGTTGTTAGAGAAGATAAGGAAGTGTCAAGAAGAGGTAATGGATCATGATATAAATCGTTTGTTAGGCGAAGAATTGTGCAGCCAAAAAGGAAGATCAAAGTATTCTTAGGTTTTCTTCTAGAATTTGGATTCCACCAGTGACAGAGTTGAAGAATGAAATTTTACAGAAAGCTCATAATTCAAGGTATTCAATCCATCCAGGGAGTACCAAGATGTATAGAGATTTAAAGGAAAATTATTGGTGGCCAGATATGAAGAGGGAAATTGCAGAATGGATTAGCAGATGTTATACATGTCAAAGAGTTAAAGTAGAGCATCAGAGACCAAGTGGATTGCTACAGCCATTGGAGATTCCAGAGTGGAAGTGGGAGCATATCGCCATGGATTTCATAGTTGGGTTACCAAGGACAAAAGCTAATCATGATGCCATTTGGGTTATATTGGATAGACTTACCAAGTCAGCTCATTTTCTGTCTATAAATGGAAGATTTTCACCGGACAAGTCAGTTCATATGTACTTAAAAGAAATCGTAATTCGTCATGGAGTTCCTGTGTCCATCATATCCGATCGAGATCCAAGATTTAATTCAAGATTTTGGAAGAGTTTTCAAGAATGTTTGGGAATGGAACTGAATATGAGTACGGCTTACTATCCACAGACGGACGGCCAGAGTGAAAGAATGATACAGACAATCGAAGACATGTTGCGTGTTTGTGCTATTGGGTTCAAAGGAAGTTGGGATGAGCATTTACCCTTGGTAGAATTTTCTTACAACAACAGTTATCATGCCAGTATTGGGATGCCACCCTATGAAGCTCTTTATGGATGCAAATGCAGATCTCCAGCGTATTGGGACGAGGTAGGAGAACGCAAAATGCTTAGACCTGAATTAGTGCAGTAGAAAAAGGCAGTTGTTGAAGTTATCCAGAAGAGATTGATAGCAGCACAAAACCATCAAAGGAAATATGCAGATCAAGCAAGGAAAGACATGGAATTCAAAGAAGGGAATTTGGTATTACTGAAAGAATCACCATGGAAGGGATTAACGAGATTTGGAAAGAAAGGAAAACTGAGCCCAAGACATGTCGGACCTTTTGAGATTCTAAAGCGCATTGGCAAAGTAGCTTATGAGTTAGCGTTACCTCCGCACATGGAGCACATTCACAATGTTTTTCACGTATCGATGTTTAAGAAGTATAATCCAGACTCCAGTCATGTAATAGAATATGAGCCAATAGAGCTTCAGGCAGATTTGTCATATGTAGAGAGTCTGATAGAAATTCTAGAGGAAAGAGAGAAGGTATTAAGAAATAAAGTGGTAAAGTTAGTAAGAGTATTGTGGAGAAACCCAAAGGTTGAAGAGTCAACCTGGGAGTTAGAAAGTGATATGAGAAGAAAGTACCCTCATTTGTTTTCTTAGGAGATTCTGAGGACATAATCCTTTTAAGGGGGAAGGATGTAATATCCGGGATAAATCATGTAATTATTTTTGCTAATAAATAATTATTATACGTGTTCAGTATCTATTCTGTGAATTATTTGTTAAGTGTTAAATATGTTTGGATGTTTGAAAATAATATTAATTGAATATTTTAATTTTTATATGTCCAAAATAAAATATAGGTAATTGTAATATCTTCCTAATTATTTTTATGTTGATTTATGATTTTATGGGAAATATATGGATTTTACAAAATCTTTTTCCGAGTATTTTAAAACTATTTTATACAATCGGGAACCAACCGTCATCATCCGTTTTTAAGTTTTTATAACCCGAAACTGTTCCGAGAACTCCTTCCTAACCTAATCGCAATATTCCGAGCATTTTCCATATTTCGACTTTTTCGATCTGAAGTACGGTTTGTCCTGTGCGGGTCCCGGCACAACATTTTCGATACATTATTCATTTCGGGAAATCAATAAAACTTGTATTTTCGATAAACGGGATCTTTTTATTAAACTATTACAATTATCACCTCGTAATACGTGTAACCAGGCGCTGAGACCAAGAATATAGTACAAATTATACTGATTTGGATAATTGTCCCAAAAACCGGTACCGTTTGGATCAATTTTTATAAATAAACGTATCATTTTATATCTGGAATGATCCAACAGGATACTAATTTTCCGTAATTATAAATAGCCTCTACCGTATTTTATTTTGTACCAGAAATCATTTGCAAACAGTATTTACAGAGTTTTTACAGAGAAAATATAATAACTATAAATTGTTCTTCGTAATCAAACACAAATTCGGAGGCGTTATCGATATCCGATTTTGGCGTACATATACTCAAAATGAAGCTACTGAAATCTAGAATCCAAATCTTTCATCAAAACATACCCAGAAGCATCAGGTGATTTCCTATTTAATTATTTATATTCGAATTTCTTGGTATTTAAATTATGAATTTTTGTTCGAGAGATTGTTTGTATGATTTGATGATTGTATGTTGTAGAGCTTATTTTCCTGATCATTTTGGTATATTATACTCTTGATTTGGAGTTCAATAACATGTTTAATTTTTGGTTTGATTCTCGGAATTTAGAAATTAGGGTTTATATTACTTTGAATGTTTTCAATTCGATTTGGGGAAATCTTTGTTAGGGGTTTTCAGTCGATCTTGATGGGTTCTTTGTGTTCATTATCAAATTTGCAATCGAACCATGTATTTATATACCATAAACGATTCCTGAAAAGTACAGAGTTGTCTTTTGAAATTATCGCCGGAGTTCTTCGCGTGTCTGGCCGGTTTTTGGTCGAAAGTTCGACTGGGCAATTGTTGATGATGTTTGTTGACTGATTTGTGCTTCTGGGAAGAATCTGAATGAATCTCTGTTAAGAAACGAACTCAACCCACAAGTTTTTAGGCAGATTAAGGCCGCCGAAGTTGACAAGGACCCGCCGGATTCTGGAAATCGGCTAGTGTTCTTGCCAACACGGTTCCCTGTCTTGACCCGTGCCTCAACCCGGTTTCGACCCGGGTTTGATTCCATTTTTCCTAAATCAAAAATCAGTAACCTGTTTCTGGATTTTCTTTTTATAAATAATTCAAAAATCCATTATTTAAATTCTGAAATTCATTTCTAATTTCTGGAAATTCCAAAAATCATTATTTTGATTCCAAAATTTATTTTTAATTCAAAAATAAATCTAAATTAATTAGTTAATTACATTTAGTTAATAATTAATTGATTAATTGGTCAATTAATTTGAAAATTAATTGATTAATTGATTTAATGAATTATTAATTGATTTTAATTAATTATTTAATAAGATTTAATTATTTAAAAATGATTTAAAAATTTCCGAAAAATAGTTTCGAGCTTTAAAATATTATTTTAAATTAGTTTCAAGGCTCGATAATTATTATAAAATTGTTTTGAAGCCTGATTTGGCCAACCGAACCCTGTTTATTACTTTAAATTAATCCAACGACCCGTTTTAATTCCAAAAAATATTTTAAAAATCATTTTGAATACCCAAAAGCCTGTTTATAACCCGAGACTCCATTATAAATGATATGTCATTGATTATTTGACGTGTTATGTGTTATATGTGACTTGTTGGTTGACTGTCGGTCTATATGTTCAGTGTTTACTTGTTTATAGCATAACTTTCAATTCGTTAATCGGATTTGGGTGAAACGAAATGTAGATAGAAGTGTATGTCGAATAGAATCGTATGAGTTAAATATTGATAGATACTTATGATGCCTAGCAGAGTAAGCAAGGTGTAGGAAAGGGAAGCATGTGATCAGAAAATGGAATCGGCATGTAGAAAATACAGCAATTGATCAGAAAATAGAATCGAGGCATAGGAAAAGTAGACGAGTGGTGGTTGAAGAGAGTCATTTGACGAATTCAATTGAAATTGGAATCGTTTGTGATAAGGCAAGTACTTCTAAACCTTTTTCAAGATATAATGCAAATGTTTTTGAATTCTCTCATGAAATATTGTTAAGTATTCAAAATAGCTCTGTTTTATATTGTAAGTACTTTTAATCGGCAAGTCGGAGATTAATCGGGCCGATTAATCGGAACATTAATCGGAAGAATATAAATATTATTTTTAATTTTTATAATTATATAATGATCAATATGTCAAATATTTGTTTGAAAAAAATAAATTAGAATGGTATTAAACAATATCTACATATTTGACATGCGTTATCTACTAATTATTGAGTTTACAATATTAACTATATTTTAATTCACACTTTTAAATTAATTATAATATATTATTTTTATGTATTAAGTGAGAAAATAAATATATTAGATTACTTGTCGCCTAATCCCGATTTTGACCCTATTTTTTGAAAAAAATGCCTAAATTACCGCCTAGGTCCGTGTCGGGGCGTTTTATCACCGCCTAGGCGGTCGCCTATACCGATTTTTAGAACACTGATTACAAGTAAAAATCAAAACCTATTACCGTATATTATGTAGCGATAATATATTAAGATCACTTTATTAATTGAACAATTAAGTACTACCAAATTAATTATGACAATTAATCAAACGAAACAAAAAGATATTAAAAATAATTAGGTAATATTATCTTTATCCTAGAAAATTAACAAGGCACGGTTTTTAAACTAACAAAGCAATAATATAAAACCAAAAGCATGATATAAATTAATTAAAAGCTAAATAACCTATAAACGCATATAAACTCACTTGTACAAGAACTAAATTCAGAATTAAAAAGAAAACAATATGATTTAAATGGACAAGGCATACTTCCTATGTGTAAACTTGTAACCGAGCAACGGAGTAAAGGAACCAGAAAATAAGTTAAAAGTCAGGCAAAGAAAAGCGTGGTTGGTTGATAATTAATGTGTCTATTTAACGGGAATCAAAATCTGATAGAATATATATTTGTGTATATTTTATATAATTAGGTTCCCATATTAATTCTATTTTGCTTTTAATTGGATTTTTATTAATTAGTTTGTAATATTTTATTGCAAGGAATACTAAATTGGAAAGGATTGAAGCTAAATTAGAAGAAAATTTTGGATTTGTTGGACCGTTTGCGCGAGACTTATTGTTTGGGCCGTATCTTGAGTTCCGTACATTGGATTTTGGCAATTCAATAGCAACGAGATTCTCTTGAATTAGAGAATGGTCCAGATTTCAAAATCCAGTTGGATCAGCCCAGTAACAGAAGAGAAAAGTCAACTACGAATTCTAAACTTGAAAACCTTTTTGGTTTGGGAAACTTTTGTTTTATTCCTATAAACAATAAAAATACTTTTTATATTAGTTTTATATAATTAGCGATAGGAGATACGTATCCATAGTCACCAAGAGAAGAAGCTAAGAGGAGAATGACGAGGACTTTATGCTTGAAGATTTCAATATCAATAACATAAGGATAAATCTTCTTACTCTACACTTTGTACCGTATTTTAATCTTCTCATATATCATATCACTTTTGCTATGATTATGGTTGGCTAGTTTATTATTGTTGGATGGCTGTTTTGAATTTCTAAACTTTATAACAGTTATACAGTTTTGATTTTCTGAGTTGTGTTCTTTATTGTGCCACGTCAATGCTTATAGAGATGCATGAATTAATTATGGTATGTGGTCATCCAAATATGTTTTGTGATTGCTATATCTGTAAAGTCAATTAATCTTTGTATGTGGTCATGGGATTAGTTGTATAAGTGTCTAATTCGTTTTAACCTTCTATGTGGTCATAGGGTTATAAGAGTAGCAGAACTTGTTTCTATGTGGTCATGGCGTGTTCTCTATAGGTATCTTTCAGAACATATCAGACGGTTTCAGAATTGTGTCATGAATTTAGGATGGATCTACATGCTTTCCAACACGTTTATTTAATTCTTCACAAACAAACTTTTTTTTACTTATTAGTTAATTTAGATGTTAGATAAACAAAACAACTTTATTCTTGATATTATTAGCGAAATAGAAGAAAAGTAGTCATTGATCCTTGGCGTAAATCGATACCCTATTTACTCTACATTACAAACGACACAAAAAGGGTTTAAGTTGAGTCACATCAATTTTTGGCGCCACACCGCCGGGGATTGAAATTTGCTTTTCTTTTGTTTTATTTTTGTTATACATATTTTTTTTCTTCTTTTTCTTTTCCATCATTTTTCCGCCTATTGCTTGTTATATTTCAGGTATAAATGGAATTTGACTAACTGGCATGACATCAATACAAACACTTCGTGATGATGTTGGCGTGTCAATTGCTAATTTTTGGCATTCTTGTATGGTTTATCCTAGCTCAGCTGAAGGGAGGAGTAGTACTTTTGAGCTCAAACAAAATCTTCTTTCGCGATTGCCAGTATTCCATGATCTTCCAACAACATCTTCATGATTTGTGATCATTGTTGAATGTATGGGACCAGATATGGCGGATCCTGAAATTTTAAAGATATGGTGGATCCTGAAATTTAAAGATGAAAGCTTTTTCATTTTCTGTGGGTGGAGCAGCTTTGGACTGGTTTGAAGATCTGCCTGTGGGATATATTACTTCTTGGGAGAACTTAGAAAAAGAATTTTTGGAGACGTGGTTATGAAGATGAATCAAAAGCGTAAATTTTCTGCAACTCCTACAACTACGAAACCACAACAAAATTTTGAGTATGTGAATGTCATTACAACCAACAACCCATTAGGTGAAACAAGTCTGAATTCAAAAGCTAATGACATACATGATGTGCCTATGGAAGAATTTGATATTCTGCATGATGATAGTGAGGAAGTGTGTTAGACGCTAAACACGTGCTAATAATACACGCAAGTATACGAGTTCACAAGTAGTATAGAATCTTTTCTAGTTCGTTCCTATAAAGACTACATTGGTTAACTAATTAACTCACACACTTAAGCAACAATGTATGGTTATTATTCAATGCTAAGACGATAACTAATTGAGATTATTTATAAATATGAATTAAACTAATAATTATAACTACGAGAATAAGATTAATTGAATTAATAAGTATGACAAACATGGGATTCTAACTTCATTAAATACTTCATTCAATAGCCTTATTGTTTTTAACCTTAGCATGCAATGGTGATGACACTAATCAGATAACACGAAACTGATAAACGCCAACTTTCGTTGCACGAGTACCATACTACCAGACATCCACAAAAGAGATAGAAGGTGAATATACACCAATTATATTGAGACCCTATATGTCTATAGAATTTGACAACATAATGGTTTAAACACAAGTTATCTATGTTGTAAAAGACATGCCTGTACTTTAACAAGACTAAGACAACTTGTCAATCCTAAGTAAGTTGTATTGTTATCTAAATTTGTATTCTGTACTTGTAACACTTAAAGTCTGTAAAATTGTAAAGGAGCAGACTGAAATCTTTTTCCTAAAATAGTATCAAGCCTAAGGATTCTATCTGGAAGAAGATCATGCCTCAGAAGAATTTTGAAGAAGCTTGGAGTTGAATAAATCTATTTGGAGAAAAATGTTCTAAGTCAAGATCTCTACAAGTCATAGATTTAATATTATAGAGAAGTCATTCGAGAACTCCAGAATGACTTATCGAGAAGTCATTCAAACTCCAGAGAGTACCGACGGATAAGCAATATCTACTCGACAGATGAGCTATATATCTACTCGATGGATGAACAACATCTACTCGACGGATGAGCAATATCTACTCGACGGATGAGCTATATATCTACTCGATGGATGAGCTATATATCTACTCAACGGATAAGCAATATCCACCGGGAGTTGAGAAGTCAGGAAAGCTACTCGAGAACTCAAGAAGATATCGATAATTCATTCTTTCACTAGAGAACTCAGAGTTATCGACAAGTCTATATCCATTCGAGAACTCCGAGATATCTACAAGTCAAGTGAAGTTATGAAGACTAGAGATCTCGATGAGGTGAAGACCTCTACAAGCCAAACTCATTATGGAGTACTAGAGATCTCGATAAGCCTTTGTACTTATCGAGATATCAAGTGTTCTAATAATTCAAACTGGAGATTTCGAAGTACAGTCTCAAAGTACAGAATTGCAGATCAGTTTAATATCCAAGATAAACAATCAACAAACAATCCAACAGCTGGATTGACAAGTCTACAAAAAGAAGCTTGAAGTGTGTGCAAGATCAATGGAAAAGATTAACTGACAAAGGAAGATTAAAGTAAACACGGGATGCTAAAGATATGCAAATCCAGAAATGGAAGATTTGTTTTTCTATAAATAGAAATGACAAGTGACAGTTTGGAAAATTTAATAGCATGTTTATTATCCACTATGTAAACCAACAGTTAACTGAGATATATAGTTAACACTGGTCCTCTAGTTAGTTGTAACAATTTAGATCAAAATTGTTGTAACACTCTCGAGAAGAAGCTGAGCTCTTTAATTTTGAAGAGCTTAGAAATTTTGTAGAAAAACATCGTAATTTTTAATACAAAAATTAAGTGAGTTTTGAAGATCTGTGTTCTGTATTTTGTGCAAGTTTAATTTCTGCATGAACACTTTTCTATACAAGATTTAATTTACTTTGTTCAACCATTATCTTTCAGAAAAGCCTGAAATCAGGAAAACACATTCACCCCCCCCTCTATATGTGATTCATTATCTAACAAGTGGTATCAGAGCAAAATATGAAAGAAAACAGATTCAAGATCTTGGAAGAATGAATACATAGAAAATCAGTAGCATCAAAATTCCTACCTTTGACAAAGCTAACTACACTCTTTGGAAAAAGAAAATGATGTTGTTTATCAGTATGACAAATCCATTCTACATTCAGATCCTCAAGAATGGACCCTTCATTCCTATGGTAAGGGTTGAGGAATCTACAGATGGATACATTGTCATACCAGCTCATTATGCCCCAAAAGATCCTGCTGAGTATACAGATCCTGAAAAGGAGAAGGTTTCCCTGGATAACAGCTTGCAAATGATATTGATTGAGTCACTTGACAATGTGATGTACAACAATATTATCAACTGTGACACTGCCAAGCAGATATGGGAAAATATTGAGATACTATGTGAAGGAACTGAGGAGGTTAGATCAAATCAAAGAAGGATACTGATTTTGTAATATCCGAGATATATCGTGTAATTATTTTTGCTAATAAATAATTATTATACGTGTTCAGTCTCTATTCTGTGAATTATTTGTTAAGTGTTAAATGTGTTTGGATGTTTAAAAATAATATTAATTGAGTATTTTAATTTTTATATGTCCAAAATAAAATATAGGTAATTGTCATATCTTCTCAATTATTTTTATGTTGATTTATGATTTTATGGGAAATATATGGATTTTACAAAATCTTTTTCCGAGTATTTAAAAACTATGTTATAAAATTGGGAACCAACCGTCGTCATCCGTTTTTAAGTTTTTATAACCCGAAACTCTTCCGAGAACTCCTTCCTAACCTAATCGCAATATTCCGAGCATTTTCCATGTTTTGACTTTTTCGATCCGAAGTACGGTTTGTCCTGTGCGGGTCCCGACGCAACATATTCGATACATTATTCATTTCGGTAAATCAATAAAACTCGTATTTTCGATAAACGTGGTCTTTTTATTAAACTATTACAATTATCACCTCGTAATACGTGTAACCAGGCGCTGAGACCAAAACTGCAGTACAAATTATACTGATTTGGATAATTATCCCAAAAACCGGTACCGTCTGGATCAATTTTTATAAATAAACGTATCATTTTATATCCGGAATGATCCAACGGGATACTAATTTTTCGTAATTATAAATAGCCTCTACCGTATTTTATTTTGTACCAGAAATCATTTGCAAACAGTATTTACAGAGTTTTTACACAGAAAATACTATAATTATAAACTGTTCTTCGTAATCAAACACAAATTCGGAGACATTATCGATATCCGATTTTGGCATACATATACTCAAAATGAAGCTACTGAAATCTAGAATCCAAATCTTTCATCAAAACATACCCAGAAGCATCAGGTGATTTCCTATTTAATTATTTATATTCGAATTTCTTGGTATTTAAATTATGAATTTTTGTTCGAGAGATTGTTTGTATGATTTGATGATTGTATGTTGTAGAGCTTGTTTTCCTGATCATTTTGGTATATTATACTCTTGATTTGGAGTTCAATAACATGTTTAATTTTAGGTTTGATTTTCAGAATTTAGAAATTAGGGTTTATAATACTTTGAATGTTTTCAATTCGAATTGGGGAAATCTTTGTTAGGGGTTTTCAGTCGATCTTGATGGGTTCTTTGTGTTCTTTATCAAATTTGCAATCGAACCATGTATTTATATACCACAAATGATTCCTGAAAAGTACGGAGTTGTATTTTGAAATTATCGCCGGAGTTCTTCGCGTGTCTGGACGGTTTTTGGCCGAAAGTTCGACTGGACAATTGTTGATGATGTTTGTTGACTGATTTGTGCTTCTGGGAAGAATCTGAATGAATCTCTGTTAAGAAACGAACTCAACCCACCAGTTTTTAGGCAGATTAAGGCCGCCGGAGTTGACAAGGACCCGCCGGATTCTGGAAATCGGCTGGTGTTCTTGCCAACCCGTTTCCCTGTCTTGACCCGTGCCTCAACCCGGTTTCGACCCGGGTTTGATTCCATTTTTCCTAAATCAAAAATCAGTAACCTGTTTCTGGATTTTTGTTTATAAATAATTCAAAAATCCATTATTTAAATTCTGAAATTCATTTCTAATTTCTGGAAATTTCAAAAATCATTATTTTGGTTCCAAAATTTATTTTTAATTCAAAAATAAATCTGAATTAATTAGTTGATTACATTTAGTTAATAATTAATTGATTAATTGGTCAATTAATTCAAAAATTAATTGATTAATTGATTTAATTAATTATTAATTGATTTTAATTAATTATTTAATTAGATTTAATTATTTAAAAATGATTTAAAAATTTCCAAAAAATAGTTTCGAGTTTTAAAATATTATTTTAAATTAGTTTCAAGGCTCGATAATTATTATAAAATTGTTTTGAAGCCCAATTTGGCCAACCGAACCCTGTTTATTACTTTAAATTGATCTAACGACCCGTTTTAATTTCGAAAAATGTTTTAAAAATCATTTTGAATACCCAAAAGCCTTTTTATATTCCGAGACTCCTTTATAAATGATATGTCATTGATTATTTGACCTGTTATGTGTTATATGTGACTTGTTGGTTGACTGTCAGTCTATATGTTCGGTGTTTACTTGTTTATAGCGTAACTTTCAATCCGTTAATCGGATTTGGGTGAAACGAAGGGTAGATAGAAGTGTATGTTGAATAGAATCGTATGAGTTAAATATTGATAGATACTTATGATGCTTAGTAGAGTAAGCAAGGCGTAGGAAAGGGAAGCAGGTGATCAGAAAATGGAATCGACATGTAGAAAATACAGCAAGTGATCAGAAAATAGAATCGAGGCATAGGAAAAGTAGACGAGTGGTGGTTGAAGAGAGTCATTTGACGAATACAAGTGAAATTGGAATCGATTATGATAAGGCAAGTACTTCTAAACCTTTTTCAAGATATAATGCAAATGTTTCTGAATTCTCTCGTGAAATATTGTTAAGTATTCAAAATAGCTCTGTTTTATATTGTAAGTACTTGAATCATTCAGCCTTGAACCCGAGCCACATCATTTGATCCTGAGCCGTAAGTCTTATTCTTTGTGAATCATTTCTTGTTGATTTCCAGATACTAAACCACGCAAATATGACACTACTCTCCAAATATACAACCACCAAACAACAAACACTGGAACAAAATTGTTTTAACATCCAGAAACTTTTATATTTAACCATACCTTGTGACATCAAAGAACTAAACCTTGTAAAATCATTGTTCATCTAATACCCGATTCTCATGTAGGCTGAAAGCCATTTCTTATACATACATCGATACCCCTTGTGATACTCATGAAATGCATTATGCCTTTATACAAATGTTTCATCAATGTTGATTATGATCTTGATTTATTGAATTATATTGTTTATCATATTGAACTGCTTTAGAATTGGATAGTTTTTTTATATAGGGACCAGATTCGTGGTCAGACCATATCAATGGTCAAGTTAGGCCAATGTGTGCCTTGGATCCAGTAATTAGAGCAGTGCTCTGTGCTTTACTCGGGGTTAGTGCGTGACTGATCAGCAGCCTAACCTTGGTTTTAAAACTTAAAAATGAATATCCAATTCTAACGATTGTTTAACAATAAATTTGATTTCTGTGAACCATTTCGTTTGATCATTGATTAACCTCAATTATTGTCATTGTGACTTGCTGAGCTAGTTAGCTCACTCTTGCGAATCTTTTTATGTATTCTACAGTTAAGAATGATACGGTTGATAGTGAGGTTTTTCCCAGTTCAATGTACGAGCTAGGATTCCAGGTTATGTTGGATCGAGCTAGCGGGAGCTTTTTTCAGTAGTGAGATAGTAAGATTGTAAGAGTAATTTCATTATCAGTTGTAAGTTAACTTAGTTGGGATTTGGTACGTTGTAATAAAAGTTAAGGTTGTGGCTTGTTTTATACTTTAACCTGTTGCGGTTCGTGGTTATGTAAAGCAGGGTCCTTGCAAATAATATTTCATATACAAGTTTATATATTGAGTATGTGTTGTGGACTCAAACTTCTGACCCGGGTTTGGAGGGCGCCACAGGTTGGTATCAGAGCTACAGGTTATAAGTCACTAAAACAAGCCTAGATTGTCGGGATTGGGTAAAGAGTTAGGATTAGGAATAGGAAATAGAAAGATAAGTTATCGTGAGGTTGAGTGCGATTGTATAGTAGGTCTCCGGCACGGTTCGTGCTGCGATTCAGGTTTCTTAGCTTGCGACGTGATTTCCAGACAATGACAATGGCAGATCCTGATTTCCCTGTATCATCTGATTGTTTGGAGCCTTCCATTTGAGGATTGTCATCTTCTTCTAAATTTGATTTGCACCTTGTTCTTCCATCGGTATTAATGGTATTACCTTCTGTTATGACAGTTGCGCCTCTCCAAGTTATTCCAAGCTATTCTATCACCTCTTGATACGAGACTACCTATTCAAGAACCTCCATTCGCTTATTCTTGTTCTTCTGTACATTCAACTATGAATGTATCTTTTCAGTTTACTCTACACCATGTTCTATACCCTCAGTTTAAAAACCTGTCTTATGGAACAACAGTATTTGCGAGAAGGGATACGATAGCTAAAGTAAATGGTAAGTACATGAGATATTAATAAAGGTGAGAAGGAGTTTAGAAAAAGATTCACCTGTTTCGGAGGATGGCTTCTACCAGATTAAATGGGGCCACTAGTGAATAGACCACCCTTGATTAGTTTAAAGCACTTGTATTATAAAACAGGAGTTATGTTTGATAATAGCCACATGTTATGAAAGAGTTCGAAAATATTGGTAATATATCTTGAAGAAAAGTTCAGAAATACTTGCCTTACAAGGCTTTACAACTATTACTGATCAACTCTGAGCGACTTTACTGCTCAGGCTCTAACGTCCAACCACTAGATCCCATTGGATTCGATTTTCGACACTCAGGTCTTCCTGTTGGAACTCTACGGAGCTCGTCGACTGACCACTAGGTTATCTTTAGTCCATCGTCCACTTTCAGGTTCCCGACTATAACCTACAGGGTCGAAATACCCTACGTTAGACGTCTAGGTATGGTTGACATATCCTCGATACTAATTCTTACCCAACGATATTTAAATCCGACTCATAACACATATAGTATTGCAATACCGACATCAGTTAGGGTTCACGTTCTCGAAAATCGATTCGGTGTTTGTTTTCAGAAAGTACGTATACTTGTTATCATACGAAATTAGGGTTATTGGTTTTGGCAAAACGTTCCACTACGATGTACAATTCGGGTTTTGTATAAAACTTACGTTTATGTATATAATTATACTTGCTCGACGTCCCGATAATCCTCGGATACGCTCCCGTATTTCCGTAGTTCGATTTTCCGAAAATCGGGCAGCGTCCCCTTTGTTTATCGGACTACCCATCAAAATATCAATTGACGTCAAATCCCAAACACAATAATCGTAACAATTATCCAATCACATTCCAATTCCTCAAATCCCAACCACTGATTTAAACCAACTATTTATTATTATTCGCGTTTTTACATTTATTTCTTTTAAAATATTAGGACTCAGATATATATCATCATCGTTCACCGTCGGCTCGCCGAGGCTCATCGCCGACGGAGGTAAAATTTATTGGTGCCCGATACTCGTCGGGTTTCCAAATAAATTCTACCGATTAATCAATAATTTCATCCACAAAACAATTATTTAATTTCACGAATATTATTCAAATTGTTTCCTGCAGCAAAATTAATAAAATATTAGTAAAATATTACTAACAGCCCCGAATCACACAGTAACACGCGCCCACGCGCATGCAACCAGAAAAGAACACAACAACAGCCGTAAAGTCAGAAAAAAAATCCGGCAACAACAGCAAGCAAGATGGTATCGAGAACAACAGGGTGTGTAACACACCCGAATCCACACACACAACGCACAGACATACACATATATATACATATATATATGTAAGCATAGAAACAACTGAAGTATTCACCGGAGAACATGAATTTTGAAATTTTAAAATGATTTTTAAAATGCACTTTATATCCGCTTTTATCAATGAAGCGAAACAACGAGCACATAAAATTAATCCCAAAAATTACCAAAATAATTTCAAAATTCTCGGAATATTCCAAACTTAAATAAATATGAGTTCATAATTTTTGAAGAATTCTAGAATTAAATATGGATTTTACAAATAAAAGTATTCAGAAATTCATTTAAAGATAAATAATTAATAAAATATTGATTTCTCAATTTTATAAAGTCCTAAAAATAATTATTGTAATTATAAAATCATAAAAACAATGTTAGAGACATTCAAAATATTTATGCAAATAAATTTGCACTGAATTCACTTTTAAAAGTGCAAATAATTCAATATACTCAGTAATTAACTACACGAACCACCTTGTACTCCATAAATCACACATAAATAATAATAAAACAACATCGAGCTGACAAAAACTATACACATACTTTATTTATTTAACACTTCCACAATTACATATTTAAATAATTCAAAAATACCCGGGTCGTTATATCCTTTCCCCCTTAAAAAGATTCTGTCCTCAGAATCTGGTCTAGTTACACAAGTGAAGATATTTGTCAAGCATATCTGACTCTAATTTCTAAGTAGACCCTTCTATTCGAGGGTTCAAACGTACTCACAATAGGTATGCACTCATTTCCAAGGACTTGCCTTTGACGATCAAGAATTTGGATCGATCATTATATGTAGAACAAACTTGGACAAGAGCCCATTGGCTCCTGATCGATCACTTAATTCAAACCAAATACTTATCGCTTTAACATTGACAGGTAAAATACAATAGGTGTACACATGGGTGTAACGATCATATTATTTATGAACAACTTTATCTATTTTTATCAATACCTCGAATGGTTCACAAATTTTAGGACTTAGCTTGTCCCTTCTACCCAAACTTATCCAATCTCTTTCAAAATAAAACTTGTACTAACATTACTGGCCCTATTTCTATACTCATACTTTCTCGATACAATTCCGCCTTCTTTCTTTGTCTACTCCGAACTGCTTCACTCAATATCACTATGCCCTTGGTGTGCTGAATTAACTTAGCATTTGACAACTTTCTTTCTCTCACTTTATCTCAATAAAAATTAGGATCTACACCTGCGTTCACATAAATCTTGATAAAGTAGCATTCCAAAGCCGACATCGATGATACCGATTCATTCCCGTGTTTCCTTAAAACTCAACTTTTCAACCTATCTTACATTTCTTAAATCACCTCCGTACTTTGACTCTCCGTTTTAGGATGATAGGCGGTGCTCGTTTTCAACTTGGTTTCCAAATATTTAAACATTTCTTACTCCTTTTTATTAGTTAAGGCTGAAAAGTAATCTCATATATTCACGTATTATCACCTTTAAGTATTTGAACTTCAAATTTCACTCTTTCCAATTCGTCTACTAACTCCTCGGTGGTCTTAATTACATCCAATCCTTTCTGTCAGCATAAGGCATCTATTACCATATAGCTTTACTTAGGTAGTTGTTAATGGGTTAATTCAAAATATTTTGTTGACCTTAGTCAAAATTTCATTCTTGAAGACTTATTGTATAGTTGCTTTCCTTCTGATCTTTGGAGAGAAATCCTTGGGCATTCCACGCAGACCTTCTTATTCCTTCAGTAACTGAGGATGTTATCAATAAATACAGTTTGCTTATCCAAGTAATCCTTATACACCATGTACCTTAATTCCTTATAGACAATTGATTTACTTGTTATTTCACATAATATCGCTAGGGTTTGCAATGTTCTTAATTCACTTTAATCGTAATTTCTGATATGTTCTCAGGTCAGATCTTAAGTTAATTCTCGAGACATAACACACTTCTTGGATTAGGTTTCATAGGTAATCAATATTTATAGGGGTCACTTATAGTTATTCGTTGTTTTATTGAACTCCTACTAATCAATACATAATTTTATAATTTCATTCCTTTTTGCTAACAACACCACTGATACATTTTACGATTCGCCTCTTGTAAAGTCACTTCCTGGATCTGCTTTATCCACTAGGCGTTCCAATACTTCGTCTTAACTCTTGGACCTGTCTAACACCTCCTGATCTATCTTGAAATTTCCTTCTTATACTTGGTTATCCCTATTTTTCCTTAAATTTCCATTTATCTTGGCGTTTCTTCAATAATTAAATACTTAATATTGTGAATTCCCGATGGGATCTCATTTCTTAATTCTTCTACTCGTAGTATCCAAGTGCTGGAAGAAAATCTGGAGACATCGTGATCGTCCTCCTGGGCGCATAAATTTCTTTTTTTTCTAACTACTAACATCTTGATCCATTATCTTCTCTTGACATTTTATCTTTCCCTTCACAACTTCAACTGAAAGGTTACACTATCCATCTTTCTTACTTTTGGATTATGAACTTTAGCTTCCAATTCCAACTTCGAGAATCCTATAGTTAATCCTTCTGATTTAGTCTCTATGTTCGTTCTCTCCTTTTTGTTTATCGCTTGCCACTACATTTGTTTTTCGCGTGAATACTTACTTTAAACTCTTATGGTCTGTATAAATCTTACACCTTTCTCCTTACATATCATGTCTCCCCATTTTTCAAAATAAATATTATTACTGTTAGCCCTAATGATGAGTAGGATACTTCTGCTCATAAGATTTCGGTTGTCTGGGTGCATATACAATAACTTTATTATACCGCATCAACACACATCCTACTCCCTGATGAGAAGCATCACTATAAACTACCAAATCTCCTTGATATCTTCAAAGTGATATAGCAGGTACTATAACCATTCTTTCATTTAACTCTACAAAACTTTCTTCACCCTTCCCTATTTCATACTTACTTATTACTTTTCCTAATTAGCTTCATCAAAGGCATTGCAACTTTCAAGAAACCTTGTACAAATTTTCATATAGCCGGTCCATGGTAAAACTTCTTACTTTTGTTGGTGCTTTTGACCTTTCTTTATTCATGGTGACTTTAATTTCTACTGGATCTCCTCTAATCTCCTCCTCACTAATTATTTACGCTTTCTATCATCAAAACTTTCACCTTGCAACTTTACATACAACTTCTTTCTTCTCTGACTCCTCCGTTGTCATTAAATACTTCGCATGGTCCTCTATTGACTTTAAGTAACACAAATACAACTTATCTAGATATTCCTTAAAGATTATGTCCATAGGTTCAATCTCCAATTGGTAACACCCCAAATCTTAAATCAATTTTAGAAAATACTTTGCTCCTTCTGTTTGATCAACAAATCAGTAGTTCGAGGTAACAGATACTTACTCTTGATAGTAAATTTGTTGAGCTGGCTTTAGTTGACGCATAATCTCATACTTCCATTTTCTTATTAACAAATAGTACTGGTACACTTCATGGGATACACTGGGTTTAATTGTTTCTTCTTCTAACATTTCTTGCATCCGCTTTGCTAACTTCCTCGTTCTAACGGGTGCCATTTTGTGTAAGGCCGTAATCACTGGCTTCGTCTCAGGCGTTAAGTCAATCACGAGCTTCCTTTCTCTATCTGGAAGAAATATTGATAACTCACCTAAAACATATCTTGAAATTCCTTAATTGCTATTAAATCTTCAAATTTTGTTTGCTTCTGACTTTTATGTATCCCGTAATCACCATAATGCTCATATTTTGATCATCATAATCATAATTAACAAATTCTTTACCTTCTTTTATCTTCTGAACCTCCTCACCTTCTCATTTGGCATCCTTAGAATTATCTTTTCGTCACAACGGTCTATCTGAACACCACACTTTAGTAGTCAATCCATTCCTTAGAACAATATCAAATCTTCTTATCTTCCAGGATATCGATTCTGCACAACTTATTGTCAGAAATCTCAATTATACCATTGGTACTCACTTATTTAACAATTACACGTTCTTGACTTGCTAGTCCTTTAATCACAATCTTGTCAATTCAGCAGGGTAATTCATCTTATCAACAAAACTTTGAGATATACAATTATGTTTCTCTCACATCTTTTAATACTTTAACGCCTAAGGTATTTACTATAATCATTCACGTCACCGCATACATATTCTGAATAACTTATTTCATAGACTATTCATAAATTATCGTTCTTGGAAAGGTATTCCTTATTGGGGTAGATTCCCTTGACTCTTAATGGACCCTTTTACTGGGGCTAGTGATTTGCAATCCTCGTCATGTGCCCATGTTTCCTTTCCATGCATAGGAGGTAGATGGAATTTCGTCTGCCGATTAAGGATACGTTAATTTCTGCTTGAAAACCTCTTGCAAATAACGACAGTACAACGAAACAACTAGAAGGATTCAAAAATTCAACAAAAATTAGAGTTGAAAAGAAAGAAGAAGTAAGGATTTGAATATGGATGAGACAACCACATTGGTACTTAAGATGGCCAGTCTTTCGTACCATATATGGCATATAGCACATGATTAGGTGGCGTCCCACCCGACTCTTCGTCATTCTGACAAAGTGTCTCACCATAACACTGTTTGTCCTAACCAGAAAGCAAAACTTGAGGGAAGCAAATAAATTTGAAAGGAATGGAATATCCTCCTTTTTAATATTATGATAAAGAATTAAGAAAAGAAGTTCATACATTTTTAGGAATTAAAAGAGAATATACATGGTAATATTGAAGACAAGAACGATACCATTGGTCACCATCCACATTCATTTGTATTCATCTTTCGAGCTCGTTCGATCATAATGGCTTCCTACCAGGTAAATTGAAGATTCCTCTTTTAATTTAGAATAACCACATACTATTCGATATAGCGATCCTTTTGTTAATAATATTCTGCTTTTAGAGAGGTCTGTAAATCTTTCCAATCTTCTTCGATTACACTCCGGCTTCTATTAAATCAATGAATTCTTCGAACTCTGATAGTCCTAGTAATTGAATGTATAATTACTCCGTACGCTAATTCTGTTGTAAATTTTATCAAACAATACTTGCACTTTACTGTTAGGAATAATCAACTTCTTCATAATCATAGGTTACTTTGTTCTCGAAATTAGCAATACTAAGTCTGAAACAACATCCTTCCAGGTAATCCGGGCTTTCTAACAAACAAGAAACTGAAATAGTAACTTGACAACCAATGTTTAAAAATCATTTTATTCGAGAAGGCTTTTAGAAGTTTGTAAAGGAAAATCTCTTTTTCGAAAACTTGTTTAAAAATTTGAAAATCACAAATCTGGTTGTCCTTACTATATGAGTTGGTTGTTATCCTTCTTACCTATAACAAGGTACCATATTAAAGAAACAATCACATAAAAGTTCGTTCACTCCAATCTACCGTTTCTCCTTTATCGTGTCCATTTACTTTTCTTAGTCGACGAAAACTTCAATTGTCGTTGCATGTTATCTTATTCGTAGCTTCATATCAAAGCTTCCATACTGGTAATACTCCTGACATTACCGTTGCAGTAGTTAAGTAAAACAGGCTATCCAATAGTCAATAAATCTATTTCATAGAACAAAATTTGCTCGTATTACATCATATTACTACTTTACATATCGCATTTATCATATCATCATCATTTGATTTCATAAAAAATCCCAGGTTTATACTTTTCTCTCTTATTCTTTCAAAAATTCACCTAGTTCATCCCATACTTATTCACCGGTGGCTTAGTCACTAAGGGCTTCTTTTAACCCGATAACAGCTATCCTTTGAAACACTTAAATCTCTTCTCTAAACTTCGTCTCACCTTTATTTATAACTCAAGCGCTCACCATTTATTGTAGCTCTCGAATCCATCCTCGTAGATACAATCGCTTCATAGGACAAGTTCTAAACTGGGGGTATAAAACAGGATGTAGGGTAGACTAAAGAGATACGCTTACAGTCGAATGTCCAGTGAAACAAGAATAAACAGATGGAGGTTCTTAAATAGGTAATCTCATATCAAAAGATGGAAAAGTAGCGTAGGATAGCTTGAAGAAGTGCAACCATCATAACAGATTGTAGTGCCATTAATATTGGTGAAGGAACAAGGTGCAAATCTAATCTGAGAGAAGATGAAAATCCTCGAACGGAAAGCTCCAAACGATCAAATGACATCGGGAAATCAGGATCTGCCATTGCTGTTGTCTGGAAATCACATTGCAAGCTGAGAATTCCCAAATCACAACACGAACTGTGCCGGAGACCTACTATATAGTCAAACTCATCCTTACGACGTCTTAGCTTTCTATATCCTAATCCTAATCCTAACCCTCTACCCAATCCCGACAATCTAGGCTTGTTCCAATGACTTATAACCTGTAGCTCTGATACCAACCTGTGGCGTCCTCCAAACCCGGGTCAGAAGTTTGGGGTCCACAACACAAACACAATATATCAACCTGTATAAGAAATATTATTTATAATGACCCTGCTTCACAAAACCACGGATCGCAACAGGTTAAAGTATGAAAATAAGCTGCAACCTTAATTATTACATCATACCAAATCCCAACTAATTTAACTTATAATTGATAATAAAATCATTCTTACAATTTGACTATCTCTTTACCGCATGAAACTTCTGCTAGCTCGATCCAACTCGACTGGAACCTTAGCCCGCACTTTGGACTGAGGAACTTCACTATCATCCATATTCTTTTCAACTGTAAAATATATAAAAGAATCGCAAGGGTGAGCTAACTAGCTCAGCAAGTCATGATAACAATATCTGAGGTTAAACAATGTTCAAATGAGATGATTCAAAGGAATCAAGTTTCTTTTTAACTAATCATTAGAATTGGATATTCATTTTAAGTTTTAAAACCAAGGTTAGGCTGCTGATCAGTCACGCACTAACCCCGAGCAAGCACACAACACTGCTCTAATTACTGGATCCAAGGCACTCATTGGCCTAACTTGACCATTGGTATGGTCTGACCACGAATCTGGTCCACATATATAAAAACTATCCAATCCTAAAGCAGTTCAATATGATAAACAATATAATTCGATAATACAAGATCATAATCAATAATGATTAAACATTTGAATAAAACGTAAGGAAACTCATGGATATCACAAGGGTATATCAGGGTATGTAAAAGAAACGGTTTTCAATCTGTAAAAGAATCAAGTATTAGACAAATAGTGATTTTTCGAGGTATAGTTCTTTGATGTTATAAAGAATGGTTGGATTATAAAAGTTTCTGTGTTTTCAAACAACTTTCTTCCAGTGTTTGGTGTTTGGTAGTTAAACATTTGGGGAGTAGTATCTTATCTGTGTGGGTTGGTGTCTGAGGATCAACAAAAGATGATTTACAAAAAGTAAGACTTATGGCTCAAAATCAAGAAAATCAGGGTACAAGGTTAAACAGTTTAAAGCACTTGTATTATAAAACAGGAGTTATGTTTGATAATAGCCACATGTTATGAAACAGTTCGAAAACATTGGTAATATTAAAAGTTCAGAAATACTTGCCTTACAAGGCTTTACAACTATTACTGATCAATTTTGAGCCGACTTTGCTGCTCAGGCTCTAACGTCCAACCACTAGATCCTATTGGATTCGATTTTTGACACTCAGGTCTTCCTGTTGGAACTCTACGGAGCTCGTCGACTGACCACTAGGTTATCTTTAGTCCATCGTCCACTTTCAGGTTCCCGACTATAACCTACAGGGTCGAAATACCCTACGTTAGACGTCTAGGTATGGTTGACATATCCTCGATACTAATTCTTACCCAACGATATTTAAATCCGACACATAACACATACAGTATTGCAATACCGACATCAGTTAGGGTTCACGTTCTCGAAAATTGATTCGGTGTTTGTTTTCAGAAAGTACGTATACTTGTTATCATACGAAATTAGGGTTATTGGTTTTGGCAAAACGTTCCACTACGATGTACAATTAAGGTTTTGTATAAAACTTACGTTTATGTATATACTTATACTTGCTCGACGTCCCGATAATCCTCGGATACGCTCTCGTATTTCCGTAGTTCGATTTTCCAAAAATCGGGCAGCGTCCCCTTTGTTTATCGGACTACCCATCGAAACATCAATCGACGTCAAATCCCAAACACAATAATCGTAACAATTATCCAATCACATTCCAATTCCACAAATCCCAACCACTGATTTAAACCAACTATTTATTATTATTCGCGTTTTTACATTTATTTCTTTTAAAATATTAGGACTCAGATATATATCATCATCGTCCACCGTCGGCTCGCCGAGGCTCATCGCCGACGACGGTAAAATTTATTGGTGCCCGATACTCGTCGGGTTTCTAAATAAATTCTACCGATTAATCAATAATTTCATCCACATAACAATTATTTAATTTCACGAATATTATTCAAATTGTTTCCTGCAGCAAAATTAATTAAATATTAGTAAAATATTACTAACAGCCCCGAATCACACAGTAACACGCGCCCACGCGCATGCAACCAGAAAAGAACACAACAACAGCCGTAAAGTCAGAAAAAAATCCGGCAACAACAACAAGCAAGATGGTATTGAGAACAACAGGGTGTGTAACACACTCGAATCCACACACACAACGCACAGACATACACATATATATATGTAACCACAGAAAGAAATGAAGTATTTACCGGAGAACGGAACAGAAGGAAAGAGGGCGGCGGCCGGAAAGCTAATCGGCGGCAGGAATAGGAAGAAGTCGGAAGTAACAGGGGAATCGCAGGGAAAACCCGACAAGAAAAAGAGAGAGATGGCTCGATAATTATAGAGAGGAAAGAGCGAGAGATTGAGAGATTTTAGAGAGAGAGAGAGAGACAATAGATTGTAGAGAGAAAGAGACGGGGTGAAGAACAGGGGTTACATCCCCTGTTTATTATTTTTTTTCTGAATAATGCTGCTATTGCCACGTATCAATCGATTTAACGAGAAACCAACACGTGTCCTGCTGCAACGCTTTGCCCCGAAAATTTTAAAATTAACGAATCAAGGTGCGAATAAAACATTCCCCGAAAATTACAAAAATAGTTTTAAAATATCATAACTATCCCGGAGTTTATAAAAACATAAGTTTCATGATTTAAAAATAATTTCTGAAACACAGTATATACCCGTATTTCACATTTAACGAACTGAGGTGTACTTAAAACAAATTCAGAAAATCATGACAATAGTCTTAAAATATTACAAATATTTCGAAGTTAATAAAAACATGAATTTTGAAATTTTAAAACGATTTTTAAAATGCACTATATATCCGCTTTTATCAATGAAGCGAAACAACGAGCGCGTAAAATTAATCCCAAAAATTACCAAAATAATTTCAAAATTCTCGGAATATTCCAAACTTAAATAAATATGAGTTCATAATTTTTGAAGAATTCTAGAATTAAATATGGATTTGACAAATAAAAGCATTCAGAAATTCATTTAAAGATAAATAATTAATAAAATATTGATTTCTCAATTTTATAAAGTCCTAAAAATAATTATTGTAATTATAAAATCATAAATACAATGTTAGAGCCATTCCAAATATTTATGCAAATAAATTTGCACTGAATTCACTTCTAAAAGTGCAAATAATTCAATATACTCAATAATTAACTACACGAACCACCTTGTACTCCATAAATCACACATAAATAATAATAAAACAACATCGAGCTGACAAAAACTATACACATACTTTATTTATTTAACACTTCCACAATTACATATTTAAATAATTCAAAAATACACGGGTCGTTATATCTACCAGATTAAATGGGGCCACTAGTGAATAGACCACCCTTGATTAGTTGTGAATTGGACTAGGGGAATTTTGAAAGAGTTAGAGAGAAAAGTATAGATCTGGAATTTTCGTAGAATTAGATGATGGTGCTATGATAAATGTGATATATAAGTAGTGATGTGACGTGACATACGCAAACTTTGTTTTATGAAATAGACTTGTTGGCTGTCGGATAGACCTGTTCCACTTAATGACTGCAAAGATGATGATAGGCGTACTACCAGTATGGGAGCTTTGAAATGAAGCCATGAATAAGACAATATGCAACGATAGCTGAAGTTTTCATCGATTAAGGAAGGTAATGGACCTAAGGAAGGAGAGGAGATAAAAGGAAGTGAATGGACCTTTGCGTGGTTGTTTCTTTAAATTGGTATCTGGTTATAAGAAGGACAACAACCAACTCATATAGTAAGGACAATTAGATGTGTGCTTTTCAATATTTTTAACAAGTTTTCGAGAAAGATTTTTCCCTTATAAATTTTTTAAAAAAAAACTTTTTGGAATAAAATAAGTTTTAAACATTGGTTGTCAAGTTACTACTTGAGTTTCTTGTTTGTTAAAAGACCCGGATTACCTGGAAGGATGTTGTTTCAGACTTAGTATTGCTAATTCGGGGAACGAGGTAACCTGCGATTACGAAGAAGTTGAATATTCCTAATAGTAAGCTGCAAGTATTGTTTGATAAGATTAACAACAGAACCAGCGTACGGAGTAACTATTCATCCGATTACTGGGGTTATCACAGTTCAAGGAATTCATTGATTTAACGGAAGCCTGAGCATGACCAAAGAAGATTGGGAAGATTTCCAGACTTTTCTAAAAGAAGAATATTATTAAAAAAAAAGAATCGTTATGATAAATGATTCATGGTTATTCTAAATTAAAAAGAGGAAACTCAAGGTTATCTGATAAAAACGCCATTATGATCGAATTGTTAAAGTATTATACGTGTAGATGCGATGTTACAGACGCAAGACTTAACAAGTAAGAATTTACCATAATGCTTAGTTGCGAAGGCATTTCAGCATACTTTCTAAAGTTGTTATATGACACAATTGGGATATGATCGAACAAGCTCGAAAGATGAATACAAGTCAAATGTGGATGGTGACCAATGGTATCATTCTTGTCCTCAACATTACAGTGTATATTCCTTTTTAATTCCTAAAAATGTATGCACTCCTTTTCTTAATAAATTCTTTCTGATGATATCAAAAAGGAGGATTTTGCATTCTTTTTGAATTTAATTGTTCCCCTCAAATTTTGCTTTCTGATTGGGACAAACAGTGTTCTGATGAGACACTTTGTCGGAATGACGAAGAGTCAGGTGGGATGCCACCTAATCATGTGCTGTATGCCATACGGTATGAAAGACTGGCCATCTCAAGTACCAATGTGGTTGTCTCATTCATATTCAAATCATTACTTCTTCTTTCTTTTCAACTCTAAGTTTATTAAAATTGTGAATCCTTCTAGTTGTTTCGTCGTACAGTTGTTCTTTGTGAGGGATTTTCAAATAGAAGCTAACGTATTATACACCAAGCGGGCAAAGTCCCATCTACCACTCATGCATGGAAAGGAAACAAGGGCATTTGGCGAGAATTGCAAATCACTAGCCCTAGCCAGAGATGCACTAAGAGTCAAGGGAATCTACTTCAATAAGGAATACGTCTCCGAGAATGAGAATTTATGATTTTCCTGAGAAATATGTTATTTAGAATATGAATGTGATGACATGGATGATTGTTGCGGATACCTTATGCGTTAAAGTATTGAAAGATGTGGGAGCAATTTGATCGTATATCTCTCAAGGTTTTGTTGATAAGATGAATTACCCTGTCGAATTGATAAGATTATAACTATAGGACTAGCAAGTTAAGAACGTGCAATTATTGAATAAGTAAGTACCAATGGTGGAATCGATATTTCTGGCAATAAGTTGTAAAAAATTGATATCATTTGAGATAAGAGGATTTGACATTATTCTAAGGAGTGGATTAACTATTCAAGTGTGATGCCCAGGTAGACCGTCGTAATGGAAGATAGTTCTGAAGATGCCAGATGAGAACATGAAGAAGTTTAGAGGACAAAGGAAGGTAAAGAACTTGTTAAGAATGATTTAAGATTACAGTGACCAAAATATAAGTGCTATGGCGATTATACATAAGGGTCAGGAGCAAACGGAACTTGAATATTTTATAGTCTCAAGATATGTTTCCAGACGAGTTACCAATATTTCCTTTAGATAAAGAAAATGAGTTTATGATTGATTTAGCACTTGAAATGAAGCCAGTGTCCAAAGCCCCGCACAGAATGGCACTAGGTAAAATAAAGGAGTTACCAGAGCAAACGCAGGAGATAATTAGAAGAGGAAGCAACTGGACCTAGCGTACCCCCTAAAGTGCACCGACACGATTTGTTAATAAGAAAGATGGAAGTGTGAGATTATGTGTTGACTAGCGAAAACTCAACTAGTTTACTCTCAAGAGCAGATATCTGTTACCTCGAACCAATGATTTTCTTGATAAAATGAAGGAAGCGAGGTATTTTTATAAGATTTATTTAAGACTGGGTATATTACCAAGTGAATATTGAACTTATGGACATATCAAAGATAATTTTACAGAAAGCTCATAATTCAAGGTATTCAATCCATCCAGGGAGTACCAAGATGTATAGAGATTTAAAGGAAAATTATTGGTGGCCAGATATGAAGAGGGAAATTGCAGAATGGATTAGCAGATGTTATACATGTCAAAGAGTTAAAGTAGAGCATCAGAGACCAAGTGGATTGCTACAGCCATGGGAGATTCCAGAGTGGAAGTGGGAGTATATATCGCCATGGATTTCATAGTTGGGTTACCAAGGACAAAAGTTAATCATGATGCCATTTGGGTTATAGTGGATAGACTTACCAAGTCAGCTCATTTTCTGTCTATAAATGGAAGATTTTCACCGGACAAGTCAGTTCATATGTACTTAAAAGAAATCATAATTCGTCATGGAGTTCCTGTGTTCATCGTATCCGATCGAGATCCAAGATTTAATTCAAGATTTTGGAAGAGTTTTCAAGAATGTTTGGGAACGGAACTGAATATGATTACGGCTTACCATCCACAGACGGACGACCAGAGTGAAAGAACGATACAGACAATCGAAGACATGTTGCGTGTTTGTGCTATTGGGTTCAAAGGAAGTTGGGATGAGCATTTACCCTTGGTAGAATTTTCTTACAACAACAGTTATCATGCCAGTATTGGGATACCTATCTTCTAAGCCAAATCTCTTGTTTTCTCTATTATTTTATCTTTGGTGTCTTGTTATCTTCAAAGAACAACTGGTCCTCTTTGGTGTCTTATTGTCTGTCTCCACAAGCACATGTGCCTGTGTAAGTAATAGCACAATAGACTTGGTATCAGAGTCAGTCTTCTTTTAGATGCGTGGGGTTATATCCTGGAGGGATTTGTGAACACAAAGCAAAAAGTACCACTTCGATAGCAGGTCACTCGGGAAAAAGCAGGTGTGTCCTTTGAGTAACCAACTCAAAGAAAATCAAAGATAAAGATCTTGGCAGAGCTAGAATCAAAACTCATGAAGCTCTGGTATGTCGAAATTAGGTAAAGTTTTTAAAGCCTATAAACTACTGCAAATATACATGCTTAGAATCCTGTTTTTATAAATTTAAGAACATACAAATCTTTATGATTTCTCTATGATTAGATACAATAATGAACCCAGACTTCCCAGACAACCTTGGAATTTGTTAGAAAATGGTGAATTCCTTGAATTAAATGAAGATGATTTTTTCACTATAATACGAGATTTAGCTTGTCTAAATCTACAGAAAAATAGAACAGACCGACTTAGAGAAATCTATATCAGTCTACAAATAATGAAAGAACACCAAAGTAGTTTCTACATCAACAATAGTCAAGAAGTTGACGGATTAGAAAATTATATCGATAATTTTATCGAACTAGGAAATAATGAATTCCTAGCTAATCAGTGTCATGTTTTTTTTGCAAAAAAACAATAAATAAAAACATTTTTAAAATATGAGTCTTTTAACAGAAAAATAACCTGAGGAAATTCATGAAAAGAATTGTTTAGAAATCGAGTTTTCAGAAAATGAAAAAGGTTTTCAGGCAAGCTTTTTAATAAATCAAGAATTTTTTTCAAAAATCAAAAACAACAGACTTGATTTAAGAAAAGAAAAAATATGTAACATTCCTATGTTAAATCGTTTTAGACGAAAAAACAATATCTTTTATTATATTTCCACCAAGGAAATGCATGTAGACATAAAAGATACTACAGGGTTAGTTTATCTTCCGTTAATCACTAGAGATGAGATAAGCAAAAATCTATTAAAAATAGATGCTAAGACAAGAGCTACCATCAGCGTAGTTCACTTAGGAGCTTTAAAAATACTGCTCAAAGTGGAATTTCAAGAAGGAATAGATTGCCCTATTAAAATGGCTCTAAAAGACAATAGAATCAATGACCAGAAGGACTGTATTTTGGGTGTTGCTAGAGGTAATTTAGCATACCAAAAATTTATGTTTACCGTGTACCCTAAATTTGGTTTTAGTCTAGATACAAAAAATATTGATCAAATATTATCTTTTGTGCATGATTTTGAAAGACACAATTTGATGAATGCAGGTGATAAAGTATTTAGTATAACTTATGTTGTTGCTTATGCTTTAACTAATATTCATCATAGTATAGACTATAAAAAGAATGAATATATCGAATTAGACGATATATTCTCAGAAATAGGATCTGTAGAAGAGAAGCAATTCTAAAATATCAGTCCTTTAGATAATTCTTGGGCAATTGATATTACAAAAAATAAACCAATTTTAGGACAAAAATCCAGAAAAAGGTTTAGAAAAAATACTTTAGAGATTGGTGAATCATCCAACAAAGAATTGCTTCATAGCGTCTCTAAGAGAGTTGATGATTTATGTCAGAAACTGGATCTACTGTGATAATTATCAGTCCTACAAATATGCAACAGCATAATAGTCCTTCAAAAAGACATCCTCACATTTATAAAAAATGAAAAATTCTTGAATTTAAAAAGTTAAATGAAGGAATAGACCTTGAACCCATAAATTACATCTTTAGTGGTGTAGTAGGAAGTAACAGTCTGAATACTATCGTATCCTCTACGAATAACCTTAATCAGATTTCAGGAAGATGTCTATTAGGAATATACAATTTACTATCCTATTTTGGACTCAGTAAAGATCCTAGTGAAAAACATTCAAAATCACCAAGTATCTACAACAAGTACTCCACCTTTGTTAGAAAAGGTAGCGACATAGAAGTTGAAATCATAAGAGACATAAAAAAGCTCTTAATCAAATAAAATACTAATATTGAAGGATTGGAGGCACAGATCTCATAACTTAGAAATGCTAAGTTTGAAGATAAGGCTCTTGACTTAAAGCTTAAATAAATAGAAGAATACCTTAAGAAAATCCTAGGATGAGCATTAAGGATTTACTAGAGGATTTTGAGAAAAATATAAAACCCCAAATTGGAGAAATTCTTAAAATGCAACAAGTTAATTGTATTACAGACGAAATTGAAGCAACAGTAGCAAGAATAATCACTGAATTAAAATCAGTAATTCAAGATTGTCCTTGCAACAAAGAAATCTTAGAGGCCATCATGGGAAAAGGAAAAGAAGTCATCACCCTAGATGAAAATCCAACGGCCAAATCAAGACCTTGGAAATACAGCTATCCCAACTATAATGTCGGGAACGAAGAGCTAGGAACTGGAAAAAATCCTGGTAGTCTAACATGGCCATTCGGTTCTGATGAAAGGTTACAATGAATTACATAAAGATAGTAGAAAAAATCTTCTAGAATAACATGAAATAAGAAAAATTGCAGGTGAATGATGAAAATTGTGAAGTCCTTGAACAAGCAATCAGGATAATGGAGTTAGATGATGAATCTGAAGCCAATGAAGAAATAAAAAATAGTAATGAATTAAAATCATTATCTGGTTTTGATATTATTAATCCTATTGAAAGTTTCAGTTCTGAAGAACAGGAAGATTACTTGAATATAAGATGATTGTTTGAGTGAAAGAATGAAGAAAAGAACGGGATGGGGGGCCTCAGCTACGGGATGGCCGAGCGGGAGGGTTGAGCCGAGAGGGATGAGAGGAGGAAGGAGTGGGTGGAATGGTGGAGTGAAAAAAATGAAGTGCTATGATACTTGTGTTTGTTTTTATGCCTTTGTTTTGACTAAAAGTGAGTGGATTTAGTAAATGACAAAAGTAACCTTCTATATAAAGTTAGGTAAATTTGCATGCAAGGATAAAGTGGTAAATTGGCTAGTCGAATGAGAGTGAGTGGGGTTGGAATTATCTTTATAGCCCTTTAGTTGAATGGGAGGGTATTTGCATTCAAGGATATTCATGTAATTTGCTAATTACTTAAGAACTAATATTCAAAGATCTATTTTTATAAAATAAAATAAAAGTTCAAAAATTATAAAATTTATACCATAAAATAACATGAATTTTTAGAAATTTTATGAGATCACTTTTGAAATCCGCGAATGAAATAATTTTTAAAAGATAATTTTCCATGGTAAAGAATATTCTTTATAAATAAAAAATAGGAGCAATTATTAAAACTATCGCTTTGAAAAATTCATATTCTGAGTAAAGCAATTTATAACGCAGCAAATTCCATTCACACATATGTACGATCAATAAGTATATTTATAATCGACTCAATTATTAAACAGAGTACACAAAATGCCGGTCGTAACATCCTCTCCCCCTTAAAGGATTATGTCCTTAGAATCTAAGAGAAAAGATGAGGATACCGGGAACGCATATCAGACTCTAACTCCCAGGTTGACTCTTCGACCTTGGGGTTCCTCCAAAGTACTTTTACTAACTTCACCGACTTATTTCTAAGACTCTTTGCTTATCAGTCGAGTATTTTGACAGGTTGCTCCACAAATGACAGATCTGCCTGAATTTTTATAGGTTCATATTCTATCACATGGTTGACATCAGGATTGTACTTCTTAAGCAATGACACATGGAACACATTATGCACATGCTGATACTGAGGCGGTAAGGCTAATTCATAAGCCACCTTCCCCACTTGACTCAAAATTTCAAAATGACCGATATATCTAGGTGCTAACTTCCCTTAGAATCTAAGAGAAAGTTGAGGATACCGGGAATGCATATCAGACTCTAACTCCCAGGTTGACTCTTCGACCTTGGGGTTCCTCCAAAGTACTTTTACTAACTTCACCGACTTGTTTCTAAGACTCTTTGCTTGCCAGTCGAGTATTTTGACAGGTTGCTCCACAAATGACAGATCTGCCTGAATTTCTATAGGTTCATATTCTATCACATGGTTGACATCAGGATTGTACTTCTTAAGCAATGACACATGGAACACATTATGCACATGCTGATACTGAGGCGGTAAGGCTAATTCATAAGCCACCTTCCCCACTTGACTCAAAATTTCAAAATGACCGATATATCTAGGTGCTAACTTCCCTTTCTTGCCAAATCTAGAAAATCCCTTCTTCGGTGATACTTTCATCAAAACAGCTTCACCCACTTCGAATCTGACATCCTTGGACGCTGGATCCGCATACTTTCTTTGCCTATCTTGAGCAGCAAGTAACCTCTTCTGAATTAATTTGACTGTCTCATGCAATTGTTGTACCAATTCTGAGCCTAGAATCTTTGCTTCTCCCACTTCATCCCAACTAGTTGGTGATCTGCATTTCTGTACATATAAAGCTTCGTATGGTGGCATGCCAATACTGGAGTGATAACTGTTGTTATAGGAGAATTCTACCAATGGCAGGTGGTCGTCCCAACTTCCCGTAAAATCAATTGCACAACTGCGTAACATGTCTTCGATTGTTTGAATTATCCTTTCACTTTGACCATCAGTCTGCGGATGATATGTCGTACTCATGTTTAACTTCGTGCCAAGACTTTCTTGAAATTGCTTCCAAAATCTCGAGTTAAATTGGGGATCTCTATCTGAAACTATCGATACGGGCACGCCGTATCTTAATACGACTTCACGCATATATAGATGGACCAATTTGTCCAAAGAAAACCTCTCATTGATTGGAAGAAAATGCGCCGACTTCGTAAGGCGATCAACTATAACCCATATAGCGTCATGTCCGGATTTCGTTCGGGGTGATCCCATTATAAACTCCATTACAATGTTTTCCCATTTCCATTCTAGAATCTTTAGGGGCTGAATTAATCCGCTCGGTCTTTGAAGTTCTACCTTCACTTTCTGACAAGTATAACACTTCACAACCCATTATGTCACTTCTCGCTTCATGTTTGGCCACCAAAAGTTCTGCTTTAAGTCTTGGTACATTTTGGTGCTTCCTGGATGGATTGAAAATCTTGAATTGTGGGCTTCTTGCAATATCTATTTCTTCAATTCAGTCACATGAGGAATCCAAATTATTGAGGAAAACCTTAGTATACCTTGTTCATCTCTCTGAGTCCCAATCTCTTCTCCGGTTAGCTAATTTCTTTCCTGCTGCATTACTTTTTCCTGACATTTCTTTATCTTTTCCAATAATGTTGGCTGAAAAGTCATAGTACGACAAACCTCTTCAATTATTCCATAATCACAAAGTTCCAATTCAAATCTCTTAATCTCTTCAGATAATTCTTTTGGTATCGCTATCATATTCAATATTTCCTTCCTACTCAAAGCATTGGCTACAACGTTCGCCTTTCCAGGATGATAATTTATCGAACAATCATAGTCCTTAATTCGTTCCAACCATCTCCTTTGCCTCATATTGAGCTCCTTCTGAGTGAAAATATACTTTAAAATCTTGTGATCCGTGTAGATCTCACACTTTTCTTCGTAAAGATAATGTCTCTAAATCTTAAATGCAAATAATATGGCTGCTAGTTCCAAGTCATGCATAGGGTACATTAATTCATGTGGTTTTAACTGTCTTGACGAATATGCAATCACCTTGTTGTGTTGCATTAGCACACAACCCAGACCCTTATGTAAAGCATCACTGAAAATCACAAAGTTTCCTTGATCATCTGGTAGTACTAACACCGGAGCTGTAACCAACCTCTGCTTCAACTCTTGAAAACTATCCTCACATTCTGCATTCCATTCAAACTTTTGATTCTTCCTGGTTAACTTAGTCAATGGCGTGGCGATTTTTGAGAAATCTTTGACGAATCTTCTATAATATCCCGCCAATCCTAGAAAACTTCGCACTTCCGTAGGTGTCTTCGGCCTTTCCCAACTCATAATTGCCTCAATCTTTGCAGGATCTACTTTAACTCCTTCACTTCCAATAACATGACCCAAAAATTGAACCTCCTTTCACCAAAACTCACACTTAGAAAACTTGGCATACAACTTCTCTTGTCGGAGTATCTCTAATGCTATCCATAGATGCTGCATGTGTTCTTCTTCCGACTTTGAATAGATAAGAATATCATCAATAAATACCACTACAAACTTGTCCAAATACTTTTTAAATACCCGGTTCATTAAATCCATAAATGCTGCCAAAGCATTAGTCAACCCAAAAGGCATTACTAAGAATTCATAATGTCCGTATCTTGTCCTGAATGCTGTCTTTGGGATGTCTTCTTCTTTGATCTTTAATTGATGGTATCCTGATCTCAACTAAATCTTTGAAAAACATTTTGCTCCTTTCAGCTGATCAAATATGTCATCTATTCTTGGTAGCAGGTACCGGTTCTTAATCATCACCTTATTCAACTCCCGATAATCTATACATAGCCTCATGCTTCCATCTTTCTTCTTTACGAACAGAACAGGTGCTCCCCATGGCGACATACTTGGCCTTATCATTCCTTTGTCCAACAATTCTTGTAGCTGGCTTGCCAACTCTTTCATTTCTGCTGGTGCCATCCTATATGGGGCCTTCGAAACTGGTTCCGTGCCTGGAGCTAAGTTGATCTCAAACTCAATTTGTCGATCTGGCGGTAAACCTGGTAGTTCATCTAGAAACTCATCTGGAAATTTGTTGACTACGGGAATATCGTCTATGATGAGGCTGTCTGTTTCTAAATCTACTACATAAGCTAGGAACGACTCACAACCTTTCCTAAGCAACTTCTTAGCCTGAACGATTGTAAGAAACAGTTGCTCTTGCCTATGCCCCTTAAATACTACTTTCTCTCCACTCTCCGTCTTTAAGTACACCTTCTTAGACTTACAATTTATCTGAGCGTTGTTCTTCCCTAACCAATCCATGCCTAAGATTATATCAAACTCCCCTAACTTGAAAAGTATCAAGTCGGGTGAAAATTTATATCCCGAGATATCAATCTCACACTTAGGACAGAGTTGACTCACTGGAATCTTCTCTTGATTCACAGTTACCACATTTACTACCTCGTTCATGGTCATTTTATCACATTGAAGTTTGTCAACAAAAGTTTATGATATAAAGGATCTCGTTGCTCCAGAATCAATCAATACTTTAGCTTCAACATTATTTAATAAAAGAGTACCTATTATCATCTAAGAATTCTGAACATCATCCTTCATCTTCAAATCGAATGTCCTTGTCGTTGCTTGCGGAGTTGTTGTAGGTGGTGGAGGTAATGCCAATACCTCAGCTGGCATGTGTGCACTGGTGCTTGCCATGTTCATCAGAGCTTTGACTGGTCTGGTTGACTTGCACTCCCTATCTATGTGTCCAGTCTTTCCACACTTGTAGCATGTGACTCCTGGTTTCGGCATCTTATACTCGTTAGCCAAATGTCCCTTCTGGTTGCATCTATAGCATGTCATGTTCAGCTTATTACACACTCCTGGGTGTCTTTTTCCACAATGCTTGCACTCTGGCCTCTGAAATCTATTTTCTCCAACTTGCCCTTGGATTTCCTGGTTGTTCCCTTTTGATTCTTGTCTTTTATTCAAATTTCCCTTCTTTTGAAAATTCTCGCCTTTGTGGAATCCAATCCTTTTCACACTCCTGCCTTGTGAGCTTCCAGCTTCAGACTTCTCTCCGTAAAATGGAACCTTCCTCTTCTTGTTATCTCTTTTCTTCCTTGACTACATCCCATTACCCTCAATCAGAGCAACTTTCTGTACTACTCCTGCATAAGTATCAAGCTCAAACATAGCCACTCTATCTCTGATCTAAGACTCTAATCCTTGTTGGAATCTCTTTGCTTTTTCCTCCTCACTGTTGGTATACTTTGTCACAAATCTTGACAGCTCCGTAAACTTGTTCTCATACTTCAATATAGTCATACTCCCTTGCTTTAGTTCAAGAAATTTAAGCTACATCTGATTCTGCATGTACTTAGGGTAGTACTTGTCCAGAAATAACTTCTTAAAACCTTTCCCAAGAAACTTGCTGATTTGCCTCCTTAGCTTTCACTAAATCCCACCAATAAATGACTTCGCCCTTCAGCAAGTAAGTAGCATAGGGTGTCTTCTAGTCGTCCCCTAACTGTACCAATTCAAAAGCTCTTTCCATTTCCTTAATCCATGTGTTAGCTATTACTGGGTCAGTGGTATCATAAAATGCAGGTGGATTCACATTCTGAAAAGCTTTGAAAGTGACAACTTGTCGAGGTGGTACTGGTGGATCAGGTGGTTGGTGTGTTTCACGGTTATCTTGGTTTTCAAATTGTTGTTGAAGAGTTCTTTGTCGTTGAGCTATATCATTTGTTTGCTGTTGTACGGTTTCCAGTAATTGAAGAATATTAGGATCTGCGGTAGATGTGGTTGTTGGGTTCTTATTTTTGGGTGGCATGATCCTGAAATAAAAGTTTTATCAAAACAGGTATGAACAATAAGATAATTCGAGGATAGGGTGTCACATGACATTCTGTTCACATATGAGGTCGAGTTTTAAATTAAACAATAAGGGTGAGGCATATAAAGGCGTAAAAATAATTGAAAGAAAATAGAACGATAGTACATAGTAATTGAAATTTTAAGATCAAGGTACATCAAGATTAGAATAAAGTCTGAATCTAGGAATAACATGCTTATTTAAAGGAAACAATAGGGAACTCTACAAAGTCTGATAATACAACAACATGAAAGGTAGATAATGGAAAGAACTAAGGCTCCACTCCGTCAGAACGGGGTTTGGTAGTCTTCTTCTCTCGAAGCGTCTTCATAATACTCTGGAGCTCGTCCACAATCATCTGGAGGGTATACTGGCTAGTACGGTCTCGGTGCGATGGCATCTCCTCAAGCTTAGTGTTGACGTACATAACCAAAGTTTTAAGTCTCGCAGTCATTTGCTCCTTAGGCTTCCCTTCATAGGTTCGGCTGTCGGATATACGTTCTTCAATCGGTCTAACAGTCGGTCGTACTTGCCCTGAAACATGTCGAACTCGCGCCTCAACTCAGCATACACAGAGAAAGCAATAGTGTCAGCCAACCTAGAGGATGGCGAGAAATGCGCCCTTTGCTGACAAATAATAAATAGATATATATAAGAGGAGTATTAATGATAGATTCGCTTAACCTACTCTCTCGCATAATATCCTATAACTTATACATATATCCTATAACCTATCTGGGCTGTCCAGGGACTCTAAACCGTAGCTCTGATACCAAAACCTGTCACGCCCCGACTTAACAATATATTATACAATTTATTACAATAGATAACAAAAGAAAGTAAATACAACTGAATCCAAGATCTTAGAGTTTAGGGTTTGGAACAGTCCAACACTATTAACTATTTCAACCTGATTTCTAATATCGAGTCCTCACACAAAATGATCACAAATCTACCTGAGCTCGGACATATGCATCGGAATCACAAGTCTTACGCGCTGTCTGCTTGAATCTAACCATATCTGCTAGCTGAAATATCAGGGTGAAAGCAAGTAGTGAGCCAAATGCTCAACAAGTGTTATACAATACAATACAAAACATAAATTGAGATATAAGAATAACAATATAAAAGTAGAGCTAATAATAGCAAGAGATAAACTTTTGAGTGATGGCATCATTTATTTGTAACAAAACCATTCAAACCATTTCTTTATCAAAAACCATTTTATGACGTTACGGATTACGGCCAGTGATCATCCGCGAAGTAATCCCGAACCTCGCTAGGTTCTAGAACATTAATGGGATCCCTAGGCAACTTTTAAGCCTGCAAATTAAGAGCAGAAAGGACTTGCGTCTCAGTCCAGATCCACTATTTAAAGAAAATATTTGTCCCCCTTTGGGACTGGAAATCCAAGTTTTAACTTTTTATTTTATTAAAAAACTGATGCCAGATGACGGTTAATTTCTTAAACAGTGAGCATCTTTATCAAGGGTTCTAGATCAACTATGAAGCACAGGGAAAAGGTCCATTAAATTTCGAGGTCATGATCAACTAGACTATACTTCATCAAGGGAATTGCAAGGTTTCTATATACAAGGATTTTGACAATGTGATTTAGCAAGGTTATCGGATAGTATGAAGGAACAAGGTCAAACGAGGTTCTAGGAAATGTTTCCAGGTAAGGCATAGGTATTTAAAAATATAAAGAAAGTAAGCATTAATGGTTCCAAATGAGGTATAGTTATTAAAATATAGAGAAGGTGAGTATTAACTCAAGGTATAACAGAGTTTCATGCTTTAGGGTAAAGATAGGGTAATCAAACAATCATGGATAATCGTTAAGGAATGACTGACTTTTACGTATTAAGATAAGGTTATTGAGTATAACTTGCACATGTTACAACATCACAATTACTTGGGTATACTAGCATGATAGGACTTTTGATTTACTTGTATAGAAATCTTCAAGTAGAGTTAAACTACTTGAAATAAATACTTGAGGGTTCATGTCATTTTCATATACTACGGATATAGATTCGAAACCACTCGGTTCATGTATATCAAGGTGAATTAAAATTCTCGCATCATATATATGAATTAATTATCACACATTTGCAGTGTAATCGAAAAAGACAGGTTGAATCACTTGCCTTGAGAAAGGCTGGACTTGACTGTCAGGTAGGAGCAACTAAAATCTTTACTCGACCTTAATGGAAAGTTTACCCTCATCTCGAGATCCTACACAAATAATAATAACCTCATTATAATATATTCTTACCAACTCAACCTACTTGTAAACCCAAAATTTAAACAAAATGGCACTTAGGCCTATATTCACACAATTTACAATCACCTTATAATCATAATAGTACAGATAGCCACATATGCTCACATACCATATTTAAGTACCAAATAATATCGCAAACACCATATTGCAACACCAGGCTTGGATGATCTCGCTCCACTTACTTAAGTCAGTTGGTCGCTAAACTAGAAAAAATCACCAAATTTTGTCCTCCTAACTCGATGTGCCTTTACTAAACCATCCAATTCCTATTGACCCTAACTTGGGCCTTTCACTCTACTGACTTTATGCTATCTTGAAACTATGGTGGTCAACCAAAACTTTACTCCTAAGTGCTCTAAAACTATGAGGTAAGTGAATGTGCTCATTATGGTAAATTTCAGAATGACATCTAAGGTTTCTTGGGTGCATTTGACACTCTTACACTTCAAGTTTACCTCCAAAACATTTACACTAGACTCTCCTGATCATAAGCCAACTCCCAAACCTGATGTGGCTCAAGGGCCTATCTTGGGCCTCCCTAGGCCTAAGCATTAAGTCTACGCTTCCCCAGTTTTTCTGGGCAGAAAAGGGTCCTGATTTGAACTAACTTATGACACATAATTCTAACTCAAATCCTATGAACTATGGCTGGAAAAACTCCTCTGACACTCCCTATAACTAAGTCCCAACAGGGCCTAATGAGGGTCTACCTATGATATGGTCAAAACTTCCCAATTCGAAGTTGCAACAAAAATGTCCCCTGTTGGACAAATTTTGTATTTCCACTCGTGCACCTAACCAAACGTCTTGCAAACCTCCAACAAACACCTAAAACCTATTGTATACTCCTAGTGCTAGTTTCTGGTGACTTGGGCCTCAAAGTGCACAATAATGACAAGGTCAAATCTCACTCTAAACCTCAGGGTACCAAACTGATTTTCTGCAGAAACTAATACTCTCCTTTCACCAAGATTCTTACTTGACAAACACAACCAATAACAACCGAAAACCCAAACCAAACCTTAACTAAGGTGATCTAATGAACTAACTCTCTTACACTCAATATTTACTTAGTGGAGATCATCCTTACCTAAGGTGCAACATAGCAAAACAAAAGTTAACATACTACACTAATTACAAGTCATCAAGTTTTTGAAAATAACAAGTTATATCTTCTTTATAAATATATACGAATTAACATCACATATCAAGGATCACAAATAAAGATCATCATCTTAACTCAACTTAAATTAAAGCCTAATAACAATTATTAACCCAAATGATCATAACTTCTGAAAATTATGAGTTGTTTACATGCATACATGCCTTCGAATCTTACAAGTCAAAATCATATGATTTCCATAATAATTTTATCATAAAATCAACATGCAATCCTAGCATAAGCTATAACTAAATGATCACTTAGCATGCAAAGGGTTTTATCAAGTTTTCACTACAAAATTCATGCCATTATCACAAAAACATACAAGAATTGAACAAGGCAACAAGACATCACTAAGAACCATTCATTCGCCTCCCTTATGGTCATGGCCAAATTAAATGGAAGGGAAATGGACATTAAAAACAAGAGCTTCACTCTCTTGACTTGGCATTTCACCATTCCTTGTAGTTCCCTCAATAATACAACCTTAAATCCATGAGAATCAAGATTGTACTTTGAGTTCCAACTAAAACTATGACATGCAAGATCAAAACATAAACTTCTCACTCTAAATTTTTTGAAATATATAAGAACAAAATTTAGGGAGTAAGATTACTTGAATATAACATGATTGTTTGAGTGAAAGAATGAAGAAAAGAAGGGGATGGGGGGCCTCGGCTATGTGATGGCCGAGAGGGAGGGTTGAGCCGAGAGGGAGGGGAGGAGGAAGGAGTGGGTGGAATGGTGGAGTGAAAAAAAATGAAGTGTTATGATACTTGTGTTTGTTTTTATGCCTTTGTTTTGATTAAATGTGAGTGAATTTAGTAAATGACAAAAGTAACCTTCTTGCTAAAGTTAGGTAAATTTGCATGCAAGGACAAAGTGGTAAATTGGCTAGTAGAATGAGAGTGAGTGGGGTTGGAATTGTCTTTTTAGCCCTTTAGTTGAATGGGAGTGTATTTGCATGCAAGGATATTCATGTAATTTTCAAATTACTTAACAACTAATTTTCAAAGATCTATTTTTATAAAATAAAATAAAAGTTCAAAAATTATAAAATTTATACCATAAAATAACTTGGATTTTTAGAAATTTTATGAGATCACTTTTGAAATTTGCGAATGAAATAATTTTTAAAAGATAATTTTCCATGGTAAAGAATATTCTTTATAAATCAAATATAGGAGCAATTAATAAAACTATCGCTTTGAAAAATTCATATTCTGAGTAAAGCAATTTATAACGCAGCAAATTCCATTCACACATATGTACGATCAATAAGTATATTTATAATTGACTCAATTATTATACCGAGTTCACAAATAATATTACACAAAATACCGGTCGTAACAATTATTCCCAGTAAATCACCTCATATGTTGCCAGCATTTCTTGTAGAAAATGAAGGGGAAAAAAGAAGAGGAAATAAAATAATGGTAGTCAACTATAAAGCAATCAACGATGCTACAATAGGAGACATCCATAATCTCCCTAATAAGGATGAACTTCTCACCCTTATCAGAGGTAAAAAAATATTTAGCTCACTAGACTGTAAATCTGGTTTTTGGCAGGTTTTGGTAGACGAAGAATCCTAACTACTTACGGCATTTACTTGTCCTCAAGGACATTATCAATGGATTGTGGTTCCATTTGGTCTTAAACAGGCACCCTCCATCTTTCAAAGACACATGCAGAATGCATTTAGATCTTTTAAATTATTTTGTTGCATTTATATTGATGACACCTTATCTTTAGTGATAATGAACAGGATCATTTGAGACATCTAGCAGTAGTACTAAAAAGATGCCAGCATCTTGGTATAATATTATCCAAGAAGAAAGCACAGCTCTTCAAAACAAAGATTAATTTCTTAGGATTAGAAATTGATCAGTGAACTTATTGTCAACAAGCTTATATTCTGGAACATATTAAGAAATTCCTAGATAAACTTGAAAACAAGAAGCAGTTGCAAAGGTTTTTAGGTATATTAACTTATGCATTTGATTATATTCCAAAACTTGCATCTATTCGTACACCTTTACAGGTTAAGCTTAAAAAGGATATTCAATGGGAATGGAAGGATTCAGACACCGACTACATCTGTAAGTTAAAAAAGAATCTCAAGGGGTTTCCAAAACTCTTTCATCCAGATCCAAATGACAAGCTTATCATTGAGACAGCTACTTCAGGAGAATATTAGGGAGGGATCCTTAAAGAAGTTAATTCTGAAAAAGAATTAATTTGCAGATACGCTTCTGGTAGCTTTAAGGATGCTGAAAAGAATTACCATTCTAATGAAAAGGAATATCTTGCGGTTATTAGAGTTATCGTTAAATTTTCTATATATCTAATCCCAATTAAATTTTTGGTTAGAATAGACAACAGAAACTTCACTTATTTTCTTCGTATTAAGTTACAGGGAGATAACAAGCAAGGAAGACTTGTCCGATGGCAACAATGGTTAAGTCGATACAACTTTGATGTAGAACACATCGCAGGGGTCAAGAACTGTTTGGCAGATTTCCTGACAAGATAATATCAACAATAATACTACTAATGACATCACTAGATGCATCATTTAGTTGCTTTTTGCAGGCATGTCAAGCTTTGAAATGCCTATAAATACAGAAAGGAGGAATGAAGAAACCACAAACAAAAATGAATTCATCCTCATAAACAAACTAGTTTCTCTCAAAAGAAACAAAAGGCTTCTTTGCCTTAAAATTTTTTTATCTCTTTCTTTGAGATTTCATGGATCATTCCTTAGAAAATAGTTACGAACAACTAGCTTTAAAAGAAGCTATTTTACAAAAAAGAATTCAGCTGCTAATCGATGAGAGACACATCATCCTTGCAGAAATGGAATATGTAAGGAAGTATTCTCATCCTGAACAACAAAAGGTTATTTCATCACCTTCTTTATAAATGAACAAAGATGACGCTATTCCTGAGCAAACGACTCCAGGTAAAGAATTAACAAATCCGTTAAAGGCTGTTGCTTTCCTAAAAAGTAAAATAGAAAAGGTCATTTCATCACCTTCTTCAGAAATGAACAAAGATGAGGCTATTCCTGAGCAAACGGCTCCAGGTAAAGAACCAACAAATCCGTTAAAGGCTGTTGCTTTGCCAGAAAGCAAGACTGAGGTTCAGACCTCCATAACGTTAGTAAAACCCTCTGATTTAAATCTGAGGCCTAACGGGGGAATTCCAATCCCTAAAAATACTGAAGATCAAACTTCAGCAATCCCTATCGGATATAGGGCCCCCAAAGCCTATTATGTAGTGTTTAATAGTTCTAATGCAGGAATATACACCACTTTGGAGATAGGTGAGAAAACAGTAAAAGGATTCTCAGGCATCAAACATAAAAAGTATAAATCATTTGCTGAAGCAAAAGTTGTAGCAAATATTTTACACTACTCAAGAACTGAAACCTCCTCTTCAGTTAATCAACTCTGTAGAAGCATTACATCCAACTTATGCATGAGCAATAACCCAGAAAAAGGAATCCTCGAGCAAAAGTGTTCTAGGATATATTCCAAAAACTCAACAATTTTTGACATAAACAGAAGAAGATACTTTTGAAACCTATTATTCTGGGTTCAACTATCTCTATCAATTCGGGAGAATGGCCACAGAAAATGAGTTTGTTTGTGAACACTTTTTCACTTCAGACAAGAAAAATGTTAGTTATTTCAACTTCTACCCAAATGCCGATCCATACATGGTTTATGAGGCATATCATTATGGATTATTAGCACAAATCTATCCTGCTAATAACCTCTTAGAAATATCTAAGTTCCCCAAGGAATTTAGAAAAGCCATTAAGACATTCAAAAAAAATTGTCTTAGAGGACAAGAAATTGACATCTTTGTCAAAACTTCTAGCACAATTATATGATGGGAAAATGAAGAAGAATATGATTGTCCATCAAATCAGCCATTTCATTATGTTCAGGTTGGTTCTGCCAAAGAAAAGATCTATTCTCCCAGTCAAGCTATGGAACCCACTTTGGAGAAAAATGATTTAAGGGAGCTTGCGGAAAATAAGTTATTGATTCTAATCAATAAATTATTTAGAATTTAGAAAGAAGATAAGCTAAAAGTCAATTTAGCAACAACTCATGCCTTAATGACTTCCTATTCTCATAAAGGAATGAGTGGAGAAGATTAAAGCAAGATTGTAGCCTTCAGAAAACAATTATTACACAAGAATGTTGTTGGATCACACCAAGAGATTTTTTGTAAGAAAAAACAAAAAGAGACAAAAAAGTTTGGCATCCAGCTTGAATGTCCATATTACAGCCCCACCACTAGCAAAGCAGTTGGAAAAGAAGTGATGGAGGATTAAAGTGGAGAGCATTTACTTTATAAAAATATAACATCTACTATCAGTAGGGTATCTACTTTAATAAAGGTGCAGAAAATCGTAAGTAATGACGATTTTATTTCTGTACTAACCCTCTTCCTTATTCTTTAAAAAGAGAGTTAATTTTCAATAAGGGGATCGAAAAAATACAGAGCATAAATCACTGTATACATCCTTTAGAGTCTATTATGATGTGTGAGTAATAACCCCACGGGGTTCCAAGTTATGTATATGTAAGTTTTACGCCTTTTTTCTGACATACCTATCTTCCATCTACAAGGAAGTTGACCAAATCATACACACCTGACTTAATAATTGGAGATCCTAAAGCAGGTGCCAGAACTAGAACATCAACATCAAATGAATGTCTCTATCATTCATTTTTATCTCATTCTGAACCAAAGAAAGTGGAAGAAGCTCTTCAAGATGCTGATTGGGTGCAAGCAATGCAGGAAGAGTTAAATGAATTTGAAAGAAATAAATTCTGGACCCTAGTGCCAAGTCCAAAGAACAGATCCATTGTTGGCACAAAATGGGTGTTCAGAAAAAAAACTGACAGTGATGGCATAATTACAAGAAACAATGCAAGGCTGGTTGCTAAAGGTTACTCTCAACAGGAGGGTATTGATTATGATGAAATATTTGCTCCAGTTGCTATATTGGAAGCCATTAGAATCGTTTTGGCTTATGTTGCTCACAAGAAGTTTAAAGTCTTTCAAATGGATATAAAAAGTGATTTTCTCAATGGAGAATTAGAAGAAGAGGTATATGTTGAACAACCTCCAGGCTTTGTAGATCCAAAATTTCCAAATCATGTCTACAGACTTTGACAAAGCACTTTATGGCCTTAATCAAGCTTCAAGAGCATAGTATGAGACTTTAGCTCAATTCCTTCTGGAAAATGGATTTAACAGAGGCACAATTGATAAAACATTTTTCTACCTCAACCATGGAAAGGAATTACTTTTGGTACAAATATATGTTGATGATATCATCTTTGGTTCTATAAATGCCAAACTCTGTGAAAGGTTTAAAATCTAATGCAGTCAAGATATGAAATGAGTATGATTGGAGAACTTAGTTATTTTCTGGGACTTCAAGTCAAGCAAAATGAAGAAGGTACTTTCATAAATCAATCCAAGTATACCAGAAATTTACTCAAGAAATTTGGAATGCAAGACTGTTCAACTGCATCCACTCCCATGGCCACTGCAACCAAGTTAGATAAAGATACTGGAGCATCAGTAGATATTACTAACTACAGAGGTATAATTGGCTCTTTACTCTATTTAACTGCAAGTAGATCTGATATCATGTATGCTACCTGTCTTTGTGCAAGATTTCAGGCTGATCCAAGAGAACCTATCTAATAGCTGTGAAAAGAATTTTCAGGTACCTAAATGGTACAGCTGATCTAGGATTGTGGTATCCTAGGGAATCAAATTTTAAGCTAATAGGTTACCTAGATACAGATTTTGCAGGATGCAAAATAGACAGGAAAAATACTAGTGGAAGCTGCCAATTTCTTGGAGGCAGATTGGTTTCTTGGTTTAGCAAGAAACATAGATCAATTTCCACATCAACTGCAGAAGCAGAATTTATCGATGCAGGAGGCTATTGTGCACAGATTCTTTGGATGAAGAATTAGTTACTTGACTATGGGTTATAATATTGTAAAATACCCATTTACTATGATAATCAAAGTGCTATTGTTGTGACAGGTAATCCAGTTCAACACTCAATGACAAACCACATCAGCATTAGGTACCATTTCTTAAGGGAACATGTGATGGAAGGTACAGTGGAATTGCACTTTGTCCCAACTGAGCAACAACTAGAAGATATCTTCACAAAACCACTATGTGAAGCTACCTTTACAAGACTAGTAAACGAACTTGGAATGGTTTCAGGTTCTTTCTCAAAATCTGCTTAGTTTTTGTTCTCATGTATCAGACTTTATGATCAGTGTTTACAGATTGTCTTATCTCTATGTAATACGTTCTTAAAATGTATGATATTAAATACTGATTGTTATCTGATGTGATTATATATACTCTGATAGTGTTTTGAATGTTCATTGACTATTCAATCCAATGAGGATTATTTATTAAATGCTGACTTGTAGTCTTTAACAAACTGTGTATCCCATGTTTGAATTAGTTATTTATGTGGAAATCCATAACACAAGCAAACTATGATTTTGATCTTAGTTAAATTTTCTTTGTGTATCTTATTACTAAGTCACAGACTAGATTATTGCTTCTCATTGGTCAAATTCCGATGTCAGTAAATCTCAAGGATGAACTACATGCTTGATAAGCCTCACTTATCTGAAGAAAGCAAAAGAAAAGAAAAATTGAAATCAGGTACTCCTTTAAGATCTAGAGTAAATATGTGAAAGGGAAGACCCAAGTGCATTGCTGGTATTAAGTTATATGCATCAGAAAAGCAAATAAATTTTTCTTGGCGAAAAATAAAGCCTCACTTTTCAAATTCTCTTATTACTGAAAAAATACTCTGATAATAGCATAAATTCTGATAGCAGTTGTGACTCATTTACACCGAGAAGCCACTGTAAAAAGAATGTCAAAAGATGCATAAAATGAGAACAAACAGTTGAGGTGGACTCTTGCATAAATTTATTCTATAGTAAACTTCAAAATTAAAGAGAGATTTTAAGCATTTTTCTTAGTTATGCCTTATTTCTAAGATATACTGAAGTTTATCAAACTTTAATCATTTTCTGATCATTTGCAAATGCACACAGTCTCACTCTATATGAATGATGAAAATTACTGTGGTGATTAAGTTTTTTTTTGACAAATAGTTATGTATTATTTGCATAAATTCTGAGGATAAGTTCTGATGAAAGTTCTGATGATTAAACTCTGAAGAAACCAGTCAGTATTTGTGTGAAGAATCACATATACAGTCATTCACTTTTTGAGTACAGAAGCCATGTTTAGATGACCGTTAAATTCTTATAATAGCCAAGTTCTGATGCAAATCCTGATGGAAACTCTGATGCTTACGTGGCATTAGTTAATTACTTGGCTTATTTTTAGTATTTACTGTAACGGTTATATTTTGTCAGAAAATAATTAAGTGAGATAAAAACAGTGATAATTATTTTGTTTATAAGTTGCGTGTGTGTTTTGATAACAGCATGTGAGCAATAATTACTGCACGTTTACCGTGCCCACTTATTACTTTTTGACTGTTTCCATGCTGCTAGGTGTAAAAAGACTGTTCTGCTTCACAAAATTGAATGTTGTCACGTGGTGTGAATAAATAAGAGAGTTAAAAGATTTTACAATCTTTTACCTACTATTTTTTATTTTCTAAACTCTCTTATTCTCTATCTCACTCCCTAATATTCTCTGAAGCTTTTTCTTACAGACATTTTAACAAACACCTTGTGAACACACATTTGCTCACTTATTTCTTTAAAAAAATGGCACCCAAAGATCTAATCTATGATGGAGCCAAGTTTATTCCTAATAACTACATGGCTATTCTTTCTAAGGACGAGGCTCCTTCAGAACTTCATTTCGTCCAAGACTTTCTTGCTCGAAGTGAAATAGGCTATGCACTGACCCAACCCCGGGTTCCCTCAGGCAAGTAAATACTGGAGTTTCAGAGGACTGTTATTTATGATGATGGTGGAAAAGCTGGGTCCCCAAGTATTATCTTTACAACAGGGGAGGATGAGCATGTGGTGATCTTGTCAACTGTTAGACAAGCACTACATTTTCAGAAGATTGCACCTTCAATTCATCAGTTGAGGAGCCAGCTCTTCAACAAATGATGGCAAATCTAGGCTATGAAAAGTCTTTGGCAAAGCTGGGACAATTGAAGAGACCCCACATCAGGAGGGATTGGAGTTTTTTCTTTGACTGTATTACAAAAGCTTTTGCCAACAAGTGCTCAAACTTTGATGTTATACCCATAATGAGTCAGCAAATCGGGTATGCCCTTTTGAATCAAACACATTTTAATTATGCAAGTGCTCTTTTAAGGTTTATTGGTGATAAGATGAAAGAAGATAGCAATATAGTCTATTTTGTTAGATTTTGTCAACTTATTTATAATTTCTGTTGTCCTGATACATCACAAAACTTTAGTGAGACAATAGAACCCTTTAAACTTCACAAAAGGGCTTTCACTGACTTATTATCTACTGATAATAAGAAGAATGTACTAAGACCCCTCCAAATTCCTCAATCAGTTAAACAATTCTTAGTAAATGTTGATCCTTATACATACAGTACCATATATCTTGATGTAGCACCATCTCAACCTCCATCAGCACCTACAACCAATACACAACCAGCTCAATCCTTTCAACCTCAACCACAGCCTACCATCAGAACTTATTTCCAACCTGCACAATCCTCTCACCCACAACCATCTGCTACAACATCAAGACCCAAACCTACAAGGGTAAAATCTATTCCTAAATCTCCACCAAGGAGAAGAAGGATGATTCTAAGGGATGAATCTGATGAAGAAGAGGAGCAAGTCCAGGTTCATGCAACAGAACCTATGACAGTAGAAGCTGAAAATGTAATTTTTCAGAAGGAGGTAGCAACTGAAAAAGATATTTCTCAGAAGGACACTAAAGCTGGGGGTTCTAGTATTGCAAAGAGGAAAAGAACTTCAAGTTCTGATGTTGTTCAAGCAACTCCTCCACCATCCAAAAGATCAAAGAAGAAGAGAGAAGGAAGAAATATGGCACAACCTCTATCTGAGGATGCTCAAGAAGCTGAGGAAGGGGATCATGAATTTCTGATCTCAACAGGACCAATAGTAATTGAAGCCTTGCCACCTCCACCATAATATAAAGACACTGTTCCAGACACAGTGATCACACCTCTTGTCTCTCCTATTAAGAACATATTCAAGTTGAAGATTCAGGATTAAGTCCTGAAATTGACCTTCATAGGCTGATCATTCCATCTGTCCTGTTTCTGGAAGCTCCATAAGGATAAGTGACAACTCCACCTGTTTCTCCACTACATGCTGAAGTTCCAAATACTCCCATTCTGGATGTGGAAACAGATCAAGTTGTACCAGAATCTCCAACAACCACACACACACTTGTGTTGTCAGAAGATGAAGAGTTTCTTGCAAGTTCTGGAGAGTCAGCTCCAGTTAACACACCAGCTCAAGTTCTAGGAAATGAGGCATTGATTGAAAAGTTTTTTGAACAAGATGCTCCCGTTCCATGGGAAGAAACTCATAGAGGAGTTGAATGGACCAAGAAGTGGAATGAATCTGATTTTGTTCCAAGTTCCAAAGTTCTATTAGAATATATTGCTAAAGCTGATGAGTTGATGACAAACTCTGACTTTTAAGCTCAACTTAAAGTCACAGCTGTCAATACTAAAAGCCTTCAAGGTCAACACTCCATTACTCATGCCAAGGTTGATAAGCTACAGGAAAATGCTGATAAGCTGGATCTGATGATCAAGCTAGATAAGAACAGGTTTATCAGACCTATTCATGAGAAAGTAGAGGCTATTGAGAAGGTTCAAGAAAAGCAACAGGCCCAACTGACTGAGGTCCTGCAGAATCAAGCCTCTCAACAAGCTCAACTGAATGAAATTCAATCTTCAGTATAACTTCTTCTATCTTTACTCCTACCAGATGATGCCAAAAAGGGGGAGAAGGTAATGAAGTCCAAATGCTCAACTAGTCAAGTACTGAAGAAGAAGGATGATAAGGAAGATGACCAGGGAAACCCAAGCAAGGGTCAGGGTCAAGGGCAAAGCAGTAAAGTTTCTTCAAGGAAACTAATTTCTGACTCTAGCAAATCTTCTACACAGAAGAAGACAAGTTCTGAAGCTGTAGACGCTCAAGCTCTGATAGCAAGTTCTGATAATCAAAATCTGATATCAAGTTCTGATCTTTTCATTCAAGGTGATAGTCAAGACTCTCAGAAGTTTTTGCAAACTCTAAAGCTGATGGGAAGAGAGACTACAGTCTATTATAAAGTCCCAAGATTCAAACACTTGATGAAGAAATTTCTAGAAGACTATTTCTCAAACATAATCCTGGAATGGATTTAGAGACATTAAAGGAGGAAGAAGCTAGATTTGCAGCTGAGAAGACAAATCTTAAGTCTAAAGCTTCTGATGCAAAGAAACCTCCAAGGCCTAAGGTAAAAGGCATTGCGATCAAGGAAATGTCAATTTCTAAGGCTTCAAAGCCGAAGACAAGATCACAAGTTGATCCAAGGATAAAGGGAAAGGAAAGATTGATGAACCAACAAAGCCACAGGAGATAAAGATTCCTCAAATCCTGATGAAACCAGTGTACAAAATGGTTCAAGTTTATGATGATATAGCTGCTGAAGATGAAACTGTTGAAACTCTGAAAAGAAGGAAGATAACTGAAGAATCCAAGACAACCTCTGACACCTCTCAAGTTGTTCAGAGTGAAGAACAGCAAGCTACAGAAGAAACAACAAATTTTGATCAAGTCATCAAGACATCAACCTCTAACAGTGCTCAAGTTGATTTGAACAAATTGATAGTTACTGATAAGAGAAAACTCCTACGAAAGAATGTTAATCCATCAGATCCTAAGAAAAGTCAACTGTTATCTGATTTCATGACTGTTGGATTGAAAGCCAGAGAAGTAAGAGACAGAGCTGGATTAGGTTCTGAAGAACCCAAGATCAAGACAGGAGTTCAAGTACTTACTAGAGATCCATTTTTATTGATTGACAAACCTATTAAAGAAGTTACACAGAAAAACCTTGATAAGGTTATATTTGTTCAAGTGGTACTGGATGCTCATGATAAAAGTAATGTCAAAGAAAAGCTGATTCTATTTCTTGAAGATGGAAGAACATACAGGATATCATAATCAGATGTGCTAAATAAATCTCTGAAAGAACTTCAAGTCTTTCATTTAGTTTTGGAGATAAAGTATGAGATTACTAGGAGATGGTCAAATTTCATTACGAAGACCATAAGGGATAAAGCAAGAATTTCTGGATCAAGGGTTACATAATTCATTCCAAATATAGTTGAAGATGATGGAAGTGAAATTCCAATTAAGAAGGATTCTACTAAATTTGAGGTCATTCTGAAAGAGAAATGTATGTGCTATAATGAAGACTCATCTCACCCAAGATTAATTAGACTTGGTGATGGTTTAGAAAGAAATTATATCTCAGCACTTAGGACTGCAATCTACCAGATTGGAATTCAAGATGAAGAAATGAAGCAAGTCAAAGCTACACTAGCTCAAGTCCTAAGGAATGAAGAAGAGAAGCTGATATCAAACTTTGTCAAGAATCACTTTGAATTCAGATTGACTCAGTAAAATTGGTAAAAGTTACAAGGACTATAAGTTATAGTTAATTGTCTAAATAAACTCTCATTGCATTTGTACTTAAATGTTTTTGACATCATCAAATCTATTAACTTGTATATTTTTCATAATTTACAAGTTAGGGGAGATTGTTAGATATATTTGAGATGTCATGTCTAATCTGTTGTGTTTAGTTTCAGAACTTAATATCAGGACTTACTGGAAATCAGAACTTACTGAAGCCAGAACTTATATCAGAACTTAAGGCCGTCAGGATTTATATCAGGACTTAAGTGCGGATGCTTCAGATAAGGAATGCAGCTGATTTACAGGAAAGGATCGTGACTAAAACAATAGAAGATATGCATGGAGAGTTAGAAGACTAGAAGACTTGTAGAAGATAATATCTGATTGATATATTTTAGGAGACAGAATTATATTCCATATCAATTAGAAGATATCTTGTAACTGTGTACTATATAAACACAGCTTAGGGTTTACACTATGTGTTTTACCATTCACGAGAAAGATTATACATTGTAACCTAGCAGCTCATAGTGATATTGTTCATCACTGAGAGAGAATAACTCTTCTATTGTAACAGAGTTTATTATATTGAATATACTTGATTACTGTTACATACTTGTGTTCGAAATCGATTTGATTGTATAAACACTATATTCAACCCCCTTCTATAGTGTTGTGTGACCTAACAACTAGCAATAAAATCCAATGTTTTTCTCCAATCTTAAAAAATCCATGTTACTTTGCCACTAAGAGAATATCCTAAATTCTAGACATAAACAAGTGATTAAACCTCTAACAACAAACAAGCCATGACCATGATCTAGCACTCAAGCAACCTATAAGACTTAGTGAAAAAATTTCTTGTTTCTAGCATGCAAATCAATTCATTAAGAGTTAACATTCCTCTATATGACATCACTACACTCGAATCAATATCACAAATTAATCGAAACAGTAACATCAGAGATTATGATAAAATGTAAATGCAACTATATGCAACATACTAACATGATAACAAATAAACAAATATAAAAAAAATGAAAACAAATAACTACATGACAAATATGCAACTATATGAACTAAAGTATCATGAATATGCATCTATATGGACTCACATAAACATATTCCTTCACTACCACCCACAAACTTAAAATTTTCATTATCCTCAGTGAATTTAATAGTAAGGAATAAAGGCATACCTACTCGGAATCAGGATGGTCATGACCCTCCACGGGTGGAGTGCCAGGAGGCGGGTACACAGAATCCTCATCGAAATTTGGCCACTAGATGTCAACTCTCGTGGCTCTAAAAGTTGTTCCCAACGCCTAGGTAAGATCCTGTGCAAACCTGTTATGGATGTCATACATCACATCCATCCGCCTCGTCAAGCACCTATACTGCGCTGAACCAAAACCAGCACTGTCCTCTACTTCCTGCTGCTGCTGCTAACTTGAGTCCTTGCTCTCTTTGGTGCCATTGGATTTGAATAAGTTGAGAAAAGAGAAGTGTAAAAGAGAGATTTAGGTTTGAGAATTGAAAAGTATGGTGGACATGATTGTGTGTAAGTGTATGTGTTAGATATATTTGTGATGTCATGTCTAATCTGTTGTGTTTAGTTTCAGAACTTAATATTAGGACTTACTGGAAATCAGAACTTACTGAAGTCAGAGCTTATATCAGAACTTAAGGCCGTCAGGATTTATATTAGGACTTAAGTGCGGGTACTTCAGATAAGGAAAGCAGCTAATTTACAGGAAATGATCGTGACTAAAACAATAGAAGATATGCATGAAGAGTTAGAAGACTGGAATACTTGTAAAAGATAATATTTGATTGATGTATTTTAGGAGACAGAATTATATTCCATATCAATTAGAAGATATCTTGTAACTGTGTATTATGTAAACACAGCTTAGGGTTTATACTATATGTGTTATCATTCACGAGAAAGATTATACATTGTAACCTAGCAGCTCTTAGTGATATTGTTCATCACTGAGAGAGAACAACTATTTTATTGTAACAGAGTTTATTATATTGAGTATACCTGAAAACTGTTACATACTTGTGTTCGAAATCGATTTGATTGTATAAACATTATATTCAACCCCCTTCTACAGTGTTATGTGACTTAACAAGTGGTATCAGAGCCTCTCTGTTGATTTACAAACAGTGAGATACAGTTTACAATCATGTCTGAAGAAACACAAACCCCACCTAAGCCCACCAAAACTTAAGATACTCAAAACAATCAAACTCACAGTCGATATGAGAGTATTAGGGTTCCCATACTGAGAGCATCTGAGTATCCTATATGGAAGGTAAAGATGGCTATGTTTCTGGAAGCCACAGATCCAAAATAAATTGATAGAATCAATGATGGACCATATAAGCCTACCAAGCTTTCTGTTGCAGTTGCTGATCAACCTGCAAAGATGATACCAAAGGAGAAAAGTGAGTACACAACTGAAGACATCTCATCCATTGCCAAGGATGCAAGGGTAAGGCATCTGTTTCATAGTACAATTGACAATGTCATGTCAAACAGGGTAATTGGATGCAAGTTTGTAAAGGAGATATGGGATGCTTTGGAGACAAGATGCCAGGGAATTGATGCAATAAAAAAGAGCAGGAACACTATACTCACTCAAGAGTATGAGCACTTGTGACTCAAAAGCTGATGAGTCATTAACTGATTTATATGAAAGGTTTGCCAAACTCTTGAATGATCTGTCACTAATGGACAAGGAATATGATCTTGAAGATTCAAATCTAAAATGCCTTTTAGCTCTTCCTGAAAATTGGGATTTGAAGTCTACTACCATAAGAGACAACTATGACCTTGCTGAAACTACTCTTCATGAAATTTATGGTATGCTCAAGACTCATGAACTTGAGATGGATCAAAGGAGCAAAAGGCATGGAAGAAAGTCAAAGAAAGTTGCTCTTAAAGCTGAGGAGGAATCTCCTAAAGTTTTTATCTCAAAGAGGGGCAAAGGAAAGGCTCTCATCATACAATCTGATTCAGAGTCATCATATCCTGATGATGATGATTCAGAATCTGAAAATTTATCTGAAGTGGATGTATATGCAGAGATGATGCAACTGTGTGCTCTTATGGGGAAAGTTATCACAAAGATAGCCTACAACAAATTTAGAAAGGGCAAGAAGTTTTCAAGGAAAGGTGGAAGTTCTGAATAGAAAGGGTTCAGAAAGTCTGAAGGCAAAGGAGGAAAGTCTAACATAGGAGACAACTCAAATATCAAATGCTACAATTATGGTGAAAGAGGCCACATCTCTCCTGACTGTAAGAAAGGAAAAGGTGATGAAGGCCAGGCACTTATCACAAAGAAGAAAAACTGGGCAGACACTTCAGATTCTGAAGATGAGGTGAACTACGCCTTAATTGCAAATGCTTATAGCAGTTCTGATGCTACTGAGTTGAAGGTACCTCATTAAACTCTTGCTTTTCATCCAAATGATATTTGTGAGGTAAGATTATATCTGAAAACCATGTTCATTAGTTTTAGAGATCGGACTTTAACAAATGAAAGATTGACATCTGAAAGTCTTGCTCTTAGAAACAGAAATGACTACTTAGAAAAAGAGTTAGTTATGTTCCATCAAACTCAGAAAGAAAGAGATGAGGCTTTGTATGTTAGAGATGAAGTGCTAAAATTGAATAAATCTCTTAAATCTGAACTGGAAAAGGAAAAGGAGATAATCATAACTTGGACTAACTCTGGAAGAATAACTCAGAAAATCTTAGAAAATGGAAATTAGAAAGAAGGTCTAGGTTACCTAGATGATAAAGAAGAAAAGGAAACTGTGTCATATAAACCAAACTTTACCAAGAAAGCTGAAAAGACTAAAGTTAATCCTGTTAAATTTGTAGCAAAAACTGATATGTCAAAATCTGAAAAGATGAATGATTCTAAAATAGAAGTCAAAGAAAAGTCAACTTATGACAAATTGAAACAGGACAAACCAGCTTCAGTAAACATAGGTTTAATGACAAAGAAGCAGCTTAAGCATAAGCTGAAAGAGATTAGAAATGTGAAAAAGGTAAAGGAAGCTTGGAAAAATAGGAATAGGAAGGAAGGAATGAATAAAATCAATAATTATATGCCTGTTCCTAATGCTCCTAGAAAGAAATGCTATAAGTATGGAAACTCTAACCATCTTGCTTCTTTTTACATGAAAAATAAAGATATAAACTCTTTACCTCCTAGATCAGGAGTTAAGAGTCAGTCTGTTAGGTTTAAACCACAAAATCCTTGTTTTCATTGTGGTAGTTTATGGCATTGTATTTATACTTGTAAGGAATATCATAGTTTGTACTATGATTATTATCAAATAAAACCTTCTTTGAAAAAAGTTAGTGTAATTCCTTCTAGTGTAAATTCTGTTGCAAAGTCTGATATAAACTCTGAAACTAAATCCGCTGCAACTGCTAACAAAATTAAAAAGGCCAATGTATCCAAGCAAGTCTGGGACCTTAAAACTAACCAATAGTGGTCTTTGTGATTGCAGGGTAACATGAAAAACATCCTAATTCTGAACAGTGGATGTTTAGGACATATGACTGGAAATAAAGCCCTGCTATCAGACTTTGTGGAGAAAGCTGGCCCAGGAGTTTCTTATGGAGATGGCAACACGGGAAAGACTCTGGGATATGGCAATATCAATCTTGGGAATGTCATAATTGAATCAGTAGCTCTTGTCTCAGGACTTAAACACAATCTGCTAAGTGTGAGTCAACTCTGTGACAGAGGTTATCATGTGGATTTCTTTGAAGAACACTTTGAAGTTGTAAGTAATTCTACAGGAAAAGTGGTTCTGAAAGGTTACAGACATGGTAACATATATGAAGCTAGACTTTCAACAAACTCTGATGGTTCTGCAATCTGTCTGTTAAGTAGAGCATCAATTGAAAAAAGCTGGAATTGGCACAAGAGACTCTCTCATTTAAATTTCAACAACATAAATGAGCTAGTAAAGAAAGATCTTATGAGAGGACTGCCAAAATCAGTATTTGCTCTTGATGGCCTTTGTGATTCATGTCAAAAGGAAAAATAAAGAAAATCTTCATTCAAGAGCAAAACTGAATCCTCAATTCTCGAGACTTATCACTTACTGCATGTTTATCTATTTGGTCCAGTCAATGTCATGTCCATTACAAAGAAGAAATATGTTATGGTTATAGCGGATGAGTTCACAAGATACACTTGGGTGTATTTCTTGCACAAGAAGAATGAAACTGCATCTACTCTAACTAATCATGTCGGACAGCTGAATAAGTCGGTCAAAGATTCTGTTAAAATAATAAGAAGTGATAATGTCACTGAGTTCAAGAATTCAATTATGGAAGAGTCTTGCAAAGAGCATGGAATAAAGCAAGAATTTTATGCACCTGGAACTCCACAGCAAAATGGAGTTGTAGAAAGAAAGAACAGGTCTCTCATTGAAGCTGCACGAACTATGCTTGATGAAGCAAAGCTACCAACCTACTTTTGGGCTGAAGCTGTGTAGACTGCTTGTTTTACACAGAATGCTACACTCATAAACAAGCATGGAAAAACATCATATGAGATGCTGAAGAAAAAGAAGCCAAACCTGAAATACTTTCATGTATTTGGATGCAAGTGTTTTGTTCTTAAGACTCATCCTGAACAACTGTCAAAATTTGATCTAAAAGCTGATGAAGGAATTTTTGTTGGATATCCACTTTCCACAAAAGCCTTCAGAGTCTACAATTTAAGAACAAGGGTTGTCATGGAATCTATCAATGTATCTTTTGATGATAAAAAGATAATTGGACATGAAGATTTCAATGATCATGATCAGCTGAGATTTGAAAATGAATATTTAAATTCTGATTCTGTAAATTCTAATGACCTAAATCCTGATTCTGTAAATTCTGACGGGTTAAACTATGATGTCATTGAAACTGTGGTAACTACTCCAAGAGAAAATGCACCTGTTCAGGGGGAGCAATCTAATGACCCTACCATATCTCAAGAATCTCAAGAAGCATTCACTGGTTCTTCAAGTTCTGATGAGCAAAATTCTGATAATTCTGGAAACTCTGATTCTTTAATTCTTGAAGGATCAAACTCAAATTCTAAAATTTTAGAGAGCATAACTTCAGGGGAAGCATCAGAAAATGTTGATGGAGATGGCATGGATCATGGGGGAGGATCCAGTTCTAGAGATCAACTTCCATCTGCAAGGAAGTGGACTAAAGCACATACACCTGACTTAATAATGGGAGATCCTGAAGCATGTGTTAGAACTAGAACAACAACATCAATTGAATGTCCCTATCATTCCTTTCTATCTCAAACTGAACCAAAAAAAATGGAAGAAGCTCTTCAGGATGCTGATTGGGTGCAAGCAATGCAGGAAGAGTTAAATGAATTTGAAAGAAATAAAGTTTGGACCCTAGTGCCAAGACCAAAGAACAGATCCATTGTTGGCACAAAATGGGTGTTTAAAAACAAAACTGACAGTGATGGCATAATTACAAGAAACAAAGCAAGGCTGGTTGCTAAAGGTTGCTCTCAACAGGAGGGTATTGACTATGATGAAACATTTGCTCCAGTTGTTAGATTGGAAGCCATAAGAATCTTTTTGGCTTATGTTGCTCACAAGAAGTTTAAAGTCTTTCAAATGGATGTAAAAAGTGCTTTTCTCAATGGAGAATTGGAAGAAGAGGTATATGTTGAACAACCTCCAGGCTTTGCAGATCCAAAATTTCCTAATCATGTCTACAGGCTTGACAAAGCACTTTATGGCCTTAAGCATGCTCCAAGAGCATAGTTTGAGACTTTAGCTCAATTCCTTCTGGAAAGTGGATTTAACAGAGGCACAATTGATAAAACTCTGTTCTACCTCAACCATGGAAAGGACTTACTTTTGGTACAGATATATGTTGATGATATCATCTTTGGTTCTATAAATGCAAAACTCTGTAAAAGGTTTGCAAAGCTAATGCAGTCAAAATATCAAATGAGTATGATGAGAGAACTAAGATATTTTCTAGGACTTCAAGTCAAGCAAAATGAAGAAGGTACTTTCATAAATCAATCCAATTACACCAGAAATTTACTCAAGAAATTTGGAATGCAAGACTGTTCAACTGCATCCACTCCCATGGCCACTGCAACCAAGTTAGATAAAGATACTGGAGCATCAGTAGATATTAGTAACTACAGAGGTATAATTGGCTCTTTACTCTATTTAACTGCAAGTAGACCTGATATCATGTGTGCTACCTGTCTTTGTGCAAGATTTCAGGCTGATCCAAGAGAACCTCATCTAATAGCTGTGAAAAGAATTTTCAAGTACCTCAAGGGTACAGCTGATCTAGGATTGTGGTATCCTAGAGAATCAGATTTTAAGCTAACAGGTTACTCAGATGCAGATTTTGCAGGATGCAAAATAGACAGGAAAAGCACTAGTGGAAGCTGCCAATTTCTTGGAGGCAAATTGGTTTCTTGGTTTAGCAAGAAATAGAAATCAATTTTCACATCAACTGCAAAAGCAGAATATATTACTGTAGGAAGCTGTTGTGAACAGATTCTTTGGATGAAGAATCAGTTACTGGATTATGGGTTAGAATTTTCTAAAATACCCATTTACTGTGATAATCAAAGTGCTATTGTATGACAGGTAATCCAGTTCAACACTCAATGACAAAGCACATCAGTATTAGGTACCATTTCATAAGGGAACATGTGATGGAAGGTACAGTGGAATTGCATTTTGTTCCAACAAATCAACTACTAGCAGATATCTTCACAAAACCACTATGTGAAGCTACTTTTACAAGACTAGTAAATGAACTTGGAATGGTTTCAGGTTCTTTCTCAAAATCTGTTTAGTTTTTGTTCTCATGCATCAGACTTTATGATCAGTGTTTATAGATTGTATTATCTCCATGTAATTTGTGCTTAAATTGTAATATATTAAATACCGATTGTTATCTGATGTGATTCTATATACTCTGATAGTGTTTTAAATATTCTGTGACTATTCACTCCAATGAGGATTAATTGTTAGATGCTGACTTAGTAGTCTTTAACAAACTATGTATCCCATGTTTGAATTAGTTATTTATGTGGAAATCCATAACACAATTAAACTATGATTTTGATCTTAGTCAAATTTACTTTGTGTATCTTATTACTAAGTCACAAACTAGATTTTGGTTTCTTATCAGTCAAATTCTGATGTTAGTAAATCTTAAGGATGAACTACATTCTTGATAAGCCTCACTTATCTGAAGAAAACAAAAGAAAAGAAAATTGAAGTCAGGTACTCCTTTGAGATCTAGAGTAAATATGTGAAAGGGAAGACCCAAGTGCATTACTGGTATTAAGTTATATGCATTAGAAAACCAAATAAATTTTTCTTGGTGATTTTTCACATTCTCTGATTAGTGGAGAAATACTCTGATAATAGCATAAATTCTGATAGCAGTTGTAACTCATTTACACTGAGAAGCCACTGTAAAAAGAATGTCAAAAGATGCATAAAATCAGCACAAATAGTTAAGGTGGACTCTTGCATAAATTTATTCTATAGTAGACTTCAAAATTAAAGACATATTTTAAGCACTTTTTTTAGTTATTCCTTATTTCTAAGATATACTGAAGTTTATCAGACTTTAATCTTTATCTGATCATTTGCAAATGCACACACTCTCACTCCATATGAATGATGAAAATTACTATGTTGAATAAGTTGTTTTTGAAAAACAGTTAAGTATTATTTGCATAAATTCTGAGGACAAGTTCTGATGATTAAACTCTGAAGAAACCAATTAGTATTTGTGTGAAGAATCACAGATACAATCATTCACTTTTTGAGTACAGAAGCCATGTTCTGATGACCGTTAAATTCTGATAATAGTCAAGTTCTGATACAAATCCTGATGGAAACTCTGATGCTTATGTGGCATTAGTTAATTGCTTGGCTTATTTTTTAGTATTACTGTAACAGTTATATTTTATCAGAAAATAATTAAGTGAGATAAAAACAGTGATAATCATTTGGTTAATGGGTTGCATGTTTATTTTGGTACCAACATGTGAGCAATAATTACTGCACGTTTACCGTGCCCACTTATTACTTTTTTGACTGTTTTCATGCTGCCAGGTGTAAAAGGTCTGTTCTGCTTCACAAAATTGACCATTGTCACGTGGAGTGTATAAATAAGAGAGTTAAAAGATTTTACAATCTTTTACCTACTATTTATTATTTTCTAAACTCTCTTATTCTCTCTCTCACTCTCTAATATTCTCTTAAGCTTTTTCATACAGGCATTTTATCAAATACCTTTCGTACACACAACTTTCACTTAATTTCTTACAGAAATGGCACCCAAGGACATCATCTTTAATGGAGCCAAGTTCGTCCCCAACAACTACATGGCTATTCTTAGCAAGAATGATGCTCCATCAGATCTTCATTTTGTTCAAGACTTTCTGGCTCGAAGTGAGATTGGGTATGCTCTGACCCAACCACAATTATTCTCAGGAACTCAAATACTGAAGTTTTGGAGGACTGGTGTTTATGATAATGGTGGTGAGGCTGGGTCCCCAAGTATCATTTTCACAACAGGGGAAGAAGAGCATCTGGTAACATTGTCAACAGTTCGACATGCTTTGCACTTACCAGAAAATTGCACTTTCAATGCTCAGATAGAGGAGCCACTTCTACAGGGTATGATGGCTAATCTTGGCTATGAGAAAGGTTTGTCCAAGCTGGGGCAACTGAAGAGGCCATACATTAGAAGGGAGTGGAGTTTCTTCTTTTACTGCATCACCGGAGCTTTTGCCAACAAATGCTCATACTTTGATGCCATTCCCATTCTCAGTCAGCAAATAGGGTATGCGCTTCTAAATCAAACTCACTTTGATTATGCTACTACTATTTGTTGGTTTTATTAGGGATAGAATGAATGAAGACCCAAATACTGTGTACTTTGCTAGATTTTTTCAATTAATTTACAATTTTTGTTGTCCTGATAAGCCTCAAAACTATAGTGAGACAATTCAACCCTTTAAGCTTGCTAAAAGGGCCTTCACAGACTTATTATCTACTGATAATAAGAAGATAATACTAAGACCCCTCCAAATTCCTCAATCAGTCAAACAATTCTTAGTAAATTCTGATCCTCTCACATACAGTACCATATATCCTGATGTACAACCAGCTCAACCTCAATCAGTACCTACAACCAATACACAACCAGCTTAATCCTCTCAACCTCAACCACAACCTACCATCAGAACTTATTTCCAACCTGCACAATCTTCTCAACCACAACCATCTGCTACAATATCTAGATCTAAACCTTCAAGAGCAAAATATGTTCCTAAATCTCCACCAAGGAGAAGAAGGATGATTCTTAGGGATGAATTAGATGAAGATGAGCAGGCACAGGTTCCCACATCAAAACCTGTAGAGGTAGCAGCTGAAAATATAATTTTTCAGAAGGAAGTAGAAGCTGAAGAGTCAGTTCCTCAGAAATAGACTAAAGCTGAGGGTTCTGATATTTTAAAGAGGAAAAGAACTTCAAGTTCTGATGCTGCTCAAGCAACTCCTCCACCATCCAGGAGATCTAAGAAAACGAGAGCAGGAAGGCATATGGAACAACCTCAATCTGAGGATGCTCAAGAAGCTGAGGAAGGGGATCAGGAATCTCTGATCTCAATAGGACCAATAGTGATTGAAGCTTTGCCACCTCCACCTCAAGCTAAAGACACTGTTTCAGACACAATGATCACACCTCATGTCTCTCCAATCAAAGAAAATGTTCAAGTTGAAGATTCAGGATTAAGTACTGAAATTGACATTCATAGGCTGATCATTCCATCTGTCCTGTGTAACGACCGAGAAATTACGCTTGTATTATATCATAATAAAGATAAATTATGTGTATTATTATGTGATTAAATGTGTTGAGTCATTAAACCCTAACTGCTATGTGTTACGTGTTGTCTGTTTTGATCCAAACGTGTTTTGGATATTTATTGAGTGTTTTATCGTAAGTTATATATTTTATATCAAAACCTGTACAGCTCAAAACCATGTTTTAAAAGCTCGTATTTCAAACAAAATCATTGGCCATATTTTGTCAAAAATGCCCTATATCATATCGCTATTCTGAACCCCTGGACGTTTTACAAATTTACCTTTTTCGCGAAAAACGACTTTTCTGGACCCCTTCGAGTACAAAAAAACCCCACAAAAATCACATTTTTATTTTTATATGATCATGAAATTATCATACATCATTTTTCTTTGCATTTTTGTAATATTCATAATTTTTGGGAATTTTTAGCATTAATTTTGTATTTATTAGATATTTAAATATTCATTATTAATACCCAAAAATTATAAAAATTGGGGCCAAATATTTTTATTAGGAGTGTAATTAGCCCCTTAATTTTATTTAGGGGTATTATTTTCATAAATATAAATACCAGAATTATAATTAATTATTCATTTAATTAATATTAAAAATCAGAAAAAAATAAAAAGAAAAGGGAGTAGGGTTTGAGTGAAGAACAGGGCAGGAGAATCAAAGTCGATTTTGATCGTGATTCCGGCATCCAAATCGAACGTGTGAGTACTCTTTTTGAAGCTTGTGATCTGTACTTTCTGTTAATGTACTTATTTTCATTGATTATTGAGTTGATTTTTTATTGGTATTTTCGGGTTTTAATTTTGAATTCGGGATTGAATTTCTAGTTGTTGTTTGATGTTACTGTTGTTAGAGATGGGTAGATCGTCGAGTTTCCTATCGATTCATACCGGTTTCATAGATTTTGGTTGTGGTTCGCGTACGCGTCGGAGAACCGCCGCCATGGCGGTGTTCTTCGTTTTCTGGTGATGTTGCCGACGAACGAAGAAGGAGAAGGACAAGGGAAGGTGCTGGGCTTGATTGTTGAATGAAAACGGAGCAGAACGAGCTTGGGATTGTGTTGGAAGTTCGCCGTTCGAATCGCCGGAAAATCTCCGTCGGCGTCGGGTTTCTGGGCAGCCATGGGTGTTCTTCGCGACCCGGGTTCGACCCGGTTTGCAACCCAGTTTCGACCCGGGTTTGATCCTAAAAACCCTAATCTGAAACCCTGAAATATGTTTCTGATATATTATTTCTTTATTATATTTTCTAAAATCAGAAAATCAGTTTTAATAATTCTAATAATTAATTAAAAATTAGTTTTAAATTCTGAAAAATAGTATTTTTAATTTCTAAATTATTTTATTAAATTATAAATTCCAATTTAATTATGTAATTGTTTATTTATTTATTTATCTAATTATTTATTAGTTATCTAATTAATTAATAATTAGGTAATTAATTAATAATTAGGTAATTAATTAATAAATAAGGATTAAATAATACGATTAATAATCCCATAATTAGTTAATATTATGAGTAACTCGTATTCATACGAGTAGTGATTCGATAATTAGAATTATTATTCGAGCGATAGTTATTCGAAGAATTTCGTAATAATTATTTGTATTGTATAACTAAATATTGATAATTAATTAACGAATCGTATAAGTTACAATAATAATAATGTAATGGTTCGATAATTATGTGAGGATTGCGAGTAGCTCGTATTTATACGAGTAGTTAATCGTTGAGTAGATTATAATTCGAGTAATTAGTAGTTATTTGATAAATAGCGTATCAGTTAATTGAATCGATTGATTATTTGTAAATAATCGATCCGATCGAGTAAGTGTTATTAATTTGTAAATAATTGTAATAAATAGTAATTAATCCTAATAATTAGGGATTAATTATTTTAAAATACAATAATTATTAGATAATTATTTAAAAATGTAATTAAGGATTATTTAATTATAATTAATTATTTATAATTAATTATTAATTAATTAAATCTTGTTTAATTCATAATAATTAAACCGTTAGTCCGATTTGAGCGAAACGAAGACCCCTAGACTCAGAAAAATGAAACGAATCCAATAAAAATAGTTGTAAGTTATAATTTATTCCGGAAGAGAGTGGTTTTGTGATAATTAATTATTCATAGGCCCTATTAAGGGTAGAATCGAATCGAATAAATCCCAAAAAATTGTAATAAAATCATATAGGGTTAGTTATCATAAATATGAGTCTAGAACGATTTTAAAAATAATTATAAGTATAAAAAAAATTAATTATGTGCTTTATGTGCTATGTGCTTTATGTGATTATGTGAACCTTATGTATTATATATTTATATGTGTATATATGCGAGTCAGATAGAAATGCATGGGTAGACTGATAAGGTTACGTGGTATCAAATCGAGATACACGTATATAGTAAGTTATTTAAATGACTATCTTTCTATGATTGGTTCAGTGTTAGCAAGACAGAGCAAGCTAGGGATAGAAGGCGGTGAGTTGAACCAGGTTAAGTACGCGCAAGGCAAGTTTTTCCCCTATTCTAAATTCAGAATAGTGAATTATAATTCTTTTTCTCATATCAGTTACCTTTGATAATTATTGTTCATATACACCATTACCCAATTATTAATGCTTGTTTCTATTTCATTTTGATTCTTGATTTCTCCCAATTTATTGAATCCTCTATTCATATTCCAATACTTTTACCCTTGTTATATACACTCTGGTATGTCCTGGTGTTGGGATATTATAAAAAGCATTCCGATTGTTCCGGATGCTATACCTTGGACTGGATGGTTACTATACGGGCTGGGCTTTACCCAGACCATTATTTAATAGGCCATAGTTGCCTGAGTACTCTTTATGTTGGTTGGGTCTATGCAGTTGGGTATAGATCCGCACTGTATCCTGACTGATCAGCGGGTTATAGGGCATATGTTGGTTCTTGTTTCCAGTCTTGCTCATTGGTACTCGCCAGTGTCGGCAAATTATTATCCTATACAGGTTCAGATGGTTGTTCAAACTAGCAGCTTATTGGTTCACTTATTTCTCTCTCTTTATACTATATATATTTTTGCAGGCTTGTTGAGCAATTTTGGCTCATCCCTTTTTATTGTTATTCATATTATTTTATAGTTAAGGTAGAGAATGAACCCCATCAGGACCCGCGTGGTCAAGAAATGAGTCAAGCAGCGGGACCCTCTTATACCAAGAGTGTTCCTTTCTATTCCCGAAGAGAGCTTTGAATTACCAGATCAGGTGTAGCAGGATAAGTAGTAATGTTGGGTTGAATAAAAGTTTTATGTAGTTTGAATAAAAGTTGTATGGTGAGAATGTAGATAGAATAAAGTTTTGTAACAAAGAGTGTTCTTAAGACAGATTATTTTATTTGGGTTTGTAATAAAGTGTAGTATGTGGTTCTTATTTTCAACTCAACCCTTAAAAGATCCTGAGTAGTAATAGTTTGGGGTAATTATTATTTTTATATTCCGCTTGTGCAGGTTTAGTTTGTAGTTGTTATTAATAATGCCCCAAATCTATATCCCGGATTTGGAGGGTGTTAGAGTTGGCATCAGAGCTTAGGATTGACCCTTGAAAACAAGAACGTTAGGATTAAGATAAGATAGGAAAATTAGATAGGATAGAAGTAAGAGTGTTAGGATTGTCTGTTTATATGATTAGAGGTTATGATTTTAGGAATGTGGTTTGATTTGTTTTTGTGTTATTATTGTTATTGGTATTAGATGGCTTCTTTGTCAGAGCGGACTGAGTCAGACCCAGTAGCAGCACCAGTACAAGCCCCAGTATCAGTGCAGATGTTTCCTCCATTACCACCACCTCCACCATTGCCACCTGGACCATCACCAGAGATACCACCTCCACCAGAGGTACCAGACTTTGTTGATTATTTTCCTTATTTTGAGCCGGAGATGCCTGACTTTCCACCTTTGGAGTTACCGATGTTTGATGTTCCTGATTGATCTTCCACAGTGGGATGACCTAGAGCAGCAAATTCCAGTACCGTAGCCTGAGATTCCAGATATTCCACAGATGGAGCCAGAGGCAGAGCCACCAATATATGCACCTATGGAGCAGCCTGTCTTATTTCCTGCCCCATTAGCTATTTATGCCCCTGTTCCTGGAGTATATCAGTTTCCACAGCCAGAGTTCATGGATGAGATAGTAGTAGATGGGCCGTTACCTTCTCGAGGTTCTAGCACTGATCTTCGTGAGAATCATACAGTTACTTATCATCATTTTCAGGCGGAGAGAGAGGAGAGAATTCGATGGAGAAACCAGTGTAGAGAGATCCTTGGATTGTTTGAGACGCAGCCAGATGGTCCCGTCCGAGCATTATGATCGGATTACATATTGAGGGAGAGGTTACATCAGATTCACCGAGTTAGTTCTCAGCAGCTTACGGATCTGAGACATCAGGATATTAGTGCAGAGACAGCATATCGTAGAGCGTTGGGACTTACCGAGGCAGTGCTAGAGGCATTGCAGGAGGAGTTGAGTCACGTGCCACCAGGATTCTGAGACTAGCAGATAGAGGAGTGTTGTATCATGTACATTTTTGTAGATAGAGGCAACATAGTATTGTATGACTAGTTTGTATGAGTATAGCTACTAACTTTAACTGATAGTAGTAGCAGTACGACTGATATATCATAGGCTTTTATATCAAGCACTGACACCTGTAGCTGGTGTTCTACCCATATATATATGAGATGGACTTTTTCACATTTTCTTTATTTTATTTCCAGTCAATTAAGCATTTACATTTATTTCATTATTTTATCATGGCATATTTACAAATGTTTCTTTATTTACGATCATGTTGTACCCTTTATGTTTTCAAAAATTTTAAAGTATTTTAAAAAGGGATTTATTTACACATCATACTGTTTTATTTATTTAAATATTTACTAAATTGTTTAATTTTCCCATATCAATTGTTTTAACACTATTTTAATATTATAAAGACTATTTCCATTCCATAACACATGTTTAATATACTGTTGTTAAGAGAACCATTGTTTTATTACCAGAAAGATGGAACCTAAAAGAAAAGCACGACCCGACTCATCAAATGGAAATACCGAGGGCCAAAATAATAATAACCAGATGGATCAGATGTTTAATCTCATGCAACATCAGATGTTGATGATGCAACAACAAACGCAGCAGCAACAGCAGCAGTTCCAATAACAGATGTTACAGCAAGCCGCTCATACAGGACATCAAGTACCACCAGCAGCACCTATGGTCAATTTCAAGCAATTTCAGTCGGTAAAGCCTCCGGAATTTACGGGTTCCACAGATCCTACAAAGGTGAGAGCTTGGCTGAAAGAGATAGAAAAAGCTTTTTCGTTGGTAAAAGTTGAGGAAGTATAGAAGATGGATTTTGCAAGCTACTTTCTAACAGGCGAAGCTAATTACTGGTGGGAATCGAAGAAAGCTTTGGAAGAAGAAGGTGTGGTGACCTGGGATAGATTCACTGATATTTTCTTGGAGAAATATTTTCCTCGCTTTATGAAGAACCAACCTATATATTGGATACCGACAAGGGTAATCCGAAGATTGAAGATATACCTGTAGTATGTGAGTTTCTTGATGTTTTTCCAGATGAACTTCCATGACTTCCACCGGATCGAGAAATCGAGTTCACTATTGACTTGACGCCAGGGACTGAACCAATTTCAAAAGCTCCATATCGAATGGCACCTGTTGAAATGAAGGAATTAGCAAAGCAGTTGCAAGAACTTCTCGACAAAGGAATCATAAGGCCAAGTGTATCCCCATGGGGCGCACCATTATTGTTCGTCCAAAAGAAGGACGGTTGTATGCGACTGTGTATTGATTATCGTGAGCTGAACAAGTTAACTATCAAGAATAAATATCCTTTACCTCGCATCGATGACTTATTTGATCAACTAAAAGGAGCAGCATGGTTTTCGAAAATCGATTTACGATCAGGCTATCATCAGTTAAAGATCAAGGCAGAAGATATTCCAAAGACGGCGTTCAGAACGAGATACGGACACTATGAATTTCTTGTGATGGCTTTTGGATTGACAAATGCACCTGCAGCATTTATGGATTTGATGAATCGAGTATTCAAGAAGTATCTGGATAAGTTTATCATTATATTTATTGATGACATCTTGATTTATTCAAAGACGAAGAAGAACATGCAGCGCACTTAAGAACAACACTGGAGATATTACGAAAGGAGCAACTTTATGCGAAATTTTCAAAATGTGAATTTTGGTTGAAGGAAGTGCAGTTTCTAGGACACATTATCAGTATTAAAGGAATTCAAGTGGACCTAGCGAAGATTGAAGCTATTTTAAATTGGGAAAGACCAAAGACGCTAACTGAAGTCAGAAGTTTCTTGGGATTAGCCGGTTATTACAGAAGATTCGTTAAAGATTTTGTAAAGATAGCCACACCATTGACGAAGTTGACACGAAAGAATGAAAAGTTCGAATGGAACGAGAAATGAGAAGCAAGTTTCCAAGAATTGAAGAATTGACTCGTAACTGCACCTGTGCTTGTGTTACCTGATGATCAAGGAGACTTTGTCATATACAGTGATGCTTCGTATCGAGGACTTGGATGCGTTTTGATGCAGCATGGAAATGTGATCGCATATGCTTCTAGACAGCTAAAGCCGCATGAACAAAAATATCCGACGCACGATCTTGAACTAGCAGCAATTGTGTTCGCACTGAAGCTTTGGAGACATTATATGTACAATAAAAGATGTGAGATTTACACGGACCATAAAAGCTTGAAGTATATTTTTACCCAGAAGGAACTTAACATGCGACAGCGACGTTGGCTAGAGTTAATTAAGGATTACGACATTTCAATCAATTATCATCCAGGCAAGGCCAATATAGTAGCAGATGCGTTAAGTCGAAAGGAACGATTGAACCTGTTAACGTCTTCAGAGGACTTAATCAAGGAATTCGATAAATTGGAAATTGAAGTTCGTGTACCAGAAAATTCTACCGAAATGATTTACGGTATGACTTTTCAGCCAGAACTATTGGAGAAAATAAGAAGATGTCAGGAAGAAGTAATGGACCAGGATATCGATAATTTAACAGGAGAAGAGATTACCAGTCAGAAGGATGCTAAAGGAATTTTTCGCGTTGCTTCAAGGATCTGGATACCTAACGTACCGGAACTGAAAGCAGAAATTTTGTAAGATGCTCATAGTTCAAGATATTCAATCCATCCCGGAAGCACAAAGATGTACAGAGACCTGAAGGAAAATTTTTGGTGGCCGAATATGAAGAAAGAAATAGCGGAATGGGTCAGCAAGTGTTATACGTGCCAAAGAGTGAAAGCTGAACATCAACGCCCGAGCAGAGTACTACAGCCACTAGACATTCCCGAATGGAAATGGGAGCACTTAGCTATGGATTTTGTAGTGGGATTTCCAAGGATGAAAGTAAATCATGATGCAATTTGGGTTATTGTTGATCGATTGACGAAATCAGCACATTTTCTTCCGATTAACGAAAGATTTTCACTGGACAAGTTAGTGCACTTATATCTCAAGGAAATTGTAATGCGTCATGGAGTACCAGTATCGATTGTATCGGATCGAGATCCTCGTTTCAATTCAAGATTTTCGAGACAATTCCAAGAATGTCTAGGAACGAAGTTGAACATGAGTACATCCTATCATCCACAAACGGACGGGCAAAGCGAAAGCACAATTCAAACAATCGAAGATATGCTACGTGTATGCGCAATAGACTTTGAAGGCAATTGGGACGAGCATTTACCGCTAGTGGAATTTTCTTACAATAACAGTTATCAAGCAAGTATTGGGATGCCACCTTATGAAGCTCTATATGGAAGAAAATGCAGATCACCTATCTGTTGGGATGAAGTGGGAGAATGTAAAATTCTAGGTCCAGAACTGATTCAACAGACCAAGGAAAAAGTAGAACTGATTCGCAAGCGACTTGAAGCGGCCCAGAATCGACAGTGTAAATACGCATATTTATCTAGAAAGGATATGGACTACTAGGAAGGAGAGCATGTATTGCTGAAGGTATCACCATGGAAGGGATTAACTAGGTTTGGCAATAAAGGCAAATTGAAACCTCGCTACGTCGGACCATTTGAAATTTTGAAGAAAATTGGGAAGGTTGCGTACGAGTTAGCTTTACCACCCCATATGCAGCATATTCACAACGTATTTCATGTATCTATGCTTAAGAAGTACAACCCTGATACAAGACATGTAATAGAGTATGAACCAGTAGAACTTCAGGCAGATTTGTCGTATATAGAACAGCCGATAAGAATTCTAGATCGGCAAAAGAGGGTATTAAGAAATAAGTCTGTGTCACTAGTGAGAGTTTTATGGAGAAACCCAGTGGTTGAAGAATCAACACGGGATCTCGAGAGTGAAATGTTAGAAAAGTATCCTCAGTTGTTTGCATAGTATGATTCTGAGGACAGAATCCTTATAGGGGGGAGAATGTAACGACCGAGAAATTACACTTGTATTATATCATAATAAAGATAAATTATGTGTATTATTATGTGATTAAATGTGTTGAGTCATTAAACCCTAACTGCTATGTGTTACGTGTTGTCTGTTTTGATCCAAACGTGTTTTGGATATTTATTGAGTGTTTTATCGTAATTTATATATTTTATATCAAAACCCGTACAGCTCAAAACCATGTTTTAAAAGCTCCTATTTCAAATAAAATCATTGGCCCTATTTTGTCAAAAATGCCCTATATCATATCGCTATTCTGAACCCCTAGACGTTTTAAAAATTTACCTTTTTCGCGAAAAACGACTTTTCTGGACCCTTTCGGGTACCAAAAACCCCACAAAAATCACATTTTTATTTTTATATGATCATGAAATTATCATACATCATTTTTCTTTGCATTTTTGTAATATTCACAATTTTTGGGAATTTTTAGCATTAATTTTGTATTTATTGGATATTTTAAAATTCATTATTGATACCCAAAAATTATAAAAATTGGGACCAAATATTTTTATTAGGAGTGTAATTAGCCCCTTAATTTTATTTAGGGATATTATTTTCATAAATATAAATACCAGAAATATAATTAATTATTCAGTTAATTACTATTAAAAATCAGAAAAAAAGAAAAAGAAAAGGGATTAGGGTTTGAGTGAAGAACAGGGCAGGAGAATCAAAGTCGATTTTGATCGTGATTCCGGCATCCAAATCGAACGTGTGAGTACTCGTTTTGAAGCTTGTGATCTGTACTTTCTGTTCATGTACTTATTTTCATTGATTATTGAGTTGATTTTTGATTGGTATTTTCGGGTTTTAATTTTGAATTCGGGTTTGAATTTCTAGTTGTTGTTTGATGTTATTGTTGTTAGAGATGAGTAGATCGTCGAGTTTCCTATCGATTCGTACCGGTTTCGTAGATTTTGGTTGTGGTTCGCGTACTCGTCGGAGAACCGCCGCCATGGCGGTGTTCTTCATTTTCTAGTGATGTTGCTGACGAAAGAAGAAGGAGAAGGACAAGGGAAGGTGTTGGGCTTGATTGTTGAACGAAAACGGAGCAGAACGAGCTTGGGATTGTGTTGGTGGTTCATCGTTCGAATCGCCAGAAAATCCCCGCCGGCGTCGGGTTTCTGGGCAGCCATGGGTGTTCTTCGCGACCCGGGTTCGACTCGGTTTGCAACCCGGTTTCGACCTGGGTTTGATCCTAAAAACCCTAATCTGAAACCCTGAAATATATTTTTAATATATTATTTCTTTATTATATTTTCTAAAATCAGAAAATCAGTTTTAATAATTCTAATAATTAATTAAAAATTAGTTTTAAATTCTGAAAAATAGTATTTTTAATTTATAAATTATTTTATTAAATTATAAATTCATATTTAATTATGTAATTAATTATTTAATTATTTATCTAATTATTTATTAGTTATCTAATTAATTAATAATTAGGTAATTAATTAATAATTAGGTAATTAATTAATAAATAAGGATTAAATAATATGATTAATAATCCCATAATTAGTTAATTTTATGAGTAACTCGTTGTTATGGATAAAAAACTAAGGTTATTATTTGCTATATTTATTAGTAAGATTCGGGAGCTCAAGGCCTTTAATGGCTGCTCTCGTGTTTCGTAGCTTAATTCCGCCTTTACGAGATGCCTACGTATCTCTGTGAATTAGAGAATTAAGCCAAAAAATGTAATTCTGATTTGTGCGGCGAGACCCCTTATATAGATGTTGAGAGTCCTTGAATTGGACTTGGTATAGGAGACTTGGTGGGCAAGTCTCATAATTAGAATGGACTTTGGAGTCCTAGATAGTAGGAAACTGATTCCTTATCCTTTTAGGTCCCCTTGAGGCCAATCTACAAGGATTTATATCCCCACTAGGACTTATCTTAATAGCTGTTTTCCTCCTTTATTTATTAATTATGAAATTAATAAATAATCAGGGCTTTTGGGCCTTCTTTGTTCCATCAGGCCTGATCTGGTCCATCAGGCCTGATCAATGTGTTGACCTTCTTGGTCTGAATGTCATACATCTTCTTATTGGGCCTAACAACCCTACACCTTGCAATATCTAATTATATAATCAGGATTTATTTATCCGTATCATTTGCCCCCCAACTTTTGGGAAACATTGATTAGGTTTCGCAGAAGTTAAGTCTATTCATTTCCTTACAGGGTTTCGTTTTTGCGTAAAGTGTGGAGTGACCTACACATTTACAACGACTTTTCCTTTAATTCAGGAATTATCTTAATTTCCAGGAATTTTTCCCTAATTTTATGGATTTTTCCCTTAATTTCTGGGTTTTTCCCTGGTTTTCTGGGATTTATCCTTAATTTCTGGATTTTCCCTAATTTTCTGGATTTTTCCCTAATTTTCTGGGATTTATCCTTAATTTCTGGATTTTTCCCTAATTTTCTGGATTTTTCACTAATTTTCTGGGATTTATCCTTAATTTCTGGATTTTTCCCTAATTTTCTGGGATTTATCCTTAATTTCTGGATTTTTCCCTAATTTTCTGCATTTTTCCCTAATTTTCTGGGATTTATCCTTAATTTTTGGGATTTATCCTTAATTTCTGGACTTTTCCCTAATTTTCTGCCTTAAAATCGATCAGGATGTATAAAAAATCGATCAGGATTCCTGACCGATTTTGATCAGGATCCTGATCGAACTAGCCCAGGAACTAACATTCTGGTCGACGTGATCTTCGATCAGGATCTATACGGAATCGACCAAGATTCCTGATCAATTTCGATCAGGACTCTGATCGAACTGGCCTTCAAAGTGACACTTTCGTCGACTGAAGCATGGGCTTAATCGACCAGAATTCCTGATCGATTTCGATCAGGATTCTGATCGAACTAGGTGGCTTTCTACCATTCTGATCGAATGAAATATCGATCTGGATTCTCTTCTGTGTCGATCAGGACTCTGATCGATCTTAGTGTTTTTCTTCCTTCTTGCTCGAATGAGATATCGATCAGGATCCTTTTTGGGGTCGATCAGGACTCTGATCGAACTTAGGGGATTTCTTTCCTTCTGTTCAAATAAAGTATCGATCAGGATTCTGTTGGGCGTCGATCAGGACTCTGATCGAACTTAGGGGATTTCTTTCCTCTTGATCGATTGAAGTATCGATTAGGATTTTTTCTTTGTCGATTAGGACTCTGATCGAACCATTTTAAAATTCTGGTTGATTTTCGACCCTTCATTTTCCACAATAGCTTCTAGATTATTCCTGATATTTCTGGTAGATGGGCTTTTAGGTTGGGCCTGGCTAAATGGGCCTAGAAACGCCTCATATTCCGAGCTTTTCTCCTATATAAGTGTAGTGTGAAGTGAGAATCCTCACTTCACTTCACATTTCTCATTTTCTCTCATAAATCTCTCTAGAGTTCTTCCTTTGAGAAGGCGATTTCCGGCGTCCTCAGCCACCGCAGCTCCACCTTTCTCAGGTTTTTCTGGGTTTCAAGCCTTCAATCGAAGCATATCAATGGCGGATCGTGACTTGGCTCGTTTGCAGAAGATGAATGTCTCTAAGAGAGGTACAAACATTCAAATTCAATCTCCATATACTTCCCTACTTGATATGATTAACTCGAGAGGTGATGAATATCCCTCTCTATCTGAGTTAGATTCGTATAACCATGGTAACACCTTTCATGAGTTAGATGGTAGGATAGAGTCCATGAACACCCTATACAGACTTCCACCCCACCTTAGGATCACTCCAGCCGCCCCCGGGGATAGGACTTGTAATTGGGAGGGGGATACTTTGTTTATCTATCGAGGAGTCCTGACCACGGGTCTTAGGTTCCCATTCCATGAATTTATTCCTCGCTTGCTTGCCGATGTACAAATTAACCCTTGTCAACTCCCTCCTAACGCTTGGAGGAACATTATCTGTTTTATGGTCCTTTGTCTTAGAAACAATTTTCCTCTTTCTGTAGCTGTCTTTAGGAAAGTTTTCCAATTCTATAATAGCGCTGTTAGGGCGAAAACATGCACTAATATTCACGCAAGTATACGCGTTCGCAAGTAATATAGAATACTTTCTAGTTCGTTCCCTCAGAGACTCAGACTAAGTTATTGTCTAATTAAACTCACTCACCAATGTATGATTACTTCTCAATGTTAAAGTAACACTTAAAATTGTTGATTAAATATTAACTACTTAATTAACCACTTAACTAACACTTCAATTTATCAATAATAAAACACTCATGAGATCACAACTTCATTATTACTTCCTTTTATAGCCATTGTTATTACCTTTAGCATGTGACAGTGATGACATTAATCGAATAACACGAAACTGATAAAAGCCAACTTTCATTGTACTAATACCATTCTACCAAACATCCACAATTAAGATAGAAGTTGAATAGTCATCAATTATGTTGAGTTCCTATATGTCTACAGAAATTGACAACACAACGATTTAAGCACAAGTTATTCCTTTTGATTACATAGGGCAAATAAAACTGTTAGAGTTACCCACTAATCATGCACAACGTACATGAACCTATGCTAGCATGGCAAGTTCTAAATCTCAAGATCCACTGTCGCTTCACAAGAGATTAACACCCTATCTTATATGTTCGCGACGCACATAAGACGAATACGCACAACCAATACTAGATATCATGCAATCATCACACACTAAAGTATTAAACCATTAACTAAAGAATTCCATAATAAATCCGTTGCAACCCCATGATCACGATTAGCCCATAATAGAACTTATCGCCATCATGGGTTCATATGAAATCATGATAAACAACAAAAGAAAATAATAACTAAACTAATTATATTAAAACAGAGTACGTCACAAGAGTAAATAAGTCAAAGCAAGAAAACTAGCATCCAACGTTACAACGAAACAAGAATCACAAGAATATATGCTTCCTCTTCGTTGCAGTGTGCTAAATCGGTCTTCTTCCTTATCTCCTTCGCTTCTTGCGCAAAACACAATCTAAAACATAATCTCCTTATTATTCTCTATGAAAACGTCTCAAATCTACTTATATAATAGTCCCATAAAACTCAGATTACATAGAAGTTGGAAGCCAAACAGAAGTAGAAGTCTAAAATAATTCAGCTTTTTCCCCGACCCTGCGCGGCCGCTCAGCATTTCTGCGCAGGCGCGCAAGGCTGCTGCGCAAGGCTGCTGCGCGGCCGCTCAGCATTGCTATGCGGGCACGCAGGACCCTACTGGAAAAATTCCAGGTTTGCTCCGTTTCTTCGCCGTAATCTGCCCGTTCTTTTCCTCTCGCAATGGTGAACACATGCCAAGGCTTATTCTTGATGATTCCTCCTCCGAAATGCAACTAATACCCTGAAATGCATAAACACTAGAAAAACGCATCAAATACACAAAATACTTGATTTCAAGACACCAATTTAAGCCATTTTAAGACGTTCTAAGTGGTATAAAATGCCACTTATCACACCCCCAAACTTAAATCGATGCTTGTCCTCAAGCGTCACAGACTCAAAACAAATAAAAATATGCATGAATGCAATCTATATGAAAATGCAACGATCCCCCTTACTACAATTAACCAACCAAATTGTCACGTCTCAACGAATGCAGTTAGACACTAAAGATCAATAAACTCATGCAAACGGACATACAGCCAGAAACGTGGTGTGTGCAAATGCTTAACAGATATGCTTCGGAACTAGACCAATTACTTATGACTAGACTATCCTCAAGGCAATCCTACGATTATACAAAGAATAAAAATTCTAGGCACAAAGTGATATACAACACTGCAAGAACTTTGGAGCTTACTACGGAATCGTGCTTTTTATTTACAACTCAAATGCTTATTTGACCGTGCAATGAGTGAGGTCCACAAAAGACTTATACAATGGTATCCATGTAACGAGCGTTAGGTTAGCGGATCCCAGACTCTAAAAGCCTTAGGTCACTAGGCACAAAGTCCCCTAAGAACTTAATAACTCGAATACCAAAGAGCCCACTCTTGATCAATTATGCAATTTTTTTTTTCTCTGAGCAAGTGCGTTTCGCTCCATCTTGCTCAACCCTAGACTACTCGCATAACATGCGAGCCGGCTACTAGCCATTTGACGCCTAGCCACAACTAGCAACAAATTCCATTTTTACTCCATTTTTTTTTCTTTTTCATGCCTTTACCACTAAAAACCTATTATCAAATTCTAAGCATAATAAATAGATTATCCTCGAAAATAATCAGATCATAACAACAATCTAGCCCTTAAGCATTCTCTAAGACTTAGTGAAAATACAAGTGCTTCTAGCATGCATATCAACCTACACAACTTAATATCACTTTAATGCTATCACTACACTCGCATCAATATCACAATTCAGTCGATAAATTATTGCAAAAGGGATCATGGTATATGCATGAGCTATATGATATGACAAACAAATAAAGCTATATAAAAAAAACTATATGGCAAAAATTATGCAACTATATGAACTAACTATCATAAATATGCAGCTATATGACACACACAAAATATTCCTTAACTACCACCCCAAACTTAAAATCTTCACTGTCCCCAGTGAAGGTAGTAGAAAGGAACACAGAGTATACCTACTCGGAGTCATCATCATCATCACCCTCAGTGGGTGGAGTATCAGGCGGCGGGTATGCAGAGTCCTCACCAAAAACTGGCCACTGGATATCAGCTCCAAGGCCTCAAAAAGCAGTCCCTAACGCAAGGGTGAGCTCCTGAGCAAACCTGCTCTGCGTCTCATACATGGCATCCATCCGCCGTGAAAGCCTCCTATACTGGGCATCACCCATCCCAGCACCCTCCTGAGCTCTCGAAGAACCAGCCTCACCACACCCTGGCCTAGCCATAGTAGCACCTCGTGCTGGACGACCTCCTGGAAGACGATAACCCAGCCCATGCTCCTCAGGCTCACCACCGGTCCACTTCTGCATCCCATTCAGAGTGCAAGAATCTATCGGAGCTGCTGGCAACTGCAACTGCTCATGAGCCGGCCAGTTCACTCCTACTGCTCGGCATAGCTTCGTAACCGTGGATGCATAAGGGATGTTCATATGCTTTGCTCCCCTCAAAAACTTCAGAATTCCTTGGTAGATAAACTCACCAAGGTCCACATAGTATTCCTCATTCAGAATTCCCCACAACAACTGTGCTCTCTCAACTGTGACCTCGTGTGCATGTGAAGAAGGCAAAATATTAGCACATATAAATGCATTCCATGCACGGGCATACCTGTTCATGGCGATCGCCGGAAAGTGACGATACTCATTATTGGCTGGACTGCGGTTCCAAACTGTGCCCGGTCGACAGAGAGTCGCACAAATCAAATCCAAGTCAAAATCCTCAGCATTCTTTTCATTTCAGTTCTCCTTCTCGGGCTTTCTCTCTCGCTGTCCAATCACACGGCGAATCGCCGCAGGATGATAATCAACCGTCAGCCCACGAACTACAGAAAACCCATTCTTTTCAGCCTTCGCGTTCACGTAGAACTCGCGAACAACACTCATCGGTACTGCTTCGGGTGACTCACAAAAAGCTATCCACCCCTTCTCTGCAATCATGGGCAACAACTCACCATCCCTCCCTGATGGTAAAACCCCCTCTCCTTCAGAATCGGCTTCCCCAACAGCCTAGTGTACTCCTCCTCCGCAGCTCTGTCAGTTAACCGAGGCCTTGCAGCAGTACCCCTTGATGAATCAGCAGTAGGAACTGTGCTGCTGCTGTCAATAGTGCGTGCTCTCTTGGGTGCCATTGATTTGTGAATAAAAGTGTGTAAGAACTGATTTTTGATGTTTATGAGAGGGTTTAAGTGTAGGAAGTTTGTGGGAGATATGTAGGATAGGTGTATGTATATATAGTGTGTGGAGTAGGTTAAATTAGATTAGGAGTGGGGTTGAGGGATAAAATCATGGGGTAATGGGAAAAGAATTCGTGGGTTTATGGGCTGTGATGGGTTTTTGTGTTTTTTTTTTTTTTTTTTTTTTTTCTGAACTGTAAAAAATTTTCTGGAACTCGACCCCTGCGCGGCCGCTCAGCATTTCTGCGCGGGCGCGCAGCAAGCTGCGCGGGCGCGCAGCAAGCTGCGCGGGCGCGCAGAGGGTCTCTGGAAAAAAAAAAATTTCAGCCCCTTTTTTCTGATTTTTTTTGTGTTTTTGGATAGGTTATTAACTTCTAAGGGTTCCTGTAACAACAATTCATGGGTTGCCTCCCACGTAGCGCTTCTTTTTCGTCATTAGCTTGACGTTCCGTACCTTTCTCAAGTAGTCAACAAAATGGCACTAACCACCTCTCGGTTTGCCATGTCCCCATAGTAGTGCTTCAACCGCTGACCGTTAACCTTGAATGCTTGGTCCGAATCATTCTCAAAAATTTCCACCGCTCCATGTGAAAACACAGTTTTGACAATAAAAGGTCCAGACCACCTTGATTTCAACTTCCCAGGAAAAAGTCGGAGCCGAGAGTTGAATAACAGAACTTGTTGCCCTGGCACAAATAACTTAGGATGTAGCTTCCTATCGTGCCACCTCTTCACCTTTTCCTTATACATTTTGTTATTCTCATACGCTTGCAGTCGAAATTCATCAAGTTCATTAAGCTGAAGCATTCTTTTCTTACCAGCTGCATCTAAATCCAGGTTCAATTTCTTCAATGCCCAGTAGGCCTTATGCTCAAGCTCCGCCGGTAGATGACATCCCTTACCGTACACCAACTGAAATGGTGACATCCCAAGTGGAGTTTTGTATGCTGTTCTGTAAGCCCAAAAAACTTCATCGAGCTTTAAAGACCAATCCTTCCTTGACGGACAAACAACCTTCTCTAGAATGCGCTTTATCTCTCTGTTAGACATTTCCGCTTGACCATTTGTTTGCGGATGATAGGCAGTAGCTACTCGATGATTCACATTATAACGCTGCATCATAGAAGTGAACTTACGGTTGCAAAAATGCGATCCTTCATCACTTATGATTACCCGAGGCGTTCCAAACCTTGTGAAAATTTGCTTATGAAGAAAATTTAGCACTGCCTTTGCATCATTTGTCGGTAAAGCTTTAACTTCGACCCATTTTGAGACATAATCGACTGCCAGCAAGATGTACTGATTATTGCAAGACGAGATAAAAGGCCCCATGAAATCGATTCCCCACACATCAAAGACCTCGACTTCAAGCATCACATTTAATGGCATCTCATCCTTCCTTGACAAATTTCCCACTCTTTGGCAACGATCACACCTTAAAACAAACTGATGAGCATCCTTGAACAAAGTAGGCCAGAAAAAACCTGCTTGCAGAATACGAGCTACCGTCTTCTCACCTCCATAGTGTCCACCATAAACCGTGGAATGGCAGGCTCGTAATATCCCCTTCATCTCACAGAACGGGATACATCTCCTGATGATCTGATCAACTCCCTGTCTAAACAAAAATGGTTCATCCCACATATACCACTTCACCTCATGCAGAAACTTCTTCTTTTGAGCGGATGTCAAATTAAGCGGCATTATATTGCTGACAAGATAGTTTACAATATCTGCAAACCATGGTTCTTCCTCCTGAATTGCAAACAACTGCTCATCCAGAAAAGATTCATTGATTAACGTCCTATCTTGTGAAGTAGAATCGGGATTCTCCAACCTAGAGAGATGGTCAGCTACTTGATTCTCGGTACCTTTTCTATCTTTGATCTCTAACTCAAATTCCTGAAGTAAAAGCACCCAACGAATGAGTCTCGGCTTCGAATCCTTCTTAGAAACCAGATAGCGAATAGCTGCATGATCAGTGAATACTGTCACTTTCGTACCAAGCAGATAAGATCGAAATTTCTCAAAGCCAAAGACTATAGCCAAAAGCTCCTTCTCAGTAGTGGTGTAGTTCAATTGGGCCCCATTTAAAGTCTTACTCGCATAGTAGACCACATGGAAGAGATTTTTCTTGCGTTGTCCCAGAACTGCACCTACCGCATAGTCACTCGCATCACACATCATCTCAAACGGTTCTGTCCAATCTGGTGTTGTAATAACTGGTGCCGTGATCAAACTCTCCTTGAGAGTCTCGAATGCTGCCAAACATTCATCATCAAATTTGAAAGGCACATCTTTCTCAAGTAAATTGCACAACGGCTTAGATATCTTTGAAAAGTCCTTGATGAATCGCCGATAAAAACCCGCATGACCGAGAAAACTACGGATTCCTTTCACCGAATTAGGTGGGGGAAGATTTTCAATGACTCCCACCTTGGCCTTGTCCACCTCCAGACCTTTGCTAGAGACCTTATGCCCAAGGATAATGCCTTCACGCACCATAAAATGACATTTCTCCCAATTAAGCACCAAATTAGTTTCCACGCATCTTTTGAGTACGACGCGCAGATTATTCAAACATTCATCATATGAGTGCCCAAAGACGGAGAAGTCATCCATGAACACTTCGACGTTATTTCCAATCATGTCAGAGAATATAGCCATCATACATCTCTGAAAGGTGGCCGGGGCGCCACATAACCCAAACGAAACTCTACGAAAAGCAAATGTGCCAAATGGACAAGTGAAGGTAGTCTTTTCCTGATCCTCTGGTGCAATACAAATCTGATTATACCCGGAATAACCATCCAGAAGACAAAAATACTCATGTCCCGCCAATCTGTCAAGCATTTGATCAATGAATGGGAGAGGGAAGTGATCCTTCCTTGTGGCTTTGTTCAATTTTCTATAATCCATGCATACTCTCCATCCTGTAACTGTTCGAGTAGGGATGAGCTCATTCTTTTCATTTGCGACCACAGTGATACCTCCTTTCTTAGGTACACATTGCACGGGGCTCACCCACGAGCTGTCAGAAATAGGATAAATGATTCCTGCATCTAGCCATTTCAGAATTTCTTTCTTCACCACCTCCTTCATGATCGGGTTCAGTCTTCGCTGCTGTTCCACAGTTGGCTTACTACCTTCCTCTAACAGAATTTTATGCATAAAATATAAAGGACTTATCCCCTTGATGTCTGCTATGGTCCATCCTATAGCCGATTTGAATTCTCTCAAAATCCTTAAGAGCTTGTCTTCCTCACTACCTGAAAGGTCAGCTGAAATAATAACAGGTAACGTAGATGAATCACCTAAAAAAGCATACCTCAAGTGTTCAGGTAATGGTTTGAGCTCCAAGGTAGGTGCTTCCTCTATTGATGGTTTGAGCTTCCCTTCAGCATTCTTAAGGTCAGAAGTACCAAGAGATTCAAATGGTATGTCGAGCTTTCGCTTCCATGGAGAAGCGTTCAGATATTGTAATTGCTCGTTGCTATCTTCATCATCGCTGTCAAAATCCCCCACTAAGGCCTTTTCCAATGCATCAGACATTAGCATGTGATCGAGTTCCGAAGTAACCGCAGAATCAATCACATCCACTTTTAAGCACTCCTCATCTTCTGTAGGGAATTTCATTGCCTTGAATACGTTGAAGGTCACATCCTAATCTTGGACCCGCATAGTAAGTTCCCCTTTTTGCACATATATCAAGGTACGGCCAGTAGCCAAGAAAGGCCTCCCCAAGATTATGGGAATCTTCTTATCTTCCTCAAAATCCAGAATAACAAAATCTGCAGGAAAGAAGAGCTTATCCACCTTGACGAGCACATCCTCAACTATGCCCCTTGGGTAAGTAATGGAACGGTCTGCCAATTGTAGCGACATGTATGTGGGTTTTGGATCAGGCAGATCCAGCTTTTTAAAGATCGACAACGGCATCAGATTAATGCTTGCTCCCAAATCACAAAGGCACTTGTCAAAAGTTAGATTTCCAATGGTGCAAGGAATGGTGAAGCTTCCTGGATCTTTCAGTTTTGGTGGTAACTTTTGTTGCAGAACCGCGCTGCATTCTTCCGTGAGAGCAATGGTTTCAAGGTCATCCAGTTTCACCTTCCTTGAAAGAATAGTCTTCATAAACTTCGCATAACTAGGCATTTGTTCCAGCGCCTCAGCGAAAGGTATATTGATGTGAAGTTTCTTGAACACCTCCAGAAACTTCCCGAACTGTCTATCCAGCTTTTGTTGCTGCAATCTCTTAGGAAAAGGTGGTGGAGGATAGATCTGTTTCTCCCCTGTATTAGCCTCAGGCAGAGTGTGTTCAACAGTAATCTTCTTTGGTTCCGCCGCTTTCTCCTTTTGCTTAGATTCTTCATCTCTAACTTCAGCTTCGACTTCTTTTGCCTTTTCAGCATCAGCTACTTTTCCAGACCTTAAGGTAATAGCCTTGACTTGCTCTTTAGCTTCCTTCCTGACTGGTACTTCCATGTCACTGGGAAGAGTGCCAGGTTGACGATTGAGCACTGCATTGGCTAATTGACCGATTTGATTTTCCAAGGTCTTGATAGAAACCGCCTGACTCTTGCACAACAGCTTAAGTTCCTCAAAATCTGCACTAGTAGGTGCAGCTGCACTTCCCTGTTGAGGATATGATTGCCTTGTAGCATACTGCTGTGGTTGCAGGAATCCAGGTGGGTTAAACTGTTTACTTACTCCTTGCTGATATGTTGGCTGAATAGCATTCTGATTATTCCCCCAGCTAAAATTTGGATGATTTCTGTTGTTAGGATGATAGGTCGCTGGCACAGGCTGCTGTTGTCGCTGATAATTATTCACATACTGAACAGATTCGTTGACAAGAGAACACTGATCCGTAGCATGAGAACCTGCACAAAGCTCACAAACCATAGCTATTTGATTAACTCCATACGTAGCCAAAGAATCAACCTTCATTGATAGCGCTTGGAGCTGGGCTGCAATAGCGGTGGCTGCATCAACTTCCAGAATACCTGCTACCTTGCCTGACGTCATCCTCTGAGTTGGGTTTTGATGCTCATTTGCAGCCATCGTCTCGATAAGATTATATGTCTCAGTATAGCTTTTAGCCCATAAGGCGCCTCCAGCTGCTGCATCGAGCATGGCCCGAGATTGGGCCCCCAAACCATTATAAAAACCAGTGATTACCATCCAATCCGGCATTCCATGATGTGGACATTTTCTCAACATTTCCTTGTAGCGTTCCCAAGCCTCGCACATAGATTCTGTAGGTTGCTACGCAAACTGAGTAAGAGCACTCCTCATAGCAGCAGTCTTTGCCATTGGATAAAACTTCACCAGAAACTTTTGCGCAAGATCTTGCCACGTAGTGATGGACCCAGCTGGTTCAGAATGTAACCAGTCTTTAGCCTTATCCCTCAGTGAGAATGGGAAAAGCCTCAACTTGATAGCCTCATCAGTCACGCCATTATACTTAAAAGTGCTACAGATCTCGACAAAATTCCTTATGTGCATGTTGGGGTCTTCAGTTGCCGCTCCTCCAAAAGAAACAGAATTCTGCACCATCTGAATAGTGCCCGGCTTGATTTCAAATGTGTTAGCTTGAATAGCCGGATGAAGGATGCTTGACTGAATGTCATCAATTTTAGGCCGAGAAAAATCCATAAGAGCTGGATCAGCTTGAACAATACGATCTCCCATGTTTACTGGTTCTTTCTGCTCAGTTCCTGAATCCGAATCCTCAAAATCTAACTTCTCCGGAGTATCAAGAACTTCGTCTTTCTCCTCAGCTGTATCTAAGGTCCTCTTGCGAGCACGAGAACGAGTTTGCATAAACGCTTGCTAAAGTACCTGAAACACAACCGAAAAGAGTAATTAACTACTACGTCCTAATCACTGAGTCCTAATGACCAATGATGGTAAGTACATAAATTAAACAAATACGCCGAGTCCCCGGCAGCGGCGCCAAAAACTTGTTAGGGCGAAAACATGCACTAATATTCACGCAAGTATACGCGTTCACAAGTAATATAGAATACTTTCTAGTTCGTTCCCTCAGAGACTCAGACTAAGTTATTGTCTAATTAAACTCACTCACCAATGTATGATTACTTCTCAATGTTAAGGTAACACTTAAAATTGTTGATTAAATATTAACTACTTAATTAACCACTTAACTAACACTTCAATTTATCAATAATAAAACACTCATGAGATCACAACTTCATTATTACTTCCTTCTATAGCCATTGTTATTACCTTTAGCATGTGACAGTGATGACATTAATCGAATAACACGAAACTGATAAAAGCCAACTTTCATTGTACTAATACCATTCTACCAAACATCCACAATTAAGATAGAAGTTGAATAGTCATCAATTATGTTGAGTTCCTATATGTCTACAGAAATTGACAACACAACGATTTAAGCACAAGTTATTCCTTTTGATTACATAGGGCAAATAAAACTGTTAGAGTTACCCACTAATCATGCACAACGTACATGAACCTATGCTAGCATGGCAAGTTCTAAATCTCAAGATCCACTGTCGCTTCACAAGAGATTAACACCCTATCTTATATGTTTGTGACGCACATAAGACGAATACGCACAACCAATACTAGATATCATGCAATCATCACACACTAAAGTATTAAACAATTAACTAAAGAATTCCATAATAAATCTGTTGCAACCCCAAGATCACGATTAGCCCATAATAGAACTTATCGCCATCATGGGTTCACATGAAATCATGATAAACAACAAAAGAAAATAATAACTAACCTAATTATATTAAAACAGAGTACGTCACAAGAGTAAATAAGTCAAAGCAAGAAAACTAGCATCCAACGTTACAACGAAACAAGAATCACAAGAATATATGCTTCCTCTTCGTTGCGGTGTGCTAAATCGGTCTTCTTCCTTATCTCCTTCGCTTCTTGCGCAAAACACAATCTAAAACATAATCTCCTTATTATTCTCTATGAAAACGTCTCAAATCTACTTATATAATAGTCCCATAAAACTCAGATTACATAGAAGTTGGAAGCCAAACAGAAGTAGAAGTCTAAAATAATTCAGCTTTTTCCCCGACCCTGCGCGGCCGCTCAGCATTTCTGCGCGGGCGCGCAAGGCTGCTGCGCGGCCGCTCAGCATTGCTGCGCGGGCGCGCAGGACCCTAATGGAAAAATTCCAGGTTTGCTCCATTTCTTCGCCGTAATCTGCCCGTTTTTTTCCTCTCGCAATGGTGAACACATGCCAAGGCTTATTCTTGATGATTCCTCCTCCGAAATGCAACTAATACCCTGAAATGCATAAACACTAGAAAAACGCATCAAATACACAAAATACTTGATTTCAAGACACCAATTTAAGCCATTTTAAGACGTTCTAAGTGGTATAAAATGCCACTTATGAAGCACCATGAGTCAACCAGGTTGGGTTTTAATTCGTCAACGGCCCAAAATCCCTCATATCTTTGATAGTAATTCCATAGTTGAGAACAACCCCAAATGTAGGGACGAGTTTGTGAGGCTGACCTGGGCTGGGGGTGATTGGGCCACACTCTTTCGTAGGCCCTTTTGCAAAGTGTCAGATGGGAGTCCAGGTAGCATCAGATTATCTGATGAGGAGGAGGTGGCCTACCAAGCCTTAATTTCAGATGATGGGAAAACAGACACCTGGTCCCTCTTAGAGGAGTTTTCCTTGAAAAAAGTCGGTCTCTCTCAGGCCAGTGATAAGGGTAAATTTATAACTTGATAACCATTTTTCCTTCCCTTTAATTACAATGTTTTATCTCTCCTGCAATTTAATATTCTTTCTATCTTTCTTTTTCAGCTTGCGAGGCCATCAATAATGTCAACAGGTCCAAGGAAGGGGAGTCAGGCCGCCAGAAGAGGGCCAAGCTAAACAAGGACCCCAGGAGCAAACCTGACGGTCCTTCTTTTCTTAAGCCCCACGTCCCGGTGGTCGAGTTGGGGGATGATGTGGATCCTCCACTTAAGGCACATTCTTTCAGGCCTAACTGGGGCTTCAGGAGGAGCGATATAGTGGTTGGATCCACCAAACATGCTAAGGATTGGTCATACCATTCCATCACTCCCCATGACTTTACTGACATTATTACGGGGAGTGATATCGAGACTATTGAGCTTCTGGGTTCTCAAGCCCAAGCTGCGGTAACTTTCTTTTTTTATCTTTTTCTTTGAATCCCAACTTTCTCGTATTTCAACGAACTTGTGCTAACTCATACATATTTCTTTGCAGTGTAATACCTACTTCCAGGAGGCCCTACACCAGGCTAGGTCCTGGAAGGGTAACTCAGATGGGTTTGAGAAGGAGATGAAGAAATGGGAAGAGAGAGCCAAGGTCCTGGAGAAGAAGCTGGACACGAAGAAAGAGGAGCTGGCTAAGGCTCATTCTGAGCTGGTGAAACTTAGGAGCGATAAGGATAAGCTCATTGATGACTACATGGATTCTGACAAGTTTAAGAATCTCATGGAGATTCATGATGAGGGTCTTTATTCCCTACAGTTTACTCAGGGATGGGATGCGGCCGTAAAGGCGGTTTCTGAGAAGCACCCGGGCTTAGTCGACCCTAAGGACTTTATAAGTCCCGAGCAGGCTGAGTCGGAGGACAGCATAGACGCCCTCTTCAACTCCCCTCAGCCAGATGATCGCATCTTGGATCCTAACACTGCTTCTCCTCCCGCTTCTCCTGCGAAGGATGCTGAAGGCGCTGATAAGGAGCAAGAGAATGAAGGCTCCCGCATGGAGGAGTAGTTTTTCTATTCTGTAATTTTATCCTTAACTTATGTCTGGACTTTTGTTTGTATTAAAACTTATTACCCTCCGGGGCTATTTTATATGCTACTTTCCTGTATTCGCATTCTCTCCTTTATTTTTCCGATACTTTAATATTCAAACTTGGCTTAATGGGCCACACAAGTATTATCACAACTCAAACATCCATAGGTTGAAATAATTTCGAACTCTTCAATTTCAAGTCTGGTTTTCCAAAACCTTACATAATATGGGTTCGACCCTGATCAATAATAGCTAGAAAATAAAAATCCTATGCAAACAAAGCTTCAAGGTGCTTTTAAACGTACTTGTCACAATGACAAGTGAGAATCGTACTTCGACTATCTTACACGTAGTAAACCTTCAGGTTTTGTGCGTGCCAGGTTCTCGGGACTTCAAAACCATCCATAGTCTCCAGCTTGTAGGTTCCTCTACCCTGAACACTCTTGACTTTGTACGGCCCTTCCCAATTTGGGGCAAATTTCCCTTTCTGTCCTACCCCAGAAGCTTCTATCTTCCTCAAGACTAGGTCACCTTGTTTAAAGAACTTTTCTTTAACCCTTAAGTTGTAGTAGAATGAAGCTTTCTTCTGATACTCTACTATCTTTGCGTGTGCTTCATCTCGCACTTCATCGATTAAGTCTAGAGCCAACCTTTGTCCTTCCTCATTTTCCTCGGCATTGAAAGCCTGAATCCTTGGAGAGGAATGTGATATCTCCACTGGAACTACTGCTTCTGCCCCATACGCTAACATGAAGGGAGTTGCTCCTGTCGTGACTCTACAAGTAGTCCTATAGGCCCACAATATGGGAAGTATCTCATCCACCCAATTATTTCTTGACTTCACGATCCTCTTCTTTAGTCCATCCAGGATTATTCGATTTGCTACTTCTGCTTGCCCATTGGCTTGTGGGTGAGCCACAGAGGTGAACCGTAACTCAATTTCATTTTCTTCACAATACTTCTTGAATTCCTCGTTGTTAAACTGCGGTCCATTGTCGGTGACTAGGACACGGGGAATTCCATATCGGCACATAATGTTTTCCCACAAGAATTGTGCAACTTGTTTAGTTGTGATTTTGGCCAAGGGTTTGGCTTCAATCCACTTAGTGAAATAATCAATGGCTACAATCAGGAACTTCCTTTGTGCCGTGGCCATAGGGAAAGGCCCTAGAATATCCATTCCCCACATAGCAAAGGGAATAGGCGAGTTGATAGATGTCAGCATCTCGGGAGGTTGTCTAACAACAGGTGCATGCTTCTGACAGCGGTCGCACTTCTTCATATATTCTTTGGCATCAGCCATCATTTCCGGCCAATAAAAGCCTAGACGAGTTATCTTATGAGCCAGGGCCCTGCCCCCCAAGTGTTGTCCACAAACACCTTTATGTACTTCTTCAAGAGCCAAGCGTGCCTCATCGGGCCTGAGACACCTCAAGTAGGGAACCACGAAAGATCTTTTGTGAAGAATTCCATCTATCAAAGAGTACCTTAGTGCTCGAACAGTTAACTTCCGTGCTTCAGTTGCATCACTTGGCAACCAACCGATTTGAATGTGAGCCTTGATAGGATCAATCCATGACGTCCCCAGGCCTAGCCACAAGCTTAACATCTATGCTTCGTGTCTTCAAAACACGGAAGTACACACTTCCCGAACTTTCTTCTATCTCAGATGAAGCAAACTTTGATAGTGCATCTGCCTTAGCATTTTCTTCCCTTGGAATGTGTTCAACATGGCATTCATTAAATTGGGTCATCACAGCCCTTACTAGGCGGACATACTTAGCCATCGTATCATCCCTTGCCTCAAATTCTCCCTTTACCTGGGATATGATCAGTTTCGAGTCTCCAAGGACCTTTAAGTTTTTGACTTTAAGTGTCCCAGCTAGACCAAGGCCAGCAATCAGGGCTTCATACTCTGCCTCATTGTTTGTGGTTGGGAAGTCTAGCTTCATAGCATACTCAATTAAGAATCCATCAGGGCTTTGCAAAACCAACCCTGCTCCATTGGAATTTGTTTTTGATGCTCCATCAAAATAGAGAACCCAATATTCTTTCTCCTTATCATCCTTCTCTCTGTCCCCATTGTCGACTCCCTTGTCTTGAGGTATGGTACCTTCCTGCCCCCCGACTTCTTGGTTGGGTATGGTACATTCCACCACGAAGTCAGCTAGTGCCTGGGCTTTTATGGCCGTACGTGGCTTATACTTGAGATCGAACTCTCCCAACTCTATTGCCCACTTAATCAATCTCCCACTTGCCTTGGGACTGTGAATGATATTTCTCAGTGGCTGATTCGTTAGCACCTCAATCTGATGAGCCTGAAAGTAAGGACACAGTTTTCTCGAAGCCATTACCAAGGCTAGAGCAAATTTCTCAATAGTTGAATAATTCAATTCAGCACCATGCAGAATTTTGCTGACATAATATACGGGTTTCTGGACTTTTAGCTCCTCCTTAACCAACATCGCGCTCAAGGCGCTCTCTGAAATGGCCAAGTATAAGAATAAAACTTCATTCCAAGATGGTTTGGCCAACAACGGGGCCTGAGCCATATACTTCTTTAACTCTTCGAATGCCTTCTGGCTTTCCTCATTCCATACAAAGTCTTTGATATTCTTTAGTGACTTGAAGAATGACAAACACTTATCTCCTGACTTGGAGATGAATCGTCCTAGCGCAGCAACCCTTCCTGTGAACTTCTGAACATCCTTGATAGTTTTTGGTGGTTCCATGTCCAGGATTGCCTTTATTTTATCAGGGTTAGCCTCAATTCCTCTCTTTGAGACCATTAATCCCAAGAATTTTCCAGATCCTACTCCGAAAGCGCACTTCGTAGGATTCAACATCATCTTGTGGTACCTCAAGATCTCAAAAGCTTCCCTCAAATGGGTTATATGATCAGTCTTTACTAGACTCTTGACTAACATGTCATCAACATAGACTTCCATAGTCTTACCAATAAGATCCTTAAAAATTTTATTTACCAACCTTTGGTAGGTGGCTCCCGCATTCTTAAGACCAAACGCCATAACAAGATAACAATAAACACCAAAGTCAGTGATAAATGATACCTTTGGAATGTCATCCTTGTGCATCTTAATCTGATTATATCCACTAAATCCATCCATGAAACTCAGCATCTCATGCCCAGCAGTGGCATCAATCAAAGTATCAATCCTTGGCAATGGAAAACAGTCTTTAGGGCATGCATCATTCTGATCAGTGAAGTCTATACACATCCTCCACTTTCCATTAGCCTTCTTCACCATTACAGGGTTTGCTAACCACTCCGGAAATTGAATCTCCTCAATGAAACCAGCCTCTAGGAGCTTCTCTACTTCCTGTTTTATAGCCTCTTATCTTTCTGGGGAAAAATTTCTTTTCTTTTGTTTCACTGTCTTCCGGCTTGGATCCATGTTTAGCTTGTGAGTAATCAACTCCGGGTCTATGCCTGGCATATCAGCTGCTGACCATGCAAATACATCACTATTTCTTGCAAAAATTTCACCAACTTCCCTCTAAGGGGCTCCTCTAGTGTGGCTCCAATGAAAGTCATCTTCTCAGGATTCTTGGGGTCTAAAGGAACCGAAACCAAGTCTTCTGCTGGCTTTCTTCTCTTCTCGTCATTTTCTCAGACATCCATATCTTCAATAGGAAGAACCTGCCCTCCGACTCCATCTTCCCTCAAAGAGGCCACATAACAGCTTCTAGCCATTTTTTGATCTCCTTTCTCTTCTCCAATCCCGTTTCGGGTGGGAAACTTCATAACTAAATGGTAGGAAGAGGGGACTGCCTTAAAGGCATGTATCCCTGTTCTCCCCATGATAGCATTATAAGTTGAACTAGCCTTTACTACCATGAAATCCAACATCTGCGTTGCTTGTCTTGGTTCCGTACCTATGGTGGTTGGCAGTTTGATTATTCCTTCCACAGGACATTTTACTCCAGCAAATCCATATATCAGCATGTCGGTTGGTGTCAACTGGGAATTGTTATACCCCATCCTTAGAAAGGCGTCGTGGAGCAATATATCCATAGAAGCACCATTATCCACAAGAACCCTCTTAACCGGGCTATTTCCTATTATTGGTGTTATGACCAACGGGTCGTCATGAGGAAACTTTACGCCCTCTAGGTCAGAATCATCAAAAGCCAATATTACTTCTGTCCTGGCCCTCTTCGGGGCTTCTCCAACAATATGCATAACCTCTCTAGTATATGCCTTTCTTGAATTTTTGGACAATCCAGCAGCACTCGGACCTCCAAAGATCGTGTTTATCACAGGTCCTCGAGGGCGTCGTGGTCCTCCAAAAATTGCATTTATAACCGGCCCTCTAGGTTGGGGATTCCGCCCCTGATCGCCTTGGTCCCTCCTACGATCTTAAAAATTCTTCCTTCCACTATTATTTATGTCCCCTCCATCTCCAGTATACTTGTTCAATCTTCCTTTTCGAATCGAAAACTCAATTTCATCTTTCAATTGCCTACACTCATCGGTGTCATGGCCAACATCCTTGTGAAACCTGCAATACTTGCTCTTATCTAGCTTGGCGGGATCAGCCTTCAAAGGCTTAGGCCAGCGAATATCTCTATCTTTCTCAATCTCCATCAAAATTTGACTTCTAGGAGCATTCAGCTTAGCGTATTCAGTGAACTTTTGCCCGGGTCCTCCCTTCTTGGGGGTTGAATCAGGGTTTTGTTCGGTTCTAGGATATTTGTCCTTTGCAATATATTCTAGATCAGTTTTCCGCTTCTTGCCTCCAGGGGCTCATTACTTATTACGGTCTTCCTCATACTTTCTTCAACCTTGATATACTTCTCTGCCCTCTCTTGGAGCTGCAACATGCTTTCAGGGGGACGTTTGGCCAAGGACATCTTAAAAAATTTGTCCCTAGTTCCTTGTTGCAGTGCTATCATGGCTACCTTATCATCAAGGTCCGGGACTTTTAAAGCCTCTTTTGTGAAACGATTCAGGTAATCTCTCAAGGATTCCTTAGCTCCCTGCACAATACTCATAAGAGATGCTGAACTTTTCTCATGGACTCTCCCACTGATGAATTGCTTAATAAAAGCCTGACTTAACTCTCTGAACGATCCAATAGAGTTTGGGGGTAAGCGACTGTACCATCTTTGAGCCATACCCGATAGGGTTTGAGGGAAGGCCCGACACTTAATAGCGTCATTCATGGGTTGCAGCAGTAGTGCATTAGAGAATGTCCTGACATGGTTAGCGGGATCTCCGGTGCCATCATAGGCTTTGATAGTGGGCATCTTAAATTTCCTTGAGATATGGGCATTCATTATTTCTTCTGTGAAGGGTGGAGTTGGATCATCAGGGTCTCCAAGGGGAAGGAGATTGCTTGGATCAGTTCTTGGGAAGACAACCCTTCTTCGTACCAGACCATCCAGGTCTATGACGGGAGGAGGATTTCTCCCCCTAGGAGGCATCTGGGGTCTGGTGGCCTGGAGAGCTTCCAAATCACACCTCAGCCTTTGGATCTCAGCCTCATGAGCCCTTATCCTTTCCTGCACTTCCTGGGGATTCGCCCCTTGGGTGCTTCGAGGACGTTGCCTTCCATCGGCCATCGGCTCCTTGCCTGGACGTCTCTTTCTTGGGGCCACTTCATCATCCGAAGATTCGGAATCTATCTCAGTGTAAGGACCAGAAAATTCCCGATCCTCGGGGATAGGAGCCAAACCTCGTATATAAGGGGGCGATTGCCCTCGTGCTTCACTTCGCCCAGCATATCCACTTCCTCCAACCTCGGGGTAAAGGGGCATCCCATAAGGGGGGTTAGTGGTAACAACAGTTGAATATTCATACTCGACGGGTCGAGAATTCACAGGTATATGTACTTGTTGAACTTGAGGATTCGTACCTTGAATAGTCGGGGGAGTCGTCCCTTGTGGCTGAGATTGAGTTGCCCCTATCTGGGTTTCCGCTTGAGTAGATGCATAAGTTGAGTGGGGAGGAATCTCCACGGTTGACGAAATCACCTGAGTTGTCCCTGATGGTGTTCCCTCCTCCAGAGCGCTAGTTGTTCTCCGTGTTCTCGCCATGGTTGTTATTCACTTCCCACAGACGGCGCCAAATGTTAAGGATAAAAAACTAAGGTTATTATTTGCTGTATTTATTACTAAGATTCGGGAGCTCAAGGCCTTTAATGGCTGCTCTCGTGTTTCGTAGCTTAATTCTGCCTTTACGAGATGCCTACGTATCTCTGTCAATTAGAGAATCAAGCCAAAAAACGTAGTTCTGATTTGTGGGGCGAGACCCCTTATATAGATGTTGAGAGTCCTTGAATTGGACTTGGTATAGGAGACTTGGTGTAATAACCCCAATTTTTGGAAATTTTTGAAACCCTTATGAATAGTGTTTTTGCTGAATGAGAAAAATTTTCATGCCACGCTATGTAGGGGTTCTGTTATTGATCTTATGGAATATTATTAGTACTCTATGTGGTATATAAGTGTATGTAAAGATCGTCAGAATCCAATTCCGAACACTTTGATTTTCCCGGAAATCCAATAGATACGGAAAGAATTGAGTATAAGGTAACAGGATAAAAAGGATTTAAATTAAAGGATTATAAGAGAGGATCATAAAAGGAATACAATATATTGAGAAAGGTTAAGGGAACCTAAGTAATAAGATCCCGGGTATGATCCCTCAAACGATAAACGAAAACGAAAGTTAAGCGAACCGTATAACAGATCAACGGTCATTAGGCAAACGATTAGGAAGTTAATCAAGGGGATTAGTGGGGATGATGTCATCCAACCAATAGAAAGAGGACAAGGAGGGGAGGATGACATCATGAGGATGACACAAGCATGACATGGGAAGGAAGGAGGTGTGGTTGAATGAGAACCACACAAATTCAAGGGCAACAAGGTAATTGACTAAATCAAACACAAAAACAAAGCAACCAAGCCAAGTAAAATCATTTTCATCAAAATCAAAAAGAACCAAGGCTTGTTCTTGAAGAAGCTCTCGGCTTTTTACTATTCAAAAGAGCAAGAAATTCAAAATCAAAGATCCAAACTTCCTAAATTGGTGAGTTAATTCCCTAATCATCTTCATGCTTAGTTAGGGCTATATCATGAGTTTAAGCCATCAATTCCTTCTCCATCTTCTCCATTTAATCAAAGAAGAAGGCTATGAATAGTGTTTTCAAGTTTTTAACTTGAAGTTTTTCTTGTTTTCCTTGAAAATCCAAGCATTCCTAAGACTTCTCAAAGCTTCTTAAGGCTTCCTAGCTCCTCCCACCACTTCAAGGAAGGTATACCATCTCCAAACCCTAGATTCCTATGTATTATAAGATGATTTTGATTAGTAGAATGATATTGTAGGTTGTTGTTGTGATTAGAGTTTGGGAATTGGAATGGTAGTGAAATGGAATGGTAAATGTTGTGGTTTTGATTAAAAGAACTTAAGTATGGTTAAAGTTAAGCTTAGGCATAAGTATGAATGTTAAAATTGAATTGGTTGAGGTTGTTATGATGTGATAAGGATGGATGTTGGTTGTATGTTGGATTTGAGGTTGAATTGGGAGGGTTTTGAATGGTTTAAAATATTGGAAATCGCGTAAACATAGCCGTCGTAACGTCCGATTTTCTTTGGACTGTTTTTGTGCATAGCATTAGGACCCGAGAACCCCCTGCTAGATTATGACCACTGCCATGTTTAGATAGCTCATGTTACGAGCTTCGTTTTGATATATAGTTCGTTCGATTCCGATGCACGGTTTAGGAGAAACGACCGTTTCAAGTAACGGCGTTTCGCGAACGAAACTTTTCCCCTCGCCTTACTTTGAAACATAGGTTAAAGACCAAAAAGGGTTAATTAATGCGTGAAACATTTATGGTAAGTGTGTTAGGCAGTTGGTAAGACACTCGCGAAGGAATCGCCTTAAAACTCGTAAAGGATTAAATTATTAAAAATGGTGGAGCCGAGGGTACCCAGGTGACTTAAGCAAATCAGTAAGCGCAAAACAAGTGTTAGAGTCTAAGTTAGTTAAAGTATAGATTTACAAGTGACTTTGGTTTAATTCTAACTTACTTGTTGTTTATAGGTTACCAGACTCGTCCCGAGCCTTTTATCACCCCAAGTCGCTCAGGCAAGTTTTCTACCCGTTATACTGTTGTTGTGATGTATATATGTATTTGCATGATCTTGCGATAAATGCATATTGGTTATTAGCAAATTCTTGCGTTATATTGTAGCATGTGATATGGTATATATGCATGCATGTCTCATATTCTTGAGTTATATATCTGTTGGTTCAAATGCTTATAGTTGCATAATACCTATGCTAGAGGATAGCGGTAACTTGCATATACCCTTAGTATAGGGACCCAAAGGTGAAAATATTTTCTAAAACCGGGAGTCGAGGATCCCGAGTAGATTTTGTATATATGGATATGGATATATATATATATATATTTATATATATATATATTTATATATATATTTATATATATATATATTTATATATATATGGTTATAGTTTTCAAAACTATTAATCGAATAAGGTTTATTCGATAACTTTAAGTTTATTTTATTATTTGAATATTATTTGAATATTCATTCGAGGGCTTATGACTCAGTTTATATTATTATTGAATATTATTTGAATATTCATTTGAGGATCTATGACTCCGATTATTTTCTGAGATATATTCTTTATTTTATTAAAGAATAAGGTGTCGATAATCAAACTTATCTTTGATTATTCAAATAAAGATAGTACTTTCGTATAAGTATATCTTTGGTTATTTAATACTCATTTCAAGTATAAGTTTTAAAACTTCTACTTCAATTATTTTTATAAAGATTATTCTTTATGGGAATATTATTTAAATAATAATATTCAGATATTTTCTAATATATTGGGACTGATTTATTTCATTAAATCAGCATTACTCCAAACACTCTATAAAGTGTTTTCGAGTCTTCAAAATGATTTTTAAAAGTTAGAGCGGATCCCAAAACTCATTTTTATATTTAAGATCTTCCTTTTAAAGGGGATTTAAATACTCGTTCAAAACCTGAGGGATCCGGCTCTATGGTGTATTTTATATTCGCAACAAGGTTGCTGTTTTGATAAATGAATTGATTACTTGCCCAATGTTCGGGAAGTAAGCCCATCTAATTGAGTCGGCATAAGCGACAGGCCGGGGTACGGTCTATCAAAGTGTAAGTGGCTGGGTGGCAGTCCATCAACGCGTGAGTGGCCGGGTAACGGTCTAGCGCGAGGTCCTAATGCGGCCAGGGTGATGACCGGTGAGGAATTCATCCATCTACAGTAGAAAAGGTTACTTATTGGTATCTTTGCCTGATCAACAAGATATCTGTTTTATGCCAAAATTCTTTTCCTTTCCAAAATTCATTGGATATTATAACTCTGTTCATACTTTACAAGACAGAGATTTTCAGGAAATGTATGAGATATATATATATATATGGATATATATATCAGGACTTAATGAAGTATCTCGTAACTTCATTATTTATAATGATATTTCAAAGATTGAATCTATTCAAGTCTTATCATGTAGTCTCATCTGGGTGATGAACTTTGAAACTGATTATAACTTGAACGGTGGTAGTTCAAGTAGTATTTGGATATAAAGTATATTGGAGTATCTTGTAACTTCATTTTTTTTTAAACTTATATCTAGTAAATGATTATCTTATGCATGACAAAGATTTTCAGAAAAACGTTGAGACAAGGTTAGATATATGAGATCACCTTGCAACGGTATTTTTATACAGTTATACACTGGAACTCTGTGTGTATTATGCATGGAAGAGGACTTCCAATATTTTGAAAAGTATATACGTATATATATATACTGAATATTTTGCGACTTCATCGCATTAAGATATCAACTTGGTTCATTTCTTTTGACCAAGACTTTCATGAGTACTATGAGAAGGCTCATATATTGTTAATCATTATACATATTATTTTGGTGGGCTTGCTGCTCACCCTTGCGTTCTTCTTTCATCACACAACATTAGATAGACAAGATGAACCGGACCAATCTCCCGATTCGCAAGAGGTTAGGAGACGTTCCGCAGTTTTCTAGAAGCACTGATGCCGCCATAGCTGAGGTAGGAACTACCAATAGGCTAGGCTTTCAACTTTTGATGTATCAGATTATGTATATTTATGAATTGTAATAATGGAAAAGAAATGTAAATTTATTCAGAAACCTGTTTAAGGTGTATTGGCATATAATTGTGGAATAAAATGACTTGTGATTATTTTTGGATATTCATCTCTGAGACTATAACTTGTGGTGTGTGTGTTTATTGTGGGGTCACAGTACAGAGTAGTTGATTATTTATTAGGATTGGGTGTTGTTAAGGGAAATGGAACTCGTGACAACCCGGATCCCCGACCCCGGATTTGGGGGTGTTACAGAAATGGTATCAGAGCTAAGCGTTATAAACCTCAGAGATGATGTGACGTTAAGATAATAAGTTCACTAAGATAATAACAACTCTTGCCAAGTTCATAGTCGGGCTACCTAACGTAGTACTGACAGTTAAAACCCTTATGGGAACCCTTATAAATATCGTGATAGTAGCGTAGTTTGTTATCGTATATGGTAGCGGGATTCCGAACCCTGAGGTTGAGGAGCAACAATGCGATGATGTTTATTACTTATTAGAGATCAGATTATGGATCCGATAGAGCGTCCTAACGCGGGATCAGATGATGTTCATATTGAGGATATAGCGGTTGAGGATGTTGTCCTAGAAGGGATAGTTGCTGAGGAGGATCCCATGGAAGATCCTGACAAGAATGAATAAAGGACCACTGAGGAATTAATGACCATGGTTAGGGCAACTACCAGAGGTAGGATTGGCCGGTCACTACCAGAGGTTCGTTCAAGTTTGTAAAGATAGTAGCCCCCTTTAACGCGGCTTACTCGTAAGACTGAGAAGTTCGAATGGACAGAGAAATGCGAGAACAGCTTTCAAGAACTGAAGCAAAGATTTGTGACGGCCCCTATGATGGCATCGCCGGATGGAAAATAAGATTTTGTGATTTGTATTGACGCTTCGTATAAGGAATTAGGGTGCTTCTTAGCACAGCAAGATAATCGCGTCTGCGTCAGGACAATTAAGGTAATATGAAATTGATATCCCCACCCATGAGCTTGGGCTCGTGGCAATAGTTTTGCCCTAAAAGATTTGAGGCACTACTTGTATGGAGAGAAGTGCGAGATTTGCACAAGCCATAAGTGCTCTAGTATATTTTCCCGAAGAAAAAGCTCAACATGCGCCAGAGGAGATGGTTAGAACTAATCAAGGACTACGATTATGAGATTCTTTATCATTCGAGGGAAAGCCAATGTGGTGGCTGATGCCCTTAGTAAAAAGGAGAGACTCAAGATGATAATGTCTTTGGGAGAGTTTATAAGAGATTTTGGAAATATTAGTGAAGGTAACCGGAGCCGGTACCGAAAAGCTGTTTGAGATTGCAATAGAGACCGAATTATTGGAAAAGAGCATACGGTGCCAGAGAAAGGTGATGAATGAAGGCAGAGAGCCAACAAATAGATATAAGATTAATACCGAGAAAGATGATAAGGGAATAATGAGGTATTCCTATAGAATTTGGATTCCAAATGTTCAAGAGCTTAAAGATGAGATCTTAGATGAAAGTCATAGTTCAAGGAATAAGATTAAGGGCAAACCCTGAATGTGATAGTCAGGGAGGACGCCATCAAGATAGAAGGAACCCATAATATAATAAAGTGAAAAATGAAGATTTTAAATTAAAAGATGACCCCAATTGTGGGGAGTAGGAAGAAATATTTAGACTAAGACAGCAGAAGTCGAGCGAAATAAGGAGACCCGAGACGGTACTCCTATACGGAAATTCATGAACCTGTCTAAACAGAACTTATATTTTATTCCCAACCACCACCTTGAGGAAACAATGCGGTAGGAAATTCTTTCATGACCTTTAAGTCGCTAAGCTCTCAGAGTTCCAAGGAACAGGTTGACCCAGTCGAGGCAAGAGCCTGGCTAAAGGAAATATAGGAATTATTTGAGATTCTAAATGATTGACGAATCACAAAAGACTGTTTTTGTCACTTACCCTCCTAAGAGAGAGGCCACCCGCCGGTGAAAGGCCAAGGAAGGCACGAAGCAAGAGATTATGATAAACTGATTAAAGTTCAGCCAATTGTTTTCGGGAAAGTAATTCCCAAGGTTATGGAGAGAGTGTAAAAGCTTTAGAGCCAGAACAAAGGCAGACGAGTATGATGAATTGTGAATTTAAGTTGTAAAAGTTGTCAAGATTCGTTCTAAGGGCACGAATCCAGAATGACGGGATGTTTGAAATCAATGCTTATGTTGTGTTGGTTCATGAAATAATGATAAGAGAAAGGATAAATAATGAGACGCGGATAGACTAAGGGGATAAGGAAGTAAGAAATTAGGAAAAATTGGATGAAGGAAGTGACCTTCAAGAAGGTGAAATGTAAGACCGGTGGCTTGATACCCAGAAAGGGAGACGCCAGGTATGAAAGATATCCCAACATTGAGGTGACTGTTGAGATAAGCAACAAAAGTAAATAAGGAATTATTAAGAAGAAGTTCACGTTGAACACGACCAATATCTTCCAGAACATCCTTGTTATCGTTACCAAATTAGGCAAGACAAGCGGATAACCATTGTTATCTTTTGGAGGCCATATGGATTGACCTCAATTTGAGTAAGGATGTGAAAGGCATATGTCATAGCCTACTCGTTTATTCGAGTATTTAACTCAACTCAAATAAGAATGTAATAAGTAAATAGTGGATTAATCATCAGAGAGATCTCACAAAGTAACATCTGTCAAAGAATAAAGAAACATTGTTCATCTGCAGACTTGAAGATTCACTGGAAGAAGTTCAAGAATTTGATCATGCCTCAGTGATATAAATCAAGATCGTGGATTTAATCAAGTGACAGAGATCTCGTCAAGGTATCATTTATTACAAGGATTCAATCAGAATATCAAAGTCAAGACATGAAGAAACGTCACCAAAGTTAGTCACTCATGAACCAGACAGTACATCGAGTGTCAGCATTGAAGTGGCGGAATTGATTCATAAGTCTCAGTGACTTTCAGAAGATTGTCAGAAGAATGGATGCTGCTCAGGGTTAGTATTAATTCTCTATTAATTAATTAAGTCATATAATTTAATTAAGAAAATAAATTATATCTGCAAGGATTAATTTATTGATTAATTGAATTAAATTGATTAATTAATTTAGAATTAATATTAAGGATTTACAGAATTTTAATTGGTTAAAATCTGTTTTAATTCTAAAAAGACAACTAATTGTACTAGTATGACAATCGGTATGACAATTGATAGTCATACCGAAAGTCATGCTAATTCAGTTGACTGTCTTGATGGAATTATTATTTAGATTAAAATCACTTATTAATTCAGTAAGACAATTTCATTTGTACTACTATGACAATCGGTATGAGAATTGATTGTCATACCGAAAGTCTTGCTAGTTCATTTTAATTGTCTTGCTAGCTCTAAAGATTGTCACACCGAAAGTCTTATTGGACAAAGGATTGTCATACCAGTTCATTAATCTCGGCTGTGTTGATTAAAAGAAGCAGAAGCATCCAATTCATTCTCACTTACAAAAACCAATCTAACAGAACACAATACAAGAACAAAAGATAAAAGCAGCAGAAAAACATTACATCTCATCTGCAACTTCAAGATCAATTTCTAGATTGTAAAGTTAAATCCAATCAACTAGAAATACTTATCTTGTTCTTGTGTATCTATCTAGCGGATTAAAATCCCTAGAACTTAATCTCAAATCGCATTTAGCATTTGATCTTTTAATTACAAAAATAGAAAAAGTTCATGTCGAATTTATTCTAGATTTATAATAATTGATTTGAGATTAATCCCATGTAACCGATACCGTAGTTGTAACACCTTTCAAGTTTAATAAAAGTTTTATTTAACTTGAATTTTGTTTCACAATTTTATTCCGCATTTTATTCTCTATTAAACGGTATTGTTTGCATTCAACCCCCCCTTCTACAAACAAATTGGGACCTAACAATTGGTATCAGAGCCTTCTGATTAACGTACAAATCTAGATCCTAGACTTTTGTGTTTCTTTCACTTCTTGAATTTTTTATTCACTCAAAAAATTCATAATGACTACACAAAAAGTTGGAACCGTTAAAATTCCACTTTTCGATAAAGAAAATTATGTTATGTGGAAGAAGAAGATGCTACTGTTTTTACAGGTTGCTAATCCCAAATATTTGCAAGTGTTGAAGAAGGGTCCAAAAATTCCTATGGTTATGGAACCAGAGGTAATAGAAAATGATGTGGTGATCACCAAAGCGAGAACTTATGTGAAGGATCCTGAGGACTTCTCTCCTGCTGAAATAGAAGAAGCTTCCCTGGATGCTAGCCTTCAATTAATCTTAGTAGATTCCCTTAATCCCCTGATGAATAGACATGTGATGAATTGTAAAGATTCCAAACATATCTGGGAAACTATTGAGATTATTAATGAAGGCACAGAGGAAGTTAGGGAGAAAAAACTAGAAATCCTAACCTCTGAGTATGAATACTTTAAATCCAATCCAGGAGAAGGAATCACTGAAGTGTTTGAGAGGTACAATGCATTGATCAACAACCTGAACATTAATGGTAAATACTATTCCATCAGGGAGGTCAACAAAAAGTTCCTTTTAACACTGCCAACTCATCTCGAACATAGAATCACTGCCATAAGAGAAGCAAGAGATCTGAGTGAGATTTCTTTGGAAAGGCTCTATGGTGTGTTAAAGACTTATGAGTTGGAGCAGATTCAGCAGAAGGAAGTTTATGGGAAAGGAAGAGTGGTCAGCATGTCTACTGCTCTAGTAGCTGATGAACAACAACAACAACCACAATATCAACAACAATCTCAATAGTCAGAAAGAATGGTACAGTCTTCCAAGGTTGAAGATAATGTGATAGTAGCAGAATTTGATTCTCCTACTACAAATCAATCAGGAGATGATTATTATTCCTTGGAAGAACTGGAGCAATTGGAGGATGAGTCAATGGCCCTGATTGTCAAGAGATTCTCAAATGTCAGATTCAAAAGGAATCCCAAGTTCAAGTACAAGTCCAACTACAACAGATTCCAGAAAGGTGGATCTTCATCCTCTAACACCAACAGTGGTGGGTATAAAACAGGGATGGTTGATCGAAGCACCATTCGATGCTTCAACTGTAATGAGTTGGGACACTTTGCCACAGAATGCAGGAAGCCAAAACAAGCTAGGAAGAACTCTTACGATTCTAATCAAAAGAGTAAATCTGAAAGGGCGTACCTGGCAAAGGGAAGAAGCTGGGATGATACTGACAGTGAAGATGAAGAAGTTGGGAATCTTGCTCTCATGGCTAGTAATGCAAGCACCTCATCGTCAAGAAAAGAGGTAAAATTTACTGATGCTGAATTAGTTTATCATCTAGGAGGTTCCTTAGATTGTGCTCGTCGTGATAATGAATTGTTAAATCAACAAATCAAAGACCTTGAGAAAGAGGTCAATGAATTAAGACTTGTGCACATTAATCAAGATAAACTAAAAGAACAAGTATCTTTTCTAGAGACTAGAGTTGACTGTTATAGACAACTCGAAACTATTCTCAAAGACAAGATCACCGGTCTTGAGGCTAAGGTTATAGCTTACTTTAATTCTTGTTCGAAGTCCAAAGAGTTTTACAATAAGCAAGCTGTTAATCAAACACATGGAATAGGTTATGATTACAATGCTGCTATTGGAAAATTAGGCATAAACTCCCCTCCTCATGTATGTGCTAAAGGCAGGGAAGTACCACATGTGCTTAAGGGTGTTGATGAACCCCTCTATAAAGAATCAATTGCTGAACCATTTGATGAGACCTCTTTTATTATTCAAGAAGAAATCCGTGCTGAAGATAATGCTAATGGGAAAGCTGTCTCCAAGTCAAGTGTGTCAAAAGTTCCAGTCAAGGTTGTGAAAGCAACTGAGACTAACTCAGACACACATGAGTTGGATAACACAAATGCCATGTCTACCATGCATAAGTTGCCTATTGTTAATCCTTCTCATAAAGCATGTGGTGTTCCTGATTGTATGTCTTGTGCTTTTAATCTGTTGTTTGCTTATTTTAATGGTAAGCATGTTTCTAATGATAAGACTACTCCTCGTCAGCATGTGAATAATAGAAAGCATGATAGGTCTAAGACTGCTAGTCCTCCTAAAGCTAGAAAGGAGACATTTGTGCCTAAGCCTAACCAGAAATTTGTCAAGGCTGTTCACAAGGTCAAATGTTCAGTCATTGAGAACGTTGAGAATATTGAAATTAAGAATGTTGTTTTGCCTGATAAAGGCCAATTTTACAAGTATGCCGCACCCAGCCAAGCTTGGGTTCCGAAGAAGTTCTAATCCATTTGTATTGCAGGGCATTAAACAGGTACAACCGGTAGTGTGGATTCTTGACAGCGGATCGTCAAGACATATGACCGGAGATAGAGCCCTGCTATCAAATGTGGTTGAGAAAGCTGGCCCAGTGGTTACCTTTGGAGATAACAGCAAAGGTTTAACGGAGGGATATGGCTGTTTGCAAGCTGGAAATGTTATCATTGAAAATGTATATGTTGTGCAAGGACTTGAACACAATCTGCTTAGCATTAGTCAGTTCTGTGACAACGGCTACAATGTTTTATTCGACAAGCTGAACTGTCAGATTCTGCACAAGAAAAGTGAAAAACCCTCCTTAATGGGAATCCGGAAAGGAAATCTGTTCGTAGCTGACATGAACTCTGGAAGCAATCTTGAAGTCAATTGTTTCTATGCAAAGGCATCGTCAGATGAGAGTTGGCTATGGCACAAGAGACTTTCCCATCTCAATTTCAAAACAATGAATTCTCTTGTCAAAAGAGAATTGGTAAGAGGTCTGCCTCAGCTGGAATTCTCTCCAGAAGGACTATGTGAGGCTTGCCAGAAAGAAAAGTCAAAGAAAGCAAGTCACAAAGGCACTGACACATCTTCCATAACTGGTGTTCTGCAATTATTGCACATGGATTTATTTGGTCCAGTTAATATCCTTTCTATGTCAAAGAAGTGTTACTGTCTTGTGATAGTTGATGACTATTCCAAGTATACGTGGGTTTTATTTCTTCACTCTAAGGATGAAACACCACAAGTTGTGATTGATCATATCAAGATGATTGAGTTAGATTCTAACGTCCCTGTTAGAGCAATAAGGTCAGATAATGGGACAGAATTCAAGAATACACTTCTCAATGGATTCTGTACAGACAAAGGGATTACCAGACAATTTTCAGCTCCTAGAACCCCTCAGCAAAATGGAGTGGTAGAAAGGAAGAATCGTACATTGATTGAAGCTACAAGAACGATGTTAAATGAATCAGGTCTTCCAATGTACTTTTGGGCTGAAGCTGTCAATACTGCATGTTATACTCAGAATCGAACTCTAATCAACAAAGACTTCATGAAAACTCCTTATGAGATTTTGAATGAACAGAAACCTTCTATCAAATACTTTCATGTATTTGGTGCCAGATGCTTCGTGCTCAAGGATGGAGATGATCGTCGTGGTAAGTTCGAGGCAAAGGCATATGAGGGTATTTTTGTTGGATATGGAAGAAGATCATATAGACTGTATATCATTGATCAACACAAAGTAACTGAAAGTGTCAATGTTACATTTGATGACACTAAACTCCCTAGTATCCAAACTGAAGATCCTTCTGAGAAACTGAAGTTTGATGATACGTCAGATTCAGAATCAAAACATGGTCAAGAACCTGAGGTTGTTGCTGGTGAAGATCCTGTTAATCCTGATGATACTCAAGGTAATAGTGATGGAAACTTTGGCAACAATGGAGATACCACTGCTACTGACGGAGAATCTTCAAGTCAACATGGCAACAACTCAGGGGGAGATGCTGAAGGATCATCTAGTAGGACACAACATCACAATGAATTTCAAGGCGAATCATCAAGATCAAATCTTCCAAGACAGACTGTCTGGAATAAAGCTCACCCTTTTGAGTTGATTATTGGTGATCCAGATGTTGGAGTCAGAACTAGACGTGCTACTCAAAATGAGTGTCTGTTCTCAGGATTTCTTTCTGAGATGGAACCTAAGAAAATTGAAGAAGCACTGACTGATCCAGATTGGGTGATTGCTATGCAAGATGAACTCAATCAGTTTGAAAGTCAACAAGTCTGGAAACTGGTACCTAGGTCTGTACACAAGAAAGCTGTTGGTACTAGGTGGGTATTCAGGAATAAACTAGATGAAGATGGTGTGGTTACAAGAAACAAGGCAAGACTGGTAGCTAAAGGGTATTCTCAAGCTGAAGGCATTGATTATGATGAAACCTATGCTCCAGTGGCTAGACTTGAGGCCATCAGGATATTTCTGGCATTCGCAGCATTTTCAAACTTTAAAGTTTATCAAATGGATGTCAAGAGCGCCTTTCTGAATGGAAAGCTGGATGAAGAGGTATATGTAGAGCAACCTCCTGGTTTTGAAGATCCAGATCATTTGGATTTTGTCTTCTTTCTTTTCAAGGCTATCTATGGGCTAAAACAGTCTCCAAGAAAATGGTATGACACTCTCTCTGAATTTCTTATTGAAAATAGCTTTATTAGAGGTGTCATAGACAAAACTCTCTTTTCTAAAAAACATAAGAATGATACTATATTAGTCCAAGTCTATGTGGATGATATAATATTTGGGTCTACTAATGATAATCTCTGTAAGAGATTTGCTAAGTTAATGCACAGCAAGTTTGAAATGAGCATGATGGGAGAGCTAAAGTTCTTTCTTGGATTACAAGTAAATCAAAGGTTAGATGGAATATTTATTTGTCAATCCAAGTATCTCAAGGAACTCCTCAAAAAGTACAATCTAGAGGATTCTGCATCAGCAAGGACTCCATCAACTACAGCTGTCAAGCTTGGACCATGTGAAAACTCCATTAAGGTAGATGTCACAAGCTACAGAGGTATGATTGGCTCGTTACTCTATCTTACTGCAAGTAGACCAGATATTATGTATGCTACATGCTTATGTGCAAGGTTCCAAGCGGATCCTAGAGATATTCATCTCGTTGCTGTTAAACGAATCTTAAGATATCTTAAGGGAACACCAAATCTAGGTATTTGGTACCCTAAAGAATCTGGGTTTAACCTTGTCGGATATACAGATTCAGATTATGCAGGAAGTGTTGTTGATAGGAAAAGCACCTCAGGGAGTTGTCAATTCCTAGGCAGTAGACTAGTCTCATGGTACAGCAAGAAACAACAAACAGTTTCCAACTCAACGGCCGAGGCTGAATACATTGCTGCTGGAAGCTGCTGTGCTCAGATCTTGTGGATTAGGAACCAACTACGAGACTATGGCTCTGTATTGAACAAGATTCCTATTTTATGTGACAATACAAGTGCAATAGCCATCACCAACAACCCTGTGCAGCACTCGAGGACAAAGCACATTGACATCAGGTATCATTTTATTAGAGAGCACGTCATGAATGGTACTGTTGAACTATTTTTTGTTCCAACAGAAGAACAAATAGCATATATTTTCACTAAACCACTTGACGAATCCACATTTACCAGATTAGTTGGTAAATTGGGCATGTTGAATAGTTTTAGTGATTAATTTAGTTAATATCTGAGATCTGTTCTTGAATGAATTTACAAATGAATTTTTCATAAATGAAAAATTCATTTGCAAATTTATTTTATCATTTTATCATATTTCTTGCTTATTTCTATGTAATATATATTATCTTATCTATTTTTATTTTCCCTACTTGTTAATTTAAAATACCTCAGAATATTTTATTTCCTCTAAAAATATTTTTCTATGAATTTTATTTGCTAAAATTCAATAGAAATCTATTTTTGGAATAAAAATAATAAATTCTGATATATTGTCTTTGTTTCTGTAAAAATTATAAGTTTTTATTTCAGTTTTACTATTTTGTAATATAGTTTCAGTACATATATAGAAGTCTGTTCTTTTTTATTTTATTTTATTTTCTACAGCAATGACAATCGGCAAGACAATTGAATTGTCTTGCTGAAAGTCATTTCAGTATATGTTTGTATATGTCGGTATAGTTTATACTGGCAAGACAATCGGTATGACTATCAATTGTCTTGCCAGTTATAAACAATATGTATATATATATTCTATTTCATTTTATACTGGTATGACAATCGGTATGACAATCCCGGATTGTCATACCAGCTGTTATATATAAAGGCGTTTGTTTTGTTTCAGCAGTTAATTCCATTTAAGCAGTTCAATTTTTTTTCCCATTCAAACAATCAGTCTCTCTTCACTTTCTCTCTTCTCTCTCTTCGAACCAAATCAATAGACCTGTCCCTTTTCTTGCTCGAGTTTTTACTCAGCAAACTTAATCTTCACTCCTGTGATATATACTTACATATATATACATACAGGAGTGCTGTCCAAATTTTCAAAATCTGTGATTAATCAGTTTGCCCCTTCAAATTCCATTTGTGTTGGTTGATTTTGAAACTTTTTTTGTTTTATTTTTATTTCTGATTTGTGTCGTTTGGCTTGTGTCATCTGGATTTGTGAGTTATAGATTTTAACGAGATACATTCCTGTCTAAATTATTCGATTATAATTAATTTAATTCGAATTATTAAATTAATTTAATTAATTCGAATTTTCTTAATATTATTCTTAAAATTCTGAAAGTGTGTGTCTTATTATTATTTTAAAATGGCTCTCAATTTCCAACTTGTCGCGCATAATCAGGTTGGTTATTTTAATCCGGAAAAATGTGATGTTGAAAAATTTAAGCCTTGGATTAGATTTTTAAATGACCATTCGATTGTTAGCTCTGCTATTAAATCAAATGTGATTTTAAATATCGATCTTCTTAGACTGATTTGCACAACCTCTACTGTGGCCGATGATTCAAAATCTTTTTCATTCACCGTGGCAAACACACAGTATGTAGTTGATGAAACAGTCGTCAATCGTGCGCTAAATTTTCCACTTGACAATTTCTGTAATTTATCCTCTGAAAATGATATCACAAATTTTTTCCATGCTATTCACTATCAGGGGGTGATCAATTTAACCAAACTTTCTAAATCAAATTTGGTGTCTGAATGGGATATTTTCTTCGATACACTTTCCAAAGTGTTTGCCAACTGCACAAAATCCAATTTTCATAACATCACTTCCACTCTGCAGTATATTGGTCTTGCGGTTGTTTTCAATCAAAGGATCAATTTTGGCAAACTACTTTTTCCCATTCTCTTGAGAGGTCTAACTTCTGCTTTACGTGATCATTCTACAAATCGTAGGGTATCATGTTACTATGCTCGTTTTCTCATGCTTATAGCAGATCATCTTCTCTCACCTGAATACAAAGCCCTTTTTGCTAACTCTGCGGTAACCGAACCCCCTCCAGTTAGCAAAAAGATTTACACTCGCCAAGACACAACCTTCAAATTCATGCAAGTTCCGGTACTTGTATCTGCTTTCATGGCCACTTATATTCCTTTACCTATTTTCAATCTTCCCGGCCATGAACAGCAACCTCAACCTCCAGTGGTTCAAGCCACCCAGGCTCTTCCATTACAGGTAGTAATTCCTCACTCTCACTCTCTTCCTACTTCTGTTGAAAGACCCCCAGTGGTTGATAGGGCTGACCATGAAGTTGTAGAACCACAGCTTCAATCCCAGGTCATAGAGCCAAACACAGAGTCTCATTCTATCTCAACCTCTCCCCCACTGTCTAAAATGTTACCCAGGAGATTACTAGGAAGTAGTACATTGTTAAATATGAGTGAACCCTCAGCTCTGCCTCCTCCTAAGAAAAGAAGAACATATTCTGAGGCATCTGAAAGCCCATCCTTGTCCTCCCAACAGGACATGGACTTTGAAATGGCCAATGAACAGTTACTAGAGGCATTCTCTCAACAGGATGCATCTATTGAAATTCGCCACAGGGCCATGGCATCTTGTACTGAGTCAAGCACAATTCCATTACTCACAATGGAACCATACACTTCCCCAGATCATACTCAAGACACACAGCGAGGATTGCACGTAGAGTCGGTTACAGTGCCTGCCATAGTTACGGCAGAAGAGCAGTCACATGCTTCAGAGGGAAAATCTGACTCTCCGCCATCTTTAATAGAGTCATTTTCTCCCCTCCCAGATCCAACACCTCTGGCTCCCGTATGGGATTCTCCACTCGCAGATTTATCTGGAGAAAGTGGAGGGCAACTCGGTCAATCTATCCCTGAAGCAATTCAGACATCTATTCCAAAAGATTTGATAGTATTGACTGAGGATCGGGACTCGCGAATTCCCATTGCACCACCACTGACCTCTCTTGAAGAGGCTAAGGTGATTTTTAATGCAGGTACAGAAGAACAGCAACAGGAAGACTCCTCACGAGCAATTATATTGAGAGAAACACATGCACGTGAGGTGAGTGAACCAAACACGAGTGAAATTCAGGTGAGAGCACACACAAACACTGATACTGTAAACCTGTTAGCTCAGATTGCTGCCCTAAAAGAAGAACTTGCTAAAAGCCAAGCTGAAGCTCAAGCATTCAAAGCACAAGTGGTTGAACGGTCTTCTTCTTCCACCTCTGTCAACAATCAGCTTGCAATCATAAGGAATGACATCTCAGATCTAAAGACCACTGTAATACCAAAGCTCAATTCTATTCAGGACACTCCAACTTTATCAGCTGATGACATATCCAACTTCTGCTCTCTACATACAAGAATGACTTCTCTTGAAGACCTCGTTGAGATGAATCATTCACTGGACTCCTCAAGATTTCTAAAGATAGAAATGGGCATGGAACATCTCAATGAAGGGATGAAGCACTTATATTTCATGATCAAGAATTCTCATTGCCCTAATGAAGAACAAAGAGCTTATTTTGAAGGACCGTCTGGTGGAGGATCAGGCTCTGGAGGTGATAGAGGTTCCAAAGGAAAGTCAGTAGAGGATCCCTCAACTAAGGGGGAGAAGAAAGGGAGTAGTGCCAAAGGGAAAGAAAAAGATACCTCTGCTGGAGATAAAGGAAAGGCTGATGATGTCTACTACAGTGGAGAACAGGATGACTTTGATATTTTTGACATTCCCACTGAACCAGTTTAGGAAGATAAAGATGGGTTATTTGAAGCTGAAGAGGAAAGTGATTTTGAAGATTGGGAAGAGGAAGATACAGTGGATCCTATGTTTGAGAAAGAATTTCAGAAAGAGCAGTCAGAGATGAAAAGAAAAGAAGCTGAACTCAAGAAGGTCTCTCAGATCATTGACAGGAGGAAAGACATACAAAGAACAGAAACTCTTCAAAAGCAATGTCTTCATGACATTAAGGCTCAAGAAAGGAGAAGAGATGTCAGACTAAAGATTGGTGAAAAATGGGATGAAGCTAGGAGAGTACTTGATATGCCTCAGCTGAGCACTAACAATGATAGGCAGTTCTTACATCTTCTTGACAAGCTGGAAATCTCAAATCCTAACAATGACATGTACATGAATGCTATCAAGACTGAAGTCTCAAGGATCACAGCTGCTTTTGATAGATCCCTAAATGAGATGGGCATTTTTGTATATTGTCAGAGTGAAGGATCATTCAAGGTGTCACTTCATCTATTTGAGAATCGTTCTTTGTCAGAGATTTGGGTTCTTTTAAACAAAGTCAAAAGAAGCTCAGAATTGAATGAAGTTCTTCGAGAAAGGCTTAAAGAGTTTGCCAGCAGGGCTAGTCCTCAAGTGGTCAACAATCCTCATCAGGTGAGATTCTTTAAGTCTGATTGTCTTCAAATCTGTCAGCTAGATGTACAATCTCTTAAAGACTACTCAGCTAAGCATCTGGTCTGGATGGAACATCATTTGAGAACTGCTGGATATTCATCCATATTGAAGACTCAAGCTGCTGACTTGATTCAAGCTTATTGTGAAAAGAATGTTAAAAGGTACAATCAACTCAAGAATAAGCTGAAGTTAGTTGGAGTTCAACCAGTCAGACCAGTAAGCTCCACTTCAGAAAAGGATCGTGTCTTTGACAAGGAATTGCTTCAAGATTTAGAAGAAGGTGAAGTCAGAAGAGAAGACAACTGAAGTCAATTAGCTCAAACTCAATGTAATATGATTAGAGCTTTATGAATCAAGATAGTCTAATGTAGTTATATGTTCAGGCTAGAGGAACATCTATCTTGTATTCACTTGTAAATTTCATTTGGAATCTGGAAAATGTTAAATATAATCCAGAACTTTTCTGCTATTTACTTTACATTACTGTTTATATCTTTTTCTTATTTGTTAGTTGAGTTATCCTCTAGGTATTTGTTGTTATTGTCTAACAAGCAAATAGGGGGAGATTGAAAGGCATATGTCATAGCCTACTCGTTTATTCGAGTATTTAACTCAACTCAAATAAGAATGTAATAAGTAAATAGTGGATTAATCATCAGAGAGATCTCACAAAGTAACATCTGTCAAAGAATAAAGAAACATTGTTCATCTGCAGACTTGAAGATTCACTGGAAGAAGTTCAAGAATTTGATCATGCCTCAGTGATATAAATCAAGATCGTGGATTTAATCAAGTGACAGAGATCTCGTCAAGGTATCATTTATTACAAGGATTCAATCAGAATATCAAAGTCAAGACATGAAGAAACGTCACCAAAGTTAGTCACTCATGAACCAGACAGTACATCGAGTGTCAGCATTGAAGTGGCGGAATTGATTCATAAGTCTCAGTGACTTTCAGAAGATTGTCAGAAGAATGGATGCTGCTCAGGGTTAGTATTAATTCTCTATTAATTAATTAAGTCATATAATTTAATTAAGAAAATAAATTATATCTGCAAGGATTAATTTATTGATTAATTGAATTAAATTGATTAATTAATTTAGAATTAATATTAAGGATTTATAGAATTTTAATTGGTTAAAATCTGTTTTAATTCTAAAAAGACAACTAATTGTACTAGTATGACAATCGGTATGACAATTGATAGTCATACCGAAAGTCATGCTAATTCAGTTGACTGTCTTGATGGAATTATTATTTAGATTAAAATCACTTATTAATTCAGTAAGACAATTTCATTTGTACTACTATGACAATCGGTATGACAATTGATTGTCATACCGAAAGTCTTGCTAGTTCATTTTAATTGTCTTGCTAGCTCTAAAGATTGTCACACCGAAAGTCTTATTGGACAAAGGATTGTCATACCAGTTCATTAATCTCGGCTGTGTTGATTAAAAGAAGCAGAAGCATCCAATTCATTCTCACTTACAAAAACCAATCTAACAGAACACAATACAAGAACAAAAGATAAAAGCAGCAGAAAAACATTACATCTCATCTGCAACTTCAAGATCAATTTCTAGATTGTAAAGTTAAATCCAATCAACTAGAAATACTTATCTTGTTCTTGTGTATCTATCTAGCGGATTAAAATCCCTAGAACTTAATCTCAAATCGCATTTAGCATTTGATCTTTTAATTACAAAAATAGAAAAAGTTCATGTCGAATTTATTCTAGATTTGTAATAATTGATTTGAGATTAATCCCTTGTAACCGATACCGTAGTTGTAACACCTTTCAAGTTTAATAAAAGTTTTATTTAACTTGAATTTTGTTTCACAATTTTATTCCGCATTTTATTCTCTATTAAACGGTATTGTTTGCATTCAACCCCCCCTTCTACAAACAAATTGGGACCTAACAGGATGCTATTATGAAGTTAGGTATAAACTATCGAGGTGGGAATGATGAATATGATAATCTATCAAGGATATATGACTTGATTTATTCGTGGAAGGATGCAGGTACCTTTTAAAGGTGGAATTAAGGATAGAATGTTGGTAACTTAAAATGAATCCTAGGGGACTGCATAAAGGTTGGCATGTCACCCTTAATAGGGACAGTATGAGTTTTGACAGTATGATTGGGAAAGGGTTAAGGTAACAACAACCTTTAAGAATCAGTGGAGAAATTTTACAGAAGTATATAGACAATGGTTCTACTATTAGTAAATGGTATTGTGATATGCCCTGTATCTAGGGAATACAGGAGGAACGATTGAAGGATAACCTTAGAGGTTTTATAAGGAAAAAGGTAATATTCCAAGTTCTCAAGAATAGAAATGTGGATAAAGGAAATATGACGTAATTATAATGATGCCAAGTGGGGCACGTGTTAAACCACGAGAAAGTATGGATCGAACCAGTAATGGTCGAAATTGTTCAGGGCAATTAGGACTTAAGATAAAAAATGTTCTAAGTATGATTGAGAGTCAGTCTTGACAGTGATTAGCCTCTAAATACTGAGGCAATAACTTATGGAAAAATGGTGATATTTTTTTTCCCATCTGATTTTAAGGAAAACATCTTCACTCAAGCAGTGATCGGAAATAAGGTAGAAAATTTATTTGGAGGTGGTTAAAATGACATTGACTGTAAGGAAATTTTACTATCAGGAAAGGCCAAAGAGGTGGCCGACACTTTAAAGGTAAGTGGATAATTATAGGCGCGTGTGCCAAAAGAATACAGTGATGATGGTTAAAAATGTGAAGGTTGAATTATGGTTTGGAAGATTGACATTCCTTCTGATGACTGTGCAATACCCAACCGTAATAGTAGTTGGTAAAGGTTTAATTCGTGTAATCGCCAGGAGCGGGCTATCTATCTTAGAAGGTACTATCTTGAGAATGAGCCTGGACCATGTTTCAAAAGGACTAAACGAACCTTTGAGTTAAGTCTTCTATCGAAGGCATATGATCAAGAATGGTATTAACCTGCTATCGTTACTTTGATTGAAACTCTTCTGCAATTTTATCTACTTCATGTCATGAAAGTACGTCAGAGTTTGGAGTGTCCTTCATGAATCAGGAATGGTGATTATGTTACCTCCTTAGAAGGATTTGATACGAGATGTATGGACTCTGTATGGTTAGCTATTAAGACTTCAGGGAAAATGAATGACTACAGTGGGTCAGTGGTGGACCATAGTAAGGCAGCAATGATTCTGCGAGTAGTGAGCTGATTACAACCATGACAGTTGTATTGGAATGGGTGTTGAGATTGAGTACCACTAATCGGGTCGTGGTAGTGTATAAGTTATCATTGATAGACTAATTAAGTAGAGTATCTACCTAGTGAATAATTATTCTTTCTTATCAATAGAGAGTCGTATTATTATACGAGGAAGGTTGCGGTGCGAGCATAGAATCCTAGTAACGGTGATATATAGAATGAGATCCCAAATTCGATTTTCGATGTCGAGGGAGTTTCAAAGGTGATTGTGTATAAGCTCGAGGAAGAGCATGGGTCCATAGAATGATGGACGGAATAGCAAAAATATTTAGGCATGTGAAATAGGATGCTATAATACTTGATGTTGATATAAATACATATATGTTTTGTTCTCCTATGACAAACCTCTATAGTTCAGAGGTAGGTTCCAAGCCAGATATTTTGTGGCAGTATATTTTTTTTATATATATACAATTCTCTTCAGTTCGTTCTTTTCTCTTCTTTTCATTTCATGTAAGTTGAGAAGAACAACCCTTCCAGAAGGGGAGGTATTGTCGAATGACTGTCTATCTGTGTGATAGAAGCCTAGTAGGATACCAACTATTGTTTAATTGCTTGTCAAGTACTAAAGGCTGGCCACCTTCTATACTAACTATGTGAGATAACAAGTGTTCATGATCATAGTGATCTCTCAACAAATTCCTTTACTTCTATATGATTGATCAAACTTTGGGAAATAGAAACAGCTGAAAAAGGAGTAATAAAGTTGTGGTAGTATTCGGAATGGAAACACATTCGTGATACTAAGGTTGACGTGGTTATTAAAAGGTTATAGAACGCTAACGAGCAAAAGTATAACTAGTATAATATTAGGAACGGAAGATATTAGCGACTATGAACTGGGAAAAAGGATGGGTAGTGAGAAGCAAAAGCTCTAATGCTAAAAGCTATAATGAGAGTCTGTGCAATAGACTTGAAAGAAATTGGAATGATCACTTAACACGGGTTGAGTTTTCTTACGACAATAGATCATATGTCAGTATTGAGGTACCGCCTTATGAGATCCTTGAGGGAAGACAATGTCGATCTCCCTTATGTTAGGATGAAGTTGTAGAGCGCAAGATGCTCGGACCCGCAGTAGTCCAAAGGACCAAGGATATGATAGATCTAATCAGAGGACGGCTGGTAGTAGCCCAAGATGGACATGACACGAAAGGACAAAGAGTATGAAATAGGGGACCTAGTAATGTTATAGGTATCCCTTTGGAAAGGATTGATAAGATTCGGAAAGAAAGGAAAGCTAAGTCCACAATTTGTCGGACCCTTGGATGTATTAAGACGTTTTGGGAAGTTAGCATATGAGCTAGCCCTACCCCCGAACATGTAGTAAGGTCGTAACGTGTTTCACGTATCAATGTTAAGGAAGTGTAATTCAGATGCCAGATAAATAGAGGCATATGAGCGCATAGATATGCAACCCGGCGTAACCTATATGGAGCAACCAGGAAGGGTTATAGAGTGAAAAGGAACAAGTGCTTAGGAGAAGGATTATCAAACTAGGCAGAGTTGGTGGTAGGACCACAATGTCGAAAATTGACTAGAGAGTTAGAAGGCACAATGCTAGAAAAGCATCCCCAACTGTTTTCTATCTGATTCCGGGACGGAATCCTTTTAAGGAGGGGAGACTGTAATAACCCCAATTTTTGGAAATTTTTGAAACCCTTATGAATAGTGTTTTTGCTGAATGAGAAAAATTTTCATGCCACGCTATGTAGGGGTTCTGTTATTGATCTTATGGAATATTATTAGTACTCTATGTGGTATATAAGTGTATGTAAAGATCGTCAGAATCCAATTCCGAACACTTTGATTTTCCCGGAAATCCAATAGATACGAAAAAAATTGAGTATAAGGTAACAAGATAAAAAGGATTTAAATTAAAGGATTATAAGAGAGGATCATAAAAGGAATACAATATATTGAGAAAGGTTAAGGGAACCTAAGTAATAAGATCCCGGGTATGATCCCTCAAACGATAAACGAAAACGAAAGTTAAGCGAACCGTATAACAGATCAGCGGTCATTAGGCAAACGATTAGGAAGTTAATCAAGGGGATTAGTGGGGATGATGTCATCCAACCAATAGAAAGAGGACAAGGAGGGGAGGATGACATCATGAGGATGACATAAGCATGACATGGGAAGGAAGGAGGTGTGGTTGAATGAGAACCACACAAATTCAAGGGCAACAAGGTAATTGACTAAATAAAACACAAAAACAAAGAAACAAAGCCAAGTAAAATCATTTTCATCAAAATCAAAAAGAACCAAGGCTTGTTCTTGAAGAAGCTCTCGGCTTTTTACTATTCAAAAGAGCAAGAAATTCAAAATCAAAGATCCAAGCTTCCTAAATTGGTGAGTTAATTCCCTAATCATCTTCATGCTTAGTTAGGGCTATATCATGAGTTTAAGCCATCAATTCCTTCTCCATCTTCTCCATTTAATCAAAGAAGAAGGCTATGAATAGTGTTTTCAAGTTTTTAACTTGAAGTTTTTCTTGTTTTCCTTGAAGATCCAAGCATTCCTAAGACTTCTCAAAGCTTTTTAAGGCTTCCTAGCTCCTCCCACCACTTCAAGGAAGGTATACCATCTCCAAACCCTAGATTCCTATGTATTATAAGATGATTTTGATTAGTAGAATGATATTGTAGCTTGTTGTTGTGATTAGAGTTTGGGAATTGGAATGGTAGTGAAATGGAATGGTAAATGTTGTGGTTTTGATTAAAAGAACTTAAGTATGGTTAAAGTTAAGCTTAGGCATAAGTATGAATGTTAAAATTGAATTGGTTGAGGTTTTTATGATGTGATAAGGATGGATGTTGGTTGTATGTTGGATTTGAGGTTGAATTGGGAAGGTTTTGAATGGTTTAAAATATTGGAAATCGCGTAAACATAGCCGTCGTAACGTTCGATTTTCTTTGGACTGTTTTTGTGCATAGCATTAGGACCCGAGAACTCCCTGCTAGATTATGACCACTGCCATGTTTAGATAGCTCATGTTACGAGCTTCGTTTTGATATATAGTTCGTTCGATTCCGATGCACGGTTTAGGAGAAACGACCGTTTCAAGTAACGGCGTTTCGCGAACGAAACTTTTCCCCTCGCCTTACTTTGAAACATAGGTTAAAGACCAAAAAGGGTTAATTAATGCATGAAACATTTATGGTAAGTGTGTTAGGCAGTTGGTAAGACACTCGCGAAGGAATCGCCTTAAAACTCGTAAAGGATTAAATTATTAAAAATGGTGGAGCCGAGGGTACCCGGGTGACTTAAGCAAATCAGTAAGCGCAAAACAAGCGTTAGAGTCTAAGTTAGTTAAAGTATAGATTTACAAGTGACTTTGGTTTAATTCCAACTTACTTGTTGTTTATAGGTTACCAGACTCATCCCGAGCCTTTTATCACCCCAAGTCGCTCAGGCAAGTTTTCTACCCGTTATACTGTTGTTGTGATGTATATATGTATTTGCATGATCTTGCGATAAATGCATATTGGTTATTAGCAAATTCTTGTGTTATATTGTAGCATGTGATATGGTATATATGCATGCATGTCTCATATTCTTGAGTTATATATCTGTTGGTTCAAATGCTTATAGTTGCATAATACCTATGCTAGAGGATAGCGGTAACTTGCATATACCCTTAGTATAGGGACCCAAAGGTGAAAATATTTTCTAAAACCGGGAGTCGAGGATCCCGAGTAGATTTTGTATATATGGATATGGATATATATATATATTTATATATATATGGTTATAGTTTTCCAAACTATTAATCGAATAAGGTTTATTCGATAACTTTAAGTTTATTTTATTATTTGAATATTATTTGAATATTCATTCGAGGGCTTATGACTCAGTTTATATTATTATTGAATATTATTTGAATATTCATTTGAGGATCTATGACTCCGATTATTTGCTGAGATATATTCTTTATTTTATTAAAGAATAAGGTGTCGATAATCAAACTTATCTTTGATTATTCAAATAAAGATAGTACTTTCGTATAAGTATATCTTTGGTTATTTAATACTCATTTCAAGTATAAGTTTTAAAACTTCTACTTCAATTATTTTTATAAAGATTATTCTTTATGGGAATATTATTTAAATAATAATAGTCAGATATTTTCTAATATATTGGGACTGATTTATTTCATTAAATCAGCATTACTCCAAACACTCTATAAAGTGTTTTCGAGTCTTCAAAATGATTTTTAAAAGTTAGAGCGGATCCCAAAACTCATTTTTATATTTAAGATCTTCCTTTTAAAGGGGATTTAAATACTCGTTCAAAACCTGAGGGATCCGGCTCTATGGTGTATTTTATATTCGCAACAAGGTTGCTGTTTTGATAAATGAATTGATTACTTGCCCAATGTTCGGGAAGTAAGCCCATCTAATTGAGTCGGCATAAGCGACAGGCCGGGGTACGGTCTATCAAAGTGTAAGTGGCTGGGTGGCAGTCCATCAACGCGTGAGGAATTCATCCATCTACAGTAGAAAAGGTTACTTATTGGTATCTTTGCCTGATCAGCAAGATATCTGGTTTATGCCAAAATTCTTTTCCTTTCCAAAATTCATTGGATATTATAACTCTGTTCATACTTTACATGATAGAGATTTTCAGGAAATGTATGAGATATATATATATATATGGATATATATATATCAGGACTTAATGAAGTATCTCGTAACTTCATTATTTATAATGATATTTCAAAGATTGAATCTATTCAAGTCTTATCTTGTAGTCTCATCTGGGTGATGAACTTTGAAACTGATTATAACTTGAACGGTGGTAGTTCAAGTAGTATTTGGATATAAAGTATATTGGAGTATCTTGTAACTTCATTTTTTTTTAAACTTATATCTAGTAAATGATTATCTTATGCATGACAAAGATTTTCAGAAAAACGTTGAGACAAGGTTAGATATATGAGATCACCTTGCAACGGTATTTTTATACAGTTATACACTGGAACTCTGTGTGTATTATGCATGGAAGAGGACTTCCAATATTTTGAAAAGTATATACGTATATATATACTGAATATTTTGCGACTTCATCGCATTAAGATATCAACTTGGTTCATTTCTTTTGACCAAGACTTTCATGAGTACTATGAGAAGGCTCATATATTGTTAATCATTATACATATTATTTTGGTGGGCTTGCTGCTCACCCTTGCGTTCTTCTTTCATCACACAACATCAGATAGACAAGATGAACCGGACCAAGCTCCCGATTCGCAAGAGGTTAGGAGACGTTCCGCAGTTTTCTAGAAGCACTGATGCCGCCATAGCTGAGGTAGGAACTACCAATAGGCTAGGCTTTCAACTTTTGATGTATCAGATTATGTATATTTATAAATTGTAATAATGGCAAAGAAATGTAAATTTATTCAGAAACCTGTTTAAGGTGTATTGGCATATAATTGTGGAATAAAACGACTTGTGATTATTTTTGGATATTCATCTCTGAGACTATAACTTGTGGTGTGTGTGTTTATTGTGGGGTCACAGTATAGAGTAGTTGATTATTTATTAGGATTGGGTGTTGTTAAGGGAAATGGAACTCGTGACAACCCGGATCCCCGACCCCGGATTTGGGGGTGTTACACTTGGTGGGCAAGTCTCATAATTAGAATGGACTTTGGAGTCCTAGATAGTAGGAAACTGATTCCTTATCCTTTAAGGTCCCCTTGAGGCCAATCTACAAGGATTTATATCCCCATTAGGACTTATCTTAATAGTTGTTTTCCTCCTTTATTTATTAATTACGAAATTAATAAATAATCAGGGCTTTTGGGCCTTCTTTGTTCCATCAGGCCTGATCTGGTCCATCAGGCCTGATCAATGTGTTGACCTTCTTGGTCTGAATGTCATACATCTTCTTATTGGGCCTAGTAGCCCTACAGCTTGCAATATCTAATTATATAATCAAGATTTATTTATCCCTATCACTCGTATTCATACGAGTAGTGATTCGATAATTAGAATTATTATTCGAGCGATAGTTATTCGAAGAATGTCGTAATAATTATTTGTATCGTATAATTAAATGTCGATAATTAATTAACGAATCGTATAAGTTACAATAATAATAATGTAATGGTTCGATAATTATGTGAGGATTGCGAGTAGCTCGTATTTATACGAGTAGTTAATCGTTGAGTATATTATAATTCGAGTAATTAGTAGTTATTCGATAAATAGCATATCAGTTAATTGAATCGATTGATTATTTGTAAATAATCGATCTGATCGAGTAAGTGTTATTAATTTATAAATAATTGTAATAAATAGTAATTAATCCTAATAATTAGGAATTTATTATTTTAAAATACATTAATTATTAGATAATTATTTTAAAAAGTAATTAAGGATTATTTAATTATAATTAATTATTTATAATTAATTATTAATTAATTAAATCTTGTTTAATTCATAATAATTAAACCGTTAGTCCAATTTGAGCGAAACGAAGACCCCTAGACTCAGAAAAATGAAACGAATCCAATAAAAATAGTTGTAAGTTATAATTTATTCTGGAAGAGAGTGGTTTTGTGATAATTAATTATTCATAGGCCCTATTAGGGGTAGAATCGAGTCGAATAAATCCCGAAAAATTGTAATAAAATCAGATAGGGTTAGTTATTATAAATATGATTCTAGAAACGATTCTAAAAATAATTATAAGTCTAAAAAAATTAATTATGTGCTTTATGTTCTATGTGCTTTATGTGATTATGTGAACCTTATGTGCTACATAATTATATGTTTATATATGCGAGTCAGATAGAAATTTATGGGAAGACTGATAAGGTTACGTGGTATCAATTCGAGATACACGTATATAGTAAGTTATCTAAACGACTATCTTTCTATAATTGGTTCAGTGTTAGCAAGTCAGAGCAAGCTAGGGATAGAAGGCGGTGAGTTGAACCAGGTTAAGTACGCGCAAGACAAGTTTTTCCCCTATTCTAAATTTAGAATAGTGAATTATAATTCTTTTTCTCATATCAGTTACCTTTGATAATTATTGTTCATATACACTGTTACCCAATTATGAATGCTTGTTTCTATTTCATTTTGATTCTTGATTTCTTCCAATTTATTGAATCCTCTATTCATATTCCAATACTTTTACCCTTGTTACATACCTTCTGGTATGTCCTGGTGTTGGGATATATCAAAAGCATTCTGATTGTTCCGGATGCTATATCTTGGACTGGATGGTTACTATACGGGCTGGGTTTTACCCAGACCATTATTTAATAGGCCATAGTTGCCTGAGTACTCTTTATGTTGGTGGGGTCTATGCAGTTGGGTATAGATCCGCACTGTATCCTGACTGATCAGAGGGTTATAGTGCATATGTTGGTTCTTGTTTCCAGTCTTGTTCATTTGGCACTCGCCAACGTTGGCAAATTATTATCCTATACAGATTCAGATGGTTGTTCAAACCAGCAGCTTATTGGTTCACTTATTTCTCTCTCTTTATACTATATATATTTTTGCAAGCTTGTTGAGCAATTTTGGCTCATCCCTTTTTATTATTATTCCTATTATTTTGCAGTTAAGGTATAGAATGAAACCCATCAGGACCCGCGTAGTCAAGAAACGAGTCAAGTAGCGGGACCCTCTTATACCAAGAGTGTTCCTTCCTATTCCCGAAGAGAGCTTTGAATTACCAGATCAGGTGTAGCAGGATAAGTAGTAATGTTGGGTTGAATAAAAGTTTTATGTAGTTTGAATAAAAGTTGTGTGGTGAGAATGTAGATAAAATAAAGTTTTGTAACAAAGAGAGTTCTTAAGACAGATTATTTTATTTGGGTTTGTAATAAAGTGTAGTATGTGGTTCTTGTTTTCAACTCAACCCTTAAAAGATCCTGAGTAGTAATAGTTCGGGACAATTATTATTTTTATATTCCACTTGTGCTGGTTTAGTTTGTAGTTGTTATTAATAATGCCCCAAATCTATACCCCGGATTTCGAGGGTGTTATATCCTATTTCTGGAAGCACCACAAGGACAAGTGACAACTCCACCTATTCCTCCACTGAATGCTGAAGTTCCTAACACTCCAATTGTGGATGTGGAAACAGATGAAGTTGTACCAGAATCTCCAACAGCCACACACACACTTATGTTGTCAAAAGATGATAAGTTTCTTGCAAGTTATGGAGAGTCAGCTCCAGTTAACACTCCAGCTCAAGTTCTTGGAAAGGAGGCACTAATTAAAAAGTTTGTTGAACAAGATACTCCTGTTCCATGGAAGAAACTCACAAAGGAGTTGAATGGAGCAAGAAGTGGAATCAATCTGATTTTATTCCAAGCTCCAATGTTCTATCAGATCATATTTCTAAAGCTAATGAGTTCATGACAAATTCTGACTTTAAAGCTCAACTTAAAGTCACAGCTCTCAGTATTAAAAGCCTTCAAGGTCAACACTCCATTACTCATGCTAAGGTTGATAAGCTACAGGAAAATGCTGATAAGCTGGACCTGATGATCAAGCTGGACAAGAACAGGTTTATCAGACCTATTCATGAGAAAGTAGAGGCTATTGAGAAGGTTCAAGAAAAGCAATAGGCCCAACTGACTGAGGTCCTGCAGAATCAAGCCTCTCAACCAACTCAACTGAATAAAATCCAATCTTCAATAGAACTTCTTCTATCTCTACTCCTACCAGATAATGCCAAAAAGGGGGAGAAGGTAGTGAAGTGCAAATGCTCTACTAGTCAAGTACTGAAGAAGAAGGATGATAAAGAAGATGAACAGAAAAACCCTAGCAAGGGTCAAGGTCAAGGGCAAAGCAGTAAAGTTTCTTCAAGGAAACTAATTTCTGATTCTAGCAAATCTTCTACATAGAAGAAGACAAGTTCTGAAGCTGTAGATGCTCAAGTTCTGAAAGCAAGTTCTGATGATCAAAGTCTGATATCAAGTTTTGATATTCTCATTCAAGGAGGAAGTAAAGACTCTAAGAAGTTTTTGCAAACTCTGAAGCTTAAGGGAAGGGAGACTACAATCTATTATAAAGATCCCAAGATTCAGAAACTTGATGAAGAAATTACTAGAAGACTATTTCTCAAGCATAATTCTGGAATGGATTTAGAGACTTTAAAGGAGGAAGAAGCTAGATTTGCAGCTGAGAAGACAAATCTCAAGTCTAAAGCTTCTAATGCTAAGAAACCTCCAAGGCCTAAGGCAAAAGGCATTGTGATCAAGGAAAGCTCTGAGGCTTCAAAGCCCAAGAAAAGATCACAAGTTGAAATTGATCCCAAGGAAAAAGGGAAGGGAAAGATTGATAAACCAACAAAGACACATGAGATGAAGATTCCTCAAATCCTGATGAAACCAGTGTGCAAAATGGTTCAAGTTTTTGATGATACAGCTGCTGAAGATGAATATGTTGAAACTCTAAAAAAAGGAAGATAACTGAAGAATCTAAGACAACCTCTGACATAGCTCAAGTTATTCAGAGTGAAAAATAGCAAGCTACAAAAGAAATAGCAAATTCTGATCAAATCATCAAGACAACAACCTCTGACAGTTCTCAAGTTGATTTGAATAAATTGATAGTTACTTATAAGAGAAAAATCCTATGGAAGAATGTTAATCCATTAGATCCTAAGAAAAGTCAACTGTTATCTGATTTCATGACTGTTGGATTGCAAGCCAGAGAAGTAAGAGAAAGAGCTAGATTAGGTTCTGAAGAAGCCAAGATCAAGACATGAGTTGAAGTACTTACAAGAGATCCATTCTTATTGACTGATAAACCTCTTGAAGAAGTTACACAGAAACACCTTGATAAGGTTATATCTGTTTAAGGGGTACTGGATGCTCATGATAAAAGTAATTTCAAAGAAAAGCTAATTCTATTTCTTGAAGATGGAAGAACATACAGAATGTCAGAATCAGATGCGCTGAACAAATCTCTGAAAGAACTTCAATTCTTTCATTATCTTTTGGAGATAAAGTCTGAGATTACTAGCAAGAATTCCTAGATCAAGGGTTACAGAATTCATTCCAAATATAGTTGAAGATGATAGAAGTGAAATTCCAATGAAGAAGGATTTTGCTATACTTGGAATTATTCTGAAAGAGAAATGTTTATGCTATAATGAAGACTCATCTCATCCAAGAGTAATCAGACTTGGTGATGGTTTAGAAAGAAATCATTTATCTGCACTTAGGACTACAATCTACCAGATTGGAAGTCAAGATGAAGAGATGAAGCAAGTCAAAGCTACATTAGCTCAAGCCCTGTGGAATGCAGAAGAGAAGCTGATATCAAACTTTGTTAAGAATCACTTTGGATTCAGATTGACTCAGTAAGATTGGTAAAAACTACAAGGACAGTAAGTTGTAGTTAGTTGTTTAAATAAACTCTCATTGCAGTTGTACTTAAATGTTTTTGACATCATAAAATCTATTAACTTGTATATTTTTTCATCATTTTCAAGTTGGGGGAGATTGTTAGATATATTTGTGATGTCATGTCTAATCTGTTGTGTTTAGTTTCAGAACTAAATATCAGGACTTACTGGAAATCAGAACTTACTGAAGTCAGAGCTTATATCAGAACTTAAGGCCGTCAGGATTTATATTAGGACTTAAGTGCGGGTACTTCAGATAAGGAAAACAGCTGATTTACAGGAAATGATCGTGACTAAAACAATAGAAGATATGCATGAAGAGTTAGAAGACTTGTAGAAGATAATATCTGATTGATATATTTTAGGAGACAAAATTGTATTCCATATCAATTAGAAGATATCTTGTAACTATGTACTATATAAACACAACTTAGGGTTTACACTATATGTGTTATCATTTACGAGAAAGATTATACATTGTAACCTAGCAGCTCTTAGTGATATTGTTCATCACTGAGAGAGAACAACTGTTTTATTGTAACAGAGTTTATTATATTGAATATACTTAATTACTGTTACATACTTGTGTTCGAAATGGATTTGATTGTATAAACACTATATTCAACCCCCTTCTATAGTGTTATGTGACCTAACAGTATGTATATATAGAGATTAAGAATTAGAATTAGAATATAAGTGGGATAAGATTATGGAATTTGTGGGGGTAATGGGATGTAAGAATTGAATTAGAGAAGAAATTAAGGGAAGTGAAGGGAAAATCGGCTGGTGCTTTGTTTTTGTTTGGAAATTTCATTTTTATGTTTTTTTTTCTTCTACTGGGGGTCAACGCGGCCGCCCCTCCAGGTAGCGCGGGCACGCCGTGTCTCTGGAGTTCCAGCATGGCGCCCCGCTTCCCAGCGCAGGCGCGCCATGCTTCTGTACTTTCATCGCGGCCGCCCCCGCCAGGCAGCGCGCGCCGTGCTTCGGTAAAAAACACCCTATTTTTCTCTTTTTCTGATATTTTTGTCTTTTATTCTATTTTTTCTTACTTTTATCTTCTACTAATTTACCACAAGCTTGGGTTGCCTCCCAAGAAGCACTGGGTTTACGTCGCTAGCTTGACGTAGAATTCTGAGATGAAGTGGACAACAAAACGGCACTAACTACCTCACGATTTTCCATATTTCCATAATAATACTTCAGACGCTGTCCATTTACCTTGAATGAATGGCCTGGATCGTTTTCAAAAATCTCCACCGCTCCATGTGGAAACACAGTTTTGATAACAAACGACCCTGACCATCTTAACTTCAACTTTTCAAGAAAAAGATAGAGACGAGAGTTGAACAACTGAACTTGTTGCCCCGACACAAATGATTTTAGCACAAGACCCCTATCGTGCCACCTGTTGACTTTCTCCTTATACATTTTGTTGTTCTCATACGCTTGAAGTCAAAACTCATCGAGTTCATTCAATTGAAACATCCTTTTCTTTCCAGCTGCATCCATATCAAGGTTCAATTTCTTCAAAGCCCAATATGCCTTATGCTCTAGATCAACAGGAAAATGACATCCTTTACCATAAACCAATTGGAATGGTGACATGCCTTGCGGAGTCTTGAATGATGTTCGATACGCCCAAACAGCTTCATCCAGCTTCAAAGACCAATCCTTCCTCGATGGGCATACAACTTTATCCAGAATTCGCTTGATCTCTCTGTTAGATACCTCAGCTTGACCATTATTCTGAGGATGGTAGGCTGTATCAATGTGATGATTCACATTATATCTTTGCATCATAGCAGTGAACTTGCGATTGCAGAAATGCGATCCCTCGTCACTGATTATGACTCTTGGAGTCCCAAATCTTATGAATAACTGCTTGTGCAGAAAATTAAGCACTAACTTCGCATCATTCGTTGGCAAAGCTTTAACTTCGACCCATTTTAACACATAATCGACCACCAGCAAGATATACTAATTATTGCAAGATGAGAAAAACAGCCACATGAAGTCAATTCCTCAAGTATCGAAGACCTCAACCTCGAGAAGCACATTAAGAGGCATCTCATCCCTCCTAGACATATTACCAACACGCTGGTAGCGATCACACTTCAAAACGAACTGATGCGCATCCTTAAAAAATGTAGGCCAGAAGAATCCTGCATGAATGATACGAGCTGCTGTCTTTTCTCCACCATAATGGCTTCTATAAACAGTCGAATGACAGTCTCGCAAGATACCCTCCGTCTCGCTGTACGGGATACATCTCCTGATGATTTAGTCAGCTGCTTGCCGAAACAAAAATGGCTTATCCTACATGTATTGCTTTACCTCGTGAAGAAACTTCTTCCTTTGAGCAGCAGACAAGTCTGGAGGCATAATGTTGCTCACAAGGTAGTTAACAATATCTTCGAACCACGGTTCCTCTTCTTAACGGGAGAGATGATCAGCAACTTGATTCTCAGTACCCTTCCTATCCTTGATCTCTAACTCAAACTCTTGAAGTAAAAGAACCCATCGAATCAGTCTAGGCTTTGAGTCCTTCTTCGTGACGAGATAGCGAATCACGGCGTGATCAGTGAACACTGTTACCTTCATCCCAAGCAAATAAGATTGAAACTTCTCAAAACCGTAGACAATAGCCAATAGCTCCTTCTCAGTAGTAGTATAGTTCAGTTGAGCACCATTGAGGGTATTACTAGCATAGTAGACCACATGAAATATATTGTTCTTCCTTTGCCCAAGAACTGCTCAAACTGCGTAGTCACTCGCATCGCACATCATTTCAAAAGGCTCATCCCAATCAGGTGTAGTTATGATAGGTGCCATAATCAAACTCTTTTTTAAGCTCTCAAAAGCTGTGATGGCCTCAACCCTGGGGTCAGGAGTTGACGTCACCAAACAAAATTACCAAAATATAAATAACAAGATTTTTTTTTAAAATATACTAACTTGACCCCAAACCAAGATTCGATCCAGGTTCAAGTATGATTCAGGTTCACATTATTACAAACTATTATTCAACATCCAACACACTCTAACTTTATTCAACAACTCATCAGACCTCGTGGTCTGATACAAACTACCTCAGAGGAGCCGGGTCCTGAAGGGGCGGGAACACGGGTATGTCTGACTGGTCTTCTAGGTATCGGTGAGATATACATAACAGTTTGCAAGGGTGAGCATAATCGCTCATCAGTACCAACATATGAATAACGGAATAAAAACAGTAATGTAACAATTATATGAACAGAGCTGTAATCACGTCATCAATATTATATAATGAAAATCGGAGATAACTGGATATCACTAACTAGCATGCTTTATCAAAATAACTTAGTAGTGTGCTGTATAAGTATCATAGTCCAATTTTAGCATGTTATTCATATTTTTAAAACCGCTGTATCAACCACTTATACCCTTACGGGAATCACAAATCCAAATCAGATACGTAACGGATATGTGAAGACAGCTGATCAGGCTATTAACACCAGACGGCTCTAACTGCCATCCCATTTAACTTTTCCAGAACTCAGAGACTAGCTAGGTCTCTGACCTGCTGGACTAATCGGTTTTAGGGTGCGCACAACTGAATTAGCCTCTTACGCCACCTCAATAGGCCTACTCTGGCCCCAATGTATCCCATATCTGTTCATTTTATCCAGTTTTCAAAACACTTATACCTATCTCATTTCCAAAACCAATTATTTTATCAGCACACATATAAAATCCAGTTCACAAATCATTTCATTCGAGATAGGTACCTTTCGAAGTTACTTTTCCCCAAAACAATTTGAGAACAGTGAGTTATAATTACATGGGATACGTAACTTAAAACGTTTCTGTTCCATTACGAGAATAAAATATTTAGCTATTCATACGTACTGAACCATAAAAGAATGGTCAAGGGTACTTGCCTTGCAACGCTTTACCAAACCCTAGGTAGCTTTCACGCTGATTTCAGTCCCGGGGAAACTCGACTGGGATCTACAAATATAGAGTACCCTAGTCAGTTATACCGACATGCTTGATATCCTCAAATCCTAATAACCCAATCTGATAACCCGACTCGTATTGTTATTATACATATAATCACGTAATCATATAATCCGAACACAGATAGGGGTAACACGTATAACACAAATACACACGTTTACAGATACATTTTTAGAAAATTTTGGCAGCAACTCCTTTGTTCATAAGCCTACCCGTCGATTACAATTGACGACAACAATCGCAACAAGTCACAATCTCATCATAATTACAATTCCACAGTCTCATAATTATTCTCGTACAATTCCTAAAATATAATTTACTTTCGAAAACTATTTTATTTATTTATAAAATTTAGGACTCAAAACAACATCATCACCGTCCACCGTCCGCTCATAACGATTCATCGCAGTACGATGGCAAAATTCTCGGGGCACTCGATTACTCGAATTCCAACGCGAAAATTTCACCGATTAATATTATTTTCCCGTAAGTAAATTTTTATTTCACGAATGATACTCATTTATTTCCCTGCAGAAAATTAAATAAAATCAATTTACAATAACCAAGCTAACTGCATAAACAGGCCCAATAGTAAAGGCCCGAAAAAAAAATATTCGTCCCAACAGTAAGCCCAAAGAACCAGCCCAATAGCCACACAGAAACAGGGGAACAGAGAGGCACGCGGCCATGCGCCGCCTGAACCAACACCACCAACACAAACTCATGCACACAGCACACACACAATACAACACACATATATGCACATACACATCTATATATATAGATATATACATACAAATAAGCAACAGGACCACCAAGCTCACCGGGAGAACACGGCGGCGGTGACCGGAGCAATGGGAAACCGTAGAAAGATGCCGGAAAAAGAAGAGAAAGAACGGGAAAAAGAAACGGGAAGGGAGAGATACAGAGGGAGAGAGAGAGAGAGAGAGAGAGAGAGAGAGAGAGAGAGAGAGAGAGAGTTAATCAAGAGAGAGACTGTAGCAGCCGAGTGAACAAGGGAGAAGGGGAAACCCCCCCCTTTTTGATTATTATTTTTATTATTTCCTATGTTAACAGATGCTGCAACAGGAAGAAAACAGATGTCCCTCAATTTAGTAAAAAATGACATGTAACCTCTGGAGATAAACACGAAGATTCTGAGGCCCAGTTTATCCCGAAATTCGAAATTAACGGACCGAAGTGCACGCAAAACAATTCCATAAAAATTATGAAAATAAACTTACAATGTCACAAATATCCCGAAGTCTACAAAAACATAAGTTTTGAAATTTTAAATCAATTTTTGAAATGCACTTTATACCCGCTCTTTAATAATCAAAGGAAACGACGCGCATGTAAAACGAATCCCGAAAATTTCCAAAATAATTTTAAAATTCTCAGAATAGTGTGAACTTAATAAAATATGAGTTTCATGATTTTTGTAGATTTCCATAATTAAATATGGATTTTACAAACAAACACACTCAGAAAATCATTTAAGAATAAATAATTAATGAAATATTGTTTTCTCAATTTTGTAAAGTCCTACAAATAATTATTGAAATTATAAAATTATAAAACCAATTTTAGAATCAATCCAAATATTTATGGAATTAAAACTATATTAAAATCACTTTTACAAGTGAAATAAAATCGTATAACTCAATAATAAAGCACACAGTTCAATCCCACATATTAACACATCACACATAAATAAATAACGATCAATAAATGCTGCCAAAATCATTACATACATTTATTTAATTATTTAAACCTTTATTACACTTTAAAAATATTAAAATAAAAGATACACGAGTCGTTATATCCTTTCCCCCTTAAAAAGATTCTGTCCCCAGAATCTGACTTAGCTAAACAAATGAGGATATTTATCAAGCATGTCTGACTCTAATTCCCAAGTAGACTCTTCTACTCGAGGATTTCTCCACAAGACTTTCACTATGGGGATCGACTTATTCCTAAGGACTCGCTCTTTACGGTCTAGGATTTGGATCGGTTGTTCTACATAGGACAAATCTGGCTGCAGTTCAACCGGTTCATATTCTATAACTTGATTTCAACTAGAGATATAGGGCTTCAACATAAATACGTGGAACACATTATGAATGTGCTGCCACTGCGGTGGTAATGCTATCTCATAAGCAACCTTTCCCACTTTTTTCAAAACCTCAAAGGGTCCTATAAATCTGGGGCTAAGTTTACCTTTCTAACCATTTCCAAGGTGATACCTTTAGTAACACCAGAGCTCCTATCTCGAAGTCCATATCTTTGCTATGCAAATCTGCATACTATCTCTGTCTATTTTGGGTTGCTTCTAACCTTTTCCGAATCAACACTATTGTATCTCTGGTTTGCTGAACCAACTCCGAACCTAATATTTTCTTCTCTCCTACTTCATCCCAATACAATAATGATCTACACTTACGTCCATACAAAGCTTCATAAGGCGGCATCCCAATACTGGCATGGTAACTGTTATTATACGACAACTCAATCAAAGGTAAATGTTCATCCCAATTACCCTTAAAATCCAAAACACAAACCCTCAACATATCCTCTATGGTCTGAATCGTTCTTTCACTTTGGCTGTCCGTCTGAGGATGATAAACAGTGCTCATATTCAACTTTGTTCCTAGGCACTCTTGGAACTTAGTCCAGAACCTGAAATTAAATCTTGAGTCTCGATCTGACATTATAGACACAGGCCTCCATGTTTGGTAACTATCTCATCCAAGTATAACTTAACCAACTTTTCCAAAGAATATTTTTCATTAATCAGAAGAAAATGCGCTGACATAGTCAATCTGTCAATGATTACCCAAATAGCATCATGATTTGCTCTTGTCCTTGGCAATCCTACTACAAAGTCCATAGCAATCTCTTCCCACTTCCATTGGGGAATCTCCAAAGGTTGTAACAATCCACTTGATCGTTGATGTTCCGCTTTCACCGTTTGACACACATGACACTTACTAATCCAATTGGCAATATCCTTCTTCATTCCTGGCCACCAAAAGTTTCTCTTCAAGTCTTGGTACATCTTAGTACTACCAGGGTGGATAGAAAACCTAGAGTTATGCGCTTCGTGCAATACTTCATTCTCTAATTCCGTTACATTAGGAATCCAAACTCTGGATGAAAATCTATACAAACCTTGATTATCTTTTTGAGTACACAACTCTTCTCCCGTTAAAGTATCTGAATCTTGTTCCCTAACTCCTTCTTGACACCTTTTGATTTTTTCCATCAATGTCGGCTGGAAAGTAACTTCATATAGTTGTTCTTGACTTTCCCTAGGTACTCGAACCTCAATCTCCATTCTTTCCAAGTCTTGAGCTAGTTCTTTCGCAATCTTAATCATATTCAACCTTTCTTTTCTACTCAAGGCATCAGCCACCATATTGGATTTACATGGGTGATAATTAATCGAACAATCGTAGTCCTTGATCAGTTCCAACCACCTTTTCTGCCTCATGTTCAAATCCTTCTGCGTGAATATGTACTTTAGGCTCTTATGATCTGTATAAATATCGCATTTCTCTCTATACAAGTAGTGACGCCATAACTTCAGAGCAAACACTATAGCTGCCAACTCAAGGTCATGAACTGGATATTTCTGCTCGTGAGGCTTTAATTGTCTAGAGGCATAAGCAATAACTTTGTCATGCTGCATTAGTACCCAACCCAATCCTTTCAAAGAAGCGTCGCTATAGATCACAAAGTTTCCCGTCTCATCTGGCAATGCTAATACTGGAGCCGTCACTAATCTCCGTTTCAATTCCTGGAAACTTTCTTCACACTTTTCCGTCCAAATGAACTTCTCATTTTTCCTGGTCAACTTGGTTAATGGGGATGCAATCTTAGGGAAATCTTTTACAAACCTTCTATAATATCCCGCTAATCCAAGAGAACTCCTTATTTCCATCGGTATCTTCGGTTGCTCCCACTTTGATACGGCTTCAATCTTTACTGGTCTACTTTGATACCTTCCTTACTCACCACATGTCCAAGAAACTGTACTTCTGTCAGCCAAAACTCACACTTAGAGAACTTCGCATATAATTACTTTTCTCTAAATTTCTGAAGGGCAATCTGCAGATGCGTTGCATGATCTTCTGGATTCGTCAATAAATACAATAAGAACTTATCCAGATACTCTTTATACACCCTATTCATTAAATCCATAAAAGCCGCTGGAGCATTCGTCAATCTAAACGACATCGCTAGAAACTCATAGTGGCCATACCTTGTTCTGAATACAGTCTTTGGAATATCTTCGGGCTTTATCTCCAATTGGTGGTAGCCAGATCTTAAGTCAATCTTTGAGAAATAACATGCACCTTTAAGCTGATCAAACAAATTGTTGATGTGTGGCAAATGATACTTATTCTTTATCGTTAGCTTGTTCAACTCTCTGTAGTCAATGCACAATCTCATACTTCCGTCTTTCTTCTTTACGAATAGCACTGGAGCACCCCATGGAGAAACACTGGGTCGAATGACTCCCTTATCCAATAGTTCATAAAGTTGCTTAGCCAATTCTTTCATTTTCATTGGGGCCATCATGTATGGAGCCTTAGAAACTGGTTCAACTCCAAGTATTAAATCAATGAAAAACTCTATTTCTCGATCAGGTGGCAATCCTGGTAACTCTTCTGGGAAAACGTCAGGGAATTCTCTCACTATGGGAATCTCATCCAAAATAGGGGTCTCTTTCTTCGTATCCACCACATTAGCCAAATATGCCTTACATCCTTGCCGCAACAATCTCTTTGCTTGTATTACTGAAAGGAACTTTTTATCTTGTCTCTGTCCTTGATAGCTAATTCTTTTATTATCTGGGGTGTACATAACAACTCTCTTTTTCTTACAGTCAATATTCTCCTTATATAGAGACAACAATCCATGCCTAAAATAATATCAAAGTCTCCCAACTCGAAAGGTATTAGGTCAACAGGGAACATATATCCTGAAATCTCTAAGGAACATTTAGGACAAAATTGACTTACAGGAACTTTATCTTTATTAGCCACTTCTATGGTCAAAGGTTCCTCTAAGTCTTCCAACATCAATTGCATTTTATTCACACAATTCACAGATATAAAAGATTTGGACACTCCCGAATCAAACAAAATGTTAACAGGTATGGAATTAAGAGAATGCATACCTGTAACCATATCAGAATCATGAACTGGAGATTTCTTGGTCATCTTAAAAGTCCTAGCTCTAGCAGTACTGGTTGTTGGTCCTTGGGACACGCTCCTTCCAACATTACCTTGGGTCAACAACTTGCAATTCCTAGCTATGTGTCCCACTTTGCCCCAACTAAAACAAGTTGCTCCTTGAGTCTCAGACTTATACTCCGTGGAATAATGACCTTTCTGTCCACACTTAAAACAGTTGATATTTTCTCGGCACTGTCCACTGTGCTTTTTCCCACATGTCTTACAATCAACTATTGGCTTACTAATCCTTGTCAGGGTAGAATTAACTTAAGTAGTACTGGGTCTAACCTGGGTCACACCTTAAGACTCACTTTATCACCTATTAGACACAATCCCTAGCATGGATCAAGGACTTGAACCTGTAGCTCTGATACCAACTATGACGGCCTCAACCCCGGGGTCAGGAGTTGACTTCACCAAAGACAATTACCAAAATATAAATAACAAGATTGCTATTAAAATATACTAACTTGACCCCAAACCAAGATCCGATCCAGGTTCAAGTATGATTCAGGTTCACATTATTATAAACCATTATTCAACATCTAACACACTCTAACTTATTTCAGAAACTCATCAGACGTCGTGGTCTGATATAAACTACCTCAGAGGAGCCGGGTCCTGAAGGGGCGGGAACACAGGTATGTCTGACTGGTCTTCTAGGCATCTGCGAGATATACATAACAGTTTGCAGGGGTGAGCATAATCGCTCAGTAGTACCAACATATGAATAACGAAATAAAAATAGTAATGTAATAATAATAGGAACCGAGCTGTAATCACGTCATCAATATTATATAATGAAAATCAGAGATAACTGGATATCACTAACTAGCATGCTTTATCAAAATAACTTAGTAGTGTGTTGTGTAAGTATCAGAGTCCAATTTTAGGATGCTATTCATATTTTTAAAACCGCTATATCAACCACTTATACCCTTACGGGAGTCACAAATCCAAATCAAATATGTAACAGATATGTGAAGACAGATGATCAGGCTATCAACACCAGACGACTCTAACTGCCATCCCATTTACATGTTCCGGAACTTAGAGACTAGCTAGGTCTCTGACCTGCTGGACTAATCGGTTATAGGTTGCGCGCAACTGAATTAACCTCTTACGCCACCTCAGTAGGCCTACTCTAGCCCCAATGTATCCCATATCCGACCGTTTTATCCAGTTTTCAAAACACTTATAACTATCTCATTTCCAAAACTATTTATTTTATCAGCACACATATAAAATCCAGTTCTCAAATCATTTCATTTGAGATAGGTACTTTTCGAAGTTACTTTTCCCCAAAACAATTTGAAAACAGTGATTTATAACTACAGGGGATACGTAACTTAAAACGTTTCTGTTCCATTACGAGAATAAAATATTTATCTATTCATACGTACTGAACCATAAAAGAATGGTCAGGGGTACTTGCCTTACAACGCTTTACCAATTTCTAGGTAGCTTTCACGCTGATTTTAGTCCCGGGGAAACTCGACTGGGATCTACAAATACAGAGTACCCTAATCAGTTATACCAACTTGTTTGATATCCTCAAATCCTAATAACCTAATCCGATAACCCGAATCGTATAGTTATTATACACATAATCACGTAATCATATAATCCAAAAAAAAATAGGGGTAACACGTATAACACAAATACACACATTTACAAATACATTTTTAGAAAATTTTGGCAGCAACTCCTTTGTTTATAAGCCTACCCGTCGATTACAATCGACGACAACAATTGCAACAAGTCACAATCTCATCACAAATACAATTCCACATTCTCATAATTATTCTCGTACAATTCCCAAAATACAATTTACTTTCAAAAAATATTTTATTTATTTATAAAATTTAGGACTCAGAACAACGTCATCACCGTCCACCGTTTGCTCGTAACGAGTCATCGCGGTACGGCGGCAAAATTCGCGGGGTACTCGATTACTTGAATTCCAACGCGAAAATTTCACCGATTAATATTATTTTCCCGCAACAAAAATTTTTATTTCACGAATGATACTCATTTATTTCACTTCAGAAAATTATATAAAATCAATTTACAATAACCAAGCCAACTGCATAAACAGGCCCAACAGTAAAGGCCCGAAAAAAAAATTATTCGGCCCAACTGTAAGCCCAAAGAACCAGCCCAACAGCCACACAGAAACAGGGGAACAGGGAGGCACATGGCCACATACCGCCTGAACCAACACCACCAACACAAACTCACGCAAACAGCACATACACGATACAACACACACATATGCACATACACATATATATATATGTACATACAAATAAGCAACAGAACCACCAAGCTCAATGGGAGAACACGGAGGCGGGGAGACCGGAGCAATGGGAAACCGGAGAAAGACGCCGGAAAAAGAAGACAAAGAACGGGAAAAAGAAATGGGAAGGGAGAGATACAGAGGGAGAGAGAGAGAGAGAGTTAATCGAGAGAGAGAGACTACAGCAGCCGAGTGAACAAGGGTGAAGGGGAAACCCCCCCCCCCCCTTTTTTATTATTATGTTTATTATTTACTATGTTAATAGATGCTATAACACGTAGTAATAACTGACACGTAGCCTTGGGAGATAAACACGAAGATTCTGAGGCCCAGTTTATCCCGAAATTCAAAATTAACGGACCGAAGTGCACGCAACACAATTCCATAAAAATTACGAAAATAAACTTATAATGTCACAAATATCCCGAAGTTTACAAAAACATAAGTTTTGAAATTTTAAATCAATTTTTGAAATGCACTTTATACCCGCTCTTTAATAATCAAACGAAACGACGCGCGGGTGAAACCAACCCCGAAAATTTCCAAAATAATTTTAAAATTCTAAGAATAATACGAACTTAATAAAATATGAGTTTCATGATTTTTGAAGATTTCCATAATTAAATATGGATTTTACAAACAAACACACTCAGAATATCATTTAAGAAAAAATAATTTGTGAAATATTGTTTTCTCAATTTTGTAAAGTCCTACAAATAATTATTAAAATTATAAAATTATAAAACCAATTTTATAAACAATCCAAATATTTATGGAATTAAAACTATATTAAAATCACTTTTACAATCGAAATAAAATCGTATAACTCAATAATAAAGCACACAGTTCAATCCCACATATCAACACATCACGCATAAATAAATAATGATCAATAACTGCTGCCAAAATCATTACATATATTTATTTAATTATTTAAACCTTTATTACACTTTGAAAATATTAAAATAAAAGAATATACACGAGTCGTTATAAAAGCAGCTAGACACTCATCATCAAACTTGAAAGGGACATCTTTCTCTAGAAGATTGCACAAGGGTTTAGAGATTTTAGAGAAGTCCTTGATGAACCACCGACAGAAACCCGCATGACCAAGAAAACTGCGAATCCCCTTAACAGAAGATGTGGAGGATGGTTTTCAATGACCCCCGCCTTGGCTTTCTCCACCTCAAGACCTTTACTAGAGACCTTGTGCCCAAGAATGATGCCCTGCTGCACCATAAAGTGACATTTTTCCCAGTTGAGAACCAAATTGGTCTCAACACACCTTTTAAGAACTGCGCCAAGGTTTTGCAAGCACTCATCGAAAGAATCCCGGAACACAGAAAAATCATCCATGAACACCTCCACATTCTAACCAATCATGTCAGAGAAAATGGCCATCATACATCTCCGAAATATGGCAGGTGCACCACACAATCAAAAAGAAACTCTCCTGAAGGCAAAAGTACCAAACAGACAAGTGAAGGTTGTCTTTTCCTGATCTTCTAAAGTGATGCAAATCTGACTATAGCCCGAATAGACATCCAGAAGACAATAGTATTCATGCCCAGCCAACCTGTCAAGCATCTGATCAATAAAAGGAAGAGGGAAGTGATCCTTCCTCGTGGCCTTGTTCGGCTTCCTGTAATCCATGCAAACTCACCACCCCGTGACTGTTCGACTAGGAATGAGCTCATTCTTCTCATTAGAAACCACTGTGATGCCTTCTTTCTTCGGCACACACTAAACTAGGTTCACCCATGAACTATCAGAAATAGGGTAGATGATCCCTATATCTAGCCATTTGAGAATTTCCTTCTTCACAACCTCCTTTATAATCGGATTTAGCCTTCTCTATTGCTTAACAGTTGGCTTGCTTCCTTCCTCTAGCAGAATTTTATGTATGCAATAAGAAGGGCTGATTACCTTGATATCTTCAATAGTTCATCCAATTTCCGATTTGAACTCTATCAGAATTCTCAAGAGCTTTTCCTCATCACTACCTGAAAGGTCAGATGCAATAATAACAGGAAAAGTAGATGCATCACCTAAAAATGCATACCTCAAGTGTTCAGGAAAAGGTTTAAGATCGAGTGTAGGAGCTTCCTCAATAAAAGGCTAGAGACTCCCCTCAGCATTTTTGAATTCTGACATTCTGAGAGATTCAAAAGGGATATCCAGCCTTCGCTTCCAAGGAGAAGCATTCAAATACTGTAACTGCTCATCACCTTCATCATCTTTACTATCTGAATTTTCCATCAAGGCTTTCTCAAAGGCATCAGACCTTAGAATTTGATCAAGTTCTGAAGTAACCACAGAATCGACCAATTCCTCTTTTAAGCACTCCTCGTTATCAATAGGGAATTTCATGGCATTAAATACATTAAAAGTCACATCCTGGTCTAGTACTCGCATAGTGAGCACATCAATCAAGGTTCATTCGGTAACTAAGAATGGTCTTCCCAAGATTATGGGATTCTTTTTATCCTCCTCAAAATCAAGAATTACAAAGTCAGCAGGAAAAATGAGTTTGTCCACCTTGACCAAGACATCTTCCATAATGCCTCGTGGATATGTGATAGGACGATCGACCAACTGCAAGGACATATATGTAGGCTTTGGATCAAGTAAATCCAACTTCTTGAAGACTAGAGAAGGCATCAGATTGATGCTAGCTCCCAAATCATATAAACACCTGTCGAACGACATGTTTCCGATGGTGCAAGGAATAGTGAAGCTTCCAGGATCTTTAAGCTTTGGAGGCAACTTCTGTTGCACACAACACTGCATTCCTCCGTGAGCACAATGGTCTCTAAGTCATCGAGCTTCACTTTCTGAGAGAGAATACCTATCATAAACTTCGCATAGCTATGCATCTGTTCAAGAGCTTCAGCGAAAGGTATGTTGATATGAAGTTTCTTGAACACCTCCAGAAACTTAGCAAACTATTTATCTAACTTTTGCTTCTGCAACCTCTTAGGAAAATGAGGTAGAGGATAGACCTATTTCTCCCCTGTATTACCCTCAGGAGGAGTGTGTTCCACAATTTTCTTCCTTGTTTCCACTTCTGCTTCCTTCTGCACATATTCTTGAGCCACAACTTCAGATTCTGGAACTTGAGATTTTTCGGGGCTTGCAACCTTCCCAGACCTCGATGTAATTGCCTTTACCTGTTCTTTTGCTTCCTTCTTGCCTGGAACTTCTGTGTCACTAGGGAGTGTACCAGGTTGTTGATTCAGCAAGGTATTGGTAATCTTCCCAATTTGATTATTCGAGGTCTTAATATAAACCACTTGGCTCTTGCACATGAGCCTCAACTCCTCCAATTCAGATTTTTTATTAGATTGTTGAAGTTGGAGGTACTGTCTTGATGCATATTGTGGTTGTTGAAAACCATGAGGGTTGAATTTCTTTTCTGCATACTGCTGATAAGGCTATTCCACCGCATTCTGATTGTTGCTCCAACTGAAGTTAGGATGATTGCGGTTGTTGGGATGATAGGTGGCTGGAACTGGTTATTGTGACATCTGAAAGTTGCTCATGAACTGAGTTGATTCACTAGAGATAGCACACCGCTCCATCTCATGCGCACAGACACAAAGCTCACAAACACCAGTGATCTGATTAACTCCATAATTAGCCAAAGAATCCACCTTCATCGTTAAAGCTTTAAACTGAGCAGCTATAGCAGTAGCTGCATCCACCTCCAAAAATTCCTGCTAATTTTCCTTGATGTAGTCTCTGAGAAGGGTTCTGGTATTCATTAGCATCCATCAGTTCAATCAACTCATAAGCTTCATCGTAGCTCTTAGCCCATAAGGCTCCACCTGATGCTGTGTCAAGCATGGGTCGAGATTGTGCTCCCAAGTCATTATAAAAGCAGTTGATAATCATCCAGTCAGGCATTTCATGGTGAGGACACTTCCTAAGCATCTCCTTGTAGCAATCCCAAGCCTCACACAGTGATTCTCCAGATTGCTGCGCAAATTGAGTGAGAGCATTCCTGATTGCAGCTGTCTTCATCATAGGGAAGAATTTATTTTGAAACTTTTGAGCAAGATCTTTCCATTTGGTGATAGAACCTGCTAGTAGAGAATGTAACCAGCTCTTAGCTTTATCCCTCAGAGACAACGGGAAAAACCTCAGCTTTATAGCATCATCAGAAACTCCATTGAACTTGAAAGTGTTGCCAATCTCGATGAAATCTTTGATGTGCATGTTGGGATCTTCTATAGGAGAACCCCAAACTGAACTGAATTCTGCATCATCTGAATCATGCTAGCCTTGATTTCAAAAGTGTTAGCCGTGATGGCTGGTCTGACAATGCTAGACTGAATATCATCGATCTTTGGTTGAGAATAATCTATCAAATCCTTCGGATTCGATGCTGGTTCGCCCATTACAATAACAACTTCTTCTTCAACTTTCTCCTCAAAAAAACTTCTTCAACTACTTCCTCAGCTTTATCCAGTGTTCTCTTGTGAGATCGAGAACGCGTTAACACACACGCTCTCTAGAGTACCTAAAACACAACAAGCAAACAAGTAAAATATCTGAGTCAGTGAACTTTAACGACCACTGATGATAAGCACATAAACTTAAAATTAACACTGAGTCCCCGGAAGCGGCGCAAAAAACTTTTTTAGGACAAAAACATGTGCTAAAATTACACGCAAGTATACGCGTTTGTAAGTAATATAGAATTCTTTCTAGTTCCTTCCCACATAGAATGGTTTAGGTTCACTTCAATCTATGCACCTATGCAATAAAGATATGGCTATCGTTCAATGCTAAGATAAATAACAAATTGGTTTTTGATTAACTAAGAGATTATACTAACTAACTTTAACTAAGAGAATTGAGGTTGAATTACTTATATGACACAAACATGGGATTCTAACTTCTTTACTACTTCATTCAAACTCATTGTTCTTAACCTTAACATGCAATGGTGATGATAACTAACCAGATAACACGAAACTAGTAAACGCCAACTTTCGTTGTACGAAAACCCTACTACCAGACATCCATAAAAGAGATAGAAGCTGAATAGACACCAATTATGTTGAGACCCTATATGTCTATAGAATTTGACAACATAAAGGATTAATGTGCAAGTTATCTATCATGATTACATAGGGCAAGTAAGATGGTTAAAATTACCTATGAATCATGCATAACAAATACATGAACCTATGCTATCATGGCAAGTTTTAAACCTCTAAATTCACTATCGCTTCAATAGAGATTAACATGTTATCTTATAAGTTCGCGACACTCATAAGACGAATAAGCACAACCAATACTAAGATATCATACAATCACCACACACTAAGATATCGAAATAAATTAACTATTGAAAGCCATAAGTAAATCTGTTAGAACACCACGATAATGATTAGTTCATAATCGAACTCATCATCACTGTGGGTTCCGATCAAAGCATGGTATAATAAACTAAGTCTTTATAAATAAAATAAATAATCAAAGTATGTAATCAAGAGTATTAGGTTCAACAAACAAAAAAACAAGCATCCAGATTACAACTCAATCAAGAATCACAAGTAAAAATAAGCTTTTCTTCTTCTTTGTTGTATTTATGGTCCTAGGTCTTCACGTCGTCTTCTCCTTAGTCTCTGTTATGAAAAACATCTTTAAAGAGTCCTTATACAGCATCCCAAACCGTCCAAAAGCCTAGAAAATCGATCTTCTATTAGAATCAGGATTTCTGGAAAATGTCCTGACGTGGCTGCCCTGGGATCCAGGGCGACCGCTCTGTGTCTGGAGCGGCCGCTCCCAATTGTAGCGCGGCCGCTCCCAATTGTAGCGCGGCCGTGCTCAGCTTCTAGAAAAAATGAATTCTTCTTTACTTCTTGTCTTCAACTGTTGGTTTCTTCACGCACTTGACCAACGCTTCATCCTCACACTCTACCAAGCATATATCATGCAATTTCCAGCCCTTCTTCCTACTTATGCCTTGAAATGCAAAACACTACAAAAAAACGTCAAATACACAAAGAACTTGAGTACAAAATACCAATTCGAGCCTTTAGGAAGCTTTTTAGGTGGATATAAATGCCACTTAACAACGTTAATAGGTGTGAGGCGAATATATCGATGCTATAAATATAAGAAGTACCAGGACCCTAGTTCCAAGGAATCGACAGCTCAATGGAAATTGGGAAAACTAACCTGACTTTCATGTGATTTTAAATGGATTTGAGATTAATTCTTTTGAAAATTTTGTAAAAGAAAAGGCAAATGAGTTTTAGTATGAACCGGTTTAGGATCGTGTAGTGGAAAATAACTATCAGTCCTTAGTCAAGTGAGTCATGCGAAAAGTTGGAGCTGCAAGTTTTAGAGACACTCTTAACATTGTCCCTACATATTTTTGTGAGATTTTTCTTGTTATTATCAGCCACTTCTCAGGCACTGCACAAGGAACGACACATCTACCCAACTAGGTACACTTAAAGTTGATAAGAAAATATGACCTTATCTACGGACAGAACATCGAATTACGCTAATTGGTTGTAATTATGACATCAAAGATGACGATGAGAGTATCAAAGGTAGTACGAGTTTTCAGCATTGGAGATTGAGCTACGAATAAGATAGATATGCAACGATAAATGAAATTTTGATCGACTAGTAAGATAGACCCAACAAGAGGTAGGAGGTATACTGAAGTTGATTGGATGTACTCTTATGTGGCAGTTTCCTTAATTTGGTACCTTATTGGTGGATTATGAGAACAACCACTAACTCCTATAGTAATTTTAAACAAGTTTTCGAAAAAGATTTCTTTTAAAAAATTTCTAAAAGTTTTTTAAATAGAATTAGTTTTTCTAAGAAAAATTGGTTGTCAAACTACTACTTGAGTTTCTTGTTTGTTATAAGAATCAGATTACCTAGAAGAATACTTTCTCTAGACTTGGTATTGTTAATCTAGAGGGCCAAGTGGACCCGTTAGTATAGAGAAGTTTAAAATTTTCCCGATGAAAGATTATAAGTCTTGTTTGATAGTATCAATAATAGAGTCAATGTGCAGAAGCATTATTTATCCAAATTGTAAAATTATTAAAAGTTTAAAAGATTCGTTGATTCACAAGAAGCTAGAGTATGATTGAAGGAAAATGAGGATTTTTCCCGGTTTTGGAGGAGAGTATTAATACTATTAAAGGAACCGAGATGTTACGTTGTCAATGATAGACTTATGCGGCATAGATGAAATTAGAAGTTGTGACCAAAAATCCCGTAAGAAAGTGATTATTTTCGAATTGTTAAAATACCGAATGTGGATGCGCGAAGCTAAAAATGCAAGACCTAATAGTGGAAAATTGTCATAATCGACGGATTTATGAAGGCTTTCCAGAGGACTTTCCGAAGTTGTTATCTGATATGGATTGGAATCTATTAATCGAATGAGCTCTAAAGGTATACGTAAGTGAGATGTGAATGGCAACCAACGTTATCATTCTTGTGACGACCTCAACCCCGGGGTCAGGAGATGATGTAATTAAAATATAACAAACCATAATATAAACTACTAATATAACATTATTATACCAACACATCCCCAAAACCAAGAGCTGATACAGATTCAAGCATTATTTTGGTTACAAAACTACAACTAGCTTATTCAACAAGCTTGACACTCTAACTTATTATAACAACTCATCAGACCAAATGGTCTGATACAAACTACCTTTAGAGGAGCCAGGTCTTGAAGGGGCTGAGACTCAGTCCTGCCAAAGTCTGATGGGTCTTCTAAACATCTACAATATATATATATATTAGATATATTTGATAATGTCATGGCTAATATGATTTATGTTTAGTTTTCAGATCTTACTTAAACAAGACAAATCAGTACTTAACTGGAAAGCAGTACTTATACTGAAGTCAGGACTTAAGATATCAGAACTTAAGTTGTAAGAACTTAAGTTATCAGGAGATATTTATCAGGAGATAATATCAGGACTTAAGGAGACTTTCGGATAAGGAAGGTAGCTGATTTAAAGGAAAGAAGATCGAGATAAACATAAGAAGAGATATGCATGAAGAAGGAATTCTATGAAGAATAGAATACTTGGAAGAAAAGATATCTGATTGATATATTTTAGGAAGCAGAATCATATTCCATATCAATTAGCGATTATCTTGTAACTGTGTAGTATATAAACACAGACATAGGGTTTACACTATAAGTGTTATCATATTCGAGAAGATTATTCATTGTAACCCTAGCAGCTCTCGTGATATTTGTTCATCACTGAGAGGTAACAGTTCCATACTGTAACAGAGTTTATTGTTTCAATAAAGTTTGTTTTCTGTTACTTGAAATATTAAAAGTTTGATTTGATTGTATTTTACACTGTATTCACCCCCTCTACAGTGTGTGTGACCTAACAAGTGGTATCAGAGCCTATCTGTTAACGCACATACAGTTAAAGATCCAAACACAATCATGTCTGACACAGAAACTCCAACTAAGCCTACCAAAATTGAAGAACCACCAAAGACACAAATTCAAAGTCGGTATGAGACTATCAGAGTTCCCATACTGAGACCATCTGAATATCCCATATAGAAGGTGAGGATGACCATGTTCCTGGAAGCAACAGATCCAGAATATCTTGATAGAATCAAGGAAGGGCCTCACAAACCAACCAAGCTCGCTGTTGCAGTTGCAGGTGAAGCAGCAAAGACCGTACCAAAGGAGAAGAGTGATTATACTGCTGAAGATATCGCATCAATTGCTAAGGATGCAAAGGTACGACACTTACTGCATAGTGCCATTGATAATGTAATGTCAAACAGGGTAATTAACTGCAAGACTGGTAAGGAGATATGGGATGCTCTGGAAACAAGGTGTCAGGGAACTGATACAATTAAGAAGAACAGGAAGACAATACTCACTCAAGAGTATGAACACTTTGACTCAAAGGCTAATGAGTCATTGACTGATTTATATGATAGATTTGTCAAACTCTTGAATGATCTGTCACTGGTTAGCAAGGAGTATGATCTTGAAGATTCAAACCTTAAATTCCTGTTAGCTCTTCCTGAATGTTGGGATTTGAAGGCAACATCAATAAGAGACAACTACAATCTTGATGAAACAACTCTTGATGAAATTTATGGAATGCTCAAGACTCATGAACTTGAGATGGAACAAAGAACCAAGAGGAAAGGAGGAAAGTCAAGGACAGTTGCTCTTAAGACTGAAGAAGAATCCCCCAAAATAGCTACCTCAAGGAAAGACAAGGGTAAAGCTCTTTTCACAAAGTTTGATACTGAGTCATCAAGTTCTGAAAGTGATAATGACTCAGATTCTGAAAGCTTGTCTGAGACTGATGCTGATGAGGAGATGATGAAGCTATGTGCTCTTATGGTGAAAGGGATCACAAAGATTGCATACAGAAAGTTCAGGAAGGGAAAGAAGTTTTCCAGGAAAGGCACAAGTTCTGATAAGAAAAATTTCAGAAGATCTGAGGGCAGAGGAGGAAAGTCTGACAAAGGAGATTATACCAATGTCAAATGCTATAACTGTGGTGAAAAAGGCCACATATCTCCTGATTGCAAGAAAGTGAAGGGTGACAAAGGCAAGGCTCTTATCACAAAGTAGAGAAGATGGACAGACACCTCAGACTCTGAAAGTGAGGAGAACTATGCTTTGATGGCAAATGTTGATAAAGAAAGTGCTGAGAGCAGTTCTGAAGCTGCTGAAACAAAGGTACCTCAGAACTTGATTAACATATGAAAGAAGGCATGTGAAAGATGTGAAAGATTAACTTCTGAAAATCTTGCCTTTAAGAAAAGAAATGATTTCTTAGAAAAAGAGTTAGTTATGTTCCATCAAACTCAAAAGGATAGAGATGATGCTTTTTATGTTAGGGATGAAGTGCTAAAAATGAATGAATCTCTAAAAACTGAGTTAGAAAAGGAAAGATAGATTATCAGGACTTGGACTAACTCTGGAAGAACAACTCAAAATTTGCTAAGTAGTGAAAATTGGAAAGAGGGCTTAGGTTATGGAGAGGATAAGAATGATAAAGGAACTGTAGAAATTAAGCCTGTTGTTGTTAAGCAAAAGCCAAAGTTAAAACCTGTTAAGTTTGTAACTGTAAAGTCTGATAATGAGAAATCAGAAGTTAAAGTGGAATTAACTTCTGACAAACTAAAACAGGAAAAGACAGCTGAAGTAAACATAGGCTTAATGACTAAGAAGCAGCTTAAGCATAAGCTGAAAGATGTTAAGAATGCAAACAAGGTAAAATCACCTAGGAAAAATAGGAATGGAAATGAAGGTGTGAATAAAAGCAATGATTATAAACCTGTTCCTGATGCTCCTAGGAAAACATGTCATAACTGTGGAAGTTCTAACCATTTGGGTTCTTTTTGCATGAAGAATAAGAACATTAATTCCTTACCTTCAAAATCGGGAGTTAAGAGTCAGTCTGTTAGATATAAACCATAAAATCCTTGTTTTCATTGTGGTAGTTTATGGCATTCCATTTATACTTGTAAGGAATATCATAGTTTGTACTATGATTATTATCAAATAAAACCTTCTTTGAAGAAAGTTTCCATTGTTCCTTCTAGTGTAAATTCTGATTCAAAGTCTGATAGTGTAAGTTCTGATAAGAAAAATGTTAACATAAACTCTGATGCTAAATCCGCTGCAAATGTTAACAAACTTGATAATGCCAAAGGATCCAAGCAAGTCTGGGTCCTTAAAACTAATCATTAGTGGTCTTTGTGATTGCAGGGCAACAGGAAAAATATTCTAGTTCTGGACAGTGGATGTTCAGGACAGATGACTGGAAATAAAGCCCTGCTATCAGACTTTGTAGAGAAAGCTGGTCCAAGTGTTTCTTATGGAGATGACAACATTGGAAAAACATTGGGATATGGCAATATAAATCTTGAGAATGTCATCATTAAAGAAGTAGCTCTGGTCTCAGGACTTAAATATAATTTGCTGAGTATAAGTCAAATCTGTGACAGAGGTTATCATGTTGATTTCTTTGAAGAACACTGTGAAGTTGTGAGTAAATGCAAAGGCAAAGTTGTTCTGAAAGGATACAGGCGTGGTAACATTTATGAAGCTAAGCTTTTAACAAGTACTGATGGTTCTGCAATCTGTCTGATGAGTAGAGCATCAATTGAAGAAAGCTGAAATTGGCACAAGAAACTCTCCCATTTAAATTTCAACAATATAAATGAGCTGATCAAGAAAGATCTTGTGAGAGGACTGCCAAAGTCAGTATTTGCTCCTGATGGCCTTTGTGATTCTTGTCAGAAGGCCAAACAAAGAAAGTCTTCATTCAAGAGCAAGACTGAATCATCAATTCTTGAGCCTTATCACCTATTACATGTTGATCTATTTGGTCCAGTGAATGTCATGTCTATTGCAAAGAAGAAATATGCATTGGTCATAGTGGATGAGTTCACTAGATACACATGGGTGTATTTCTTGTCACACCCCAACTTAAACAGCAGATTAAATATAGCTATTACAATATTTTAAAAGAAATAACATGACCAAATCCAAGATCTTACAGTTTAGGGTTTGGAACAGCCCAACACTACCAACTATTACATCTGATTTTAAATACCGAGTCCTCACACAAACTACTATCACTTATTCTACCTGAGCTCGAACATAAGCATCAGCATCTCAGGTCTTACGGGCAGTCTGCTTGAATCTAACCATAGCTGCTAGCTGTAATATCAGGGTAAAGCAAGGAGTGAGCCAAATGCTCAACAAGTGCTAAACAATATGATACAAAACATAAATCGAGATATACATTAAAGAATGACAATGGAAAGACATAACCACTGATAATGAGGGATAAAACTTTGGGTGATGGCATCATTTTGTTTGTATCAAAACAATTTCAAAATCATACCATTTAATCAAAATCATTTTATGACGCTACGGATTACAACCGGTGATCAGCCGCGAAGTAATCCCGAACCTCGCTGGGTTCTAAAACATTAATGGGAATCCCTAGGCAACTTTTAAGCCTAATATAAGTGTGGAAAGGACTCGTGTCTCAGTCCAGATCCACTATTCAAAGAAAAAATTTATCCCCCTTTGGGACTGAAAACCCCCATTTTATTTATTTCAAAAATTAATGCCGAATTATAACAAAATCTCTTTTTACCGTAAATATCTTTATCAAGGGATTATAGATCAACTCGAAACATAGGGAAATGGTACTAACTCTCAAAGCCATGAATCACAAAACTATACTTTATTAGGGTAACTGAATGGTTTTCATATATCAAAGTTTGGACAAGGGAATTTAGTGAGGCTATTGGATATCATGAAGGGTAATGCCAAACTGGGCTTAAAGCAATGGTTTCTCATCAAGGTTCAAGTGCTGGATCATCAAGAAGGTAAGCTTCATGAATACTAAGGGTGTTAAGGTATGAAGAAATGATTTTTAGCTCCGGATTTATCAGAATTGTCAAGCTTTAGGATAAGAAAGAGGGGTAATCAATGAGGAATCACTTTGATAAATATCTGGCTTTCAGGGTTCAAGGTAAGGTTCTATTAGGGGTTCAAGTATCAGGATGAGATATCAATACTTAGGAATCATTAACATGTAAATCAAGAAAATCAACCAAGAGTTGTAACTACCCTTTCTTTTATCATGGCATTTCAAAGATAAACATAATATACACTTGACTTAAATATATATCAAAATGACTCAGGATAGTTGCATCAATATAAATGAACTATTTACAGTGAATACGAAAGACAGGTTGAATCACTTGCCTTGAGAAAGGCTGGTCTGGTCTGACTGGTAGGAGCAACTGGAGCTTCACTCGACCTTTATGGCAAGTTTTCCCTCGTCTCGAGATCCTACATAAATAATAATAATCTTCATTATAATATACTCTCACCAACTAATCCTATTTACAACCCGAAATTAAACACGGATGGCACTTAGGCCTATATGCACTTAATTTTATATTCACCTTTAAATTACAATTGTACACACATAGCCACATAATCAAATATCATATATTAATACCAAATAACACCATATACACCATAATGCAACACTAGGCTTGGATGATCTCGACTCACAACTTAAGTCACTTGGTCGCTAAACTAGACAAAGTCTTCAAATTTTGGCTTCCTAACTCGATGTGCCTTTACTAAACTATCCAAAACTCTAATGACCTTATACTATCTTACAACTAGGGTGGTCAACCTAAACCTCAGTCCTAAGTGTTCTAAAACTATGCGATAAGTGAAAGTGCTCACTGGTGCAAATTTCAGAATGACAACTATAGTTTCTTGAGTGCATTAGACACTCTTAAACTATAAGTTTTCCTTCAAAACTTTTACACAAGACTCTCCTGACCTAAGGGCATCTCACAAACTTGATGTGGCTCAAAGGCCTGGCTTGGGCCTTCTTGGGCCTAAGCTAAAAGTCCAAGGTTCCCCTGTTTTTCTGGGCAGAAAACGCCCTGACTTGAATTAACTTGTGACACATGGTTCTAACTCATATCCTATGAAATATGATTGGAAAAACTTCTCTGACACTTCCTCTAACTAAGGCCCAAGAGGGCCTAATGAGGGCCTACCCATGACATGGTCAAATATCCCTATTTCTAAGTTGCAACAAAACTGTCCCCTGCTGGACAAATTTTGTTATTCTACTTGTGCACCTAACCAAATGACATGAAAACCTCCAACCAACACCTAAAACCTTTTATATACTCCCAATACTAACTTCTGGTGGCCTGGGACTCAAAGTGCACATCAATGACATGGCCAAAACTCACTCTAAACCCCAGGGTACTAAACTAATTTTTCTGCAGAAACTATAACTCTCCTTTCTCCAAAGTTTTGACTTGACAAACTCAAGTACCAACAACCCAATACCCAAACCAAGACTTAAACATGGTGATCTACTAAAATAACTCCCTTATTCTCTAAATAACTTTGGTGGAGATCATCCTTTACCTATGGTACAATTATGGCAAAACAAAAGAAACTACACTTCACAACTCACAAATCAACAAGTTTTTGAAACAACAAGATATACATTTTTATAAAAGATAACCACAAATTATTACCATGCATCAAGGAGCATTAATCAATATTAACACCTTAATCCTACTGAAATTAAAGCTTACTAACAAAATCTTTCCAAATGATCAAAATCTTATAACATATAAGAGAAATTCACATGCGTGCATGTCCTCGAGTTTTGCAAGCCAAACAACATGTTTTCTGAATATGTTTTACCAAGAAATTTACATGCAAGCCTAGCATGAGCTATATCTAGATGATCACTTAGCATGCAAGGAGTTTCATCAATTTTTCACCATAAAATTCAAGCCATTATCACATAAATATGCAAAAATTGAACAAAGCAACAAGAATAGTCTTAGGGACCATTCATTCGGCTCCCCTATGGTCAAGGCCAAATGAAATGGAAGGGAATGGCCATTTAATCATCAAGAGTTTCCTTCTCAAGACTTGGCACTTTTCCATTCCTTGTAGTTCTCTCAAAAACAACCCTAAACTCACAAGAATCAAGGTTGTACTTTGAGTTTCAACTAAAACCTTTACATGCAACCTTAAAACTTAAACTTTCTACTCAACACTCTTTGAAATATGAGTGATCATGGTATGGGAAGTAACATTTACTTGTATAGAGGGTGGAAGCTTGGTTGAGGAATGAAGAAAAATGGGGAGGGGGTGGTTTCGGCTAAAAGCCGAGAGTGAAGGAGGGAGTAGCCGAGAGTGAGAGAGAGGAGGGAGAGAAGGATGAGTATGGTGGTGGGTGATGTGTGAAATGATCATGTCTTTGCTTGTTTTATGGTTTTTGTGTTGACTAATGTGAGTGGAAATAGGAATTGACATGATTACCCTTCCACTTGTTCTTGGTTCAATTTGCATGCAAGGGTAAAGAAGGTATTTGGCTAGAAAATAAGAGTTAGTGGGGTGGTTATTGACTCTTTAGCCCTCTTGGATTGAATAGAAAGGATTTGCATGCAAGGATAACTATGTAATTTGCTAATTATGACAATTAATACTCATAAAGATTTAATTTTATAAAATAAAACACAAGTTCAAAAATTATAAAATTTATACCATATAATGGCTTGGATTTTTGGAAATTTTATAAAACTACTTTTGAAATTTGTGAGCAAAATAACTTTTAAAAAGAAATTTACTCAAGGTTTAAAATATTCCTTATAAATCAAAAATGAAAGAAATAAATAAACTTTTGATTTGAAAAATCATATACCACATATCGAAAATTTAAGACGCAGAAATTCTCATTCACACAAGCATACAATAGTTGAATATATTGGCATTCGGCTTTATAATTACACCAAATTTACAATTAGTATTACACAGAAATGTCGGGTGTAACATTGTAACACCCCCAGATCCGGGGTCAGGGTCGTCACGGTCTTTCTTTCCACAATATCACTTCACTTAATTAACAATAAATAACCTCATGCTGTGACCCCACACTAACACACACCACAAGCCGTTATAGTCTCAGAGATGAAATTGAAATAAGTATAAGTCTTTGAATCCACAATTTAAAAGTTATTATAACCCAAAAATGATTACTTGATAAGTTTACAATTAATTGCTATTATCTGCCACAAGTTATAATTATACATAATTGATTCCCAAAAGTAGAAGGTCTGATCTACACATAGATCTACCTCTGCAGCTATAGCAGCTATGATCTCAACGGGAAGGCGCGGGGCGCTTCCCACGCTCTTGCGCTGGGTCTGCTTGAGTCTGGCCATCTTTCCTAACTGTTGTTGTGTGATGAAGAAATAAAGAAAGAGTGAGCATTACAGCTCGCAAGATAATATATAGTGTAAACAATAACGCAAGCATCTAAATGGATAACTTGCTGGAAACCATTATCAGGTGAAAGATAATTACTTACTGGATATAAGCAAAAACAAGGGATGAAGTTATCAAATACTTTACTATACTTATATCATTTATAAAGCTACTTGAACTACCACTGTTCAAAGTACTATAGGTCTCAAAAGGTCATCCCATAGATGAGACCACAAGTTAAGAGTTGAATAGATTCAATCTTTGAAATATTATTGAATAAAATAAAGTTACGAGATACTTTATTTAGTCCCGATATATATATCCACATATATATCTCTTAAACATTTCCTGGAACCTCTGTTATGTAAAGTACGAACAGAGTTTGTAACATCCAATGAATTTTGGAAAGGAAAAGAATTTTGGCATAAACCCGATATCTTGCTGATCAGGCAAAGATACCAATAAGTAACCTTTTCTACTAGTAGATGGATGAATCCCCCACCGGTCATCACCCTGGCCACATAAGGACCTTGTGTTAGACCGCCACTCGGCCTCTTACGCGTTGATGGACTGCCACCCAGCCACTTACACTTTAATAGACCGTACCCCGGCCTGTCGCTTATGCCGACTCAATTAGAGGGACTTACTTCCCAAACGTTGGGCAAGTAATCAAATTGTTTTCTCAAAACAGCAACCACGTTGCGAATGTAAAATACACCATAGAGCCGGATCCCCAGGTTTTGAACGAGTATTTAAATCCCCTTTGAAAGAAAGATCTTAAATATAAAAATGAGTTTTGGGGTCCACTCTAACTTTAAAAATCATTTTGAAGACTCGAAAACATTTTAAGAATGTTTGGAGTACTGCTGATTTATTAAAATAAATCAGTCCCGATATATCAGAAATATCTGAATATTATTATTTAAATAATATTCTCATAAAGATAATCCTTATAAAAATAATCGAAGTAGAATTTTTAAAACTCATACTTGAAATGAATATTAAATAACCAAAGATATACTTATACGAAAGTACTATCTTCATTTGAATAATCGAAAATAAGTTTGATTATCGAAACATTATTCTTTAATAAAATAAAGAATATTATTAAATAATAAGGGGAGTCATTATACCTCGAATGAATATTATAAATAATATTCATTAAACAAAATAAACGGAGGCATACATCCTCAAATGAATATTCAAATAATAATCATTAAATAGAATAAACAGAGTCATAAGTCCTCGAATGAATATTCAAATAATATTCATTAAATAAAATAAAGTTAAAGTTATCGAATAAACCTTATTCGATTAATAGTTTTGAAAACTATAACCATATATATATAAAAATATATATATATATATATTATACTCGGGAAATCGACTCATGGTTTAGAAATATGTTCACCTTTGGGTCCCCTATACTTAGGGTATACGCATCTACTGCTTATCTCTAGCATAAGTATTATGCAACTATAAGCAATTGAATCATCAATTAGATATATAAATCAAGAATATGAAACAGGCATGCATATATACCATATCACATTCTACAATATATCACAAGAATTTGCTAATAACAAATATGCATTTATCGCAAGATCATGCATATACACATATACATCACAACAACAGTTATATGGGTAGAAAACTTGCCTGAGCGACTGGGGGTTATAAATGGCTTGGGACGAGTCTGGTAACCTATAAACAACATATAAGTTGGAATTAAACCAACATATATGTATCAAGATTTCGAACCAACCATGCATATATACCATATCAAATGCTACAATATATGGCAAGAATTTGCTAATTAACCAACATGAATTTATCACAAGACAATGCATATATATATATACATCACAACAACAGTATAGCGGGTAGAAAACTTGCCTGAGCGACTGGGGGTTATTAATGGCTTAGGACGAGTCTGTTAACCTATAAACAACATATAAGTTGGAATTAAACCAAAGTCACTTTTAAATCTATACTTTAACCAATTTAGACTCTAACGCTCGCTTTGCGCTTAATGATTCTCTTAAGTTGCTCGAGTACCCTCGGCTCCACCATTTTTAATAAATTAACCATTACGAGTTTTAAGGCGATTCTTTCGCGAGTGTCTTAACAACTGCCTAACACACTTTACATAAATGTTTCATACTCCAATTAGCCCTTTTAGGTCTTTAACATATGTTTCAAATTAAGGCTAGGGGTAATGATTCGTTCGCGAAATGTCGTTACTTAAAACGGCCGTTTCTCCTAAACCGTACATCGGAATCAAACGAACCACATATCAAAACGAAGATCGTAACATGAACTATCTAAACATGGTAATTGTCAAAACCTATCAGGGAGTTCTCGGGCCCTAATGTTATGAACAAAAGCAGTCTAAAGTAAATCAGACATTACGACGGCTATGTTTACGCGATTTCCCAATTTTATACCATTCCAATTCAACCACCAATCAATCCCAATTCATTCATACAACCAACATCCATTCACACTACATCATAGCAGCCCCAATCAACTCAACAGTAACAATTTATACTTATTCTTAAACTTGAATTTAAACTATACTTAAGTCCTTTAACCAATCAATAAGATTTCAACATCCAATTTACCAGAACTCCAACCCAAACTCTAAATATGCAAGCATCAAGCTACTCTTTTACCATAACAATCAAAATCATCCTAATATACAAAGTAAAGCTAGGGTTTGGAGATGTTATACCTTCCTTGAAGTGATGTGAGTAGCTAGGAAGCCTTAAGAAACCTTGAGATGTCTTAGGGATGCTTGGATCTTAAAGGAAAAACAAGAAAATCAAGTTAAAAATCTTGAAATCACTATTCATTATCTTCTTCATTGATTTCTTGGAAGACATTGAGAATGAATTGGAGGCTTAAACTTATAGGATAGCCATATCTATGCATAAGGAGTACTAGATAATTACTTTACTAATTTAGGAAGCTTGGAACTTGAATTTTGAAAATTCTTCTTCTTGAAATGAAGAAAAGCCGAGAGCAATGTTGAAGAAAGAAATGATTTTGTGTTTTGCTTTGATTTGTTTTGGCTAGCTTGGTTGTTTTTGTTTTGTTTTTGGTTAATTACCTTTCTAACCTTGAACTTTGTGTGGTTTTAAATCAACCACACCTCCTTCCCGTTATGTCATGCTTATGTCACTTTGTGATGTCATCATCCCTTACTTGCCCTCTTCTTATTGGTTGGATGACCTCATCATCCCTAACCTCCTTGATTAACTTCCTAATTGTTTGCCTAATGACCGCTGATCTGTTATACGGTTCGATTAACTTTCGTTCTCGTTTCTCATTTGAGGGATCATACCCGGGATATTATTACTTGGGTTTCCTTAACCTTTCTCAATACATTATAATCCTTTTATGATCCTCTCTTATAATCCTTTAATTTAAGTCCTTTTTATCCTGTTACCTTATACTCAATTATTTCCGTATCTAGTGGATTTCCGGGAAAAATCAAAGTGTTTGGAATTGGATTCTGACGATCTTTACATACACTTATATACCATATAGAGTACTAATAAAATCTCAGAATACCCATAACAGAACCCCTACATAGTGTGGCATGAAAAGTTTTCTCATTCAGCAAAAACACTATTTATAAGGGTTACAAAAAGTTCAAAATTTTGGGGGTTATTACAGTCTCCCCTCCTTAAAAGGATTCTGTCTCGGAATCAAATAGAAAACAAATGGGGGTACTTTTCTAGCATTGCGCTCTCTAGTTCCCAAGTTGATTCTTCCACATTATGATTCTGCCATAGCACTCTGACTAGCTTGATCACTTTGTTCCAAAGCACCTGCTCCTTCTTATCTATAATCCTTACTGGTTTCTCCACGTAAGTCAGATCTGGTTGCATATCCACATGCTCGTACTCCACTATGTGTCTGGCATCCCGATGATACTTCCTTAGCATTGACACATGGAACACATTATGAACTTGTTGTAGGTTCGGGAAAAAGGCTAGCTCGTAAGCCAATTTCCCAATCCGTCTTAGTATCTCAAAAGGTTCAATGTATCTTGGGCTTAGTTTTCCTTTCTTTCCAAATCTCATTAATCCCTTCCAAGGGGATATCTTCAGCAGTACTAAGTCCCCTACATCATATTCCTTGTCCTTTCGGGCTAGGTCTGCATATTTCTTCTGTCTGTCTTGGGCTGCTACAAGCCGCCCTCTGATAAGATCCACTATGTCTTTGGTCCTTTGGACCACTTCGCGTCCGAGCATCTTCCGTTCCCCTACTTCATCCCAGTATAAGGGAAATCGACACCTTCTTTCGTACAGGGCCTCATAAGGCGGCATTCCGATGCTAGCATGAAAGCTATTGTTATAAGAAAACTCGATCAACGGCAAGTGATCATCCCAACTTCCTTTAAATTCTATTACACAGACTCTCAACATATCCTCTAGTGTCTAGATGGTCCTTTCACTCTGCTCATCCGTCTAGGGATGGTACGCGGTACTCATATTTAACTTGGTCCCCGCACATTCTTGAAAGCTCTTCCAAAATCTGGAGTTGAATCTGGGGTCTCGATCTGAGACAATGGACGCTGGGACTCCATGTCGCGTCACTATTTCCTTAAGGTAAATGTCCACCAGTCTATCGACTGTGTATCTCTCATTGATAGGAATGAAATGAGCTGACTTTGTCAGTCGGTCTATAATTACCCATATGGAGTCATGATTGGCTTTCGTCCTTGGCAAGCCTACAACAAAATCCATCGCTATCTGTTCCCATTTCCACTCAGGAATCTCCAGGGGTCGTAAAAGTCCACTGGGTCTCTGGTGCTCTGCCTTTACTCTTTGGCAAGTCAAACATTTGCTTACACATTTTGCTACATCCCTCTTCATGTTGGGCCACCAGTTGGTGCTTCCCGGGTGAATGGAATACCTTGAACTATGACTTCCATCCAAAATCTCGTCTTTAAGTTCTTGAACATTCAGAACCCAAATCCTGTAGGAATACCTTATTATCCCCTTATTGTCTCTCTCAGTATGGATCTCTTCTCCAGTCATTGACTCTCTGCCCTCATTCATCATTCTTTCTTGGCACAATCTAATCTTTTCTAATAACTCTGGCTGCATTGATATCTCAAACAGCTTTTCAGTTCCAGTTCCGGTTACCTTTACTTCTATTTCCATTCTTTCGAAATCCCTGATTAATTCTTCCGAAGTCATTATCATTCTGAGCCTTTCCTTCCTACTATGGGCGTCAGCCACCATATTGGCTTTCCCCGGATGATAGAGAATCTCACAATCATAGTCCTTGATTAGTTCTAACCATCTCCTCTAGCGCATGTTGAGCTCTTTCTGCGTAAATATGTACTTGAGGCTCTTATGGTCTGTGAAAATCTCGCACTTCTCTCCGTACAAGTAGTGCCTCCAAATTTTTAAGGCAAAAACTATTGCCGCTAGCTCAAGATCATGGGTAGGTTATCTAATCTCGTATTCCTTCAGTTGTCTTGATGCATACGCAATCACTTTACCGTGTTACAAAAGTACACACCCTAATCCTTTGTGCAACGCGTCACTATATATCACAAAATCTCCTTTTCCGTCTGGAAATGCCAACACCGGGGTCGTTACCAACCTTTTCTTTAATTCCTGAAAACTGTTCTCGCATTTCTCCGTCCATTCAAACTTCTCTGTCTTACGAGTAAGTCGTGTCAAAGGGGCTGCGATCTTCGCAAAGTCCTGCACAAATCTACGATAGTTGTCGGCCAATCCTATGAAACTCCTTACCTCTGTGGGTGTGGTTGGCCTTTCCCAATTTGAGACCGCCTCTATCTTGGAGGGGTTGACCAATATTCCTTCTTTATTGATCATATGTCCTAAAAACTGTACTTCATTCCGCCAGAATTCACACTTCAAGAATTTGGCATATAACTGTTTATCTCTCAGTATTCCTAGAGCTATCCTCAAATGCTCTGCATGTTCTGCCTCAGTCCTTGAGTAGATCAAAATATCATCGATAAAAACTATCACACACTTGTCCAAGTACTTCTTAAATATTCTATTCATTAAATCCATGAAAGCCACTAGGGCGTTGGTTAATCCAAAGGACATTACCAAGAACTTATAATGCCCATACCTGGTACGGAACGCTGTCTTGGGAATATCTTCGGGTTTAATCTTTAGTTGGTGATATCCAGTTCTCGGGTCAATCTTGGAAAATAAACAGCATCCTTTAGCTGGTCGAACAGATCGTCTATTCTAGGTAATGGGTACCTGTTCTTTATGGTTAGCTTGTTCAACTCTCGATAGTCGATGCACAATCTCATGCTCCCATCTTTCTTCTTAACAAATAAAACTGGTGCTCCCCACGGAGACACACTGGGTCTTATCATACCCTTATCCAAGAGTTCCTGCAATTGGGTAGCTAATTCCTTCATTTCTAACGGGGCTAACCGGTAAGGTGCTTTTGAAACTAGCGCCGTCCCTGGGGCCAACTCAATAGCAAAAATTCAATCACTCTATCGGGTGGTAATCCCGGAAGGTCTTGTGGGAATACATCTTTAAATTCGTTGACTACTGGAATATCTTGTAAGTTGGGCACCTCCTTTTCCGTGTCTACCATATAGGCTAGGTAAGCCTCATTTCCTTTTCGTAGCATCCTTTTGGCCTGGGCCATGGTCAAAAATTTCTGCGTCTGCCTCTTTCCCCTAAATATGACTTCTTTCTTTCCTGGAATATTTAACTTAACTTTCTTCCCCTTACAGTCTATCTGAGCATCATTGCTAGATAGCCAGTCCATTCCCAAAATTATATCAAATTCCCCTAAGTTAAAAGGAATCAGATCAACACTGAAAGATTGTTCCCCTATGCCTAACTCACAGGCGGGGTGAATCAGATTAACAAGAATAACTTCATGGTTGGCTATTTCTACTTGTAAGGGCTCTATCAAGGGTTCAGCTTTAAGTCTTAATTTACGCGCAAAGTCCCTTGATATAAAAGATTTAGTTGCTCCTGAATCAAATAAAACGTTTGCACTGACTGAATTTAGAGAAAGGGTACCTGCTATCACATCTGAATCTTTCATAGCATCCTGGACTGTCATGTTGAAAGTCCTTGCAGTAGGTGGCTTATTAGAAGCAGCCCTGCTTGCTCCCGAAGCTGCTGGTTTGTTCATTGGGCATTCCCTCTTCCAATGACCCGGGCGTCCACACTGATGACAAGTGGTGGTTGGGCGGGTAATGGGGGTTGGCGAAGTGCACTTGTCCAAATAGTGACCCTCTCGACCACACTTGAAGCAGATTACCGGATTTCCTTTACACTCCCCAGAATGCATCCTTCCACAAGTGTTACAGGCTGGCAATGGGGGTCGAGACTGGTTGGAATAGGACATTCTTGACTTCTGGCCGCTCTGGCTCACATTTACACTCATTGGCCGCTTAAACCCAATGTCCTTTCCCGGTAGGGACACTGTTCCCCTATTAACTCTAGTTGGGAAGTTCCTTCCTGCGGAACCTCCACCCATGCTCATACTTTTCCTCTTTATTCCCTTCTTCTCTCTTTCCTTCTGCATCTGTTCACTTCCGGCTTCTACAATTGTTGCCTTTTGCACCAGAGTGGCATAATCAGTATGCTCAAGGATTGCCACCCTATTCTGAATCCACGGTTTCAGTCCCTGCTGAAACCTCCTAGCTTTCTTTTCCTCGATGCTCACAAACTCCGGCACAAACCTTGATAACTCAGTAAATTTCGCTTCGTACTCTCATACAGATAAGTTATTCTGCTTTAGCTCCAAGAACTTGAGCTCCATCTGGTTTTCCATAAACCTCGGGAAATATTTTCCCAGAAACAACTGACTAAATCTTTCCCAGGTTATAATAGCATCTGTCTCCATGTTTTTTTTGGCCTCCCACCAGTAGTTAGCCTCTCCTTTCAGAAGGTAGGTAGCAAATACAGTCTTCTGTGCCTCATCGATACTCAGAATCTCAAAGGATTTCTCCATTTCCTTTAACCATGCCCTTGCCTCAACTGGGTCGGCTGATCCATGGAACTCAGGGGGCTTAAGGGACTTAAAAGCCCTGAAAGAGTTTGCCACAACATTGTTATTTCCTTGAGGGGGTGGGTTGGGTTGACGTTCCAAGTTCTGCCTTAGTAGTTCCATGAACTGGCCCATGGGATCCATGCCTGGGTTTGGTATTGGTTGCTCAACCTCAGTTTCTCCTTCCTCGGCCTCTATCTCAAATCCCTCAACATCATATGTCTCCTCCTCCTCTTCATACAGGGAGTCATCATGTTCAACATAATCCTCGTCTTCCTCTTCACTGTGTTTCTGGTTCCTATCGTCCTGGTTATGGCTTCCCTGGTCCTCAGATCCAGGGTTCGCTCTAGTTCCAATCTTTCTTGGCGGCATGATACAGATAAAAAAAAATATTGGGAAAAATCAACGTTAGGTCACAATCATACTCAACATTGTGCCTTGCACAACTCTATAATGGGGAGAATGTATCTCACAATTCTAATGGTTTATGACAGTTCTAATAAGAAGTGCAGTAATAATAATGATAAAAACAGTGATCTCGTCACTAAGGAACTGAACTGAAAGGAAACAAATATATACATAATGTGAGAAATACATAGTTTGATCTGGTCAAAAGTACAACAGTGCTACAGCCATCTGTCCCAAAAGTGATACACAATAGTCTATCTGTCTAGTCAGAAAAAGGGATACTATATACAAGTCAACTATCCCGGAAAATTGGCTCTTACCAAGGCCTCGACTAACTAGACAACTAGACTATCCCATCGTCAGTCCTGAATCACACACCGGAGCGGGTCAGCTCCCATACCCTTTCCATCGCACGACGGAAGATATAGTCGGCCTGCCGCCTGGAGATCCTACCATGCCTGTCCCCCTGGAGCGATCTGAGTCTTGCTCAGGACGTTAGCTCTATCCCCGTCAGCTCCCTCCTCAAGGATCGGGGTGTAGCAGCCCTAGTCTCATAAGCTCGGGTACGCCTACCCGCCCTCTCTGCATCCAACTCCCTCCTGGCCTCATCCAGCCGGGCCTCAGCAACAGCCACTCGGGTCCTCAGTACATCCTGAACATAGCCGTGGGCTAACAAAGACTGCCTATGGGCAAGGTCGAGAGGTGGTGAATCCGGAGCCACTGGGGGTGCCTCCTCGGTCTGCCTAGGCTCGGAAGTATGGGTCTCTGAGCTGTCATCATAGGGGATCCAAGATAGTGGTGGAGGGGTAGGAGCTCTTACCACCGGGAGTGTGGGTAAAGGGGTACCAGTGTACACTACCATAGGTCCAACATGCTCCTCAGCTACTGGGACCTCATCTGAGTCCTCCTCATATGAAATAGCAATGACCTCTATCTCTGACTCCTCTGAGGGGTCCTCCTCATCCTCCTCCATCTCAGGCTCCTCCTGATCCTCGACATCTAGTAGTGCCTCATCATGCTCACGCTCGAACATCTCAGGGTCCTCTATCTCATGAGCCTACACATTAAACGAGCTAAGTTACTATCATGATACTTATAAGGGTTCCCGTAAGGGTTTTAACTGTCAGTGCTACTTTAAGTAGTCCGACCATGAACTTGGCAAGAGTTCTTATTATCTTTGTGAGTTTATTATTATATCGTCGCATCATCTCTGAGGTTTATAACGCTTAGCTCTAATACCATTTCTGTAACACCCCCAGATCCGGGGTCAGGGATCCAGGTCATCACGGTCTTTCTTTCCACAATATCACTTCACTTAATTAACAATAAATAACCTCATACTGTGACCCCACACTAACACACACCACAACCCGTTATAGTCTCAGAGATGAAATTGAAATAAGTACAAGTCTTTGAATCCATAATTTAAAAGTTATTACAACCCAAAAATGATTACTTGATAAGTTTACAATTAATTGCCATTATCTGCCACAAGTTATAATTATACATAACTGATTCCCAAAAGTAGAAGGTCTGATCTACAAATAGATCTACCTCTGCAGCTATAGCAGCTATGATCTCAACGGGATGGCGCGGGGCGCTTCCCATGCTCTTGCGCTGGGTCTGCTTGAGTCTGGCCATCTTTCCTAACTGTTGTTGTGTGATGAAAAAATACAGCAAGAGTGAGCATTACAGCTCGCAAGATAATATATAGTGTAAACAATAACGCAAGCATCTAAATGGATAACTTGCTGGAAAGCTTTATCAGGTGAAAGATTATTACTTACTGGATATAAGCAAAAACAAGGGATGAAGTTATCAAATACTTCACTATACTTATATCATTTATAAGGCTACTTGAACTACTACTGTTCAAAGTATTATAGGTTTCAAAAGGTCATCCCATAGATGAGACCACAAGTTAAGACTTGAATAGATTCAATATTTGAAATATTATTGAATGAAATAAAGTTACGAGATACTTTATTTAGTCCCGATATATATATATACACATATATATCTCTTAAACATTTCCTGGAACCTCTGTTATGTAAAGTATGAACAGAGTTTGTAACATCCAATGAATTTTGGAAAGGAAAAGAATTTTGGCATAAACCCGATATCTTGCTGATCAGGCAAAGATACCAATAAGTAACCTTTTCTACTAGTAGATGGATGAATCCCCCACCGGTCATCACCCTGGCCACATAAGGACGTTGTGCTGGACCGCCACCCGGCCTCTTATGCGTTGATGGACTGCCACCCAGCCACTTACACTTTAATAGACCGTACCCCGGCCTGTCGCTTATGCCGACTCAATTAGAGGGACTTACTTCCCGAACGTTGGGCAAGTAATCAAATTGTTTTCTCAAAACAGCAACCACATTGCGAATGTAAAATACACCACAGAGCCGGATCCCCAGGTTTTGAGCGAGTATTTAAATCCCCTTTGAAAGGAAGATCTTAAATATAAAAATGAGTTTTGGGGTCCACTCTAACTTTAAAAATCATTTTGAAGACTCGAAAACATTTTTAAGAATGTTTGGAGTACTGCTGATTTATTAAAATAAATCAGTCCCGATATATTAGAAATATCTGAATATTATTATTTAAATAATATTCTCATAAAGATAATCCTTATAAAAATATTCGAAGTAGAAGTTTTAAAACTCATACTTGAAATGGATATTAAATAACAAAAGATATACTTATATGAAAGTACTATCTTTATTTGAATAATCGAAAATAAGTTTGGTTATCTAAACATTATTCTTTAATAAAATAAAGAATATTATTAAATATAAGCGGAGTCATAATACCTCGAATGAATATTATAAATAATATTCTTTAAATAAAATAAACGGAGTCATACATCCTCAAATGAATATCCAATTAATAATCATTAAATAGAATAAACAGCGTCATAAGTCCTCGAATGAATATTCAAATAATATTCATTAAATAAAATAAAGTTATCGAATAAACCTTATTCGATCAATAGTTTTGAAAACTACATCCATGTATATATATAAATATATATATATATAATATACTCGGGAACATCGACTCCCGGTTTAGAAATATGTTCACCTTTTGATCCCCTATACTAAGGGTAAACTCAAATACCGCTTATGTCTAGCATAGGTATTATGCAACTGAATCAACAGATATATGTATCAAGATTTCAAACCAACCATGCATATATACCATATCAAATACTACAATATATGGCAAGAATTTGCTAATTAACCAACATGCATTTATCACACGACAATGCATATACATATATTCATCACAACAACAGTATAGCGGGTAGAAAACTTGCCTGAGCGACTGGGGGTTATTAATGGCTTAGGACGAGTCTGGTAACCTATAAACAACATATAAGTTGGAATTAAACCAAAGTCACTTGTAAATCTATACTTTAACCAATTTAGACTCTAACGCTCGCTTTGCGCTTAATGATTCTCTTAAGTTGCTCGAGTACCCTCGGCACCACCATTTTTAATAAATTAACCATTACGAGTTTTAAGGCGATTCTTTCGCGAGTGTCTTACCAACTGCCTAACACACTTTACATAAATGTTTCATACTCCAATTAGCCCTTTTAGGTCTTTAACATATGTTTCAAAGTAAGGCTAGGGGTAATGATTTGTTCGCGAAACGTCGTTACTTAAAACGGCCGTTTCTCCTAAACCGTACATCGGAATCAAACGAACCACATATCAAAACGAAGATCGTAACATGAACTATCTAAACATGGTAATTGTCAAAACCTAGCAGGGAGTTCTCGGGCCCTAATGTTATGAACAAAAGCAGTCTAAAGTAAATCGGACATTACGACGGCTATATTTACGCGATTTCCCAATTTTATACCATTCCAATTCAACCACCAATCAATCCCAATTCATTCATACAACCAACATCCATCCACACTACATCATAACAGCCCCAATCAACTCAACAGTAACAATTTATACTTATTCTTAAACTTGAATTTAAACTATACTTAAGTCCTTTAACCAATCAATAAGATTTCAACATCCAATTTACCACAACTCCAACCCAAACTCTAAATATGCAAGCATCAAGCTACTCTTTTACCATAACAATCAAAATCATCCTAATATACAAAGTAAAGCTAGGGTTTGGAGATGTTATACCTTCCTTGAAGTGATGTGAGTAGCTAGGAAGCCTTAAGAAGCCTTGAGATGTCTTAGGGATGCTTGGATCTTAAAGGAAAAACAAGAAAATCAAGTTAAAAATCTTGAAATCACTATTCATTATCTTCTTCATTGATTTCTTGGAAGAGATTGAGAATGAATTGGAGGCTTAAACTTATAGGATAGCCATATCTATGCATAAGGAGTACTAGATAATTACTTTACTAATTTAGGAAGCTTGGAACTTGAATTTTGAAAATTCTTCTTCTTGAAATGAAGAAAAGCCGAGAGCAATGTTGAAGAAAGAAATGATTTTGTGTTTTGCTTTGATTTGTTTTGGCTAGCTTGGTTGTTTTTGTTTTGTTTTTGGTTAATTACCTTTCTAACCTTGAACTTTGTGTGGTTTTAAATCAACCACACCTCCTTCCCCTTATGTCATGCTTATGTCACTTTGTGATGTCATCATCCCTTACTTGCCCTCCTCTTATTGGTTGGATGACCTCATCATCCCTAACCTCCTTGATTAACTTCCTAATTGTTTGCCTAATAACCGCTGATCTGTTATACGGTTCGCTTAACTTTCGTTCTCGTTTCTCGTTTGAGGGATCATACCCGGGATCTTATTACTTGGGTTTCCTTAACCTTTCTCAATACATTATAATCCTTTTATGATCCTCTCTTATAATCCTTTAATTTAAGTCCATTTTATCCTGTTACCTTATAGTCAATTGTTTCCGTATCTAGTGGATTTCCGGGAAAAATCAAAGTGTTCGGAATTGGATTCTGACGATCTTTACATACACTTATATACCATATAGAGTACTAATAAAATCTCAGAATATCCATAACAGAACCCCTACATAGTATGGCATGAAAAGTTTTCTCATTCAGCAAAACCACTATTCATAAGGGTTACAAAAAGTTCAAAATTTTGGGGGTTATTACAAACATCCTCTCCCCCTTAAGGGATTCTGTCCCCAGAATCTAAGAGAACAAATGTGGATACCGGGAACGCATATCAGACTCTAACTCCCGAATCGATTCTTCGACCTTAGGGTTCTTCCAAAGCACTTTTACTAACTTTACTGACTTATTTCTAAGGCTCTTCTCTTGCCAGTCGAGTATTTTAACCGGTTGCTCCACGAATGACAGGTCTGCCTGAATTTCTACAGGTTCATATTCTATTATATGGCTAGCGTCAGGATTATACTTCTTAAGCAATGACACATGGAACACATTATGCACATGCTGATACTGAGGTGGTAAGGCTAACTCGTAGGCCACCTTTCCCACTTGACTCAATATTTCAAAAGGACCTATATATCTAGGTGCTAACTTCCCTTTCTTGCCAAATCTCATCAACCCTTTTCTAGGTGACACCTTCAACAAAACAGCTTCGCTAATTTGGAATCGAACGTCCTTACGCGCTGGATCCGCATACTTCCTCTGTCTATCTTGAGCAGCAAGCAACCTTTTCTGAATTAACTTGTCCGAGTCATGCAACTGTTGTACCAATTCTGAGCCGAGAATCTTTCCTTCTCCTACTTCCTCCCAACTTGTTGGTGATCTACATTTTCACCCGTACAAAGCTTCGTATGGTGGCATGCCGATACTGGAATGGTAGCTGTTGTTGTAAGAGAATTCAATTAACGGCAAATGGTCGTCCCAACTTCCTGCAAAATCGATTGCACAACTGCGCAACATGTCTTCAATTGTTTGGATTGTCCTTTCACTCTGGCCATCAGTCTGCGGGTGGTACGCCGTGCTCATATTCAACTTTATGCCCAGACATTCCTGAAATTGCTTCCCAGATCTCGAGTTAAATCGGGGATCTCTGTCTGAAATTATTGATACAGGTACTCCATGCCTTAGTACGATTTCGCGCACATACAGATGAACCAACTTGTCCAGTGACGACTTCTCGTTAATTGGAAGGAAATGCGCTGACTTCGTAAGACGATCAATTATAACCCATATTGCGTCATGCCCGGATTTCGTTCGCGGTAGTCCTACTATAAAGTCCATAGCGATATTTTCCCATTTCCATTCTGGAATCTTCAGGGGCTGAATTAATCCGCTTGGTCGTTGATGTTCTGCCTTCACTTTCTGACAAGTATAACACTTCGCAACCCATTCTGCCACGTCTCGCTTCATATTTGGCCACCAAAAGTTCTTCTTTAAGTCTCGATACATCTTGGTACTTCTCGTGTGCATTGAAAATTTCGAATTGTGGGCTTCATGGAGGATCTCATTCTTTAATTCAGGTACATGAGGAATCCATATTCTGGAAGAAAACCTTAGTATCCCTTGCTCATCCCTTTGAGTATTAATCTCCTCTCCAGATAACTGATTCTTCTCTTTCTCCATTACTTCTTCTTGACATTTCTTTATCTTTTCCACTAGTGTTGGATGAAAAGTCATTGCGCGACAAACTTCCTCAACTTTTCCACAATCACAAAGTTCCAGTTCAAATCTCTTGATTTCTTCAGATAATTCCTTTGGTGGTGTCATCTTATTCAGTCTCTCTTTCCTACTTAGAGCATCGGCCACAATATTCGCCTTTCCAGGATGGTAATTTATCGAGCAGTCATAGTCCTTGATCAATTCCAGCCATTTCCTCTGCCTCATATTGAGCTCCTTCTGAGTGAAAATGTACTTTAAACTCTTGTGATCCGTGTAGATTTCACACTTCTCTCCGTAGAGGTAATGTCTCCAAATCTTAAGTGCGAACACTATGGCGGCTAGTTCCAAGTCATGCGTCGGGTACTTTAACTCATTCAGTTTCAACTGTCTTGACGCATATGCGATCACCTTACTGTGTTGCATTAACACACAACCCAATCCCTTATGTGAAGTGTCGCTGAATATTACAAAGTTTCCTTGATCATCCAGTAGCACTAACACCGGAGCTGTTACCAATCTCTGTTTCAACTTTTGAAAACTATCCTCACATTCTGCACTTCATTCAAACTTTTGATTCTTTCTGGTTAACTTTGTCAATTGCGTGGAGATTTTCGAAAAATCCTTGACGAACCTTCTATAGTATCCTGCCAATCCTAGAAAACTTCGCACTTCCGTAGGAGTCTTTGGCCTCTCCCAACTCATAACTTCCTCAATCTTTACCGGATCCACTTTAACTCCTTCATTTCCAATGACATGCCCCAAAAATTGAACTTCCTTTAACCAGAACTCACATTTGGTAAACTTGGCATACAACTTCTCTTGACGAAGTATTTCCAATGCTATCCAGAGGTGCTGCTTATGTTCTTCTTCCGACTTAGCATAAATAAGGATGTCATCAATGAATACCACGACAAATTTATCCAAATACTTCTTAAATACTCGATTCATCAGATCCATAAATGCGGCCGGGGTGTTGGTCAGTCCAAACGGCATTACTAAGAACTCATAATGCCCATATCTGGTCCTGAATGCGGTCTTGGGAATATCTTCTTCTTTGATCTTTAATTGATGGTATCCCGATCTCAAATCGATCTTTAAAAAGCATTTTGCTCCCTTCAGCTGGTCAAAAAGGTCATCTATTCTTGGTAGCGGGTAGCGGTTCTTGGTCGTTACCTTATTCAACTCTCGATAATCTATGCATAATCCCATGCTCCCATCTTTCTTCTTGACAAATAGAACAGGTGCTCCCCATGGCGACGTACTTGGCCATATCACTCCCTTATCCAACAATTCTTGTAGCTGGCTTGCCAACTCTTTCATTTCTGCTGGTGCCATCCTATATGGGGCCTTTGAAACTGGTTCCGTACCTGGAGCAAGGTTGATCTCGAACTCGATTTGTCGATCTGGTGGTAAGCCTGGTAGTTCATCGGGAAACACATCCGGAAACTCGTTAACCACAGGAATATCTTCTATGCTAGGGCTGCCTTTTTCTGAATCCACTACATAAGCTAGAAACGACTCACAACCTTTTCTAAGTAGCTTCTTAGCCTGAACGATTGTAAGAAATAGTTGCTCTTGCCTCTGCCCCTTGAATACTACCTTCTCTCCACTCTTCGTCTTTAAATACACTTTCTTGGTCTTACAATTAATCTGAGCGCTATTTTCTCCTAACTAATCCATGCCTAAAATTATGTCAAACTCTCCCAACTTGAAGAGTATCAAGTCGGCTGAAAACTTATACCCCGAAATATCAATCTCACACTTTGGACAAAATTGATTCACAGGAATCTTCTCTTGGTTCGCAATTACCACATTTACTACCTCACTCATAATCATTTTATCACATTGAAGCTTATCAACAAAAGATTCTGATATGAAAGATCTTGTTGCTCCCGAATCAATCAATACTTTAGCTTTGACATTATTGAGTAAAAGTGTACCTGCTATCACCTCAGAATTCTGAACAGCATCCTTCATCTTCAAATCAAATGTCCTTGTTGTTGCTTGCGGGGTTGGTGTAGGTGGTGGAGGTAATGCCAACACCTCGGTTGGCACGCTCGCACTACTACTTGCCACGTTCATTAAAGCTTTGACTGGTCCGGTTGCCTTGCACTCCCTAGCTATATGTCCAGTCTTCCCACACTTGTAACACGTAACTCCTGGCTTCAGCATCTTGCACTCATTCGCCAAATGTCCCTTCTGATTGCACCTATAGCATGTCATGCTCAGCTTATTACATAATCCAGAGTGCCTTCTTCCACAGTGCTTGCATTCCGGTCTCGGGAACTTATTTTCTCCAACTTGCCCTTGGCTAGCCTGACTGCTCCCCTTTGATTCTTGCCTTTTACCCAAATTTCCCTTCTTTTGAAAATTTCCACCCTTCTGGAATCCGATCCTCTTTACATTCCGATCTTGTGAACTTCCCGCTTCAGACTTTTCTCCATAAAATGGAACCTTCCTCTTCTTGTTATCCCTTTCCTTCCTTGACAACATCCCATTATTCTCAATCAGAGCAGCTTTCTGTACTACTCCCGCATAAGTATCAAGCTCAAACATAGCCACCCTATCTCTAATCCAAGGTTCCAATCCTTGCTGAAATCTCTTCGCTTTTTCCTCCTCAGTACTGGTATACTTTGTCACAAACCTTGACAACTCTGTGAACTTCTTCTCATACTCCAATACAGTCATGTTCCCTTGCTTCAGCTCCAAAAATTTGAGCTCCATCTGATTCTGTATATACTTAGGGTAATACTTGTCCAGAATTAACTTCTTAAATCTCTCCCAAGAAACCTGCTGAGTGACTTCCATAGCTTTTACTGATTCCCACCAATAGATGACTTCACCCTTCAAGAAGTAAGTAGCATACGGCGTCTTCTGATCGTCTCCTAACTGTACCAATCTCAAAAGCCCTTTCCATCTCCTTGATCCATGTGTTAGCTATTACTGGATCAGTGGTATCATGAAATGCAGGTGGTTTCACATTCTGAAAAGCCTTGAAAGTGACAATTTGTCTAGGTGGTACTGGTGGTTCAGGTGGTTGGTGTGGTTCACGGTTATCTTGGTTTTCAATTCGTTGTTGAAGAGTTAGTTGTTGTTGAGCTATAGCATTGGTTTGTTGTTGTAAAGTTTCCAGTAGTCGAAGAATATTTGGGTCTGTGGTGGATGTGGTTGTTGGGTTCTTCTTTTTGGGAGGCATGATCCTAAAATAAGAGTTATGTTAAAACAGATATGAATAATTCGAGGGTATCGCATGGCATTCTTATCTACATATGAGGTCAAGTTTCAAATTAAGCAGATATGGTGATGCATATAAAAACGTAAAATAACAGTTGAGAGCAAATGGAACAATAGAACATAATTATTGAAATTTTAAAGGTCATAATACATAGGATTAGGACAAAGTCTGATTCTAGGAATAATAGGCTTATTTAAAGGAAACAACGGAAACAACTGGGGATTCCACAGAGTCTGATAGTACAACAACATGGAAAGGTAAATGGAAAGAACTAAGGATCCACTCCATCTGAACGGGGCTTGGTAGTCTTTTCCTCTCGAAGCGTCTTCATAATGCTCTGGAGCTCATCCGCCACCATCTGAATGACATACTGGCTGGTACGGTCCCGGTGCACTGGCATCTCCTCAAGCTTAGTGTTGACGTACTGAACCAAGGTCTCAAGTCTCGCAGTCATCTGCTCCTTGGGCTTTCCTTCATAGTTTTGGCTGTCCAGATACACGTTCTTCAGTCGGTCTATCAGTCGGTCGTACTTGCCCCGAAGCATGTCGAACTCGCGCCTCAACTCAGCATACACAGTGAAAGCAATAGTGTCATCCGACCCAGAGGATGACGAGGAATGCACCCTTTGCTGACAACCAATAAGAGGAGTATTAATAATAAATTTACTTAACCTACTCTCTCGCATAATATCTATAACCTATACACATATCCTAGAACCTATTTGGGCTGTCCAGGGACTCTAAACCGTGGCTCTGATACCAAAAACCTGTCACACCCCAACTTAAACAGCAGATTAAATATAGCTATTACAACATTTTAAAAGAAATAACATGACCAAATCCAAGATCTTACAGTTTAGGGTTTGGAATAGCCCAACACTACCAACTATTACATCTGATTTTAAATACCGAGTCCTCACACAAACTACTATCACTTATTCAACCTGAGCTCGAACATAAACATCAGCATCACAGGTCTTACAGGCAGTCTGCTTGAATCTAACCATAGCTGCTAGCTGTAATATCAGGGTAAAGCAAGGAGTGAGCCAAATGCTCAACAAGTGCTAAACAATATGATACAAAACATAAATCGAGATATACATTAAAGAATGACAATGGAAAGACATAACCACTGATAATGAGGGATAAAACTTTGGGTGATGGCATCATTTTGTTTGTATCAAAACAATTTCAAAATCATACCGTTTAATCAAAATCATTTTATGATGCTACGGATTACAGCCGGTGATCAGCCGTGAAGTAATCCCGAACCTCGCTGGGTTCTAAAACATTAATGGGAATCCCTAGGCAACTTTTAAGCCTAATATAAGTGTGGAAAGGACTCGCGTCTCAGTCCAGATCCACTATTCAAAGAAAATATTTATCCCCCTTTAGGACTGAAAACCCCCATTTTATTTATTTCAAAAACTGACGCCGAATTATAACAAAATCTCTTTTTACAGTAAACATCTTTATCAAGGGATTATAGATCAACTCGAAACACGGGGAAATGGTACTAACTCTCAGAGCCATGAATCACAAAACTATACTTTATTAGGGTAACTGAATGGTTTTCATATATCAAAGTTTGGACAAGGGAATTTAGTGAGGCTATTGGATATCATGAATGGTAATGCCAAACTGGGCTTAAAGCAATGGTTTCTCATCAAGGTTCAAGTGATGGATCATCAAGAAGGTAAGCTTCATGAATACTAAGGGTCTTAAGGTATGAAGAAATGATCTTTAGCTCAGAATTTATCAGAATTGTCAAGCTTTAGGATAAGAAAGAGGGGTAATCAATGAGGAATCACTTTGATAAATATCTGGCTTTCGGGGTTCAAGGTAAGGTTCTATTAGGGGTTCAAGTATCAGGATGAGATGTCAATACTTAGGAATCATTAACATGTAAATCAAGAAAATCAACCAAGAGTTGTAACTACCCTTTCTTTTATCATGTCATTTCAAAGATAAACATAAGATACACTTGACTTAAATATATATCAAAATGACTCAGGATAGTTGCATCGATATAAATGAACTATTTACAGTGAATATGAAAGACAGGTTGAATTACTTGCCTTGAGAAAGGCTGGTCTGACTGGTAGGAGCAACTAGAGCTTCACTCGACCTTTATGGCAAGTTTTCCCTCGTCTCGAGATCCTACATAAATAATAATAATCTTCATTATAATATACTCTCACCAACTAATCCTATTTATAACCCGAAATTAAACACGGATGGTACTTAGTCCTATATGCATTTAATTTTATATTCACCTTTAAATTACAATTGTACACACATAGCCACATAATCACATATCATATATTAATACCATATAACACCATATACACCATAATGCAACACTAGGCTTGGATGATCTCGACTCACAACTTAAGTCACTTGGTCGCTAAACTAGACAAAGTCTTCAAATTTTGGCTTCCTAACTCGATGTGCCTTTACTAAACTATCCAAAACCTATTGACCCTCACTTGTGCCTTTTTCTCTACTGACCTTATACTATCTTACAACTATGGTGGTCAACCTAAATCTCACTCCTAAGTGTTCTAAAACTATGCGATAAGTGAAAGTGCTCACTCGTGCAAATTTCAGAATGACAACTATAGTTTCTTTAGTGCATTAGACACTCTTAAACTACAAGTTTTCCTTCAAAACTTTTACACAAGACTCTCCTGACCTAAGGGCATCTCACAAACTTGATGTGGCTCAAAGGCCTGGCTTGGGACTTCTTGGGCCTAAGCTAAAAGTCCAAGGTTCCCCTGTTTTTCTGGGCAGAAAACGCCCTGACTTGAATTAACTTGTGACACATGGTTCTAACTCATATCCTATGAACTATGGTTGGAAAAACTTCTCTGACACTCCCTCTAACTAAGGCCCAACAGGGCCTAATGAGGGCCTACCCATGACATGTCAAATCTCCCTATTTCTAAGTTGCAACAAAACTGTCCCCTGCTGGACAGATTTTGTTATTCTACTTGTGCACCTAACCAAATGACATGCAAACCTCCAACCAACACTTAAAACCTTTTATATACTCCCAATACTAACTTCTGGTGGCTTGGGCCTCAAAGTGCACATCAATGACATGGCCAAAACTCACTCTAAACCCTAGGGTACTAAACTGATTTTTCTGCAGAAACTATAACTCTCCTTTCTCCAAGGTTTTGACTTGACAAACTCAACTACCAACAACCCAATACCCAAACCAAGACTTAAACATGGTGATATACTAAACTAACTCCCTTATTCTCAAAATAACTTTGAGATAGATTGCTGCGAAGCAGGGATGTCTTCTAGTGATACAGTCATTTTTCCATGAGAGCCCGAACGTTCAAGTATATCAAAATCAGTCAATGATAGTCATAATGCTCTGCAAGGCAAGTACCCCTGACCATTCTTTTATGGTTCAGTACGTATGAATAGCTAAATGTTTTATTCTTGTATTGGAACAGAAACATTGTAAGTTACATATCCCCTGTAATTATAAATCATTGTATTCAAATTGTTTTAGGGAGAAGTAACTTCGAAAGGTACCTATCTCGAATGGAATGATTTGCGAACTGGATTTTATATGTGTGTTGGTTAAGTCAATGATTTTGAAAATGAGATAGGTACTAGTGTTTTGAAAACTAGATAAAACGATCAGATATGGGATATATTGGGGCCAGAGTAGGCCTATTGAGGTGGCGTAAGAGGCTAATTCGGTTGCGCGCACTATAAAACCGATTAGTCAAGCAGGTCAGAGACCTAGCTAGTCTCTGAGTTCCGAAACAGGTATATAGGATGGCAGTGAGAGCCGTCCAGTGTTGATAGCCTGATCAGCTGTCTTCACATATCCGTAAGTATCTGATTTGGCTTTGTGATTCTCGTAACTGAACAAGTGAGTTATACAGTGGATTTGGAAATGAAAATGGCATGCTAGGATTAAACTCTGGTATTTTTACACAGCACACAACTGATGTTATTGTTTTACAAGAGCGTGCTAGTTTTGGTATCCAATTTATAAATGTTTACTTGTTTTCTAAGCGAGTTATGAATTATGTTCCTATAACTGCTTTACTTTGAATCATTTTTACTTGTTATTCATATTGCGGTACTCCTGAGCAATTGATTGCTCACCCTTGAAGAATGTTTTATATATAAATTACAGATAGTTAGGAGATTCTTGCGCAATAGTCAGGGCAGAGTTCCAGCTCCTTTCAGATCAGGCTCCTCTGAGGCAGTTGTGCTGGACCACAGATGGTCTGTTGAGTTGCTGCATTAGGTTAGTTGTGTCAGGATAGTTTGTAGTAAGTTGGTGTTGTAATAGATGTAACCTAAATCATACCTGAACCTGGAAAAGATCTTCGAAAAAGGAGTCATAGTTATATCCTATTATTGAATCGTTATTCTTATGGTTGTTGTCGATGACGTCAACTCCTGACCCCGGGGTTGAGGCCGTCACAGTTGGTATCAGAGCTACAGGTTTGAGTCCCTGATTTAGGTTATGGGTAGAGTTAAAAGAGTGAAGAAAGGTTCGCAGATAGATGTGAGTCAGCAACGCAATCAGAGGAGCAAGTCTATGAGTTTAATCAATGGTTTCGGAGACGTAACCCTAACGTCTATTGGGGATTAACTGGAACTGCCCTAGTTTAGAGTACATTTCCTTCGTATATGTATTGTTAGTAATGTCCGATAGAGATTTCAAGTTTGCCTCTTGAGAATACGAGTCTGATTGCGAGAGCTCAGCTTTTGAGTGGACCTTGGTGTGTCAGCTATAAAGACACCCATATTATCCCTAAATATAGCATTTTCAACGTCAATGGATGTTGTTGGACCGAATGTGTGACCTCGGTGAGTTCGGAGGATATGATAATAGTCAGTGGTTGCTATGACGACCAAGTTTCATAGTGAATATGGATCAGAACAGGAGGTGGTATTTTTGAACCCTTCTATTTCTTTCTTGAAATGTATTTTTCTTCCAGAGTAATTGTTTCTTATTCCATGAGTTGTTTACTATTCCTGTGAGAAAGTTGTGAACCCGAAGTAAGCTACTTAGGGTTCCATTGATCTCATTATAAATCAAGATTTCTCCCTCTTTATTTGTGAATTTTCTATTTAAACATTGTTTCTTTCCTTGGTGACTCTTTTGGTTGATTGGGGCGAACAATGCATAGGAGTTGACCGTTTATCTGTGTGGCAAAAGGGTCTGGTGGGACGCCATCGAGTTATGTGTTGTGAACTGTACGGTAGTAAGACTGGCCATCTTATGTACTTGTATGGTTGCTCTCAGTCATACCTACATATTCTTCACAATTTCTTCTTATTTGATTCCCTTGAGTTTGAAATTTTCTTTGATATTCTATGATAATGAATGTCTGCGATTGGATGGTCCTCGTTAATGAAAGCAGGTCAGAGTAACTGTCAGGAAGAAGGAAAGCCTTATACCAGGGTGTTATTTAAGAGTAATGGAAACCGTGAGAGTTTAGGATCCAAGGATGGAGTTATAACCTGGGGAAAGGTAACTCAGTGATGGTTGAATCACTTGAGGGTAATAAGAAATCATCCTTAGAGAAATGGTTGGTTGAAATTTGGACCATGGTGCCTAGAGGAGTCTAGCATTCCTTAAGCGTGACTTGAATTACTAGTGGGCTCTGGGTAATTGGTGGCTGTTATAGCCGGCCAAGTTTCATTATATACCAGATTGGTGTTAATGTGATAATATAGTAGTGATGGAAAATGGTCAGTTGCTGTCGTATTAAGGATCTATGCTATGGTGAGCAGTATTCCAGTTTTCCTGAACTGTTATTGATTCTGCTACTGTCATGGTTGCTATGATTGCTATTACTGTGAATCTAGATTTCTTTTATAAGTGGACCCCGATATTAAGGACTTGGGTACTGTGATTGGGCAACATTTTCCTGATATAGGTGCACTGTTTAAATGGTGATACCTTCTGTCAAACATTTTATCACGTTTTGAATAAAACTCATTTATATATTCCAGGAAGATGCCACCTAAGAAATCTACCCATTTCAAAAAAAAAAGAAGTAGTATTGCGGAGGGTCCAACTATAAATGAAATTCTAGATTTATTGCGCCAGCAGCAGCAGCAACAATAGTTGCAGTTAATCCAACAGGTTCAGCAGTGGTATCTATGGTTGCAGCAGTAACAACAAGAAGTGAATTGAAGTGCTAGTTTTAAATCTTTTTAGAGTATTAAACCTCCTGAGTCTTAGGGTGAATTTAATCCAGTAGTTGTTGGAGCATGGTTATAAGAAATGGAGGAAGTTTTCAACCTCATTCAAGTAAGTGATAACCTTAAGACCGATTATGCGAGTTACTTTCTTAGGAATGAAGCAAATTACCGGTGGGCATCCACTTTAGCGTTGGAAGGGAGAAGACCCTGTTTCTTGGACAAGATTTACAGAATTATTCTTGAAAAAGTATTTTCCCAATGGTTTAAGGAGTCAGTTGGAAGTCGAGTTTCTAGAGCTGAAACAAGGTGAGAGAAGTGTGTTGGAGTATGAGGCCAAGTTTACAGAATTGGCCCGATTAGTTCCTGAGTATGTAAGTACAGAGATTCAGAAAGCAAGGAGGTTTCAGCAAAGGTTGAAGCCTGAGATTCGCAGAGGAGTTGTGGCATTGCAACTCAAGACATACTCCTCTATGGTTGAGGTCGCCCTGGTAATGGAAAGTGACCAGAAATTGACTGTTAAGGATGAAAATGATAAGAAAAGGAAGTCGGAAGGTGTTAAGGATAAAGCAAACCAAGGAGAATCCACTCAGGGATTTGAGAATTGGTTTGGTCGGAATAGGGGTAAGAGATTACGGAGATAGAGCTTATTTCAAGATAGATCTAGTGCTACTTCAGTTGCTTCCACTCCAGCCCAGTCAGTCAAGTGAGCAGTGGATTGCAAGTCCTGTGACAGGAGACGCAGTGGTGCGTGCAAAAAGAGTGTGCAATGTTTCAAGTATGGATATAAGGGTCATTATGCCTCGGAAGGTAACCCAGGAGTTATGTATTACAATTATGGAGAAAGTGGGTATATTGCAAGGAGTTGTAGAGCGGGTATTCAAGATACTACATCCCAAGGGCCAACATCCAGCTCAGCTAGAGATAGAACTTTCAAAAGAAATAAGAAATCAAGCATTTAGAAGTTGGGCGTAATTACAGTTGATCTGACACCCTTCGAGCCAGAAGAGTTGATGTGATTTTCGGATTGAATTGGTTGTCCTGTATTATGGCAAGGAGTGGTTTCAGAAGAAGTGAAGTGTAAAGTGTACATAAGCCAATAGTAGGGTAAGTTTCTGGATGCAGAAGCAATATAAGGCGTGACTAGCGCATGTAAAAGATAATAATAAGAAAGTACCTAAGTTGAAAAGAATCCAGACAACAAGTGAGATCACCAAAGGTTTTATTGAATGACTTATCAGGATTTCCTCGGACCATAAGAGATAATTTCTCAGTGGTTATTGTAAAGAGTCGGGCTGGTGTCAAAATCCCGGACCTTATAAACTAGTAGGAATCAAGTAATTAGTTAAGGAAACTTCAGAATGGGGAGATGAAAGAATAATGAGATAAGGTGTACTCTGTGTTGTGTACCGATGTGGTTTATAGGAAAGAAGAATGGATGTATGAAGATTGTGTGCTGATTATCAGAAGTTGAAAAGTTTGAGTAATAAATAAATGCCCTGGAGTGTTTGGAGGCAAGTGGAACGAAATAATTAGTTGGTAATTGTAAAGTTATGAGAAGGAGGAAGTGAGCATACCAGTGATGCTGTAGAGAGGAAGGATGGAATTATGAGGTTGTGTACTGACTATCGGGAATTTAATAAAATGACGACTAAAAATAAATAACCCCTATTAGGAATTAGTTACTTATTTGACCTAATTCAAGGAGTATATGATTTCTACGGGATTGATTTAAGATCCAGCTTGAGGACGTATCAACGATTGCGATTAGAATGAATTATGAGCATTGTAAGTTCTGGTGATAGTATGTGGAGTAACAAGTATATCAGCTGTCTATAAAAAATTAAGGAACATGGTGTATAAGAAGTACTTGGATAAGAGAATTATATTTATTGATAACATCCTCAGCTATTTAAAAATTAAGAAAGTATGTGTCGAACGCCCAAGGATTTCCCTATGAAGATTAGAAGGGAAGAAACTATACGTTAAATTTTTCCAAAATGAATTCTAGCTGAAATTAACAAGGGGTTCCGATCGTTTCATCAAAGATCACCTAAGCAAAGTCGGCGTAATAACAGATACCCTGCACGGAAGGAAATGATTGAATGTGATTAAGATCATTGAGGAGTTAATGAAAAAAAATGGGAAAGAGTGGATTGTGAAGTTTAAATACCTGAAGATGAGAAGAAGTGAAGATATGAGGTTACTTTCCAACCTAAATTGCTGGAAATGAGTAAAGAGTGTTTGAATGTTGGAAATTAAATTGAAAATCAATATTACTTATCATCCTTAGACAGAGGATCAAAGTGAGAAGAAGATTCGGACAACCTAAGACATGTGGAGAATATATATAAGATGGGTTTAAAAAGTGAACTGTGATAATCACCTATCATGAATTAAGTTTTCTATGATAATAGTTACCCTGTTAGTAAGAGAATACTACTTTGTGAAGTGTTGTGTGGATATAAGCATGAGTCCTCCCTCTATTGAGAGAAAGTGGGAATAGAAATATTATTAAGTCCTGGATTAATTCAGTACATTCAGAGTGTGGTGGTGTTTACTCAGAAAAGAGTTAAAACAGCTCGGGATAGACAAAAAGAGAAAGCGGATTGCATCGAGAGAATATGAATATATAGAATGAGGATCGAGGTATAGGCGAAAGTTTACCCTGAAAGAGATTAGTTAAGTTGAACAGAAGGGACAAGTTGAGTCCTCAATATAGTGAATTACTCGAGGTATTGATAAATATGGATATAGTTGCCATAAGTTGACGTGGCTGCTGCTGTTGCAGTATATATATTTATATAATGTGTCTTGCGCATTAATTTTAAGGTGAGGTGTATCTGATTCGGAATCAAGCCATTGACTAGGAGCCAATGGGCTCTTATCCAAATTTATCCTGCGCGGAATGATCGATCCACATCCTCGATCATTAAGAGCGAGTCCTTAGTAATGAATTTATGTCTGTAGTGAGTATGCTTTGAATAAATCCATGAGTCAAAAAGCCTACCTGAAAGTTAGGGTCAGATATGCTTGACAAATATCCTCAATTATTTAGTTAGATCAGATTGTGAGGACAGAATCTTTTTAAGGGGGGAAGAATATAACGACTCGTATATTTTATTATTTAAATGTATAATTGTTAAATAATTAATAAATACAATATGTGTATTGGTAATGTCAGCAGTGTATTGTGTGTTACTATTTTTATGTGTGACTGTGGATGTATAGGGATTATTTGTGTAATAAATAGTAAGTGGTATTGTTCTGTTCCACTTTAAAAGTGGATTGAATTGCAGATTTATTCCCAAAAATATTTGGATGATCTCTAAAATTAGTTTTATAATTTTATAATTACAATAATTATTTTTGGGACTTTCTAAAATTGAGAAATCAATATTTCAGAAATTATTTATTTTTAAATCATTTTCTGAGTGTGTTTAATGGTAAAATCCATATTTAATTATGGAAATCTTCAAAAATTATGAAAATTATATTTTATTAATTTCATATTATTCTAAGAATTTTAAAACTTATCTTAGAAATTTTCGGAGTTAGTTTCACCCGTGCGTCATTTCGTTATTTGTTAAAAGCGGGTATAAGTGATGTTTCAGAAATTATTTTAAAAATTATGAAATTTATGTTTTTATTAACTTCGGAATATTTATAATATTTTAAGACTATTTTGGTGATTTTCTGAGATTGTTTTAAACGCGACTCGATTCGTTAATTGCGAGTTTCGGGATAAACCGGGCTTCCAGGAGAGGGAATACACACGTCAAGTTTATATGAATAAAAACAAAAACATGGCAGTTGTTCATTTCTCCCCTTCCACGTGCCATGCTTTAGTTGCTTAAATAAAATAATTGCAAAAAGAAAAACAGCAGCCTAATCTCTCATTTCCTCGGCTCTCTCTCTCTCTCGTGTATTCAATCTCTCCGCCTCTCTGAATCTCTCGATTTCTCTCCCTCACCTCCCCTGATTTTTCCGGTTTACTTTTCCGATTCTGTCTTTCCGGTGAGTGCTGGTCGATGTTCGATTTTCCGATTGTGAGCTCTAATTTGTTCATGCTTGCTGCCTATATATACATATATATATATATATACTATGTGTGTATGTGTGCGAGTGGGCGTGTATAGGGGTTTCCTGTGTTGGGGCCACCTGTATCTCTTCTGTGGCCGGAATTGTTTCATTGTTTGCCACCTTTCGCTGGTTTCCGGCGAGATGGCGGTGTTGTGCGTGTCTACACGCGCGGCTGTTTGTTCTTTCTATGGCTGCTACATTCGTGTTGATTGAATGATTCGATTTTATTCGAATTATAATTTTTTAAATACTCGAATGAAATTTTGATGATTTTCGAATATTTATTTCAATAATTTGAGATTTAACCGGCGAAATCTCGTGTAGGAAACCCGAGAATTAATTGGGTTTTTGCCTCTGTCCGTGATGACTTTTTACGAGCGGACGGTGGACGGTGATGATGTTTATCTGAGTCCTAACATTTTAAAATAAATAATTTAGTTCGTATATTAATATTCGAATTGAAACATATTTAATTATCTTGGAAATTTTGCTGGCGTTCGAGTTATGAATTTGGTTCGGATGGTGAGTTGTATTTGTGGATTGTGATAATGTAGTGATTGGATTGTTGGTTTATTGATTGTTGAGATGTCGAGTTGTTCGACGGGTAGGCCGATAAACAGAGGAAGTGTTGCCCGAATTTTTGGAAATTAAATTTTGAAAATTGCGGGAACGTATCCTGTGTATTATCGGGAATACTAATCGAACGCATAACTACCTAATTATAAATATTGTATGAATCATAATTACGTGTTGTGATGAAATATTTTGCAAAATATTCGATGACCCTGATATACTGAAATGATGCTTATATGTATTTTATAAAAGTAAATGCCAAACCACGTTTTGGGTATGTGGACCCTAGTTGTTGCATGTACTATAAGGCTATGTATATTACGAGTCGGGAATTGTTATCGAATAGGTACATGTGTTATTGAGGATATGTCAAGCATACCTAAACGTCTAACGTAGGGTATTTCAGCTCTGTAGGTTCTAGTCGAAGGACTCAGGAATTGATATCGAACTAAGATAATCTAGTGACCAGTCGCCAAGTGCCTCAAGGTTCCCAAGCGAAGAACCCTAAGAGTCCTGGATACTATCTTGAGATAGATTGCTGCGAAGCAGGGATGTCTTCTAGTGATACAGTCATTTTTCTATGAGAGCCCGAACATTCAAGTATATCAAAATCAGTCAATGATAGTCATAACGCTCTGCAAGGCAAGTACCCCTGACCATTCTTTTATGGTTCAGTACGTATGAATAGCTAAATGTTTTATTCTTGTAATGGAACAGAAACATTTTAAGTTACATAACCCCTGTAATTATAAATCACTATTTTCAAATTATTTTAGGGAAAAGTAACTTCGAAAGGTACCTATCTCGAATGGAATGATTTGCGAACTGGATTTTATATGTGTGCTGGTTAAATAAATGATTTTGAAAAGGAGATAGGTACAAGTGTTTTGAAAACTGGATAAAACAATCAGATATGGGATACATTGGGGTCAGAGTAGGCGTATTGAGGTGGCGTAAGAGGCTAATTCGGTTGCGTTCACTATAAAACCGATTAGTCCAGCAGGTCAGAGACCTAGCTAGTCTCTGAGTTCCGGAACAGGTATATAGGATGGCAGTGAGAGCCGTCCAGTGTTGATAGCCTGATCAGCTGTCTTCACATATCCGTAAGTATCTGATTTGGCTTTGTGATTCTCGTAACTGAACAAGTGAGTTATAAAGTGGATTTGGAAATGAAAATGACATGCTAGGATTAAACTCTGGTATTTGTACACAGCACACAATTGACGTTATTGTTTTACAAGAGCGTGCTAGTTTTGGTATCCGGTTTATAAATGTTTACTTGTTTTCTAAGCGAGTTATGAATTCTGTTCCTATAACTGCTTTACTTTGAATCATTTTTACTTGTTATTCATATTGCGGTACTGCTGAGCAATTGATTGCTCACCCTTGCAGAATGTTTTATATATGAATTGCAGATGCCTAGGAGATTCTTGCGCAATAGTCGGGGCAGAGTTCCAGCTCCTTTCGGATCAGGCTCCTCTGAGGTAGTTGTGCTGGACCACAGATGGTCTGTTGAGTTGTTGCGTTAGGTTAGTTGTGTCAGGATAGGTTGTAGTAAGTTGGTGTTGTAATAGATGTAACCTAAATCATACCTAAACCTGGCAAAGATCTTGGAAAAAGGAGTCATAGTTATATCCTATTATTGAATCGTTATTCTTATGGTTGTTGTCGATGACGTCAACTCCTAACCCCGGGGTTGAGGCCGTTACAGTAGAGCTATTTCGTACGCAACTTTTCTTACATGTTTCAAAACTTCGAATGGTCCTATATACCTCACACTCAGCTTACCTTTCTGACCAAATCGAACTAATCCTTTCCATGGTGATACTTCTAATAATACCAATGATCCTATTTCAAAATTTATATCCTTCTGATGTAAATCTGTGTTCTTCCTCTGTCTGTCCTGAGCGGCTTCTAATCTTTTTTGAATTAATACCACTGCCTCTTTCATCTACTATACTAATTCAGGTCCTAACACTTTCTTTTCCCCTACCTCGTCCCAATACAGAGGTGATATACACTTTCATCCATATAAGGCTTCGTAGGGTGGCATTCCAATGTTGGCATGGTAGCTGTTATAATAAGAAAATTCTATCAACGGTAAATGATCATCCCAATTTTCTTTGAAATCCAAAGCACATACCCTTAACATATCTTCGATCGTCTAAATCGTTCTCTCACTTTGGCCATCAGTTTGAGGATGATATAAAGTGCTCATATTTAACTTAGTTCCTAAACACACTTGAAAGTTTGTCCAGAACCTTGAATTGAATCTCGGATCTCGATCTGATACTATAGATACAGGCACTCCATGTTTGGTAACTATCTCATCTAAATATATTTTAACTAGCTTTTCCAAAGAGTATCTTTCATTAATCGGAAAAAAATGCGCTGACTTGGTCAATCTATCAATAATTACCCAAATAGCATCGTGATTCGATCTTGTCTTTGGCAATCTTATTACAAAATCCATCACAATCTCTTCCCATTTCCATTGTGGGATCTCCAAAGGATCTAACAATCCACTGGGCCTTTGATGTTCTGCTTTTACCGTCTGACATACGTGACACCTACTGACCCATTCCGCAACCTCTTTCTTCATTCTTGGCCACCAGAAATGCTTCTTTAAATCTTGGTACATCTTTGTGTTACCAGGGTGGATAGAAAACCTAGAGTTGTTCGCTTCGTGTAGTATTTCATTCATCAATTCCGCTATATTAGGAATCCAAATTCGAGAGGAAAACCTAAACAAACCTTGGTTATCCCTTTGAGTACATAACTCTTCTCCTGTCAGAATATTCAATTCCTATTCCAAAACTCCTTCCTGACACTTTTTGATCTTTTCCATCAACGTTGGCTGGAAAGTAATTTCATATAGCTGCTCCTGACTTTCATTTGATACTCGAACTTTAATCTCCATCTTTTCTAAATCTCGTGCTAGTTCATCCGCAATACGAACCATAATTAATTTCTCTTTTCTACTTAAGGCATCAGCCACCACATTGGCCTTACCTGGGTGATAGTTAATCGAACAATTATAATCCTTAATTAGTTCCAACCACCTTCTCTGTCTCATATTCAAATCCTTATAGGTGAATATATACTTTAAGCTTTTATGATCCGTATAAATGTCACATTTCTCTCCGTACAGGTAATGACGCCATAACTTCAGTGCAAACACTATAGCTGCCAACTCAAGATCATGAACGGGATATTTCTGCTCATGGGATTTCAACTGCCTGGACGCATATGCGATAACCTTATTATGTTGCATTAACACAGAGCCTAATCCGTTGGGAGAAGCGTCACTATAGATTACAAAATTCCCTGTTTCATCTGGTAACGCTAACATTGGCTCTGTCACTAACCTTTTCTTCAGCTCTTGGAAACTTTCTTCACATTTTTCAGTCCCAACAAATCTCTCATTCTTCCTGGTCAGCTTAGTCAACGGGGTTGCAGTCTTGGAAAAGTCCTTCACAAATCTTCGGTAATAGCCTGCTAATCCAAGAAAACTTCTAATTTCTGTTGGGGTCTTCGGTTGCTCCCATCTGGATACAGCTTCAATCTTTGCAGGGTCTACCTTAATACCATCCTTACCCACTATATGACCCAAGAACTGAACTTCCTCTAACCAAAATTCACATTTCAAAAACTTAGCGTATAACTGTTTTTCCCTCAGCCTTTGCAAAGTAATTCCTAGATGTTCGGCATGGTCGTCTTTGGTGTTTGAGTAGATGAGAATGTCATCAATAAATAAAATAACAAACTTATCCAGATACTCCTTATACACCCGGTTCATTAAATCCATGAAAGTTGCTGGTGCATTAGTCAAGCCAAACGACATTACTAAGAAATCATAATGGCCATACCTGGTTCGAAAGGCAGTCTTCGGTATATCTTCAGGCTTAATCTTCAACTGATGATAGCCCGATCTGAAGTCGATCTTCAAAAAGTAACATGCTCCCTTAAGTTGGTGAAACAAGTCATCAATCCTGGAAAGGGGGTACTTATTCTTGATGGTTAGCTTATTCAATTCCTGATAATCAATACACAATCTCATGCTTCCATCCTTCTTTTTCACAAATAACACTGGCATGCCCCACAGCGATACAGTTGGTCTAATTGCCCCTTTATCCAAAAGTTCCTGAAGTTGTTTAGCTAGCTCTTTCATCTCTACTGGGGCCATACGGTAAGGAGCCTTTGAAACTGGTTCTGCTCCCGAAATTAGATCAATAGAAAACTCAATCTCCTAATCGGGTGGTAATTCTGGTAACTCGTCTGGAAACACATCTAAAAACTCAATAACTAATGGAATCTCATCTAAACTAGGTGCCTTTTTCTCAGAGTCCACGACATGGGCTAAATATGCCTCACATCCTTGTCTCATCAACTTTTTTACTTTCAATACCGAAAGAAATTTCTTTTCCTACTTCTGTCCTTGGTAAATTACCCTAACATTATCTTCTTTATACAACAAGACTTCCTTTTTCTTACAATCATTATTTGCCTTATGCTGGGACAACCAATCCATTCCTAGAATCACATCAAATTCTCCTAACTGAAAGGGTATCAAGTCCACTGAAAAGAAACGCCCACAAATTTCTAGTTAACACCTAGGACAAAACTGGTTTACTAAAACTTTATCCTGATTGGCCACTTCTATAGTCAAGGGCTCATTTAGATCTTCCAACATCAAATCCATAGAACTTACCCATTCCTTAGATATAAAAGATTTAGACGCTCCTGAGTCAAATAAAAGTTTAACAGGCACAGAATTGAGAGAAAGCGTACCTACAACTACATCTGAGTCCTGAGCATTAGATCTCTTGGTCATCTTAAAGATTCTGGCTCTTGCTATGCTGGTTGCTGGTCCTTGAGATTCACTACCTCCTACACTGCCTTGAGTAGCCATCTTGCAGTTTCTGGAGATGTGCCCAACATTACCACATTTAAAGCAGGTGACTCCGAAGTTTCCTGTGTTACACTCTGACATATAATGACCCTTTTTATCGCATTTAAAACACTGGACATCCTTCCTACATTGACCACTATGCTTTTTACCACATGACTTACAATCCACAACTGGCCTGGTTGACTGAACTGGGGCAGAGGCAACTGAGGTGACACCGGAACTTGTCTGAACAAAACCTTGCCTTCTAATCCTCTTATTCCTATTTTGGCCAAACTTCCTTGGGAACTTCTGACTAGACTCCTCCTGGTCTGCCTTTCCCACACTACTTTCAAACATTTTCTTCTTATCACTCCTTTCCTTGGTGGCCAACTTCTGATCACTCTCAATCACCAGGGTGGCTTGAACCACCGAGGTATATATTTTAAAATGTAGGGCCACCACTCCACTACGAACTTCAGGCTTCAGCCCTTGCTAAAATCTTCTAGCTTTCTGAATTTCAGTATTCACATATCCAGGGGCCAGTCAGGCCAATTCCATAAACTTGGCCTCATACTCAGCCACACTCTTCTCTCATTGCTTCAGTTCTAAAAACCTACTTCTAACTGATTCTGCAAGCAATCCGGAAAATACTTTTCTAGGAACAACTCCGTAAATCTGGCCCATGAGACAGGGCCTTCTCCTTCTAGTGCACGTGCAGATTCCCACCAAAATATTGCTTCACCCTTGAGAAAGTAACTGGAATAATCCGACTTAGAATCATCGTTGACCTGAATAAGGGTGAAGGTTTTCTCCATTTCCTTAAGCCAAATTCTAGCAGCAATCGGGTCTACCTCGCCCTTAAACTCTGGGGGTTTGACTGACTGAAAAGACTTGAAGCTAACAGTCTGATTTAACTCTCTTGGCTGGGGTTGCTGTTGAAGCTACAGTTGTTGTTGGATTTGTTGGTGTTGTTTTTGTATAAATTGCTATTGTTGTTGCTACTGTTGCAGGAATTGCTGTTGCTACTGCTGGAATTGTTCGTGTTGCTGAGCCATCTGATTAGACTGTTGGCGCAGCAAATCTAGTAATCTATCCACGACTCTGGGCCCCCTTCAGAGTTCCAGTTGGAGGAATTGGACGGGAAATTTTTCTTGGGAGGCATTCTCCTGAAACACAACAGTAGGAGTTATATAAAATTTGTTCCCCCAGGTAGCAACATTTTTATGCATCAGGAGAATGCAGTCACAATTAAATATTCCCTTCCCTGTTTGTTTGGAGTCCATCCATGATGCATAACTAAATATAACAAAACCAGCAACAAATACAACAATAACAGTAACAGTAATAACAACAGTGCAACAAAATAAAACCAACCACAATAATGTAATAAAAGAACGATAGTACAACAACGGTGCAAATCCCTCCAACAACTACAGTACAACACTCAAAATATGCTAGATACACAACAAAATTGGCTGTCATAGCAGTCTCGCCTAATACAAACTACATCAACATAATAAACATACATAGGAAAAACACCTACAGAACTCCTACAACTAACTCCGAGCTCTGTATCTCACTGCAGCAACTCTGATCTAGCCACTACCACTACCATCAATGGATCCTAACTCATATACCAACCAGTTCACGAAATCCTGGTACTGAACAACTCTAAACTCAGAGCTAATGAAACAATCAATAGTCCGAGCTCTCTCTACAGTAGCCTGAGTCAAGGATCACACTTTCTCCTGTACATCGGGTGAAGGGGCAGGGATGCCCTAAAAAGGCCCGTCCGGAATCTGGTCAAGCTTTGCTGCTAACCCTGGGCTCTGCTTTCTGATCAAAGACTGGTTCACCGTTCGGTGAAGATGGTAAGGGATCGGGGAAGATGCTCCTGAAGGAACAGATGGAGGGACAGGTGGTCTCGAGCTGGAGGAACTGGGACCACACCCTGGAGGGAAATCCCTAATAGCCGACACTGACCTTCGTACCCAGCGAGGACGGGCACTAGGTCCTGACACACCTCCTGGTACAACTGGAGGAACGGGTGGAGGAGGCATGGGAGCAGCTATGACATCCAAAGTCTGTTCGGAATCTGAATCTGACTGATTCCCCCGAGAAGGAGAACTAGAAATCACTATGGGCCACTGTCAACCATACCAATATTCAAAGAAGATACAACAAGGTTAAGGCAAGTCTATTTAAGTATTAATAGATGCCAGGGTAATGCCGTCGGAACCCTCGACTGACTCTTAGGGTTGCTCCTCTAAATGAGTTGCTGATTCACACTTTAGGACACATTCCTATACCTTTCTGACTCAATCCTTAACCTAAATTAGGGACTTGAACCTGTAGCTCTGATACCAACTGTGACGGCCTCAACCCCGGGGTCAGGGGCTGACATCACCACAATATAGAAATAATAAATAAAATTTATTATAAAACACAACCCCAAACCAGGAGACGATGCAGGTTCAAGTATTATTTAGGTTACAAAAAAACACTAACTTATTCCCCAATCCAACACCCTAACTTATTACAGCAACTTATCAGACCTCAGGGTCTGATACAACTACCTCAGAGGAGCCGGGACCGGAGGGGGCTGACACTCTACGCTGACCTGGTCTTCTAGACATCTGCACTAAATAAGTACAAAACATGCTGCAAGGGTGAGCAATCAATTGCTCAACAGTACCTCTATATGAATAACAAGTAAAAAAGTATATATAAAATAGTATAGGAACAGATATCAAAACTGGTTTATGAAAATAGGTTAACAGCTATAAACTGGATATCAAAACTAGCATGATCTGTAAAACAATATCATCTGTAGTGTGCTGTGTCAAAATACCAGAGTCAAATTTTAGCATGCTATTTCCTTACCAAAACCACTATCCATTGTTGGACCCATAAATCATCTGTCCCGTTACGGGGACCATAAACTATTTGTTCCATTACGGGAACCATTAAACCAAAGTCAGATATAAAAGTGGATGATTTCTAGGGACAGCTGATCAGTCTACCCACCACAATTTGTTCCGAAACTCAGAGACTAGCTAGGTCTCTATTATGCTGGACTAAGCGGCCTACCAGTGCGCGCATCTGACTTAGCCTCTTACGCAACCATGCTGGGACGTTACCTAATAACGATCTCTTACGCAACTGACAATCCAATATCTGATTCGTGCTTATCCATTTTCCATAATCATTTACACCTATCTCTTTTTAAATGATTACAACACACATTCTAAAAATCCTTTTTAATTTTTTTATCACAATCTAGAGATAGGCATTTTCAGAAGTTAATTTTTCCCCAAAATATCATTTAGTAAAACATAATTAAATACGGGGAATACGTAACTTAAAACGTTATATTCCAGTACGTAATTGAAATCCACAACTATTCATATATACTGAACTGTAAAAGATTAGTTCAGGGGTACGTGCCTTGCGAAGCTTTGTACTAACACTGGCTTGACTCTAATTGACTTCAACTACCGGGTCCTTCGACTCGAACCTACGAAATCGAAACAACCTAGGTTAAACGACCGATTATGCTTGACTTATCCTCACTAAACTAATTACCCAATGATACAATTCACGACTCGTATATATTCGAATAATAATAATAATATACACGCAATAATAGTACACATAGCAACAGGGTTTGATTTGTATTTATCGAGATATATACACTCGATTCATAATTAAAAGTAATTTTTAGAAAAATTTGGACAGCGACTCCTCTGTTTATAGACCTACCCGACGAAACATCAATCGACATATTCCCAACAACCAATTCGAATTGCCACTTAAATAAATTTTTAGTCCCGAAAATAATTTATACGAGTTACTTTATTTATTTAAAATATTTAGGACCCAGAACGGCGTCATCACCGTCCACCGTGTGCTCGTAAAAGAATTCATCGGACATGGCGGCAAAACTTATTGGTGCCCGAAAATATACGGGTATCCGAATAAATTTCACCGATTAAAATTATCGCTCGCTTAAATTATAATTTAACATCACGAATTTTAGTCAAGAACTTCCAACAGAAAAGAGGAAATTAAAATTAAAAATTATAACAATCTATTTCTTCTGCACACACGGGCTCAACAAAAGCCCAACACAAAACCGACAGCAAGGCCCAACTTAACAGGCCTAACTGCAACAACGGGAAGAAGAAACAGAGCACAACACTGCGCCACACGGCCACACGCGGCCGTCACTGCAACATACTAACAAACACACACACAACATACACTAACACACACAACATACACTAACACACACACAATCATATAGTACCCACACACATATATATATAGTGGCATATATGTACATATATAATCCAATAAGACTGATCGAAACCACCAAGCCTCACCGGAAATGGACGGCGGCGGCGGCAATGAATCAACCGAAAATGGAAATGGAGAAGGACAGCGAAGAATCACCGGGAAAGTGCGAGAAAACCGGGAAAAAAACGGAAACAGAGAGGGAAAGGAGAGATAGAGGGAGAGAGAGGAGAGATTTACCGAGAGAGAGACGAGAGATTAGAGAAAGAGAGGGAGAGAGATTACAGAGAGAGATTGATGTTTAATAAAAAAAATAATGAGTCATCTGCTGTGTTGCCCCGAAAATAAGCCACGTGTCTGTGGTTTAATATTATCATGACACGTGTCCCCTTTTTTACTGTAAACCCTAAAATTGCACTCGTATTTTGCGAAATACCGAACAAACCTACGGACAAAAATTAACCCAAAAAATTCCAAATCAGTTTTAAAATATTATGAACAACTCGAAGTTAATAAAATCGTAAATTTCGGGATTTTAAAATAATTTCTGAAATGCAATCTATACCCGCTTTTACCAATTAAATGAAATAATGCGCAGGTGAAATTAATCCCGAAAATTATCAAAATAATTTTAAAATCCTCAGAATATTGCAAACATAATTAAATATGAGTTTCATGATTTTTAAAGAATCTTGGAATTAAATAAGGATTTTACAATTAAACGCAATCAGAAAATCATTTAGGAATAAATAATTCACAAAATATTGATTTGTAAATTTTCTAAAATCCCAAAAATTATTATTGAAATTACAAACTCATAAAAACAATTTTAAAGACACTCCAAATATTTATGAAATTAAAGCTGCAATAACACCACTTTCAAAAGGGAAACAAAAATAACATGGTGCAACAATTAATCATAAAACACACAACGCAGTCCAACAATCACATATAAATAATAATAAGTACAACACAGAGACCATAATCAATATAAAATTCTTTATTTAATTACTCACACAATAATTACATATTTAAATATTACAAAAATGTACGAGTCGTTATATAGCTTGTATTTATTTTCCACCTTAGATTGACCTAGATCTTTGTCATTATCTTGATAAAGATCACATAGGATGAAGCCATAACTAACCACGTTTATTTATTGCACTTTACATATATATGCGCATATGATGAATGTATGTGTAGAGCAGTTTATAAAGATGAATGTTTAGTTAGATTAAGGATGTATGTATTAGATACGACACCCATGCCATGCTTGCTAAACAAGATAAAATCTGTAACGTTTCAAGATTTTAAAATGAACAAACGATTATGAGATTTTTGTTTTTATGAAACATGGAATAAAATACAAATTTTCTTTGTTTCTCACATGGGCCGATTGCCAAAAGCGAGTTCATTGAACTTGTAAGGTTGTGGGTTTTAAGCGAGACCGTTGTGACTCCCTCACTACCAGGAAATCAAACTATTGACGAATATTGATTTGAAGTATTTTATTCAAGAAAAAATTGGGAATCTCTTTATGATGGGATCATGATCATTTTAAAATTAACAAAACCCTAAAGTTAATATTAAGTTGATCAGATGTCTTCCAATAAGTCCAATGCGTTAACCCCTAGATCGATCAGGAGTAGGTTCGCCAAAGCGAAGTACTCCTATCTATCGTGGGAGATGTCTTGAAGTGTATTGATACTTTTTGACTATTGGGTTTGACTTAACTAAGTTATCACAATAGGATTGTGAACTGAGAGGCATATAGTTTGGCGAGATTTATTAGATAAATATGAATAAATGTTGTTCCACCAAGCTATCCAAGAGTTATATAGTTAATATAATTGAAAAATGTTGTCTACTTAAATAATCATGTTTTAGGAGAAAAGCCAAAGCTGACCTAACGCGTGGTGAAATATGGGTCTTGAGTCACTAGAAAGGATATAGAAGATATTTTTCCGAATTAATAGTTAGGGCTATTGATTTGATAAAAATAGTGAGAGATATATATTGTGAATATATATATGAATAATCACTTGAACATAATTTAATGATCATCTATAGACTAAGTCATTTTATGCACTTTAATATTGTAGATATCAAATGTCAAATAACACAAATAACTTCTCTATGTAATAGTCCTTGAGAAGGACAAGCTGACATGAAATAATTTCCTCGATTGACATGGGAACTTGAGGATTGTCCTCGGGTTCGAGGATGTCACTCAAACCCCTCCCTTATTTCTTCTAGCTGGGAATGAAACATGTGTAGAACAAAATGCTTACCAGAAGTAAATTAGTTATGTTAATGATGTTTCATGTCTCATGCTTGTAATTATGAGTGCTGGGCTTTAGAAGCAACAAGAGCATAATGATGTTTATGATATGATTGAGCACCTTTAAAGGATGTTTGAACGATAGGCTCGTCAGAAAGATTTGACAATAATAAGGCACCATATTTTTGCATTAATGGGAGAATGATATCCAGTTGGACCACATGTTCTAAAGATGATAGGTATATGTACCTTGATATTTTGGGTTTCAAGAATAATCTAGAGACTCAGCTTGATTTGATCAAAAAATCTATGAACAACTTCTATTCTTAGTTTGTTAATAGCAAAAGGAATGAGATAAACATAACATTCACTGAGTTGTTAAGCATGTTTAGAACTGCTGAAAATAACATGGTAAAGGCATGAATTACGTCCATATTGATGATGTACACATGGAATGCAAATGGGAAAGGAAAGTGGAATGGCAAGGTGAAGATTTGATCTTATTCGGTGCCAAACCAAAGTCCAATCCCAAAGGGATTTTGATGCCTAATAGTGGTGTTGCTAAAGGAGATGATTGTCATTTCTGTGGGAAAAATTTGGATGAATGGAAGTTAAATTGTCAAGCTTATTTGGAAGATCTAAAAAAGAAGACTAGCAATGGTCAAGCTTCAGGTTAGAATTGGAGCAAACGTTATTGCTCTAGTTGAAGGAACTCGATACCTAATGTTGCTCATAAGGCGAGATTGAGAACTTGATAAATTGTTATTATGTGCCTGCCTTTAGCGGATACATTAAGTCAATTTAATGTTAGGACAATAAAGGTTTTCATTTTAATTAAATAAACAATAGTTGTTTATTCTATTTCAATGATAAGACTTATAATGTTGCATAATTAGTTAACAATTTATATATCATAGTTGACTCAAATCAAACATTACCTCTACCATTTTCGTTAAGCCATATTAATGAGAAATGCATTTCTGAGTTACATATAGATGAATACTTGGATAAGCTTGATTTTAAATCATACGGAAGATGCGAACTTTGTCTCATTGGCAGAATGACTAAAGCTTCTTCTACCTTATCAAGTGAAAGGGCCACCGAACGATTATGACTTATACATAATGATGTATGTGGTCGAATGCGTATGATGGCAAGGGGGGCTTATACCACTTCATAACATTTACTGATGGTTTCAGTAGATATGGATATATGGTTCTTATGAAGAACAAATCCGATTCTTTTGAAATGTTCAAAGAATATAAGGCTGAAGTAGAAAAGAAAACAAGGGAAAAGTATAAAAGTTTTACGATCAGATCGTGGAGGAGAATACTTAAACCTCAATTTCAAGAGTTTCTTGAAGAAGTGTGATAGTGTATCATAACTTACTCCTTCTGGAACACCTCAATGGAATAGAGATTCTGAGAGGAGAAATCATACATTGTTGGACATAGTGCGATCGATGATGAGTCAAGCGGATCTTCCATTCAGTTTCTGGGGTTATGCTCTAGAAACAACTGCATATACACTTAACCAAATTCTGACTAAAGCGGTTCAAAATACTTCATATGTGATATAGACTGATAAACATCATAGCATGTCATTTATGAAAATTTGGGGACGTGAAGCGTTTGTAAAATGTTTAGCCTCTGACAATATTGGACCAAAATTAGATAGATGCTATTTCATGGGATACCCTAATAAGACTAGGGTATAGTTTTTATAATCCTTCTGAGAACAAAGTGTTTGTTGCTCGGGTCGCTGTATTTTTTTAGGGAAAACTACTTTCTAAGAAAATCAGTGGGAGGACAATACATCTCGATGAAGATCGAGAACCACATGATAACATTAAACCAGAGTTGGAATAAGATTATAATGTACATCAACATGTTGAAAGTAATCCCGTCCAAGAAACACAGGTTATTCGTAGATCTAGTAGGATTCACCATGAGCCTGTAATAAATTATGAATTTCTTTTGACTCAAGATGGTGATGTGATGCTTACGAATAATGATAAGCCTCTCACCTACCAAGATGCTATGAATAGTCCAGACTCCGAGAGATGGCTGGAGGCCAAGAAATACGCGATGGAATCCATATATAAAAATAAAGTATTGACTTTAGTTGATCCACTCGAAGGGGTAAAACCTCTAGGGTGCAAGTGGGTTTTTAAGAAGAAAACTGACATGGATGGTAAATTACAGACCTATAAGGTGAGACTAGTGGCAAAAGATTTCAAACAAATTCATGGTATAGACTATGATGAGACTTTTTTACTAGTTTCTATGGTCAAGTCTATCAGGATTTTGTTAGCAATAGTTGCTTACTTTGACTATGAGATTTGGCAAAAGGATGTGTTTGTAAGAAGGTTAGTGGGAGCAATGTGACATTCCTAGTATTATATGTAAATGACATATAACATATATAGAATGGCATACCTTCTCTATAGGCTATTAAGACTTGGTTGAGAAATAGTTTCTCGGTAAAAGACTTAGGCAATGTTACCTAAATATTAGGGATAAAGATCTATAGAGATAGATTGAGGAGATTAATCGATCTAGTCGAAGTACATACATTGACAAAGTATTGCATCATTTTAAGATGCAGGAGGCAAACAGTGGATATGTCCCGATGTCTCTTGGGATAGTGATCTCATAGGATAACTGCCCTAAATCATTAGATGATAAGGGCCATTTGAGAAAGTATTAGATGCGTCAGCAATTGGATCTATAATTTGTACAATGATATGTATTTATCCTGATGTTTCGTATGCTTTGAGCATGAAGATCGGTTACCAATCTAATCCAGTTGAGGGTCACTGGATAATTTTCAAGAATATTATTAAGTACTTAAAGAGGACTAAAGATTTATTTTTGGTGTATGGAGAAGATAGGGAACTAGTTGTAAAGGGTTACACTGATGCTAGTTTCTGAACCAAATTTTTGGACAGACAAGGATGATTACGTGTTTATGTCTGTATTTTGTTTTATCTAAATATAATTGATGTTAGCTTGAATAGTTCACAGCAAGAACATTGATCATTCTATGAAAGCCTAATATATTGATCTTTTCTAAACAGCCAAGGAGACTATTTAGGCATGTCCTTAAGCGATATCACCTTATTAATGAGATTAATGATCAAGGAGATATAAATGTAAAGTGCATAGTAATGATATTATCGCAGACCCACTGACTAAGGCTTTGTCGCAGCATAAGGACGATGGTCATACTAGTTCCATGAGTAATAGATCCATGGGTGATTGGCTCTAGTGCAAGTGGGAGATTGTTAGTGTTTGTGCCCTAGAGACAACACTATGATGTTTTAGTTTAAGAAATTAGGATTATTAACGTTTATGTTCTATCGATTATTCCCTTTATAATTTATTAATTCTTAATTTACTGCGATATAAATGTTAGATTAATAAATGTCCTTGGAATATGATATGCAATTCTATATCTCTAAGTACGTGACTTAGAAATGAGATTATGAGAATAGTATCAATATTCCTAAAGGTATTATTAAGGGACAATAATAATGCATTATGACTAGTGTGTTTGTTGACTGATGATCGCATCTCATTGATTATAGGTATAGTGCTACTAAAGTCAAAGACACAGGCAGATGTACATGTACATGGTGCTGGACAGACCTAATGTGAGATTCTACATGTCTGTTGTGTCATAATTACTTCTCACAGTGATAATGATGTAATTGTCCTAGGACCTAAAGCCATTATATTTCTATACGAGAATTAATATACATTGATTCCATTAAAAGTTATCCTTGACCGAGTAATGATAAAATTGGACATTGGGTATATTATGAATCGTATGAGAAATATGAATGATCTAGAAGGGATTTAACCCTCCTATTTTAGGAGTGATATTATTGGCCTCTTGTGTGAGCTAGACTACAAAATGCGTGGCCACGCTCAAATGTTGATTTGATATGATAGTCTACTCATTGATCAATTAAACCTGGATTAAACATTGATGAGGATGACACATTACATGCCTCTAGGTTAATCTATAATATGTGGTTAAAGGGATTATATTATATTGTACATTATTCACGAAAGGTTTAATCAATCACTGATTCAATTATTATTACTTGGGTAGCAATGATGTATTACTAGATGCCACTCATTATTTACGATTTTAAATTAGATTTAAAATTCGTTGCCAATGTAATAATAACCTATAGGGTCACACACAAAGAATGTTTGAAGGCCTATTTAATTTAAATTGGATTTAAAATAAATTAAAGTAATTTGAATTATTTAAAATATTAATTAAGTTTGAGTTAATTAATTAGATAAATAATGATATTCAAATTTACTAATATTAATTATGTAATTTATTTGTTAAATAATTAAGTGAGACTTAATTATAATACAAATAGGATTTTCGAAATAATATTAACTCCTAATTAGTTAAGAGTTATAATTCGTTTTTCAACTCTCTATATAATATCTCTTGTGTGGATGATTTTTGGTGTGCTAGACTTTTACTAAAACCCCAGCCACCAAGAGAGAAGATGGAGAGAGCAAGAAGAAACGGGTTTGTGCTAGTACACATCCAATCCTTGAGTTCAAGCATTCATGTGGATACCGATAGAGCGTAGATCACGAGAGCGGGATGCTTGGTGATTGAACAAGCTTTGGAATTCCATTAGTCAACCAATTGGTAAAGCTTCTTAAGGTAAACAATCTGAATTACGAATTAAATATATGTTTTTCGCATGGATCCTGTGGTGGGTTTCGAAAATTCTATTTTTTTACGTTTGTAATTACTATTTATGTAGCGTTTATGTACTCGAAACCCAACATGGTGGAGGAGGCAAAGGGGTCTCTTCAACTATGACATCTAGAGTCTGCTCTGAATCTGAACTGTATGAATCAGACCTATTCTCCCGAGATGGAGAGTTGGAGATCACTATAGGCCACTGTCAACAATATCAATATACAGGAAAGACACAATAAGGTTAAGGCGATTCTATCAGAATATTAATAGATGCCAGGGTAACGCCTTCGAGACCTTGACTGACTCTTAGGTTTGCTCCTCTACATGAGTTGGTGACTCAAACCTTAGGACACAATTTCTATACATTTTTGACTCAATCCCTAACCTAAATCAGGGACTTGAACCTGTAGCTCTGATACCAAATATGACGGCCTCAACCCCGTGGTCAGGAGCCGAAGTCACTAAAATATAACAAACCACAATATAAAGTACTAATTTAACATTATTAAAACAACACAACCCCAAAACCAAGATCCGATACAGGTTCAAGTATTATTTAGGTTACAAAACTATAACTTATTCAACAAGCCTAACACTCTAACTTATTACATCAACTTATCAGACCACATGGTCCGATACAAACTACCTTGGAAGAGCCAGGTCCTGAAGAGGCTGAGACTCGGTTCTGCCAAGGTCTAATGGGTCTTCTAGACATAAACAATATTTATATATACAAAACAAGCTGCAAGGGTGAGCAATCAATTGCTCAACAGTACCACTATATTAATAAAAAGTAAAGCAGTTTATAAGAGAAACCGTTATAAGAACATAAATCATTACTCGTTTACGAAAACAAGTAAAATAGTTTAAAACTGGATATCAACAACTAACATGCTCTATAAAACATATCATCAGTTCTGTGTTATGTGAATACCAGAATCCAATTTTAGCATGCTATTTTCATTTATAAATCCACTGTTCCATTACAGAAAACATAAAATCATCTGTTCCGTTACGGGAACCACTAAACTAAAATCATATATATATTTAGACGAATTCTAGGGACAGCTGATCAGTCTATCCCACCACAAACCTGTGCTGGAACTCAGAGACTAGCTAGGTCTTTGTCATGCGTGACTAAGTGGTTCAAATAAGGCGCGCAACAGACTTAACCACTTACGCAAACCCGCTCGGCCGTTACGGGCCTCTTACGCAACCATCCAATATCTGATACATTTGATCCAGTTTCCAAAATCACTTATACCTATATCTTTTAAAACAGTTATACTACAGCACACTATTTAAAACCTTTCCAATTTTTAATCATAATCTAGAGATAGGCATTTTCAGAACTTACTTTTCCCTAAAACACAATTTAAACGAATATCTTTAAACATAAGGGATACGTAACTTAAAACATTCTGTACCACTACGTAAATTAAATCAACAATTATTCATATATACTGAACTGTAAAAGATTTGTTCAGGGGTACTTGCCTTGCGAAACTTTTCAACTAACCCTAGCTCGACTTTAATCTGACTTTAACTTAGGAGTCCTTCGATTGGAACCTATAGAATCGAAATATCCTAGGTTAGACGACAAGTTATGCTTGACATCCTCGTTAAACACTTTACCCAAAGAATAACAATTCCCGACTCGCACTTATATACAATAATATAATACACGTAACAATCAGGGTTCGTTTAGTATTTATTTACAAATATATAAGCTCAACTTGTATTTAAAACAGTTTCTTAGAAAAATCGGACAGCGACTCCTCCTTTTATAAGCCTACCCGTCGAAACATAATCGACGTCAATATCAAACAAATCGCAATCCACAATTCATGACTCAATACGACTTATAATATAAATACCTATTTACATTCCGAAAATAATTTATACAAATCATTTTATTTATTTTATTCATTTAGGACTCAGAACGTATCATCACTGTTCACCGTCCGCTTGTCAAAATTAATCACGAACGGCGGTAAAATTTATTGGTGCCCGAAAATATTCGGGTATCCGAATAAATTCAACTGATTATTAAAACCGTTTTTCGCATAAATTGAATTTAATATCATGAATTATTAATCAATAATTCCCTGCAATAAAAAGGGAACCAAAATTAAAATTGCAAAAGCCCAAACCAAACTGCACACAAACAGCCCAACAAGGCCCAACACAAAAGCCCAACAGAAAAGCACAACAGAGAAGCACAACAACCAACACACGCGGCCACTCGCCGCCAAACACATAAACACACACACACTAACACTCGCACACACACACGGATTATACACATACACAGATTATACACACAAACATATATAGCATATATATATGTAACCACAGGAATAAAACCGAAATCAATAGATGCAAACAACCAAACCACAGCCGGAAAGCTCACGGGAAAGGGAAAGAAGAACCGGGGAAAATGAATACAGGGGAGAAAAGGGAGAGAGAAGGGAAGAAACTGAGAGAGGGTGTGAGAACAGTGAGAGAGATACGAGAACAGAGAGAGAGATTGAAGCAACGGGATGAAGAAGAAGAAAAGGGGGGGGTATTTTATTTTTATTATTTTTTTTCTTCCTTCCTATGCTGCCACGTTACCAAAATGATAGGAACTCAGCACGATACATGAATTATGTGAATGACATGTATCTGGTTTCGTTATTTATAAAAATTATGGCTCATTTCCTTGTAAAATAACGAATCAACTGCGCATTAAAATACATCAAACAATTACAAATTTTATACCAAAATTCTCGAAATATTCGAAAGTTAATAAAATAAAATTTTTATAATTTTTAGACCGTTTTTCAAATGCAACTCATACCCGCATTTTATATTTTAACGAACAAACGTGCGGGTGAATTTAATCCTAAAAATTTCCAAAAAAATTTTAAAATTCTAAGAATATTAAAAACTTAATAAAATATGAGTTTCATAATTTTTGAAAAATTCTGGAATTAAATATTGATTTTACAAATAACTTAAATCGGAAAATCATTAAAAGAGAAATAATTAATGAAATGTTGATTTCTAAATTTTATAAAATCCCAGAAATAATTTTTGAAATTATAAAACCATAAAAACAATTTTAGGGGCAATCTAAATATATATGAAAATAAGTATGCAATAAAACCACTTTTAAAAGTGAAAACAAAACAACATGGCTTTCCAATTACAAAAACTAACTGAAATACTAATTACAAACAACTTTAAGAAGGTGAAGTGATCAAATAACTGAAAAACTTATCATAAAAGTTCAAAAATCTAAGAAATTCTAATTACAAATAAATTCCGAATGTGTTCTCCATGGAATTTTCAGGTTTTTCTAGCTCAAGAGAATGAGTTATGGAGGATTTGGCACTAGAAACTATGACACTGTCGAAGGTTCCGTATTGAATGACACAAGTAAAATTGAAGGAACTAGCAATTCCATTGTGAGATGCTTTAAGAAGTAAAATTTTAAAACCAAATGAATTTTTACAAGATATGGGAGTATTGGTTGTAAAAAAATAAAGGATGGGACTATGTGATCATATACTGGTCATCAAAAGTTAACCAAGTTAATTAACAAGAATAAGTATATATGGTCAAGAATGGATGAATTGTTAGATTAAATGATAGATGCAATATAGTTTTCTAAGAGAATCTACATACAAGTATTAACATTAAAAATAAGACTAAAATATATCATTAAAACATATTTATGAACCAGGTGTAAGCAATATGAGTTGTTATTTAAAGTGTTTGGATTGAAATATGAACTAGAAAGATTCTGGAATAAATGAATAAAGATTTTGAGAAATAGTAGAATAATTTTGTAATTACATTCATTAGTACTATTCTTTTATATTCTAAAAGAAATGAGGAAATGTATGGTCATATTAATTAATTGTTCGTCTATAATCTTAGTTCAATTAAGAGTGTATGCGATGACAACTACTGGTATATGTGGTTAACAGCATGATATGTTTTAAAGTATGGTGAAATGGTGAGTTTGGTTGGTAGTAGTGGATTGATATACTTGTTTATGGTTTAGTTGATTTTGGGTGTTGGCTTGAGTCCAACTAGAAGTCAATAATACAGAGGACGTGCTTCCCAAATTTTTGGAAAATATTACACTTTTAAAAGAAAAAGCGCACTTTCATGTGTTATTAACATTCCTGTTTGATACTTTAAACGATTATGATTTTGGTTTTGAAAAAGGTTTCTATAACTAAACTTACTTCATATAATTGATCTATGATTTTATCTAGCTAGTCATTACTTGGTTCAATTGATCAATTAAAGAGAGTTAATTGATTATTTTATCAACTGATAATTAGTTAGATGGTAACCGATTTCAATTAGATTAAGTTATTTTCTGATGTGACTTTCAAATCTGAAATCAAGGCGATTAGGGAGTTGGAGAGAATAAAAACACCAGTAAAATTCAGAAGTTTAGTGGAATTTCGGAGCTTTGTCTAAATAGTTATGCCCTTTTGAAATAGACAGGAGAATTGAAAAGTTATTTGTACATGCAAGTGAGAAGAATGTTTTCAAGAACTAAAGGTTCAAGATAGAGCAAACAAAAGGGAGACGGAATAAAGAAGAGATTGGTAACTACACCGATGTGGATGTTATTAGACGGTCAAAGAGATTTTATCATCTATAATAATGTCTTCATGAAGAACTTGGATGTATACCAATATAGAACAAAAAAGTACTGATAAATACTCCGAAATACCTAAAGAGTCACGAATAAAAGTATTCAACATATGGTAAAAGCTAGCAATGGTAGTATGTGAGTTGAAGATGTGGAGGTATTGTGTATTTAGGGAAAATATTATGTAATTTATACAGATCCCAATAGTTTGAAATATATCTTTATTCAGAGAAAGTAAAATATGAGACATATGATAGTTGGAATTGATTAAAGATGATATTTACACGATTGACAATTATTTGAGCAAGGCTAATGAGGTAGCTGACAGTTTCAGTGAAAAGGAAAGTTTGATTTTGTTAATTTTATTATCAAGGATAGTAAAAGAGTTTGAATAGTTAGGAATTGAATTTTTTTATTCCAGAGTCGGCCACAGAAATGGCTTATATAATGATGAACAAGTCAGTACTACTGGGAAGAAAGATTTGCATATGTTAAGAAGAAATAATAAGCCAGGAGAATGAAGAACTTAACTAGGAAAGGAAGTAGAATCAAAAGGATGATAAAGAAATTCTATAACTTTTCTTTAGGATATAAGTATGATATTGGCATTATATATAATAGAACTAAAGTAAAAAATTTAATGAAACACTCATGACTTGGGACATGGAATTCTTCCCGAAAGTACGATTAAGTATCGAAACATTAAAAAGAATATTTATTGACCAGATATGAAAAAAAGGAATTATAAAACATGTAAGTGAATGCTATATCTACCTAAGAATTAAGGCATATCGTTAAGAGGCTAGACATGTTATTGTAATTGTGAGATATTCTAGAATGGAAATGGGTACATCTTGTTAGGGATGTCGGAGTGAAACCACCTGGATATCAAAGCTAATAATAACATTACCTAAATCATTATTGATAGGTTAACTAAACCTCATTATTCTCTTTCTATTAATGAACAGTTTACCTGATAAGTGGGTTCGTTAATGCTTAAAGAAGATTGTGGTACATCACAAGGTTTAAGTAATGGCTATATTTGATCAATATTATTATTTAATTAAAGATTTTGGAAGAAGTATTAAGGTTGTTTTGGAACCATGTTGAACTAGGATATTATATACCATCCATGGATAAACGGGCACTAGGTAGGGCATAGTTAAAGAAGGGAATTTGACTAGACGTCGATAAATTGAGATATTCAAATATTCTGAGAGTATGATAAAGTGCATAGTGGCAGAAAAAAATATTCTGATAATAAGACATGAGGAAAGAAATAAAGGTTATGTATGATTGAACATCAAGGAAAAGTATAATAAGATATGTGGATTATTATAACCATCAGGTTTTTAAGATAAAAGTAAGAGTACCTTACAATAAATTTCGTACAGGGACTTCCTATAACCCAAAATGAATTATAATACAAGTTGGAGTATTATGGATGAAGTGATCAAATTAGTGTATGTACTTCCAAACAATAAAAGATTTTCGCTCGACAAATAAATTCATGTGTTTTGAAAGGAAGTTATGTTATGACAATCAATTTATATATCAATCATATCGGACAGAGATTATCTCCTTAATTCTTAAATCTAGAATTAATTTCAGGAACGCTTATAAACCAAATGTGCCATGAGCTTAGTATACCATTCGTGGATGAATGAGAAAAGTAAGAGAACAATTAAAAAGCTTCGAATACGTTTGTAAGAAATTATAAGCTAGGCTGATTAAACAAAGAAGGACATGGAAAAGAAAGTTAAGGAACTAGTAATGTTGAAAGCGTTTCATGAACACGATTGGTTATAATTAGCAAGAAAAATAAAGTTTTAGTATGTATTATATAACGACTCGTATTTGTGTATTATTAAAAGTGTAATTATTGAATAATTAAATAAATAAAATATGTGTATTGGTTCTGTTAGCTGGGTATTGCATTTGATATTAGTTGTATGTGCTCCGTGATATACGAGAATTATTTGTGCGATTAATTGTTGAGTCGTATTGGTTATTTTTAATTTTAAAAGTGATTTTATTGGAATATTTATTTTCAAAAATATTGATATTATCTCTATAATTATTTTTGTGACTTTATATTTTCAATAATTATTTTTAGGAATTTTTAAAATTTAGAAAACATTATTTCGTTATTTATTTATCCCTGAATGATTTTCTGATTGTAAATTAGTGTAAATTCAGTATTAAATTCCAAAAATCATGAAATTCATATTTTATTAAGTTTTGAATATTTCGAGAATTTTAAAATTATTTCTGAAAGTTTTCGGGTTTAATTCACCCGCACGTTTGTTCGTTAATTTATAAAATGCAGATCTGACGCGCGTTTCAAAATGATATAAAAATTCTAAAAAATTCATAATATTAATTTTAAATTATTCCGAGAATTTTAAGGCTATTCTCGTAAGTTTTCAGGTTATCTTTACCCGTAAATAGTTCGTTAAGTTGTTATTTGCGGTGTTAGTTCGGGTTTATAAATAAAATAAGTATTATTTCTTTTTCTTCTTATCGCCTGTGCAATCTCTCTCTCTCTCTCTCTCTCTCTCTCTCTCTCTCTCTATCGCCGCCTCTCATCTCTCTCGACTCCCTACTCCTCTCTCTTGAAATCTTTCTCGGCTATCAATCTCTCCTCTCTATCTCTCTTTTTCTTTGATCTTTTTCTTATCTCCCCCCCCCCATTTTTTCCCCTCGGTTCAGGTGAGCTTCGTCGTCGTGCCCTTCTTTTCTCTGGCAACCCTGTTCTTTTCCTGGCTATATCTATCCCGATTGTTGTATTTCTGATTAGTTGTTGGCTGTGCATATACATATATATTTGTGTGTATTTCAGTCTGTGTATGTGCGTAATCGTGTGTGTGCGTGCGTTGTTCTGTGTTCTTATTTCTGTTACCGCCTCCCGGATTCCAGCGATGTATGGCGGCGTGATTTTGTGCTGCGCGTACGCGCGTGTATCTGTGTTGACCTATACTATGTTGCTGTTGTTTGGCTTGGTTATTTTTTGATTGAATTTTATTTTTTTTGCAGGAAATACTTGATTGATTTCGTGAAATAAATATTTCGTACAAGAATTATTAGTAATTAATCGGTGAAATTCGTAAGGAAACCCAAAATTAATCGTGCACCGACGAATTTTACCGCAGTCGGCGATGAGCCTCGACGAGCTGACGGACCGTGATGATATAATCTGAGTCCTAACTTTATATAAATAAATTAGTTCCTAAAATTATTTTTAGAATGAAAGTAGTTATTTATTGTATTGAATTTTGGATTTCGAAATTTGGGAATTGTTGGTTGTGACGTCGATTATGTTTCGACGAGTAGTCCTATAAATAAAAGAGACGCTGCGCGTTTTCCGAAAAATTATTTTCTGGAATACGGGAACGTATCCTGTAATTATCGGGAATGTCGATTGAAAATATAGTTATATTATATGAACCTAATTACGTGTCGTGACAAGATATTTTGTAAATAATCGATTACTCTATTTTCCAACGACGGGTATACGTACTTTCCGAAAATGAATACTGAACCGACTTTCGAGGACGTGAACCCTAATTGTTACATGTATTACAATAATGTGTATAATTACGAGTCATATTTTGATAACGTATGGGTAGACTATTAGCGAGGATATGTCAAGCATATTCGGTTGTCTAATTTAAGATGTTTCGGTTCTGTAGGTCCCAATCGAAATACCGAGCATCCAAGTCGGTTCAAAGCCAGCCAATAATAGTTGTTAAAATGTATTAAGGCAAGTACCCTTGACCATATTTTTATTGTTCAGTATATATATATGAATGAACTGTTATTTTATTTTCAAATAGGAACATAAACGTTTTAAGTTACGTATCCCTTGTAGTTATAATTATTTAGTTAAATCCTGTTTTGGGGGAAAGTAACTTATGAAAATACCTATCCCTAAAATGTGATGAATACGGAAAAAGGTTTTGGAAAGTGTGCTGTGATAGAAGTGTTTTAAAAAGAGATAGGTAGGATTGGTTTTAAAAACTGGATAAAATGAATCAGATATTGGATAACGGTCGTAAGTGGCTAAGTCGGTTGCGCACCCTTTGTTCACCGATTAGTCCAGCGTAATTTATCAGAGACCTAGCTAGTCTATGCGGATCCGGTATGAATTTTGTGAAATCCTGATCAGCTTTCCTAGACAAATTGTATGATAGCCTGCCAGCTATCCTAGATAAATTGTGTGGAGGCTTGATCAGTCGTCCCTAGATAACATCCAATATATATCTGATTGTGGTTTGTGGTTCTAGTAACGGAACAAATGGTTTTTTGGTCCCCGTAATGGGACATATGGTTTGTGGTTCCTGTAAAGGAACAAATGATTTGAAAATGAAAATAGCATGCTAAAATTGGAATCTGGTATTTACACAGCACACAACTGATGTTATTGTTTTACAGAGCATGCAAGTGATTGATATCCAGTTTACCCCTGTTTTACTTGTTTTTGGACAAGTTCTGATTTTTGTTCCTATAACTGTGTTAAATATATTTGTGATGTCATGTCTAATTATGATTTGTGTTTATTTTCAGATCTTAACTAACAGGACAAATCAGGACTTAACTGGAAATCAGTTCTTATACTGAAGTCAGGACTTAAGATATCAGGACTTAAGTTATCAGAAGATATTTATCAGGAAATAATATCAGGACTTAAGGAGACTTTCAGATAAGAAAGGAGGCTGATTGAAAGGAAAGAAGATCGAGACTAAAACAGAAAGAAATATGCATGGAGAAGAATTCTATGAAGAATAGAATACTTGCGAGAAAAGATAACTGATTAATATATTTTAGGATACAGAATTATATTCTATATCAATTGGAATTTATTTTGTTATTGTGTGTCTATATAAACACAGTATATGGTTTACACTATATGTGTTATCTTATTCGAGAATATTATTCATTGTAACCCTAGCAGCTCTCTTGATAATTTGTTCATCACTGAGAGAGAACAGTTCTTTGTAACAGAGTTTATTGAGTTAAATAAAATATGTGTTCTGTTACTTGAGTTCTTATATTTGATTTGATTGTAGTAAACACTGTATTCAACCCCCTTCTACAGTGTGTGTGACCTAATAAGTGGTATCAGAGCAGATCTGTTAACATATATATAGTTTAAGATCCAAAAACTATCATGTCTGAAGAAACACAAACTCCAAGCAAGCCCGCCAAAACTAAAGAAACTCCAAAGACTCAAATCCATAATCGATATGAGACTATTAGGGTTCCCATACTGAAACCTTCTGAGTATCCCATATGGAAGGTGAGGATGTCTATGTTTCTGGAAGCTACAGATCCAGAATACCTTGACAGAATTAATGAAGGACCACATAAGCCAACCAAGCTCTCTGTTGTAGTTGCAGATAAGCCAGCACAGACTGTACCAAAGGAGAAAAGTGAATATACAGCTGAAGATATCTCATCTATTGCAAAGGACGCAAAGGTAAGACATTTGCTGCATAGTGCCATTGATAATGTCATGTCAAACAGGGTAATTAACTGCAAGACTACAAAGGAGATATGGGATGCCCTGGAGAGAAGATGCCAGGGAACTGATTTAATTAAGAAGAACAGGAGGACTATACTCACTCAAGAGTATGAGTACTTTGACTCAAAACCTGATGAGTCATTAACTGGTTTATATGATAGATTTGTCAAACTCTTGAATGATCTGTCACTGGTGGATAAGGAATATGATCTTGAAGATACTAATCTTAAATTCCTTTTAGCTCTTCCTGATAGTTGGGACTTGAAGGCAACTACTATAAGAGACAACTATGCTCTTGATGAAACTACTCTTGCTGAAATTTATGGTATGCTCAAAACTTATGAACTTGAGATGGATCAAAGAAGCAAGATGCATGGGAGAAAGTCAAGGAAAATTGCTCTTAAGGCTGAGAAGGAATCCCCTAAAGTGGCTATCTCAAAGAAAGGCAAAGGAAAGGCTCTCATCACAAAGTCTGATACGGAGTCATCAAGTTCTGATAGTGATGAGGATTCAGAAACTGATAGTCTATCTGAGATGGATGCTGATGAAGAGATGATGAAATTGTGTGCTCTTATGGTGAAGGGTATCACAAAGATAGCTTACAGGAAATTCAGAAGGGGAAAGAAGTTTTCCAGGAAAAGTGGAAGTTCTGATAAGAAGGGATTCAGAAAATCTGAAGGCAAAGCTGGAAAGTCTGACAGAGGAGATTACTCAAATGTTAAATGTTACAATTGTTGTGAGAAAGGCCACATATCTCCTGACTGCAAGAGAGGAAAAGGTGACAAAGGCAAGGAACTTATCACAAAGAAGAAAAGTTGGACATACACTTCAGATTCTGAAAGTGAGGTGAACTATGCTTTGATGGCAAATGCTGATAGCAGTTCTGAAGATGCTGAGTTAAAGGTACCTCAAACAACTTATGCTTTTCATACTGATGATATTACTGAGTTGAGAAGATATCTTAAAACCATGTTCATTATTTATAGAGATCAAACTTTAACATGGGAAAGGTTAACTTCTGAAAATTTGGCTTTTAAGAAAAGGAATGACTATTTAGAAAAGGAGTTGGTTATGTTCCATCAAACTCAGAAAGAAAGAGATGATGCTTTTTATGTTAGAGATGAAGTGTTAAAATTGAATCAATCTCTAAAAACTGAGTTAGAAAAGGAAAGAGAGATTATCAGGACTTGGACTAACTCTGGAAGAATAACTCAGAATTTGTTAAGTAGTGGAAACTGGAAAGAGGGCTTAGGTTATGGAGATGATAAGAATAATAAAGAAACTGTAGAAATTGAGCCTATAGTTGATAAACAAAAGCCAAAGGTAAATCCTGTTAAGTTTGGAGCTATAAAGTCTGATATTGATAAATCAGAAGTTAAAGAGAAATTAACTTCTAATAAACCAAAACAGGGTAAGCCAACTGAAGTTAACATAGGCTTAATGACAAAGAAGCAGCTTAAGCATAAGCTGAAAGATGTTAAGAATGTAAATAAGGTAAAGCCACCTAGGAAAAATAGGAATGGAAAGGAAGGTGTGAATAAAAATAATGATTATAAGCCTGTTCCTAATGCTCCTAGAAAGAAATGTTATAACTTTGGAAATTCTAACCATCTGGCTTCTTTTTGTAGGAAGAATAAAAATATAAACTCCTTACCTTCAAAATCAGGAGTTAAGAGTCGGTCTGTTAGATATAGGCCACAAAATCCTTGTTTTCATTGTGGTAGTTTATGGCATTACATTTATACTTGTAAGGAATATCATATTTTGTACTATGATTATTATCAAATAAAACCTTCTTTAAAGTCTGATACTGTAAATTATGATTATTATCATAGTTTATAGCATTATTCCTTCTACTGTAAGTTCTGATGCAAAGTTTGATACTATAAATTATGATAAGAAAAATGTTAACATAAACTCTGATGTTAAATCCGCTGCAAATGTTAACAAACTTAATAAAGCCAAAGGATCCAAGCAACTCTGGGTCCTTAAAACTAATCATTAGTGGTCTTTGTGATTACAGGGCAACAGGAAAAATATCCTAGTTCTGGACAGTGGATGTTCAGGACATATGACTGGAAATAAAGCTTTGCTATCAGACTTTATGGAGAAGGCTGGCCCGGGTGTTTCTTATGGAGATGGTAACATGGGAAAAACTCTGGGATATGTCAATATCAATCTTGGGAATGTCATCATTGAAAAAGTAGCTCTAGTCTCAGGACTTAAGCACAATTTGCTAAGTGTTAGTCAAATCTGTGACAGAGGTTATCATGTGGATTTCTTTGAAGAACACTGTGAAGTTGTAAGTAAATCTACAGGCAAAGTTGTTCTGAAACGATACAGGCATGGTAACATTTATGAAGCCAAGCTTTCAATAAGTTCTGATGGTTCTGCAATCTGCCTATTGAAAGGAATATGTCCTAAGTCCAATCATGTATTAGGATTTAGGAATAACTTTTATGTAATCTGTTTTGATTTCATTGATATTAATAAAAGACTTGTTTTTTTTTATTACGGGCTCTATCTATTTAAGTGTTTAAATAAGATATACCATAGTTTAGAGTAAAGCTTTTTATGGATTATGATGAGATCATAATAGTGAGACCTAACAGATGATAACTCTAAACTTAAATAGTTCCTGATCATAGGATTACTAACTGGTAATTAATAATCCGTAAAGATCGGTACATACTATGCTTGCTTCATTATGAAGGATGTCTGTTCTCATAGACATTTGTGTGGTGACACTATAGCTAGTATGTAGGTGCTTATTATAGAATAAGTTCACTGAACATGACTCGCACAGCTGAACAACTGATGGAGTTCACTCACGTGTCAGCAGTTTTTCACAAAGTGACAGTTGTACAAGTATCCTTAGACTTGAGGTCATCATAGTCATCTTGTGTACACTGAACTATGCTTTGGTTTAGTTCTTAGTCTCCAGGGACAATTATTAGGGCTCTACTGGGTATAGGAATTTGTACACGAAGATAGTGTATGATCAATAAAGTATCTACCCCTTCCAGTGAAGGTAGTGAATGTTCAAGGTTGATCCACTTATGCTAGTTCAGGAATCTCTGGCCAGAGTGAATGAAATTAGAAAGGAGTTTCTAATTTGCATAGAACTAAGCATAGTAAATGGTAAGCAAGTGATTAAATTAGATAGGCTTGACACGAGATCAATGCCTTGTATTTAATCAGGACATTGTAGGGTAGAAGGAGTTAATTATACGGTAACTATTAACTGAATAGGTTCTTCGTATTCTAAGCAGTGAATTCGTATTATCCGGATAGTCGCGATATGCTAAGAAGTATCCCTCACGATGTAGAATAAATATGATTAATTAATTATTCATATTTAATAAATTAGAGAATTTATATAAATAATGATAAAATAGTTTTATTATTATTTATTTCTACTATCGGCTTAATATTGAACCTACAGGGTCACACCATAAAAAGAGAATGATTTGATGGTGGAGGAATTAATTAATAATGGCTGATAATTATTTATTTATGAAATAAATAATTAATTGGCAAATTTAATAATTGATTAAATGAGATTTAATTGATTATAAATTAATTAAGAAAAGTTCTTAATATTATTAATTAAGAATTTAATTTTGGAAATTAAATCAAGAGAGAGAATTATTTCTAAAGTATTTAGAAAAAGGATTAATAATTAAAAGATGTTTTAATTATTAATGAGAATAATAAATGGGTTAATAATAATAATATTTTATGGGAAAATTTCAGCTGAAAATTTTGCCTATAAATATACTATTATAAACCCTATTTTTATTCTAACCTAAAAGTTTTTAGAAAACCTAATTCTCTCCACCTCCTCCTCCTCCTTAACATCATTTTCTTGGTGGATACCGGTGGAGTGCTTCACGTTTGAGGAGCAGCTGCTAAGGATCTCCGATCGTTGCTTTTGGATCGCTATTAAAGGTTAGTAATCGATTCATATGTTTTAATCACGATTTATATGCTTTTATTTGAATTTTATATGTGTAAAAGTGTTTTACCATGCCTCCGCTGCGATTAAAAATCCAACAATGGTATCAGAGCATAGGTTGTATGCATATAGATCTGTGGTAAAAATTTCAGAATTTTATGTGCTTGTATGAATTAATTATGATTTTTACAAGTTATATCATGGATTAATTTTGTCTGATGAGAAATCGTTTCTCAGAATAATTTTGAATGTTGATCTGGGTTCTACAAGTGTTGTAGATCGTTTGGGTATTTTTCTTATAATTTTATGATGTATAGATTATTTATTATGAATTTTTGAAGTTGTTGTAATTAAATTCATAATTAAATAATCATATATATATATAATATAAAGTATGCATATATCTGTTGTTGTCTGCATTTGTTGAATGTGGTGCTGATGGCACGGAAACGAAGCAAAGCAAGGAACAGACACAACTGTCAGGTACGGCGCACGGAGTTCGAGAAAGACTGACACGGCGGCTGTTGCAGGCGCGTGTGGCGCACGCGCGCGCGGGGGGTGTCGCGCATTCCGGGAATGCGTTACACCCTGTGGCGCATTCACGGAATGCGTTACACCTTTTAATGGCTTAAAAGGGTTGTAAACCGGAATGCGTTACAGAGCTAGTAACGCGTTCCTGTAATGCGTTACAGCCCATCTGTTATTTTTAAATTTGATTTCTGGGAGTTTCGTAACTCCGTTTCGGGCGTGCAATATATCGTTGGATTCGTTTTTCCAAGACGGATCTAATGGAGTGATCAAATTTTAGTTTATATAAAAGTTTTGAACTGTTTATATTTCCGAAAGTGTTTTAAAGCTGTTTTTAACTGTTTTAATTGCTTTTAAATGCTTCATGTGATACATAGAGATGTATAATGCTTAGACCAATATGCTAGATGATGTAACATGCCTACCTTGATGTTTATTCATGTTAATATATGTGATATATGCTTAGTTTATCATGCGATGATAGATTTAGGTGAACTTAAATGAACATAAGGCGTTTGTTAGACAACCTAGTATAGTGAAATTGTTTCATAATCTTAATAATAATATTATGAATACAATCATGAGATTCTTGTGTTTATGAAGCACATAATTGAATATGAATTTTCAATATTGAGAGAAAGGATGATTCTGTCAACAACAGATTTCTATCTGTAAGAAAGGGTTATTAAGTGACGCCTCTTGACAATGCTCCACCCGATCTGGGAATCATCTGATTATCGATTATTAATTTGAAATATTTAATTTAAAAGGAAGAATTTCTTAATAATATGATTATGATTGTAACATAATATAATCCCTCTAAAATTAAATAATATCAAGTAGTAATTGGCCAATGACACAACGGGCTTGTGTCGGTCATAGCCTTCTAACATGATAGAAAAGTAGTTCTTATTTTTGAATCATTGTCGGTTCGTGCTACAGCCGAGGGCTTTGATTTCGAAATAAAAAAATACTTGTCAATTACATAGAGATGTGTACATTAAATTAGAATCTAAAGGTCGGTACGTGCCACAGCCGTGGGCCGTTGGGGACTGATTCAATTGTACGGAATGTTGGGTTAGACTTGACTTAGAATATTGAGTTTGTCGTGCCACAGCCGTGACTCAATTATTCAAGAGGCTAAAGTTTGATTAGGGAATAACATAAGATGTAATTGACAAGAGTTGTCTGCCTATTGAACATTACATGGTGGTTCGTGCGACAGCCGAGGTTGTGTGATGGAATGTATGATCCCTATTCCCACTAGCATTATGAATGCTTAATTTTTCACGTAGGGGGTTGAATAAATTAGATAAACTAGTGGGAGCCACTTGTGAATAAAGACCCGATTCATATAGTGTTTTAAAAATAAAATCAAATTTTTGCTAAGTGTTGTTATGTGTTTATCATTTACAGATTTACTATATACATTATGTCTTCTGCACTATCACTCAGGAGCATACTAGATGCTCACAAGTTGACTGGTCCTAATTATGCTGACTGGCTTCGAAACTTGAGAATTGTTCTCAGGATTGAGAAGCTGGAATACGTGATTGACTCACCTAAGCCTACTGAACCTGCTAGTGATGCACATAATGATGAACATGTTGTGTATCGTAAGTGGATAGATGATGCAAATGTTGCTCAATGCATCATGCTAGCTTCCATGAACATTGAGCTACAGAAGCAACATGAGCATATGGATGCTCACACTATCCTCATGCATCTACAAGAGTTGTATGATGTGGCAGGGAGGACAGCTCGATATGAGATATTGAAGGAGTTGTTCGGTTGTAGGATGTCTGAGGGATCATCTGGGAATGACCATGTACTTAAGATGATCAATTTGATTGAACGTCTTGGACAACTTGGTTTTGCCATGGATGGGGAGCTGAGCCAAGACTTGGTCTTGCAATCGCTTCCGAGTTCGTTCTCGCAGTTTATTGTGAACTTTCACATGAATATGTTGGATGTCAGCCTGCCTGAACTCCACAACATGTTGATGACTGCGGAATCGAATTTCCCCCCTAAGAAGAGTTCTGTTCTTCTAATTGGTGAAGGTTCCAATCCTAAGAAGAGGAAGAGGAACCCTTCCAAGAAGAAAAAGTAGGTGAGAAAACGCCGGTTCCACCAAAAGCTAAAGACCCCAAGAGCAAAGTTGTTTGCTTTCACTGTAACAAGGTGGGGCACTGGAAGAGGAACTGCAAGGTATACCTTGCAGAATTGAAGAAGAAGAAGGGTAGTGAGACTAGCGCTTCTGATTCAGGTATGTTCATGATAGAAGTGAATATGCATTAAATCAAATTTCTACTTGGGTATTAGATACCGCCTGTGGTTCTCATATCTGCAATTTATTGCAGGGACTAAGGAGAAGTAGGACTCTTGAGGAAGAGGAGGTGATTCTACTGATGGGAAATGGAGCAAGAGTTGCTGCTAAAGATGTAGAATCATTTCATTTACATATGCCTACGGGCAAGACTATTGTTTTAAATAATTGTTATTTTGTTCCCTCGATTGTGAGGAATATTATTTCTATTCCCATGTTAGACTTGGCTGGATTTTCATTTATTATTGAGAATAATGAATGTTCTATTCTTAGAGATAATATTCTTTATGGACGTGGTACTTTAAATAATGGTCTGTATGAATGTGACATAATTTACTTCAGATTGAACAAACTAATAAAAGAAAAGGGATGATGAAAATCTCACTTCATTATGGCACTGCAGTCTCCATTCAGTAGACATGGAGAGAGGGCTACAAATTTGCTAGGAATGGTACACACAGATGTATGTGGACCAATGTCTACGCAAGCCATGGGTGGATTTTATACTTCATTACTTTCATGGATAATAGATCTAGATTCGGATATGTGTTTGATGAAACACAAGTCTGAAGCCTTTGAAAAGTTCAAAGAGTATTAGTATGAAGTGGAGAAACAAAGCAAACATAGTATTATAATTCTTCGATTAGATCGAGGTGGTGAATACTTGAATGGAGAGTTTCTGGATTATCTCAAAGTAAATGGTATAGTCTCCCAGTGGACGCCTCCAGATTGGTATCTGAAAGGAGAAATCAAACTTTATTAGACATAGTTCGGTCCATGATGAGCTATGCAAATCTTTCAGTATTCCTATGGGGTTACGCATTGGAAACCTCAGCATATTTACTGAATAAGGTGCCTTCCAAATCTGTTTCTCAAACTCCATATGAGATATAGAAAGAAAGGAAACCGAGTCTTAAACACGTTAAGATTTGGGGATGTCCAGCTTATGTGAAGAAAGTTGACCCAGATAAGCTGGAATATCGATCCGTAAAATGTAGTTTTGTGGGATATCCTAAAGAGACTTTAGGGTATTACTTTTACGCCGATCATCGGGAGTTTGTCTCCAGACATGCTACCTTCTTGAAAAAGGAGTTTATCCTTGAAGGAAACAGTGGGAGCAAAATTGAACTTGATGAAGTTCAAAAGCACAAACTACTACGGATCAAGTGGAAACACCTGTTTAGACTGAACAACTTTCTGTGGAACAGCCCATTCATAGGTCAGGGAGAGTGTCTCGCCAACCTGAGAGGTAATATGGCCTTGTCATTGAGAATGACAATGAGTTGTCGATCATTGATGATGACGACCCTGTGACCTATAATGAGGCTATGAGTAGTGTTGACTCAGAAAAATGGCATAGTGCCATGAAATCCGGAAAGAAATCTATGTATACGGGATACAAAAGAATGATTAGAGCGGATGGCCAGGTGGAGACCTTTAAGGCCAGGCTTGTGGTAAAAGAATTCAAACGAAGGAAATGGATTGACTTTGATGAAACCTTTTACCTGTAGCCCTGTTATAATCAGTTCGGATTTTGCTTGCGAATGCTGCTTACTACGACTATGAGATCTGGCAAATAGCCAGATGGTTTTCTTTCCAAGAGAAATGAAAACCTAGTGTGTAAGCTGCTGCGAACCATATGTGGTTTAAAGCAAGCTTCTCGTAGATGGAACATCCGTTTTGATGAGACAATCAAAGAGTTTGGTTTTATGAAAAACGTAGATGAACCATGTGTCTACAAAAGGGTTAGTGGGAGCGCGCTAACATTTCATGTGTTGTATTGAAATAGAGTTGACACACATAACAACATAGCAGACCCACTCACAAAGCTACTTTATGAAAGTCACTTTGATCGTCATAAAGACTAGATGGGTATTAGATATTAGAGTGATTGGCTTTAGTACAAGTGGGAGATTGAAAGGAATATGTCCTAAGTCCAGTCATGTATTAGGATTTAGGAATAACTTTTATGTAATCTTTTTTGATTTCATTGATATTAATAAAAGACTTGTTTTGTTTTTATTACGGGCTCTATCTATTTAAGTGTTTAAATAAGATATACCATAGTTTAGAGTAAAGCTTTTTATGGATTATGATGAGATCATAATAGTGAGACCTAAAAGATGATAACTCTAAACTTAAATAGTTCCTGATCATAGGATTACTAACTGGTAATTAATAATCCGCAAAGATCGGTACATACTATGCTTGCTTCATTATGAAGGATGTCTGTTCTCATAGACATTTGTGTGGTGACACTATAGCTAGTATGTAGGTGCTTATTATAGAATAAGTTCACTGAACATGACTCGCACAGCTGAACAACTGATGGGGTTCACTCACGTGTCAGCAATTGTTCACATAGTGATAGTTGTACAAGTATCCTTAGACTTGAGGTCATCATAGTCATCTTGTGTACACTGAACTATGCTTTGGTTTAGTTCTTAGTCTTCAGGGACAATTATTAGGGCTCTACTGGGTATAGGAATTTGTACACGAAGATAGTGTATGATCAATAAAGGATCTACCCCTTCCAGTGAAGGTAGTGAATGTTCAAGGCTGATCCACTTATGCTAGTTCAGGAATCTCTGGCCAGAGTGAATGAAATTAGAAAGAAGTTTCTAATTTGCATAGAACTAAGCATAGTAAATGGTAAGCAAGTGATTAAATTAGATAGGCTTGACACGAGATCAATGCCTTGTATTTAATCAGGACATTGTAGGGTAGAAGGAGTTAATTATACGGTAACTATTCACTGAATAGGTTCTTCGTATTCTAAGCAGTGAATTCGTATTATCCGGATAGTCGCGATATGCTGAGAAGTATCCCTCACGATGTAGAATAAATATGATTAATTAATTAATCATATTTAATAAATTAGAGAATTTATATAAATAATGATAAAATAGTTTTATTATTATTTATTTCTACTACCGGCTTAATATTGAACCTACAGGGTCACACCATAAAAAGAGAATGATTTGATGGTGGAGGAATTAATTAATAATGGCTGATAATTATTTATTTATGAAATAAATAATTAATTGGCAAATTTAATAATTGATTAAATGAGATTTAATTGATTATAAATTAATTAAGAAAAGTTCTTAATATTATTAATTAAGAATTTAATTTTGGAAATTAAATCAAGAGAGAGAATTATTTCTAAAGTATTTAGAAAAAGGATTAATAATTAAAAGATGTTTTAATTATTAATGAGAATAATAAATGGGTTAATAATAATAATATTTTATGGGAAAATTTCAGCTGAAAATTTTGCCTATAAATATACTATTATAAACCCTATTTTTATTCTAACCCAAAAGTTTTTAGAAAACCTAATTCTCTCCACCTCCTCCTCCTCCTTAACATCGTTTTCTTGGTGGATACCGGTGGAGTGCTTCACGTTTGAGGAGCAGCTGCTAAGGATCTCCGATCGTTGCTTTTGGATCGCTATTAAAGGTTAGTAATCGATTCATATATTTTAATCACGATTTATATGCTTTTATTTAGATTTTATATGTGTAAAAGTGTTTTACCATCCCTCCGCTGCGATTAAAAATCCAACAATGGTATCAGAGCATAGGTTGTATGCATATAGATCTGTGGTAAAAATTTCAGAATTTTATGTGCTTGTATGAATTAATTATGATTTTTACAAGTTATATCATGGATTAATTTTGTCTGATGAGAAATCGTTTCTCAGAATAATTTTGAATGTTGATCTGGGTTCTACAACTGTTGTAGATCGTTTGGGTATTTTTCTTATAATTTTATGATGTATAGATTATTTATTATGAATTTTTGAAGTTGTTGTAATTAAATTCGTAATTAAATAATCATATATATATATAATATAAAGTATGCATATATCTGCTGTTGTCTGCATTTGTTGAATGTGGTGCTGATGGCACGGAAACGAAGCAAAGCAAGGAACAGACACAGCTGTCAGGTACGGCGCACGGAGTTCGAGAAACACTGACACAGCGGCTGCTGCAGGCGCGTGGGGCGCACGCGCGCGCGGGGGGTGTCGCGCATTCCGGGAATGCGTTACACCCTGTGGCGCATTCACGGAATGCGTTACACCTTTTAATGGCTTAAAAGGGTTGTAAACCGGAATGCGTTACAGAGCTAGTAACGCGTTCCTGTAATGCGTTACAGCCCATCTGTTATTTTTAAATTTGATTTCTGGGAGTTTCGTAACTCCGTTTCGGGCGTGCAATATATCGTTGGATTCGTTTTTCCGAGACGGATCTAATGGAGTGATCAAATTTTAGTTTACATAAAAGTTTTGAACTGTTTATATTTCTGAAAGTGTTTTAAAGCTGTTTTTAACTGTTTTAATTGCTTTTAAATGCTTCATGTGATACATAGAGATGTATAATGCTTAGACCAATATGCTAGATGATGTAACATGCCTACCTTGATGTTTATTCATGTTGATATATGTGATATATGCTTAGTTTATCATGCGATGATAGATTTAGGTGAACTTAAATGAACATAAGGCGTTTGTTAGACAACCTAGTATAGTGAAATTGTTTCATAATCTTAATAATAATATTATGAATACAATCATGAGATTCTTGTGTTTATGAAGCACGTAATTGAATATGAATTTTCAATATTGAGAGAAAGGATGATTCTGTCAACAACGGATTTCTATCTGTAAGAAAGGGTTATTAAGTGACGCCTCTTGACAATGCTCCACCCGATCTGGGAATCATCTGATTATCGATTATTGATTTGAAATATTTAATTTAAAAGGAAGAATTTCTTAATAATATGATTATGATTGTAACATAATATAATCCCTCTAAAATTAAATAATATCAAGTAGTAATTGGCCAATGACACAACGGGCTTGTGTCGGTCATAGCCTTCTAACATGATAGAAAAGTAGTTCTTATTTTTGAATCATTGTCGGTTCGTGCTACAGCCGAGGGCTTTGATTTCGAAATAAAAAAATACTTGTCAATTACATAGAGATGTGTACATTAAATTAGAATCTAAAGGTCGGTACGTGCCACAGCCGTGGGCCGTTGGGGACTAATTCAATTGTACGGAATGTTGGGTTAGACTTGACTTAGAATATTGAGTTTGTCGTGCCACAGCCGTGACTCAATTATTCAAGAGGCTAAAGTTTGATTAGGGAATAACATAAGATGTAATTGACAAGAGTTGTCTGCCTATTGAACATTACATGGCGGTTCGTGCCACAGCCGAGGTTGTGTGATGGAATGTAGGATCCCTATTCCCACTAGCATTATGAATGCTTAATTTTTCACGTAGGGGGTTGAATAAATTAGATAAACTAGTGGGAGCCACTTATGAATAAAGACCCGATTCATATAGTGTTTTAAAAATAAAATCGAATTTTTGCTAAGTGTTGTTATGTGTTTATCATTTATAGATTTACTATATACATTATGTCTTCTGCACTATCACTCGGGAGCATACTAGATGCTCACAAGTTGACTGGTCCTAATTATGCTGACTGGCTTCGAAACTTGAGAATTGTTCTCAGGATTGAGAAGCTGGAATACGTGATTGACTCACCTAAGCCTACTGAACCTGCTAGTGATGCACATAATGATGAACATGTTGTGTATCGTAAGTGGATAGATGATGCAAATGTTGCTCAATGCATCATGCTAGCTTCCATGAATATTGAGCTACAGAAGCAACATGAGCATATGGATGCTCACACTATCCTCATGCATCTATAAGAGTTGTATGATGTGGCAGGGAGGACAGCTCGATATGAGATATTGAAGGAGTTGTTTGGTTGTAGGATGTCTGAGAGATCATCTGTGAATGACCATGTACTTAAGATGATCAATTTGATTGAACGTCTTGGACAACTTGGTTTTGCCATGGATGGGGAGCTGAGCCAAGACTTGGTCTTGCAATCGCTTCCGAGTTCGTTCTCGCAGTTTGTTGTGAACTTTCACATGAATAAGTTGGATGTCAGCCTGCCTGAACTCCACAACATGTTGATGACTGCGGAATCGAATTCCCCCCCTAAGAAGAGTTTTGTTCTTCTAATTGGTGAAGGTTCCAATCCTAAGAAGAGGAAGAGGAACCCTTCCAAGAAGAAGAAAGTAGGTGAGAAAATGCCGGTTCCACCAAAAGCTAAAGACCCCAAGAGCAAAGTTGTTTGCTTTCACTGTAATAAGGTGGGGCACTGGAAGAGGAACTGCAAGGTATACCTTGCAGAATTGAAGAAGAAGAAGGGTAATGAGACTAGCGCTTCTGATTCAGGTATGTTCATGATAGAAGTGAATATGCATTAAATCAAATTTCTACTTGGGTATTAGATACCGCCTGTGGTTCTCATATCTGCAATTTATTGCAGGGACTAAGGAGAAGTAGGACTCTTGAGGAAGAGGAGGTGATTCTACTGATGGGAAATGGAGCAAGAGTTGCTGCTAAAGATGTAGAATCATTTCATTTACATATGCCTACGGGCAAGACTATTGTTTTAAATAATTGTTATTTTGTTCCCTCGGTTGTGAGGAATATTATTTCTATTCCCATGTTAGACTTGGCTGGATTTTCTTTTATTATTGAGAATAATGAATGTTCTATTCTTAGAGATAATATTCTTTATGGGCGTGGTACTTTAAATAATGGTCTGTATGAATCTGACATAATTTACTTCAGATTGAACAAACTAATAAAAGAAAAGGGATGATGAAAATCTCACTTCATTGTGGCACTGTAGTCTCCATTTAGTAGACATGGAGAGAGGGCTACAAATTTGCTAGGAATGGTACACACAGATGTATGTGGACCAATTTCTACGCAAGCCATGGGTGGATTTTATACTTCATTACTTTCATGGATAATAGATCTAGATTCGGATATGTGTTTGATGAAACACAAGTCTGAAGCCTTTGAAAAGTTCAAAGAGTATTAGTATGAAGTGGAGAAACAAAGCAAACATAGTATTATAATTCTTCGATTAGATCGAGGTGGTGAATACTTGAATGGAGAGTTTCTGGATTATCTCAAAGTAAATGGTATAGTCTCCCAGTGGACGCCTCCAGATTGGTATCTGAAAGGAGAAATCGAACTTTATTAGACATAGTTCGGTCCATGATGAGCTATGCAAATCTTTCAGTATTCCTATGGGGTTACGCATTGGAAACCTCAGCATATTTACTGAATAAGGTGCCTTCCAAATCTGTTCCTCAAACTCCATATGAGATATAGAAAGAAAGGAAACCGAGTCTTAAACACGTTAAGATTTGGGGATGTCCAGTTTATGTGAAGAAAGTTGACCCAGATAAGCTGGAATATCGATCCGTAAAATGTAGTTTTGTGGGATATCCTAAAGAGACTTTAGGGTATTACTTTTACGCCGATCATCGGGAGTTTGTCTCCAGACATGCTACCTTCTTGGAAAAGGAGTTTATCCTTGAAGGAAACAGTGGGAGCAAAATTGAACTTGATGAAGTTCAAAAGCACAAACTACTACAGATCAAGTGGAAACACCTGTTTAGACTGAACAACCTTCTGTGGAACAGCCCATTCATAGGTCAGGGAGAGTGTCTCTCCAACCTGAGAGGTAATATGGCCTTGTCATTGAGAATAACAATGAGTTGTCGATCATTGATGATGACGACCCTGTGACCTATAATGAGGCTATGAGTAGTGTTGACTCAGAAAAATGGCATAGTGCCATGAAATCCGGAAAGAAATCTATGTATACGGGATACAAAAGAATGATTAGAGCAGATGGCCAGGTGGAGACCTTTAAGGCCAGGCTTGTGGCAAAAGAATTCAAACAAAGGCAATGGATTGACTTTGATGAAACCTTCTACCTGTAGCCCTGTTATAATCAGTTCGGATTTTGCTTGCGAATGCTGCTTACTACGACTATGAGATCTGGCAAATAGCCAGATGGTTTTCTTTCCAAGAGAAATGAAAACCTAGTGTGTAAGCTGCTGCGAACCATATATGGTTTAAAGCAAGCTTCTCGTAGATGGAACATCCGTTTTGATGAGACAATCAAAGAGTTTGGTTTTATGAAAAACGTAGATGAACCATGTGTCTACAAAAGGGTTAGTGGGAGCGCGCTAACATTTCATGTGTTGTATTGAAATAGATTTGACACACATAACAACATAGCAGACCCACTCACAAAGCTACTTTATGAAAGTCACTTTGATCGTCATAAAGACTAGATGGGTATTAGATATTAGAGTGATTGGCTTTAGTACAAGTGGGAGATTGAAAGGAATATGTCCTAAGTCCAATCATGTATTAGGATTTAGGAATAACTTTTATGTAATCTTTTTTGATTTCATTGATATTAATAAAAGACTTGTTTTGTTTTTATTACGGGCTCTATCTATTTAAGTGTTTAAATAAGATATACCATAGTTTAGAGTAAAGCTTTTTATGGATTATGATGAGATCATAATAGTGAGACCTAAAAGATGATAACTCTAAACTTAAATAGTTCCTGATCATAGGATTACTAACTGGTAATTAATAATCCGTAAAGATCGGTACATACTATGCTTGCTTCATTATGAAGGATGTCTGTTCTCATAGACATTTGTGTGGTGACATTATAGCTAGTATGTAGGTGCTTATTATAGAATAAGTTCACTGAACATGACTCGCACAGCTGAACAACTGATGGAGTTCACTCACGTGTCAGCAATTGTTCACATAGTGATAGTTGTACAAGTATTCTTAGACTTGAGGTCATCATAGTCATCTTGTGTACACTGAACTATGCTTTGGTTTAGTTCTTAGTCTTCAGGGACAATTATTAGGGCTCTACTGGGTATAGGAATTTGTACACGAAGATAGTGTATGATCAATAAAGGATCTACCCCTTCCAGTGAAGGTAGTGAATGTTCAAGGCTGATCCACTTATGCTAGTTCAGGAATCTCTGGCCAGAGTGAATGAAATTAGAAAGAAGTTTCTAATTTGCATAGAACTAAGCATAGTAAATGGTAAGCAAGTGATTAAATTAGATAGGCTTGACACGAGATCAATGCCTTGTATTTAATCAGGACATTGTAGGGTAGAAGGAGTTAATTATACGGTAACTATTCACTGAATAGGTTCTTCGTATTCTAAGCAGTGAATTCGTATTATCCGGATAGTCGCGATATGCTGAGAAGTATCCCTCACGATGTAGAATAAATATGATTAATTAATTATTCATATTTAATAAATTAGAGAATTTATATAAATAATGATAAAATAGTTTTATTATTATTTATTTCTACTACCGGCTTAATATTGAACCTACAGGGTCACACCATAAAAAGAGAATGATTTGATGGTGGAGGAATTAATTAATAATGGCTGATAATTATTTATTTATGAAATAAATAATTAATTGGCAAATTTAATAATTGATTAAATGAGATTTAATTGATTATAAATTAATTAAGAAAAGTTCTTAATATTATTAATTAAGAATTTAATTTTGGAAATTAAATCAAGAGAGAGAATTATTTCTAAAGTATTTAGAAAAAGGATTAATAATTAAAAGATATTTTAATTATTAATGAGAATAATTAATGGGTTAATAATAATAATATTTTATGGGAAAATTTCAGCTGAAAATTTTGCCTATAAATATACTATTATAAACCCTATTTTTATTCTAACCCAAAAGTTTTTAGAAAACCTAATTCTCTCCACCTCCTCCTCCTCCTTAACATCGTTTTCTTGGTGGATACCGGTGGAGTGCTTCACGTTTGAGGAGCAGCTGCTAAGGATCTCCGATCGTTGCTTTTGGATCGCTATTAAAGGTTAGTAATCGATTCATATGTTTTAATCACGATTTATATGCTTTTATTTGGATTTTATATGTGTAAAAGTGTTTTACCATGCCTCCGCTGCGATTAAAAATCCAACAATGGTATCAGAGCATAGGTTGTATGCATATAGATCTGTGGTAAAAATTTCAGAATTTTATGTGCTTGTATGAATTAATTATGATTTTTACAAGTTATATCATGGATTAATTTTGTCTGATGAGAAATCGTTTCTCAGAATAATTTTGAATGTTGATCTGGGTTCTACAACTGTTGTAGATCGTTTGGGTATTTTTCTTATAATTTTATGATGTATAGATTATTTATTATGAATTTTTGAAGTTGTTGTAATTAAATTCGTAATTAAATAATCATATATATATAATATAAAGTATGCATATATCTGATGTTGTCTGCATTTGTTGAATGTGGTGCTGATGGCACGGAAACGAAGCAAAGCAAGGAACAGACACAGCTGTCAGGTACGGCGCACGGAGTTCGAGAAACACTGACACGGCGGCTGCTGCAGGCGCGTGTGGCGCACACGCGCGCGGGGGGTGTCGCGCATTCCGGGAATGCGTTACACCCTGTGGCGCATTCACGGAATGCGTTACACCTTTTAATGGATTAAAAGGGTTGTAAACCGGAATGCGTTACAGAGCTAGTAACGCGTTCCTGTAATGCGTTACAGCCCATCTGTTATTTTTAAATTTGATTTCTGGGAGTTTCGTAACTCCGTTTCGGGCGTGCAATATATCGTTGGATTCGTTTTTCCGAGACGGATCTAATGGAGTGATCAAATTTTAGTTTACATAAAAGTTTTGAACTGTTTATATTTCCGAAAGTGTTTTAAAGCTGTTTTTAACTGTTTTAATTGCTTTTAAATGCTTCATGTGATACATAGAGATGTATAATGCTTAGACCAATATGCTAGATGATGTAACATGCCTACCTTGATGTTTATTCATGTTGATATATGTGATATATGCTTAGTTTATCATGCGATGATAGATTTAGGTGAACTTAAATGAACATAAGGCGTTTGTTAGACAACCTAGTATAGTGAAATTGTTTCATAATCTTAATAATAATATTATGAATACAATCATGAGATTCTTGTGTTTATGAAGCACGTAATTGAATATGAATTTTCAATATTGAGAGAAAGGATGATTCTGTCAACAATAGATTTCTATCTGTAACAAAGGGTTATTAAGTGACGTCTCTTGACAATGCTCCACCCGATCTGGGAATCATCTGATTATCGATTATTGATTTGAAATATTTAATTTAAAAGGAAGAATTTCTTAATAATATGATTATGATTGTAACATAATATAATCCCTCTAAAATTAAATAATATCAAGTAGTAATTGGCCAATGACACAACGGGGTTGTGTCGGTCATAGCCTTCTAACATGATAGAAAAGTAGTTCTTATTTTTGAATCATTATCGGTTCGTGCTACAGCCGAGGGCTTTGATTTCGAAATAAGAAATACTTGTCAATTACATAGAGATGTGTACATTAAATTAGAATCTAAAGGTCGGTACGTGCCACAGCCGTGGGCCATTGGGGACTGATTCAATTGTACGGAATGTTGGGTTAGACTTGACTTAGAATATTGAGTTTGTCGTGCCACAGTCGTGACTCAATTATTCAAGAGGCTAAAGTTTGATTAGGGAATAACATAAGATGTAATTGACAAGAGTTGTCTGCCTATTGAACATTACATGGCGGTTCGTGCCACAGCCGAGGTTGTGTGATGGAATGTAGGATCCCTATTCCCACTAGCATTATGAATGCTTAATTTTTCACGTAGGGGGTTGAATAAATTAGATAAACTAGTGGGAGCCACTTATGAATAAAGACCCGATTCATATAGTGTTTTAAAAATAAAATCGAATTTTTGCTAAGTGTTGTTATGTGTTTATCATTTACAGATTTACTATATACATTATGTCTTCTGCACTATCACTCAGGAGCATACTAGATGCTCACAAGTTGACTGGTCCTAATTATGCTGACTGGCTTCGAAACTTGAGAATTGTTCTCAGGATTGAGAAGCTGGAATACGTGATTGACTCACCTAAGCCGACTGAACCTGCTAGTGATGCACATAATGATGAACATTTTATGTATCGTAAGTGGATAGATGATGTAAATATTGCTCAATGTATCATGCTAGCTTCCATGAACATTGAGCTACAGAAGCAACATGAGCATATGGATGCTCACACTATCCTCATGCATCTACAAGAGTTGTATGATGTGGCAGGGAGGACAGCTCGATATGAGATATTGAAGGAGTTGTTCGGTTGTAGGATGTCTGAGGGATCATCTGTGAATGACCATGTACTTAAGATGATCAATTTGATTGAACGTCTTGGACAACTTGGTTTTGCCATGGATGGGGAGCTGAGCCAAGACTTGGTCTTGCAATCGCTTCCGAGTTCGTTCTCGCAGTTTGTTGTGAACTTTCACATGAATAAGTTGGATGTCAGCCTGCCTGAACTCCACAACATGTTGATGACTGCGGAATCGAATTTCCCCCCTAAGAAGAGTTCTGTTCTTCTAATTGGTGAAGGTTCCAATCCTAAGAAGAGGAAGAGGAACCCTTCCAAGAAGAAGAAAGTAGGTGAGAAAACGCCGGTTCCACCAAAAGCTAAAGACCCCAAGAGCAAAGTTGTTTGCTTTCACTGTAACAAGGTGGGGCACTCGAAGAGGAACTGCAAGGTATACCTTACAGAATTGAAGAAGAAGAAGGGTAGTGAGACTACCGCTTCTGATTCAGGTATATTCATGATAGAAGTGAATATGTTATTAAATCAAATTTCTACTTGGGTATTAGATACCGCCTGTGGTTCTCATATCTGCAATTTATTGCAGGGACTAAGGAGAAGTAGGACTCTTGAGGAAGAGGAGGTGATTCTACTGATGGGAAATGGAGCAAGAGTTGCTGCTAAAGATGTAGAATCATTTCATTTACATATGCCTACGGGCAAGACTATTGTTTTAAATAATTGTTATTTTGTTCCCTCGATTGTGAGGAATATTATTTCTATTCCCATGTTAGACTTGGCTGGATTTTCATTTATTATTGAGAATAATGAATGTTCTATTCTTAGAGATAATATTCTTTATGGACGTGGTACTTTAAATAATGGTCTGTATGAATGTGACATAATTTACTTCAGATTGAACAAACTAATAAAAGAAAAGGGATGATGAAAATCTCACTTCATTGTGGCACTGCAGTCTCCATTTAGTAGACATGGAGAGAGGGCTACAAATTTGCTAGGAATGGTACACACAGATGTATGTGGACCAATGTCTACGCAAGCCATGGGTGGATTTTATACTTCATTACTTTCATGGATAATAGATCTAGATTCGGATATGTGTTTGATGAAACACAAGTCTGAAGCCTTTGAAAAGTTCAAAGAGTATTAGTATGAAGTGGAGAAACAAAGCAAACATAGTATTATAATTCTTCGATTAGATCGAGGTGGTGAATACTTGAATGGAGAGTTTCTGGATTATCTCAAAGTAAATGGTATAGTCTCCCAGTGGACGCCTCCAGATTGGTATCTGAAAGGAGAAATCGAACTTTATTAGACATAGTTCGGTCCATGATGAGCTATGCAAATCTTTCAGTATTCCTATGGGGTTACGCATTGGAAATCTCAGCATATTTACTGAATAAGGTGCCTTCCAAATCTGTTCCTCAAACTCCATATGAGATATAGAAAGAAAGGAAACCGAGTCTTAAACACGTTAAGATTTGGGGATGTCCAGCTTATGTGAAGAAAGTTGACCCAGATAAGCTGGAATATCGATCCGTAAAATGTAGTTTTGTGGGATATCCTAAAGAGACTTTAGGGTATTACTTTTACGCCGATCATCGGGAGTTTGTCTCCAGACATGCTACCTTCTTGGAAAAGGAGTTTATCCTTGAAGGAAACAGTGGGAGCAAAATTGAACTTGATGAAGTTCAAAAGCACAAACTACTATGGATCAAGTGGAAACACCTGTTTAGACTGAACAACCTTCTGTGGAACAGCCCATTCATAGGTCAGGGAGAGTGTCTCGCCAACCTGAGAGGTAATATGGCCTTGTCATTGAGAATGACAATGAGTTGTTGATCATTGATGATGACGACCCTGTGACCTATAATGAGGCTATGAGTAGTGTTGACTCAGAAAAATGGCATAGTGCCATGAAATCCGAAAAGAAATCTATGTATACGGGATACAAAAGAATGATTAGAGCAGATGGCCAGGTGGAGACCTTTAAGGCCAGGCTTGTGGCAAAAGAATTCAAACAAAGGCAATGGATTGACTTTGATGAAACCTTTTACCGGTAGCCCTGTTATAATCAGTTCGGATTTTGCTTGCGAATGCTGCTTACTACGACTATGAGATCTGGCAAATAGCCAGATGGTTTTCTTTCCAAGAGAAATGAAAACCTAGTGTGTAAGCTGCTGCGAACCATATGTGGTTTAAAGCAAGCTTCTCGTAGATGGAACATCCGTTTTGATGAGACAATCAAAGAGTTTGGTTTTATGAAAAACGTAGATGAACCATGTGTCTACAAAAGGGTTAGTGGGAGCGCGCTAACATTTCTTGTGTTGTATTGAAATAGAGTTGACACACATAACAACATAGCAGACCCACTCACAAAGCTACTTTATGAAAGTCACTTTGATCGTCATAAAGACTAGATGGGTATTAGGTATTAGGGTAATTGGCTTTAGTACAAGTGGGAGATTGAAAGGAATATGTCCTGAGTCCAATCTTGTATTAGGATTTAGGAATAACTTTTATGTAATCTTTTTTGATTTCATTGATATTAATAAAAGACTTGTTTTGTTTTTATTACGGGCTCTATCTATTTAAGTGTTTAAATAAGATATACCATAGTTTAGAGTAAAGCTTTTTATGGATTATGATGAGATCATAATAGTGAGACCTAAAAGATGATAACACTAAACTTAAATAGTTCCTGATCATAGGATTACTAACTGGTAATTAATAATCCGCAAAGATTGGTACATACTATGCTTGCTTCATTATGAAGGATGTCTGTTCTCATAGACATTTGTGTGGTGACACTATAGCTAGTATGTAGGTGCTTATTATAGAATAAGTTCACTGAACATGACTCGCACAGCTGAACAACTGATGGAGTTCACTCACGTGTCAGCAATTGTTCACATAGTGATAGTTGGACAAGTATCCTTAGACTTGAGGTCATCATAGTCATCTTGTGTACACTGAACTATGCTTTGGTTTAGTTCTTAGTCTTCAGGGACAATTATTAGGGCACTACTGGGTATAGGAATTTGTACACGAAGATAGTGTATGATCAATAAAGGATCTACCCCTTCCAGTGAAGGAAGCGAATGTTCAAGGCTGATCCACTTATGCTAGTTCAGGAATCTCTGGCCAAAGTGAATGAAATTAGAAAGGAGTTTCTAATTTGCATAGAACTAAGCATAGTAAATGGTAAGCAAGTGATTAAATTAGATAGGCTTGACACGAGATCCAAGCCTTGTATTTAATCAGGACATTGTAGGGTAGAAGTAGTTAATTGTACGGTAACTATTCACTGAATAGGTTCTTGGTATTCTAAGCAGTGAATTCGTATTATCCGGATAGTCGCGATATGCTGAGAAGTATCCCTCACGATGTAGAATAAATATGATTAATTAATTAATCAAATTTAATAAATTAGAGAATTTATATAAATAAAGATAAAATAGTTTTATTATTATTTATTTCTCCTACCGGCTTAATATTGAACCTACAGGGTCACACCATAAAAAGAGAATGATTTGATGGTGGAGGAATTAATTAATAATGGCTGATAATTATTTATTTATGAAATAAATAATTAATTGGCAAATTTAATAATTGAATAAATGAGATTTAATTGATTATAAATTAATTAAGAAAAGTTCTTAATATTATTAATTAAGAATTTAATTTTGGAAATTAAATCAAGAGAGAAAATTATTTCTAAAGTGTTTAGAAAAAGGATTAATAATTAAAAGGTGTTTTAATTATTAATGAGAATAATAAATGGGTTAATAATAATAATATTTTATAGGAAAATTTCAGTTGAAAATTTTGCCTATAAATATACTATTATAAACCCTATTTTTATTCTAACCCAAAAGTTTTTAGAAAACCTAATTCTCTCCACCTCCTCCTCCTCCTTAACGTCATTTTCTTGGTGGATACCGGTGGAGTACTTCACGTTTGAGGAGCAGCTGCTAAGGATCTCTGATCGTTGCTTTTGGATTATTATTAAAGGTTAGTAATCGATTCATATGTTTTAATCACGATTTATATGCTTTTATTTGGATTTTATATGTGTAAAAGTGTTTTACCATGCCTCCGCTGCGATTAAAAATCCAACACCTATTAAGCAGAGCATCAATTGAAGAAAGTTGGGATTGGCACAAGAAACTCTCTCATATAAATTTCAGCAATATAAATGAACTAGTCAAGAAAGATCTTGTGAGAGGACTGCCAAAATCAGTGTTTGCTCCTGATGGCCTTTGTGATTCCTGTCAAAAGGCAAAACAAAGAAAATCTTCATTCAAGAGCAAGACTGAATCTTCAATTCTTGAGCCTTATCAGCTACTACATATTGATCTATTTGGTCCAGTGAATGTCATGTCTATTGAAAAGAAGAAATATGCTATGGTCATAGTGGATGAGTTCACCAGATACACATGGGTGTATTTCTTGCACACAAAAAGTGAAACTGCATCTATCTTGATTGATCATGTCAAACAACTGGATAAATTGGTTAAAGACTCTGTGAAAATCATAAGAAGTGATAATGGCACTGAGTTCAAGAATTCGATTATGGAAGAGTTCTACAAAGACCATGGAATGAAGCAGGAATTTTCTGCTCCTGGAACTCCACAGCAAAATGGAGTTGTTGAAAGAAAGAATAGAACTCTTATTGAAGCTGCACAAACTATGCTTGATGAAGCAAAGTTACCAACCTATTTTTGGGCTGAAGCTGTGCAGAGTGTTGTTTTACTCAAAATGCAACACTTATCAACAAGCATGGAAAGACACCATATGATATGGTGAAGAAAAAGAAGCCAAATCTGAAGTATTTTCATGTATTTGGATGCAAGTGTTTTGTTCTTAAGACTCATCCTAAACAGCTATCCAAATTTGATCTAAAAGCTGATGAAGGAATTTTTGTTGGATATCCACTTTCCACAAAAGCCTTCAGAGTCTACAATTTAAGAACAAGGGTTGTCATGAAATCTATAAATGTCTCTTTTGATGATAAGAAGATTACAAGACTTGAAGATTTCAATGATTATGATCAGCTGAGATTTGAGAATGAAGTTTTAAATTCTGATTCTGTAAATCCTGACAGTCTAAATCCTGACAGTCTAAATCCTAACAGTCTAAATCCTGATACTACAAACTCTGATGGGTTAAACTCTGATGTTATTGAAACTGTGGTAACTACGCCAAAGGAAAATGCACCTGTGCAGGGGGAGCATATTGAAGATACAACCACATCTCAAGAAACATCAGAACCTAGAACTGGCTCTTCAAGTTCTGATGGGCCAAGTTCTGATAATTCTGGAAACTCAAATTCTAAAGGATCCAACTCAGAGAGCATAACTTCAGGGGGAGCATCAGAATATGTTGATGGAGACAGCATGGATCATGGAGGAGCATCCAGTTCTAGAGATAATCTTCCATCTGTAAGGAAGTGGACTAAAGCACATACACCTGACTTGATTATTGGAGATCCTGAAGCAGGTATAAGAACTAGAACAGCAACATCAAATGAAACATCAAATGAATGTCTCTATCACTCTTTTCTTTCTTAGACTGAACTAAAGAAATTGGAAGAAGCTCTTCAAGATGCTGATTGGGTGCAAGCAATGCAGGAAGAGTTAAATGAATTTGAAATAAATAAAGTCTGTACCCTAGTGCCAAGACCAAAGAACAGATCTGTTGTTGGTAAAAAATGGGTGTTCAGAAACAAAACTGATAGTGATGGCATAATTACAAGGAATGAAGCAAGGCTGGTTGCAAAAGGATACTCTCAACAGGAGGGAATTGATTATGATAAAACATTTGCACCAGTTGCTAGATTGGAAGCCATAAGGATATTTTTGGCTTATGCTACTCACAAAAAGTTTAAAGTATTTCAAATGGATGTGAAAAGTATTTTTCTTAATGGAGAATTGGAAGAAGAAGTATATGTTGAACAACCTCCAGATTTTGTATATTCCAAATTTCCTCATCATGTCTACATACTTGATAAAGCACTTTATGGCCTTAAGCAAGCTCCAAGAGAATGGTATGAGACATTAGCTCAGTTTCTTCTGTAAAGTGGATTTAACAGAGGAAGAATTGATAAAACTTTATTCTATCTCAACCATGGAAAGGACTTACTTTTGGTGCAGATATATGTTGATGATATCATTTTTGGTTCTACAAATGATAGACTGTGTAAAAGGTTTTCCAAGCTAATGCAATCAAGATATCAAATGAGTATGATGGGAGAACTTAGCTATTTTCTGGGCCTTCAAGTCAAGCAGAATGAAGAAGGAACTTTTATTTGTCAATCTAAGTACACCAGAAATTTGTTGAAGAAATTTGGAATGCAAGACTGTTCAAGTGCATCCACTCCTATGGCCACTACAACAAAATTGGATAAGGATATTGGTATATCAGTAGATATTACTGATTACAGAGGTATGATTGGCTCAATATTCTATCTAACTGCAAGTAGACCTGATATCATGTATGCTACCTGTCTTTGTGCAAGATTTCAAGCAGATCCAAGAGAACCTCACTTAACAGCTGTGAAAAGAATTTTTGTTAGGTCCAAAGGTATCGTAGAAGGGGGGGGGGGTTGAATACGATACCACCAATTAATTGCGATTCAAACCAAGTTCTTAGTTTATGCTGGTAAGTAACAAACACAACATAATTTAAGGAATATATTTCGATTGATATAAACCTTAATGTTGCTACAATCTAATCAATTGATTAGCTTCTACAGAAATTTCAACAGCATAATAGTACAGTTACAAAGCAATTAATATGAACTTGAATGCTCCGTAATGCCCTCCATAAAAGCTTCTCAGTTTGCTGGTGAAGAAATCTATTCTTAATGAATGCTGAGATTTCTGTTTTATTGTAGACTTAAAACCAAATTGAATACGTGGCTTCTTCTGGTCCAAGCATTCTAATTTGCTGCACTTCAAAATAACCCAAGTCCCTAGTAGTCGATTGCAGTAGTCGATTTGAACTTTGTCTTGATGTCTACTAGTCGAATTGCACTCCAAGTGAGTTGACTGCCTTAGATTCTTGTTGGAATCACTACTAATCGACTAGATACCTTACAAAATGGACTAGTGGACTTGCTCAACATTCTAGAAGTCAATTTATGATAAGAGAATAGTTGTTTGCCTTGATTTTACACTAAGTAGCTACTAGTCAATTCTTGGAATGCCAAAATCGACTAGTAGAATGAGGTAGTCGATTTTTGCACTTCCATGCCTTAGTAACTTTCTACAATGCACTTCATTCGACTACTAACTCCTTATAATCGACTAGTAGATTTTCTTGAATTCCATAAGTTGATTCCTACTCCTAGAGTGCTCTTTACTTAGCAAAATCTTTATACATGCTATTTGCTTGACCAACAACTCCTGGAATGTTGACTTGAATCCCTTTTGTACTTGATCTTGAAATCACTTAACACTTCTTTTGTAGACTTGAATGATCAATCCTGGAATGCTGACGCTTAGTGCACTGGTCTGGTTCACAAATGACTAGCCCTGGATTGAATATCCTTATCCTTTCTGATTATTCCTTGTTAATGAATTCAGACTTGAGTTCTATAGATTTTTTTCTACTGGAATCACTTGATTTCTATACTTAAATCTTCAACTGTATTAAAACAACAAGTCCTCTGATTGTTTATTCTTTACAGAGGCCTGATCACTGAATGATCTTCTTTCTATGACTTCAAATAGACTTGCACTTGTAATACTGTGTTCTGATTCTTGTATGTGTCTGATCATTCTTCTTCTGGATTCCATGTATAGACGTAGTATTATTAACATGTCATGTTCTAGTGTTGTTATTATGTTGAGTAATCACGTAACTGTTCATACAGCTATGCCATCTCACCAACAATTTTCAAGTACCTTAAGGGTACAGCTGATCTGGGATTGTGGTATCCTAGAGAATCAGAGTTTAAGCTAATAGGTTACTCAGATGCAGATTTTGCAGGATGCAAAATTGAAAGGAAAAGCACAAGTGGAAGCTGCCAATTTCTAGGAGGCAGATTGGTTTCTTGGTTTAGCAAGAAACAGAAGTTAATTTCCACATCAACTGTAGAAGCATAATACATTGTTGCAGGAAGCTATTGTGCACAGATTCTGTAACGCCCCCAAATCCGGGGTCAGAGGATTTGGTCGTCACTATGAAACCTCAATCTAAATCAACCTTTTTAATCAATAAATAAATGCCAGCGGAAGATATTTATCATAAATGACCCCAAACTAATCCAAGATCTTTTAAGGTTATAGTTCTAGAAACAAGATATCCAAATTCCTTGTGTAGACGTAGTATTATTAACATGTCATTTTATAGTGTTGTTATTGTGTTGAGTTATCACGTAACTGTTCATACAGCTACGCCGTCTCACCAACAATTCCCCCGATTTGATTTTTAAACTTAACAAACAAATTAAATAGAGAGGATAACTCAACTAACAACTAGAAAAAGTAATGTACCCGGACTTATAAATAATGCTACTAGTTTTCTGGATCAAATACCGCATTTCCAGATTTCTTAAGTAACTGAAATGAAAGATGCTTGTTTGTTTAGCACTGAACTGATCTTCAAGTAGTTTCATCTTCATTTCCTTGGTTATTCAACTCTCTGCCAGATAATACTTCTCAGTCTTGAAGTAATCATCAGCAGTTTCTTTTATACAACCACATTTCCTGTGGAGAAGCACATATGTCTCTTGCCTCTCCCCCTATGAGAATCAACTTTTTAAAGGAGATCACCTTCATCTACCACCTCTCCCGTACAATAGGATCCGCAGATAAGAACTAATGGTACTCCCCTTTTGGAAAACAGCTTATCCCCTTATGAAGAACAATGATGAACCAAACCACTTCTTCTGATCACTAGAAAATCACCGTGTGGTTACCACCTCTCCCGTACAATAGGATCCGTAGTTACAAACAACAATGGTGTGGTGTAGTGTACATGTGCTTTACCTTTTTCCTCCTTCCTGCTATTTATCCCCCTTAGTTGAGGAATCCTCCAAACTATTATATAAGCTTTTATTTCCCCCTTAGAGAAGGAATGTATGCTGTTTTCTGAAGGAGTTCTCATATGTTACTTTTTTGGGAAAGAAATAACAAGTCATAGTCTGATCAACCATGTCCCTTTAAATGCTGCAAGAATGACATCACTGTTGATCATCATGTTCACCAATCTTCCCAACTCCTTATGCCTCCCAAATGTGAGATCACCAAGTGTTACCAATTGTGAGCTCCCAAAGATCCCGAAGTATTCTAATCCAATCAGTAAATGTTAGGTTCCTAAGAGTTAAGTTCCAATCATAAACAGAATCGAGACCCGATGTATCAAGAACCATATCTAGGGATAGGGAATGGGATATGGTGTTTCTTTCTTTCTTCCTCACTGTGAGTGTGTGATTCTATTTTGTGTACCTCACAAGTGTTTCACTCTTCTCTCCACTCGTGTTTACACTCATTCTCACAGGTGTATCACTCCTCTCATAGCTCCAAATCCAGCGGTACCTGCAAGGAAAATCACCTTAGCCATCCTTAAGGAGGTCACAGGTGGTGCCATGGGAGTTTACAAATCCCCATCCTCGTTAGACTCGTCAGATGAATCTGAGTCATAATCTACAAGTTGCTAGTTTCCCTTTTAGGGTTCCAGATTTGAACTCTGGGAAGGTAAACAATGATCCAAAGAATTTAGCATAAAGATCAAAGTTTCCTTCTAATGTTTGTGAAGACATTTCCTTATGACTCATCAGGTAATATCTGAATCACTGTCAACAAGTTGCCAATCTGCACCTATGTCAGATCCACTATCCGCAGATACATCCAGGTTTATTAGTCCTGGGGAGGTAGATACTGACCACTGACATATGGCTATTGGATCAGTATCCTCTCCTAACACCTGTAAAGGCAATTGGTCCGTTAAAGAACCTTAAACAATCGAATCTAACCGTAAAATGGTCAAAACTCTTGTTTTTGTCAACTCAATCTTTTTGTGTGTAACCTTTCCTTGTGCATCAAGAATTGTTTATATTTGAGGTGGTGACACTACATCGGATACCCTGGCCGATAGGCGAATTTCAATAGACGCACCCTGTTAAGAGGATGAATCTAGTAAATGTTTTATGCCTTTTCATCCATTAGATCTTTTTGAGAAGATGTATGGGGGCTAGCAGTTGTCTTCGTTTAAATGCTACTCATCTTTATAGGAGACAGAGCTGCTGGGTTGACGTCAGAACCTTCCTTATATGGTGCACTAAGGCACTTTCTCCCTCACGCTCATTCATACATCATTTTGGGGGTAAGAGAGTGTTGGTTGGTTCTATTTCTGTGTTTGTCTTTACAGTCTGGGATATAAGTTGTGGGTTTTCAACCTCATGACTATCAATGAAACAAGACCATTGGAGGCTGAACCTGTTTCACAGAACATATGGCACTATAGAGATAAAATGCACTTAAGATCTATAATGAATGAGAATTATGCATTTAATCTTTTGAGAGAAATGATGTACAGTAGTGATTTCACAAGATTTTAATGAAATAAGCAATCACCAATGTAGAAAGAAGTTCGATTTTCTCCTAAAACTGTTCGAGTGCACAAGTCTGTTTTTATGCCTAAAAAGATAAATGATTTGATAAGACACAGACTGATGACCTAGCAGTATTAAGAAGAGAAAGAAAGATTTTGTCTTTCAACATGAATGAGTTTTTTTTAAGGCATTGATCACTTAAGGTAAAGTCTAAGCAATTCTCATTCATATCAAAAGATCCATAATCTATCTTTATAAAATGATTATCAACAACATTGTGTATTGATAAACAATCTTAATAAGACTGAATATGCTGCTGATTTTAAATTATAGTGAAACTTTCAGATATAGCAACTCATATAAATTCACTAGAACTTAAAATCTCACAATTATCTGCAACAAAATATTAAAAATATATCATTGACTGATACTTGTCAAGTACTTTAGATACCAATAATTATGTTGCATCCTATTTTAAATATTAAAATAGGATATTAATGAATTGAATACCAATTATCTATCAAAAAGAAATCAGCATTCAATTTCATATATCATACATTTTCCAACTCCTGACAACTGTAGTATCTCAAACAATACTGGTTCGATAAATAAAGCAACATTAACCAACATTGTCTTGTTTGCAATCTCAGAAAAATATTCTAAGTTCCATATACTTTGATCCATTGAGTATTGCATATATTATCAAAGTGTTTAGGAATTTGCAAATAAGTATAAAAATTATTCTAGGTGAACAACATATGGCTACTTCTAATAAAGCAAAATCTTCATTGACCATAGTTGTACTCAAGAAAAATTTCCACACTTTCTATATTAGTATAAGTGACTGAAGATAAACATTAATTACTTAGAGGAGTTCTAAGTAATATCAAAAATACTAATAATTCACAATTAGTTCATAGTTAAACTCTTAACTAAATATCATTAACTGATATAAGTCAAAAATTACACACAACTAATCATGCTACAATCATGATATGATTTCAGTGAATTCTTGAGATATGAACATTGCTAAATTCACTAAAACCAAAATCTCATAATTAACTTATAACACATAAGTTACAATCAATATACTAGATATCAATTGTTGATAGATTTAGTTATAATCAATCACGCTGCCTATTTATTTTAAGTTAGTTTGAATTATGGAGCAAATAACATCACTGAATTGCTTCGATTTCCATAATCCAAACTACCCAAAATAAATATTAAATAAATAAATACTAAATATCTATGAGTTAGATACTAGCACTTAAATATTTATAATTATCATTGAATAATCACCAATAGGATATATGACTTATATACATGGCAATCACTCTTTGGATAATTAGTAATTTTAGAAATACTTTCTAAGCATATAATATGGAGAGTTTTATACACATGACTTAGAAAATACTTCAACTTTCAATATCAGTGATTTTAGAAATAAACATGGATTACTTAGAACAAAAATTCTAAATAATATCACTAATACTAAAAGTATCACAATTATTCGTACAAGATACAAATAACTATGCTGCATATTATTTTAATACAATTCAAATTATGAGACTAATGTGGAATGGAATTGTCTACAGTCATAATTTAAATCAATTCAAATAATATTCAAACTTAATGCTATAACACTTAACTACCATAAATGTAAATGATATTTTAATCATGATAATCAAGATAGTAGCACTAAGTACGAGGTACTGGATTACTGATAAATTCACAAGTCCTTTAAATATTGAAGATTTAGTACTTGTGAACTTATATTAAGAATTCTTTATAGATGGGATTTCCAACAAATGTGCAATAAATGATATCCCACATTTACAAACCAGTCTTGAAAATTAACTTTAACAAGTGATTTAATAAATGTTTCTGCAAGTGACTCTTTGACTAAAAGACATGCTCTCAAAATAAATGATACCTGGTGTCAAGGTGCCTTGTCATAGAGTGTTCCACATAGTTGTTGGATTTAAAGTTGTTTCTTATCATAACACGAAATTAATCTTCTTCCACGAAGTTGATAGCTTCTCGAGATGCTTCTCCAGTAACTTAAGTTGACAGCCTCAGAGATGCTTCTCCTGTCTTTCTTACAACCTGCATAATCTATATCTATATAGCCAAACATGTTAAGTATAATATCTTTTAGGGTACTTTACTCCAAGAGTTGATAGTCCCTTAAGATATTTAATAATCTTGTTAATAGCTATAAAATTGGATATTCTAGGATCCACTTGGAACCTTGCACTTTGGCATCTTGAGAACATTACATGTTGTCTACTAGCATTTGAGTAAAAGAGTGAGCTTGTCATACCTCTATAGCTTGTCATTATACCTGAGTCGCACTGATCAAGCTTTAGTGGTTTCTGTTGGTAAGTAGTCTTCGCATGTTCAGAATCTTCCAAATTTTGCATCTTCAAAAGATCCTTAACTGACTTGTATTGCCATCATTCTTTCGGTTTACTTGTGCTCCTAAGAGAATTGTACTTTTGGCTTGCTTGAGCTCCTAAAAGAATTATTCTAATGGCCTGCTTGAAGTAATTCCAAAAAGAATTGTAACCTTTCCAACATGCTCCTCCATACCTACTCTGCAATTACTTAGCAAATAGTCTTGCACAAGTTTTGTTAGAAGACCAACATATAAAATTATCATTATATCAGAGCACATATATAACATTATGCATGTGCCTAGTGATAAGAGAGTTATTAATATGACGACTGTACTGGTTCATATTAAACTGTAACATCAGTTAGAGTGCCATACCATGTCCTTGATGATTGCTTGAGTAATATACTAGTTCATACCAATCTGAAGTGAGCTTGTGAAGAAGAGATATACGTGGTCCAATTGGTCTGCAACTGCAAAGTCCATGAACTGTTGTGCATTAACTTCTTTTTTTGACTCACCAACCAGGAGTGTACTTGTACACATCTACTAGAGTCCAATTCCAAGTGTAATGTGCATCAAGTGCCTGATATGTCGTAATATCCTCAAGTCTCATCACTAGTGCTTTCTGTTAGATACTGCTTCCTGATAATAACCTAACATCCAGTTTGGCCTTGTCCCTCGTAACAATGTCATTGTCATCTAGTATGATTTCTGGTTATCCTTGTACCAATTACAATATTATCATTTGGTTTGGATACCAGCTTCCATGCAATCTGCTCGCTAACTGATTGAGCTCATCTTGCTTTACAATCATCCAATCAATCCAGATATATCAGAGCTTCTATAACTTTTTTAGTTTCTTCTTCAGATAGAAAACTAGAGAAATAATCATTCACACTCAGTAGCCCTTGCTAATCATTACTCCACCACCTGGATCACTTAAGAACTAGACTCTGGGAATAATATTGACATCAACCCCTTTATCTCAGCAGATATATTCTTTAGTGTCCTCTTGATTTTCAATCTGGTGTTGTGTCTGACTAGTTGATCCTTCTATTGTTCCCCCCAAGCTGTTGCCGGGATTTCCTGAAAATCCTTACCCTTGATGTCTGGCTTCATTGAAATAATGAGTTGTGTTATACACTATCATTCCACTGCTTGGATATGGATCATCAATACCATTAATTTCTCCTTTAACAGCTTGGAGCATTGAGTTGTTGAACTGTGCACTTAGATTTTCAATCATCTTCTGTTGATCAACCACAAATGCCCTGTAGGTTGTAAACTCCATTGAGTAGCCATAAAGAATATCCTCACAAGTCTTAGCTGCAAATGCCAAGATATCCAAACAACTGAAAACATTTCATTGTTTGCTTCTGTTGTCCATTGACTCATTAGTGGTCTTCATGTATACATCCAGATCAAGGCTTGATCTTACGTGTTGCAAACTGTTTTGACTGATCCAGCCCTTTGGTATTTAGAAAGTCTTGATTAGCTTAATATTTCCTTTGTAGCTTTCATCAAGTTCTGGTTCCTCCTTTGTACCACTCCATTTTGACACGGAGCTCTCAGTGTTGAATATGTCTCAAAATATTCTTGATGATATAGATATTAATCAGAACTTCTTCTTGAATTCAGTCCCATTATCTGATCACCAGATCATTTCTTTTACAGTTGCTTCCAGCTTGATCTTCGTTGATGTGATCAATCACCATCTGTGATGTCTTGTCTTGAGAACGCACAAATAACAAGTTTGTTAAGAGTAGTCATCCACCATCACTAGGTTATGTCTTTACTTTGATGTGATGTTGTTTTTGACTCCTCTTTCTGAAATGCCTCAAATTTATCATTTTCTGTATTCTAGATGAGGTAGTCCTCTCACTAAACCCTTTTCACAAAAAAAAAATTCCTTGAGTTGATGTTCAAGGGTGAGAGCTTCTATGCCATAGCCAGCTGTCATTTGCAGATGCTTTACTGTAGAAGCACATTACTAGACCATCTTCCGCAGAATTCCAGTCAGCTACAAACAAATCACCTTTTCTTACTTCATTGAGAGCAAGCCTTTCATTCTTCTGATTAGTGATCAAACACTTCTCCTTCTTGAACAACACATCACATCCTTTGTCACAGAATTGACTTATGCTTAGAAGATTATGCATAAGACCATCAACCAAAGAGATTTCTTCTATGATGACATTTCCAATTTCCACACAGCCATATCCTGTTGTATAACCTTTGTTGTCATCTCCAAAGGTAACCACTGGGCCAGCTTTCTCAACCACCTTTGATAGCAGGGCTCTATCTCCAGTCATATGCTCGAAAATCCATTATCCAGAATCCACATGACCTTCTCAACCACATGATCATGGCATGCATTGTGTGAGTGTGTGTAATCAAGATACGTTTTCATGAATGAAATAACACATGACATGCAAGTAGGCTTATCACACTTGGAAGATTTAGGAACACTAGGCATGGTATGCATATTAACATTTTTTACTTTGTCCCTTTTAACCTTTTTACTTGCATGAGATAGGTGTCCAGTGGATCCATAGTTATTACATACCTTTCTAGGGCCATCCTTTCCTGTTCAGCCATTTCTATTCTTACTAGATTTAGTGGTGGAACTAAAACCTAGTCCTGCAGTAGTTTGTTCACTTTCAGGGGATGCTTGTTTATCAGATTTCTTAGCATTTTTATCTTTTATCTTTTCAAGATCTTCAACAAGCATCTCATGATGAATGAACAAATTCTCCTCATCAAAAGGTTCAGAAAATGCCTTCTTGAACAAAGGTTTCTTAGCATTCTTCAGAACATGTGGTGTATATGTTGGATTAACAACTTTTATTACCGGTTCATTATCCACCACATGTTTCTTACTAGATTTCCTAAGTTCATCATAATCTAGTCCAATTCCAAGTTTTCCACTTACAACTTGACTAGATATGAGTTCCTTTGCAAGATTAGCAGAATTAGCATAAGCTTGAAGCTTAGTTTCTAATTCCTTTATCTTCTCATCCTTTCCTTCTATAGTCTCAACATGTTTCTTATCTCTAAGTTCCAGATAATGATTTCTTGTTTAAGGTCTTCTATAGCAACATTGGTGAGAACTAGCTTATCATTTTCAGTTTTGATCTTTTCTAGTTCTTGCTTTAAGTCACTAGCAGTACCTTCTGAACATCTTAGGGATAAGCAACAATTCATGTATCTTAACCTAAGCACATTGTACTTTTCAGCAAATAACTTGTCACTACATTCTACATTAGATCTATCATAGGAAAGTTTATCAGAATATACTTGAGCAAGTTCTTTAAAAGCTATACAGTCAGCATTATCACAAATTTTAGCAGGGGGTGATATAGATACCTGAGGAGTTGATTCTGCCATCAATGCAAGATTTCCATATTCTTCCTTTTCATCATCTGTATTATCCCAGCTTTTTCCTTCAGCAATGTAGGACTTGACTGGATACTTTTTGGATTTCCCTGAATCCCTTTTCAGAACCCCTTTGCCCTTGTCTTTTGATTGTTGAGGCTTCCTACATTCACTGGCAAAGTGTCCAACCTCATCACAGTTATAGCATTTGAATTTGTTTCTGTGTACCATTCCAGTTTTATATCTAGAACTGGAGTATAAGTTGGATCTCTGCCCTCTGCTACTGCTCCCTCAGCCCCTGAAACCTTTCTTCCTTCTAAATCTCATATTGCTGAACATCCCTGCTAGATTTGCCATTGTGGGATCTTCCGTCTGTTTTAATTCTTCCATGGTTTAGTAGTCACTAGGATCCCCAGTCATATTTCCATCATCCACTTCAGCCTCAAAAACCATATTTGTTTGAGACTTGGCCTTCTCAACAGTGATATCCAGGTCTTCATGCTTGCTTGCAACCAGTGTAGTTGTTCTTAGCAACTCAGCATTTTTGGCATCACTGGATTTGTTTCCATATATTATCCTCTTCTGGTCTAACTCCATCTCATGAGTCTTCATTCTTCCATACACCTTTTCCAGTTTCATGGTCTTGAAGTCCACTCGTTCACGAACTGTTTCTGCCTTGTTGTCCAGATGTGAAGGGAGTGTCAACAAAAACTTCCTGTTGATTTCATGCTGTGTATACTTCTTTTATTTCATTTAACAGCCTATTCAGTCTTTTATAAACTGAGGTTACACCTTCACCTGGGAGAGACCTGAAGGCTTCATATTGAGTAGTTAACATTTCTAGGCGATTCTCTCTCACATCCTCAGTACCTTCCATTAACAGTTCAATTATGTCCCACATGTGTTTGCCACTTTCACAAACAAGAATTTGGTGACACATGTCAAAGTCCATGGCATCTATCAATATCAGCTGTAGACTTTCATCTAGGGCAACCAGTTCATTTTCCTTTGCAGTCCAGTCAGATTTTGGTTTAGGAATGGTACGTCGTTCATTATCAGGATCAACCATTTCAGGTATGTGTGGGCCGTCATTCAGGGTTCGCAGCCTTGAGATAGAGAATCATCTTTTTCTTCCATAGATTGTAATTTTCTTTGTCAAACTTTGGTACCTTAATACTTCCAATTTTTTGAGAACTCATGATTAAATTATTTAAGATTCAAAAATTTCAAGAAATAAAAAATTTTGAAAATTAAAAAATTTACAAGAGTGAACTTGTTTTGGTCTAAACTTCCGGATCTTGATTTATATGTCAATCAAACCACTCTGATACCAATTGTTAGGTCTAAAGGTATCGTAGAAGGGGGGTTGAATACGATACCACCAATTAATTGCGATTCAAAACAAGTTCTTAGTTTATGCTGGTAAGTAACAAACACAACACAATTCAAGGAATATATTTCGATTGATATAAACCTTAATGTTGTTACAATCTAATCAATTGATTAGCTTCTACAAAAATTTCAACAGCATACCAGTACAGTTACAAAGTAATTAATATGAACTTGAATGCTCCGTAATGCTCTCCATAAAAGCTTCTCAGTTTGCTGGTGAAGAAATCTATTCTTAATGAATGCTGAGATTTCTGTTTTATTGTAGACTTAAAACCAAATTGAATATGTGGCTTCTTCTGGTCCAAGCCTTCTAATTTGATGCACTTCAAAATAACCCAAGTCCCTAGTAGTCGATTGCAGTAGTCGATTTGAACTTTGTCTTGATGTCTACTAGTCGAATTACACTCCAAGTGAGTTGACTACCTTAGATTCTTGTTGGAATCACTACTAATCGACTAGATACCTTACAAAATTGACTAGTGGACTTGCTCAACATTCTAGAAGTTGATTTATGACAAGAGAATAGTTGTTTGCCTTGATTTCACACTAAGTAGCTACTAGTCAATTCTTGGAATGCCAAAATCGACTAGTAGAATGAGGTAGTCGATTTTTGCACTTCCATGCCTTAGTAACTTTTCTACAATGCACTTCATTCGACTACTAACTCCTTATAATCGAGTAGTAGATTTTCTTGAATTCCATATGTCGATTCCTACTCCTAGAGTGCTCTTTACTTAGCCAAATCTTTATACATGCTATTTGCTTGACCAACAACTCCTGGAATATTGACTTGAATCCCTTTTTGTACTTCATCTTGAAATCACTTAACACTTATTTTGTAGACTTGAATGATCAATCCTGGAATGCTGACGCTTAGTGCACTGGTCTGGTTCACAAATGACTAGCCCTAGATTGAATATCCTTATCCTTTCTGATTGTTCCTTGTTAATGAATTCAGACTTGAGTTCTATAGATTTTTTTCTACTGGAATCACTTGATTTCTGTACTTAAATCTTCAACTGTATTAAAACAACAAGTCCTCTGATTGTTTATTCTTCAAAGAGGCCTGATCACTGAATGATCTTCTTTCTATGACTTCAAATAGACTTGCACTTGTAATACTGTGTTCTGATTCTTGTATGTGTCTGATCATTCTTCTTCTGGATTCCATGTGTAGACGTAGTATTATTAACATGTCATGTTCTAGTGTTGTTATTGTGTTGAGTAATCACGTAACTGTTCATACAGCTATGCCGTCTCACCAATAATTTTCAAGTACCTTAAGGGTACAGCTGATCTGGGATTATGGTATCCTAGAGAATCAGACTTTAAGCTAATAGGTTACTCAGATGCAGATTTTGCAGGATGCAAAATTGAAAGGAAAAGCACAAGTGGAAGCTGCCAATTTCTAGGAGGCAGATTGGTTTATTGGTTTAGTAAGAAACAGAAGTTAATTTCCGCATCAACTGTAGAAGCAGAATACATTGTTGCAGGAAGCTATTGTGCACAGATTCTGTAACGCCCCCAAATCCGGGGTCAGAGGATTTGGTCGTCACTATGAAACCTCAATCTAAATCAACCTTTTTAATCAATAAATAAATGCCAGCGGAAGATATTTATCATAAATGACCCCAAACTAATCCAAGATCTTTTAAGGTTATAGTTCTAGAAACAAGATATCCAAATTCCACAAATAAATTTTCTCCTTCTTTTAAAACTCTTTTCAACAAATCTCAATCTCAAAATTAAACCCACTAGTATAACTTCGAAATGAAGTATACTAGGCCCAAATAAAATACACAACTATAATATAATATAATATAAACAACCTTACACAATAAAACTTACACTAGCCCGCAAAACCTGGACCAACCACCTTTTCTTCTTTGCTTCCTCGAATTACGCAGCTAAACAGCACAAGCTAATCCTCACTGGAGGTTAAATTTAAAAACAGGCAAGTATGAGCGGAAGAAATGCTCAGCAAGATCATTATAATATATATATGGTCTTTTGATATAAAAGTAACATCTGCATTAGAGCAGAACATTTAAAATCATAATTGCTGAATCATAAAACTTTAGTTGAGGAATCCCAGAATTGATTCCTTAATTGTATTCAAAACCAATTTGATATTTTTGAGCGAAATGCTTCAGCAATACTTTGAATCTTGACGAGAATAAAACTCGTAAAATAGTGTTTACTGAAATATCGTAAACCACAATAACATGAGACAATGATTATGGATTGAATCATAAACTTTATTCAAAACCGAACTCTTCAAATTAATACTTATTTTGCTGTCATATCAAATTAGATATCAATACGAACTTTGATGCTCACAACATTCCATACTGAAGTCAACATCATTCATCTATACTAATACCACCTTTGATATTTAACAATAACAAAAGTATCAGCATAAATCAAAATCTGAATCAAAACCGCACTTTACCATTATTCCAAAACAGAAACAGTTGATAAATCATTTATTCTATGAATATCAAAAACAATATGATAATTTGGATTAGGATCATCCTCCGACGGACGTACTATCACATGCTGATCAACCCGTGTGATAGCACAAGGTCATGATTCATAGAAACGTGACCCCAAAAACATGAGTACTCAAACAAAAGGCAATCTACCTGCCTGTGGCAAAAATTGTGTCATAATATTTCATATGACACTTAAAAATAGCCCCCCGCTAGACTGTCCATCCCGGTCACTTATGCCATTATGATCTAATCTTAAAACCTTTTATTGAAATGGGGTCATAATAATCGACACCCAAAATAATTTTATTCCCCCAATTCTTGGGTATGAATATTCACAACCAAATCTCTTTTCTCAAAATCCAAAACATTTATAAATCCGATAATTGGATAAGTAAAATCACTTGACTATTCTGAACATAGAATAGCAGAGGGTACTTGCATAAATAGAATCATTTAATTCAGCAATATGTAAAACATTTATCGATTCTAAACTGAGAATAGGGAAAGCAATACTTGCATGATACGATTCAAAATAAATATCACTTGAACAATAAGTGATGATAGAAATACTTGCCTTTGGGTTTTAGCAGTTAGTCACACTCGCAAAGACACATCTATTCTGACATTCTGCCTCCAAACATCACCGTCTTTATTCAATTAATCATTTGGTCTGCTGCTCATGCAGTGCTGCAACCCAAGATTCCATACTATTCAACTTTACTCTTCACTTTAATTCCATATGGTCCTGATCGACTTGAGAGATCCACATCTATAATTAAATATAGAACTTTAATCGTCTAAACGATAATCACTCGACGAATTACGCGTCAATACCCTATCGTCTACCCATACGATAGCCCGCACAATAATTAAAACAGTCAAACACAAGACTCTTAACCCAAGTACGCACGTAATTCACATAACACATAACCTATAACTCACGAATCACATAATTCATATCACATATGACTCGGTTCATCAAAACATTTGACTTGGCACTTTTAGAATCGAAATCGGGTCAAAAATATGGTTTATTGATTAATAATCGACTAAGAATGATTCGTAAAACAAGCGACCTTTCGAAACAAAAGAATTTGGGTCTCGAAAGTATTTTTATTGAAAGCGGAATATTTTTCTGAGTCTATACGTGTTCGTTTCGTATTAAACAGACGAACATTTTATTTAATACGAATAAAATAAGAATAAATCATTTAATAATATTTATTGAGCCTTGAAAATAATTTAAAATAATATTTTGTAGCTCGAAACTGTTTTTCGGAATTAAAACGGGTCTCCGAATCATTTTATAATTAAATAATAGGGCTCGAACACCCGAAAATAATTTTATAAGAATTATCGAGCCTGGAAAATAATTTAAAATAATATTTTCTTGGAAATCGGACAGCACATCCTCTATTTCTCGGACTGCCAGTCGATATCATATCGACACAACCAACAACAATCAACACAATACTTTATATTTACGCGTATAAACACTCCAGAAATGAATAACACGGCCACCTAAACCAAAACTCGGACCAAAAGTGACTTCTCCAACAATTTCTAAAAATTATGAAATAAATATATAAACACTAACATGCTATAATATACACAAGTACGAAGGCGGAATTTCGGAATCGTTACCCAAAATAAATTCTGATCAACTCGAAGAGAAAATCTGATTTCCGGAAAATATCTTCAGAAAAATCCGAAATTAATGGCCATAGACATATACACGCTGAGATGCCATGTGGAGTAATCAACGCCTTCAAACTCCTTTTCTATGCCCCGAAAATAAATTAAAACGGAAATATAACGGAAATATGCCCCACAAATTTTCTTCTCAAAACCTCGCAATATATATACCTATGCGTAGGTATCGAAGCGCTGATCGTTTATTTATATAATAATTGAAATTTGGACGGACGTTTGGGAAGATATGAATTTTTGAAAATTAAAAGTATATAAACCGGGAGGGAGACAGAGAGATAGAAGGGGGAGAAACTGTTTTGGTAAAAGGAAATTGGGGGGGGGTTTGTTTTGTTAACGCGAGATAAGAAACGGGGGAGGGGCGGCACGTGGCAGGGGTGGGGTCTGGGGGCTGACAGGTTTCTTTTTTTTCTTTTTTTTCCACCGTACTACTTGCAGTACTTATCCACATACAAGTCTAATTTGTCCGGAAATTTAGAATTTAACGAGCAGACTTACGGGTACAATTAACCCGAAAATTACCAAATAAGTTTTAAAATTCTCGGAATAATTAAAAACTAATATAATAAAATTTTCATAATTTTTAAAATATTTTTGAATTGCGCACTATACCCGCATTTAAAAATTAACGAACCAAGTTGAACTTAAAACAAATCCATAAAATCACGAAAATAGTCTTAAAATGTTACAAATATCCCGAAGTTTATAAAAACATAAATCTCGAAATTTTAAAACAATTTTTGAAACGCAATTTATACCCGCTTTTATCAATTAAAGGATTCAACGCGCAGGTAAAATTAATCCTAAAAATTTCCAAAATAATTTTAAAATTCTAGGAATATTCCAAACTTATATAAATATGAGTTTCATAATTTTTGAAGAATTCTAGAATTAAATACAGATTTTATAAATAAATGAAATCAGAAAATCATACAGGGCTAAATAATTGATGAAATATTGATTTCTAAATTTTATAAAATCCCAAAAATAATTATTGTAATTATAAAGTCATAAAAATAATTTTAAAGATAATTTAAATATTTATTAAATTAAATTTTCTATAAAATCACTTTTAAAGACAAAAAGAAAACGATACTACTCAGTAATTAATAATACAAATAATCCTCAATCACAATTTAGTTCCACACAATTAATATTATATACAACACATAGCAGACATGATATCCATTCAATCCCTAATATTACTAAACGAACTCAATTTACCGATATCAATAAAATGATCGGTTTTCAAATAAACTTTTGAAAATAATACATTTAAGGAAATATTTTCAGATATTAATAAGGATCGATATAACACTCAACAATTAGCACATTACCATTTAATAACACAAACTCGTCAAATAGGAATAAAATATCCCCAATTTTATTCCTTCTAAATCAGAAAATCACATAAACATATTCAAATAATAATAATAATAATAATTCTGAAAATACGGGATATCACAGTCTACCCCCCTTATAAGGATTCTGTCATCGGAATCAGCAGAAGAAAGCACTAAGGGTTTTCTAACCAACTTTCCATTTCCAAATAACCTTAATTTTCCATAATCTCAAACAAATCTTGTATTCCTTGTATAATAAAACTTTTACAGGAGTTTCACTGTGTACCACTGTTCCGTCTACATCCTTTGACCAATTCCTCAATAGAATCACTTTTACTGATCACGAGAAAGAAGAATAGAGAGAAAGATAGAGAGAAGAAAAGTAAGAAAGATAGAGAGAAATAAAAGAACAGATTGACTTCGCTATATGCCACTGATATTCTAATCGCATTGCAGTCCACTATTGCTCTTGGTAATCCCATCACATAATCCTGCTTTGACTTGACCAGGATAACTCAGCTTAACTTGATTAGCATACCTTTGAATGTTTGGAATGATAATGTTAGGTCCCAATGTGTTTGTAGAAGGGGGGGTTAAATACAAACAGTACCGAATAATCGAATTAAATGCGGAATAAAAAATGTGAAACAAAATTCAAGTTAAATAAAAATATTATTAAACTTGAAAGCTGTTACAACAACTATATCGATTACAAGGAATTAATCAAAAATTAATTATCACAAATTTAGAATAAATTCGACATGAACTTTTTCTATTTTTGCAATAATTAGAATCAAATGCTAAACGCGATTTGAGATTAAGTTCTAGGGATTTTGATCCGCTAGATTGTTACACAAGAACAAGAGAATGATTTCTAGTTGATTGGATTTAACTTTACAAACTAGAAATTTAATCTTGAAGTAAGCAGATGAAAAATGAAATATTTGTTGCGGCTGCTGTGTTCTTGTTTTTGACTTGTGTATTGGATGGATAAATGAACTGCTGCTTGTCTGCTTCTTTTTAATCAACATAATAGAATTGAATTGGCAAGACAATCCTGAGCTCAGCAAGACAATCGGTAGGACAATGGATTGAACTAGCAAGACAATCTGAATGAACTAGCATGACAATCAGAATGAACTAGCATGACAATCAGAATGAACTAGCAAGACAATCCTCCTCCTAGTGTAACTTTCGGTGAGACTATTGAAAATGGCCTAGCATGACAATCGGTATGACAATCCTGATTGTCATGCTAGTTCATTTTCAATTGTCTTGCTGATTTAATGCAGATTTTAATCCAATTTAAATTCTGAAAATTCCTAAAATTAATTCTGAATTAATTAATCAATTAATTTAATTAATCAATAAATTAATCCTTGCAGATATAATTTATTTACTTAATTAAATTATATGACTTAATTAATTAATAGAGAATTAATACTAACCCTGAGCAGCATCCATTCTTCTGAATATCTTCTGAAAATCACTGAGAATTATGAATCAATTCCGCCACTTCAACGTTGACACTCGATGTACTGTCTAGTTCATGAGTGACTAACTTCCGTGACGTTTCTTCATGTCTTGACTTTGACGCTTTGATTTTCTTCAGATTAAATCCTTGTAATTAATGATACCCTGACGAGATCTCTGTCACTTGATTAAATCCACGATCTTGATTTATATCACTGAGGCATGATCAAATTCTTGAACTTCTTCCAGTGAATTAACTCCTCAAGTCTGTAGATGAACCTTGTTTCTGAATCCTTTGACAGATATTACTTTGCGAGATCTCTCTGACGGTCGATCCACTATTTACTTATTACATTCTTATTTGAGTTGAGTTGAATCCTCGAATATACAAATAGGCTATGACATATGACTTACAATCTCCCCCTATTTGTTTGTTAGACAATAACACACAAATACCTAGAGGATAACTCAACTAACAAATAAGAAAAAGATATAAACATACATGCAAAGTAAATAGTAGAAAAGTTCTGGACTAGATTTAACATTTTCCAGATTCCAAGTAGATGTTCCTCTAGACTGAACATATCTTCAAGTAATTCCATCTTCATTTGTACAACCACATTTCCTGTTGAGAAGCCCATATCTCTCTTGCTTCTCCCCCTATGAGAATCAACTTATTAAAGAAGATCACCTTCGTTTACCACCTCTCCCGTACAATAGGATCCGCAGATAAAACCAATGGTACTCCCTTAACAGCTTCTTCCCTTATCAGAAAATCACATTGTGTTTACCACCTCTCCCGTACAATAGGATCCGCAGTTACAAACAACAATGGTGTGGTATAGTGTACATTTTTAGGATCTTTTTCTTCCTCCCTGCTATTTCTCCCCCTTAGTTGAGGAATCCTCCAAACTATTACTTAAGCTTTTATCTCCCCCTTAAAGAAGGAATGTATGCCGTCGTCTGAAGGAGTTCTCATATTTCACTTGGTTGGAAAAGAAATAACAAGTAGTTTCTCTTTCTTCCTCACTGTGAGTGTGTGATTGTGTTTAGTGTACCTCACATGAGTTTCACTCTTCTCTCCACTCGTGTTTACACTCATTCTCACAAGTGTATCACTCTTCTCTCATAGCTCCATAATCCAGCTGTACCTGCAAGGAAAATCACCTTAGCCATCCTTAAGGAGGTCACAGGTGGTGCAATGGGAGTTCACAAATCCCCATCCTTGTTAAACTCGTCAGATGAATCTGAGTCATAATCTACAAGTTGCTAGTTTCCCTTTTAGGGTTCCAGATTTGAATTCTGGGAAGGTAAACAATGATCCAAAGAATTTAGCATAAAGATCAAAGTTCCCTTCTAATGCCTGTGAAGACATTTCCTTGTAACTCATCAGGTAATATCTGAATCATTGTCAACAAGTTGCCGATCTGCGCCTATGTCAGATCCACTATCCGCAGATGCATCCAGGGGATTTAAGCCTGGGGAGGTAGACACTGACCACTGACATATGGCTTTTGGATCAGTATCCTCTCCTAACACCTGTAAAGGCAATTGGTCCACTAACGAACCTTGAACAATCGAATCTGACCTTAAAATGGTCGAAACTCTTGTTTCCGTCAACTCATCCTTTGTGTGTGTAACCTCTCCTTGTGCATCAAAAATTGATTATGTTTGAAGTGGTGACACTACATCGGATACCTTGGCCGACAGGCAAAATTCAATAGACTCACCCTGTTGAGAGAATGAATCTAGTAACTATTTTTGTGCCTTTTCAGCCATTACATCTTTTTGAGAAGATGTATGGGGGCTAGCAGTTGTCTCGGTTTAAATACTACTCATCTATGTAGGAGACAGAGCTACTGGGTTGACTACAGAACCTTCCTTATGTGGTGCACTAGGCACTATCTCCCTCACGCTCATTCATACTACATTTAGTGGTAAGAGAGTGTTGGTTGGTTCTGTTTTTGTGTTTGTCTTTACAGTCTGGGATAGATGTTGTGGGTTTTCAACCTCATGACTGTCAATGAAAGAAAGTCATTGGAGACTGAACCTGTAACACAGAACATATGGTAATAGAGAGAAAATGATTTACACTAGTGATTTCAAAAGATTTTACATGAAATAAGAAATCACTAATGTAGAAAGAAGTTTGATTTTGTTTTTCAATATGAATGAGTTTTTGATAAAACATTGATCACTTAGGGTAAAGTCTAAGTAATTCTCATTCATGTCAAAAGCTTACAAATATCTGCAACATAATGTTAACAAGATATCATTGACCGATACTTGTCAAGTACTTTAGATACTAATTGTTATGTTGCATAATCAATATACCACTGCACATATAAAACAATATGATTGTGCTTAGTGATAAGATAGTTATTAATATGACGACTCTACTTATTCATATAAAATTATAACTTCTGTTAGAGTGCCATACCATGTCCTTGACGATTGCTTGAGCAGTATACTAGTTCATACCAACCTGAAGTGAGATTGTGAAGAAGAAATTGCATAGTCCAATAGATCTGCAGCTACAAAGTCCATGAACTGTGGTGCATTGACTTCCTCTTTTGACTTACCAACCAGGAGTACACTTGTACACATCTTACTAGAGTACAATTCCAAGTGTAATGGCAGCAGGTGTCTGATATGTCGTAATATTCTCAAGTCTCGTCACTGGTGCTATATGTTAGATACTGCTTCCTGATAATAACCTAGCACAATATACAAAATTACAATGATAACATTCCCAGCTTGTAAACAGCCATATCCCTCAGATAAACCTTTGCTGTTATCTCCAAAGGTAACCAGGGGGCCAGCTTCCTCAACCACATTTGATAGCAGGGCTCTATCTCCGGTCATATGTCTTGATGATCCACTATCAAGAATCCACACTACCGGTTATACTTGTTTAATGCCCTGCACTACAAATGGATTAGATCTTCTTCGGAACCCAAACTTGGTTGGGCCCGGCATACTTGTAGAACTGTCCTTTGTCAGGCAAAACAACATTTTTAATTTTAATTGCCTCAACTTTCTCAATGACTGAACATTTGACCTTGTAAACAGCGTTAACAAATTTCTGTTTAAGCTTAGGAACAAATGTCTCCTTTCTAGCCTTAGAAGGACTAGCAGTCTTAGACCTATCATGCTTCTTGTTATTCACATGCTGACGAGGAGTAGTCTTATTATTAGACACATGCTTACCATTAAAATAAGCATACATCATATTAAAAGCACAAGACATACAATTAGCAACACCACATGCTTTATGAGAGTGATTAACAGCAGGCAATTTATGCATGGTAGACATGGCATTATTGTTATCCAACTCATGTGTGTCTGAGTTAGTCTCAGTTGCTTTCACAACTTTGACTGGAACTTTCGACTCACTTGACTTGGAAACAATCTTCTCATAAGCATGATCCTCAGCACGTATTTCTTCTTGAATAACAGAAGAGGTCGCATCAAATGGTTCAGCAATTGATGCTTTATAGAGGGGTTCATCAACACCCTTAAGCACATGTGGTACTTCCCTCCCTTTAGCACAGACATGAGGAGGGGAGTTTATGCCTAATTCTCCAATAGCAGCATTGTAATCATATCCTATTCCAGATGTTTGATTAACAGCTTGCTTACTGTAGAACTCTTTAGCCTTCGAACAAGAATTGAAGTAGGCTCTAACCTTAGTCTCAAGACCGGTGATCTTGTCTTTGAGAATAGTTTTGAGTTTTCTATAACAGTCAACTCTATTCTCTAGAAAAGATACCTGTTCTTTTAATTTGTCTTGATTAATATGCACAAGTCTTAATTCATTGACCTCTTTCTCAAGGTCTGTGATCTTTAAACTTAAAAGTTCATTATCACGACGTGCACAATCTAAGTTACCTCTTAGATGATAAACCATTTCAGCATCAGAAAGTTTTACCTCTATTCTTGACGATGAAGCTTTTCCATCAATAGCCATAAGAGCAAGATTTCCTTCATCTTCATCTTCATCTTCACTGTCAGTATCATCCCAGCTTCTTCCCTTTGCCAGATAAGCCCTTTCAGAGTTCTTTCTTACTTGCTTTGGCTTCCTACATTCTGTGGCAAAGTGTCCCAACTCATTGCAGTTATAGCATCTAATGGTGCTCCGATCAACCATTCCTGTTTTGTACCCACCACTGCTGGTGTTAGAGGATGAAGATCCACCTTTCTGGAATTTGTTGTAGTTGGACTTGTACTTAAGCTTGGGATTCCTCCTGAATCTGACATGGGAGAATCTCTTGACAATTTGGGCCATTGATTCATCTTCCAATTGCTCCAGCTCTTCCAAGGAATAAAAATCATCACTTGATTGATTTGTAGTAGGAGGATCATATTCTGCTACTAACTCATTTTCCTCACCCTTGGAAAACTGTACCATTCTTTCTAACTGTTGAGATTGTTGTTGTTGTTGACCTTCAGCTACAAGTGCATTAGATGTGCTGACCATTCTATCCTTCCCGTAGACTTCCTTCTGTTGAATCTGCTCCAACTCATAGGTTTTTAACACTCCATAGAGCCTGTCCAAAGAAATCTCACTCAGATCTCTAGCTTCTCTAATGGCAGTGATTCTATGTTCAAGATGAGCTGGCAGTGTTAAAAGGAACTTTTTGTTGACCTCCCTGATTGAATAATACTTTCCATGGATGTTCAGGTTGTTGATCAACGCATTGTACCTCTCAAACACTTCAGTAATTCCTTCTCCTGGATTTGATTTGAAATGTTCATATTCAGAGGTTAGGATTTCTAACTTGTTCTCCCTAACTTCCTCTGTGCCTTCATTAATCACCTCAATAGTTTCCCACATGTGTTTGGAATTTTTACAGTTCATCACATGTCTGTTCATCAAGGGATCAAGGGAATCAATTAATATTAATTGAAGGCTGGCATTCAAGGAGGCTTCTTCCTTCTCAGCAGGAGTAAAATCTTCAGGCTCTTTTGGATAGGTTCTAGCTTCAGTAGTCACCACACCATCTATTATTACCTCCGGTTCAATAACCATCGGAGTTTTTATACCCTTCTTTAACAAGTTTGAATATTTGGGATTTGCAACTTGTAAAAATAATAGCATCTTCTTCTTCCACATGATATAATTCTCTTTATCAAATTGTGGAATTTTAACGGTTCCAACTTTATGTGAAGTCATTATGAATTTTTGAATAAATAAAAATTCAAGGAGTTGAAAAATCACAAAAGTCTAGGATCTTGATTTGTTCGTTAATCAGAAGGCTCTGATACCAATTGTTAGGTCCCAATGTGTTTGTAGAAGGGGGGGTTGAATACAAACAGTACCGAATAATCGAATTAAATGCGGAATAAAAAATGTGAAACAAAATTCAAGTTAAATAAAAATATTATTAAACTTGAAAGGTGTTACAACAACTGTATCGATTACAAGGAATTAATCTCAAATTAATTATCACAAATTTAGAATAAATTCGACATGAACTTTTTCTATTTTTGCAATAATTAGAATCAAATGCTAAACGCGATTTGAGATTAAGTTCTAGGGATTTTGATCCGCTAGATTGTTACACAAGAACAAGAGAATGATTTCTAGTTGATTGGATTTAACTTTACAAACTAGAAATTTAATCTTGAAGTAAGCAGATGAAAAATGAAATATTTGTTGCGGCTGCTGTGTTCTTGTTTTTGACTTGTGTATTGGATGGATAAATGAACTGCTGCTTGTCTGCTTCTTTTTAATCAACAGAATAGAATTGAATTGGCAAGACAATCCTGAGCTCAGCAAGACAATCGGTAGGACAATGGATTGAACTAGCAAGACAATCTGAATGAACTAGCATGACAATCAGAATGAACTAGCATGACAATCAGAATGAACTAGCAAGACAATCCTCCTCCTAGTGTAACTTTCGGTGAGACTATTGAAAATGGCCTAGCATGACAATCGGTATGACAATCCTGATTGTCATGCTAGTTCATTTTCAATTGTCTTGCTGATTTAATGCAGATTTTAATTCAATTTAAATTCTGAAAATTCCTAAAATTAATTCTGAATTAATTAATCAATTAATTTAATTAATCAATAAATTAATCCTTGCAGATATAATTTATTTACTTAATTAAATTATATGACTTAATTAATTAATAGAGAATTAATACTAACCCTGAGCAGCATCCATTCTTCTGAATATCTTCTGAAAATCACTGAGAATTATGAATCAATTCCGCCACTTCAACGTTGACACTCGATGTACTGTCTGGTTCATGAGTGACTAACTTACGTGACGTTTCTTCATGTCTTGACTTTGACGCTTTGATTTTCTTCAGATTAAATCCTTGTAATTAATGATACCCTGACGAGATCTCTGTCACTTGATTAAATCCACGATCTTGATTTATATCACTGAGGCATGATCAAATTCTTGAACTTCTTCCAGTGAATTAACTCCTCAAGTCTGTAGATGAACCTTGTTTCTGAATCCTTTGACAGATATTACTTTGTGAGATCTCTCTGACGGTCGATCCACTATTTACTTATTACATTCTTATTTGAGTTGAGTTGAATCCTCGAATATACAAATAGGCTATGACATATGACTTACAGATAAAATCATGGAATTTCAAAAAGAAAAGAATTTGATACCATAACAGAACCAAAATCTGAATTTGAGAAAAAGTATTGTTGAAAAGGATAACTGAGAGATCAATATGATCAAATGAACTTGGTATTGCGTGCCCAAACTAGGACACTACTAAAGGTTGTTAACCTTCTTGTAGTCACAACACACACAAGTGATGGCGTCACATCCAACTCCTATCACACAAACAGGTATACATTGTGTCCCCTATAGTTAGGGTTGTTCATCTCAGTCAGAATAAAAGAATATGAAAGAAATTGAAAATCAAATGAATAAAGCTGAAAAGATTTCAAAGCTGATATTTCTGAAGGAAATGAAATCTAGAAAACAAAATTATGTCATCAAATGAGCAAATGGTGTCACATCATCAAGAAACTATCCACCAAATAAGAAAAGTGGAATTAAATTATCATAACTTGGCAGAGCTATAAAAACCTGAAAAATAGGCTTCATGACAGCCTCTGGCACATTTAAAACATAGTTATGATTGAAAATGAGTGTTAGGTAATATATCCTCTAACAATTACTTCTTTTGAGAGAGGACAAAAGAAGGTATTGCCAAAATCTTAATACTTATCTTCTATTTGAATTCTTCTGTTGACTCGTCATCCGATTCTCGACACTTCATCATATTCCAGGGATATCGATAATCTTCATCGTCGTCAAATCGTAGTAGCCTCGGAAGATTCCACCATAGAAGTTTGCAGCTTCTCGGAGTTCCATCCAACTCAACACAACCATCTCGAACGAATGCGCCTATCTTAACTTATTCGTTGGTACTATATCCACTAGTCCAACAAGAACTCGATAGGAGCTCAAGCGTCCTCACATAGCTATACACACTCCTACACACTCTCGTTTCTAGTTTACTATAACCTCAGCTCTGATACCAACATGTAAAGCCCCCAAATCCGGGGTCAGAGGATTTGGTCGTCACTATGAAACCTCAATCTAAATCAACCTTTTTAATCAATAAATAAATGCCAGCAGAAGATATTTATCATAAATGACCCCAAACTAAATAAGATCTTTTAAGGTTACAGTTCTAAAAACAAGATATCCAAATTCCACAAATAAATTTTCTCCTTCTTTTAAAACTCTTTTCAACAAATCTCAATCTCAAAATTAAACCCACTAGTATAACTTCGAAATGAAGTATACTAGGCCCAAATAAAATACACAACTATAATATAATATAATATAAACAACCTTACACAATAAAACTTACACTAGCCCGCAAAACCTGGACCAACCACCTTTTCTTCTTTGCTTCCTCGAATTACGCAGCTAAACAGCACAAGCTAATCCTCACTGGAGGTTAAATTTAAAAACAGGCAAGTATGAGCGGAAGAAATGCTCAGCAAGATCATTATAATATATATATGGTCTTTTGATATAAAAGTAACATCTGCATTAGAGCAGAACATTTAAAATCATAATTGCTGAATCATAAAACTTTAGTTGAGGAATCCCAGAATTGATTCCTTAATTGTATTCAAAACCATTTTGATATTTTTGAGCGAAATGCTTCAGCAATACTTTGAATCTTGATGAGAATAAAACTCGTAAAATAGTGTTTACGGAAATATCATAAACCACAATAACATGAGACAATGATTATAGATTGAATCATAAACTTTATTCAAAACCGAACTCTTCAAATTAATACTTATTTTGCTGTCATATCAAATTAGATATCAATACGAACTTTGATGCTCACAACATTCCATACTGAAGTCAACATCATTCATCTATACTAATACCACTTTGATAATTAACAACAACGTAAGTATCAGCATAAATCAAAATCTGAATCAAAACCGCACTTTACCATTATTCCAAAACAGAAACAGTTGATAAATCATTTATTCTATGAATATCAAAAACAATATGATAATTTAGATTAGGATCATCCTCCGACGGACGTACTATCACATGCCGATCAGCCCGTGTGATAGCACAAGGTCATGATTCATGGAAACGTGACCCCAAAAACACGAGTACTCAAATAAAAGGCAATATACCTGCCTGTGGCAAAAATTGTGTCATAATATTTCATATGACACTTAGAAATAGCCCTCTGCTAGACCGTCCATCCCGGTCACTTACGCAATTATGATCCAATCTTAAAACCTTTTATTGAAATGGGGTCATAATAATCGACACCCGAAATAATTTTATTCCCCCAATTCTTGGGTATGAATATTCGCAACCAAATCACTTTTCTCAAAATCCAAAACATTTATAAATCCGATAATTGGATAAGTAAAATCACTTGACTATTCTGAACATAGAATAGCAGAGGGTACTTGGGTAAACAGAATCATTTAATTCAGCAATATGTAAAACATTTATCGATTCTAAACTGAGAATAGGGAAAGCAATACTTGCATGATACGATTCAAAATAAATATCACTTGAACAATAAGTGATGATAGAAATACTTGCCTTTGGGTTTTAGCAGTTAGTCACACTCGCAAAGACGCATCTATTCTGACATTCTGCCTCAAAATATCACCGTCTTTATTCAACTAATCATTTGGTCTGCTGCTCATGCAGTGCTGCAACCCAAGATTCCATACTATTCAACTCTACTCTTCACTTTAATTCCGTCTGGTCCTGATCGACTTGAGAGATCTGCATCTATAATTAAATATAGAACTTTAATCATCTAAACGATAATCACTCGATGAATTACGCGTTAATACCCTATCATCTACCCATACGATAGCCCGCACAATAATTAAAACAGTCAAACACAAGACTCTTAACCCACGTACGCACGTAATTCACATAACACATAACCCATAACTCACGTATCACATAATTCATATCACATATGACTCGGTTTATCAAAACATTTGACTTGGCATTTCTAGAATCGAAATCGGGTCAAAAATATGGTTTATTGATCAATAATCGACTCAGAATGATTCGTAAAATAAGCGACATTTCGAAACAAAAGAATTTGGGTCTCGAAAGTATTTTTATTGATAGCGGAATATTTTTCTGAGTCTATACGCGTTCGTTTCGTATTAAACGGACGAACGGTTTATTTAATAAGAATAAAACAAGAATAAATCATTTAATAATATTTATCGAGCCTTGAAAATAATTTAAAATAATATTTTAAAGCTCAAAACTGTTTTTCGGAATTAAAACGGGTCTCCGAATCATTTTATAATAAAATAATAGAGCTCAAACACCCGAAAATAATTTTAGAAGAATTATCGAGCCTAGAAAATAATTTAAAATAATATTTTCTTGGAAATCGGACATCACCTCCTCTATTTCTCAGACAGCCAATCGATATCATATCGACACAACCAACAACAATCAACACAATACTTTATATTTACGCGTATAAACACTCCATAAATGAATAACACGGCCACCTGAACCAAAACTCGGACCAAAAGTGACTTCTCCAACAATTTCTAAAAATTATGAAATAAATATATAAACACTAACATGCTATAATATACACAAGTACGAAGGCGGAATTTCGGAATCGTTTCCCAAAATAAATTCTGATCAACCCGAAGAGAAAATCTGATGTCCGAAAAATATCTTTAGAAAAATATGAAATTAATGGCCATAGACATAACACGCTGAGATGTCATGTGGAGTAATCAACGTCTTCAAACTCCTTTTCTATGCCCCGAAAATAAATTAAAATGGAAATATAACGGAAATATGTCCCGCAAATTTTCTTATCAAAACCTCACAATATATATACCTATGCGTAGGTATCGAAGCGCTGATCATTTATATATATAATAATTGAAATTTAGACGGACGGTTGAGAAGATATGAATTTTTGAAAATTAAAAGTTTATAAACCGGGAGAGAGACAGAGAGACGGAAGGGGGAGAAACTATTTTCTTAAAAGGAAATTGGGGGGGGGGGGTTTGTTTAGTTAACGCGAGATAAGAAAGGGGGGAGGGGCGGCACGTGGCAGGGGTGGGGGCTGGGGCTGACAGGTTTTTTTTTATCCACCGTACTACTTGCAGTACTTATCCACATACAAGCCTAATTTGTCCCGAAATTTAGAATTTAACGAGCAGACTTACGGGTACAATTAACCCGAAAATTACCAAATAAGTTTTAAAATTCTCGGAATAATTAATAACTAATAAAATAAAATTTTCATAATTTTTAAAATAGTTTTGAATTGCGCACTATACCCGCATTTAACAATTAACGAACCAAACTGAACTTAAAACAAATCCATAAAATCACGAAAATAGTCTTAAAATGTTACAAATATCCCGAAGTTTATAAAAACATAAATTTTGAAATTTTAAAACAATTTTTGAAACATAATTTATACCGCTTTTATCAATTAAACGATTCAACGCGCGGGTAAAATTAATCCTAAAAATTTCCAAAATAATTTTAAAATTCTCGGAATATTCCAAACTTATATAAATATGAGTTTCATAATTTTTGAAGAATTCTAGAATTAAATATAGATTTTATAAATAAATGAAATTAGAGAATCATACAGGGCTAAATAATTGATGAAATATTGATTTCTAAATTTTATAAAATTCCAAAAATAATTATTCTAATTATAAAGTCATAAAAATAATTTTAAAGATAATTTAAATATTTATGAAATTAAATTTTCGATAAATTCACTTTTAAAGACAAAAACAAAATGATACTACTCAATAATTAATAATACAAATAATTCTCAATCACAATTTAGTTCCACACAATTAATATTACATACAACACATAGCAGACATAATATCCATTCAATCCCTAATATTATTAAACGAACTCAATTTACCGATATCAATAAAATGATCGGTTTTCAAATAAACTTTTGAAAATAATACATTTAAGGAAATATTTTCAGATATTAACAAAGATCGATATAACACTCAACAATTAGCACATTACCATTTGATAACACAAACTCGTCAAATAGGAATAAAATATCCCCAATTTTATTCCTTCTAAATTAGAAAATCACATAAACATATTCAAATAATAATAATAATAATTCTGAAAATACGGGATATCACAGATTCTTTGGATGAAGAATCAGTTACTGGATTATGGGTTAACATATTCTAAAATCCCTATTTACTGTGATAATCAAAGTGCTATTGCTATGACAGGTAATCCAGTTCAGCACTCAATGAGAAAGCATATCAGCATTAGGTACCACTTCATAAGGGAACATGTGGATGAAGGTACAGTGGAATTGCATTTTGTTCCAACAGATCAACAACTAGCAGATATGTTCACAAAACCACTATGTGAAGCTACTTTTACAAGATTGGTAAATGAACTTGAAATGGTTTCAGGTTCTTTCTCTAAATCTGCTTAGTTTATGTTCTGAAACATCAGACTTTATGATCAGTATTTACAGATATTACTATCTTTGTGTATTATGTACTTTAATTGAAATTTTCCTAAGTGCTGATTATTATCTGATGTGAATTTCTAAACTCTGATAGTGATATGAATGTTTCTGTGACTATTCAATCCAATGAGGATAACTGCGCTAGATGCTAACCTAGTAGTCTTGAATATACTAAAGATCCCATGTTTGAAGTAATTATTTATGTGGAAATTTTTAATACAAGCAAATTCTGATATTGAGCTTGGTTAGGTTTACTTTGTGCATCTTATTACTAAGTCAAAAACTAGAATAGTGCTTCTTATCTGTTAAGTTCTGATGTTGGTAAATCTTATGAATGTACTAAGTGCTGATAAACCTCACTTATCAAAAGAAATAGTGAAGAAAAGTATTAAATGTCAGGTACTCCTTTGAGATCTAGAGTAAAAATATGGAAGGGAAGACCCAAGTGCATTGCTGGTATTAAGTAATATGCATTAGAAAAGAAAAAAAATTCTTGGTGACTTTTCACGCTCTATGATTACTGGAGAAATACTTTGACAACAGCATAAGTTCTGATAAGCAGTTGTGACTCACTTACACTGAGAAGCCACTATAAAAAGGAATTTCAAAAGATGCATAAAATGAGCACAAACAGTTGAGGGGGACTCATGCATAAACTCATTCTATAGTAGACTTCAGCATAATAACAGATTTTGAGCACAATTTTTAGTTATGCCTTATTCTAAGATGTACTGAAGTGAATCAGACTTTACTCTTTGTCTGATATTTACCTTAATGCACACACTTACACTCCATATAAATGATGAAAATTACTGTGGTGATCAATGTTGTTTTAGATGAACAGTTTAAGTGTTAGTTGCATAAGTTCTGAGGACAAGTTCTGATGGAAGTTCTGATGATTAAGTTCTGTTATAACCAATATCAGTATTTGTGTGAAGAATTACAGAAATAAACATTCACCTTTTGAGTTAAGTAGCCATATTCTGATGACTTTTAAATTCTGATAATAATCAAGTGATGCTGATGTGGAAGTATTTATTTACTTGATTTATTTTTAATCACTACTTAAACGGTTATATTTTTCAGAATATTGGATTATGTGAGATACAGCAGTAATAATAATTTGTTTAGCGGGAATAGTTTTTTTTTTGAAAAATTGAACGTGCAAAGTAATCATTACTTATTTACCGTGCCCATTAACTTTTGTCTTAACTGCTGCATGGCTGACAGGTGTAAGGTCTGTTCCACTTCTCAATAACTGTTGTCACGTGGGTTGTCTAAGTAAAAGAGATAAAAGATTTTCAAATCTTTTATTCACATTTCTATTCTATTCAATCTCTCTCTTTTTATTATTCTCTCATATTTTCTGAAGGTTTTCTTTACAGACATTTTCTCGAACACCTTTCAGGCCCTCTAACTTCTCACTTATTTCTGATGGCGCCCAAGGATTTATTTATTGATGGAGCCAAGTTCGTACCAAATAACTATTCTGCAATCTTGAACAAGGCTGAAGCTCCATCAGATCTGCACTTTGTACAAGATTTCTTATCTAATAGTGAGATTGAGTATGCTCAGACTGAACCCCAATCTATTTCTGGCAAACAAGTGCTGACGTTTTGGAGAACTGGGCTATTTGATAATGGTGGTGCTGCTGGTTCACCAAGCATCATTTTTACATCAGGAGATGTTGAGTATGTGGTTACCAAGTCGACTGTTCATAAAGCTCTCCATTTACCTGAAGATTGTACATTCTCTACAGTGGAGGAGCCGGTTTTACAGCAACTTATGGCAAGTTTGGGCTCTGAGCAAAGTTTGGGAAAGCTAGGTCAACTGAAACGATCTTACATCAGAAAGGAATGGAGCTTTTTCTTTGACTGTATCACCAAGGCATTCGCTAATAAATGCTCCAACTTTGATGCTATTCCCATAATGAGTCAGCAAATGAGGTATGCCCTTATCAATCAAACTCATTTTTATTTTGCAAGTGTTGTGCTAGGTTTTATAGGGGATAGGATGACAGAAGATAGGAATGTAGTATATTTTGCTAGATTCTGTCAGCTTATATATAGTTACTATTGTGCTGATGAACCCCAATTGTTCAGTGACTATATTTCTCCCTTTAAACTTGTAAAAAGAGCCTTTAATGATCTGTTAAACTCTGATTCTAAGAAGAGAGTTTTGAGACCATTACAAATCCCTCACTCAGTAAAACAAATCTTTGTAAATGTTGATCCACAAACTTATACATCTGTCTATCCTGATGTCCAACCCACAAACTCATCACAACTAACACAACAGCCATCAGAACATACCATCTCTCACCAACCTCAAACTCAACCACAACCATCAACACATCCAGTGAAGCCTTCTTCTTCAAGAGCAAAGAGGACTAAGATAGTACCTCAGTCTCAGCAGAAGAGAAGGAGAATTATTCTGAGAGATGAGTCAGATACCGAGGAATAGGTTCCAATATCAGAACCTGTTGTTGTAGAAGCTGAGAAGATCTCTTCTCAGAAAGATACTGAAACTGGGAGTTCTAGGCCCCTCAAAAGGCTTAGAAAGCTAAATTCTGATGATGAAGCTCCCAAAGTCTCTACTTCAGTAAAGAGACTTAAAATGCAAAGAGCTAGAAGGGCTGTAAGTGAATCATCAGACTCTGAAGAAATTCTGGAAGCAGGAGCAAAGGAAGGGGGTCAAAAATCTCTGATCCCAACAGAACCTATAGTAATTGAATTACTTCTCACTGCTGAATAAGCTCACAAGTCTCCTATTCAAGAACAAGAGGATATTCCAGAGAAAGTGCCTACACCTCCTGTGTCTCCTATTAATGATCCAGTACATGCTGAAGATCCAGGTACAAGTGATGAAATATATATTCACAACTTGGTTGTGCCTGAGGTTCTGTACTTGGAAGCTCCACCAACTCAACTCACTCCACCAACAACACGAATTCTAGATGCTGATTTCAATGCAGATATTCCAACAACACCAATTCTGAATCTAGATGCTGAAGATCAGATATTAGATGGGCATCAAAATTTGGATGTTGATCAGAATTTAGTTGTTGATTAGAATTTAGAGGATGATGTTGAAACCTCTATAGCCTCACATACTGTTATTCTATCAGAGAATGCTGATATTGTAGGCTCTGTAAGTTCTGATGCTGACAATGCTGAAATTACTGGTGAAGCTACAACAAATGTAGATGCTGATGCAGCTGGTCCATCTGGACATGCACCTCAACAAGCTCCATGCAAAGCTGATCTAATCAAGAAGTTTGTTAGAGAGGATGCACCAGTACCTTCGAGTGAAACTCCTAGAGGAAATGAGTGGACTAAGGAGTGGAACAAAGTTGATTTTGTTCCTACTAAAAAAATTCTTGCTGAGCACCTGGCCAAAGCTGATAAAATGCTGATAAATGATGATTTCAAGGCACAATTTAGAGTTACCGGATTGAGTACCAGGAACCTTCAAGGTCAACACTCAATAACTCATGACAAGGTGAACAAAATTCAAGAATTACTGATCCAGCAAGATATGAATGTAAAATTGGATAAAAAATAGATTTTTTAAGCCATCTTTTGACCGAATTGGGTATATTGAAAAGACTCAGGAGAAGCAACAAGATCAGATTTCTGAAATTCTAAAGAATCAAGTTTCTCAGCAAACTCAACTCAATGAGATCCAATCCTCAGTGGAATTGCTTGTCTCTCTTCTTCTACCTGCTGATGCCAAAAAGGGGGAGAAAGTGATTAAGTCTAAATGCAAATTTAGTCAAGTACTGAAGGGTAAGGATGATGGAAATGATGACCAGGGAAACTCTGAAAATGGTAGAGGTCATGGCCAAGGCAAAGGTTCTTCATCAAGGACAGCTGAAACTTCTATACAGAGATCATGCTCTGATGCTGATAGAAGAATAAGTTCTGGTAAACAAGTTCTGACAAAGGCTGATGTTCCTATACAGGGTGAAAGTCAAGAGTTTAAGCAGAAACTGAAGCTTAGGGGGAAGAAAACAATAGTTTACTATCAAGACCCTAAGTTATAGAAGCTGGATGAAGAAATTTCAAAGAGATTATTTCTTTAAGAAAATCCAGGAATGGACTTTGAAAGTCTAAAGGAAGAAGAAGCCAGACTTAAAGCAGAAAATGTCAAATCCAAGTCTAAAGCTTCTATTGCTGAAAAGAAACTTCCAAAGACTAAGGGCATTGTGATAAAAGAGAAGACAATTTCTGAGGCAACCAAGGCCAAATCAAAAGTGGAGGTAGATCCAAGATTCAAGGGCAAATCTAAAATTGATGACTTTTTAAAAGTCTATCTGCCAATCATGGATGAGGAAATAATTGATGAAGAAGATACTAATCTTACTCTGAAGAAAAAGAAGATTTCTCAATCAACCTCTGACATGGCTCAAGTTGTTCAGAGTCAAGATGTAGTGAGTTCTGATATTACAAAGAAGCAAGCAATCTCTGACATAGCTCAAGTTGGCTTGATATTAGAAGATAAGAAGAAGGGCACATTAACCTTTGACATTGCTCATGTTAAACCTTCAAGGATGCTACTACCTGGTTTTACCAAAGCTCAACAATCTACTCAACCTTTAAAGACTACATCAAGTGGTTTTGAAGCAAGAGTTGTTCAAGGAAAGGAAGCAAGAGAAAAATCAGGATTGGGTAGTTCTAAAGAGAAGAGAATACACAACACTACCAATGATCCAACTTCCTTAAGTGAACCAGGAGTAGGTGCATCTCATGAGAGATTGAATCAACTTGAATCTGTATTAATGGTTTACCATTCTGTGTTGAAAAAAGATGTCATGTTATACTTTATGACAGATGGGAGGGTATTCCAGATCAGGAAGAATGCTATTCCATTAAAGTATTTTGAAGAACTGGAACATGTTCTATTTCTACTTCAAGTGAAAAATAGATCAACAGATGGTGTTGCAGGTTATTTAAAATCAAATATTCAAAGATAGAAGAGGCTTTACTCTGTAAAGTCTGACAGCCCATATTGTCCTAAGTACAGATCTCACAGTGGAGGTATTGTTGAAATGAAGCCTAATACTGCAAAAATCATCACTATATTTTCCGGTATTAAGAGACTTGAATTCAATCTAGAGTCTGATAAAGCCTGTATCATCAGACTGGATCAGGATATAAGGAAAGCAAGAATAAATCATCTCAGGGCTTCTATCTTTCAAACTGGTGAAGATACAGTTGAACTCAAAGATACAAGAACGAGGATAATTAATGAACTTGAATATGCTGAGAGAAGTCTGTTGAAGAACTATCTCAGAACAACACCTGACATCAAAGAGATCATTCACTGAAGCCAAGTCAAAGATCTACAACTGCTTAAATTTTGAAGGATATACAGATTGAAGCTGAAATCGGACTTTAAGGATGGTAAAGCTGTAAGGACTGTAAGTTATAGTTATCTAGTCAAATTCTCATGCATTTGTACTTAATGTTTTTGACATCATCAAATATCTATTAAACTTGTATATTATGCTATTTTGCAAGTTGGGGGAGATTGTTAGATATATTTGTGATGTCATGTCTAATGATGATTTGTGTTTAGTTTTCAGATCTTAACTAACAGGACAAATCAGGACTTAACTATAAATCAGTTCTTATACTGAAGTCAGTACTTAAGATATCAGGATTTAAGTTGTCAGAACTTAAGTTATCAGAAGATATTTATCAGGAGATAATATCAGGACTTAAGGAGACTTTCAGATAAGGAAGGCGGTTGATTGAAAGGAAAGAAGATCGAGACTAAAACAGAAAAAATATGCATGGAGAAGAATTCTATGAAGAATAGAATACTTGGAAGAAAAGATAAATGATTGATATATTTTAGGATACATAATTATATTCTATATCAATTAGAACTTATTTTGTAACTGTGTGTCTATATAAACACAGTATAGGGTTTACACTATATATGTTATCTTATTCGAGAATATTATTCATTGTAACCCTAGCAGCTCTCGTGATAATTTATTCATCACTGAGAGAGAACAGTTCTTTGTAACTGAGTTTATTGTGTTGAATAAAATCTGTGTTCTATTACTTGAGTTCTTATATTCGATTTGATTGTAGTAAACACTGTATTCAACCCCCTTCTACAGTGTGTGTGACCTAACAAACTGTTTATCATAAATGGTTTTACTTGTTAGTCATATAGTGGTACTGTTGAGTGATTGATCGCTCACTCTTGCAAAATGTTTTGTATATTCATTTATTGTAGATGCTTATGAGACTCTTCTATCATAGGCAGGGCCAGATTCCAATTCCTCCCATCAGGCTCCTCTAAGATAGTTGTGTCAGACCAGGTGTGGTCTGTGAGTTGCTGTAATAAAAAATAAGTTGTGTCAGGGTTAGTCAAATAAGTTGGTTTGTAATAATGATGTAACCTAAGTCATACTTGAACCTGGAAAAGATCTTGTTAAGGGGTTGTGTTTATATGGAAATAAGATTGAGTTGGTTGTATTATATCAGTGATTTGTTGTTGTTCGTGACGTCAACTCCTGACCCCGAGGTTGAGGCCGTCACATATTATGTTGGTCCTTTTGAGATAGTCAGACGTGCGAGAAAGGTTGTATGTGAGTTGGCTTTACCTCCATGTATGTAGCATGTGCATAGTGTATTTATATGTTATACTCAATAAAGGTAATCTAGATTCATTATATACATAAGGGATACTCAATTAAATTGGTCTTTATGAGAAATTGATAGAATGTTATGTCAGCAAGAGAATGTTGACTAACAAGTTCTTGTTGTGAGTTATAGTTTATGAAGGAATTGTAAGGTTGAGAGGTCAACCTGAGAAATTGGAAGTGAAATACTTGAAAAGTATCATTATCTATTTCTTAGCGTGATTCTGAGGATAGAATCCTTTTAAGAGGGGAAAGATTTAAGAACCGGAAAATTATGGTTGTTTTGTGTTATATTAAATTAGTAATGTGTGTTTTATGATATCATAAATTATGATTAATCATAAAATATTATCTATTATGTGCCATATATATTCAGTGTGGTTCGAGATATTTTTGGCTATTTTTTACGTGTTAAATGGGTTTATATTGAATATTAGGATATCGAGAATCAATTTTATTAACTATTATTGTGTGTAGGGCGTTTGGCCTTATTTCGTGTAATACGTTACTTACCATATTGATTTTTACGTAGTTAATTTAGAAAATGTTTTGTTTCGTGAAAAACGATTTTATCGGTCCCCTACCGGGACGTCAAAGCACACAAAAATCGTATTTTTATTTTTATAAAATTTTGGGACTTTCAAATATTAAATATTTTTGCATTTTTTAATTATTCGCAATTTTACGGGGAATTTTGACATAATTTTTATATTTATTGGATTAAAAATTGTTCCCCGTTAATTATTAATTTTGGGCTAAATATTTTTATTAAATGATATAATTAGGCCCTAAATAATTTTGGGGATATTATTTTTTTAATTAAAAATATAATTTAATTATTATTTAATTATATAAAAAATCAGAAAAATATAAAAAAATTAAGAAAATTCTCAGAAATTAGGGTTAGGGTTTCAGATTATGTTCTTGGAATCAATTAATGATTTTGAGGTGATTTGGAAAGCAAAGGTAAAATTGATCCTCTTTTCAAGATTTATTCAATTATGCTATCAAATCATATCTTAGATAGGTAAAATTTCAAACTCCATTTTGAGGGTTTATGTTCAAATTAGGGTTTTTTGATTCAAGGGTTATTGGGTTATTTTGATAATCAAAATAACTTCTTGATGTGATTTGCAATCGATTCATATATTTACTTAGATCAAACGATTGCTAAATTGATTAAACCTAGTTTTTATTTTTATTTGTTATTTTCTTTTTTAATTTAAATTTTTCCAGTTTATGCGTTGATTTGTTGGTGATTATAAGTATATGATTGAATTGTGCTAATTCTCAGCTTCGATTTGATGTATAGATCTTTGAAATTAGTTTAGTATTCTGGAAAATCGTGTTTTGCCGGATTTTGAGCTTGAGATCATCGGCTTTATTGGAAATTTGGCCGGATTCTTATCTCGACAATCAGTTGCTGTTGACTTTTATTGGAACATCGTACGTGATGGATGTTTGTGTTATTTGGATCAAGAAAGCGTGAAAAACTGAGCCGTTTGGATGCAAAACGGAGCTCACCAGAGCTTCGTCGAAGTTTGGCCGGTCGCTGAGTTCTGCAAATTCCAGGAGGACCTTGCCTATTTATTTCGCCCTGGTTCTTGACTGTCCCGACCCGTTTCGCTTGAAAATGACACGCTTTTGATCTATTTTTGCCCAAATTCCTTTTAGAAAACTGTTTCTGTAATTTATTTTAAAAAATAATTCAAAAATCATTTCTAATTTTAAAAATTGATTTTAATTCAAAATTAATTTAGTTAATTATTTTAAATAGTTAACTAAACTATCTTAATTCCAGAAAATTATTTTCCTTATTATTTCCAAAAATTCAAAATTTGATTTAATTATTTATAATTTATTTTAGTTAAATATTTATTGATTTAATTAATTGATAAATTCATGTAATCGATGAATTTTATTTGTATATAGTTAATAAAATGTAATTATTAATAATCAAGCCAAATAATATTTTAAAAATTATTTTGAGGTATTGAAAATTCAATTAATATTATAATTAATTGAATTATTCTTATTTTATTCATAATAATCAGACCGTTTGTCCGTTTAATACGAAACGAGCATGTCTACACTAAGAAAAATATTCTTTTACTATTAAAAATGCTTTCGAGACATAAAATCTTTCGTTTCGAAACGTCGCTTGATTTTGAAAACAATTCTGAATCGCGTAATTATTGAAAAGTCGTATTTCAACTCGATTTTAGTTTTAAACATATCGAGTCGAATGTTTTGACGAATTGAGTTATATAAAATATGTGATACGTTCCTGATGTGATAACGTGCAAGGTGGATTGTGTGTTTGCGTGTCTCTTAAATTTTTATATAATAAATATGATCATTATCTATTATCATCGGGTGGGTAGATGATAAGGAATGACATATAAATTGGACAATTATATTGTCGGTTAATGAGAATAGTATCTTTTGTGATAGATACACATAGTTCGAGGCGTTTAAGGCCAGGCGGAGAAATTAAAAGTAAAGCCTATTTATGTGTGAGACGAGTAGATACATAGATGAGTTAAGCATAGAATGGTGATTGACAAGTGAATATTAGATAGTCTGTCAACAGAAGTACAAATATACCAGAATTGAGTTATATGGCAGATGGTTAAAGATCAGAGAGCTGATCAATTTAGCGAAGTATTTCTTCCCTATTTTATATTTAGAATAGTTAAATGTTTTAAATTTCGCTGCAATAAATCTTGATTATGCAAGTATCCCTTATTATTGTTATTTTATTATTATTTATGATCTTTTGAGCAAATAACTATTATTTTGTGTTATTTGCTAACCCTTAATCATGATATTTTAATCAAAATGAGTTAGCATCAAAATACTCTAAGAACCGGATGGTTACGAAAAGGGTCAGGGATGGACTGGACCCTAAGGGCCAGGGATGGACTGAACCTTATGATTTATTAGGCCAAAATGGCCTGGGTACCTGATATGATGGTGGGTCTATGTGGATGGGCATAGATCCGTACTATATTATGACTGATCAGTAGAGTATATTACATATGTTGTTTCTAGTGTCCAGTCTAATTTATTGTTGATCTCCATTAACAACATTCTTTCTTTCAAAGTTTCATGATTATAACATCGAACAAACAATTGAAATAAAGATGTTTATAAAATCATTTAATGATTGTTTCCAGGAGTTTCTTTTGATAAAGATACCTGGAAACCAATTATGATACTTGCTAGACATTTTTTTGCTGAGGATAACTGTAGATAGCTCACATTAGACAGCTTAATGGAGAGATCCCATTTTCAGGAAATTGGTTATGTCAGAGTGGATAAGATGAGGACATTGATTAAAGAGGTAATAAAATTGAGTTAGTTGTTATAAAAGTTTAGATTTTTAGGTTCTTGTTTCATACTATAACCTGTAATTGATCCAGAGATTGAGGGGTCATCTGTATATTTATGTTAATAAACAGGTTCATATTACTTAATGATGTTTGGTGACACCCAGTCCTGACCCCGGATTTGGGGGATGTTACAAACAGTCCGGTCCAATTTTTAATAAAAAGATACTGAATAGACCGAATTATATATATATGATATATTTTTATTTAACATATACCAAATATTATTATATAAATATTACATAATATATTTTAAAATTATATTGAAACAACCCTATTAAACATACACATTAGTCGTCACCAGAGTAAATTAGCACAAGCATATTATTAGTAAAATTGACGATATCAAGATACACTATCAGGATTTTTCAATCAACATTTATGGAAATTGATATCAGTATTTATGAAGATATCATCATTTGACAGAATGTGACATCATTAGTATTTGTCATCAGTATATTTTCATAATAGTATTTGTCAAGGCTGGTTTCAAGGAGAAGACTGATTTTGTTAGAAGAAGGTAATATTTTCAGAGATATGTCGGTATAGAACTTTTGTAGTTAGTAACAATCAATTATATAATATGTACTGTATTTCCATATTAATGTATATCATATATTAAATTTATTGTGTAGTTTGCAATATATAAGCACATATTATATTTATACTATACGTGTTGCGTAACATTATTATCTCTCGTGTAATTGTTAAACAATATTTATTCATCAACATACAAACTATTCATTAATATTAATTTTTGATTTTGATGTGATTGTTGGTTACTGTATTCACCCCCTTTACAATATACTTAAAGACCTAATAATTGGTATCAAAGTTTTCTGTTGAAATTTAATAAATAAATGAAGAAATTCACTATTTAAGTTGATAATAGAGAGTTTATTAAATTTCAAACTAGTCCCCACTTTATCAATTCAAAACTTAAAATATTATCCTTATCATATAATATGTATAGTTGGGATCTTATCCAAATTTTTTCTAGTCATGATTGATATACTACCAATTTAATAAGGATCGTTAGATATTCATACAAATTAATTATAGTTGTTGGATTTAAAGTAATATTCTATAGCCAGTGATAAGTATGTATTATAAATTAATTGAAAATCTAAACTTTTTAATGATTTAAACCAAAAAGAAGTAGGCATTCTAAACTGATTAGAATAATAATGAAAAATTCGTAATTATTTTTCTCTTCAAATTTTGGATAATTTTATCAGACAAAATTCTTAAAACATCATAAATTAAAGATTAATTTGTGAGCTTCACGTTTGCTGTAAAATCGTCAAATCTTGATTTCGAGAAATCAAGATAGAGCCGAAATAAAATCACATGGAACTAGGTATTTTTTTATTTGTTTGAACTTTAAGTTGATTTCTTTTTAAAATAATTTCAAATTAATAAACATTTGTTAAATAAAACATAAAACATTCATTTATTGCACGCCGAGACATTAAAAATTTGGTAGTCGGCCAATCGATACCGTATTGAATTTAAATAATACAAGAAATTGCTTTTGTATTCTTATAACCAATGATAAGTAAGTATTCTAAACTAAATAAAATATCCTACATTTTCAATAATTTAAACAAAAAATAAGTCGGTATCCTAAATTGAAAAGAGTAATAATTCAAAATTCACAATTATTATTTTTCTTCAATCTTTGAATAATACTTATTGGAAAAAATTTGTAAACACTCACTAAATTAAACATTACTTCGTGAGTTTCGCGTGGGTAGTATAATAGTCAAAATCTGATTTATAAAACTAAAGATAGAGTCGAAATAAAACCAAATGAAACTCAGTAATTTTTTTATAGGTTTGAACTTTAATTTGATTTTTTAACTATGTCAAATTAATAACCATTTGTTAAAAACATAAAATATTCGTGCACTCCACGTTAAATTATTAAAAAAATTATAGTCGTTCAGTTGGTAATGTATTTGGGTTTATAAAATACACGGTTATTTTTGGAAAAAAATTAAAAATTAAATAGATATAGTTTGTTCGTCGGGGTAATGGATTTCAAATAAGTCAAAATAATAAATAATATTCATCCTGACTAAAACAAATTATACTATTGGTTGAGGTTAAAATAAATTTAAAAGCAAAATTAGGTATAATTAGTTGAATTTGTTCGGTAAATGGATTTTGGACTAAAATAAAATGACCAATATATTAATGATTCGGCTAAAAAAATATATATTAAACTGATAATTCATCGTTCGGTATCACAGTGTCGGGGTAAAAGAAAATAATATTTACTATTCTTCTGAGCTAAAAATTTATATACTTTATCCATTGTAAAACAAAATGAAAAATAAAAATATAGTTCGACCAGGTAAAATAAAATAATATATACTATTCATTTGCTTTAACCAAAAGTATAGTATTGATCCGATTTAAAAAAAATTAAAATCAAAATAAAAATAGTTAGGTGGAATTGATTGTATGTCGCAATAAAATCAAATTAAATATAATTCGCATACTACTGACCCACGCTAAAACAACTTAGGGCCTATAACAAGTCGAATTGTGGTGCTAAAATCCAACGATTACGTAAAAGTGGGAGATTTCACTATAATATAGTGTCCAAGCAAAAAAAATCAACTGCAATGGAATGTTAAACTTAAATACATAGAAAAATATTATACTTGATGTTAAATATAATGATGCTATATGTTTAGATATTGAATGCTATGGCATGTAACAAAGAGGGGGGTGAATGTGTTTCTTGAATTTTTCTTTGTATTTAATCTTTTTGGATTATGGTTTGAACAAAGCAATTAAGAAATGTAGATATTATTTCACATAATTCTAACACAAAAAAATAATATCAAAAACTTACTTAATTATATTAATTAAGCTTGTCTTGCTACAAATATGTGTTCCTAAAAAATAAGAACTCAGCTTCTCTCTTGAGAGAATACAAGAAAATCTAGATCTGTTTTGTTACATGTGAACTAAGGACTCGTGCATGCTTTATAGACTAGCAACGCGGGTTTACAAAACTTGCACAAAAATGTATTTAACCAGTTTCTAAAGCAACCTTGTCTATTTCCTTTTCCGGTGTTAGTAAATTCTGTGCAGAATCTTGGACGTCTGTGACTACCATTTGTTCAATTAATCTTGGCCCTTGATCTTCTATTCTTCAAGCTGCTTTTGTAGACTTTCCAATTCAGTGAATAAGTTGTTTGTTGACTGATAATCTTAAATCTTGAACTTATTTGCATTCTGAATTTGAGAAGTATATGGAGATCTCCAATTGTTCTATAGAGAAGTGACATATCGATAAGTATAATAACTTATCGATATATCTGAGATCTCTATAGTTTTATCTTACTTGTCCAAGTCTCCATGTGTGAAATGACTTATTGATATCTCTGAGATCTCTACATGTAGAAATGAGTTGTTGATATCTCTGAGATCTCTATATACAACATTTGACTTATCGATACTCTGAGATCTCTATATGAGAGATTGACTTGTGGATATCTCCAATTCTTCATGTCTTCATTTAACTTGTCGATATCTCTGAGAGTTCTCTATAAGCCATTTTGAACTTCTCTACAAGTCATTTTAGACTTCTCGAATGACTTCTCGTTATACCTTGATTTGTGACTTGTTGATATCTTGACTTAGAGCATTTTTCCTAGAACAAAATTATTCAACTCCAAGTTCTTCATCTTTTCTCTGAGGCATGATCATGACTTGATCTTCTTCCAGAGTTTATTCCTCAGTTTGAAACTATTCACAGAATGATCCCCCAGTCTAATCTTAGACTCAAGGAATACAATACAGAATAAAAATATAGATTGTGATACAACTTGATCTTAGGGTTGTCGATTTGACTTAGTCTTGTTATTTTACAGCCATTTCTTGCACACCAATCTCCCCCAATTTATGAGAAGATTGTTTATCATAAATTTTTATGCCTGATAATAAGACTAACCCCAAGCTAAAATCAAATACAAAAAAATGACAGATTAAATAATAAAGTACACTTTTAATACATTGATCAATTACATCAGTTCAAAATTATAGCCATCGGGAGAATTTCTTATAACCGGGTTTTTTTCTTGATGAGGTGCTTAAGATTTAATAGCACTTAAAGTTCTTCAGTAATTTCTGTCCCTCTCAAAGATTCCACCAGTTTGATCCATTCTTCCAATGAATAATTGTTGAGATAACTGACCCTGAATCTTGAAAATCTGCCAACTTGAATATTTAGAAAATTCCCATCTTTTGAGATTCTACTCAGTCCCTTTGCCTTGGTACTTTGGCAGCATCTTTTCAGCCTTCATCCTTGCATGCCTTTCATCCATTTCTCTCATCCTTTCAAACATCACAGCCTTCCACATTCTTGTACTAGTATCATTATCCTTCATCAAGCTTATCGCCCTCTTCAATTATGTGGTTGAAAATGTTTCCATCTGCTTAGAAAAATGAAGGAGCCATCCAAGTAGTAGATTCTGACTTCTCTTGTGGAAATAACCCAAACTTTGACAATCTCCTCTACTAGTTGTTGGTGATAGTCATCATCTGTTATGCTCCCATTTAAAGGTAGAAAATCAGCTTGATTAAAGCAGTTGCAGATAGCTCCTGCATTGGCTTGAATTTTATTTGGTTTTCTTCCAACAGTCTTGAAACGAGTCTTGATTGGAGGCTTGAATGAAGGTAGGTTTATGATTTTCTTTAGAGTGACATGGCTAGATGTGATTGGTACTTTGAGTAAGGAATTTGTAGATTGTTTGTGCAGGTATTTATGCTTTAAGGTTGAAGTTTGTTGAGTGTTTGATTTGGTAGGTTTGAGAGTTTGAGTTTGAGTGCTTTTGATTTCTTAGACTTTCTGTTGTTTTGTTTTTTCCTCTCCATCTTTTCTCTTCCTCTTATTGTCACCCTTCTCCTTCTTCTCTTCATTTTCTTTTTTCTTATCCGCCACCTTGCTACTAGCTGCTTTGCTCAAATGACTTGGATTTGAGTCAGAAGGTTTTTGATCATCTTTCTTTTGCTCATCATCATCCAAGTCATCCCTAGTGTTGATTTGTGTTTTAGGCAGCATAGTTTCAGCATTTCTCATATATCTGCTCAGATGCTTGATAATTTCTTAATCTTCTTGTTCTTTAAGTCAGTCTCCAATGTCATGATTAATCTTAAATTTCCCATAACACAATATTTGGGAATCATGAATTGTTTGCATTTTCTGGTTGAAGGACAGATGTAGGCCACCCCTTACTTGGTTGAAGATAGGCTTCAAAAAATGCAGCAAGCTGTTCCTTATTAAGCTCCCCAAGTAATTGAGTGTCCTCTGGAATCACCCTGTCGACTTTTTCAATGATGAAATCCTGCTCAAATGCTCTCTTGGATTGAATAATTGAGAGAGACAACTGTAAACATCTGTCTACACCACATTCATTGACATTTACAACTATTCTCTTTTCTCTGAAATTTTGAACTTTCATTATCACCACTGTTAGAAAGTTATATTTTTAACCAAAGCCCTTTTGTATATGATGTAGTTGTTGTTTAGAGAGATTCTCAATGCTGTGAGAAATTCATTTAACTCCTTGTCAAGGCAAGGTCCTTCTGCAGCCAACTGGAGTATGTCTTTACCAACATCATGAGCACTTGGAGTGATTTGGCTTTGGCTTGTTGATTTTGGCTTGGTCGCCATCTCCCTCTTAGTCTGGGTAGCTGGCATATTGATTGAAGGTAGATAAAGTTGGGATCTTACTGATTGAGTAGTTTGTGGCAGAGGCATATTTAAGGCTCCCATGATAGCTCCTAAAGAGATTGAGTTTTGCATTTGAAGATGCTTGTGGGAGTCTACCAAGGACCTAATGTCCTGTTGTTGAGATTGTACCAATGTAGTGAGAGTACTAACTTCAGATGTAAGAGATCATTAGAGTCTTATAGAGAGGAGACTTGAGCTTGGAGAGACTGTATTTGTAGATTTGTGGATGTAGACATTTGTTGGTGTGAACTAGATGCTGCCAAAGAACCAAAAGAATTTTGTACAAAATTATTGACCTCTTCTATGACCAGGGCTAAAGGTTTAAACCTAGCTTTGTACAGTTGATCCAGCTTGACTTTTGAGTCATTATTTTGAGTGATTTGTTTCTGGATCACCTCATGCAAAGATTTGAAAGATTCTCTCAACTTAAACACACTTTCTTCCACTGGGGTTAGAGAGACGGATTGAAGCCTGTCAGAAAACTTGTTGAACTTGGTCATGATAGCTTGAAATGTTGGCATCATCTCATCAATCCTGTCATTAACCAATTTCTTTAAAGCAACTTGATGCTTGCCCAGATTATTTTCCATAACTCTTCTAATGTGATGAAAGGCCTTAAATTGTGCTTTGTAGACCTCTATCACAGCATGATATACTTCTTGAGGAGTAAGGACCTTAGCATTGCTTTCCAAAATGGTCACATATTATTCTCTAAACTTTGCTAAGGCCTTCTCCATAGTTGTGGTGAAGTCTTTCGAAAGCCATGCATCCAAATTACCATCTGCTTCTTTTGCAATTTTCTCTTTTTGCTCTTCAACATCCTCTTTGTAAGATAGTAGTATTGCTTGATAGTCTTGGTTTGACATATCTCTAGTGAGGAGTTGTTGAGTTATATTAGCTAGGCCTTCAAGTTCCTCACCCAAAATATCATCAATAGTTGTTGGTTGGGCTTGAGCGTCTTACATCCATTGAGCTATGAGGTGTGAGGGTTGAGGGTTGGTGTTTCAGGTAGAAGGCTATTTACTTGTGTTTGAGGTGTTTTGTGAGATGTGTTTGAGGTAGAGGGTAGAGAGGTAGGAACATAACCTGTGACAGAAGTCACAATTGTACTTATAGTTGGAACTGTGGTTGTGATAGTGTGTTGTTCACAAATAATAGGAACTTCCATTTGAATTGGTGAGGATTTGACCAGATTACTGTCATGTACCATGGTCTCAAACCCTTGTTCGTCTTGCAAAGAACTGGCACTTGAATGTGATGTACTTGCCTCCCCAATAACTGGATCATTGGCAATTTTACTCCCACCTTCAATTGACAGTGTAATTTCTGTTAGGGTTTTGAGGGGAGTTGTCCCTACTAGAGAAACCTCCACTTTAATTAGATAGGATTTAGATAGATCCCCCTCAGTAGTAATACCCTCAAACCTGTCAATCTGTGAAGATTGTTTGGAACTTGAAGGTGCTTGAGTAACTTACAAAAAGTCTTCAGTTAAAACTGATCAAATCCCTGTGTTTTTGTTGGTGTCATCAAGGTCTACCCCAGTATGTAGCCTCTCACCAACTGAATATAGTTTCTGGGTGGTGATCATATTTTCTTGAACTGTGTCACATGATTTTTGAAAAAATTGAGAAGATGATTCAAGTTTTTCATTATAGGAAGAAGAAATTTATGAGATAAGATTTGTAAGATCAGAACTGAGTGTTGGCAACTCCCCCTGAGTTAATGAGGGAGTTTCAAATGATGTGCCCTTTTTGTGTGTGCTAACCATATTTCTTCTTTCACCAACTTGAGAGTTCTCAAGTTGGGGTACAGACTCTTTACAGGTTGTATTTGGAAGAATGCTTAATTCAATAGAGACACCCTGTTAAGAGGATGCCTCTGGAGTCTGTTTAATTCGCTCTTTTACAACTACATCCTTTTGGGAAGATGCAGAAGTGGCTACTTGAGTGGTCAACTTAGCTTTCTTTGTCTTCCTTGGTTTCCTGACCAGGTTAGACTCTATTTGTGTTTGTTCCTCACCATTCTCAGTAATTATAGTTAAAGGTGCATTCTTTTTTTTTCTTTTTACTCACTTCATCCTATTGAGAGAATGAAGTCGTTAGACCAGACTGGATATATTGTCATACTCAGTCTTCCTGTAGGTGAAGGCTCTAATAATTGAATCAAACAGAAAAGACCACTCCCTCCTGAGATGCTTCTTGTTCAATCTTGTAAGTTTGATCTTCTCACTGTAGTTTATGAAGTCCATAAACTTAGCTATTTCTTGTTGAGACGGTACCTCCACCATGATGTCTGTAGGGATGCCAAATGCCTGGTTGACATCATTAACATCAAATTTCATTTGCTTTCCTTGAATTGAGTAGTTCACTAACAAAGACACTGTTTGATTGTCATGCATAACAGTGTTGACCACCACTGATTTCCAGAACTCATTGAGCACGTCCAGGTACATGGTAGGATTAGCAGGCAAAGAATTTGAAATGAGAGAGAGCGGTTAAGATTTGTAAAAGCTGTCAATTGAGATCTCGAAAGCATAAAGAGGGGTTATGTTGAGATGACTAGGTATTTATAGAAAAAGGGAAGTGGCTTATCGAGAAGTAGGAATAAACGGTTGGTATTTTCTTATCAAGAAGTCACATAAAACTGTAAACACATATCGAGATGTCACTATCCTGACTTTTATTGAGAACTAGATAATGACTTATCGAGATATAACATAAATACCCAGTTTGTCCTGATTAGAATGAATTATTCTAACTTTAATTAAATAAATCAATATGAAATTAGAATGGATTTTGTGTCAAAAGTATTTTACTGAAATAATTTATATAATTAAATTGTCTCAGTTCTGAGTTATTAATAAGACTTAAATTTATATTTGTAGAGAACTCCATAAGGATATACATGACTCGATATCTCTACAATACTTATCGAAAAGAAACAAAGAGGCCTATGGAGAAGTCCATCGAGAAGTCATGAAACAGAATTATCGAGAACTCTATCGAGAAGTCTTAAAGTGACTTGTCGAGAAGTCATTTTGGCTATCGAGAAGTCATAAAGAGGCTTGTCGATAAGTCATGGAAAAAGACCTAACGAGAACTCTGTCAAGAAGTCTCAAAATGACTTATCGAGAAGTCTTTTAGACTTATCAAAAACTGAGTACTATACATACTTTTGATCCTTTGCAGTTCTGTCTTTCATCAATTCCACATATTAAAATTTTGGATTAACAATTAGATAGTTTTCTCAGAATTTGAAAAATTCCAAGTTAAGAAACAAATACAAAAGAAAAATAAATATAAAGAGAATTCTAGAATATTTATAAATCATATTCCTATTAATTTCCAAATAAATCAAATTAATTTTGATTTATTAGAAATTAATCTGTTGTAACACATAAGTTGAGTTCTTGCCTTTAGGATGAAGAATTTAACATACCAATTTCACTAACAAGTCTAGTGAAAGTTGCTTCATCCAAAGGTTTAGTGAAAATGTCAGCTAATTGTTTTTCTGTTGGAACAAAAATGAGCTCAATTGTAACATTTTCAGCATGTTCTCTTATAAACTGTGAAAGGAATATGTCCTAAGTCCAATCATGTATTAGGATTTAGGAATAACTTCCTGTGTAATCTGTTTTGATTTAATTGATATTAATAAAAGACTTGTTTTGTTTTTATTACGGGCTTTATCTATTTAAGTGTTTAAATAAGATATACCATAGTTTAGAGTAAAGCTTTTTATGGATTATGATGAGATCATAATAGTGAGACCTAAAAGATGATAACTCTAAACTTAAATAGTTCCTGGTCGTAGATTACTAACTGGTAATTAATAATCCGCAGAGATCGGTACATACTATAATTGCTTCATTATGAAGGATGTCTATTCTCATAGACATTTGTGTGGTGACACTATAGCTAGTATGTAGGTGCTTATTATAGAATAAGTTCACTGAACATGACTCGCCCAGCTGAACAACTGATGGAGTTCACTCACGTGTCAGCAGTTGTTCACATAGTGATAGTTGTACAAGTATCCTTAGACTTGAGGTCATCATAGTCATGTTGTGTACACTGAACTATGCTTTTGTTTAGTTCTTAGTCTCCAGGGACAATTATTAGGGCTCTACTGGGTATAGGAATTTGTACACGAAGATAGTGTATGATCAATAAAGGATCTACCCCTTCCAGTGAAGGAAGCGAATGTTCAAGGCTGATCCATTTATGCTAGTTCAGGAATCTCTGGCCAGAGTGAATGAAATTAGAAAGGAGTTTCTAATTTGCATAGAACTAAGCATAGTAAATGGTAAGCAAGTGATTAAATTAGATAGGCTTGACGCGAGATCCATGCCTTGTATTTAATCGGGACATTGTAGGGTAGAAGGAGTTTATTGTACGGTAATTATTCACTGAATAGGTTCTTGGTACTCTAAGCAGTAAATTCGTATTATCCGGATAGTCGCGATATGCTAAGAAGTATCCCTCATGATGTAGAATAAATATGATTAATTAATTAATCATATTTAATAAATTAGAGAATTTATATAAATAATGATAAAATAGTTTTATTATTATTTATTTCTACTACGGGCTTAATATTGAACCTACAGGGTCACACCATAAAAAGAGAATGATTTAATGGTGGAGGAATTAATTAATAATGGCTGATAATTATTTATTTATGAAATAAATAATTAATTGGAAAATTTAATAATTGATTAAATGAGATTTAATTGATTATAAATTAATTAAGAAAAGTTCTTAATATTATTAATTAAGAATTTAATTTTTGGAAATTAAATCAAGAGAGAGAATTATTTCTAAAGTGTTTAGAAAAAGGATTAATATTTAAAAGGTGTTTTAATTATTAATGAGAATAATAAATGGGTTAATAATAATAATATTTTATGGGAAAATTTCAGCTGAAAATTTTGCCTATAAATATACTATTATAAACCCTATTTTTATTCTAACCCCAAAATTTTATAAAACCTAATTCTCTCCACCTCTTCCTCCTCCTTAACGTCGTTTTCTAGGTGGATACCGGTGGAGTGCTTCACGTTTGAGGAGCAGCTGCTAAGGATCTCCGATCGTTGCTTTTGGATCGCATATTAAAGGTTAGTAATCGATTCATATGTTTTTACCACGATTTATATGCTTTTATTTGGATTTTATATGTGTAAAAGTGCTTTTACATGCCTCCGCTGCGATTAAAATCCAACATTGGTATCAGAGCTTAGGTTGTATGCATATAGATCTGTGGTAAATATTTCAGAATTTTATGTGCTTGTATGAATTAATTATGATTTTTATAAGTTATATCATGTATTAATTTTGTCTGATGAGAAATCGTTTCTCAGAATAATTTTGAATGTTGATCTGGGTTCTACAAGTGTTGTAGATCGTCTGGGTATTTTTTTCATAGTTTTATGAGGTATAGATTTTTTATTATAAATTTTTGAAGTTGTTGTAATTAAAATTCGTAATTAAATAAGTATATATATGTATATTTTGTTGTATATATATATATATGTTTGTATATCTGCTATGTTGTGCTGCTACACGGAAACAAGCAAAGACAGAGAATGTCAGGCACGATAATCGAGACGATGTCAGGCGGCGGTGAATCGCAGAAAGGGGGAGGACCGCGCGTCGACCACGCGCGTGTGGGGCTCACGCGCTGGTGTGCCACGCGCGGCGCGTGGTAGACACGCGTTGGTGACGTCATGCTGATGTCATGCTGACGTCAGCGTAGGGTTCTGGGCGCATGGGCGCGTGTGGGCGGAGTTCTGACACGCGCCTGACAGTGCGTGTGCTCGTGGCCGCGTGTGCTCGTGGCCGCGTGTGGGGGACCTTGTTTCGGCGCGTGAGGGCGCGTGCTAGCTCAGATTTGGGCGACTTTGGTGCCGTTGGATTCGTCTTTTCGAGACGCTTCTAATGGTATATTATATGATATTTTATGAAATTGTTTCGAACTGTGTATAGCTAACAAAAGTATTTTTAAGCTATTTTTAATTGTTTTAATTGCTTTTAAATGCTTCATGTGATACATAGAGATGTATAATGCTTAGACCAATATGCTAGATGATGTAACATGCCTACCTTGATGTTTATTCATGTTGATATATGTGATATATGCTTAGTTTATCATGCGATGATAGATTTAGGTGAACTTAAATGAACATAAGGTGTTTGTTAGACAACCTAGTATAGTGAAATTGTTTCATAACCTTAAATATAATATTATGAATACAATCATGAGATTCTTGTGTTTATGAAACACGTAATTGAATATGAATTTTCGATATGAGAGAAAGGATGATTCTGTCAACAACAGATTTCTATCTGTAAGAAAGGGTTATTAAGTGACGCCTCTTGACAATGCTCCACCCGATCTGGGAATCATCTGATTATTGATTATTGATTTGAAATATTTAATTTAAAAGGAAGAATCTCTTTATAATATGATTATGATTGTAACGTAATATAATCCCTCTAAAATTAAATAATACTAAGTAGTAATTGGCCAATGACACAACGGGCTTGTGTCGGTCATAGCCTTCTAACATGATAGAAAGTAGTTCTTATTTTTAAATCATTGTCGTTTCGTGCCACAGCCGAGGGCTTTGATTTCGAAATAAGAAATACTTGTCTATTACATAGAGATGTGTACATTGAATAAGAATCTAAAGGTCGTTACGTGCCACAGCCGTGGGCCTTTGGGGACTGATTCAATTGTACGGAATGTTGGGTTAGACTTGACTTAGAATATTGAGTTTGTCGTGCCACAGCCGTGACTCAATTATTCAAGAGGCTAAAGTTTGATTAGGGAATAACATTAGATGTAATTGACAAGAGTTATCTGCCTATTGAACATTACATGGCGTTTCGTGCCACAGCCGGGGTTGTGTAATGGAATGTAGGATCCCTATTCCCACTAGCATTATGAATGCTTAATTTTTCACGTAGGGGGTTGAATAAATTAGGTAAACTAGTGGGAGCCACTTATGAATAAAGACCCGATTCATATAGTGTTTTAAAATGAAATTGAATATTTGCTAAGTGTTGTTATGTGTTTATCATTTACAGATTTACAATATACATTATGTCTTCTGCACTATCACTCAGGAGCATACTGGATGCTCACAAATTGACTGGTCCTAATTATGCTGTCTGGCTTCGAAACTTGAGAATTGTTCTCAGGATTGAGAAGCTGGAATACGTGATTGACTCACCTAAGCCTACTGAACCTGCTAGTGATGCACATAATGATGAACATGTTGTGTATTGTAAGTGGATAGATGATACAAATATTGCTCAATGCATCATGCTAGCTTCCATAAACATTAAGCTACAGAAGCAACATGAGCATATGGATGCTCACACTATCCTCATGCATCTACAAGAGTTGTATGATGTGGCGGGGAGGACAGCTCGATATGAGATATCGAAGGAGTTGTTCGGTTGTAGGATGTCTGAGGGATCATCTGTGAATGACCATGTACTTAAGATGATCAATTTAATTGAACATCTTGGACAACTTGGTTTTGCCATGGATGGGGAGCTGAGCCAAGACATGGTCTTGCAATCGCTTCCGAGTTCGTTCTCGCAGTTTGTTGTGAACTTTCACATGAATAAGTTGGATGTCAGCCTGCCTGAACTCCACAACATGTTGAAGACTGCGGAATCGAATTTTCCCCTAAGAAGAGTTCTGTTCTTCTAATTGGTAAAGGTTCCAATCCTAAGAAAAGGAAGAGGAACCCTTCCAAGAGGAAGAAAGTAGGTGAAGAAAAGCCGGTTCCACCAAAAGCTGAAGACCCCAAGAGCAAAGTTGTTTGCTTTCACTATAACAAGGTGGGGCACTGGAAGAGGAACTGCAAGGTTTACCTTGAAGAATTGAAGAAGAAGAAGGGTAGTGAGACTGCCGCTTCTGATTTAGGTATGTTCATGATAGAAGTGAATATGTCATTAAGCCAAATTTCTACTTGGGTATTAGATACCGCCTATAGTTCTGACATCTGCAATTCGTTGCAGGGACTAAGGAGAAGTAGGACTCTTGAGGAAGAGGAGGTGATTCTACTGATGGGAAATGGAGCAAGAGTTGCTTCTGAAAATGTAGAATCATTTCATTTACATATGCCTACGGGCAAGACAATTATTTTAAATAATTGTTATTTTGTTCCCTCGATTGTGAGGAATATTATTCCCATGTTAGACTTGGCTGGATTTTCATTTATTATTGAGAATAATGAATGTTCTATTCTTAGAGATAATATTCTTTATGGACGTGGTGCTTTAAATAATGGTCTGTATATATGTGACATAATTTACTTCAGATTGAACAAACTAATAAAAGAAAAGGGATGATGAAAATCTCACTTTATAGTGGCACTGCAGTCTCCATTTAGTAGACATGAAGAGAGGACTGTAGATTTGCTAGGATTGGTACACACAAATGTATGTGGACCAATGTCTACGCAAGCCATGGGTGGATTTTCATACTTCATTACTTTCATAGATGATAGATCTGGATTCGGATATGTGTTTGATGAAACACAAGTCTGAAGCCTTTGAAAAGTTCAAAGAGTATAAGTATGAAGTGGAGAAACAACCAAACATAGTATTATAACTCTTCGATCAGATCGAGGTGGTGAATACTTTAATGGAGAGTTTCTGGATTATCTCAAAGTAAATGGTATAGTCTCCCAGTGGACGCCTCCAGATTGGTATCTGAAAGGAGAAATCGAACTTTGTTAGACATAGTTTGGTCCATGATGAGCTATGCAAATCTTCCAGTATTCCTATGGGGTTATGCATTGGAAACCTCAGCATATTTACTGAATAAGGTGCCTTCCAAATCTGTTCCTCAAACTCCGTATGAGATATGGAAAGTAAGGAAACCGGGTCTTAAACACGTTAAGATTTGGGGATGTCCAGCTTATGTCAAGAAAGTTGACCCAGATAAGCAGGAATATCGATCCGTAAAATGTAGTTTTGTGGGATATCCTAAAGAGACTTTATGGTATTACTTTTACATCGATCATCGGGTGTTTGTCTCCAGACATGCTACCTTCTTGGAAAAGGAGTTTATCCTTGAAGGAAATAGTGGGAGAAAAATTGAACTTGATGAAGTTCAAGAAGCACAAACTACTATGGATCAAGTGGAAACACCTGTTCTGACTGAACAACCTTCTGTGGAACAGCCCATTCGTAGGCCAGGGAGAGTGTCTCGCCAACCTGAGAGGTAATATGGCCTTGTCATTGAGAATGACAATGAGTTGTCGATCATTGATGATGACGACCCCGTGACCTATAATGAGGCTATGAGTAGTGTTGACTCAGAGAAATGGCATAGAGTCATGAAATCCGGAATGGAATCTATGTATACGGTATACGAAAGAATGATTAGAGCAGATGGGCAGGTGGAGACCTATAAGGCTAGGCTTTTGGCAAATGGATTCAAACAAAGGCAATGGATTGACTTTGATGAAACCTTTTACCTGTAGCCCTGTTAAAATCAGTTCGGATTTGGCTTGCGATTGCTGTTTACTACGACTATGAGATCTGGAAATTAGCCAGATGGTTTTCTTTCCAAGAGAAATGAAAACCTAGTGTTTAAGCTGCTACGAACCATATGTGGCTTAAAGCAAGCTTCTCGAAAGATGGAACATTCGTTTTGATGAGACAATCAAAGAGTTTGATTTTATCAAAAACTGTTAGGTCCCAATTTGTTTGTAGAAGGGGGGTTGAATGCAAACAATACCGTTTAATCGAATAAAATGCGGAATAAAAAGTTGAAACAAAATTCAAGTTAAATAAAACTTTTATTAAACTTGAAAGGTGTTACAACAACGGTATCTATTACAAGGGATTAATCTCAAATCAATTATTACAAATCTAGAATAAATTCGACATGAACTTTTTCTATTTTTGCAATGAAAAGATCAAATGCTAAATGTGATTTGAGATTAGGTTCTAGGGATTTTAATCCGCTAGATTGTTACACAAGAACAAGATAAATAATTCTAGTGGTTTGGATTTAACTTTACAATCTAGAATTTTGATCTTGAATAAAGCAGATGAAAAATGAAATAATTTGCTTTTGTTTCTGCTGTGTTCTTGACTTGTGTGTTCTGTTTTAATAATTGCATGAATGTCTTCTGCTTTCTGTTGTTTAAGTAAACAAAACAATCCAGTTGAATAAGCAAGACTTTCGGCAAGACAATCAAATGAACTGGCATGACAATCCATTTGAACTGGTAGGACTTTCGGTGAGACTATCCTTTTGAACTAGCAAGACAATCCCAATAGCTAGCAAGACAATCAGAATGAACTAGCAAGACTTTCGGTATGACTATCAATTGTCATACCGATTGTCATAGTAGTTCAAATCATATTGTCTTACTGAATTATTAATAGATTTTAATCTAATAACAATTCTGAAAATCCTTAATATTAATTCTGAATTAATTAATCAATTAATTCAATTAATCAATAAATTAATCTTTGCAGATATAATTTATTTTCTTAATTAAATTATTTGACTTAATTAATTAATAGAGAATTAATACTAATCTTGAGCAGCAACCATTCTTCTGAAAATCTTCTGAAAATTACTGTCAATTATGAATCAATTCCACCACTTCAATGTCGACACTCGATGTACTGTCTGGTTCATGAGTGACTAACTTCCGTGACGTTTCTTCAAGCCTTGACCTTGATACTCTTGATTTTCTTCAGACTAAATCCTTGTAATTAATTGATACCCTGACGAGATCTCTGTCACTTGATTAAATCCACAATCTTGATTTATATCACTGAGGCTTGATCAATTTCTTGAGCTTCTTCCAGTGAATTAAGTCTTCAAGTCTATAGATGAATAATGTTTCTTAACCCTTTGACAAATGTTACTCTGTGAGATCTCTCTGACGATAGATCCACTATTTACTTATTACATTCTTATTTGAGTTGAGTTAAATCCTCGAATAAACAAATAGGCTATGACATATGCCTTTCAATCTCCCCCTATTTGCTTGTTAGACAATAACAACAAATACCTAGAGGATAACTCAACTAACAAATAAGAAAAAGATATAAACAGTAATGCAAAGTAAATAGCAGAAAAGTTCTGGATTATATTTAACATTTTCCAGATTCCAAAAGAAATTTACAAGTCAATACAAGATAGATGTTCCTCTAGCCTGAACATATAACTACATTAGTCTATCTTGATTCATAAAGCTCTAATCATATTATATTGAGTTTTGAGCTAATTGACTTCAGTTGTCTTCTCTTATGACTTCACCTTCTTCAAAATCTTGAAGCAACTCCTTGTCAAAGACACGATCCTTTTCTGAAGTGAAGCTTGCTAGTCTGACTGGTTGAACTCCAACTGACTTCAGCTTATTTTTGAATTAATTGTACCTTTTAATATTCTTTTCACAATAAGCTTGAATCAAATCAGCAGCTCGAGTCTTCAACATGGATGAGTATCCAGCAGTTCTTAAATGATGTTCCATCCAAACCAGATGCTTAGCTGAGTAGTCTTTAAGAGATTGTACATCTAGCTGACAGATTTGAAGACAATCAGACTTAAAGAATCTCACATGATGAGGATTGTTGACCACTTGAGGACTAGCCCTGCTGGCAAACACTTTAAGTCTTTCTCGAAGAACTTCATTCAATTATGAGCTTCTTTTTACTTTGTTGAGAAGAACCCAAATCTCTGACAAAGAATGATTCTCAAACAGATGAAGTGACACCTTGAAAGATCCTTCACTCTGACAATATACAAAAATGCTCATCTCATTTAGGGATCTGTCAAAAGCAGCTGTGATCCTTGAGACTTCAGTCTTGATAACATTCATGTACATGTCATTGTTAGGATTTGAGATTTCCAGCTTGTCAAGAAGATGTAGGAACTGCCTATCATTGTTAGTGCTCAGTTGAGGCATATCAAGTACTCTCCTAGCTTCATCCCATTTTTCACCAATCTTCAGTCTGACATCTCTTCTCCTTTCTTGAGCCTTAATGTCATGAAGACGTTGCTTTTGAAGAGTTTCTGTTCTTTGTATGTCTTTCCTTATGTCAATGATCTGGGAGACCTTTTTGAGTTCAGCTTCTTTTCTTTTCATCTCTGACTGCTGCTGCTGAAACTCTTTCTCAAAGATAGGATCCACTGTAGCTTCCTCTTCCCATTCTCCAAAATCACTTTCCTCTTCAGCTTCAAATAAACCATCTTTATCTTCCAAGACTGGTTTAGTGGGAATGTCAAAAATATCAAAGTCATCATGTTCTCCACTGTAGTAGACATCATCAGCCTTTCCTTTGTCTCCAGCAGAGGTATCTTTTTCTTTTCCCTATCCACTACTCCCTTTCTTCTCCCCTTAGTTGAGGGATCCTCTACTGACTTTCCTTTAGAACCTCCATGACCTCCATCACCTCCAGAGCCTGAGCCTCCACCAGACGGCCCTTCAAAGTAAGTTCTTTGTTCTTCATTAGGGCAGTGAGAATTCTTGATCATGAAATACAAGTGTTTCATTCCTTCATTAAGATGTTCCATGCCCGTTTCTATCTTTAGAAATCTGGAGGAGTCCAGTGCATGATTCATTTCAACCAGGTCTTCAAGAGAAGTCATTCTTGTATGTAGAGAGCAGAAGTTAGAAATGTCATCAGCTGATAAAGTTGGAGTTTCCTGAATGGAATTGAGCTTTGGTATGACAGTGGTCTTGAGATCTGAGATATCATTCCTGATGAGTGCCAGCTGATTATTGACAGAGGTGGAAGAAGAAGACCGTTCAACCACTTGTGCTTTGAATGATTTAGCTTCAGCTTGGCTTTTAGCAAGTTCTTCTTTTAAAGCAGCAATTTGAGCTAACAGGTTTTCAGTGTCTGTGTCTGTGTGTGCTCTCACCTGAATTTCACTCGTGTTTGGTTCACTCACCTCACGTGCTTTTGTTTCTCTCAATATAATTGCTCGTGAGGAGTCTTCCTGTTGCTGTTCTTCTGTACCTGCAATTAAAATCACCCTAGCCTCTTCAAGAGAGGTCAGTGGTGGTGCAATGGGAATTCGCGAGTCCCTATCCTCAGTCAATACTATCAGTTCATTGGAAATAGATGTCTGAATTGCTTCAGGGATAGATTGACCGAGTTGCCCTCCACTTTCTCCAGATAAATCTGCGAGTGGAGAATCCCATGAGGGAGCCAGAGGTGTTGGATCTGGGAGGGGAGAAAATGACTCTATTAAAGGTGGCTGAGAGTCAGATTTTCCCTCAGAAGCATGTGACTGCTCTTCTGCCGTAACTATGGCAGGCACTATAACAGACTCTATGTGCACTCCTCGCTCCGTGTCCTGAGTATCATCTACTGGTATGTATGGTTCCATTGTGAGTAATGGAATTGTGCTTGACTCAGTACAGGATGCCATGGCCCTATGGAGAATTTCAATAGATTCATCCTGTTGAGAGAATGTCTCTAGTAACTGTTCATTGGCCATTTCAAAGTCCATGTCCTGTTGGGAGGACAAGGATGGGCTTTCAGATGCCTCAGTATATGTTCTTCTTTTCTTGGGAGGAGGCAGAGCTGAGGGTTCACTCACATTCAATAATACACTACTTCCTATTAACCTTCTGGGTAACATTTTAGACAGTGGGGGAGAGGTTGAGATAGGTTGTGACTCTGTGTTTGGCTCTATGACCTGGGATTGAAGCTGTGGTTCTACAACTTCATGGTCAGTCCTATCGACCACTGGGGGTCTTTCAACAGAAGTAGGAATGGAGTGAGAGTGAGGAATTACTACCTGTAATGGAAGAGCATCTGATGTTGGAGGAGCCTGGGTGGCTTGAACCACTGGAGGTTGAGGTTGCTGTTCATGACCGGGAAGATTGAAAATAGGTAAGGGAATATAAGTGGCCATGAAAGCAGATACAAGTACTGGAACTTGCATGAATTTGAAAGTTGTGTCTTGGCGGGTGTAAATCTTTTTGCTTACAGGAGGGGGTTCGGTTACTGCGGAGTTAGCAAAAAGGGCTTTGTGCTCAGGTGTGAGAAGATGATCTGCTATAAGCATGAGAAAATGAGCATAGTAACACGAGACCCTACGATTTATAGAATGATCACGTAAAGCAGTAGTGAGACGTCTCAAGAGAATGGGAAAAAGTAGTTTGCCAAAATTGATCCTTTGATTGAAAACAACCGCAAGACCAATATACTGTAGAGTGGAAGTGATGTTTTGAAAGTTGGATTTAGTGCAGTTGGCAAACACTTTAGAAAGTGTATCGAAGAAAATGTCCCATTCAGACACCAAATTGGATTTTGAAAGTTTGGTTAAATTGATCACCCCCTGATAGTGAATAGTATGGAAAACGTTTGTGATATCATTTTCAGAGGGTAAATTACAGAAATTGTCCAATGGAAAATTTAACGCTCGATTGATGACTGTTTCATCAACTACATACTGTGTGTTTGCCACGGTGCATGAAAAAGATTTTGAATCATCGGCCACAGTAGAGGTTGTGCAAATCAGTCTAAGCAGATCGACATTTAAAATCACATTTGATTTAATAGCAGAGCTAACAATCGAATGGTCATTTAAAAATCTAATCCATGGCTTAAATTTTTCCACATCACATTTTTCTAGATTAAAACAACCAACAAGATTATGCGAAACAATTTGGAAATTGAGAGCCATTTAAAAATAATAATAAGACACACACTTTCAGAATTTTAAGAATAATATTAAGAAAATTCGAATTAATTAAATTAATTTAATAATTCGAATTAAATTAATTATAATCAAAAAATTTAGACAGAAATGTATCTCGTTAAAATTCTTAACTCACACACACAGATTCGAAAAGCCAAAAGACACAAAACAGAAATTAAAATTAAAATTAAAAATACCCAAAATCAACAAACACAAACTGAATTTAAAGGAAAAAAAATGATTCGAAAAAAAAAATTTTGAAAAAATTTTGCCAGCACTCCTGTATGTATATATATGTAAGTATATATAACAGGAGTAAGATTGCTGAGTAAGAACTCGAGCAGTGAAGACAATGGAGGTTTAGATCTGTTCGAATAGAGAGAGAGAGAGAAATAAGAGAGAAAGACTGTTGGATTTTTTTGAAAAACTGAAGTGAATGATTTTAACAAGACAAAGAAACACTAAATAGACAACCGGTATGACAATTCGGGATAGTCTTACCGATTGTCATACCGATAGTCATACAAGGCAATTTTGAAGAAAAAACAAATAACAATATATAACTGGTATGACAATCTGATAGTCATACCGATTGTCATACCAGTACAAAATAAAACATAATATATCTGATATTAATTTTATTACTGGCATGACAATCAATAGTCATACCGATTGTCTTGCCAGTTATAAAATTAAACTGATTTTAAAAATAACCAAGCATTATTACTGAAATGACTTTCAGCAAGACAATTTCAATTGTCTTGCCGATTGTCATTCTAGTATAAGATAAATTAAGTATTTACATATACTGAAAAATTAACATAAATATATATATATGTACTGAAATGATTTTCAGCAAGACAATTTCAATTGTCTTGCCGATTGTCATTTCAGTAGAGAGACAATTAAATATTTACAGAAAATATTAAAAAAAACAAAGACAATATTTCAGAATTAATTATTTTATTCCAAAAATAGATTTCTGTTGAATTTTAGCAAATAAAATTCATAGAAAAATATTTTTAGAGAAAATAAAATATTCTGAGATATTTGAAGTCAACAAGTAGAGTAAATAAAACATATAAGATAATATAAATTACATAGAATTAAGCAGAAAATTTTGGAAAATGACAAAATAAATTTGCAAATGAATTTTTCATTTATGAAAAATTCATTTGTAAATTCACTCAAGAACAGATTTCAGATATTCACAAGTTTAATCACTAAAGCTATTCAACATACCCAATTTACCAACTAATTTGGTAAATTTGGATTCATCAAGAGGTTTAGTGAAAATATCTGCTATTTGTTCTTCCGTTGGAACAAAAAATAGTTCAACAACACTATTCATGACGTGCTCTCTAATAAAATGATACCTGATGTCAATGTGCTTTGTCCTCGAGTGCTACACAGGGTTGTTGGTGATGGCTATTACACTTGTATTGTCACATAAAATAGGAATTTTGTTCAATACAGAGCCATAGTCTCGTAGCTGGTTCCTAATCCACAAGATCGGAGCACAGCAGCTTCCAGCAGCAATATATTCAGCCTCGGCCGTTGAGTTGGAAACTGTTTGCTGTTTCTTGCTGTACCACAAGACTAGTCTGCTACCTAGGAATTGATAACTCCCTGAGGTGCTTTTCCTATCAACAACACTTCCTGCATAATCTGAATCTGTATATCCAACAAGTTTAAAACCAGATTCTTTAGGGTACCAAATACCAAGATTTGGTGTTCCCTTAAGATATCTTAAGATTCGTTTAACAGCAACGAGATGAATATCTCTAGGATCCACTTGGAACCTTGCACATAAGCATGTAGCATACATAATATCTGTTCTACTTGCAGTAAGATAGAGTAACGAACCAATCATACCTCTGTAGCTTGTGACATCTACCTTAATGGAGTTTTCACATGGTCCAAGCTTGACAGCTGTAGTTGATGGAGTCCTTGCTGATGCAAAATCCTCTAGATTGTACTTTTTGAGGAGTTCCTTGAGATACTTGGATTGACAAATAAATGTTCCATCTAACCTTTGATTTACTTGTAATCCAAGAAAGAACTTCAGCTCTCCCATCATGCTCATTTCAAACTTGCTGTGCATTGACTTAGCAAATCTCTTACAGAGATTATCATTAGTAGACCCAAATATTATATCATCCACATAGACTTGGACTAATATAGTATCATTCTTATGTTTTTTAGAAAAGAGAGTTTTGTCTATGACACCTCTAATAAAGCTATTTTCAATAAGAAATTCAGAGAGAGTGTCATACCATTTTCTTGGAGACTGTTTGAGCCCATAGATAGCCTTGAAAAGAAAGAAGACAAAATCCAAATGATCTGGATCTTGAAAACCAGGAGGTTGCTCTACATATACCTCTTTATCCAGCTTTCCATTTAGAAAGGCGCTCTTAACATCCATTTGATAAACTTTAAAGTTAGAGAATGCTGCAAATGCCAAAAATATCGTGATGGCCTCTAGTCTAGCCACTGGAGCATAGATTTCATCATAATCAATGCCTTCAGCTTGTGAATACCCTTTTGCTACCAGTCTTTCCTTCTTTCTTGTAACCACACCATCTTCATCTAGTTTATTCCTGAATACCCACCTAGTACCAATAGCTTTCTTGTGTGTAGGTCTAGGTACCAGTTTCCAGACTTGTTGACTTTCAAACTGATTGAGTTCATCTTGCATAGAAATCACCCAATCTGGATCATTCAGTGCTTCCTCAATCTTCTTAGGTTCCATCTCAGAAAGAAATCCTGAGAACAGACACTCATTTTGAGTAGCACGTCTAGTTCTGACTCCAACATCTGGATCACCAATAATCAACTCAAAAGGATGAGCTTTATTCCAGACAGTCTGTCTTGGAAGATTTGATCTTAATGATTCTCCTTGAAATTCATTGGGATGTTGTGTCCTACTAGATGATCCTTCAGCATCTCCCCCTGAGTTGTTGCCATATTGACTTGAAGATTCTCCGTCAGTAGCAGTGGTATCTCCATTGTTGCCAAAGTTTCCATCACTATTACCTTGAGTATCATCATGATTAACAGGTTCTTCACCAGCAACAACCTCAGGTTCTTGACCATGTTCTGATTCTGAATCTGACATATCATCAAACTTCAGTTTCTCAGAAGGATCTTCAGTTTGGATACTAGGGAGTTTAGTGTCATCAAATGTAACATTGACACTTTCAGTTACTTTGTGTTGATCAATGATGTACACTCTGTATGACTTTCTTCCATATCCAACAAAAATACCCTCATATGCCTTTGCCTCGAATTTACCACGACGATCATCTCCATCCTTGAGCACGAAGCATCTAGCACCAAATACATGAAAGTATTTGATAGAAGGTTTATGTTCATTCAAAATCTCATAAGGAGTTTTCATAAAGTCTTTGTTGATTAGAGTTCGATTCTGAGTATAACATGCAGTATTGACAGCTTCAGCCCAAAAGTACATTGGAAGACCTGATTCACTTAACATCGTTCTTGCAGCTTCAATCAATGTACGATTCTTCCTTTCTACCACTCCATTTTGCTGAGGGGTTCTAGGAGCTGAAAATTGTCTGGAAATCCCTTTGTCTGTACAGAATCCATTAAGAAGTGAATTCTTGAATTCTGTTCCATTATCTGACCTTATTGCTCTAACAGGGACATTAGAATCTAACTCAATCATCTTGATATGATAAATCACAACTTGTGGTGTTTCATCCTTAGAGTGAAGAAATAAAACCCATGTATACTTGGAATAGTCATCAACTATCACAAGACAGTAACACTTCTTTGACATCGAAAGGACATTAACTGGTCCAAATAAATCCATGTGCAATAATTGCAGAACACCAGTTATGGAAGATGTGTCAGTGCCTCTGTGACTTGCTTTCTTTGACTTTCCTTTCTGGCAAGCCTCACACAGTCCTTCTGGGGAGAATTCCAGCTGAGGCAGACCTCTGACCAATTCTCTTTTGACAAGAGAATTCATTGTTTTGAAATTGAGATGAGAAAGTCTCTTGTGCCATAGCCAACTCTCATCTGACGATGCCTTTGCATAGAAACAATTGACTTCAGGATTGCTTCCAGAGTTCATGTCAGCTACGAACAGATTTCCTTTCCGGATTCCCATCAAGGAGGGTTTTTCACTTTTCTTGTGCAGAATCTGACACTTCAGCTTGTCGAATAAAACATTGTAGCCGTTGTCACAGAACTGACTAATGCTAAGCAGATTGTGTTCAAGTCCTTGCACAACATACACATTTTCAATGATAACATTTCCAGCTAGCAAACAGCCATATCCCTCCATTAAACCTTTGTGGTTATCTCCAAAGGTAACCACTGGGCCAGCTTTCTCAACCACATTTGATAGCAGGGCTCTATCTTCGGTCATATGTCTTGACGATCCGCTGTCAAGAATCCACACTACCGGTTGTACCTGTTTAATGCCCTGCAATACAAATGGATTAGACCTTCTTCGGAACCCAAGCTTGGTCGGGTCCGGCATATTTGTAAAATTGGCCTTTATCAGGTAAAACAACATTCTTAATTTTAATATTCTCAACTTTCTCAATGACTGGACATTTGACCTTGTGAACAGCCTTGAAAAATTTCTGTTTAGGCTTAAGCACAAATGTCTCCTTTCTAGCTTTAGGAGGACTAGCAGTCTTAGACCTATCATGCTTTCTATTATTCACATGCTGACGAGGAGTAGTCTTATCAGTAGAAACATGCTTACCATTAAAATAAGCATTCATCAGATTAAAAGCACAAGACATACAATCAGGAACACCACATGCTTTATGAGAGGGATTAACAATAGGCAACTTATGCATGGTAGACATGGCATTTGTGTTATCTAACTCATGTATGTCTGAGTTAGTCTCAATTGCTTTCACAACCTTGACTGGAACTTTTAACACACTTGACTTGGAGACAGCTTTCTCATTAGCATTATCTTCAGCACGGATTTCTTCTTGAATAATAAAAGAGGTCTCATCAAATGGTTCAGCAATTAATTCTTTATAGAGGGGTTCATCAACACCCTTAAGCACATGTGGTACTTCCCTGCCTTTAGCACAGACATGAGGAGGGGAGTTTATGCCTAATTTTCCAATAGCAGCATTGTAATCATAACCTATTCCAGATGTTTGATTAACAGCTTGCTTATTGTAAAACTCTTCGGACTTTGAACAAGAATTAAAGTAAGCTTTAACCTTAGCCTCAAGACCGGTGATCTTGTCTTTGAGAATAGTTTCAAGTTGTCTATAACAGTCAACTCTATTCTCTAGAAAAGATACTTGTTCTTTTAATTTATCTTGATTAATGTGCACAAGTCTTAATTCATTGACCTCTTTCTCAAGGTCTTTGATTTGTTGATTTAACAATTTATTATCACGACGAGCACAATCTAAGGAACCTCCAAGATGATAAACTAATTCAGCATCAGTAAATTTTACCTCTTTTCTTGACGATGATGTGTTTGCATCACTAGCCATGAGAGCAAGATTCCCAACTTCTTCATCTTCACTGTCAGTATCATCCCAGCTTCTTCCCTTTGCCAGGTAAGCCCTTTCAGATTTACTCTTCTGATTAGAATCGTAAGAGTTCTTCCTAACTTGTTTTGGCTTCCTGCATTCTGTGGCAAAGTGTCCCAACTCATTGCAGTTGAAGCATCGAATGGTGCTTCGATCAACCATCCCTGTTTTATACCCACCACTGCTGGGGTTAGAGGATGAAGATCCACCTTTCTGGAATCTGTTGTAGTTGGACTTGTACTTGAACTTGGGATTCCTTTTGAATCTGACATTTGAGAATCTCTTGACAATCAGGGCCATTGACACATCCTCCAATTGCTCCAGTTCTTCCAAGGAATAAAAATCATCTCCTGATTGATTTGTAGTAGGAGGATCAAATTCTGCTACTATCACATTTTCTTCAACCTTGGAAGACTGTGCCATTCTTTCTGACTGTTGAGATTGTTGTTGATATTGTGGTTGTTGTTGTTGTTCATCAGCTACTAGAGCAGTAGACGTGCTGACCACTCTTCCTTTCCCGTAAACTTCCTTCTGCTGAATCTGCTCCAACTCATAAGTCTTTAACACACCATAGAGCCTTTCCAAACAGATCTCACTCAGATCTCTTGCTTCTCTTATGGCAGTGATTCTATGTTCGAGATGAGTTGGCAGTGTTAAAAGGAACTTTTTGTTGACCTCCCTGATGGAATAGTATTTACCATTAATGTTCAGGTTGTTGATCAATGCATTGTACCTCTCAAACACTTCAGTGATTCCTTCTCCTGGATTGGATTTAAAGTATTCATACTCAGAGGTTAGGATTTCTAACTTATTGTCCCTAACTTCCTCTGTGCCTTCATTAATAACCTCAATAGTTTCCCAGATATGTTTGGAATCTTTACAATTCATCACATGTCTATTCATCAAGGGATGAAGGGAATCTACTAAAATTAATTGAAGGCTAGCATCCAGGGAGGCTTCTTCTATTTCAGCAGGAGAGAAATCCTCAGGATCTTTCACATAAGTTCTAGCTTTGGTGATCACCACATCATTTTCTATTACCTCTGGTTCAACAACCATTGGAATTTTTGGACCCTTCTTTAACACTTCCAGTTATTTGGGATTAGCAACTTGTAAAAACAATAGCATCTTCTTCTTCCACATGATATAATTTTCTTTATCGAATAGTGGAATTTTAACGGTTCTAACTTTTTGTGTAGTCATTATGAATTTTTGAGTGAATAAAAAAATCAAGGAGTGAAAGAAACACAAAAGTCTAGGATCTTGATTTGTACGTTAATCAGAAGGCTCTGATACCAATTGTTAGGGCCCAATTTATTTGTAGAAGGGGGGTTGAATGCAAACAATACCGTTTAATCGAATAAAATGCGGAATAAAAAGGTGAAACAAAATTCAAGTTAAATAAAACTTTTATTAAACTTGAAAGGTGTTACAACAACGGTATCTGTTACAAGGGATTAATCTCAAATCAATTATTACAAATCTAGAATAAATTCGACATGAACTTTTTCTATTTTTGCAATGAAAAGATCAAATGCTAAATGCGATTTGAGATTAAGTTCTAGGGATTTTAATCCGCTAGATTGTTACACAAGAACAAGATAAATAATTCTAGTGGTTTGGATTTAACTTTACAATCTAGAATTTTGATCTTAAATAAAGCAGATGAAAAATGAAATAATTTGCTTTTGTTTCTGCTGTGTTCTTGACTTTTGTGTTCTGTTTTAATAATTGCATGAATGTCTTCTGCTTTCTGTTGTTTAAGTAAACAAAACAATTCAGTTGAATCAGCAAGACTTTCGGCAAGACAATCAAATGAACTGGCATGACAATCCATTTGAACTGGTAGGACTTTCGGTGAGACTATCCTTTTGAACTAGCAAGACAATCCCAATAGCTAGCAAGACAATCAGAATGAACTAGCAAGACTTTCGGTATGACTATCAATTGTCATACTGATTGTCATAGTAGTTCAAATCATATTGTCTTACTGAATTATTAATAGATTTTAATCTAATAACAATTCTGAAAATCCTTAATATTAATTCTGAATTAATTAATCAATTAATTCAATTAATCAATAAATTAATCTTTGCAGATATAATTTATTTTCTTAATTAAATTATTTGACTTATTTAATTAATAGAGAATTAATACTAATCTTGAGCAGCAACCATTCTTCTGAAAATCTTCTGAAAATTACTGTCAATTATGAATCAATTCCACCACTTCAATGTTGACACTCGATGTACTGTCTGGTTCATGAGTGACTAACTTCCGTGACGTTTCTTCAAGCCTTGACCTTGATACTCTTGATTTTCTTCGGACTAAATCCTTGTAATTAATTGATACCCTGACGAGATCTCTGTCACTTGATTAAATCCACAATCTTGATTTATATCACTGAGGCTTGATCAATTTCTTGAGCTTCTTCCAGTGAATTAAGTCTTCAAGTCTGTAGATGAATAATGTTTCTTAACCCTTTGACAGATGTTACTCTGCGAGATCTCTCTGACGATAGATCCACTATTTACTTATTACATTCTTATTTGAGTTGAGTTAAATCCTCGAATAAACAAATAGGCTATGACATATGCCTTTCAAAAACGTAGATGAACCATGCGTCTACAAAAGGGTTAGTGGGAGCGCGGTAATATTTCTTGATTTGTATTGAAATAGAGTTGACACACATAACAACATAGCAGACCCACTCACAAAGCTACTTTCTGAAAGTCACTTTGATCGTCATAAAGACTAGATAGGTATTAGATACCAGAGTGATTGGCTTTAGTACAAGTGGGAGATTGAAAGGAATATGTCCTAAGTCCAATCATGTATTAGGATTTAGGAATAAATTCCTGTGTAATCTGTTTTGATTTCATTGATATTAATAAAAGACTTGTTTTGTTTTTATTACGGGCTCTATCTATTTAAGTGTTTAAATAAGATATACCATAGTTTAGAGTAAAGCTTTTTATGGATTATGATGAGATCATAATAGTGAGACCTAAAAGATGATAACTCCAAACTTAAATAGTTCCTGGTTGTAGGATTACTAACTAGTAATTAATAATCCGCAGAGATCGGTACATACTATGCTTGCTTCATTATGAAGGATGTATGTTCTCATAGACATTTGTGTGGTGACACTATAGCTAGTATGTAGGTGCTTATTATAGAATAAGTTCACTGAACATGACTCGCCCAGCTGAACAACTGATGGAGTTCACTCACGTGTCAGCAGTTGTTCACATAGTGATAGTTGTACAAGTATCCTTAGAAAAAAAACCTTGGGAATATCACCCAAATCATTGGTCCGACTCGTAATCAATCCATAAAGACCAACAGAAAATAAATAGGGTCATCATAGTCATCTTTGGTACACTGAACTATGTTTTGGTTTATTTCTTAGTCTCCAGGGATAATTATTAGGGCTCTACTGGGTATAGGAATTTGTACACGAAGATAGTGTATGATCAATAAAGGATCTACCCCTTCCAGTGAAGGAAGCGAATGTTCAAGGCTGATCCATTTATGCTAGTTCAGGAATCTCTGACCAGAGTAAATGAAATTAGAAAGGAGTTTCTAATTTGCATAGAACTAAGCATAGTAAATGGTAAGCAAGTGATTAAATTAGATAGGCTTGACACGAGATCCATGCCTTGTATTTAATCGGGACATTGGAGGGTAGAAGGAGTTTATTGTACGGTAACTATTAACTGAATAGGTTCTTGGTATTCTAAGCAGTGAATTCGTATTATCCGAATAGTCGCGATATGCTGAGAAGTATCCCTAATGATGTAGAATAAATATGATTAATTAATTAATCATATTTAATAAATTAGAGAATTTATATAAATAATGATAAAATAGTTTTATTATTATTTAATGGTGGAGGAATTAATTAATAATGGCTGATAATTATTTATTTATGAAATAAATAATTAATTGGCAAATTTAATAATTGATTAAATGAGATTTAATTGATTATAAATTAATTAAGAAACGTTCTTAATATTATTAATTAAGAATTTAAGTTTTGGAAATTAAATCAAGAGAGAGAATTATTTCTAAAGTGTTTAGTAAAAGGATTAATAATTAAAAGGTATTTTAATTATTAATGAGAATAATAAATGGGTTAATAATAATAATATTTTATGGAAAAATTTCAGCTGAAAATTTTGCCTATAAATATACTATTATAAACCCTATTTTTATTCTAACCCCAAAATTTTATAAAACCTAATTCTCTCCACCTCCTCCTCCTCCTTAACATCGTTTTCTTGGTGGATACCGGTGGAGTGCTTCACGTTTGAGGAGCAGCTGCTAAGGATCTCCGATCGTTGCTTTTGGATCGCATATTAAAGGTTAGTAATCGATTCATATGTTTTTACCACGATTTATATGCTTCTATTTGGATTTTATATGTGTAAAAGTGCTTTTACATGCCTCCGCTGCGATTAAAATCCAACAAACTGGTACCTTACATTTACTTCTAGAATGATTAACTGGATTAGCAACAATAGATATGGCACTAGTATTGTCACAAATGATTGAATTTTGTGTAACACTAGACCATAGTCCATTATTTGATTTCTAATCCAAAGCACTTGGGCACAATAACTTGTTGCAACTATACATTCAGTCTCAGTTGTAGAAGTTGACACAAATTGATGTTTCTTACTGTACCAGGATACAAGCCTTCGACCAAGAAATTGACAGCTTCCACTAGTACTCTTCATGTCAATCCCGCATCCAGCAAAATCTGCAACTGTGTATCCAACAACTTCAAAACCAGTTCCCTTAGGATACCATAATCCCAAGTTTGTTATTCTCTTTAAATATCTGATTTTTTTTTCTGCCAACAAATGTGATTCATTGGGATTTGCTTAAAATATAGCACACAGACATGTTACAAACACAATGTCTGGTCTACTAGCAGTTAAGTATAACAATTATCCAAGCATTCCTCTATAGCCAGATATGTCTACACTTTTTCCTTTCTTATCTTCATCCAACTTGGTAGCTGCAGACATTAGTGTAGATGTAGGTAAGAAGTCAACCATTCCAAAAAATTTCAATAAATCCTTAACATATTTGGTTTGACTGATGAAGATGCCCTCACTCCTTTGACGAACTTGACGGACAAGGAAGTAACTGAGCTCTCCCGTCATGCTCATCTCATATTCACTCTGCATGAGTCTTGAAAATCTTTGACACAACTTCTCATTAGTAGAACCAAAAATGATACCATCCATATAGATTTAAACTAGGATAATATCATCACCATGCTTCTTGTAGAATAGAGTCTTATCAATAGTTCCTCTATTAAATCTATGTTTGATCAAGAATTCTGATAGTGTGTCATACCATGCTCTAGGTGCTTGCTTTAAACCATAGAGAACTTTCAACAATTTATAAACAAAGTCTGGAAATTCTGGATCTTGAAAACGAGGTGGTTGTTGCACATAGACTTCCTCTTCCAAATCACCATTGAGGAAAGTACTTTTCACATCCATTTGATATACCTTAAAATTTGAGTGTGCAGCAAATGCAAGAAAGATTCTAATTGCTTCAAGTCTTGCAACTAGAGCAAAGGTTTTATCATAGTCAATTCCTTCTTCCCGTGAGTAGCTTTTAGCAACCAGTTTTGCTGTGTTCCTTGTCACAATTCCATTCTCATCCATCTTGTTCCTATACACCCATTTTGTTCCAATAATGCTTCTGTGTCTTGGTACAAAAACCAATTTCCAAACTTATTTCCCTCAAGCTGATTTAATTATTCCTGCATGGTTGTTATCCAATCAGGATCATGCAAGACCTCTTCAGTTTTCTTTGGCTCAATTTGAGACAGAAAACTTGCATGCAAATATTCATTTGTAGTAGCACTTCTAGTTCTCACTCCATCATTAGGATATCTAATTATTGCATCTCTAGTGTGACTTTTATCCCATTTCCTGGTGTTATCATGTTGACTAGAATTGTTCTCACCATTCGCATGACTTGTAGAACCATCATCTTCTTCTTCCCCTGAGTTTGTGCCATCAAACGCAGATGAAATTCTTTCTTCACTAGAATTTTTATTTTCATGGAATACTTGTTCGGTTGTTTCTTGCTCCATTCTATTTTTTGTATTGATCTCAGCATCATCCTCGAAATCACTTTCAATATTAAGATTTTCAAACATCAAAGTTTTAGGTTCATTTTCATCAAGGCATTCCAAGCCTGGACACTTGCCATCATCAAAAATCACATTTGTCCTTTCCATATTTTTCTTCTGTTTAATCACATAAACTCTATAGCCAGTTCTTTCTGATAAACATCCCAGAAAAATTACTTCAAATACTTTAGAGTCAAATTTTCCCACATATTAAGAGTTGTCTTTGAGCATAAAACATTTACTTCCAAACACATGCAGATGCTTCACATTAGGCTTTCTTTTTGATAGAATTGAGTAAGGTGATTTTCCATGGTTTTTGTTGATCAAATATCTATTTTGAGTATAGCATGTAGTATTCACAGCTTATTCCCAAAAACTTGTTGGTAGATTGGCATCTTGTAGAATTGTTCTGGAAGCTTCAACTAGAGTTCTATTTTTCCTCTCAATTACACCATTTTGTTGAGGTGTTCTTGCAGCTGAAAATCCTTGAAGAATGCCTTTATCTTTGCATAATTCACTCAATGTTACATATCTAAATTCTGTGCCATTATCACTTCTCTATCTTTTTACACAGTTTTGATCTTCAACTTACTTTTCAACTTTTTTAATGTGCTCAATAATGATGTGTGGAGTTTGATCCTTTGAATGCATAAATTCTACCCATATATACCTTAAGTAGGCATCCACCATCACAAGTGCATACTTATTTCTAGAAATAGATCAGACATTAACTGGTCCAAATAGGTCCATGTGAATAAGTTGCAATGGTGCACTTATGGAATTCAAAGTTTTGCATTTGTGACTAGACCTCTTCATTTTACCTTTCTGATATCAGATTTCATTTTACCTTAAGTTCCACATTTGGCATGTCTCTCACTAATTTCTTTTTCACCAAGGTATTAATTTATTTATAATTCAGATGAGAGAGTTTCTTGTAATATAACTTGCTTTGCTCAACAAATGCCTTGGTATAGAAGCAACAGATTCCATCCTTGTTTGCTGAACTTAGATCTGCAACAAACAAGCTTCCTTTTCTTACTCTTTTCAAAGTAGTTTCACCAATCGTTTTGCTGATAATTGAGCAGTCTTCTTTTTCAAAATTTTCCATAAAGCCCATGTCAGTAAATTGGTTGGCACTTAGAAGATTTACTTCAATTCCATCAACCAGTGCTACATCTTCTATGATAATATTTCGTGAAACCATCTTTCCATATCCCATTTTATTTTCTCCAAAAGTCACCAATGGGCCAGCCATCTCCTCAAATTGTGAAAGCAGGGCCTTATCACCTATCATATGCCTGGAGCATCCAGTGTCAGTGATCCATATGACTCTTTTCATTTTTCCCTGCACATAATGAGGATTATGTGTGTTTAGCTACCCAAGCAGTGTTGGGTACTTTCTTCTTTTTCACAGAAGATGCAGAAATAGAATTTCATGATTTAAAAAGAATAGTATTTATTGATTTGTTTGCATTTTCCTTTTCAGTTGTAGGTCCAAGATTGACTTTTTTAAGATCTACTCTCAGTTTATGACAGCTTGTCATCACTTTCAGATTGTAAGGAATGCAATCAAATTTGTCCCAGAATGAATTGGGATCTTCAGCCACTACCTCATTGTATTTGCATGCTCCTGCCTTTGGGTCACTAACAGGTTTTTTACAAAGGTGAGTTAGATGATTTGTTGAGCCACATTCCTGAGTTTTTTTTCTTGGAGCATCTGCAACATAGGCATAGTTGTTGCTCTTTTTTACACCTATCTTTCCATTCCTGTTCTTTTTCTTTTTGCCAGCATTCTCAGTTTTTACCTCCTGGGTTGGTGCCTTAAACTTCATTGACTATTGGTTTCTTTTCAGTTTCATTTGTAGAAATGTTTTCTGCATCTTTCTTTTCATTGTGTTCATCTACAAGTTCTTGCTTGATGACCAATTTAACCTCATTGAAATTAACCTCACATACCTTGAACAAAGGTGCATTAACTTTTCTCAGCACAGCTGGGACATCTTGATGTGCAATTTTTTTTCCTTTGTCACCTTCAATTTTTTTATTTTTGTTCAAGGAATCATAGTCCAAACCAATAGCTATATTAGTACATGGTTTAATTTTCTCATGGTATTGTCCAACCAACTGAGATGCATTCTTAAAGGACTTCAATTTCACTCCATTATTTTCCAATTTTCCCTCAACACTGTTTCAATTTCACTTGCACACTTGAGCTTGTTTTTCAGATATTCATTTTCTTGCTTGACTTTTTCAAGACTAACTAGCTGTAGCTCCAATTCTTGCTTTTCAATCTCAAGCTTCTTATTAATTTTTGACACTCTACTAGCTTCCTTAGATGCTGCTATCATGCTTGTGTAAATGTGAAACATCTTTACACTCATCTTTTAAACAGTTTCTTTATATTATATTGTATTTAAATCAATTGTGATTAGAGTTGGTACCTCTAAGGCCATGAGTGCATAATTTTTAAATTCTTCATTATCATCATCTTCATCAGTGTCATCCTAACTCTTGTCTTCAACTATGTAAGCCTTTCCCTGTTGTTTTCTCAAGAGAGCTTCATACTTTACTTCCAACTCCAAGTAAGCTTTATCCTTCTTCAGTTTCTTTGGCTTCCTACACTCAGTTACAAAGCGACCCAACTAATCATAATTGTAGCACCTAATTTTTGATCTGTCAACAGATCCAGTTTTTTCGCCACCTTTGCCACCTGAGTTGAACTGAGTCTTTCCTTTCCAGCTGTTGCTATTTGAGGTTTGTCCCTTATTTTTAAAGTACTTTTCCTTTTTTACCCTAATGCTAGAAAATTTTCTAGCAAGGTAAGCCATTGATTGATCCATCTCATCTAGTTCATCAAGGGTGTAATACTCATCCTCTTCTAGCTCCAATATGACTTGTTTTCGGGGCTCCTTGTTCTTTTCCTCAGATGCATGAGTGACTGGAGTTTGAGCTTCTTGTTCATCTTCTGGAATCGTACTATCATTTATCATCATGGCACTAGATCCATCAACTACATGTCCTTGGTTTGCCATCAATGACTTTCTCTATGACATCTGAATCTCATATGTTTTTAGAATCCTATATAAGACCTCCAATGTCATTCTGCTTAAGTCTCTTCCTTCTCTAATAACAGATATTTTCTATTCAAGATAGTCAGTAAGGGTGAGCAAAAACTTGAGGTTAACCTCCTCGGCTTCCTAATATTTATCATGAAGTTGCAACACAAGCTGCAACGGTGAGTAATCAATTTCTCAACAGTACCACTATATGAATAACAAGTAAAGTAGTTTATAAAACAGTTACAGGAACAGTAATCATAAATTTTTAGGAAAATAGTAAAACAAGTATAAACTGGATATCATCAACTAACATGCTCTATAAAACGTATCGTTAGTTGTGTGTTGTGTAAATACCAGAGTCCAATTTTGGCATGCTATTTTCATTTCTAAATCCACTATTCCATTACAGGAATCACAAAATCATCTGTTCAGTTACGGGAACCACAAAACCAAAATCAGATATATATATATATATATAAGATGAATCCTAGGGATAAATGATCAGTCTATCCCACCAAAAACCTGTTCCGGAACTCAGAGACTAGCTAGGTCTCTATCACGCTGGAATAAGTAGTTCAATAGGGCGTGCAACCGACTTAGCCACTTACGCAAACCCGTTGGGCCATTATGGCCTCTTACGCAACCATCCAATCTCTGATCCATTTTATCCAGTTTCTAAAACCACTTATACCTATCTCTTTTTAAGATAATTATATCACAACACACTTTCCAAAACCTTTCCAATTTTATTCACAGTTTTAGAGATAGGCATTTTCAAAAGTTACTTTTCCCCAAAACATAATTTAAAAAAAAATTCAAATACAGGGGATACATAACTTAAAACGTTATGTTCCACTACGTAATTTAAATCAACAATTATTCATATAATACTGATTTGTATTCATATAATACTGATTTGTATAAGATTTGTTCAGGGTACTTGCCTTGCGAAGCTTTAGAACTCTACACTAGCTCGATTTTAAACCGACTTCAACTTTCGAGTCCTTCGACTTGAACCTATAAAATCGAAATGTCCTATGTTAGATGACCAGTTATGCTTGACATATCCTTGCTAATCACTTATATGTATTAATAAAATACACGTACCAATCAAGTTTCATTAAATATTTATTTACTAATATATATGCTCGACTAGTATTCCCGATAAATATAGGTTACATTTCCATATTCTCAAAATAGATTTCCCGAAAATCGGACATCGTCTCCGCAATTTATCGGACTTCCCGTCAAAACATAATCGACGTTAAATTCCCACCAATCACAATTTCGCAATTTACGTCACAATACGATTTCTACAATAAATAAATATTTAGACTTCGAAAAATAATTTTTGGAATTACTTTATTTGTTTTATAAATTTAGGACTCAGAATTAATCATCACCGAGGCCCATCGCCGGCGGCGATAAAATTTGCGGGTACCTGATTTATTCCGGGTTCCCCACGCAAATTCCACCGATTGCAAAAAAATTCCCGCACGAATTTCAATTATTTCACAAAATGTACTCAAATAATTTCCTGCAGAAATCAAAACAATTAATTCAGAATATCACTAAATCGATTAACCAACAACTGCACTCAACAACAAAACCATCAAAGCACAGAAACAACAGAGGCAACAAGAGAAACACAACCAACCAAAGCAACAGCCTTCACCCACGCACCCACCATGCGCGACGCGCGCAGACACACACACACCACACACACGCAACACACGCACACACATCCACACTATATCACACACACAATAACACACATATGCATACACACAAATACATATATATATATATATATTCATAACAACAATCACAGAGCGAATCGATCGACACCAGCCGGCCGGAGACTCACCGGAGAAAGGTGGCGGCGCGACAACAAGAACCGAGGAGGGTAGAGAAATAAGAGAGAAAAAAGAGAGGACAGAGGGAAGAAAATAGAGAGTGAGGAAGAGGAATCGAGAGACTGAGAGATGAAGAGAGCAGATGAGAGATCGAGAGCAAGAACAGGAAATGTTAGAAAATTGAAACAGGGACTCCATGCTTGGTCACAATTCCATCCAAATACAGCTTGACTAGCTTGTCCAAAGAATGCCTTTTGTTAATCGGGAGGATATGTGCAGACTTCGTCAACCTATCGATAATTACCCAAATAGCGTCATGATTCGATTTCGTCTTTGGTAGTCCAACTATAAAATCCATCACAATTTCTTCCCATTACCACTATGGAATCTCTAAGGGTTGTAGCAATCCACTTGGTCTTTGATGTTCTGCCTTTACTATTTCACACATGTGACATTTACTAACCCAATCAGCTATTTCCTTTTTCATTCCTGGCCACTATAAATTCTGCTTCAAATCCTAATACATCTTGGTGTTAGTGTTTGTGCCCTAGAGACAACACTATGATGTTTCAGTTTAAGACATTAGGATTATTAATGTTTATGTTCTATCGATTATTCTCTTTATAATTTATTAATTCTTAATTTACTGCGATATAAATGTTATAAATGTCCTTGGAATATGATATGCAATTCTATATCTCTAAGTACGTGACTTAGAAATGAGATTACGAGAATAGTATTAATATTCCTAAAGGTCCCTCGTCGAGTATTATTATTAAGGGATAATAATAATTCATTAAGACTAGTGTGTTTGTTGACTGATGATCACATCTCATTGATCATAGGTATAGTGATACTAAAGTCAAAGACACATGCATATGTATATGTACATGGTGCTGGACAGACCCGATGTGAGATTCTACATGTTTTTTCTGTCATAAATAATTCTCATAGTGATAATAATCTAATGGTCCTTAGACCTGAAGTCATTATATTTCTATACGAAAATTAATATACATTGATTCCATTAAAAGTTATCCTTGACCGGGTAATGATAAAAGTGGACATTTGGTATATTATGAATCGTATGAGATTTTAATGATCTAGATGGAATTTAACCCTCCTATTTTAGGAGTGATATTATTGGCCTCTTGTGTGAGCTAGACTATGAAATGCGTAGCCACGCTCAAATGTTGATTTGATATGATAGTCTATTCATTGATCAAGGAAACCTGGATTAAACATTGATGAGGATGACACATTACATGCGTCTAGTTTAATCTATAATATGTGGTTAAAGGGATTATATTACATTGTACATTATTCACGAAAGGTTTAATCGATCATCGATTCAATTATTATTACTTGGGTAGCAATGATGTATTACTAGATGCTGTTCATTGTTTACGATTTTAAATTAGATTTAGAATTCACTGCCAATGTAATAATAACCTATAGGGTCACACACAAAGAATGCTTGAAGGATTATTTAATTTAAATTGGATTTAAATTAAATTAAAGTAATTTAAATTATTTATAATATTATTTAAGTTTGACTTAATTAATTAGATAAATAATGATATTCAAATTTGCTAATATTAATTATGAAATTTATTTGTTAAATAATTAAGTGAGACTTAATTATAATACAAATAGAAATTTCGAATTAATAATAACTCCTAATTACTTAAGAGTTATAATTCATTTTTCTACTCTCTATATAATATCTCTTGTGTGGCTGATTTTATGTGTAAAAGACTTTTACTAAAACCCTAGACACCAAGAGAGAAGATAAAGAGAGCATGAAGAAACGAGTTTGTGCTAGTACTTATCCAATCCTTGAGTTCAAGCATTCGTGTGGATACCGATAGAGCGTAGATCGCGAGAGCGGGATGCATGGTGATTGAACAAGCTTTAGATCTCCATTAGTCAACCAATTTGTAAAGATTCTTATGGTAAACAATCTGATCTATGAATTAAATATCTATTTTTCGCATGGATCTTGCGGTGGGTTTCAAAAATTCTGATTTTTTATGTTTATAATTACTGTTTCCGTTACGTTTATCTGATTGAAACCCAACAATGGCATCAGAGCTACTTGCGAAAAGTGTTTAATTCGTTTATGTGTTTACTGGTTTTATGATGATAACATGTATACAATATTCCATGACTGTTATGTATGTGATTTTGTATGTTTTACATATTGTTATGTTTATATATATGCGTATTAATACATAAGTTTTGAATATATGATATTCATGAGAGTTGTATAATCATATGATGATTATATAATCTGTATATATACTGATATATACATTTTTTGTGTTTGTTCTTATTATAAGAATCGTATTTGATACGATTCTGAATCGGATGCAGCGGATTTGCTGAAATCTGTGTCTGGTGACCGATTTTTACGAACGAATACGCTATTTCATATGGCATCAAGTGTCTGAACGTAACTGATAGCTAAAGCTGTCATCGACTGATCTGTAAGGTGTTTGACATCGTTTAGGCCCTGTAATCTGTGATTTAATGTTATCAGATTTAATTTCGAATTTTCTGATTTTTTCAATATATGGTTTTTATGATTAGATCATGATGGGTATGATATGTTAAGATCAGATTATGTGTTTTAACATGTTATTTTGTGTGGTGGATGGTTATGGCTTATGACTTTAGGTTAATGGTTTTGGTTTTTCAAATACGGCTTGCATGTCGTTTAATCTTGTAATTATTAAATCTGGAATGTAACTCGAGTCCTTCTTGTAAGTTCATTAGATTAGTTTTCATATTTCATTCTTGTAATGTACATGAAGACATGAAGATTTGAAGATCAAGGGTAATCCCACACGGAGGCCATCCAAAGAAGCAATACAAGAAAGAAGACATGTAATAGTTAGCCTGTATTTATTTGCACCTTAGATTGACCTAGATCTTTGTTTGATATATTTGAGATGTCATGTTTAATATGTTTCATGTTTAGTTTTCAGATCTTAACAAACAGGAAATATCAGCTCTTACTGGAATCAGGACTTACTGGAAGTCAGGACTTAAGGATATCAGGACTTAGATTATCAGAAGATAATATCAGAAGATGGATATCAGAACTTGAGTACTGGAGGACTAACAGTTAAGGAAGGAAGCTGATTTACAGGATAGAAGATCGAGACTAATACAGAAGAAGATATGCATGGAAAGAGTTAGAGGACTAGAAGAATTGTATAAGATATCTGATTGATATATTTTAGGAGACAGAATTATATTCCATATCAATTAGAAGTTATCTTGTAATTGTGTGTCTATATAAACATAGACATAGGTTTACACTATATGTGTTACGATCATCGAGAAGATCATACATTGTAACCTAGCAGCTCTGGTGATATTTGTTCATCACTGAGAGAGAACAGTTCCATTGTAACAGAGTTTAATATATCGAATACATTTGTTTTCTGTTACTTGTGTTCTAAATCGATTTGATTGTATTCTACATTGTATTCAACCCCCTTCTACAGTGTTGTGTGACCTAACAAGTGGTATCAGAGCCTATCTGTTAACACACATACAGTAAAGATCCAAAACAATCATGTCTGAAAAAGCAGAAAATCCAACCAAGCCCACCAAAACTGAAGAAACTCCAAAGACTCAAACCCACAGTCGATATGAGACTATCAGGGTTCCCATGCTGAGACCTTCTAAGTATCCCATATGGAAAGTGAAGATGGCTATGCTTCTGGAAGCTACAGATCCAGAATACCTTGACAGAATTTATGAAGGACCGCATAAGCCAACCAAGCTCTCTGTTGTAGTTGCAGATCAACCAGCAAAGGCCATACCAACGGAGAAAAATGAATACACAGCTGAAGATATATTATCTATTGCCAAGGATGCAAAGGTAAGGCATTTGCTCCATAGTGTCATTGATAATGTCATGTCAAACAGGGTAATTCAATGCAAGACTGCAAAGGAGATATGGGATACTTTGGAAACAAGGTGTCAGGGAACTGATGCAATCAAGAAAAACAGGAGGACTATACTTACTCAAGAGTATGAGCACTTTGACTCCAAAAGTGATGAGTCATTAACTGACTTATATGATAGGTTTGTCAAACTCTTGAATGATCTGTCACTAGTGGACATGGAATATGATATTAAAGATTCAAATTTAAAATACCTTTAAGCCCTTTCTGAAAGTTGGGATTTGAAAGCTACTATTATAAGAGACAACTATGCTCTTGATGAAACTACTCTTGATGAAATTTATGGTATGCTCAAGACTTATGAACTTGAGATGGATTAAAGAAGCAAGAGACATGGGAGAAAGTCAAGGACAGTTGCTCTTAAGGCTGAGGAGGAATCCCCCAAAGTGGTTGTCTCAAAGAAAGGCAAAGGAAAGACTTTCATCATAAAATCTGATTCAGAATCATCAAGTTCTGATGATGATGATTCAGAAACTGAAAGTCTAACTGAAGTAGATGCTGATGAAGAGATGATGAAATTGTGTGCTCTTATGGTGAAGGGTATCACAAAGATAGCCTACAGAAAATTCAGAAGGGGAAAGTAGTTTTCCAGGAAAGGTAGAAGTTCCGATAAGAAGGGCTTCAGAAAATTTGAAGGCAAAGGAGGAAAGTCTGACAGAGGAGATTACTCAAATGTCAAATGCTACAACTGTGGTGAGAAAGGCTACATATCTCCTGACTACAAGAAAGGAAAGAGTGAGAAAGGCAAGGCTCTTGTCACAAAGAAGAAAAGCTGGACAGACACTTCAGATTCTGAAGATGAGGAGAACTATGCCTTGATGGCAAATGCTGATAGCAGTTCCGATGCTGCTGAGTAAAAGGTACCTCATACAAGTTATTCCTTTCATACTGATGATATTACTGAGTTGAGATTATATCTTAAAACCATGTTTATTAGTTATAGAGATCAAACTTTAACATGTGAAAGATTAACTTCTAAAAATCTTGCTTTTAAAAAGAGGAATGATTATATAGAAAAAGAGTTAGCCATGTTCCATCAAACTCAGAATGAAAGAGATGATGCCTTTTATGTTAGAGATGAATTACTGAAAATGAATAAATCTCTAAAAACTGAGTTAGAAAAGGAGAGAGAAATTATCAGGACCTGGACTAACTCTGGTAGAGCAACTCAGGATACTAAGTAGTGTAACCTGGAAAGAGGGCTTCAGTTATGGAGATGATAATGAAAAAGAAACTGAACAAGTTAAGCCAATTATTGTTAAACAGACTATTAAGCCAAAGGTAAATCCTGTTAAATTTGTAGCTAAAACTGTAAAGTCTGATTCTGAAAAAATGAAAGATATTGAAACAGAAGTGATAGTAGAGTCAACTTCTGACAAATTAGAACAGGATAAACCAACTGAAGTTAACATATGCTTAATGACAAAGAAGTAACTTAAACATAAGCTGAAAGAAATTACCAGTCTGAACAAGGTAAAGGAAGCTAGGAAAAATAGGAATGGAAAGGAAGGTGTGAATAAAAGCAATAATTATATGCATGTTCCTAATGCTCCTAGAAAGAAATGCTATAACTGTGGAAACTCTAACCATCTTGCTTCTTTTTGAAGGAAGAATAAGAATATAAACTCTTTACCTCCTAAGTCATGAGTTAAGAGTCAGTCTGTTATGTTTAAGCCACAAATTCCTTGTTTTTATTGTAGTAGTATATGGCATTCCATTTATACTTGTAAAGAATATCATAGTTTGTACTATGATTATTATCAGATAAAACATTCTTTAAAGAAAATTGCTTTAATTCCTTCTAGTGTAAAGTATGATGCAAAGTCTGATACTGTAAAATCTGATAAGAAAAATGTTAGCATAAATTATGATGTTAAATCCGCTGCAAATGTTAACAAACTTAATAAGGCCAAAGGATCCAAGCAAGTCTAGGTCCTTAAAACTAACCATTAGTGGTCTTTGTGATTGCAGGGCAACATGAAGAACATCCTAGTTATGGATAGTGGATGATCAGGACATATGACTGGAAATAAAGCCCTACTATCAGACTTTGTGGAGAAAGCTGGCCCAAGAGTTTCTTATGGAGATGGCAACATTGGAAAAACTCTGGGATATGGCAAGATCAATCTTGGGAATGTCATCATTGAATCAGTAGCTCTAGTCTCAGGACTTAAACATAATTTTTTGAGTATAAGTCAAATCTGTGATAGAGGTTATCATGTGGATTTCTTTGAATAACACTGTGAAGTTATAAGTAATTCTACAGGCAAAGTGGTTCTGAAAGGTTACAGGCATGGTAACATTTATGAAGCCAGACTTTCAACAAGTACTGATGGTTCTGCTATCTATCTGTTGAGTAGAGTATCAATTGAAGAAAGCTGGAATTGGCACAAGAAACTCTCTCATTTAAATTTCAACAATATAAATGAGCTTGTAAAGAAAGATCTTGTGAGATGACTGCCAAAAATAGTATTTGCTCCTGATGGCCTTTGTGATTCATGTCAGAAGGATAAACAAAGAAAATCTTCTTTCAAGAGCAAAACTGAGTCATCAATTCTTGAGCCTTATCACCTACTGCATATTGATCTATTTGGTCCAGTCAATGTCATGTTTATTGCAAAGAAGAAATATACTATGGTTATCGTGGATGAGTTCACAAGGTACACTTGGGTGTACTTCTTGCACAAGAAGAATAAAACTGTATTTACTCTAACTGATCATGTCAGACAGCTGGATAAGTTGGTCAAAGATTCTATTAAAATAATAAGGAGTGATAATGGCATTGAGTTCAAGAATTTGATTATGGAAGAGTTCTGCAAAGAGCATGAAATCAAGTAGGAATTTTCTGCACTTGGAACTCCACAACAAAATGGAGTTGTAGAAAGAAAAAAAGGACTCTGATTGAAGCTGCACGAACTATGCTTGATGAAGCAAAGTTGCCAACCTATTTTTGGGCTGAAGCTGTGCAGACTGCTCTTTTAACTCAAAATGCTACGCTCATAAACAAGCATGGAAAAACACCATATGAAATGTTTTGTTCTTAAGACTCATCCTGAACAGCTGTCAAAATTTGATCTAAAAGCTGATGAAGGAATCTTTGTTGGATATCCACTTTCCACAAAAGCCTTCAGAGTCTACAATTTAAGAACAAGGGTTGTCATGGAATCTATCAATGTCTCTTTTGATGATAAGAAGATTACTAGACTTGAAGATTTCGATGATCATGATCAGCTGAGATTTCAGAATGAAGATTTAAATTCTGATTCTGGAAATTCTGATGACTTAAATCCTGATCCTATAAGTTCTGCTGGATTAAGTTCTGATGTCATTGAAACTGTGGTAACAACTCCGAAGGAAAATGCACCTGTCCCGGGGGACCAAGCTGAAGATCCTAACACATCTCAAGACTCTCGAGAAGCATCAGAACTTGTCACTGAATCTTCAAGTTTTGATTCATCTAGTTCTGATGAGCCAAGTACTGATAATTCTGTTAGCTCGGATTCTTCAACTCCTGGAAAATCAAACTCAAATTCTGAAGTCTCAGAGAGCATAACTGCAGTGGGGGCATCAGAAAATGCTGATGGAGGCAGCGTGGATCATGGGGGAGGATCCAGTTCTAGAGATCAACTTCCATCTACAAGGAAATGGACTAAAGCACACATACTTGATTTAATCATTGGAAATCCTGAAGCAGGTGTCAGAACTAGAACTGCTACTTCAAATGAATATCTTTATCATTCTTTTCTATCTCAGACTGAACCAAAGAAAGTGGAAGAAGCTCTTCAGATGCTGATTGGGTGCAAGCAATGCAGGAAGAGTTAAATGAATTTGAAAGAAATAAAGTCTGGAACCTAGTGCCAAGACCAAAGAATAGATCTATTGTAGGCACAAAATGGGTATTCAGAAATAAAATGGACAGTGATGGCATAATTATAAGGAATAAAGAAAGACTGGTTGCTAAAGGCTACTCTCAACAAGAGGGTATTGATTATGATGAAACATTTGCACCAGTTGCTAGATTAGAAGCCATAAGAATCTTTTTGGCTTATGCTGCTCACAAGAAGTTTAAAGTCTTTCAAATGGATGTGAAAAGTGTTTTTCTCAATGGAGAATTGGAAGAAGAGGTATATGTTGAACAACCTCCAGGCTTTGTAGATCCTGAATTTCCCAATCATGTCTACAGGCTTGACAAAGCACTTTATGGCCTTAAGCAAGCTCCAAGAGCATGGTATGTGACTTTAGCTCAATTCCTTCTGAAAAGTGGATTTCACAGAGGCATAATTGACAAGACTTTATTCTACCTCAACCATGGAAAGGACTTACTTTTGGTACAGATATATGTTGATGATATCATATTTGGTTCTACAAATTCCAAACTTTGTGAGAAGTTTGCAAAGCTAATGCAGTCAAGATATCAAATGAGTATGATGGGAGAACTCAGCTATTTTCTGGGCCTTCAAGTCAAGCAAAATGAAGAAGGCACTTTTATCTGTCAATCCAAGTACACCAGAAATTTACTGAAGAAATTTGGAAAACAAGATTGTTCAACTGCATCCACTCCCATGGCCACTGCAACCAAGTTAGATAAGGATACTGGTAAATCAGTATATATTACTAACTATAGAGGTATGATTGGCTCCTTACTCTATCTAACATCAAGTAGACCTAATATCATGTATGCTACCTGTTTTTGTGCAAGATTTCAGGTTGATCCAAGAGAACCTCACTTAATAGCTGTGAAAATAATTTTCAAGTACCTTAAGGGTACAGCTGATCTAGGATTGTGGTATCCTAGGGAAATAGATTTTAAGCTAATTGGTTACTCAGATGCAGATTTTGCAGGATGCAAAATAGACAGGAAAAGTACTAGTGGAAGCTTCCAATTTCTTGGAGGCAGATTGGTCTCTTGGTTTAGCAAGAAACAGAAGTCAATTTCTACATCAACTGCAGAAGCACAATATATTGCTGCAGGAAGTTGTTGTGCACAGATTCTTTGGATGAAGAATCAGTTCCTGGATTATGGGTTAGAATTTTCTAAAATTCCTATTTACTGTGATAATCAAAGTGCAATTGTTATGATAGGTAATCCAGTTCAACACTCAATGACAAAGCACATCAGCATAAGGTACCATTTCATAAGGGAACATGAGGATGAAGGTACAGTGGAATTGCATTTTGTTCCAACAGATCAACAGCTTGCAGATATCTTCATAAAACCCCTATGTGAAGCTACTTTTATAAGATTGTAAATCAACTTGGAATGGTTTTAGGTTCTTTCTCTAAATCTGCTTAGTTTTTGTTCTCATGCATCAGACTTTATGATCAGTGTTTACAGATTGTATTATCTATATGTAATCTGTGCTTAATTTGAAAATTCATTAAATGCTGATTGTTATCTGACGTGGATTCATATACTCTGATAAGTATTTTGAATGTTCTGTGAATATTCAATTCAATGAGGATCATTGTGCTAGATGCTGACCTAGAGTCTTTAACATACTAGAAATCCCATGTTTGAATTAGTTGTTTATGTGGAAACTCATTAACACAAGCGGATTCTGATATTGAGCTTAGTCAAGTTTACTTTGTGTATCTTATTACTAAGTCACAAACTAGATTTTTATTTCTTATCTGTCAAATTTTGATGTCAGTAAATCTTAAGAATGAACTAAGTGCTAGTAAGCCTCACTTATCAAAAGAAAAGAAAAGAAAAGAATAAAATTCAGGTACTCCTTTAAGATCTAGAGTAAATATGTGGAAGGGAAGACCCAAGTGCATTGCTGGTATTAAGTAATATGCATTAGAAAAGCAAAAAAAAAATCTTGGTGACTTTTCACATTCTATGATTACTGGAGAAATACTTTGATAACAGCATAAATTCTAATAAGCAGTCGTGACTCACTTACACTGAGAAGCCACTGTAAAAAGGAATTTCAAAAGATGCATAAAATGAGCACAAACAGTTGAGGTGGACTTTTGCATAAATTTGTTCTATAATAGACATAATGACTGATAACAGATTTTAAGCATTTTTCTCAGTTATGACTTATTGCTAAGTTTATCAGACTTTAATATTTATCTAGATATTTTGTTGCATGCACACACATTTTCACTCCATATGAATGATGAAAATTACTGTGGTGAATAAGTTGTTATTGATAAATAGTTAAGTGTCATTTGTATAAATTCTGAGGACAAGTTCTGATGGAAGCTATGGTGATTAAAATTTGAAGAAAACAAGTCAGTATTTGTATGACGAATTACAGAAAAAGATATTCACTTTTTGAGTACAGAAGCCATGTTCTGATGACTGTTAACATCTGATATAAGTTAATTTCTAATATTAAATGCTGATGGAATCCTTGATGCTTACGTGGCATTATTCTTTATTTGACTTATTTGTGGTAAAATCTGTAACAGACATATTTAAATCAGAATATATTTGGGTAAGATAAAAATAGTCATAATCATTTTGTGTTAGTGGTAAACGTGTATGTCTTGAAAAACTGCATGTGCACGGTAGATATTGCCTATTTTACGTGCCCATTAGCTCCTGCTCTAACCATTTATTGACTGTTCACACGTTGCCAGGTGTAAAGTGTATCCCATGCTTCAAAAATATAACTGTTAAGTGGAGAGAGTATATATATGGGGGTTAAAAGATTTTCTAATCTTTTACTTACTTTTCTATACTTAATCTCTTTTATTCTCTCTCTTTCTAATATTCTCTGAAGCGTTTTCTTTCAGGACTTTTAACAAACACTTTATAAACACTCTCTTTCTCACTTAATTTCTTACAGAGATGGCACCAAAAGACGTGATTTTCAATGGAACTAAGTTTGTTCCTAGCAACTACCGCGCCATTCTTAGTAAGGCTGAAGCTCCATCAGAACTTCACTTTATTCAGGATTTTCTCGCTAATTCTGATATTGGGTACGCTCTGACCCAACCTGATGCAGTCTCTGGAACTCAAGTGCTGGAGTTCTGGAGAAGTGGAGTATATGATGATGGTGGTGCTCAAGGGTCCCCAAGTATAATCTTTATAATAGGGGAGGATGAACATGTTGTAACCTTGGCTACAGTACGCCAAGCACTGCAGTTGCCTGAAAACAGAGCCTATACAACTGTCGAGGAGCCCATTCTTTAAAATATGATGGCCAGTATGGGGTATGAAAAGACATTGGCAAAGCTGGGTCAATTGAAGAGACCTTATATATGGAGGGAATGGAGTTTCTTCTTTGACTGCATCACCAAGGCTTTTGCCAACAAATGTTCTAACTTCGATGCAATCCCTATATTCAGTCAACAAATCGGGTATGCTCTCATTAATCAAACTGATTTTGATTATGCAAGTGCTATTTTAGGTTTCATTGGGGATATGATGACAGAAGATAGGCATACTATCCATTTTGCTAGGTTCTGTCAGCTTATTTATAGTTTTTGTTGTGATGATAAGCCCCAATCAGCTAGTGAATTAATTCCATCATTCAGACTAGCTAAAAGAGCTTTTAATGACTTATTATCTACTGATAATAAGAAGGCTGTGTTAAGACCCCTCCGAGTTCCATTATCTGTCAAACAAGCCTTAATAACCTCTGATCCAGTTAAATACACTGCACTATATCCTGATGTCCAATCATCAGAACCTCAACCATCAGCACAAACAACCAGACCTTCATCTTCCAAACCTTCTAAGAGGACAAAGTCTGTTCCTCAACCTCCACAAAAGAGAAGGAAGATGATTCTTAGAGATAAGTCTGAGAGTGCAGAGGAAACAATTGAAGCACGGGTTCATGCATCTGAACCTGTGATAAATGAAGCTGAGAATGTTACTTCTCAGAAAGAAATAGCAGCTCAAAGTTCTGATACTTTGAAAAGAAAGAAATCTGTAAGTTCTGTTGCTGCTGAAGCAACTCCTTCATTGGCAAGGAGATTGAAGAAAATGAAGGCTAGGAGGTATTTAGCTAAGGCTCCATCAGAAGATACTGAAGAAGCTGAGGAAGGGGATCAGGAATCTATGATCTCACAAGAACTAGTGATCATTGAAGTCCTTCCAGCTTAAGCCAAATACACTACTAATGATACAATTGTTACCCATCCTATCTCTCTTATTAAAACTACATATGATGCTAAAGAAAAAACTGATAATTCTGAAATAGATATTCATAATTTAAATATACCTGAAGTTCTTTATCTGGAAGCTCCATCTACATCAAAGACACAAGCTCTGGAGATAAATTCTGATCCTCAGAATTTAGATGATGTTATTCCTGAATCTCCAGTTGCTTCACACACTGTTGAGCTATCAGAACATCATGAGTCTTCCTCAAGTTGTGATGACAGTGTTTCTGCTGAGCATCCAGTTCCTATTCTGGGCAAGGAAGAATTGGTGAAGAAATTTGTTGAAAAGGAAGCACCTATTCCTTAGGAGGATACTCACAGAGGTGTTGAGTGGACCAAGAAGTGGAATGAATCAGATTTTATTCCATGTTCTAAAGTTCTGACAGAGCATATTGCAAAAGGTGATAAGTTGCTCACAAATGCTGATTTTAAGACACAACTCAAGATCACAGCTCTGTCTATAAAACATCTTCAAGGTCTACATACTTCTACTCATGAAAAGGTTGATACACTTAGAGAACAAGCTGACAAGCTCGATCTCCAGCTCAAGCTTGACAAGAACAGGTATATCAGACCTATTTCTAAAAAAGTTGAAGCCATTGAGAAAAATCAAGAGAAGCAACATGCCCAAATTGCTGAGGTCCTGGCTAATCAAGCTTCTCAGAAAGCTCAATTGGATGAAATCCAATCTTTAGTTGAACTTCTTCTTTCTCTCTTACTTTCTGATGATGCCAAAAAGGGGGAGAAGGTAGTTAAGTCCAAATGCTTACCTACTTATGAACTGAAGAAAAAGGATGACAAAGGTGATGACCAGGGAAACTCTGAAAAGAGCAGAGGTCAAAGAAAAGTTCAAGGAACATCTTCTGTTCAGAACAAGTCAAGTTCTGAAGTTGTGAATGCTCAAAGACTGAAGTAAAGTGCTGATAAACAAAGTCTGATGTCAAGTTCTGATATTCTGTGTTACAACCGGCATTTTGTGTAATATTATTTGTGGACTTGGTATAATATTAGAGCCGAATGTAAATATACCTAATGATTGTACATTTGTGTGAATGAAAATTCTGCATTATAAATTTGCTTTATGTAGTATATGATTTTTCAAAACAAGAGTTTATTTATTTCCCTTATTTTTAATTTATAAGGAATATTCTAAACCATGGAGAAATTTTCTTTTAAAAGTTATTTCATTCACAAATTTCAAAAGGGATTTTATAAAATTTCTAAAAATCCAAGTTATTTTATGGTATAAATTTTATAATTTTTGAACTTGTATTTTATTTTATAAAAATAAATCTTTAATTTTTTTTTTGTTATAATTAGTAAATTACATGGAAGCCCTTGCATGCAAATCACTCTTCTATTCTCTTAAAGGGCAAATGAGACCTTTCCAACCCCACTAACTCATTTGTTGATTACCAAATTACCACACTAACTTGCATGCAAAATGGCCTAACTTTACCTAGAGGTCATTTTTGTACATTCTCATTTCCACTCCTTCTTTTTGCCAATAAAACAAAAAACAAAGTGGGAGAAGTCATTTTTCACTTACTTCACACTCCAACACACCTCATTTTTCGCTCCTCCCCTCCCTCCCTTTTGCTCTCGGCCGAAGCCCCCATCCCCCACTCCCTTCCATTTTTTATTCCATTTCTCATCTTCCCTAGTGTAAATCTTCCACCTACATTTATTTTATATACTTCACAAGAGTTTTGTGACTTGGGAGATGAAGTTTCATGGTTGCATGTGTAGTTCTTGTGTGATCTCCAAAGAGAAACTCTTGATTCTTGTGAATTCAAGAGCTCTCTATGAGATACATTTTATATATGTGTTAATTAAGTGTTTTATGGAGAAACCATGCTTTAAAATCCTTTGCATGCTACTGAAATTTCATTATATAATCATGTTTAGCCATGCATGCTAGTTTTAAGATGTTAAAATGATGATCAACCATGTTGTACATGCTACTCTTTTCGAAATCATGTCTTATGTTTAAAAATTTATAAATTCGAAATATTTGTACTTGAGATAGATTGTTTCCATGATATATTTCTTATTAATAGATAAGAGAAGATATATTTCATGATTATTAAGGATGAGTAATAGGTATAAGTCGAATTTGCAAGAATTTAAACTTTATGCCTTAGCCGAAATCTTGTTAAGTATTTTCCATGAGTTGCATGTTATATTTTTAGTTGCATGTTGATGTTCTTGGGAATGGAAGATCTCCCCTCCTGTTGAGGAACTATTTTAGGATATCGATGCACTAGGTTTGCTTTGGTAAAGGTTGGATGCTTGGTTATTAAGCGGGAGTTAAGGTGGAAGGGGATTAGTTAGTGTTTGCATTTTTCCAGATTTGATGCACTAGTTATGAGGAAGTTTTGAGTGAGCACTTATTGTGCACTTTGAGGCCCAAGCCACCAGAAGCTAACACTAGGAGTATATAAAAGGTTTTAGGTGTTTTTCTGGAGGTTTGTAAGTCGTTTGGTTAGGTGCACGAGTGAAATCACAAAAATCTGTCCAGAAGGGGACAGTTTTATTGCAACTTAGAAATAGGAAGTTTTGACCATGTCATGGGTAGGCCCTCATTAGGCCCTATTGAGCCTTAGTTAGAGGGAGTGTCAGAGGAGTTTTTCCAGCCATAGTTCATAGGATTTGAGTTAGAATCATGTGTCACAAGTTAGTTCAAGTCAGGGCATTTTCTTCCCAGAAAAACAGGGGAACCATGGACTTTAAGCTTAGGCCCAAGGAGGCCCAAGCTAGGCCCTTGAGCCACATCAAGTTTGGGAGATGCCTTATGATTAGAAGAGTATAGTGTAGAAGTTTTGGAGGTAAACTTATAGTGTAAGAGTGTCTAATGCACTCAAGAAACCATAGATGTCATTCTGAAATTTACCCCAGTAAGCACTTTCACTTACCACATAGTTTTAGAGCACTTATGAGTGAGACCTAGGTTGACCACTATGGTTGCAAGATAGAATAAAGCCAGTAGAGTGAAAGGCCCAAGTGAGGGTCAATAGGTTTGGGATTGTTAAGTAAAGGCACATCGAGTTAAGAGACCAAAGTTGAAGACTTTGTCTAGTTTAGCGATCAAGTGACTTAGTTGGGGATCGAGATCATCCAAGCCTAGTGTTGCATTATGGTGTGTGTGTGATATTATTTGGTATTAAAATATGATATGTGAGTATATGTGGCTATGTGTACTATTGTATTTATAAGGTGATTATAAATTGCGTGCATATAGGCCTAAGTGCCATTTGTGTATAATTTCGGGTTGTAAATAGGTTGCGTTGGTGAGGGTATATTATAATGAGGTTATTATTAATTGTGTAGGATCTCGAGACGAGGGTAAACTTTCCATAAAGGTCGAGTAAAGCTTCCAGTTGCTCCTACCTGCCAGACCAGTCCAGCCTTTCTCAAGGCAAGTGATTCAACTTGCTTTTTCGTTTACACTGCAAATGTGTGATAACTAGTTCTTATATATATATGATGCGAGTATCCTGAGTTATCTTTTTATACTTGAACCAAGTGATTCTCAAATCTATATTCGTATTATATAGAAATGCCATGAACCCTCAAGTACATATTGCAAGTAGATCAAAAGTCGTATCATGCTAGTATATCAAAGTAATTGGAATACCATGATAAAATAAAGATTTGTTATAATACTTGATTGATCCTCTTGATTAACATGCTATTGATTCCTGAGAGATCTTGATATCTCACCCTGATGCTTGAACCCCAATAAAAACTTTACCTTGATACCTAAAAGCCAGATATTATTTTAAGTTGTTCATGATTGTTTGATAACCCTGTCCTTACCCTAAAGTTTGACATCCTGAAATACCTTAAGCTAATGATCACTTTCTTTATACCTTAACACCTCTAGTATACTTGTAACCAGTGATGCTTATCTTCTTGATGTTCTAATACCTATACCTTTTCTAAAACCATTGCTTTAAGCCTAGTTTAGCATTACTCCTTCCTATTATCCAAAAACCCTACTAAATCTCCTTGTCAAAATCTTCGTAAATAGAAACTGTTCAAGTACCCCGATAGAATAAAGTCCAGTGAATCATGGCCCTGAGATTTTGTGACATATTTCCAGTGTTTCAAAGTTGATCTGTAATCCCTTGATAAAAATGTTTACTGTTTAAGAAATTTTATTATCAATCGGCATCAGTTTTTGAAATGATTAAAATGTGGATTTTCAGTCCCAAAGGGGGATAAATGCTTTCTTTGAATAGTGGATCTGGACTGAGACGCGAGTCCTTTCCACACTTATATTGTAGGCTTAAAAGTTGCCTAGGGATCCCATTAATATTTTATAACCCAGCGAGGTTCGGGATTACTTCGCGGATGATCACCGGCTGTAATCCGTAGCGTCATAAAATGATTTTGATTAAGATATGATTTTGAAAATGTTTTGATTCAAGCAAATGATGCCATCACCTAAAATTTCATCTCTTGTTATTATTAGTTATATCTTCGCATTGTCATTCTTTACTATATATATCTCAATTTATGTTTTGTATCGTATTGTTTAGCACTTGTTGAGCATTTGGCTCACTCCTTGCTTTAACCTTGATATTACAGCTAGCAGCTATGGTTAGATTCAAGCAGACAGCACGTAAGACTTGTGACACCGATGCGTATGTCCGAGCTCAGGTAGAATAAGGGATAGTTTTGTGTGAGGACACGATGCTAAAACTAGTTGTAATAGTTAGTAGTGTTGGGCTGTTCCATACCCTAAACTGTAAGATCTTGGATTCAGATGTATTTACTTTCTTTTAAATATTGTAATAGTTATATATTATGTTTTGGTTAGTTGGGGGTGTGACATTCTGTTTCAGTCAAGATCTGAAGAGTCACAGAAGTTTTTGCAAACTCTGAAGTTAAAGGGGAAGCAAACTACTATTTATTACAAAAATCCTAAAATCCAGACACTTGATGAGGAGATAGCTAGAAGATTATTTCTGAAACACAATCCAGGAATGGATTTAGAAACTCTTAAGGAGGAAGAAGCTAAATTTGCTGCTGAGAAGAAAAATCTTAAGTCTAAAGCTTCTGATGCAAAGAAACCTCCAAGGCCTAAGGAAAAAGGCATTGTGATAAAGGAAAAGTCAAATTCTGAAACTTCAAAGTTCGAGACTAGATCACAGACTGAGAGTGATCCCAAAGACAAAGGGAAAGGAAAAGTTGATGAACCAACCAAGCCATTGGACTTGAAAACTTCTCAAGATCTGAAGAAACCAGTGTGCAAAATGGTTCAAGTAACTGATGATAATCTTGTTGAAGATGAAACTGTTCAAATTCTGAAAAGAAGAAAGATAATTGAAGAATCTAAAACAACCTCTGACACTGCTCAAGTTGTTGTTCAGAATAAAGGACAACAAGGTACAGAAGAAACAGCAAATTCTGATCAAGCTATCAAGACATCAACTATTGACAATGCTCAAGTTGACTTGAAGAAAATGACAATTGCTGATACGAAGAAGCTGTTATGGAAGAAAGCTACTCTAGTTGAACCAAAATCCAATCTCATGATTAATCAACTCGCTACATTGGGGTTGAGAGCCAAGCAACCTAGAGATAGAGCTGGATTAGGTTCTGATGAAGAGAAGATTCGAACAGGAGTAAAGGTTACTCTAAGAGATCCTTTCATGTTGACAGACAAACCATATAAACAAATCAAACAAAGGCACCTTGACAAGGTATTGTCTGCTCAAATTGTGATAGATGCTCACGAAAAAGAGAATCTAGAAGAGAAATTGATCTTATTTCTCAATGATGGAAGGACTTATAGACTAGCTGATACTGATGTACTAAAGAATACTGTCAGAGAGCTTCAACATATTCACTATCTTCTGGAAGTAAAATCTGATGTTATAAGAAGATGGTCAGAATACATTTTGAAGGCTATAAGATATCTATTCAGAATCTATGGTACAAAGACTTCTGATTATAGTCCAGTGATTACTGAAGGTGATGGAAGAGAAATTCCTATGCTAAAGAATTCTGCTAAGGTGGAAGTTATTCTGAAAGGAAGATGCTTATGTTATTATGAAAACTCTTCACATCTTAAGGTTATCAGACTTGGTGATGGACTTGAAAGAACATTCATTCAAGCTCTCAGAACAGCCATTTATCAAATTGGTGATAGTAAAGAAGAAGAACTGATGCAGGTCAAAGCATAGTTAGCTGAAGTTTTGAGGAAAGCTGAAGATAATCTGATAAATGATTTTGTTAAGAATCATTATGGATTCAGATTGATTCAGTGATGTTGGTAAAGCTGGATGTTTTGTAAGTTGTAGTTAATAGTCTTATTAAACTCTTACTGTATTTGAACTTAAATGTTTTTGACATCATCAAATCTATTAACTTGTACATTCTTGCATAATTTACAAGTTGTGGGAGATTGTTTGATATATTTGAGATGTCATCTCTAATATGTTTCATGTTTAGTTTTCAGATCTTAACAAACAGGAAATATCAGTTCTTACTGGAATCAGGACTTACTGAAAGTCATGACTTAAGGATATCAGGACTTAGATTATCAGAAGATAATATCAGAAGATAGATATTAGAACTTAAGTACTAAAGGACTAACAGTTAAGGAAGGAAGCTGATTTACAGGAAAGAAGATCGAGACTAATACAGAAGAAGATATGCATGGAAAGAGTTAAAGGACTAGAAGAATTGTATAAGTTATCTGATTGATATATTTTAGGAGACAGAATTATATTCCATATCAATTAGAAGTTATCTTGTAACTGTGTGTCTATATAAACACAGACATAGGTTTACACTATATGTGTTATGATCATCGAGAAGATCATACATTGTAACCTAGCAGCTCTCGTCATATTTGTTCATCACTGAGAGAGAACAGTTCCATTGTAACAGAGTTTATTATATCGAATACATCTTTTTTCTTTTACTTGTGTTCTAAACTAACCACTTCCATGCATATATAGGTTGTGTTTCAAGCTTCGTTTTGATATGTCGTTCGCTTAGATCCGTTTTACGGTTTAGTAGAAACGACCATTTTAAGTTACGGTGTTTCGTGAACGAACCTTTACCCCTAGCCTAACTTTGGAACCTTGTTTAAGGCCCTTAAAAGACTAATTGGATTACAAAACAATTATGTAAGGTGGATTAGGCAGTTGGTAAAGTACTCACGAAAGAGTCGCCTTAAAATTTGTAACGGTTAATTTTATAAAAATGGTGGAGCCGAGGTTACTCAAGCGACTTATGTGAATCGTTAAGCGCAAAAGCGAACGTTAGGGTCCAATTGGTTAAAGTCTAGTTTCTTAAGCGACCGTGGTTTAATTCTGATTTATGTTGTTGTTCATAGGTTATCGGACCCACTCTAAGCTTAAGTCTACCCCGGAACGCTCAAGCAAGTTTTCTACCCGTATAACTGTTGTTGTGATGTATATGTGTATATGCATTATCTTGTGATAAGTGCATGATAGTTATTAGAAAATCTTGCGATATATTGAAGCATGTTGATATGATATATATGCATGCCTGTTTCGTAATCTTGATATTCTATTATCAATTCAAATGCTTATAAACTGCATAATACCTATGCTAGAGATAAGCAGTAGTTGCGTATATCCTTAATATAGGGGACCCAAAGGTGAACATTTTTCTAAACTGGGAGTCGATGTTCCCGGGTATAATATATGTATATATATATATAATTTTCTATATCTATTAATCGAATAAGGTATATTCGATGGTTTAGAATAATAATTAAACTTATTTTCGATTATTCAAATAAGGATCGTACTTTCGTATAAGTATATCTTTTATTATTTATTATTCGTTTCAAGTATGAGTTTTAAAACTTCTACTTCAATTATTTTTATAAATATTATCCTTTATGGGAATATTATTTAAAGAATAATATTCAGATATTTTCCAACATATTGGGACTGATTTATTTTATTAAATCAGCATTACTCCAAACATTCTTAAAATTGTTTTCGAGTCTTCAAAATGATTTTAAAAGTTAGAGCGGATCCCAAAACTGGTTTTCAAATTTAAGATCTTCCTTTCGAAGGGGACTTGAATACACGCTCAAAAATCTGAGGAATCCGGCTCTTTGATGTATTTTATATTCGCAACGAGGTTGCTGTTTTGAGAAAACAATTTGATTACTTGCCCAACGTTCGAGAAGTAAGTTCATCTAATTGAGTCGGCATAAGCGACAGGCCGGGGTACGATCTATGAAGGTGTAAGAGGCTGGATTGTAATATCTGGGATATATCGTGTAATTATTTTTGCTAATAAATAAATATTATGCTTGTTTGCTAATAAATAAATATTATGCTTGTTTAGTATTTATTCTGTGAATTAACTGTTAAGTGGTATATGTATTTGGATGTTTAAAAATAATATTGATTGAGTATTTTAATTTTTATATGTCCAAAATAAAATATAGATAATTGTCATATCTTCCTATTTATTTTTATGTTGATTTATGATTTTATAGGAAATATGTGGATTTTATGAATTCTTTTTCAGAGTATTTATAAACTATTTTATATAATCGGGAACCAACCGACTTCATCCATTTTTACATTTTTATGACCCAAAACTCTTCCGAGAACTCCTTTCTAACATAATTGCAATATTCCGAGCATTTTCCATGTTTCGACTTTTTCGATCCGGCATACGGTTTGTCCTGCGCGGATCCCAGCGTAATATTTTTGATACATTATTCATTTAGGTAAATCAATAAAACTCGTATTTTCGATAAACAGGATCTTTTTATTAAACTATTACAATTATCACCTCGTAATACGTGTAACCAGACGTTGAGACCAAGACCACAGTACAAATTCTACTGATTTGGATAATTATCCCAAAAACTGGTACCATTTGGATCTATTTTTATAAATAAACCTACCATTTTATATCCGGAATGATCCAACGGGATACTAATTTTCCGTAATTATAAATAACCTTTACCGTATTTATTTCGTACCGAAAATCATTTGCAAACAATAATTATATAATTTTACAGAGAAAATCTACATATTCATATAATTTTTCAAGAATTAAACAGCAATTTGGAGGTGTTATTGAAATTCGTTTGGAAAGCTTGAGTAACTAAAATGAAGGGTTTGAAGAGTACTATCATATTATACAAGTTCCAGAACTGCAGAATCAAAGGTTTATTTTCTATATTTTTATTTATTTTTGAATTATTTTGATTAAAAATATGTTTTTTTGTTCGGATGATTGTTTGAATGATTTGATGATTTCATGTTGTAGAGCTTATTTTCCTGATGATTTTCATATATCATATGACTAATTTGGAGTTCAGTAACATGTTCAAAATTGATAATCTTCGAATTTTAAAATTAGGGTTTATAACCCGTATGAATGTTCCTAATTGAAAATTAGGGCTTTTTGTTCTAGGGGTTATTAGCTGTTGAAATATAGTGGGTTGTGTTCCTTATGAAATTTGCAATTGATTGGTGTATAGCTCGTTAACAGACGATTCATGGTTTAAAGGGAGTTGTGTTTTTAAGTTCACGTCGAGCTCGCCGGAAACCGGCGAACTTCTCGGCCAAATTCCGGCCAACTCAGGGATTGTTAGGTCGATTTGATGGCATGGTTATGTTCCTGGTAGTGTGTAGATGTGATCTGGAGGTGTTGGTAGGGTGAGGATGCCGGAACCGTCATCTCCGGCGAGACATGACATTTTCCGGCGACTCCCCTGTAAAATTACAGTTTAGTACCTGAACTTTTGGTGACGATGCAGTTTAGTCTCTGAAGTTTCTGCAAATTGCAGAAATAGGATTCATGTTTTAAAAATGTTTAAAAATAATATATCCTATTTATTTTAATTATAAAAATTCGTTATTAATTTCTGAAAATCCCAAAAATTATTATTTTAATTCCAAAAATTATTTTTAATTCAAAAATAAATCTGAATTAATTAGTTAATTAATTTTAGTTAATAATTAATTGATTAATTGGTCAATTACTTCGAAAATTAATTGATTAATTGTTTTACTTAATTATTAATTGATTTTAATTAATTATTTAATTAGATTTAAAAATTTTAAAAAATAGTTTCGAGCTTTAAAATATTATTTTAAATTATTTTCAAGGCTCGATAATTATTATAAAATTATTTTGAAGCCAGATGTGGCCAACCGAACCCTGTTAATTGCTTTAAAATTGATCCAACGACCCGTTTTAATTCCGAAAAAAGTTTTAAAAATTATATTAAATACCCGAAAGCCTGTTTATGACCCGAGACTTCTTTATAAATAATATATCATTGATTGTTTGATGTGTTATATTGGACTTGTTGTTTGACTATCGATCTATATGTTCGGTGTTTACTTGTTTATAGCGTAACTTTCAATCCGTTAATCGGATTTAGGTAAAATGAAGGGTAGATAAAAGTGTATATCGAATAGAATTGTATGAGTTGAGTATTGATAGATGCTTATGATATGTGAGCAGAAGAGGCAAGGCTTAGGAAAGGAAAGCAGATAGTCGAGGAGTAAGACGGTGGTAATTGGAAGTTAGTGAAGTATAGCAAGCTAGTACCAGGCAAGTAATCTGAACTTTCTCGAGATATATTGTTGATGATTGATAATCCTATTCTATATTACAAGTGCTTTGAAGCACTGAACCCTAAACCTTGATTCCAGTTGTTGATCTTTGAGCCGTAAACCTTATTCTTTCTAAACCATTGATTGTTACATACCCGAGTATGAACCACAGATATACGATACTACTCCACAAATACATACAAACTAAATGCCAAACACTGACTCCAATTGCCTACATATTCAAACCATTGTACCTTATGCTTTGAAAGACCAAATCCTTGTAACCTTGAAATGTTGATTCCTTTGTTATCCAATTCTTTCATTACCTAACAACCATTCTTTGAGATTGACATATTGATCCCTTGTGAAGATTGCAACCATTTCATTATTGAATATCTAATGTTGCTTATGATTTTGTTTATTGCTTTACATTGTTTATTCTGTTATTATGTTAGAATTGGATTGTTTTATAAAATTGTGGACCAAATTCGTGGTAAGACCAGATTGGTGGTCAAGTTAGGCCAATGTGTGCCATGGATCCAGTAATTAGAGCAGAGCTGTGTGCCTTGCTCAGGGTTAGTGTGTGACTGATCAGCAGCCTAACCTTGGTTTTTAAAATAAAAATATAATATCCAATTCTAAATCAATAATCATTGTTCCCTTGATACCTTAATCCTTTTTAACTAATGATCATTATTCTCAGTCTTGTCATTGTGACTTGCTGAGCTAGTTAGCTCATTTGTGCGATGTTGTTTATGTTCTTTTCCAGTTAAGAAGGAACCAGTCGGTAGCGAGGATCCTCAATCCAGTGTGAGAGCTAGGGGTTCAGGTTAATCGAGTTAAGCTAACAGACATCTTTTGAGATAGTTTAAGTTTGTAAAGTTTGTAATAATGTTTAATATTCAGTTCTGAGTTTGAATAGTTGGGATTCGGATGTTATAATATAAAGTGTGTGTGTGGCTTGTGTGCATACTTCAACCTATTGCGGTCCGTGGTAGTTGGTAAGTAGGGTCACTACATATTATTATTGTCTTTATTATTATTATAAGCAGGTTATAAATATGGTGTGTGTGTGGACCCCAAACTTCTGACCCGAGTTTGGAGGGCGCCACATGGGTGATAGTCCATCCATGCGTGACTAGCCAGGTAACGGTCTAGCGCGAGGTCCTAATGCGGCCAGGGTGATGACCGGCGAGGAATTCATCCATCTATAGTAAAAAAGGTTACTTATTGGTATCTTTACTTGATCAGCAAGATATCGGGTTTATGCCAAAGTTTTTCTTCTTTCCAAATTCATTGGGTATTATAACTTTGTTTATACTTTTCATAACAGAGGGTTTCAAGGAAGGTATGAGATATATATATATATATAGGTGTATATATATATATATCGGGAATTAATGAAGTATGTAGTAACTTTATTTCTTTAAATGATATTTCAAAGATTGAATCTATTCAAGTCTTATCTTGTAGTCTCATCTATGTGATGAACTTTTGAAACTGATTATGCCTTGAATGGTGGTAGTTCAAGTAGTATTCGGAAAATATATAAGTATATTGGAGTATCTTGTAACTTCATCTTTTCAACTTATATCTAGTCAATGATTATCTTATGCATGACAAAGATTTTCAGAAAAATGTTGAGACAAGGTTAGATATATGAGATCACCTTGCAACAATATTTTTATACAGTTATAAACTGGAACTCTATGTATATTATGCATGGAAGAAGATTTTCAAGATTTTGAAAAGTATATATACATATATACTGAATGTTTTGTGACTTGGTCGCGTTAAGATATCAACTTGGTTCATTTTTCTTGACCAAGACTTTCATAGGTACTATGAGAATGCTCATATATTGTTAATTATTATACATATTATTTCGGTGGGCTTGTTGCTCACCCTTGCTTTCTTCTTTCATCACACAACAACAGATAGATAAGATGAACAGGGCCAAGCTCCCAGTTCGCAAGCGGATAGGAAACGTTCCGCAGTTTCCTGTAGGCGTTGATTCAGCTGTAGCTGAGGTAGGATCTACCAATAGGCTAGGGTTTCAACTATTGATGTACCAGACTTATGTATATTTATGAATTGTAATAATGGCAAAGAATATGTAAATTTATTTAGAAACCCTTTTGAGGTGTAATGAGTTATAATTGTGGAATAAAATGACTTGTGTTATTTTGGTATTCATCTCTGAGATTATAACTTGTTGTGTGTGTGTTTATTGTAGGGTCATAGTACGCAGTATTTGGTTGTTTATTAAGATTGGGTGTTATTAAGGGAAATGGAACTCATGACAACCCGGATCCCCGACCCCGGATTTGGCGGTGTTACATAATCATTCCGAGAACAAAGTGTTTGTTGCTCGGGCCGCTGTATTTCTTGAGGGAGAACTACTTTCTAGGAAAATCAGTGGGAGGATAATACATCTCGATGAAGATCTAGAACCACATGATAAAATTGAACCAGAGTTGGAATAAGATCAGGATGTACATCAAAATGTTGAAAGTAATCTTGTCCCAGAAACACAGGTTATTCGTAGATCTAGTAGGATTCACAATGAGCCCGGGAGAAATTATGAATTTCTTTTGACTCAAGATGGTGATGTGATGCTTACGGATAATGATAAGCCTCTCACCTACCAAGATGCTATTAACAGGTTAGACTCCGAGAGATGGCTAGAGGCCATGAAATCCGAGATGAAATCCATGTATCAAAATAAAGTACTGACTTTTAGTTGATCCACTCGAATGGGTAAAACCTATAGGGTGCAAGTGGGTTTTCAAGAAGAAAACTGACATGGATGGTAAATTACAGAGCTATAAGGTGCGACTAGTGACAAAAGGTTTCAAACAAACTCATGGTACAGACTATGATAAGACTTTTTCACTAGTTTCTATGGTCAAGTACATCAGGATTTTGTTAGCAATAGTTGCTTACTTTGACTATGAGCTTTGGCAAATGGATGTCAAAACTGCTTTCCTATATGGGAGCCTTAAACATGATGTACATATAATACAACCTGAGGGTTTTGTCAATCCAAAGTTTGCTAAGATAGTTTATAAGTTGCTTCTATCTATTTATAGATTGAAGCAAGCCTCAAGGAGAATGAATATTCATTTTGATGAAACAGTAAAAGAGTTTGGCTTTATTCAAAATGAAGATGAACCATGTGTTTACAAGAAGTTTAATGGGGTGACATTCCTAGTATTATATGTAGATGACATATAACAGATATGGAATGACATACCTTCTCTACAGGCTATTAAGACTTGGTTGAGAAATAGTTTCTCGGTGAAAGACTTAAGCGATCCTACCTATGTATTAGGGATCAAGATCTAAAGAGATAGATTAAAAAGATTAATTGACCTAGTCGGAGAACATACATTGACAAAGTATTACATCATTTTATGATGCAAGAAACAAAGAAAGGATATGTTTCGATGTCGCATGGGATAGTGATCTCAAAAGATAATTTCCCCCGAAATCATTAGACGATAAGGGCCGTTTGAGAAATTTCCAGATGCGTTAGTAATTGGATCTATAATGTGTACAATGATATGTATTTATCCTGATGTTTCGTATGCTTTGAGCATGCCGATCAGATACCAGTCTAATCCAGGTGGGGGTCACTAGATAATTTTCAAGAATATTCTTAAGTACTTAAAGAGGACTAAAGATTTATTTTTGGTGTATGGAGAAGATAGGGAATTGGTTGTAAAGGGTTACACTGATACTAGATTCTGAATCTAATTTTTGGACAAACAAGGATGATTACGAGTTTATGTTTGTTTTGTGTTTTGTCTAAATATAATTAATATTAGCTTGAATAGTTCACAACAAGAACATTGATGATTCTATGGAAGCTGAATATATTGATATTTTTTGAAACAACTATGAAGACTGTTTAGGCATGTCCTTAGGCAATATCGCCTTATTAATGAGATTAATGATTAAGGAGATATAATTGTTAAGTGCATAGTAATGATAGTGTTGCAGACCCACTGACTAAGGTTTTGTCACAGCAGAAGTACGATGGTCATACTAGTTCAATGAGTATTAGATACACGGGTGATTGGCTCTAGTGCAAGTGGGAGATTGTTAGTGTTTGTGCCCTAGAGACAACACTATGATGTTTTAGTTTAAGATATTAGGATTATTAATGTTTATGTTCTATCGATTATTCTCTTTATAATTTATTAATTCTTAATTTACTGCGATATAAATGTTAGATTAATAAATATCCTTGAAATATGATATGCAATTCTATATCTCTAAGTACGTGACTTAGAAATGAGATTATGAGAATAGTATCAATATTCCTAAAGGTCCCTAGTCGAGTATTATTATTAAGGGACAATAATAATGCATTAAGACTAGTGTGTTTGTTGACTGATGATCACATCTCATTGATCATAGGTATAGTGATACTGAAGTTAAAGACACAAGCATATGTATATGTACATGGTGCTGGACAGACCCGGTGTGAGATTCTACATGTCTGTTGTGTCATAAGTAATTCTCACAGTGATAATGATGTAATGGTTCTTAGACCTGAAGTCATTATATTTCTATACGAGAATTAATATACATTGATTCCATTAAAAGTTATCCTTGACCGGGTAATGATAAAAGTGGACATTGGGTATATTATGAATCGTATGAGAAATATGAATGATCTATATGGGATTTAACCCTCCTATTTTAGGAGTGATATTATTGGCCTCTTGTGTGAGCTAGACTATGAAAAGCGTGGTCATGCTCAAATGTTGATTTGATATGATAGTCTACTCATTGTTCAAGGAAACCTGGATTAAACATTGATGAGGATGACACATCACATGCCTCTAGTTTAATCTATAATATGTGGTTAAAAGGATTATATTACATTGTACATTATTCACGAAAGGTTTAATCGATCACCGATTCAATTATTACTACTTAAGTAGCAATGATGTATTACTAGATGCTGCTCATTGTTTATGATTTTAAATTAGATTTAAAATTCGTTGCCAATGTAATAATAACCTATAGGGTCACACACAAAGAATGCTTGAAGGATTATTTAATTTAAATTGGATTTAAATTAAATTAAAGTGATTTAAATTATTTATAATATTAATTAAGTTTGACTTAATTAATTAGATAAATAATGATATTTAAATTTACTAATATTAATTATGAAATTTATTTGTTAAATAATTAAGTGAGACTTAATTATAATACAAATAGGAATTTTGAATTAATAATAACTCCTAATTAGTTAAGAGTTATAATTCGTTTTTTTACTCTCTATATAATATCTCTTGTGTGGCTGATTTTATGTGTAAAAGATTTTTACTAAAACCCTAGCCACCAAGAGAGAAGATGGAGAGAGTAAGAAGAAACGAGATTTTGCTAGTACACATCCAATTCTTGAGTTCAAGCATTCGTGTGGATATCGATAGAGCGTAGATCGCAAGAGCGGGATGCGTGGTGATTGAACAAGCTTTGGATCTCCATTAGTCAACCAATTTGTAAAGCTTCTTAAGGTAAACAATCTGATCTACGAATTAAATATCTATTTTTCGCATGGATCCTGCGGTGGGTTTCGAAAATTCTGATTTTTTATATTTTTAATTACTATTTCCGTTGCGTTTATGTGCTCGAAACCCAACACTTGGTATTCCTAGGGTGAATAGAAAATCTAGAATTATAGGCTTCTCGCAAAAATTCATTCTTCAATTCAGTCACATTGGGATCCATATTCTTGAGGAAAATCTAAACATACCTTTGTTATCCTTTTGAGTACAGACTTCTTCCCCAGTCAAACTATCTAATCCTTGATGCATGACCTCTTCTTGATACTTTCTAATTCTTTCCATCAATTATGGCTGGAAAGTGATTTCATACAATTGCTCCTTATTACCTTCTTGAACTCAAACTTTAATTTCCAGCTTTTCCAATTCATTTGTTAGTTCTTCAACAAGCCTAATCGCATTCAATCTCTCTTTTCTGCTCAGAGCATCTGCTACTACGTTGGCTTTTCCCGGATGGTAATTAATAGAACAATCATATTCCTTAATCAGCTTCAACCATCTTTGTTGTTTCATATTTAAGTCCTTATGGGTGAATATGTGTGACGACTGTGAATTTCGCGACTTAATTAAGTGAATAAAGTATAATTTTGTGGTGTAATTATGAATTATGTGATTAAATAAAGGGATAAATGATTTTGTTGGTTAATTATCTTTATTGTATATTAGTAATAATTCTAAAATGATTTTGTATTTTAAAATGATTTTATTGAGTAATAATTCTATTTTGAGCGCAATCTTCTAGAATCCATTACAAATAAACCGTACACTTAAAAATTATTTTAAAAATATGGATGAAAAGCTAATTTCAAGATCTATATTCTAAAAGTGATATTCACGGCATGTTTATCTTTTTTAATTCAAAAATATATTAATCAAATTCATTTTTGATTAAGGATAAAAAGAAATTAAGAATTTAGATTCTTTTTAAATTACGAACTTGCCCTTGCATGCATTTCCACTCACAACATGAGAGAAGGTTAGATGTATCATTTTCTACCCCCTATCTCCATTCAACTTAACCAAATGACCATATTATCCTTGCATGCATTTTGTGCTAATAATGAGAGAAGGGTACAAGGGTAATTTCTATTTCCCTCTAACTTGTAAGTATAAAAGGAGAGAAGTTCGGTCATTTCCATTTCATTCTATTTCTTTCCTTTCTCTTTCTCTCTTTTCTCTCATCTCTCTTTTCTCTCTTCTCTCCCGAACTCTCCTTCTCGAATCTCTCTCTCATACACTCCCTCTTTCTCTCTATTACATGCAAAGCCTAAATCTAGTTGGAGATCAAAGTTTTCACCATCAATCTTCCTTATTTCTCATTCTCTATTCGTTTACCTTTTGCATGTAAGTGTTTAAGCTATTTTTGAAATCAACTTATTTTGATTTTACCTAAGAAAATCTCATAATGATAAAAGAATCATAAAAGAAGTATAGTGAATGTTGTATTGTATTTTATTTGGTTTTGTTTGATGATGGTTCGAATTTTGATGTTAAAAAGGGTTTTTAATTTTAAATGATGAGTTGCTTAATTGTTTTAGTGTTAAACTTGATTTTGAATACAAATCTTTGTTTCTAAGAAAGGTTCATGGCATGCATGTAAGGTTTGAGTATAATCAAATGAGTTTAGTTTGATTTGTAAAGAAAATTAGTTGAATGGTTAGGTTAAAGGATAAAGTGAGTTGAAATTGTAATTTAAAGCCTTGTATATCAAAATTTATTTATGCATGTGTATTTTTTTGAAAAACCCGAATGGGTCTTATGATTGGAAAAAGATTAAGTTGATTTTTGTGGAATTATGTGCTACTAGTGATAATTGAAATGATTACTTGGTTGCATGTCAATTTTGTATGGTGTTTGTGTTAATTTTTGGTTCGAATTTTTGATAATTAAAAGAGGGTTTTGATTTATGATTTTGATTGTGATTTTGATTCAGCTTTTGGATTAGTAAGGATGAGACTTGATAGTGTAAGTGATTCTTGTACTTGCATATTACTAAAAGAGGTTTATTTGTGTTTGATTATGTGTGATTGTAATTGAGTACACTTGATTGTGTTTGGTTGTAAGGGCCGAATGGTTAAGGGTGTAAAAGAGGTTGATTTGGTCATATGATTTCACAAAGTAAATGCATGTAAGATTACTAGGGACTATTTGGTTTATTTGATGGTTTTGGTTCGAATAATGTGAAATAAAAGGAAGGATTGAGTCGTCTTGATATGAGATTGTATAATGATTATTTTAACTCATGTATAGAGTTTGGATACAAGGATTATATGCTATATGTTGTAATTGCGTCACAATATGTGATTCGATGACTATTTGGTTAATGTATACGAGTTATGGTATAAGCGTGCTTTGTATTATGATTGAGTATATGTACTCTTAGGGTACTATAATAAAGGGAAATTATTAAGCATTCTGGGAACATCGAATGGGAATCTAATTAGGGTTATGATTTTTGGATTGTAGATTCGAAGCGTGAGGGCATTCAGGCTAGGAAAGGGAAAGGTGTACAAGGTGGTAGTAGTTCAACCCTTGTGAAACAGGAAAGCGAATTCAGACAAGTAACTCTGCCTACTTGTATAAGTTGTGTATTGAAAGGATATTGTTGATGCCATGATAAAGTATTGATGTTTTATAATACTTGTGAACCTGTTATTGATTCTTGAGAAACCCTGTTATTGTTCTTTGTGAACCTGTTATTAATTCTTGAGAAACCCTGTTATTGTTCTTGTAATGACTTGATATGATTATTGAACAAACCTTTATAGGAACCTTTTTATTCATATCCTGATCACCTGTTGATACCTTGAATTCTTGTAAACCCTATTAGAACCTTTATGAACCCCATTGTGTAATGATCCTTCATTCCTTTGTTTACCTTATTCCACGATGATCCTTGGAACTGTTTTGATTCCCTAACTAGTATACCTTGTGATCATTTGATCAATATCCTTAGCATTGAACTTTGCTTACCTTTGATTCATTCACTTTCTTTGAATTCTTGAAATTGAACTTAAGAATGAGTTTCAACTTGAAAGAGTCTAAATGATTCCATATTCTTGGTAATGTTAAAATAAACTCAGTAAAACCTTTATTTTCCAACACAAGGTTTTCCAAATGAATTCCTGATGGATATAATTGAGACGTAAGAGACTAGTGGGACTAGTCTAGTCATATAAGAGACGAGCAGGGCTAGTCCAATTTTTGGCTGAAATTATGCCATAGGTACCTTAACGACCAGCTGGAGGTCGGTATGGTCTGATCTCCCATATTATTATTATTAATTGAAAGTTGAAGTAGTCCAATCAAGGGTTCCCTATCACGTTATAAAGGATATTGGATACATTGCTTTAGCAAATTGCTTCTTTGAAAATGAAATGGCTTATAATGTTTTGAAAAGAGTTGATTGTGATATTGATTAGCATACAGCTTGTGAACCCTGATTCTTATTCTGATATTATTATCAATCATATATTTGATTCTCAGATTTGAAAAGATTCTCTCTTTCCATTTGAAAGATCCTTGAGATCCTGTTGATGATTTGTGATGAATTTCGGCTTTCGCCTTATCTTGAACCTTGATTCCTGAAAGCCCAACTATCTCTTTATAAACCTTCCCTAGCCCACAGATAGAAATCTGCCACCTAGAGAATTGTAGTAGAATGCCCCAAAAGTAATTATGAAAGGATATTGCTTATTGCATCATATAACTGTCATTTAGTTACTTGCTGAGTTTTGTACTCATATATTATGCTTTGTTCTAACCATGGCAGTTAAGCAAGAGGATGGCTAGACTTAGGCGCATTGCTCATAAGAGCGTACCTGGTGGCCCCTACCGTATTGTAGGCTTCCAGATGCCAGAGCAGGTAGTACAGGTTGTGTGTGAGCAAGCGCTTAGTCGGAAAGTTTGTAAAGATATGATGGGTTATCTATCGGTTCCAAGTCGGAATCGATTATGTAAATTTGATATTATTTTACGTTGTAATATATATTATCTGGTTGGTAGTTGTAATCTTGTCTCAAACTTAATCCTGTTTGATCATGTTATTAGTTAATCGGGGTTTATGCTTATTTATTCATAGTTTAAAGGTGTGTGGGTCCTCATTTCCTAACCCCGAGATTGAGGACATCACAAGTTGGTATCAGAGCTACAGGATCTAATCCCTGAGACAAGTTAGGATAAAAGAGTATTTGGGTGTATATATATTACGAGAGTGTTTGGACTCGTATAGAGTTTAGTTAGATTATTAGGTATAGTCTAAGAAAACTGAATAGGTTAAAGTGGCAATTAGAGTTAGGGTGTAAGACAGTTGGAAGTCTTATTTAGCCCTAATGTTATTTCTTGGTTGTTGTTTTGTGTTTTCTCTCAGGACCCCAGTAGTGATAGTGATTCTGAATTAGAGATTAGTTTGACTAGTACCCCAGTGGACCCAATTTCACCCTCTTCAGAGGAGCCTGTGCATATTATTTCAGATTCAGAGGAGGATCTATCTGAGAGTAGTGAGATTCCTATGCAGATATCACCCTTGAGGCCAGAGTTAGAGACCCCAGACCCTGAGCCAGAGTCTGAGATGCCTAAGATTGTGCATGTCATTGTTGGTGGCAAGTTACCCCAGGATCGAGACTTTGTTTACTCCCTTATTCCTGAGTTGGGAGCTTTGGTGGATAGGTTAATTCGAGACTCTAGGAAGAGGACTTCAGTGGTGATGGAGGAGTGGAGAGCTAGGATTCAGATGGTGGAGCAGGTTGCCCGGAGGAGATTGGATGAGGGACCATCCACTAGTGATGCTGATATTGAGGCCTGGAGGCTGCATAAGATCATTCGTTGGATGTTGGATTCTGGATGATTAGATGATAGTGATGATCAGGCTGGACATTTGGTGGAGCCCATAGTTGTTGTTGTTTCTTTTCAGCGCCAGTAGGATTTGGGATACTTGGTCAGATGCCGGGATCGCTTTTTAATTTGTTATGTTATATAATATTTCAGAACTTTGTATCATAGCGGTTGTTAGAAGTTAGGGGTAGATAGGGGATGTTTTCCAGTTTTTCATCTGTTTAACCCTGCTATATTATTGTACCTTATTTCAGAACTTGTCATTACCAAACTTTTTATCGATGTACCTTTGGCTTGTTGAATCAATCATATATCTTATTTCCTATTATGGACCCTGGAATCTTTACAACTATTTTGCATACCATGTTTCTATACAACCGTGTTTAAAATTTCGTAAAACCGTACCCTGTGCCATGAGCAAACACCACTCATATGAGAAATTATATAGTAATAGGATTGTATGTGCAAAATTGGGTAAAAGCTTAAAACCCGCAAAAGTGATTTCGTAGTAAACTGTTGTTATATATCAATGCCATGCTATCGTATTGCTAAATAATTGCTCAATCAGGTTTGTAAGAAATGGCCAACTCACCAAATCACCAAGAAGAAGAAATTCAAACCCAAGACTAAGAACTGAACCAAGATACCACCATGATGAGCCGACTTGCTTAGCTTTTACAATAACCCATAGCCCCTAAAGCTGGAAACTTCAAACACTTTCAATCTGTTCATCCCCCAGAGTTCTTAGGATTGCCTGATCGGATAAAAGCCTAATGGTGGTTAAGAGAAATGGAGAAAGCATTTGAGTTAGTGATAAGTGGATTTTATATCCACTTGGAATGCTTTATTACAAACTAAAATTGGTGTTTTGGACTCAAGTTGTTGGTATTTTGATGTATTTTTGTGTTATTGCATTTCAGGTATCAGTTAAAGGAAGAAAGGAGATTTTAAAGAAAATATGATGAAATGTGATTAGATTTGGAAGACAAGGGCATTGTCAAGTTGTAGAGAATCTCGTTAGCTTCGCTTGAGCAGTTGAATCGCCTAATTCTGACGAGTAGAACTCAAGTTATGGCCAAAATAACATTCATCAGAATTTTTCCAGACAGGCTAGAGGCGCATGCCTGGTGTGCCACGCGGCCGCCTGCTGGTGGAGGCGCCCGCCTGGTGTGCCGCGCGGCCGCTCGCTGATTTCGCTGAAAAAGCCGTTTTTAGTGGAATTTGAAGATTTTACAGGTCCGGGTCCAATATGGGCGTATATATACTTAAAAAAGGGTTTTCATCATCCGAGAAGATTGGGATACCGAGGAGAAGACCTAGAAGCACAAAACAACTCTGAAAAAGAAGATCTTGTTTTCAACTTGTGATTCTTTGAATTAGTTATAACTTTGGATGCTCATTTTCATTCTTGTTGAACCTAGATCTCGTTTATTCGTACTTTATTTATTATTCAATTTATTAAGACCTTGTTTATATCATGCTTTCATTGGAACCCATGGTGACGATGGGTTCGATTATGAGCTAATCGTTGTCATAGGATTCTAGCGGATTTACTTATGGATTTCTATAGTTAATTTGTTTCGATATCTTGGTGTGTGGTGCTTGTATGATATCCTATCATTGGTTGTGCTTATTCGTCTTATGTGCGTAGCTAACATATAAGATAGTGTGTTAATCTCTATTGAAGCGACAGTGAATATAGAGGTTTAGAACCTTCCATGCTAGCATAGGTTCATGTATTGTATGCATGATTAGTGGGTAACTCTAACCGTTTTACTTGCCCTATATAATCAAGATATATAACTTGTGCTTAACCCGTTATGTTGTCAAAATCTATAGATATATAGGGTCTCAATATAATTGGTTCCTATTCAGCTTCTATCTCTTTTGTGGAAGTCTGGTAGAATGGTACTCGTGCAACGAAAGTTGGCGTTTATCAGTTTCGTGTTATCTGATTAGTGTCATCACCATCACATGCTAAGGTTAAGAAGAATAAGGCTATTGAATGAAGTATTTAATGAAGTTAGAATCCCATGTTTGTCATATATATTAATTTAACCATTCTTGTTCTCTTAGTTATAATTGTTAGTTTAATCTCTTAGTTTAATAAAAACCCAATTTGTTATTTGTCTTAGCATTGAGCTATAACCATACATTGTTGCATAGGTGCATAAATTGAACTTAACCTAAACCAGTCTCTGTGGGAACGAATCTGATTTATATCTTATACTACTTGCGAACGCGTATACTTGCGGGAATATTAGCGCGTTTTTTCGCCCTAACAAGCTTTTGGCGCCGCTGCCGGGGACTCGGTGTTAATTTTTAGTTTATGTGCTTGTCATCAGTGGTCGTTAAAGTTCACTGACTCAGATTCTTTTACTTTCACGGTTTATTTGTTTGTGTTTCAGGTACTCATTACAATGGGAGATCCAGCAACACGTACGAAAGCCTTGTTGGATTTTTCTCAACCCAAGATCAATGACATTTAATCTAGCATTGTCTGGCCAGCTATCACAGCTAATACCTTTGAGATCAAGCCTGACATAATTCAATGGGTACAGAATTCAGTCCAGTTTGGAGGTTCTCCAATGAAAGATCCCAATACGCACATTTGGGATTTCATAGAGATCTGTGATACCTTTAGGTTCAATGGTGTTTCCGAAGATGCTATTAAGCTGAGACTGTTTCCATTCTCTCTGAGGGACAAGGCTAAGAGCTGGTTACACTCTCTACCAGCTGGTTCAATTACTACTTGGGAGGATCTTGCTCAGAAATTCCTTACTAAATTCTTCCTTATGGTGAAGACAGCTGCAATGAGGAACACTATTACTCAATTTGCGAAGCAAACGGGAGAACCGCTATGTGAAGCTTGGGAGCGCTACAAGGAGATGCTTAGAAAGTGTCCTCATCATTGAATTCCTGATTGGATGATCATCACTTATTTTTACAATGGGTTGGGAGCACAGTCCAGACCCATGCTCAATGCAGCATCAGGCGGAGCATTATGGGCAAAGAGCTATAAGGAAGTTTATGATCTAATTGAACTGATGGCTGCTAATAAATATCAGTATCCAACCTAGAGATGTCCATAGGGCAAGGTAGTAGGAGTTATTGAAGTGGATACAGCTACGGCTATAACTGCTCAACTAAAGGCGTTATATATGAAGATCGATTCTCTGGCTAACTATGGTGTTAAGCAGATAATTAGTGTTTGTGAGCTGTGTGCAGGTCCACATGTGACAGAGCAATGGACTATATCTAGTGACTCAGCTCAGTTTGTGAGCAACTTTCAGAGATCGCAGCAACCAGTTCCAAACACTTATCATCCTGACAACTGGAATCATCTTAACTTCAGCTGAGCAACAATAAAAATGCGATGCAACAGCCGTTCCAGTAGTTTGGAAATAAGCTATTCAACCCTCCTGGTTTTCAGCAAGAAATTACACCAAAAAAACAAACTCATGGTGCATGTCTAACTTCGAATAAAAAATCTAAATTGGAGGATTTGCAGCTTATGTGCAAAAACCAGGCTCTTATATGCCAAAGTCAGGTTGTTTCTATCAAGACTCTGGACAACCAAATAGGGCAAATTGTTAATGCCTTAGTGAATTGACCACCAGGAACGCTTCTTAGTGATATAGAAACAAATCTAGGCAAGAGGGAAGTTGAAGAACAGGTGAACGCCATCACCTTCAGGTCAGGAAAGGTCACAAGCCCCAAAATTCAGCAAGACGAAGAGCCTAAAAAATCTTAAGTTTCAAAAAATGCAGTTGTGGCTGAAGAAGAAGTGCAGAAGGAAGCAGAGGTGGAACCAAGGAAGACTACTGTGGAACACACTCCTCTTGAGGGTAATACATGGGAGAAACAGATCTATCCTCCACCTCCTTTTTCGTAAGAGGCTGTAGAAGAAAAAGCTGGATAAGCAGTTTGAGAAGTTTTTAGAGGTGTTCAAGAAATTTCATATCAACATACCTTTCACTGAAGCTCTTGAACAGATGCCTAGCTATGCGAGGTTTATGAAAGGTATTCTCTCTCGAAAAGTGAAGCTCGATGACTTAGAGACCGTTGCTCTAATGGAGGAATGCAGTGATGTACTGCAACAGAAGTTGCCTCCGAAGTTTAAAGATCCTGAAAGCTTCACTATTTCTTGCACCATTGGAAACTTGTCATTCGACAAGTGTTTATGTGATTTGGGAGCTAGCATCAATCTGATGCCCTTATCTATCTTCAAGAAGCTTGGTCTGCCTGATCTGAAACCAACATACTTGTCATTGCAACTAGCTGACCGTTCCATCGCTTATCTACGAGGTATAGTGGAGGATGTCTTGGTCAAGGTGGATAAACTCATCTTCCCTGCTGATTTTGTAATTCTTGATTTTGAGGAAGATAAGAATATTCCCATTATATGATCGATGTGCAAAAAGGAGAGCTTTCAATGAAGGTTTACAATCAAAAGGTCACTTTTAATGTGTACAATGAAATAAAGTTACCCACAGCTAAAGACGAGTGCTTTGAAGTAGAGAAGTTTCAGGTTTTGAATGCACCTCCATGGAAGAGGAAGTTAGATATGCCATTTGATTCTCTTGGGTTAGCAGAGTTGAAAATTTCTCAGGAACGCTTTGAACCATTTATTCAAGAAGCTCCCACGCTTGATCTCAACCGAAAGCCAGGTCACTTGAGTTATTCATTCATAGGTGCACCCCATGATAAGGGGTTGGGATATATTTTTGATGATGTAGAGAGTGGTTGAAGGGATCTTCCAGTGCCTACAGAGGGTTTTTTCATGCGCCACAGATAGTTGATAGGACTGGTATTGGTGATGAGCAGTACAGGCGAGTAATTAGGCGTATGGAGGCCATGCAGAACATTCACCGTCGTTTTGCTGCATATTTGACACAGGCTTTGGGCACTATTTTCCGAGACACTGGTGGCGAGGTTGATTGGCCACCTGATCTTCCACCCGAGAAGGGTGATCTTTCCAACGACTAGGTATGCCTGAGATCCTTATTATTACCTTCAATGAGGACATTGAAAATTTTAAGTTTGGGGGTGATAATGTAAGGATTAGTAGTGTGTGTGTCCATATAGATTCATATAGATTCATATGGCATGTTTAGTTGTAGTTCATTCATATTTTTGCATGATTTGTTCATTTAGGACATATTTGTTTGTTTTAATGTGATTTCATATAGTTGCATTTGCATGCATATTTAGCATGATCCCTTAAGATGAACTATGATATTTGATAAGTTGATGTTGATTTGAGTATGGTGATGACAAATAGAGGGATGTTTAAGTCCTAATGAATTGATTTGCATGCTAGAAACAATTATTTTGACAAAGTCTTATAGGGTTGCTTTTGATCTAGATCATGAGCATACTTGTTTCTTGTTGAGATTTAATCACTTGGTTATATTTAGAATTTGTGATATTCTCGTAATAACGTAAAAACACTAATTTTTTTTATCTTGAGAAAAACTTGGATTTCATTGCTAGTTGTTGTAAGGCTAGGTGTCAAATGGCTAGTAGCCGGCTCATATTTTTATGAGTAGTCTAGGGTTGAATGATATGGAGCGAAACGCACTCATTCAGAAATTATTGAAAAAAAAGAAAAAAAAGGAAAAAAAAGAAGAAAAAAATAGTATATGTTTATGCATAATTGATCAAGAGTGAGCTCTTTAATACTCGAGTTATTAAGGTCTAGGGGAATTTGTGCCTAGTGACTTAAGGCTTTTATAGTCTGGGATCCGCTAACCTAACGCTCGCTACATAGGTATTATTGCATAAGTCTTTTGGGACCTCATTCATTGCACGGTCAAATAAGCAACTTTGTTATGTGTTCAATAATAGTGTAAATCCTTGTATAACTCTAGTAGAAAGGAGGTGTTGTGAGTCATAATGCGTTTATTGTCTATCCTGTTTATAAACTTTTGATTGTTTCGATGATAGATAAGTTATGGTTATTGATCTAGTATCGAGAGATATCTGTTAAGCATGCCACACACGCATGTTTCTGGTTTGTGAGTTAATTTATGGGATTTATTCGAGCTCTATTTGAAGTCATTGCATTCTTAAAGGCATTGGCTTATTCATTTGGTTATGGTTATTCTGAGGGGATCGATTGCATTATCCTTTAGTTGCTTTCACGTAGTTGTATTCATGCATTAGGTTTGTTTTATAGTTTTGAGTCTGTTTATGCTTGAGGACAAGCATCGATTCAAGTTTGGGGTGTGATATGTGGATTTTATATCCACTTGGAATGCTTTATTACAAGCTTAAATTGGTGTTTTGGACTCAAGTTGTTGGTATTTTGATGTATTTTTGTGTTATTGCATTTCAGGTATCATTTCAAGGAAGAAAGAAGTTTTTAAAGGAAATATGATGAAAAGTGATCAGATTTGGAATCCAAGGCCACTGTCAAGTTGTAGAGAATCTCGTTAGCTTCGCTTGGGCAGTTGAATCGCCTAATTCTGACGAGTAGAACTCAAGTTATGGCCAAAACAAGATTCATCAGAATTTTTCCAGACAGGCGGGAGGCGCCGCCTGGTGTGCCGCGCGGCCGCCCGCTGGTGGAGGTGCCCGCATGGTGTGCCGCGCGGCCGCCCGCTGATGCGCGGATGATTCGCTGATTTCGCTGAAAAAGCCTTTTTTGAGTGGAATTTGACGATTTTAAGGGTCCAGGTCCAATATGGGCGTATATATACTTAAAAAAAAGGGTTTTCATCATCCGGGAAGATTGAGATACCACGAAGAAGACCTAGAAGCACAAAACAACTCCGAAAATTAAGATCTTATTTTCAACTTGTGATTCTTTGAATTAGTTATAACTTTGGATGCTCGTTTTTGTTCTTGTTGAACCTAGATCTCGTTTATTCGTACTTTAATTATTATTCAATTTATTAAGACCTTGTTTATACCATGCTTTCATTGGAACCCATGGTGACGATGAGTTCGATTATGAGCTAATCGTTGTCATGGAATTCTGGCGGATTTACTTATGGATTTCTATAGTTAATTTGTTTTGATATCGTGGTGTGTGGTGATTGTATGATATCCTAGTATTGGTTGTGCTTATTCGTCTTATGTGCGTAGCTAACATATAAGATAGTGTGTTAATCTCTATTGAAGAGACAGTGAATATAGAGGTTTATAACTTGCCATGCTAGCATAGGTTCATGTATTGTATGTATGATTAGTGGGTAACTCTAACCATTTTACTTGCCCTATGTAATCAAGATTGATAACTTGTGCTTAACCCGTTATGTTGTCAAATTTTATAGACATATAGGGTCTCAATATAATTGGTGTCTATTCAGCTTCTATCTCTTTTGTGGAAGTCTGGTAGAATGGTACTCGTGCAACGAAAGTTGGCGTTTATCAGTTTTGTGTTATTTGATTAGTGTCATCACCATCACATGCTAAGGTTAAGAACAATAAGGCTATTGAATGAAGTATTTAATGAACTTAGAATCCCATGTTTGTCATATATATTAATTTAACCATTCTTGATCTCTTAGTTATAATTGTTAGTTTAATCTCTTAGTTTAATAAAAACCTAATTTGTTATTTGTCTTAGCATTGAGCGATAACCATACATTGTTGCATAGGTGCATAAATTGAACTTAACCTAAACTAGTCTCTGTAGGAACGAATATGATTTATATCTTATACACCTTGCAAACGCGTATACTTGCGTGAATATTAGCGCGTGTTTTCGCCCGAATTGTTAGCAGAAGTTAAGGATGAAAAGAAAGCTCAGTATGCAAGTTATTACCTTAAGGACGAGGCAAGTTTCTGGTGGGAATCTTCTAAGGCTTTACTTGAAGGAAAAGATTTGTCATGGGAAAAGTTTACCGAGATATTTGTGGAGAAGTATTTTCCAAGCTATATGCAAGATCAGTTGGAGATGAAGTTTCTGGATCTTAGACAAGATGATACGTCGGTGGCAGAATATGAAGTGAAATTTTCAGAGTTTTCTAGGTTTGTACCTGAGTATGTGAATACGGAGGTAAAGAAGGCCAAAAGATTCCAAAAGGGACTTAGGCCATGGATACGGAGTCAAGTGGCACTGTTGGAGATCAAGAATTATGTCGCCTTGGTGAAGAAGGCAATGATAGTGGAAGGAGAGCGTGAAGCTGCAAAAAGAGAAAATAAAGGTAGGAAAAGGAAGTTTGAGAGCTCGGAGCAAGAGCAAGGAAGTTCAAATTTTAGAGGGAGGTTTGGTAAGAATGGTGGAGGTCGGAATCAAAAGTTTCAAAAGTTTAAACCCGGGAATGGAGCTCAAAAGAATCATCTTTAGAAGACCGGACAAATGGGGAAGGATAGTAGACCTCAGATTCAAGAATGTAAAGTTTGTGGGAAGAAACACCCGGAGAGATGTAATAAGCTGGATGTGGCTTCTTTTAGGTGTAATCAGAAAAGGCATTATTCGTCAGAGTGCCTAAATGGAGCACGAAATCCTGAATTAACTTATTTTAAGTATTGAAAGGTGGGCCATATGGCCATAAACTGCAAGGAGCCCGTTCAAAAGGCAAATGTTCTTAGGATTGTTGGACCGCCGCTTCTCCCAGCACCAACAGCTCAACCCAGAGCTAGAACCTTTAACATGATAATGAAAGATGTGGTGCAAGATGTGGATGTGGTCGCAGGTATGCTCATTATAAACTCAGTAGAAGTAAAAGTGTTAATGGATTCTGGAGCAACTGGATCCTTTATTGCTAAAAGTATTCATGATAGATTAAAATGTGTTGCGTACCCTCTTAAACCCAATTTGATATAGAAGTAGCAAATCAAGAGAGAGTTATTGCTAATAGAATTTGTCCCAATTGTGATTTGATTATAGAAGGTCGGCACTTTTCCGCTGACTTAATTCCTTTTAAGTTAGGAGAATTCGACGTTATCTTAAGAATGGAGTGGTTGTCTAACCACGAGGCGCAAATTGAGTGTAAAAGTAAGAAGGTGAAGCTAAGAACCAAGGATGGTGATGAAGTGATATTCAAGGGGAATAGATAAGGGGAAAAGTTTCCAACGGCTATTCAGATGAGGAGATTGTTATGTTAAGGATGCGAAGCTTATTTGGCTCATGTCAAAGATATTGAGGAAGAATCCGTTAGGATTGAGGATATTCCAGTAATAAGAGATTTTCCCGATGTGTTTCTAGATGAATTACCTGGACTACCTCCAAATAGAGAGATTGAGTTTACGGTTGATTTGGCTTCTGGAATGGAACCAGTATCGAAAGCTCCCTATCGAATGGCGCCAGTTGAGATGAAGGAATTGGCAACACAATTGCAAGAATTGCTGGATAAAGGAGTAATACGCCCAAGTGTATCCTCGTGGGGTACACCAGTGTTATTTGTGAAGAAGAAAGATGGAAGTATGAGGCTGTGTATTGATTATCGCGAATTGAATAAGTTGATGATTAAGAATAAGTATCCTCTACCGCGAATCGATGGCTGGTTTGATCAGTTAAAAGGAGCTACTTGTTTTTCAAAGATTGATTTAAGATGTGGGTATCATCAGCTGAAGATTAAAGCGGAAGATATACCCAAGATGGCGTTTCGAACGAGATATGGACACTACTAGTTTTTGGTAATGGCGTTTGGTTTGATGAACGCACCAGCCGCATTTATGGATCTTATGAATAGAGTGTTCAAGCAATATTTGGATAAGTTCGTTATAGTATTTATCGATGATATTTTGATATATTCCACGATGGAGGAAGACCATATGGAACATGTGAGGATTTCTTTAGAAATTTTGAGGAAGGAGAAGTTATATGCCAAGTTTTCAAAGTGCGAGTTTTGGTTGAAAGAAGTTCAGTTTCTTGGATATGTAGTCAATAGTGAAGGAATTAAAGTAGACCCAGCTAAGATAGATGTTGTGATGAATTGGGAAAGACCCAAGACTCCTACGGAGGTCAGAAGTTTTTCGAGATTAGAAGGATACTATAGAAGATTTGTGCAAGATTTCTCTAAGATTGTTGTTCCATTGACTAAGTTGACAAGGAATAATGAGAAGTTCGTTTGGACGGATAAGTGCGAAGAAAGCTTTCAAGAGCTAAAAAAAAGGTTGGTAACCGCACCAGTATTAGTTTTACTCGATGAGAAGGGATAATTCGTGATCTGTAACGATGCTTCGTATAAAGGATTGGGGTGTGTGCTGATGCAGCACGGAAAGGTGATAGTGTATGCGTCAAGGCAACTAAAGCCGCACGAGCAAAAGTATATTACGCATGATTTTAAATTAGTTGCGATCATATTTGCTCTTAAAATTTAGAGGCATTATTTATATGGAGAAAAGTGTGAGATCTAGACGGATCATAAGAGTTTAAAGTATATTTTTACTCAGAAGGAGTTGAATATGAGACAAATATGATGGTTAGAATTGATCAAAGATTACGATTGTATGATAAGTTATCATCCTGGAAAGGTGAATATGGTAGCAGATGCTTTAAGCCGCAAGGAAAGATTGAATATGTTAACTTCATCAGAGGAATTGATCAAGGATGTAATATCCCATATATTTTTAAATATTATTATTATTATTCGGAATTGTTTATGTGATTTTATGTGAATTTTGGTGAATTATCTGAAAAGTGGAATTGATATCTGAATGTTTATATGTGACATTATTTGAATATTTGAATTTTTATATGTCCAGAATAAAATATAGATAATTGTGGTATTTTTCTGGTAATTTTTGGAGTGTTATATGATTTTATAATGATGTATGAATTATTAATTATTTTCAGAATAATTATAAAATTATTTTATAGAGCCGAGAATCTTCCAACTTCAACCGTTTTGCGTTTTTACCACCCGAAACTCTTCCGAAAACTTCTTCCTAACCTAATCTGGTAATTCCGGACATTTTCCGTGTTTTGACTTTTTCGATCCGGAATACGGTTTGACCCGTGCACGGCCCGGCGTAATATTTTCAATAAGCTAATCATTTCGGTAATCAACAAAACCCGTATTCTTAAAAGACGGGATATTTTTACGTTATTTTCGTATATGGTGTTTTATAAAAAGCCCAGTTTTGATAATTATCCAATTCTAGTATTGAATTGTATCATTTTTACAGTTACTTAGCGGCTAAGCAACTAATTTAACGATCCAAAACGATCCAGAATGATCCAATATTTCATAAATATAAATAGCCTATTTATTATTTCGTTTATTCCGTTTATTCATTTGCTACCAGTTAAAATACCATAAATACAGAGAAAAACCCGAGAAACCGATATGTTCACGAGAATCAAACACACGAATGAAGGCGTTATCGAACTCCGATTCGGGCGTGTAGCATATCAAAACGAAGCTCTCGAAATCTTCTTTCTGAATCAATCATCAGTTTCTGCCCAGAAATCACAGTAATTTTCTTATTTAATTATTTATATTCGAATTATTTGATAATTAAATTATGAAAATTTGTTCTTGATGTTGTTGATGTGATTTGATGCTTCCATATTGTAGAGTATGTTTTTCTGGTCAATTTGGTATATAATATGTCAGATTTTGAGTTCTGCATCATGTAGAAAAGTGGCTTTGATTCCCGGATATGAAAATTAGGGTTTTGAAGCTTTGAATGTTCTTAATTGGATTTAGGCGTTTTTGCTGTGGGGGTTATTTGTTTAAATTGATTGATGGTTAAGTAGATCGTTGTGCAACGAATCGAACGGTACCACTGGTTTTAACAGATGGTGTTGGGAAGGTGGTGATCGGAAAACGGGTCGAAACGGCGGCGGAATTTTCAGGCAATGATTCCGGCTGTTTCGTTGATGTATTGAAAATTATGGCTGTGTAAATGAGTTCCTGGCAACGTAGTGAACAATCCCTGTTGATTTGGTGTATTTCTGGGTCGGTTTTGGCTCGCCGGAAAAGCTCGGGATCACCGTTAATGGGGATCGCCGTTAATGGCGATCGCCGGCGACCGGTGACGGGGACGAGGACAAAGAGCAAGTAGGTCCCCTGAGTTTTGCAATATTTTCATTCCAGTCCCTATACTTTCAGAATTGTATAAAAACAGGATTTCTGTTTTGTTTATTTTCAAAAATTATATTTTCTTTTTATAAAATTTTCAGAAACTGATTTTAATTATTTTAAAATTTAAAAATTTATTATCTTTTTTTTTTAAATTTATTTTTAATTACAAAATAAATCTTAATTATTTAATTAATTAATTTTAGTTGATAATTAATTATTTAATTGGTTAATTAATTTAAATATTAATTGATTAATTAATTTAATTAGTTATTAATTAATTTTAATTGATTATTTAATTAGATTGAATTATTTATTTTTGATATAAAAATTCCGAAAAATAAATTCGAACTTTAAAATATTATTTTAAATTATTTTCCAAGCTCGATAATTTTTATAAAATTATTTTCGAGTGTTCGAGCCTTATTATTTAATTATTAAATGATTCGGAGACCCGTTTTATTCCGAAAAATGTTCAAAAATTCATAATAAATCAACCATTTGTCCGTTTAATACGAAGCGAACGCGTACAGACTCAGAAAAATATTGCGCTTCCAATAAAAATACTTTTGAGACTTAATTTCTTTTGTATTACAATGTCATTTGATTTGTATATCAATTTGAGTCGATATTTGATCGATAAATGTTAATATTGAATTGATTTTAATTCTGAACGCCTTAGAACGTATCTTTTAATGATCTGACTTATGTGTTACATGAAATATGTGATTATGTGTTATATGAATTCCATGACTAGGTGTTGCATGATATGCATGCTATCTGTTTATAGTTTTAAAATGCCATGCTAGTTATAAACGATCGGATAGATGTCCAGACGTATAGTTACGTCGATTGAGTTTGGTTATGTCAATTAAGATAGTTCTTTTATTTATAGAATCGAGTAGTATTGAGTGCAGTCAAGTGTTAGACGGAGATAGTAGCCATCAGTTATAAGCTGAGTTATAGTAAGAAGTTATCAAGCATACCAGGCAAGTACCCCTAACTTCACTTATTGTTCAAGTCACGGTTATTTTGAATCATATTATGCAAGTATCTCTATCTTCATTTATCATTCCATTGGTATTGACTCTGAACTTTATTCTTTCAATTTCCATACTATTCTAAGTTCAGAATAGTTAAACGTTTTATATTTCGCTATAAATTACTCTATAGAGTAGAACATTGAATTGAGATTAGCGAATAACTAATTGTTCTAGTTATTTCGCCATCGATTGTTGAGATAACTCTGGACCATGAGAAATGGGGAGTTATATGGTTAAGGATGTCCTTTGATTCGGCTCCATTGATCAAAATGTTTTATGGGTTGGATGAATGCGTAAGTGACCAGGACGGACGGTCCAGCGGAGGGCTATTTCTATGTGTTGTATGAAATATTATGACACCATTTTTGCCACAGGTAGGTATATTGCCTTTTTATTTGAGTACTCGTATTTTGGGGACATGTTTCTATGAATCATGACCTTGTGCTATCACACGGGCTGATCAGCATGTGATAGTACGTCCGTCGGAGTTAGATTCCAATCTAAAAATTATCATTTATTGTTGATAACTTGTGAAGCTTTATTATTGATCAAATATTACTGCTTTCATCCCTTTTGTTCAGTTATTATCAGAATGTGGTTTATCATTTCAAGTACATTTTATATTGCTTGCTGAGCATTTCTTTCGCTCATACTTGTTTATCAATCTAATCATTCAGCTAAGCCAGAGCAGGCTTGAGATCCAGGTTTGGTCAGAAGTCGAGTGCTTGTAAATAGTGGTGTGTATTCCAGGTAGACTATTTTGGGACGCTTGGATAGTCTAGAGGTTTGTAATAAAATTTGAATAATTTGTAAAACTAATTAGACTTATGGTCTATAATAACAGTTGGTTTGTATTAGTGCCTGTTCCATACTATAACCTGTGATCGATCCAGTGCAGTAAAGGGGTCGTATTTATTATATTATTCCGCTGTGATTATTTTATTACAGTTTAGTGGCAAGTGACCCCCAAATCTAGACCCCGGGTTTGGAGGGCGTCACAGGTTGGTATCAGAGCTACAAGTTATGGTCACTGAAACAGGCTTAGGATTGTCATAAATGAGTCATAGGAAGATTACATAAGATAGGCGCGTGTAGTTTAGCTTTTATAGGATTAAATTTAGGTTATTAGGTTAGGTTATAGTTAAGTTATTTAAGTTCCCTGTTTTGTGTTTAGCTTTAGGCCTTGTGTCATTGCCCTGCTACTTTGTTGGTTTAGTTAAGATTTTAAGCAAAGATTTAAAAAGTTTGGATAATTCGGAGTAATTTTCTTTGTGTTATTATTCTTGAGATAATAAGCAGGATTATGTGATAATCATGTCACTTGTGTTAATATGGTAGCAAGTTCATGATATTTTGGGAAGAGATATTGTTTGCAAATTTTGATATGCTAAGGAATTGCTACATATTTGACACAATGCTTGACATATTATTATATATTTTGCTTGTTTCTTACCAGAGTAATGGCACCAAAGAGAAGGAATAATTCAGGAGAGGATAGTACCGAGAGCCGTACAGATCCAGCGATTATCCAGATGTTGGGACTAATGCAGCAGCAGATGTTACATCTTACGCAGCAGCAACAACAGCAGCATCAGCAGCAGCAAGCAGCAGCACCACCTGTAGTGACTTTTAAGCAGTTTCAAGCAGTGAAGCCACCTGAGTTCAAGGGAAGTGTTGATCCTGTGGAAGCCAATGCATGGCTCAAGGAAATGGAAAAGGCTTTTGAATTAGTCGGAGCAGGAGCTGAGCAGAAGACCAAGTTTGCAAGTTACTTTCTGAAGGGTGAGGCGAATTATTGGTGGGAATCCACACGAGCATTGGAAGGAGGTGAGTTTATAACCTGGGAGCGATTCACAGAGCTGTTTCTGGAAAAATATTTCCCGAGGTATATGAAGAACCAAATGGAGATCAAATTTTTGAATCTGACCCAGGGTGATCTTACTGTGGCTGAGTACGAGGCTAAGTTTACTGAATTGGCAAGGTTTGTGCCAGACCAGGTTGATACAGATGAAAAGAAAGCAAGAATGTTTGAGCAGGGATTGAAATTTTAGATTCAGAACAGACTGGCCATGTTTGAGTTGACTTCATATGTGGCAGTGGTTCAGAAAGCAATGGTGATCGAAAGTAAGAGTGACATGTCTCAGAAAGGAAAAGATGGGAAGAAAAGAAAGATAGAAACCTCAGAAGGAGGTCAGCAGCTAAGTAATTTCCAGAGCCGTTTTAACAGAAGGCCAGAATTTCAGGGTAATAGGAATATGGGATTCAGAAGACCACAATCAGGAAATGGAAGACAAGGCAACCATTTTCAGAATTCAAATCAGCAGAGGCCCAATCGTCCACCAATACTAGATTGCCAGTTTTGTGGTAGGAAGCACTTTGGGAATTGTAATGCTAATGTGACGTGTTTCAAGTGCGGCAGGAAGGGACACTTTGCTAATGTGTGTCAGAATCAGACTCAAGGTCAAAATATGGGAACTGGATGTTATAAGTGTGGAAAGCCAGGACATATCGCCAGGAATTGCCCAGCACAAGGTACGACGAGCAACACCCCAAGGCTTACAGGTGCTCCATCTCAGAATATGCCAAGGATTGAAGGACCACTAGAAAAGGACCAGCCAAAGGCCAGAACATTCAACATGACTATGAAAGATGTTGTTCAGAGTTCAGACGTGGTTGCAGGTACGCTTTCAGTCAACTCCGTAGATGCTAAAGTTTTATTTGATTCTGGAGCTACGAGGTCATTTATTTCTCAAGATTTTGTCGATAAACTGCATTGTGAAGTTAAATTGTTAGAACAAGCATTAATGATAGAGTTAGCTAATAAGGACCAAGTTTTTGTCGACCGAGTATGCCCGAGGTGTGATGTTGAGATAGGAGGACATCATTTCTATGCCAACTTGATACCTTTTAAGTTGGGAGAATTTGATGTTATTTTAGGAATGGATTGGTTGTCAGAAAATAACGCCCAGATTGATTGTAAGAATAGGAAAGTAAGACTTCAGACCTTGGATAGTAAGAAGAAGGTGATATTTCGAGGAAATAGGCAAGAGAAGAAGTTCTTAACGATCGCTCAAGTGAAGAGGTTATTACATCAGAATTGTGAAGCATATTTGGCTCATGTGGTAGACACCAACAAAGAAGTTCCAGCACTAGAAGCGATTCCAGTTGTCAACGAATTTTCAGATGTCTTTCCAGAAGATCTACCAGGATTACCTCCCGACAGAGAAATTGAATTTGCAATTGATCTAGCACCCGGAACAGAACCAGTCTCTAAAGCTCCGTACCGGATGGCACCAGTGGAGATGAAGGAATTGGCAACTCAGCTGCAAGATCGTTTGGAGAAAGGAGTTATAAGACCCAGTGTATCCCCATGGGGCGCACCAGTACTGTTTGTCAAGAAAAAGGACGGGAGTATGCGACTGTGTATTGACTATCGAGAATTAAATAAGCTGACCATTAAGAACAAATACCCATTGCCGAGGATCGATGATTTATTTGACCAATTGTGAGGCGCTGTATGGTTTTCTAAAATAGATTTAAGATCCGGATATCATCAACTGAAGATCAAGCCTGAAGACATTCCGAAGTCCGTATTTAGAACCAGATATGTGCATTATGAGTTTCTAGTGATGGTATTTGGATTAACCAACGCACCAGCAGCTTTCATGGATCTGATGAATCGAGTATTTAAGAAGTATTTGGATAAATTCGTGATCGTGTTCATAGACGATATTCTGATCTATTCCAAAATAGAAGAGGAGCATGCAGAGCATTTGAAGATAGTTTTGGAGATACTACGACAGGAGAAATTGTACGCAAGGTTTTCTAAGTGTGAATTTTGGTTAAAAGAAGTACGATTTCTTGGGCACGTGATTAGCAATAAAGGAATGGAAGTGGATCCAGCAAAGATTGAAGCCATAATCAACTGGGAGAGGCCAAAAACACCAACGGAAGTAAGAAGTTTCATGGGATTGGCAGGTTACTACAGAAGATTTGTGCAAGATTTTGCAAAGATAGCTACGCCATTGACAAAGCTTACCAGGAAGAACCAGAAATTTGAATGGGATGAGAAATGTGAAGAGAGTTTCCAGGAATTAAAGAATAGATTAGTATCTTCTCCAGTGTTAGTCTTGCCAGATGATCAAGGAAATTTTGTGATTTATAGTGACGCGTCGTACAAAGGATTGGGATGTGTTTTGATGCAGCATGACAAGGTGATAGCCTACGCTTCAAGACAGTTGAAACCACATGAAGAGAAGTATCCAACTCATGATCTTGAATTGGCAGCTATAGTGTTTGCATTGAAGATTTGGAGGCATTATCTTTATGGGAAAAAGTGCGAGATCTACACGGACCACAAGAGTTTGAAATATATTTTTACCCAGAAGGAATTAAACATGAGACAACGAAGATGGTTAGAACTAATCAAGGATTACGACTGTACTATTAACTATCATCCAGGTAAAACAAATGTGGTGGCCGACGCTCTGAGCAGAAAAGAAAGGTTAAATATGATAACTTCATCAAAGGAGTTGATCAAGGAATTTGAGAAGCTAGAAATAGAGGTTAGTATCCCAAGTTTGTCTACAGAGATATTGTGTGCAATATCTTTTCAACCAGAATTATTGGAGAAGATAAGAAGATGTCAGGAGGAAGTAATGAGCCATGAACGAGACAGTTTGACAGGAGAAGAGATAGGGAGTCAAAAGGATGATAAAGGGATATTAAGATTTTCTTCCAGAATACCCAACGTAGCTGAGCTGAAAGATGAAATTCTTCGAGAGGCTCACAACTCCAAATATTCTATTCATCCCGGAAGTACGAAGATGTACCGAGATTTAAGAGAAAACTATTGGTGGCCAAGCATGAAGAAGGAAATTACAGAATGGGTAAGTAAATGTTATACTTTCCAGAGAGTTAAAGCGGAACATCAAAGGCCCGGTGGACTGATACAACCATTGGACATTCCAGAATGGAAGTGGGAACAAATCGCGATGGATTTCGTAGTTGGATTACCGAGAACCAGGGTAAATCATGATGCTATTTGGGTTATTATCGGCAGATTGACAAAGTCAGCGCATTTTCTTCCTATCAACGAAAGATTCTCAATGGATAAATTGGTTCGATTATATCTTAAGGAAATTGTGACACGACATGGAGTTCCAGTATCCATAGTTTCAGATAGAGATCCTTGATTTAATTCAAGATTTTGGAGAAGTTTTCAAGATTGTCTCGGAACAAAGCTGAATATGAGTACCGCGTATCATCCGCAGATGGATGGACAAAGTGAAAGGATGATTCAAACTATTGAGGATATGCTAAGGGTATGTGCGCTAGATTTTGAAGGAAGTTGGGACGAACATTTGCCATTGGTTGAATTCTCCTACAACAACAATTATCATGCCAATATTGGAATGCCGCCTTATGAAGCTTTGTACGGGAGAAGATGCAGATCTCCAATATGTTGGGAGGAAGTTGGTGAGAGAAAGATTTTGGGTCCAGAATTGATCCAGCAGACGAAGGAGAAGATAGAACTCATTCGGAAAAGATTAACAACAGCTCAAGACCGTCAACGTAAATATGCAGATCCTACCAGAAAAGATATGGAATTTGAAATTGGAGAAGCAGTGTTTTTGAAGGTTTCACCTTGGAAGGGTTTATCAAGATTTGGAAAGAAAGGAAAGCTGAGTCCGCGTTATGTTGGCCCTTTTGAGATTTTGAGGCGTGTGGGAAAAGTTGCGTACGAGTTAGCGTTACCACCTCACATGCAGCATATTCACAATGTGTTCCATGTGTCAATATTGAAGCATTATTTGCCTAATTCGAACCATGTGATAGAATACGAGCCAATCGAGATCCAGCCAGATTTATCTTTTGTAGAGCAACCAGTGCAGATTTTAGATAAGAAAGAAAGAGTACTTAGGAATAAGTCTGTATCTTTAGTACGAGTCTTGTGGAGGAATCCCAAGGTTGAAGAGTCGACTTGGGAATTGGAAAGCGAAATGCGATCCAAGTATCCTCATTTATTTTCCTAGGCTGATTCTGAGGATAGAATCCTGTTAAGGGGGGTAGATTGTAATATCCCATATATTTTCAAATATTATTATTATTATTCGGAATTGTTTATGTGATTTTATGTGAATTTTGGTGAATTATCTGAAAAGTGGAATTGATATTTGAATGTTTATATGTGACATTATTTGAATATTTGAATTTTTATATGTCCAGAATAAAATATAAATAATTGTGGTATTTTTCTGGTAATTTTTGGACTGTTATATGATTTTATAATGATGTATGAATTATTAATTATTTTCAGAATAATTATAAAATTATTTTATAGAGCCGGGAATCTTTCAACTTCAACCGTTTTGCGTTTTTACCACCCGAAACTCTTCCGAAAACTCCTTCCTAACCTAATCTGGTAATTCCGGATATTTTCCGTGTTTTGACTTTTTCGATCCGGATTACGGTTTGACCCGTGCACGGCCCGACGCAATATTTTCAATACGCTAATCATTTCGGTAATCAACAAAACCCGTATTCTTAAAAAACGGGATATTTTTACGTTATTTTCATATATGGTGTTTTATAAAAAGCCCAGTTTTGATAATTATCCAATTCTGGTATTGAATTGTATTGTTTTTACAGTTACTTAGCGGCTAAGCAACTAATTTAACGATCCAAAATGATCCAGAATGATCCAATATTTCATAAATATAAATAGCCTATTTATTATTTCGTTTATTCCGTTTATTCATTTGCAACCAGTTAAAATACCGTAAATACAGAGAAAAACCCGAGAAACCGATACAATCACGAGAATCAAACACACGAACGAAGGCGTTATCGAACTCCGATTCGGGCGTGCAGCATATCAAAACGAAGCTCTCGAAATCTTCTTTCTGAATCAATCATCAGTTTCTACCCAGAAATCACATAAATTTTCTTATTTAATTATTTATATTCGAATTATTTGATAATTAAATTATGAAAATTTGTTCTTGATGTTGTTGATGTGATTTGATGCTTCCATATTGTAGAGTATGTTTTTCTGGTCAATTTGGTATATAATATGTCAGATTTTGAGTTCTGCATCATGTAGAAAAGTGCCTTTGATTCCCGGATATGAAAATTAGGGTTTTGAAGCTTTGAATGTTCTTAATTGGATATAGGCGATTTTGCTGTGGGGGTTATTTATTTAAATTGATTGCATGGTTAAGTAGATCGTTGTGCAACGAATCGAATGGTACCACTGGTTTTAACAGACGGTGTCGGGAAGGTGGTGATCGGAAAACGGGTCGAAACGGCGGTGGAATTTTCAGGCAATGATTCCGGCTGTTTCGTTGATGTATTGAAAATTCTGGCTGTGTAAATGAGTTCCTGGCAACATCGTGAACAATGAATGTTGATTTGGTGTATTTATGGGTCGGTTCTGGCTCGCCGGAAAAGCTCGGGATCGCCGTTAATGGCGATCGCCGGCGACCGGTGACGGGGACGAGGACAAAGTGCAAGTAGGTCCCCTGAGTTTTGCAATATTTTCATTCCAGTCCCTGTACTTTCAGAATTGTATAAAAACAGGATTTCTGTTTTGTTTATTTTCAAAAATTATATTTTCTTTTTATAAAATTTTCAGAAACTGATTTTAATTATTTTAAAATTCAAAAATTTATTATCATTTTTTTTTAAATTTATTTTTAATTACAAAATAAATCTTAATTATTTAATTAATTAATTTTAGTTGATAATTAATTATTTAATTGGTCAATTAATTTAAATATTAATTGATTAATTAATTTAATTAGTTATTAATTAATTTTAATTGATTATTTAATTAGATTTAATTATTTATTTTTGATTTAAAAATTCCGAAAAATAAATTCGAGCTTTAAAATATTATTTTAAATTACTTTCCAAGCTCGATAATTTTTATAAAATTATATTCGAGTGTTCGAGCCTTATTATTTAATTATTAAATGATTCGGAGACCCGTTTTATTCCGAAAAATGTTCAAAAATTCATAATAAATCAACCGTTTGTCCGTTTAATACGAAGCGAACGCGTACAAACTCAGAAAAATATTGCGCTTCCAATAAAAATACTTTTGAGACTTAATTTCTTTTGTATTACAATGTCATTTGATTTGTGTATCAGTTTGAGTCGATATTTGATCGATAAATGTTAATATTGAATTGATTTTAATTCTGAACGCCTTAGAACGTATCTTTTAATGATCTGACTTATGTGTTACATGAAATATGTGATTATGTGTTATATGAATGCCATGACTAGGTGTTGCATGATATGCATGCTATCTGTTTACAGTTTTAAAATGCCATACTAGTTATAAACGATCGGATAGATGTCCAGACGTATAGTTACGTCGATTGAGTTTGGTTCTGTCAATTAAGATAGTTCTTTTGTTTATAGAATCGAGTAGCAAGGAGTGCAGTCAAGTGTTAGACGGAGTTAGTAGCCATCAGTTATAAGCTGAGTTATAGTAAGAAGTTATCAAGCATACCAGGCAAGTACCCCTAACTTCACTTATTGTTCAAGTGACGGTTATTTTGAATCATATTATTCAAGTATCTCTATCTTCCTTTATCATTCCATTGGTATTGACTCTGAACTTTATTCTTTCAATTTCCATACTATTCTAAGTTAAGAATAGTTAAACGTTTTATATTTCGCTATAAATTACTCTATACAGTAGAACATTGAATTGAGATTAGCGAATAACTAATTGTTCTAGTTATTTCGCCATCGATTGTTGAGATAACTCTGGACCATGAGAAATGGGGAGTTATATGGTTAAGGATGTCCTTTGATTCGGCTCCTTTGATCAAAATGTTTTATGGGTTGGATGAATGTGTAAGTGACCGGGATGGACGGTCCAGCGGAGGGCTATTTCTATGTGTTGTATGAAATATTATGACACCATTTTTGCTACAGGCAGGTATATTGCCTTTTTATTTGAGTACTCGTATTTTGGGGACATGTTTCTATGAATCATGACCTTGTGCTATCACACGGACTGATCAGCATGTGATAGTACGTCCGTCGGAGTTAGATTCCAATCTAAAAATTATCATTTATTGTTGATAGCTTGTGAAGCTTTATTATTGATCAAATATTACTGCTTTCATCCCTTTTGTTCAGTTATTATCAGAATGTGGTTTATCATTTCAAGTACATTTTATATTGTTTGCTGAGCATTTCTTTCGCTCAGACTTGTTTATCAATCTAATCTTTCAGCTAAGCCAGAGCAGGCTTGAGATCCAAGTTTGGTCAGAAGTCGAGTGCTTGTAAATAGTGGTGTGTATTCCAGGTAGACTGTTTTGGGACGCTTGGATAGTCTAGAGGTTTGTAATAAAATTTGAATAATTTGTAAAACTAATTAGACTTATGGTCTGCAATAACAGTTGGTTTGTATTAGTGCCTGTTCCATACTATAACCTATGATCGATCCAGTGCAGGTAAAGGGGTCGTATTTATTATATTATTCCGCTGTGATTATTTTATTACAGTTTAGTGGCAAGTGACCCCCAAATCTAGACCCCGGGTTTGGAGGGCGTCACAAAGGATTTTGAGAAGTTGGAAATAGCAGTGCAGATTCCAGAGTTAGGAAAAGGAGCCATGTATGCAATGTCATTTCAACCAGAAATTTTGAAAAAGATTCGATGTTGTCAAGAACAAGTAATGAACCGCGAGAAAGATAAGTTGTCAGGAGAGGAGGTTAAAGCTCAAAAGGACAAAAAAGGAATATATCGTGTTAACTCACATATTTGGATACCCAACATTGTGGAGCTAAAGCATGAGATTTTGCATGAAGCGCATAACTCCAGATTTTTAATTCACCCTGGAAGTACAAAGATGTATAAGGACTTAAAAGAGAGTTATTGGTGGCCAAACATGAAAAAGGAGATCGCGGAATGGATAAGTAAATGCTATACGTGTCAAAGAGTAAAAGTGGAATATCAGCGACCGAGTGGATTGCTTCAACCACTGGACATACCTGAATGGAAATTAGAGCATATTACGATGGATTTCGTGGTGGGATTACCAAAGACCAAGTCTAATCATGATGCGATTTGGGTAATAATTGATCGATTGACGAAGTCAGTGCATTTCTTGCCTATCAGAGAAAGATTCTCATTGGAAAGGTTAGTCAAGATGTACTTGGATGAGATCGTGATACGTCACGGAGTTCCGGTGTCTATCGTGTCCGATAGAGATCCGAGATTTAACTCGAGATTTTAGCGACAATTTCATGATCATTTTGGAATTAAATTGAAAATGAGTACGGCTTATCATCCGGAAACGGACGGACAAAGCGAAAGGACTATTCAAACAATCAAGGACATTTTGTGATTATGTGCATTGTACTTCAAAGGAAATTGGGACGACCATTTGTCGTTGATCGAGTTTTCATTCAACAATAGTTACCACGCGAGTATCGGCATGCCACCATATGAAGCGTTATATGGAAGAAAGTGTAGATCCCCTACGTATTGGGATGAGGTTGGCGAGCGCAAGCTGATTGGCCTAGAGCTAGTTCAAAATGTGAAAGAGAAAGTGGAAGTGATTCGTAAAAGGTTAACTGCTACTCAAGATCGACAAAAGAAGTACGCCGATCAAGATCGGAAAGATTTGCAATTTGAGCCTAGAGACAAAGTGTTGGTAAAGATATCTCCATGGAAAGGTTTATCCATATTCAGGAAGAAGGAAAGTTGAGTCCCAGGTATATTGGACCATTTAAAATACTTAAATAAGTCGGGAAAGTGGCTTATGAGTTAGCGTTACCTCCGTAGATGTAACATCTTCATAACGTATTTATCGCTTCTCTTCTAAAGAATTATAATATTGATGCAATCCATGTGATTGAATTGGAACCAATGGAAATTCATCAAGATCTGTCTTATGTGGAACAACTAGTGCGAATCTTAGATCGTAAAGAAAAAGCACTCATAAATAAAGTTGTACCTCTAGTTAGAGTGTTATGGAGAAATCCTAAAGTAGAAGAGTCAACTTGGGAATTAGAAAATGAAATGCAAGAAAAGCATCCCCATCTATTTGTTTAGACTAGATTCTGGGGACAGAATCCTTTTAAGGGGGTAGATTGTGATGACTTGAAATTTCGTGACTTGATTAAGTGAATAAAGTATAATTCTGTGGTGTAATTATAAATTATGTGATTAAAATAAGGGATAAATGATTTTGTTGGTTAATTGTCTTTATTGTATATTAGTAATTGGGACCGTAAGATGACCCGTTCCAGTTTGATGAGTCAGCTTATGGGATAAGCTGTGTTGTCGGGCCGTCAGATAGAACAGGACCCGTTTTAAAAGAGATTAAAAGTATTTAAATGTGAACTATGTGCAATTATGTGAAATAGAAATGTTTAAGTGAGTATTATATTCCAGTGATGTGTCAGTTGATATAAAGAGAATGATTATGAAGCGTGTCTGAAAACGCTCAGCGTCGGGCCGTTAGACAGGACGCGACCCATTACGCGAAAAAGGAAAGTAAAAAAAATAAAAAGGAAAATTTTGTGATCAAGTATGAGTTGTGATGTGTGAACATATGTGTTTGCTTGTCTGTATGCATGATTACGTGATCTGGATGATTTTAAATGATTTTAAGGTATTTATTTGATTTAAAATAAGGTTTATTAAACCTTTAATTGTTATTATAAAATTATCAGAGTATATTCTAGGTGTTAAGTTGGTTTGGTTATCTTAAAAATAGTCCTAGAGACTTTATAAAAATGATAGACGGATTTATTTCGTGATCGGTGTATATTAAAATGATTTTATCGAGTAATATTTCTATTTTGAGCGCAATCTTGTAAAATCCATAACAAATAAACCGTACGCTCAAAAATTATTTAAAAAATATGGACGAAAAGATAATTTCAAGATCTATATTCTAAAAGTGATATTCGTGGCATGTTTATCTTTTTAGATTCAAAAATATATTAATCAAATTCGTTTTTGATTAAGGATAAAAGGAAATTAAGAATTTAGATTCTTTTTAAATTACCAACTTGCCCTTGCATGCATTTCCACTCACAACATGAGAGAAGGTTAGATGTGTCATTTCCTACCCCGCTATCTCCATTCAACTTAACCAAATGACCATACTATCCTTGCATGCATTGTGTGCTAATAATGAGAGAAGGATACAAGGGTAATTTCTCTTTTCCACTAACTTGTAAGTATAAAAGGAGAGAAGTTTGGTCATTTCCATTTCATTCTATCTCTTTCTTTTATCTTTCTCTCTTTTCTCTCATCTCTCTTTTCTCTCTTCTCTCCCGAACTCTCCTTCTCGTCTCTCTCTCTCATACACTCCATCTTTCGCTCTATTACATGCAAAGCCTAAATCTAGTTGGAGATCAAAGTTTTCACCATCAACTTCCTTATTTCTCATTCTCTATCTGTTTACCTTTTGCATGTAAGTGTTTAAGCTATTTTTGAAATCAACTTCTTTTCATTTTACCTAAGAAAATCTCAATTTCTTAGTGCATAATCTTAAAAGAAGTATAGTGGATGTTGTATTGTATTTTATTTGGTTTTGTTTGATGATGGTTTGAATTTTGATGTTAAAAAGGGGGTTTTGATTTTAAATGATGAGTTGCTTAAATATTTTAGTGTTAAACTTGACATTCAATATAAATCTTTGTTTCTAAGAAAGTTTCATGGCATGCATGTAAGGTTTGAGTATAATCAAATGAGTTTAGTTTGATTTGTAAATAAAATGAGTTGAATGGTTAGGTTAAAGGTTAAAGTGAGTTGAAATTGTAATTTAAAGCTTTGCATGTCAAAATTTGTTTATGCATGTGTATTTTTTTGAAAAACCCGAATGGGTCTTATGATTGGAAAATGATTAAGTTGATTTTTGTGGGATTATGTGCTACTAGTGATAATTGAAATGATTACTTGGTTGCATGTCAATTTTGGATGGTGTTTGTGTTGATTTTAGGTTCGAATTTTTGATAATTAAAAGAGGGTTTTGATTTTTGATTTTGATTATGATTTTGATTCGGCTTTTGGATTAATAACGATGAGACTTGATTGTGTAAGTGATTCTTGTACTTGCATGTTACTAAAAGAGGTTTATTTGTGTTTGATTATGTGTGATTGTAATTGAGTACACTTGATTGTGTTTGGTTGTAAGGGCCGAATGGTTATGGGTGTAAAAGAGGTTGATTTGATCATATGATTTCACAAAGTAAATGCATGTAAGACTACCAGGGACTATTTGGTTTATTTGATGGTTTTGGTTCGAATAATGTAAAATAAAAGGAAGGATTGAGTCGTCTTGATATGAGATTGTATAATGATTATTTTAACTCAAGTATAGAGTTTGGATACAAGGATTATATGCTATATGTTGTAAATGCATCGCAATATGTGATTCGATGACTATTTGGTTAAAGTATACGAGTTATGGTATAAGTGTGCTTTGTGTTATGACTGAGTATATGTACTCTTAGGGTATTGCGATAAAGGGAAATTGTTAAGCATTCCGGGAACATCGAATGGGAATCTAATTAGGGTTTTGATTTTTGGATTGTAGATTCGGAGCATGAGGGCATTCAGGCTAGGAAAGGGAAAGGTGTACTAGGTGGCAGTAGTTAAACCCTTGTGAAACAGGAAAGCGAACTCAGGCAACTAACTCTTCCTACTTGTATAAGTTGTGTATTGAAAGGATATTGTTGATTCCATGATAGAGTATTGATGTTTTATAACACTTGTGAACCCATTATTGATTCTTGAGAAACCCTGTTATTGCCTTTGTGAACCTGTTATTGATTCTTGAGAAACCCTGTTATTGTTCTTGCAATGACTTGATATGAATATCAAACCTTTATAGTAACCTTTTTATTCATATCCTGATAACCTGTTGATACCTTGAATTCTTGTAAACCCTATAAGAACCTTTGTGAACCCCCTTGCGTAATGATCCTTCATTCCTTTGTTTACCTTATTCCACTACGATCCTTGGAACTGTTTTGATTCCCTAACTTGTATACCTTGTGATCATTTGATCAAGATTCTTAGCATTGAACTTTGCTTACCTTTGATTCATTTACTTTCTTTGAATTCTTAAAATTGAACTTAAGAATTAGTTTTGACTTTAAAGAGTCTGAATGATTTCATATTCTTGGTAATGTTAAAATGAACTCAGTAAAACCTTTCTTTTCCAACAAAAGGTTTTCCAAATGAATTCCTGATGGATTGGATTGAGACGTAAGAGACTAGTGGGACTAGTCCAGTCATATAAGAGACTAGCGGGGCTAGTCCAATTTAAGGCTGAAATTATGTCATAGGTACCTTAACGACCAGATGGAGGTCGGTACGGTCTGATCACCCGTATTATTATTAATTGAAAGTTGAAGTAGTCCAATCAAGGGTTCCCTATCACTTTGTAAAGGATATTGAATACATTGCTTTAGCAAATTGCTTCTTTGAAAATGAAATGGCTTATAATGTTTTGAAAAGAGTTGATTGTGATATTGATTAGCATATAGCTTGTGAACCCTGATTTTTATTCCGATATTGTTATCAATCATATATTTGATTCTCAGAGTTGAAAAGATTCTAGCTTTCCAGTTGAAAGATACTTGAGATCCTGTTGATGATTTGTGATGAATGTCGGCTTTCACCTTATCTTGAACCTTGATTCTTGAAATCCCAACTATCTCTTCATAAACCTTCCCTAGCCCAAAGATAAAAATCTGCCACCTAGAAAATTTCATTAGAATGCCCCAAAAGTAATTGTGAAAGGCTATTGTTTATTGCATCATAGAACTGTAATTTAGTTACTTGCTGAGTTTTATACTCATATATTATGCTTTGTTCTAACCATGGCAGTTAAGCAAGAGGATGGCTAGACTTAGGCGCACTGCTCGTAAGAGCGTACCTGGTGGCCCTACCCTATTGTAGGCTTCCAGATGCCAGAGCAGGTTGTACAGGTTGTGTATGAGCAAGTGCTTAGTCGGAAAGTTTGTAAAGATACGATGGGTTATCTGTCGGTTCCAAGTCGGAATCGATTATGTAAATTTTGTATTATTTTGGGCTGTAATATATATTATCTGGTTGGTAGTTGTAATTTTGTCTCAAACTTAATCTTGTTTGATCCTGTTATTAGTTAATTGGGGTTTATGCTTATTTATTCATAGTTAAAAGGTGTGTAGGCCCTCATTTCCTAACCCCGAGATTGAGGGCATCACAATATGTACTTTAAACTTTTATGGTCCGTATAGATCTCGCATTTTTCTCTGTACAAGTAGTGTCTTCAATGCTTCAATGCGAATACTATGGCTTCTAATTCCAAATCATGTACTGGATACTTCTGCTCATTGGGTTTCAACTGTCTGGACGCATAGGCAATAACTTTATCATGTTGCTTTAACACACAGTCTAAACCTTTCAAAGAAGAATCACTATAGATCACGAAATTTCCCGTTTCATCAGGCAATGTTAGCACTGGTGCTGTCACTAATCTTTTCTTTAACTCATGGAAACTCTCTTCACATTTCTCAGTCCAAACAAACTTTTGATTCTTTCTGGTCAGCTTGGTTAACAGAGTCACAATCTTGGCAAAATCCTTTACAAATCTCCGGTAATAACCTGCTAGTCCAAGAAAACTTTTAACTTTTGTCAGGGTCTTTGGTTGTTCCCATCTGGATACAGCCTCAATCTTCACAGGATCCACCTTGATACGATCCTTACCCACTATATGACCCAAAAATTGAACCTCATCCAACCAAAATTCACATTTCGAAAACTTAGCGTATAACTGCTTCTCTCTCATCCTTTGTAGGGCAATCCTCAGATGTTCAACATGGATGTCATCAATAAATACAATAACAAACTTATCCAAGTACTCCTTATACACCCGGTTCATTAAATCCATAAAAGCAGCTAGTGCATGGTCAATCCAAATGACATCACAAAGGACTCATAATGTCCATGTCTGGTTCTGAATGCAGTCTTTGGTATGTCCTCAGGCGTGATCTTCAGCTGATGATAGCCCGATCTTAAATCAATCTTCGAGAAACAACACACTCCCTTAACCTGGTCAAACAAGTCATCAATCTTGTGTAGGGGATACTTATTATTGATGTTTACCTTATTTAACTCCCGATAATCAATACACAATCTCATGCTCCCATCTTTCTTATTCACAAATTACACTGGTGCACCCCAGGGGGATACACTTGGCCTAACTATCCCCTTATCTAACAGTTCCTGAAGTTGCTTAGCTAGCTCCTTAATTTCCTCTAGGCCATATGGTAGGGAGCCTTTAAAACCGGTTCTGCTCCGAGAACTAGGTCAATAGAAAACTCGATCTCATGACCTGGTGGCAATCCTGGCAACTCATCTACAAAAACATCTGGAAATTCCCTTACTATTGGAATCTCATCCATATCAGGTGCCTCTTTCTCAATGTCTACAATATGGGCTAAGTAGGCTTCACATCCTTGTCTCAACATTTTCTTTTCTTTCAGTATTGAGAGAAATTTCTTTTCCAGCTTATGTTCTTGATAATTTATCCTGACATTATTCTCTATAAATATCATAATTTTCTTTTTTTAAGTCAATATTTTCCTTATGCTGGGACAACCAATCCATTCCTAGAATCACATCAAACTCTCCTAACTCAAAGGGTATTAGGTCAGCCGAAAAAGAATGCCCTTGGATTTCTAGTTGACACTTAGGACAAAATTGACTCACTGCAACTCTATCCTGATTGGCCACTTTTATGGTCAAGGGCTCAGCTAAGTCTTCCAACATTAAATCCATTATATTCACACATTCTTTTGATATAAGGACTTAGACACTCCTGAATCAAACAAAACTTTAACATGTACGGAATTGAGAGAAAGCGTACATGCAACTACATCCGGGTCCTGAGCGTTGGATCTCTTGGTCATCTTGAAAGTTCAAGCTTTAGTTGTGTTGGTTGCGGTCCTTGGGATGCACTACCTCCTACGCTGCCTTGAGTAGAAGCCCTACAATTCATGGAAATATGTCCAGCCTTACCACACTTAAAGTAAGTAATTCCGGGATTCCCTGAACTGCACTCCGACACATAATGGCCTTTCTGATCACATTTAAAACATCGGACATCCTTTCTGCACTCACCACCATGCCTCTTGCCATACAACTTACATTCCACTACTGGCTTGACTGACTGGGCTGGAGTAGAAGCAACTGAGGTGGTATACTTGGCCTTATCTGGGGAAACCTCTGTCTTCTAAATCTTTTATTCCTATTTCGGCCAAACCGCTTGGAAACTTCTGACTAGATTCTTCTTGATCCGCCTTGTCAGTAATGTTTTCAGACTTCCTCTTCTTATCGCCCTTTTCCTTGACGACCAAATTCTGATCGCTCTCAATTACTAGGGCGGCCTAAACTATGGAAGGATATGTCTTGAGTTGTAAGGCCACAACTCCACTGTGAATTTCAGGCTTCAATCCCTATTTTCAAACTTTCTTGCTTTCTGAATCTCCGTACTCACATACCCAGGAACTAATCGGGCCAATTCCGTAAACTTGGCCTCATATTCCGATACACTCTTTTCACCTTGTTTCAACTCCAGAAACTCAACTTCCAACTAATTTTTTAAATAATCTGGAAAATACTTTTCGAAGAACAACTCTGTAAACCTGGTCCAAGAAATAGGACCCTCTTTTTCCAAGGCACGAGTGGATTCCCACCAATAATTCGCTTCACCCCAAAAAAAATAACTCACATAATTCTTGCTGCTAAGCATTCTGATTAGACTGTTGGCGCAACAAATCTAGCAATTTACCCATGCCTAGGCCCCCAACAGAGTCTTTACTACAGAAATTGAACGAGATATTCTTCTTGGGCGACATTCTCCTGAAACACAACAAAAGTTTAATATGAAATTTTTTCCCCCGGGTAGCAACATTTTTATGTGTCAGGAGAACTATGCTACAATAAAATATTCCCATCCATATTTAATTGAGGTCCACCGACGATGTATGGCTAAATTTAACAAAACCAGTAACAAATGCAATAATAACAGTAACAACAATAATAATAACGCGATAGTTTTATAAAAACTAAACAACAACTTTTATATGATAAAACTAAAATATAACAGCAGTACAAATATCCAACTAAACAGCTATAGTACAACACTGATAATAAAACTGAATACACAACAAAATTGGCTATCATATCAGTCTTCGCCTAATACACGAACTATACTACATAATTCTAAGGATACAGGCGTCCGAATTCTGATAACTACTAATATAAAAGTCTAACATCTAGCCATTGCCTCCCATAACTCCCAACTCAAACACTAGCCAATCTACTAGGCCCTAGTACTGAGCTGCTCTGGTCTCCGAGCTAATGAAAAGATCAATATGTCTAGCTGTTAGGAGATGAATAAAACACAGGGGGGTGAATGTGTTTTACTGTTTTTGTGCTTTTCTTGACTATTTCTGGTTGAACAAAGTAAACTAAATCTTATAATGAAATATGTTCATGCAAAATTTAATCTTACAGAAAATAAAAAACACAGATCTTCAAAACTCACTTAATTTTATATTAAAATTAAGACTGTTTTGCTAAAAAAAATCTAGGCTCTTTATTTATAAAGAGCTTAGCTTTTTCTTGAGAGTGTTATAAGAAATTTTATCTAAATTGTTACAACTGACTAAGGACCAGTGTTGACTTTATAACTTAGTTACTGCTGGTTTACACAGTGTGTAATAAGAGATGCTATTAGCTTTTCTAAACTGTCACTTGTCATTTCAATTTATAGAAAATTAGATCTTCCATTTCTGGATTAGTATATCTTTAGCATCCCGTGTTCACTTTGATCTTCCTTTGTCATTTAATCTTCACCATTGATCTTGCACATTTTTCAAGCTGCTTTTTGTAGACTTGTCAATCCAGCTGTTTGATTGTTTGTTGATTGTTTATCTTAGATATTGAACTGATATGCAACTTTGTACTTTGAGATTGTACCTCGAGATCTCCAGTTTAGGTCTATAGAACACTTGACATCTCGATAAGTATATTGGATTATCGAGATCTCTAGTACTCTATATTTAGTTTGGCTTGTAGAGGTCTTCAATTCTCTATAAGAGAATTTTGGCTTATCGAGATCTCTAGTCTTCACATCTTCACTTTGACTTATCGATAACTCTTAGTTCTCTAGTAGCTTCTTCACTTGTGGATATCTCAGAGTTCTCTAGTCAAATTTAACTTGTCGATATCTCAGAGTTCTCTAGTTGAAATTTAACTTGTCGATGTCTCTGAGTTTTCTAGTGAATTTTGACATCGATATCTCCGAGTTCTCTAGTAGACTTAGACTTATCGATAACTCGGAGTTCTCTAATGAATGTAGACTTGTCGATAACTCTGCGTTCTCTAGTGAAGAAATGAATTGTCGATATCTCCAATCTTCATGTCTTCAATTTGGCTTGTTGATATCTCTGAGTTCTCTAGTAGCTTTCCTGACTTCTCGATAAGCCATTCTGGAGATCTCGAATGACTTCTCTATAACATTAAATCTGTGATTGTAGAAATCTTGAATTAGAGTATTTTTCCTAAAACAGATTTATTCAACTCCAAGCTTCTTCATAATTCTTCTGAGGCATGATCTTCTTGATCTTCTTTCAGATAGAATTCTTAGGCTTGACACTATTTATAGAAAAAGGCTCCAGTTTGCTTCTTTGACATTTTTACAGACTTTAAATGTTACAAGTACAAAATACAGTTTAAGATAACAATACAACATACTTGGGGTTGACAAAATATCTTAGTCTTGTTAAAGTGCAGGCATGTCTTTTACAACAATCTCCCCCAATTTGTGACAAGATTGCTTAACACAAATTCATGCCTATTAACAAGACTAACCCCAAGTTTGAAATGATGGAAAATAAAATTAATACATAGAGCTTGATAGAATTACAACTTGTACAATATAAGATACACAAGGTTCAATGATTACAAGACTCAGGTAAAGATAGTTTTTACATCTGCTTCTTTTCTAAGTTTATCATTTAAATGGTCAAGAATTTCAAGTTCTTCTATGATAAGTGTTCCACTTAGAGCTTCTACAAGTTTTTGTCTTGCTGCCTTAGGATAACCATGGTCCAGAACCTCTAGGCAGAATCTTGAGAATCCACCAGCTCTGATGTTTAGAAATCTCCCATCTTTAGAAATTCTCCTCATTCCTTTTGCTTTCAACTCTTCTGATCTTTTTATGTACATGTCTATTTCTTCATCATGCCTCCTTCTTCTTTCTTCAGCTTCAGCCTCATTTCTTTTCTTTGTTTCCTCCCTTTCAATCAACCATTCAGCTAGAGATGATCTTCATGCCCTTGTAGCAGTATCCTTGTCTTTTAACAAACTTATCACTCTCTTAGTTTCGGATGGAGCCAAAGAATCCATTAAACTTTTGTTTAGAAGAGTAAATGTACCATCCTTAAATTAAATTCTAACTTCTCTTAGGGATACAATCCAGACTCTAACAATTTCCTCAGCTGGATGTTGGAAATGGTCTTCATCTGAGATGCACAAATTTAGAGGTAGAAAGTAAGATTCCTTGAAACAGTTCCAGATGGCCCTTTCAGTGACTTCCACTTTCTTTACAGGCTTGGATTTCTTAGGCTTTCTCCCAACAGATTTGTGCTTGAATTTTAGTGAAGGTTTGGCTAAAGGTAGGGTTGTCATTTTCTTGAGATTGGTGTGGCTTGAGGTGATTGGAATTTTTAGGAAAGAGTTGGTTGTTTGTTTGTATAGAAATTTTGGCTTAGATGTTTGGGAAGGTTTGGTGTTCGAGATAGTTGATGTTGTGGGTTGAGCTGAGGTTTGAGTTGGTTGTGTTTGGATTTTTAGGGTTGTTTGAGTTTCTGAATCATCATGAGGCTTTCTACTCTTCCTTTCACCTCTTCTCTTCTTTTCTTCATCTTTCTTATCATCCTCCTTCTTCTTATCTCCACCCTTGCTCCCAGGTGGCTTACTGGACTGACTAGGATTTGAGCCAAAAGGATTTTGATCATTCTTCTTCTGCTCATCATCATCCAAGTCATCCTTGTTGAACTGTGTTTTGGGTAAGTTGGCTTCTGTATTATCCAGATATCTCCTCAGTAGCTTTATCATTTCCATATAATCATTATTCTTGTTTTTCTTAGCTCGTAAGCTAGTTCCTAGGATCATGTTAAGCTTCTTATTGCCCATGACACAGTGTTTGGGGATATTGAAATGTCTGAATTATCTGGTGGTTGGACAGATGTATGCTATACCCTTGATTGGCTATAGATATGCTTCAGGAAAGGCAGCCACTTGAGCATCTCTCAGTTCAGTTAATAGCATGGTATCTTTACGAGTTATAACTCTAACTTTGCTGATCAAGATATATAACTCAGATGCCCTCCTTGAGACAAGGTAATTGAGGGACATGCATACATCTGTCTGTCCCTGAGTCATTTGCATTAACCACTATCTTCTCTTCCAGAAAATTGTCCTTATTGACCTTGAACACTCTTATGAAATTGATTGTCTTGTCCAGGGCCTTTTTATATGTGAAGTGATTATTGTTGAGAGAAGCTTTTAAGGCTTTGAGTAGTTCTTCAAACTCTCTACTCAGACTAGGTCCTTCAGCAGACCTAATAAGTCTCTCCATGGTATGATCAACTTCTTTAGATTTCTTTTCAGTACCCTGGACTTGCTGTTGAGATGTCATTGATCGTGTCAACCTAGCCTCTATCTCCCCCTTAGTCTTGTTGACAGGCATTAGAAGGGGAGTAGGAATTTCAGGCCTGACTTGTTCATGTAGAGAAGGTAGTGGTATGTTGAGTTTGCCCATGATGGCTCCCAAAGCTATAGAATTCTGCATTTAAAGATGCTTATGTGAGTCCACCAGGGTTTGGATATCTGTTTGTTGACTCTTGACAAGAGATGTCAAGGCCTGAACTTGTGCAGTGAGAGAAGAGTTAGAGTCTTGTAATCCTGTGATTTGACCTTGTAAAGACTGAATTTGCAGATTTGTTGAAGTGGATCCAGGATGATAAGAGCTGCTAGATGTGCCAAAGTGTTCTTCTATAGCCTATTTGATCCCTTCCATTAGCAAAGCTGAAGGCTTATATCTGCTCTGGTGAAGTTGATCTAGTTGGACCTTGGTCTCATTTGAGTGAGTAAATTGTTTCTGGATCACTGTATGGAAGTTGGTGAAAGATAGTTTGAGGTTTTTGACTTCCTTCTCAATAGAGGCAAGATCCATCCTAGCCATTTGCTCAGTAAAATGCTTGAATTTAGAAGAGATATGCTATTGAGATAATATGATCTTGTTCATCTTCTCATTAACCAATTATTTTATTCTGTCTTCATGGCCAATAAGCTTGATTTCAAGAGCTTTACCAAACAGAAGAAATACTTTGAGCTGAGCTTTGTATACATCTGTAATGGCATCATAGACAGCTTCTGGACTCAAGTCTTTTACATTGCTTCCAACAATAGGAACATACTCTTCTCTGAATCTGGACAGAATTTGATTTATCTCCAAGGAAAAATCATCAGATAGCCATGCATCCATATTTCCATCTTACTCCGCATCATTGACAATTTTATCCTTTTGCTCCTCAACCTCTTCATTATAAGCAAGCATGATAGCTTGATAGTCCTGGTTGCTCATATTTAAAGTCAGGAGATGCTGTGAGATGTTGGCCAATCCAGATATATGCTCTACTAGTAGATCATCTATAGAAGTTGGTTGAGAAGCAGATTCTTGTAGCCACTGAGAGGGTATGTGAGGTTGTTGAGGTTGTGAGGTGGATGGTTCATCAGAAACATATATGACTGGGGTCATAGTTTGACTCACAGATTGATCTGTGGTTTTGACAGTGTGTTGTCCTCTACTTGTAGTGGGAACCTCCAATTGAATTGGAGGGGATTTGATTCGGTTACTTTCATGTACACCAGCCTCAAACCCTTGTGTGTCTTGCAACACACTGGCACTTGAATGTGCGATGCTTGCCTTCCCTATGACAGGATTATGGGCAATTGTACTTCTAGCTTCAACTGCCAAGGCAATCTCTGCTAGAGTTGTGAGGGGAGTTGTCCCTTCTTGAAGAACCTCCGATTGAATTGGAGAGGATTTAGATAGCTCCCCCTCAGGAGTACTACCCTCAAACCTTTCAGTCTATGAAGACAGTTTTGCACATGAAGGTGCATTAGAAGTGTCCATGGGGTCTTCAGTAAAAACTGATGAATCCCCCATATTTGTGATAGTATCATCAAGGTCTACCCCAACATGTAGCCTCTCACCATCTAAATGGAGTGTCTGGGTGGTGAGCAAAGCTTCTTGAGCTAAGTCACTTTATTTTTGTTGCACTTGAGAAGTGTATTCAAGTGGAATTGGAATAGAAGAAATTTGAGTCATAAGAATTTGGTGCTCAGTTGTGAGTGTTGGCAGCTCCCCTTGAGTGAAAGAAGGAGCTTCAAGAGATGTTCTCTCACTGTGTGTGCCTTCCTTATTTCTTCTACCATACACTTAAATTGCTTCTTGTGCAGGCTGTGCAGACTCACTCCTGGTTTTTTTACAACTGCATCATGTTGGGAGGATGCAAAGGTGGCTAGAGTGGTCAACTCATATTGTTTACTTCTTTTGGATCTTTTGACCAGAGGTAATTCTTTTTCAGCTATCTCCTCACCACTCTCAGTTATTGCAGTTAGGTCTATCCCCTTTCTCTTCTTTTTACTGACCTCATCCTTTTGAGAAGATGAGGTAGTTGGTTTCCTATCTTCTAAAGGTTGTGAAAGAATGGTTGCAACTTGGGAAGATCCTTGTTTGTGTTCCTGTGTTTGTACTTCCACAGGTTCAGGAATCATAGTTGTGCTAGATTGTGCATTAGATCTGATGTCAGGCATAGGATAAGGGTAAGTCCTAAACCTCTCCAACATAAATGGAGTGATTTTCAGACTTACATTGACCTTATTCTTTGTAGTAAGTGAGCAAAATATTATTTTGGACACTTGCTTATAGTTGCCTATTTTAGTACTATCTATACCATTCAGTAGGTGTATGTCAACTACTTTATTATTTAAAGTGGACATAATAAATCTAGGAAAAAAAAATTCCTTACATCTAGCTGATAGGGGCATATTTATCCTGGTTGCAAGTTCTTCCAGGATCAGCAGACCAACATTCAAGTGTCTGTTGTGGGAAATTGAATACACCAGCTTTTGCACCACACTTGAAATGTTGTCATATACTATCTTCCTGCATGTAAAAGCTCTCACCACTGAATCAAAAATGAATGACTACTCCTTCCTTAGATTAGTTCTGTTTAGGCTTGATAAGTTGATTCTTCCACCATAGTTGATGAAGTCCACAAACTCAATCAACTCATCAGGAGTTGGCACCTCCACCAGATTTGCAGTAGGCAGTCCCAAAGCTAGGTTCACATCCTGCTCATTAAACTCAATTTATTGACCTCCAACTGAGCAAGCCACTACCAAGGATACAGTATCATCACGCATCACAGTCATCACCACAGCTGTAGTCCAAAAGGCATGCAACACATCCAGGTATAACACTAGATTAGCAGTCAAGGCTCCGGCAATGTAAGATTTAGACAGAAATTTCACAAACCCTTGAAACTGTCAGGGGTTTGGTTAGCATCAGTAAAAGCCAAGTAGTTTGTTCCTTTCTCTGGGATAGTTGCTGTAATAGTGTTTTGTGCCATTGTAGTATAGTAAGAGAGAATGGGTAAGAAGAATTTTTGAGAAAGGAGTAGAAATGAGAGAGAAATGAGTTTTTGCTTGAAAGGCTAGGTTAATTTAGATCTCGAAGTTGTAACTATGTGTATGTATCGAGAAGTCTGGGTATTTATAGTAAAAGTAAATGACTTGTCGAGAACTCAAAAATAGACATTTGGAGTTTGTGTATCGAGAAATCATTTTAAGAAATGAAATACATATCTAGAAGTCATTTTAAATTACTCTTTTAGAGAATTCAAAATTGACTTATCGAGATGTCAAATAAATACCTAGTTTGTCCAAAAAGTGGACTGAATTAATTCCAAATTTTATTTGAATAAATTCAAAATAAAATTAGAATGAATTTTCTAAAAGAATTTTACCAAAATAATTTATTAAATTAAATTATTTCAGTTCTGAGTTATTGATAAGTAAAAAATTACACTTGTAGAGAACTCTATGAATTAATACTACTATAGAACTCTACAAAGACTTATCGATAAGTCATATTAAGCCTATCGAGAAGTCATTCGAGAAGTCAGTAATTGACTTATCGAGGACTCACTCGAGAAGTCTTAAAATGACTTGTCGAGAAGTCAATTTTTACTTATCGATAACTCAGTTCTCTATATACTTTTGGTTTTTGTAATTCTGCCTTGTGTTAATTTTACATATTAAGAATGTAAATTAACAACTGAACAGTTTAGTTAGAATTTGAAAAATTCCAAGTTGAATTTTAATTTGAAAAACAAATATGCAGAGATTTCTGAAATATTTATAATTCATATTTCAGTTAATTTCCAATTTAATCAAATTAATTTTGATGTACTAGAGATTAATCTGCTGCAAAACATTAGCTAAGTTCTTGCCTTAGGATGAAGACTTAAGCATTCCAATTTCACCTACAAGTCTAGTGAAAGTTGCTACATCTAAAGGTTTAGTAAAAATGTCAGCTAATTGTTTTTCTGTTGGTACAATATTCAGCTTTAGCTGTAGAAGTTGATACAGATTGTTGTTTCTTGCTATACCAGGATACAATTCTTTGTCCAAGAAATTGACTGCTTCCACTAGTACTCTTTCTGTCAACCCTACATCCAGCAAAATTTGCATTTGTGTAACCAACAGCTTCAAAACCAGTTCCCTTAGGATACCATAATCCCAAGTTTGGAGTTTCCTTCAAGTATTTGAAAATCTTCTTTCTCCCCCCGAGTTTGTGCAATTAAATCCAGGTGTATGAGATGAGCTTCCGTTTTCATGACTTCCTGTTGAGTACTTTCTTCATTTTTCTTTTCTAACAAACTACACAAACTTCAACTTGAGCAAACTCCAGCTTAGGCATGTCTCTTACTAACTCCTTTTTTGACAAGGTGTTAATTTCCTTGAAATTCAAGTGAGACGGATTTTTATGCCATAACTTGTTTTCTTCTTCTCATGCATTGGTGTAGAAGCAACAAACACCATCCTTATTTGTTGAGTCAAAATCTGCAACAAACAAGCTTCCTTTGCTTGCTCCTTTCAGAGCAACTTCACCAGTTTTCTTGCTGATAACAATGCATTCTTCTTTGTTGAGTAAGACTTAAGGCCTTTGTATGCAAATTTCTAACTCTGAGAAGATTCACTTCAACATCATTTACCAGTGCTACATCATCAAATACAACATTTTCAGAAATAATCTTGCCATATCCCATTGTGAATCCTTTGCCGTTGTCTCCAAAGGTCACCAAAGGGACAACTTTCTCCTCAAACTGTGATAGAAGAGCCTTATCACCTATCATATGCCTGGAACATCCACTGTCTATGATCCAGATGACTCTCTACACTATGCCCTGCACACAATGAGTCTTAAGTGTGTTTGGAAACCCAAACAGTGTTGGGTAGTTTCTTCTTAGTAACTTGTTCAGCAGAAGTAGAATGAGTTGTTTTAGAAAAATAGAATTCAGTGACTGTTGTGCGTGTTTTCCTTCTGATGTGGACTCATTTCTTTTTTCTTTAAGGTCTACTCTCAGTTTGTGGCAACTCTTCATTACTTTTAAGTTACAAGGAATGCAGTCAAACTTGTCACAGAATGAATAGGGATCATTTGAATCTGCTTCATTGTATTTGCAAGTTCCTTCAGTTGGCTTGCTAACAACCTTTTTACAAAGGTCAGTTAGACGATTTGTAGAGCCACATTTTTCACACTTCTTTCTAGGAGCATTTGCAACATAAGAAAAATTATTGCTTTTGTTTATCCCTATTTTCCCACTTCTATTTTTCCTTTTCTTTCTTGCATCTTCAGTTTTGGTTTCTTTAACAGGAGTCTTGGGACTTGGTTTGTTCATGAGCTTCTCTTCAGTATTGGAAGACTGAACTGATTCTTCAGTTTTCTTCTCTTTATCTTTATCAGTAATTTCTTGCTTGATAATCAATTCTTCTTCACTGAAGTTGACTTCACATGCTTTGAATATGGGTGCATTAACCTCTTTCAAAAAGGTTGGAGCATTCTCAGTTTTCTTTGCTTTCCCTTTGTTACCTACAGTCTTCTTTTTGTCATTCATGGCATTATAGTCAAGGCCAATAGTAATGTTTGCACATGGCTTATTCTTCTAATGATACTATTCGACCAGTTCAGATGCATTTCTGAAAGATTTCATCTTCATTTCATTCTTTTCCAGCTTCTCCCTTAGCACTGCTTCAATTTCAATTGCACACTTGAGCTTGTTCTTTAGATAAGCATTTTCTTGTTTTAAAGCTTCAAGCTCCACCAACAACAATTCAGTTTCTTGCTTCTCACTTTCAAGCTTCTCATTTATCTTTGTTAATTTAATAACTTCTTTATTAGCAGCAACCATGCTTGTGTGAATGTGAAACATTTTTGTGCTCATCTTTTCAACAGTTTCCTTATATTAATTCATATTTAAATCAATAGTGGTAAGAGTTGGTGTCTGTGATTTAGATGAGGATAATTCTCCTTGCTCCAGGGCCATGAGTGCATAATTACCAAATTCTTCATCTTCATCATTCTCAGAGTCATCCCAACTTTTACCATCTGCAATATAAGCTTTACTTTGCTGTTTCCTTAGAAGAGCTTCATACTTTGCTTCAAGTTCAAGATAAGCCTTCTCTTTCTTTGCTTTCTTGGGTTTCCTTGTTCATCACAATTGAAGCATCTTATATTAGATCTGTCGACAGATCCAGTTTTGTAGCCATTCTTGCTATCAGAATTGTACTTCCCTTTTTCTTTCCAGCTGCTATCTTTATTGAAAGTCTGTCCTTTACTCTTGAAGTATTTTGGCTTCTTTACTCTAATATTAGAGAATTTTCTAGCCAAATAGGCCATTGATTGATCTAGCTCATCCAGTTCTTCTAGAGTGTAGAACTCATCTTTTTCTAATTCCGGAATGACTTGTTCCTGTGAATCATTTGTTCTTTGCTCACTTGTTGAGGCAACTGGTATTTGTGATCTTGACTCATCAGTAGTGTTTGGCTTTCATTGAAAATTAAAGTACTTGAACCATCTACAACATATACTTGGTCAGATCTCAATGATTTTCTCTGAATCATTTCAAGTTCATATGTTTTAAGAATTTCATATAGAACTTCTAGTGTTATCCTACTTAAATCTCTTCCTTACCTGATTGCTGAGATTTTCTGTTCCAAATGATCAAAGAGAGTAAGCAAGAACTTCAGGTTCACTTCTATAGCTTCATAATATTTTTCATGAAGCTGCAAATCATTTATCAGCTTGTTAAACCTTTCAAACACATCAGTAATACTTTCCTTTAGCTTTTCCATAAAACACTCATACTGTGAAATCAGTATACTTCTTTGGTTTGACCTAACTTCGGTTCCTTCATAGAGTATCTCAATCTTTTCCCATATTTGCTTGGCAGTGTCACAGTTGACAATGTTGTTGTACATCAGATTGTCAAGTGACTCAATCAATATTAATTGCAAGCTACTGTCCAGGGAAACTTTCTCCTTTTCAGGGTCAGAATACTCAGAAGGATCTTTTGGAGCAAAATGAGCTGGGATGACCATGTCTCCATCTATAGATTCCTCAATTCTAACCATAGGAAAGAAGGGTCCATTGTTGAGGATCTGAATGTAGAGTGGATTGGCCATGCTGATAAACAACATCATTTTATTTTTTGAAAGAGTGTAGTTAGCTTTGTCAAAGGTAGGAATTTTGATGTTACTGATTTTCTGTGTATTCATTCTTCCAAGACCTTGTATCTGTTTACTTTCAGATTTTGCTCTGATACCACTTGTTAGAAATGAATAACACACAGGGGGTGAATGTGTTTTACTATTTTTGTGCTTTTCTTCACTGTTTATGGTTGAACAAAGTAAACTAAATCTTGTAATGAAATATGTTCATGCAGAATTTAATCTTACAGAAAATAAAGAACACAGATCTTCAAAACTCACTTAATTTTATATTAAAATTAAGATTGTTTTGCTACAAAATTTCTAGGCTCTTTGTTGATAAAGAGCTTACCTTCTTCTTGAGAGTGTTACAAGAAATTTAATCTAAATTATTACAACTGACTAAGGACGAGTGTTAACCTTATAACTTAGTTAACTGCTGGTTTACACAGTGTGTAATAAGACATGCTATTAGCTTTTCTAAACTGTAACTTGTCATTTCTATTTATAGAAAAGTAGATCTTCCATTTCTGGCTTTGCATATTTTTAGCATCCCGTGTTCACTTTGATCTTCCTTTGTCAGTTAATCTTCACCATTGATCATGCACATTATTCAAGCTGCTTTTTGTAGACTTGCCAATCCAGCTGTTGGATTGTTTTTTGATTGGTTATCTTGGATATTGAACTGACCAACAACTTTGTACTTTGAGATTGTACCTCGAGATCTCCAGTTTAGGTATATAGAACACTTGACATCTCGATAAGTATATTGGCTTATCAAGATCTCTAGTACTCTATATTTAGTTTGGCTTGTAGAGGTCTTCAGTTCTCTATAACGGAATTTTGGCTTGTCGAGATCTCTAGTCTTCACATCTTCACTTTGACTTATCGATAACTCTTAGTTCTCTAGTAGCTTCTTGACTTGTCGATATCTCAGAGTTCTCTAGTCAAATTTAACTTGTCGATATCTCAAACTTCTCTAGTCAAAATTTAACTTGTCGATGTCTCTGAGTTCTCTAGTGAATTTTGACTTATCGATATCTCTGAGTTCTCTAGTCTCTTAGACTTATCGATAACTCAGAGTTCTCTAATGAATGTAGACTTGTCGATAACTCTGAGTTCTCTAGTGAAGAAATGACTTGTCGATATCTCCAATCTTCAAGTCTTCAATTTGGCTTGTCGATATCTCTGAGTTCTCTAATAGCTTTCCTGACTTCTCGATAAGCCATTCTGGAGTTCTCGAATGACTTCTCTATAACATTAAATCTGTGACTTGTAGAGCTCTTGACTTAGGGTATTTTTCCTAAAACAGATTTATTCAACTCCAAGCTTCTTCATAATTCTTCTGAGGCATGATCTTCTTGATCTTCTTCCAGATAGAGTTCTTAGGCTTGACACTGTTTATAGAAAAAGGCTCAACTATGCTCCTTTGACATTTTTACAGACTTTAAATATTACAAGTACAAAATACAGATTAAGATAACAATACAACTTACTTAGGGTTGACAAAATATCTTAGTCTTGTTATAGTGTAGGCATGTCTTTTACAACACTAGCATGTTCAATGGCTGACTAAGTGAGGGCTCTAACCCGAGCCTAGATGTCTGGATAAGGCACAGGTACTCCCTGGTAGGGACCAACAGGTACATGGTCTAAGCACTACACCATAGATTGGATTCTGCAACCCTTCACAGTGGGGTTGCAAAGAAAAGTGTAATAGTAGCCTTCAAAAACAATGTCTACCGCAACCCCTCTTTTTTGATGTTGTGGTAGAGTCAAAATGTGTTACCAAAATGACATATATAATTAAAGATGATTTTTCTGAATTCAACTAATTAGTAATTTTTTACATAGAAATGAAATAAAAAATGAAATATATATTTTATTTATTTTTAGAAGTTAATAATATTAGTGCAATGATTTAAAATATTATAATGATAAATTGAACGCTTTATAAAACTTAACAAGTCACTAGTGGATTTATTTACAATATTTAAAGTAATTAATTAATTGTAATGAATAGGATGTGTTTAATTTAATAAAATTTATAAAATTAAAAATATAAATAAATTGGCAATGACCAGGCTGCTGAAATAGTTGTGTTGGGCCATTAAACTTTGACCCGCTAAGTTTTTCAGCAAGCGGGAAGTGAAAATTTCAGATAAAAAAAACCCTGACTTTCACTCTCTCTCTCTCTCACTTATCTTTTAAATTGGGGGAAAGCAATTAGTTCAATGAGTAAGGGATCGGGTTGGTCTCGAGCAACAAAATCGAGTCACAGATTCAAGGATTTTAACGGTTGGAGCGACAAATTTCAAGGATTTCAATTAGGATTCGATTAGGGTTCAAGCTACGTACCAATTACAACTTATGCTTGTGTTCGATTATAAGGTATAAGCTCTTTTCCCTCTTTTTTGATGTTGTGTGTATAGTGTTTGTATACTGTGATTTTTTTTCCTCTGTCTCTCTCATCGGCTCTCTCTCTCTCTCCCTGTCTATGTCACTCTCACTCCCCCTCTCTTCTCTCTCACCTCTCTTTCTCCTCCCTCCCTCTCTCTCGCTCTATGTCTCTATCTCCCTCTCAATATATTTCTCTATCAGATAAATGATGTAAGACTTTACTAATTTTACAACACATGTTTAACTACTTGATTCAACTTTAATATATTCCAATATTTTATACTTCTATTGCATTTAAGAGTCCTAATCTCACTATTATTTCAGTATCAATTTCAAGAGATATGTGTTTTTGTACTTGTAAGAATTCTGGTGAATTCAGTTGAGAAAATTGTCAGCAACTAAAGGTATTTTTCATCCTTCTTTATCCAATCCAATAAAAAATATATGTTTATCATACGTAAATTTGGGTTTTTATGATGGTGAAATTATAGTAATTTGAATTATATATGATATTTGAGTTGTTCCTTACCCTGTAAATTTAATTATTATTTTTTACATAGTAATTATGCGGTGCCCGTAGGAAGTAAACTTCCTGGCTCTGCCACTGCATAGTTTCATGGTTTCTGTTTTCTTCTCAACTAGTTTTAATAATTTTGTATGTATCCTTCCTGCAGGCACTTGACATGGTCAAAAAATCACCAGCGTATAAAAATAGGTTGCGGGCTTTGGAATTGGAACGCAGTGGAGGTGTGACCAACAAGAAGAAGAGTAATAAACACATGTTAATTATCCCCCATGTTCTGGATAATAAGCACATGTTGCCAATCAAGTCTCGCCCTTCACACATGTTATGGAAAACTATGGTTGTGTGTGTTCTGTGGATTCAATTGATTCTTTTGTATGTTTGACTTTTTTAGTTTAGTATCCAAGAGATTTTGGCTAGACCATTTCTCTGCATGCTAATTGATTTGTTGGGTTGATAATTTATTTTGATTAGATGCACTTGACAGTGACTATATACTCTGTGACTGCTCTTTAAGTTATACCAATCTACGTACACCTTAAACTCCCCGTGTTATCTAGATATACCGAGTATGTTTACTTAGCTTAAGTCATGTCTAAGGATCCCGCTAACACTAAACTAGCTCTTTGGAATTTTTCCATTCAAGAGTTGATTGTATATGCCTTTTCATAATAGTTTCAGTAGGAAATCTGCAGATCCAATCTTGTTGAACCTGGTCAGCTCAGTTGTCATTCGTTAATGTCACTTCTACTTCTTGCAATTGTTTATATTCGATGGTGATTCTTGATTTACTTTTCATTCCTGGATATTACATACAGCACAAAGTCTTTGTTTGTGCATGATATAAAGTTTACTCAAAAGAATAAATCAATTTGGCAGTTTCGATTAGTAAAATGATAATTGGTTTCATCACACAGTATGTTATACAGATTGTTGATTCTTGTGACTAATAATTTATACTACATAGTTGACCGACTAATAGGAACATTTTTGTTGTATGCGCTTACAACAGGCAAGTTGATGGAAGTCACATGTAGTATGCTCGGGGCATTACGACAGGATTCTCATTTCACTAGCTGCCACTGAATATTCAGAGTCAAGTAAACCCACAACCCAAACAATAATCAAGCACAACAATGCATCAAGGTAAACATACGCATCAATATTCCCGATATCGAACGTCATACACTGCCTATATATGTTTCTCAGGCTCAGTGTTCTTGTGCTGGAATGTTACTGCAGTTGTGGGATGATCCTGGTTGAGTAATAATAAAGGGGGTTGGATTTGCTTTGCATTGAAGTGAACCTTAGAAGAAATACAAGTTTCCTTGTTTCTGTATACTGTAATTACTTGTCATTTCAGGATGAGCAGCTGTTGGATGACCTGGATAAGTACTTTGATATGGACTCCAAACAAAGTTTTTCTGACGGAAGCACATATTCGTGGGATGCTTTACCCATTAATGAGCTGGATGTTAAGGTGTGCAAATAATTTACTTTAGTGCAGCAGTCTTCCACCGTCTAATTTACTTTACAAAGTTTTTTTTTTAAATGTTTGCAGCAGTCTACCACCATCTAAACAAGAGATAAGCAACCATGAGAGACGGTGCAATGGTGTTCCCTTAAAGTTTTGTAATATTAAGCATGGACGTGTTAGTTTCTTTGCATTCAACATGGGGGAACTTTCGCTGCTTCCTTGATTTGCTCAAATATAGGACAAAATAGCAACAAATATGTCAAAGCTGTAAACACAGTTTGGTTATCTAAATTAGACCTTTGGTTATGCTATATATGAAGTTGAGTACAATAGTTACATGACATCATTTTTTTGTATTGCTGAAAAAAAAATCATGTGTAATACAAGGTATGTGCCTTGGACAATGTATGTTGTAAAATTAAAAATGTAATATATTGTTGTGATGTAATATATCAAATTTATGACTACTACTTATATATAGAAAAACACTAAAAACCGTTGCAAAAAATACTAAAAAGCGTTGCAAAAAGGTTGTATCGATACCCCACATGTGGGCCCCATTGTGGGGCCCACAAATATTGTACTGATAGCCCAAACCCTAATGTAACACCTTCCAGACCTATTGCAACCCCATTGGTGTTGCAATAGCACGTTTTCGTAACGGATAACCAAGGGTTGCAATAGGGTGTCACCGGGGTTGCAAAAAACTCTACTGCAACGCCTAAAATTGCAACCAAGAGAAAGAGTCGCCATAGCCTTTTTTTGGCCTTTAGCAACGCTTTTTGGCCTTTAGTTACGGTTTCTTGGGGTTGCAGAATCCAATCTATGGTGTAGTGAAGTGTGCGGCCAGGTCGGGACTCTGCTATCGGATTAAGGCCCTAATAACGGCCTGATGCACATGATAAGGGATAAGAGAAGAGGTACCCGAAGCATGAGTAGGTGATACAAGGGGTCGGGGAGCTGCACTACTAGGTCCGCATCCTAAAAGGAAGTCTCTAATAGCAGACACATGATACTAAACCCACCGAGGTCTAGCACTCAGTCCAGCGGTATCACTAGGTCCAAAGTAAGTGACAGGTGGAGGTGGAAAGAGAGTCTCCTCGACTACCACATCAAGAGTCCTCTCTGAGTTTGAGCTATCCGAATCATATATGTTCTCTCGGGAGGAAGAACTAGATATCACTATAGGACTCTCTCAATAATATAAATATACAGGAAAGACACAATAAGGTTAGGACAGTTCCAACAAACATCTATAGATGCCAGGGTCATGCCGTCGAAACCCTCGACTGACTCTTAGGTTTGCTCCTCTAAATGAGTTGCTAACTCACACTTTAGGACACAATTTCTACAACTTTCTGACTTTACTCCTAGCCTAAATTAGGGTCTTAAACCTGTAGCTCTGATACCAACCCGTGACAGCCTCAACCCCGGGGTCAAGAGTTGACGTCACTAATACAACTATAATGTACATAATACAGCCTGAATCAACATAAATACATTAACACGACCCATTCACTCCCAAAACCTTTGCCAGGTTCAAATATTATTTATGTTACAAAACTATAACCAACTTATTCAACAAGTCTGACACACTAACGTATTACATCAACTCATTAGACTACATGGTCTGATACAAACTTCCTCAGAGGAACCGGAAGGCACTGAAACTCTGTTCAGACCGGGTCTAATAGGTTTTCTAGGAATCTGTAATATATATATACAACACAAGCTGCAAGGGTAAAAAATTAATTGCTCAACAGTACCACTATATGAATAACAAGTAAAATAGTTTATGAAACAGTTATGGGAATAGAAATCATAAATTGTTAGGAAAAAAATAAAACAAGTATAAACTGGATATCAACAACTAGCATGCTCTGTAAAACATATCATCAGTTGTGTGTTGTGTGAATACCAGAGTCCAATTTTAGCATGCTATTTTCATTCTTTAAATCCTTTGTTCCATTACAGGAATCACAAAATCATATGTTCTGTTACGGGAACCACAAAGCCAAAATTATATATATATATATATATATATATATATATATATATATATATATTGGACGAATTCTAGGGACAACTGAGCAGTCTATCCCACCACAAACCTGTTCCGGAACTCAGAGACAAGCTAGGTCTCTGTCCCGCTGGACTAAGTTGTTCAATAGGGCAAACAACCGACTTAGCCACTTACGCAAACCCGCTGGGCTGTTACGGGCCTCTTACACAACCATCCAATATCTGATCCATTTTATCCAATTTCCAAAACCACTTGTACCTATCTATTTTTAAGATAATTATATCACAACACACTTTCCAAAACCTTTCCAATTTTATTCACGGTTTTAGAGATACGCATTTTCAGAAGTTAATTTTCCCCAAAACATAATTTAAACAAATATTTTCAAATACATGGGATATGTAACTTAAAACGTTCTGTTCCACTATGAAATTTAAATCAACAGTTATTCATAGATTACTGAACTGTAAAAGATTTGTTCAGGGGTACTTGTCTTGCGAAGCTTTACAACTATATACTAGCTCGACTTTAAACCGACTTTAACTTTCGAGTGCTTCAACTTGAACCTACAGAATAAAAATGTCCTATGTTAGACAACCAGTTATGCTTGACATATCCTAGCTAATCACTTTACCCGAACGATAGCAATTCCCGACTCATACTTATATGTATTAATAAAATACACGTAACAATCAGGTTTCATTCAATATTTATTTACTAATATATACGCTCGACTAGTATTCCTGGTAAATATAGGTTACCTTTCTGTATTCTCGAAATCCATTTCCCGAAAATCGGACATCGTCTCCGCTATTTATCGGACTTCCCGTCGAAACATAATCGACGTCAAATTCCCAACAATCACAATTTCGCAATTTACGTCACAATACGACTTTTACAATAACTAACTATTTATGCTTCGAAAAATAATTTTTTGAATTACTTTATTTATTTTATAAATTTAGGACTCAGAATTAATCATCACCGTCCAATGTCAGCTCACCGAGGCTCATCGCCGATGGCGGTAAAATTTGCGGGTACCCGATTAATCATAAAAAAATTTTAGAATCAATCCAAATATTTATGAAAATAAATCTGTAATAAAACCAGTTTTAAAAATGAAAACAAAACAATACGACTCAATAATTAAGTATACAAATAATTCTTCCACATCAATAATCACTCATAAATAATAACAAGATAACACACAACTGACACAACAAGTACACTTATTTTATTTACTTAATTATTCAATAATTACCCATTTAAATAATACAAAAATATACGAGTCGTTATAGATTTGATCTGACTTCCTCTGTACCTTCCCACGGAATTTCAATCTTCTTCCAGATCTGTTTAGCAGATTCACAGTTTATAATATTGGTTTACATCAAATTATCAAGTGACTCATCTAGTATGGGTTGTAGACTGCTATGCAGTGCAACCTTTTCCTTTTCGGGCTCTGTGTAGGTTAAAGGGTCTTTGGGTGCATAATGTGCTGAAATGACCATATCTCTATATGTGGCTTCTGGAATCCCTTCAATGGGACTGAAGGGTCCATTCTTGAGGATTTGAACATATATGGGTTTGGCCGTCCTTATGAAGAATATCATTTTCTTTTTCCACAAAGTATAGTTGATCTTATCCAAGACTGGTATCTTAATACTGGTTAATTTCTGTGCACTCATTCTTCCAAGATCTTTATCTGTTTACTTTCAAATTTTTCTCTAATACCACTTGTTAGATATTGAATGCTATGAAATGTAACACAGAGGGGGGGGGGGTGAATGTGTTTCTTGAATTTTTCTTTGTATTTAAGCTTTTTGAATTATGGTTAGAACATAGAAGTTAAGAAATGTAGATATTATGTTTCACAAATTTTCATACAAAAACACAATATCAAAAACTCACTTAATTGTATTAATTACGCTTGTCTTAATACAAATATGTGGTCTTAAAAAATAAGAACTCAGCTTTTATCTTGAGAGAATACAAGAAAATCTAGATCAATTTTATTACATGTAAACTAAGGACCCGTGCGTGCTTTATAGACTAGCAAAACATACTTACAAAAGTAGCACTAAAATGTATTTAACCAGTTTATAAAGCAACCTTGTCTATTTTCTTTTCTGGTCTTAGCAAATCTGTGCAGAATCTTGCAGGTCTGTGACCACCCTTTGTCCATTTAATCTTGGCCCTTAATTTTGTATTCTTCAAACTGCTTTTGTAGAATTTCCAGTTTAGTGAATGAATTGTTTGTTGACTAATAATCTTGAATCTTGAACTTGTCTGCATTCTGAATTTGAGAAGTATGTGGAGATCTCCAGTTGTTCTATAGAGAAGTGACATATCGATAAGTATAATGGCTTATCGATATCTCTCAGATCTCAATAGTTCTATTTGACTTGTCAGGGTCTCCAGTTTTTCATGTGTGAAATGACTTATTGATATATCTGAGATCTCTATATGCAGAAATGACTTGTCGATATCTTTGAGATCTCTATATCCACCATTTGACTTATCGATAACTTTGAGATCTCTATATCCACCATTTGACTTATCGATAACTCTGAGATCTCTATATGAGAGATCGACTTGTCGATATCTCCAATTTTTTGCGTCTTCATTTAACTTGTCAATATCTCTGAGAGTTCTCCATAAGCCATTTTGGACTTCTATACAAGTTATTTTAGACTTCTCGAATGACTTCTTGAAATACCTTGATCTGTGACTTGTCGATATCTTGACTCAGAGCATTTTCCCTAGAACAACATTATTTAACTCCAAACTTCTACATCTTTTCTCTGAGACATGATCATGACTTGATCTTCCTCCGGAGTTTATTTCATAGCTTGAAACTGTTCACAAAAGTCCTCCAATCTAATCTACTGAACACTTTTACAGACTCAAAGAATACAATACATAATACAAATATAGATTGTCATACAACTTAATCTTAGGGTTGTCAATTTGACTTAGTCTTGTTACGTTACAGGCATATCTTGCACAACACTATAGTTGCCAAATAATTATGTGAGAAATAGAATAAATTAATAATGTAATAGTGATAACATGTAGTTTAAAATTAGGAAATTTAAATATATCTAACAACACCGAGCTATTACCTCGATTAATATCCAAATACTTTGACGTAATGTTTTATGCTTGCTTCAATTGCCGACCTCACCACAATATCTAATTATTTTTATATATTATTTTTTATTTAAAATAAAAATATACTATTCATCCATATTTAAATAAAATTAAAATTTTAAATATGATTAGTTAAATTTTGGCGATATATTGATATCGGGATAAAATAAGATAAAAATCAAATTAAAGGCAATTGTTATTATTATTTCAGGTTAAAGATAATTTTTCTAATTCAAAAATAATTATTTTTCATGAACACACATATAAATATCAATAAAATTATATTTTTTGCTTAATATAATTTTTTTTCAAACGTAAATACCTCTAAATAAAAAATATCAAGAACATATCTGTGTTTACATATAATTATTATCAAATCATAATATTTAAATGAACATATATGTGATAACATGTAGTTTAAAATATATAATATTAAACAAAATATATCACACATTTTCTAAACTAGTATAATTAAATAAAAAAACTAACGTAATATAATATTGCATTTAATGTAACACCCATATTTTTTTTTTGAAAATACATTTAATTGTTTAATTGTGATTAAGAATTTTTTTTTAAAAAAAATTAATTAGTAGATTTTGTTTTTGGTTGACCAAATGAATATGTGGGAATTTGCTTATTTTGAAATTTGAATAATTTGTTAAAAAACGGAAATAAGTTAATAACATTCATTAAGGGATGTCAATTAGGAGATGATTAAGAGAATAATTAGAATTTTGTGTGTGCATATTTAAGTGCGGGAGTATTATGCTAATTATACCATGATAATGATTTGATAATTGCATGCTTTGAAGTTATTAATCTGGTTTTGATATATTAATTTATAGTTTTATATACAAATCTTTTCAATAGAGACTATTATAATTTAAAACATAATTTTATATTTAATTTAATCTTTAATTTTCATAATTGGACGAGTTAATTTTATTTATAAATAATGTTTGTTATCCGTAAAATTTTGTCATTTGATATTATAATATTAATAATAAAAAATTGTACGAGTTGAATATTAAAAAGCATATATATTATCATGTATTATTTCCACTTGCTTGTTGAACTCGTAAACATTGAGCATATATAATGGTATGCATGATCTTGGACTAAGCAGGTGTCCTGCTTTTCCATAATAGCTTCTTCTTTTATTCTAGGGTCAATTCTGGCATTTCAGAGTTTAATTTCTGTGAATCAGGATTTGTGATCTCAACTTGTGGTTTACTTGAACTATAAACAACTTGAGTAGTATCAGAGGTTGTGACTGGTTGAGCTTCAACATATGTTTCTTCTACAACTTGATCATTGTCAGAGGTTGTTACTTTCTTCAATTTCTCAGCCCAATCAGCTACATGAATCATCTATCTTCTTTTATATATTTGATTAGCTTCATCTTCTTGAGCCTTTTGATCATTAACATCATCATGAGCTACTGCTACTGAATAGATTGGATCTATCAGTGTTTGTGATTTTGAAACCTTAGATGCTGATTTCCTCTTGGATTTTGCTTTAGGCTTGGAATTTGACTTTTCGCCAATCTTTTCCCTTATAACTCCTGTCAACATTTAAGATTGCTTGAGACCTTAAAGTCCCTTCAGCATCAGTTTGGTTGACCTCCTTAATCACCACACCTTTTGTAGGTCTGCTACCAGGAATATCTTCATAGGTAATACAACATCAATATTTGTTGACTTTAAAGATTTGTATTCTTTCTATAAAAGTCTAAGTTGTTCCATTTTAACTCCAGGATTTTCTCTTTCAAATATTCTTCTACTCACCTTAGAATCAAATGCTTGAATCTTTGGATCCTTGTAGAAAAGAGTTATTTTCTTCCCTTTCACCTACAGTGTTTATAGATACTGACTTGCTTCGCTACCAGCTTCTATCTCCAGAATGCATTGGTCATCATCAGCATTTATGACTTTCGTAGTTTGAGATTTAGTCACAGTCAGTTCTTTATTTTGCACAGTCTTAGAGACTTGCCTTCTAGATCTCATCCTTTCTCCACCTTGTCTAGATTGACTAGTAGTTTTAGATGTACCACTAGAACTAATTAGATCTCTGCCTTGTTTCTTCAAAATAAGCTCATTTTTACTACCTTGACCATTTCCACCAGAACCATCCTTATCATCAACATCTTTCAGTTGGAGCTGTTTGCATTTATATTTTAACACTTTCTCCCCCTTTTTGGCATCATCACCAAGTAGGAGGGAAATAATTAGCTCCATGGATTGCTGGACCTTGTCCAATTGACTAGACATCTTAGCTTGTGTAGCTTCCGACTTAACCTGGTTGACTTCCATTTTGTCTTGTCTAGCAAGGATATATGCTAACTGCTTTTGGATCTCCTTGATTGTGGTCAGCTTGGTTTCAAGAAAGGATTCCTTGAGTTTATCAATTTGAGTATTAGCCCGAGACTGAGTATGCCGAACTGATTTGACCAATAGTGTAGAAACCTTGAGATGTGTCAAAATATCAGGATTTGCAATACTCTGTTCTGCTCTCTCTTGCAACAGAGATAGGATAAGAAGCATCCTTCCATTTAGAATTCTATTCCGCATCAGAAAACTTTCTAATGTTCTTTCCATCAAGCTCATCTAATATTTTTTTCTTTTCATGTCTAGGCATGTTTTCAGGAAAGAAAAGTTCATCCTTATCAGGATTTAATTCTGCATTGATGTCTTCTCCATCATTAGACTCACTTTCATGCACGGATTCCTCATCAACAACTGGCTCCTGTATGAACTGAGCTACTTCATCTCCAACTTCAGTGTTTAGTAAATCATCAGGAATTGGAGCTGTGTGAGAATCAGCTGCTTCAGAAACTGCCATGTCCTCGACATTTAACACCAAATCTTCAGGAATAGTGATCATATGAGGTGGAACTTCGGTATTTATTTCCAGGACCTCAGTACCAGTTGAATGCTGTAGTGATTCTACAATGATGGGTTAATCTTAAATGGACTATTTTACATCTACATTAACAACACTAACAGGGAAAATAATAGATGGTGGAATAATAGATTGAGTGGACTGTCCTTCAATAAGAACATGGATTATTACAGTGGATGGCATAAAGATGTGAGCAGGTTGTAGGAAAGTATCAATACTTAGACCTGCAGGAAGAATATCAGCATTTGGTACATCAGAGTTTGTCTGAGGGTCTACAAATTGTTGTTCAGTAGCTATATCTTTAATACTTTGTGCACCTGCAAAATTTTCAAAAAAAACACTTAAATCTCTATATTCTTTTAAAGTAGCTCACTACTTCTCACTCTATTCATCTCATGACTTTTGATAGTCGTAGTTTCCTCACAAGGATTAACTAAATCATGACACTCATCTACCTCTCCTTTTTCCAGGTAAGGATCCTACCTCTCTTTAGTTCTGTTTTTCTCTAAATCTTTTCTCTCATCCTCACATGAAAGGTTCGGATAATTTTGTCCTACAGAAATAAGTGGTGGCTGAGAAAAGTTGTGTGTGAACATATGATTAGAGGTATTCCTTTGTAAAGGTCTAATCACATTCATGTAATAAGAATTTATACTAGAAGTAAATGTTGATAATACAGATTTAGTATTTAAATTAAATGTTGATAAAGATAAATCTATATTTATACCTTGTGCTTTTGAAGGATCAGCTTCTTTATAGACATCCAATGGTTGAACTTAGAAAATTTCGGCTGATGTGGGTATTGGATGTACCCTTCCTTCAGGATCAACTGCTAATAAAACTGGATCAGGAGTTAAGCCTTTACTACCACTTTGAGGTAGTGGTTCTTGTGGGGCAGGAGATGCAAGAGTTGTTGAATGACTTTGACATTCAGGTTCTTGTGTACTCCTCTCCTCAGTTTGTAACTCTTGAGCTGCTACAAATGGAAAGCCAACTCTATCCTTGGAAGTATGGCATTCTATTGACTGGCAGATGTTTTTGACTCTTGCAGCTTCAACTGTTACCTTTGTAGTTGATTCATTATGCCTTTCTTGAATGAACTTTTCAGCAAGAGGTTCCACTTAAATAAATTCTGCTGTTCTAATTTGAATTACAGGTTCTTGTGTGACAAGATCAGGATTTTTAGTAGCTACTACAACCCTTTGAGATACAGGTTCTTGTCTGCTTGATCAAGGAAACAACCCTTGTTTCTATAACCTCTTGACATATCTTTCTACTTGCTCATAAGTGACCTCCCTCACTCTTTTCTTCTTTGCTAGAGAATCAATAATTATCACAAGGGTATCAGTAATTTGACTAGTCCACTAATCAGTACCAGTAGTTGCACCATGTATCTCCTCAGCAATTTCTTTCTTAATCTTTATAAGATTTTAAGCAATGTAGGTCTTGACCAATTTTTTCTTCTTGATCTTTAGCCTCGGGCTTGAATCAGTTTGAATAGCTTCACTGCCCTCATCAGTTAATATTACAACTGGACTCTGAGTGGAATCATGATTTAACTTCTTGAATTTAGATGATAAGGTAGCATTGTCCTCATCCTCTGATTCTGACTCATCTACCACAAGCTTTCTCTTAACAAATTTTGAAGGCTTAGAAGAATGAGAAGCTTGTACTGAACCCCTTTTCTATGCTACTTTAGCATTTGCAGCACTTGCTCTTTGACCAGAAGGCCTAGCGGACTGGATAATAAATTCATATGGGTTCTCAATAGAAACATTAACCCTAGCATCAACTTTTGATGGTTTCTTCCTTTTTACAACAGGCGTCTTTTGGGAGGCACCTGAGGTGGATTATGTTTGAGAAAGTGTTTAGGTTATAGTGTTGGGGTTAGCTACAGGTGGGTTACCAACTGTTATTTCCTACAGCTTAGCACTCTGTTTGTTTGGGAAACCATAAGTCTCAGGAAGTCTTGCAATTAGCAAGTTCCTGGAAATCACTGGAAACCTCAGAGGAGCTAGAGCTCTCTTGGTGAGCTTAAAAGCTGACACAATTTAGTTACCAGGAATTGGTGTATCAGGGAAACAGCTATTGAAAATCAACTGACAAATTCTAGCACAGTATACTATATTCCTATCAGCTTTTAATCTATCCCTTATAAATTGTAAAATAACTCTACCAAAATTATAATTTACACTATGTATAAGAGAGTACCCAATTTATCATGTCATTATTGGAAAGGCATCAAAATTGGTGGATTTATTGTTGAATATGCTTCTAATGTAATCAAATAAGAAATTTCATTCCTTCCTTAGCCCATTCCTCTGTAGTTGGCCAAGATTCTTCATTTCTTTATTTTTACCTTTGTGGGACACGTGGCATGATGTGATTAACTAAAAAGTAATCATGAAAGTATGTAATTATGGCGGTTAATACGTGTAGAATTACCAAACATGATGTTTGGCAGATAACTCAATTGTTTTTCTATATGCTCATTCCATCAATTAATAATTGTAATCAATTCAAATTTTCCCACTAATTATACACCATATTTCTCTAATTAAAATACTAACTTAAAGAATTTTGAAAAAATTCAAAATATTATCGGAAAATAATGGTCAGTCAGGATTTGACCAAAATCAGTATTTAACTAGATGTTGACAGTTTATCAGTCAACTCAACTTTGACCACTATCAGTATTTATTCATATAATTAGAGTTTATCATGCATCTAATGTCAGAGTTTAACTATCACGATTTAAACTTGACTTTACAATTTAATAACAAATAACATGTTTACATGGCATCATATTTTAACAAATACATATATATAAGAGAAAGATACCACACTCTAATTATCAACTACATATCACAATTTTTCATCAGAGTTTGAGAATTGTCCTGACTTCATTCCAAATTCATTCACTAATCTGGTGAAGGTGATTTCACATAGTGGTTTGGTGAAGATGTCTGCTAAGTGCTGATCTGTAGGCACAAGGTGCAATTCCACTATACCTCCATTTACATGTTCCCTTATGAAATGGTACCTGATGCTGATACGTTTAGTCATTGAATTCTGTACTGGATTTCCTGTCATTGCAATAGCACTTTGATTATCACAATATATAGGAATTTTAGAATATTTATAACCCATAATCCAATAACTGATTCTTCATCCAAAGTATTTGAGCACAACAATTTCCTGCAGCAATTTACTCAACCTCAACAGCTGATTTGGAAATTGACTTTTGTTTCTTGCTAAACCAAGAAACCAATCTTCCACCAAGAAATTGGCAGCTTCTAGAGGTGATCTTCATGTTTATTTTGCATCCTACAAAATCAGCATCTGGATATCCAATTAGCTTAAAGTATGAATCTCTAGAATACCATAATCCAAGATTCATGGTCCCTTTGAGATATCTAAAAATTCTTTTCACAACTAACAGATGTGGTTCCTTTTAAATCATCTTAGAACCTTACACACAGACAGGTAGCATATCATGTCTACTAGTTGTCAAATATATGAGTGACCCAATCATACCTCTGTAGTTAGTTATATCTACCGATGAACCAGTATTTAAATTTAACTTGGTTGTAGTGGCCATGGAAGTTGTTGTAGCTGAACTGTCTTGCATTCCAAATATTTTGAGTAGAATTCTGGTATATTTTGTTTGATTTATGAAGATTCCTTTATTTGTCTTCTTTACTTGTAAACCTAGAAAATAACTCAATTATCCCATCATACTCATCTAATATCTAGACTGCATTAGCTTGGAAAATCTCTCACAGAGTTTATCATTATTAGATCCAAAAATGTTATCATCAACATATATATGTACTAACAATAAGTCCTTATCATGGTACTTATAAATTAAATTTTTATAAATTGTACCTCTTTTGAAATCACATTCCAACAGAAATTGAGCAAGTATTTCATACGAGGCTCTTGGAGCTTGCTTTAGTCCATAGAGTGCTTTATCCAGTAAGTAAACATGATCTTGATATTTTGGATCAATGAATCTTGGAGGTTTTTGAATATAAACTTCCTCTTCAAGTTCACCATTTAAAAATGCATTCTTCATATCCATTTGGAACACCTTTAATTTCATGTGAGCAACATAGGCTAGAAAAATTTTGATTGCCTCAAGTCTTGCAACTGGAGCAAAAGTCTCATCATAATCAATGCCTTTTTGCTGTGAGTATCCTTTTGCAACCATCATTGCTTTATTTCTTATTAAAATGCCCTGACTATCAGTTTTTTTTCTGAGCGCCCATTTTGTATCAAATATTGATCTGTTCTTTGGTCTTGGTACAAGAGTCCAGACTTTGTTCCTTTCAGATTCATTTAACTCCCCTTACATTGTTGTGATCCAATCAGCATCTTAAAGAGTTTCTTCAACATTCTTGGGTTCTTTTTGAGATAGAAAAGAATGATAGAGACATTCATTGTAAGTGGTTCTTCTGGTTTTCACCACTATCAGGATTTTCGATAATTAAGTCAGGTGTGTGACTTAGTCCATTTTCTTCCATAAGGAAGTTGACTTCTAAAAGTAGAACCTCCCCCTTGATTCATGAAGTCTCTTATTTCATTTTGCCTTGTACCACTATTATTTCCTGATGCTCCCTCTGAATCAGTACTTCCAGTACTATCAACATTTGCTTCATTAGTATTTGAGGAATCAGAGTCTGATGGAGTATCTACTGATATTTGCTGATATTTCTTCATTTGAATCACTTGACCTTTGATGTGAGTCATGTTGCTCCCCCTCAACATGTTCTTCAGTTCTTGCATGGTTGTCATTGTTATGTGGCTCATCAGAGTTTAGAGTGATGTTAGGATTTAATGTATCATGATTTGTCAGATTATTAAAATATGTTAGATTATCAGGATTTAACTATTCAGCATATGGTACTTCATTTCAAATCTCAATTCTTCATGGTCATCTGCATCCTCTAGACCCCTAATCTTCTTATCATCAAAAGACACATGAATAGATTCTATGACAACCTTGTTCTCAGAATATAAACTTTGAAAGCTTTTGTTGAAAATGGATATCCAACAATAATGCCATCATTATCTTTTAGATCAAATTTTGTAAGTTCTTCAGGATGTGTTTTGTGAACAAGTCATTTGCAGCCAAAAATGTGAAAGTACTTCAAATTTGGTTTCTTTCCTTTGATCATCTCAAGTGGTGTTTTGCCATGTTTGTTTATCAGTGTTGCATTTTGAGTGAAGCAAACAGTTTGCACAGCCTCAGCCCAGAAGTAGGTGGGTATTTTGCTTCTTCAAGCATACTTCTTGTAGCTTCTATGAGAGTTCTATTCTTTCATTCAACAACTCCATCCTGTTGTGGAGTTCCAGAAGCAGAAAGTTCTTGCTTGATTCCTTTGTACTTGCAGAATTCCTTCATACTGTTGTTCTTGAATTAAGTACCATTATCACTTCTAATGATCTTGACTTTGTAATTTGATACTTTTTCCAGTTCTCTTATATGATCAAGAAGAATGGATGGTGTCATCCTTGGTGAGCAGAAAATATACCCATGTGTATCTTGTATATTCAGCAACAATAACAATAGACATTACATTCACTGGTCCAAAGAGATCATTGTGAAGCAAGTGATATAGTTCAAGAATTAAGGATTCAGTTTTACTCTTAAAAGATGTTTTACTTTGATTGGCTTTCTGGCATTAATCACATAAGCAATCAGGAATAACGACTATATTGGGCAATCCTCTCACAAGATCTTTCTTCAAAAGTTCATTGATACTGTAGAAATTGATATGAGAAAGTCTTTTATGACGGTTCCAGCTATCTTCCACATAATATAACGACTCGTATATTTTATTTTTGTTTTATACTTGGAGGTGTAATAAAAATTTAAGTAAATAAATAAAAGTTGTGTATTGATTTTGGCAGCGGTTACTGATTGTTATTTAATTATTTATGCTTTGTTGATATGTGGGATTGGAATTATGTGATTTATTGGTGAGTTATATGATATTATTTCGCTTGTAAAAGTGATTTTATTGTAATTTTAATTCCATAAATATTTGGGTTGTCATTAAAAATTAGTTTTCTAATTTTATAATTTCAATAATTATTTTTAGGACTTTATAAAATTTAGAAATCAATATTTTGTTAATTATTCATTTTTAAATGATTTTCTGAGTGTGTTAAATGCTAAAATCCATATTTAATTATGGGAATCTTTAAAAATTATGAAACTTATATTTTAAAATTATTTTGGAAATTTTCGGGAATCGTTTTACCCGTGCGTTGTTTCGTTATCGGTCAAAAAGCGGGTATAAAGCGTACCTTAAAAATTGTTTAAAAATTTTGAAATTTACATTTTTATTTACTTCGGGATATTTGTAATATTTTAGCGCTATTTTCGTAATTTTCGGAGGTTGTTTTATTCGCACTTTATTCCGTTAATTTTGAATTTCAGGGGCAAAACAGACTATCAACCCTTCATATTTATCCCAAACTCTACGTGTCAGCATTTCAGTAAATTAGTACTACGTGTTGCAATTGTAGTACAGGAGGAAATAAAATATTAAAAACAAAAACACACCCCCACCCCCTGTTCTCCCCGGCTTCACTCCACCATATCTCGATTGTCTCTCTCTCTAACAATCTCTCGGTTTCTCTCTCTCCTTATTTTTCTATTTTCTTTCCTTCTTCTTCCTTTTTCCCGTCTTCTTCCTCCTTTCTCCGTTTGTTTCTTGCTCGGCTGCGTTGTTTCTGTCACCATATTTCGGTATCTTTTCCGGCTACTCGGTTCTTGCTTCTCTGATACATGCATACGCACTTGTGTGAATATATCGTATGTGTGTGTTACTTGTGTGAGTATATGTGTGTGGCTGTGTTTACTGTTGTTGCTCCGATTTGGTGGATTTCGGCAGCACGTGATTTACACGCGCGTCTGCGTGTGTTGTGCGCAGTCTGTGTGAAATTCTGTTATTAATTTACTAATTAATTTTAATTCTTTCCTTGTTATGCAGGAATTATTTGATGAATATCCGTGATATTATTAATAATTCGTGCAGGAAATATTTTAGAATAATCGGTAGAATTTATTTGGATACCCAAATATTTTCGGGCACCAATAAATTTTGTCGCCATACCGCGATGACTCGTTACGAGTGGATGGTGGACGATGATGATGTATATCTGAGTCATAATATTTCCAAATTAATAAATAAAATCGGTTATATAATTTATTTAAAAGTGAAAAGTAGGATATGATTATTGGAATTGTGCTGGTGTGGAATGACAAATTAAATTGATTGTGATTTACTGTTGTTGTGGATTTGGTTTGAGAAATCGAACTACGGAAATACGGGAGCGTATCCTGTAATCATCGGGCCGTCGAACGAGTATATATAAACATATATGTTATATACGAAATTTGATTGTATGTGGTGGCGAACTGTTCTGCCAAAAAGTAATAACCCGAATTTTAGTAAAATGATGAGAATATGTATTTTTCTGAAAATGAACACCAAACCGATTTTGAGAATGTGAACTCTACATTGATGCGTGTATTATAATAATATATAAGTACGAGCCGGGAATTGCTATCGAATGGGTAGATGTGTTATTGAGGATATGTCAAGCGTACCTAGACGTCTAACGTAGGGTATTTCGACTCTGTAGGTATTGGTCGAAGGACTCAGGAATTGATATCGAATTAAGATAATCTAGTGATCAGTCGGCAAGTACCTTGAGATTCTCAAGCAAAGAACCCTGAGAGTCCTGGATACTATCTTGAGATAGATTGCTGCGAAGCAGGGATGTCTTCTAGTGAGACAGTCATTTTTCCATGAGAGCCTGAACGTTCAAGTTTATCAAAATTAGTTAGAGTTGGTCGTAAAGATCTGCAAGGCAAGTACCCCTGACCATTCTTTTATGGTTCAGTATATGTGAATAACTAAATGTTTTACTTTCGTAATGGAACAGAAACATTTTAAGTTACGTATCCCCTGTATTTGAAAATGTTGTTTAAATGATGTTTTGGGGAAAAGTAAATTCTGAAAACACCTATCTCTAAACGTGATTTAAATGAAAAGAGGATTTGAATAGTGTGCTGTGATAGAACTGATTTTGAAAAGAGATAGGTAAAAGTGATGATTTTGAAAACTGGATTAAAATGATCAGATATGGGATACGTTGGGGCCAGAGTAGGCCTATTGAGTTGGCGTAAGAGGCTAATTCGATTGCGCGCACTGTATAACCGATTAGTCCAGCAGGTCAGAGACCTAGCTAGTCTCTGAGTTCCGGAACAGGTAAATGAGATGGCAGTTGGAGCCATGAATGAGATGGCAGTTGGAGCCGTCTGGTGTTGATAGCCTGATCAGCTGTCTTCACATAGCCATTATGTATCTGATTTGGTTTTGTGATTCCCGTAAGGGTACGAGTATTTGATTGATATGGTTTTGGAATTGTTTAACCAATCAAAGTGATTTTGAGGTTCCCAGAGAGGAACAAGTTTTATAGGTCCTGTGATGGGACAAGTTTTATGGTTCCCGTAACGGAACAAATGATTTTGGGTCCCCGTAACTGGATAGATAGTTTTATGGTTCCTGTAATGGAACGGAAGATTTGAAAATAGAGATAGCATGCTAAAATTTAACTATGTTTTTTTATGCACAGAACACGACTGATGTTTGTTGTTTTACAGAGCATGCTAGTTTTAAATATCCAGTTTATATCTGTTTTACATGTTTCTGAAAAGATATGAATTATGTTCTTATAACTGCTTTACTTTAAACTGTTTTACTTGTTATTCATATAGTGGTGCTGCTGAGCAAGCAATTGCTCACCCTTGCAGAATATTTTATATGTATTGCAGATGCCTAGGAGATTCTTGCGCGGTAGTCAGGGCAGAGTTCCAGCTCCTTTCGTGTCAGGCTCCTCTGAGGTAGTTGTGTTCAGACCAGATGAGGTCTGTTGAGTTGCTGCATTAAATTAGTGGTCAGGGTTGTGTAAGGTAATTTGGGTTGTGTTGGTTAAATAACCTAAGTCATACTTAAACCTGGAAAAGGTCTTGGTAAAAAGGGGGTCATAGTTATGTTTTAGATTGAATTATAATTGTTATTATTGTTGTTGGTGACGTCAACTCTTGACCCCGGGGTTGAGGCTGTCACAGTTGGTATCAGAGCTACAGGTTTGAGTCCCTGATTTAGGTTATGGGTAGTGTCAAAAGAGTGAAGAAAGGTTTGTAGATAGATGTAAGTCAGCAACTCAATCAGAGGAGTGTGTCTATGAGTTTATTCAAGGGTTTCGGAGACGTAACCCTGACGTTTATTAAGGATTTACTGGAACTGCCCTAACCTAGAGTGCATGTTCTTCGCTTATGTATTATTAGTAACGTTTTATAGAGATTTCTAGTTTTTCCCTCGATAAAACGATTTTGATTGCGAAGATTCAGCATTGTGCGGGCTCTTGTTGTGTCAGTTGCCAACATTATTTCTAAATATCCCATTTTATGTGTCAATGAATGTTATTGGACTGATTGTGTGATCTTGGTGAGTTCGGATAGTGTGATAATAGTCAGGGGCTGTTATGACGACTAAATTGGTAGTGAATGTGGATTAGAACGGGAGGTGATTTCTTTGAACTCTTTTATTTCCTTCCATGAAATGTATTCTATCTCCAGAGTAATTGTTTCTTATTCTATAAGTTGTTTATCTTTCTTGTGAGAAAGTTGTGAACCCGAGGTAAGCTACTTAGGGTTCTGTTGATCCTCTTATAAATCAGATTCTTTCCTTTTTATTTGTGAATTTATTATCTGAATATTGTTTCTTTCCTCGGTGATTTTTTGGGTGATTGGGGCAAACAATGCATATTAATTGACCATTTGTCTATGTGACAAAAGGGTCTGGTGGGACGCCACCGAATTATGTGTTGTGACCGTATGGTACTAAGACTGGCCATCTTATGTACTTGTATGGTTGCTCTCAGTCATACCTATGATTTCTTCTTTTTTCCTCCCCGTATCAATGATTCTTCAACTTTGAAATTTTATTTGAAGTCCCGAGGCAGTGGATTGTCAGTAGCTTTTGTGATTAGACAGTCCTGGTCATCGAAAGTAGTTAAGAGTTGACTGTCTGGAAGAAATATAAGATGTACATTGGATTGCTAGCTATCCCAGAAATGATAATAGTAGAGAGGATTTATGATTCGATATTGAAGGTTGCGGCTTTAGAAAAGTTAACTTTGTGAAAGATAGGTAAATGGTGGGAGATAAGAAGTCGCCCTGGGAAAGAAAGGTAATTCAGTGATTGATAAATCACTTGAGGGTGATAAGAAATCACCCCTGGAGAAAAGATAGGTGATATAGCCAGATAAGTCTCGTAGTGTATCGGATTAGTGTTAATGTGATAATAGAGCAATGACTGGAAGTTGGTCAATTGTTGTTGTATTAAGGAATCATGTTACGGTGTTAGTTCCTTTGTATTTTAGTCTTCCTGAACTGTTATTGATACTGTTACTGTCATTGTTGTTATGATTGCAAGTGCAGTTAATCTAGACTTCTTTTGTAAATGGACCCCGATATTAAGGACATGGGTATTTTATTGGGCAGCATTTTCCTGATACGGGTGCACCGTTTAAACGGTGATATCTTCTGTTAAACATTTTGTTCTGTTTTGAATAAAAATCATTTATATATTCCAGGAAAATGCCACCCAAGAAAGTTACCTAGAAAATAGTAATAGTTTTGTGGAGGGTCCAGCTATGAACGAAATTGTAGATTTGTTGCACCAGCAGTAGAAACAACAGTTGCAGTTAATTTAACAGGTTCAGTAGCGGTAACTACTGTTGCAGCAGCAACAAGGAGTGAACCCAAGTATTTATGTCAAATCTTTTCAGAATGTTAACCCTTCTAAGTTTAAAGGTGAACCTAATCCAGTAGCTGCTAGAGCATGGTTAAAAGAGATGGAGAAAGCTTTTAATCTTGTTCAAGTAAGTGAGAATCTTAAGACTGATTATGTGAGCTATTTCTTGAAAAATGAAGCAAATTACTGGTGGAAGTCAACTAAAGCATTAGAAGGAGAAGGCCCTGTTCCATGGGCTGGGTTTACTGAGTTATTTTTGGAAAAGTATTTTCCTGACTGTGTAAGAAACCAAATGGAAATTGAGTTTCTAGAACTGAACCAAGGTGACAGAAGTGTAGCTGAGTATGAGGCTAAGTTCACAGAGTTGGCTAGATCTGTACCAAATTATGTGTGCTCTGAAGCTCAAAAGGCAAGGAGGTTTCAACAAGGATTGAAACCTGAAATTCGTAGTGAAGTGCTGGCATTGCAACTCAAAATGTATCCTTCCGTAGTTCAGGCCACCTTAGTAATTGAATTTGATCAGAAGTTAGCCGCTAGAGAACGAGAAGATAAGAAGCGAAAGATTGATGATATGAAGGAAGCATCAGGTCAGGAAGGATCCAGTCAGAAGTCTCATAAAAAGGTCGGAAGGAATAAGAATAAAGAATTTAGAGAGAAAAGTATTTCTTTAAATAGAATTAGTAACACCCCAGCTAGCTCTAATTAGGCCAACTCGGTTAAATCGTCTATATTGGAGTGTAAGCAATGCGGTAAGAGGCATGGTGGAAGGTGTAAAGCAAATACTGAATGCTTTAGGGGTAGTAAGAAGGGACATTATGCGTCAGAATGTAAGGTGGAAAATCCAGGAGTCGTCTGTTATAACTGTCGCAAGGTAGGGCATGTTGCCAAGAATTGTAGAAGTACTTTCCGAGATAGCATGGGAGGTAGTGCATCAAAAGGTTTGACGTCCAGTACAGCCAAGACTAAGACTTGTAATGTGATTAAAAGTTTAGCTGCTCAAGGCCCTAATAAGGAACCAGGACAATAATTGATTACCGAAAGAAGAAAATGATAATATCCACGGAAGGTAATATTGGGATAAGTATTCAAGGACGTAATCAAGAAGAGAATGTGTAACTAGCACATGTAAGGGATATTGAGAAGGAAACTTCTGAATTGGGAGATGAAAGAATAATGAGACAAGGTGCATTCTGTGTTGTGTACCAATGTGATTTATAGGAAAGAAGGATGGATATATGAAGTTACATGATGATTATCAGAAGTTAGAAAAGTCGACGAATAAGAATAAGTAACCTTGTATAGAATGGGTTATGAGTGCTGTAAGTTTTGGTAATAATAGACGGAGTAACAAGTGTATTAATTGTCTATAAGAAAATAAGGAATATGGTGTATCAGGAGTGCTTGCATGATATCATCCTCGCCCATCTAAGGGTTAAAGAAGGTCAAGTTGAAAGCCTAAAGAAGTGTTTATGAAAGGATGAGAAGTATGAATTGTATATTAAGCTTCAAAAGTATGAGAACTTGATTAAAATTGATTATAAGCCATGGTTGTTTAAGTGACTACCTACCAGGAAGGATTCATTCAGGGATAGATGTCGGGAGTAGGAAAGAAAATTGATTATTATTTAGATCATTGAGGAGTTGATAGAAGAATGGAAGAAGTGAGAAATTGAAGGTTCAAGTACCTGGAGAGTAAGTATGCGAGATCACTTTTCAATTAGAAGGAATGGGAAGAATCAAGCAGTGTTAAAAAGAAGTTGTGAATCAAGAATCGAACATGACTAAGATTCCGAGGAAATTGAAAAGAGTAAAAAAAATTAGAGTTGAATACCGAAAGGTGATAAAATTTGAATATATAAATGTACTATCTAGCCAGACGAATGAGAATGAGTAACAAGTGATCGGATGTTGGAAACTAAATTGAAAATCAGTATTATCTATCACCCTTAGATAGAGGGTCAAAGTGAGAACATGATTTGGTCAATATAAGAAATGTGGAGAGTATATGTGTTGGGTTGACAAAGGAAACTGAACTAATCACCTGCTGTGAATTGAGTTTTCTATGCTAATAGCTATCATGTTAGTAAGAAAATGTTACCTTATGAAGTGTGTTTGGACATAAGTGTGGACCTCACTCTATTGAGATAAAGTAGGAATAGAGATAGTGTTAAATCCTGAATTAATTTAGTACATTAAGAGGGTGGTGGTGTACTCGGGAAAGAGTTGAAATGACTCGGAATGTACGAAGAGAGAAAGCGGATTCTCATCGAAAGAGTTTGAATATATATAAGGAGGATCGGGGTATTGGCGAAAGTTTTACCCTGACATGCATTGGTTAAGTTGAACAAAAGGGACAAGTTGAGTCCTCAATATAGTAAGTCATTCGCGATATTGGTAAATATAAGTATAGTTGCCATAAGTTGTCGTGGTTGTTGCAGTTACAGTATATATATATATATATATAATGTGTCTTGTATGTCAATATTAAGGTAATATATATCTGATTCAGATCAAATCATTGATTAAGAGCCAATGTGTTCTTATCCAAAATTATTCTGCATAGAATGATCGATCCAAACCCTAAATCGTTGAGGATGAGTGCTCAGTAATGAATTTATGTCTATAGCGAATATGCGATGAATAAATCCTCGAGTAGAAAAGTCTACCTGGAAGTTAGAGTCAGATATGCTTGATAAATATCCTAATCTGTTTAATTAAGTCAGATTCTGGGGACAGAATCTTTTTAAGGGAGAAAGAATATAACGACTCGTGTATTTTATTTTTGTTTAATACTTGGAGGTGTAATAAAAATTTAAGTAAATAAATAAAAGTTGTGTATTGATTTTGGCAGCGGTTACTGATTGTTATTTAATTATTTATGCTTTGTTGATATGTGGGATTGAAATTATGTGATTTATTGGTGAGTTATATAATTTTATTTCGCTTGTAAAAGTGATTTTATTGTAATTTTAATTCCATAAATATTTGGGTTGTCTTTAAAAATTGGTTTTCTAATTTTCTAATTTCAATAATTATTTTTAGGACTTTTTAAAATTTAGAAATCAATATTTTGTTAATTATTCATTTTTTAAATGATTTTATGAGTGTGTTAAATGCTAAAATCCATATTTAATTATGGGAATCTTTAAAAATTATGAAACTTATATTTTATTAAGTTCGTATTATTCTGAGAATTTTAAAATTATTTTGGAAATTTTCGGAAATCGTTTTACCCGCGCGTTGTTTCGTTATCGGTCAAAAAGCGGGTATAAAGCGTTCCTTAAAAATTGTTTAAAAATTTCAAAATTTACATTTTATTTACTTCGGGATATTTGTAATATTTTAGCGCTATTTTTATAATTTTTGGAGGTTATTTTATTCGCACTTTATTCCGTTAATTTCGAATTTCAGGGGCAAAACAGGCTATCAATCCTTCATATTTATCCCAAACTCTACGTGTCAGCATTTCAGTAAATTAGTACTACGTGTTGCAATTTTAGTACAGGAGGAAAAAAAAAAATACACCTCCCACCCCCTGTTCTCCCCGGCTTCACTCCACCATATCTCGATTGTCTCTCTCTCTAACAATCTCTCGGTTTCTCTCTCTCCTTATTCCTCCGTTTTCTTTCCTTCTTCTTCCTTTTTCCCATCTTCTTCCTCCTTTCTCCGTTTGTTTCTTGCTCGGCTGCGTTGTTTCTGTCACCATTTTTCGGTACCTTTTCCGGCTACTCGGTTCTTGCTTCTCTGATACATGCATACGCACTTGTGTGTATATATCGTATGTGTGTGTTACTTGTGTGAGTATATGTGTGTGGTTGTGTTTGCTGTTGTTGCTCCGGTTTGGTGGATTTCGGCAGCGCGTGATTTACACGCGCGTGTGCGTGTGTTGTGCGCAGTCTGTGTGAAATTTTGTTATTAATTTACTAATTAATTTTAATTCTTTCCTTGTTATGCAGGAATTGTTTGATAAATATCCGTGATATTATTAATAATTCGTGCAGGAAATATTTTGGAATAATCGGTAGAATTTATTTGGATACCCGAATATTTTTGGGCACCAATAAATTTTGCCCCCGTACCACGATGACTCGTTACGAGCGGACGGTGGACGATGATGATGTATATCTGAGTCCTAATATTTCCAAATTAATAAATAAAATCGGTTATAAAATTTATTTTAAAGTGAAAAGTAGGATATGATTATTGGAATTGTGCTGGTGTGGGATGACGAATTGAATTGATTGTGATTTATTGTTGTTGTGGATTTGGTTTGAGACGTCGAAGTGTTTCGACGGGTTAGTCCGATAAATAAAGGAGGTGCTGCCCAATTTCCTAGAAATCGAACTACGGAAATACGGGAGCGTATCCTGTAATCATCGGGCCGTCGAACGAATATATATAAACATATATGTTATATACGAAATTTGATTGTATGTGGTGGCGAACTGTTCTGCCAAAAAGTAATAACCCGAATTTTAGTAAAATGACGAGAATATGTATTTTTCTTAAAATGAACACCAAACCGATTTTGAGAACGTGAACTCTACATTGATGCATGTATTATAATAATATATAAGTACGAGTCGGGAATTGCTATCGAATGGGTAGATGTGTTATTGAGGATATGTCAAGCGTACCTAGATGTCTAACGTAGGGTATTTCGGCTCTGTAGGTTCTGGTCGAAGGACTCAGGAATTGATATCGAATTAAGATAATCTAGTGATCAGTCGGCAAGTACCTTGAGATTCTCAAGCAAAGAACCCTGAGAGTCCTGGATACTATCTTGAGATAGATTGCTGCGAAGCAGGGATGTCTTCTAGTGAGACAGTCATTTTTCCATGAGAGCCTGAACGTTCAAGTTTATCAAAATTAGTTAGAGTTGGTCGTAAAGCTCTGCAAGGAAAGTACCCCTGACCATTCTTTTATGGTTCAGTATATGTGAATAACTAAATGTTTTACTTTCGTAATGGAACAGAAACATTTTAAGTTATGTATCCCCTGTATTTGAAAATGTTGTTTAAATGATGTTTTGGGGAAAAGTAACTTCTGAAAACACCTATCTTTAAACGTGATTTAAATGAAAAGAGGATTTGAATAGTGTGCTGTGACAGAATTGATTTTGAAAAGAGATAGGTAAAAGTGATGATTTTGAAAACTGGATTAAAACGATCAGATATGGGATACGTTGGGGCCAGAGTAGGCCTATTGAGTTGGCATAAGAGGCTAATTCGGTTGCGCGCACTGTATAACCGATTAGTCCAGCAGGTCGGAGACCTAGCTAGTCTCTGAGTTCCGTAACAGGTAAATGAGATGGCAGTTGGAGCCATGAATGAGATGGCAGTTGGAGCCGTCTGGTGTTGATTGCTTGATCAGCTGTCTTCACATATCCATTACGTATATGATTTGGTTTTGTGATTCCCGTAAGGGTACGAGTATTTGATTGATATGGTTTTGGAATTGTTGAACCAATCAAAGTGATTTTGAGGTTCACAGAGAGGAACAAGTTTTATAGGTCCTGTGATGGGACAAGTTTTATGGTTCCCGTAACGGAACAAAAGATTTTGGGTCCCCGTAACGGGATAGATGGTTTTATGGTTCCTGTAATGGAACGAAAGATTTGAAAATAGAGATAGCATGCTAAAATTTAACTATGTTTTTTTATGCCTAGCACACGACTGATGTATGTTGTTTTTTTACAGAGCATGCTAGTTTTAAATATCCAGTTTATATCTGTTTTACATGTTTCTGGCAAGATATGAATTCTGTTCCTATAACTGCTTTACTTTAAACTGTTTTACTTGTTATTCATATAGTGGTGCTGCTGAGCAAACAATTGCTCACCCTTGCAGAATATTTTATATGTATTGCAGATGCCTAGGAGATTCTTGCGCGGTAGTCAGGGCAGAGTTCCAGCTCCTTTCGTGTCAGGCTCCTCTGAGGTAGTTGTGTTCAGACCAGATGAGGTCTGTTGAGTTCCTGCATTAAATTAGTGGTCAGGGTTGTGTAAGGTAATTTGGGTTGTGTTGGTTGAATAACCTAAGTCATACTTAAACCTGGAAAAGGTCTTGGTAAAAAGGGGGCCATAGTTATGTTTTAGATTGAATTATAATTGTTATTATTGTTGTTGGTGACGTCAACTCTTGACCCCGGGGTTGAGGCCGTCACACATATGCTCTACTAAGTAAACATACTTCGGAATTATCTGTATTTGTGGAATCCCTGGCTTCATACAAATTACCATGTCTAACACCGGTCATTACAACTTTGCCATTTGATTTATTGATAATTTCACAATGTTCCTCGTAAAAATTCACATGGTAAGCTCTGTCACAGATCTTACTCACACTGATCAAATTATGCTTGAGTCTTGCAAGCAGAGCTACATTTTCAATGATGACATTTCCAAGTTTAATCTTTCCATATCCCGAAGTCTTTCCTAAGTTGCCATCTCCATAAAAAACATTTGGGCCAACCTTTACCTTAAACTATGATAGCAGGTTTTTATTTCCAGTCATGTGTCATGAGCATCCACTGTCCAGGACTAGAGAATTCTTCATGTTACCCTGCAATCAGATTTAACAATTAATTTGTGTCTTTAAGGACCCAGACTTGCTTGGATCCTTTGGCCTTTTAAGTTTGTTAACATTTGCAGAAGAAGACTCTGAATCAGATTTTATGCTACCATTCCTAATATCAGAGTTTACACATGCAGAATATAAATTTGATTTATTTAAATAGGGTTTTAGTTGAAAATAATCATAATACAAACTGTGATACTCTTTACATGTGTAAATTGAATGCCAAACACCACCACAATGAAAATATGGATGATGTGGTTTATACCTAACTGTTCTATTTCTAAACTCTGACTTAGGAGGAAAAATATTTTTCTTTTATTCTTCATGCAAGAAATAACAAGATGATTAGTAGTACCACGGTTAAAACAGACTTTTCTTGGTGCATTAGAGATGGGTTTGTATTTGTTCTCCTTATTAACACCTTCATTTCCATTCCTATTCTTTCTAGGTTGTTTTTCCTTATTTTTCATTTTAACATCCTTCTGCTTTTGCTTAAGCTGCTTCTGAGTCATTAAACCAACATTTATTGATTTTGTATGAACATGTTCACACTTATCGGTTTTTAAATTTGACTTAGATGCTGATGTTGACCCTTTTTCATTGAATGACCTAATAGCATCAGCACTTAAGTTAAACTTAATAGGTCTTACCTGAGACTGGTTCAGTTTTACCTTGACATTAATATTTTTTTTGTTTAGCTTTCTCAATTTTCTTTTCATATTTCTTATCAAAATTAGTCTTACCGGTATATCTTAATCTTGATCCTCAACAATCATATTCTATTAAACCCTGAGTTATTTTTCTTGAACTAGTCCAAGGTTTAATTACTGCTTTTTCTTAGCTAGTTCTTTTTCTAGGTAAGCATGCTTTTCTAATAGTTTTTCTTTAACATAAACAACATTATCTCTTTCCTTTTGAGTTTCTAGCATGGAAATCAACTCAAATTCTAGGTGATTATACTTTTTTTTAAGATCAAGGTTTATGTAACACCCCCAAATCCGGGGTCGGGGATCCGGGTTGTCACGAGTTCCATTTCCCTTAATAACACCCAATCTTAATAAATAATCAACTACTCTGTACTGTGACCCCACAATAAACACACACACCACAAGTTATAGTCTCAGAGATGAATATCCAAAAATAATCACAAGTTGTTTTATTCCACAATTATATGCCAATACACCTTAAACGGGTTTCTGAATAAATTTACATTTCTTTGCCATTATTACAATTGATAAAGATACATAAGTCTGGTACATCAAAAGTTGAAAGCCTAGCCTATTGGTAGTTCCTACCTCAGCTACAGCGACATCAACGCCTATAGGAAACTGCGGAATGTTTCCTAATCGCTTGCGAATCGGGAGCTTGGTCCTGTTCATCTTTTCTATCTGTTGTTGTGTGATGAAAGAAGAAAGCAAGGGTGAGCAACAAGCCCACCGAAATAATATGTATAATCAAGGTAATCTCATATATCTAACTTTGTCTCAACATTTTTCTGAAAATCTTTGTCATGCATAAGATAATCATTTACTAGATATAAGTTTAAAAGATGAAGTTACAAGATACTCCAATATACTTATATCTTTTCCGAATACTACTTGAACTACCACCGTTCAAGTTATAATTAGTCCATCCCATAGATTAAGCTACAAGAAAAAACTTGTATAGAATCAATCTTTACAATATCATCAAAATAAAATGAAGTTACGAGATACTTCATTTGATGCAAACATCATTTTGAAAACTCGACCCTGCCAACACTCAACAATTGCCCGATCGTAGCCTTTCTATCGAAGTGCTCTGGGTAGTGTTGTAGAAATATCCAATTGGATGATGAACTCATTACGGGAGTTTTCCGCGCCAGGAAGACCACTTACGATGATCAATCGTAGTAGTACAACCCCACCATTTTCTACATGTAGAGGAGAACCTGTCGGATTTACTTGTCAACCGAACACTGAACTCCTAAGGAATGGACCGCCTTAGCGGAACTTCCGGGCCATTTGGGCCAATATAATAAGGCTGGGCCGGCGCTACTCGACCACTTATGCCACTCCTAGTTCAGATGAAATCCATGACTCTGAAACGTAAAGCTCGTCCCCCCTTTCCCCAAGTAGAAACTTGTTGGTACGGCTCCACCAAGAAGTCGTATCTAGTTGGAAAGTAAAACTCACCAATATTTCCCAGGCGATGCTTGTTAATGGATTAACTTGTTCCAAGAATTTTACTTCCCGAGTGTTGGTTAAGTAATCAAAAACTCTTTTATCAGAATAGCAACCTTGTTGCGAATATAAAATACACCACAGAGCCGGATCCCTCAGGTTTTGAGCGAGTATTTAAATCCCCTTCGAAAGGAGGATCTTAAATATAAAAATGAGTTTTGGGATCCGCTCTAACTTTTAAAAATCATTTTGAAGACTCGAAAATATTTTTAAGAATGTTTGGAGTGATGCTAATTTAATAAAATAAATCAGTCCCAATATATAAAAATATCTGAATATTATTATTTAAATAATATTCCCATAAAGAATAATCTTTATAAAAATAATTGAAGTAGATGTTGTAAAACTTATACTTGAAATGACTCTTAAATAACCAAAGATATACTTATACGAAAGTAATATCTTTATTTGAATAATCAAAAGTAAGTTTGATTATCGACAAATTATTCTTTAATAAAATAAAGAATATTATTAAATAATAAGCGGAGTCATAATACCTCGAATGAATATTATAAATAATATTCATTAAATAAAATAACGGAGTCATACATCCTCAAATGAATATTTAAATAATATTCATCAAATAATATGAACTGAGTCATAATCCCTCGAATGAATATTCAAATAATATTCAATAAATAATATAAAGGAGTCATAAGTCCTCGAATAAATATTCAAATAATATTCAATAAATAATATAAAGTTATCGAATAAACCTTATTCGATTAATAGTTTTGAAAACTATAACCATACATATTTATAAATATATATATATATAAAATCTACTCGGGATTCTCGACTCCTGGTTTTAGAAAATGTTTTCACCTTTGGGTCCCTATACTAAGGGTATATGCAAATTACCGCTATTCTCTAGCATAGGTATTATCAATTGAACCAACAGATATATATGGCAAGAATACGAAACAAGCATGCATATGTACCATATCACATGCTACAATATATCGCAAGAATTTGCTAATTTAACCATCATGCATCTATCACAAGATAATGCATATACAAGTGTATACATCACAACAACAGTATAACGGATAGAAAACTTGCCTGAGCAACTGGCGGTTACGAATGGCTCGGGACGAGTCTGGTAACCTATAAACAACAAGTAAGTAGGAATTAAACCAAAGTCACTTGTAAATCTATACTCTAACCAACTCAGACTCTAACGCTCGTTTTGCGCTTACTGATTCTCTTAAGTCACTCGAGTACCCTCGGCTCCACCATTTTTAATAATTTAACCATTACGAGTTTTAAGGTGATTCCTTCGCGAGTGTCTTACCAACTACCTAACACACTTAACATAATTGTTTCATACATTAATTAACCCTTTAAGGTCTTTAACTTATGTTTCAAAGTAAGGCGAGGGGTAATGGTTCGTTCACGAAATGTCGTTACTTAAAACGGCCGTTTCTCCTAAACCGTACATCGGAATCAAACCACATATCAAAACGAAGCTCGTAACATGAACTATCTAAACATGGCAATGGTAAAAACCTAGCAGGGAGTTCTCGGGTCCTAATGTTATGAACAAAAGAAGTCTAAAGGAAATCGGACATTACGACGGCTATGTTTACGCGATTTCCCAAATTTAAACCAATTCAAAACAACCACAATTCAACCCCAATTCACAACCCAATCAAAACTCCATCCAAACTACATCATAACAGCCCCAACACTTAACATTAACAATTTATACTTATTCTTAACTTGAATTTAAACTATACTACATTCTTTAACCAAATCATAAGATTTCAACACTCCAATCTCCACCATTCCAACCCAACTCTAAACCAACCATCATTAAGCTACTCTAATACCATAACAACCAAAATCATCCTAATATACAAAGTAAAGCTAGGGTTTGGAGATGATATACCTTCCTTAAAGTGGTGTGAGTAGCTAGGAAGCCTTAAGAAGCCTTGAGGAGTCTTAGGGATGCTTGGATCTTAAAGGAAAAATAAGAAAAATCAAGTTAAAAACCTTGAAATCACTATTCATTATCTTCTTCATTGATTTCTTGGAGAAGATAGAGAATGAATTGGTGGCTTAAACTTATAAGATAGCCATAACTATGCATAAGGAATACTAGGGAATTATCTTACCAATTTAGGAAGCTTGGATCTTGGATTTTGAAATTTCTTTTCTTTGAAAGTGTAAAAAGCCGAGAGCAAGTTCTTGGTGATGAGAAATAGAATTTTTTGTTTTGATGAAAATGATTTGTTTGGCTTGGTGGATGTAGTTTTGTTTTTGTTTTAGTTAATTACCTTATTAACCTTGAACTTTGTGTGGTTCTAATTCAACCACATCTCCTTCCCTTATGTCATGCTTATGTCATTCTCATGATGTCATCCTCCCCTCTTTGTCCTCTTCTCATTGCTTGGGTGACATCATCCTCTCTAATCCCTTTGATTAACTTCCTAATTGTTTGCCTAATGACCGCTGATCTGTTATACGGTTCGTTTAACTTTCGTTTTCGTTTATCGTTTGAGGGATCATACCCGGGATCTTACTACTTAGGTTCCCTTAACCTTTCTCAATATATTATATTCCTTTTATGATCCTCTCTTATAATCCTTTAATTTAAATCCTTTTTATCCTGTTACCTTATACTCAATTCTTTCCGTATCTAGTGGATTTCCGGGAAAAATCAAAGTGTTCGGAATTGGATTCTGATGATCTTTACATACACTTATATACCATGTAGAGTACTAATAAAATCTCAGAATATGCATAACAGAACCCCTACATAGTGTGGCATGAAAAGTTTTCTCATTCAGCAAAAACACTATATATAAGGGTTTCAAAAATTTTCCAAAATTGGGGTTATTACAGTCTCCCCTCTTTAAAAGGATTTCGTCCCGGAATCAGATAGAAAATGAATAGGGATACTCTCTTAGCATTACATTTTCTAACTCTCAAGTAAATTTTCCCACATTGTGGTCCTACCACCAAACTCCGCCTAGTTTGATAACCCTTCTCTTAAGCACTTGTTACTTTTCACTCTATAACCCTTCCTGGTTGTTCCATATAGGTTACGTCTGGTTGCATGTCTATGCGCTCATATGCCCCTATTTATCTGGCATCCGAATTACACTTCCTTAACATTGATACGTGAAACACGTTATGACTTGCTACATGTTCTGGGGTAAGGCTAGCTCATATGCTAACTTCCCAATACTTCTTAATATATCCAAGGGTCCGACAAATTGTGGACTTAGCTTTCCTTTCTTTCCGAATCTCATCAATCCTTTCCAAGGGTTTCCAAGGGGATACCTTTAACAACACTAGGTCCCCTACTTCCTATTCTTTGTCCTTTCGTGTCAAATCAACATACTTCTTATGTCCATTTTGGGTTACTACCAGCCGTCCTCTGATTGGATCTATTATATCCCTGGTCCTTTGGACTACTGCGGGTCCGAGCATCTTGCACTCTACAACTTCATCCTAACATAAGGGAGATCGACATTGTCTTCCCTCAAGGATCTCATAAGGCGATACCTCAATACTGACATATGATCTATTGTCGTAAGAAAACTCAATCCGTGTTAAGTGATCATTCCAATTTCTTTCAAGTCTAGTGCACAGACTCTCATCATAGCTTCTAGCATTATAGCTTTTGCTTCTCAATACCCATTCTTTTCCAGTTCATAATCGCTACTACCTTCCGTTCCTAATATTATACTGGTTATACTTTTGCTCGTTAGCGCTCTATAACCTTTTAATAACCACGTCAACCTTAGTATCACGAATGTGCTTCCATTCTGACTACCACCATAACTTTACTACTCCTTTCTCAGCTGTTTCCATTTTCCAAGGTTTGATCAATCATATAGAAGTAAAAGAACTTATTGAGAGATCACTATGATCATGAACATTTGTTATATCACATAGTTAGTACAGAAGGTGGCCAACCTTTAGTACTTGACAAGCAATTAAACAATAGCTGGTATCCTACTCGGCTTCTATCACACAGATAGATAGTCATTCGACAATACCTCCCCTTCTGGAAGGGTTGTTCTTCTCAGTTTATATGAAATGAAAAGAAGAGAAAAGAACGAATTGAAGAGAATTGTATATATGAAAAAAATATACTGCCACAAAACATCTGGCTTGGAACCTACCTCTGAACTATAGAGGTTTGTCATAGGAGAACAAAACATATGTGTATATAAATCCACATCAAGTATTATAGCATCGCATTTCACATGCTTAAATATTTACTATTCCATCCATCATTCTATGGACCCATGCTCTTCCTCGAGCTTATACACAATCACCTTTGAAACTCCCTCGACATTGAAAATCGAATCTGGGATCTCATTCTAGACATCATCGTTACTATAATTCTATGCTTGCATCACAACCTTCCTCGTATAGTCATACGACCCTCTATTGATAAGGAGGAATAAATATTCAATAGGTAGATACTCTACTTAATTAGTCTGTCAATGATAACTTATACCCTACCACGACCCGATTAGTGGTACTCAATCTCAACATCCATTCCAATACAACTCTCACGGTTGTAATCAGCTTATTACTTGCAGAATCATTGCTGCATTACTATGGTCCACCACTGACCTACTGTCATCATTCACTTTCCATGAAATCTTAATATCTAACCATACGGAGTCCATACATGCCGTATCAAATCCTTCTAAGGAGTTAACATAACCACCAATCACAATTCATGAAGAACACTCCAAACTCTGACGTACTTTCATGACATGAAGTAGATAAAATTGCAGAAGAGCTTCAGTCAAAGCAACGATAGCAGGTTAATACCATTCTTAATCGTATACCTTAAATAGAAGACTTAACTCAAGGGTTCGTCTAGTCCGTTTTGAAATATGGTCCTGGATTATTCTCAAGATAGTACCTTCTGAGATAGATAGCCTGCTCATGGCGATTACACGAGTTAAACCTTTACCAACTACTATTACGGTTGGGTATTACACAGTCATCAGAAGGAATGTCAATCTTCCAAACCATAATACCATCTTCACGGCTTTAACCATTATCATTGTATTCTTCTGGCACGAGCGCCGATAATTATCCTTTTACCTTTAAAGTGTCGGCCACCTCTTTGGCCTTTCCTGATAGTAAAATTTCCTTACAGTCAATGTCATTTTAACCACCTCCAAATAATTTTCTATCTCATTTCAATCACAGCTTATGTGAAGATGTTTTCCTTAAAGTCTGATGAGTAAAAATAAAAATAAAAATTATCACCATTTTTCCATAAGTTATTGCCTCAGTCTTTAGAGGTTAATCACTGTCACGACTGACTTTTAATCATACTTAGAACATCTTTTATTTTAGGTCCTAATTGCCCTGAACAATTTCGACCTTTACTGGTTCGATCCATATTCTCTCGTGGTTTAACATGTGCCCCACTTGGCATCATTATAATTACGTCATATTTCCTTTATCAACATTTTTACTCTTGAGAATTTTGAATATTACCTTTCTCCTTGTAAAACCTCTAAGGTTATCCTTGAATCGTTCCTCCTGTATTCCCTAGATGCAAGGCATATCGAAATACCCTTTACTAATACTAGAACCATTGTCTATATGTTTTTGAAAAATTTCCCCACTGATACTTAAAGGTTGTTATTACCTTAATCCTTTCCAATTTATACTGTCAAAATCATACTGTCCCTATTAAAGGTGGCATGCCAACCTTTATGCATTCCCCTATGATTCATTTTAAGTTACCGATGTTCTATCCTTAATTCCACCTTTAAAAAGGTACATGCATCCTTCCATGGATAAATCAAGTCATATATCCTTGATAGATTATCTTATTCAATCATTCCCACCTCGATACTCTATACCCATTTCACAATAGCTTCCTTATTCAAACTGAGGTCAACCCATATGGCCTTCAAAAGATAGCAACGGTTATCCGCTTGTCTTGCCTAATTTGGTAACGATAACAAGGATGTTCTGGAAGATATTGGTCGTGTTCAACGTGAACCTCTTCTTAATAATTCCTTATTTACTTTTGTTATTTATCTCAACAGTCACCTCAATACTGGGATACCTTTCATACCTGGCGTCTCCCTTTCTGGGTATCAAGCCACCGGTCTTACACTTCACATTCTTGAAGGTCACTTCCTTCATCCAATTTTCCTAATTTCCCACTTCCTTTTCTCCTCAGTCTATCCGCGTCTCATTATTTATCCTTCGAACTATCTCAAGGTTTCCTCGAATCCTCCCAACTTACAGGGGATAAAATATATGTATCTTTTATGCCTTCAACCATCAATTTTAACTCATGGTGAATCAACCTTATCCTAACGATTACATACTTTTCTATTGCTACGAGTCTTTAGGGTTTCCTTATACCCAACTCCCTTATCATTCCTCAAAATCTATTGCCTTTATATTCCTTTCCACTTCAATTTCTTTTTATTTTCCTTTCTCTTATCATTATTTCATGAACCAACACAACATAAGCATTGATTTCAAACATCCTGTCATTCTGGATTCGTGTCCTCAGAACGAATCTTGACAACTTTTACAACTTAGATTCATAATTCATCATACTTATCCGCTTTTGTTCTAGCTCCAAAGATTTTACATTATCTCCATAACCTTGGGAAGTACTTTCCTGAAAACAATTGACTGAACTTAAATCAGTTTATTATAATCTCTTGCTCCGTGCCTTCCTTGGCCTTTCACCAGCGGGTGATCTCTCTCTTAGGAGGGTAAGTGACAAAAATAGTCTTTTGTGATTCGTCAATCATTCAGAATCTCAAATGATTCCTCTATTTCCTTTATCTAGGCTCTTGCCTTGGCTGGGTCAGCTCGTCCCTTGGAACTCTGAGAGCTTAGCGACTTAAAGGTCCTGAAAGAATTTCCCACTACATTGTTTCCCTCAAGGTGGTGGATGGGAATAAAGTATAAGTTCTGTTTAGACAGGTCCATAAATTTCCGTATAGGAGTACCTTCTCGGGTCTCCCTATCTCGCTCGACTTCTGTTTTCTCAGTCTAAATATTTCTTCCTACTCCCCATAATTGGGGTCATCTTTAAATTTAAAATCCTCATTTTCCACTTTATTATATTCTGGGTTCCTTATATCTTAATTGTGACCTCCCTGATTATCACATTCAAGGTTTGCCCCTAATCTTATTCCTTGTGGGGGCATATTACTTGGAATTTTTTTTTTGAGAATCTCTGGATATTTGTCTTACTTACTTTGCTTAAGTCTTTCCCTCGTTCAGCCCTTGCACGATTGTAAATTATGAATTCTCAAGTTCGATAAACTTCATGACACTCTCTTAAGTGTTACTAGAGCAATTAATAATGTGATTTATCACAAACAAACTGATCTGAACTGAAATTAACGAATATATACATAACCATTTGTTCGAGGGTACAACAACTGAACACATTAAAGAGAATTACATCATGTGATCTGATTGTGTCTATCCCAAAAGTACTACCATAGATAATCATCTAGTCATTAAAACTAATCATTCATAACTTAGGCTAATCCTCCAAAAGCGGTGCTACATGAAACCCTTGTCTGATTGCTCTGGCTCTGCACACTACCATGGATCAAGAAATGCGGGCACGCAGGACATCCCTAACCTGCTCCATCACAGAGGTGATGAGGTCTAAGATAGTTGCAAGTAGAGCTGGATCAATCTGACCCTCAAGATGGCCTCTAGCTGCAACACGGGTGGTAGCCTCAATCCTTTCCATGCTATGAGCTAATCCTGCCGGAAGTACCCCGCCCTCAATCCTTGGTGCAGTAAGTCGATCCAACAGATCACTCCTAATATTACGGGCCTCGGACAGGCCACCCAAAGTCATGTGATAATTGGCGATAAGATAATCCTGAGTGGTAGCATCTAGCAGTCCATGGGGTGGAGGTGGCGCAGACCCAGGAGATCCAAACGGATAACCAGGCACGGTATCAGGTGACAATGGTGCAGGAGATAAAGGTGGCATTTCCTCAGTAGGTGCTGGGCTCTGTACAGGGGAGGGAACAAGATTTGGTGGAACCTCATGGATGTCTACAGGAACCTCTGGAAGAGGGTCTGATACTGGTATAATTGGGGTCGTGGAAGGCCCCACTCCTTCTGCCCTCATTAACCTTTGTGCCCTTGGTAACTCTTCATCCTCTAGTGCCACCCTCGCGGCCATTCTTGCTCTGGTAGTCGCCCTGACTACGGTCATCAATTCCTTAACGGTCCTCTCTTCATTCTCATCAGAATCCTCCATGAGATCCTCCTCAGCAACAATCCTTTCCGGAATAACATCCTCAACCGCAACATTCTCAATATGAATCTCATCCGGTCCCTCATTAGGGTACTCCATCGAATTCACAATTTGATCTCCAACTTGTAATAAAACATCCTCATGCTGATGCTCCTGAACCTTAGGGTTCGGTGCCCCGCTGCCCTATACGAGAACGAACTATGTTACTATCACGATATTTATAAGGGTTCTCGTAAGGGTTTTAACTGTCAGTACTACGTTAGGTAGCCCGACTATGAACTTGGCAAGAGTTCTTATTATCTTAGTGAACTTATTATCTTTACGTCACATCATCTCTGAGGTTTATAACGCTTGGCTCTGATACCACTTCTGTAACACCCCCCAATCCGGGGTCGGGGATCCGGGTTGTCACGAGTTCCATTTCCCTTAATAACACCCAATCTTAATAAATAATCAACTACTCTGTACTGTGACCCCACAATAAACACACACACCACAAGTTATAGTCTCAGAGATGAATATCCAAAAATAATCACAAGTCGTTTTATTCCAAAATTATATGCCAATACACCTTAAACGGGTTTCTGAATAAATTTACATTTCTTTGCCATTATTATAATTGATAAAGATACATAAGTCTGGTACATCAAAAGTTGAAAGCCTAGCCTATTGGTAGTTCCTACCTCAGCTACAGCGACATCAACGCCTATAGGAAACTGCGGAACGTTTCCTAATCGCTTGCGAATCGGGAGCTTGGTCCTGTTCATCTTTTCTATCTGTTGTTGTGTGATGAAAGAAGAAAGCAAGGGTGAGCAACAAGCCCACCGAAATAATATGTATAATGATTAACAATATATGAGCCTTCTCATAGTACTCATGAAAGTCTTGGTCAAAAGAAATGAACCAAGTCTGATATCTTAATGCGATGAAGTCGCAAAATATTCAGTATATATGTATATATACTTTTCAAAATCTTGGAAGTCCTCATCCATGCATAATATACACAGAGTTCCAGTTTATAACTGTATAAAAATATCGTTGCAAGGTGATCTCATATATCTTTGTCATGCATAAGATAATCATTTACTAGATATAAGTTTAAAAGATGAAGTTACAAGATACTCCAATATACTTATATCTTTTCCGAATAGTACTTGAACTACCACCGTTCAAGTTATAATTAGTCCATCCCATAGATTAAGCTACAAGACAAAACTTGTATAGAATCAATCTTTACAATATCATCAAAATAAAATGAAGTTACGAGATACTTCATTTGATGCAAACATCATTTTGAAAACTCGACCCTGCCAACACTCAACAATCGCCCGATCGTAGCCTTTCTATCGAAGTGCTCTGGGTAGTGTTGCAGAAATATCCAATTGGATGATGAACTCATTACGGGAGTTTGCCGCGCCAGGAAAACCACTTACGATGATCAGTCGTAGTAGTACAACCCCACCATTTTCTACATGTAGAGGAGAACCTGTCGGATTTACTTGTCAACCGAACACTGAACTCCTAAGGAATGGACCGCCTTAGCGGAACTTCCGGGCCATTTGGGCCAATATAATAAGGCTGGGCCGGCGCTACTCGACCACTTACGCCACTCCTAGTTCAGATGAAATCCATGACTCTGAAACGTAAAGCTCGTCCCCCCTTTCCCCAAGTAGAAACTTGTTGGTACGGCTCCACCAAGAAGTCGTATCTAGTTGGAAAGGAAAACTCACCAATATTTCCCAGGCGATGCCTGTTAATGGATTAACTTGTTCCAAGAATTTTACTTCCCGAGTGTTGGGTAAGTAATCAAAAACTCTTTTATCAGAATAGCAACCTTGTTGCGAATATAAAATACACCACAGAGCCGGATCCCTCAGGTTTTGAGCGAGTATTTAAATCCCCTTCGAAAGGAGGATCTTAAATATAAAAATGAGTTTTGGGATCCGCTCTAACTTTTAAAAATCATTTTGAAGACTTGAAAATATTTTTAAGAATGTTTGGAGTGATGTTGATTTAATAAAATAAATCAGTCCCAATATATAAAAATATCTGAATATTATTATTGAAATAATATTCCCATAAAGAATAATCTTTATAAAAATAATTGAAGTAGATGTTGTAAAACTTATACTTGAAATGACTCTTAAATAACCAAAGATATACTTATACAAAAGTAATATCTTTATTTGAATAATCAAAAGTAAGTTTGATTATCGACACATTATTCTTTAATAAAATAAAGAATATTATTAAATAATAAGCGGAGTCATAATACCTCGAATGAATATTATAAATTATATTCATTAAATAAAATAACGGAGTCATACATCCTCAAATGAATATTTAAATAATATTCATCAAATAATATGAACTGAGTCATAATCCCTCGAATGAATATTCAAATAATATTCAATAAATAATATAAAGGAGTCATAAGTCCTCGAATAAATATTCAAATAATATTCAATAAATAATATAAAGTTATCGAATAAACCTTATTCGATTAATAGTTTTGAAAACTATAACCATACATATATATAAATATATATATATAAAATCTACTCGGGATCCTCGACTCCCAGTTTTAGAAAATGTTTTCACCTTTGGGTCCCTATACTAAGGGTATATGCAAATTACCGCTATTCTCTAGCATAGGTATTATCAACTGAACCAACAGATATATATGGAAAGAATACGAAACAAGCATGCATATGTACCATATCACATGCTACAATATATCGCAAGAATTTGCTAATTTAACCATCATGCATCTATCACAAGATAATGCATATACAAGTGTATACATCACAACAACAGTATAACGGATAGAAAACTTGTCTGAGCAACTGGGGATTACGAATGGCTCGGGAAGAGTCTGGTAACCTATAAACAATAAGTAAGTAGGAATTAAACCAAAGTCACTTGTAAATCTATACTCTAACCAACTCAGACTCTAACGCTCATTTTGCGCTTACTGATTCTCTTAAGTCACTCGAGTACCCTCGGCTCCACCATTTTTAATAATTTAACCATTACGAGTTTTAAGGTGATTCCTTCGCGAGTGTCTTACCAACTACCTAACACACTTAACATAATTGTTTCATACATTAATTAACCCTTTAAGGTCTTTAACCTATGTTTCAAAGTAAGGCGAGGGGTAATGGTTCATACGTGAAACGTCGTTACTTAAAACGGCCGTTTCTCCTAAACCGTACATCGGAATCAAACCACATATCAAAACGAAGCTCGTAACATGAACTATCTAAACATGGCAATGGTAAAAACCTAGCAGGGAGTTCTCGGGTCCTAATGTTATGAACAAAAGCAGTCTAAAGGAAATCAGACATTACGACGGCTATGTTTACGCGATTTCCCAAATTTAAACCAAATCAAAACAACCACAATTCAACCCCAATTCACAACCCAATCAAAACTCCATCCAAACTACATCATAACAGCCCCAACACTTAACATTAACAATTTATACTTATTCTTAACTTGAATTTAAACTATACTACATTCTTTAACCAAATCATAAGATTTCAACACTCCAATCTCCACCATTCCAACCCAACTCTAAACCAACCATCATTAAGCTACTCTAATACCATAACAACCAAAATCATCCTAATATACAAAGTAAAGCTAGGGTTTGGAGATGATATACCTTCCTTAAAGTGGTGTGAGTAGCTAGGAAGCCTTAAGAAGCCTTGAGGAGTCTTAGGGATGCTTGGATCTTAAAGGAAAAACAAGAAAAATCAAGTTAAAAACCTTGAAATCACTATTCATTGTCTTCTTCATTGATTTCTTGGAGAAGATAGAGAATGAATTGGTGGCTTAAACTTATAAGATAGCCATAACTATGCATAAGGAATACTAGGGAATTATCTTACCAATTTAGGAAGCTTGGATCTTGGATTTTGAAATTTCTTTTCTTTGAAAGTGTAAAAAGCCGAGAGCAAGTTCTTGGTGATGAGAAATAGAATTTTTTTGTTTTGATGAAAATGATTTGTTTGGCTTGGTGGATGTAGTTTTATTTTTGTTTTAGTTAATTACCTTATTAACCTTGAACTTTGTGTGGTTCTAATTCAACCACATCTCCTTCCCTTATGTCATGCTTATATCATGCTCATGATGTCATCCTCCCCTCTTTGTCCTCTTCTCATTGGTTGAGTGACATCATCCTCTCTAATCCCTTTGATTAACTTCCTAATTGTTTGCCTAATGACCGCTGATCTGTTATACGGTTTGCTTAACTTTCGTTTTCGTTTATCGTTTGAGGGATCATATCCGGGATCTTATTACTTAGGTTCCCTTAACCTTTCTCAATATATTATATTCCTTTTATGATCCTTTCTTATAATCCTTTAATTTAAGTCCTTTTTATCCTGTTACCTTATACTCAATTCTTTCCCTATCTAGTGGATTTCTGGGAAAAATCAAAGTGTTCGGAATTGGATTCTGACGATCTTTACATACACTTATATACCATGTAGAGTACTAATAAAATCTCAGAATATCCATAACAGAACCCCTACATAGTGTGGCATGAAAAGTTTTCTCATTCAGCAAAAACACTATTCATAAGGGTTTCAAAAATTTTCCAAAATTGGGGTTATTACAGTTTTCATTCTTATGCCTAGCATTTTCAAGTGTTTGATCCCTATAACTAATATGCATAGATTTAAGAAATAATCTTAATTCACAAATATCATCAGTATCAAAAGCAAGTGTAGTCTGAGGTACCTTTATTTTAGAATTGTTAGCCTCAGTAACAACATTTTCTATTAAAGCATAGTTGACTTCATCATCTGATTCTGATGTATCATCCCAGTTATTTTTCTTGGTGATCAAATCTTGTTTCCTCTCAGCCCTAAGCTTTCTACAGTCAGCTGCAAAGTGTCCTACTCCATCACAGTTGTAGAACTTCTCCTTTGACTTGCCAAACTTTCCAAATTTTGACTCCTTCACATATGAGTTTCTTTTCTAATTCCTCTTATCAGAGTTTGAGGAACTAGAGCCCTTTCTATAAAATCTCTTGTTCCCGTTCTTGAAGTTTTTATAAACCATCTTCTTGAAGCTTTTAACCAAAAAAGCTACCAGTTGTTCAATATCTTCATTGTTATCATGATCACTTTCAGTATCTGATTCACTATCAGAGTTTGAGTCATCATCAGAGTTTGATACTCAGTATTAGACTTTGCAATCATAGACTTTCCATTGGAGTGGTTTTTTCTCCTGGATTTCTCTTTCGGCATCTTTTCAACTTTAAAAACAACATGTCTTGCTCTCAGTCCTTTCCTCTTGCTCCTTTGTTTCATCTCCAGTTCATGAGTCTTCAACATGCTATAGATCTCATCTAGAGATGTATCATCCAATTCATAATTATCCCTGATTGATGTGACTTTGAAGTCCCACTTTGGAGAGCAAGGTGGAACTTTAAGTTAGAGTCTTCCTGGCTATATTCTTTGTCAATTAGAGACAAGTCATTAATCAGCTTTTAAAATCTGTCATAAATTTCAGTCAAGGACTCATCAGATTTTGAATAAAAGTGTTCATATTCCTGAGTAAGTACTGTCCTTCTGTTTTTCTTAATAGCAGTGGTTCCTTGACACTTGACTTCCAGAGTATCCCAAATTTCGTTAGCATTTTTACATCCAATAACTCTGTTAGACATAACACTGTTAAGACTGATATGCAAATTACGTCTTACTTTTACATCTTTCATAATGGATGAAAGATCTTCAGGAGAATAGTCCTTTTTTTCCTTATCAACCATCTTTTCTTCTTCTCTAGCAAAAGAAACAACAACCTTCATTGGTCTATGAGGACCATCATAAATCCTGCTCAGATATTCAGGATCTAGTGCTTTCAGGCACATGGCTATCTTCACCTTCTATATTTGATATTCATGAAGATCAGGATTGGAACCTTGATAGCCTCATATCTTCCCATATTATGACTGATAGGTTGATTGGCTGGTGAAGGAGGTGGGGGATTATGTTGAGGTTCATTATCTGCCATTATAACTTGATTTTAGATCTTAAATTGTTTGTATATCAACAACAAGTTCTGATACCAATTGTTAGGTCCTTAATAAAACTTGAAGGGTTTCGAGCACATAAACGCAACGGAAATAGTAATTAAAAACGTGAAAAATCAGAATTTTCGAAACCCACCGCATGATCCATGCGAACAATAGATATTTAATTCGTAGATCAGATTGTTTACCTTAAGAAGCTTTACAAATTGGTTGACTAATGGAGATCCAAAGCTTGTTCAATCACCACGCATCCCGCTCTCACGATCTACACTCTATCTGTATCCACACGAATGCTTGAATGCAAGGATTGAATGTGTACTAGCACAAACTCGTTTCTTCTTGCTCTCTCCATCTTCTCCCGTGGTGGTTGGGGTTTTAGTAAAAGTCTTGCATACAAAATCAGCCACACAAGAGATATTATATAGTGAGTATAATAAGAATTATAACTCTCAACTAATTATGAGTTATTATTAATTCGAAATTCCTATTTGTATAATAATTAAGTCACACTTAATTAGTTAACAAATGAATTTCATAATTAATATTAGTAATTTCGAATATCAATATTTATCTAATTAATTAAGTCATACTTAATTAATATTATAAATAATTCGAATTACTTTAATATAATTTAAATCCAATTTAAATTAAATAAGCCTTCAAGCATTTTTAGTGTATGATCCTATAGGTTATTATTACGTTGGCAACGAATTTTAAATCTCATTTAAAATCGTAAACAATTAGCGGCATCTAGTAATACATCATTACTATCCAAGTAATAATAATTTAATCGGTGATCGATTAAACCTTTCATGAATAATGTATAATGTAATATAATCTCTTTAACCAAATATTATAGATTAAACTAGAGGCATGTAATGTATCATCCTCATCCTCATTTCCTTGATCAATGAGTAGACTATCATATCAAATCAACATTTGAGCGTGGCCACGTATTTCATAGTCTAACTCACACAAGAGGCCAATAATATCACTCCTAAAATAGGAGGGTTAGATTCCATCTAGATCATTCATATTTCTCATACAATTCATAATATACCCAATGTCCACTTTTATCATTACCCGGTCAAGGATAACTTTTAATGGAATCAATGTATATTAATTCTCTTATAGAAATATAATGAATTCAGGTCTAAGGACCATTACATCATTATCACTATGAGAATTACTTATGACACAATAGACATGTAGAATCTCACATTGGGTCTGTCCAGCACAATGTACATATACATCTGCCTGTGTTTTTGACTTTAGTATCATCATACCTATGATCAATGAGATGTGATCATCTGTCAACAGACACACCAGGCTTAATGCATTATTATTGTCCCTTAACAATTATACTCGATTAGGGACCGTTAGGAATATTGATACTATTCTCATAAACTCATTTTTAAGTCACGTACTTAGAGATATAGAATTGCATATCATATTCAAAGGACAATTATTAATCAAACATTTATATCGCAGTAAACTAAGAATTAATAAATTATAAAGGGAATAATCGATATAACATAAACATTAATAATCCTAATGTCTTAGACTAAAACATCATAGTGTTGTCTCTAGGGCACAAATACTAACAAAACTATATAGGGGGTGAATACATTTTATACAAATAAATCAATTTAAACACTCAATAGGATAAACAATTTTGTATTGAATGATAAAAACTGATTACAAACTAAGCTATCAAAGGATGAACATATATCCTTGAGAGCTCCTAGGTTATACAAAGGATATATCAATACGCGACACATAAAGTGTTAACCTAATTTGTGCTTATATACTGCACAACTACACAATCAAATAAGGAATCCTATTTTATTACAATAAGGAATCATAAAACATATCTTTAATTTGATTTTTATAAGAAGTAAAGTCATTCACCGACTTGAATTCTGCAAACCCTTTCCTTATTTGATATCTCCTGACTTTCAGCTGAAGTGACTAAATACTGATGTTTATTACTGATCAGCAAATGCTGATGACTTATGCTGATGACTTTTGTAACGTCTGGGAAATTTACATCTGTATTATATCATATTTATAATATATTATGTGTGTTAATGTGTCATTTATGTGGAATTAACTGTCAAACCCTAATTGCTATGTGTTATGTGCATTCTGTGACGTCCTGGTATTTTTAAGATATTTTTCAGATACTTTATTTTTGCATTTATAGCTTTCATTTCAAAAGTTTTATGACCCGAATCATGATTTAAAAGCTGGTATTTCAAATAAAACAATGGGCCTTATTTTTCATCAAACGGCTTTTACCATCGCATTATTCAGAACATCTAGGTATTTTACAAATTTTCTCGTTTCGCGAAAAATGACTTTTCCGGGCCCCATTGGGTGTTAAAAACCCCACAAAAATCACATTTTTATTTTTATAAAATTATAGGACTTTCATTTATACCATTTCTTTGTATTTTTGCATTATTAAAAATTTTTGGGAAATTTTGGCATATATATTAAATGTTAATACTCAAAAATTATAAAATTAGGGGCTTATTAATTTTAAAAGATGTAGAATTAGGGCCTTAATTTTAATTAGGAGTATTAATTTTACTACTATAAATAGCCTAATTTTCATTTAATTAATTATAATTAATCATTAAAAATCAGAAAAATTCACAAAATTCTCTGAAATCGGGTCTGGAAGAACATGGTCGGGTCAGGAATTTAAGTTGTGATTTCTCACTGATTACATCATCAAATCGTGTGATTCAATTACCCAAATCGAAGGTTTTGATATGTTCTTTCTGTTTCTAGCATCAATTTCATGTTTTAATCCGTAGTTTTTGATTTTTGATTTCTAGGGTTTATGTTCGAATTAGGGCTTTTTGATTCTAGGGTTATTATGATGTTTTGATTATTGAAATAGCTTTCTTAGATGATTTACAGTCGATTCATGGTGTTTAATTGCATAAAAGATTCCTGGATAGTGATTCACAATTATTAGGGTTTATGTCCAATTTTCAAATCACAACTCCGTAATTTCTATGAATATTTGGTTCTCGAAATGTTAGGGCTTCGATTTTATGTGTTCTTACCTTCAGTTTGCACTATAGAACGTTTGATTTCATGTACGATTCTGTGATTTCGATTCTTGGTCGGAGTTGATGTCGGTTGTGATCGGAGATGGAGATTCTGTGATGCTTTTGATTCGTTTTGGCCGGAGTTATATTGTTCAGTTTATGTGGGATTAAAACCATGTGAAAAATGATCCAAACCAAGTCGTTTTTGGCCTGAAATTGGCGCACCGGAATCTGCTCCGGTGGCCGGTTTCTTGGAAAATTCCGGTCATGTTCTTTATGACCCGGAATCTAACCCGTTTGACCCGTTTCCAGAACCCGGTTTTGATCTGAAATTGTCAGTGATTGATTTCTGACAATTGTTTCTGGAAATTATTTTTACTTTTATTTTATTTTAATTATAAAACTAGTTTTATTTATTTTATAAATTGATTAATTAATTATTTAATTAATTGATTTATATTATAAATAATTTAAAAATATTTTCTAAAAATCAGATTTGATTATTTTTTTAATTATTTATCATTTATTTATTATTTATTAATTATTTAAAAATGATTAATTGTTTTGATAATTAATCAAATAATTTTCAATAAATCATAATAAATTTATTTAAATTCCAAAAATTATAGAAAAATCATTTCCAGTTCTGATTTTTCTTAAATAATTATTTAAAAATTATTTTAGGATTTAAAAATCAGTAAGAATTATTTAAATTGAATTATATGTGTTTAATTGATATTAAATAGACCGTTAGTCCGATTCGAGCGAAACGAAACTCTTTTGACTCAGAAAAATGAAATAATTTCATTAAAAATAATATTAAAACGTAATTTCTAGTTGACCTTGTTATAAGCCGAATTGCGTACCAAGACGAGTCCGATAAATTCCGAAAAATAGGGAACGGGTTAGATAATGATCAGTTAAGCGACCAGCGAGTCGATTTTGATTCTAAATATTATTTTATCTATAAAAATGATTATGTGACTTATGTGCTTATGTGTATTATGTGGTTAATCGAGTCTTACTTGCTAATATATAATATACAAGTCAATGATAAGCGCATGGGTAGACAAAACGATGTGAAGTCGGTTCAAGACGCAATTGAAGTACGAAATGACTAAACCAGTCTATTTGTCTAACAGAAGCTAAGCCAGTAAGGCAGGTTGAGTCGGTGATAGACGAAGGTGATATAACTGAAGTGAGTCGCGTAGAAGGCAAGTTTTTCCCCTATTCTAATTTCAGAATAGTGATATTTCTTCAGATTCTTATCACGCTTGCACTCTTTTGATTCTTGTTCATAAACACTGATACACACTTGTTATTCTTTTGTTCATATTCATTTCGATTCTTGATGTCTCCTTTTCTTTGAATTCCTTATTCATATTCCAATTGTTAGTCACATATATTGATATATTCTGGTGATTAGAATATATCAAAGCATACCGATTGTTCCAATTGCTACTCCATGGACTGGATACTGATATTTTTGGGGATTAAGTTTACTTAATCCTAAGGACCAGGACATAACCGGATCCTTGAGATGGGTCGTTGTTCCTGGGTGCCTGACTGTATCTATATAGTGGGATATAGATCTGCACTGTATCCTAGTTGATTAGCAGGGTATAGATGCGAACTTGTGTCTAGTTTAGTTCGTTTGTACTCTCCAGCAGTGGCCTTCTTTCTATTCTCGCGGGGTTATATCTTTACAGATATACCCAGATTACCGTTTCAGTTAAACTGCTTTAACACTATTTATATTTTATGGATTTATTGAGCAATTTTTGGCTCACCCCTTTTTGTTGTTATTCACCTTATTGTTTTCAGTTAAGAAGGAATATGAAACCCATCAGCACTCTAGTGGTAAAGAAACGGGTCAAGCCTCGGGATTAGGGTGCATGTCACAGCGGCACGTGAATGCCAAGATGGGCATGCCATGACGTCAATTAGCCAGGCATGCCTCTTCATGATTTGGCATGCCTTTTTACTAATTTTTTTTTTATTTTTTAATAATTATTTTAATATTAGAATTATCCAGAAATAACAAATATAATTATAAAATATTTACATATATTTGAGTATCTAAAAAGTTATTAATGTAAATGAGTATTATAATGGTATTCGGTTGTTACTAGACCTGCCAATTCATTCATGTCATATACATTCGTGTCATGTATTTTCGTATTTCGTGTACTTGAATGTCAAACACAAAACCGACATGTTTAGCGTTTGTGTACATTCGTGTTCCTGTACTTTCATGTCGTGTATGTCGCGTTAATTAAATATTAATATATATTAAATTTAAGATAAATATATATTAATATATAAGATTTTTAAGTAAAAAAATTATAAAATATATGAAAAATATATATTTAGATCTCAAATCTATACAATATAATGAACTCAAATAATATTTTGAAAATAAATATGCATACATTTATTATAATTCTACATATATTTCTAAAAAATATTAAAAAAATTCATTTTTTGACTCAGAATAATAGTTGTTCCTTTTCATTGAATAATGTTACCTATGGGGTTCCACGTTTGTTTAATGGTGTATATGTTCTTAATTTCAATACTCATGTTTATAACATAAATAATGATAATAAATGTATTAAGACGATAGACTCAAATCAAACATACCTCTAATGGCATTGTCGTTTAGGTCACATAAATGAGAAACACATTTCCAAATTACATCAAGATGGTTATTGTAATAACTCAAATTTTTGAGACCTTGTAAAAACGTTTAATGAATAGTAACCCTGACAGACGGGGAATTTTTTTTAGCCCACACTATGTAGTGCATGATAAAATGAGTTTCGATGTTGATATTATTATTATACGTACCAAATGAGTGTATATAAACGTTATTAGTTTTCGAAGAAAACGAACTTTGAAAAATGACCATATTTACGAATCATCGAGGATTATGGAAATCACAATATAATTACGAATTTAAAACCCTACGGATTTATATCCAAATATAATAATTCAAAACATAAGGAATAAATATGAAAGGATTTACGACGCGAACCGTTTACGAGAAATTATTACAAAAATGTTTAAGCGACCGAGCGAGCGCGTAAACGGTTAAATAAACGTAACGCACTAACTAACCATGGTAGAAAAGTAATCATAGTTACTTTATCAAATAGTGAGGTAAGGTATAGGATGATCAACCAAGGGCTAGCAAATAGTAAGCTAAAGAGCTAAGTTAAGTAGCTTAGCTTGTACACTACAAAGGCTAGCTAGTTTTTGTCTAAGATTTTCCAACATAAATCAAATCCTAGGATATAAACTAGAGAATAAAAATCAATACAAGATATCACTTGCATTATTCCAAGAAGCTCCCAAGAAGCAACATAAAAACACTCCCTCTCTCTCCCAAAAGCTTCATTCGGCCCTTTCTAAATAAACCAAGAAATCAATTTCAAATCTTCAAGCTCTAGCCATGTGTATCAGCCCGCACATCCGGACTATTAGTTCTAAATCGAAAACTAAAAATAAAATATATTATTACTCGATAATTCTAATAGATCACGAAATTCAAAGCAGCGGTCAAACTCAATAATCAAAATCATAAAAATAGAGACGCAGCTCCACAAATCCGATAATAATTGTCTAACAGATAATTAAATTTATTCTCTAAAAACAAAATCTTTATTCTAATTCAAATAGCACAAAACGAAGCAGCACAGATCTCCTCATAGTTCTCATTCCTTAATTTTAATATGCTCCAAATTCCGAACCTGAAATGTTAAAAGGGGTGAGCTACACAGCTCAGCAAGTACAAATTGACTATCTCTTAAACAGAAAAACAATGGGTGTTTTAATAAAATGATTTTTCTCAAACAATAATAATTTTGTAAAACAATTTGTTAAGTAGATCCAACCCAAGTTTTATATTTTAAAATTCAGAATTTAAAACAGAACAGAGCAGATTTTATAACAGATCAGAACAAAATAAAATAGAACAAAACGATAATTCTTATAAATACCACAGTCTTGATCTACGGCCACACTTTGCCAGTAGCCGGCATCTAATTCTTATTCTTATTCTTTATACCACACTTTGCCAGTGGTCGGCATCTAAAGTTCAATAATTACGCGCCCTTAATAGGTATCTAAAGTTGCACACTTGTGCGCCTACTAAGGGTATCTAAGGCTAGTTCCGGAACTATAGCGTAAATTACGAACGGGTTCGAAAACGTAGAGACTGGGTTCTAAAATTCACAAATACTTATATCTTATAATTTCGAAATCAAAATTCTTATATCTTATACGAAATTAAAAACAGAACTGAAATATATTTTCCGAAAAATAAAAGTAAGTCAAAAGTACTTACCTCAAAGCCTGACCAGATCTGAATTTACTCTTTTTGACCCTCCAAACGATATTTTCTTGAAAAACACGAAACACGAAATCTGAAGATAACGAAAACACCTTTCTGAAAAGTCCAGAATCACTGAATTCTGACTTACGATGAATTTTTTACGAATTTTACAAGACAGCTGATTTTTGCTGAGAAAGTCCTACAAATTTTAATGATAAAAACAAGGAATACGAATATGGTGTATTTATAACGATACAAAACCCTATATCTCAACTAGGAAATAATAATAATTAAAAATAAAATTACGAATTTTACATTCTTCCCTCCTTAAAAGAATTTGGTCCCCAAATTCACATAACATAAATAAATTAAATAAGTCACTAAAGAAAAGAAATCATACCTTAATTGCGATAGTTGTCATTTCCTGTCAGCTGAAACACACGTCCTTTGCCCATCTTGTTATCTGCTTCCTTCCTTGGTGGCGGTGGCGGATTGTGCGGACAATTCGAAATCTTATGTCCTACTTCTCCGCAATGAAAACAAGCACCTGTATTCCAACGACAGACTTTGTCCGGATGATTCTTGCCGCACCTGGTACACGTCTCTCGATCACCTTGACCCCCGATGTTATCGTACACGTGTGGCTTCTTGAGTGGTCCCTCTTGAAAAGATTGCCCACTAGTTTGAGTGATCCGCCTCTTATAGTGGGCAATCTTTTCAAGAGGGACCACTCAAGAAGCCACACGTGTACGATAACATCGGGGGTCAAGGTGATCGAGAGACGTGTACCAGGTGCGGCAAGAATCATCCGGACAAAGTCTGTCGTTGGAATACAGGTGCTTGTTTTCATTGCGGAGAAGTAGGACATAAGATTTCGAATTGTCCGCACAATCCGCCACCGCCACCAAGGAAGGAAGCAGATAACAAGATGGGCAAAGGACGTGTGTTTCAGCTGACAGGAAATGACAACTATCGCAATTAAGGTATGATTTCTTTTCTTTAGTGACTTATTTAATTTATTTATGTTATGTGAATTTGGGGACCAAATTCTTTTAAGGAGGGAAGAATGTAAAATTACTGTATCAGCCCGCACATCCGGACTATTAGTTCTAAATCGAAAACTAAAAATAAAATATATTATTACTCGATAATTCTAATAGATCACGAAATTCAAAGCAGCGGTCAAACTCAATAATCAAAATCATAAAAATAGAGACGCAGCTCCACAAATCCGATAATAATTGTCTAACAGATAATTAAATTTATTCTCTAAAAACAAAATCTTTATTCTAATTCAAATAGCACAAAACGAAGCAGCACAGATCTCCTCATAGTTCTCATTCCTTAATTTTAATATGCTCCAAATTCCGAACCTGAAATGTTAAAAGGGGTGAGCTACACAGCTCAGCAAGTACAAATTGACTATCTCTTAAACAGAAAAACAATGGGTGTTTTAATAAAATGATTTTTCTCAAACAATAATAATTTTGTAAAACAATTTGTTAAGTAGATCCAACCCAAGTTTTATATTTTAAAATTCAGAATTTAAAACAGAACAGAGCAGATTTTATAACAGATCAGAACAAAATAAAATAGAACAAAACGATAATTCTTATAAATACCACAGTCTTGATCTACGGCCACACTTTGCCAGTAGCCGGCATCTAATTCTTATTCTCCCCAAATTCACATAACATAAATAAATTAAATAAGTCACTAAAGAAAAGAAATCATACCTTAATTGCGATAGTTGTCATTTCCTGTCAGCTGAAACACACGTCCTTTGCCCATCTTGTTATCTGCTTCCTTCCTTGGTGGCGGTGGCGGATTGTGCGGACAATTCGAAATCTTATGTCCTACTTCTCCGCAATGAAAACAAGCACCTGTATTCCAACGACAGACTTTGTCCGGATGATTCTTGCCGCACCTGGTACACGTCTCTCGATCACCTTGACCCCCGATGTTATCGTACACGTGTGGCTTCTTGAGTGGTCCCGCACATCCGGACTATTAGTTCTAAATCGAAAACTAAAAATAAAATATATTATTACTCGATAATTCTAATAGATCACGAAATTCAAAGCAGCGGTCAAACTCAATAATCAAAATCATAAAAATAGAGACGCAGCTCCACAAATCCGATAATAATTGTCTAACAGATAATTAAATTTATTCTCTAAAAACAAAATCTTTATTCTAATTCAAATAGCACAAAACGAAGCAGCACAGATCTCCTCATAGTTCTCATTCCTTAATTTTAATATGCTCCAAATTCCGAACCTGAAATGTTAAAAGGGGTGAGCTACACAGCTCAGCAAGTACAAATTGACTATCTCTTAAACAGAAAAACAATGGGTGTTTTAATAAAATGATTTTTCTCAAACAATAATAATTTTGTAAAACAATTTGTTAAGTAGATCCAACCCAAGTTTTATATTTTAAAATTCAGAATTTAAAACAGAACAGAGCAGATTTTATAACAGATCAGAACAAAATAAAATAGAACAAAACGATAATTCTTATAAATACCACAGTCTTGATCTACGGCCACACTTTGCCAGTAGCCGGCATCTAATTCTTATTCTTATTCTTTATACCACACTTTGCCAGTGGTCGGCATCTAAAGTTCAATAATTACGCGCCCTTAATAGGTATCTAAAGTTGCACACTTGTGCGCCTAGTAAGGGTATCTAAGGCTAGTTCCGGAACTATAGCGTAAATTACGAACGGGTTCGAAAACGTAGAGACTGGGTTCTAAAATTCACAAATACTTATATCTTATAATTTCGAAATCAAAATTCTTATATCTTATACGAAATTAAAAACAGAACTGAAATATATTTTCCGAAAAATAAAAGTAAGTCAAAAGTACTTACCTCAAAGCCTGACCAGATCTGAATTTACTCTTTTTGACCCTCTAAACGATATTTTCTTGAAAAACACGAAACACGAAATCTGAAGATAACGAAAACACCTTTCTGAAAAGTCCAGAATCACTGAATTCTGACTTACGATGAATTTTTTACGAATTTTACAAGACAGCTGATTTTTGCTGAGAAAGTCCTACGAATTTTAATGATAAAAACAAGGAATACGAATATGGTGTATTTATAACGATACAAAACCCTATATCTCAACTAGGAAATAATAATATTTCCTCCTAAAGATTTACAACCTCTCCAAGTAAATTCCATAAATAAAATATTTGATACACACAATTACCTAAACTAAAAAAATTTCGATTTTCTAAATTATTCTTACACTTATTTCCACAAATAACAAATCTTTTCACAAATCAACTACCTTGCACAAAATGTTTTCAGAATATTCTAATTTTAAAATATTTATCTAGACAAATTAATATCTAATTTCTAATAAATAAATTAAAAATAAAATTACGAATTTTACATTCTTCCCTCCTTAAAAGAATTTGGTCCCCAAATTCACATAACATAAATAAATTAAATAAGTCACTAAAGAAAAGAAATCATACCTTAATTGCGATAGTTGTCATTTCCTGTCAGCTGAAACACACGTCCTTTGCCCATCTTGTTATCTGCTTCCTTCCTTGGTGGCGGTGGCGGATTGTGCGGACAATTCGAAATCTTATGTCCTACTTCTCCGCAATGAAAACAAGCACCTGTATTCCAACGACAGACTTTGTCCGGATGATTCTTGCCGCACCTGGTACACGTCTCTCGATCACCTTGACCCCCGATGTTATCGTACACGTGTGGCTTCTTGAGTGGTCCCTCTTGAAAAGATTGCCCACTAGTTTGAGTGATCCGCCTCTTATTCCAACTGCCAGACGCCTTTTCAGATTCTGCCAAGCCCCTTTCGATCACTAACGCCTTGTTGAGGACAGCCTCGTACGTCTGAAGTTCAAACGACGCCACTGAATTCCTGATGTCACTTCGAAGTCCCTCCTCTAATCTTCGTGCTCGACTGCTCTCATCTGCTACTAGGGTCGACGCGTACTTCGCAAGCTTTGCAAATTCTGCTTCGTATTCAATGACGGTTCTTCCACCTTGTTGAAGTCGAATGAAGTCCCTCTCTTTCTGCAGACGAACTGTTCTCGAAAAGTACTTGTCCTCTAAAGCCTTCTTGAACTTTGCCCAAGTGTACGGTTCATGATTTTCTTCAAGATTTGTCGTCTCATTCTTTCTCTTTTCCATAAGCCACCAGTCGTAAGCGCTTCCTTGCAATTGGTACACAGCTAAGGTCACCTTCTGTCCCTCATTGCTCCCCAGAAGTCCGAAAGCTTTTTCCATCTCTTGGATCCACATCTCAACGATAGCCGGGTCTGTAGCTCCATCAAAAGTTGGCGGGTTCAAACGCTTGAATTGAGAGACGATGTTGGGCTTCGGTTGCTGATTCACAAGTACAGCTAGAGTTTCAGCCAGCTGGTCAAAGACGTTTCCTCCTTCATCATTATTGCCCTGATTTTCATTGTTGTTCTGATTTTCTCCATCCATCTTTACTAGAACACACAAAACAAATTCTAAACTTATAGTCAATAATCAAAAAAAACACAAAAGTCAAACATATCAAATAATCACACAAATAAATGCCCTAAATCCAAAATAATTTTCTAAGACCTATACGATAGTCTAAAGGATCGCATCCTAGGGAATGTACTAGTCCCATACCTAATACACTCCGAAGGACAGCCTGCTCTGGATACCAACTGTATCAGCCCGCACATCCGGACTATTAGTTCTAAATCGAAAACTAAAAATAAAATATATTATTACTCGATAATTCTAATAGATCACGAAATTCAAAGCAGCGGTCAAACTCAATAATCAAAATCATAAAAATAGAGACGCAGCTCCACAAATCCGATAATAATTGTCTAACAGATAATTAAATTTATTCTCTAAAAACAAAATCTTTATTCTAATTCAAATAGCACAAAACGAAGCAGCACAGATCTCCTCATAGTTCTCATTCCTTAATTTTAATATGCTCCAAATTCCGAACCTGAAATGTTAAAAGGGGTGAGCTACACAGCTCAGCAAGTACAAATTGACTATCTCTTAAACAGAAAAACAATGGGTGTTTTAATAAAATGATTTTTCTCAAACAATAATAATTTTGTAAAACAATTTGTTAAGTAGATCCAACCCAAGTTTTATATTTTAAAATTCAGAATTTAAAACAGAACAGAGCAGATTTTATAACAGATCAGAACAAAATAAAATAGAACAAAACGATAATTCTTATAAATACCACAGTCTTGATCTACGGCCACACTTTGCCAGTAGCCGGCATCTAATTCTTATTCTTATTCTTTATACCACACTTTGCCAGTGGTCGGCATCTAAAGTTCAATAATTACGCGCCCTTAATAGGTATCTAAAGTTGCACACTTGTGCGCCTACTAAGGGTATCTAAGGCTAGTTCCGGAACTATAGCGTAAATTACGAACGGGTTCGAAAACGTAGAGACTGGGTTCTAAAATTCACAAATACTTATATCTTATAATTTCGAAATCAAAATTCTTATATCTTATACGAAATTAAAAACAGAACTGAAATATATTTTCCGAAAAATAAAAGTAAGTCAAAAGTACTTACCTCAAAGCCTGACCAGATCTGAATTTACTCTTTTTGACCCTCCAAACGATATTTTCTTGAAAAACACGAAACACGAAATCTGAAGATAACGAAAAGACCTTTCTGAAAAGTCCAGAATCACTGAATTCTGACTTACGATGAATTTTTTACGAATTTTACAAGACAGCTGATTTTTGCTGAGAAAGTCCTACGAATTTTAATGATAAAAACAAGGAATACGAATATGGTGTATTTATAACGATACAAAACCCTATATCTCAACTAGGAAATAATAATATTTCCTCCTAAAGATTTACAACCTCTCCAAGTAAATTCCATAAATAAAATATTTGATACACACAATTACCTAAACTAAAAAAATTTCGATTTTCTAAATTATTCTTACACTTATTTCCACAAATAACAAATCTTTTCACAAATCAACTACCTTGCACAAAATGTTTTCAGAATATTCTAATTTTAAAATATTTATCTAGACAAATTAATATCTAATTTCTAATAAATAAATTAAAAATAAAATTACGAATTTTACACCATGGAATCCTCCCATTAATTATCAAGCTTCATACAACCTAAAATAAGGTAAGATAAATCTTTGAGCTCTTTTTATCAAGGTTTAATGGATGAAATAAATTCAACAAAGATGATAGTGAATAGTAACTCTTCTTTGGTTTCTTGATTTTAATGGTTATTTTAGGCTCCAAAAACCATACTAAGCACTCCCAAGACTTCACCATCATCAAGATCACATCTCAAGCTCTCAAGAAAGGTATAAATCAAGAACACTGACAGGTACAGTCTTAGGCATCTCAGACTCTGGCTCAGGGGCAGGAGTCTCTGAATCTGGCCTCAAGGGTGAAATTTACATAGGGATCTCACTACTCTCAGAAGGGTCCTCCTCTGGGTCTGAACTAACATACACAGGCTCCTCTGGAGAGGGTGGAATGGGGTCCACTGGGGTACCAGTCAAACTAATCTTTGAATCTGAGTCACTACCACTACTGGGATCCTGAGAGAAAACACAAAACAACAACCAAGAAACAATGTTAGGGTTAAATAAAAGCTTCCAGCTAACTCACACCCTAACTCTAGTTTCCACTCTAACTGATACACACTTTCCTTAGACTATACCTAATAGTCTAACTCAACTCTATATGAGTCGAACTCTCTCACGATATAGATATATACCCAAAATACCCTTTTTATTCCTAACTTGTATCAGGGACTAGATCCTGTAGCTCTGATACCAACTTGTGACGCCCTCAACCTCGGGGTTAGGAAATGAGGACCCACACACCTTTATTCTAATAATTAAATATGCATAAACCCCGATTAACTACTAACACGATCAAACAGGATAAAGTATGAGACAAGATCACAACTACCAATCATCAAATATAACTTACAGCCCCAAAATATTATTAAATAAACATAATTGATTCCGGCTGGGAACCGACAGATAACCCATTGTATCTCTACAACTTTCCTTCTAAGCGCTTGCTCACTCAGAAATACCGCTACCTGCTCTGGCAACCGGAAGCCTTCAACACGATAGGGACCACCAGGTGCGCTCTTACGAGCAGTGTGCCTAAGCCTGGTCATCTTCTTTCTTAACTGACATGGTTAGATTAAAACAAAACATATGAGTATAAAACTCAGCAAGTAACTATAAAGCAGTTCTATGATACGAAATCCACAATATACTTTACCAATCTCAGGGCATTCTACTTTATTTGATCTAGGTGGCAGATTTCCATCTTTTGGGTTAAGAAAGGGTTATGAAGGAAAAATGTAAGGCTTTCAAGGAACAAGGCTCAACGCAGGGTGAAAGCCGACATTTATCACAAATCATTAAAGGATCAGATTAGAACTTTCAGGAAGAGGAAAGCAATAGTATTTCACAATATGGAATCAATCATATGATCAGCAGATTAAAAATCAGGGTTCTCGAGCTTTAAGCTTCACATTAACACAATCAACTCTTTTCAAAACAATATAAACCATTTTCATTTTCAAGAATCAATTTACTGAACAGAATGTTTCAGTTCTCTTTTAAATAATCAATTAGAACCCTTGATTGGATCACTTTATCTTTTATTTCATTATAATACGGGTGATCAGCCCGTACCGACCTCCATCCGGTCTTTAAGGTACCAATCGGCATAATTTCAGCCTAATGTTGGACTAGCCCCGCTAGCCTCTTACCATGACTGGACTAGTCCCACTAGCCTCTTACGTCCCAATCCAATCCATCACGAATTCGTTTGGAAAACCTTGAGTTTGGAAAAAGATAGGTTTTCTAAATTCATTGTATCATTACCAAGAATATGAAATCATTCGGACTCTTTTGAGTCGAAACTCATTCTTAAGTCAAATTCTAAGAAAACAAAGTTTAGGGAGTGATTCAAAGATAAGCAAGGAACAACTCTTAAGGTTTTTGAATCAAGGATAACAGGGTACTTAAATTAGAAGGATCAATATCTGTTTCAGGAATCAGTAGGAAATATGGTGATCAAGAAATAAGGTATCATTACAAGGGGTTCGCAAAGGCAATTATAGGGTTTAAAACAGTTCATGGCTTAGCAAATAACTTGAACAGAAAAGACGGGTTACCAAAGGGTTGAATCAGTAAGCTTATAAATAACAGTTTATCAAAATCAAAACGGGATATCTCAAATCATTAACAGTTCCATACTCTACATGGTATGAACAATAACCTCTTTATAACTTATTTTCACAAGTAATGAGAGTTACTTGCCTGAATTTGCTTTCTCGAAAGTTGAACTACTGCCACCTAGTATACCCTTTCCTTTCCTAGCCTGAATGTCCTCACGCTCCGAATCTACAATAAAAACCAAAATCTTAATCAGTTCTCAACTTTCGTTCCCAGAACGATCACTCAATACGATAGCTCGATTATACCCTTGACTCGAGTATACGAATATAGCATAAGCATATAGCATATCACACATCATATATTTTACTCTTAACCTTTACACCTTTAAAGACTCGACCATCGCTTATAAACATCCTTATCTCATTTCGAATTCAAATCGTACTTTATATTAGTACACATAGCTCTTTTTACTAGAAATTCTTATATGAATAAACAATCGGAAAAACTTGCAATATCGACCCTAAAGTCATCTTTAAGCCAATACGACAACTACAAATCAATCATCCCCTTTCTTTTTATACTTCAATTCGAACTAAATATAGCAAATTAAGCAAAAATCTCACTTATAATTCTTAATTAATCTCTATGATCAAATCAAGCATTTAAATTAGAATTGACCCCCTTTTAAGTACTATAAACCATTCGTCCTTAATCACAATCACAATCAAACCAAGACATGAATCATCATTTCCCCTTTTAAATAAACATGCAATCTCATTTCTTCCTAGGTAAACTTAAATTATACCAAAATCAAGTCACAAAAATCAATTTTCCTTCTTATTAGCACAAGGTCGAACCAAAACCTTCACCATGCAATCCCAAATTTGATTTCTCAAGCATCCAATCAAACATACAAGTCCAAATATCATAAAAATTCATTGTTATCAATTAACATACTTAAATCACAAAAGAAACATAACCCTCATTGATACATGCATGCAAACATTAAGTAATTTATCATCCAAACTCTCTAATTAATCATTAATTTCCAAGAATGAACATCAACAAGTCTTATCCATTACTAAAATCATTTTTGATCTTCTAAAAACCAAGATCCCATTCGGGTTTTCAAGAAGCAACACATGCAAATGTTTTTCTTAATCCTTAAATCATAAATCATCCTAATATCAACCCATAATCACTTTAGTTAACAAAAATCAAATCAATAACTTCCAAAAACCAAAACCATTTGAGTTTTCAAAATAAACACATGCAATAATCAAAAGAACAAGTTTGATGTAGTAGAGTTCAGTGGTTACATCATTACTCACCACCGGTTCACCGGAGTTCATCACCGGTGGCGGTGGCCTCACAGTGGTGCCCTCATTCGAGGGTCTCCAACCACGAAACCTCCGTTTTTCCATTAATTTCTCAAAACAACTAACATGCACATCTTATAAACCAATCATTTGCAAAGAATCATGCTTAAACAAGACGATTTCAACAACAACACCAAGAGTCGAAAAGCTCTCGGGTAAACACACCCAAACACACAGATCGAGCTTTGCATGCAAGGGGATATACACACATGCACACTCTAATAACTACTTATATGTGTTTAACAAGAGATTTTGAGAAGGATTGGTAAGAGTTATCAAAGAAACAAGTAGTATACCAAGAGAGAAAAAGGAGAGCCGAGAGAGAGAGAGAGAGAAAGTAGTCGAGAGAGAGTGAAAAAGAAAGAGAGAAGAGAGAATGGGCCGCACGGGAAAAAGAAAAGAAAAAAGGGGGGTGAGGAGTTTATAAACAATCAGGGACAAGGGCAATTTAGTACTTTACTAATTCCCTTATATGCTTATTTGATCCTTTCTTTTTACTAAATTACAATAAAAATCAAATTATAAAATATATCTCTCTCGGAAAGTTGAAAATTATTACAAATGACAATTTTATTACGTAGATCTTGAAATTAGCTTTCCAGCCATTACTCATAATAAACTTTTGAGCGAACGGTTGATTTTATATGATTTTCGCAAGTTCTTGCTAGTAATAGCAATTTAGCACATAAAAATCAATTTAAAATGCAACGACCAATAAATAAATCTGTCCACCATTTTTAAAAAGTCTCTGGGACTATTATGATAATAACAGAACATATCCCATATTTTTATCTTACTCAGCTAATTTTATAAAAATGCGTGAAGGTAAAATAAACCTTTATTTAAATCAAATAATTCCTTTAAATTCACAAAAATGTCACAGAGCACATAGTCATGCACACCGACCAGCAATCACACATATACGAATACATAATAACTCAGGTCTGGTCAGAGAATTTGTCCTTCTTTAATCTTTATCCTTTAATCTTTATAGGATGATTAAAAGTCCATAGTAGTACGTTTTAAGGGACTCAACGTCCACTTACGAAATATTAAATACCTCGAACTTTTATGAAAACGATTTCCAAAGACCGTATACCCTCAACTATACCTTACCGTTCGAATAATAAATATTTATTAACTATTCATTTATTATGGAGGAAGTATTCTCCAGTGAATATTTATTTCAAACTCGATTAAATATTAAAGATTATTATATTACCTAAACATAAATTAGTTGGGGAATATTATTTTAAATATTCTTTTAAAGTAAACTTATTCGAAGTTTAATTATTTATCGATTAATATTTAATTATTTATTATTTATTAAAAGATTTATTTATGATTTAAAAATCATAAAACCTCATCTAAAATACTTCTCATTTTCGGAAAATCATTCGTATAATTTAGATCATCGGAGAATAATATCTCGACTTATTTTAAATATTTTGAATATAGTTTCAAAAGGAACTCCCCCTTATTTACTTATCTGTTGACAACGGTCAACTCACATCCTTAGTACTTCCTCCGAAAACTTTCAGAAGTACATATATATATGAGGTAAAGCTGCGCCTATTAACAAGCAAAACGCTTAGGGAACTTTGATATAGTTCGATGATTCCAAGTATATGATAAGATTTCCTTGAGGACAAGGGAGGGGTATGATCCAAGTACTTCGTGTATTAGATAGACTACCGGTACCGTAGGAGACGGTACTATATGTACCTAAGGACCTGCGAAGTGTGTGTATACCCGAAATGAGGACACATAGCCCGTATACGTCAAGGGTGATAACCGGGATACAAAGGTTTCGTCCTTCTACTAGTAGAAAAGGTTACTATTATCGTAGTACGACTGATCATCGTATGCGGTGGCTCCAGTGAATGTCCTATTCTTCCAATTAGAATTGTGATACAATACCGTAACCTAAGCCTAGGTGTTGGGTCTACTATTAAGGTATTCACAGGATAATAAATCCACTAAAGAATTGTTTTCATAAGAAGGTGTGTATCATCAAGGAAAACTATTTTCGAATAAAACATAATTATCATATATGATGTTTTACGTGAGTTTATCATACAGTCATTTTCATACTGTACATTATTATGCTGGGCATTATAGCTCCCACTTGTTTTCTTAAATTGACACAACATAACGGTGAATCAAGATGCCTACCATGAGACACACAGCCAGGAAACGGGTAGGAAACGGCCAGCTATTCCGTAGGTTGTTTGGTGCAGTACCACAGGTAGACCGAATAAGCTAGATGGGTTTTCAGTTGTTTTTAGTTCGACTTATTTATAAGTATGACTTATGTAAGGTAATAAATAAGAAACGAATATTTGGCCGATGGACTAGCCTTACTTAAAGGTTATTCCCCGGTAAGACTTAATTACTTTGGAGTTGTAATAATTATCACTTTGTGGTTTGATTTACTCTAGTAATGAATGATTCGTTTCCAAGACAATAACCTGTCAGTGTGTGTGATAAGTGTGGGGGTCGTAAAGTATGTGTATTTATATATTGTGATGTGAGGTATGTGGTTTATAGTGATTGAGATGGCGTGACCTCTGAGATCCCTGACCCCGGAGGAGGAGACTGACCTTCCTGCCCCCATAGTTGATGACGTTGAGATGCCCCAGGGAGATGACTTAGGCTAGAGGGATGTAGAGATGTACCCTCTCCCGACTGTTCACTCTCCTACACCACACCCAAGGATGCTGAGTCCTTTTCCCTATACTGATGATGATGAGGAGGATGGGATGGATGCACAGACCTACGAGGATTATGACATATCCTCTAATGACCCAGACTCACCTCTACCAACCCTGGCGACCATACATGTAGCTGTACACGACTGGATAGTGGCACAGCTTAAAGCTGAGATCACGGTGGCATCTGCCCGTATTGTGGAGTTACGCCAGACACTAACAACTGAGAGAGTCATCGACTAGGATACCCAGGGGACTTCGGAGCTGCTTCCCCAGCCACAGCCTGCAGAATCTGTTAACCAACAACGGAATGAACCTGACCCTGTAGTGAATGAAGAAAGTGTAGAGGACCTAGACTATAATGAATATGATGAGGAAGAATATGTAGAAGAAGAGGCTGAGGATTCCCATCAGGGAGGGAACCCCATGAATGAGTTTATGGAACTTTTAAGAGCAAATTTGAACCAATATTTCATTTCACCACAGCTGCATGCTGCCCAACAGACTGCAGCCACTGCCCTCAGGGCGTTCAAATCCCTCAAACCTCCAGAGTTTCTAGGATCTGCCGACCCCGTTGAAGCACGGTCCTGGCTCAAAGAGATGGAAAAGTCCTTCGAGATACTAGGTGTAGAGGAACGACACAAGACCATTTTCACTTCTTACATGCTGAAAGGAGAAGCTAATTACTGATGGGAGTCCAAACGAAACCTAGAGACTGATGCTGTGATTCCATGGGATAGGTTTACCCTACTATTCTTAGACAAGTATTTCCCTAGGTTTATGGACACCCAGATGGAGATTAAGTTTGTGGAGTTGAAACATGATAAGATGACCATGGCAGAGTATGAGGCCAAGTTTACTGAGCTATCATGATTTGTGCCTGAGTTCGTGAATACTGAAGAGAAGAAAGCGCGAAGTTTTCAGCTTGGTCTGAAATAGTGGATCTAAAACCGAGTGGCGGTACTAGAGCTGACAGATTATGCCACCTTAGTGCAGAAAGCCTCGATTGTTGAAGCTGGCAGTGACCAGAGTGTGGAGGAAAAGGAAAATAAGAAGAGGATGATAGTGTTAGTCCCTAATAATGCAACAAGAATTACAGAAAGGGGGTTGAATGGAATTCTTGAAACTTTTTCTAAATTATAAAATGTTCTAACTTAAGATACACAAGAATAAGACAAGATAATAAAACAAAAACTATCAAATATAATACTATGCTACTTCATTACTCTATTCCAGTATCTTTGAATATCATCATAATAGCATGGAAATGGCAATGCTTCTTCGTTCTCAAAAACCTAGTTGAATAGGCTTCCACATTTCTTTTGCATACACTCGACACATGTGACTGTGTTGTCACTATCAACAGATGTTTGAATTGATTATCCGTCAGGTACATGATCATCTGTCGGGTAGCTTTGTTGATCATCCGTCGGGTAGCTATTTGGCACTTGACTTCATTTCATTTATGCAGAATTACAAGACATCATCTATGTACAATTAATCAACCTATTCTGCATATCTAATTAAAGTCAACATGACTTATATGCTACTACACAATCCATACAAAAGTGTTTGCAGAAATGTGCTACATGACTTATTGTTACATAAGCTACTCACTCGATGGATGTCAAAACATCATCCATCGGGATTGTATTGAGTCATCCGTCGGGACTATATTTGCTTATCCGTCGACTACTACAAAATACACTAAGTTCAATCTACTAAGGTGTTTTGTTAATGAAATCATCAAGTCCACAACATATTCACAACAATCTCCCCCAATTTATGTCTATTAGAATTGTAGCCATAAATTAAGAGAAACTTGATGATAACAAAACACTCTAAAAATACAAATTTAATTGGAAGTAGATAAAACTGTAAAGTGGTGCAATTATCAAAATATAAAAAGATTTGCTCACAGTCATTTTCAAGGTGTTCCTCTAGCCTGAGTAGAATTAATCTATTTCCTTGAAGATCAGGATCTCTTTCCAAGCTTCCTGTTATTTTCTTCTATCTAATTTTGGAGCTGTCTGTGGAATTCCAGTTCATCAGATTCTGAGAGATTTAGCATTTCTTGCATTTCCAAAAGAGTCTCATTGCTAGAGATGCTCAACTGGTTTTCTAATCTGAAGAATCTTCTAACTCCTTTATCATCCATGAATTCCATCAGCCAATAGGGCCTTGGATGCACTCTACTCTTTATGTAAGGAATAGTTACAGTCTTTGGGAGTGAATATTTGGCTCTAATACTCCTTAGTTCTTCAATCTTCTTTAGAACAAGTCTTCTAGCTGTCACATTGAATCCAAAGTTCTTCATGAAGGATGAATAAACCTTTATCAGCACAGATTGGCTTTCTTGAAGGATCCTGTGAAGTGGCCACTGTATCTCTTTTCCTCCCTTGTACTTGAATACTAACCTTTCAGGTAGATTTCTGTAAGCATCAATTCCTCTAACTTCTTTCAGTTCATCTAGATAAAGGTTTAAATCTGAGAATTCAATGATGTCACAGATGTACATGATGTCTCCCTTGTTGACTTTGGTTTGAGCATTGGTTAGGGACTTGGATCTGAGAGTTGAGGGCTTCACTTTCTTGACTACTCTGGTATTTTTCTTCTTTGGCTTTATGAAGTGAGGTAGATTGAGTTCAGGTAATTGTAGACTATCCCAGTCTATTGGTTCATCCTTTAGAATGATAGGTTCAACATGGAAATTCTTGGATGGATCTATCGTGAATTCTTCATGTGCCACAGAGGGCATGGATGTTTGAGTTGTTGTAGAAATAGACTCTTTGGGAAAGTACCCTTCCATCTCCTCATCACTGAAATCCAATTTTCTCTTGATTCTTTGCTTGTACCTTGGCTTCTTTCTCTATGGAGGTTCATTTTGCATTACTTGATCTTGACATTCAACAATTTTAGATGGTTGTGCAGAAATTTGTTGTGTGGGTTTCACAGCTTGTAACTTGGCCAAGATAGCAGCTTGCTCCTTCTTTTGTTTGACCTTTTTAGCATCTAGAGCAGCTTGCTTCTTTTCTTGGTTTAATCTTGCCTTTTCTTCTCTCTTTGCTTCAGCAAATTGAGGGTATCCAGCCACCACACAAATTTCCTTACCATTCCTGAAAACTTTAGCAATTTTTCTTTTCAATGCTGAATCCGTTGGATCCTTGTAGAACGCTATAGACCTGGCCAACAACTTGTTTTCATCAGGCTTTGGTGTGTCATACACTGTGTCCAAGGGGTTCTTTAGTGACGATTTTGGATAGTTCACCTTTGGCTTCAAGATTAGCTTAGCCTTTGGAGATTTGATGCAGGATGGCTGTCCTCTTTCCAGATTATTCATGCTCATTTCATTCACAGAGATTTTCCTGACTTGAGAGTGATGAATGGCTGATTTCCCTGGCTTCTTTACTAGCCTAAACCTCTTTTGTATATCCTCATCAATTTTCTCCCAGTTGATTGGGCTCAACTGTTTCTTTTCAGCTGCTCTCAATGTGGCTGCTGCTTCATTAATCAGATCAATGATGTCCTTAGTTGGTGGCTTGGTGAAATAATTGTAGGCACAATTACTTTGCTAACTTGAATATTAAGTTGTTGTTCCCCCTCACTTGATCCTTTCTCCCCCTTTTTGTTATCATCAAGTTGTGTGTATGGGAGTTGAGCAGCCACCAACTGTTGGAGTAGAGCAGTCTGAGTTGCTTGATTGTTAAGTATCTTGGCCATTGACTTCTCTACAGCAGATAGTCTTGAGTCCATGACCTCAACTTTCCTATTGAGATCAGCTTCCTTCCTTAGCTTTTGAGAAATTTCAGTCATGATGGTTGCAGGGACTCTAACATCCATCCGTTTTATAACATCTTGCTTTACTTCAGCAATTTCTTACTTAATTACATCCACACTCTGACTGTGTTGGAGGGCTTGAATTTTATGCAGCTAGAGTGCTTCAAGATGTGTTGTGAGTAGCTTCTTTGTGCTAGCATTGGAAGATACCTGAATGGCTGCTTGGGTGTCATGAATTAGCTTGAACAAAGTTGTTTGGAGATGTAAGTAGGAACATTCTTTTGTAAGCATCTAGGCAGGAACAACTGCATCTCCCCCTATGTCTATATTGTCTTCCTCATCATCCCCATCAGCATCCCCAAAAGAAGCTTCATCCATTTCAAAATCACTTCCAATGTTGGAAGCCATAGCAGTGATTTCATCCTTTGCTCTTTGTAAAGATTGTGTAGTATGCACCAGGTTCAGCAATCTTTCAGCCTCCTCATTTCCCTGTACAACTATAGTTTGGTAAGCTGTCACAGGGTGAGTAAATGTTTTAGCATCCAGGGAAATAGAATCTATAACAGCTTGATATTCTTGCCGAAATAGCCTTTCCCTTTCTGCATCATTGACATTTATTGACTCACTTGCAATGGTTTCCATCCTTATCACTCCTGTACCTGCATTTCTCTTTTGATCTCTCTTTTGTTGCATCAAGGTCTCACCTTGGCTCCCCACCCTCACACCCTCACCTTCACCATCTAAGGTGGGACTCTTCACACTCACTTTTGCCAATCCTGAATAAATGGATTGCAGTTGTTCACTCTTTTCCTCTCCTTTTTCCTAGGAGCAACCAAGACTCTCACTCATTTCACTCCCTTCCCTCAATCCTAGGAGTGATTGCACTACCACTAAGTCTTCTGCACTTGTAATAATTGATTAAATTTGAAGCTGTGCAGAGACACTCGACATATAAGGAATATTCGTTGGGTTAGCAGTTTGACTATCCGACGGATAACTGCTGTTAAGCTTATCCGTCGGGATACAATCACTACTCGACGGATGAACAATATCCATCGAGTGAGTAGAAATGAATGAGTTTGGAGTGGAAACTATTGTGGACTCTGTGCAGATTGATGAGAATTTTGGAACAGATGTCTCAACAGTTTCAGAAAGAAATGGCAAGTGAGCCAACAAATCATCTAGAAGATGATGCTCACTTGCTTGGATTTTTGGCTTCTCCAAGAGAGTTAGAGATGGAGAATTTGGAAGTGATGTGTTTATCATGTCAACATCCAAAGAGTGTGTGGGAGAGTTTGGTGTTTCAGGGGCTTCAATTGTTAGAGATTTTGGCTGTGATTTCACATTTATTGGAGCCACATCAACCTGACTTTGAGAAGGTACAGTGATTGTGTCTTTAGCACCAGTTTGCACAGTGTGTGAACCCTGTGCATCCCCAAGGGTCTTTGATTTCTTCTTTCTAGTGTAAGTTTGGGGTGAGCTTGTGTCCCTTACCCTTTTGGCTTGTGCTCTTGGCTAAGAGCTTTATTCAATAGTCACATCCTTTTGGGAGGATGCAACTAGTAATGAGCTTATATTCTTATTAAGCACTGTAGTTTGTTGGGAAACTGCAGTGTGGCTAGGCTGGAAAACACTCACCTCTCCAACCTTATCCTTAGGGTTTCTTTGATGTTCACCCTGTCCCACGCCTTTCTTACCCACCTTCACACTCCCCTCTTTAGGTTTGCTGGATTTTACAACTAGCATCTTTTGAGAGACACCAGAGGGGGCTTTCTTTGTTTTTGTTTTTGAAATTTTGGATTTGGTAGCTCGGGTAGGCAACTGTTGGGTCAATGACATAGTTGCCATAGCTACACTGGTATGCAAAGAAGTTTGTGAGGCTGGAAGAGTAGAGACAGTTGAACTTACCTCACTTACCTGAGGTGCCTCCATAACTGTAAAATAGAAGAGTGGCACCTCTTTGTGATGGTTTGCCCTGTTCAAATCTGTAATGATTCTCCTTTGTTGAACCCAACAATCTAATTTTTTGGTTGGGTTCTCAAGCACAATATCCTGAGAGAGGTGGTTAGCAAGCATCATTAAAAATCTAGCATAGTAAACATTTATACCCCTCTTATTTAGCTCCCCTAACTTAAACCCGAACTCAAATATGACAAGATCACTAAAGTTGAAAAATTAATCAGTTACTAGCATGTAAAGCATGTTGAGCATAAAGATATTAACTGAATAAAAAATACTAATTTTACCAGAAAATACCTTAGTAACTACATCATACGGATAACTTTACTCCAACCTAAAACCCAATCTCCTAATCTCACTTAATTTAGAAGTAGAGAGTGCATAGCCCATGGAATTAAGCATATTAACAATATCAGTGTCTGTGTGTGGAGAAGTTACAGTGTTATCAGGAATTTTGAAACATGCTTTAACAATATCATTATTAAAACATAATTCCTTACCTTTAATAGTGAAACTGACAGTCTTATTAGTTGAGTTGTATGTTGCAGTCATCCACATTTCTTCAACAACCTCATAGTAAATTGTGAGTGATTCCAGCATGGCATAGTTGAGTTTGCAGTTCTTCACAAAATCCATCATTTTATGGTAGTCCCCAGACTGCTGAATCCCCTTGTTCGCTAAAGCTGTGAAGTTGTTCTTCTCGTAGATAAATCCAGTTTGAGACATGATCTTTATTACTGGTGCCATTGTTAGAGAGTAAAAATTTGCAGAGAGAGAGTAAGTGCTTTTGAGAAGGAGAGAAGTTAGAGTAGATGATTTGAGAGTGATAAAAGAAAAGCAGTGAAAATGAATTGTGCTTTTATACTCTCTCAAAAATAATTGTCAAAAATAATAAAGTAAAATAAAGTAACCAATAAGAATTGCCCAAAATATCCGTTTAAAAAATAAACTGTAAAAAAATTCCATCAATTATTCGTCATGTTATGCTTACAAATTGTAAGTATACTCGATGGATAATGTTCAGAGAATCAAAGGCTAAGAATAAGACAATTCGACGGATGAGGATAAATCAGTTATCCGTCGAGACATAAAATATTCCATAAAAATAATTGATTTCATTAACAAAATGTATACCGACGAATGATCAAACTTGATGGATAATGATCATCCGTCGAGATGTAAATTTTGACTTAGCCAAAACTTCATCCAAGACTGAAAAATCAATTAAATTTCTGGCTACATTATAACTTGCAAATTATCTGTAAAGAATCAAGAGTAATAGGTGGATTCATCCAGTGGCTTAGTAAATATATCTGCAAGTTGCTTTTCACTTGGAAAATAATGTAGTTCCACAGTACCATTCATTACATGTTCCCTTATGAAGTGGTACTTGATTTCTATGTGCTTTGTTCTTGAATGCTGTACTGGATTTTCAGTTATGGCAATTGCACTTGTGTTATCACAGAAAATAGGAATTTTTTCCACTTGCAGACCATAGTCTAACAATTGGTTTTTCATCCATAAAATCTGTGCACAGCAACTGCCAGCAGCAATATATTCAGCTTCAGCTATAGAAGTAGAAACTGAATTTTGCTTTTTACTGAACCAGGACACAAGCTTGTTTCCCAGAAATTGACAGGTTTTGTTGTACTTTTTCTATCAATTCTACAACCTGCATAATCTACATCTGAATAACCAGTTAGATCAAAACCATAATCTATAGGTTACCAAATGCCAAATTTTGGTGTTCCCTTGAGATATCTGAAAATTCTCTTAATAGCTACTAAGTGAGATTCTCTAGGATCAGCCTAAAATCTAGCACACAGACATGTAGCAAATATTATATCTGGCCTACTAGCTGTTAGGTACAGAAGTGAGCCAACCATGCCTCTATAACTTGAAATATCCACAAACTTTTCAGTAGTGTTTAATTCAAGCATAGTTACAGTGGCCATGGGAGTTTTTACAGATGTGCAATCCATTAGATCAAACTTCTTTAAAAGATCATAAATGTATTTAGTTTGACTAATAAATATTCCATCACTAACTTGTTTAACTTGTAAACCAAGAAAGTAAGTTTGTTCTCCCATCATGCTCATTTCATACTTACTTTGCATCAATTTGGCAAACTTTTAGCAAAGTTTCTCATCTGTAGAGCCAAAAATAATGTCATCCACATAAATTTGAACAAGTATACTAGAGCCATTAACATTTCTAAAGAATAAAGTTTTGTCTACAGTACCTCTAGTGAAGTGATTCTCTAAAAGAAACTTTGACAAAGTGTCATACCAGGCTCTAGGTGCTTGCTTCAATCCATAAAGTGCTTTCAAAAGATAGTAAACATATTCTGGAAAATTAGGATCTTTAAAACCAGGAGGCTGACTGACATAGACTTGCTCCTCCAAATCTCCATTCAGGAAGGCACTTTTGACATCCATTTGATAGACCTTGAAATTGGCATGGGATGCATAGGCTAAGAAGATTCTAATGGCTTCAAGTCTTGCAACAGGAGCAAAAGTTTCATCAAAATCTATTCCTTCTTATTGACAGTAGCCCTTAGCAACCAATCTAGCTTTGTTCCTGACTACTATGCCATTTTCATCCATCTTGTTTCTGAATACCCACTTGGTGTCTATTGGATTCTTTCCTTTAGGCTTGGTTACCAGCTTCCATACCTTATTCCTTTCAAATTGGTTTAGCTCCTCCTGCATAGCTAAAATCCAATCAGGATCCAACAAAGCTTCTTCTACCTTCTTTAGTTCTTCCTTAGAGAGGAAGCTGCTATATAGACATTCTTCTTGAGTTGCTCTCCTAGTTTGAACTCTAGAAGATACATCACCAATGATGAGTTCAAAGGGGTGATCCTTTGTCCATTTCCTTTGTTGAGGTAGATTAGCTCTAGATGAAGAGGCCTCATTGTTGTCTTGATGTGTGATTTAGTTTTAATTATTAGAAACTCCCCTGAGTTAATGGATCTTTGATTTGAGAAAGGAGAACTTTCTGTAAGTGATCTATTCTGACTTTTAGCTTCTTTTGATGACCCGACGGATGGTGAATATTGAGTACCGATGAATGAAGTTGGTTGTCTCCCGACGGATAAAGCAGATTGTCTCCCAACAGATGAAGCATTTTGCAACTCGACAGATGTTGAATTTTGTGCTTCATTGGTAGTGGATTTTTCTGCATTATCCTTTGATACTGTTTCTTGATCACTTTCATCATCACTATCATCACTAACCATCTCCACATTGTCAAATTTGAGGCTCTCATAGTAATCTCCATCTTGCAGTCCTTCAATCTTTTTATCATCAAACACAACATGTATTGATTCCACAACAATGTTGGTTCTCAGATTGTAGACTCTGTATGCTTTACTAACAATATATCCAACAAAAATTCCTTCATCTGCTTTAGCATCAAACTTCCCATTCTGGTTAGTTTGATTTTTCAAGATATAACATTTGCAGCCAAAGACATGAAGAAAATTTAGAGTTGGCCTCTTGTTCTTGAACAATTGATAGGGATTCATGCATTTTGCTTGATTAACCAGTGAAATATTCTAAGTGTAGCATGCAGTAATTACAGCTTCAGCCCAGAAATATGGTGGTAACTTAAATTCTTCAAGCATTGTCCTTGTAGCTTTAATAAGTGATCTTTTCTTTCTTTCTACTACTCCATTTTGTTGTGGAGTTCTTGCTGCTGAAAACTCATGCAAAATCCCATTTTCTTCACAAAATGCTCTCATGACAGAATTCTTGAACTCAGTTCCATTGTCACTCCTGATTCTTCTAACTTTGAAATCAGGATGATTGTTGACTTGCCTTATGTGATTGATGGTGATTTCACTAGCCTCATCTTTGGACTTAAGGAAATATGTCCAAGAGAACTTTGAGAAATCATCTACAATTACTAGGCAAAATATTTTCCTTGAGATGGACAACACATTGACTGGTCCAAACAAATCCATATGTAGCAGTTGCAAAGGTTCTTCAATTGTTGAATCAAGCTTCTTTCTGAATGATGCTTTAATTTGCTTTCCCTTTTGACAAGCATCACACAGTCCATCCTTAGAAAACTCCACTTGGGGAATGTATCTAACAAGTTCTTTCTTTACAAGTTCATTCATGGTCTTGAAGTTTAGATGGGATAGCTTCTTGTGCCAAAGCCAACTTTCATCTTGACTTGCTTTACTGAAAAGACAAGTAACAGAGTCTGCATTTAATGAGTTAAAGTTAGCTAGGTACACATTCCCTTTTCTCACTCCGGTGAGAACCATTTTGTTGCTCCTCTTGTTTGTCACAACACAGGCTTCTGAGTTGAAGGTTACTGAATTTCCTTTATCACACAGCTGGCTGATACTCAATAAATTATGCTTTAGACCATCCACTAAGGCAACCTCCTCAATGATGACATTGTCTTTTGAAATCAAGCCATATCCCACAGTATAACCCTTGTTGTCATCTCCAAAAGTAATACTTGGGCCAGCTCTCTCCTTGAACTCTGTGAGCAGGGTAGAATCACCAGTCATGTGTCTTGAACAACCACTATCCAAGTACCACAGATTCTTTCTGTTTCCCTGCACACATTAAAATCAAATCAAGTTGATTTTGGTACCCAAGTTTCCTTGGGTCCTGCCTTGTTAGCTTTCTTTTTCTGTTTCTTAGGTTTGATCTCATTTGACTTAGGGATATTAGATTCATCCTTAGCCATTTGAGTTGGACCTTTGAAACCATTCATTACAATAGAATTATCATGCACATTTTGATTAACAGGAAATGGCATGCTATTAGCAAACATGTTATTCCAGTAGGGCATGCTAAATGGCATTTCAGGCATACTAAATACAGCATAATAAGGATTAAGTGCAAATGGTATATTAGCAAATTGTGCATTCATATTCTGTGTAGACATATAATTCATAGGCATAAAAGGAATGGCATTCATGTTGGGAAAAAGAGGTGGCACAGATATGGAAGTAGGCACGGCAGTTTTGCAATTAACAGACAGATCATTTACACTACCACACTTAACACAGATTTTTCTTGGAGCATACTTATCAGGTGTGTAGTTGTTATGCTTGTTAATCCCTACTTTACCATTTCTATTGTTTTTCCTTTTAGCCTCTGTTTTAACCTCAATCTTTTCTATTCTGTCATTCAATTGCTTGATAGACAGATGACCAACATTCACTTTCTTCTCCTTCCTCACTTGACTAGATTCTCCTGAAATGAAGTTTTTGGAAACTGGTCCATACATTTCATTTAACTTGGCAAGTTTGGCTTTACTCATAAGTTTGCTCAGAGCCGACAGATGAGGATTTATGTCACTCGACGGATAATCCTTTTGGTTATCCGACGGATGACTCTCACCATCCGTCGAGTCCATATTTGTCAGCAATCCTTCAACCAAATTGGATTCCATCTTCTCCTTATTCTTCTTCCAGGCTGCATCACAAAATGACTCAATACCTTGAACTTTGGTGATTTGAGCATGGACATCTCTAGATGTTTTCCATGCCTTAATCACCTCATGTTCTCGTTCAAGCTGCTTCTTCAAGATCTCTTCTTTCTTCAAGGACTCAGTTAATTCATCCTTAGCAATTTTACACTCAATTCTCAATTTTCAAATTCAATAAACTGAGATTCTAGCACAATATTCCTCTCATTAAAAAATAAATTGTTTTATTTGATTTTAGCATTTTCTTTAGTAAGAGACTTAAGTGTAACACGCAAATGATATAATTCTGTAGACATGTCATTTATTGCATCATTACACTCAGCTTTAGATAAATGTGCAAGGTTAGTGGTGATTACCTGATTACTTGAAGAACTTGTCTCTGTTTCATCAGACTTGGCCATTAGGGCTAGATTGACATAGTTGACATCCTCATCCTCATCCAGACCATCTGCTGCCCAGTCATTTTCTTGTGTAATGAAAGCCCTTCCCTTTTGTTTGAGCAACTCAAAATATTTCTATTTATAATCCACAGGCTCAAACTTCTTCTTGCTGGAATCTGACTTTCTACACTCACTGGCAAGGTGCCCTGCCAAGCCATATTTGAAACATTTGAATTTTGATTTATCCGCCATGTTTATATTTGGCTTGGATGCTCCAAAGTTCTTCTTGAACTTGAGCTTGGAAAATCTTCTGGAAAGAAATACTAGATGTTCATCAATGTCATCCATATCATCTTGGCTCAAAGAATCTTCATTTTCTGCTACCAGCCCCTTGCCCTTATTTTCGCAGACCTTTAAAGTAGACTCAACAGCTTCTATCTTCATCTCCTTCTCTTTTTCTAACTCAGCATCCAGTGCAATGGATCCTCCTTTCTTTCTCCCTTTCTCCATTCTTTCATCTTTCTCTATTTCAAGCTCATAAGTCTTCAGAATGCCACACAGTCTCTCTAGTGTAAACTCCTTGTATTCTTGTGAGTTTCTCAAGGAGACTGTCATTGGTTTCCATTCTTTTGGTAGGGATCTCAGAAATTTGAGGTTAGAATCTTTGGTTTGGTAGACTCTTCCATGCAGCTTTAGAGCATTTAGTAGCTTTTGAAATCTACTAAAGATATCAGTGAGAGTTTCACCTTCTTCAAAGTGGAAATGCTCATATTGCTCAATTAGTAGCTGATCTTGTTTTCTCTAACTTGTTCAGTGTCATCACAGATAATCTGAATTGTATCCCAAACTTCCTTTGCAATTTTTTAATTGATGATGCTGTCAAACATGTCACCATCAACTCCATTAAACAGAATATTCATGGCCTTCTTGTCCCTCCTGACTTGTTCAATATTAGGATCTGACCATTCATGCCTTGGCTTGGGAACTGAGGGCTCATTTCCAGTTGCAGCTCCCATTGGTACATGATGGCCTCTCTCTATGCAATCTACATAGGCCTCATCTTGAGAAAGTAAATGAATATGTATCTTTACCTTCCAGTGATGGTAATTGTCTTTGTCCAGAAAAGGGATCTTGACTCCAACATCATTCTTGTTCATCTTGCTGTGTGTTGTGATCTTTAAACTCTTTATTCTTTAAGAGCTTGCTCTGATACCAATTGTTAGTCCCTAACAATGCAACAAGAATTACAGAAGGGGGGTTGAATGGAATTCTTGAAACTTTTTCTGAATTATAAAATGTTCTAACTTAAGATATATATTATAGTGTTTTGATTTGCAAAGTGCGGAATAACAAGTTAAATAAGAATCAAAATACAAAGTAATAAAAAAACAAGTCTTTAAAACTTTCTGGTGGATTAGAATTTATCCACCATATATATATATCAAGTGAAATATGTCAAGCTTGATGGCTCACAGCTGCTTACAAATAAGAACAACTAAACTTGCAGGGAAATGCGAAAGATACAGCTTACAAATGTTTCTCTGAGAAAATATTTGCTTAGTCTTCTTGTTGTTCTAATTGCTACTCTTGGTTTATGTATCACCAAGATTACACAGTAATAAGACAAGATAATTAAACAAAACCTATCAAGTTTAATACTATGCTACTTCATTACTCTATTCCAAAATCTTTGAATAACTTCATAATAGCATGGAAATGGCAATGCTTCTTTGTTCTCAAAAACCCAGTTGAATAGGCTTCCACATTCCTTTTGCATACACTCGACGCATGTGACTGTGTTATCACTGTCAACAGATGTATGAATCGATTATCCGTCGGGTACATGATCATCTGTCGGGTAACTTTGTTGATCATCCGTCGGGTAGCTATTTGGCACTTGACTTCATTTCATTTATGCAAAATTACAAGACATCATTTATGTACAATTAGTCAACCTATATTGCATATCTAATTAAATTTAACATGACTTATATGCTACTACAGAATCCATATAAAGGTGTTTGCAGAAATGTACTACATGACTTATTGTTACATAAGCTACTCACTCGATGGATGTCAAAACATCATCGGTCGGGACTGTATTGAGTCATCCGTCGGGACTATATTTGCTTATCCATCGAGTGCTACAAAATACACTAAGTTGAATCTACTAAGGTGTTTTGTTAATAAAATCATCAAGTCCACAACATATTCACAACAGATAGGAAGCCAAGGCGGAGGAGGAGGAGTAGGAATCGGGAACAGGAGCCTTCCAAGCAGGTTCGTCAAGGGAGTGGTGTCCCAACCTGCGCGAGGTCCCGGATTTAGGAAGACACCAAGTGAGAGTGTTGGCCAGGACGACGGACAATCTAGGGCAACATTTAATAGCCAAACCCGTGCCCCAATACCGAAATGTCAAACATGTGGAAAAAGACACCTTGGAGTGTGTACCTAGGCAAGAGCCCCTCTGAAATGTTACAGGTGCGACCAACCCGAACACCTTGCCAACAACTGTCCCCAACACAACAAGATATGTTTCCAATGTGGAAAGGTAGGGCACATGAGGAAGGATTGCCCGACATTGAAGCCCCCAGCCTCAGGGATGAGGCAGAGCTGCATCCAACCGACCCCCAGCTGCTAGGACCTTCAACATGACCGTTCAGGACGCTGTCCGGAACACTGACGTGATAGCAGGTACACTTTTGTTAAATTCTGAACATGCAAATGTCCTATTTGATTATGGAGAAACCAAGTCATTTATATTTCAAGATTTTTCTAAAAAGTTAAAACTTAACGCCGTACCCTTACGTGAGGTATTACAAATGGAAATAACAAATAAAGAAATAATTCCTGTGAATCAAGTACACCCTAAATGGAAGTTAAAATAGAAGGGAAAGACTTCGAGGTTGACCTAATCCCATTTGCGTTAGGAGAATTTGATGTAATCTTAGGAATGGATTGGTTATCCAGTAATGGAGTGCAAATAGATTGTGAATGGAAGAGGGTTAAGATAGGAGTGCAAAATGGAAAAGAAGTAGTGTTTAGATGGCAACGACAGACCCAGAAATTTTTGACCCTGCTACAGGAAAAAAGATTGTTAAAGAAAGGTAACGAGGCATATTTGGCTTATGTGGTAGATACCAAGAAGGAAGTTCCTAATATAAAGGACATACCCATAGTGAACGAATTCGAGGATGTGTTTCCAGAGAACTTACCCGGGGTTGCCACCCGACAGGGAAATAGAATTCGCTATAGAATTAGCACCGGGAACGGCACCAGTGTCTAAGGCCCCTTATCGGCTAGCCCCAGTTGAGATGAATGAACTAGCTTCTCAACTGCAAGAGTTATTAGATAATCGAATGATAAGACCCAGTGTGTCGCCATGGGGAGCGCCAATACTGTTCATAAAGAAAAAGGACGACAATATGAGATTATGCATAGACTATCGAGAATTGAATAAACTGACTATTAAAAATAGGTACCCTCTCCCTAGGATTTATGACCTATTCGACCAACTCAAGGGAGTTGTGCATTTTTCTAAAATAGATTTGAGGATAGAATATCACCAGTTGAAAATCAAACCTGAGGATATACCGAAGACTACTTTTCGCACTAGGTATGGACACTATGAGTTCTTAGTTATGTCGTTTGGGCTAACCAATACACCCGCAGCCTTTATGGTTTTGATGAATAGAGTGTTCAAAAAGTACCTAGATATATGTGTGATAGTTTTTGTAGATGATATTCTAATCTACTCAAAGACAGAGCAAGAACATGCAGAACATTTGAGGATAGTCTTAGAAATCTTGAGGAATGAGAAATTATATGCCAAGTTCTCGAAATGCGAGTTTTGGTTAAGGGAAGTTCAGTTCTTAGGGCATGTGGTGAGTAGCAAAGGAGTTTTAGTTGACCCCGCCAAGATAGAGGCGGTATTCGACTGGGAAAGACCAATTACCCCAACAGAGGTTAGGAGCTTTGTGGGTTTAGCAGGATATTACCAGAGGTTCTTGCAAGACTTTGCTAAGATAGTCGGCCCATTGACTAGACTTACCCGGAAGACAAAAAAGTTTGAATGGACAGAGAAATGTGAAGAAAGCTTTCAGGAACTGAAAAGGAGACTGGTGCCAACACCAATGCTCACTCTTCCCGATGGAAAGGGAGAGTTTGTGATATACAGCGACGCATCGCATAAAGGATTAGGATGTGTGCTTATGCAGCACGGGAAGGTTATAGTGTATGCCTCTCGGTAATTGAAGGAGTATGAGAGTAGATACCCGACGCACGATCTAGAATTAGCAGTCATATTGTTTGCCCTGAAAATTTGGAGACACTACCTGTACGGTGAGAAATGCGAGATTTACACATACCACAAGAGCCTCAAATATATTTTCACTCAGAAAGAACCAAACATGAGATAGAGGAGGTGGTTAGAGTTGATTAAGGACTACGATTGTGAAATTTTGTATCACCCGGGTAAAGCCAATGTGGTAGTTGACGCCCTTAGTAGGAAGGAAAGACTCAAAATGATAATGACATATAAGGAATTAATTAAAGAATTTGAGAAAATGGAAATTGACGTGAGGATGATCGGTAAAGGAACAGAAGGATTATTTGAGATTAAGCTAGTGCCGGAACTGACTGAAAAGATACGAGTATGTCAGGAAAAGAAGATGAGTGAAGAAAGAGGAACATTGACCGGTGAGGAAGGGAGATGCGAGAAGGACGAGAAAGGGATCATGAGGTACGTGTCCCGAATTTGGATTCCAAATGTACAAGAGTTAAAGGACGAGCTGCTGCACGAAGGGCACAACTCCAGATATTCAATCTACCCAGGAAGTACGAAGATGTACCGTGACCTTAAGGAATATTATTGGTGGCCTAACATGAAGAGAGAAGTAGTAGAGTGGGTCAGCAAGTGCTTGACATGCCAGAGAGTGAAGGCTGAACATCAGCGACCAAGTGGACTATTACGGCCCCTGGAAATTCCGGAATGGAAATGGGAGCATATAGCTAAGGATTTTGTGACAGGCCTACCAAGGATAAAGACCAATCATGACGCCATATGGGTTATCATAGATAGACTGACCAAGTCCGCGCACTTCCTACAAATCAATGAAAGGTACACCATAGACAAGCTGGTGGATATTTACTTGAAGGAAGTCGCAGTGAGACACGGCGTTCCTGTTGCCATAGTGTCAGATAGAGACCCAAGGTTTAATTCCCAATTTTGGAGAAGCTTCCAGGAATGCGTAGGCACCAGACTAAACATGACTACCTCTTACCACCCCCAGACTAATGGACAAAGCGAAAGGACTATTTAGACCCTAGAAGATATGCTACGAGTGTGTGCCATCGACTTTAAAGGAAATTGGAATGACCACTTACCCCTGATCGAATTTGGTTACAACAATAGCTATCACGCTAGCATAGGAATGCCTCTGTATGATGCTCTTTATAGAAGGAGATGTCACTCTCCCCTATGTTGGGATGAAGTTGGAGAACATGAGATAATAGGACCAGAGTTAGTCCAACAGACCAGGGAAATGGTGGGACTCATCAGGAAAAGACTGGTAGCAGCTCAAGACAGGAAAAAGAAGTATGCTGACCAGGCCAGAAAATATGGAGAGTATGAAGTAGGGGATTCAATGTTGTTGAAAGTATCTCCGTGGAAAGGAGTGATGAGATTTGGAAAGAAAGGGAAGCTGAGTCCCAGATTCATAGGACCCTTTGAAATTCTGAGAAGAATAGGACCTCTAGCTTACGAGCTCGCCTTCCCTCCTAATCTGCAATAAGTGTACAACGTGTTCCACTTGTCCATGTTAAGGAAGTACCATGCGGATGCGTGACATGTGATAGAATATGAGCACGTAGATTTACAACCAGACCTGACCTACATTGAGCAGCTAGTAAGGATAATGGACCAAAAAGAACAAGTGCTAAGGAACAAGACTGTGAAGCTGGTTAGAATCTTGTGGAGGAATCAAAATGTCGAGGAGTCAACTTGGGAGCTTGAAGACGCGATGAGGAATATATCTCCCCACTTATTTTCTAATTGATTCCGGGAAGAAATCCTTGTTAGAGGGGAAGACTGTAATAACTCGAATTTTTGAGACCTTGTAAAAATGTTTAATGAATAGTAACCCTGACAGACGGGGAAAACTTTTTAGCACACACTATGTAGTGCATGAGAAAATGAGTTTCGGAGTTGATATTATGATTATACGTACCAAATGAGTGTATGCAAACACTATTAGTTTTCGAAGAAAACGAACTTTGAAAAACGACCATATTTACGAATCATCGAAGATTACGGGAATCACAATATAATTACGTATTTAAAACCCTATGGATTTATATCCAAATATGATAATTCAAAACATAAGAAATAAATACGAAAGAATTTACGTCGCGAACCGTTTATGAGAAATTATTACGAAAATATTTAAGCGACCGAGCGAGTGCGTAAATGATTAAATAAACGTAACGCACTAACTAACCAAGATAAAAAAGTAACCATGGTTACTTTATCAATAGTGATATAAGGTATAGGATGATCAACCAAGGGCTAGCAAATAGTAAGCTAAAGAGCTAAGTTAAGTAGCTTAGCTTGTAAACTACAAAGGCTAGCTATTTTTGTCTATGATTTGCCAACATAAATCAAATCCTAGGATATAAACTATAGAATAAAAATCAATACAAGATATCACTTGCATTATTCCAAGAAGCTCCCAAGAAGCAACACAAAAACACTCCCTCTCTCTCCCAAAAGCTTCATTCGACCCTTTCTAAATAAACCAAGAAATCAATTTCAAATCTTCAAGCTCTAGCCATGGATAAATCCTCCCATTAATTATCAAGATTCATACCACCTAAACTAAGGTAAGATAAATCTTTGAGCTCTTTTTATCAAGTTTTAATGGATGAAATAAATTCAACAAAGATGATAGTGAATAGTGTGAATAGTAACTCTTCTTGGGTTTCTTGATTTTAATGGTTGTTTTAGGTTCCAAAAACCATACTAAGCACTCCCCAGACTTCACCATCATCAAGAACACATCTCAAGCTCTCAAGAAAGGTATAAATATTTGACCCAACCTTATTTAAGATTTAAGTTCAAGATTCTTTTAGAACATAGTTGTAAACCTAGTTTTGGTGGATGTATTGTTGTAATCTTGATATTTAGCTAAGTAGATTTAAGGTTGATTGTTATTTCCTCAATAACATAATGTTCTTGAGAGGAGTTAGTGTGGTGATTATGATATGCTTATTTTTGGTGGTAGTATAAAGATTTAAGGCATAAACGAAACTCCGATCGTAACCGTAATCTCGCTAAAACGAACAAAACGTAACTTTAAGTTTCTGCAGAAAGTACCGAAGATGTAAACTGTAGTTTCTTTAAAAATAACCCTTGATTATGATATAAAATATTAAAAGGATCTTTTAGGTGCTTGAATCGCCTGATTCCGATTTACGGATCAAAAGTTATGGCCGTTTTACAAAAAAGTGATTTACGCGACAAAAACTGCTACGAATTACGAACTTTGAAAATAAAAAGGATCGACTTAAAAATGTTCATAAATCATGAAATTTTTACAGAGAGTAGTAAATTGAGTTTCCTAATTGCCATAAAAAAAATTTTAAAAATTTTATAAAAATATTGGAGACGAGACCGCGCGATTAGAAAACCGTAAAACCCATAAGCGGAGCCGGCAATGAAAATGAAAACGGACATAAGATACTTTGAAAAAGGAAGCGACCATAACAAGAACAAGGACTTAATGGAATAATAAGGGTAGTATAAGTTGAGAGGGTGCATAATAAGTAGCGCATGAGTGCGAGTCGCCGTAAATTAGAACGGGACCTAACAAAACGAATTTTGTTTATGATTATAAATTTCCGAGCGGAACCTAGAGCATCCTTCACCTCGAGATACCCAGGCAAGTTTACGGACCCAACTCCATTTACTGTTGTGTTGTGAAAGGATTATTTTATTATCATTGCATAAATACCATGCTTGCCATGATACGTAATAATTAAATTTTTCGCATAAAATATCGATGTTTTACAATAAGTATATATCGTAAAATGATTAATTCTGCTTTAAGCATGACGTATAATTATAAGACCGAGAGTCGGTCGGGATTTTAAAATAAAAAAACCCGGTGATCATCCCGGTGATATTATAGGACGATTAAAAGTCTATAGTAGTACGTTTTAAGGGACTCAACGTCCACTTACGAAATATTAAAGAACTCGAACTTTTATGAAAACGATTTCCAAAGACCGTATACCCTCAACTATACCTTACCGTTCGAATAATAAATATTTATTAAGTATTCATTTATTATGGAGGAAGTATTCTCCAGTGAATATTTATTTCAAACTCGATTAAATATTAAAGATTTTTATATTACGTAAACATAAATTAGTTGAGGAATATTTTTTTAAAGTAAACTCATTCCAGGTTTAATTATTTATCTCTTAATATTTAATTATTTATTATTTATTAAAAGATTTATTTATGATTTAAAAATCATAAAACCTGATCTAAAATACTTCTGATTTTCGGAAAATTATTCGAATAATTTTAGATCGTCGGAGAATATTATCTCGACTTATTTTAAATATTTTGAATATAGTTTCAAAAGGAACTCCCCCTTATTTACTTATCTAGTTGACAACGGTCAACTCACATCCTTAGTACTTCCCTCGAAAACTATCGTAAGTATATATATATGAGGTAAAGCTGCGCCTATCAACAAGCAAAACGCTTGGGGAACTTCGATATAGTTCGATGATTCCAAGTATATGATATGTAATAACCCCAATTTTTGGAATTTTTGAAACCCTTATGAATAGTGCTTTTGCTGATTATGCTGAATAAGAAAACTTTTCATACCACACTATGTAGGGGTTCTTTTATTGATCTTCTGAGATATTATTAGTACTCTATGTGGTATATAAGTGTATGTAAAGATCGTCAGAATCCAAATCCGAACACTTTGATTTTTCCCGAAAATCCACCAGATATCGAAAGAATTGATTATAAGGTAACATGATAAAAAGGATTTAAATTCAAGGATTTTAAGAGAGGATCATAAAAGGAATATAATGTATTGAGAAAGGTTAAGGGAACCCAAGTAATAAGATCCTGGGTATGATCCCTCAAACGATAAACGAAAATGAAAGTTAAGCGAACCGTATAACAGATCAGCGGTCGTTAGCCAAGTAATTAGAAGCTAATCAAAGAGATTAGTGGGGATGATGTCATCAAACCAATGAGAAGAGGACAAAGGTGGGAGGGTGACATCACATGGTGACATAAGCATGACCAAAGCAAGTGTGTTGTTGGTTGATTTAGAACCACACAAAAGTTACCATGGTAAAAGGTAAGAAAACAAAACAAAACAAATCAAAATCAACCAACCAACAAATCATTTCACCAAAACACAAAATTATTTCATTTCTTCATCAAGCTCTCGGCTTTCCTCCATTTTCAAGGATAAGAAAATCCGAATTCAAGCTCCAAGCATTGTTAAATCGTGAGGTAATTATCCAAGGTTCCTTGTACTTAGATATAGTTATCCTATGAATCTAAGCTCCAAATTCCTTCACAATCTCTTCCTAAAAATCATGGAAGAAGATGGTGAATAGTGTTTTTCAAGAACTAAAATTTTTGTTCTTGAGTTTTTGTTTAGATTAAGCTTGGATAAGGACTTTTAAGGGTGATTCCAAGCTAGTTACTTGATTCTCCACTCTCCAAGGAAGGTATAACCCCTCCAAACCCTAACTTTACTTGAGTATTAGGTTTAGTTATGTTATTATAGTTCATGAGAGGCTTGTTTGTTGTGAATGTAGAGGATAGTTGGTGTTGTAATGTTTTGGAGTTGTAATTCTTGGAGTATTGATTAATGAACTTAAGTATAGTTTAAATTCATGTTTGAGAATAGTATAAATTGATAATTTTTAGTTGTTGGGGCTGTTATGGTGAATTATGGATGGAGTTTGGTTGGGATGTTGATTGTGAGTTGATTGTGGGTTGGTTTGGAGTAGAATGAAATTGGTAATCGTGTAAACATAGCCGTCGTAATGCCCGATTTACCGTAGACTGTTTTTGTTCTTAATATCAGAACCATTGAACTCACTTTTATGTTTTAAGCATTGCCATGTTTAGATAGTTCATGTTACGAGCTTCGTTTTGATATGTGGTTCGTTTGAATCCAATGTACGGTTTAGGAGAAACGACCGTTTTAAGTAACGGCGTTTCGCGAACGAACCATTACCCCTCGCCTTACTTTGAAACCTTGATTAAGGACCTTAAATGACTAATTGGGGTATGAAACATTTATGTAAAGTGGATTAGGCAGTTGGTAAGGTACTCGCGAAAGAATTGCTATAAAATTCTTAATGGTAAATTTATTAAAAATGGTGGAGCCGAGGGTACTCGAGCGACTTAGGTGAATCGTTAAGCGCGAAAGCGAACGTTAGGACTCTAAATGGTTAAAGTCTAGTTTCTTAAGCGACCGTGGTTTAATTCCGGCTTATGTTGTTGTTCATAGGTTACCGGACCCACTCTAAGCTTAAGTCTAATCCGGGAGCACTCAGGCAAGTTTTCTACCCGTATAACTGTTGTTGTGATGTATACATTTGTATATGCATTATCTTGTGATAGATGAATAATGGTTAATTAGAAAATTCTTGCGATATATTGTAGCATGTGATATGGTATATATGCATGCCTGTTTCGTATTCTTGATACATATATCTGTTGATTCAGTTGATAATACATATGCTAGAGATAAGCGGTATTTGCATATACCCTTAGTATAGGGGACCCAAAGGTAAACATTTTCTAAACCGGAAGTCGATGTTCCCGAGTATAATATATATATTTATATATATATATATATATGAATAGTTTTCAAAACTATTATTCGAATAAGGTTTATTCGATAACTTTATTTTATTAATGAATATTATTTTGAATATTCATTCGAGGGCTTATGACTCCGTTTATTTTATTAATGAATATTATTTTGAATATTCATTCGAGGGCTTATGACTCCGTTTATTTTATTAATAAATATTATTTTGAATATTCATTCGAGGACTTATGACTCCGATTAATTACTAATTATTATTCTTTATTTTATTAAGGAATAATGTGTCGATGATCAAACTCACTTTTGATTATTCAAATAAAGATAGTACTTTCGTATAAGTATATCTTTGGCTATCTATTATTTATTCCAAGTATGAGTTTTAAAATATCTACTTCAATTATTTTTATAAAGATTATTCTTTATGAGAATATTATTTAAATAATAATATTCAAATATTTCCTAATATATTGGGACTGATTTATTTTATTAAATCAGCATTACTCCAAACATTCTTAAAAATGTTTGCGAGTCTTCAAAATGATTTTAAAAGTTAGAGCGGATCCCAAAACTCATTTTTATATATTTAAGATCTTCCTTTAAAAGGGAATTTAAATATTCGCTCAAAACCTAAGGGATCCGGCTCTGTGGTGTGTTTTATATTCGCAACAAGGTTGCTATTTTGATAAAAGAGTTTTTGATTACTTACCCAATACTCGGGAAGTAAAATTCTTGGAACAAGTTAATCCATTAACAGGCATCGCCTGGGAAATATCGGTGAGTTTTCCTTTCCAACTAGATATGACTTCTTGGTGGAGCCGTATCAACAAGTTTCTACTTGGGAAAAGTGGGGACGAGCTTTACGTTTCAGAGTCATGGGTTTCATCTGAACTAGGAGTGGCGTAAGTGGTCGAGTGGCGCCGACCCAGCCTTATTATATTGGCCCATATGGCCTGGAAGTTCCGGAAGACGGTACATTCCTTAGGAGTCCAGTGTTTGATTGACAAGTAAATCCGACAGGTTCTCCTCTACATGTAGAAAATGGTGGGGTTGTACTACTGCGACTGATCATCGTAAGTGGTCTTTCTGGCGTGACAAACTCCCGTAATGAGTTCATCATCCAGTTGGATATTTCTGCAACACTACCCAGAGCACTTCGATAGAAGGGCTACGGCTGGGCGATTGTTGAGTGTTGGCAGGGTCGAGTTTTCAAAATGGTGTTTCCATTGAATGAAGTATCTCGTAACTTCATTTCTTTTGAATGATATTTCAAAGATTGATTCTATACAAGTTATGCCTTGTAGCTTCATATATGTGATGAACTAATTATAACTTGAACGGTGGTAGTTCAAGTAGTATTCGGAAAAGATATAAGTATATTGGAGTATCTTGTAACTTCATCTTTTAAACTTATATCTAGTAAATGATTATCTTGTGCATGTCAAAGATTTTCAGAAAAACGTTGAGACAAGGTTAGATATACGAGATCATCTTGCAACGATATTTTTATACAGTTGTAAACTGGAACTCTGTGTATATTATACATGTCAGAGGATTTCAAAGATTGTGAAAAGTATATATGTATATATATACTGAATATTTTGCGACTTGGTCGCGTTAAGATAACAAACTTGGTTCATTTCTTTTGACCAAGACTTTCATGAGTACTATGAGAATGCTCATATATTGTTAATCATTATACATATTATTTTGGTGGGCTTGTTGCTCACCCTTGATTTCTTCTTTCATCACACAACAACAGATAGAAAAGATGAACAGGACCAAGCTCCCGATTCGCAAGCGGTTAGAAAACGTTCCGCAGTCTTCTGGAAGCGTTGATGCCGTCGTAGCTGAGGTAGGAGCTATCAATAGGCTAGGTTTTCAACTATTGATGAACCAGACTTATGTATAATATGAATTGTAATAATGGCAAGGAATATGTAAATTTATTCAGAAACCCTTTTAAGGTGTAATGGCATATAATTTTGGAATAAAATGACTCGTATTATTTTTGGATATTCATCTCTGAGACTATAACTTTTGGTGTGTGTGTTTATTGTGGGGTCACAGTACAGAGTAGTTGATTATTTATTAAGATTGGGTGTTATTAAGGGAAATGGAACTCGTGACAACCCGGATCCCCGACCCCGGATCTGGGGGTGTTACAGAAATGGTATCAGAGCTAAGCATTATAAACCTCAGAGATGATGTGACGTTAAGATAATAAGTTCATTAAGATAAATAAGAACTCTTGCCAAGTTCATAGTCGGACTACCTAACGTAGTACTGACAGTTAAAACCCTTACGGGAGCCCTTATAAATATTATGATAGTAACATAGTTCGTTCTCGTATAGGGCAGCGGGGCAGCGAACCCTGAGGTTCAGGAGCATCAGCATGAGGATGTTTTATTACATGTTGGAGATCAAATTGTGAATCCGATAGAGTACCCTAACGAGGGACCGGATGAGATTCATATTGAGAATGTTGCGCTTAAGGATGTTATCCCAGAAGGGATTATTGCTGAGGAGGATCTCGTGGAGGATCCTGGCGAGAATGAAGAGAGGACCACTGAGGAATTGATGACCGTAGTCAGGGCGACTACCAGAGCAAGAATGGCCGCGAGGGTGGCACTAGAGGATGAAGAGTTACCAAGGGCACAAAGGTTAGTGAGGGCAGGAGGAGTGGGGCCTTCCACGGCACCAATTACACCAGTATCAGACCCTCTTCCAGAGGTTCCGGAAGACATCCATGAGGTTCCACCAATTCCTGTTCCCTCCCCTGTACAGAGCCCAGCACCTACTGAGGAAATGCCACCTTTATCTCCTACACCATTGTCACCTGATACCGTGCTAGGTTATCCATTTGAATCTCCTGGGTCTGCACCATCTGCACCCCATGGACTGCTAGATGCAACCACTCATGCTTCTCTTATCGCCAATTATCATATGACTTGGGGTGGCCTGTCTGAGGCCCGTAATGTTAGAAGTGATCTGTTGGACCGACTTACTACACCAAGAATTGAGGGCGGGGTACTTCCGGCAGGATTAACTTATAGCATGGAAAGGATTGAGGCTACCACCCGTGTTACAACTAGAGGCCATCTTGAGGGTCAGATTGATCCAGCTCTACTTGCAACTATCTTAGACCTCATCACCGCTTTAATGGAGCAGGTTAGGGATGTCGTGCGTGCCCGCATTTCTTGATCCATAATAGTGTGCAGAGTCTGACCAATCTGACAAGGATTTTATGCAGCACCACTTTTGGAGGATTAGCCTAAGTTATGAATGATTAGTTTTTAATGACTAGATGATTATATGTGGTAGTAATTTTGGGATAGAAGCGATCAGGCCAAATGATATAATTCTCTTTCATGTGTTCAGTTGTTGTACCTCGAACAAATGGTTATGTATATATTTGTTCCTTTCAGTTCAGATCAGTTTGTTTGTGATAAGTTCATATTGTTAGTTGCACTATCAGCACTTAATAGTGTCATGAAGTTTATAGAACTTGAGAATTCATAATTTGCAATCATGCAAGGACTATACGAGGGAAAGATTTAAGCAAAGTAAGTAAGACAAATATCCAGAGGTTCTCAAAAAAAAAATTCCAAGCATTATGCCCCATGAGGAATAAGATTAGGGGCAAACCTTGAATGTGATAATCAGGGAGGTCATAATTAAGGTATAAGGAACCCAGAATATAATGAAGTGGAAAATGAGGATTTTAAATTAAAAGATGACCCCAATTATGGGGAGTAGGAAGAAATATTTAGACTGAGAAAACAGAAGTCGAGCAAGATAGGAAGAACCAGGATGGTACTCCTATTGGGCACTCCATGGACCTGCCTAAAACAAAACTTATACTTTTACCCCTAACCACCACCTTGAGGAAACAATGTGGTGTGAAATTCTTTCAGGACCTTTAAGTCGCTAAGCTCTCAGAGTTCCAAGGAACAAGCTGACCCAGTCGAGGCAAGAGCCTGGATAAAGGAAATATAGGAATCGTTTGAGATTCTAAATGATTAACGAATCACAAAAGACTGTTTTTGTCACTTACCCTCCTAAGAGAGAGGCCACCCGCTGGTGAAAGTCCAAGGAAGGCATGAAGCCAGAGGTTACGATAAACTGATTAAAGTTCAGTCAATTGTTTTCAGGAAAGTACTTCCCAAGGTTATGGAGATAGTGTAAAAGCTTTAGAGCCAGAACAAAGGTGGACGAGTATGATGAATTATGAATCTAAGTTGTAAAAGTTGTCAAGATCCGTTCTGAGGACACGAATCCAGAATGACGGGATATTTGAAATCAATGCTTGTGTTGGGTTGGTTCATGAAATAATGATAAGAGAAAGGAAAATAAAAAGAAACTGAAGTGGAAAGGAATATAAAGGCAATAGAGTTTGAGGAATGAGAAGGAAGTTGGGTATGAGGAAACCCTAAAGACTCGTAGCAATAGAAATAGAAAAGTATGTAATCATCAGGATGAGGGTGATTCACCATGAGTTAAAATTGATGGTTGAAGGCATAAGAGATACATATATTTTATCCCCTGTAAGTTGGGAGGATTCGAGGAAACCTGGAGATAGTTCGAAGGATAAATAATGAGACGTTGATAGACAAAGGAGACAAGAAAGTAAGAAATTAGGAAAATTGGATGAAGGAAGTGACCTTCAAGAATGTGAAGTGTAAGGCTGGTGGCTTGATACCCCGAAAGGGAGACGCCAGGTATGAAAGATATCCCAACATTGAGATGACTGTTGAGATAAACAACAAAAGTAAATAAGGAATTATTAAGAAGAAGTTCACGTTGAACACGACCAATATCTTCCAGAACATCCTTGTTATCGTTACCAAATTAGGAAACAAAAGCGGATAACCGTTGTTATCTTTTGGAGGCCATATTGATTGACCTCATTTTGAATACAGATGTTATTGTGAAATTAGGCATATACTATCGAGGTGGGAATGATTGAATAAGACACCCTTATCCGGGATATATGACTTGATTTATCAATGGAAGGATGCATGTACCTTTTTAAAGGTGGAATTAAGGACAGAACATCGGTAACTTAAAATGAATCCTAGGGGAATGCATAAAGGTTGGCATGCCACCCTTAATAGGGATAGTATGAGTTTTGACAGTATGATTTGGAAAGGATTAAGGTGATAACAACCTTTAAGGATCATTGGGGAAATTTTTCAGAAGTATATAGACAATGGTTCTAGTATTAGTAAATGGTATTTTGATATGCCCTGTATCTAGGGAATACAGGAGGAACGATTCAAGGATAACCTTAGAGGTTTTACAAGGAGAAAGGTAATATTCAAAATTCTCAAGAATAAAAATATTGATAAAGGAAATATGACGTAATTATAATGATGCCAAGTGGGGCACGTGTTAAACCACGAGAAAGTATGGATCGAACCAGTAAAGGTCGAAATTGTTCAGGGCAATTAGGACCTAAGATAAAAGATGTTCTAAGTATGATTGAGAGTCAGTCGTGACAGTGATTAACCTCTAAAGACTGAGGCAATAACTTATGGAAAAATGGTGATATTTTTTTTACTCATCAGATTTTAAGGAAAACATCTTCACATAAGCAGTGATTGAAATGAGGTAGAAAATTTATTTGGAGGTGGTTAAAATGACATTGACTGTAAGGAAATTTTACTATCAGGAAAAGCCAAAGAGGTGGCCGACACTTTAAAGGTAAGAGGATAATTATAGGCGCTTGTGCCAAAGGAATAAAGTGATGATGGTTAAAGCTGTGAAGGTTGTATTATGGTTTGGAAGATTGACATTCCTTCTGATGACTGTGCAATACCCAACCGTAATACTAGTTGGTAAAGGTTTAATTCGTGTAATCGCCATGAGCGGGCTATCTATCTCAGAAGGTACTATCTTGAGATAAGCCAGGACCATGTTTCAAAAAGGACTAGACGAACCTTTGAGTTAAGTCTTCTATTGAGTTAAGTCTTATATTTATATATATATATGAATAGTTTTCAAAACTATTATTCGAATAAGATTTATTCGATAACTTTATTTTATTAATGAATATTATTTTGAATATTCGTTCGAGGGCTTATGACTCCGTTTATTTTATTAATGAATATTATTTTGAATATTCATTCGAGGGCTTATGACTCCGTTTATTTTATTAATGAATATTATTTTGAATATTCATTCGAGGACTTATGACTCCGATTAATTACTAATTATTATTCTTTATTTTATTAAGGAATAATGTGTCGATGATCAAACTCACTTTTGATTATTCAAATAAAGATAGTACTTTCGTATAAGTATATCTTTGGTTATTTATTATTTATTCCAAGTATGAGTTTTAAAACTTCTACTTCAATTATTTTTATAAAGATTATTCTTTATGAGAATATTATTTAAATAATAATATTCAAATATTTCCTAATATATTGGGACTGATTTATTTTATTAAATCAGCATTACTCCAAACATTCTTAAAAATGTTTGCGAGTCTTCAAAATGATTTTAAAAGTTAGAGCGGATCCCAAAACTCATTTTTATATATTTAAGATCTTCCTTTAAAAGGGGATTTAAATATTTGCTCAAAACCTAAGGGATCCGGCTCTATGGTGTGTTTTATATTCGCAACAAGGTTGCTATTTTGATAAAAGAGTTTTTGATTACTTACCCAATACTTGGGAAGTAAAATTCTTGGAACAAGTTAATCCATTAACAGGCATCGCCTGGGAAATATCGGTGAGTTTTCATTTCCAACTAGATACGACTTCTTGGTGGAGCCGTATCAACAAGTTTCTACTTGGGGAAAGTGGGGACGAGCTTTACGTTTCAGAGTCATGGATTTCATCTGAACTAGGAGTGGCGTAAGTTGTCGACTAGCGCCGGCCCAGCCTTATTATATTGGCCCAAATGGCCTGGAAGTTCCGCAAGACGGTACATTCCTTAGGAGTCAGTGTTCGGTTGACAAGTAAATCCGACAGGTTCTCCTCTACATGTAGAAAATGGTGGGGTTGTACTACTGCGACTGATCATCATAAGAGGTCTTCCTGGCACGACAAACTCCCGTAATGAGTTCATCATCCAGTTGGATATTTCTGCAACACTACCCAGAGCACTTCGATAGAAGGGCTACGGCTGGGCGATTGTTGAGTATTGGCAGGGTCGAGTTTTCAAAATGATGTTTCCATTGAATGAAGTATCTCGTAACTTCATTTCTTTTGAATGATATTTCAAAAATTGATTCTATACAAGTTATGCCTTATAGCTTCATATATGTGATGAACTAATTATAACTTGAACCGTGGTAGTTCAAGTAGTATTCGGAAAAGATATAAGTATATTGGAGTATCTTGTAACTTCATCTTTTAAACTTATGTCTAGTAAATGATTATCTTGTGCATGTCAAAGATTTTCAGAAAAACGTTGAGACAAGGTTAGATATACGAGATCACCTTGCAACGATATTTTTATACAGTTGTAAACTGGAACTCTGTGTATATTATACATGTCAGAGGATTTCAAAGATTGTGAAAAGTATATATGTATATATATACTGAATATTTTGTGACTTGGTCGCGTTAAGATAACAAACTTGGTTCATTTCTTTTGACCAATACTTTCATGAGTACTATGAGAATGCTCATATATTGTTAATCATTATACATATTATTTTGGTGGGCTTGTTGCTCACCCTTGCTTTCTTTTTCATCACATAACAACAGATAGAAAAGATGAACATGGCCAAGCTCCCGATTCGCAAGCGGTTAGAAAACGTTCTGCAGTCTTCTGGAAGCTTTCATGCCGCCGTAGCTGAGGGAGGAGCTATCAATAGGCTAGGTTTTCAACTATTGATGAACTAGACTTATGTATAATATGAATTGTAATAATGGCAAGGAATATGTAAATTTATTCAGAAACCCTTTTAAGGTGTAATGGCATATAATTTTGGAATAAAATGACTCGTGTTATTTTTGGATATTCATCTCTGAGACTATACCTTGTGGTGTGTGTGTTTATTGTGGGGTCACAGTACAGAGTAGTTGATTGTTTATTAAGATTGGGTGTTATTAAGGGAAATGGAACTCGTGACAACCTGGATCCCCGACCCCGGATCTGGGGGTGTTACATGATAGGATTTCCTTAAGAACAAGGGAGGGCTAGGATCCAAGTACTTCGTGTATTGGATAGACTACCGGTACCGTATGAGACGATACTATATGTACCTAAGGACCTGCGAAGTGTGTGTATACCCGAAATGAGGACATATAGCCCGTATGCGACAAGGGTGATAACCGGGATACGAAGGTGTTGTCCTTCTACTAGTAGAAAAGGTTACTGTTATCGTAGTACGACTGATCATCGTATGCGGTGGCTCTAGTGAATGTCCTATTCTTCCAATTGTTTGGAGATTGCCATGCAAGTAATTCAAAAGTCATACCATGCTAGTATACCAAAGTAATTGTGATGCTGAACCCTGTATAAGTCATAATTAGTAACCTTATTTTGACACCTAAAAGTCAGTTATTCCTCAAAGATTGTTCATATTTGCTTGATAACTCTATTCTTATCCTTAAACCATGATACCGTATTATGCTTTGATTTGATGCTCACCATCTTTATATTTTAAATACCTATATTTTATCTGGAACCACAACATTGAACCTAGTTTGACTTAGTTCCTTTATACCATTCAATAACCCTGTTAAACCCCATTACCCAATCCCTTGTGAATAGAAACTTTACAATTTCCTTTGATAAGGTAGCAATCTAGTTGATCACGGCCTTAAAATTTATTGAACCTATTCCGCGTGCTTCAAAGTTGATCTAGAACCCTTGATAAAGATGATCACTGTTTAAGAAATTAACCGTCACTTGGCATCAGTTTTTTTTAAAAAAATGAAAAGTTAAACGTGCATTCTTAGTCCCAAGGGGGAAAATGTTTTCTTGAAATACTGGATCGGGACAGAGATGTATGTCCTTTCCTCTCTTAATTTATAGGCTTAAAAGTTACCTAGGGATCCCATTAATGTTCCAGAACCCAGCAAAGTTCGGGATTACTTCGCGGATGATCACCGGCTGTAATCCGTAGCGTCATAAAATGGTTTTTGATAAAGAAATGGTTTTGAATTGTTTTATTATAAGAAAAAGATGCCATCACCCTAAAAGTTTATCTCTTGATACTATATTGTTGAATCTTTCATTTCCATTGTTATTCTTTTATTCTTGTTTACGTATATATAGCACTCGTTGTGCATTTGGCTCACTACTTGCTTTAACCTGATATTACAGCTAGCAGATATGGTTAGATTCAAGCAGACAGCGCGTAAGACTTGTGATGCCGATTCATATGTTCGAGCTCAGGTAGATTAGTGATCATTTTGTGTGAGGACTCAAAATTAAAATCAGGTTGTAGTAGTTAATAGTGTTGGGCTGTTCCAAACCCTAAACTGTAAGATCTTGGATTTAGATGTATTTATTTCCTTTTGTTAACTATTGTAATAGTTCATATAGTGTCCTTAGTTAAATTTGGGGCGTGACATATTTTGGTATCAGAGCTACGGTTTAGAGTCCCTGGACAGCCCAAATAGGTTATATATGTATATAGGTTTATAAAATATTATACGAGAGTGTAGGTATAGGTTATTCGAGTCACCCGCTAATAATTCTCTTATATATATCTCCATGCATTGTTTGGCTGCAAAGGGCGCATTCCTCATCATCCTCTGAACCATCCGACACAATTGTTTTCTCCGTGTATGCTGAGTTGAGGCGTGAGTTCGACAGGCTTCAGGGCAAGTACGATCAACTGTTAGAGCGATTGAAGAACGTGTATCCGGACAGCCGAAATTATGGAGGAAAGCCGAAGGAGCGGATGACTGCGAGACTTGAGACCTTGGTTCAGTATGTTAACGCTAAGCTTGATGAGATGCCATCGCATCAAGACCATACCAGCTAGTATACTATCCTGATGATTGGACTTTGTAGAATTTCCTGTTGTTTCCTTTTAATAAGCATGTTATCCCTAGATTCAGACTCTATTCCGATCTTGATGTACCTTGACCTTAATTTCGATAATTATGCACTATTGTTCTATTTACTTTCAATTGTTCTTATACCTTTATATGCATCACCCTTATTATTTAATTTGAAACCCGATCGTATATATGAATATAATGACTTGTGACACTCTAACCTTGAAATTATCTGTATTGTTCTTACCTGTTTTGATATAACTTTTATTTCAGGATCATACCACCTAAAAAGAAGAACCCGACAACAACTTCTACCACAGATCCTAATATTCTTCGATTTCTTGAAACCTTACAACAGCAAACAAATGCTATAGCTCAACAACAAAGAACTCTTGAACAATAATTTGAAAACCAAGATAACTGTGAACCACACCAACCACCTGATCCACCAGTACCACCTCGATAAATTGTCACTTTCAAAGCTTTTCAGAATGTGAATCCACCTGCATTTCATGATACCAGTGATCCGGTAATAGCTAACACATGGATTCGAGAAATGGAAAGAGCTTTTGAATTGGTTCAGTTATGAGAAGATCAGAAGACGCCATATGCTACTTATTTTCTGAAAGGGGAAGTCATCTATTGATGGGATTCAGTGAGAGCTATGGAAGCAAATCAGCCTGTTTCTTGGGAAAGGTTTAAGAGGCTATTCCAGGAAAAGTATTACCCTAAGTACATGCAAAATCAGATGGAGCTTAAATTTCTTGAATTGAAGCAAGGAAGTATGTCTGTATTGGAGTACGAGATGAAGTTTACGGAGCTGTCAAGGTTTGTGACGAAGTATACCAACACTGAGGAAGATAAAACAAAGAGATTCCAACAAGGATTAGAGCCTTGGATCAGAGATAGAGTGGCTATGTTCGAGCTTGATACTTATGCTGGAATAGTACAGAAAGCTACTCTGATTGAGAGTAATGGGATACAGTCAAGGAAAGAAAAGGATAGCAAGAAGAGAAAGGTTCCATTTTATGAAGAGAAGTCTGAAGACGGAAGCTCACAAGGCAGGAGTGTGAAAAGGATTGGATTCCACAAAGGTGGAAATTTTCAGAAGAAGGGAAATTTGAATAAGAGACAAGATCCTAAGGGGAACAACCAGCCAAGCCAAGGACAAGTTGGAGAAAATAGATTTCAGAGACTAGAATGTAAGCATTGTGGAAAAAGACATCTAGGAGTGTGTAATAAGCTGAACATGACATGCTACAAATGCAACCAGAAGGGGCACTTGGCTAACGAGTTTAAGATACCGAAGCCGGGAATTACATGCTATAAGTATGGAAAGACTGGACATATAGCTAGGGAATGCAAGTCAACTGGACCAGTCAAGGCTTTGATGAATATGGCAAGTACTAGTGCAAGCATGCTAGGTGAGGTATTGGCATTACCTCCACCATCTACAGCAACTCCGCAAGCAATATTAAGGACATTTGATTTAAAGATGAAGGACGCTGTTCAGAATTCTGAGGTGATAGCAGGTACACTTTTAATGAATAATGTTGAAGCTAAGGTATTGATTGATTCTGGAGCTACTAGATCTTTTATATCGGAAACTTTGGCTGATAAACTTAAATGTGATAAAATGACCTTGAACGAGGTAATAGATGTGGTAATTGCGAACCAAGAGAAGATTCCTGTGAGTCAATTCTGTCCTAAGTGTGAGATAGATATTTCGGGGCATAAATTTTCAGCAGACTTGATACTTTTCAAGTTAGGGGAGTTTGACATAATCTTAGGCATGGATTGGTTAGGAGAAAATAACGCTCAAATAAATTATAAATCTAAGAAAGTGTATTTAAAGATGGAGAATGGAGAGAAAATGGTATTTAAGGTTCAGAGGTAGGAGCGACTATTTCTTAAAATAGTCCAGGCTAAGAAATTGCTTAGGAAAGGTTACGAATCGTTCCTAGCCTATGTAGTAGATTCAGAAAGAGAGAGCCTCAGCATGGAAGATATTCCTGTAGTCAGTGAATTTCCATATGTGTTTCCAGATGAACTACCAGGTTTATCGCCCGATCGACAAATTGAGTTTGAGATCAACCTTGCTCCAAGAACGGAACCAGTTTCGAAGGCACCATATAGAATGGCACCAGCAGAAATGAAAGAGTTGGCGAACCAGCTACAGGAATTGTTGGACAAAGGAGTGATACGGCCAAGTACGTCACCATGGTTAGCACCTGTTCTGTTTGTAAAGAAGAAGGATGGAAGCATGAGGTTATGTATAGACTATCGGGAGTTTAATAAGATGACGATTAAAAAATGTTACCCGCTACCAAGGATAGATGATTTATTTGATCAGCTGAAAGGAGCTAAGTGCTTTTCCAAGATTGGTTTAAGATCAGGATACCATCAATTGAAGATCAAAGCAGAAGTCATCTCGAAGATAAAATTCAGGACAAGATACGGACATTATGAATTCTTAGTAATGCCTTTTGGGTTGACTAATGCTCCTAGAGCATTTATGGATTTGATGAACCGGGTATTTAAAAAGTATTTGAACAAGTTTGTAGTTGTATTCATTGATTATATTCTTATATATTCAAAGTCGGAAGAAGAACACATGCAGCATCTATGGATAACATTGGAGATACTTCGACAAGAGTAGTTGTATGCCAAGTTTTTTAAGTGTGAGTTCTGGTTTTAAGGAAGTTCAATTTTTGGGACATGTTATTGGAAGTGAAGGAGTCAAAGTGCATCCGGCAAAGATTAAGGCAATTATAAGTTGGGAGAGACCAAAGACACCTACGGAAGTGCGAAGTTTTATAGGATTGGCGGGATATTATAGAAGGTTTGTTAAAGATTTCTCGAAAATCGCCATGCCATTGACTAAGTTGACTAGGAAGAATCAGAAATTTGAATGGAATGCAGGATATGAAGATAGTTTTCAAGAATCGAAGCAGAGGTTGGTTAAAGCTCCGGTTTTAGTATTGCCAGACAATCAAGGAGACTTTGTGATTTTCAGTGATGCCTCACATAAAGGTCTGGTTGTGTCCTAATGCAACACAGCAAGGTGATAGCGTATGCGTCAAGACAGCTAAAACCACATGAATTGAAGTATCCTACATATGACATGGAATTAGCAGCTATAGTATTTGCACTTAAGATTTGGAGACATTACCTTTACGGAGAAAGGCGTGAGATCTACACGGATCACAAGAGTTTGAAGTATATTTTCACTTAGAAGGAGCTCAACATGAGGCAAATGAGATGGTTGGAATTGATTAAGGACTATGATTGCTCGATAAATTATCATCCGGGAAAAGCAAACGTGGTAGACGATGCTTTGAGTAGGAAGGAAAGGTTGAATATGGTTGCAATACCAAAGGAATTATCTGAAGAAATTAAGAGATTTGAATTAGAACTTTGTGATTACTAGAAAAGTTGAAGAGATTTATCATACTATGACTTTTCATCCAACATTGTTGGAAAAGATAAAGAAATGTCAGGAAGAAGTGACGAAACAGGAGAATAATCAACTGACCGGAGAAGAGATTTGTACTCAAAGGGATGAACAAGGTATATTAAGGTTTTCCTGAAGAATTTGGATTCCTCATATGACTAAATTGAAGAATGAGATATTACAAGAAGCTCACAACTCTAGATTTTCAATCCATCCGCGAAGCACCAAGATGTACCAGGACTTGAAGCAGAACTTTTGGTGGCCAAATATGAAGCGAGAAGTAGCAGAATGGGTTGCGAAGTGCTATACTTGCCAGAAAGTGAAGGCAGAACATCAAAGACCAAGCGGATTAATTCAGCCCATAAAGATTCTAGAATGAAAGTGGGAAAACATTGCCATGGACTTTATAGTAGGATTACCACGAACGAAATCTGGACATGACGCTATATGGGTTATAGTTGATCGCCTAACAAAGTCGGCATATTTTCTTCCAATTAATGAGAAGTCTTCATTGGATAGGTTGGTCCATCTGTATGTGCGTAAAATTGTATTACGACATGGCATGCCTGTATCTATAGTTTCGGATAGAGATCAATAATTGAACTCGAGATTGTGGAAGCAATTTCAAGAAAGTCTTGGCATAAAGTTAAACATGAGTACGACATATCATCCGCAGACTGATGGTCAAAGCGAACGGACAATTCAAACAATTGAAGACATGTTGCGTAGTTGTGCGATTGATTTTGCAGGAAGTTGGGATGACCGCCTGCCATTGGTAGAATTCTCCTATAACAACAGCTATCACACCAGTATTGGCATGCCACCATACGAAACTCTATATGGACGGAAGTGCTGATCACCAACCAGTTGGGATGTAGTGGGAGAAGGAAAGATTCTAGGCCCGAAATTGGTGCAACAAATGCATGAGACAGTCAAATTGATTTAGAAGAGATTACTTGCTGCTCAAGATATGCAAGGAAAGTATGCAGACCCGACACATAAGGATATCAGATTCCAAGTAGGTGAAGTCGTATTGCTGAAAGTATCACTGAGGAAAAGATTATCTAGATTTGGCAAGAAAGGGAAGTTAGCACCTAGATATGTTGGTCCTTTTGAAGTTTTGACTCAAGTGGGAAAGGTGGCCTATGAATTAGCTTTGCCGCCTCAGTATCAGCATGTGCATAATGTGTTTCATGTGTCATTGCTTAAGAAGTATAATCCTGATGCCAACCATGTGATAGAGTATGAACCTATAGAGATTCAGGCAGACCTGTCATTTATGGAGCAACCTGTCAAAATACTCGACTGGGAAGAGAAGAGTCTTAGAAATAAGTTGTTCAAGTTGGTAAGAGTACTTTGGAGAAATCCCAAGGTTGAAGAGTCAACGTGGGATCTAGAGTCAGAAATGTGTAGCCGGTATCCTCACTTATTCTCCTAGATTCTGAGGACAGAATCCTTTAAGGGGGAGAGGATGTTACGACCGGTATTTCTAAATCTTATATATATAATTGTGTGTTTATAATTGAGATTTAAATTGTGTGGAATTATAAATGTGGGTAATTATTGTGTTGAGTGCCTATAAATTAAGTGTTTAATGTATTAGTTTATATATAAAAAATTTAAAAGGAGAACCTTATTATTTAGTATTTTGTAAATGATAATCAAAAGTACTTCATTTTATATGAAAAATCGATTTTAAAAATCTTTCAACAACAAATTTTCAAATCTTATATTGTTAGATATATTTGTGGTGTCATGTCTAATAATGATTTGTGTTTAGTTTTCAGATCTTGACTAACAGGACAAATCAGGACTTATCTGGAAATCGGTACTTATACTGAAGTCAAAACTTAAGTTATCAGAACTTAAGTTATCAGAAGATATTCATCAGAAGATAATATCAGGACTTAAGAAGACATTCAGATAAGAAAGGCGGCTGATTGAAAGGAAAGAAGATCAAGACTAAAACAAGAAGAGATATGCATGGAGAAGAATTCTATGAAAAATAGAAGACTTGGAGGAAAAGATAACTAATTGATATATTTTAGGATACACAATTATATTCAAAATCAATTAGAGATTATCTTGTAACTGTGTGGTATATAAACACAGACATAGTGTTTACACTATAAGTTTTATCATTATCGAGAATATTATTCATTGTAACCCTAGCAGCTCTTAGTGATATTGTTTATCACTGAGAGAGAACAGTTCCATTGCAATACTGTTTTATTAATAAGATTATTTTGTATTTCATACTTGTGTTCTTAATTCGATTTGATTATAGTATACAGTGTATTCAACCCCCTTCTACAGTGTGTGTGACCTAACAAGTGGTATCAGAGCCTATCTGTTAACACATATACAGTAAAGATCCAAAACAATCATGTTTGAAGAAGAACAAACTCCAACCAAGCCCATCAAAACTGAAGAAACTCCAAAGACTCAAATCCACAGTCGATATGAGACTATTAGGGTTCCCATGCTGAGACCTTCTGAGTATCCCATATGGAAAGTGAGGATGACTATGTTTTTGGAAGCTACAGATCCAGAATACCTTGACAGAATTAAAGAAGGACCACATAAGCCAATCAAGTTCTCTGTTGTAGTTGCAGATCAGCCAGCAAAGATCATACCAAAGGAGAAAAGTGAATATACATATGAAGATATCTCATCTATTGCCAAGGATGCAAAGGTAAGGCATTTACTGCATAGTGCCATTGATAATGTCATGTCAAACAGGGTAATCAACTGCAATACTACAAAGGAGATATGGGATTCCTTGGAGACAAGATGCCAGGGAACAGATGCAATTAAGAAGAACAGGAGGACTATTCACTCAAGAGTATGAGCACTTTGACTCAAAACCTGATGAGTCATTAACTGGTTTATATGACAGATTTGTCAAACTCTTGAATGATCTGTCACTGGTGGATAAGGAATATGATATTGAAGATTCTAATCTTAAATTCCTTTTAGCTCTTCCTGAAAGTTGGGATTTGAAGGCAACTACTATAAGAGACAACTATGCTCTTGATGAAACTACTCTTGATGAAATTTATGGTATGCTCAAAACTCATGAACTTGAGATGGATCAAAGAAGCAAGAGACATGGGAGAAAGTCAAGGACAGTTGCTCTTAAGGCTGAGGAGGAATCCACCAAAGTGGTTGTCTCAAAGAAAGGCAAAGGAAAGGCTCTCATCATAAAGTCTGATACTGAGTCATCAAGTTTTGATAATGATGAGGATTCAGGAATTGAAAGTCTATCTGAGATGGATGCTGATGAAGAGATGATGAGATTGTGTGCTCTTATGGTGAAGGGTATCACAAAGATAGCCTACAGGAAATTCAGAAGGGGAAAGAAGTTTTCCAGGAAAAGTGGAAGTTCTGATAAGAAGGGATTCAGAAAATCTGAAGGCAAAGCAGGAAAGTCTGACAGAGGAGATTACTCAAATGTTAAATGCTACAATTGTGGTGAGAAAGGCCACGTATCTCCTGATTGCAGTAAAGGAAAAGGTGACGAAGGCAAGGCACTTGTCACAAAGAAGAAAAGCTGGACAGACACTTCAGATTCTGAAGATGAGGTGAACTATGCCTTGATGGCAAATGCTGATAGCAGTTCTGATGCTGCTGAGTTAAAGGTACCTCAAACAACTTATGCCTTTCATACTGATGATATTACTGAGTTGAGATCTTATCTTAAAACCATATTCATTAGCTATAGAGATGAGACTTTAACATGTGATAGGTTAACTTCTGAAAATCTAGCTTTTAAGAAAAGGAATGACTATTTAGAAAAAGAGTTAGTTATGTTTCATCAAACTCAGAAAGAAATAAGTGATGCTTTTTATGGTAGAGATGAAGTGTTAAAATTAAATCATTCTCTAAAAACTGTGTTAGAAAAGGAAAGAGAGATTATTAGGACTTGGACTAACTCTGGCAGAACAACTCAGAATTTGCTAAGTAGTGGAAACTGGAAAGAGGGCTTAGGTTATGGAGATGATAAAAGTGAAAGAGGAACTGAAAAAATTAAGCCAATTGTTGTTAAACAAACTGTTAAGCCAAAGGTAAATCCTGTTAAGTTTGTACCTAAAACTGTAAAGTCTGATTCTGAAAAGATGAAAGATACTGAGACAGAAGTTAAGGCAGAGTCAACTTCTGACAAATCAAAATAGGATAAGCCAACTGAAGTCAACATAGGCTTAATGACTAAGAAGTAGCTTAAGTATAAGCTGAAAGAGATTAAGAATGTAAACAAGGTAAAGCCACCTAGGAAAAATAGGAATGGAAAGGAAGGTGTGAATAAAAGCAATAATTATATGCATGTTCCTAATGCTCTAGAAAGAAATGCTATAACTGTAGAAATTCTAACCATCTGGCTTCTTTTTGCAGGAAGAATAAGAATATAAACTCCTTACCTTCAAAGTCAGGAGTTAAGAGTCAGTCTGTTAGGTTTAAGCCACAAAATCCTTGTTTTCATTGTGGTAGTGTATGGCATTCCATTTATACTTGTAAGGAATATCATAGTTTGTACTATGATTATTATCAAATAAAACCTTCTTTGAAGAAAGTTGCTTTAATTCCATCTAGTGTAAGTTCTGATGCAAAGTCTGATACTGTAAATTCTGATAAACAGCATGTTAGCATAAACTCTGAAATTAAATCCGCTGCAAATGATGACAAACTTAATAAGGCCAAAGGATCCAAGCAAGTCTGGGTCCTTAAAACTAATCATTAGTGATTTTTGTGATTGCAGGGCAACAGGAAAAACATCCTAGTTCTTGATAGTGGATGTTCAGGATATATGACTGGAAATAAAACCCTGCTATCAGACTTTGTGGAGAAAGCTGGACCAGGAGTTTCTTATGGAGATGGCAACATAGGAAAAACTCTAGGATATGACAATATCAATCTTGGAAATGTTATCATTGAAAAAGTAGCTCTAGTCTCAGGACTTAAACACAATCTGCTGAGTGTTATTCAAATCCGTGACATAGGTTATCATGTGGATTTCTTTGAAGAACGCTGTGAAGTTGTAAGCAAATCTACAGGAAAAGTTGTTCTAAAGATATACAGGCATGGTAACATTTATGAAGCCAGAATTTCAACAAGTTCTGATAGTTCTGCAATCTGTCTGATGAGTAGAGCATCAATTGAAGAAAGCTAGAATTGGCACAAAAGACTCTCTCATTTAAACTTCAATAACATAAATGAGCTTGTAAAGAAAGATCTTGTGAGAGGACTGCCAAAATCAGTATTTCCTCCTAATGGCCTTTGTGATTCATGTCAAAAGGCAAAATAAAGAAAATCTTCATTCAAGAGCAAGACTGAATCTTCAATTCTTGAGCCTTATCATCTACTACATGTTGATCTATTTGGTCCAGTGAATGTCATGTATATTGCAAAGAAGAAATATGATATGGTCATAGTAGATGAGTTTACCAGATACACATGGGTGTATTTCTTGCACACAAAAAGTGAAACTTCACCTATCTTGATTGATCATGTCAAGCAACTGGATAAGTTGGTCAAAGTCTCTGTGAAAATCATAAGAAGTGATAATGGCACTGAGTTCAAGAATTTGATCATGGAAGAGTTCTGCAAAGACCATGGAATAAAGCAGGAATTTTCTGCTCCTGGAACTCCACAGCAAAATGGAGTTGTTAAAAGAAAGAATTGAACTCTTATTGAAGCTGCATGAACTATGCTTGATGAAGCAAAGTTGCCAACCTACTTTTGGGCAAAAGCTGTGCAGACTGGTTGTTTTACTCAGAATGCAACACTTATCAACAAGCATGAAAAACACCATATGAGATGGTAAAGAAAAAGAAGCCAAATCTGAAGTACTTTCATGTATTTGGATGCAAGTGTTTTGTTCTTAAGACTCATCATGAACAGCTATCCAAATTTGATCTAAAAGCTGATGAAGGAATTTTTGTTGGATATCCCCTTTTCACAAAAGCCTTCAGAGTCTACAATTTAAGAACAAGGGTTTTCATGGAATCTATCAATGTCTCTTTTGATGATAAGAAGATTACCGAACTTGAAGATTTCAATGATCATGATCAGCTGAGATTTGAGAATGAAGTTTTAAATTCTGATTTTATAAATTATGATAGTGGGTGTTCAGAAATAAAACTGATAGTGATGGCATAATTACAAGAAATAAAGCAAGGCTGGTTGCAAAAGGATATTCTCAACAGGAGGGAATTGATTATGATGAAACATTTACACCAGTTTCCAGATTGGAAGCCATAAGGATATTTTTGGCTTATGCTGCTCACAAAAAGTTCAAAGTCTTTCAAATGGATGTAAAAAGCTTTTCTTAATGGAGAATTGGAAGAAGAAGTATATGTTGAACAACCTCCAGGTTTTTTAGATTCAAAATTTCCTAATCATGTCTACAGACTTGATAAAGCACTTTATGGCCTTAAGCAAGCTCCAAGAGCATGGTATGAGACTTTAGCTCAGTTTCTTCTGGAAAGTGGATTTAACATAGGGACTATTGACAAAACTTTATTCTATCTCAACCATGAAAAGGACTTACTTTTGGTTCAGATATATGTTGATGATATAATCTTTAGTTCTACAAATGACAGACTTTGTAAAAGATTTTCCAAGATAATTGTAACGCCCCCAAATCTGGGGTCAAGGGATTTGGTCGTCACTATGAAACCTCAATCCAAATTAACCTGTTAAATCAATAAATAAATGCCATCGGAAGATATTTATCATCTATGACCCCAATTAATCCAAGATCTTTTAAGGTTACAGTTCTAGAAACAAGATGTCCAAATTCCACAAATAAATTTTCACTTTCTTTTAAAACTCTTTTCAACAAATTCCAATTCACTACTAACCCGCTAGTATAACTTCGAAAAGAAGTATACTAGGCGCAACTATAAAATAACACAATTATAATATCATATACTATAAATAACTTTACATAACAGAACTTACACTAGTTTGCAAACCCTGGACCAACCACCTTCCAAAAGCTTCTTATTTGTTTTCTCGAATCAAGCAGCTAAAGAACGCAAGCTAATCCTCACTGGAGGTTAAATTTAAAAAAATAGGCAAGTAAGAGCGAAAGAAATGCTCAGCAAGATCATTGTAATACATATATATATATTTACATATGGTCGTTTTGATATAAAACCGACATCTGCATTAGAGCAGAACATTTAAAATCATAATTGCTGAATCATAAAATTTTAGTTGAGGAAGCCCAAAATTGATTCCTTAATTGTATTCAAAATCATTTTGATATTTTTGAGCGAAATGCTTCAGCAATTCTTTGAATCTTGACGAGAATAAAACTCTTAAAACAGTGTTTATGGAAATATCGTAAACCATAATAACATGAAACAATGATTATGGATTGAATCAAAAACTTTACTCAAAACCGAACTCTTGAAATTAATACTTATTTTGCTGTCATATCAAATTAGATATCAATACGAACTTTGATGCTCACAACATCCCATACTGAAGTCAACATCAATCATCTATACTAATACCACCTTTGATATTTAACAACAAGGTAAGTATCAGCATAAATTAGAATCTGAATCAAAACTGCATTTTACCATTATTCCAAAACAGAAATAGTTGATAAATCATTTATTCTATGAATATCAAAAATGATATGATAATTTAGATTGGGATCATTCTCCGACGGACGTACTATCACATGCTCATCAGCCTGCGTGATAGCACTGTGTCATGATTCGTAGAAACATGACCCCAAAAGCACGAGTACTCAAACAAAAAGGCAATAAACCTGCCTGTGGAAAAAATTGTGTCATAATATTCCATATGAAACTCAGAAATAGCCCTCCGTTGGACCGTCTGTGCAGGTCACTTACGCAATTATGATTCAATCTTAAAACCTTTTATTGAGAAGGGGTCATAATAATCGACACCCGAAATAATTTTATTCCCCTATTCACTTAGGCATGAATATTCACAACCAAATCATTTTTCTCACTATCCAAAACATTTATAAATCCAGTAATTTGATAAGTAAAATCACTTAGTTATTCTGAACATAGAATAGCAGAAGAGTGCTTGCATAAACAGAATCACTTAATTCTGCGATATGTAAAATATTTATCTATTCCGAACTGAGAATAAGAAAAGCAACACTTGCATAAGAAGATTTAAAATAAATATCACTTGAACAATAAGTGATGATAGAGATACTTGCCTTTGGGTTTTTAGCAGTTAGTCACACTCGCAAAGACGCATCTATTCTGACATTCGGTCTCAAAACATCACCGCCTTTAATTTCAACACTTTACTGATATGCTGCTCCTGCGATTGCTAGAAGCCAGACACCCAATACCATTCCATCTCATTCTTTATCTAACGTCTTGTCCTGATCAACTTGGATGATCTGCATCTATAATTAAAATATATAACTTTAATCGCATAAACGATAATCACTCGACGAACTGCGCGTCAAAAGCCTGTTGTCTACCCATACGATAGCCCATACGTAAATATAACAGACAATCACAGGACTCTTGATCCACATACACACATAATTCACATAGCACATAAGCACATAACTCATGTATCACATAAATCACATCACATATGACTCGGTTCATCAAAAGGTTAGACTCGGTATGTTTAAAACTGAAATCGGGTCAAAAAATATAATTTATCGATCAGTAATTGGCTCAGAATAACTTGTAAAACAAGCGACCTTTCGAAACAAAAGGATTTGGGTCTCGAAAGTATTTTTATTGAAAGCGAAATATTAATCTGAGTATAGAGTCGTTCGTTTCGTATTAAACGGACAAACGGTTGATTTATTATGAACGAAATAAGAATAATTCAATTAATAATAATATTAATTGAATTTTTAAATACCTTTATATAAATTTTAAAAGCTCAAAATGATTTTTAAATCATTATTTGGCTTAATTATAAATAATTACATTTTATTTAACTATTTATAGATAAAATTAATTAATTAAATGAATGAATTAATTAATTAAATCCATAAATAATTAATTAAAATAAATTATAAATAATTAAATCAAATTTTTATTTTTGAAAATAATAAAGAAAATAATTTTCTGGAATTAAAATAATTTAGTTAAATATTTAAAATAATTAACTAAATAATTTTTGAATTTAAAAATGAATTTTGGAAGTAAAAATAAGAATTTTGAATTATTTTTTTAAAATAGAATTGCACAAACAGGTTTTAGAATTGGGGGTTGGGTAAATTAAGATCAAGGGCGGGTCGGAATCCGGGTTATTGGGTTGGGAGTAAAACATCTGGGTCCTCAAGAATCTTCACCGGAAAACGAAGAAGATGACCGGAAAATAATCTGGTCGCCGCCTGTCGCTTCAGTGACTCCCTCTGAGGTCAAAAATGGGGTTATTTTTCCCGGTTTTTCATCCGAAATCACCCTAAATCATCTCTAAAGTCCAGAAACAATCACAACCTCAATCAACGATCAGTTGACTGTGATTTCCGATCAAAAATCCGAACATCACGTTCGTGATTCCGACGAAAGTCAATACAACAGAAAACTGAACCAAATTCAACGATTAATATCTCAAAACGAAGCTTGTAACACGTATAATCTAACCCCCAAACTCATATCAACAAACGATTAACTAGTAAAACAAAAAAATTAAACCAAAATTTCGAAAAATTCATGAACTCGGTTAGCTATTCCAACAATCAAACAAGACAATTATATACATGATTCGACTGTAAACAACATAGTGAAGCTATCTATATCATCAAAATAACCCAAAAATCAGTTAAACGAAAAGCCCCGAATTCGAAGATGAACCCTAAAATTCGAATTGTATATTTACCAATCGTTCGATGATTTTGATGACACGAACAGATAGAGGGTGATCTGGGCTTCACAACGGTTACAAATACTTGTGATTTGGTGTTCAATATTACTTTCAAATTTGGGTTTGATTCTCAGAACTCTTCAAGAACACCAAGAACAGCTTTTTACAAAATTTCCAAAAAATCAAACTTCAATTACTACATGATATTGAACTCTATTTCTGAAGTATAATATATGAAATTGACCAGAAAGACATGCTCTACAACATGGAATCATCAAGACACTCAAATAATCACGTCAGCAAAAATTCATATTTTATTCCCTAAATAAATCGAATTAAAATACTTAAATAAGAAAATTACCTTAATTTCTGCACTGAAATGGTTGGTTGAATCAGAAAGTATTTTTCGAGAGCTTCAATTTGATATATTACATGCCCGAATCGGAATTTGGTAACGTCCTCGTTCGTGCGTTTGATTTTAAGGAACGTATCGGTTTCTAGGGTTTTTCTCTGTATTTACTGTATTTTTTCTGGTTGCAAATGAATAAACGAATAAAATAAAATAAGAAATATGCTATTTACATTTACAGAATATAGGTTCGTTGTGGATCATTTTGGATCGTTAAATTAGTTGCTTAGCCGCTAAGTAACTGCAAAACGATCCAAAAATAGATTACTTAGCCGCTAAGTAACTATAAAAACAATACAATTTCATATCAGATTTGGATATTTATCAAACACAGCTTTTCATAAAACACCATATACGAAAATAATGTAAAAATATCCCGTCTCTCGAGAATACGGGTTTTGTTGATTTATCGAACTGGTTATCGTATCGAAAATTCTACGCCGGGACGCGTACGGTTCAAACCGTAATCCGGATCGAAAAATTTAAACACGGAAAATGTCCGGAATTACCAGATTAGGTTAGGAAGGAGTTTTCCGAAGAGTTTCGGGTTGTAAAAACGTAAAAACGGTTGAAGTTGGACGATTCCCGGCTTTATAAAATAATTTTGTAATTATTCAGAAAATAATTAATAATTCATAAATAATTATAAAATCATATAACACTCTAAAAATTACCATAAAAATACCTTAATTATCTATATTTTATTTTTGACATATAAAAATTAAAATACTCAAAGAATATCATATATAAACATCCAAATCATCAATTCCAATCACCAGATAATTCACTAAAATTCACTTAAAATCACATAAACAACTTCAAATAATAATAATAATATTTGAAAATATGGGATATAACAATCTACCCCCTTATATGGATTCCGTCCTCGGAATCAGCGGAAGAAAGCACTAAGTGTCTTCTGGTCAACTTTCTAATCTTGCATAAGCAATTTTTCCTTAAATCTCAAATAAAGCTTGGAGTCCTTGTATAACATAATGATCGCAGGAGCTTCCCTCCTTACCATTGTTCCTTCTACATATCATTTGACCAATTCCTCAATAGAACCGCTTTTAGTGATTGCGAGAAAGAATAGAGAGCAAGATAGAAAGAAAGAAAAAGAAAGAGAGAGACATATAGAGAGAAAAATAAAGAAACAGATTGACTTCGGTATATGCCACTGATATTATAACCGCATCACAGTCCACTGTTGCTTTTGGTAATCCCATCACATAACTCTGCTTTGACTTGACTAGGATAACTCAACTTAACTTGATTGGCATACCTTCGAATGTTTGAGATGATAAAATCATGGAATTTCAAAAGAAAAGAATTTAATGTCATAATAGGATCAAAATCTGAATTTGTGAAAAAGTATTGTTGAAATAAAAGAATAACTGAGAGATCAATATGATCAAATAAACTTGGTATTGCGTGTCTAAATTAAGACACTACTAAAGGTTGTTAACCTTCTTGTAGTCACAACACACATAAGTGATGGAGTCCCATCCAACTCCTATCACACAGACAGGTATACCTTGAGTCCCCTATAGTTAGGGTTGTTCATCTTAGTCAGAATAAAAGAATATGAAAGGGATTCAAAATCAAATGAATAAAACATAAAAGATTTCAAAGCTGATATTTCTGAAGGAAATGAAATCCAGAGAACAAAATTCTGACACCAAATGAGCAAGTGGTGTCACATTATCAAGAAACTATCCACCATATTAGAAAACTAGAAGTTAAATTATCATAACTTGGCAGAGCTATCAAAACCTGAAAAATAGGCTTCTTGACAGCCTCTGGCACATTTAAAACACAGTTATGATTGAAAATGAATGGTTAGGGAATATATCCTCTAACAATTACTTCTTTTGGAGAGATGTCAAAAGGAATTATAGAAAGAGAAGGTATTGCCAAAATCTTAATATTTATCTACTATTTGAACTCTTCTGTTGACTCGTCATCCGATTCTAGACACTTTTTCATGTTCCAAGGATATCGATAATCTTCATTGTCGCCGAATCGTAGTAGCCTCGAATGATTTCATAACAAAAGTTTGCAACTGCCAGGAGTTCCATCCACCTGAACACAACCATCTCAAATGAATGCACCTATCTTAACTTATTCGTTGGTACTATATTCAATAGTCCAACAGGAACTCAATATGAGCTCAATCGTCCTCACATAGCTATACACACTCCTACACACTCTCGTTTCTAGTTTACTATAACCTCAGCTCTGATACCAACCTGTAACGCCCCCAAATCCGGGGTCAAGGGATTTGGTCATCACTATGAAACCTCAATCCAAATTAACCTCTTAAATCAATAAATAAATGTCAGCGGAAGATATTTATCATCTATGACCCCAATTAATCCAAGATTTTTTAAGGTTATAGTTCTAGAAACAAGATGTCCAAATTCCATAAATAAATTTTCACTTTCTTTTGAAACTCTTTTCAACAAATTCCAATGGACTACTACCCCCCAAAAAACTTCGAAAAGAAGTATACTAGGCCCAACTATAAAATAACACAATTATAATATCATATACTATAAACAACTTTACATAACAGAACTTACACTAGTTCGCAAACCCTGGACCAACCACCTTCCAAAAGCTTCTTCTTTGCTTTCTCAAATCACGCAGCTAAACAATGCAAGCTAATCCTCACTGGAGGTTAAATTTAAAAAAACAGGCAAGTATGAGCAAAAGAAATGCTCGGCAAGATCATTGTAATATATATATATGGTCATTTTGATATAAAACCGACATCTGCATTAGAGCAGAACATTTAAAATCATATTTGCTGAATTATAAAATTTTAGTTGAGGAACCCCAAAATTGATTCCTTAATTGTATTCAAAACCATTTTGATATTTTTGAGCGAAATGTTTCAGCAATACTTTGAATCTTAACGAGAATAAAACTCGTAAACCAGTGTTTACGGAAATATCGTAAACCACAATAACATGAAATAATGATTATGGATAGAATCATAAACTTTACTCAAAATCGAACTCTTGAAATTAATACTTATTTTGTTGTCATATTAAATTAGATATCAATACGAACTTTGATGCTCACAACATCCCATACTAAAGTCAACAACAATCATCTATACTAATACCACCTTTGATAATTAACAATAATGTAAGTATCAGCATAAATCAGAATCTGAATCAAAACTACATTTTACCATTATTCCAAAACAGAAACAGTTGATAAATCATTTATTCTATGAATATCAAAAATGATATGATAATTTAGATTGGGATCATTCTCCAACGGATGTACTATCACATGCTGATCAACCCGTGTGATAGCACTGAGTCATGATTCATAGAAACATGACCCCAAAAACACGAGTACTCAAACAAAAAGACAATAAACCTGCCTGTGGCAAAAATTGTGTCATAATATTCCATATGACACTTAGAAATAGCCCTCCGCTAGATCGTCCGTACCGGTCACTTACGCAATTATGATCCAATCTTAAAACCTTTTATTGAGAATGGGTCATAATAATCGATACCCAATATAATTTTATTCCCCCATTCACTTGGGCTGGAATATTCGCAACCAAATCATATACCTAAAATCCAAAACATTTATTATTCCAGTAATTTGATAAGTAAAATCACTTAGCTATTCTGAACATATAATAGTAGAAGAGTGCTTGCATAAACAGAATCATTTAATTCAGCGATATGTAAAATATTTATCTATTCTGAACTGAGAATAAGAAAAGCAACACTTGCATAAGAAGATTTAAAATAAATATCACTTGAAAAATAAGTGATGATAGAGATACTTGCCTTTGGGTTTTTAGCAGTTAGTCACACTCGCAAAGACGCATCTATTCTGATATTCGGTCTCAAAACATCACCGCCTTTATTTGCAATACTTTACTGATATGCCCCTGCGATTGCTAGAAGCCAGATACCCAATACCATTCCATCTCATTCTTTATCCAACGTCTTGTCCTGATCAACTCGGATGATTCGCATCTATAATTAAAAGATATAACTTTAATCGCCTAAACGATAATCACTCGACGAACTACGCGTCAAAAGCCTATTATCTACCCATACGATAGCCCATACGTAAATATAACAGACGATCACAGGACTCTTCATCCACATACACACATAATTCACATAGCACACAAGCCCATAACTCATGTATCACATAAATCACATCACATATGACTCGGTTCATCAAAAGGTTCGACTCGGTATGTTTAAAACTAAAATCGGGTCAAAAAATATGATTTATCGATCAATAATTGACTCAGAATGACTTGTAAAATAAGCGTCCTTTCGAAACAAAAGGATTTGGGTCTCCAAAGTTTTTTTATTGAAAGCGGAATATTTTTCTGAGTCTAGAGGCGTTCGTTTCGTATTAAACGTTCGAACGGTTGATTTATTATGAACAAAATAATATTAATTGAATTTTTAAATACTTTTATATAAATTTTAAAAGCTCAAAATGATTTCTAAATCATTATTTAGCTTAATTATAAATAATTACATTTTATTTAACTATTTATAAATAAAATTAATTAATTAAATGAATTAATTAATTAAATAAATCCTTAAATAATTAATTAAAATATATTATAAATAATTAAATCAAATTTTGAATTTTGAAAATAATAAAGAAAATAATTTTTTGGAATTAAAATAATTTAGTTAATTATTTAAAATATTTAACTAAATAATTTTTGAATTTAAAAATGAATTTTGGAAGTAAAAATAAGAATTTTGAATTATTTTTTTAAAATAGAATTGCACAAACAGGTTTTAGAATTGGGGGTTGGGTAAATTAAGATCAAAGGCGGGTCGAAATCCGGGTTATCGGTTTGGGAGTAAAACATCTGGGTCCTCAAGAATCTTCACCGGAAAATGAAGAAGACGACCGGAAAATAATCCGGCCGCCGCCTGCCGCTCTGGAGACCCCCTTTGGGGTAAAAATGGGGTTATTTTTCCCGGTTTTTCATCTGAAATCACCCTAAATCATCTCTAATGTCCAGAAATAGTCACAACCATAATCAATGATCGGTTGACTTTGATTTCCGATCAAAAATCCGAACATCACGTTCGTGATTCCGGCGAAAGTCAATACAACAGAAAACTGAACCAAATTCAACGATTAATATCTCAAAATGAAGCTTGTAACACGTATAATCTAACCCCCAAACTCATATCAACAAACGATTAACCAGTAAACCAAAAAAATTGAACCAAAATTTCGAAAAATTCATGAACTCGGTTAGCTATTCCAACAATCAAACAAGACAAGTGAAGCTATCTACATCATCAAAATAACCCAAAAATGAGTTAAACGAAAAGCCCCAAATTCGAAGATGAGCCCTAAAATTCGAATTGTATATTTACCAATCGTTCCATGATTTTGATGACACCAACAGAGAGAGGGTGATCTGGGCTTCACAATGGTTACAAATACTTGTGATTTGGTGTTCAATATCACCTTCAAATTTGGGTTTGATTCTCAGAACTCTTCAAGAACACCAAGAACAGCTTTTTACAAAATTTCCAAAAAATCAAACTTCAATTACTACATGATATTGAACTCTATTTTTGAAGTATAATATATGAAATTGACCGGAAAAACATGTTCTACAACATGGAATCATCAAGACACTCAAATAATCACGTCTGCAAAAATTCATATTTTATTCCCTAAATAAATCGAATTAAAATAATTAAATAAGAAAATTATCGTGATTTCTGCACTTAAATGGTTGGTTGAATAAGAAAGTATTTTTCGAGAGCTTCGATTTGATATATTACATGCCCGAATTGGAATTCGGTAGCGTGCTCGTTCGTGCGTTTGATTCTAAGGAACGTATCGGTTTCTATGGTTTTTCTCTGTATTTACTGTATTTTTTTCTGGTTGCAAATGAATAAACGAATAAAATAAAATAAGAAATATGCTATTTATATTTACGGAATATTGGTTCATTCTTGATCGTTTTGGATCGTTAAATTAGTTGCTTAGCCGCTAAGTAACTATAAAACGATCCAAAATAGATTACTTAGCCGCTAAGTAACTATAAAAACGATACAATTTCATATCAAATTTGGATAATTATCAAAACCAAGGTTTTCATAGAACACCATATACGAAAATAATTTAAAAATATCCCGTCTCTCGAGAATACGAGTTTTGTTGATTTATCGAAATAGTTATCGTATCGAAAATTTTACGCCAGGACGCGTACGGTTCAAACCGTAATCCGGATCGAAAAAGTTGAAACACAGAAAATGTCCAGAATTACCAGATTAGGTTAGGAAGGAGTTTTCCGAAGAGTTTCGGGTTGTAAAAACGTAAAAACGGTTGAAGTTGGACGATTCCCGGCTTTATAAAATAATTTTGTAATTATTCAGAAGATAATTAATAATATATAAATCATTATAAAATCATATAACACTCCAAAAATTACCAGAAAAATACCTTAATTATCTATATTTTATTCTGGACATATAAAAATTAAAATACTCAAAGAATATCTTATATAAACATACAAATCATCAATTCCAATCACCAGATAATTCACTAAATTTCACTTAAAATCACATAAACAACTTCAAATAATAATAATAATAATATTTGAAAATATGGGTTATTACACTAATGTAGTCAAGATATCAAATGAGTATGATGGGAGAACTTAGTTATTTTCTGGGCCTTCAAGTCAAGCAGAATGAAGAAGGAACTTTTATTTCCCAATCTAAGTACACCAGAAATTTGTTGAAGAAATTTGGAATGCAAGACTGTTCAAGTGCATCCACTCTGATGGCCACTGCAACAAAATTGGATAAGGATACTGGTACATCAGTAGATATTACTGATTACAGAGGTATGATTGGCTCATTACTCTATCTAACTGCAAGTACACCTGATATCATGTATGCTACCTGTCTTTGTGCAAGATTTCAAGCAGATCCAAGAGAACCTCACTTAACAGCGATGAAAAGAATTTTCAAGTATCTTAAGGGTACAACTGATCTAGGATTATGGTATCCTAGAGAATTAGACTTTAAGCTAATAGGTTACTAACATATAGATTTTGCAGGGTGCAAAATTGACAGGAAAAGCACAAGTGGAAGCTGCCAATTTCTTGGAGGCAGATTAGTTTCTTGGTTTAGCAAGAAACAAAAGTCAATTTCCACATCAACTGCAGAGGCAGAGTACATTGTTGCAGGAAGCTGTTGTGCACAAATTCTTTGGATGAAGAATTAGTTACTGGATTATGGGTTAACATATTCTAAAATACCCATTTACTGTGATAATTAAAGTGCTATTGCTATGACAGGTAATCTAGTGCAGCACTCAATGATAAAGCACATCAGCATAGGTACCACTTCATAAGGGAACATGTGTGGGAAGGTACAGTGGAATTGCATTTTGTTCCAACAGATCAACAACTAGCAGATATCTTCACAAAACCACTGTGTGAAGCTACTTTTACAAGATTGGTAAATGAACTTGGAATGGTTTTAGGTTCTTTCTCTAAATCTGTTTAGTTTATGTTCTGATACATTAGAATTTATGATCAGTATTTACAGATATTACTATTTTTATGTAATCTGTGCTTAAATTGAAATTTACCTAAGTGCTGATTGTTGTCTGATGTGAATTTCTAAACTCTGATAGTGATTTTAATGTTCATGTGACTATTCAATCCAATGAGGATAACAGTGCTAGATGCTGACCTAGTAGTCTCTAATATACTAGAGATCCCATGTTTGAAGTAATTGTTAAAGTGGAAATCTTTTAACACAACCAAATTCTGATATTGAGCTTGGTTAGGTTTACTTTGTGTATCTTATTACTAAGTCAAAAACTAGAATAGTGCTTCTTACCTGTTAAGTTCTGATTTTGGTTAATCTTATGGATGTACTAAGTGCTGATAAGCCTCACTTATCAAAAGAAAATGTAGACAAAAGTAATAAATATCAGGTACTCCTTTGAGATCTAGAGAAAAATATATGTGGAAGGAAAGACCCAAGTGCATTGCTGGTATTAAGTCATATGCATTAGAAAAGTAAAATAAAATTTTCTTGGTGACTTTTTATATTCTCTGATTACTGGAGATATACTCTAATAATAGCATAAATTCTGATAGCAGTTCTAACTTACTTACACTGAGAAGCCACTTTCAAAAAGAATGTCTAAAGATGCATAAAATGAGCACAAAACAGTTGAGATGGACTCATGCATGAACTCATTCTATGACAGATTTTGAGCAAAGTTTTTAGTTATGCCTTATTTCTAAGATGTACTGAAGTGAATCAGACTTTAATCTTTGCCTGATATTTAGCTTAAAGCACACACTTACACTCCATATGAATGATGAAAATTACTGTGGTGATCAATGTTGTTTTAGATGAACAGGTTAAGTGTTAGTTGTTTAAATTCTAAGGACAAGTTCTGATGGAAGTTCTGATGATTAAGTTCTGAGGAAACCATATCAATATTTGTGTGAAGAATTACAGAAATAGATATTCACTTTTTGAAGGTATAAGCCATATTCTGATGACCTTTAAATCCTGATAATAATCAAGTTCTGATGCTTACGTGGCAGTATTTATTTACTTGATTTATTTTTGGTCAATAAATGAATTGTTCTATTTTATCAGAATATTGGTTTAAGTGAGATAAAGACAGTCATAATTACTTGTTTAGTGGGAATAATTTTTTTTTGTAAAACTGCATGTGCATGGTAATCATTACTTATTTCCCGTGCCCATTAATTGTTGTCTTAATCACTGCATGGCTGACAGGTGTAAAAACTGTTCAACTTCGTAATAACTGCTGTCAAGTGGATTGTATAAGTTAAAGAGATAAAAGATTTTAAAATCTTTAATTTACATTTCTTTCTATCCTCTCTCTCTTTTCTCTTAATCTCTCTATATTCACTGACAGTTTTCTATACAGACATTTTATCAAACACCTTTCAGGCACTCTTATTTCTCACTTCTTTTTAATGGCTCCCAAGGATTTAATCGTCAATGGAGCTAAGTTTGTACCAAACAACTATGCTGCCATTCTCACTAAGAGTGAAGCTCCTTCGGAACTTCATTTTATTCAGGATTTCTTATCTCATAGTGAAATTGGGTTCGCTTTGATGATGATGGTAAAGCTGGGTCACCAAGCATTGTGTTTACAGTAGGGGACGTTGAGTACGTTGTTACTCCATCGACAGTTCGAAAAGCGTTACATCTACCTGAAAACTGCGAGTTTAATTCTGCTATTGCAGAGCCCCTGCTACAGCAAATGATGGCTAATCTAGGGTATGAAAAGAGTTTGGCTAAGATGGGTCAACTCAAACGCCCATATATTCAAAGGGAATGGAGCTTCTTCTTCGATTGCATCACGAAGACGTTTGCTAACAAGTGCTCAAATTTTGATGCCATTCATATACTGACACAACAAATTGGGTATGCACTCCTAAACAAGTCTCATTTTGATTATGCAAAGACTGTGTTATGTTTTATAGGAGATAGGATGAAAGAGGACATGAATGTAGTTTACGTTGCTAGGTTCTGTCAGTTAATTTACAGTTACTGTACATCAGATGAACCACAACTAGCAAGTGCCCACATAGAACCATTTAGATTAGCTAAGAGGGATTTTATTGATCTCTTAACTACTGACAACAAGAAGGAAGTTCTGAGACCCCTTAGAATTCCTTTATCAGTAAAGTAAGCTCTGGTAAATGCTGATTCTAACATCTATTCATTGTTATATCCTGATGTCCAACCCACCAACACACAACAGCCATCAGAACCTACCACTACCCAAACACAGCAATCACAGCCATCAGCACATATCAATCAACCATCTGCACCTACAGTGCATCCTTCTTCTTCTAGAGCAAAGAGGACAAAGACTGTACCTCAGACACAACAAAAGAGAAGGAAGATGATTCTGAGAGATGAATCAGAAGATGAGGCACAGGTTCAACCATCAGAACATGTTGCTCAAGCAGCTAAGGAAGTCTCTCCTCAGGAAACAAAGGAAACTGGGAGTTCTAGGCCCCTCAAAAGACTTAGAAAGATAAATTCTGATGACAAAGCTCCCAAAGTCTCTCCACCAGTAAAGAGACTAAAGAAGCAAAGAGCAAGGAGGGCTGTAGAAGAGTTTTTCTCTGAAGGAGTGGAAGCAGAAGCTGAGGAAGGGGGTCAGGAATCTCTAATCCCAAAAGAACCAGTTGTGACTGAATCTCTTCCCAGTGCTGAACCAGAATTTACTGAAGCTCCACAATCTCCAATCAAGAGCCAGAGAGTGCTACATCACCAATGCCTACACCTCCCGTGTCTCCTATTCACTCTCCAGTACATGCTGAAAACCCAGGCATAAGTGCTGAAATTGATACAAACAACTTGTTTGTGCCTATGGTCTTGTATCTGGAAGCTCCACCTACTCCACAAGTTTCTCAGCACACTCCACCAACAACTCCACTTCTTGATGCTGATGACCATGTTGATGAATCTTCTATTGCTTCACATACAATCATTCTATCCAAAGATGTTGATGCTGAAGATTCTACAAGTTCTGTTGAAGCAAATGCTGAAAATACTGGTGAAGCTGCTACAAATATAAATGCTGATGCAGCTGGTCCTTCAGGACATGCACCTCCATAAATAGTTGGTAAAGCTGAATTAATCAAAAAATTTATTAGAAAGGATGCACCCGTACCTTGGGAGGAAACTCCAAGAGGAGAGGAGTGAACCAAGAAGTGGAATGACTCAGAATTCACACCAAATTCCTACATTCTTTCTGAACACATTTCAAAGGCTGATGAGTTATTAACAAGTGCTGATTTCAAAACTCAACTCCGAGTTACAGCAATCAGTACAAGGAACCTTCAAAGTCACCATTCACATACTCAAGCCAAAGTTGACAAGATTCAAGACTCACTTACTCAACAGGATATGAACTTTAAACTGGATAAGAAACGATTTTTCAAGCCTGCCTTTAACAGAGTTGAGGCTATTGAGAAAGCTCAGGAAAAACAGCAAGCTCAGATTGCTGAAGTACTAAAGAACCAAGCTTCTCAACAAGTTCAACTAAATGAAATTTAATCTTCAGTGGAACTACTTCTCTCTCTCCTACTACCTGATGATGCCAAAAAGGGGGAGAAGGTGGTTAAGTCCAAATGCTCTACTGATTTAGCACTGAAGAAAAAGGATGCTGGAAATGATGACCAGGGAAACTCTGAAAAGGGTAGAGGTCATGGTCAAGGCAAAGACTCATCATCTAGGAAATCAAGAACTTCTACACAAAGATCAAGCTCTGATGCTGATAAAAGAATAAGTTCTGATAAACAAGTTCTGACTAAGCCTGATGTTCTAATACAAGGTGAATGTAAAAAATCACAGTAGTTTATGCAGACACTGAAGCTCAAGGGGAAGGAAACAACAGTCTACTATTAAGACCCCAAGATACAGAAGCTAGATGAAGAAATTTCAAAAAGACTATTTCTCAAAGATAATCCAGGAATGGACTTTGATAGTCTGAAGGAAGAAGAAGCTGGACTTAAAGTAGAAAATGTCAAATCCAAGTCTAAAGCTTCTATTATTACAAAGAAACCTCCAAAGCCTAAGGGTATTGTGATTAAAGAGAATGATAGGGATAAATAAATCCTGATTACATAATTAAATATTACAGTTTGGGCTGCAAGGCCCAATAAGAAGATGTATGACATTCAGACCAGAAAGGTTAACATGTTGATCAGGCCTGATGGACCAGATCAAGCCTGATGGAACAAAGAAGACCCAAAAACCCTGACTATTTATTAATTTCGTAATTAATAAATAAGGGAGAAAAAACAGCTATTAAGATAAGTCCTAGTGGGGACATAAATCCTTGTAGATTGGCCTCCAAGGAACCTCATGGGATAAGGAATCAGCTTCCTACTTCCTGGGACTCCTAAGTCTATCCTAATTCAGAGACTTGACCACCAACTCTCCTATACCAAGTCCAATTCAAGGACTCCCACATCTATATAAGGGGCCTCACCCCACAAATCAGAACTACGTTTTTTACTTGATCCTGGCAATCAGCAAGGTACGTAGGCATCTTGTTAAGGCAGATTGGGTCATGAAATACAAGAGCAGTCAAATCGAGCCTCGAAGCTCACGTTCCTTAGAACTAAGTACAACAATTATATATATATATATATTAGTTTTTAATCCATAACATTTGGCACCGACTGTGGGGTTCTTAATTGAGTATGATATGAAGCTAGACTTCCCAACCACAAACAATGAGGCAGAATATGAAGCCCTGATAGCTGGCCAACACACAACAGCCATCAGAATCTACCACTACCCAAACACAGCAATCACAGCCATCAGCACATATCAATCAACCATCTGCACCTACAGTGCATCCTTCTTCTTCTAGAGCAAAGAGGACAAAGACTGTACCTCAGACACAATAAAAGAGAAGGAAGATGATTCTGAGAGATGATTCAACCATCAGAACATGTTGCTCAAGCAGCTAAGGAAGTCTCTCCTCAGGAAACAAAGGAAACTGGGAGTTCTAGGCCCCTCAAAAGACTTAGAAAGATAAATTCTGATGACAAAGCTCCCAAAGTCTCTCCACCAGTAAAGAGACTAAAGAAGCAAAGAGCAAGGAGGGCTGTAGAAGAGTCTTTCTCTGAAGGAGTGGAAGCAGAAGCTGAGGAAGGGGGTCAGGAATCTCTAATCCCAAAAGAACCAGTTATGACTGAATCTCTTCCCAGTGTTGAACCAGAATTTACTGAAGCTCCACAATCTCCAATCAAGAGCCAGAGACTGCTACATCACCAATGCCTACACCTCCCGTGTCTCCTATTCACTCTCCAGTACATGCTGAAAACCCAGGCATAAGTGCTGAAATTGATATCAACAGCTTGTTTGTGCCTATGGTCTTGTATCTGGAAGCTCCACCTACTCCACAAGTTTCTCAGCACACTCCACCAACAACTCCACTTCTTGATGCTGATGACCATGTAGATGAATCTTCTATTGCTTCACATATAATCATTCTATCCAAAGATGTTGATGCTGAAGATTCTACAAGTTCTGTTGAAGCAAATGCTGAAAATACTGGTGAAGCTGCTACAAATATAAATGCTGATGCAGCTGGTCCTTCAGGACATGCACCTCCATAAATAGTTGGTAAAGCTGAATTAATCGAAAAATTTATTAGAAAGGATGTACCCGTACCTTGGGAGGAAACTCCAAGAGGAGAGGAGTGAACCAAGAAGTGGAATGACTCAGAATTCACACCAAATTCCTACATTCTTTCTGAACACATTTCAAAGGCTGATGAGTTATTAACAAGTGCTGATTTTAAAACTCAACTCCGAGTTACAGCAATCAGTACAAGGAACCTTCAAGGTCACCATTCACATACTCAAGCCAAAGTTGAAAAGCTTCAAGACTCACTTACTCAACAGGATATGAACTTTAAACTGGATAAGAAACGATTTTTCAAGCCTGCCTTTAACAGAGTTGAGGCTATTGGGAAAGCTCAGGAAAAACAGCAAGCTCAGATTGCTGAAGTACTAAAGAACCAAGCTTCTCAACAAGTTCAACTAAATGAAATCCAATCTTCAGTGGAACTACTTCTCTCTCTCCTACTACCTGATGATGCCAAAAAGGGGGAGAAGGTGGTTAAGTCCAAATGCTCTACTGATTTAGCACTAAAGAAAAAGGATGATGGAAATGATGACCAGGGAAACTCTAAAAAGGGTAGAGGTCATGGTCAAGGCAAAGACTCATCATCTAGGAAATCAAGAACTTCTACACAAAGATCAAGCTCTGATGCTAATAAAAGAATAAGTTCTGATAAACAAGTTCTGACTAAGCCTGATGTTCTAATACAAGGTGAATGTAAAGAATCACAGAAGTTTATGCAGACACTGAAGCTCAAGGGGAAGGAAACAACAGTCTACTATTAAGACCCCAAGATACAGAAGCTAGATGAAGAAATTTCAAAAAGACTATTTCTCAAAGATAATCCAGGAATGGACTTTGATAGTCTGAAGGAAGAAGAAGCTGGACTTAAAGCAGAAAATGTCAAATCCAAGTCTAAAGCTTCTATTATTACAAAGAAACCTCCAAAGCCTAAGGGTATTGTGATTAAAGAGAATGATAGGGATAAATAAATCCTGATTACATAATTAAATATTACAGTTTAGGCTGCAAGGCCCAATAAGAATATGTATGACATTCAGACCAGAAAGGTTAACATGTTGATCAGGCCTGATGGACCAGATCAAGCCTGATGGAACAAAGAAGGCCCAAAAACCCTGACTATTTATTAATTTCGTAATTAATAAATAAGGGAGAAAAAATAGCTATTAAGATAAGTCCTAGTGGGGACATAAATCCTTGTAGATTGGCCTCCAAGGAACATTATGGGATAAGGAATCAGCTTCCTACTTCCTAGGACTCCTAAGTCTATCCTAATTCAGAGACTTGACCACCAACTCTCCTATACCAAGTCCAATTCAAGGACTCCCACATCTATATAAGGGGCCTCACCCCATAAATCAGAACTACGTTTTTTAACTTGATCCTTGGCAATCAGCAAGGTACGTAGGCATCTTGTTAAGGCAGATTGGGTCATGAAATACAAGAGCAGTCAAATCGAGCCTCGAAGCTCACGTTACTTAGAACTAAGTACAACAATTATATATATATATTAGTTTTTAATCCATAACATTTGGCACCGACTGTGGGGTTCTTAATTGAGTATGATATGAAGCTAGACTTCCTAACCACAAACAATGAGGCAGAATATGAAGCCCTGATAGCTGGCCTTGGCCTAGCTGGGACACTTAGAGTCAAAAACTTAAAGGTCCGTGGAGACTCGAAACTGATCATATCCCAGGTAAAGGGAGAATTTGAGGCAAGGGATGATACGATGGCTAAGTATGTCCGCCTAGTAAGGGCTGTGATGACCCAATTTAATGAATGCCATGTTGAACACATTCCAAGGGAAGAAAATGCTAAGGCAGATGTGTTATCAAAGTTTGCTTCATCTGAGATAGAAGAAAGTTCAGAAAATGTGTACTTCCGTGTTTTGAAGACACAAAGCATAGATGTTAAGCTTGTGACTCCCATAGGCCTGGGGACGTCATGGATTGATCCCATCAAGGCTCACATTCAAACCGGTTGGTTGCCAAGTGATGCAACTGAAGCACGGAAGTTAACTTTTCGAGCACTAAGGTATTCTTTGATAGATGGGATTCTGTATAAAAGATCTTTCGCGGTTCCTTACTTGAGCTGTCTCAGGCCCGATGAGGCACGCTTGGCTCTTGAGGAAGTGCATGAAGGTATTTATGGGCAACACTTGGGGGGCAGGGCCCTGGCTCATAAGATAACTCGTCTAGGCTTTTATTGGCCAGAAATGATGGCCGATGCCAAATGATATGTGAAGAAGTGTGACCGCTGTCAGAAGCATGCACCTGTTGTTGGACAACCTCCCGAGATGCTGACCTCTATCAACTCGCCCATTCCCTTTGCTATGTGGGGGATGAATATTCTGGGGCCTTTCCCTATGGCCATGACACAAAGAAAGTTTCTGATTGTAGCCATTGATTATTTCACCAAGTGGATTGAAGCCAAACCCTTGGCCAAAATCACAACTAAGCAGGTTGCACAATTCCTGTGGGAAAACATTATGTGCCGATATGGAATTCCCCGTATCCTCGTCACTAACAATGGAACAAAATTCAACAACGAGGAATTCAAGAAGTATTGTGAAGAAAATGAAATTGAGTTACGGTTCACCTCTGTGGCTCACCCACAAGCCAACGGGCAAGCGGAAGTAGCAAATCGAATAATCCTGGATGAACTAAAGAAGAGGATCGAGAAGTCAAGAAATAATTGGGTGGATGAGATACTTCCCATATTATGGGCCTATAGGACTACCTGTAGAGTCACGAAAGGAACAACTCCCTTCATGTTGGCATATGGGGCAGAAGCAGTAGTTCCAGTGGAGATATCACATTCCTCTCCAAGGATTCAGGCTTTCAATGCAGAAGAAAATGAAGAAGGGCAGAGGTTAGCCCTGGATCTAATCGATGAAGTGCGAGATAAGGCACATACAAAGATAGTAGAATATCATAAAAAGGCTTCATTCTACTACAACCTAAGGGTTAAGGAAAGGTTTTTCAAACAAGGTGATCTAGTTTTGAGGAAGATAGAAGCATCTGGTGTAGGACAAAAAGGGAAGCTTTCCCCGAATTGGGAAGGGCCGTACAGAGTCAAGAGTGTTCAGGGTAAAGGAACCTACAAGCTAGAGACTATGGATGGTTTTGAAGTCCTGAGAACTTGGCATGCACAAAACCTGAAGGTTTACTATGTGTAGGGCAGCTGGATACGATTCTCACTTGTCAGGATGACGAGTTGGTTGAAAAGCACCTTGAAGCTTTGCTTGCTTAGGATATATATGTTCTAGTTTTATTACGAAGTTTATTAAGACTTGTGTAAGGGACGAATCCCAGACAATTTATGAAATTCATGAGTTTTTCAAAGTATGTTTATGGCCTAACAAGTAAAAACCAAATGCATGGATGCAAGCATAAAAGGTGATAAATAAAATAGATCGGATAAATATTATAAGAAGTTCGATAAATAAAGTCTCGAAAATAAGATAAAGAAAACAAGCCACGCAAGGCTGAAAAAGCTCTAAGGAGCAGAGGTACCCTCGGCATCCATATCATCGTCCTCTCCGCTCTCGCTGGATGTCTCTGTCGTCTCGGAGGAGGAGGAAGAGCTATCATCCTCAGCAGGTCTGGAAGAAGACTCGGGAGGAGGAAGGAGTGGATCCTGAGGAACATGATCCGAGACAACTACTCGGGTATGAAACCTCTGTAGCAAAGCCTCGTCATCAGGGCAGACATAATCCGCCAGGTTAATATCAGGACAAGTCTCGTTCACGGTCCCAAGGGCCGTGTCCCAACCAGTCCTAAGAAACCCGAGAAAGACTGAATCATCCCTAATCCTCATGGACTGGGCAAACTCCTCCGAGTCCAGATAGTTGTCTATAGCTTTATCCTTCTCCGCCCGAAGTACCACCAGCTCGGCGTTAGACTCCCCGAGTTCTTCCTCCTTGCGCTTGAGCTTCTTCTCCAGGGTAGCATACTTCTTCTGTTGCCTCCTAAGGGCATTATGGACCTTATTAGAAGCCCGCTTCCATGACTCAGCTTGCCTCAGAGCGCCTTGAAAATAGGCGTTAGACTGAAACAAAGCAATCAACAAAGTATAAGGCAAGAAAATGCTACAAGAATGAAAGAAAAGTTCAAAAAAGAGGAGGCATACCGAAGCCAGAGACTGAGCTCCCATGAGCTTAATCCTCTCAAGGTCAGGGGTGGCCACCACGTCAGTAAAGTCCTTGGGAGTCACGCTATGGTAGGACCAATCCCAAACATGCTTCGTGGAACCAACCACGGTATTCCCTCGGGGGAATCCCCAGAGAGGTTGAAAGGCGCCTATAGCAGCAGCAGCAGGGGCAACAGCAGTGATAGGAGCATTACGGCATTGTGATTAAAGAGAATGATAGGGATAAATAAATCCTGATTAGATAATTAAATATTACAGTTTGGGCTGCAAAGCCTAATAAGAAGATGTATGACATTCAGACCAGAAAGGTTAACATGTTGATCAGGCTTGATGGATCAGATCAGGCCTGATGGACAAAAAAGGCCCAAAAATCCTGACTATTTATTAATTTCGTAATTAATAAATAAGGGAGAAAAAACAGCTATTAAGATAAGTCCTAGTGGGGATATAAATCCTTGTAGATTGGCCTCCAAGGAACCTCATGGGATAAGGAATCAGCTTCCTACTTCCTAGGACTCCTATGTATATCCTAATTCAGAGACTTGACCACCAAGTCTCCTATACCAAGTCCAATTCAAGGACTCCCACATCTATATAAGGGGCCTCACCCCACAAATCAGAACTACGTTTTTTGACTTGATCCTTCGCAATTAGCAAGGTACGTAGGCATCTTGTTAAGGCAGATTGGGTCACGAAACACAAGAGCAGTCAAATCGAGCCTCGAAGCTCACGTTCCTTAGTACTAAGTACATCAATTAGTTTTTAATCCATAACAGAGAAGACAAACTCGGAGGCAACCAAAGCCACATTCAAAGCCAAATCACAAGTGGAGGTAGATCTAAGGTTCAAGGGCAAAGCTAAAGTTGATGATTCTGTAAAAATCTATCTGCCAATTATGGATGAACAAGTAAATGCTGATGAAGATACTAGTATGATTTTGAAGAAGAAGAAGAATATTCAAACAACCTCTGAGAAAGCTCATGTTGTTCAAGATCAGGACTTAGTAAATTCTGATATTACAATGAAGCAAGCAACCTCTGGCAGAGCTCAAGTCATCTTGATATTTGAAGATAAAGAAGAATTAACCTCTGACATTGCTCATGTTAAACCATCAACAGTTCTGCTACCTGGGTTCACTAAAGCTCAACAATCTACTCAACCTTTGAAGACTACATCAAGTGGTTTTGAAGCAAGAGTTATTCTAGGAAAGGAAGCTAAAGACAAATCAGGATTGGGTAGTTCTGGTGAAAGAAGAATACACAACACTACCAATGATCCAACTTCCCTAAGTGAATCAGGAATAGGGACAACTCCAGAAAGACTAAATCAATTAGAGTCTGTATAGATGGTCTACAATTCCAAGCTAAAAGAAGACATAATGCTTTATTTTATGATAAATGGGAGAGTATTCCAGATAAGAAAGGATGTAATTCGGTTGAAGTATTATGAAGAACTGCAACATGTTTTATTTTTACTTCAAGTGAAGAACATGTTAACAGATGGTGCTACCAGATACATAAGGTCTGATATTGAAAGATAGAAGAAATTATACTCTATAAAGTCTGATACACCATACTATCCAAAGCACAGAGATCACAATGGTAATTTAGTTGAGATGAAGCCCAATACTGCCAAGATCACTACATTTCTGGGTATTAAGGGTGTTAAATTTAATCTGGAGTATGACAAAGCTTATCTTATCAGATTAGATCAGCAGATAAGGAAAGCAAAGATTAATGATCTCAGGGCTGCTATCTTTTAGACAAGAGAAGATACAGCTGAACTTAAAGATGCTAAAAGGAGGATGATAAATGAACTTGAATATGCTGAGAGAACTCTTTTGAAGAACTATCTCAGAACAACTCCTGACATTCAAGAGATCACACACTGAAGCCAAGTCAAGGACTACAACTGTTAAATTTTGAAGGATATACAGGCTAAAGCTGATATCAGACTTTAAGGATGGTAAAAGCTACAAGGACTGTGAGTTGTAGTTATTTAGTCAAATTCTCATATGCATTTGTACTTAATGTTTTTGACATCATCAAATATCTATTGAACTTGTATATTATGCTAATTTACAAGTTGGGGGAGATTGTTATATATATTTGTGATATCATGTCTAATAATGATTTGTGTTTAGTTTTCAGATCTTGACTAATAAGACAAATCAGGACTTAACTGGAAATCAGTACTTATACTGAATTCAGAACTTAAGTTAGCAGAACTTAAGTTATCAGAAGATATTCATCAGAAGATAATATCAGGACTTAAGAAGACATTCAAATAAGGAAGGCATCTGATTGAAAAGAAAGAAGATTAAGACTAAAACAAGAAGTGATATGCATGGAGAAGAATTCTATGAAGAATAGAAGACTTGGAGGAAAAGATAAATAATTGATATATTTTAGGATACAGATTTATATTCGAAATTAATTAGAGATTATCTTGTAACTGTGTGGTATATAAACACAGACATAGGGTTTATACTATAAGTGTTATTATTATCAAGAATATTATTTATTGTAACCCTAGCAGCTCTTAATGATATTGTTCATCACTGACAGAGAACGGTTCCATTGCAATACTGTTTTATTAATAAGATTATTCTGTGTTTCATACTTGTGTTCTTAATTCGATTTGATTGTAGTATACACTGTATTCAACCCCCTTCTATAGTGTGTGTGACCTAACATATATCATTAAATTTTTAAAATCATAAGCTATATTATGATATATATTTTATGATTTATGGAAGTGCATTTATATTTATATAAATTGTTTTATATAAATTAGTTAAATTTTAATTTGCAATTTACTTACTTGCCCATGCATGCATTTTGATCCCAATACAAGTTAAGGGCAAACTTGGAAATTCCAACCCCACTAACTACTACTTTACTAGCCAAATTACTACCTTATCCTTGCATGCAAAATAACCAAAGCTTTCTTGAGGGTTACTCTTGTCAATTCTCACTTCCACTCACTTTCTAATCAAATAAAAACCATAAAAATCAAATTACAAGTTGTCATAATCACACTCACTTCACTCCACTCCACCCTCACCTATCTTCTCCTCCACCCTCTCTCGGCCCTCTCTCCATCGGCCTTCACTCTCGGCCGAAGCCCCCTCCCCCCTCTTTTGCATCATTTTTAATTCAAAAATCCATCTTCCATTTAAGTAATCTTACTCCTCATATCTTGTTCTTTAATAATCCAAAGACTTTAGGGTGAAAAGTCTATGTTTTAGTCTTGCATGGTAGTGTTTTGTTAAACTCAAAGTGAACACCCTTGATTCTTGTGAATTTAAGGTTTTCACCATGAGATATATTATTATAGGATTGAGAATGTCTAGACATGAGTGTGTCACACTCATGCAAATGTTTTTTTCACCCTAATCCATTCGGCCATGACTTGTTAGGAGCCGAATGTATGGTGTTTTTGTTGCCTTGATTGATTTTTGTGTGTTTATGTGATAATAGCTTGGTTTTGGAAATAAAAACTTGATAAAACTCTTTGCATGCTAAGTGATCATATAGTTATGGTTAATTCTAGGATTTCATGTTGATGCTATGATGAAATTTATATGGAAACCATATTGTTTTTGGCTTGTAAGTTTGAAAGCATGGATGCATAGGTCCAACTCATGATTTTCGAAAGTTCTTGATCATTTGGATTAATTTTTATTAATAATATCTAATTTCATTGAGTTAAGATATTAATTATGTTTTGTGCTCCTTGTTATATGATTTTAATTCGTATATATATGGAGGATTTAAGTCGTTATTTTGAAAATGTGATGACTTGTAATTAGTGTATTGTGTTAACTCTTTGATTTGCTATATTACACCTTAGGTAAGGATGATCTCCACTAAGCCAATATTGTGTATGGGAGTGTTAGTTCAGTAGGTTGCCTTGGTTGAGGAGTAGTTTGGGTTTTGGTTGATGTTTGGTTTGGTTTGTCAAGTGGGAAACATGGTGGAAAGGGGTACAATAGATTCTGTAGATTTTCAGTTTGGTATCATGAGGTTTAGAATGAGATTTGACCATGTCATTGTAATGCACTTTGAAGCCCAAGTCACCGGAAGCTAGTACAAGGGGTATAATTTAGATTTCAGGTGTTTGTTAGAGGTTTGTAGGTTGTTTGGTTAGGTGCACGAGTGAAAACACCAAATCTGTCCAGCATGGGACAGTCTTGCTACAACTTAGAAATGAGGAGTTTTGACCATGTCATGGGTAGGACCTCACTAGTCCTTGGTTGGCCTTAGTTAGAGGGAGTGTAAGAGGTGTTTTTCCAGCCATAGTTCATAGGAATTGAGTTAGAATCATGTGTCACAAGTTAGGGCAAAACAGGACACTTTTCTGTCTAGAAAATAGGGGAACCATGGACTTTAGGCTTAGGCCTAGGGAGGCCCAAGCTAGGCCCTTGAGCCACACCGAGTTTGGGAGTTGCCTTATGATCCAAAGAGTGTATTGTAAAAGTTTGGGAGGTAAACTTGAAGTTTAAGGGTGTTAATTGTACTCAAAAACCCATTGGTGTCATCCTGAAATCACTGTAATGAGCACATTCACTTCACATTTAGTTTTAGAGCACTTACGAGTGAGGCCTAGGTTTATCACCATAGTTGTAAGATAGAATAAGGTCAGTAGAGTATAAGGCCTAAGTCTGGGTCAATAAGAACTTGATGGTTTAGAAAAGGCACTTCAAGTTATGAGGTCAATATTAAGAGTTTTAGCTAGTTTAGCATAACTAAGTGACTTGAGTAAGTGGAGTGAGATCATCCAAGCTTAGTGATGCAATATAGTGTGTTGATATATTATTATGCACTTAAATGTGTTATGTGAGCATATGTGGCTATGTGAACTATTATGCTTATAAGATAATTGCAAGCATATATGTGTATATAGGCCTAAGTGCCAAAGTGGTTAATTTCAGTTTATATTTAGGTTGAGTTGGTGAGAATATATTATAATGGGGTTATTATTATTTTGTGTAGGCTCGCGAGACAAGGGTAAACTTGCCATTAAATTCGAGTAAAGCTCCCAGTTTCTCCCACTTGCCAGTCAAGTCAAGCCTTTTTCAAGGCAAGTGTTTCGACCTACCTTTTTGTTTACACTGCAAGTGTGTGTTAGCCCAACTTTTATATATGATGCGAGTATTCTAATTCACCTTGATATATATGTATACATGATCCAAGTGGTTTCAAATCTATCTTCATATTATATGAAAATGCCATGAACCCTGAAGTATCTATTGCAAGTAGTTTAACTTTGCTTGGAGATTTCCATGCAAGTAATTTAAAAGTCATACCATGCTAGTATACCAAAGTAATTGTGACGCTGAACCATGTATAAGTCATACTTAGTAACCTTATCTTGACACCTAAAAGTCAGTTATTCCTCAAATATTGTTCATATATGCTTGATAACTCTATTCTTATCCTTAAACCATGATACCCAGTTATGCTTTGAATTGATGCTCACTATCTTTATATTTTAAATACCTATATTTTATCTGAAACCACTACATTGAACCTGGTTTGACTTAGTTCCTTTATACCTTTCAATAACCCTGTTAAACCCCATTACCCAATCCCTTGTGAATAGAAACTTTGCAATTTCCTTTGATAAGGTAGCAGTCTAGTTGATCACGTCCTTAAAATTTATTGAACCTATTCTGCGTGCTTCAGAGTTGATCTAGAACCCTTGATAAAGATGATCACCATTTAAGAAATTAATCGTCACTTGGCATCAGTTTTTTTAAAAAATGAAAAGTTAAAAGTGCATTCTCAGTCCCAAAGGGGAAGAATGTTTTCTTGAAATAGTTGATCGGGACAGAGACGCAAGTCCTTTCCTCTCTTAATTTATAGGCTTAAAAGTTGCCTAGGGATCCCATTAATGTTTCAGAACCCTGCGAGGTTCGGGATTACTTCTCGGATGATCACCGGCTGTAATCCATAGCGTCATAAAATGGTTTTTGATAAATAAATGGTTTTGAATTATTTTATTACAAGAAAAAGATGCCATCACCCTGAAAGTTTATCTCTTGATACTATATTTTTGAATCTTTCATTTCCATTATTATTCTTTTATTCTTGTTTATGTATATTATAGCACTTGTTGAGCATTTGGCTCACTACTTGCTTTACCCTGATATTACAGCTAGCAGATATGGTTAGATTCAAGTAGACAGCACGTAAGACTTGTGATGTTGATTCATATGTTCAAGCTCAGGTAGATTAGTGATCGTTTTGTGTGAGGACTCGAAATGAAAATCAGGTTGTAGTAGTTAATAGTGTTGGGCTGTTCCATACCCTAAACTGTAAGATCTTGGATTCAGATGTATTTATTTCCTTTTGTTAACTATTGTAAAACTTCGTATAGTGTCCTTTGTTAAATTTGGGGCATGACAGGAAAGTAGGATTTAACAAACATAACAACTACACACCTGATAAATATGCACCTAAAAAAATCTGTGTGAAGTGTGGTAGTGTTAATCATTTGTCAGTTAATTACAAACTTGCTATGCTTGCACCCATGTCTACTCCTACTTCATTTCCTAACATGCTTACAATGCCTGTGAATGTTATGCCTGCACATAATTTGAATGTATAATTTGCTAATATACTATTTGTACAAAATCTTTACTATGCTTCATTTAGTATGCCTCAGATGCCATTTAGCATGCCTTACTGGAATAACATGTTTGCACAAAATATGCCTTTCCATGTTAACCATCATGTGCATGATAATTCTGTAATGATGAATGGTTTTTAAGGTTCTACTCAAATGACTAAGGATGAATCTCAGATACCTAAGTCAAATGAGGACAAGCCTAAGAAACCTAAGAAAAAGGATAAAAAAACAGGACCCGAGGAAACTTGGGTACCAAAATCAACTTGATTTGATTTTATTGTGTGCAGAGAAATAGAAAGAATCTGTGGTATTTGGATAGTGGGTGCTCAAGGCACATGACTATAGATTTTACCCTGCTTACTGAGTTCAAGGAAAGAGCTGGCACATGTATCACTTTCGGAGATGACAGCAAGGGTTATACTATGGGATATGGCTTGATTTCCAAAGATAATGTCATCATTGAGGAAGTTTCCCTAGTGGATGGACTCAAGTATAATCTGTTGAGTATCATCCAGTTTTGTGACAAGGGCAACTCAGTAAGATTCAACTCTGAAGCCTGTGTTGTGACCAACAAGAAAAGCAACAAAGTGGTTCTCACTGGAGTGAGAAAATAAAATGTGTATCTAGCTGACTTTAACTCATCAAATGCAGAATCTTCCACTTGTCTCTTCAGCAAGGCAAGTCAAGATGAAAGTTTTCTATGGCACAAGAAGCTGTCCCTTCTTAACTTTAAGATCATGAATGAACTAGTCAGGAAAAACTTGGTAAGAGGCATTCCTCAAATGGAATTCTCAAAGGATGGATTGTGTGATTCCTGTCAGAAAGGAAAGTAGATCAAGGCATCAATCAAAAAGAATCTTGATTCAACAATTGAAGAACCTTTACAATTACTGTACATGGATTTATTTGGACGAGTCAATGTGTTGTCCATTTCAAAGAAAAGATACTGCCTGGTAATTGTGGATGATTTCTCAAAGTTCTCTTGGACATATTTTCTCAAATCCAAAGATGAAGCTAGTGAAATCATCATCAATCACGTAAGGCAAGTCAACAATCATCATGATCTCAAAGTTAGAAGAATCAGGAGTAACAATAAAACTGAGTTCAAAAATTATGTGATGAGATTGTTCTCTGAAGAAAATGGGGATCATGCATGAATTTTCAGCATCAAGAACCCTATAAAAAAATAGAGTGGTGGAAAGGAAGAACAGATCTCTTATTGAAGTTGCAAGGACAATGCTAGAAGAATTAAAGTTACCAACATACATTTGGGAAGAAGCTGTAAATATTGCATGCTACACTCAGAATATTTCTTTGGTTAATCAAGCAAAATGCATGACACCATATCAATTGTTCAAGAATAGAAAGCCAACATTAAATTTTCTTCATGTCTTTGGCTGTAAAGCTATATCTTAAGGAATCAAACTGAGCAGCATGGAAAGTTTGATGCCAAAGAAGATGAAGGCATTTTTGTTGGGTATGCAGTTGGAAAAGCATACAGGGTCTACAATCTCAAAACCAACAATGTTATGGAATCCGTACATGTTGTGTTTGATGATAAGAAGATTGAAGGACTACAAGATGGAGATTCCATGAAAGCCTCAAATTTGACAATGTTGAGATAATTTGTGATGATAGTGATGATGAAAGTGATCGGGAGAAAATATCCTAGGATAATGCAGAAAAATCTATAACAAATGAAGTACAAAATTCAATATCTGTCGAAAGACCAAGTGCATCATCAGTTAAGAGACAACCTACATCATCCGTCGAAAGGCAAAGATCAACATCCGTTACGCCATCAATGGGAGTTGAAAGCCAACACAGATCACAACCAGAAAGAACCCTAACTTCAAGTCAAAGATCCATAGACTCAGGGGGAGTTTCTTCTAATCAAAACTCAGTCACTCATCAAGACAATTATGAGGCCTCTTCATCTAGAGCTAATATACCATAACAGAGAAAATGGACTAGAGATCACCCATTTGAATTAATTATTGGTGATGCATCTTCAAGAGTGAAAACAAGGAAAATAACTCAGAAAGATTGTCTATACAGCAGCTTCCTGTCTCATGAAGAGCCTAAAAAGGTAGAAGAAGCTCTATTAGATCCTGATTGGGTTTTAGCTATGCAGGAGGAGCTAAACCAATTTGAAAGGAATAAAGTTTGGAAGTTGGTACCCAAGCCTAAAGGAAAGAATCCTATTGACACCAAGTGGGTATTCAGAAACAAGATTCATGAAAATGGCATAGTAGGCAAGAACAAAGCTAGATTGGTTGCTAAGGGCTATTGTCAACAAGAAGGAATAGATTTTGATGAGACCTTTGCTCCTGTCGCAAGACTTGAAGCCATCGGAATCTTTCTAGCCTATGCAACCCATGCTAATTTCAAGGTCTATCAAATGGATGTTAAAAGTGTATTTCTAAATGGAGATTAGGAGGAGGAAGTGTATATCAGTCAGCCTCCTGGTTTTGAAGACCCCAACTTTCTAGAATATGGCGATTATCTTTTGAAAGCACTTTATGGATCGAAACAAGTACCTAGAGCCTGGTATGACACTTTGTTAAAGTTTTTCTTAGAAAACCATTTCACAAGAGGTACTGTTGATAAAACTTTATTTTTAGAAATATTAATGGCTCTAGTATAATTGTTCAAATTTATGTAGATTATATTATATTTGGCTCTACAGATGAGAAACTTTGTAAAAAGTTTGCAAAATTGATGCAAAGTAATTATGAAATGAGCATGATGGGAGAACTAACTTACTTGATTTACAAGTTAATCAAGTTAGTGATGGAATATTTATTAGTCAAACCAAATATATTTATGATCATTAAAAGAAGTTTGACTTAATGGATTGCACATCTGCAAAAACTCTCATGGCCACTGCCACTAAACTTGAATTAAATAGTACTGAAAAGTCTGTGGATATTTTAAGCTATAGAGGCATGGTTGGCTCACTTTTATATTTAACAGCTAGTAGGCCAGATATGATGTTTTCTACTTATCTTTGTGCTAGATTTTAGGATGATCCTAGAGAATCTCATTTAATAGATATTAAGAGAATTTTCAGATATCTCAAAGGAACACCAAAACTTGGCATTTGGTATCCTAGAGATTCTGGTTTTGATCTAACTGGGTATTCATATGCAGATTATGCAGGTTGTAAAATTGATAGAAAAAGCACTATAGGAACCTTTCAATTTCTAAGAAATAAGCCAGTATCCTCATTCAGTAAAAAGCAAAATTCAGTCTCTACTTCTACAGCTGAGGCTGAATATAATGCTGCTAGTTGTTTTGCACAGATTTTATGGATGAAAAATCAACTGTTGGACTATGGTCTACAGGTGGATAAGATTCCTATTTTATGTGATAACACTAGTGCCATTGCAATTACTAAAAATCCAGTATAGCATTCAAGGACCAATCACATTGACATCAAGTACCACTTCATTAGAGAACATTTCATGAATGGTACTGTGGAACTTCATTTTCTTCCCAGTGAGAAGCAACTTGCAGACATCTTCACTAAGCCACTTGATGAATCCACCTTTACTAGGTTGGTAAGTGAATTAGGTATGCTTAATTACTCTTAATGTGTTTTGATGTCTAAGAAATTTGAAATACAGCCAGAATAAAATGTGATGTTTCTTGTTAAAGATGAAATTTTGGCTAAGTTAGAATTTACATCTCGACGGATGTTCATCATCTGTTGAAAATGAATATCCTTTGAATTTTATCATCTGTTGAAATATCAAATATTATTTTGGGTACTTTTCTCTCGATGGATAATTATTTAATCATTATCCGTCGAATTGCTTTCAACCCAAGCCGTTAATTCTAGGTATTATCCATCGTATTTACTTATAGCCTATAAGTATATATCAATGGATATTGATTAGAATTTCAACAGTTTATTTATTTTTAAACGGTTATTTTGGGAAAATTTCATTGGTTACTTTATTATTTACTCTTTATCTTTAACCGTTTATCTTTGACAGAGTATAAAAGCCTGTTTCACTTTCATTTTTTACTTTTATCCCTCTCAAGCAATTTCTCTAACTCTTTTTGTCTCCAAAGCAAAATCCCTCTTTTTGCAGTTCCTTTCAATCAAAATAATGGCACCAGTAGTCAAGATCATATCTCAAACTAGGTTTGTATATGAAAGAACAACTTCGTAGCATTGGTGAACAAGGAGATTGTTGCTGCTGTAGACTATCACAAAATGATCGATTTCATTCAAAGTTGCAAACTGAGTTATACTATGTTGGAGTCTCTGGTCATCTGTTGTGAAGTTGTTGAGGAGATTTGGTCTACCGCTGTTTTCAATTCAAAGGACAAAACTATTTCCTTCACTTTGAAAGGTAATAATTATTGCATAAACTATGATGAAATTCAAACATATTTTCAATTGCCTGAGAATAATACACTAGTTCCACACATAGACACAGATGTAAGCTCTATGCTTATTTCTATAGGTTATTCTTATAAACTTGCCAAGTTAGGTGAGGTTAGGAGGAAAGGCCTTGGAATGAAGTGGAGCTTTCTCTGTGATTCTTTCATTAAAGCCTTTTCCGGAATAATAAGCAATTTTGATGGTGTAACTTACTCACTTGTTAACATGCTATACATGCTACTTAGTGATAAGTTTATAACTTTAGGGAGTCAGTTATATATGAGTTGTGGCGCCCTCCAAACCCGGGTCAGAAGTTTGGGGTCCACACACACACCTTATTTATAACCTACTTATAATAATGATAAAGATAATAATATGCAGTGACCCTACTTACCAACTACCACGGACCACAACAGGTTAAAGTATGCACACAAGCCAACCACACTTACTTATATTACAAAACATTCAAATCCCAACTATCCAAACTCAGAATTGAGTATTAAACATTATTATAAACTTTTACAAACTTAAATTATTCCAAAAGAAACCTACTAGCTCAACTCGATCAACCTGAACCCCTAGCTCTCGCGCTGGACTAGGGATCCTCAGTACCAACTGGTTCCTTCTTAACAGGAAAAAGAACATAAACAACATCGCACAAATGAGCTAACTAGCTCAGCAAGTCACAATGACAAAACTGAGAATAATGATCATCAGGTAAATATGGTTATGATATCAAGTGAACAATGGATTATGATTTAGAATTTGGATATTATATTTTCATTTTAAAAACCAAGGTTAGGCTGCTGATCAGTCACACACTAACCCCGAGCAAAGCACATAACACTGCTCCAACTACTGGATCCAAGGCACACATTGGCCTAACTTGACCATTATATGGTCTGACCACGAATCTGGTCCACAATTTTATAAAAATAATCCAATTCTACCATAATAACAGAATAAGTAGTAATAAACAATAAATAGGATCATTAACAATATTGGACATTCAATAATGAAAATGGTTTCAATCTACATAAAGATCAATATGGCATTTCCAAAGCTTGGCTCCTAGGTAGTGAAAGAATTGGATAACAAAAGAATCAGTGTTTCAGGGATTCAAAAACTTGGTCTTTCAGAGCATAAGATACAATGGGTTGAATGTGTAAGCAATCAGGTTCAGTGTTTGATATTTAGTTTGTATGTATTTGTGGAGTAGTATCGTATCTGGGTGCATAACAATCAATGGTTTAGAAAGAATAAGGTTTACGGCTCAAGATCAATAACTGGAATCAGGGTTTAGGGTTTAGTGCTTCAAAGCACTTGCAATATAAAACAGGACTATCAATCACTATAATATCTCGAGAAAGTTCAGAACACTTGCCTGGTACTAGCTTACTATACTGCACTTGCCCTCAATCACCACTGTCTTACTCCTTGACTATTTGTTTCCCTTTCCTACGCCTTGCCTCTTCTGCTCACATATCATAAGCATCTATCAATATTCAACTCATACGATTCGATTCAACACATACTTCTATCTACCCTTCGTTTCACCCAAATCCGATTGACGAATTGAAACTTACGCAATAAATAAGTAAACATCGAATAGATAGACCGACAGTTAACCAACAAGTCACATATAACACATAACACGTCACATAATCAATGGTATATCATTTATAAAGAAGTCTCGGGTCATAAACATGATTTCGGGTACTTAAAATGATTTTTAAAACATTTCGGAATTAAAATGGGTCGTTGGATCAATTTCAGAGTAATAAACAGGGTTCGGCTGTTCAATTCTGGCTTTGAAACAATTTTATAATAATTATCGAGCCTTGAAAACAATTTAAAATAATATTTTAAAGCTCGAAAGTATTTTTCGAAATTTTTAAATCATTTTTTTAAATAATTAAATCTAATTAAATAATTAATTAAAATCAATTAATAATTAATTAAATCAATTAATCAATCAATTTTCGAATTAATTGACCAATTAATCAATTAAAAATTAACTGAAATTAACTAACTAATTAATTCAGATTTATTTTTGAATTAAAAAAAAATTTCGGAATTAAAATAATAATTTTTGGAATTTTCAAAAATTAAAAACAAATTTTTATAATAAAAATAAATAGGAAATATGATTTTTGAATATTTTTAAAATAGGAATCCAAAATTTGCAAGTTCTGGAAACCTCAAGGACCTAACTTCATCGTTTTTAAAACTACAGGTACTAAACTGCAATTTTGACAGGGGTCGCCGGAAAAACTTCGGGGATGGCTGGAGAACATGTTCCCGGCATCCTCACCCCACCACAAGCTCCAGATATGATCTTCAGGCAACCAGGAATTGATTCATGCAATTAAAACATAGCAATCATCCTTGTTCTGGCCGGAAATTGGCCAAGAACATCGCCGGTTTCCGGAGAACTTCGCAAATTTTCAAAACACAACTCCCTTCGATTCAGGCATCCTCTGTTAACGAGCTATATACCAATCGATTGCAAATTTCATAAGGAACATAATCCACTATAAATCAACAGCTAATAACCCCTAAACCAAAAAGCCCCAAATTTCAATTGAAAACATTCATACGGGTTATAAACCCTAATTTTAAAGTTCGAGAATTAAACCCACTTTTGAGCATGTTATTGAACTCCAAATCAGACGTATGAAATATGAAAATCATCAAGAAAACAAGCCCTAAACATGCAAGCATCAAATCATACAAACAATCATCCGAACAAAAATTCATATTTTAATAAAATTAATTCGAAAATAAATAATTTTTCAGAAAATAAACCTTGATTTCTGCAGTGATTTGGAACACAAAATTTGATAGAACACCTCGAGACCTTCGTTTTGAGTACTCGAGCTTTTCAAACGGACTCCGGTAACACCTCCGATTGTTGGTTTGATTCTCAGAAAGGTTTATGAATTTAGGGTTTTTCTCTGGAAAATTATATATTAGCCGACTACAAATGATTTTGATACGAAATAAAATAAGGTAAAAGGCTATTTATAATTACGGAAAATTAGTATCCCGTTGGATCATTCCGGATATAAAACGGTACGTTTATTTTTAAAACTGATCCAAATGGTATCGGTTTTCGGGACAATTAACCAAATCAGTACAATTTATACTGCGGTCTTGGTCTCAGCGCCTGGTTACACGTACTACGAGGTGATAATTGGGATAGTTTAATAAAAAGCTCCCGTTTATCGAAAATACGAGTTTTATTGATTTACCGAAACGAATATTGTATCGAAAATATTGCGCCGGGACTTGCGCAGGACAAACTGAACGCCGGATCGAAAAAGTCGAAACATGGAATATACTCGGAATATTACAATTAGGTTAGGAAGGAGTTCTCGGAAGAGTTTCGGATTCCAAAAACGTAACAACGGATGACGTCGGTTGGTTCCCGTTATTATAAAATAGATTTTAAGTACCCGGAAAAAGATTTTATAAATTTCATATGATCCTTATAAATTCATAAATTAACATAAAAATAATTAGGAAGATATGACAATTATCTATATTTTATTTTGGACATATAAAAATTAAAATACTCAATTAATAATATTTTTAAACATCCAAACACATTTAACACTTAACAAATAATTCACAGAATAGATACTGAACACATATATTAATTATTTATTAGCAAAAATAATTACACGATATATCCCGGATATTACATCCTTCCCCCTTTAAGGATTCTGTCCTCGGAATCTCCTAAGAAAACAAACGAGGGTACTTTTCTCTCATATCACTTTCTAACTCCCAAGTTGAGTCTTCAACCTTTGGGTTTCTCCATAACACTCTTACTAGCTTTACCACTTTATTTCTCAATACCTTCTCTCTTTTCTCTAGAATCTCTATCGGACTCTCTACATATGACAAATCTGCCTGAAGCTCTATTGGCTCATATTCTATTACATGCCTGGAGTCTGGATTATATTTCTTAAGCATTGATATGTGAAAAACATTGTGAATGTGCTTCATGTACGGAGGTAACGCCAACTCGTAAGCTACTTTGCCAACGTGCTTTAGAATCTCAAAAAGTCCGACATATCTTGGGCTCAGGTTTCCTTTCTTTCCAAATCTCGTTAGTCCTTTCCACGATGATACTTTCAGTAATACCAAGCTTCCTTCTTCGAATTCCATGTCTTTCCTTGACTGGTCTACATATTTCCTTTGACGGTCTTGTGCGGCTATTAATCTCTTCTGCATAATTTCAACCACTTCCTTTGTTTGTTGTACTAATTCCGGTCCAAGTATTTTGCGTTCTCCTACTTCATCCCAATATACTGGAGATCTATATTTGCCTCCATAAAGGGCTTCATAGGGTGGCATCCCAATACTGGCGTGATAACTGTTGTTATAAGCAAACTCTACGAGAGGTAAATGCTCGTCCCAACTTCCTTTGAAATCAATAACACAAACACATAACATGTCCTCGATTGTCTGAATCGTTCTTTCACTTTGGTTGTCCGTCTGGGGGTGATAAGCCGTACTCATATTCAATCTCGTTCCCAAACATTCTTGAAAACTTTTCCAAAATCTTGAATTAAATCTTGGATCTCGATCAGATACGATAGACACAGGAACTCCATGACGAACTACAATTTCCTTTAGGTACATATGGACCAACTTATCGAGTGAAAATATTTCATTTTTAGGCAAAAAATGAGCTGATTTAGTAAGTCTATCCACTATAACTCAAATGGCATCATGATTAGCCCTTGTCCTTGGTAATCCAACTATGAAATCCATAGCAATATGTTCCCACTTCCACTCTGGAATCTCCAATGGCTGTAGCAATCCACTTGGTCTTTGATGTTCGGCTTTAAGTCTCTGACATGCATAACATCCGCTAACCCATTCCGTAATTTCCCACTTTATATCTGGCCACCAATAGTCTTTCTTTAAATCTCTGTACATTTTGGTACTTCCTGGATGGATTGAATACCTTGAATTATGTGCTTCCTGTAAAATTTCATTATTCAGCTCCGTCACCGGTGGAATCCAAATTCTTGAAGAAAACCAAAGAATACCTTGATCATCCTTCTGCGTGCACAATTCCTCACGTACCAAACGATTTACATCTTGATCCATTATATCTTCCTGACACTTCTTTATTTTCTCTAGCAACCCCGGCTGAAAAGTTATACTGTACACTTTTGCTTCATTAGGTCTGCAAACTTTAATTTCCAATTCAAGTTTCTGAAATTCCTTATATATCTCTTCAAGTACTGATAACACATTTAACTTTTCCTTCCAACTCAACGCATCTGCTACAACGTTCGCTTTACCGGGATGATAATTAATAGAGCAGTCGTAATCCTTGATCAATTCTAACCATCTCCTTTGCCTCATATTAAGTTCCTTCTCTATGAATATGTACTTTTAGCTTTTGTGATCCGTGTAAATCTCACACTTTTCTCCATACAAATAATGTCTCCAAATCTCCAAAGCAAAAACTATGGTTGCTAGCTCCAAATCATGAGTAGGATATTTATGTTCGTGTGGTTTCAATTGCCTTGACGCATACGTAATCACCTTCGCGTGCTGCATTAGAACGTATCCTGGTCCTTTATGAGAAGTATCGCTATAAATTACAAAATTCCCTTGATAATCTGGAAGTGACAAAATAGGTGCTGTGATTAATCGTTGCTTCAATTTCTGAAAACTTTCTTCGCACTTGTCGTTCCATATAAACTTTTCATTCTTCCGTGTAAGCTTTGTCCATGGTATTGCAATCCTTGAAAAATTTTGAACGAATCGACGATAATATCCCGCTAATCCTAAGAAACTTCTTACCTCGGTGGGTGTTCTCGGTCTTTCCCAATTTGTAATTGCCTCAATTTTTGCTGGGTCCACTTTGATCCCTTCGTTAATGACTTTGTGTCCTAAGAACTGAACTTCCTGTAGCTAAAACTCACACTTCATATAACTTCTTTTTCCTTAAAATCTCCAAAGCTGTTCTCAAATGTTCCGCATGATCCCCTTCCGCCTTTGAATAAATCAAAATATCGTCTATAAACATAATAACGAACTTGTCCAAGTATTCCTTGAAAATTCTATTCATCAGGTCCATAAACGCTGCCGGGGCATTGGTCAATCCTAAAGACATTACTAAAATTTCATAATGTCCATACCTTGTTCTGAAAGCTGTCTTCGGTATATCTTCTGGCTTGATCTTCAGTTGATGATATCTCGATCTTAAGTCAATTTTGGAGAAAAACTTGGCTCCCTTCAATTGGTCAAATAGATCGTCAATTCTGGGTAACGGATACTTGTTCTTGATTGTAAGCTTGTTGAGTTCCTTATAGACGATGCACAGTCTCATGCTTCCATCTTTCTTCTTGACAAATAATACCGGGGCTCCCCACGGGGATACACTGGGTCTGATTACTCCTTTTTCTAACAGCTCTTGCAATTGCTTCGCTAGCTCTTTCATCTCAATGGGCGCCATTCTATACGGGGCCTTGGATACCAGTTCTGTTCCAGGTGCTAAGTCGATTGCAAACTCAATTTCTCTATCTGGAGGAAGTCCTAGTAACTCGTCGGGAAACACGTCTGGAAATTCATTCACTACTGGAATATCTTCAAGTTCCGCTGGTTCCCGACTCCTATCAATCACATATGCCACGAAATGCTCGCATCCTTGTCATAGTAACTTCTTGGCTTGAATCATCGTTAAGAATTTCTTTACCTGCTTTTGGCCCTTGAACATTACTATTCTTTCATCTGGTGTTTTCACAATTACCTTCTTATTTCGACAATCTATCTGGGCATCGTGCTTAGATAACCAATCCATTCCTAAGATAACGTCAAATTCTCCTAACTTAAATGGTATCAAATCTACATAAAACTTACTACCAGAAATCTCAATCTCACAATTCCCACAAACTTGATTAACATATACTCGTTCTTGATTTTCCAATTCCACAGTCATTATTTTATTTAAATACTCAACTACACAATTTAACTTACTAAAAAAATCTTGTGAAACAAACGATCGAGTTGCTCCCGAATCTATTAACACAGTGGCACATAAAGAATTCACATTAAGCGTACCTGCCACGACATCCGTATCCTGGATAGCATCCTTTACAGACATATCAAAAACTCTAGCCCTTGGAGTCTCATTCACTGCTGGGGTAGACCCCATAATCCTCAATGCATTACTGACTAGGGCTGGTGTCTCACAATCCCTGGCTATATGTCATGGCTTTCCACATTTAAAGCACGTAAATCTAATGGATAGAACCTTCACTGCTGGATTCCGGGTAGGTTGATCCTTACTTGCTGGTTCTTTTGCTGGCTGATTTCGGAACTCCCTTGAATAGTGCCCTTTCTGATTGCACTTGAAACAAACTACATTCAACTTATTACAAACTTCCCCATACTTCTTCCCACACACTTGACAATCTGGAAAAGTTAATCTCAACTGATTTGGCTGATTCGCATTAACTGGACGGTTACCCTGGCTTTCATCGCCTGCACTTTGTCTCTTAAAAATAAAATTCCTCCCTGGCTGAAACTTGCCCTTCTTAAAATTTGGAAACTTCCCTGGTTGTGACTGACCCTCATTCCCCTCAAATTTCCTTTTCTTGCTCTCCTTCTCCTTCTGTGACATCTCACTCTCTGTCTCTGCGATCATAGCCTTCTGTACCACTCTCGCGCTTTCCTTCTGTATCCAATTCAAAAATGGCTACCTTCCCTCTGATCCATGGCTTCAAACCTTGATGGAATCTCTTAGCCTTCTTCCTGTTAGTATCCACATACGAAGGCACATACCTTGACAATTCCTCAAACTTGCTCTCATAATCTATCACTGACATGTTTCCTTGCTTTAGTTCTAAAAACTTCAGCTCCATCTGGTCTTGGACAAACTGAGGAAAATACTTTTCTAAAAACAATTCCTTAAACCTCTCCCAAGTAATAACATCTGTACCTTCCAATGTCTTCACCATCTCCCACCAATAGGTGGCCTCATTCTTCAAATAGTAACTTGCAAACTCAACCTTCTATTCCTCCTTTACTTTTACTAAGGGAAATGCCTTCTCTATCTCCTTTAACCAAACATTTGCTTCAATCAGTTCTAAGGAACCCTTGAATTCTGGTGGGTTTACTGCCTGAAAAGTTTTGAAAGTTACATGGGGATTGGTCTGTCTTTGTTGTTGTTGTGCAGGTGAACTTTTTGTTGGGCCAAGATTTGAAGAATCTGGGCTATTGCTGGGTCTATAGGTCCTGGGTTTGCATTCTGGCTTGTATCATCTTGGTTGTTATTATTGTTGTTGTTGGTTTCTTCATTCTGGGTGTTGGTGCAGGTATTTCTTCTGGGAGGCATTTTCTGTAAAGAATCAAACAACTTATTTAGCTTTTAAATCAAATTCTTTGCATAAAAGAAAAGTTTTGTAAAACATAAATATTTTTTTTTGAAAACAATTGTAACTAGGTAAATTGCATGCTTCTTTACAGAATATAAACAGTTATGGGAAACAGGGTACATGGTATCACAGGGGTATAACTAGTGCAATAAATAAGGTATGGTAAAACAGGTGCAGTAAAATAAATGACAGTGCTGGAAAGGAAAAGGTACTGATATATATAGATCAAAAAAATTTAGGTAGTACAAGCGTAAAGACGCTTCAGAAGTAAAAGCAAAAGTGTACAACAACCTACTCACTAGTCAGCATAGCTAGTCTATAAATACAACCCAAAAGTTTACTGATACACACTACACACTACTGTACATACTACACAACCATAATAACACTGCTCAGCATCTCCATCTCTGGGTCTCTGACTCATGGCAAGTCTGGACCTCCAATCTCCTCAACCTCCTCTAGAACCCACTTAGCCCACTCTAATAGGAAATCAGGGGTGATATCCTCATGTGTAGCCTCAGCAATCCTCATAGCAGCTGCTCTACGAAATACCTGGAGTCTCTCTCTAAGTCGCCTCTCACCACTCCCAACCTCTCTGGTACGCATAATATGTAATAACTCCTGAATCTGACCCTGTAGGAATCGCTGCTCCATAAGGCAAACCTCAAACTGATGATATGGGACAGGATAAGATGAGAACTGGAAAGGTACTCCTGTAACTGAATGACCAGTAAGGCCTGAATTATAACGACTCGTGTATTTTTATTTTTGTTTTATACTTGGAGGTGTAATAAAAATTTAAGTAAATAAATAAAAGTTGTGTATTGATTTTTGCAGCGGTTACTGATTGTTATTTAATTATTTATGCTTTGTTGATATGTGGGACTGGAATTATGTGATTTATTGGTGAGTTATATGATTTTATTTCGCTTGTAAAAGTGATTTTATTGTAATTTTAATTCCATAAATATTTGGGTTGTCTTTAAAAATTGGTTTTCTAATTTTATAATTTCAATAATTATTTTTAGGACTTTATAAAATTTAGAAATCAATATTTTGTTAATTATTCATTTTTTAAATGATTTTCTGAGTGTGTTAAATGCTAAAATCCATATTTAATTATGGGAATCTTTAAAAATTATGAAACTTATATTTTATTAAGTTCGTATTATTCTGAGAATTTTAAAATTATTTTGGAAATTTTCGGAAATCGTTTTACCCGCGCGTTGTTTCGTTATCGGTCAAAAAACAGGTATAAAGCGTACCTTAAAAATTGTTTAAAAATTTCAAAATTTACATTTTTATTTACTTCGGGATATTTGTAATATTTTAGCGCTATTTTCGTAATTTTCGGAGGTTGTTTTATTCACACTTTATTCCGTTAATTTCAAATTTCAGGGGCAAAAACAGACTATCAACCCTTCATATTTATCCCAAATTCTACGTGTCAGCATTTCCGTAAATTAGTACTACGTGTTGCAATTGTAGTACAGGAGAAAAAAAAATAATAAAAACAAAAACACACCCCCACCCCCTGTTCTGCCCGGCTTCACTCCACCATATCTCGATTGTCTCTCTCTCTAACAATCTCTCGGTTTTTCTCTCTCCTTATTCCTCCGTTTTCTTTCCTTCTTCTTCCTTTTTCCCGTCTTCTTCCTCCTTTCTCCGTTTGTTTCTTGCTCGGCTGCGTTGTTTCTGTCACCGTTTTTCGGTATCTTTTCCGGCTACTCGGTTCTTGCTTCTCTGATACATGCATACGCACTTGTGTGTATATATCGTATGTGTGTGTTACTTGTGTGAGTATATGTGTGTGGCTGTGTTTGCTGTTGTTGCTCTGATTTGGTGGATTTCGGCATCGCGTGATTTACACGCGCGTGTGCGTGTGTTGTGCGCAGTCTGTGTGAAATTCTGTTATTAATTTACTAATTAATTTTAATTCTTTCCTTGTTATGCAGGAATTGTTTGATGAATATCCGTGATATTATTAATAATTCGTGCAGGAAATATTTTGGAATAATCGGTAGAATTTATTTGGATACCCGAATATTTTCGGGCACCAATAAATTTTGCCGCCGTACCGCGATGACTCGTTACGAGCGGACGGTGGACGATGATGATGTATATCTGAGTCCTAATATTACCAAATTAATAAATAAAATCGGTTATAAAATTTATTTTAAAGTGAAAAGTAGGATATGATTATTGGAATTTGCTGGTGTGGGATGACGAATTGAATTGATTGTGATTTATTGTTGTGGTGGATTTGGTTTGAGACGTCGAAGTGTTTCGACGGGTTAGTCTGATAAATAAAGGATGTGCTGCCCAATTTCCGAGAAATTGAACTACGGAAATACGGGAGCGTATCCTGTAATCATCGGGTCGTCGAACGAGTATATATAAACATATATGTTATATACGAAATTTGATTGTATGTGGTGGCGAACTGTTCTGCCAAAAAGTTATAACCCGAATTTTAGTAAAATGACGAGTATATGTATTTTTCTGAAAATGAACACCAACCCGATTTTGAGAACGTGAACTCTACATTGCTGCGTGTATTATAATAATATATAAGTACGAGTCGGGAATTGATATCGAATGGGTAGATGTGTTATTGAGGATATGTCAAGCGTACCTACACGTCTAACGTAGAGTATTTTGGCTATGTAGGTTCTGGTCGAAGGACTTAAGAATTGATATTGAATTAAGATAATCTAGTGATCAGTCGGCAGGTACCTCGAGATTCTCAAGCAAAGAACCCAGAGAGTCCTGGATACTATCTTGAGATAGATTGCTGTGAAGCAGGGATGTCTTTTAGTGAGACATTCATTTTTCCATGAGAGCCTGAACGTTCAAGTTTATCAAAATTAGTTAGAGTTGGTCGTAAAGCTCTGCAAGGCAAGTACCCCTGACCATTCTTTTATGGTTCAGTATATGTGAATAACTAAATGTTTTACTCTCGTAATGGAACAGAAACATTTTAAGTTATGTATCCCCTGTATTTGAAAATGTTGTTTAAAATTATGTTTTGGGGAAAAGTAACTTCTGAAAACACCTATCTCTAAATGTGATTTAAATGAAAAGAGGATTTGAATAGTGTGCTGTGACAGAATTGATTTTGAAAAGAATTAGGTAAAAGTGATGATTTTGAAAACTGGATTAAAACGATCAGATATGGGATATGTTGGGGCCAGAGTAGGCTTATTGAGTTGGCGTAAGAGGCTAATTCGGTTGCGCGCACTGTATAACCAATTAGTCCAGCAGGTCAAAGACCTAGCTAGTCTCTGAGTTCCGGAACAGGTAAATGAGATGGCAGTTGGAGCCATGAATGAGATGGCAGTTTGAGCCGTCTGGTGTTGATAGCCTGATCAGCTGTCTTCACATATCCATTACATATCTGATTTGGTTTTGTGATTCCCGTAAGGGTACGAGTATTTGATTGATATGGTTTTGGAATTGTTTAACCGATCAAAGTGATTTTGAGGTTCCCAGAGAGGAACAAGTTTTATAGGTACTGTGATGGGACAAGTTTTATGGTTCCCGTAACGGAACAAATGATTTTGGGTCCCCGTAACGGGATAGATGGTTTTATGGTTCCTATAATGGAACAGAAGATTTGAAAATAGAGATAGCATGCTAAAATTGAACTATGTTTTTTTATGCACACTACTGATGTTATTGTTTTACAGAGCATGCTAGTTTTGATATCCAGTTTATATTTGTTTTACATGTTTCTGGAAAGATATGAATTTTGTTCCTATAACTGTTTTACTATAAACTGTTTTACTTGTTATTCATATAGTGGTGCTGCTGAGCAAGCAATTGCTCACCCTTGCAGAATATTTTCTATGTATTGCAGATGCCTAGGGGATTCTTGCGCGGTAGTCAGGGCAGAGTTCCAGCTCCTTTCGTGTCAGGCTCCTCTGAGGTAGTTGTGTTCAGACCAGATGAGGTATGTTGAGTTGCTGCATTAAATTAGTGGCCAGGGTTGTGTAAGGTAATTTGGGTTGTGTTGGTTGAATAACCTAAGTCATACTTAAACCTGAAAAAGATCTTGGTAAAAGGGGGTCATAGTTATGTTTTAAATTGAATTATAATTGTTATTATTGTTATCAGCAGGTGGGGGTCCTCTGATAGGTGGCCTTATGCCTGGGGGTGGAATAGCCTGAAGTGGTACGGGCTGCAACACCGGTGGAGGTAGTATAGCCAACACTGGTGGAACAACAGGACGTGGATCTGATAAGGGTATCCTAACTGAAGGCTCTGAGTGATCAGCTGATACGGGGATAAAAGAGTCGGCCATCGCGGCTATCTAAAATCATATCATAATATAAGATTTTCGAACCACGACGCGAATCATACTAATACCTGTTATACCGAAGCACTCAACCTCTCGACGTTCTATCTTTCTATTCCTTACTTCTAATCCTAACCCTGTACCCATTCCCGTCAATCCTAGACTTGTGTCAGTGACTTATAACCTGTAGCTCTGATACCAAACCTGTGGCGCCCTCCAAACTCGGGTCAGAAGTTTGGGGTCCACACACACACCTTATTTATAACCTGCTTATAATAATGATAAATATAATAATATACAGTGACTCTACTTACCAACTACCACAGACCGCAATAGGTTAAAGTATGCACACAAGCCAACCACACTTACTTATATTACAAAACGTTCAAATCCCAACTATCCAAACTCAGAACTGAGTATTAAACATTATTACAAACTTTTACAAACTTAAATTATTCCAAAAGAAACCTACTAGCTCAACTCGATCAACCTGAACCCCTAGCTCTCGCGCTGGATTGGGGATTCCCGGTACCAATCGGTTCCTTATTAACTGGAGAAGAACATAAACAACATCGCACAATTGAGTTAACTAGCTCAGTAAGTCACAATGACAAAACTGAGAATAATGATCATCAGGTAAATATGGTTATGATATCAAGTGAACAATGGATTATAATTTAGAATTGGATATTATATTTTCATTTTAAAAACCAAGGTTAGGCTGCTGATCAGTCACGCACTAACCCCGAGCAAAGCACACAGCACTACTCTAACTACTGGATCCAAGGCACACATTGGCCTAACTTGACCATTATATGGTCTGACCACGAATCCGGTCCACAATTTTATAAAAACAATCCAATTCTACCATAATAACAGAATAAGCAATAGTAAACAATAAACAGGATCATTAACAACATTGGACGTTCAATAATGAAAATGGTTTCAATCTACATAAAGATCAATATGGCATTTCCAAAGCTTTGCTGCTAGGTAGTGAAAGAATTGGATAACAAAAGAATCAGTGTTTCAGGGATTCAAAAACTTGGTCTTTCAGAGCATAAGATATAATGGGTTGAATATGTAAGCAATCAGGTTCAGTGTTTGATATTTAGTTTGTATGTATTTGTGGAGTAGTATCGTATCTGGGTTCATAACAATCAATGGTTTAGAAAGAATAAGGTTTACGGCTCAAGATCAATAACTGGAATCAGGGTTTAGGGTTTAGTGCTTCAAAGTACTTGTAATATAAAACAGGACTATCAATCACTATAATATCTCGAGAAAGTTCAGAACACTTCCCTAGTACTAGCTTACTACACTACACTTGCTCTTAATCACCACTGTCTTACTCCTTGACTATCTGTTTCCCTTTCCTACGCCTTGCCTCTTCTGCTCACATATCATAAGCATCTATCAATATTCAACTCATACGATTCGATTCGACACATACTTCTATCTACCCTTCGTTTCACCCAAATCCGACTGACGGATTGAAAGTTACGTAATAAACAAGTAAACATCGAATATATAGACCGACAGTTAACTAACAAGTCACATATAAGACATAACACGTCACATAATCAATGGTATATCATTTATAAAGATGTCTCGGGTCATAAACATGCTTTCGGGTACTTAAAATAATTTTTAAAATATTTTTCGGAATTAAAATGGGTCGTTGGATCAATTTTAGAGTAATAAACAGGGTTCGGTTGTTCAATTCTGGCTTCGAAACAATTTTATAATAATTATCGAGCCTTAGAAATAATTTAAAATAATATTTTAAAGCTCGAAACTATTTTTCGGAATTTTTAAATCATTTTTTTAAATAATTAAATCTAATTAAATAATTAATTAAAATCAATTAATAATTAATTAAATCAATTAATCAATCAATTTTCGGATTAATTGACCAATTAATCAATTAAAAATTAACTAAAATTAATTAACTAATTAATTCAGATTTATTTTTGAATTAAAAATAATTTTAGGAATTAAAATAATAATTTTTGGAATTTTCAGAAATTAAAATCGAATTTTTAAATAAAAATATATAGGAAATATGATTTTTGAATATTTTTAAAACAGGGATAAAAAATTTGCAAGTTCTGGAAACCTTAAGGACCTAACTTCATCGTTTTTAAAACTACAGGTACTAAACTGCAATTTTGACAAGGGACGCTGGAAAAACTTCGGGGATGGCCGGAGAACACGTTGCCGACATCCTCACCCCACCACAAGCTCCCGATATGATCTTCAGGCAACCAGGAATTGATTCATGCAATCAAAACACAACAATCATCCCTATTCTGGCCGGAAATTGGCCATAAACATCGCCGGTTTCCTGCGAACTTCGCAAATTTTCAAAACACAACTCCCTTCGATTCAGACATCCTCTGTTAACGAGCTATATACCAATCGATTGAAAATTTTATAAGGAACATAATCCACTATAAATCAACAGCTAATAACCCCTAAATCAAAAAGCCCCAAATTTTAATTGAAAATATTCATACGGGTTATAAACCCTAATTTTAAAGTTCGAGAATTAAACCCACTATTGAACATGTTATTGAACTCCAAATCAGATGAATGAAATATGAAAATCATCAGGAAATCAAGCTCTACAACATGCAAGCATCAAATAATACAAACAATCATCCGAACAAAAATTCATATTTTTAATAAAATTAATCCAAAAATAAATAATTTTTCTGAAAATAAACCTTGAGTTCTGCAGTGATTTGGAACACAAAATTTGATAGAACACCTCAAGACCTTCGTTTTGAGTACTCGGGCTTTTCAAACGGACTCCGGTAACATCTCCGATTGTTGGTTTGATTCTTAGAAAGGTTTATTAATTTAGGGTTTTTCTCTGGAAAATTATATATTAGCTGACTGTAAATGATTTTGATACGAAATAAAATACGGTAAAAGGCTATTTATAATTACGGAAAATTAGTATCCCGTTGGATCATTCCGGATATAAAACGGCACGGTTATTTATAAAAACTGATCCAAACGGTATCGGTTTTCGGGACAATTATCCAAATCAGTACAATTTGTACTGCGGTCTTGGTCTCAGTGCCTGGTTACACATACTACGAGGTGATAATTTGGATAGTTTAATAAAAAGCTCCCATTTATCGAAATACGAGTTTTTTTGATTTACCGAAACGAATATTAGATCGAAAATATTGCACCGAGACCCGCACGGGACAATCCGTACGCCGGATCGAAAAAGTCAAAACATGGAATATGCTCGGAATATGACAATTAGGTTAGGAAGGAGTTCTCGGAAGAGTTTCGGATTCCTAAAACGTAACAACAGATGACGTCGGTTGGTTCCCGTTTTTATAAAATAGATTTTAAGTACCCAGAAAAGATTTTATAAATTTCATATGATCCTTATAAATTCATAAATCTACATAAAAATAATTAGGAAGATATGACAATTATCTATATTTTATTTTGGACATATCAAAATTAAAATACTCAATTACTAATATTTTTAAACATCCAAACACATTTAACACTTAACAAATAATTCACAGAATAGATACTGAACACATATATTAATTATTTATTAGCAAAAATAATTACACGATATATCCCGGATATTACATCCTTCCCCCCTTAAAAGGATTCTGTCCTCAGAATCTCCTAAGAAAACAAACGAGGGTACTTTTCTCTCATATCACTTTCTAACTCCCAGGTTGACTCTTCAACCTTTGGGTTTCTCCATAACACTCTTACTAGCTTTACCACTTTATTCCTCAATACCTTCTCTCTTTTCTCTAGAATCTCTCTCGGACTCTCTACATATGACAAATCTGCCTGAAGTTCTATTGGCTCACATTCTATTACATGCCTGGAGTCTGGATTATATTTCTTAAGCATTGATACGTGAAAAACATTGTGAATGTGCTCCATGTGCGGAGGTAACACCAACTCGTAAGCAACTTTGCCAACGCGCTTTAGAATCTCAAAAGGTCCGACATATCTTGGGCACAGCTTTCCTTTCTTTCCAAATCCCGTTAGTCCTTTCCACGGTGATACTTTCAGTAATACCAAGCTTCCTTCTTCGAATTCCATGTCTTTCCTTGACTGATCTGCATATTTCCTTTGATGGTCTTGTGCGGCTATTAATCTCTTCTGGATAATTTCAACCACTTCCTTTGTTTGTTGTACTAATTCCGGTCCAAGTATTTTGCGTTCTCCTACTTCGTCCCAATATACTGGAGATCTACATTTGCATCCATAAAGGGCTTCATAGGGTGACATCCTAATACTGGCGTGATAACTGTTGTTATAAGCAAACTCTACGAGAGGTAAATGCTCGTCCAAACTTCCTTTGAAATCAATAGCACAAACACGTAACATGTCCTCGATTGTCTGAATCGTTCTTTCACTTTGGCCGTCCGTCTGGGGGTGATAAGCCATACTCATATTCAATCTCGTTCCCAAACATTCTTGAAAACTTTTCTAAAATCTTGAATTAAATGTTGGATCTCGATCAGATACGATAGACACAGGAACTCCATGACGAACTACAATTTCCTTTATGTACATATGGACCAACTTATCGAGTGAAAATTATTCATTTATAGGCAGAAACTGAGCTGATTTAGTAAGTCTATCCACTATAACCCAAATGGCATCATGATTAGCCCTTGTCCTTGGTAATCCAACTATGAAATCCATGGCAATATGTTCCCACTTCCACTTTGGAATCTCCAATGGCTGTAGCAATCCACTTGGTCTTTGATGTTCGGCTTTAACTCTCTGACATGTATAACATTTTCTAACCCATTCCGCAATTTCCCTCTTCATATCAGGCCACCAATAGTTTTTCTTTAAATCTCTGTACATTTTGGTACTTCCCGGATGGATTGAATACCTTGAATTATATGCTTCCTGTGAAATTTCATTCTTCAGCTCCGTCACCGGTGGAATCCAAATTCTTGAAGAAAACCTAAGAATACCTTGATCATCCTTCTGCATGCACAATTCCTCACCTACCAAACGATTTACATCTTGATCCATTACATCTTCCTGACACTTCTTTATTTTCACTAGCAACTCCGGCTGAAAAGTTATACTGTACACTTTTGCTTCATTAGGCCTGCAAACTTTAATTTCCAATTCAAGTTTCTGAAATTCCTTATATATCTCTTCAGGTACTGATAATATATTTAACTTTTCCTTCCGACTCAACGCGTCTGCTAAAATGTTCACTTTACCGGGATGATAATTAATTGAGCAGTCGTAATCCTTGATCAATTCTATTCATCTTCTTTGCCTCATATTAAGTTCCTTCTATGTGAATATGTACTTTAAGCTTTTGTGATCCGTGTAAATCTCACACTTTTCTCCATACAAATAATGTCTCAAAATCTTCAAAGCAAAAACTATAGCTGCTAGCTCCAAATCATGAGTAGGATATTTCTGTTCGTGTGGTTTCAATTGCCTTGACGCATACGCAATCACTTTCTCGTGCTGCATTAGAACGCATCCTAGTCCTTTATGAGAAGCATCGCTATAAATCACCTCGGTGGGTGTTCTCGGTCTTTCCTAATTTGTAATTGCCTCAATTTTTGCTGGGTCCACTTTGATCCCTTCGTTACTGACTATGTGTCCTAAGAACTGAACTTCCTGTAGCCAAAGCTCACACTTCGAGAATTTAGCATATAACTTCTTTTTCCTTAAAATCTCCAAAGCTGTTCTCAAATGTTCCGCATGATCCCCTTCCTCCTTTGAATAAATCAAAATATCGTCTATAAACACAATAACGAACTTGTCCAAGTATTCCTTGAAAATTCTATTCATCAGGTCCATAAACGCTGCCGGGGCATTGGTCTATCGAAAAGACATTACTAAAAATTCATAATGTCCATACCTTGTCCTGAAAGCTGTCTTTGGTATATCTTCTGGCTTGATCTTCAGTTGATGATATCCCGATCTTAAGTCAATTTTTGAGAAAAACTTGGCTCCCTTCAATTGGTCAAATAGATCATCAATTCTGGGTAACGGATACTTGTTCTTGATTGTAAGCTTGTTGAGTTCCCTATAGTCGATGCACAGTCTCATGCTTCCATCTTTCTTCTTGACAAATAATGCCGGGGCTCCCCACGGGGATACACTGGGTCTGATTACTCCTTTTTCTAACAGCTCTTGCAATTGCTTCGCTAGCTCTTTCATCTCAACGGGCGCCATTCTATACGGGGCCTTGGATACCGGTTCTGTTCCAGGTGCTAAGTCGATTGAAAACTCAATTTCTCTATCTGGAGGAAGTCCTGGTAACTCGTCGGGAAACACGTCTGGAAATTCATTCACTACTGGAATATCTTCAAGTTTCGCTGGTTCCTAACTCATATCAATCACATATGCCACGAAATGCTCGCATCCTTGTCGTAGTAACTTCTTGGCTTGAATCATCGTTAAGAATTTCTTTACCTGCTTCTGGCCCTTGAACGCTACTATTCTTTCGTCTGGCGTTTTCATTATTACCTTCTTATTTCGACAATCTATCTGGGCATCGTGCTTAGATAACCAATCCATTCCTAAGATAACGTCAAATTCTCCTAACTTAAATGGTATCAAATCTACAAAAAACTTACTACCAGAAATCTCAATCTCATAATTCCCACAAACTTGATTAACATATACTCGTTCTTGATTTTCCAGTTCCACAGTCATTATTTCATTTAAATACTCAACTGGACAATTTAACTTACTAACAAAATCTTGTGAAACAAACGATCGAGTTGCTCCCGAATCTATTAACACTTTGGCATATAAAGAATTCACATTAAGCGTACTTGCCGTGACATCCGTATCCTGGATAGCATCCTTTACAGACATATCAAAAACTCTAGCCTTTGGAGTCTCATTCACTGCTGGGGTAGACCCCATAATCCTCAATGCATTACTGACTGGGGGTGGTGTCTTGCAATCCCTGGCTATATGTCCTGGATTTCCACATTTAAAGCACGTAAATCCAATGGCTGGAACCTTCACTGCTTGATTCCGGATAGGCTGATCCTTACTTGCCGGTTCTTTTGCTGGCTGATTTCGGCACTCCCTTGAATAGTGCCCTTTCTGATTGCACTTAAAACAAACTACATTCAACTTATTACAAACTCCCCCATGCTTCTTCCCATATACTTGACAATCTGGAAAAGTTAATCTCAACTGATTTGGCTGATTCGCATTAACTGGACAGTTGCCCTGGCTTCCGTCGCCTGCACTTTGTATCTTGAAATTAAAATTCCTCCCTGGCTAAAACTTGCCCTTCTTAAAATTTGGAAACTTCCCTGGTTGTGACTTACCCTCATTCCCTTCAAATTTCCTTTTCTTGCTTTCCTTCTCCTCTGTGACATCTCACTCCCTCTCTCTGCGATCATAGCCTTCTGTACCACTCCTGCATAGGTATCCAATTCAAAAATGGCTACCTTCCCCCTAATCTATGGCTTCAAACCTTGTTGGAATCTCTTAGCCTTCTTCCTGTCAGTATCCACATACGACGACACATACCTTGACAATTCCTCAAACTTGCTCTCATAATCTGTCAACGACATGTTTCCTTGCTTTAGTTCTAAAAACTTCAGCTCCATATGGTCTTGGACAAATTGAGGAAAATACTTTTCTAAAAACAATTCCTTAAACCTCTCCCAAGTAATAACATCTGTACCTTCCAATGTCTTCACCATCTCCCACAAATAGGTGGCCTCATTCTTCAAATAGTAACTTGCAAACTCAACCTTCTATTCATCCTTTACTTTTACTAAGGCAAATGCCTTCTCTATCTCCTTTAACCAAACATTTGCTTCAATCAGTTCTAAGGAACCCTTGAATTCTGGTAGGTTTACTGCCTGAAAAGTTTTGAAAGTTGCCTGGGGATTGGTGTGTCTTTGTTGTTGTTGTGCCAGGTGAACTATTTGTTGGGCCAAGATTTGAAGAATCTGGGCTATTGCTGGGTCTATAGGTCCTGGGTTTGCATTCTGGTTTGTATCATCTTGGTTGTTATTATTGTTGTTATTGGTTTCTTCATTCTGGGTATTGGTGCGGGTATTTCTTCTGGGAGGCATTTTCTATAAAGAATCAAACAACTTATTTAGCTTTTAAATCAAATTCTTTGCATAAAAGAAAAGTTTTGTAAAACATAAATATTTCTTTTTGAAAACAGTTGTAACTAGGTAAATTGCATGCTTCTTTACATAATATAAATAGTTATGGGAAACAGGGTACATGGTATCACAGAGGTATAATTGGTGCAATAAATAAGGTAAGGTAAAACAGGTGCAGTAAAATAAATGACAGTGCTGGAAAGGAAAAGGTACTGATATATATAGATCAAAAATTTTAGGTAGTACAAGCGTAAAGACGCTTCGGAAGTAAAAGTAAAAGGGTACAACAACCTACTCACTAGTCAGCATAGTTATTCTATAAATACTGTAATAACCCCAATTTTTGGAATCTTTGAAACATTGATGAATAGAGATTTTGCGGATTATGCTAATTAAGAAAACTTTTCATGGCACACTATGTATGAGTTCTTTTATTGATATTCTGAGATCTTGTTAGTACTCTATGTGGGATATAAGTGTATGTAAAGATCGTCAGAATCCAAATCCGAACACTTTGATTTTTCCCGAAAATCCACCAGATACCGAAAGAATTGAGTATAAGGTAACATGATAAAAAGGATTAAATTCAAGGATTATAAGAGAGGATCATAAAAGGAATATAATGTATTGAGAAAGGTTAAGGGAACCCAAGTAATTAAATCCCGGGTATGATCCCTCAAATGATGAACGAAAACGAAAGTTAAGCGAACCTTATAACAGATCAACGATCATTAGCCAAGTAATTAGGAGTTAATCAAAGAGATTAGTGATGATGATGTCATCACACCAACAAGAAGAGGACAAGTGTGGAAAGATGACATAGGAGGACGACATAAGCATGACCAAAAGGGAAGGAATTGTTGGTTGATTATAGACCACATAAATTTTACCATGGTTAAAAGGTTAATTAATCAAAACAAAAGCAAAACAACCAACAAAACAATTCATAACACAAAAACACAAAGTTGACCTTCATTTCCAACAAGAAGCTCTCGGCTTTTTCCTTTTTTTCAAAGAAGAAAATTCAAAATCCAAGATCCAAGCATTATTAAATTGCAAGGTAATTATCCAAGGTTCCTTATGATTAGTTATGGCTATCCTAGGAGTTTAATCTCCAAATTTATTCACAATCTCTTTCAATAAATCATTTAAGAAGAGAGTGAATAGTGTTTTCAAGAAATTTAAATTGTTTGATCTTGTGTTTTTGGTTAGATTAAGCTTTGGTAAGGACTTTCAAGGGTGATTCCAAGCTCCTTAGTTACTTTTACTCACCAAGGAAGGTATAATCTCATACCCTAGCCCTACTTTTGTATATTTAGAGTTTTTATGTTTGGTATGGTTCATGACAAGCATGATTCTTGTAGACTTAGAGTGTGGTTGGTTTTGTAATGAGTTTGGAGTTGTAAATCTTGAATTATTGGTTAATGAACTTAAGTATTGTTTTAGTTCATGTTTGAGAATAATATAAATTGGAGAACTTGAGGTGTTGGGGCTGTTGTAGTATTGTATGGATGGAGTTTGGTTGTATGGTTGATTTGTGGTTGATTTGTGGTTGATTTGAATTTGGTAATCGCGTAAACATAGCCGTCGTAATGCCCGATTTACTTTAAACTGTTTTTGTTCTTACCATCAGGACCCGAGAACTCACTAATAGGTTTTGACCATTGCCATGATTAGATAGTTCATGTTACGAGCTTCGTTTTGATATGTGGTTCGCTTGAATCCGATGTACGGTTTAGGAGAAACGACCGTTTTAAGTAACGGCTTTTCACGAACGAACCATTACCCCTTGCCTTAGTTTGAAACATTGGTTAAGGCCCTTAAATGACTAATTGGGGTATGAAACAATTATGTATAGTGGACTAGGAAATTGGTAGGGTACTCGCGAAAGAATCGCCTTAAAATTCTTAATGGTTAATTTATTAAAAATGGTGGAGTCGAGGGTACTCGAATTACTTATGTGATTTGCTAAGCTTAGAAATGATCATAAGCGAACGTTAGGGTTCAATTGGTTAAAGTCTAGTTTCTTAAGCGACCGGGGTTTAATTCTGACTTATGTTGTTGTTCATAGGTTATTGGACCCACTCTAAGCTTAAGTCTATCCGGGAAAACTCAGGCAAGTTTTCTACCCGTTATACTGTTGTTGTGATGTAAATATATATATGCATTATCTTGTGATAAGTGCATGATTGTTATTAGCAAATCTTGCGATATATTAGAGCATGCTGATATGGTATATATGCATGTCTGTTTCGTAATCTTGATAACTATCTGTTAATTCCAATGCTTATAGTTGCATAATACATATGCTAGAGATAAGCAGTAATTGCGTATACCCTTAGTATAGGGGACCCAAAGGTGAACATTTTCTAAAACCGAGAGTCGATGTTCCCGAGTATATTATATATATATATAGATATAGTTTTCAAAACTATTAATCGAATAAGGTTTATTCGATAACTTTATTTTTATTAATGAATATTACTTTGAATATTCATTCGAGGACTTATGACTCCGTTTATTTTATTAATGAATATTACTTTGAATATTCATTCGAGGACTTATGACTCCGTTTATTTTATTAATGAATATTACTTTGAATATTCATTCGAGGACTTATGACTCCGCTTATTTACTAAATAATATTATTTATTTTATTAAAGAATAATGTTTCGATAATCAAACTTATTTTCGATTATTCAAATAAAGATCATACTTTTGTATAAGTATATCTTTCGTTATTTAATATTCATTTCAAGTATGAGTTTTAAAACTTCTACTTCAATTATTTTTATAAAGATTATTCTTTATGGGAATATTATTTAAATAATAATATTCAGATATTTCTAATATATTGGGACTGATTTATTTTATTAAATCAGCATTACTCCAAACATTCTTAAAAATATTTTCGAGTCTTCAAAATGATTTTTAAAAGTTAGGATGGATCCCAAAACTCGTTTTTATATTTAAGATCCTCCTTTCGAAGGGGATTTAAATACTCGCTCAAAACCTGAGGGATCCGGCTCTGTGGTGTATTTTATATTAACAACGAGGTTGTTGTTTTGACAAATGAATTGATTACTTACCCAACGTTCGGGAAGTAAGCCATCTAATTGAGTCGGCATAAGCGACAGGCCGGGGTACGGCCTATCAAAGTGTAAGTGGATGGGTGGCAGTCCATCAACGCGTAAGAGGCGGGGTGGACAAGGTCCTAATGAGGCCAGGGTGATGACCGGTGGGGGATTCATCCATCTACTAGTAGAAAAGGTTACTTATTGGTATCTTTGCCTGATCAGCAAGATATCAGGTTAATGCCAAAATTCTTTTCTTTCTAAATTCATTGGATATTGCAATTCTATTCATATTTTACATGACAGAGGTTTTCAGGAAATGTATGGGAGATATATATATGAATATATATATATATATCGGGACTTAACGAAGTATCTCGTAACTTCATTTCATTCAATGATATTTCAAAGATTGAATCTATTCAAATCTTATCTTGTAGTCTCATCTATGTGACGAACTTTTGAAACTAATTATAACTTGAACGGTGGTAGTTCAATTAGTATTCGGAAAAGATATAAGTATATTGGAGTATCTTGTAACTTCATCTTTTAAACTTATATCTAGTAAATGATTATCTTTTGCATGTCAAATATTTTCAGAAAAATGTTGAGACAAGGGTAGATATATGAGATCACCTTGCAACGATGCAATCAAACTAAAGCGCACACTAGAAACGGGAAATTGACCATACTGCTTTGTCATATAGGAACCACGGGACCCCCTACTAGTAAAGCCAAGCAAAGTCACGAAGCTGGCTGACTACGCTCGAGCAGAGCTCAGGCCCGGTAAGGTAGGTTTGGGTATAGCAGGACTTGAACCTGTTTTATACAGTTATAAACTGGAACTATGTGTGTATTATGCATGGCAGAGTATTTCAAAGATTTTGAAAAGTATATATGTATATACTGAATATTTTGCGACTTGGTCGCGTTACGATATCAACTTAGTTCATTTCTTCTTAACCAAGACTTTCTTTAGTACTATGAGAATGCTCATAAATTATAAATTATTATACATATTATTTCGGTGGGCTTGTTGCTCACCCTTGCTTTCTTCTTTCATCACACAACATCAGATAGACAAGATGAATAGGACCAAGCTCCCAATTCGCAAGCGGATAGGAAACGTTCCGCAGTTTCCTGGAAGCGTTGATGCCGCTGTAGTTGAGGTAGGAATTACCAATAAGCTAGGTGTTTAACTATTAATGTACCAGACTTATGTATATTATCAATTGTAATAATGGCAAAGAATATGTAAATTTATTCAGAAACCCTTTTGAGGTGTAATGACTTATAATTGTGGAATAAAATGACTTGTGTTATTTTTGGTATTCATCTCTGAGACTATAACTTGTGGTGTGTGTATGCATATTGTGGGGTCACAGTACGCAGTAGTTGGTTGATTGTTAAGATTAAGTATTATTAAGGGAAATGAAACTCGTGACAACCCAGATCCCTGACCCCAGATTTGGGGGTGTTACAGAAATGGTATCAGATCCGAGTGTTATAAACCTGAGAGATGATGTGACTTTACAATAATAAGTTCACTAAGATAATAAGAACTCTTGCCAAGTTCATAGTCGAACTACCCAACGTAGTACTGACAGTTAAAACCCTTATGGGAACCCTTATAAATATCGTGATAGAAGCGTAGTTCGTTATCGTATATGGTAGGGGGACTCCGAACCCTGAGGTTGAGGAGCAACAGTGCGATGATGTTTTATTACTTATTGGAGATCAGATTGTGGATCCGATAGAGCGTCCTAACAAGGGACCGGATGATGTTCATATTGAGGATGTAGCGGTTGAGGATGTTGTCCTAGAAAGGATTATTGCTGAGGAGGATCTCGTGAAGGATCCTAACAAGACTGAAGAGGTGATCGCTAAGGAATTAATGACCATAGTAAGAGTGACTACCAGAGATAGGATTGGCGTCTACTACCATATGTTCGTTCAAGTTTGCAAAGATAGTAGCCCCTTTAACGCGGCTACTTGTAAGACTGAGAAGTTCGAATGGACAGAGAAATGCGAGAACATCTTTTAAGAACTGAAGCAAAGATTGGTGACAGCCCCTATGATGGCGTTGCCGGATGGAAAAGGAAATTTTGTGATGTGTAGTAACGCTTCACATAAGGAATTAGGGTGCTTCTTATACAGCACAACAAGGTAATCGCGTACGCGTCAAGATAATTAAGGGAATACAAAATTCGATATCCCCACCCATGAGCTTGGGCTCGTGGCAATAGTTTTTCCCTAAAGATTTGAGGCACTACTTGTATGGAGAGAAGTGCGAGATTTACATAAGCCATAAGTGCTCTAGTACATTTTCACACAGGATGAGCTCAATATGCGCCAGAGGAGGTGGTTAGAGCTAAATCAAGGATTACGATTATGAGATTCTTAATTATCCAGGAAAAACCAATATGGTGGCTAACGCCCCTAGTAGAAAGGAGAGACTCAAGATGATAATGTCTTTGGGAGAATTGATAAGAAATTTTGGGAAAATGGAAATAGAAGTGAAGGTAACTGAAACCGGTACCAAAAAGCTGTTTGAGATTGTAATGCAGCCCGAGTTATTCGAAAAGATTAGATTGTGCCAAGAAAAAGTAATGAATGAAGGCAGAGAGTCAATGACTGGAGAAGAGATCCATACCGAGAAAAATGATAAGGGAATAATGAGGTGTTCTTACAGAATTTTGGTTCCAAACGTTCAAGAGCTTAAGGACGAGATCTTAGATGAAAGTCATAGTTCGAGGAATAAGATTTAGGAAAAACCCTAAATATGATAGTCAGGGAGGTCGCCATCAAGATAGAAGGAACCCATAACATAATGAAGTGGAAAATGAGGATTTAAAACATGTAGGATGACCCCGATTATGGGGAAGAGGAAGAAACATTTTATACTGAGAAAATAGAAGTCGAGCAAGATAGGGAGAACCAGGACGGTACTCCTATGGGGCAATTCATGGACCTGCCTAAACAAAACATATACTTTTATTCCCAACCACCACCTTAAGGAAATAATGCGGTAGGAAATTCTTTCATGACCTTTAAGTCACTAAGCTGTCAGAGTTCCAAGGAAAAGGTTGACCCAGTCGAGGCAAGAGCTTGGCTAAAGGAAATATAGGAGTCATTTGAGATTCTAAATGATTGATGAAGCGCAAAAGACTATTTTTGTCACTTACCTTCCTAAGAGAGAGGCCACCCGCTGGTGAAAGACCAAGAAAGGCACGGAGCCAGAGGTTATAATAAACTGATTAAAGTTCAGTCAATTTTTTTCGGGAAAGTACCTCTCAAGGTTAAGAAGATAGTGTAAAAGCTTTAGAGCCGAAACAAAGGCGGACGAGTATGATAAATTATGAATCTAAGATTGTAAAAGTTGTCAAGATTTGTTCTGAGGACTAGAATCCCAGAACGACGTGATGTTTGAAGTCAATAATTAGTGGGTTCGTGAAATGATTGTAAGAGAGAGGTAAATAAAAAGAAACTGAAGTGGAAAGAATATAAAGGCAATAGAGTTTGAGGAATGATAAGGGAGTTGGGTATGAGGAAACCCTAAAGACTCGTAGCAATAGAAATAGAAAAGTATGTAATCATCAGGATGAGGGTGATTCACCATGAGTTAAAGTTGATGGTTAAAGGCATAAGAGATATATATATTGTACCCCCTTTAAGTTGGGAGGATTCGAGGAAACCTTGAGATAGTTCGAAGGATAAACAATGAGACGCGGATAGACTGAGGAGACAAGAAAGTAAGAAATTAGGAAAATTGGATGAAAAGAGTGACCTTCAAGAATGTGAAGTGTAAGACCGGGGGAATGATACCCAGAAAGGGAGATGCCAGGTATGAAAGATATCCCAACATTGAGATGACTATTGAGATAAACAACAAAAGTAAATAAGGATTTATTAAGAAGAAGTTCACGTTGAACACGACCAATATCTTCCAGAACATCCATGTGATCATTACCAAATCAGGAAAGAAAAGCTGATAACCATTTTTATCTTTTGGAGGCCATATGGATTGACCTCAGCTTGAATAAGGATGCTATTGTGAAATTTGGTATAGACTATCAAGGTGGAAATAATTGAATAAGATACCCTAATCAGGGATTAATGACTTTATTTATCCATGTAAGGATGCAAGTACCTTTTTAAAGGTGGAATTAAGGATATGACCTCAATAACTTGAGATGAACCCTAGGGGAATGTATAAGGGTTGGCATTTCGCCCTTAATAGGGACAACATGAGTTTTGAAATTATGAATTGGAAAGGATTAAGGTAAAAACAACCTTTAAAGATTAGTAGAGAAATTTTTCAGAAGTATATAGACAATGGTTCTAGTATTAGTAAATTGTATTTTGATGTTCCCTGTATCTAGGGAATACAGGAGGAACGATTCAAGGATAACCTTAGAGGTTTTACAAGGAGAAATGTAATATTCAAAGTTCTGAAGAATAGAAATGTTGATAAAGGAAATATGGCGTAATTATAGTAATGCCAGGTGGGCACGTGTTAAACCATAAGAAACGATAGATCGACCCAATGAAGGTCGAGATTGGTGAAAACGAGAAGGACCCAAGGTAAGAGATGTCCTAAGTATGATCGAGAGTTAGTCGTGATAATGTTCACTTCTAAAGACTAAGGCAATGACTTATGGAAAAATGGTGATTTTTTTTCTCACCAGGACTTAAGAAAAGCAATTTCACATAAGCAGTGATTAAAATGAGGTAGAAAATCTAGTTGGAGGTGGTTAAAATGACATTGATTGTAAGGAAATTTTACTATCAGGAATGGCCAAAGAGGTGGCCGACACTCTAAGTGTAAGAGAGCAATTATAGGCGCTCGTGCCAGAGGAATACAATGACGATGGTTAAAGCCGTGAAGGTTGTATTATGGGTTAAAAGATTGACATTCCTTCTGATGATTGTGTGATACTCAACCGTAATAGTAGTTTGGTAAAGATTTACTTCATGTAATCGCCGTGAGCGGGCTATCTATCTTAGAAGGTCATATCTTGAGAATAAGCCAGGACCATGTTTCAAAAAGGACTAAACGAACCTTTGAGTTAAGTCTTCTATCGAAGGCATATGAATAAGAATGATATTAACCTGCTATCGTTGCTTTTATTGAAACTCTTCTGCAATTTTATGTATTTCATGTCATATGTACGCCAAGTTCAGGAGTGTTCTTCATGAATCATGGATTGGCGGTTATATTTCCTCTCTAGAAGATTTCGGTACGGCAAGAATGGACTCCGTATGATTAAGTATTAAGATCCAAGGAAAACGAATGACTATAGTAGGTCCGTGGTGGACTATAGTAATGCATCAACGATTCTTTAAATAATGAGCCGATTACAACCGTGAGAGTTGTAGTGTAATGGATGTTGAGATTGGGTACCACTAATCGGGTTGTGGTGATGTATAAGTTATCATTGATAGACTAATTAAGTCGATTATCTACCTATTAAATATTTATTCCTTTTTATGAATAGAGAGTCCTATTTATATACGAGGAAGGTTGCAGTGCAAGCATAGAATTCTAGTAACGATGATGTCTAGAATGAAATCCCAGATTCAGTTTTCGCTGTCGAGGGAGTTTCAACTGTGATTATTTACAAGCTCGAGCAAGAACATGGGTCCATAGAATGATGGACGGAATAGTGAAAGATTCAGGAACATGAATTTCGATGCTATAATACTTGATATTGATATCTATATATGTTTTGTTCTCCTATGACAAACCTCTATAGTTCAGAGTTAGATTCCAAGCCAGATATTTTGTCGCAGTATATTTTTTTATATATATACAATTCTCTTCAATTCGTTCTTTTCTCTCCTTTTCATTTCATGTAAGCTGAGAAGAACAACCCTTCCAAAAAGGGGGGGGTATTTCCGAATGACTATCTATCTGTGTGATAGAAGCCTAGTAGGATACCACATGTTGTTTAATTGCTTGTCAAGTACTAAAGGCTGACCACCTTCTGTACTAACTATGCAATAGAACAAGTGTTCATGATCATCGTGATCTCTCAACAAATTCCTTTACTTCTATATGATTGATCAAACTTTGGAAAATAGAAATAGCTGAAAAAGGAGTAGTAAAGGTATGGTGGTATTCCGAATGGAAACGCGTTCGTGATACTAAGGTTGACGCATTTATTAAAAGTTTATAGAATGCTAATGAGCAAAAGTGTAACCAGTATAGTATTATGTACAGAAGATAGTAATGACTACGAACAAGAAAAGAAGGAGTATTGAGAAACAAAAGCTATAATGTTAGAGGCTATGATGAGAGTCTGTGCAATAGACTTGAAAGAATTTGGAATGATCACTTAACGCGGATTGAGTTTTCTTACGATAATAGATCATATGTCAGTATCGAGATATCGCCTTATGAGATCCTTGAGAGAACACAATGTCAATCTCCCTTATGGTAGGATGATGTTGCAGAGCGCAAGATGCTCGGACCAGCAGTGGTCCAAAGGACCAAGGATATAATAGATCTAATTAGAGGACGGCTGGTAATAGCCCAAGATGGAAATAAGAAGTATGCTAATTTGACAACGAAAGGACAAAGAATAGGAAGTAAGGGACCTAGTTCTGTTATAGGTATTCCCTTGGGACATTTTGGGAAGTTAGCATATGAGCTTGCCCTACTCCCGAACATGTAGCAAGTTCATAACGTGTTCCACGTATCAATGTTAAGGAAGTGTAATTCGGATGCCAGACAAATAGGGGCGTATGAGCGCATAGACATGAAACCAGACGTAACCTATATGGAGCAACCGGGAAGGGTTATAGATCGAAAACAAGTGTTTAGGAGAAGGGTTATCAAACTAGTCAGAGTTGGTGGTAGAACCACAATGTGGGAAAATTGACTTGAGAGTTAGAAAGTGCAATGCTAAGAAAGTATCCCTATTCAATTTCTATCTGATTCCGGGACGGAATCCTTTTAAGGAGGGGAGACTCTAATAACCCCAATTTTTGGAATCTTTGAAACACTGATGAATAGATATTTTGCGGATTATGCTAATTAAGAAAACTTTTCATGCCACACTATGTATGAGTTCTTTTATTGATATTCTGAGATCTTATTAGTACTCTATGTGGGATATAAGTGTATGTAAAGATCGTCAGAATCCAAATCCGAACACTTTGATTTTTCCCGAAAATCCACCAGATACCGAAAGAATTGAGTATAAGGTAACATGATAAAAAGGATTAAATTCAAGGATTATAAGAGAGGATCATAAAAGGAATATAATGTATTGATAAAGGTTAAGGGAACCCAAGTAATTAGATCCCGGGTATGATCCCTCAAATGATGAACGAAAACGAAAGTTAAGCGAACCGTAATTAGGAGATTAATCAAAGAGATTAGTGATGATGATGTCATCACACCAACAAGAAGAGGACAAGTGTGGAAAGATGACATAGGAGGACGACATAAGCATGACCAAAAGGGAAGGAATTGTTGGTTGATTATAGACCACATAAATTTTACCATGGTTAAAAGGTTAATTAATCAAAACAAAAGCAAAACAACCAACAAAACAATTCATAACACAAAAACACAAAGTTGACCTTCATTTCCAACAAGAAGCTCTCGGCTTTTTCCTTTTTTTCAAAGAAGAAAATTCAAAATCCAAGATCCAAGCATTATTAAATTGCAAGGTAATTATCCAAGGTTCCTTATGATTAGTTATGGCTATCCTAGGAGTTTAATCTCCAAATTCCTTCACAATCTCTTTCAATAAATCATTTAAGAAGAGAGTGAATAGTGTTTTCAAGAAATTTAAATTGTTTGATCTTGTGTTTTTGGTTAGATTAAGCTTTGGTAAGGACTTTCAAGGGTGATTCCAAGCTCCTTACTTACTTTTACTCACCTAGGAAGGTATAATCTCATACCCTAGTCCTACTTTTTTATATTTAGAGTTTTTATGTTTGGTATGGTTCATGAGAAGCATGATTCTTGTAGACTTAGAGTGTGGTTGGTTTTGTAATGAGTTTGGAGTTTTAAATCTTGGATTATTGGTTAATGAACTTAAGTATAGTTTTAGTTCATGTTTGAGAATAATATAAATTGGAGAACTTGAGGTGTTGGGGCTGTTGTAGTATTGTATGGATGGAGTTTTGTTGTATGGTTGATTTGTGGTTGATTTGAAGTAGGATAAAATTTGGTAATCGCGTAAACATAGTCGTCGTAATGCCCGATTTACTTTAGACTGTTTTTGTTCTTAACATCAGGACACGAGAACTCACTGTTAGGTTTTGACCATTGCCATGATTAGATAGTTCATGTTACGAGCTTCGTTTTGATATGTGGTTCGCTTGAATCCGATGTACGGTTTAGGAGAAACGATCGTTTTAAGTAACGGCGTTTCGCGAACGAACCATTACCCCTCGCCTTACTTTGAAACATTGGTTGAGGCCCTTAAATGACTAATTGGGGTATGAAACAATTATGTAAAGTGGATTAGGCAGTTGATAGGGTACTCGCGAAAGAATCGCCTTAAAATTCTTAATGGTTAATTTATTAAAAATGGTGGAGCCGAGGGTACTCGAATGACTTATGTGATTTATTAAGCGTAGAAATGATCATAAGCGCACGTTAGGGTTCAATTGGTTAAAGTCTAGTTTCTTAAGCGACCGGGGTTTAATTCCGACTTATGTTTTTTTTCATAGGTTATCGGACCCACTCTAAGCTTAAGTCTATTCGGGAACACTCAGGCAAGTTTTCTACCCGTTATACTGTTGTTGTGATGTAAATATATATATGCATTATCTTGTGATAAGTGCATGATTGTTATTAGCAAATCTTGCGATATATTGGAGCATGCTGATATGGTATATATGCATGTCTGTTTCATAATCTTGATATCTATCTGTTGATTCCAATGCTTATAGTTGCATAATACCTATGCTAGAGATAAGCAGTAATTGCGTATACCCTTAGTATAGGGGACCCAAAGGTGAACATTTTCTAAAACCGGGAGTCGATGTTCCCGAGTATATTATATATTTATATATATATATAGTTTTCAAAACTATTAATCGAATAAAATTTATTCGATAACTTTATTTTTATTAATGAATATTACTTTGAATATTCATTCGAGGACTTATGACTCCGTTTATTTTATTAATGAATATTACTTTGAATATTCTTTCGAGGACTTATGACTCCGTTTATTTTATTAATGAATATTACTTTGAATATTCATTCGAGGACTTATGACTCCGCTTATTTACTAAATAATATTCTTTATTTTATTAAAGAATAATGTTTCGATAATCAAACTTATTTTCGATTATTCAAGTAAAGATCATACTTTTGTATAAGTATATCTTTGGTTATTTAATATTCATTTCAAGTATGAGTTTTAAAACTTCTACTTCAATTGTTTTTATAAAGATTGTTCTTTATGGGAATATTATTTAAATAATAATATTCAGATATTTCTAATATATTGGGACTGATTTATTTTATTAAATCAGCATTACTCCAAGCATTCTTAAAAATGTTTTCGAGTCTTCAAAATGATTTTTAAAAGTTAGGGCGGATCCCAAAACTCATTTTTATATTTAAGATCCTCCTTTCGAAGGGGATTTAAATACTCGCTCAAAACCTGAGGGATCCGGCTCTGTGGTGTATTTTATATTCACAATGAGGTTGTTGTTTTGACAAATGAATTGATTACTTACCCAACGTTCGGGAAGTAAGCCCATCTAATTGAGACGGCATAAGCGACAGGCCGGGGTACGGCCTATCAAAGTGTAATTGGCTGGGTGGCAGTCTATTAGTAGAAAAGGTTACTTCCAAGGTCCTAAAGAGGCCAGGGTGATGACCGGTGGGGTATTCATCCATCTACTAGTAGAAAAGATTATTTATTGGTATCTTTGCCTGATCAGCAAGATATCGGGTTTATGCCAAAATTCTTTTCTTTCCAAATTCATTGGATATTGTAACTCTGTTCATATTTTACATGACAGAGGTTTTTAGGAAATGTATGGGAGATATATATATGAATATATATATATATCAGGACTTAACGAAGTATCTCGTAACTTCATTTCATTCAATGATATTTCAAAGATTGAATTAATTCAAATCTTATCTTGTAGTCTCATCTATGTGATGAACTTTTGAAACTAATTATAACTTGAACGGTGGTAGTTCAAGTAGTATTCGGAAAAGATATAAGTATATTGGAGTATCTTGTAACTTCATCTTTTAAACTTATATCTAGTAAATGATTATCTTTTGCATGTCAAAGATTTTCAGAAAAACGTTCAGACAATGGTAGATATATGAGATCACCTTGCAACGATATTTTTATACAGTTATAAACTGGAACTATGTGTGTATTATGCCTGGTAGAGTATTTCAAAGATTTTGAAAAGTATATATGTATATACTGAATATTTTCCGACTTGGTCGCGTTAAGATATCAATTTGGTTCATTTCTTCTTAACCAAGACTTTCTTGAGTACTATGAGAATGCTCATATATTTTAAATTATTATACATATTATTTCGGTGGGCTTGTTGCTCACCCTTGCTTTCTTCTTTCATCACACAACATCAGATAGACAAGATGAACAAGACCAAGCTCCCAATTCGCGAGCGGATAGGAAACGTTCCGCAGTTTCCTGGAAGCGTTGATGCCACTGTAGTTGTGGTAGGAATTACCAATAGGCTAGGTTTTCAACTATTGATGTACCAGACTTATGTATATTATGAATTGTAATAATGGCAAAGAATATGTAAATTTATTCTGAAACCCTTTTGAGGTGTAATGACTTATAATTGTGGAATAAAATAACTTGTGTTATTTTTGGTATTCATCTCTGAGACTATAATTTATGGTGTGTGTGTGTATATTGAGGGGTCACAGTACGCAGTAGTTGGTTGATTGTTAAGATTAAGTATTATTAAGGGAAATGAAACTCGTGACAACCCGGATCCCTGACCCCGGATTTGGGGGTGTTACAAATACAACCCAAAAGTTTACTGATACACAGTACACACTACTGTACATACTACACAACCATAATAACACTGCTCAGCATCTCCATCTCTGGGTCTCTGACTCATGGCAAGTCTGGACCTCCAATCTCCTCAAGCTCCTCTAGAACCCACTTAGCCCACTCCACTAGGTAATCAGGGGTGATGTCCTCATATGTAGCCTCAACAATCCTCACATCAGCTGCTCTACGAAATACCTGGAGTCTCTCTCTAAGTCACCTTTCACCACTCCCAACCTCTCTGGTACGCATAATATGTAATAACTCCCGAATCTGACCCTGTAGGAATCGCTGCTCCATAAGGCAAGCCTCAAACTGATGATATGGAACAGGATAAGATGAGAACTGGAAAGGTACTCCTATAACTGAATGACCAGTAAGGCCTGAATCAGCAGGTGGGGGTCCTCTGATAGGTGGCCTCATGCCTGGGGGTGGAATAGCATGCAGTTGTACGGGCTGCAACACCGGTGGAGGTAGTATAGCCAACACTGGTGGAACAACAGGACGTGGATCTAATAAGGGTATCCCAACTGAAGGCTCTGAGTGATCAGCTGATAGGGGGATAAAAGAGTCGGCCATCGCTACTATCTGAAATCATATCATAATATAAGAATCTCGAACCACGATGCGAATCATACTAATACCTGTTATACCGAAGCACTCAACATCTCGACGTTCTATCTTTCTATTCCATACTTCTAATCCTAACCCTCTACCCATTCCCGTCAATCCTAGACTTGTGTTAGTGACTTATAACCTGTAGCTCTGATACCAAACCTGTGGCGCCCTCCATACCCGGGTCAGAAGTTTGGGGTCCACACACACACCTTATTTATAACCTGCTTATAATAATGATAAAGATAATAATATGCAGTGACCCTACTTACCAACTACCACAGACCGCAACAGGTTAAAGTATACACACAAGCCAACCACACTTACTTATATTACAAAACATTCAAATCCCAACTATCCAAACTCAGAACTGAGTATTAAACATTATTACAAACTTTTACAAACTTAAATTATTCCAAAAGAAACCTACTAGCTCAACTCGATCAACCTGAACCCCTAACTCTCGCGCTGGACTGGGGATCCTCGGTACCAACCGGTTCCTTCTTAACTGGAAAAGAACATAAACAACATCGCACAAATGAGCTAACTAGCTCAGCAAGTCACAATGACAAAATTGAGAATATTGATCATCTGGTAAATATGGTTATGATATCAAGTGAACAATGGATTATGATTTAGAATTGGATATTATATTTTCATTTTAAAAACCAAGGTTAGGCTGCTGATCAGTCACGCACTAACCCCGAGCAAAGCACACAACACTGCTCTAACTACTAGATGCAAGGCACACATTGGCCTCTTGACCATTATATGGTCTGACCACGAATCTGGTCAACAATTTTATAAAAACAATTCAATTCTACCATAATAACCGAATAAGCAGTAATAAACAATAAACAGGATCATTAACAACATTGGACGTTCAATAATGAAAATGGTTTCAATCTACATAAAGATCAATATGGCATTTCCAAAGCTTGGCTGCTAGGTAGTGAAAGAATTCGATAACAAAAGAATCAGTGTTTCAGGGATTCAAAAAATTGGTCTTTCAGAGCATAAGATACAATGGGTTGAATGTGTAAGCAATCATGTTCAGTGTTTGATATTTAGTTTGTATGTATTTATAGAGTAGTATCGTATCTGGGTGCATAATAATCAATGGTTTAGAAAGAATAAGGTTTACGGCTCAAGATCAATAACTGGAATCAGGGTTTAGGGTTCAGTGCTTCAAAGCACTTGCAATATAAAACAGGACTATCAATCACTATAATATCTCGAGAAAGTTCAGAACACTTGCCTGGTACTAGCTTACTACACTGCACTTGCTCTCAATCACCACTGTCTTACTCCTTGACTATCTGTTTCCCTTTCCTATGCCTTGCCTCTTCTGCTCACATATCACAAGCATCTATCAATATTCAACTCATACGATTCGATTCAACACATACTTCTATCTACCCGCCGTTTCACCCAAATCCGATTGACGGATTGAAAGTTACGCAATAAACAAGTAAACATCAAATATATAGACCGATAGTTAACCAACAAGTCACATATAACACATAACACGTCACATAATCAATGGTATATCATTTATAAAGAAGTCTCGGGTCATAAACACGCTTTCGGTTACTTAAAATGATTTTTAAAATATTTTTCGGAATTAAAATGGGTCGTTGGATCAATTTCAGAGTAATAAACAGGGTTCGGTTGTTCAATTCTGGCTTCGAAACAATTTTATAATAATTATCGAGCCTTGGAAACAATTTAAAATAATATTTTAAAGTTCGAAACTATTTTTCAGAATTTTTAAATCATTTTTTTAAATAATTAAATCTAATTAAATAATTAATTAAAATCAATTAATAATTAATTAAATCAATTAATCAATCAATTTTCGAATTAATTGACCAATTAATCAATTAAAAATTAACTGAAACTAATTAACTAATTAACTCAGATTTATTTTTGAATTAAAAATAATTTTCGGAATTAAAATAATAATTTTTAGAATTTTCTGAAATTAAAATCGATTTTTTATAATAAAAATAAATATGAAATATGATTTTTGAATAATTTTAAAACAGGAATCCAAAATTTGCAAGTTCCGGAAACCTCTAGGACCTAACTTCATCGTTTTTAAAACTACAGGTACTAAACTGCAATTTTGACAGGGGTCGCCGGAAAAACTTCGGGGATGGCCGGAGAACACGTTCCCGACATCCTCACCCCACCACAAGCTCCAGATATGATCTTCAGGCAACCAGGAATTGATTCATGCAATCAAAACACAGCAATTATCCATGTTCTGGCCGAAAATTGGCCAAGAACATCGCCGGTTTCCGGCGAACTTTGCAAATTTTCAAAACTCAACTCCCTTCGATTCAGACATCCTCTATTAACGAGCTATATACCAATCAATTACAAATTTCATAAGGAACATAATCCACTATAAATCAACAGCTGATAACCCCTAAATCAAAAAGGCCCAAATTTCATTTGAAAACATTCATACGGGTTATAAACCCTAATTTTAAAGTTCGAGAATTAAACCCACTTTTGAGCATGTTATTGAACTCCAAATCAGACATATGACATATGAAAATCATCAGGAAAATAAGCTCTACAACTTGCAAGCATCAAATCATACAAACAATCATCCGAACAAAAATTCATATTTTTAAAAAAATTAATTCGAAAATAAATAATTTTTCAGAAAATAAATCTTGATTTCTGCAGTGATTTGGAACACAGAATTTGATAGAACACCTCAAGACCTTCGTTTTGAGTACTCGAGCTTTTCAAACGGACTCCGGTAACAGCTCCGATTGTTGGTTTGATTCTCAGAAAGGTTTATGAATTTAGGGTTTTTCTCTGGAAAATTATATATTAGCTGACTGCAAATGATTTTGATACGAAATAAAATACGGTAAAAGGCTATTTATAATTACGGAAAATTAGTATCCCGTTGGATCATTCCGGATATAAAACGGTACATTTATTTATAAAAACTGATCCAAACGGTATCGGTTTTCGGGACAATTATCCAAATCAGTACAATTTGTACTGCGGTTTTGGTCTCAGCGCCTGGTTACACGAACTACGAGGTGATAATTGGGATAGTTTAATAAAAGCTCCCGTTTATCGAAAATACGAGTTTTATTGATTTACCGAAACAAATATTATATCGAAAATATTGCACTGGGACCCGCGCAGGACAAACCATACGCCGGATCGAAAAAGTCGAAACATGGAATATGCTCGGAATATTATAATTAGGTTAGGAAGGAGTTCTCGGAAGAATTTCGGGTTCCAAAAACGTAACAACGGGTGACGTCGGTTGGTTCCCGTTTTTATAAAATAGATTTTAAATACCCGGAAAAAGATTTTATAAATTTCATATGATCCTTATAAATTCATAAATCAACATAAAAATAATTAGGAAGATATGACAATTATCTATATTTTATTTTGGACATATAAAAATTAAAATACTCAATTAATAATATTTTTAAACATCCAAACACATTTAACACTTAACAAATAATTCACAGAATAGATACTGAACATATATATTAATTATTTATTAGCAAAAATAATTACACGATATATCCCGAATATTACATGAGTTGGGTTACAAGTTAGGAGACATTAAGATGGGGAATAAAGAACATCTATTATGTTAGACTCTTTATGACGATAGCTAACCGTGTTTCTAAAGATCTCTCAATTGAGAACCCAACAAACAAGTTAGATTGTTTGGTCCAAGAGAGAACAATTATTGCTGACTTGAACACAACCTCAGTGAGGTTCCTCTAATCTACTTGCCAATCATGGAGGGGTCTCAGGTAAGTGAGGTAAACACTTCTGTCTCTACTACTTCTCTACCACAAGTTTCTTTGCAGATAACTGTGGCTATGACATTTGTAAGTTTTCCCCAACAGATGCCTACCCAAGCCACTATAACAACAATTTCAAAATCCATGTCTTAAAGACCCCACTCTAGTTCCTCTCAAAAGGGACTAGTTTCAAAAACTACTAAAACAAAAGAGGGGAGTGTGAAGGGGAGTAAGCTTGGTGAGGGACAGGATGAACATGAAAGAAACCCTAACGATAAGGAGGGAGAGGTGTGTGTAACCCATCCTAACCACACTGCAGTTTCCCAACAAAATGTAATGATTAATAAGGAATTAAGCTCATTGCTAGTTCCATCCTTCCAAAAGGATGTAACTATTAAACAAAGCTCTCAGCCAAGAGCACAGCCCAAAAGGGTTAGGGACACAGATCAACCTCAAAGTTACACAAGAAAGAAGAAATCTAAAACACATGGGGATACACAGGGTGCACACACTGTGCAAACTTCAGTTAAAGACTCAGTTATAGCATCTTCTTAAAGTCAGATTGATGTGGCTCCAAAAATGTGGAGTCACAGCCAAAATCTCTTCTAATAGAAGCACCTCACAAACAAAACTCACCCACCAACTCTTTGGATGTGAACACAATTCACACATCAATTCCTGATTCTCCATCTTTAACTCTCTTGGAGAAACCAAAATCTCAAGCAAGTGAGCATCATCTTTTGGATGATTTGTTGGCTCACTTGCCATTTCTTTCTAATTCTACTGAGAAATCTGTGCAAAATCTCAAATCAATCACCACAGATTCTATAGTAGTTTCAACTCCAAACTCTATCATTTCTACTATATCGACATATATTCTTTATCCATCGACTAGTGATTGTATCTCGACGGGTGTGCTTAACAGCAATCATCCGTTGATTCTCTCAACTACTATCCCGATGGATGTCTCTCATCCATTGAATATCACTGCACCACTTGACATTTCAACTATTATAACATGTTCAGATGATCTGGTACTTGTACAATCATTCTTAAAATTGAGGGAAGGGAGTGAACAGAATGAGAGGCTGAGTTGCTCTCAGGCAAAAGAAGAGGAAATGAGTGAACAAATGCAAGCAATTTCTTCCAGCTTGGCAAAAGTGAGTGAGCGGAGTTCCACCTTAGATGGTGAAGGTGAGAGTTTGAGGGTGGGAACCCAAGGGGAGCCCTTGATGTAAAATAGAGAGAACATGAGAGAAAAGCAGGTATAGAAGATTGGGAAAAGCCCATTGTTAGTGAGTTAAGGGATGTCAATGAGGCTAAAAAGAAGCAAGCAACTATTTCAGCAAGAATATCAAGTTATCTTAGACTCTGTTTCTTATGAAGCTGGGGCATTTACTCACCCTGTTCCATCTTATCAAACTTTGGCTGAACATGACAATGAGGCTGCTGAGAGAATACTAAACTTGGTGCACACAACAGATTTAATGCTAAGGGCCAAGGATGCAATCAACTCACTTCCACCTGCAGTTGGTGATGATTTTGAGTTAGATTCTAGTGGCACATTTGGGGCGTCTAATGATGAAGAGGATTTCATGGACATAGGGGGGATGCAGGTCCTAGATCAAGAACAAACACTCCAGCATGGATGTTTAGCAAAGACTGCAGTGAACATCACTTTAAATTAACTCTATTTCGCATTATCCATCATACTGAAACAACTCTTCAAGCCACTACAGATGCCAAAGCACACCTTGAGTCTCTTCACCTGCATAAAATTTAATCTCTAAAGCAAAGTCAAAATGTGACTGAGATTAAGAAATAAATTGGACAAGTCTAGAAGGATATCACTGAAAGATTGGAGTCTATTTTTCCTGACACTATAATAAAAGGTATCAATAGGAAACTTAGGAAAGATTATGACTTAAATAGCAAGGTTGATTCTTTGGAAACTAGGATGAAAGCACTAGAAACTTCAATCAATAAAATCCAAATCAACCAAGTTCACCAGACACTTCTTCTTCAGAAATTGGTGGCTGCACAAACTTCCAACCGTGCTCAACTTGATGCTAACAAAAGGGGGAGAAAGATGTACTTTTCTCAGTTAGTGAAGGGGAGACAACTGCAATCAATTCAGTTAGTGAGGAGGAGAAAGTGCACAACATTCAGTAAAGTGATTGTTCCAGCAATTACTTTCTCTAAGCCACCAGTTTTGGATAGCATTGACTTGATCAAGATAGCAGCTACTGAACTAGAGCTAAAAGATAAATGGAAGAAGCTTGATGAAAATATTAAGAAGAATTTTGGTCCGATTGAGAAACAAGACAAAGCTGTGAAATATTTCACTCAATTCAGACCAATTTCAATCAATGAAATAAGCTTAGGGAATATGGAAAAGGGTCAACCCTCAACAAGAAGGTCACTACAGGCCAATGTGATTTACAGCCAAAGAGAAACTATCCAAATAATTCAAGAAAAAATACATTAGACCTAGTCTATGAACTCCCAATCCTGATAAAAAGAAGCTGCTTGGTTGATCTATTGCTTGTCACAAAGATCCCAGAGACTCAGTCTTGAAGAAGAGAATTGTTAAAATCTACATGCATGGAAAATTTATATGCGTGATGGTTGGACATCCATATTTTGCTGAAGCTAAGAAATAAGAAAAGGTGAGGCTCAAACAACAGCAGAGGTGAGCTGCCTTAGATGCCAAGAACCGAGCTAAGAAGCCTGCAAACATAGAATTTGAAATGCCTACTGTGACAGCTGAGTCTCTGAATGAAGAAAAGCAAGAAGAACCAAAGCAGACAAAGAAACCAAGACTGAAATTCAGATCAAAGAGGAAGCTGGATTTTGATGAAGACAAGGAAGAGTATATGCCAACCCAATCTACCACTTCAAGTCAACCAGCCATGCCCATAAAGGAGCAGGCTGAATTAAAGGTTTATTCTGATATAAATTTCTATGGTGAACCCATAATTCCCAAGGATAAACCTTTAGATTGGGAAAGCCTACCAATCCCTGATTTAAACATCCCAATTCCAACCAAACCAAAGAAAAACAAAGTCAAGAGCATTCAAAAAGGTCAAACCTGTCAGACTTCAATCCAAAGCCTTAGCCAAACCCAAAAGATCAGCTGAAGATTTCAAGCAATGAAACTCTCATGGAGATGCAAAAGATGCTGGATCGTACTAATGAAGATGTATCTGAATTATATAGGCAACTTCAAAACCAGATTGAAGAGAACAATGAGAAACTGAGAAGGAAGTCAAGACAATCAAGGAAATAAACTAAATTTGCTCATCTAAAGGAGCACCTTGAAAATGGCTTGTGAGATTCTCTATAAACCGTCCTCTGTATAATCTTCAATGTAACACCCCCAAATCCAGGGTCGGGGATCCGGGTTGTCACGAGTTCCATTTCCCTTAATAATACTTAATCTTAATAATCAACCAGCTACTGCGTATTATGACCCCACAATATACGCACACACACCGCAAGTCATAGTCTCAGAGATGAATACCAAAAATAACACAAGTCATTTTATTCCACAATTATAAGTCATTACACCTCAAAAGGGTTTCTGAATAAATTTACACATTCTTTGCCATTATTACAATTCATAAATATACATAAGTCTGGTACTACAAAAGTTGAAAGCCTAGCCTATTGGTAGACCCTACCTCAGCTACAACGGCATCAACGCCTACAGGAAATTGCGGAACGTTTCCTATCCGCTCGCGAATTGGGAGCTTGATCCTGTTCATCTTGTCTATCTGTTGTTGTGTGATGAAAGAAGAAAGCAAGGGTGAGCAACAAGCCCACCGAAATAATATGTATTATAATTAACAATATATGAGCATTCTCATAGTACTCATGAAAGTCTTGGTCAAGAAGAAATGAACCAAGTTTGTTATTTTAATGTGACGAAGTCGCAAAATATTCAGTATACATATATACTTCTCAAATCTTTGAAATCCTCTGACATGTATAATATACACAGAGTTCCAGTTTATAACTGTATAAAATATAATTGCAAGGTGATCTCATATATCTAACCTTGTCTCAACGTTTTTTTGAAAATCTTTGTCATGCACAAGATAATCATTTACTAGATATAAGTTGAAAAGATGAAGTTACAAGATACTCCCAAATACTTATATCTTTTCCGAATACTACTTGAACTACCACTGTTCAAGTTATAATTAGTTTCAAAAGTTCATCACACAGATAAGACTACAAGATAATACTTGAATAGATTCAATCTTTGAAATATTATTGAATGAAATGAAGTTACGAGATACTTCATTAAGTTCCGATATATATATATCCATATATATCTCTCATACATTTCCTGAAAACCTCTGTCATGTAAAGTATGAACAGAGTTGCAATATCCAATGAATTTGGAAAGAAATTTTTTTGGCATAAACCCGATATCTTACTGATCAGGCAAAGATACCAATAAGTAACCTTTTCTACTGTAGATGGATGAATTCCTCGCCGGTCATCACCCTGGCCGCATTAGGACCTCGCGCTGGACCGTTACCCGGCCACTCACGCGTGGATGGACTGTTACCCAACCTCTTACACCTTCATAGACCGTACCCCGGCCTGTCGCTTATGCCGACTCAATTAGATAGACTTACTTCCCGAACGTTGGGCAAGTAATCAAATTGTTTTCTCAAAACAACAACCTCGTTGCGAATGTAAAATACACCACAGAGCCGGATCCCTCAGATTTTGAGCGAGTATTTAAATCCCCTTCGAAAGAAGGATCTTAAATATAAAAATGAGTTTTGGGATCCGCCCTAACTTTTAAAAATCATTTTGAAGACTCGAAAACATTTTTAAGAATGTTTGGAGTAATGCTGATTTAATGAAATAAATCAGTCCCGATATATTAGAAAATATCTGAATATTATTATTTGAATAATATTCCCATAAGGATAACTTTTATAAAAAAAAAATTGAAGTAGAAGTTTTAAAACTCATACTTGAAATGAATAATAAATAACCAAAGATATACTTATGCGAAAGTACGATCTTTATTTGAATAATCGAAAATAAGTTTGATTATTGAAACATTATTCTTTAATAAAATAAAGAATATTATTTAATAAATAAGCGGAGTCATAATTCCATGAATGAATATTCAAAATAATATTCATTAAATAAAATAAACGGAGTCATAAGTCCTCGAATGAATATTCAACTAATAATATTCATTAAATAAAATAAATGGAGTCATAAGTCCTCGAATGAATATTCAACTAATTATATTCATTAAATAAAAAAACAGAGTCATAAGTCCTCGAATGAATATTCAACTAATATTCATTATTTAAAATAAAGTTATCGAATAAACCTTATTCGATTAATAGTTTTGCAAACTATATCTATATTTATATAAATATATATATATATATATATAATATACTCGGGAACATCGACTTCCGGTTTAGAAAATGTTCATCTTTGGGTCCCCTATACTAAGGGTATACGCAACTACTGCTTATCTCTAGCATATGTATTAGGCAACTTATAAGCTTTTGAATCAACAATTAGATATCAAGATTACAAAACAGGCATGCATATAAATATCATATCACATGCTCTAATATATCGCAAGACTTTGCTAATAATAATCATGCACTTATCACAAGATAATGCATATACATATATACATCACAACAACAGTATAACGGGTAGAAAACTTGCCTGATTGTTCCCGGTTAGACTTAAGCTTAGAGTGGGTCCGATAACCTATGAATAACAACATAAGTCGGAATTAAACCACGGTCGCTTAAGAAACTAGACTTTAACCAATTGAAACCTAACGTTTGCTTATGGTCACTTCTACGCTTAACGAATCACATAAGTCGTTCGAGTTCCCTTGGCTCCACCATTTTTAATAAATTAACCATTAAGAAATTTAAGACGATTCTTTCGCGAGTACCCTACCAACTGCCTAATCCAGTTTACATAATTGTTTCATACTCCAATTAGTCATTTAAGGGCCTTAACCAAGGTTTCAAAGTAAGGCGAGGGGTAATGGTTCGTTCGCGAAACGACGTTACTTAAAACGGTCGTTCTCCTAAACCGTACATCAGAACCAAGTGATCCACATATCAAAGTGAAGCTTATGACACGCTCTAGCTAAACATGGAAATGTTACAGATTGTTTATTGAGTTTTCTGTCCTGAACACTAAAAACAAGCAGTTGAATAAAAATGGGCATTATGACGGCTATATTTACGAGTTTTCCGAATTTCTCACTACACCAAAACCTCACGAAATAACCCACAATCATTAACACATCAAAACCTCACCTAAATAATACTATACCAGTCGTTATTCTTCAGATTCTTCATCTCAACCAACCACAATCAAGTTTTATTAACTATAACAAGATTCATTCACCAAACCACTCCAAATCCAAATCGAACTACTAATAATCAAATGTCATGCTTCTCATTTAGAAAACCAACCATCAAAATCACTAATAATCAAAGTAAAGGATAGGGTTTGAAGTTTATACCTTCCTTGGGAGGTTTTAAGTTGCTAGGAAGCCTTAGGGAGCCTCCTACAAGCTTGATCTTTCCAAAGAAATCAAGAACACAAAGTTAGGCTTTGAAGTTTCTAAAAGTCCGATTGAAAGAACTGTAAAAATGAGGGTCTTTCCATGCTTATTTGGATGAGACTTGTGAACAAGAGTTGTAGGCCATCTCAATATCTTTCCAACGAGCTATAGAACACAACATTTGAGTGAGAAATGAAGGAGATACATCAGCTTTAATGTGCAGGTTCTGTTTTGGCCGAGAGCAATGGAAATGGGGGAGGAAGATGAGAGCTTGTGTTGACTTGAACTTGTGGTGGAAATGAAATGATTTTAGGATATTTACTTGACTAGTTGTTTTGTTTAAATTACTGTAAAGTGACATAAGCATGGTGATGTCATCAAGCTTACATAATCCTTGCCACTTGTCTCATCCTTATGGTGGAAGCATCTTTTTAAGCTTAATCCTTATATTAAGATGTTAACTAAGTGCATTAATCTTGCACTAATTGACCCTCCTCCTTGCCTCTTGCATTACTTAGTTATTTAATTATTTTACGACTCTTTTATTGTTCATTCTCGTTGATCGTTTGAGGGATCATATCCGGGATCTCACTACTTGGGTTCCCCTAAATCTTTCTCAATATTTCATATTCCTTTTATGGTCCTCTCTTATAATCCTTGAATTTAAATCCTTTTAATCATGTTACCTTATACTCAATTCTTTCGGTATCTGGTGGATTTTTGGGAAAAATCAAAGTGTTCGAATTTGGATTCTGACGATCTTTACATACACTTATATACCAAAAATTGGGGTTATTATAGTCTCCCCTCCTTAAAAGGATTCCGTCCCGGAATCAGATAGAAAATGAATAGGGATACTTTCTTAGCATTGCACTTTCTAACTCTCAAGTCAATTTTCCCACATTGTGGTTCTACCACCAACTCTGACTAGTTTGATACCCTTATCCTAAGCACTTGTTTATTTTCAATCTATAACCCTTCCTGGTTGCTCCATATAGGTTACGTCTGGTTGCATGTCTATGCGCTCATACGCCCCTATTTGTCTGGCATCCGAATTACACTTCCTTAATATTGATACATGGAACACGTTATGAACTTGCTACATGTTCGGGGGTAGGGCTAGCTCATATGCTAACTTCCCAATACGTCTTAATATATCCAAGGGTCCAACAAATTGTAGACTTAGCTTTCCTTTCTTTCCGAACCTCATCAATCTTTTCCAAGGGATACCTTTAACATCACTAGGTCCCCTATTTCATAATACTCTTTGTCTTTTCGAGTCAAATCAGTATACTTCTTATGTCCATCTTGGGCTACTACCGGCCGTCCTCTGATTATATCTATTATATCCTTGGTCCTTTGGATTACTGCGGGTCCGAGCATCTTGCGCTAGAGCAACTTCATCCTAACATAAGGGAGATCGACATTGTCTTCCCTCAAGGATCTCATAAGGAGATATCTCGATACCTGACATACGATATATTGTCGTGAAAAAACTCAATCCGCGTTAAGTGATCATTCCAAATTCTTTCAATTCTATTGCACAGAATTTCATCATAGCTTCTAGCACTATGGATTTTACTTCTCAATACCCATTCTTTTCCAGTTCGTAATTGTTACTATCTTCCGTACAGGATACTATTCTAGATATACCTTTACTCGCTAGAGTTTTGTAACCTCTTAATAATCGCGTCAACCTTAGTATCACGGACGCGTTAGAATCAGAATACCACCTTACTTGGTACCACTCCATCTCTAGATGCCTCCATCTTCGAAAGCTTGGTCCTTCGTATAGAAGTAAAAGAATTTATTGAGAGATCACTATGATCATGAACACTTGTTCTATTACATAGTTAGTACAGAAGGTGGCCAACCTTTAGTACTTGACAAGTAATTAAACAACATGTGGTATCCTACTAGGCTTCTATCACACATATAGATAGTCATTCAGAAATACCTCCCCTTCTGGAAGGGTTGTTCTTCTCAGCTTATATGAAATGAGAAGGAGATAAAAGAATGAATTGAAGAGAATTGTATATATGTAAAAATATACTGCCACAAAATTTCTGGCTTGGAATCTACCTCTGAACTATAGAGGTTTGTCATAGGAGAACAAAACATATATGTATATATATCAACATCAAGTATTATAGCATCGCATTTCACATGCCTAAATATTTATGATATTCCGTCCATCATTCTATGGACCCATGCTCTTGCTCGAGCTCATAAACACTCACCATTAAAACTCCCTTGACAACGAAAATCGAATCTGGGATTTCATTCTAGACATCATCGTTACTAGAATTCTATGCTTGCACCACAACCTTCGTCGTATAGTAATACGACTCTCTATTGATAAGAAGGAATAAGTATTCAATAGGTAGATAATCTACTTAATTAGTCTATCAATGATAACTTATACACCACCATGACCCGATTAGTGGTACTCAATCTCAACATCCATTCCAATACAACTCTCACGGTTGTAAGTAATCGGCTCATTACTCATAGAATCATTCCTGCATTACTATGGTCCACCGTTGACCTACTGTAGTCGTTCGTTTTCCATGAAGTCTTAATAGCTAACCATACGGAGTCCATATCTGCCGTATCGGATTCTTCTGAGGAGGTAACATAATTACCATTCATGATTCATGAAGAACACTCTAGATCCTGATGTACATACATGACATGAAGCAGATAAAATTGCAGAAGAGTTTCAATCAAAGCAACGATAGCAGGTTAATACCATTCTTAATCATATACCTTCGATAGAAGACTTAACTCAAAGGTTCGTTTAGTCCTTTTGAAACATGGTTCTAACTTATTCTCAAGATAGTACCTTCTAAGATATGTAGCCCGCTCACAGCGATAACATGAATTAAATCTTTACCAAACTACTATTATGGTTGAGTATCGCACAATCATCAGAAGGAATGTCAATCTTTCACACCATAATATAACCTTCACGACTTTAACCATCATCAATGTATTCCTCTGGCACGAGCGCCTATAATTGCCCTCTTACACTTAAAGTGTTGGCCACCTCTTTGGCCTTTCCTGATAGTAAAATTTCCTTACAATCAATATCATTTTAACCACTTCCAAATAAATTTTCTACCTCATTTCAATCACTTCTTATGTGAAAATTCTTTTCTTAAGTCCTAGTGAGAAAAAAAAAATTCACCATTTTTTTCCATAATTCATTGCCTTAGTCTTTAGATGTGAACGTTGTCACGACTGACTCTCGATCATACTTAGGACGTCTCTTATCTTGGGTCCTTCTTGTTTTCACCAATCCCGACTCTCATTTGGTCGATCTATACTTTCTTATGGTTCAACACGTGCCCCACCTGGCATTATTATAATTACGTCATATTTCCTTCATCAAAATTTCTATTCTTGAGAACTTTGATTATTACCTTTCTCCTTGTAAAACCTCTAAGGTTATCCTTAAATCCTTCATCATTTACTCCCTAGGTACATGGCATATCAAGATACCATTTACTAATACTAGAACCATTGTCTATATAGTTCTGAAAACTTTCTCCAATGATCTTTAAATATTGTTGTTACCTTGATCCTTTCTAATTCATACTGTCAAAACTCTTGTTGTCCCTATTAAGGGCGAAATGCCAACCTTTATGCATTCCCCTAGGATTCATCTCAAGTTATCGAGGTTTCATCCTTAATTCCACCTTTAAAAAGGTACATGCATCCTTCCATGGATAAATTAAGTCATATATCCCTGATAAGGGTATTTTATTCAATCATTTCCACCTCGATAGTCTATACCAAATTTCACAATAGCATCCTTATTCAAGTTGAGGTCAATCCATATGGCCTCCAAAAGATAAAAAAATGGTTATCCACTTTTCTTTCCTAATTTGGTAATGATCACATGGATGTTCTGGAAGAAATTGGTCATGTTCAACATGAACTTCTTCTTAATAAATCCTTATTTACTTTTGTTGTTTATCTCAACAGTCATCTCAATGTTGGGATATCTTTTGTACTTGGTGTCTCCCTTTCGGGTATCAAGTCACAGGTGTTACATACACTTTCCATTTTTGAAGGTTACTTCCTTCATCCAATTTCCTAATTTCTTACTTTCTTGTCTCTTCCGTCTATCCGCGTCTCATTATTTATCCTTCGAACTATCTCAAGGTTTCCTCGAATCCTCCCAACTTAAAGGGGATAAAATATATGTATCTCTTATTCCTTCAATCATCAAATTTAACTCATGGTGAATCACCCTCATCCTGACGATTACATACTTTTCTATTTCTATTGCTACGAGTCTTTAGTGTTTCCTCATACCCAACTCCCTTATCATTCCTCAAACTTTATTGCCTTTATATTCCTTTCCACTTCAGTTTCTTTTTTATTTACCTCTCTCTTACAATCATTTCACGAACCCACTAATCATTGAATTTAAAGATCACGTTGTTCTAGGATTCTTGTCATCAAAATGAATCTTGACAACTTTTACAATCTTAGATTCATAATTTATCATACTCGTCCGCCTTTGTTTACAGCTCTAAAGCTTTTACACTATCTCCATAACCTTGGGAATTACTTTCCCGAAAACAATTGTCTGAACTTTAATCAGTTTATTATAACCTCTGGCTCCGTGCCTTTCTTGGCCTTTCACCAATGGGTGGCCTCTCTCTTAGGAAGGTAAGTGACAAAAATAGTCTTTTGCGCTTCGTCAATCATTTAGAATCTCAAATGATTCCTATATTTCCTTTAGCCAAGCTCTTGCCTCGACTGGGTCAACCTGTTCCTTGGAACTCTGAGAGCTTAGCGACTTAAAGGTCATGAAAGGATTTCCTACAAAATTGTTTCCTCAAGGTGGTGGTTGGGAATAAGAGTATAAGTTCTGTTTAGACAGGTCCATGAATTTCTGTATAGGAGTACCGTCTCAGGTTTCCTTATCTTGCTCGATTTCTGTTTTCTCAGTATGAAATGTTTCATCCTTCTCCCATAATCAGGGTTATCTTATACATTAAAATCCTTGTTTTTCATTTCATTATGTTATGGTTCCTTCTATCTTGATGGCGACCTCCCTGACTATCACATTCAGGGTTTGCCCTAAATCTTATTCCTCGAACTATGACTTTCATCTAAGATCCCGTCCTTAAGCTCTTGAACGTTTGGAACCAAAATTTTGTAGGAACACCTCATTATTCCATTATCATGTTTCTCGATATTAATCTCTTCTCTATTTGTTGGCTCCCTGCCTTCATTCAACACTTTTTCTTGGCACAATATGATCTTCTCCAATAATTCGGGCTGTATTGCAATCTCAAACAGCTTTTCGCTACCGGCTCCGGTTACCTTCACTTCTATTTCCATTATCTCAAAATCTCTTATCAACTCTCCCAAAGACAGTTTCATCTTGAGTCTCTCTTTTATACTAAGGGCATTAGCCACCATTTTGTCTTTCCCTGGAAGATAAAGAATCTCATAATCGTTATCCTCGATTAGCTCTATCCACCTCCTCTGGCGCATGTTGAGCTCTTTCTGCGTAAAAATGCACTAGAGCACTTATGGCTTGTGTAAATCTCGCACTTCTCTCCATACAAGTAGTGCCTCCAATCTTTAGGGCAAAACTATTGCCCTGAGCCCAAGCTCATGGGTGGGGACATCGAATTTTATATTCCCTTAATTGTCTTGACGCGTACGCGATTACCTTGTTGTGCTGTATAAGAAGCACCCTAATTCTTTATGCGAAGCGTCATTCAACATCATAAAATCTCCTTTTCCATCCGGCAACGCCAACATAGTAGCCGTCACCAACCTTTGCTTTAGTTCTTAAAAGTTGTTCTCCCATTTCTCTGTCCAATCGAACTTCTGAGTCTTACGAGTAAGCCGTGTTAAAGGGGCTACTATCTTTACAAACTTGAACGAACCTCCGGTAGTGACCAGCCAATCCTACCTCTGGTAGTCGCCCTGACTGTGGTCATCAATTCCTCAGTGGTCCTTTATTCATTCTTTTCAGGATCCTCCACGGAATCCTTCTCAGTAATAATCCCTTCTAGGACAACATCTTTAACCGCTACATCCTCAATATGAACATCATCCGGTCCCGTGTTAGGATGCTCTATCGAATCCACAATCTGATCTCCAATAATTAATAAAACATCATCGCGTTGTTGCTCCTCAACCTCAGGGTTCGGAGTCCCGCTACCATATACGATAATGAACTACACTTTTATCACGATATTTATAAGGGTTCCCATAAGGGTTTTAACTGTCAGTACTACGTTAGGTAGTTCGACTATGAACTTGGCAAGAGTTCTTATTTATCTTAGTGAACTTATTATTTTAACGTCACTTTATCTCTGAGTTTTATAACGTTTAGCTCTGATACCATTTTTGTAACACCCCCAAATCCGGGGTCGGGGATCCGGGTTGTCACGAGTTCCATTTCCCTTAATAACACTTAATCTTAATAATCAACCAACTACTGCGTACTGTGACCCCACAATATACACACACACACCACAAGTCATAGTCTCAGAGATGAATACCAAAAATAACACAAGTCATTTTATTCCACAATTATAAGTCATTACACCTCAAAAGGGTTTCTGAATAAATTTACACATTCTTTGCCATTATTACAATTCATAAATATACATAATTCTGGTACTACAAAAGTTGAAAGCCCAGCCTATTGGTAGACCCTACCTCAGCTACAACGGCATCAACGCCTACAGGAAACTGCGGAACGTTTCCTATCCGCTCGCGAATTGGGAGCTTGATCCTGTTCATCTTGTCTATCTGTTGTTGTGTGATGAAAGAAGAAAGCAAGGGTGAGCAACAAGCCAACCGAAATAATATGTATTATAATTAACAATATATGAGCATTCTCATAGTACTCATGAAAGTCTTGGTCAAGAAGAAATGAACCAAGTTTGTTATTTTAATGCGACGAAGTCGCAAAATATTCAGTATACATATATACTTCTCAAATCTTTGAAATCCTCTAATATGTATAATATACACAGAGTTCCAGTTTATAACTGTATAAAATATCGTTGCAAGGTGATCTCATATATCTAACCTTGTCTCAACATTTTTCTGAAAATCTTTGTCATGCACAAGATAATCATTTACTAGATATAAGTTGAAAAGATGAAGTTACAAAATACTCCCATATACTTATATCTTTTCTGAATACTACTTGAACTACCACCGTTCAAGTTATAATTAGTTTCAAAAGTTCATCACACAGATGAGACTACAAGAAAATACTTGAATAGATTCAATCTTTGAAATATTATTGAATAAAATGAAGTTACGAGATACTTCATTAAGTCCTGATATATATATCCATATATATATATCTCTCATACATTTCCTGAAAACCTCTGTCATGTAAAGTATGAACAGAGTTACAATATCCAATGAATTTGGAAAGAAAAGAATTTTGGCATAAACCCGATATCTTGCTGATCAGGCAAAGATACCAATAAGTAACCTGTTCTACTGTAGATGGATGAACTCCTCGCCGGTCATCACCCTGGCCGCATTAGGACCTCGCGCTAGACCGTTACCCGGCCACTCACGCGTGGATGGACTGTCACCCAGCCTCTTACACCTTCATAGACCGTACCCCGGCATGTCACTTATGCCGACTCAATTAGATGGACTTACTTCCCGAACGTTGGGCAAGTAATCAAATTGTTTTCTCAAAACAGCAACCTCGTTGCGAATGTAAAATACACCACAGAGCCGGATCCCTCAGATTTTGAGCGAGTATTTAAATCCCCTTCGAAAGGAGGATCTTAACTATAAAAATGAGTTTTGGGATCCGCCTTAACTTTTAAAAATCATTTTGGAGACTCGAAAACATTTTTAAGAATGTTTGGAGTAATGCTGATTTAATGAAATAAATCAGTCCCGATATATTAGAAAATATCTGAATATTATTATTTAAATAATATTCCCATAAGGATAACCTTTATAAAAAAATAATTGAAGTAGAAGTTTTAAAACTCATACTTGAAATGAATAATAAATAACCAAAGATATACTTATGCGAAAGTACGATCTTTATTTGAATAATCGAAAATAAGTTTGATTATTGAAACATTATTCTTTAATAAAATAAAGAATATTATTTAATAAATAAGTGGAGTCATAAGTCCACGAATGAATATTCAAAATAATATTCATTAAATAAAATAAACGGAGTCATAAGTCCTCGAATGAATATTCAACTAATAATATTCATTAAATAAAATAAACGGAGTCATAAGTCCTCGAATGAATATTCAACTAAAAATATTTATTAAATAAAATAAACAGAGTCATAAGTCCTCGAATGAATATTTAACTAATATTCATTATTTAAAATAAAGTTATCGAATAAACCTTATTCGATTAATAGTTTTGAAAACTATATCTATATATATATAAATATATATATATATATAATATACTCGGGAACATCGACTCCCGGTTTAGAAAATGTTCACCTTTGGGTCCCTTATACTGAGGGTATACGCAACTACTGCTTATCTCTAGCATAGGTATTATGCAACTTATAAGCTTTTGAATCAACAATTAGATATCAAGATTACAAAACAGGCATGCATATAAATATCATATCACATGCTCCAATATATCGCAAGACTTTGCTAATAATAATCATGCACTTATCACAAGATAATGCATATACATATATACATCACAACAACAGTAAAACGGGTAGAAAACTTGCCTGAGTGTTCCCGGTTAGACTTAAGCTTAGAGTGGGTCCGATAACCTATGAATAATAACATAAGTCGGAATTAAACCACGGTCACTTAAGAAACTAGACTTTAACCAATTGAACCCTAACGTTTGCTTATGGTCACTTCTACGCTTAATGAATCACATAAGTCGTTCGAGTACCCTTGGCTCCACCATTTTTAATAAATTAACCATTAAGAACTTTAAGGCGATTCTTTCGCGAGTACCCTACCAACTACCTAATACACATTACATAATTTTTTCATACTCCAATTAGTCATTTAAGGGCCTTAACCAAGGTTTCAAAGTAAGGCGATGGGTAATGGTTCGTTCGCAAAACGACATTACTTAAAACGGGCGTTTCTCCTAAACCGTACATCGGAACCAAGTGATCCACATATCAAAATGAAGCTTACGACACGCTCTAGCTAAAGATGGAAATGTTACAGATTGTTTATTGAGTTTTATGTCCTGAACACTAAGAACAAGCAGTTGAATAAAAATGGGCATTACGACGGCTATATTTACGAGTTTTCCAAATTTCTCACTACACGAAAACCTCACCAAACAACCCACAATCATTAACACATCAAAACCTCAACTAAATAATACTATACCAGTCCTTGTTCTTCAGTTCTTCATCTCAACCAACCACAATCAAGTTTTATTAACTATAACAAGACTCATTCACCAAATCACTCCAAATCCAAATCAAACTACTAATAATCAAAGGTCATGCTTCTCATTTAGAAAACCAACCATCAAAATCACTAATAATCAAACTAAAAGATAGAGTTTGAAGTTTATACCTTCCTTGGGAGGTGTTAAGTTGCTAGGAAGCCTTAGGGAGCCTCCTACAAGCTTGATCTTTCCAAAGAAATCAAGAACACAAAGTTAGGCTTTGAAGTTTCTAAAAGTCCGATTGGAATAACTGTAAAAATGAGGGTCTTATCATGCTTATTTTGGATGAGACTTGTGAACAAGAGTTGTAGGACATCTCAATACCTTTCCAATGAGCTATAGAACACAACATTTGAGTGAAAAATGAAGGAGATACATCAGTTTAATGTGCTGGTTCTGTTTTGGCCGAGAGCAATGGAAATGGGGGAGGAAGATGAGAGCTTGTGTTGACTTGAACTTGTGGTGGAAATGAAATGATTTTAGGATATTTACTTGACTAGTTGTTTTGTTTAAATTAGTGGAAAGTGACATAAGCATGGTGATGTCATCAAGCTTACATAATCCTTGCCACTTGTCTCATCCTTATGGTGGAAGCATCTTTTTAAGCTTAATCCTTATATTAAGATGTTAACTAAGTGCATTAATCTTGCACTAATTGACCCTCCTCCTTGCCTCTTGCATTACTTAGTCGTTTAATTATTTTACGACTCGTTTATTGTTCATTCTCGTTGATCGTTTGAGGGATCATATCCGGGATCTCACTACTTGGGTTCCCCTAAACCTTTCTCAATATTTCATATTCCTTTTATGGTCCTCTCTTATAATCCTTGAATTTAAATCCTTTTAATCATGTTACCTTATACTCAATTCTTTCGGTATCTGGTGGATTTTCGGGAAAAATCAAAGTGTTCGAATTTGGATTCTGACGATCTTTACATGCACTTATATACCATATGGAGTACTAATAAGATCTCAGAATATCAATAAAAGAACTCCTACATAGTGTGGCATGAAAAGTTTTCTTAATCAGCATAATCACTATTTATCAGTGTTTCAAAGATTCCAAAAATTGGGGTTATTACATTCAATAAACTGCAACACTAGTTAATTTTATCTACCATTAATCAGTCTGTATTCATAAGGTGTTTTGTTATCATCAAGGTTCTCTTAATTTATGCCTACAATTCCAGTAGACATAAATTTGGGGAGATTGTTAGGAATATGTTATGTGCTTGATGATAAGTTAAATAAAATAACTTAGTAGATTTAATTTAGTGTTTTGTAGCTCTCGACGGATGATCACCTTAACAACCATTAAGAGAGTAGCTTATGTATTAATAAGTCTTGTAACACATTTCTGCATTCTTCAATACCTTACAATCTAGAGGTTGTAAGATATTCAAAGTCATTTTGACTACTAGTTTGATATGCAAAATAGGTTGGCTGGTTGTAAATATTAGATGCCTTGTAATTTTTCATACGTGAAATAGATTTAAATGTTATGAAAGACTTTCAACGGATGATTCTACAAGGCGTCTACGGATGACCCAAGTCACAATCAACGGATGATCTAATGAAGCTTCGACGGATGATTCAACACAGTTTCAATGGATGATCCAATGAAGTTTCAACGGATGTTCTAATTCAAATTACAGTTGATAATGACTTGACAGTCACATGCGTTGCTTAGATGCATATGGAATGTGGCAGCCTATTTACAAGTTTTAGAGAATAAAGATGCATTTCCATTTCTATGCTAACTTGAAGATATTCAAAGATACTTGATATAAAAATAAAGAAGCATGTAATTAGACTAAGAAACTTTTGTCCTATAAGTTTATCTTTTTATCATGTAACTTGATGATATATAAACCAAGACTAGCAAGTAGAACAGAATCATGTAAGTAAGCAATAAACTAGAGAAATAGATAAAGTTGTATCTGTGAAGAATTTCTCTGTTCTTTTGTAAGTTCTACTTGTAAGCAGCTGTGTGCAAACCTTGTGTTAGATATATTTGATAATGTCATGACTAATATGATTGTGTTTAGTTTTCAGATGTTACTTAACAGGACAAATCAGTACTTAACTGGAAATCAGTACTTATACTGAAATCAGAACTTAAGATATCAGAACTTAAGTTGTAAGAACTTAAGTTATCAGGAGATATTAATTAGGAGATAATATCAGGACTTAAGGAAACTTTCAGATAAGGAAGGAGGCTGATTGAAAGGAAAGAAGATCAAGACAAACGCAAGAAGAGATATGTATGAAGAAGGAATTCTATGAAGAATAGAATACTTGGAAGAAAAGATAACTAGTTGATATATTTTAGGAAGCAGAATTATATTCCATATCAATTAGAATTTATCTTGTAACTGTGTAGTATATAAACACAGACATAGGGTTTACACTATATGTGTTATCATAATCGAAGTTAATATTCATTGTAACCATAGCAGCTCTCGTGATAATTTGTTCATCACTGAGAGAGGACAGTTCCATATTGTAATAGAGTTTATTGTGTTGAATAAAATCTATTTTCTGTTACTTGTATTCTTATATTCGATTTGATTGTGATAAACACTGTATTCAACCCCCTTCTACAGTGTGTGAGACCTAACAAGTGGTATCAGAGCAGATATGTTAACACACAAACAATTTAAGATCCAGAAACAATCATGTCTTAAGAAGAACAAACTCCAACCAAGCCCGCCAAAATTGAAGAACCTCCAAAGACTCAAATCCATAATCGATATGAGACTATTAGAGTTCCCATACTGAAACCATCTGAATATCCCATATGGAAGGTGAGGATGTCTATGTTTCTGGAAGGTACGGATTCAAAAAACCTTGACAGAATCAATGAAGGACCACACAAGCCAACCAAACTATCTGTTGTAGTTGCAGGTGAACCAGCAAAGTCTGTACCAAAGGAGAAGAGTGATTACACTACTGAAGATATCTTATCGATTGCTAAGGATGCTAAGGTACGACACTTGCTGCATAGTGCAATTGATAATGTCATGTCAAACAGGGTAATTAGCCGCAAGACTGCAAAGGAGATATGGGATGCCTTGGAGGCAAGATGTCAGGGAACTGATTCAATTAAGAAGAACAGGAAGACTATACTCACTCAAGAGTATGAGCACTTTGACTCAAAACCTGATGAGTCATTGACCGGTTTATATGACAGATTTGTCAAACTCTTGAATGATTTGTCACTAGTTGACAAGGAATATGATCTTGAATATTCAAACCTTAAATTCCTGTTAGCTCTTCCTGAAAGTTGGGATTTGAAGGCCACCACTATAAGAGACAACTATAATCTTAAAGAAACAACTCTTGATGAAATTTATGGGATGCTCAAGACTCATGAACTTGAGATGGAACAAAGAAGCAAGAGGAATGGATGAAAGTCAAGGATAGTTGCTCTAAAGGCTGAGGAGGAATCCCCCAAAGCAGCTGCCTCAAGGAAATGCAAAGGAAAAGCTCTCACCACAAAGTCTGATACTGAGTCATCAAGTTCTGATAGTGATGATGACTTAGAAACTGAAAGCTTACCTGAGATAGATGCTGATGAAGAGATGATGAAATTTTGTGCTCTTATGGTGAAAGGAATCACAAGGATTGCATACAGGAAATTCAGAAAGGGAAAGAAATTTTCCAGGAAAGGTGCAAGTTCTGATAAGAAGGGTTTCAGAAAATCTGAAGGCAAAGGAGGAAAGTCTGACAGAGGAGATTACTTAAATATCAAGTGCTACAACTGTGGTGAGAAAGGACACATGTCTCCTGATTGCAAGAAACTGAAGAGTGACAAAGGCAAGGCTCTTGTCACAAAGAAGAAAAGCTGGACAGACACTTCAGATTCTGAAAGTGAGGTGAACTATGCCTTGATGGCAAATGCTGATAGCAGTTCTGATAATGCTGAGTTAAAGGTACCTCAAACTACTTATGCCTTTCATACTGATGATATTACTGAGTTGAGAAGATATCTTAAAACCATGTTCATTAGTTATAGAAATCAAACTTTAACATATGAAAGATTAACTTCTGAAAATCTTGCTTATAAAAGAGGAATGATTATTTAAAAAAAGAGTTAGTCATGTTCCATCAAACTCAGAAAGATAGAGATAATGCCTTTTATGTTAGGGATGAAGTACTTAAAATAAATGAATCTCTAAAAACTGAGTTAGAAAAGGAAAGAGAGATTATCAGGACTTGGACTAACTCTGGCAGAACAACTCAGAATTTGTTAAGTAGTGGAAACTGGAAAGAAGGATTAGGTTATGGAGATGATAAGAATGATAAGGGAACTGTAGAAATTGAGCATATAGTTGTTAAACAAAAGCCAAAGGTAAATCCTGTTAAGTTTGTAGTTGTAAAATCTGATATTGATAAATCAAAAGTTAAAGAGAAATTAGATTCTGACAAACCAAAACAGGATAAGCCAACTGAAGTTAACATAGGCTTAATGATAAAGAAGCAGCTTAAGCATAAGCTGAAAGATATTAAGAATGTAAACAAGGTAAAGCTCCCTAGGAAAAATAGGAATGGAAAGGAAGGTGTGAATAAAAGTAATGATTATAAGCCTGTTCCTAATGCTCCTAGAAAGAAATGTTATAACTGTGGAAATTCTAACCATCTGGCTTCTTTTTGCAGGAAAAATAAGAACATAAACTCCTTACCTTCAAAGTCGGGAGTTAAGAGTCAGTCTGTTAGATATAGGCCACAAAATCCTTGTTTTCATTGTGGTAGTTTATGGCATTCCATTTATACTTGTAAGGAATATCATAGTTTGTACTATGATTATTATCAAATAAAACCTTCTTTAAATAAAGTTAGCATTATTCCTTCTAGTGTAAGTTCTGATGCAAAGTATGATAGTGTAAATGCTGATAAGAAAAATGTTAACATAAACTCTGATGCTAAATCCGATGCAAATGTTAACAAACTTAACAAGGCCAAAGGATCCAAGCAAGCCTGGGTCCTTAAAACTAATCATTAGTGGTCTTTGTGATTGTAGGGCAACAGGAAAAACATCCTAGTTCTGGATAGTGGATGTTCAGGACATATGAGTGGAAATAAAGCCCTCCTATCAGACTTTGTGGAGAAAGCTGGCCCAAGTGTTTCTTATGGAGATGGCAACATGGAAAAAACTTTGGGATATGGCAATATCAATCTGGGGAATGTCATCATTGAAAAAGTAGCTCTAGTCTCAGGACTTAAACACAATTTGCTGAGTGTTAGTCAAATCTGTGACAGAGGTTGTCATGTGGATTTCTTTGAAGAACACTGTGAAATTGTAAGCAAATCTACAGGCAAAGTTATTCTGAAAGGATACAGGCATGGTAACATTTATGAAGCCAAGCTTTCAACAAGTACTGATGGTTCTGTAATATGTCTGTTAAGTAGAGCATCAATTGAAGAAAGCTGGAATTGGCACAAGAAACTCTCTCATTTAAATTTCAACAATATAAATGAACTAGCCAAGAAAGATCTTGTGAGAGGTTTTCCAAAATCAGTATTTGCTCCTGATGGCCTTTGTGATTCCTGTCAAAAGGCAAAACAAAGAAAATCTTCATTCAAGAGCAAGACTGAATCTTCTATTCTTGAGCCTTATCACCTACTACATGTTTCTCTATTTGGTCCAGTGAATGTCATGTCTATTGCAAAGAAGAAATATGCTATGGTATAGTGGATGAGTTCACCAGATACACATGGGTGTATTTCTTGCACACAAAAAATGAAACTGCATCTATCTTAATTGATCATGTCAAACAATTGGATAAAGTGGTTTAAGACTCTGTGAAAATCATAAGAAGTAATAATGGTACTGAGTTCAAGAATTTGATTATGGAAGAGTTCTGCAAAGACCAAGGAATCAAGCAGGAATTCTCTGCTCCTGGAACTCCACAGCAAAATGGAGTGGTTGAAAGAAAGAATAGAACTCTCATTGAAGCTGCACGAACTATGCTTGATGAGGCAAAGTTACCAACCTATTTTTGGGCTGAAGCTGTGCAGACTGCTTATTTTACTAAAAATGCAACACTCATTAACAAGCATGGAAAGACACTATATGAGATGGTGAAGAAAAAGAAGCCAAATCTGAAGTATTTTCATGTATTTGGATGCAAGTGTTTTGTTCTTAAGACTCATCCTGAACAGCTATCCAAATTTGATCTAAAAGCTGATGAAGGAATTTTTGTTGGATATCCACTTTCCACAAAAGCCTTCAGAGTCTACAATTTAAGAACAAGGGTTGTCATGGAATCTATCAGTGTCTCTTTTGATGATAAGAAGATTACAGGACTTGAAGATTTCAATGATCATGATCAGCTGAGATTTGAGAATGAAGTTTTAAATTCTGATACTATAATTCCTGAAAATCTAAATCCTGACAGTCTAAATCCTGATACTGCGAACTCTGATGGATTAAACTCTGATGTTATTGAAATTGTGGTGACTACGCCAAAGGAAGATGTACCTGTGCAAGGGGAGCATACTGAAGATACAACCACATCTCAAGAAGCATCAGAACCTACAATTGGCTCTTCAAGTTCTGATTTATCAAGTTCTGATGAGCCAAGTTCTGATAATTCTGGGAACTCCAATTTTGAAGGATCCAACTCATAGAGCATAATTTCAGGGGGAACATCAGAAAAGGTTGATGAAGACAACATGGATCATGGGGGAGCATCCAGTTCTAGAGAAAACCTTCCATCTGCAAGGAAGTGGACTAAAGCATATACACCTGACTTAATTATTGGAAATCCTGATGCAGGTGTCAGAACTAGAACAACTACATCAAATGAATGTCTCTATCATTCTTTTCTTTCTCAGTCTGAACCAAAGAAAGTGGAAGAAGCTCTTCAAGATGCTGATTGGGTGCAAGCAATGCAGGAAGAGTTAAATGAATTTGAAAGAAATAAAGTCTGGACCCTAGTACAAAGACCAAATAACAGATCTATTGTTGGTACAAAGTGAGTGTTCAGAAACAAAACTGATAGTAATGGCATTATTACAAGGAATAAAGCAAGGCTGGTTGCAAAAGGATATTCTCAACAGGAGGGAATTGATTATGATGAAATATTTGCACCAGTTGCAAGATTGGAAGTCATAAGGATATTTTTGGCTTATGTTGTTCACAAAAAGTTTACAGTCTTTCAAATGGATGTAAAAAGTGTTTTTCTTATTGGAGAATTGGAAGAAGAAGTATATGTTGAACAACCTCCGGGTTTTATAGATTCAAAATTTCCTAATCATGTCTACAGACTTGACAAAGCACTTTATGGCCTTAAGCAAGCTCCAAGAGCATGGTATGAGACATTAGCTCAGTTTCTTATGGAAAGTGGATTTAACAGAAGGACTATTAACAAAACAATGTTTTATCTCAACCATGGAAAGGACTTACTTTTGGTGCAGATATATGTTGATGATATCATTTTTGGTTCTACAAATGACAGACTTTGTAAAAGGTTTGCCAAGCTAATACAGTCAAGATATCAAATGAGTATGAGGGGAGAACTTAGCTATTTTCAGGGCCTTCAAGTCAAGCAGAATGAAGAAGAACTTTTATTTGTCAATCTAAGTACACCAGAAATTTGTTGAAGAAATTTGGAATGCAAGATTGTTCAAGTTCATCCACTCATATGGCCACTGCAACAAAATTGGATAAGGATACTGGTACATCAGTAGATATTCCTGATTACAGAGGTATGATTGGCTCACTACTCTATCTAACTGCAAGTAGACCTGATATCATGTATGCTACCTGTCTTTGTGCAAGATTTCAAGCAGATCCAAGAGAACCTCACTTAACAGCTGTGAAAAGAATTATCAAGTACCTTGAGGGTACAGCTGATCTGGGATTGTGGTATCCTAGAGAATAAGACTTTAAGCTAATAGGTTACCCAGATGCAGATTTTGCAGGATACAAAATTGACAGGAAAAGCACAAGTGGAAGCTGCCAATTTCTTGGAGGCAGATTAGTTTCTCGGTTTAGCAAGAAGCATAAGTCAATTTCCACATCAACTGCAGAAGCAGAGTACAATGCTGCAGGAAGCCGTTGTGTACAGATTCTTTGGATGAAGAATCAGTTACTGGATTATCGGTTAACATATTCTAAAATCCCTATTTACTGTGATAATCAAAGTGTTATTGCTATGACAGGTAATCCAGTTCAACCCTCAATGAAAAAGCACATCAGCATTAGGTACCACTTCATAAGGGAACATGTGGATGAAGGTATAGTGGAATTGCATTTTGTTCCAACAGATCAACAACTAGCAGATATCTTCACAAAACCACTATGTGAAGCAACCTTTACAAGATTGGTAAATGAACTTGGAATGGTTTCAGGTTCTTTTTCTAAATCTTCTTAGTTTATGTTCTGATACATCGGACTTTATGATCAGTATTTACATATATTACTATCTTTGTGAATTCTGTGCCTAAATTGAAAACTTGCTTAAATGTTGATTGTTGTTTGATGTGAATTTCTAAACTCTGATAGTGATATGAATGTTTCTATAACTATTCAATCCAATGAGGATAAGTGTGCTAGATGTTGAACTAGTAGTCTTTAATATACTAAAGATCCCATGTCTGAAGTAATTGTTTATGTGGAAATCTCTTAACACAAGCAAATTCTGATATTGAGCTTAGTTGAAGTTTACTTTGTGTATCTTATTACTAAGTCAAAAACTAGAATAATGTTTCTTATCTGTTAAGTTTTGATGTCAGTAAATCCGATGGATGTACTATGTGCTGATAAGCCTCACTTATCAATAGAAAAGAAAAGAAATAAAAATCAGGTACTCCTTTGAGATCGAGAGTAAAAAAAATATGGAAGGGAAGACCCAAGTGCATTGCTGGTATTAAGTAATATGCATTAGAAAAGCAAAATAAAGTTTTCTTGGTGACTTTTCATATTCTCTGATTACTGGAGAAATACTCTGATAATAGCATAAATTCTGATAAGCAGTTGTGACTCACTTACACTGAGAAGCCACTGTAAAAAGGAATTTCAAAAGATGCATAAAATGAGCACAAAATAGTTGAGGTGAACTCATGCATGAACTTATAGTAGACTTCAGAATAATGACAGATTTTAAGTAAAGTTCTTAGTTATGCCTTATTTCTAAGATGTACTGAAGTGAATCAGACTTTACTCTTTGTCTGATATTTAGCTTAATGCACACACATACACTCCACATGAATGATGAAAATTACTATGGTGATAAATGTTATTTTGGATGAACTGTTTAAGTGTTAGTTGCATAAATTCTGAGGACAAGTTCTGATGGAAGTTCTGATGATTAAGTTCTGATGTACCCATATCAGTATTTGTGTGAAGAATTACAGGAATAAATATTCCTTTTTCTAGTTAAGAAGCCATATTCTGATGACTTTTAAATTCTGATAATAATCAAGTTCTGATGCTGACATGGCAGTATTTATTTACTTGGTTTATTTTTGGTCATTACCTCAACGGTCATTTTTTTTTGAATATTGGTTTATGTGAGTTAAAGCAGTAATAATCATTTGTTTAGTGGGAACAATTTTTTTTTTTAAACTGAACATGCAAAGTCATAATTGCTTATTTACCGTTCCCATTAACTTTTGCCTTAACTGCTCCATGTTTGGCAGGTGTAATGGTCTGTTCCACTCCTCATTAACTGCTGTAACGTGGGTTGTCTAAGTAAAAGAGATAAAAGATTTTCAAATCTTTTATTCATATTTTTATTCTATTTCACTCTCTCTCTTTTCTTATTCTCTCACATTTTCTGACGATTCACTATACAGACATTTCATCAAACACCTTTCAAGCAAACAAGTTTCTCACTTATTTCTGATGGCGCCCAAGGATTTAATTGTTGATGGAGCCAAGTTTGTACCAAATAACTATGCTGCAATCTTGAATAAGACTGAAGCTCCATCAGATTTGCACTTTGTGCTAGATTTCTTAGCAAATAGTGAGATTGGATATGCTGTGACCCAACCTCAAACCATTTCATGCCAACAAGTACTGACGTTTTGGCGGACTGGGATTTTTGATAATGGTGGTGCTACTGGTACTCCAAGCATCGTATTTGAAGTAAATGATGTTGAACATGTAGTTACACCTGGGGCAGTTCGCAAAGCTCTCCACTTACCAGAAGGTTGTACATTCTCAACAGTGGAGGACCCTGTTCTACAGCAGCTTATGGCCAGTTTGGGTTATGAGAAAAGTTTGGGAAAGCTTGGACAACTGAAAAGAGCAAATATCAGGAAAGAATAGAGCTTTTTCTTTGATTGCATCACTAAGGCATTCGCCAATAAGTGCTCTAACTTTGATGTTATTCCAATCATGAGTCAACAAATCGGGTATGCTCTTATTCATCAAACTTACTTTGATTTTGCAAGTGCTGTGCTAGGTTTCATAGGGGATAGGATGACAGAGGATAGGAATGTAGTATACTTTGCTAGATTCTGTCAGCTTATATATACTTTTTATTGTGCTGATGAACCCCAACCTACCACTGATTTAATTCCACCCTTTAAGCTTGAAAAAAAGGATTTTAATGATTTGTTAAATGCTGACATTAAGAAATAAGTGGTTAGACCCTTACAAATACCTCAGTTGGTGAAACATATACTGGTAAATGCTGATCCTCAAACCTACATATCTGTTTACCCTGATGTTCAACCCACATCACAGCCACCACAATAGGCATCAGAACATACCACATCTACACAAATACCTTCACATTCTCAACCTCAACCTACTCAACCCTCAATCAGGACATATTTCAAACCATCACAGTCATCTCAACCTTCAGCACATCCTGTGAAGCCTTCATCTTCCAAACCCAAAATGACTAAGACAGTACCTCAGACTCAACAGAAAAGAAGGAAACTTGTTCTGAGAGATGAGTCAGACAATGAGGAACATGTTCCCATATCTGACCCGTTGTAGTAGAAGCTGAGAAGATCTCTTCACAGAAAGACACTGTAACTGGGAGTTCTAGGCCTCTCAAAAGGCTTAGAAAGCTAAATCCTGATGATAAAGCTCTTACAGTGTCTCCACCCTTGAAGAAAATGAAAAAGCAAAGAGCTCACAGGGACACAGTTGAGTCAGAATCAGAAGATGAGGAAGCAGCTAAGGAAGGGGGTTAGGAATCTCTGATCCCAACAGAACCAATTGTTATTGAATCACTTCCTTCAGCACAACCAGAAACTGCTCAAGACAGAGTGCCTACTCCTCCTGTATCACCTATAATTGAACAAGTACATACTGATGACCCAGGTATAAGTGCTGAGATTGATATTCATAACTTGATTGTGCCTGAGGTTTTTTACTTAGAAGCTCCACCAACTCAAATCACTCCACCAACAACACCAATTCTAGATGCTGATTTTAATGAAGATATTCCTACTACACCGATTCTGAATCTGGATGATGCAAATCAGATTTTAGATGGGCATCAAGGTTTGGCTGTTGATCAGAACTTAGTTGGAGATCAACACTTAGAGGATGATGTTGAAGCTTCAATAGCCTCTTATACTATTCCTTTATCAGAGGATGCTGATGATGCTGATTCTATAAGTTCTGATGCTGCTAATGATGAACTTACTGTTGAAGCTGCTGCCAATGTAGATACTGATGCGGCTGGTCCATCAGGACATGCACCTCAACAAGCTCCAAAAAAAGCTGAATTAATCAAGAAGTTTGTTAGAGAAGATGCACCAGTACCTTGGAGTGAAACTCCTAGAGGAAGGGAGTGGACTAAGGAATGGAACAAAGTTAATTTTGTTCCTATTTCAAACATACTTGTTGAGCACTTGGCTAAAGCTGATGAGATGCTATTCATTGATGATTTCAAGACACAGCTCAGAGTTACTGCACTAAGTACTAGGCACCTTCAAGGTCAACAATCTGTAACTCAGGCCAAGGTAGACAAGATTCAAGAATCCTTAAATCAACAAGATATGCTTATCAAGCTGGACAAGAAAAGGTTTTTCAAACCTACCTTTGATAGAATTGAGTACATTGAGAAAACTCAGGATTAGCAAAATGCTCAGATTGATGAAATTTTGAAGAATTAAGCTTCTCATCAAAATCAACTCAACGAGATCCAATCCTCAGTGAAATTGCTTGTCTCTCTTCTTTTACCTGCTGATGCCAAAAAGGGGAAGAAAGTAATTAAGTCCAAATGCAAAACTGTTAAGACGCTGAAGGGAAAGGATTATGGAAAAGATGACCAGGGAAACTCTAGAATGGGTGGAGGTCATGGTCAAGGTAAAGGTTTTTCATCAAGCAAAGTTGGAACTACAAGTCAAAGAACAAGTTCTGATACTGGGAGAAGAATAAGTTCTGATATTGGTAAAAATTTCTGATATTGGTAAAAGGATAAGTTCTGATGAACATCTGGAACTTGATGAGGAAATTTCAAGACAGTTATTTTTGAAAGAAAATCCAGGAATGGACTTTGAGAGTCTAAAGGAAGAAGAAGCTAGACTTAAGTTAGAAAAAGTCAACTCCAAATATAAAGCTTCTGTTGTTGAAAAGAAACTTCCTAAGGCTAGAGGCATTGTGATAAAAGAAAGGACAAATCCTGAGGCAACTAAAGTCAAATCACAAGTGGAGATAGATCCAAGGTCCAAGGGCAAAGAAAAAGTTGATGAACCTGTAAAGGTTTATGTGCCATTCAAGGATGAAGAAATATCTAATGAAGATGCTAGTCTTACTCTGATGAAAAGGAAGATTTCTCAAACAACCTCTGACATGGCTCATGTTGTTCAGAGTCAAGATATAGTAAGTTCTGATATGACAGTGAAGCAAGCAACCTCTGACATAGCTCAAGTTGGCTTGATATCAGAAGATAAGGAAAAGGAAACCTCTGACATTGCTCATGCTAAACCTTCAAAGTTACTCCTACCAGGATTTACTAAAGCTAAACAGACTCAATCTTTGAAGACTGCAACAAGTGGTTTTGAAGAAAGAGTTGTTACAGGAAAAGAAGCAAGAGATAAATCTGGATTGGGTAGTGCTGATGAAAGAAGAATACAGAACATAACCAATGATCCAACTTCTTTAAGTGAACCAGGTGTTGGAGCAACTCCTGAAAGATTGAATCAACTTGAATCTGTATAGATGGTTTACCATACATTTTTGAAATAACACATCTTGTTATATTTTATGACAGATGGAAGGGTATACCATATTAGGCAGAATGTTATACCACTGAAGTATTTTGAGGAACTGGAACATGTTCTATTCTTACTTCAAGTGAAGAACATATTAACAGATAGTGCTGTAAATTATTTGAAGACTCAAATTCAAAGTTATAAGAAGCTTTACTCTGTAAAGTCTAATATCACATATTGTCCCAAGTACAGAGATCATAAAGGTGATATTGTCGAGATAAAGCCTAACTCTGCTATGATTATAACTACTTTTCTGGGTTATAAGGTTGTGGAATTCAATCTTGAGTCTGACAAGGCATATTTAATCAGACTAGATCAGGATATAAGGAAAGCTAGAATAAATTATCTCAGGGCTGCTATCTTTCAAATTGGTGAAGATACAGTTGAATTGAAGAATGCTAAAAGGATTATGGTTAATGAACTTGAATATGCTGAGAGATGTTTGTTAAAGAACTATCTCAGAACAACTCCTGATATCAAAGAGATCAGTAATTGAAGCCAAGTCAAAGATCTACAACTGCTTAAATTTTGATGTTTATACATACTGAACCTGTTATTAGACCTTGAGGATGGTAAAGCTACAAGGACTTTAAGTTATAGTTATCTAGTCAAACTTTCATGCATTTGTACTTAATGTTTTTGACATCATCAAATATCTGTTAAACTTGTATATTATGCTAATTTACAAGTTGGGGGAGATTGTTAGATATATCTGATAATGTCATGACTAATATGATCTGTGTTTAGTTTTTAGAACTTACTTAACAGGACAAATCAATACTTAACCAGAAATCAGTACTTATACTGAAGTCAGAACTTAAGATATCAGGAGATATTTATCAGGAGATAATATCAGGACTTAAGGCGACTTTCAGATAAGGAAGGCGGCTGATTGAAAGGAAAGAAGATCAAGACAAACACAAGAAAAGATATGCATGAAGAAGGAATTCTATGAAGAATAGAATACTTGGAAGAAAAGATAACTAGTAGATATATTTTAGGAAGCAAAATTATATTCCATATCAATTAAAATTTATCTTATAACTGTGTAGTATATAAACACAGACATAGGATTTACACTATATGTGTTATCATAATCGAAGTTATTATTCATTGTAACCCTAGAAGCTCTCGTGATAACTTGTTCATCACTGAGAGAGGACAGTTCCATATTGTAATAGAGTTTATTGTGTTGAATAAAATCTGTTTTCTGTTACTTGTGTTCTTATATTCGATTTGATTGTGATAAACACTATATTCAACCCCCTTCTACAGTGTGTGAGACCTAACACCTTGCTTCACAGAGTTCTCGATTTTTTATATATCTCTGGTAGAAAAGTGTAATCCACCAGAAAAATTTTAAATACTTGTGTTTAATCACTTTGTGTTTGATCTTTTCAATATTTTCATTCCGCTCATTAGCCAAACCAATCACAGTTATATATTTAAGAAAGAATAGTCCTCAAAATCAAAAAGAAACCAGAATTACATTCAACCCCCCCATCTGTAATTTTTTATGATATTGTTTGGGAATAACACTTAGAAAATAAGGTTATTGGATATTTTTGCAAAATATTTCACCTTAACAAGTAATCAGATTTCGTATAATATAATTATATATATTCGATCGACGTTTCCGATAATTACAGGATACATTCTAGTATTCCCGAAATAATTTTTCAAAAATCGGGCAGCGTTTCCTTTATTTATCGGACTTCCCGTTGAAACATAATCGACGCAACACAACCAACAATCACAATTTCGCAATCTAAGTTCGATACAATAAATAACTATTTTTGTTTTGAAAATAATTTTGACGAACTAAATAATATTTTTATAATTGGAGGACTTAGAATAAATTATCACAGTCCACCGTCGACTCGCCGAGGCTCATCATCGACGGCGGCAAAATTTATTGGTACCCGATAATATTCAGGTTTCCAAATAAACTCTACCGATTTAATTAAAATTCTCGCATGAAAATTATCTATATCACGAATATTATTCAATTAATATCCTGCAGAAAAATATAAAAATTTCACATCAGAAACAATCAAACCAAGGCAACAGGGACAACAACAAAAACATAGCCACACACGTGCATACGCGCTGCACACACGCATACGCGCTGCACACACGTGCCACCACATCTCTGGGAATTTCCAAGAGGCGGCAACACCAAGAACAAGAAACCAGACTGAATAACACACATACACGCACACACATAAACGTATATATATACATATATATATATATATATATATATATATACGTATCAAACTAGCAGAAACAGAACCAAAATAACCCACCGGAAAGTGAACCGGATTACACAGCGGTAACCGAAATCAGGGGAAAAAATAAAGAAACGGGAACAGAGAGATGGGAAGGAGGAATAAAGAAAGGCGAGAGGAAGAGAGAAAAGACTATAGAGAGAGATCGAGAGGCGAGAGAGAGAGATAAGAGATCGAGGGAGAGTATAGAGAGATTTATGTTGTTGTAAGAAAGAAAGGGGAAAAGAAATAAGCCTGCCATCTGTCCAAAACTGAAGCCACACGTCAAAAATAAGGGACACGTACCCCTTTTTGTAACCGAAAGCCCTATTTCTGATACCGATTTGTGAATTTAACGATACATGCTGCATGTAGGAATTCATCAAAATAATTCCAAATTTGTTTAAAATTTCTGAAATATTTAAAAGCTAGAAAATCAAAATTTTCGTAATTTTTGAAATATTTTTGGATCGCGCATCATACCCGCATGTTATGATTTAACGAGCAAACATGGGGTTGAATATAATCTGAAAAATTTCCGAAACAATTTTAAAATTCACGAAATATTAAAAACATGAGAAAATATGGGTTTCATAATTTTTGAAACATTCTGGAATTTAATACTGAACTTAGTCATAAATACAATCAGAAAATCATTTAGGGATAAATAATCGATGAAAAATTATTTTCAAAATTTTATAAATTCCCAAAAATATTTATGAAAATAAATCTTCAATAAAATAACTTTTAAAAGTGAAAACAAAATAATACTACTCAGCAATTAATGATACAAATAATCCTCGTACACCAATAAACTACACATAATTAATAATAAGGCAACACACATCTGACAGAACCAAGACACATATTTTATTTATTTAAGTATTCAATAACTACACTTTTAATAATACAAAAATACGAGTATTTATAATAGACGGTGAATCAAAATTAATATATATATATATATTACTCTTCTTTGCGGACCCATTTTAGATCTTTGTAGAGGTGCAATTGAAACATATACGGTACTACCAAAAATCTTAAAATGTGAAATATTAGGGGTTTGACCAAGAACTAATTCACGAGGAGATTTTTTGTGGTAAGTAGATTGTCTTATCTTAATTATATTTACGTCATGAAGTATTGCGTGACCTTAAATAGAAGTGGGTAATTTAGATCTTAGAAGTATGGGTCGTGCATTAAGCTGAAGTCTTTTAATTAACCATTCCGCCATTTTGTGTATGCACGTCGACAGAGATTCCTATTGACATATAATAATCATTCAAAGTAGCAGATGTAAATTCAGTGCCATTATCTAGTCGAATTGATTTGATAGGATTATCAGTTGGGCTCGTAATTTAATTATTTGAGAAAGAAGTTTGGCAAAGGCTGTATTTCTGGTCGAGAGTAGACAAACATGAGACCATCTAGTTGAAGCATCGATTAGGACCATGAAATATATAAATGGTCCAGATGATGGATGAATAGGACCACATATATCACCTTGAATTCTTTCTAAGAAATTTGGAGACTCGTTTTGAAGTTTATTGGAGATGGTCGAACAATTAGTTTTCCCAAAGAACATGCTGAACAAGGAAGTTTATCATGTGGTATGAGCTTTTGATTCTTAAGGGGATGTGCAGTTGAATTTTCTATAATTTGACGCATCATGGATACTCCTGGATGACCAAGTCTTTCATTCCAAAGGGTGAGTGATTTTGGATCTATAATTTTAGGAGTAGTACTGTGAGACTCGATTACTCTAATTTCGGTAACATATAATCCATATGAGATTGATTACAATTTTTCTAAGATCTTCTTATGTCCTGAAGTGATTAAGGTGAAAAGAAGATATTCTTTTTTATTTTCTCGAGTGGTTTCTACATGTAAACCATTAAGGAAAATATCTTTAAAACTCAGAAGATTCCTAGTTGATTTGCTATAATATAGAGCATCATGTATGTGAATTTGTGTCTCATTTTGTAGGATAAAACTGGCTTTCCCAAAACCCTCTATGATATTTGATGTTCCCAAAATTGTCTAAACTTGTGAGTTGGTTTTAGTCAACTTTGACAAGTATTTCTGATTTTGTAAAATTGTGTGAGTGGTTGCGCAGTCAACAATGCATATATCTCCCATATTTATAATGTGTATATATAAGTGAACAACAATTTATTATGCAAATAATGTACATAATTCAAGAACATAAAACAAGTACATGAAAGCAGAATATTAAAACATGCACGTCTAAAACATAACATCAAGAAAATACAAATGAAATCTAGTTATCTAAATCACAATAAAGGTTAGCACAAATGTCTGGTTCATTTGAGGTCTTGTTGTTTGGTTCTTCACTTAGATTATAACTAACGAAGTTTGTTTCCATCCTCTTTTCGTTATTCTTTTTATTTTTCTTATAGAGGTCAAGTAGATGTTTCGGTGTGTGACATGTACGTCACCAGTGCCCATGTGCCCTACATCTGAGACATATATCCTTAGTATCTTCTTCTCGTGGTGCCTTCCTTTTATTTGGAACTCCATGTTGCCACTTTCGGTGCTCAGAGTTGTTGTAACCATCACGCTGCCACTTCAGGTGGCTAGAGTTATAATGATTTTAAAACCGACCTCAAAAGTATCCTTGCCCACGATTTTGTCTATAACCTCATCCTCCTCTATGCCCTTTCCCACGCTCATTCTTCTGGAATTACGTGTTATGTAGTTAGGCAACTGAGCAGAGACTGTGGGACGTATCTGATAATTTTTCAGTAACAACTTATTATTTTTTTAGCGACAAGAAGAAGAGATATCAGCTCGCTATACTTCCAAAAATTGCGCTCCCTATTCTGTTGTGCCAGAATCATAGTGTTGGAGTGGAAGGTTGAAAGTGTCATGTCACCATTAGTAATATTTTCACCACATAAAATCAGTTTTGAGCTTATTTTGAACAAGGTATAATTATATTCAACGAAGGATTTAAAATCTTGCAACCTTATCTTTGAGATTGGTCCAAAGGGTGATTGGATTTTTCAAAGTTAGATATTCAAATTTCAAATTTTCATGGATGTGGTTTCTAAGAAAAATGATAGCTTTGGCTTTTTGTTCAAGAATTGGGGTCTTTCCTGGTTCTATGGCGGCTTTTAGCCCGTTAGCACTAAGATGTAATTCCACATCAAACACCCAAGACAAATAATTATCCACAGCCACATCCAACATAATAAACTCTAATTTTGCAAGATTTGCCATTCTAAATGTAAAATAATTATTAAAACATGATATAATTCTTCACAAATATATTTAAACAATTATTTTCAAATAATAACATATATGATACGATTAATAAAAAAGTTACGATGGCATAACGAGCCAGAAAACTTTGAGTAATACTTGACGGCATAGCCATCTTTATAGCATTTAAACAGTAATATAAATAAATAACTATAATAGTTAGAATCAAATGATTAAAATAAAATGTACCTCTTTTTGTTATTCCAGTGAACTAACAATGAGATTTACAGAAGGGGGGTTAAATGTAAATCTAAAAACTTTTTCAAGTTTTGAGCAGTTTCTAGGCTATGTGTTTTGATGAACAATTGTGTGTGAATTGCTTTGAGCTAATGCAGATAGATATATATTCAAACACAAATGTAAAGAACACAACAGATTTAAAAACTTTTCTGGTGGATTTGTTGTTCCACCAGAGATGTGTTATTTTCAGAAAATCTGTGATTCAAAGAATTAAATCACTGCTGCTTCCTAGTACAAACTAGATGATTTTCTCTCTGGATTTTTCCAAACAGCTTTGGAAAATTCACCATCGAATTACTAGCTGCTACTTGGTTTATATATCACCAAGTTTACAAGTGAAGACAAAACTGTACAATACAATTAAAAGATTCTTCACATGTTTCTTCTTTATTTCTCTATCCAATGCAATTTAGGTTTAGCTGAGAATCTTTGAATACTTCCTTGTTTGCACCAGAATGGAAATGCTGCATTTTCTTGATTCCTCCTAGAGGCTGCCACATTCCAGTTTATCTCTGTCAACCCATGTGCCTCTGTCAGCTTATGAATTGTCACTATCAACTGCGATTGAACTAAGCATCCGTTGAAGCTTTCATCCGTTGAAGCTTTATCCGTTGATGCATTAGCAATTGAAGCTTTATCCGTTGAAGCACTCATCCGTTGATGGATGTTATTCGTTGAAGCTTTAGAGACATCCGTTGAAGCTTTATTTCTCATCCGTTGAAGGTCTTTAATATCAGTTGATACTACTTCACTTATACAAAATTACAAGGCATGAAATATTTACAATTAGCCCTCCTATTTGCATATCCACTAGTAGTCAACATGACTGATAATTTCTCACAACATCTAAGAATTACAACTTAAATACAGAGAATGAAATGTGTTACAATACTAAAGTTATTTCTAAGTAAAGCTACTCCTTCAACGGATAGCCAGAATGGTCTTATCCGTTGAGGCTATAAACACTAGATTTCTACTTAAGTGTTTTGTTTAACTTATCATCAAACTAATACACATATTCCTAACAATCTCCCCCTATTTATGTCTACTAGAACTGTATGCATAAATTTGGGTTTAACTTGATGATAACAAAACACTTAACAAACATATGAACTGAAATAAAGTAGAAATTCAAAAGTGCTGCAAAAGTGTGTATACTGGGATAAAATTGAAGAATTACATTGTTTCCAAGGTGCTCCTTTAGCCTGAGCAGATTAATTCCTTTTCCTTTGATCCCTTGTTTTCTTCCCTAGCCTCCTGTCATTCTCCTCTATTTGGAGTTGGAGTTGTCTGTAGAGTTCAGCTTCATCTTCTTCATTGATGTCCAACTTAGATTGCATATCCTTAAGAGTTTCATTACTGGCAATCTTGAGCTGATCGTCAAGTCTGAAAAATCTTCTGACTCCTTTATTGTCTCTGAAATCCATCGACCAATGAGGTGATTTATGAACTGTAATTCCTCTCTCTGGAATGAGTAATGTTCTAGGCAAGGCATTGGGCTCCCACCAAGTTTTCCTTATGCTGGCAATCTTGTTGAGAATCTCAGTTTTGGCAGTCCTGGTAAAGCCAGAATCCCTTTTTATAGCTGAGTAGACTCTAACTAAGGTATAATAGCCTTCATTCAGAATTCTGTAAAGAGGCCAAGTCCTTTCCCCACTTCCTTTATATTTGAACACTAGTCTTTCTGGAAGCTGCCTGTAGGCATCTATTCCCCTTACTTCCTCCAGCTCATCCAGATAGAGTTCAATGTCTGTAAATTCCTTTATGTCACAAATGTGAACATAATCATCCTTTGAGGCTTGTGACTTAGGCTTAGGCTTCTGAGTGAATTTGATTGAGGTTAGAGGAGGTGTTGATTTTATTTTTCTTTTCTGTTTCTTTGATGGTGGAGAAGTGGTTAAGAAAGTGGGCAATTTGATGGTGTCCCAATCAATTGGTTCCTCCTTAGGAGTGATTGTTTCACCATGGATGTTTATGAAGGGGTCAGGCACAATGGGTTCAGGAATATAAGGTAGTGGTTTGGATTTTGATTGGGTTTCTTCAGTTTCATCTACAATCTTCCTTTTTGCATTGGCCTTCTTTCTGTTCCCTTTCTGCTATTCCTGTGGCGCCCTCCAAACCCGGGTCAGAAGTTTAGGGTCCACAACACATACACAATATATAAACCTGTATATAAAATATTATTTGCAATGACCCTGCTTTACATAACCACGGATCGCAACAGGTTAAAGTATGAAAACAAGCCACAACCTTAACTTTTATTACAACGTACCAAATCCCAACTAATTTAACTTATAACTGATAATAAAATTATTCTTACAATCTTACTATCTCACTAATGTAGTAAGCTTCTGCTAGCTCGATCCGACTCAATCTGGAATCCTAGCTCGCGCATCGAACTGGGAAACCTCGCTATCAACTGTATTCTTCTTAACTGTAAAATATGTAAAAAGATTTGCAAGAGTGAGCTAACTAGCTCAGCAAGTCATATTATCAATAATTGAGGTTAAATAATAATTAAACGAGATGATTCAAAGGAATCAAGTTTCTTGTTAAACAACCAATAAAATTGGATATTCATTTTTAAGTTTTTTAAACCAAAGTTAGGCTGCTGATGAGTCACGCACTAACCCTGAGCAAAGCACACATCACTGCTCTAACTACTGGATCCAAGGCACACATTGGCCTAACTTGACCATCAATATGGTCTGACCACGAATCTGGTCCACACAAAGAAAACTATCCAATTCTAAAGCAGTTCAATATGATAAACAATATAATTCAATAAAACTAGATCATAATCAATAACCATAAAACATTTGTAAAAGAGCATGGTAAAAATTCATGGTTACCAAAAGGGTATGTCAAAGTATATAAAAGAAGTAGCCTCCAGCCGGTAGGATAATCGGGTATTAGATGAGTAGTGTTTTTACAAGGTTTTAGTACTTTGATATCACAAGGTATGGTTGAGTATAAAAGTTTCTGTATGTGTTAACAATTATGTTCCAATGTTTGGTATATGATGGATATATATTTGTGGAGTGGTATCGTATTTGTGTGGTTTAGTATTTGGTAAATCAACAAGAAAGGGTTTACAAAGAATAAGGCCTACGGCTCAAAAATCAAATGACGTGACTCAGGTCCAAGGCTGAAGGATTCAAAATATGTACAGTATAAAACAGAGCTAATTTGGGTATTAACAATATGTCACAAGATAATTTAGAGATATTTGCATTGTATCTTGAGAAAGGTTTAGAAATACTTGCCTTATCATAATCGATTTCAACTTCACTTGTACTTGTCTAATGACCCCATTCAACAATCACTCGTTTGCTTCTCTTATGTCTTGCTTCTATCCTCTGATCACTTGCTATATTTTCTACATGTGAATTCTATTTCCTGATCACCTGCTTCTCTTTCTTATGCCTTGCTTACTCTGTTAGGCATCATAAGTATCTATTAATATTTAACTCATACGATTCTATTCGACATACACTTCTATCTACCCTTCGTTTTACCCAAATCCGATTAACGAATTGAAAGTTACGCTATAAATAAGCAATTACCGAACATATAGACCGACAATTAACCAACAAGTCACATATAACACATAGCACATCCCATAATCAATGATATATCATTTATAAAGAAGTCTCGGGTCATAAACATGCTTTTAGGTATTTAAAATAATTTTTTAAAACATTTTTCGGAATTAAAATGGGTCGTTGGATCAATTTCAGAGTAATAAACAAGGTTCGGTCGGCCAATTCTGGCTTTGAAACAATTTTATAATAATTATCGAGCCTTAAAAATAATTTAAAATAATATTTTAAAGCTCAAAACTATTTTTCGGAATTTTTAAATCATTTTTAAATAATTAAATCTAATTAAATAATTAATTAAAATCAATTAAGAATTAATTAAATCAATTAATCAATTAATCAATTAATTTTCCAATAAATTGACCAATTAATTAATTAAAAACTAACTGAAATTAATTAACTAATTAATTCAGATTTATTTTTGAATTAAAAATAATTTTTGAAATTAAAATAATGATTTTTGAAATTAAAATAATCATTTTTAGATTTTTCTGAAATTAAAAACTATTTTGAAAATAATTTATAAAAAGAAATCCGAAATTTGAAAGAATGCAAAACAGGAATCCAGAATTTGTAAATTTCTGGAAATTTCAGGGGTTAAAGTGTAAGAACAGCATTTTAGAAAAATTTTAGGATGAAAATGGATTGAAACCGGGTCAGGAGTCCGGGTCAAAATCGACCCGAACGGGTCACCAGGGTTTCGGAAGAACACGATGGTCGGCAAGAATCCGGCAAGGCTAATTCAGAGAAATACAGAATCGTTTGATTTGTTTCTAAACTCACATCGATTTCTTAACGCAACAGCAATTCAGAAAAGGGTTTAGTTTAGATTTATATCCCTTGGACAACGTTTTCCGGCGAAATTTCATAGAACTCCGGCGAGCTCGAATAAAAACCGCCGAGCTCGTTTCAGGCTTTCCAGGAATCAGTTGTTACACAAAAATACATAAATCGACTCCCCATTCAACAAGGAACACAACCCAAGTAACAAAATCAGCTAATAACCCCTAATCAAAGAATACCTAAAATCGATTAAGAACATTCAAAATAATTAAAAACCCTAGTTCATATAATCCGAAGATCAAACTTAAATTTACCCATGTTATTGAACTCCAAATTTGAAGTATAATATACCAAAATGATCAGGAAAACAAGCTCTACAACATGCTATCATCAAATTATCTAAACAATCTCTCGAACAAAAATTCATAATTTAATTATCAAGAAATTCGAATATAAATAATTAAATAGAAAATTACCTGATGTTTCTGGGTGTGTTTTGATGAAAGATTATGATTCTTGATTTTCAGAGCTTCGATTTGAGTATAAGAGCGTCAAAATCGGATATCGATGCCTCCGAATTTATGTTTGATTATGTAGAACATAATATAATTATAGTATTTTCTCTGCAAAAATTCTGTAAATACTGTTTGCAAATAATTTCTGATACAAAATAAAATACAGTAGAGGCTATTTATAATTACGGGAAATTAGTATCCCGTTGGATCATTCCGGATATAAAACGACACGTTTATTTGTAAAAAACTGATCCAAACGGTACTGGTTTTCGAGATAATTATCCAAATCAGTACAATTCGTACTGCGGTCTTGGTCTCAGCGCCTGATTACAAGTACTACGAGGTGATAATTGTAATAGTTTAATAAAAACTCCCGTTTCTCGAAAATACGAGTTTTATTGATTTATCGAAACAAATATTGTATCGAAAAGGTTGCGCTGGGACCCGCGCAGAACAAACCGTACGCCGGATCGGAAAAGTCAAAACATGGAAAATGCTCGGAATATTGCAATTAGGTTAGGAAGGAGTTCTCGGAAGAATTTCGGGTTCTAAAAACGTAAAATTGGATGACGTCGGTTGGTTCCCGTTTTCATAAAATAGATTTTAAATACCCGGAAAAAGATTTTATAAAATTCATATGATTCCTATAAATTCATAAATCAACATATAAATAATTAAGAAAATATGACTATTATCTATATTTTATTTTGGACTTATAAAAATTAAAATACTCAATTAATATTATTTTTAAACATCCAAACACATTTAACACTTAATAAATAATTCACAAAATAGATACTGAACACATATAATAATTATCTATTAGCAAAAATAATTGCACGATATATCCCGGATATTACAATTCCTTTCTTTCCTTACTTCTTTCTTCCACATCATCACTAAGCATGTCCCCAATACCTACATCTTCACCATTGTCTTCAATTTCTTTCTTTTCTTCAGCTTGACTTGACTTTAGCTGTTGTTATGGATTAAAAACTAATATATATAATTGCTGTATTTAATACTAAGGAACGTGAGCTTCGAGGCTCGATTTGACTGCTCTTGTGTTTCGTGACTCAATCTGCCTTAACAAGATGCCTACGTACCTTGCTGATTGCCAAGGATCAAGTCAAAAAACGTAGTTCTGATTGGTGGGGGTGAGACCCCTTATATAGATGTGGGAGTCCTTGAATTGGACTTGGTATAGGAGACTTGGTGGATAAGCCTCTGAATTAGGATAGACTTAGGAGTCCTAGGAAGTAGGAAGCTGATTCCTTATCCTTTTAGGTCCCCTTGAGGCTAATCTCTAAGGACTTATATCCTCATCGGGACTCTTTTCAACATCTGATTTCTCCCTTATTAATTAATTACGAAATTAATTAATAATCAGGGCTTTTTGGGCCTTTTTTTATTCCACCAGGCCTGATCTGGTCCGTCAGGCTTAACCTTTCTGGTCTGAATATTATACATCTTATTATTGGGCTTAGCAGCCCATTAATTATAAAATCAGGACTTATTTATCCCTATCATTTGCCCCCCAACTTTTGGGAAACATTGATTAGGTTTCGCAGAAGTTAAATCTATTCGTTCCCTTACAGGGTTTCGTTTTTGCGTAAAGTGTGGAGCGACCTACACATTTACAACGAATCTTCCTTTTATTCAGAAATTATCTTAATTTCCAGGAATTTTTCCCTAATTTTCTGGAATTTTCCCTAATTCTCTGGATTTTTCCCTTAATTTCTGGGATCTATCCTAATTTTCTGGATTTTTCCCTTATTTCTGAAAATATTAATATTTTTCAGAAATTATTTAAGGAATTTCCTTATTTTTTCTGGATTTTTCCCTTAATTTCTGGGTTTTATCCCAATTTTCCTGGATTTTTCCCTTAATTTCTGGGATTTATCCTAATTTTTCTGGATTTATTCCTTATTTCTGAATATATTTTTCAGAAATTATTTAAGGAATTTCCTTAATTTCTGGGTTTTATCCCAATTTTTCTGGATTTTTCCCTTAATTTCTGGGATTTATCCTAATTTTCTGGAATTTTCCCTAATTTTCTGGGATTTTTCCTAATTCTCTGGATTTTTCCCTTAATTTCTGGGATCTATCCTAATTTTCTGGATTTTTCCCTTATTTCTGAAAATATTAATATTTTTCAGAAATTATTTAAGGAATTTCCTTATTTTTTCTGGATTTTTCCCTTAATTTCTGGGTTTTATCCCAATTTTTCTGGATTTTTCCCTTAATTTCTGGGATTTATCCTAATTTTTCTGGATTTATTCCTTATTTCTGAATATATTTTTCAGAAATTATTTAAGGAATTTCCTTAATTTCTGATTTTATCCCAATTTTTCTGGATTTTTCCCTTAATTTCTGGGATTTATCCTAATTTTCTGGAATTTTCCCTAATTTTCTGGGATTTTTCCTAATTTTTCTGGATTTATTCCTTATTTCTGAAAATATTAATATTTTTCAGAAATTATTTAAGGAATTTCCTTATTTTTTTTTTCTTTTTTTTTTTTTTTTTTTTTTTTTTTTAATACAGTTTTCGACCAGGAATCCATTCGACCAGGATCCTGGTCGAATTAACCCCCATATTGCCCTGGTCGACAGCTTTTCGGGCAGGATGCTTTCGATCTGGAATCCTGGTCGAATTTCGGCCAGGATTTTTCTCTTAATTTATTTATTTATTTATTTTTTTTTTTTTTTTATACTATTTTCGACCAGAAAATTTTCGACCAGAAATTTTGTTCCTTTCGGTCAGGAGTCCTGCTTTTTGACCGAATTAACCTTCATTTGTTGCCCAGGTCGATGCAAATTCGGGCAGGGTTAGTTCGACCAGAATTTTCCCTTGGTTTCTAGTCGACAAGGTTTCAGGCATGGCTTTCTCGATCAGAATTCTGACCCTTTCGATCAGGAAATCATATTTTGACCGAATTAACCTTTCTCTCAGCCTTGGTCGATGCCCTTTCAACCACAACTCATTCAAGGAAAAATACAGTTCGTGCCTTGATCGAATTGGGTCAAGAACATGTTAATGCATATATTTTCTTAGGGTCATACGTCTGGGCTGGACTCTATTGGGCCCTTGATTTGGGCCTGGATTTTTTTTGGGGCTGTCCTCTGGGCCCATTGTTTTTTTTTTTTTTTTTTTTTGTTTTTTTTTTTTTTTGTTTAACTGGGCTTTTAGCTCACGGGCTTATTTTAACCCTATTCCAATATACTGGGCCTTTTAATTGGGTCCCTTTCAAAAAGATATTAGGGCCTCAAACAGGGCTTTTGTACCTGGGCCTTAGCTCTGGGCCTTTTTAGCCCTACACACTTGGATTTTCCAAGATTCTTATAAAATTGGGCCTTATCTCTAAGTCCAAATTCCAGGTTCTTTCTTCTAAGATTTTTCTGGATTCTTCTAGAATCTTTGAAAAATTAAAATTCTTTATTTGGTCCTTCCAGGAATTTCCAGGATTTTCCAGAACCTTCTCTTTGTTGGGCCCAAATGGGCTTTTTGAGGCCCAAACCACCTCTTCTTTGGCTATATAAAGGTGGGTGGGGGGGAGTGTTCAACTCACACTCTTCACTCCTCATTCCTTCCAACTTCCTACTCTCTCAACCTTTCTTCCCTAGCTTTCAGCCTCCTTCCAACTTCCTACTCTCTCAACCTTCCTTCCCTAGCTTTCAGCCTCCTTCCTTCCACAGTTTCCAGGCTTTTCCCAGCTTTACTAATGGCTGACAAGAGTTCTGAGAGGGCGGCCAAGATAGCCTCGGCTTCAAAACGAGGTAAGGATATCGAGATCCGCTCTTCATATATGTCTTTAATTGATATGATTAACACTAGGGGGGATGAATATCCTTCCACTGCACATCTCGACTCCTTTAATCACTGTAATACTTGGCATAACATAGATTTCAATAAACTAAATGCTCGTTATAACGTCCCTCCTCCCTTTAGACTAGTTCCAGTCTCTGGTGGTGACCGTACTTGCCACTGGAGGCCTGATACTCTCTTCATCTACACCGACGCCCTTAATGCTGGGCTTAGGTTCCCTTTTCATCCTTTTATCCCTCATCTTTTGGCTGACTTACAAATTAACCCGTGTCAGCTTCCTCCAAACGCCTGGAGGAATATTCTATGTTTTATGGTTTGTTGTCTTAGGGAGGGCTTTCCTCTTTCTGTAGCCGTTTTTAGGAAAGTCTTTCAATGTTACAATAGTTCTTCCAATATTTGTGGCTGGGTTTATGTCAAACAAAGGCCCAAAAGCAAACATATCTTTAACAGCGCCTCTATTCCGGATAATAATCCAAATTGGAGGAATAGTTTCGTCGGGTTACGTTGGGAGAATGGCGATTGGGGCACGCTCTTTCGATCTTCCTTCGGGAAGGTCAGTGATGGTAGCCTCAAATCCATTCACTTAACTCCTGAAGAAACTATCATTTATAATGGGCTCACTCAGGATGATGGCACCACCACCAGCTGGACTCTTTTAGAAGAGTTTTCCCTGATTCATGTGGGACTATCCTCTGTTTCTCAACAGGGTATTTCTCTTCCCTTCTCAATTTTTCTTTATTTCACGCATTATTAACATCACTTATTTTGTCTTTTGCTTTGTTTCAGCTGCTAAGGAGATTAACGAGGACAATGTCCCCTTTGTCGAGGAAACAGCTAGGATGAAGAAAGCTCGGTTAGCAGGCCTAGACACCAGAGGAAAGGCGACAGAGCCTATCTTCTTGAGAAAGCACAAGGAGCCTATGGGGGAGGCTTCAACTGAAGGAGCTGAGGGCCATAATGCTCCTATCACTGCTGCTGCCCCTGCTGCTGCTGCTACAGGCGCCTTTCAGCCTCTCTGGGGATTCCGCCGAGGGGATACCGTGGTTGGTTCCACGAAGCATGCTTGGGATTGGTCCTACCATAGCGTGACCCCAAAGGACTTTACTGATGTGGTGGCCACCCCTGACCTTGAGAGGATTAAGCTCATGGGAGCCCAATCTCTGGCTTCGGTATGCCTTCTCTTTTTTAAACTTATTTCTCGTTCTTGTAACACTTTCTTGCCTTATACTTTGTTAATTGTTTTTGTTTCAGTCTAACGCCTACTTTCAAGGCGCTGTGAGGCAAGCCGAATCATGGAAGCGGGCTTCTGATAAGGCCGATAATGCCCTCAGGAGGCAGCAGAAGAAGTATGCTACCCTGGAGAAGAAGCTCAAGCGCAAGGAGGAAGAACTCGGAGAGTCTAACGCCGAGCTGGTGGTACTTCGGGCGGAGAAGGATAAAGCTATAGACAATTATCTGGACTCGTAGGAGTTTGCCCAATCCATGAGGATTAGGGATGATTCAGTCTTTCCCGAGTTTTTTAGGACTGGCTGGGACACGGCCCTTGGGACCGTGAACGAGGCTTGTCCTGATATTAACCCGGCGGACTACATCTGCCCTGACGATGAGGCTTTGCTACAGAGGTTTCGTACCCGAGTAGTTGTCTCGGATCATGTTCCTCAGGATCCACTTCTTCCTCCTCCCGAGTCTTTTTCCAGACCTGCTGAGGATGACAGCTCTTCCTCCTCCGAGACGACGGAGACATCTAGCGAGAGCGGAGAAGACGATGATATGGACGCCGAGGGCACCTCAGCTCCTTAGATCTTTTTCAGCCCTGCGTGGCTTTTTTTTTATTTTCGAGACTTTATTTATCAAACTTTTGTAACATCTATCAGATCTATCTCATTTATCACCTTTTATGCTTTGCATCCATGCATTTGATTTTTATTTGTTAGGCCACAATCATACTTTGAAGAACTTATGAATTTCATAAAATTGTCTGGGATTCGTCCCTTACACAAGTCTTAATAAATTTCGTAATAAAACTAAAACATATAAATCCTAAGCAAGCAAAGCTTCAAGGTGCTTTTCAACCTACTCGCCATCCTGACGAGTGAGAATCGTACTTCGACCATCCTACACGTAGTAAACCTTCAGGTTTTGTGCGTGCCAGGTTCTCGGGACTTCAAAACCATCCATAGTCTCCAGCTTGTAGGTTCCTCTACCCTGAACGCTCTTGACTCTATACGGCCCTTCCCAATTTGGGGCAAGCTTTCCTTTCTGTCCGACACCAGAAGCCTCTATTTTTCTCAAGACTAGGTCACCTTGTTTGAAAAACCTCTCTTTAACCCTTAGGTTGTAGTAGAATGAAGCCTTTTTCTGATATTCTATTATCTTTGCGTGTGCTTTATCTCGTACTTCATCGATTAAATCCAGGGCTAACTTCTGCCCTTCCTCATTTTCTTTTTCATCAAAAGCCTGAATCCTTGGAGAAGAATGTGATATCTCCACGGGAACTACTGCTTCCGCCCCATATGCCAACATGAAAGGAGTTGCATCTGTCGTGACTCTACAGGTAGTCCTATAAGCCCATAATATGGGAAGTATCTCATCTACCCAATTATTTCTCGACTTTTCGATCCTCTTCTTTAGTCCATCCAGGATTATCCGATTTGCTACTTCCGCTTGCCCATTGGCTTGCGGGTGAGCCACAGAGGTGAATCGTAACTCAATTTCATTTTCTTCACAATACTTCTTAAATTCCTCATTGTTGAATTGCGTTCCATTGTCAGTGACGAGGATACGGGGAATTCCATATCGGCACATAATGTTTTCCCACAGGAATTGTGCAACCTGCTTAGTTGTGATTTTGGCCAAAGGTTTGGCTTCGATCCACTTGGTGAAATAATCAATGGCTACAATCAGAAACTTCCTTTGTGCTGTGGCCATAGGAAAAGGCCCTAGAATATCCATCCCCCACATAGCAAAGGGAATAGGTGAGTTGATAGAGGTCAGCATCTCGGGGGGTTGTCTGGCGACTGGTGCATGCTTCTGACAACGATCACACTTCTTTACATATTCTTTGGCATCAGCCATCATTTCTGGCCAATAGAAGCCTAAACGAGTTATCTTATGAGCCAAGGCCCTGCCCCCCAAGTGTTGCCCACAAATGCCTTCATGCACTTCCTCAAGAGCCAAGCGTGCCTCATCGGGCCTGAGATACCTCAAGTAAGGAACCACGAAAGATCTTTTATATAGAATCCCATCTATCAAAGAGTACCTTAGTGCTCGAACAGTTAACTTCCGTGCCTCAATTGTATCGCTTGGAAACCAACCGGTCTGAATGTGAGCCTTGATGGGATCAATCCATGACGTCCCCAAGCCTACGGGAGCCACAAGTTTAACATCTATGCTTCGTGTCTTCAAAACACGGAAGTACACACTTCCTGAACTTTCTTCAATCTCAGATGAAGCAAACTTTGATAGCGCATCTGCTTTAGCATTTTCTTCCCTTGGAATGTGTTCAACATGGCATTCATTAAATTGGGTCATCACAGCCCTTACTAGGCGAACATACTTTGCCATCGTATCATCCCTTGCTTCAAATTCTCCCTTTACCTGGGATATGATCAACTTCGAGTCTCCATGGACCTTTAAGTTTTTGACTCTAAGTGTCCCAGCTAGACCAAGGCCAGCAATCAGGGCTTCATACTCTGCCTCATTGTTTGTGGTTGGGAAGTCTAGCTTCATGGCATACTCAATTAAGAATCCATCAGGGCTTTGCAAAACCAACCCTGCTCCACTGGAATTTGATTTTGATGCTCCATCAAAATAGAGAACCCAATATTCTTTCTCCTTGTCCCCATTGTCGACTCCCTTTTCTTGAGGTGTGGTATCTTCCTGCCCCCCGACTTCTTGGTTGGGTATGGTACATTCCACCACGAAGTCAGCTAGTGCCTGGGCTTTTATGGCCATACGTGGCTTATACTTGAGATCGAACTCTCCCAACTCTATTGCCCACTTAATTAGTCTCCCACTTGCCTTGGGACTGTGAATGATATTTCTCAGTGGCTGATTTGTTAGCACTTCAATTTGGTGAGCTTGAAAATAAGGACGCAGCTTTCTTGAAGCCATCACCAAGGCTAAAGCGAATTTCTCAATGGCTGAATAATTCAACTCAGCACCATGCAAAATTTTGCTGACATAGTATACGGGTTTCTGGACTTTCAGTTCCTCCTTAATCAACACCGCGCTCAAGGCGCTTTCTGAAACAGCCAAGTACAAGAATAAAACTTCACCCAAAACTGGCTTGGCCAACAACGGGGCCTGGCCCATATACTTCTTTAACTCTTCAAATGCCTTCTGATTTTCCTCACTCCATACAAAGTCTTTAATGTTCTTTAATGACTTGAAGAATGACAAACACTTGTCTCCTGACTTGGAGATGAATCGCCCTAGCGCAGCAACCCTTCCTGTGAGTTTCTGAACATCCTTGACAGTTTTTGGGGGTTCCATGTCCAGGATTGCCTTTATTTTATCGGGGTTAGCCTCAATTCCCCTCTTTGAGACCATCAATCCCAAGAATTTTCCAGATCCTACTCCGAAGGCACACTTCGTGGGATTCAACATCATCTTGTGGTACCTCAGGACCTCAAAAGCTTCCCTCAAATGGGTTATATGATCAATCTTTACTAGACTCTTGACTAGCATGTCATCAACATAGACTTCCATAGTCTTCCCAATAAGATCCTTAAAAATTTTATTCACCAACCTTTGATAGGTGGCTCCTGCATTCTTGAGACCAAACGCCATAACAAGATAACAATAAACACCAAAGTCAGTGATAAATGATACCTTTGGAATGTCATCCTTATGCATTTTGATCTGGTTGTATCCGCTAAATCCATCCATGAAACTCAGCATCTCATGTCCAGCGGTGGCATCAATCAAAGTATCAATTCTAGGCAGCGGAAAACAGTCTTTGGGGCATGCATCATTCAGATCGGTGAAGTCTATACACATCCTCCACTTTCCATTAGCCTTCTTCACCATTACAGGGTTTGCTAACCACTCCGGAAATTGAATCTCCTCAATGAAACCAGCCTCTAAGAGCTTTTCCACTTCCTGCTTTATAGCCTCTTGTCTTTCCGGGGCAAAATTTCTTTTCTTTTGTTTCACTGTCTTCCGGCTTGGATCCACGTTTAACTTGTGGGTAATTAACCCCGGGTCTATGCCTGGCATATCAGCTGCTGACCATGCAAACACATCACTATTTTCTTGCAAAAATTTTACTAACTTCCCTCTAAGGGGCTCCTCTAATGTAGCTCCAATGAAAGTCATCCTCTCAGGATTCTTGGGATCTAAAGGAACCGAAACCAATTCTTCTGCTGGCCTTCCTCTATTCTCATCATTTTCTCGAACATCCATATCTTCAATAGGAAGAACCTGCCCCCCGATTCCATCTGCCCTCAAAGAGGCCACATAACAGCTTCTAGCCATTTTTTGATCTCCCCTCTCTTCTCCAATCCCATTTCGGGTGGGAAACTTCATGACTGAATGGTAGGAAGAGGGGACTGCCTTGAAGGCATGTATCCCTGTTCTCCCCATGATAGCATTATAAGTTGAACTAGCCTTTACCACCACAAAATCCAGCATCTGCGTTGCTTGCCTTGGCTCCGTACCTATGGTGGTTGGTAATTTAATTATCCCTTCCACAGGACATTCTACTCCAGCAAATCCATATATCGGCATGTCGGTTGGTGTCAACTGGGAGTCGTTATACCCCATCCTTAGAAAGGTGTCGTGGAGCAAGATATCCACAGAAGCACCATTATCCACAAGGACCCTCTTAACCGGGCTATTTCCTATTATCGGCGTTATGACCAGCGGGTCGTCATGGGGAAACTTCACACCCTCTAGGTCGGAATCATCAAAAGCCAATGTTACTTCTGTCCTGGCCCTCTTCGGGGCTTCTCCAACAATATGCATAACCTCTCTAGTATATGCCTTTCTGGAATTTTTGGACAATCCAGCAGCAGTTGGACCTCCAAAGATCGTGTTTATTACAGGCCCTCGAGGTCTCGGCCCTCCATAAATGGTGTTTATAACTGGTCCTCTAGGTTGGGGATTCCGCCCCTGATCATCTTGGTCCCTCCTACGATCTTCAAAGTTCTTCCTTCCATTATTGTTTCTGTCTCCTCCATCTCCAGTATACTTGTTCAGCCTTCCTTTTCGAATCAAAAACTCAATTTCATCTTTCAACTGCCTACACTCATCGGTGTCATGGCCAACATCTTTGTGAAACCTGCAATACTTGCCCTTATCTAGCTTGGCGGGATCAGCCTTCAAGGGCTTAGGCCAGCGAATATCTCTGTCTTTCTCAATCTCCATCAAAATCTGACTTCTGGGGGCATTCAGCTTAGCGTATTCAGTGAACTTTTGCCCAGGTCCTCCCTTCTTGGGGGTTGAATCAGGGTTTTGTTCAGTTCTAGGATACTTATCCTTAGCGATGTACTCCAAATCAGTTTTTCGTTTCTTGCCTCCAGTGGGCTCATTACTTACTACGGTCTTCCTCATACTCTCTTCAACCTTGATATACTTCCCTGCCCTCTCTTGGAGCTGCAACATGCTCTCAGGGGGTCGTTTGGCCAAAGACATCTTGAAAAACTCATCCCTAGTTCCTTGTTGCAGCGCTATCATGGCTACCTTATCATCAAGGTCTGGGACTTTTAAAGCCTCCTTTGTAAAACGATTTAGGTAATCTCTTAAGGATTCTTTAGCTCCCTGCACAAGACTCATAAGAGATGCTGAACTTTTCTCATGGACTCTTCCACTGATGAATTGCTTAATAAAAGCCTGACTTAATTCTCTGAATGATCCAATAGAATTTGGGGGTAGGCGACTGTACCATCTTTGAGCCATACCCGACAGGGTTTGAGGGAAGGCCCGACATTTTATAGCATCATTCACGGGTTGCAGCAGCAGTGCATTAGAGAACGTCCTAACATGATTAGCGGGGTCTCCCGTGCCATCATAGGCTTTGATAGTGGGCATCTTAAATTTTCTTGAGATATGGGCATTCATTATCTCTTCTGTGAAGGGTGGAGTTGGATCATCAGGATCTCCAAGGGGAAGGAGATTGCTTGGATCAGTTCTTGGGACAGCAGCCCTTCTTCTTACCGGACCATCCAGGTCTATGATAGGAGGAGGATTTCTCCCCCTAGGAGGTATGTGGGGTCTGGTGGCTTGGTAAGCCTCCAAATCACGCCTCAGCCTTTGGATTTCAGCCTCATGAGCCCTGATCTTTTCCTGCACTTCTTGGGGATTCGCCCCTGGGGTGCTTTGGGGGCGTTGCCTTCCATCGGCCATTGGCTCTTTTCCAGGACGCCTCCTTCTCGGGGCCACTTCATCATCCGAAGATCCGGAGTCTCTCTCAGTGTATGGACCAGAAAATTCCCGATCCTCAGGGATAGGATCCAAACCTCGTATATAGGGGGGCGACCGCCCTCGTGCTTCGCTTCGCCCAGCATATCCACTTCCTCCAACCTCAGGGTGAAGGGGCATCCCATAAGGGGGGTTAGTAGTAACAATAGTTGAGTATTCATACCCGACGGGTCGAGAATTCACAGGTATATGTATTTGTTGAACTTGAGGATTCGTACCTTGAACAGTCGGGGGAGTTGTCCCTTGTGGCTGAGGATGAGTTGCCCCTGTCTGGGCTTCCCCCTGAGTAGATGCATAAGTTGAATGGGGAGGAACCTCCACGGTTGATGAAATCACCTGGGTTGTCCCTGATGGTGTTCCCTCCTCCAGAGTGCTGGTTGTTCTCCGTGTTCTCGCCATGGTTGTTGTTGCGTATTTCCCACAGACGGCGCCAAATGTTATGGATTAAAAACTAATATATATAATTGCTGTATTTAATACTAAGGAACGTGAGCTTCGAGGCTCGATTTGACTGCTCTTGTGTTTCGTGACTCAATCTGCCTTAACAAGATGCCTACGTACCTTGCTGATTGCCAAGGATCAAGTCAAAAAACGTAGTTCTGATTGGTGGGGGTGAGACCCCTTATATAGATGTGGGAGTCCTTGAATTGGACTTGGTATAGGAGACTTGGTGGATAAGCCTCTGAATTAGGATAGACTTAGGAGTCCTAGGAAGTAGGAAGCTGATTCCTTATCCTTTTAGGTCCCCTTGAGGCTAATCTCTAAGGACTTATATCCTCATCGGGACTCTTTTCAACATCTGATTTCTCCCTTATTAATTAATTATGAAATTAATTAATAATCAGGGCTTTTTGGGCCTTTTTTTATTCCACCAGGCCTGATCTGGTCCGTCAGGCTTAACCTTTCTGGTCTGAATATTATACATCTTATTATTGGGCTTAGCAGCCCATTAATTATAAAATCAGGACTTATTTATCCCTATCAGCTGTTTTTCAAGCTTTGCTTGTGCTCTTTTTTGTCAGCCTTTAGCTTTTTAGCTTCTTCCTTCAACCTTCTGGCTTCTTCCCTCTTGGCTATTGAGAATTTGGGATATCCTTGTATCATACAGATACTCTTTCCCTCTCTAAAGATAATAGCCATGTTCATTCTTTCAACCACATCCTTGGTCTCCTTGTGCTTTATGATATTACCACCCAAAACCTTGTCTTCATCAGGCTTTGGAAGAGGAAAATCCACTCCTTTCAACTGAGCAAGGCTTAGAGGGTTCTTCGTAGAGTACTTATGGGATCTTTTTTTGGGCTTGAGAACCATAGGTTTCAGATTCTTGGATGAAGTCTCTCCAACCTTATTCCTCCTTACTGGCTTGAGCTCCATAATGATTGGCTGCTTTTTTGTGCTATGCTTCACAGATTGTGATTTTGAAGTTGTAGAACCAAAAATTTGTTGCATCCTTTCATCAATTCTCCTCATTTGCTCTTTGACTTTCATCTCAGCTGCTTCTATCTGGATTAGATCAATTCCATCAAGCTTTCCTTTGATTTAAAGTGTTGGAGAAGTGGTGATGGCAGGAACTAGCACTTTAGATATTTGAACTTTTATTGATGGCTCTCCTTCCCTTTCCCCTTTATTCTCCCCCTTTTTGTTATCATCAAGGGTAGGGGTCAAGCCTTGTGCTTTTGCTAGCTGCAATAGTAGACTTGTCTGAGATTGTTGATTTTGAAGAATAGTGATAACAGAGTTTTCAATGACTTGAACTCTGTTCTCCAACTTGGCCAGCCTCTTGTCAGCATCAGATTCTCTCCTCAATCTCAGCAACAAATTTTGCATTGTACCCTAAGGCATGACTGAATCCAACTTCTCAGAATTGTAGGATTTCAGATCAGCAATATCCTTTTTGAGTTCATCCACACTCAAATTCTGTCTGATGTGCTGCAACTGCAAGAGATGTAGAGAGTCTAGATGAGCTTGAAGAATAGCCTTGGTACCAGCATCTAAAGTGTCCTGAAGGGCCTTTTGAATAGCCATAACCTGCTTGACCAAAGCTACACCAAACTGTCCTAGTGTAGATTTCTTTGTCCATGCCCATTCAGGTAAATGTGGGACAGAACTTGGGCATGCATCTCCCCCTAAGTTCATGCTCCCATCCAAAGAAATAGAGTCATCGTCATTAGAATTTACTTCAAATTCTTCAGATGGCTCACCAGCTTGAGAAGGCATCCTATTAATAGTAGCTTTATCTCTTTGAAGAGATTCTGAAGTGTGCACTATGTTCAAAGTCTGCTCTGCCTCCACATTACCCTGAGCAGCCAATAGTTGATAGGCTGAAACAGGATGAGTAAAAGTGTCAGCATCCAAGGAAATGTTATCAATTTCAGCTTTGTAATGTTGCTAAAATTGTCTTCCCTTTTCAGCATCATCCACAATCATTGACTCACTGGCAATGGCTGGATCCACCCTTATAGCTTCTGTACCTGCTTTTCTCTCATTTTCTCTATATTCTTGCATCAGGGGCTCCCCCTGGCTCACACACACCCTCACCCTCACCTACTAAGGTGGCACTCCCCTCACTCATTTTTGCCATGCTGGAAGAAATAGCATGCATATTGTGACTCTCAACCTCTCCTTTTTCCTGGGAGCAACCCCGCCTCTCACTCAAATTATCACTCCCTTCCCTCAATCCTAGAAGTGATTGTACAGTAACCATGTCTTCTACACTTGGAATAGATTCAGTTATATGTGTAGAGACCGTCAACGGATATGGAATATCCGTTGAAGTAGAAACTGATGATACCAACGGATAACTGCTGTTAAGCTTATCCATCGAAGAACAACCACTTGTCAACGGATGAGAGATATCCGTTGAAGAAGGAAAAGATGTAGATATTGAAAGTGACATAATTGTTGAATCTGTGTGAATTGATTTTAAGTGAGGTGACACAGATTCTTCAACTAAGTCTAAAAGAATTGGCTGATGATCCAACAAATCATCTAAAAGATGATGATCACCAGGATTTGAGTGGGGCTCCTCCCTGAGTTTTAAAGAGGGAGAATCAGGAATTGATGTGAATATCATATCCACATCCAGAGATGGTGATGGAGAATTTGGTGATTGATGTGTGTCTATTATGAGAGAATGGGGTTGTGACTCCACATTTGCTGGAGCCACATCAAGCTGAATTTGAGAAGGCAAGGATACAGGTGGATGTATCTGTGCAGTGTGTGCCCCCTGTGTTGAAACTAGGGTTTTAACCTTCTTTCTTCTTGAAAAGGCTTTGAGAGGTGAATGTGTGGCTACAGTGTCCCTCCCTCTTTTGTTTTATGTCCCTGGTTGGGGACTATTTTCAATAGCTGCATCCTTTTGGGAGGATGCAACGAGGGATGTGTTTGACTCCTTTTGAACCACCACAGTCTTTTGAGAAACTATGGCTTGGCTGGCTAGGGTACCACTCACCTCTCCCACCTTATCCTGGGGGGTTTCTTGATGTTCACTCCCTTCAGGGCTTATGGTAGTTGTTACAACTATTGTCTTTTGAGAAACAACAGAGGTGGTTTTCTTTGACTTGTGTTTTGGAATTTTAATTTTGGTGGCTTTGGTAGGAATCTGTTGAGACAAAGACACAGATTCCATTGCCACACTAGAAGGCAAAGAAACAATGGGGTTAGAAGAGGTAGGAGTTGCAGAAGTATTTACCTCACTTACCTGAGGTGCATTCATTATTGGTAAATATACCAATGGCACCTGGCTGTTGAGGTTAATTCTCAAAAGGTCTGCAAGGACCCTTTTCTCTTGTGCCCAGCATTTGAGTTTATTGCTCTCATTAGTTATGACCAAACCTTCAGCAACATGGTTAGCCAATAACATAAAGAATCTAGCATAGTAGATGTTATGAGGTCTATTAGCTTTGTTACCTAACCTGGAACCTAATTCTAGCATGACATAGTTGCTAAAATTAAAGTACCTATCAGAAACTAGCATATAGAGCATATTAACAAGAGATGAATTTATGGCATCAAAATTGCTAATCTTCCCAGAGAAAACCTTGATAAAGGCATCTCCAAGAAAACTCCATTCTTTCCTAAGGCCCCTCCTTCTAATGCTCCCTAAACTAGCAGAATCAAAAGAATAGCCTATGGAATCTAACATAGCAGATACATCATTATCAGTGTGTGGTGTCATGGCATTATTCTCAGGTAACTTAAAGCAAGAATGTATATCATCACAGTTAATACAGTAATCCTTACCTTTGAGAGAGAAAGTAATGGTTATATCTGTGGAGTTGAACTCTGCAGTTATCCAAATCTCCTCAATTACCTCACAATAGATAGTTGGGGCTTCCAGCATTGCATAGCTTAGTTTGCAGTTCTTGATGAAGTCCATCATTTTGTGATAATCTGAGTGGGCTTCATTCTTTTCCACCAAGGCTACGAAATTGTTCTTTTCATAAACAAAGCCAGACTGAGACATAATCTTGACTACTGGTGCCATTGTTATGAGTAGAGGTTGCAGAGAAAGACTGAGAGTTTTGGGAGAGAAAGAGAATAAAACTTGCGAGAAATCGTAAAGTGAAAATAAGAATTAAAGGGGCTTTTATACTTTCTCGAATTAAAATGTAAATAAAATGATTAAATGATACTTTTAAGTAAATTACAACCGTTTGAGAATAAAGAAAACTGTAAAAATTCTGAAAACTGCCTTTAATACAAATACATACAACAGTGTATATATGTATCAACGGTTAAGTAAACGAATCAACGGCTCTGACTCACTTAAAGTAACTGATGTGACACTTCAGCGGATGAGGTAAATAGTTATCCGTTGAAGATTAACACAGTTTTTATCCATTGAAGGATAAAATTACCAGAAATGTATTTGTCTTTCAACGGATAATGAACATCCGTTGATAGAAGAATTTTTGATTTTAACGGATAGGGAATATCCATTGATAGAACAAACTTTACTTAAAGCCAACTTTGTTCTTGCCACAAATTCATTTCAGGATTCAAAGCATATTATAATGAGGACATGAATTTATGAATAATTAAGCATACCTAGCTCACTTACTAATCTTGTGAATGTTGATTCATCAAGTGGCTTGGTAAATATGTCTGCAATCTGCTTTTCACTTGGAACAAAATAAAGTTCCACTGTACCTTTCATCACATGTTCCCTTATGAAGTGGTACTTGATGTCAATGTGCTTGGTTCTTGAGTGCTGCTCTGGATTTTCAGTAATGGCAATGGCACTTGTGTTGTCACAGAATATAGGAATTTTGTCAACAGTTAGTCCATAGTCAAATAGTTGATTCCTCATCCATAGTATTTGTGCACAGCAACTACCAGCAGCAATATATTCAGCTTCAGCTATTGATGTAGAAACAAAATTTTGCTTCTTGCTGAACCATGATACAAGCTTATTCCCTAGAAATTGACAGGTGCCAGTTGTACTTTTCCTGTCTATTTTGCAACCTGCATAATCTGCATCTGAGTAGCCAATTAGATCAAAACTAGACTCTCTAGGGTACCAAATTCCTAGATTTGGAGTCCCTTAGAGATATCTGAAAATCCTTTTAATAGCCACTAAGTGAGATTCTTTAGGGTCAGCTTGAAATCTAGCACAGAGACATGTAGAAATCATTATATCAGGTCTACTAGCAGTTAAATATAAAAGTGAGCCAACCATGCCTCTATAACTTGAAATGTCTACAGACCTTTCAACCTTGTTTAATTCAAGCTTGGTGGCAGTGGCCATGGGAGTTTTTGCAGATGAACAATCCATTAAATCAAACTTCTTTAAAAGATCGTAAATATATTTAGTTTGACTAATGAAAATTCCACCACTAACTTGTTTAACTTGTAAACCAAGAAAATAAGTTAGCTCTCCCATCATGCTCATTTCATATTTACTTTGCATTAACTTAGCAAACTTTTTACAAAGCTTATCATCTGTAGAACCAAATATAATATCATCTACATAAATTTGAACAAGTATGGTAGAGCCATTAACATTTCTAAAGAAAAGGGTTTTGTCAACAGTACCTCTTGTGAAGTGATTATCTAGAAGAAATTTTGACAAAGTCTCATACTAGGCTCTAGGTGCTTGCTTTAGTCCATAGATTGCTTTTAACAGATAATACACATACTCTGGAAAATTTGGATCTTCAAATCCTGGAGGTTGGCTTACATAAACTTCTTCCTGCAATTCCCCATTCAGAAATACACTCTTGACATCCATTTGATAGACCTTGAAATTGGCATGGGCTGCATAGGCTAGAAAGATTCTGATGGCTTCAAGTCTGGCAACAGGAGCAAATGTCTCATCAAAATCTATTCCCTCTTGTTGAGAATAGCCTTTAGCAACCAATCTGGCTTTATTCCTTATGACACTGCCATTTTCATCCATCTTGTTTCTGAATACCCATTTTGTGTCAATAGAACTCTTGTTCTTTGGCTTGGGTACCAGCTTCCATACTTTGTTCCTTTCAAATTGGTTAAGCTCCTCTTGCATTGCTAAAATCCAATCTGGATCCAAAAGAGCTTCTTCCAGTCTCTTAGGTTCATCCTGTGATAGAAAGCTACTATACAGACATTCATCTTGAGTACCCCTTCTAGTTTGCACTTTAGATGTAGCATCACCAATGATCAATTCAAAAGGGTGATTCTTGGTCCATTTCCTTTGAGGTGGTAGATTAGCTCTAGATGAGGTTGCCTCAGTATTGTCATGATGTGAGATAGAATGTTGATTGGTTGAAACTCCCCCTGAGTTGCTGATCCTTCGAAGGGAATTGGGAGTTCTATCAACTGATGAAGTTAAATGATTATCCGTTGACAGACTGTGATCAATGGATGCTTCATTATGAACTTCAATGGATGATGCACTTTGTCTTTCAACGGATGATGCATTGCTTCTATCAACGGAAGCTGAATTATGACTTTCAACGGATGCAGCATTCTGTGCATTATCCAAAGGCAGATTTTGAATTCTTTTCAAGGTGCCTTCTGCATCATTCTCATCTTCACTATCATCACAATATATCTCAATGTTGTCAAATTTGTGTCCTTCATGATGTCCCTCATCTGTTAGTCCATCAATCTTTTTATCATCAAACACAACATGCACAGATTCCATGACAATGTTGGTTCTTAGATTGTAGACTCTATATGATTTTCCAGCAGAATAACCAACAAATATTCCTTCATCAGCCTTTGCATCAAACTTCCCTTTCTGATCAGGTTGATTCTTTAGAATGTAACATTTGCAACCAAAGACATGCAGAAAGTTTAAAGTTGGTTTTCTTCTCTTGAACAATTGAGAAGGAGTCATGCCTTTTGCCTGATTAATTAGAGAAATATTCTGAGTGTAACATGCACAGTTAACAACCTCAGCCCAAAAGTATGTTGGGAGTTTTGACTCTTCAAGCATTGTTCTTGCAGCTTCAATTAGTGATATGTTCTTCCTTTCCACCACACCATTTTGTTATGGAGTCCTTGGAGCTGAGAACTCATGCATGATCCCATTTTCTTCACAGAACAACTTCATGGTTGTATTCTTGAACTCAGTTCCATTGTCACTCCTGATATTCCTTACTTTGAAATCTGGATGATTGTTGACTTGCTTGATATGATTGATAATGATTTCACTAGCTTCATTCTTTGATCCAAGGAAATAAGCCCATGAAAACTTTGAGAAATCATCTACAATTACTAGGCAATATTTTTTCCTTGAAATTGACAATACATTGACTGGTCCAAAAAGATCCATGTGTAGTAGTTGTAATGGTTCATCAATTGCTGATTCAAGCTTCTTACTGAATGATGCTTTCTTTTGCTTTCCTTTCTGACAAGCATCACACAGTCCATCCCTAGTGAATTCCACTAGAGGCATTCCTCTAACTAAGTCCTTTTTGACTAGATCATTCATTGTCTTGAAATTCAAATGGGATAGTTTCTTGTTCCATAGCTAACTTTCATCTGGACTTGCTTTACTGAGAAGACAAGTAATTGATTCTGAATCTGTAGAGTTGAAGTCAGCTAAGTACACATTCCCTTTTCTAACTCCAGTTAGAACCACTTTGTTGTCCTTCTTACTTGTGACAACACAGGCTTCAGACTTGAAGAAAACAGTATTCCCTCTGTCACATAGTTGACTGATGCTCAATAGATTGTGTTTGAGACCATCAACTAATGCAACTTCATCAATGATGACAAACTCTTTTGAAATCAAGCCATATCCCATAGTGAACCCTTTGCTGTCATCTCCAAAGGTTATGCTAGGGCCAGCTCTATCCTTGAACTCTATGAGAAGGGTGAAATCTCCTGTCATGTGTCTTGAACAACCACTGTCCAAGTACCATAGATTCCTTTTTTTTCCCTGCACACAACAAAATCAATCAAGTTGATTTTGGTACCCAAGTTTTCTTGGGTCCAGCCTTGTTAGACTTTTTCCTAGACTTCATTCCTCCTGCATCTTTTGACTTAGGTAACTTTGGGTCAACCTTGGTCTCAGATGTAGTTGGTTGAAGTGTAGGGTTAGTCACAGAATCATTTAGCACATTTGATTGAATTTGATAAGGCATAGATTGTGCAAACATATTATTCCACATAGGCAAGTTGTATGGCATCTGAGGCATACTGAATGCAGTAAAATAAAGATTATTAACATATGGCATGTTTTCAAAATGTGCATGAGGATTCTGATGAGACATAACAGGCATAGCATGCAGAGGTGACATAGACATGTTAGGCATGGAGGGAGTTAAAGGCATGGGAGCAATCTTAACAGATTTGCAGTTATCAGATAGATGATTAACACTTTTACAATACACACAGCTTTTTCTAGGAGCATACTTATCAGGTGTGTAATTGTTGTGTTTGTTAATCCCTACCTTCCCATTTCTATTAGATTTTCTTTTAGTTTCCTTTTTATCCTCAACCAATTTAAGCCTATTTTTCAAATGATCTAAAGTCATGTGTCCTATATTCACCTTACTGGCATCTTTGGATGTGCTAGCTCCTTCTTTGACAAAGTTCTTGAAAGTTGAACTAACCTTCTTATTGAGATTTTTCTTTTTAGAGTCACTTGCCTGTTTTAATTGATGAGCCTTCAACGGATACTCTTTTTCTTCCTTCAACGGATAACTTTCATCATCCGTTGATTCCACATCCGTTGACAATCCATCAATTAATTCTAACTCCTTTTTGTTTTTCTTCCAGGCATTCTCACAGAATGATTCAATTCCCTGAACCATGACAATCTGAGCACTAACATCCCTAGATGTTTTTCAGGCCTTGATTACCTCTTTCTCACTTTCTAACTGTTTAGAAAGAATTTTTACTTTCTTAACAGCTTCTTCTAGTTCACTCTCAACAGTCAAGTATTTAATTTTAATCTTTTCAAGCACAATTACCTGATTCTCTAACACAGCATTCCTATCACTTAAAAACAAATTATTCTCTTTGATTCTTGTGTTTTCTTTAGCTAGTGATTTAAGGGAAACACGTAAATGATATAATTCATTGGGCATATCATTTATGGCTTCATTGCATTCAATCTTAGAAAGCTGAGAGAGATTAGTAGTAATTACTGGTTGCTTGATGAACTAGTTTCATTTTCATCAGAATTAGCCATCAGGGCTAGGTTGACATATTCCATATCATCATCTTCATTGGCTCCATCTGCTACCCAATCATCTTGAGTCAGAAAAGCTCTTTCCTTTTGTTTGAGCAAATCGAAATATTTCTTTTTATAATCAACTTGCTCAAATTTCTTCTTATCAGAGAATAGTTTTCTACACTCATTTGCAAAGTGTCCACTTAAGCCACAGTTATAACATTTGAACTTATATTTGTCCACCATGTTCTTGTTTGACTTAGTTAATTTTGCATTATTCCTGAATTTCATCTTTGCAAACCTCCTGGACAGAAAAGCCAGATGTTCATCAACATCAGAGTCATCTTAAATGGAATTGTCTTCATCCTCAGCTACTTGCTCCTTTCCCTTGCTTGATTCTGATTTGCTTGTGCCAATTTTGAGATTTGGCATTGTCTTTTCCTCATTCCTGGCTTCAATCTTCTCATTGTCAGCTACGAGTGCAACTGATCCTCCTTTTCTCTTTCCCTTTTCCAACAACTCATCTTGCTCCATCTCAAGTTCATAGGTCTTCAAAATTCCATATAATCTTTCAAGTGTGAAGTCCTTATAATCTTGAGAATTTCTTAGAGAAACAGTCATAGGCTTCCATTCCTTTGGTAGAGACCTCAGAAATTTTAAATTGGAGTCCTTGACTTGGTACACTCTGCCATACAGCTTCAATCCATTCAACAGTTTCTGAAATCTGTTGAAGGTATCATTCAATGATTCTCCTTCTTCAAAATGAAAATATTCATACTGTTGAATGAGAAGCTGCATTTTATTTTCTCTAACTTGCTCAGTACCTTCACAGAGAATTTGTACAGTATCCCAAATTCTCTTAGCAGTTTGGCTGTTAATGACATTGTCAAACATATCTTGATCTAGGCCATTAAACAAAATGTTCATAGCTTTCTTGTCCTTGTGAACCTCTTCAATATCTTCAACAATCCATTCTGCTTTTGGCTTGGGAATAGACTGTCCAACATCAACTGTTGCAGTAGCAGCTGTGGCCACCTTGTGAGGGATGTGAGGGAAATTTTCAATGCAGTTGATGTAGCTTTCATCTTGAGAGAGAAGATGTAAATGCATCTTCACTTTCCAGTGATGATAGTTATCTCTTTCCAGGATTGGAATCTTTACACCAATATCCTTCTTACTCATGATGTTAGCAGAATAGATCTTTAAACTCTTTGTATATTAAGAGCTTGCTCTGATACCAATTGTTATTCCAGTGAACTAACAATGAGATTTACAGAAGGGGGGTTGAATGTAAATCTCAAAACTTTTTCAAGTTTTGAGCAGTTTCTAGGCTATGTGTTTTGATGAACAAGTGTGTGTGAATTGCTTTGAGCTAATGCAGGCAGATATATATTCAAACACAAATGTAAAGAACACAACAGACTTAAAAACTTTTCTGGTGGATTTGTTGTTCCACCAGAGATGTGTTATTTTCAGAAAATCTGTGATTCAAAGAATTAAATCACTGCTGCTTCCTAGTACAAACTATATGATTTTCTCTCTGGATTTTTCTAAATAGCTCTGGAAAATTCACCATCTAATTACTAGTCCCTACTTGGTTTATATATCACCAAGTTTACAAGTGAAGACAAAACTGTACAATACAGTTAAAAGATTCTTCACATGTTTCTTCTTCATTTCTCTATCCAATGCAATTTAGGTTTAGCTGGGAATCTTTGAATACTTCCTTGTTTGCACCAGAATGGAAATGCTGCATTTTCTTGATTCCTCCTAGAGGCTGCCACATTCCAGTTCGTCTCTGTCAACCCATGTGTCTCTGTCAGCTTATGAATTGTCACTATCAACTGCTATTGAACTAAGCATCCGTTGAAGCTTTCATCCGTTGATGCTTTATCCGTTGAAGCTTTATCCGTTGATGCATTAGCAGTTGAAGCTTTATCCGTTGAAGCACTCATCCGTTGATGGATGTTATCCGTTGAAGCTTTAGAGACATCCGTTGAAGCTTTGTTTCTCATCCGTTGAAGGTCTTATCCGTTGAAGGTCTTTAATATGAGTCTTCTTAATTAAGTTTTGACAATTAATATTATTTTATATTATAAAAATTTGACTGTTATTTGAGTTTTAGGAGATTTTGGTTTTTGAAAAATATGATATATATTAATTTTGATTTAAAAATATTATCCCGAAAAGTCGGAAAGTATATTTTAACTCCTGGTCTCTTTGAAAGGAGAAGGAATAATTTTTTACTTGATTAGACCTCAAGTGAAAATAGAAAATTTTCCAATACAAATATTCAAAGTAAATAAATTAATTATTGTAGTAGCTAGTTTGCCTTCGTGTTTATGCATGTAAAAGTGTTTGATAACCTCTCTTATCACTCTCTGAAATGTAATCTCAACATTTATAGTGTTGATTGTTAATTAGCAAGGGTCACTAGCACAAATTTAATTAGAAGTTTAATGTATATCTCTTGTCTATATACAAATAATAAACATTTAATATATTTTTTTCTCCGTTTTATAAGTAATTTTTATTTTCATAAGAATATGTTGGTCACATGGCGTATTATACCTACTAGTAGATAACCTAGATAACCTGTGCGAAGCACCGGCCGGGATCAAAAAATTAATATTAAATAATAATTATAAAAATTTATTTTATTTTTTATTAAAATATATAATAAATAAAATTGTATGATTATTGTAATTTTTCTTTTTAAATTATATGTAGTTTTCATTAACTCAAATCTTATTAGAATAACAAACTTAACGTTATTGTGTATCTGTTATTCAAAAGACATAACTAATATTTTACATCAAAACTTTAGTCGCAACACGATCGATGGATAATTTAATAAAAAATTAAATTAACAGTACTAAGTAATTGCATATTATATTTATTATTGTTAGCTGAATTTGTATTTTTATATAGTTTGTGATTGCATAATTTTTCTAATAAAATATTCATTATGTGTGTATAATTTTGCATTTTGTGCTAAAATAGAATTCTATAGGTATGAATCTAGAAATTACTATGTATATACGATTCCGTTTATATAAAAATAATATAAATATGTGGTATATAAGAATAAAAAACAAATAAAATATTACATATAGAATTATAAGTCTTGTATGAATAAAAAAAGAATAAAAGTTATATATTTAGAGCTACAGTAAGATTTAAAAAGGTGTGAAACCAAAAGTTTGTAAAACCGAAAAAAGGTGAAACCAAATTATTCCTTAAAACCTTATTAATTAATAATAACACTGTTTAAAGGATTTCATTTTATTATTTTAATAAAAAAATAAAAAAAATTCTACGAAAATAGAAATATCGTAATTATAATACTATTCCAATCTATATTTTGTTAAAAAAATAACATAAAACTCTACGTGAAAGAGAAATATAGGGGTGAAACTAAAATACGGCGTTACCATACTAAGATGAAACCAAATACCCTATCAAAAAATAATTTAGAGTTCTACAAAAATAGAATTGTAATCATATTACGGTTTGAAAAATTTTATTATTTTCAAGTTGTGAAACAAAAATACAGTTTTTATAATATTCATACCATTTTATTAAAATTGAATTCTACCAAAAAATTAAAAAATTCTAAATTAAAAAATTCCAATTTAAGCACATGGCCTATTTACTTGGTCGTGATTTATATTTCTCGGAACCTATTTAGTTGAGCCAATTTATGAACTTATTTATTTTAAAATATAATTAAAAATAGGATTCAAACCTATAAAAATAATGAAAAATCATGGCTTATAAAAATTTTCAAAATGAGTAAAAATAATACATATTGAATTATAAGTCATATAAAAATAAAAAAGGATAAAAATAATATACTTAGAAACCATTATCTAAACAAACCATTATCTATAAAAATTTAAAACTACATTCATTTTTATTCAAACTCACATCACATTTATCTACACTACACTTGTTCAGGTAGCTCAAAGCTCTCAACCTCGATTGGGATTGGCACTCTTGGTATTAGAGGGTCCCGCTGCTTGACACGCTTCTTTACCACGCGAGTCCAGATAGGTTTCATTTTCCTTCTTAACTAGAAAACAAATAAGATAAATAACAACAAAGGGGGTGAGCCAAAAATTTGCTCAACAAGCCCATAATATATAAATAGTAGTACATTAAAGCTAAATGAATTGTGTTACGTGCTGATTCTCAATGATCAGAAGGAGCTCAGGATCTGACTGTTTTGGATGTCATCAGGATTTGATGTGCCATCAGGATTTAATGCATCATCAGTATCTGCAGAACATCAACATCTGAAGACAGTCTGTTGTGAAGATTAAGTCTATTCCGTATTTTGAGGGATGGATATCTGTTATGTTCTGAGTGATAGGACTTTGTATATTCAGTTAAATATATGTATCATTTTCTGTTAGTAATTAATAATGCATATCCTAGACTGATTTATAGCAGCTGTGTATTATATAAACACGGTTTAGGTCATCACATAGTGATTAACTCGAGCATTGTATGACCTAGCAGCTCTCAAGAACATCAGTATTTCTTGAGAGAGTTTGTAACAGTTTTTATCAGAAATATAAAGAACTGTTATATTTTTATACTTATTCGAAACGTTTATATAATTGTATCCAACCCCCTTACAATTGTATCATTACTGGGCAATATTTGGTATTAGAGCAAACTGATAAATTTACAATTAGAAGCGATCTAAACATGTCTCTGAACAAGTATGAAAGTATTAAAATCACCACTCTGAAAAAGGATGAATATCCTACATGGAAGGTGAAGATGTTCATGCACCTGGAGGCTACAGATCCAGACTATCTCGATGTAGTCAATGATGGACCCTGCATGCCAATAAAACTGGTGCCTGCAACTCTTACTGTTGCTGAACACTATCATTTGAAGGAGAAAAGTGAGTGGACACCAGAAAAGAAAGTTGTTGTTCTGAAAGATGCAAAGGTAAGAAACATTTTGCATAACAGCCTTGATTTTGTGATGTCAAACAGGGTTATAGCCTGTAAGACTGCCAAGGAGATCTGGGATGCTCCTGAAACTCAATGTCAAGGAACCATGGCCATCAAGAAGAATAGAAGGGTTGTTCTAATTTATGAGTATGAGCATTTTGAGGCCAAACCTGATGAAAGCCTCACCGACATCTATGGTAGGTTTCTCACCTTTCTCAACAATCTATCATTGGTTGGAAAAGTGTATGATCGGGAGGATTCAAACACTAAGTTTCGAAGAGCCTTGAATGAGGAATGAGAGACTCAGTCTTCAATCATACGACATCAGTATAATTTGGAAATAATCACCCTGGATGAGGTCTATGGCATGCTGAGACCTCATGATCTGGAAGTTCAGCAAAGGAAAGAGAGGAAAAAAAACAAGGGAAAATCAGTTGCTTTGAAAGTGAATGTTAAAGATTCAAAAGAAAGGTCAGTTGAAGCTGCAAGGAAAAAGAACAATCTGCCAGAATCAGATATTGATGATACACCATCAAATCCTGATGATGATACTGATTCTGAAACTGATGCGAACATGACAAATTCTGATGTCATGCAAATGGCTACATTGCTACTTAAGGGCTTCAAGAGGATGCAATTCAAAAATTCTCAGAAGAATAGAAGCTTCAGGAAAAATTTCACTGGAGGAGAAAGGAAGTCATCTGGAAGAAAAAAAGGGAAGGACTCTAAAGCTGGAAAAGTTGACAGGTCAAAAATCAAGTGCTACAACTGTGATGAACCTGGTCATTTTGCTATAGAGTGCAAAAAGACAAAGCATGACAAAGGGAAGAACAAAGCCTTGATTACATCAAGAAAGGCTTGGATGGACTCCACTGATTATGAAAATGAAGAAACATGCTAAGCACTGATGGCTAGCTTTGATGCTCCTGTGTGACGGCCTCAACCCTAGGGTCATGAGTTGACATCACCAACAACAATACTAACAATCATAATTCAGTCCATCATATTAATAATACATAACTACGACCCCTTTACCAAGACCTTTTCCAGGTTTAAGTATGACTTAGGTTACTCAACTAACACAACCCAAATTACCTTACACAAACCTGACCACTAATTTAATACAACAACTCAACAGACCTCATCTGGTTTGAACACAACTACCTCAGAGGAGCCTGACACAAAAGCAGCTGGAACTCTGCCCTGACTACCGCGCAAGAATCTCCTAGGCATCTGCAATACATATAAAATATTCTGCAAGGGTGAGCAATTGCTTGCTCAGCAGCACCACTATATGAATAACAAGTAAATCAGTTTATAATAAAGCAATGATAAGAACAGAGATTATAGCTCGCTTGCGAAATATGTAAAACAATTGATAAACTGGATACCAAAACTAGCTTGCTCTGCAACACAATAACATCAGTAGTGTGCTGTGTATAAATACCAGAGACTAATTCTAGCATGCCATTTTCATTTCCAAATCCGCTATATCAACTACCCATGTCCTTACGGGAATCACAAATCCAAATCAGATACGTAGCAGATATGTGAAGACAGCTGATTAGGCTATCAACACCAGACGGCTCCAACTGCCATCTCATTTATCTGTTCCGGAACTCAGAGACTAGCTAGGTCTCTGACCTGCTGGACTAATCGGTTATACAGTGCGCACAACCGAATTAGCCTCTTACGCCACCTCAATAGGCCTACTCTGGCACCAACGTATCCCATATCTGATCATTTTATCCAGTTTTCAAAATCACTTTTACCTATCTCTTTTTCAAAATCAATTATGTCACAACACACTATTCAAATCCTCTTTTCATTTAAATCACGTTTAGAGATAGGTGTTTTCAGAAGTTACTTTTCCCCAAAACATAATTTTAAACAACATTTCAAATACGGGGGATACGTAACTTAAAACATTTCTGTTCCATTACGAAAGTAAAACATTTAGCTATTCATATGCACTGAACCATAAAAGAATGGTGAGGGGTACTTGCCTTGCAGAGCGTTACGACTATCATTGACTGATTTCGATAGATTTGAACATTCGGGCTCTCATATTGTCTCACTAGAAGACATCCCTGCTTCACAGCAATCTATCTCAAGATAGTATCCAGGACTCTCAGGGTTCTTTGCTTGGGAACCTCGAGGCACTTGCCAACTGATCACTTGATTATCTTAGTTCGATATCAAATCCCGAGTCCTTCGACTAGAACCTACAGAGCCGAAATACTCTACGTTAGGCGTCTAGGTATGCTTGACATATCCTCAATAACATATCTACCCATTCGATATCAAATCCCGACTCGTAATTATATACATTATTAGAATCCAATCATTACAGTTTCACAATCCACAATTGCAACTCACAATCCGAACCAAAATCATAACCCAAACGCCAAAAAAATCTCCCAGATAATTAATTATGTTTCAATTCGAATATTAATATACGAACTAAATTATTTATTTTAAAATATTAGGACTCATAACCGTGTCATCACAGTCCACTGTCGACTCGTTAAAAGTCAACGTCGACAGCGGAAAAATTTATTGGTGCCCGATAAAATTCGGGTTTCCAAATAAATTCCATCGATTAATTACAATCATTCCTGCATGAAAAATGTGTTATTTCACAATTATTACTCAAGTAAATTTCCCGCAGGGAATAAAAATAAATATAAAATGCAGCCAAACAGGCACACGCGCACAACACGCGCTAATCGGAAAAACAGGACACGATCGTGAAACAAAAGGCAGCAAACAAACAGCCACCAACAGGAACAGGAACAGACACAACACAATTACAGGGAACAGGAAAACGTATATACATATGTATACACGCAACTAAAAAGCCAAAAATCGAACTACAAAATACCAGAACACAGCCGTGGCCTTCGCCGGAAAAGGACAACGGTGGGGAAAGGTCCGGGAACCATAGCAACTGTTAGGTCCCAATGTGTTTGTAGAAAGGGGGTTGAATACAAAGAGTACCGAATAATCGAATTAAATTCGGAATAAAAATGTGAAACAAAATTCAAGTTAAATAAGAATATTATTAAACTTGAAAGGTGTTACAACAACTGTATCGATTACAAGGAATTAATCTCAAATTAATTATCACAAATTTAGAATAAATTTGACATGAACTTTTTCTATTTTTGTAATAATTAGAATCAAATGCTAAACGCGATTTGAGATTAAGTTCTAGGGATTTTGATCCGCTAGATTGTTACACAAGAACAAGATAAAGATTTCTAGTGGTTTGGATTTAACTTTACAAACTAGAAATTTGATCTTGAAATAAGCAGAGAATATAAAATATTGTAGGCGGCTGCTTTTCATGTTATTGAGTTGTATTTTGGATGATTGAATGACTTCTGATGCTTCTCTTCTTTTTAAACTAATCAACAGACTTGAATGAACTGGAGTGACAATAGGTGAGACAATCCAATTGTACTAGCAAAACAATCTATTGAACTCGAGAGACTTTCGGTATGATTATTGTTTGTACTAGCAAGACAATCTGATTGAACTAGCAAGACAATCCTCTTCCAGTGTAACTTTCGGCAAGACAATTATTTGTACTAGCATGACTTTCGGTATGACTATTGATTGTCATACCGATTGTCATATTAGTACAATCAGATTGTCTTGTTGAATTTAAATAGATTTTAATCCAATTTAAATTCTGAAAATCCTTAATATTAATTCTGAATTAATTAATCAATTAATTCAATTAATAAATAAATTAATCTTTGCAGATATAATTTATTTTCTTAATTAAATTATATGACTTAATTAATTAATAGAGAATTAATACTAATCTTGAGCAGCAACCATTCTTCTGAATATCTTCTGAAAATCACTGAAAATTATGAATCAATTCCACCACTTCAATGTTGACACTCGATGTACTATCTGGTTCATGAGTGACTAACTTCCGTGACGTTTCTTCATATCTCGACTTTGACAACTTGATTTTCTTCAGATTAAATCCTTGTAATTCTTTGATACCCTGACCAGATCTCTGTCACTTGATTAAATCCACAATCTTGATTTATATCACTGAGGCATGATCAATTTCTTGAACTTCTTCCAGTGAATGAATTCCTCAAGTCTGTAGATGAACCTTGTTTTTGAATCCTTTGACAGATATTACTTTGCGATATCTCTTTGACGGTAGATCCACTATTTACTTATTACATTCTTATTTGAGTTGAGTTAAATCCTCGAATATACAAATAGGCTATGACATATGCCTTACAGTAACACAATACGAAGCACACATATACATACAGTCATGCATAAACAGAACCACAGCCACCGAGACCACCAAAAAGAGGCGGTGGCGGCTTACCATAAAATGGCTGCCGGGAGGAAACAAAACAGAATAGGGGAAGGGCGTAAGCACAGTTGTGCTTATCTCTCTCTCTTTCTTTATTTTTTTTATATATACATAACTGTTAAATCTGCGAACCACACGTGTCTATCAAAATGGACACGTGTCTCCGAAACTCCCGAGGCCAAGTTTTTATCTCGACTTATACAATTTTATCGAACAAAGTTGGGTATAAAAATGGACCGAAAATTACCAAATACATTTTAAAATATCACAAATAATTCAAAGTTATTAAAAATAAATTCTTCGTAATTTTTGAAGTAATTTTGAAACGCAACTCGTACCCGCATTTCACAATTAAGGAACAGAGCTACACTTAAAATAATTTCAGAAAATTAAGAAAATAGTCCTAAAATATTATAAATATCTCGAAGTTAATAAAAACATAAATTTCATAATATTAAAATAATTTCTGAAACGCCTTTTATACCCGTTTTTAACAATTAAACGAAACGACGCGCGGGTGAAACTAACTCCGAAAATTCCCAAAATAATTTTAAAATTCCCGAAATATTCCCAACTTAAATAAATATGAGTTTCATAATTTTTGAAGAATTCAGGAATTAAATACAGATTGTACAAATAAATGCAATCAGAAAATTGTACAGGGTTAAATATTTAATGAAATATTAATTTCTGAATTTTATAAAATCCCAAAAATAAATATTGAGATTATAAAGTCATAAAAACAATTTTAGAGACAATTCACATATTTACACAAGTAAACTCGTATTAAATTCACTTTTAAAAGTGAAAACAATTCAATACAAGCCCATAATTAATTACACGAACCACCCTGAACACCGTAATTCACACACATAGATAAAAGTAAAACAACACATAGCAGACAGAAGCTATACACATATATTATTCACTCAGTAATTTCATAATTACACTTTAATTAAATATAAAAGTATACGAGTCGCTACATCCTTCCCCCTTAAAAAGATTATGTCCTCAGAATCTAATTTAACTAAATGAATAAGGATATTTGTCAAGCATATCTGACTCTAACTTCCAGGTAGAATCTTCTACTCGGGGATCTATTTATCGCATACTCACTATAGATGTAAATTCATTGCTGAAGACTCGCTCTCAACGATCTAGGGTTTGGATCGATCCTTCTACACAGAATAATTTTGGATAAGAGCACATTGGCCCCTAATCAATAATTTGATCTGAGTCAGATACATATCACTTTAATATTGATACGCAAGACACATTATATATATACTGCAACTGTAGCGGCTACGACAACTCAGGGCAACTTTATCTGCATTTATCAATACCTCGAATGGTTCAACATAACTAGGACTCTACTTGTCCCTTCTATTCAAACTTAACCAATCTCTCTCTCAATATAAAACTTTTGCCTGTACTACAATCCTAATTCTATATATTCATATTATTTCGATACAAATCCGCTTTCTCTCTTTGCATATCCCGAGTTATTTCAACTCTTTCCCGAGTACACCACCACACTCTTGATGTACTAAATTAATCCAGGACTTAACAATACCTCTACTCCCGCTTTCTCTCAATAGAGGGAGGACTCATACTTATGTCCACACAACACTTCTCTAAGTAGTATTCTCTTACTAACAGGGTAACTATTATCATAGAAAACTTTATTCATGATAGGTGATTATCGCAGTTCACTTTTTAAACCCATCCTATATATATTTTCCACATATCTTATATTGTTCGGATCACCTTCTCACTTTAACCCTTCATCTAAAGATGATAGGTAGTATTCATTTTCAACTTAGTTCCAACATCCAAACACCTCTTACTCATTCTTATCCGTCTAACTAGATAGTAATTTTATATATTCACTTTTTATCATCTGTCAGTATTCAAACTCTAACTTTTACTCTTTTCAATTTCCTTGCAATTTTAATCACGTTCAATTCTTGATTCATAACTTCTTTTTAACACTTCTTGATTCTTCCATTCCTTCTGATTGAAAAGTGATCCCATACACTTATTCTCCATTACTTCCAGGTACTTGAATCTTAAATTCCAAACTTCTTCCATTCTCCCGCTAACTCTTCAGTAATTTTAATAATATTCAATTTTCTTTTCTACTCAAGACATTTATCCCTGAAAGGACCCTTCTTGATAGGTAGTCACTTTAACAACCATGGTTCATAATCAATTTTGATCAAATTCTCATACTTTTGAAGCTTAGTATTTAATTGCTACTTCTCAACCTTTCGCAGACATTTCTTTAGGGGTTCTACTTATTCTTCCTTAACCCTTTGATGGGCGAGGATGTTATCAATAAATACAATTTGCTTATCCAAGTATTCTTTTTACACTAGGTCCTGTAAATCCTTATAGACGATTCATACACTTATTACTCCACATATTATCACCAGAACATGCAACATTCATAACCCATTCTCATCGCAATCTTGGATATGTCTTTAGATTAAATCTTCAGTCAATCTCCGAGAAATAACACACTCCTTACCTTACTATAGGACAACCAACCCAATCCTAAAGTCACCTCAAACTCTTCTAGCTTGAAGGGTTTCAGATCAACTGCAACTACGTCCAGCTTCTAAATGCTTAATTCCTTGGCTCTTTTAAAAATTCCATCTCTAGCTAAACTGGATGTTGACCCCTGATATAGTATCTTGAATAACCGTTCTACAACTTCTTGCAATATGCCCACTCTTTCCATAATTGTAATACATAACTCCTGGATTTTCTGGATTACATTTCGATGCATAATGACCTTATGTCTATGCCTGACATGTTGTACATTCTTCTTGCACGTACCACTGTGTCTCCTGCCACATGACTTACAATCTACTGTTCACTTAACTGACTGGGCTTGAGTGGAAGCAACTGAAATAACATTAGATCTATCCTGGAATAAACTCTATCTCCGGAATCTCTTACTCCTATTCTGGCCAAACCAATTCTCAAATCCCCAAGTGAATTTTCCTAGGTTTGCTTTATCTTTAACACCTTCTGACTTCCTTTTCTTATCACTTTTGTTCATAACAGTCAACTTTTGCTAACTTTCCATTACTAGGGCAACTTGAACCATAGAGGAGTATGTCTTGAGTTGCAATGCCACAACTCCTCTGTGAATTTTCAGGCTTGAACCCTTGTTGGAACCTCCTTGATTTCTGACTCTCCGTACTTACATACTCAGGAACTAATCGGGCCAATTCTGTAAATTTGGCCTCAAATTCCAACATACTTCTTTCACCTTGTTTCAGTTCTAGAAACTCTATTTCCATTTGACTCCGCACACAATCTGGGAAATACACTTCCAAAAACAACTCAGTAACCATTGCCCATGAAACAGGGCCTTCTCCTTCTAACACTCGGGTTGACTCCCACCAATAATTTACTTCATTTCCCAAGAAATAACTTACATAATCGGTCTTACGGTTATCACTTACTCGTACGAGGTTGAAAACTACCTCCATTTCTTTTAACCTTGCTCCAGCAGTTACTGGATTAGGTTTACTTTTAAACTCAAAGGGTTAACATTCTGAAAAGATTTGAAACCAACACTGGGGTTCACTCCTTGTTGTTGCTACTGCAACTGTAGTTACCGCTGCCGAACCTATTAAATTAACTGCAACTGTTGTTACTACTGCTGGCACAACAAATCTAGAATTTCATTTATAGTTGGACCCTCCGCAAAACTACTACTATTTTCTTTAGACTGGGTAACTTTCTTGGGTGGCATTTTACTGGAATATATAAATGAGTTTTATTCAAAACATAACAAAAGGTTTGACAGAAGGTATCGTCATTTAAACGGTGCACCTATAACAGGAAAATGCTGCCCAATCACAGTACCCAAGTCCTTAATATCGGGGTTCACTTATAAAAGAAATCTAGATTAACAGCACTAGCAATTATAACAACAATAACAGTAGCAGAATCAATAATAGTTCAAGAGATTTAAAATACAAAGAACTAAAACCGTAGCACGGCTCTTCAATATAACAGCAACTGACTAACTCTCGTCATTACTCAATTACCACATCAACTTTGATATACTTCAAGACTTGGCTGGCTATAAGAACCACCCATATTGATAAATTAGATCAACTTAAGGAATGCTAAACTCTTCCAGGCACCATAGTCTAAATTTCAACCAACCTTTCCTCCGATTTATTATCACCCTCAAGTGATTCATCAATCACTGAATTACCTTTCCCGTGACTATAACTCCATTCTTAGATCCTGAACTCTCATGGTTACCATTACTCTCCAATAACATCCTGGTATAAAGCTTTCCTTCTTTCTGACAGTTACTCTGACTTGCTTTCAATAACGAGGACCATCCAATTGCAGAAATTCATTATCATAGAATATTAAAAGAAATTTCAACTCAAGGGAATCAAATAAAAAGAAATTGTGAAGAAGATATATGTATGACTGAGAGCAACCATACAAGTACATAAGATGGCCAGTCTTAGTACCGCACAGTTCACAATACATAACTTGGTGGCGTCCCAGCAGACCATTTTGTCACATAGACAAATGGTCATTTTATATGCACTATTTCCCCCAATCAACCGATAGAATTTCCGAGAGAAGAAACAAGGTTCGAAAGAAAATTCACAATTAGGAAGGGGGTGAATCTAATTTGTAATGAGATCAACATAACCCTAAGTAGCTTACTTCGGGTTTAAAACTTTCTCACAGGAAAATAAGTAACTTAAGAAATAGGAAACAATTACTCTGGAAACAAAATAGGTCTCAAGAATGAAATATAGGGAATCAAGATATACACCACCGTACTGGTCCTCATTCACTTTGAGACTTAACTGTTATAGCAGCCGCTAACGATTGTCATCCCATCTAGCTTACCGAGGTCACACCATCTGGCCAATAACACTCCTTGACATAGAAAAGGCGATATTTAGAAATAACGTTGGCGCCTCTTCAGCTGACACACCAAGGAACCGCGCAAAAGCTAAATCCTCGCAATCAGACTCGAATACTCGAGAGGGAACTGGAAGTCTTTATCGAACATTACTAGTAACACATATACGAAGGGAACGTACTCTAGTTTAGGGCAGTTCCAGTCAATCCTCAACAAACGTCAAGGTTACGTCTCCGAAACCCTTGACTAAATTTATAGACTCGCTCCTCTGATTAAGTTGCTGACTCAAATCTATATGCAAACCCTCCTGTACTCTTTTAACTCTACTTCTAACCTAAATCAGGGACTCAAACCTGTAGCTCTGATACCAACTGTGACGGCCTCAACCCCGGGGTCAGGAGTTGACGTCACCAACAATAATACTAACAATCATAATTCAGTCCATCATATTAATAATACATAACTACGACCCCTTTATCAAGACCTTTTCCAGGTTTAAGTATGACTTAGATTACTCAACTAACACAACCCAAATTACCTTACAGAAACGTGACCACTAATTTAATGCAGCAACTCAACAGACCTCATCTGGTCTGAACACAACTACCTCAGAGGAGCCTGACACGAAAGCAGCTGGAACTCTGCCCTGACTACCGCGCAAGAATCTCCTAGGCATCTGCAATACATATAAAATATTCTGCAAGGGTGAGCAGTTGCTTGCCCAGCAGCACCATTATATGAATAACAAGTAAAATAGTTTATAATAAAGCAATGATAGGAACAGAGATTATAGCTCGCTTGCGAAATATGTAAAACAATTCATAAACTGGATACCAAAACTAGCATGCTCTGCAACATAATAACATCAGTAGTGTGCTGTGTATAAATACCAGAGAATAATTCTAGCAAGCCATTTTTATTTCCAAATCCGCTATATCAACTACTCATGTCCTTACGGGAATCACAAATCCGAATCAGATACGTAGCAGATATGTGAAGACAGCTGATCAGGCTATCAACACCAGACGGCTCCAACTGCCACCTCATTTACCTGTTCCGGAACTCAGAGACTAGCTAGGTCTCTGACCTGCTGGACTAATCGGTTATACAGTGCGCGCAACCGAATTAGCCTCTTACGCCACATCAATAGGCCTACTCTGGCCCCAGCGTATCCCAAATCTGATCGTTTTATCCAGTTTTCCAAATCACTTTTACCTATCTCTTTTTCAAAATCAATTATGTTGCAGCACACTATTCAAATCCTCTTTTCATTTAAATCAGGTTTAGAGATAGGTGATTTCAGAAGTTACTTTTCCCCAAAACATAATTTTAAACAACATTTCAAATACGGGGGATACGTAACTTAAAACGTTTCTGTTCCATTATGAAAGTAAAAAATTTAGCTATTCGTATGCACTGAACCATAAAAGAATGGTCAGGGGTACTTGGCTTGCAGAGCGTTACGACTATCACTGATTGATTTTGATAGACTTGAACGTTCGGGCTCTCATGGAAAAATGATTGTCTCACTAGAAGACATCCCTGCTTCGCAGCAATCTATCTCAAGATAGTATCCAGGACTCTCAGGGTTCTTCGCTTGGGAACCTCGAGGCACTTGCCGACTGATCACTAGATTATCTTAGTTCGATATCAATTCCTGAGTCATTCGACTAGAACCTACAGAGCCGAAATACTCTACGTTAGGCGTCTAGGTATGCTTGACATATCCTCAATAACATATCTACCCATTCGATATCAAATTCCGACTCGTAATTATATACATTATTACAATCCAATCATTACAGTTTCACAATCCACAATTGCAACTCACAATCCGAACCAAAATCATAACCCAAACGCCAATAAAATCTCCCAAATAATTAAATATGTTTCAATTCGAATATTAATATACGAACTAAATTATTTATTTTAAAATATAAGGACTCAGAACCGTGTCATCACGATCCACTGTCGACTCCTTAAAAGTCATCGTCGACAGTGGCAAAATTTATTGGTGCCCGATAAAATTCGGGTTTCCAAATAAATTCCACCAATTAATTACAATCATTCCTGCACGAAATATGTGTTATTTCAAAAATATTACTCAAGTAAATTTCCCGCAGGGAATAAAAATAAAAATAAAAATAAATAAAAAACGCAGCCAAACAGGCACATGCACACAGCACGCGCTAATCGGAAAAACAGGACACGATTGTGAAACAGAAGGCAGCAAACAAACAGCCACCAACAGGAACAGACACAACACAATTACATGGAACAGGTAAACGTATATACATGTATACACGCAACTAAAAAGCCAGAAATCGGACAACAGAATACCAGAACACAGCCGCGGCCTTCGCCGGAAAAGGACAACGGCGGGGAAAGGTCCGAGAACCACAGCAACACAATACGAAGCACACATATACATATAGTCATGCATAAACAGAACCACAGCCACCGAGACCACCAAAAAAAGGCGGTGGCAGCTTACCAGAAAATGGCTGCCGGGAGGAAACAGAATAGAACAGGGGAAGGGGTAAGCACAATTGTGCTTATCTCTCTTTCTTTCTTTTTTTATATATATACATAACTGTTCAATCTGTGAACCACACGTGTCTATCAAAATGGACACGTGTCTCCGAAACTCCCGAGGCCAAGTTTTTATCTCGACTTATACAATTTTATCGAACAAAGTTGGGTATAAAAATGGACCGAAAATTACCAAATACATTTTAAAATATCACAAATAATTTAAAGTTATTAAAAATAAATTCTTCGTAATTTTTGAAGTAATTTTGAAACGCAACTCGTACCCGCATTTCACAATTAACGAACCGAGCTACACTTGAAATAATTTCAGAAAATCACGAAAATAGTCCTAAAATATTATAAATATCCCGAAGTTAATAAAAACATAAATTTCATAATTTTAAAATAATTTCTGAAACGCCATTTATACCCGCTTTTAACAATTAAACGAAATGACGCACGGGTGAAACTAACTCCCAAAATTCCTAAAATAATTTTAAAATTCCTGAAATATTCCCAACTTTAATAAATATGAGTTTTATAATTTTTTAAGAATTTAGGAATTAAGTACAGATTGTACAAATAAATGCAATCAGAAAATCGTACAGGGTTAAATAATTAATGAAATATTAATTTCTGAATTTTATAAAATCCCAAAAATAAATATTGAGATTATAAAGTCATAAAAAACAATTTTAGAGACAATCCACATATTTACACAAGTAAACTCGTATTAAATTCACTTTTAAAAGTGAAAACAATTCAATACAAGCCCATAATTAATTACACCTACCACCCTGAACACCGTAATTCACACACATAGATAAAAGTAAAACAAGACATAGCTGACGGAAGCTATACACATATATTATTCACTCAGTAATTTAATAATTACACTTTAATTAAATATAAAAGTATACGAGTCGCTATATCCTGCTTCCTCTGATTCTAAGGTATCAACTTCCTTCTTCTCTTTTGATACCGAAGATATATCTGAACTGAAATCTATTCTTAAGTCTCTTCATGGAAATTTTAAAAATAAGACTTTGGAGAAAAATAGGCTGTTAACTGAAAATGAAATCTTAAATTCTAGGAATGAACAGTTGGAGTCTGACTTAGTAAATCAGATTGAAGTTCCGAAAGAATGTGAGAAAGCTAAACATATAGTGAAGATACTAGAAGCTAAGTATAATATGTTGGAGAATGAATTAGAGAATGAGAGGAAAACCCTTAAAGCCTGGACTAATTCAGGCAAAAAGGGTCATGGGATGATCTCTATGAAAAACTGGAAAGAATGTCTTGGTTATGTAGATGGAATTAAGGATGTTGACACTGAAAATAAAACTAACTTTAAGACTCCTCTAAAGTTTATCTCTTTAGAAGCTGATGAACCCAAATCTACCTTTGAAAAGGTTTCAACATCAGCATCCCAAGAAAAGTCAGTAAGTGATAAATCTCAAAGAACGGAAAACAAGGAAACCATTAAAACTGTTAAGAAAGAAAAGAATATAGGACGTTTGTCTAAAAGATAATTGAAAAATAAATTATCTGAGGTTACTCACAAACCTCAAGTTAAACGTCTTAAAAGGAACAGAAATGGTAAGCAAGGTATTTCTAAGGATTCTAATTATAAGTTTGCTCCCAATGCTCCTAGAAAAACTTGTTTTAAATGTGGTAATACTAATTATCTTGCTATTAATTGCAGGAGGAGTAAGAAAATGAAAACTGTTATTCCTGAGTCTGATGTTAGAGGTAGAGCAGTATTATATAAACCACAAAATCCTTGTTTTCATTGTGGTAGTAGTTGGCATTCAATTTACACCTGTAGTTCCTATCATAAGCTGTATCACAACTATTATGAACCTTTGCCTAAATTCAATAAAACTGCTTATGTACTCAATTCTTCTAGTTCTACTAAATCTATTTCTGACAAGAAAAATCCCGACAAAGGAAAAACTGTCAGAAGTATTTCTGAATCACAAAGGCTTAAGTTATCCAAAAAGAGGGCCCGACAAGTGTGGGTCCTTCAAAATCCTTCTAATTAATTACTCTTCTGACTGCAGGGTAACAGGAAAAACACTCTTGTCTTGGACAGTGGATGTTTAGGACATATGACTGGAAATAAATTCCTGCTGTCAAAGTTTGAGAAGAAGGCTGGCCCAGATGTATCCTATGGAGATGGAAATATAGGACACATTCTGGGATATGGCAACTTGATAATTAGAAAGGTAGCAATAGAGAATGTAGCTATGGTGGAAGGACTGAAGCATAATCTTCTAAGCATCAGTCAAATCATTGACAGAGGTTATCTTGTGGTGTTCCATGACACTCACTGTGAAGTGGTTCACAACAAGTCAAAGAAGATTGTCCTGGTGGGATATAGACATGGCAATATGTATGAAGCAAGGCTACATGAAAGTCTTGAGCAAGAAGCTATTGCCTTATCTCAAAGGCATCGGTACATGAGAGATGGAATTGGCACAAGAAGCTCTCACATCTCAACTTCAATTCAATCAATGAACTTGCCAAGAAGGAGCTAGTAAGAGGATTACAAAATATGCTATACTCATCTGGAGGTCTTTGTGATGCTTGTCAAAAGTCTAAGCAAAGAAGAGTATCTTTCAAAAGTAAAACATACTTCTCTATTACTGAGCCATATCATATGTTACACTTGGATCTCTTTGGACCAGTAAACATAATATCTATCAACAAGAAAAGGTACACACATGTAATTGTTAATGATTTCACTAGATACACTTGGGTTTATTTTCTACAAGGGAAGGATGAAACTCTAGAAATTCTTCTAGATCATATAAGGCAAAATGAGAATGGATCCATCCACAAAGTGAAAATACTGAGAAGTGATAATGAAACTGAGTTCAAGAACTCAAAAATGGAGGAAGTTTGCTGGTACAAAGGCATACAACAACAATTCTCAACTCCTGTGTAATAACCCCAAAAATTTTGGACTTTTTGTAACCCTTATGAATAGTGATTTTGCTGATTATGTTGAATAAGAAAACTTTTCATGACACACTATGTAGGGGTTCTTTTATGGATCTTCTGAGATATTATTAGTACTCTATGTGGTATATAAGTGTATATAAAGATTGTCAGAATCCAAATCCGAACACTTTGATTTTTCCCGAAAATCCATCAGATACTGAAAGAATTGAGTATAAGGTAACATGATTAAAAGGATTTAAATTCAAGGATTATAAGAGAGGATCATAAAAAGGAATATAATATATTGAGAAAGGTTTAAGGGAACCCAAGTAATAAGATCCCGAGTATGATCCCTCAAACGATAAACGAGAACGAAAGTTAAGCGAACTGTATAACAGATCAACGATCATTAGCCAAGTAATTAGGAGTTAATCAAAGAGTTAGTGGAGGATGATGTCATCACACCAACAAGAAGAGGACAAGTGTGGGAAGATGACATAGGAGGATGACATAAGCATGACCAAAAGGGAAGGAATTGTTGTTTGATTTCAAGCCACACAAATTTTACCATGGTCAACAGGTAATTAAGCAAAACAAAAGGAAACAACCAAGCAAAACAAAAATCATAACACAAACTTGAGTTTTCATTTTCAAGAAGCAAGCTCTCGGCTTCTTCATTTTTCCAAGAAGAAAAATTCCAAATTCCAGTTCCAAGCTTTGATAATTGGTGAGATAATTATCCAAGGTTCTTTATACTTAGATATAGCTATCCTATGAATCTAAGCTTCCATTTCCTTCACAATCTCTTCCAATAATTCATGGAAGAAGAGGGTGAATAGTGTTTTCAAGATCTTAAAAATTTTGATCTTGTGTTTTTGTTTAGATATAGCTTTGGTAAGGATTTTCAAGGGTGATTCCAAGCTCCTTAGTTACTTTTACTCACCAAGGAAGGTATAATCTCATACCCTAGCCCTACTTTTGTATATTTAGAGTTTTTATGATTTATATGGTTCATGAGAAGCATGATTCTTGTATACTTAGAGTGTGGTTGGATTTGTAATAGGTTTGTTGTTGTAAATCTTGATTATTGGTTAATGAACTTAAGTATAGCTTTTAGTTCATGATTGAGAGTAGTATAAATTGGAAATCTTGAGATGTTGGGGCTGTTGTAGTAAAGTATGGATGGAGTTTGATTGTAGTAATGATTGTGGGTTGATTGTGGATTGATTTGGAGTGGTATAAATTTGGTAATCGCGTAAACATAGCCGTCGTAATACCCGATTTACCTTAGACTGCTTTTGTTCTTAACATCAGGACCCGTGAACTCACTGTTAGGTTTTGGCCATTGCCATGATTAGATAGTTCATGTTACAAGCTTCGTTTTGATATGTGGTTCTCTTGAATCCGATGTACGGTTTAGGAGAAACGACCGTTTTAAGTAACGACGTTTCGCAAACGAACCTTTTCCCCTCACCTTACTTTGAAACCTTGGTTAAGGTCCTTAAATGAATAATTGGAGTATGAAACAATTATGTAAAGTGGATTAGGCAGTTGGTAGGGTACTCGCGAAAGAATCGCCTTAAAACCCTTAATGGTTAATTTATTAAAAATGGTGGAGCCGAGGGTACTCGAGCGACTTAAGTGGATCGTTAAGCGCAAAAGCGAACGTTAGGGTCTAATTGGTTAAAGTATAGATTCTTAAGCGACTTTGGTTTAATTCCAACTTATATGATGTTTATAGGTTACCAAACTCATTCCAGGACTTTTATCACCCCCAGTCGCTCAGGCAAGTTTTCTACCCGTTATACTGTTGTTGTGATGTATATATGTATATGCATTATCTTGTGATAGATGCATGATGGTTAATTAGCAAATCTTGCGATATATTGGAGCATGTGATATGGTATAAATGCATGTCTGTTTCGTAATCTTGATATCTAATTATTGATTCAATTGCTTATAAGTTGCATAATACCTATGCTAGAGATAAGCAGTAGCTGCGTATACCCTTAGTATAAGGGACCTAAAGGTGAATATTTTCAAAAATCGGGAGTCGATGTTCCCGAGTATATTATATATATTTACACATATATATATATATATAGATATAGTTTTCAAAACAATTAATCGAATAAGGTTTATTCGATAACTTTATTTTTATTTAATGAATATTACTTTGAATATTCATTCGAGGACTTATGACTCGGTTTATTTTATTCAATGAATATTTATTTGAATGTTCATTCGAGGACTTATGACTCGGTTTATTTTATTTAATGAATATTAATTTAAATATTTATTCGAGGACTTATGACTCGGTTTATTTTATTTAATGAATATTACTTTGAATATTCATTCGAGGACTTATGACTCGGTTTATTTTATTTAATGAATATTACTTTGAATATTTATTCGAGGAGTTATGACTCGGTTTATTTTAATTAATGAATATTACTTTGAATATTCATTTGAGGACTTATGACTCCGCTCATTTTATTTAATGAATATTATTTTGAATATTCATTTGAGGACTTTTGACTCCACTTATGTTACTAAATAATATTCTTTATTTTATTAAAGAATAATGTTTCGATAATCAAACTTACTTTCGATTATTCAAATAAAGATAGTACTTTCGTATAAGTATATCTTTGGTTGTTTAATATTCATTTCAAGTATGAGTTTTAAAACTTCTACTTCATATTATTTATACAGAGGTTATCCTTATGAGAATATTATTTAAATAATAATATTCAGATATTTTCTAATATATTGGGACTGATTTATTTTATCAAATCAGCATTACTCCAAACATTCTTAAAATTGTTTTCGAGTCTTCAAAATGATTTTAAAAGTTAGAGCGGATCCCAAAACTCATTTTCATATTTAAGATCTTCCTTTCAAAGGGGATTTAAATACTCGCTTAAAACCTGAGGGATCCGGCTCTGTGGTGTATTTATATTGGCAACAAGGTTGATGTCTTGATAAATGAATTGATTACTTACCCAACGTTCGGGAAGTAAGTCCATCTATTTGAGTGGGCATAAGCAACATGGGCTCAGTGGGTGTCCATGAAAGTGTAAATGGCTCAGTGGGAGTCCATAAAATGCGTAAATGGATGAGTGGCAGTCCAGCATAAGGTCCTATTGCAGCCAGGGTGATGACCAGTGGGGAATTCGTCCATCTACTAGTAGAAAAGGTTACATATTGGTATCTTTGCCTGATCAGCAAGATATCGGGTTTATGCCAAAATTCTTTTCTTTCCAAATTCATTGGATATTACAACTCTGTTCATACTTTACATGAAAGAGGTTTTCAGGAAATGTATGAGATATATATATATCGGGACTTAATGAAGTATCTCGTAACTTCATTTCATTCAATGATATTTCAAAGATTGAATCTATTCAAGTCTTATCTTGTAGTCTCATCTATGTGATGAACTTTTGAAACTGATTATACCTTGAACGGTGGTAGTTCAAGTAGTATTCGGAAAAGATATAAGTATATTGGAGTATCTCGTAACTTCATCTTTTCAACTTCTATCTGGTTAATGATTATCTTGTGCATGTCAAAGGTTTTCAGAAAAATGTTGAGACAAGGTTAGATATATGAGATCACCTTGCAACGATTTTTTTATACATTTATAAACTGGAACTCTGTGTATATTATGCCTGGCAGAGTATTTCAAAGATTTTGAAAAGTATATATGTATATACTGAATATTTTGTGACTTGGTCGCGTTAAGATATCAACTTGGTTCATTTCTTCTTAACCAAGACTTTTTTGAGTACTATGAGAATGCTCATATATTGTAAATTATTATACATACTATTTCGGTGGGCTTGTTGTTCAACCTTGCTTTCTTCTTTCATCACAGAACAACCGATAGCAAAGATGAACAGGACCAAGCTTCCAATTCGCAAGCGGTTAAGAAACGTTCCGTAGTTTTCTGGAAGCGTTGATGTCGCCATAGCTGAGGTAGGATCTACCAATAGTCTAGGCTTTCAACTATTGATGAACCAGATTTATGTATATTATGAATTGTAATAAAGGCAAAGAATATGTAAATTATTCAGAAACCCTTTTGAGGTGAAATGGTTTATAATTGTGGAATAAAATGACTTGTGTTATTTTTGGTATTCATCTCTGAGACTCTAACTTGTGGTGTATGTGTATATTGTGGGGTCACAATACGCAGCAGTTGGTTGACTGTTAAGGTTAAGTATTATTAAGGGAAATGGAACTCGTGACAACCCGAATCCCCGACCCCGGATTTGTGGGTGTTACAGAAATGGTATCAGAGCTAAGCGTTATAAACCTCAGAGATGATATGGTGTTAAGATAATAAGTTCACTAAGATAATAAGAACTCTTGCCAAGTTCATAGTCGGGCTACCTAACATAGTACTGACAGTTAAAACCCTTATGGGAACCCTTATAAATATCGTGATAGAAGCGTAGTTCGCTATAGTATATGGTTGCGGGACTCCGAACCCTGAGGTTGAGGAGCAACAACGCGATGATGTTTTATTACTAATTGGAGATCGGATTGTGGATCTGATAGAGCATCCTAACGCAGGACCGAATGATGTTCATATTGAGGATGTAGCGGTTGAGGATATTGTCCTAGAAGGGATTGTTGCTAAGGAGGATCTCGTGGAGGATCCTGACAAGAATGAATAAAGGACCACTGAGGAATTGATGGCCATGGTTAGGGAAACTACCAGAGGTAGGATTAGCCGGTCACTACCGGAGGTTCGTTCAAGTTTGTAAAGATAGTAGCCCCTTTAACGCGGCTTACTCGTAAGACTGAGAAGTTTGAATGGACAGAGAAATGCGAGAACAACTTTTAAGAACTAAATCAAAGGTTGGTGACGGCCCCTATGTTGGTGTTGCCAGATGGAAAAAGGAGATTTTGTGATGAGTAGTGACGCTTCGAATAAGGAATTAGGCTGCTTCTTATACAGCACAACAAGGTAATTGCGTACGTGTCAAGACGATTAAGAGAATATAAAATTCGATATCCCCGCCCATGAGCTTGGGCTCGTGGCAATAGTTTTTCCCTAAAGATTGGAGGCACTACTTGTATGGAGAAAAGTGCGAGATTTACACAAGCCATAAGTGCTCTAGTGCACTTTCACGTAGAAAGAGCTCAACATGCGCCAGAGGAGGTGGTTAGAGCTACTAAAGGATTACGATTATGAGATTCTTTATCATCCAGGGAAAGCCAAAATGGTGGGTAATGCCCTTAGTATAAAAAAGAGGCTCAAGATGAAAATGTCTTTGGGAGAGTTTATAAGAAATTTTGAGAAAATGGAAATAGAAGTGAAGGTAACCGGAGCCGGTACCGAAAAGCTGTTGAGATTGTAATACAACCCGAATTATTGGAGAAGATCATATTGTGCAAAGAAAAAGTGATAAATAAAGGCAGAGAACCTATGACCGGAGAAGAGATTAATATCTAGAAAGATGATGAGAGAATAATGAGGTATCCCTACAGAATTTGGGTTCCAAATGTTCAAGAGCTTAAGAACTGGATCTTAGATGAAAGTCATAGTTCGAGGAATAAGAGTTAGGGCAAACCCTGAATGTGATAGTCAGGGAGGACGCCATCAAGATAGAAGGAACCCATAACATAATGAAGTGGAAAATGAGGATTTAAAACATGTAGGATGACCCCGATTATGGGGAGGATGAGAAAACATTTCATACTGAGAAAACAGAAGTCGAGCAAGATAGGGAGAACCAGGACGGTACTCCTATGGGGCAATTCATGGACCTGACAAAACAAAACTTATACTTTTACCCCAACCACCACCTTGAGGAAACAATGCGGTAGGAAATCTTTTCATGACCTTTAAGTCGCTAAGCTCTCAGAGTTCCAAGGAACAAGTTGACCCAGTCGAGGCAAGAGCTTGGCTAAAGGAAATATAGGAATCATTTGAGATTCTAAATGATTGACAAAGTGCAAAAGACTGTTTTTGTCACTTACCTTCCTAAGAGAGAGGCCATCCATTGGTGAAAGGCCAAGAAAGGCACGGAGCCAGAGGTTATAATAAACTGATTAAAGTTCAGACAATTGTTTTCGGGAAAGTAATTCCCAAGGTTATGGAGATAGTGTAAAATCTTTAGAGCCGAAACAAAGGCGGATGAGTATGATAAATTATGAATCTAAGATTGTAAAAGTTGCCAAGATTCGTTCCGATGACAAGAATCCCAGAATAACGTGATATTTGAAGTCAATGATTAGTGGGTTCATGAAATGATTGTAAGAGAAAGGAAAATAAAAAGAAACTGAAGTGGGAAGAAATAAAAAGGCAATACAGTTTGAGGAATGATAAGGGAGTTGGGTATGAGGAAAACCTAAAGACTCGTAGTAATAGAAATAGAAAAGTATGTAATCATCAGGATGAGGGTGATTCACTATGAGTTAAAGTTGATGGTTGAAGCCATAAGAGATACATATATTTTATCCCCTGTATGTTGGGAGGATTCGAGGAAACCTTGAGATAGTTCGAAGGATAAATAATGAGACACGGATAGACTGAGGAGACAAGAAAGTAAGAAATTAGGAAAAATTTGATGAAGGAAGTGACCTTCAAGAATGTGAAGTGTAAGACCGGTGGCATGATACCCAGAAAGGGAGACGCCAGGTATGAATGACATCCCAACATTGAGATGACTGTTGAGATAAACAAAAAAGTAAATAAGGAATTATTAAGAAGAAGTTCAAGTTGAACACGACCAATATCTTTTATAACATCCTTGTTATCATTACCAAATTAGGCAAGAAAAGCGGATAACCGTTGTTATCTTTTTGAGGCCATATTAATTGACCTCATTTTGAATACAGATGTTATTGTGAAATTGGTATAGACTATCGAGGTGGGAATGATTGAATAAGATAATCTATCAAGGATATATGACTTGATTTATCCATGGAAGGATGCAAGTACCTTTTTTAAGGTGGAGTTAAGGATATAACTTCGATAACTTGAGATGAACCCTAGGGGAACGCATAAAGGTTGGCATTTCGCCCTTAATAGGGACAGTATGAGTTTTGATAGTATGGAACGAAGGACTAAGGTAACAACAACCTTTAAAGGTCAGTAGAGAAATTTTTCTGAAGTACATAGACAATGGTTCTAGTATTAGTAAATGGTATTTCGATATGCCCTGTATCTAGGGAATACAAGCGGAACGATTCAAGGATAACCTTAGAGGTTTTACAAGGAGAAAGGTAATATTCAAACTTCTCAAGAATAGAAATTTTGATGAAGGAAATATGACGTAATTATAATAATGCCAGGTGGGGCACGTGTTGAACCATAAGAAAGTATATATTGATCCAATGAGGGTCGAGATTGGTGAAAACAAGAAGGACCCAAGATAAGAGACGTCCTAAGTATGATCGAGAGTCAATCGTGGCAATGTTCACATCTAAAGACTAAGGCAATGACTTATGGAAAAATGGTGATATATTTTTTTACCAAAGCATAAGGAAGAACATCTTCACATAAGCAGTGATTGAAATGAGGTAGAAAATTTATTTGGAGGTGGTTAAAATGACATTGACTGTAAGGAAATTTTACTATCAGGAAAGGCCAAAGAGGTGGCCGACACTTTAAAGGTAAGAGGATAATTATAGGCGCTCGTGCCAGAGGAATACAGTGATGATGGTTAAAGCTGTGAAGGTTGTATTATGGTTTAGAAGATTGACGTTCCTTTTGATGACTGTGCAATACCCAACCGTAATAGTAGTTGGTAAAGGTTTAATCCGTGTAATCACCATGAGCGGGATATCTATCTCAGAAGGTACTATCTTGAGATAAGCCAGGACCATGTTTCAAAAAGGACTAAACGAACCTTTGAGTTAAGTCTTCTATTTAAGGCATATGATTAAGAATGGTATTAACCTGCTATCGTTGCTTTGATTGAAACTCTTCTGCAATTTTATCTGCTTCATGTCATGAATGTACATCAGGATCTGGAGTGTTTTTCATGAATCATGAATGGTGATTATGTTAACTCCTTAGAAGAATTTGATATGATAGGTATGGACTCCGTATGGTTAGCTATTAAGATTCCAAGGAAAACGAATGACGATAGTAGGTCAGTGGTGGACCATAGTAATGCAGCAACGATTCTTTAATAATAAGGCGATTACAACCGGGAGAGTTGTAGTGTAATGGATGTTGAGATTGGGTACCCCTAATCGGGTTGTGGTGATGTATAAGTTATCATTAATAGACTAATTAAGTCGATTATGTACCTATTGAATATTTATTCCTTCTTATGAATAGAGAGTCGTATTACTATACGAGGAAGGTTGCAGTACAAGCATTGAATTCTAGTAACAATGATGTCTAGAATGAGACCCCATATTCGATTTTCGATGTCGAGGGAGTTTCAAAGGTGATTGTATATATGCTCGAGGAAGAGCATGGGTCCATAGAATGATGGACGGAATAGCAAAAATATTTAAGCATATGAAATACGATGTTATAATACCTGATGTTGATATATATATGTATATGTTTTGTTCTCCTATGACAAACCTCTATAGTTCAGAGGTAGATTCCAATCCAGATATTTTATGGCAGTATATTTGGTATATATACAATTCTCTTCAATTCCTTCTTTTCTCTCCTTTTCATTTTATATAAGCTGAGAAGAACAACCCTTTCACAAGGGGAGATATTGCCGAATGACTATCTATCTGTGTGATAGAAGCCTAGTAGGATACCACATATTGTTTAATTGCTTGTCAAGTACTAAAGGCTGGCCATCTTTTGTACTAATTATGCAATAGAACAAGTGTTCATGATCATAGTGATCTCTCAACAAATTCCTTTACTTCTATATGATTGATCAAACTTTGGAAAATAGAAACAGCTGAAAAAGGAGTAGTAAAGTTATGGTGGTATTCGGAATGGAAACACGTTCGTGATACTAAGGTTGACGTGGTTATTAAAAGGTTATAGAACGCTAACGAGCAAAAGTGTAACCAGTATAGTATTATGTACGGAAGATAGTAACGATTATGAACTGGAAAAGAATGGGTATTGAGAAGCAAAAGCTATATTGCTAGAAGCTATGATGAGAGTCTGTGCAATAGATTTGAAAGATTTTGGAATGATCACTTAACGCGGATTGAGTTTTCTTACGATAATAGATGGTATGTCAGTACCGAGATATCACCTTATGAGATCCTTGAGGGAAGACAATGTCGATCTCCCTTATGTTAGGATGAAGTTGTAGAGCACAAGATGCTCGGACCCGAAGTGGTCCAATGGACCAAAGACATAGTGGATCTAATCAGAAGACGGATGACAGCAACCCCCGGGATGGATAAAAGAGGTATGCCGATTCGACTCGAAAGGACAATGAGTATGAAATAGTGGACCTAGTAATGTTAAAGAAATCCCTTAAAAAGGATGGATGAGGTTCGGAAAGAAAGGAAAGCTAAGCCCACGAATTGTTGGACCCTTGGATATATTAAGACGTATTGGGAAGTTAGCGTATGAGCTAGCCCTACCCCCGAACATGTAGCAAGTTCATAACGTGTTCCACGTATCAATGTTAAGGAAGTGTAATTCAGATGCCAGACAAAGAGGGGCATATGAGCGCATAGACATGCAACCAGACATAACCTGTATGGAGCAACCAAGAAGGATTATAGATTGAAAAGGAACAAGTGCTTAGGAGAAGGGTTATCAAACTAGTCAGAGTTTGATGGTAGAACCACAATGTGGGAAAATTTACTTAAGAGTTAGAAAATGCAATGCTAAGAGAGTATCCTTATTCATTTTCTATCTGATTCCGGGACGGAATCCTTTTAAGGAGGGGAGACTGTAATAACCCCAAAAATTTTGGACTTTTTGTAACCCTTATGAATAGTGATTTTGCTGATTATGCTGAATAAGAAAACTTTTCATGCCACACTATGTAGGGGGTCTTTTATGGATCTTCTGAGATATTATTAGTACTCTATGTGGTATATCAGTGATGTAAAGATCGTCAGAATCCAAATTCGAACACTTTGATTTTTCCCGAAAATCCACCAGATACCGAAAGAATTGAGTATAAGGTAACATGATTAAAAGGATTTAAATTCAAGGATTATAAGAGAGGATCATAAAAAGGAATATAATATATTGAGAAAGGTTTAAGGGAACCCAAGTAATAAGATCCCGAGTATGATCCCTCAAACGATAAACGAGAACGAAAGTTAAGCGAACCGTATAAGAGATCAACGATCATTAGCCAAGTAATTAGGAGTTAATCAAAGAATTAGTGGATGATGATGTCATCACACCAACAAGAAGAGGACAAGTGTGGGAAGATTACATAGGAGGATGACATAAGCATGACCAAAAGGGAAGGAATTGTTGGTTGATTTCAAGCAACATAAATTTTACCATGGTTAAAAGGTAATTAAGCAAAACAAAAGGAAACAACCAAGCAAAACAAAAATCATAACACAAACTTGACTTTTCATTTTCAAGAAGCAAGCTCTCGGCTTCTTCATCTTTTCCAAGAAGAAAAATTCCAAATTCAAGTTCCAAGCTTTGATAATTGGTGAGATAATTATCCAAGGTTCTTTATACTTAGATATAGCTATCCTATGAATCTAAGCTTCCATTTCCTTCACAATCTCTTCCAATAATTCATGGAAGAAGAGGGTGAATAGTGTTTTCAAGACCTTAAAAATTTTGATCTTGTGTTTTTGTTTAGATATAGCTTTGGTAAGGATTTTCAAGATTGATTCCAAGCTCCTTAGTTACTTTTACTCACCAAGGAAGGTATAATCTCATACCCTAGCCCTACTTTTGTATATTTAGAGTTTTTATGATTGATATGGTTCATAAGAAGCATGATTCTTGTATACTTAGAGTGTGGTTGGATTTGTAATAGGTTTGTTGTTGTAAATCTTGATTATTGGTTAATGAACTTAAGTATAGCTTTTAGTTCATGATTGAGAGTAGTATAAAATGGAAATCTTGAGATGTTGGGGCTGTTGTAATAAATTATGGATGGAGTTTGGTTGTAGTAATGATTGTGGGTTGATTGTGGATTGATTTGGAGTGGTATAAATTTGGTAATCGCGTAAACATAGCCGTCGTAATGCCCAATTTACCTTAGACTGCTTTTGTTCTTAACATCAGGACCCGTGAACTCACTGTTAGGTTTTGACCATTTCCATGATTAGATAGTTCATGTTACGAGCTTCATTTTGATATGTGGTTCGCTTGAATCCGATGTACGGTTTAGGAGAAATAAACGTTTTAAGTAACGATGTTTCGCGAACGAACCTTTACCCCTCGCCTTACTTTGAAACCTTGGTTAAGGTCCTTAAATGAATAATTGGAGTATGAAACAATTATGTAAAGTGGATTAGGCAGTCTGTAGGGTACTCGCGAAAGAATCTCCTTAAAACCCTTAATGGTTAATTTATTAAAAATGGTGGAGCCGAGGGTACTTGAGGGACTTAAGTGGATCGTTAAGCGCAAAAGCGAACGTTAGGGTCTAATTGGTTAAAGTATAGATTCTTAAGCGACTTTGGTTTAATTCCAACTTATATGATGTTTATAGGTTACCAGACTCATTCCAGGACTTTTTTCACCCCCATTCGCTCAGGCAAGTTTTCTACCCGTTATACTGTTATTGTGATGTATATATGTATATGCATTATCTTGTGATAGATATATTGATGGTTAATTAGAAAATCTTGCGATATATTGGAGCATGTTATATGGTATATATGCATGTCTGTTTCGTAATCTTGATATCTAATTGTTGATTCAATTGCTTATGAGTTTCATAATACATATGCTAGAGATAAGCAGTAGCTGCGTATACCCTTAGTATAGGGGACCTAAAGGTGAACATTTTCAAAAACCGGGAGTCGATGTTCCCGAGTATATTGTATATATTTATACATATATATATATAGTTTTCAAAACTATTAATCGAATAAGGTTTATTCGATAACTTTATTTTTATTTTATGAATATTACTTTGAATATTCATTCGAGGACTTATGACTCGGTTTATTTTATTTAATGAATATTACTTTGAATATTCATTCGAGGACTTATGACTCAGTTTATTTTATTTAATGAATAATACTTTGAATATTCATTCGAGGACTTATAACTCGGTTTATTTTATTTAATGAATATTACTTTGAATATTCATTCGAGGACTTATGACTCGGTTTATTTTATTTAATGAATATTACTTTGAATATTCATTCGAGGACTTATGACTCAGTTTATTTTAATTAATGAATATTACTTTGAATATTCATTTGAGGAATTATGACTCCGCTCATTTTATTTAATGAATATTATTTGAATATTCATTTGAGGACTTATGACTCCACTTATGTTACTAAATAATATTCTTTATTTTATTAAAGAATAATGTTTCGATAATCAAACTTACTTTTGATTATTCAAATAAAGATAGTACTTTCGTATAAGTATATCTTTGTTTATTTAATATTCATTTCAAGTATGAGTTTTAAAACTTCTACTTTAAATTATTTATACAGAGGTTATCCTTATGGGAATATTATTTAAATAATAATATTCAGATATTTTCTAATATATTGGGACTAATTTATTTTATCAAGTCAGCATTACTCCAAACATTCTTAAAAGTATTTTCGAGTCTTCAAAATGATTTTAAAAGTTAGAGCGGATCCCAAAACTCATTTTTATATTTAAGATCTTCCTTTCAAAGGGGATTTAAATACTCGCTCAAAAACTGAGGGATCCGGCTCTGTGGTATATTTATATTCGCAACAAGGTTGCTGTTTTGATAAATGAATTGATTACTTACCCAACGTTTGGGAAGTAAGTCCATCTATTGAGTCAACATAAGCAACATGGGCTCAGTGGGCGTCCATGAAAGTGTAAGTGGCTCAGTGGGAGTCCATCAAATGCGTAAGTGGCTGAGTGGCAGTCCAGCATAAGGTCCTATTGCGGCCAGGGTGATGACTAGTGGGGAATTCGTCCATCTACTAGTAGAAAAGGTTACTTATTGGTATCTTTGCCTGATCAGCAAGATATCGGGTTTATGCCAAAATTCTTTTCTTTCCAAATTCATTGGATATTACAACTCTGTTCATACTTTACATGACAGAGGTTTTCAGGAAATGTATGAGATATATATATATATATATATATGGATATATATATATATCAGGACTTAATGAAGTATGTCGTAACTTTATTTCATTCAATGATATTTCAAAGATTGAATCTATTCAAGTCTTATCTTGTAGTCTCATCTATGTGATGAACTTTTGAAACTGATTATACCTTGAACGGTGGTAGTTCAAGTAGTATTCGGAAAAGATATAAGTATATTGGAGTATCTCGTAACTTTATCTTTTCAACTTCTATCTGGTTAATGATTATCTTGTGCATGTCAAAGGTTTTTAGAAAAATGTTGAGACAAGGTTAGATATATGAGATCACCTTGCAATGATTTGTTTATACATTTATAAACTGGAACTCTATGTATATTATGCCTGGCAGAGTATTTCAAAGATTTTGAAAAGTATATATGTATATACTGAATATTTTGCGACTTGGTCGCGTTAAAATATCAACTTGGTTCATTTCTTCTTAACCAAGACTTTTTTTAGTACTATGAGAATGCTCATATATTGTAAATTATTATACATACTATTTCGGTGGGCTTGTTGTTCACCCTTGCTTTCTTCTTTCATCACACAACAATAGATAGCAAAGATGAACAGGACCAAGCTTCCAATTCGCAAGCGGTTAGGAAACGTTCCGTAGTTTTCTGGAAGCGTTGATGCCGCCGTAGCTGAGGTAGGATCTACCAATAGGCTAGGCTTTCAACTATTGATGAACCAGACTTATGTATATTATGAATTGTAATAATGGCAAAGAATATGTAAATTATTCAGAAACCCTTTTGAGGTGAAATGGTTTATAATTGTGGAATAAAATGACTTGTGTTATTTTTGGTATTCATCTCTGAGACTATAACTTATGGTGTGTGTGTGTATATTGTGGGGTCACAGTACGCAGCAGTTGGTTGATTGTTAAGGTTATGTATTATTAAGGGAAATGGAACTCGTGACAACCCGAATCCCCGACCCCGGATTTTGGGGTGTTACATCCTGGTACACCCAAACAAAATTGTGTTATTGAGAGAAAGAATAGAACCCTGATTGAAGCTTGCAGGACTCTGCTGGAAGAAGCAAAACTACCCACTTACTTATGGGCTGAACCCGTAATCACAGCCTGTTATACTCAGAATATCACACTGATAAACAAACATTGTGTTACTCCTTATCAGATGCTGAAAGAAAAGAAGCCCAATCTCAAACATCTTCATGTATTTAGATGTAAGTGCTTTGTTTTGAGAACTCATACTGATCAGCTAGGGAATTTTGAATCAAAAGTTGTTGAAGAAATCTTTGTTGGTTATTCACCATCAAGAGCATACAGGGTTTTCAATCTGAGAAAAAATACTGTAGTTATCTCCATAAATGTATCTTCTGATGATAAAAAGATTCCTGGTTTTGAAGAAGACTCTCATAAAAGTCTAATCTTTGCAAATGAAAATGCATTGTTGGAATCTGGATCAAACTCTAATGAACTGTCAAATCCCGGTGATCCAAATCCCGATACTCCTTCAAATTCTAAAGATGAGCATTGTACTAATAACCTTGCACATGTTGAGGGAGAGCAATAGGAAGGTTCAACTGATAGTACTAACACTGAAGAATCAACTCAAGGTTCTTCTCAATCTGGTCATTTAGAATCCAATGCTGATTCAATATCAGATGGACATGAGTCAAGTCCCAAAACTTCATCTAGAGATGACTACACCGATTCAGGGGGAGCCTCAAATGAATTTGATGAGGCATACAATGCAGGGGGACCATCTAGCTCCAGAATGACACTTCCCAATGCCAAAAAATGGACTAAAGATCACACTCCTGATCTGTTTATTGGAAATCCTGATGAAGGTGTAAAGACAAGGAGTGCAACTCAAAATGAATGTTTGTATCACAATCTACTTTCAAAAGAAGAACCAAGGAAAGTAGAAGACGCACTCAAGGATGCAGATTGGGTCATAGCTATGCAAGAAGAGTTAAATGAGTTCGAAAGAAATGAAGTTTAGAAGCTGGTGCCTAGACCCAAGAACAGGTCAATTGTGGGCACAAAGTGGGTCTTCAGAGATAAGACCGATTCTGATGGAACAATTGTCAGAAACAAGGCAAGATTGGTGACTAAAGGATATTCTCAACTGGAAAGCATTGACTATGATGAAACATTTCCTCCTGTTGCTAGGCTGGAAGCAATCAGAATTTTCTTGGCATATGTTGCACACAAGAAATTTAAAGTCTTTCAGATGGATGTCAAGATTGCATTTCTCAATGGAAAACTTGAAGAGGAAGTGTATGTTGAACAACCACCAGGTTTTGTGGATCCTAAACATCTTGATTATGTTTATAGACTTGACAAAGTACTCTATAGACTAAAGCAAGCACCTAGGGCATGCTATGAGATCCTTGCTCAGTTTCTGTTGGAAAGTGAATTCAAAAGAGGTACAATAGTTAAAATTTTATTTTATCTGAATTAAGGTAAAGAACTGCTTTTATTTCAAATCTATGTGGATGATATCATTTTTGGGTCAACTAATCAAAAACTGTGTGATAAGTTATCAAAGTTAATGCAATCAAGATATCAAATGAGCATGATGGGAGAGATGGGTTTCTTCTTGGGATTGCAAATTAAATAGACTGATAATGGTATCGACATTAATCAGTCAATGTATACAAAGAATCTGTTAAAAAGGTTTAATATGCAAGAAAGTGCAGCCACAACTACTCCTATGGCAACTGCTACAAAGCTTGATCCTCATGAAGGAAAAATAGTTGATGTCATAAACTACTGAGGTATGATTGGTTCTCTTTTGTACCTAACGGCTAGTAGGCCAGACATTATATTTTCCATCTATCTATGTGCAAGATTTCAGGCAAATCCAAGGGAGCCACATCTTATTGCAGTAAAGAGAATCTTCGGATACCTCAAGGGTACTGTATCACTTGGTCTCTGGTATACAAGGGAAGCTGATTTTGAATTATGTGGTTATTCAGACGCTGACTTTGCTGGCTGCAAAATAGACAAGAAGAGTACATCTGGGAGCTGTCAGTTTCTGGGAGCAGATTAGTCTCATGGTTCAGTAAGAAGCAAAAATCTATTTCTACTTCAACTGCTGAGGCTAAATATATTGCAGCTGGGAGGTGCTATGCTCAGTTGTTATGGATGAGAAACCAGCTCATGGACTATGGATTATCATTTTCTAAAATTCCTATTTATTGTGATAATTAAAGTGTTATTTCTATGACAGAAAACCCAGTACAACACTCTCTTACTAAACATATCAGCATCAGATATCATTTTATAAGAGTGCATGTCATGGAAGGAACGATTGGGCTTCATTTTGTTCCTACTGATCAGCAGCTGGTTCATATCTTCCGAAGCCATTACCTGAAGCAACATTTACAAAGCTTGTCAATGAACTTGGTATGGTTAGTTGGGACAAATAAATTCCTTTTAATTAATATTTTGATCAAATCCTGATATGTTATAAAATGTCGTTCAATATATTAAGCTAAGAATTTTTTATGTATTTTATTATATGCATGATAAACTAAGTGAATTTATTTGCTAAAATGTGCATGTATGAATATATCATTGTCATCATTGTAAATCAGTCTAGGGAGACGCACTTTAATAAGATATCTTTTGATTAAATCATTAAGTTAACTCAACACTTAATAATTAATCAGTCTCCCAGTCCTTTGATATTCATTTTTTTTCTCAGTTATATAAACCATCATTCTCATTCAGTCAAATCATCTCTCTCTAAAATCAAAACGCTCTCCTCACTATCGTTTCTCATATCCCTTTCTTCTCAAACAATGGTGCATTTCAACTGGTTTTACAACCATTTCACTAATATTGTGACAATATTTCATGATGGAATTCAAACTCCATACCACATCAATGCCATTTCAAATGACATCTGGATTCAGCTTCCAGAAGTCATCAAAAATGACCTTCTGGGATTCCAAAAAGATCTTCACCTCTACACTCTTCGACAACAAGAGAGAATCATTCTTCTTGCTATCCTCTGTTGAAAGAAGGAAGAAGCCCTGATCATCCTCTGCCTTAGTCCTTCCGGCAAACAATCTCTGGCTGTTTCTCTTCACCATCAGCTTTTTCGGGCTTCTTAGACTAAGGATGCTAACCTTCTTCTATTAGACTAGGATTTTCTTGTAATCATCTATGCATGTAATCGAAAAATTTCATGAAATGTACTCTCTTGAATTATTAATGAAATTTTGTTTATTTTGCTTACAAGACCTAATCTATGTTCTTTAGTTGTGTATGTATGTGCTTGTTCTTAATTTTAGCCTGTTAATCTATAAATCGCACTATTAACAAATCCTGACGATGTCAAATCCTGATAGATGAGAGTTACCAAATACTGATGACAGGCCAGCTTGTTTTAAATTTAGAATACTATTGAAAAATGATTTTGTTAGGTCACACAACACTATAGAAGGGGGTTGAATATAGTGTTTATATAATCAAATCAATTTCAACACAAGTATGTAACAAAGATCAAGTATATTCAAATAAACTCTCTTACAATAGAACTGTTGTTCTCTCTCAGTGATGAACAATATCACTAAGAGCTGCTAGGTTACAATGTATAATATTCTCGATAATGTAACACATATAGTGTAAACCCTAAGCTGTGTTTATATAGTACACAGTTACAAGATATATTCTAATTGATATGAAATATAATTCTGTCTCCTAAAATATATCAATCAGATATCTTCTACAAGTCTTCTAGTCCTCTAACTCTTCATGCATATCTTTTTTTGCTTTAGTCCAGATCTGCTCCTGTAAATCAGCCACATTCCTTATCTGAAGTCTTCACGCACTTAAGTACTGATATATATTTTTTGACGCCTTAAGTTCTGATATTAAGTTCCGACTTCAGTAAGTCCTGATTTCAGTAAGTCCTGATATGTCCCGTTGTTAAGTTCTGAAAACTAAACACAAATCAGATTAGACATGACATCTCAAATATATCTAACAATCTCCCCTAACTTGTAAATTATGAAAAATATACAAGTTAATAGATTTGATGATGTCAAAAACATTTTAAGTACAAATGCAATAAGAGTTTAATAAGACAACTAACTACAACTTACAGTCCTTATAGCTTTTACCAATCTCACTGAGTCAATCTGAATCCAAAGTGATTCTTGACAAAGTTTGATATCAGCTTTTCTTCTTTATTCCTCAGGACTTGAGCTATTGTAGCTTTGACTTGATTCAATTCTTCATTCTGACTTCCAATCTGGTAGATTGTAGTCCTAAGTGCTGAGATATGGTTTCTTTCCAAACCATCACCAAGTCTGATCACCCTTGGATGAGAAGAGTCTTCATTGTAGCACAGACATTTCTCTTTCAGAATCATTTCAAGTTTAGCAGAATCCTTCTTCATTGGAATTTCACTTCCATCATCTTCAACTATGTTTGGAATGAATTCTGTAACCAAAAGAATCTTTTTGGCTTATGCTGCTCACAGTAATCTTTTTGAATTCTGTAATTATTGTGCACATGCAGTTGTCAAGGAAAACACGTTTCCCACTAACCAAATGATTATGACTATTTTTATCTCACTTAATTATTTTCTGATAAATATGACCGTTACAGTAAAACCACAAATAAGTCAAGTAAATAAATAATGCCACGTAAGCATCATAGTTTCCATCAGGATTTGCATCAGATCATGACTATTATCAGAATTTAACGGTCATCAGAACATGGCTTCTGTACTCAAAAAGTGAATGTCTGTTTCTGTGATTATTCATACAAATACTGATTGGTTTCTTCAAAGTTTAATCAATAGAACTTTCATCAGAACTTGTCATCAGAACTTTCATCTTCTTTAACCAAAAGATTCTTATGGCTTTTCACATCCATTTGAAAGACTTTGAACTTCTTGTGAGCAACATAATTCAAAAAGATTCTTATGGCTTCCAATCTAGCAACTGGTGCAAATGTTTCATCATAATCAATACCCTCATGTTGAGAGTAGCCTTTACCAACCAGCCTTGCTTCATTTCTTATAATTATGCCATCACTGTCAGTTTTGTTTCTGAACATCCATTTTGTGCCTACAATTGATCTGTTCTTTGGTCTTGGCACTAGGGTCCAGACTTTATTTCTTTCAAATTCATTTAACTCTTCATACATTGCTTGCACCCAATCAGTATCCTGAAGAGCTTCTTCCACTTTCTTTGGTTCAGTCTGAGATAGAAAGGAATGATAGAGACATTCATTTGGTGTAGCCGTTCTAGTTCTGACACCTGCTTCAGGATCTCCAATTTTTAAGTCAGGTGTATGAGATTTGGTCCACTTCCTTGTTGATGGAAGTTGATTTCTAGAACTGGATCCTCCCCCATGATCCATGTTGTCTCCATCAACATTTTCTGATGGTCCCCCTGTAGTTATGCTCTCTGAGACTTCAGAATTTGAGTTGGATCCTTCAGAATTTGAAGAATCAGAGTATCCAGAATTATCAGAATTTGGCTCATCAGAGCTTGATGAATCAGAACTTGAAGAGCTAGTGACAGGTTCTGATGCTTCTTGAGAATCTTGAGTTGTGGTAGGATCTTCAGCTTGCTCCCCCTAAACAGGTGCATTTTTCCTTGGAGTAGTCACCACAGTTTCAATGACATCAGAATTTAATCCGTCAGAACTTACAGGATAAGAATTTATAGAATTAGAATTTAAATCTTCATTTTCAAATCTCAGTTGATCATTATCATTGAAATCTTTAAGTCCAGTAATCTTTTTATCATCAAAAGATACATTGATAGATTCCATGATAACCCTTATTCTTAAATTATAGACTCTGAAGGCTTTTGTGGAAAGTGGATATCCAACAAAATTCCTTCATCAGTTTTTAGATCAAATTTTGACAGTTGTTCAGGATGAGTCTTAAGAACAAAACACTTACATCCAAATACATGAAAGTATTTCAGATTTGGCTTTTTTTCTTCACCATCTCATATGGTGTTTTTCCATGCTTGTTTATGAGTGTAGCATTCTGTGTAAAATGAGCAGTCTCCACAGCTTTAGCCCAAAAGTAGGTTGGCAGCTTTGCTTCATCAAGCATAGTTCGTGCAGCTTCAATGAGAGTCCGGTTCTTTCTTTCTACAACTCCATTTTGCTGTGGAGTTCCAGGTGCAGAAAATTACTGCTTTATTCCATGCTCTTTGCAGAACTCTTCCATGACTGAATTCTTGAACTCAGTGCCATTATCACTTCTTATGATTTTAATAGAATCTCTGACCAATTTATCCCGATGTCTGATATGATCAGTTAAAGTAGATGCAGTTTCATTCTTATTGTGCAAGAAATACACCCAAGTATATCTGGTGAACTCATCCACTATAACCATAGCATATTTCTTCTTTGCAATAGACATGACATTGACTGGACCAAATAGATCAACATGCAGTAAGTGATAAAGCTCAAGAATTGAGGATTCAGTTTTGCTCTTGAATGGAGATTTTCTTTGTTTTGCCTTTTGACATGAATCACAAAGGCCATCAGGAGCAAATATTGATTTTGGAAGTCCTCTCACAAGATCTTTCTTTACTAGCTCATTTATGTTGTTGAAATTTAAATGAGAGAGTCTCTTGTGCCAATTCCAGCTTTCTTCAATGGATTCCCTACTCAAAAGACATATTGCAGAACCATCAGAATTTGTTGAAAGTCTGGCTTCATATATGTTACCATGCTTGTAACATTTCAGAACTACTTTTCCTGTAGAATTACTTAAAACTTCACAGTGTTCTTCAAAGAAATCCATATGATAACTTCTGTCACAGATTTGACTCACACTTAGCAGATTGTGTTTAAGTCATGTGACCAGAGCTACTGATTCAATGATGACATTCCCAAGATTGATATTGCCATATCCCAGAGTCTTTTCCATGTTTCCATCTCCATAAGAAACTCCTGGGCCATATTTCTCCATAAAGTCTGATAGAAGGGCTTTATTTCCAGTCATATGTCCTAAACATCCACTGTCCAGAACTAGGATGTTTTTCATGTTGCCCTGCAATCACAAAAACCACTATTGGTTAGTTTTAAGGATCCAGACTTGCTTGGATCCTTTGGCCTCTTTAAGTTTGTTAGCATTTACAGCAGATTTAATTTCAGAGTTTATATAACACCCTCCAAATCCGGGTATAGATTTGGGGCATTATTAATAACAACTACAAACTAAACCTGCACAAGCGGAATATAAATATAATAATTACCCCGAACTACTACTACTCATGATCTTTTAAGGTTAAGAGTTGAAAACAAGAACGAGACATTAACTTTATTACAACCCAAATAAAACAGTCTGTCTCAAGAACTCTCTTTGTTACAAAACTTTATTCTATCTACATTTTCACCACACAACTTTTATTCAAACCATAATACTACTGATCCTGTTACACCTGATCTGGTAGCTCAAAGCTCTCTTCGGGGATAGGGATGAACACTCTTGGTATAAGAGGGTCCCGCTGCTTGACTCGCTTCTTGACTACGCGGGTCCTGATGGGTTTCATTCTCTACCTTAACTGTAAAACAATAGGAATAACAATAAAAGGGGATGAGCCAAAATTGCTCAACAAGCCTGCAACAATATATATAGTATAAAGAGAGAAGAATAGATGAACCGATAATCGGTTGGTTTGAACAACCATCTGAATCTGTATTTATTAATAATTTGCCAATACTGGCGAGTGCCAAATGAACAAGACTGGAAATAAGAACCAATATATGCACTATAACATGCTGATCAGTCAGGATACAGTGCGGATCTATGCCCAACTGCATAGACCCAACCAACATAAGGAGTACTCAAGCAACTATGGCCTATTAATTAAAGGTCTGGGTAAAACCCAGCCCATATCGTAACCATCCAGTCCAAGGTTTAGCATTCGGAACAATCAGAATGCTTTTGATGTATCCCAATATCAGGATATATCCGAGTATGTAACAAGGGTAAAAGTATTGGAATATGAATAAAGGATTCAATAAATTGGGAGAAATCAAGAATCGAAATAAAATAGAAACAAGATTCAATAATTGTGTAACAGTGTATATGAACAAGAATTATCAAAGGTAACTGATATGGAAAAATGGGATATAATTCACTATTCTGAATTTAGAATAGGGGAAAACTTTCCTTACGCGTACTTAACCTGGTTCAATTCACCGTCTTCGGTCTCTAGCTTAATCTGCCTTGCTGACACTGAACCAATCATAGAAAGATAGTCGTTTAGATAACTTACTACATACGCGTATCTCGAATTGATACTACGTAACCCTATCAATCTACCCATGCGTTTCTATCTGACTCGCATATATATATATATATATATATATATATATATATATATATATAGCACAAAAAGTTCACGTAACCACATGAAGCACATAGCACATAAGACACATAATTGATTTTTGGACTTATAAATATTTTTGGAATCGATACTAGACTCATACCTGTATTAACTAATCCTATTTGGATTTTATTGAAATTTTTCGAGATTTATTTGACTCGATTCTACCCTATTAGGGTCTATAAACCATTAACTAACACAAAACCACTCTCTTCCAGAAGAAATTATGACTTACAATTATTTTTATTGGATTCGTTTCATTTTTTTGAGTCTAGGGGTCTTCGTTTCACTCAAATCGGACTAACGGTTTAATTATTATGAATTAAATAAGATTTAATTAATTAATAATTAATTATAAATAATTAATTATAATTAAATAATTCTTAATTATATTTTTAAATAATTAATTAATAATTATTGTATTTTAAAATAATTAATCCCTAATTATTAGGATTAATTACAATTTATTACAATTATTTATAAATTATTAATACTTACTCGATCAGATCGATTATTTATAAATAATCAATCGATACAATTAACTGATACACTATTTATCGAATCGATAATCATTACTCGAATCATACCTCAACGAGCAACTACTCGTATAAATACGAGCTTCTCGTGATTCTCGAATAACCATTGAACTGTTATTATTATTATAGCTTATACGATTTATTAATCTATTGACGATCAGTATTTAATTATTCGATATGAATAATCAGTACAATATTCTTCAAATAAATATCGCTCGATTAATAATTCTAACTTAACGAATCACGACTAGAATAGGTACGAGTTACTCGCGATATTCAACTAATTATCGAATTATTATTCGTATTATTCGATTATTTTTAATACCTATTTATTAATTAATCACCTAATTATTAATTAATTACCTAATTATTAACTAATTAGATAACTAATAAATAATTAGATAAATAATTAAATAATTAATTAAATACTTAAATTTGAATTCCTAAATTAATAAAATAATTTTGAAATTAATTATAATATTTTTCAGAATTTAAAACTAATTTTTAATTGATTTATAGAATTAATAAACTAATTTTGATTTTACAAAATATAATTAAATAATTAATTAACCAGAAACAGAAACAGGGAATGGATCTTGGGTTCTGGAGGATCAAACCCGGGTTGTTTTTCGGGTCAACAATCGGGTCATCGGGTCGCTGAAGAACACCAGCTGCCCAGAAGAACACCGACGCCGGCGGTCCGATTCTGGCGAACCAATTCTGCCTCTACAGCGATGCAACGACGAAATTATTTAAGGGTTTTCACTCCCCAACCTTCCAGGAACACAACCCAACCGTCTCCTTCCATCCCTGTCATGTGGATCATCTTCTCCAGCCAAAAACGTAGCAACGCTGGCGAGCTCAATGTCCAGGTCCGGCGAACTGCAGTCGGGGTCAAAACATCACTGTTTGAATCGATTTTTATATAGGTTTTGTCACACCCCCAACTTAAATAGCAAAATAATTATAGCTATTACATCATTTTAATGAGTATTACACAACCAAAATCCAAGATCTTACAGTTTAGGGTTTGGAACAGCCCAACACTACCAACTATTACATCTGATTACAAATACCGAGTCCTCACACAACTATTATTACTTATTCTACCTGAGCTCGAACATAAACATCAGCATCACAGGTCTTACGGGCAGTCTGCTTGAATCTAACCATGGCTGCTAGCTGTAATATCAGGGTAAAGCAAGAAGTGAGCCAAAAGCTCAACAAGTGCTAATAGTACAACGCAAAACATAAATCGAGATATACCTTTAGGAATGACAATGGAAAGACATAATCAATGATAACGAGAGATAATACTTATGTGAGTTGGCATCATTTTGCTTACATCAAAACAAATTTTAAAAATCATTCTTAATCAAAATCATTTTATGACGCTACGGATTACAGCCGGTGATCAGCCGCGAAGTAATCCCGAACCTCGCTGGGTTCTAAAACATTATTGGGAATCCCTAGGCAACTTTTAAGCCTAATATAAGTGTGGAAAGGACTCGCGTCTCAGTCCAGATCCACCATTCAAGAAAACATTTGTCCCCCTTTGGGACTGAAAAATCCACCTTTTATTCATTTTGAAAACTGATGCCGATTTATGACAAAATCTCTTTTGACTGAAATCATTTTTTTATCAGGGGATTATAGGTCAACTTGAAACACTGGAAATATGACACTAAATCTCAGGGCCATGATCCACTAGACTTTACTATATTAGGGTAATCGAGAGATTTCCATAAACAAGAATTTTGACAAGGAAATTAAGCAAGGCTATTGGATAATATGAAAGAGTAATGCCAAACTAGGCTTAAAGCAATGGTTGTAGACAAGGTATAGGTATTAGAACATCAAGAAGATAAGCATCACTGGTTCCAATAGGATAGAGGTGTTAAAATATAAAGAAAGTGATCATCAGCTCAAGATATAACAGGGTATCAAGCTTTTAGGGTAAGGATAGGGTTATCAAACAATCATGAATGAATTTAAGAAATGATTGGCTTTTAGGTATCAAGATAAAGTTTCTATCGAGGTTATTTCAAGAGTTGAATCAAAGCATCAGGGTGCAATATCAAGATTTCTCAGGGATCAATAGCATGATAATCAAAAGGATCAATAAGGTATTATAACAAATCTCTATTTTATCATGGCATTAAACTATCATGAAAGACTTTTGAACTACTTGCAATACGTACTCGAGGGTTCATGGCATCTCTATGTAACTCAAAGATAAACAAAAGATACTCTTGATTTAAATATATCAAAATGACTCAGGATAATTGCATCGATATATATATGAACTGTTTACAGTAAATACGAAGGTCAAGTTGAATCACTTGCCTTGAGATAGACTGGTCTGGTCTGACTGGTAGGAGCAACAACTGGAGCTTCACTCGACTTTTATGGCAAGTTTTCCCTCGTCTCGAGATCCTACATAAATAATAATAATCCTCATTATAATATATTCTTTCCATCTTAACCTATTTACAACCCGAAATTAAACATGGATGGCACTTAGGCCTATACACACTTAATTCATATCCACCATTTATATTTTCAAATGTACACACGTAGCCACATAATCACATATCGTATATTAATACCAAATAACATCATATACACCATAATGCCACACTAGGCTTGGATGATCTCGACTCACCACTTAAGTTACTTGGTCGCTAACTAAACGAAGTCTTCGAATTTGGGCTTCCTAACTCAATGCGCCTTTCCTAAATTATCCAAAACCTATTGACCCTCACTTGTGCCTTTTGCTCTACTGACCTTATACTATCTTACAACTATGGTGGTTGACCTAATACTCACTTCTAAGTGTCCTAATACTATGTGATAAGTGAAAGTGCTCACTGGTGCAAATTTCAGAATGGTAACTAAGGTTTCTTGAGTGCATTAGACACTCTTAAACTACAAGTTTTTCTTCAAAATTTTTACACAAGACTCTCCTGACCTAAGGGCATCTCATAAGCTTGATGTGGCTCAAAGGCCTGGCTTGGGCCTTCTTGGGCCTAAGCTAAAAGTCCAAGGTACCCCTGTTTTTCTGGGCAGAAAATGCCCTGACTTGAATTAACTTGTGACACATGGTTCTAGCTCATATCCTATGAACTATGGTTGGAAAAACTTCTCTGACATACCCTCTAAATAAGGCCCAATTGGGCCTAATGAGGGCCTACCCATGACATGGCCAAATCTCCCTATTTCTAAGTTGCAACAAAACTGTCCCCTGCTGGACAGATTTTGTTATTCTACTTGTGCACCTAACCAAATGACATGCAAACCTCCAACCAACTCCTAAAACCTATTATATACTCCCCATACTAACTTCTGGTGGCTTGGGCCTCAAAGTGCACATCAATGACATGGTCAAAACTCACTCTAAACCTCAGGGTACTAAACTGATTTTTCTGCAGAAACTATAACTCTCATTTTCCAAGATTTTAACTTGACAAACCCAACTAACAACAACTAAATACTTAAACCAAGACCTATACTTGGTATTCTACTGAACTAACTCCCTTTTTCTTAAAATACCCTTGGTGAGATCATCCTTACCTAAGGTGCAACTATGGCAAAACAAAAGAGACTACTCTTAACAAATCGCAAATCTTCATGCCTTTGAAACAACAAGATATATATTTTTATAAAAGATAACCGCAAATTATTACCATGCAACAAGAAGCATAAATCAATATTATCATATTATTCCTACTGAAATTAAGGCTCACTAACAAAATCTTTCCAAATAATCAAAATTTCACAACAAACTAAGAGAATTCCACATGCATGCATGCCTTCGGGTTTTTCAAACCAAAACAACATGATTTCCAAATAAATTTTTATCATAATTCAACATGCAAGCCTAACATGGATTACAACTAAATGATCAACTAGCATGCAAAAGGATTTTATCAAGATTTTACTACAAAATTCATGTTATCATCACAAAATACACAAAAATGTTAACAAGGCAACAAAACACCATCCATTCGGCTCCTATCAAGTCATGGCCGAATGGATTAGGGTAAAAACAGCATTCGCATAAGTGTAACACTCTTATGTCTAGCCATTCTTGACCCTATGATACTATAACTCATGGTGAAAGCCTTAGATTCACAAGAATCAAGGAGGTTCACTTTGAGTTTAACAAAAACAACACCATGCAAGGTCAAAACATAGGTTTTTCACTCTATACTTTTGAAATATATAAGAATAACATATAGGGAGTAAAATTACTTGAATATAAGATGATTGTTTGGGTGAAAGAATGAAGAAATGAAGGGGATGGAGGGCCTCGGCTATGGGATGGCCGAGAGGGAGGGTTGAGCCGAGAGGGAGGGAGGAGAAAAGGGGAGGGTGGAGTGAAAATGGAGTGATCATCACTTTAGTTTTGTTTTTATGTCTTTGACTAGACTAAATGTGAGTGGATTTAGGAAATGACAAGAGTAACCCTCTAGCTAAAGTTAGGCAAGTTTGCATGCAAGGTCAAGGAGGTAATTTGGCTAGCAAAATGTGAGTTAGTGGGGTGGAGAATGTCTTCTTTGCCCTTTGGTTAAATAGAAGAGAGTTTGCATGCAAGGTTATTCATGTAATTTGATAATTATTAAGCAACTAATTTCCAAAGATTTATTTTTATATAATAAAGTACAAGTTCAAAAATTATAAAATTTATACCATAAAATAACTTGGATTTTTAGAGACTTTATAAAAATCATTTTCAAAATTTGTGTACAAAATGTCTTTTAAAAGAAAATTTTTCCAAAGCTTAGAATATTCCTTATAAATCAAAAATAAAGAAATTAAATAAATTCTTGCTTTGAAAAAATCATATACTACCCAAAGCAAATTTATAATGCATAAATTTTCACTCACACAAACGTACAAGCATTGAATATATTTTTATTTAACTTAATATTATTCACAAATAATATTACATAAAATGCCGGTCGTAACATCCTCTCCCCCTTAAGGGATTCTGTCCCCAGAATCTAAGAGAACAGATGAGGATACCGGGAATGCATATCAGACTCTAACTCCCAAGTCGACTCTTCGACCTTAGGGTTCCTCCAAAGTACTTTCACTAACTTTACTGATTTATTTCTAAGACTCTTTACTTGCCAGTCGAGTACTTTAACCGGTTGCTCCACAAATGACAGGTCTGCCTGAATTTCTACAGGTTCATATTCTATCACATGGCTAGCGTCAGGATTGTACTTCTTAAGCAACGACACATGGAACACATTATGCACATGCTGATACTGAGGTGGTAAGGCCAACTCGTAGGCCACCTTTCCTACTTGACTCAAAATCTCAAAAGGACCTACGTATCTAGGTGCTAACTTTCCTTTCTTGCCAAATCTTATCAACCCTTTCCTAGGTGACACTTTTAGCAACACAGCTTCGCCAATTTGGAATTGAACATCCTTACGCGCTGGATCCGCATACTTCCTCTGTCTATCTTGAGCAGCAAGCAACCTTTTCTGAATTAACTTGACTGAGTCATGCAACTGTTGTACCAATTCTGAGCCGAGAATTCTTCCTTCTCCTACTTCATCCCAACTTGTTGGTGATCTACATTTTCGCCCGTACAAAGCTTCATATGGTGGCATGCCGATACTGGAATGATAGCTGTTGTTATATGAAAATTCAATTAATGGCAGGTGGTCGTCCCAACTTCCAGCAAAATCGATTGCACAACTGCGCAACATGTCTTCAATTGTTTGAATTGTTCTTTCACTCTGGCCATCAGTCTGCGGGTGATACGCCGTGCTCATATTCAACTTCGTGCCAAGACATTCCTGGAATTGCTTCCAGAATCTTGAGTTAAATCGGGGATCTCTGTCTGAAACTATTGATACAGGTACTCCATGCCTTAATACGATTTCGTGCACATACAGATGAACCAACTTGTCCAGTGACGACTTCTCATTTATTGGAAGGAAATGCGCCGACTTCGTAAGACGATCAATTATAACCCATATTGCGTCATGTCCGGACTTTGTTCGTGGTAGTCCTACTATAAAGTCCATAGCGATATTTTCCCATTTCCATTCTGGAATCTTCAGGGGCTGAATTAATCCGCTTGGTCGTTGATGTTCTGCCTTTACTTTCTGACAGGTATAGCACTTCGCAACCCATTCTGCCACGTCTCTTTTCATATTTGGCCACCAAAAGTTCTTCTTTAAGTCTTGATACATCTTGGTGCTTCCCGGGTGGATTGAAAATTTCGAATGGTGGGCTTCATGGAGGATCTCATTCTTTAATTCAGATACATGGGGAATCCATATTCTGGATGAAAACCTTAGTATTCCTTGCTCATCCCTTTTAGTATTAATCTCTTCTCCAGATAACTGATTTTTCTCTTTTTCCATTACTTCCTCTTGATACTTCTTTATCTTTTCCAGTAGTGTTGGCTGAAAGGTCATTGCATGACAAACTTCTTTGACTTTCCCATAAGCACAAAGTTCCAATTCAAATTTTCCGATTTCTTCAGATAACTCTTTTGATGTTATCATTGCATTCAATCTTTCCTTCCGACTCAGCGCATCGGCCACTACGTTCGCCTTTCCAGGATGGTAATTTATCGAACAGTCATAGTCCTTAATCAATTCCAGCCATCTCCTCTGCCTCATATTGAGCCCTTTCTGAGTAAAAATGTACTTTAAGCTCTTGTGATCCATGTAGATTTCACACTTTTCTCCATAGAGATAGTGTCTCCAAATCTTGAGTGCGAACACTATGGCGGCTAGTTCCAAGTCATGCGTCGGATACTTTAACTCGTGCGGCTTCAACTGTCTTGACGCATATGCTATTACCTTACTGTGTTGCATCAACACACAACCCAAACCCTTATGTGAAGCGTCGCTGAATATTACAAAATTCCCTTGATCATCGGGAAGTACCAACACCGGAGCTGTTACCAACTTCTGTTTTAACTCTTGAAAGCTATTTTCACATTCTGCACCCCATTCAAACTTTTGATTCTTTCTGGTTAACTTGGTCAATGGTGTGGCGATCTTCGAGAAATCCTTGACGAATCTTCTATAGTATCCGGCCAATCCTAGAAAACTTCGCACTTCCGTAGGAGTCCTTGGCCTCTCCCAACTCATAATTGCCTCAATCTTCGCCGGATCCACTTTAATTCCATCATTTCCAATAACATGCCCCAAAAATTGAACTTCCTTTAACCAAAACTCACATTTGGTAAACTTGGCATACAACTTCTCTTGTCGGAGTATCTCCAATGCTATCCAGAGGTGCTGCATATGTTCTTCTTCCGATTTAGAATAAATAAGGATGTCATCAATAAATACCACGACAAATTTATCCAAATACTTCTTAAATACTCGATTCATCAGATCCATGAATGCGGCCGGAGCGTTGGTCAATCCAAACGGCATTACTAGGAATTCATAATGCCCATATCTGGTCCTAAATGCGGTCTTGGGAATATCTTCTTCCTTGATCTTTAATTGATGGTATCCCGATCTCAAGTCAATCTTCGAAAAACATTTTGCTCCCTTTAACTGATCAAAAAGGTCATCTATCCTTGGTAGCGGGTAGCGGTTCTTGATCGTTACTTTATTCAACTCCCGGTAATCTATGCATAGACGCATACTCCCATCTTTCTTCTTCACAAAGAGAACAGGTGCTCCCCATGGCGACGTACTTGGTCGTATCACTCCCTTATCCAATAATTCTTGTAGCTGGCTCGCCAACTCTTTCATTTCTGCTGGTGCCATCCTATACGGAGCCTTTGAAACTGGTTCCGTGCCTGGAGCAAGGTTGATCTCGAACTCAATTTGTCGATCTGGTGGTAAGCCTGGTAGTTCGTCGGGAAACACATCGGGGAACTCATTAACTACAGGAATATCTTCCATGCTGGGGCTGCCTCTCTCTGAATCCACTACATATGCTAGGAACGACTCACAACCTTTTCTAAGTAACTTCTTAGCCTGAATAATTGTAAGAAATAGTCGCTCTTGCCTCTGTCCCTTAAATACTACCTTCTCTCCACTCTTCGTCTTTAAATACACTCTCTTGGTCTTACAATTTATCTGAGCGCTATTCTCTCCTAACCAATCCATTCCTAAAATTATATCAAACTCTCCCAGCTTGAAGAGTATCGAGTCGGCTGAGAACTTATATCCCGAAATATCAATCTCACATTTTGGACAAAATTGATTCACAGGAATCTTCTCTTGGTTCGCAATTACCACATTTACTACCTCACTCATAACCGTTTTATCACATTGGATCTTATCAACAAAAGATTCTGATATGAAAGATCTTGTGGCTCCCGAATCAATCAATACTTTGGCTTTGACATTATTGAGTAAAAGTGTACCTGCTATCACCTCAGAATTCTGAACAGCATCTTTCATCTTTAGATCAAATGTCCTTGCTGTTGCTTGCGGGGTTGGTGCGGGTGGTGGAGGTAATGCCAATACCTCAGCTGGCACGCTTGCACTGGTACTTGCCACGTTCATCAGAGCTCTGACTGGTCCTGTTGCCTTACACTCCCTAGCCATGTGTCCAGTCTTCCCACATTTGTAGCACGTAACTCCTGGCTTCGGCATCTTGCACTCATTTGCCAAATGTCCCTTCTGATTGCACCTATAACAGGTCATACTCAGCTTATTGCATACTCCGGGGTGCCTTCTTCCACAGTGCTTGCATTCTGGCCTCTGGAACCTGTTTTCTCCAACTTGCCCTTGGCTTGCCTGATTGTTCCCTTTTGATTCTTGCCTTTTGCCCAAATTTCTTTTCCTTTGAAAATTTCCGCCCTTCTGGAAACCAATCCTCTTTACATTCCGATCTTGCGAACTTCCAGCTTCAGACTTTTCTCCATAAAATGGAACCTTCCTCTTCTTGTTATCCCTCTCTTTCCTTGACTGCATCCCATTATTCTCAATCAGAGCAGCTTTCTGTACTATTCCCGCATAAGTTTCAAGCTCAAACATAGCCACCCTATCTCTGATCCAAGGCTCCAATCCTTGCTGAAATTTCTTTGCTTTTTCCCCCTCAGTGCTGGTATACTTTGTCACAAACCTTGACAACTCAGTGAACTTCTTCTCATACTCCAATACAGTCATGTTCCCTTGCTTCAACTCAAGAAATTTTAGCTCCATCTGATTCTGCATGTACTTAGGGTAATACTTGTCCAGAAATAACTTTTTAAATCTCTCCCAAGAAACCTGCTGAGTGACTTCCATAGCTTTTACTGATTCCCACCAATAAATGACTTCTCCCTTCAAGAAGTAAGTGGCATACAGCGTTTTCTGATCGTCCCCTAACTGTACCAACTCAAAAGCCCTTTCCATCTCCTTGATCCATGTGTTTGCTATCACTGGATCAGTGGTATCATGAAATACAGGTGGATTCACATTCTGAAAAGCTTTGAAAGTGACAATTTGTCTAGGTGGTACTGGTGGTTCAGGTGGTTGGTGTGGCTCACGGTTATCTTGGTTTTCAATTCGTTGTTGAAGAGTTAGTTGTTGTTGAGCTATAGCATTGGTTTGCTGTTGCAAGGTTTCCAGTAGTCGAAGAATATTTGGGTCTGTGGTGAAGGTGGTTGTTGGATTCTTCTTTTTGGGAGGCATGATCCTGAAATAAGAGTTGTGTTATAACAAATATGAATGATAAAATGATTCGAGGGTATCGCATGGCATTCTTGTTTACATATGGGGTCAAGTTTCCAGATATGATGACAAAACATAAAATAACAGTTGAGAGCAGATGGAACAATAGCACATAATTATTGAAATTTTAAAGGTCACAGTACATAGGATTGGGACATAGTCTGATTCTAGAAATAACAGGCTTATTTAAAGGAAAGACGGAAACAACTGGGGATTCCATAGAGTCTGATAGTACAACAACATGAAAGGTAAATGGAAAGAACTAAGGCTCCACTCCATCTGAACGGGGCTTGGTAGTCTTTTCCTCTCGAAGCGTCTTCATAATGCTCTGGAGCTCATCCGCCACCATCTGAATGACATACTGGCTGGTACGGTCCCGGTGTGCTGGCATCTCCTCAAGCTTAGTGTTGACATACCGAACCAAGGTCTCAAGTCTCGCAATCATCTGCTCCTTGGGCTTCCCTTCGTAGTTTCGGCTGTCCGGATACACGTTCTTCAGTCGGTCTATCAGTCGGTCGTACTTGCCCTGAAGCATGTCGAACTCGCGCCTCAACTCAGCATACACAGAGAAAGCAATAGTGTCGTCCGACCCAGAGGATGACGAGGAATGCGCCCTTTGCTGACAACCAATAAGAGGAGTATTAATAATAATTTACTTTACCTTCTCTCTCGCGTAATATCTATAACCTACACACAAATCCTATAACCTATTTGGGCTGTCCAGGGACTCTAAACCGTAGCTCTGATACCAAAACCTGTCACACCCCCAACTTAAATAGCAAAATAATTATAGCTATTACATCATTTTAATGAGTATTACACAACCAAAATCCAAGATCTTACAGTTTAGGGTTTGGAACAGCCCAACACTACCAACTATTACATCTGATTACAAATACCGAGTCCTCACACAACTATTATTACTTATTCTACCTGAGCTCGAACATAAACATCAGCATCACAGGTCTTACGGGCAGTCTGCTTGAATCTAACCATGGCTGCTAGCTGTAATATCAGGGTAAAGCAAGAAGTGAGCCAAAAGCTCAACAAGTGCTAATAGTACAACGCAAAACATAAATCGAGATATACCTTTAGGAATGACAATGGAAAGACATAATCAATGATAACGAGAGATAATACTTATGTGAGTTGGCATCATTTTGCTTACATCAAAACAAATTTTAAAAATTATTCTTAATCAAAATCATTTTATGACGCTACGGATTACAGCCGGTGATCAGCCGCGAAGTAATCCCGAACCTCGCTGGGTTCTAAAACATTATTGGGAATCCCTAGGCAACTTTTAAGCCTAATATAAGTGTGGAAAGGACTCGCGTCTCAGTCCAGATCCACCATTCAAGAAAACATTTGTCCCCCTTTGGGACTGAAAAATCCACCTTTTATTCATTTTGAAAACTGATGCCGATTTATGACAAAATCTCTTTTGACTGAAATCATTTTTTTATCAGGGGATTATAGGTCAACTTGAAACACTGGAAATATGACACTAAATCTCAGGGCCATGATCCACTAGACTTTACTATATTAGGGTAATCGAGAGATTTCCATAAACAAGAATTTTGACAAGGAAATTAAGCAAGGCTATTGGATAATATGAAAGAGTAATGCCAAACTAGGCTTAAAGCAATGGTTGTAGACAAGGTATAGGTATTAGAACATCAAGAAGATAAGCATCACTGGTTCCAATAGGATAGAGGTGTTAAAATATAAAGAAAGTGATCATCAGCTCAAGATATAACAGGGTATCAAGCTTTTAGGGTAAGGATAGGGTTATCAAACAATCATGAATGAATTTAAGAAATGATTGGCTTTTAGGTATCAAGATAAAGTTTCTATCGAGGTTATTTCAAGAGTTGAATCAAAGCATCAGGGTGCAATATCAAGATTTCTCAGGGATCAATAGCATGATAATCAAAAGGATCAATAAGGTATTATAACAAATCTCTATTTTATCATGGCATTAAACTATCATGAAAGACTTTTGAACTACTTGCAATACGTACTCGAGGGTTCATGGCATCTCTATGTAACTCAAAGATAAACAAAAGATACTCTTGATTTAAATATATCAAAATGACTCAGGATAATTGCATCGATATATATATGAACTGTTTACAGTAAATACGAAGGTCAAGTTGAATCACTTGCCTTGAGATAGACTGGTCTGGTCTGACTGGTAGGAGCAACAACTGGAGCTTCACTCGACTTTTATGGCAAGTTTTCCCTCGTCTCGAGATCCTACATAAATAATAATAATCCTCATTATAATATATTCTTTCCATCTTAACCTATTTACAACCCGAAATTAAACATGGATGGCACTTAGGCCTATACACACTTAATTCATATCCACCATTTATATTTTCAAATGTACACACGTAGCCACATAATCACATATCGTATATTAATACCAAATAACATCATATACACCATAATGCCACACTAGGCTTGGATGATCTCGACTCACCACTTAAGTTACTTGGTCGCTAACTAAACGAAGTCTTCGAATTTGGGCTTCCTAACTCAATGCGCCTTTCCTAAATTATCCAAAACCTATTGACCCTCACTTGTGCCTTTTGCTCTACTGACCTTATACTATCTTACAACTATGGTGGTTGACCTAATACTCACTTCTAAGTGTCCTAATACTATGTGATAAGTGAAAGTGCTCACTGGTGCAAATTTCAGAATGGTAACTAAGGTTTCTTGAGTGCATTAGACACTCTTAAACTACAAGTTTTTCTTCAAAATTTTTACACAAGACTCTCCTGACCTAAGGGCATCTCATAAGCTTGATGTGGCTCAAAGGCCTGGCTTGGGCCTTCTTGGGCCTAAGCTAAAAGTCCAAGGTACCCCTGTTTTTCTGGGCAGAAAATGCCCTGACTTGAATTAACTTGTGACACATGGTTCTAGCTCATATCCTATGAACTATGGTTGGAAAAACTTCTCTGACATACCCTCTAACTAAGGCCCAATTGGGCCTAATGAGGGCCTACCCATGACATGGCCAAATCTCCCTATTTCTAAGTTGCAACAAAACTGTCCCCTGCTGGACAGATTTTGTTATTCTACTTGTGCACCTAACCAAATGACATGCAAACCTCCAACCAACTCCTAAAACCTATTATATACTCCCCATACTAACTTCTGGTGGCTTGGGCCTCAAAGTGCACATCAATGACATGGTCAAAACTCACTCTAAACCTCAGGGTACTAAACTGATTTTTCTGCAGAAACTATAACTCTCATTTTCCAAGATTTTAACTTGACAAACCCAACTAACAACAACTAAATACTTAAACCAAGACCTATACTTGGTATTCTACTGAACTAACTCCCTTTTTCTTAAAATACCCTTGGTGAGATCATCCTTACCTAAGGTGCAACTATGGCAAAACAAAAGAGACTACTCTTAACAAATCGCAAATCTTCATGCCTTTGAAACAACAAGATATATATTTTTATAAAAGATAACCGCAAATTATTACCATGCAACAAGAAGCATAAATCAATATTATCATATTATTCCTACTGAAATTAAGGCTCACTAACAAAATCTTTCCAAATAATCAAAATTTCACAACAAACTAAGAGAATTCCACATGCATGCATGCCTTCGGGTTTTTCAAACCAAAACAACATGATTTCCAAATAAATTTTTATCATAATTCAACATGCAAGCCTAACATGGATTACAACTAAATGATCAACTAGCATGCAAAAGGATTTTATCAAGATTTTACTACAAAATTCATGTTATCATCACAAAATACACAAAAATGTTAACAAGGCAACAAAACACCATCCATTCGGCTCCTATCAAGTCATGGCCGAATGGATTAGGGTAAAAACAGCATTCGCATAAGTGTAACACTCTTATGTCTAGCCATTCTTGACCCTATGATACTATAACTCATGGTGAAAGCCTTAGATTCACAAGAATCAAGGAGGTTCACTTTGAGTTTAACAAAAACATCACCATGCAAGGTCAAAACATAGGTTTTTCACTCTATACTTTTGAAATATATAAGAATAACATATAGGGAGTAAAATTACTTGAATATAAGATGATTGTTTGGGTGAAAGAATGAAGAAATGAAGGGGATGGAGGGCCTCGGCTATGGGATGGCCGAGAGGGAGGGTTGAGCCGAGAGGGAGGGAGGAGAAAAGGGGAGGGTGGAGTGAAAATGGAGTGATCATCACTTTAGTTTTGTTTTTATGTCTTTGACTAGACTAAATGTGAGTGGATTTAGGAAATGACAAGAGTAACCCTCTAGCTAAAGTTAGGCAAGTTTGCATGCAAGGTCAAGGAGGTAATTTGGCTAGCAAAATGTGAGTTAGTGGGGTGGAGAATGTCTTCTTTGCCCTTTGGTTAAATAGAAGAGAGTTTGCATGCAAGGTTATTCATGTAATTTGATAATTATTAAGCAACTAATTTCCAAAGATTTATTTTTATATAATAAAGTACAAGTTCAAAAATTATAAAATTTATACCATAAAATAACTTGGATTTTTAGAGACTTTATAAAAATCATTTTCAAAATTTGTGTACAAAATGTCTTTTAAAAGAAAATTTTTCCAAAGCTTAGAATATTCCTTATAAATCAAAAATAAAGAAATTAAATAAATTCTTGCTTTGAAAAAATCATATACTACCCAAAGCAAATTTATAATGCATAAATTTTCACTCACACAAACGTACAAGCATTGAATATATTTTTATTTAACTTAATATTATTCACAAATAATATTACATAAAATGCCGGTCGTAACAGGTTTCACTCAGAATCTCACCAGAAACACAACCAAACCAACAACACAACCTGATAATCCCTAGAACCAATTCTCCGATCAAACCAAGAATTATTCCGGCCAAATACTAAACTAACGATTTTGTACATCAAAAATTACAAATAAAATACCAAAATAAAGCTTATCACTTGTATAATCTAACCCCAATAACCAAAATAACCTCAGATTCATGAAACTTCAAAAACAAATTAAAATAAAACTACACAAACTTTGAAACTAAGAACTACTATCTAGAACATAACTCCGATCAATTAAATAGAACAAATCAGTTGTAAACAAGTACAAGAAGCTATATCAAGCATCAAAATTAACCCAGAACCCCAGAATTAAAAACCCCCAATTTCAGTTCAAGAACCCTAAAATATGAATTGAAAATCGAAATATCAAAACATGAAATTGATGGTAGGAATAGAAAGTAGAGATCAAGAGCTTTGTTTTGGTTACTCACATGATCGATTTGGATACCAGAAACACTATGAAATCTGTGATTGAAGCTCTGCAATTGTTCTTCACCCCCAAAATCAATTTCTTAATATTCTGATTTTTAATTATAATTAACTGAATAATTAACAATAAATCAGGTATTTATATTTATGAAAATAATACCCCTAAATAAAATTAAGGGTCTAATTACACATCTAATAAAAATATTTGGCCCCAATTTTTTTAATTTTTTGGTATTAATAATGAATTTTTAAATATCCAATAAATACAAAATTAATGCCAAAAATTCCCAAAAATTGTGAATATTACAAAAATGCAAAGAAAAATGATGTATGATAATTTCATGATCATATAAAAAATAAAAATGTGATTTTTGTGGGGTTTTTGGTACCAGAAGGGGTCCGGAAAAGTCATTTTTCGCGAAAAAGGTAAATTTGTAAAATATCTAGGGGTTCAGAATAGCGATATAGAATAGGTTGTTTTTGGAAAAATAGGGCCAATGATTTTTGTTTGAAATACGGGCTTTTAAAACACTGTTTGAGCTGTTCGGGTTTTGATATAAAATATATAACTTGCGATAAAACACTCAATAAATATCCAAAACACGTTCAGATCAAAACAGACAACACGTAGCACATAACGATTAGGGTTGAACAACTCAACACAATTAATCACATAATAATACACATAATTTATCTTTATTATAATATAATACAAGCATAATTTCTCGGTCGTTACAGTTTATGCTAACATGCTGATTATCAGACTTTGCATCAGAATTTACACTAGAAGGAATTACACTAACTTTCTTCAAAGAAGGTTTTATTTGATAATAGTCATAGTACAAACTATGATATTCCTTACAAGTATAAATGGAATGCCATAAACTACCACAATGAAAACAAGGATTTTGTGCTTTAAACCTAACAAACTGACTCTTAACTCCTGATTTAGGAGGTAAAGAGTTTATTTCTTTATTTTTCCTGCAAAAAGAAGCAAGATGGTTAGAGTTTCCACAGTTGTAATATTTATAATTATTGCTTTTATTCACACCTTCCTTTCCATTCCTATTTTTCCTAGCTTCCTTTACCTTGTTCAAATTTCTAATTTCTTTCAGCTTATGCTTAAGCTGCTTCTATGTCATTAAGCCTATGTTTACTTCAGCTGGTTTATCCTGTTTTAATTTTTCAGAAGTTGACTCTTCTTTTACTTCTGTCTTTGAATCTTTCATCTTTTCAGAATCAGACATTACATTTTTAGCTACAAATCTAACAGGATTTACCTTTGGCTTAGCAGTCTGTTTAACAACAATTGGCTCACTTTTCACATTTCCTTTCTCACTTTTATCATCTCCATAACCTAAGCCCTCTTTCGAGTTTCCACTACTTAATAAATTCTGAGTTGTTCTGCCAGAGTTAGTGCAAGTTCTGATAATCTCTCTTTCCTTTTCTAAATCAATTTTTAGAGATTCATTTATTTTTAGCACTTCATCTCTAACATACAGAGCCTCATCTCTTTCTTTCTTAGTTTGATGAAGAAAAACTAACTCCTTTTTCTAAATAGTCATTTCTGTTTCTAAGAGCAAGACTTTCAGATGTTATTCTTTCACATGTTAAAGTCTGATCTCTAAAACTAATGAACATTGTTTTAAGATATAATTTCAACTCAGTAATATCATCAGTATGAAAAGAAAAAGTTATTTGAGGTACCTTCAATTCAGCAGTGTCAGTACTGCTATCAGCATTTGCCATCAAGGCACAATTCTTCTCATCTTCAGAATTTGAAGTGTCTGTCCAACTTTCCTTCTTTGTAACAAGTGCCTTGCCTTTATCACTTTTTCCTTTCTTGCAGTCAGGAGATATGTGACCTTTTTCACCACAATTGTAGCATTTGACATTTGAGTTATCTCCTCTGTCAGACTTTACTCGTTTGCCTTCAGACTTTCTGAACCCTTTCTTATTAGAACTTCCACCTTTCCTGGAAAACTTCTTTCCCTTTCTGAATTTACTATAGGCTATCTTTTTGATACCCTTCACCATAAGAGCACACAGTTGCATCATCTTTGCATCAACATCAACTTCAGATAAACTTTCAGTTTCTGAATCATCATCATTAGAATTTGATGACTCTGAATCAGACTTTATGATGAGAGCCTTTCCTTTTCCCCTTTTTGAGGAAACCACTTTAGGAGATTTCTCCTCAGCTTTAAGAGCAACTGTCCTTGAATTTCTTCCATGCCTCTTGCTCCTTTGATCCATCTCAAGTTCATGAGTCTTGAGCATACCATTAATTTCATCAAGATTAGTTTCAGTAAGGTCATAGTTATCTCTTGTGGTAGTAGACTTCAAATCCCAATTTTCAGGAAGAGGTAAAAGGAATTTTAGATTTGAATCTTCAAGGTCATATTCTTTGTCCACCAGTGATAGATCATTCAAGAGTTTGGCAAACCTGTCATATAAATCAGTTAATGACTCATCAGCTTTTGAGTCAAAGTGCTCATACTCTTGAGTGAGTATAGTCCTCCTATTCTTTTTGATTGCATCAGTTCCCTGGCATCTTGTCTCTAAAGCATCCCATATCTCCTTTGCAGTCTTGCATCCAATTACCCTGTTTGACATGACATTATCAATGGCACTATGCAGCAAATTCCTTACCCTTGCATCATTGGCAATAGATGAGATATCTTCAGGTGTGTATTCACTTCTCTCCTTTGGTATGGTCTTTGCTGGTTGATCAGCAACTGCAACAGAGAGCTTGGTAGGCTTATATGGTCCTTCATTAATTCTGTCAAGGTATTCTGGATCTGTAGCTTCCAGAAACATAGCGATCTTTACTTTCCATATGGGATACTCAGAAGGTCTCAGTATGGGAACCCTAATAGTCTCATATTGACTGTGGGTTTGAGTGTTTTGAGTTTTTTGAGTTTTGGTGGGCTTAGTTGGGGTTTGTGTTTCTTCAGACATGATTGTTATTTGGATCTTTACTGTAGGTGTGTTAACAGAAAAGCTCTGATACCACTTGTTAGGTCACACAACACTATAGAAAGGGGTTGAATATAGTGTTTATACAATCAAATCGATTTCAACACAAATATGTAACAAAGATCAAGTATATTCAAATAAACTCTATTACAATAGAACTGTTGTTTTCTCTCAGTGATGAACAATATAACTAAGAGCTGCTAGGTTACAATGTATAGTCTTCTCGATAATGATAACACATATAGTGTAAACCCTAAGCTGTGTTTATATAGTACACAGTTACAAGATATATTTTAATTGATATGGAATATAATTCTGTCTTCTAAAATATATCAATCAGATATCTTCTGTTACGACCGGCATTTTGTGTAATATTATTTGTGAACTCTGTATAATAATTGAGTCGATTATAAATATACTTATTGATCGTACATATGTGTGAATGGAATTTGCTGCATTATAAATTGATTTACTTAGAATATGAATTTTTCAAAGTGATAGTTTTATTAATTGCTCCTATTTTTGATTTATAAAAATATTCTTTACCATGGAAAATTATCTTTTAAAAATTATTTCATTCGCAAATTTCAAAAGTGATCTCATAAAATTTCTAAAAATCCAAGTTATTTTATGGTATAAATTTATAATTTTTGAACTTTTATTTTATTTTATAAAAATAGATCTTTGAAAATTAGTTGTTAAGTAATTAGCAAATTACATGAATATCCTTCCATGTAAATACCCTCCCATTCAACTAAAGGGCTAAAAAGACAATTCCAACCCCACTCACTCTCATTCTACAAGCCAATTTACCACTTTGTCCTTGCATGCAAATTTACCTAACTTTAGCTAGAAGGTTACTTTTGTTATTTACTAAATCCACTCACTTTTAGTCAAAACAAAGGCATAAAAACAAACACAAGTATCATAGCACTTCATTTTTTTCACTCCACCATTCCACCCACTCCTTCCTCCTCCCCTCCCTCTCGTCTCAACCCTCCCTCTCGGCCATCCCATAGCCGAGGCCCCAAGTCCCCTTCTTTTCTTCATTCTTTCACTTAAACAATAATCTTATATTCAAGTAATCTTACTCCCTACATGTTGTTCTTATATATTTCAAAAAGTTTAGAGTGAGAAGTTTATGTTTTGATCTTGCATGTCATAGTTTTAGTTGGAACTTAAAGTACAATCTTGATTCTCATGAATTTAAGGTTGTATTATTGAGGGAACTACAAGGAATGGTGAAATGCCAAGTCAAGAGAGTGAAGCTCTTATTTTTAATGGCCATTTCCCTTCCATTTCATTCGGCCATGACCATAAGGGAGCCGAATGAATGGTTCTTAGTGATGTCTTATTGCCTTGTTCAATTCTTGTATGTTTTTGTGATAATGGCATGAATTTTGTAGTGAAAACTTGATAAAACCCTTTGCATGCTAAGTGATCATTTAGTTATATCTTATGCTAGGCTTGCATGTTGATTTTATGATAAAATTATTGTGGAAATTATATAATTTTGACTTGTAAGATTCGAAGGCATGTATGCATGTAAACAACTCATGATTTTCGGAAGTTTTGATCATTTGGAATGATAATTGTTAGTAGGCTTTAATTTTAGTTGAGTTAAGATAATGATCTTGATTTGTGATCCTTGATATGTGATGTTAATTTGTATATATTTATAAAGAAGATATAACTTGTTGTTTTCAAAAACTTGATGACTTGTAATTAGTGTAGTATATTAACTTTTGTTTTGCTATGTTGCACCTTAGGTAAGTATGATCTCCACTAAGTAAATATTGAGTGTAGGATATTTAGTTTAGTAGATCACCTTAGTTAAGGTTTGGTTTGGGTTTTTGGTTGATTGGTTGGGTTTGTCATGTAAGAATCTTGGTGAAAGGAGAGTATTAGTTTCTGTAAAAAATTAGTTTGGTACCCTGAGGTTTAGAGTGAGATTTGACCTTGTCATTAGTTTGCTCTTTGAGGCCCAAGTCACCGGAAACTAGAACTTGGAGTATACAATAGGTTTTAGGTGTTTGTTGGAGGTTTGCAAGATGTTTGGTTAGGTGCACGAGTGGAAACACAAAATATGTACAACAGGGGACAGGTTTGTTGCAACTTAGAATTGGGAAGTTTTGACCATGTCATAGGTAGGCCCTCATTAGGCCATGTTGGGACTTAGTTAGAGGGAGTGTCAGAGGAGCTTTTCCAGCCATTGTTCATAGGATTTGAGTTAGAATCATGTGTCATAAGTTAGTTCAAATCAGGACCCTTTTCTGCCCAGAAAAATAGGGGAAGCGTAGATTTTAAGCTTAGGCCTAGGGAGGCCCAAGCTAGGCCCTTGAGCCACATCAAGTTTGGGAGTTGGCTTATGATCAGGGGAGTCTAGTGTAAAAGTTTTGGAGGTAAACCTGAAGTGTAAGAGTGTCAAATGCACCCAAGAAATCTTAGATGTCATTCTGAAATTTACCATAATGAGCACATTCACTTACCACATAGTTTTAGAGCACTTAGGAGTGAATTTTTGGTTGACCACCATAGTTGCAAGATAGCATAAAGTCATTAGAGTGAAAGGCCCAAGTTAGCGTCAATAGGAATTGGATGTTTTAGTAAAGGCACATTGAGTTAGGAGGCTAAAATTTGGAGATTTTGTCTAGTTTAGCGACCAAGTGGCTTAAGTAAGTGGAGCGAGATCATCAAAGCCTAGTGTTTCAATATGGTGTGTGTGATATTATTTGGTACTTAAATATGGTATGTGAGCATATGTGGTTATGTGTACTATTATGATTATAAGGTGATTGTAAATTGTGTGTATATAGGCCTAAATGCCATAGTGTTTATAATAAGGTTATTATTATCTGTGTAGGATCTCGATACGAGGGTAAACTTGCCATTAAGTTCGAGTAAAGCTTCCAGTTGCTCCTACCTGCCAGTCAAGTCCAGCCTTTCTTAAGGCAAGTGATTTAACCTGCCTTTTTCGATTACACTGCAAATGTGTGATAACTAATTCATATATATGATGCGAGTATTTTAATTCACCTTGATATACATGAACCGAGTGGTTTCGAATCTATATCCGTAGTATATGAAAATGACATGAACCCTCAAGTATTTATTTCAAGTAGTTTAACTCTACTTGATGATTTTTATGCAAGTAAATCAAAAGTCCCATCATGCTAGTATACCCAAGTAATTGTGATGTTGTACCATGTGTAAGTTATACTCAGTAACCTTATCTTAATACCTAAAAGTCAGTCATTCCTTAACGATTATCCATGATTGTTTGGTAACCCTATATTTACCCTAAAGCATGAAATTCTGTTATACCTTGAGTTAATGCTGACATTCTCTATATTTTAATACCTATACCTCATTTGGAACCATTAATGCTTAATTTCTCTATATTTTTAAATACCTATGCCTTACCTAGAAACATTTCCTAGAACTTCGTTTGATCTTGTTCCTTCATACTATCCGATAACCTTGCTAAATCTCACTGTCAAAATCTGTGTATATAAAACCTTGCAATTCCCTTGATGAAGTATAGTCCAGTTGATCATGGCCTCGAAATTTAGTGGACCTTTTCCCTGTGCTTCATAGTTGATCTAGAACCCTTGATAAAGATGCTCACTGTTTAAGAAATTAACCATCACCTGGCATCAGTTTTTTATAAAATAAAAAATTAAAATTTGGATTTCCAGTCCCAAAAGGGGGACAAATATTTTCTTTAAATAGTGGATCTGGACTGAGATGCAAGTCCTTTCTGCTCTTAATTTGTAGGCTTAAAAGTTTCCTAGGGATCCCATTAATGTTCTAGAACCTAGCGAGGTTCGGGATTACTTCGCGGCTGATCACCGGCTGTAATCCGTATTATCATAAAATGGTTTTTGATAAAGAAATGGTTTGAATGGTTTTGTTACAAATAAATGATGCCATCGCTCAAAAGTTTATCTCTTGCTATTATTAGCTCTACTTTCACATTGTTATTCTTATATCTCGATTTATGTTATGTATTGTATTGTATAGTACTTGTTGAGCATTTGGCTCACTACTTGCTTTCACCTTGATATTTTAGCTAGCAGATATGGTTAGATTCCAGTAGACAACACGTAAGACTTGTGATGTCGATGCATATGTCTCAGCTCAGGTAGATTAGTGATCATTTTGTGTGAGGACTCGATATTAGAAATCAGGTTGAAATAGTTAATAGTGTTGGGCTATTCCAAACCCTAAACTGTAAGATCTTGGTTTCAGTTGTATTTACTTTCTTTTTTATCTATTGTAATAATTTGTATAATATACTGTTAGGTCGGGGCGTGACAAGTTTTGGTATCAGAGCTACGGTTTAGAGTCCCTGGACAGCCCAGATAGGTTATAGGATATATGTATAAGTTATAGGATATTATGCGAGAGAGTAGGTTAAGCGAATCTATCATTAATACCCCTCTTATATATATTTATGTATTGTTTGTCAGAAAAGGGCGCATTCCTCGTCATCCTCTGGGTCGGCTGACACTATTGTTTTCTCTGTGTATGCTGAGTTGAGGCGCGAGTTCGACATGCTTCAGGGCAAGTACGACCGACTGTTAGACCGATTGAAGAACATGTATCCGGACAGCCGAAACTATAAAGGGAAGCCTAAGAAGCAGATGACTGCGAGACTTGAGACTTTGGTTCAGTACGTCAACACTAAGCTTGAGGAGATGCCATCGCACCGAGACCGTACTAGCCAGTATACCCTCCAGATGATTGCGAATGAGCTCCAAAGTATTGTGAAGACGCTTCGAAAGGAGAAGACTACCAAATCCCGTTCTGACGGAGTGGAGCCTTAGTTCTTTCCATTATCTACCTTTCATGTTGTTGTATTATCAGACTTTGTAGAGTTCCCTGTTGTTTCCTTTAAATAAGCATGTTATTCCTAGATTCAGACTTTATTCTAATCTTAATTTACCTTGACCTTAAAATTTCAATTACTATGCACTATCGTTCTATTTGCTTTCAATTGTTTTTACGCCTTTATATACATCACCCTTATTGTTTAATTTAAAAATTGACCTCATATGTGAACAGAATGTCATGTGACACCCTATCCTCGAATTATCTTATTGTTCATACCTGTTTTGATAAAACTTTTATTTCAGGATCATGCCACCCAAAAAGAAGAACCCAACAACCACATCTACCACAGATCCTAATATTCTTCGATTACTGGAAACCTTAAAACAGCAAACAAATGATATAGCTCAATAATAAAGAACTCTTCAACAACAATTTGAAAACCAAGATAACCGTGAACCACACCAACCACCTGATCCACCAGTACCACCTCGACAAGTTGTCACTTTCAAAGCTTTTCAGAATGTGAATCCACCTGCATTTCATGATACCACTGACCCAGTAATAGCTAACACATGGATTAAGGAAATGGAAAGAGCTTTTGAATTGGTACAGTTAGGGGATGACCAGAAGACACCCTATGCTACTTACTTCCTAAAGGGCGAAGTCATTTATTGGTGGGATTCAGTGAAAGCTATGGAGACAAATCAGCAAGTTTCTTGGGAAAGGTTTAAGAAGTTATTTCTGGACAAGTATTACCCTAAGTACATGCAGAATCAGATGGAGCTTAAATTTCTTGAACTAAAGCAAGGGAGTATGACTGTATTGGAGTATGAGAAGAAGTTTACAGAGCTGTCAAGATTTGTAACAAAGTATACCAACAGTGAGGAGGAAAAAGCAAAGAGATTCCAACAAGGATTAGAGTCTTGGATCAGAGATAGAGTGGCTATGTTTCAGCTTGATACTTATGCAGGAGTAGTACAGAAAGATGCTCTGATTGAGGGTAATGGGATGTAGTCAAGGAAGGAAAGAGATAACAAGAAGAGGAAGGTTCCATTTTACGGAGAGAAGTCTGAGGCTGGAAGCTCACAAGGAAGGAGTATGAAAAGGATAGGATTCCACAAAGGCGGGAATTTTCAGAAGAAGGGAAATTTGAATAAAAGACAAGAATCAAAAGGGAACAACCAGGCAATCCAAGGGCAAGTTGGAGAAAATAGATTTTAGAGGCCAGAGTGCAAGCATTGTGGAAAAAGACACCCAGGAGTGTGTAATAAGTTGAACATGACATGCTATAGATTCAACCAGAAGGGACATTTGTCTAATGAGTGTAAGATGCCGAAGCCAGGAGTCACATGCGACAAGTGTGGAAAGACTGGGCACATAGCTAGGGAGTGCAAGTCAACCGGACCAGTCAAAGCTCTGATGAACGTGGCAAGCACCAGTGCACACATGCCAGCTGAGGTATTGGCATTACCTCCACCACCTACAACAACTCCGCAAGCAACGGCAAGGACATTCGATTTGAAAATGAAGGACGTTGTTCAGAATTCTGAGATGATAGCGGGTACTCTTTTATTAAATAATGTCGAAGCTAATGTATTGATTGATTCTGGAGCAACGAGATCCTTTATATCAGAAAATTTTGTTGATAAACTTCAATGTGATAAAATGACCATGAACGAGGTAGTAAATGTGGTAATTGTGAATCAAGAGAAGATTCTGGTGAGTCAGCTCTGTCCTAAGTGTGAGATTGATATCTCGGGATATAAATTTTCAGCCGACTTGATACTTTTCAAGTTAGGGGAGTTCGATATAATCTTAGACATGGATTGGTTAGGGAAGAACAACGCTTAGATAAATTGTAAGTCTAAGAAGGTGTACTTAAAGACGGAGAGTGGAGAGAAAGTAGTATTTAAGGGGCAGAGGCAAGAGCAACTGTTTCTTACAATCGTTCAGGCTACGAAGTTGCTTAGGAAAGGTTGTGAGTCATTCCTAGCTTATGTAGTAGATTCAGAAAGAGACAACCTCAGCATAGAAGATATTCCCATAGTCAACAAATTTCCAGATGTGTTTCCAGACGAACTACCAGGTTTACCGCCAGATCGACAAATTGAGTTTGAGATCAACTTAGCTCCAAGCACGAAACCAGTTTTGAAGGCCCCATATAGGATGGCATCAGCAGAAATGAAAGAGTTGGCAAGCCAGCTACAAGAATTGTTGGACAAAGGAGTGATAAGGCCAAGTATGTCACCATGGGGAGCACCTGTTCTGTTCGTAAACAAGAAAGATGGAAGCATGAGGCTATGTATAGATTATCGGGAGTTGAAAAGGTGACGATTAAGAACTGGTACCCGCTACCAAGAATAGATGAAATTAACCTCTCATTGTACACAATGAGATGTACCTCTCATTGTGTTCTGGATCCAGGTTCCTACGAAATATGCTTAGAGCCTCCCTTTCATCGAGATTCGAAACTTTGTTGATGGCTTCCTGGAATCTCCGCATATATGTTGAGAGTGCTTCATTATCATACTGGCGGATTGTCTCCAGGTGGCACATGTGCATTTCATGTGTCTTATTGGCTCTGAATCTTTTAAGGAAGGCTCCTCTGAATTCTTTCCAGGAGTGAATGCTTCTTGATGGGATCCTGCTGAACCATCTTTGAGCCCCCCCTTTGAGGGTCGAGGTGAAGAATCTGGATTTGGTTAAGTCGTTGTAATAATATATCCGAGCTATCTGTTCAAAGTAGTTGAGGTGCTCTTCCGGATCCCCCAATCCATCGAAAGAGTCGAAGTTGTAGTGTTTGAGATTTTTCTGTCGAGGGATGGCTTCTAGGGAGTGGCTGAAGGGCTTGAGGGTCTCCTCAACCTCCAACCCGGAATCTTTCTCCATTTTTCTCTGGAGCTCATAAATCATGTCTTTAAGATCCGTCTGGCCCTCCTCTTCATCGTCAAAAATGAGCTCGGGGGTAGGTTCCCTTTGAGTTCTTTTGCCTCTTATTTTAGCTAGGTGCAACTCCTCCTCCAGCTGCATTCTTTTCTGAAGTTTTTGCTCCAGCTTTGCCTCTTCTTCCTTTCTTATCTGTTCTCTGATTTCTTCCAACTTTTTCTTTCTGGTTGCTTCTGTCTCCTTCTTACTAGGCTCTTTCTGACTCTTTTTTGCCTTAGCCCCAATTCGGTCGAAGACAGATCTCCAGGATTGCTGAGAGTCCCCGGACTCTTCTTGCTCTTCCTCTTGCTCATATTCTATCTGGAGTCGGGCTTTTTCATCTCTGTAGAGCTTGATTGCTTCAGCAAGTTCATGGCTTGTTAGGTTAGCCATGTGTTCCTCTGCAACTGGAACATTGGTATACTTGGTTAAGAAATTATTCGTCACCTAGCATCAGTTTTTAATAAAATAAAAAGTTAAAATTTGGATTTCCAGTCCCAAAGGTGGGACAAATATTTTCTTTAAATAGTGGATCTGGACTAAGACGCAAGTCCTTTCTGGTCTTAAATTGTAGGCTTAAAAGTTGCCTAGGGATCCCATTAATGTTCCACAACCTAGCGAGGTTCTGGATTACTTCGCGGCTGATCACCGGCTGTAATCCGTAGCGTCATAAAATGGTTTTTGATAAAGAAATGGTTTGAATAGTTTTGTTACAAATAAATGACGTCATCACTCAAAACTTTATCTCTTGCTATTATTTGCTCTACTTTCACATTGTTATTCTTATATCTCGATTTATGTTATGTATTGTATTGTATAGCACTTGTTGAACATTTGGCTAACTACTTGCTTTCACCCTGATATTTCAGCTAGTAGATATGGTTAGATTTAAGCAAACAGCGCGTAAGACTTGCGATGCTGATGCATATGTCCGAGCTCAGGTAGATTAGTGATCATTTTGTGTGAGGACTCGATATTAGAAATCATGTTGAAATAGTTAATAGTGTTGGGCTGTTCCAAACCATAAACTGTAAGATCTTGGATTTAGTTGTATTTACTTTCTTTTGTTATCTATTGTAATAATTTGTATAATATATTGTTAAGTAGGGGCGTGACATCTTCTACAAGTCTTCTAGTCCTCTAACTCTTCATGCATATCTTCTTTTAAATTAGTCCAGATCTTCTCCTGTAAATCAGCCACATTCCTTATCTGAAGTCTTCTCGCACTTAAGTACTGATATATATCTTCTGACGCCTTAAGTTTTGATATTAAGTTCTGACTTCAATAAGTCCTGATTTCAGTAAGTCCTGATATGTCCTGTTGTTAAGTTCTGAAAACTAAACACAAATCAGATTAGACATGACATCTCAAATATATCTAACAGATTTCTAAATTGTTTAATGCTGAAAAGTGATTGTTTTCTTAATTATTGTTTAAAAGTGGATAAATTGTTGAACAAAGTTACACAACAATTTACTAAAAGAATAGTGTATCCTTTTTTGCTAATTCCGCAAATTACTCCACTTTCCACTCCAATTCTTCAGTAATTATCCTCTATCAAAAGTCTAATTTACTAAGCTTCCTTCTCCGAGTGTGTGACATACAACGAAGCTTTGCAAACTAATATTTTCATAAGAACCTCTGTGACACATATTATCATACACACAGCCTCATTATTCACATCTAACAAATACCTTTCCTCAACGACTACAAACATCATGTCATCTTCTGAGATTTCACCCTTCTTCAGTCAAACCACTATTATTCATAGCAACAGTTTTGGAACCAATAACTACTTGGCTTCGCTTACACATCAGCAGTTTCCTCAATCTTTTCATGATATACAGAATTTCTTACTCCAATGTCCAATTGGATATGCTATCACAAATCCTACCAAGGTATCATACATGGATGTAATGCAGGTATGGGATACAGCTCTAGTTAATATAACAAATACTCCTTTCTCTTTTGAATATAAGGGACTTAGGTATGAGGTTGATGTTCTGGTTCAGGCATTGAGGTTGCCTGCTTGTGATGGTGCTCCTGATAATTATGCAACTAAACAGCTGTTTGATATGCTCAGAACTCTGAACTACAAAGGTGACAGCACAATAATTGGGAAATTGACAAGAAAAAAATTAAAGAGATAATGTATTTTTTTCTTTGATTGCATCAACAGATGTTTCTTGATTAAGACAACAAATTTTGATGCTTTTCCGTCCACTTCTCTGAAAATTGGGTATTCTCTTCTCTATTCTGGTAATTTTGATTATGGTAACACAATTCTTTAATTCATAATTGCTAGGAGAACAGATGCATCGGGAGTAATAGGGTATACTAGATTTCTTTAATTGATTTTTAATTTTCTATGCCCTAATGTTGAATTTGATGATGATGAATTGCTTCCTGTATTTCAAATTTCTGAGAAGGCCATCACTGATCATATCAAAAGGGATGAATAGAATAAGTTTTCAGGACTTCCCTTCCTGCCTCAGGAAGTCAGGTAATTTCTATTATGAAATAGACCTACTCCTTCACAAGTGCCTGCAAATCCTGATGCTGGAACCTCTATAACATTGCCTGATGTTGTGGAACAAGACACTACCCCTCTTATTTCTAACCCAAGCATTTCTTCTACTAAATAGAACTCCAATCCAGCTCCTAAATTAGCCTCCTCTGATGTCTTTTAAAAGGAACCAGTTGTACTAAAGAAAAGACTGGTTGAGAAATCTTTTCAATCCAAATGGAGAGCTCAACAGGCCTCACTGAGTGAGAGTGAGAAGAAAGAAGAATGTTTTCCAGTCCGGAAAAGAAGGCTGATCATGCAAGATGATTCTAACTCTGATGATCAGATGCCCTTGGGCCAAGGATGAAGATAAAGAAATCAACAGTTGCAATTCCTGATGACTTTGTTGACACAACTGGAACCGAGGAGCCAACTACTGATGCTAGTGCTCTGATCAACAAGTTTTCAGTGAATAAAGAAACTGTTGAGCCCAAGAAAACTGACAAGAGCATGTTGAAAAGAAAAGCTGAAGATGTGGTTAGGTACATCAGAAAGAAGAAAAAGACTCAGTCCTCTGCTATGGATGTTAGTCCACAAGAACCTAAGTCTCAAAGGGATTTAGAAACTGAGATACATCCAGTCACACAAGAACCATCTTCTCAAAGGGAAGATGCAGACAAAGAGGCTGCACAAATAATTGTTAATTTTGCTCCAGATGATCTTCTTGCTGACTCTGAACAACTGCTCCAAGAAAAGAAGGCTCGTCAGGATGTATTGTCAAAGGTGGATGCAGTTATTAATGATTTGATGTTTGAGGAGAGTACACAAGAACCTTCATCACTTCTTGCTGATGCTACAACAAATCCTGATATTGATCAACTATCCATTCAAGCAGCTTCTACTGATGATTCTTTGCTGTTCATTAGATTGTCAAAACATTCTGATGTCTTGTTTGTTCCTCCGCTATCATCACTTCCATTTGAGGACTCACCTTCAGGTATTGTTTATTTTCCTCTGTTGTTCTTCATGTTTGTATGATTATAAATAGTCTCTTCTTTGAAGTTACCTCTATTTATATGACAAGCATACTATTCCTCTCAGCCATCTCTTATTTCTTTGAAAAATGTGTGATAGTTCTTTTCTGTGAGACTGTGTGAGAATACTATGTGAGAAAATTAAATTTTGAGTGGCAGTCTCCTGTACGGGCAAAAGGAGAGCTAGTTTTGAGAAAAGAATTTTATAAGTATTTCTTTGCTTATAAACTTTCTTATGAGAGAAACATATTACTCTTCAAAGTAATATATTATGTGAGAAGTGATGAGATCACTTGAAAAGAAAAGAGAGATTTGTGTGTTACATTGTTTTATATTTCAAGATTTTATCAGGAACATATACTTATTGCTAAGGATCCTCTTAAAGGCAAAGCAATTCTGCCTAGTTCTGCAAATTCTTCTGAGGGTCTGTCTAGCTCTGATTCTGATGAAGATAGTGATCCTAATGATTCTGACACGGCTCAGCTTAAGATTGCTATTGATGCATCTAAGAAGTCCAATGTTGGTTCTTTTTCACATTTTAATGTTGATCTTTCTTATTATAATGCTGATGCTGAGCATTTTCGAAAGACTGATTGGGATTTTGCATGGAGAGATGCACATACTTCTATCTCCTCAGCTGTTGGTATGCAACATGTTCATAGAGCATATGATGGACTTCAAAACCCTGACCTTAAATTGCATCTCAAGGCCTCTACCATCTATGTGAAAGGAATTCTCTCTGAACTTGCTGATATGAAGACATCTCATGCTAATTTCCAGAACAAGATTGATGCGTTTATGATTAATCCACTTACTTCACCTGAACTTATAAGTGTGAAAAAGGTTGTTAAAGTCGTGGTTCAATATCAACAGAGCATGGATACTCAATTTTCTTCCCTGGAAGATAAAGTGTCTTCAATGGATGATAAACTGGATGCTATGTTTTCTCTTCTTTCAGATACTGATGCCAAAAGAGGGAGAAGATAGCTATCACAAAATATACACCTGACTCTATTCAGTTGAAAGATAAAGATACTGATGATGATGGTGATAAGAATCCGGGTGCAAATGTTCAAATTGCTCCTATTGCTTAACAATCTCAACATTCTAAAAGATCCGGTTCTTCAGGACAAGGAAAGTCTACTGGTGCTCATGAAGTTAAGCACAAGACTAATACTGATGTTCCTAAAACTGGTGATGTTACAATCTCTAACATAGCAGATGCTAAAGGATTATTCTTTTCTTACAGACACAAGGAAACAAGTGAAGAGATTGTTATGTACTACAAAGATAAAAGGTTTGAGCAAAAGAATGTCAGGAGTGCTCTTGGGTTGATAACTGAAGAATTTCCTGATCTAACAACTGAAGAAGCAGTTATGCAATAGAAGGAGTTAATGGCTCAAATTGAAGCTGAAGCAAACACCTCTAAAGGAAGAGGAAAAAGAGGTAGAAGAACTACAAGAGCCAAAGGAAGAGGAAGAATTTCTAATTCAAGTCAAGTGTCTGTAATTGACTCTGCATTTCTGAATGTTCTATTCAGAGAAGGTTTTGTTCCTATACAAGGAAATGATGTAAAAGAAGAAGCTAAGGATACTGAAGAAATGATTGTCCAAAGAAATAAGAAATCAACCGCTGACATTGCTCAAGTTGATATAACTAATGCAAATGTGTCTCTTGAAGCAGATATAAAACCTGAGAAAAAAACAAATCCTGATGTTGTGAATCTGATAGCTGATTTTGACACTGATGAAAAGGTGATCAAAGTATTGGATGAATCAATTCTTGACAGAAGGAAAGCTGATCAAGCATGCAGTGACTATGAGCAAAGAATTCTAAATTGAAGAAGAGAATTATGGCAGAAAATAAGAGGAAAGATTCATGATTTATCTACAGGGTATGCTCCTCTCAGCAAGAAGGATAAAAGATGGAAAGATGTTTATACATTTAGTTATCCTAAAGGATTCAAGCATATTGAATTTGTGTCAGCGGGACTTAGGGATTCTATTTTAGAATAGGAGAATATTGAGAAGCCTATCAAGAGACCTTATTGGGTGGAATATAATGAAAAGCTAAAGCTTATCAAAACTCATACTAGAGGAGGTATTGGTCATTTTAGAATAGAGACTCTGAGGTCTGATTTACTTGACACAGATATTCTGACTAACAATCTTGGTGAGAGAAATACTCCTTCACATCTTGATAAAGTTGAAGTTGTAAAGATTTTTTATAGGAAGATAAATCTTGGTGATGTCAGAGAAGAGATTATGTACTTCTTGAGAGATGGTAAAGTGAAAAGCTTTACATTTTAGCAACTCTTGATGAAGGTCGTGCCAAAGTTGAAATATATTCACTATCTTCTTAGAGTTGAGGACAATGTCACCAGAAACTGGTCTTCTATGATACTTGAGAGTATCAGAAGAAGAGTCATGAACAAAGAAGATAAATACAATGGTGATTATGTTCCTATGTACAGAACTTATACTGGTCAAGAAATGAAGATGGAAAAGGGAGTTGCAGTTCTGAAAGTTTTTCTCAACAATCCTCAGTTATCTTTCAGTCTTGATCATGAAGATGTCAGCTTAAGCTTTATGTTGATTGGTAATCTTGAAATAACTAAGAGTTCGATCTCTAAATTAAGATCAGCCATTCATCATCTTGGAGAAGATACTGAAGAGAAGAAAGAGTTAAAGAAAAAGCTTGTCAAAGTCCTTCAGGACAAGGAGGAAGAAAGGTTGAATAAATTTCTGGAAACAACTGTCACTTATCTTAGGATACTGAAGTAAGCCTTATTCCTTTTACATTTTGTAATTGGTTTTGGCATCATTGAGAATGGAATTTGTGCTTCATTACATTAAGCATAAATTAGGGGATATTGTTACGTGCTGGTTCTCAATGATTAGGAGGAGCTCAGGATCTGACTGTTTTGGAAGTCATCAGGATTTGATGTGCCATCAGGATTTGATACATCATCAGCATCTGAAGAACATCAGCATCTGAAGAAAGTCTATTATGAAGATTAAGTCTGTTCCTTATTTTGAGGGATGGATATCTGTTACGTTCTGAGTGATAGGACTTTGGATATTTAGTTAAAGATATGTATCATTTTCTGTTAGTAATTGATAATGCATATCCTAGACTGATTTTTAGCAGTCGTGTATTATATAAACACGGTTTAGGTCATCACATAGTGATTAACTCGAGCATTGTACGACCTAGCAGCTCTCAAGAACATCAGTATTTCTTGAGAGAGTTTGTAACAGTTTTATCAGAAATATAAAGAACTGTTATATTTTTGTTAGGTCACACAATACTGTAGAAGGGGGTTGAATACAGTGTAGAATACAATCAAATCGATTTCGAACAAAAGTAACAGTAATTAGATATATTCGATATAATAAACTCTGTTACAATGGAACTGTTCTCTCTCAGTGATGAACAAATATCACGAGAGCTGCTAGGTTACAATGTATAATCTTCTCGATAATGATAAGACATCTAGTGTAAACCTATATCTGTGTTTATATAGTACACAGTTATAAGATAACTTCTAATTGATATGGAATATAATTCTGTCTCCTAAAATATATCAATCAGATATCTTCTACAATTCTTTCAGTCCTCTAACTCTTTCCATGCATATCTTCTTTTTGTATTAGTCTCGATCTTCTTTCCTGTAAATCAGCGTCCTTCCTTAACTATTAGTCCTCCAGTACTTAAGTCTTGATATCCATCTTCTGATAATCTAAATCCTGATATCCTTAAGTTCTGACTTCCAGTAAGTACTGATTCCAGTAAGTATTGATATTTCATGTTTGTTAAGATCTGAAAACTAAACATGAAACATATTAGACATGACATCTCAAATTTATCTAACAATCTCCCCCAACTTGTAAATTGTGCAAAATATACAAGTTAATAGATTTGATGATGTCAAAAACATTTAAGTTCAAATACAATAAGAGTTTAATAAGACTATTAACTACAACTTACAGTCCTTTTAGCTATACCAACTTCACTGGATCAATCTGAATCCATAATGATTCTTAACAAAATCTCTTACCACCATGTCTTCAGCTTTCCTTAGAATTTCAACTAACTGTGCTTTGATCTGCATCAGTTCTTCATTTTTACAATCACCAATTTAATAAATGGCAGTTCTGAGAGCTTGAATTGATGTTCTTTCAAGTCCATCACCAAGTCTGATAACTCTAGGATGTGAAGAGTTTTTTATTATAACATAAGCATTTTCCTTTCAGAATAACTTCCACCTTAGCAGAATTATTCAGCTTAGGAATTTCTCTTCCATCATCTTCATTAATCATTGGTATATACTGAGAAGTCTTTGTGCCAGAGATTCTGAATAGATCTCTTATCGCCTTCAAAATGTATTCTGACCATCTCCTTGTAACATCATATTTTACTTTCAGAAGATAGTGAATATGTTGAAGTTCTCTGAAAGACTTCTTTAGCACATCAGTATCAGCTAGTCTGTAAGTTAATCCATCATAGAGAAATAAAATAAATTTCTCCTTTAGATTTTCCTTATCATAAGCATCTATCACGATTTGAGCAGACAACACCTTATCAAGGTGCTTTTGTTTGATTTGTTCATATTGTTTGTCTGTCAACATGAAAGGATCTCTTAGGGTAACTTCTACTCCTGTTTGTATCTTCTCTTCATCAGAACCTAATCCAGCTTTCTCTAGGTTGCTTGGATCTCAATCCAAATGTTGCAAGTTGATTCATCAAGAGATTGGATTTTGGTTCAACTGGAGTAGCTTTCTTCCATAACAGCTTCTTCTTATCAGCAATTATCATCTATTCCAAATTAACTTGATCAGAATTTGCTATTTCTTCTGTAGCTTGTTGTTCTTCATCCTGAATAACTTGAGTAGTGTCAGAGGTTGTTTTAGATTCTTCAATTACCTTTCTTCTTTTCAGAATTTGAACAGTTTCATCTTCTATCTAATCAACACCATGCATTGTGGTTTGATAGTCTGGAATGGATGAACTTATCTTTTTCTCAATCTTTAAAGGTTCACCAACCTTTTCTTTCCCTTTTGACTTAGGATCAATCTCAGTTTGTGATCTAGTCTTGGACTTTGAAATCTCAGATTTTGACTTTTTCCTGATCACAATGCCTTTTTCCTTAGGCCTTGGAAGTTTCTTTGCATCGAAAGCTTTAGACTTAAGATTTGTCTTCTCAGCAGCAAATCTAGCTTTTTCCTCCCTAAGAGTTTCCAAATCCATTCCTGGATTTTGTCTCAGAAATAATCTTCTTGCTATCTCCTCATCAAGTGTCTGGATTTTAGGATTTTTGTAATAAACAGTAGTCTTCTTCCCCTTTAGCTTCAGAGTTTGTAAAAACTTCTGAGAGACTTTAGATACTGACTGAATCAGAATATCAGAACATGACATCAGACTTTGCTTATCAGAACTTGACTTAGTCTTTTAGCATTCACAACATCAGAACTTGATTTGTTCTATGTAGAAGATTTTCCTTGCACTTTTCCTTGACCTCTACTCTTATCAGAGTTTCCCTGGTCATCACTTTTATCATCCTTTTTCTTCAGTATTTTAGTAGGTGAGCATTTGGACATAACTACCTTCTCCCCCTTTTTGGCATCATCAGGAAGTAAGAGAGAAAGAAGAAGCTCAACTGAAGATTGGATTTCTTCCAATTGAGTTTTCTGAGAAACTTGGTTATCCAGGACCTCATCAATTTGGGCATGTTGCTTCTCTTGAATCTTCTCAATTGCTTCAATTTTCTCAAGAGTAGGTCTGATATATCTATTCTTGTCAAGCTTAAGGTGTAGATCTAGCTTATCATCATGTTCCTTTAGTGTTGTTAGTCCCTTAACAATATAACAAGAATTACAGAAGGGGGGTTGAATGGAATTCTTGAACCTTTTTCTTGAAATAAAAATGTTCAACTCGATTATGGATATATCTGTTTTGATTAGCACAATGCGGAATGTAAACTTGAATGAATCAAAAGATAAGTAATTAAAAACACGAGTCTTTAAAAACTTACTGGTGGATTTAAACAATTCCACCAGAGATATATATAATATATCGAGAGGACTCTGTGTGCAGAAAAGCTCACACCTGCTTACAAAATAGAACTGCTGAGAATACAGGAAATGCTAAAGATAGTGCTTACAAAGATTTCTCTGCTTTTAGTTTCTTAGCTATCTCAGTTATCTTTTTTTTATTTGCTACTCTCTTGGTTTATATATTACCAAGATTACAAAGTCAAAAGAACTGAACAAATATAAAATCTAACAGTCTTGATCTTTGCTATTTTTCGTCCTCTATTACCCAGTTAATGGGCTTCCACAGTGTGTTTGTATCCAACTCGATGGCTGTGTGTCATCTTTCACTGTTCAACTGATGTTTGAATCTTGATATGATCATCCGTCAACTTTCAAATCATCCGTCGATGACTTAGTTGATCATACGTCGGCTGCTATGTTAAACATCTGTTGATAGTCATTTGATCATTCGTCGAAGCTTTGTTAATCATCCGTTGGTAGCTATTTTGGCATTTGACTTCATTTCACTTATACAGAATTATAAGACATTGCTTATGTACAGTTAATCAACCTATTCTGCATATCTAGTTAAAGTCAACATGACTTATATGCTACTACAGATTCTATACAAAGGTGCATACAACACTGTGCTACAAACTTATTATTACATAAGCTACTCACTCGATGGATAATAAGTTAATCATTCGTCGGGACTATAATGAGTTATCCGTCGGGACTATAATTCTTATCCGTCGAGTGCTACATAATTTCACTAAGTAAAATCTACTTAGACATTTTGTTTAAGTGATCATCAAGTACACAACATATTCACAACAAGTGTATCAACCTTCTCAAGAGTAGAAGAATGTAGACCTTGAAGATGTTTGGTAGATAAAGAAGCTGATCTTGAGTTGTGTCTTTAAATCAGCATTTGTGAGCACCTCATCAGCTTTAGCAATATGCTCTGTCGGAATGTTTGAACTTGGAATGAAATCAGTGTCATTCCACTTCTTGGTCCACTCCACACCTTTGTGAGTATCCTCCCAAGGAATAGGTGCTTCTTTTTCAACAAATTTCTTCACCAATTCTTCCTTTCCTAGTATAGGAACTGGAGTCTCAGCAGAATCACTGTCTTCAGAACTTGAGGAAGTCTCATTATGTTCTGACTACACAATAGTGTGTGAAGCAATTGGAGATTCAGGAACAGCTTCATTTAAATTCTGAACATCAGAATTTATCTCCAGAGTTGGTGTGGTTGATTTAGATAGTATCTCAATATTTAAAATTGGTAATTAAGTTTGAAATTGCCGAGCTACTGTAGATGGAGCTTCCAGATAAAGAACATTTGGTATATTCAAATTATGAATATCTATTTCAGAATTTTCAGTGTGTTTTCAGCATCATTTGTAGCTTTAAAAGGTGAGACAGGAGGGGTTACAACTGTTTCAGCAGCAGTTTCTTTGGCTTGAGTTGGAAAGGCTTCAATGATAACTGGTTCTTTTGAGATCAGAGATTTCTGATCCCCTTCCTCATCTTCTTCAGTATCTTCTGATGGAGCCTTAGCCAAATCCTCCTAGCCTTCATTTTCTTTAATCTCCTTGTCAATGAAGGAGTTACTTTAGCAGCTTCAGAACTTACAGATTTCTTCTTCAAAGTATTAGAACTTTGAGCTGCTGTTTCTTTCTGAGACGTAACATTCTCAGCTTCAACTATATCAAGTTCTGATGTATGAACCCGTGCTTCAATTGTTTCCTCAAATGAACAAAATTTATTATTGACCATAATTGTAATCAAAACATTCATCACAGGATAAAGTTAAAAATAGATGAAGTAGAGATTAACAAATTGCAATTAAAACATGCACACTCACATAATTTGAGAAACAGAGACTAAATCTTGCAATTAAAGAAAATTTCATTAATATATCAAACGAGTACATTTCATTAAATTTATCGATTACATGCAAAAATTACAAGATAGTCCTATTCTAAGATTCTTAATATCAACAACCTTAGTCCTAGTCTAAGAAGACCTAACAAAGCTGATGGTGAAGAGAAACGGATGGATGACATTTAATTCTACTTCCTACTTTCAACAAAGAGAATAACAAGATGAATGATTTTCTTCTGCTGTTTAAGAATACGAAGATGAACTTCTCTTTGGAAAGACAGCAGGTTATTTTTGATGTTGTCTGGAAGTTGAATCCAGATGTCGAATGAAATGTTGTTGATAGGATATGAAGTTGGAATTCCATTTCGAAAAATGGTCACAGTGTCTGTGCTATAGTATTAAAACCAACTAAAATGTGCCATTGTTTGAGAAAAATGAAAAGATGTGATTTTACTGATGAATGATCAGTCATTTAAATAGCCAATGGAATACCAAGGGACGCGAGAACTGTTTAATGATTAAGAATAAAAATAATGATGCCTCGACTCCCTAGACCGATGTGTAATAATAACAGTTAGTAAAAAGTTAAAGCAAGAGTTAATGAGCACGTAAAATAAACAATAATTACTGTGCACATGCAGTTTTTCAAGACCAACATGTTTATCACTAACCCATAATGATTATGACTGTTTTTATCTTACCCAAATATATTCTGATTTAAATATGACTATTTCAGATTTTACCACAAATAAGTCAAGTAAAGAAAAATGCCACATAAGCATCAAGGATTCCATCAGGATTTAATATCAGAATTTAACTTATATCAGATTTTACCAGTCAACAAAATTTAGCTTCTGAACTCAAAAAGTAAATATCTTTTTCTATGATTCTTCATACAAATACTGACTTGTTTTCTTCAAAGTTTAATCATCAGAACTTCCATCAGAACTTGTCCTCAGAATTTATACAAATGACATTTAAATGTTTGCCAAAAACAACTTAATCACCACAGTAATTTTCATCATTCATATGGAGTGAAAGTGTGTTCATTTAGCAAAATATCAGATAAAGATTAAAGACTGATAAACTTCAGTAATCTTAGAAATAAGGCATAACTAAGAAAAGTGCTTAAAATTTGTCATCAATCATGAAGTCTAATATAGAACAAATTTATGCAAGAGTCCACCTCAACTATTTGTGCTCATTTTATGCATCTTTTGAAATTCCTTTTTACAGTGGCTTCTCAGTGTAAGTGAGTCACGACCGCTTATCAGAATTTATGTTGTTGTCAGAGTATTTCTCCAGTAATCAGAGAATCTGAAAAGTCACCAAGAAAATTTATTTGCTTTTCTAATGCATATTACTTAATACCAGCAATGCACTTGGGTCTTCCCTTCCACATATTTACTCTAGATCTCAAAGGAGTACCTGACTTTTATTTTCTTTTCTTTTCTTTTGATAAGTGAGGCTTAGCATTTAGTTCATCCTTAAGATTTACTGACATCAGAATCTAACAGATAAAAAGCAATAGTCTAGTTTGTGACTTAGTAATAAGATACACAAAGTAAACTTGACTAAGCTCAAAATCAGAATTTGCTTGTGTTAATGAGTTTCCACATAAACAACTAATTCAAACATGGGATTTCTAGTATTTTAAAGACTACTAGGGCAGCATCTAGCACACTTATCCTCATTGGATTGAATAGTAACAGAGTATTCAAAACACTATCAGAGTTTAAAGATCCACATCAGATAACAATCAGCATTTAATGAATTTCAATTTTAAGCACAGATTATATGAAAGTAAAATAATCTGTAAACACTGATCATAAAGTCTGATGCATGAGAAGAAAAACTAAGCAGATATAGAGAAAGAACCTGAAACCATTCCAAGTTCATTTACCAGTCTTGTAAAAGTAGCTTCACATAGTGGTTTATGAAGATATCTGCTAGTTGTTGATCTGTTGGAACAAAGTGCAATTCCACTGTACCTTCCATCACATGTTCCCTTATGAAATGGTACCTTATGCTAATGTGCTTTGTCATTGAGTGTTGATGTGATGCCCTTAATCTCGGGGTTAGGAAATGAGGACCCACACACCTTTAATCTAATAATTAAATAAGCTTAAACCCCGATTAACTACTAACAGGATCAAACAAGATAAAGTATGAGATAAGATTACAACTACCAATCATAAAATATAACTTACAACCCTAAAATAATATTAAATAAACATAATCGATTCCGGCTTGGAACCGACAGATAACCCATTGTATCTTTACAACTCTCTGGCTAAGCGCTTGCTCACTCAAAAACACAACTACCTGCTCTGGCAACCGGAAGCCCTCAACACGATAGGGACCACCAGGTACGCTCTTACGAGAAGTGCGCATAAGCCTGGTCATCTTCTTGCTTAACTGCCATGGTTAGATTAAAACAAAACATATGAGTATAAAACTCAGCCAATAACTATAAAGTAGTTCTACGATATAAAATCCACAATATACTTTACCAAACTCAGGGCATTCTACTTTATCAGTTCTAGGTGGCAGGTTTCCATCTTTTGGGTTAAGGAAGGGTTATGAAGGAAAAATGTGGGGCTTTCCAGGAACAAGGCTCAAAGCAGGGTGAAAGCCGCCATTCATCACAAATCATTAAAGGATCAGAACAGATCTTTCAAAAAGGATAACGATAATATTTTCATTATATGGAATAAATTATATGATCAACAGATTAAAATCAGGGTTCACGAGCTTTAAGCTTCACAATATCACAATCAACTATTTTCACAACAATATAAACCATTTTTCATTTTCAAAGAATCCATTACTAAATAGGAAGTTTCAATTCCCCTTTTTCATTTTTAAAATAATTAATATAGAACCCTTGATTGGATCACTTTATCTTTCATTTCATTATAATACGGGTGATCAGCCCATACCGACCTCCATCTTGTCTTTAAGGTACCAATCGGCATAATTTCAGCCTTAAACTGGACTAACCCCGCTAGCCTCTTACCATGACTGGACTAGTCCTATTAGCCTCTTACGTCCCAATCCAATCCATCAGGAATTCGTTTGGAAAACCTTGAGTTGGAGAAAGTAGGTTTTCTAAATTCATTTTATCATTACCAAGAATATGAAATCATTCAGACTCTTTCGAGTCGAAACTCATTCTTAAGTCAAATTTCAAGAAATCAAAGTTAAGGAAGTGATTCAAATACAAGCAAGGAGCAATTCTAAGGATTCTGAATCAGGGATAACAAGGTACTTAAATTAGAAGGATCAATATCGTTTTCAAGGATTAATAGGAATATGGTGATCAAGAAATAAGGTATCATTACAAGGGGTTCGTAAAGGTAATTATAGGGTTTATAACAGTTCATGACTTAACAAATAACTTGAACAGAAAAGACAGGTTACCAAAGGGTTGAATCAATAAGTTTATCAATAACAGTTTAACAAGATCGAAGACAGGGTATCTCAAATCATTAACAGGGGTTCATTATTGAAACAGTTCCATACTCTACATGGTATGAAAAATAACCTCTCTATAACCATTTTCACAAGTAATGAGAGTTACTTGCCTGAATTCACTTTCCTGAAGGTTGAACTACTGCCACCTAGTATTCTCTTTCCTTTCCTAGCCTGAATGCCCTCACGCTCCGAATCTACAATAAAAACCAAAACCTTAATCAGTTTCTCAACTCTCATTCCCGGAACGATCACTCGATACGATGGCTCGATTATACTCTTGACTCAAATATACGAGTATAGCTTATACACATAAGCACACAGCACATCATATATTTTATCCTTAACCTCTACACCTTTATATACTCGACAATCGACTTATAAACATCCTTATCTCAACTCGAAATCAAATCATACTTTATATTAGTACACATAGCTCTTTATACTTGAAATTCTTATACGAATAAACAAACGACAAAACTTATAATAATGACCCTAAAGTTATCTTTAAACCAACACGACAACCATAGTTAACACAAATCAATCATTCCCTTTCTTGTATACTTTAATTCGAACCAAACATAGCATATTAGGGAAAAATCTCACATACAATCCCTAACTAATCTGTGTGATCAATTCAAGCACTTAAATTAGAATTTGACCTTTTAAATACTATAAACCATTCGGCCTTCCTATAAACATCTCCCAAATTCAAGTAAATTTCCATACCAAATCCGTATAACATATAATCAATCAAATATTCACTTAATCCAACTTAATATTCTCATAAAAACAACTATATCATTCCAATTTTCAAGAACAACGACATGTATTTCAATTTTTGATCTCATACATAGCATACAAGCATCTTTCCATGGTTTAATCCTAAATTCTAATGAATTCAAGCAAGATCAACACACCAATTTACTTCTTCTTTCTTTATCAATAAAATTCTAACCAAGGAAACTTATAATCTCATATTTATATTCGAATTTCTTATTCCTAATTCCATTAAACACTCCATTCAACTTATAACTTTCAAACAACCATCAAACAATCATTTTTATCAACTATAATCAATTCATTCTTGATAAACCAAAGCCCTATGTGGCTTTTACATCAAATAAACACATGCATGGTCTAATTTACCTTTAAATACATCTAGTCGTTCAAATCAGATCATAATTTATAAACTTAAACTTCAACAACTCATTCCTATCAAGTAATTATCAACTTAACTCTTAAAAATCAAACCCTCTTCGAATTTCAAACAAACCAAGCCTGCAAACACCAAAAATCAAGTTTTGTGAAATTGGAGTTCAGTTTTAGCATCACAACTCACCACCGGTTCACCGGAGTTCATCACCGGTGGCGGTGGTTTCTCGGTGGTACCTCATTTCGAGGTTTCCAACCTTGAAACCTCCGATTTATGCACACACAAGGCACATGCAAGACCCATTTAGCTTTAAAAATCATTTTTCAATTATAAAATCACTTCCTTAAGCACATATTGGAACATATATACATACATATACACGCATTAAAGCACGAACACACACATGCACATACTCAATCACCTATACATATGTAGAGAATGAAATTCTAGGAAGAATTCTTAAAAGATCAAGTGAATTAGGAGAGTATATCGAGAGAAAAGAAAGAGAGAGTAGAGTGCGAATCGGAGAGAGATGAGAGTGAACGGGAGAGAAAAGAGAGAGATGAGAGGGAGTGGCCGGGTGGAAAAGAAGAGAAGGAGGAGGAAATGAGTTTATATATATGTTTAGAGGTCAGGGGTATTTTAGTAATTAACTAATCCCCTTTTCATGTTTGATTAATCCTTTCTTTTTACTTAAATAAGATAGAAATGGAATATGGAATATATCCCTCTCGGAAAGTCAAAAATTATTACGAATGACAATTTTAAGACGTAGATCTCGAAATTAGCTTTCCAACCATTACTCATAATAAACTTTTGAGCGAACGGTTGATTTTATATGATTTTCGCATGTTCATGCTAATATTAGCATTTGTCACATAAAAATCAATTTAAAATGCAACGAACAGCAAATAAATCCATCCATCATTTTTAAAAAGTCTCTAGGACTATTATGAAGATAACAGAACAAATCCCATGCCTTTATCTTACTCAGATAATTTTATAAAAATGCACGAAGGTTAAATAAACCTTATTTAAATCAATTAATTCCCTTAAATCCATAAAAATTTCAACAGATCACGTAATCATGCATACAGACAAGTAAGCACACATACGAACACATATCAACTCATGTATGATCATAAAATTTTTCCTTCTTTAATCTTTATTCTTTTTTACGCGTACCGGGTCACGTTCAGCCTGACGGCCCGATGCTCAGCATTTCAATTACGCTTCTCATTATCGACCGACACGTCACTAGGACGCAATACTTTACTTAAACATTTCATTTCACATAATAACACATAGTTCAAATTTTAAATATCTTAACCCCTTTTTAGGACGGGTTCCGTTCTACCTGACGGCCCGACAACACAGCTTAACTCCTAAGCTGACTCTTTAAATTGGAACGCTTCTATTTACGCTCCTAAATTCTAATATACAGTAAAGACAATTAATCAATACTTAATCACATAATTATAATCACTTCACATAAATCTCAATTTATTCACTTAATTACGTCGCAAAATTCTCAATCGTCACAATCTACCCTCCTTAAAAGGATTCTGTCCCCAGAATCTAGTCTAAGCAAATAGATGGGGATACTTTTCTTGTATTTCATTCTCTAATTCCCAAGTGGATTCTTCTACTAGTGGATTTCTCCACAATACTCTAACTAGAGGTACAACTTTATTTCGAAGTGTCCTCTCTTTACGGTCCAAGATTCGAACTGGTTGTTCCATATAGGACAAATCCGGTTGAATTTCCATTGGTTCCAATTCAATCACATGGCTCGCATCAGCATTATACTTCTTCAGAAGAGATACATGGAATACATTGTGTAAATATTGCATTTGCGGAGGTAGCGCTAATTCATATGCCACCTTCCCAACTCGTCGCAGTACTTCAAATGGTCCAATATACCTAGGACTCAACTTCCCTTTCTTTCCGAACCGGGTTAAACCCTTCTAAGGAGATATCTTTAACAAGACTTTGTCTCCAGATTCGAATTGCACATCTTTTCGTTCCTGATTTGCATACTTCGTTTGTCGATATTGAGCTGCAACTAATCTTTTCCGAATCATTTCTACTTTTTCCTTCGTTTATTGAACTAGCTCTGAGCCAATTAATTTGCGCTCACCAACCTCTTCCCAATATGTAGAAGGCCTACATTTTCTTCCATACAACGCTTCATAAGGCGGCATGCAAATACTCGGGTGACAACTCTTTTTGTAGGAAAACTCAATTAACGGCAAATGATCGTCCCAATTTCCTTTGAAATCTGTTGCACAAGTTCGCAACATATCTTCAATTGTCTGAATTGGCCTTTCGCTTTTTCTGTCCGTCTGCGGATGATATGTCGTACTCATTTTCAGCTTAGTTCCCAAATGATCATGGAATTGTTTCCAAAATCTCGAGTTAAACCTTGGATCTCTATTAGACACGATAGATACAAGTACTCCGTGACGCATCACAATCTCATCCAAATACAATTTGACCAACCTTTCCAACAAAAACCTTTCATTTATCGGCAAGAAATGTGCTGAATTCGTCAACCGATCCATTACCACCCAAATCGCATCATGATTAGACTTGGTTTTGGGTAATCCTACCACGAAATCCATCGCAATATGTTCCCACTTCCATTCTGGTATATCCAGTGGCTGAAGCAATCCGCTTGGCTTCTGATGTTCCACTTTGACTCTTTGACACGTATAACACTTACTTATCCATTCCGCAATTTCCTTCTTCTTGTTTGGCCACCAATAACTTTTTTTTAAATCCGGGTACATTTTCGTACTTCCAGGGTGAATTGAAAATCTCGAGTTATGCGCTTCTTGCAAAATCTCGTGCTTTAGTTCCACGACATTAGGTATCCAAATACGTGAGCTAACATGGTATATTCCTTTTCCATCCTTTTGAGCTTTAATTTCTTCTCCTGACAACTTATCTTTTTCGCGATTCATCACTTGCTCTTGACAACATCGAATTTTTTCCAAAATTTCAGGTTGAAATGTCATTGCATATATAGCTTCACCTCCAATTCCTGGAGTCCGCACTTCTATCTCCATCTTTTCAAAATCCTTGATCAAATCTTCTGACGACGTTAATATATTCAACCTTTCCTTGCGGCTTAAAGCGTCTACTACCACATTTGCCTTTCCAGGATGATAGTTTATCGTACAATCATAATCTTTGATCAACTCTAACCATCTTCTCTGTCTCATATTCAATTCCTTTTGAGTGAAGATACACTTTAAACTCTTATGATCTGTATAAATCTCGCACTTTTCCCCGTATAAATAATGCCTCCAAATCTTAAGGGCAAACACAATTGTTGCCAATTCCAAATTTTGCGTTGGATACTTTTGCTCGTGCGGCTTGAGTTGCCTTGACGCATATGCTATTACCTTCCCGCATTGCATTAACACACATCCAAGTCCTTTATACGAAGCATCACTGAATATTACAAATTCTCCTTTTTCATCAGCTAACATCAACACTGGGGCAGTTACCAGCCTTTTCTTTAACTCTTGAAAACTCTTCTCGCACTTTTCCGTCCATACAAACCTCTCGTTCTTTCTTGTCAACTTCGTTAAGGGAACATCAATCTTAGAGAAATCTTGCACAAACCTTCTGTAGTATCCGGCTAATCCCAGAAAACTTCTGTCTTCCGTAGGAGTCTTGGGCCTTTTCCAATTCATTACAGCTTCTATCTTGGCTGGGTCCACTTTAATTCCTTCTTTATTAAATACATGACCAAAAAATTGCACTTCCTTTAGCCAAAATTCACACTTTGAAAACTTAGCGTACAACCTTTCTTTGCTTAGAATTTCCAAGGAAATCCTCAAATGCTCCTTATGATCTTCTTCCGTCTTGGAGTAAATCAGTATATCATCAATAAACACAACAACGAATTTATCCAAATATTGCTTGAACACTCTGTTCATAAGATCCATAAATGCGGTTGGTGCCTTCGTCAAGCCAAACGCCATTACCAAAAACTCGTAGTGCCCATATCTTGTTCGAAACGTTATCTTGGGTATGTCTTCCACTTTAATCTTTAATTGATGATACCCAGATCTTAAATCAATCTTGGAGAAACATGAAGCTCCTTTTAACTGATCAAACAAGTCATCGATTCGTGGTAGAGGGTACTTATTCTTAATCGTTAACTTATTCAATTGGCGATAATCAATGCAAAACCTCATACTCCCATCCTCTTTCTTTACAAACAACACCGGTGCGCCCCACGGGGCTACACTCGGCCGAATTACTCCTTTATCCAACAATTCTTGCAACTGAGCTGCCAATTCCTTCATCTCGACTGGTGCCATATGATAGGGAGCTTTTGATACTGGTTCCGTTCCAGCAGCCAAATCAATTGTAAACTCAATATCTCTATCTAGAGGTAGTCCAGGTAATTCATCAGGAAACATATCCGGAAAATCTCTTACTATTGGAATATCTTTGAGCCTTACAGATTCTTTCTCCACATCCATAACATGAGCCAAATAAACTTCGCATCCTTGACGCATTAATCTCCTCGTCTCGACAGCCGTTAAGAATTTCTTCTCTTGCCTCTTTCCTTTGAATATCACTTCGTTACCATCCTTGGTCCTTAACTTCACCTTCTTACTTTTACACACTATTTGCGCTTCATGGTTTGACAACCAGTCCATTCCTAGTATAACCTCAAATTCTCCTAACTTAAAGGGAATTAGGTCAGCAGAAAAGTGCCAACCCTCTATCACCACATCGCAATTGAGACAAATCTTATGAACAATAACTCTCTCTTGATTTGCTACCTCTATGATCAAATTAGGTTCTAGAGGGTATGCAACACAATTTAACTTATCAAGAATACTTTCAGAGATAAAAGATCTAGTTGCTCCAGAATCCATTAATACTTTTACTTCTACCGAGTTAATAACAAGATTACCTGCTACCACATCCATATCTTGCACCGCATCTTTCATTGTCATATTAAAAGTCCTAGCTCTGGTGAAAGGCATATGTTATAGCCTATTTATTTATTCGAGGATTTAACTCAACTCAAATAAGAATGTAACAAGTAAATAGTGGTTATATCGTTAAGGAGATCTCTCAAAGTAACATCTGTCAAAGGATTAAGAAACAATGTTCATCTACAGACTTGAGGAATTACTTCATTTGAAGAAGTTCAAGAAATTGATCAAGCCTCAGTGATATAAATCAAGATTGTGGATTTAATCAAGTGACAGAGATCTTGTCAGGGTATCAAATAATTACAGGGATTTAATCTGAAGAAAATCATGTTATCAAAGTCAAGACATGAAGAAACATCACGGAAGTTAGTCACTCATGAACCAGACAGTACATCGAGTGTCAACTTTGAAGTGGTGGAATTGATTCATAATTTTCAGTGATTTTCAGAAGATTGTCAGAAGAGTGGTTGCTGTTCAAGAATAGTATTAATTCTCTATTAATTAATTAAATCATATAATTTAGTTAAGAAAATAAATTATATCTGCAAAGATTAATTTATTGATTAATTGAATTAATTGGTTAATTAATTCTGAATTAATATTATGTTTTTTTAGAAATGATTTTGAATTAATATTCAATATTAATTCAGCAAGATAATCATTTGAACTGGTATGACAATCAATTGTCATACCGAAAGTCTTTCCAGTTCATTTAATTGTCATACCGAAAGTCTTTGCAGTTCATTTCATTGTCATACCGAAAGTCTTTCCAGTTCATTCAATAGTCATGCCGATTGTCTAGCTAGATCAACGGATTGTCTCACCGATTATCTCACCAGTACAATCCAATTCTATTGATTGAATTAAATGTCAACAGCAGCAGATCATTGAAGACAATCATCATTATTTCAACAACACAAGAACAAAGAAAAGAATAGAGTAGCAGAAAACTTTTCATATTCAACTACAATATTTCAGAACATTAATTTCTAGCATTTATAGTTAAATCTAAACCACTAGAAATCATTATCTTGTTCTTGTGTAATTATCTAGCGGATCAAAATCCCTAGAACTTAATCTCAAATTGCTTTTAGCATTTGATCTTTTTATTGCAAAAACAGAAAAAGTTCATGTCGAATTTATTCTGGATCTGTAATAATTTATTTGAGATTAATCCCTTGTAAACGATACCGTTGTTGTAACACCATTCAAGTTTAATAATAGTTTTATTTAACTTGAATTTTGTTTCACTTTTTATTCCGCATTAAATTCGATTAAACGGTATAGTTTGGTTCTTAGATTGTAGACTCTATATGCTTTACCAACAGCATATCCAACAAAAATTCCTTCATCTGCTTTAGCATCAAACTTCCCATTTTGATCAGTTTGATTTCTCAGAATATAGCATTTACAGCCAAAGACATGAAGAAAGTTTAGAGTTGGCTTCTTGTTCTTGAATAATTGATAAGGTGTCATGCATCTTGCTTGATTAATCAGGGAGATGTTCTGAGTGTAGCATGCAGTGTTTACAACTTCAGCCAAGAAATAAGTTGGTAATTTTGATTCTTCAAGCATTGTCCTTGCAGCTTCAATAAGAGATCTATTCTTTCTTTACACTACTCCATTCTGTTGTGGAGTCCTTGCTGCTGAAAACTCATGCAAGATCCCATTTTCCTCACAAAATACTCTCATGACATAGTTCTTGAACTTAGTTCCATTGTCACTCCTGATTCTTCTAACTTTGAAATCAGGATGATTGTTAACTTGCCTTATGTGATTGATGATGATTTCACTAGCCTCATATTTGGACTTTAGGAAATAAGTCCAAGAGAACTTTGAGAAATCATCTATAATTACTAGGCAAAATCTTTTCTTTGAAATTGGCAATATATTGACTGGTCCAAACAAATCCATGTGAAGCAGTTGCAAAGGCTCTTCAATTGCTGAATCAAGTTTCTTCCTGAATGATGCTTTAATCTGCTTCCCTTTTTGGCAGGCATCACACAGTCCATCCTTTGTAAACTCCACCAGAGGAATGCCTCTAACTAGCTCTTTCTTTACCAGCTCATTCATGGTCTTGAAGTTCAAATGGGATAGCTTCTTGTGCCATAGCTAACTTTCATCCTGACTTGCTTTACTAAGAAGACAAGTTACAGATTCTGCTTTAGTTAAGTTAAAGTCAGCTAGATACACATTTCCTCTTCTCACACCAGTGAGAACCACTTTGTTGTTTTGATTATTAATCACAACACAGGTTTCTTTGTTGAAGGTTACTGAGTTGCCTTTGTCACAAAGCTGGCTGATACTCAACAGATTGTATTTGAGACCATCCACTAAGGCAACCTCTTCAATGATGACATTGTCCTTTGAAATCAAGCCATATCCCACAGTATAACCTTTGCTGTCATCTCCAAAAGTGATACTTGGGCCAACTTTCTCTTCAAACTTTGTGAGCAGGGTAAAATCACCAGTCATGTGTCTTGAATAACCACTATCCAAGTACCAAAGATTCCTTTTGTTTCCCTGCACACATCAAAATCAAATCAAGTTGATTTTGGTACCCAAGTTTCCTTGGGTCCTGCCTTGTTAGCTTTCTTCTTCTGTTTCTTAGGTCTTAACTCATTTGACTTAGGAATTTCAGATTCTTCCTTAGTCATTTGGGTCGGGCCTTTGAAACCACTAGATGCACCAGAATTATCATGCATGTTATGGCTAACAGGAAATGGCATGCTTGGTGCAAACATGTTATTCCAGTAAGGCATGCTAAATGACATTTGAGGCATATTGTATGCAGCATAATATGGATTTGGTGCAAATGGCATATTAGCAAACTATGCATTCATGTTCTGTGTAGGCATAGCATTAACAGGCATGAGAGGCATGGCATTCATGTTAGAGAATTGAGGCTAAACAGACATGGGAGTAGGCATGGCAGATATGCAATTAACAGACAAATGATTTACACTACCACACTTGACACAGATTTTTCTAGGAGCATATTTGTCAGGTGTGTAGTTATTGTGTTTGTTAATCCCTACTTTACCATTCCTATTGTTTTTCCTTTTAGTCTCTGTTTTTACCTCTATCTTCTCAAGTCTGTCACTTAACTGTTTGACAGTCATGTGACTAACATTAGCCTTCTTCCCTTTCTTAACTGTTTGACAGTCATGTGAAACAAAGTTCTTGGAAACAGACCCATACTTATCATTTAGCTTGGTTAATTTGGCTTTGCTAATGGGTTTGCTTACAGCCGACGGATGAGGATTTTTATCATTCGACGGATAACACTTTTTGTTATCCGACGGATAGTCCTCATCATCCGTCGAGTCTACATCTGTCAGCAACCTATTCACCAAAATAGGTTCTAGTTTCTCCTTATTCTTTTTCCAGGCTTCATCACAAAAAGACTCAATTCCTTGAACCTTGGTGATTTGAGCATGAAAATCTCTGGATGTTTTCCATGCTTTAATCACCTCTTGTTCACGATCGAGCTGCTTCTTTAAAATTTCTTCCTTTTTCAAGGACTCAGTTAATTCCTCCTTGGCAATTCTACACTCAATTTTTAGTTTCTCAAACTCAACAAACTGAGACTCAAGCACATTATTCCTCTCACTCAAAAACAAGTTGTTTTCTTTGATTTTAGCATTTTCTTTAGTGAGGGACTTAAGTGTAACACGCAAATGATACAATTATATAGACATGTCATTTATTGCATCATTACACTCAGCTTTAGATAAATGTGCAAGGTTTGTAATGATTACCTGATTGCTTGAGGAACTTGTCTCTGTTTCATCAGACTTGGCCATAAGGGCTAGATTGACATAATTGACATCCTCATCTTCATCCAAACCATCAGCTGCCCAGTCATTCTCTTGTGTAATAAAAGCCATTTCCTTCTATTTGAGTAGATCAAAGTATTTTTGCTTATAATCCACAGACTCAAACCTTTTCTTACTGGAATCTGACTTTCTACACTCATTTGCAAAATGCCCTGCTAAGCCACATTTGAAACACTTTAATTTTGATTTATCCACCATGTTTCTATTTGGCTTGGCAGCTCCAAAGTTCTTCTTGAACTTGAGCTTGGCAAATCTTCTTGAAAGGAATGCTAGGTGCTCATCAATGTCCTCCATGTCATCTTGGCTCAATGAATCTTCATTTTCTGCAGCTAGCCCTTTACCCTTGCTTTCACAGGCCTTTGAAGTTGATTCCACAGCTTCCATCTTCACTTCCTTCTCCTTTTCCAGATCAGCAACTAGTGCAATGGATCCTCCTTTCTTCTTTCCTCTCTCCATTCTTTCATCCTGCTCTATTTCAAGCTCATAGGTCTTCAGAATGCCATACAGTCTCTCCAAAGTAAACTCCTTATAATCTTGTGAGTTTCTTAATGAGACTGTCATTGGTTTCCATTCCTTTGGAAGAGATCTGAGAAATTTCAGATTGGAGCTTTAGTCTGATAGACTCTTCCATGCAATTTAAGAGCATTTAGTAGCTTTTGGAATCTACTAAAAATGTCAGTGAGTGACTCACTTTCTTCATTGTGAAAATGCTCATATTGCTGAATCAGGAGCTGCATTTTATTTTCTCTTACTTGCTCAGTACCATCAAATATTATCTGTATTGTGTCCCAAACTTCCTTGGCAGTCTTGCAGTTGATGATGTTATCAAACATGTCTGCATCAACACCATTGAACAGAATGTTCATGGCCTTTTTATCTTTCCTGACTTGTTCAATATTAGGATCAGACCATTCATGCCTTGGCTTTGGAATAGATGGTTCATTTCCTATTGCAGCTCTCATTAGAACATGAGGGCCTCTTTCTATGCAGTCCACATAGGCCTCATATTGAGAAAGCATGTGAAGATGCATCTTTACCTTCCAATGATGGTAATTATCTTTATCAAGAAAAGGAATCTTGACTCCAACATCTTTCTTGTTCATCTTGCTGAATTGTTTTGATCTTTAAACTCTTTGTAGATTAAGAGCTTGCTCTGATACCAATTGTTAGTCCCTTAACAATATAGCAAGAATTACAGAAGGGGGGTTGAATGGAATTCTTGAACCTTTTTCTTGAAATAAAAATGTTCAACTCGATTATGGATATATCTATTTTGATTAGCACAATGCGGAATGTAAACTTGAATGAATCAAAACATAAGTAATTAAAAACAAGAGTCTTTAAAAACTTTCTGGTGGATTTAAACAATTCCACCAGAGATATAAATAATATATCGAGAGGACTCTGTGTGCAGAAAAGCTCACAGCTGCTTACAAAATAGAACTGCTGAGAATACAGGAAATGCTAAAGATAGTGCTTACAAAGATTTCTCTGTTTTTAGTTTCTTAGCTATCTCAGTTATCTTTTTTTTATTTGCTACTCTCTTGGTTTATATATTACCAAGATTACAAAGTCAAAAGAATTGAACAAATATAAAATCTAACAGTCTTGATCTTTGCTGCTTTTCGTCCTCTATTACCCAGTTAATGGGCTTCCACAGTGTGTTTGTATCCAACTCGACGGCTGTGTGTCAACTTTCACTGTTCAACTGATGTTTGAATCTTGATATGATCATCCGTCGACTTTCAGATCATCCGTCGATGACTTAATTGATCATCCGTCAACTGCAATGTTAAACATCCGTTGATAGTCATTTGATCATCCGTCGAAGCTTTGTTAATCATCCGTTGGTAGCTATTTTGGCATTTGACTTCATTTCACTTATACAGAATTACAAGACATTGCTTATGTAGAGTTAATCAACCTATTCTGCATATCTAGTTAAAGTCAACATGACTTATATGCTACTACAGATTCTATACAAAGGTGCATACAACACTGTGCTACAAACTTATTATTACATAAGCTACTCACTCGATGGATAATAAGTTAATCATTCGTCGGGACTATAATGAGTTATCCGTCGGGACTATAATTCTTATCCGTCGAGTGCTACATAATTTCACTAAGTAAAATCTACTTAGATATTTTGTTTAAGTGATCATCAAGTACACAACATATTCACAACAAGTGTATCAACCTTATCAAGAGTAGAAGAATGTAGACCTTGAAGATGTTTGGTAGATAAAGCAGTGATCTTGAGTTGTGTCTTTAAATCAGCATTTGTGAGCACCTCATCAGCTTTAGCAATATGCTCTGTCGGAATGTTTGAACTTGGAATGAAATCAGTGTCATTCCACTTCTTGGTCCACTCCACACCTTTGTGAGTATCCTCCCAAGGAATAGGTGCTTCTTTTTCAACAAATTTCTTCACCAATTCTTCCTTTCCTAGTATAGGAACTGGAGTCTCAGCAGAATCACTGTCTTCAGTACTTGAGGAAGTCTCATTATGTTCTGACTACACAATAGTGTGTGAAGCAATTGGAGATTCAGGAACAACTTCATTTAAATTCTGAACATCAGAATTTATCTCCAGAGCTGGTGTGGTTGATTTAGATGGTATCTCAATATTTAAAATTGGTAATTGAGTTTGAAATTGCCGAGCTACTGTAGATGGAGCTTCCAGATAAAGAACATTTGGTATATTCAAATTATGAATATCTATTTCATAATTTTCAGTATGTTTTCAGCATCATTTGTAGCTTTAAAAGGTGAGACAGGAGGGGTTACAACTGTATCAGCAGCAGTTTCTTTGGCTTGAGTTGGAAAGGCTTCAATGATAACTGGTTCTTTTGAGATCAGAGATTTCTGATCCCCTTCCTCATCTTCTTCAGTATCTTCTGATGGAGCCTTAGCCAAATCCTCCTAGCCTTCATTTTCTTTAATCTCCTTGTCAATGAAGGAGTTACTTTAGTAGCTTCAGAACTTACAGATTTCTTCTTCAAAGTATCAGAACTTTGAGCTGCTGTTTCTTTCTGAGACGTAACATTCTCAGCTTCAACTATATCAAGTTCTGATGCATGAACCCGTGCTTCAATTGTTTCCTCAAATGAACAAAATTTATTATTGACCATAATTGTAATCAAAACATTCATCACAGGATAAAGTTAAAAATAGATGAAGTAGAGATTAACAAATTGCAATTAAAACATGCACACTCACATAATTTGAGAAACAGAGACTAAATCTTGCAATTAAAGAAAATTTCATTAATATATCAAACGAGTACATTTCATTATATTTATCGATTACATGCAAAAATTACAAGATAGTCCTATTCTAAGATTCTTAATATCAACAACCTTAGTCCTAGTCTAAGAAGACCTAACAAAGCTGATGGTGAAGAGAAACGGATGGATGACATTTAATTATACTTCCTACTTTCAATAAAGAGAATAACAAGATGAATGATTTTCTCATGCTGTTTAAGAATACGAAGATGAACTTCTCTTTGGAAAGACAGCAGGTCATTTTTGATGTTGTCTGGAAGTTGAATCCAGATATCGAATGAAATGTTGTTGATAGGATATGAAGTTGGAATTCCATTTCGAAAAATGGTCACAGTGTATGTGCCATAGTATTAAAACCAACTAAAATGTGCCATTGTTTGAGAAAAATGAAAAGATGTGATTTTACTGATGAATGATCAGTCATTTAAATAGCCAATGGAATACCAAGGGACGCGAGAACTGTTTAATGATTAAGAATAAAAATAATGATGCCTCGACTCCCTAGACCGATGTGTAATAATAACAGTTAGTAAAAAGTTAAAGCAAGAGTTAATGAGCACGTAAAATAAACAATAATTACTGTGCACATGCAGTTTTTCAAGACCAACATGTTTATCACTAACCCATAATAATTATGACTGTTTTTATCTTACCCAAATATATTCTGATTTAAATATGACTATTTCAGATTTTACCACAAATAAGTCAAGTAAAGAAAAATGCCACATAAGCATCAAGGATTCCATCAGGATTTAATATCAGAATTTAACTTATATCAGATTTTACCAGTCATCAGAATTTGGCTTCTGAACTCAAAAAGTAAATATCTTTTTCTGTGATTCTTCATACAAATACTGACTTGTTTTCTTCAAAGTTTAATCATCAGAACTTCCATCAGAACTTGTCCTCAGAATTTATACAAATGACATTTAACTGTTTGTCAAAAACAACTTAATCACCACAGTAATTTTCATCATTCATATGGAGTGAAAGTGTGTTCATTTAGCAAAATATCAGATAAAGATTAAAGACTGATAAACTTCAGTACATCTTAGAAATAAGGCATAACTAAGAAAAATGCTTAAAATTTGTCATCAATCATGAAGTCTAATATAGAACAAATTTATGCAAGAGTCCACCTCAACTATTTGTGCTCATTTTATGCATCTTTTGAAATTCCTTTTTACAGTGGCTTCTCAGTGTAAGTGAGTCACGACCGCTTATCAGAATTTATGTTGTTGTCAGAGTATTTCTCCAGTAATCAGAGAATCTGAAAAGTCACCAAGAAAATTTATTTGCTTTTCTAATGCATATTACTTAATACCAGCAATGCACTTGGGTCTTCCCTTCCACATATTTACTCTAGATCTCAAAGGAGTACCTGACTTTTATTTTCTTTTCTTTTCTTTTGATAAGTGAGGCTTATCAGCATTTAGTTCATCCTTAAGATTTACTGACATCAGAATCTAACAGATAAAAAGCAATAGTATAGTTTGTGACTTAGTAATAAGATACACAAAGTAAACTTGACTAAGCTCAAAATCAGAATTTGCTTGTGTTAATGAGTTTCCACATAAACAATTAATCCAAACATGGGATTTCTAGTATTTTAAAGACTACTAGGGCAACATCTAGCACAATTATCCTCATTGGATTGAATAGTAACAGAACATTCAAAACACTATCAGAGTTTAAAGATCCACATCAGATAACAATCAGCATTTAATGAATTTCAATTTTAAGCACAGATTATATGAAAGTAAAATAATCTGTAAACACTGATCATAAAGTCTGATGCATGAGAACAAAAACTAAGCAGATATAGAGAAAGAACCTGAAACCATTCCAAGTTCATTTACCAGTCTTGTAAAAGTAGCTTCACATAGTGGTTTATGAAGATATCTGCTAGTTGTTGATCTGTTGGAACAAAGTGCAATTCCACTGTACCTTCCATCACATGTTCCCTTATGAAATGGTACCTTATGCTAATGTGCTTTGTCATTGAGTGTTGATGTGATGCCCTTAATCTCGGGGTTAGGAAATGAGGACCCACACACCTTTAATCTAATAATTAAATAAGCTTAAACCCAGATTAACTACTAACAGGATCAAACAAGATAAAGTATGAGACAAGATTACAACTACCAATCATAAAATATAACTTACAACCCTAAAATAGTATTAAATAAACATAATCGATTCCGGCTTGGAACCGACATATAACCCATTGTATCTTTACAACTCTCTGGCTAAGCGCTTGCTCACTCAAAAACACCACTACCTGCTCTGGCAACCGGAAGCCCTCAACACGATAGGGACCACCAGGTACGCTTTTACGAGCAGTGCGCCTAAGCCTGGCCATCTTCTTGCTTAACTTCCATGGTTAGATTAAAACAAAACATATGAGTATAAAACTCTGCCAGTAACTATAAAGCAGTTCTACGATATAAAATCCACAATATACTTTACCAAACTCAGGGCATTCTACTTTATCAGTTCTAGGTGGCAGATTTCCATCTTTTGGGTTAAGGAAGGGTTATGAAGGAAAAATGTGGGGCTTTCCAGGAACAAGGCTCAAAGCAGGGTGAAAGCCGCCATTCATCACAAATCATTAAAGGATCAGAACAGATCTTTCAAAAAGGATAACGATAATATTTTCATTATATGGAATAAATTATATGATCAACAGATTAAAATCAGGGTTCACGAGCTTTAAGCTTCACAATATCACAATCAAATATTTTCACAACAATATAAACCATTTTTCATTTTCAAAGAATCCATTACTGAATAGGAAGTTTCAATTCCCCTTTTTCATTTTTAAAATAATTAATATAGAACCCTTGATTGGATCACTTTATCTTTCATTTCATTGTAATACGGGTGATCAGCCCATACCGACCTCCATCTTGTCTTTAAGGTACCAATCGGCATAATTTCAGCCTTAAACTGGACTAACCCCGCTAGCCTCTTACCATGACTGGACTAGTCCTATTAGCCTCTTACGTCCCAATCCAATCCATCAGGAATTCGTTTGGAAAACCTTGAGTTGGAGAAATTAGGTTTTCTAAATTCATTTTATCATTACCAAGAATATGAAATCATTCAAACTCTTTCGAGTCGAAAGTCATTCTTAAGTCAAATTTCAAGAAATCAAAGTTAAGGAAGTGATTCAAAGACAAGCAAGGAGCAATTCTAAGGATTCTGAATCAGGGATAACAAGGTACTTAAATTAGAAGGATCAATATCGGTTTCAAGGATTAATAGGAATATGGTGATTAAGAAATAAGGTATCATTACAAGGGGTTCGTAAAGGTAATTATAGGGTTTATAACAGTTCATGACTTAACAAATAACTTGAACAGAAAAGACAGGTTACCAAATGGTTGAATCAATAAGCTTATCAATACCAGTTTAACAAGATCGAAGACAGGGTATCTCAAATCATTAACAGGGGTTCATTATTGAAACAGTTCCATACTCTACATGGTATGAAAAATAACCTCTCTATAACCATTTTCACAAGTAATGAGAGTTACTTGCCTGAATTCACTTTCCTGAAGGTTGAACTACTGCCACCTAGTATTCCCTTTCCTTCCCTAGCCTGAATGCCCTCACGCTCCGAATCTACAATAAAAACCAAAACCTTAATCAGTTTCTCAACTCTCGTTCCCGGAACGATCACTCAATACGATGGCTCGATTATACTCTTGACTCAAATATACGAGTATAGCTTATACACATAAGCATATAGCACATCATATATTTTATCCTTAACCTCTACACCTTTATATACTCGACAATCGACTTATAAACATCCTTATCTCGACTTGAAATCAAATCATACTTTATATTAGTACACATAGCTCTTTATACTTGAAATTCTTATACGAATAAACAAACGACAAAACTTATAATAATGACCCTAAAGTTATTGTTAAACCAACACGACAACCATAGTTAACACAAATCAATCATTCCCTTTCTTGTATACTTTAATTCGAACCAAACATAGCAAATTAGGGAAAAATCTCACATACAATCCCTAACTAATCTGTGTGATCAATTCAAGCACTTAAATTAGAATTTGACCTTTTAAATACTATAAACCATTCGGCCTTTCTATAAACATCTCCCAAATTCAAGTAAATTTCCATACCAAATCCATATAACATATAATCAATCAAATATTCACTTAATCCAACTTAATATTCTCATAAAAACAACTATATCATTCGAATTTTCAAGAACAACGACATGCATTTCAATTTTTGATCTCATACATAGCATACAAGCATCTTTCCATGGTTTAATCCTAAATTCTAATGAATTCAAGCAAGATCAACACACCAATTTACTTCTTCTTTCTTTATCAATAAAATTCTAACCAAGGAAACTTATAATCTCATATTTATATTTGAATTTCTTATTCCTAATTCCATTAAACACTCCATTCAACTTATCACTTTCAAACAACCATTAAATAATCATTTTTATCAACTATAATCAATTCATTCTTGATAAACCAAAGCCCTATGCGGCTTTTACATCAAATAAACACATGCATGGTCTAATTTACCTTTAAATACATCTAGTCGTTCAAATCAGATCATAATTTATAGACCTAAACTTCAACAACTCATTCCTATCAAGTAATTATCAACTTAACTCTTAAAAATTAAACCCTTTTCGAATTTCAAACAAACAAAGCCTGCAAACACCAAAAATCAAGTTTTGTGAAATTGGAGTTCAGTTTTAGCATCACAACTCACCACCGGTTCACCGGAGTTCATCACCGGTGGCGGTGGTTTCTCGGTGGTACCTCATTTCGAGGTTTCCAACCTTGAAACCTCCAATTTATGCACACACAAGGCACATCCAAGAGCCATTTAGCTTTAAAAATCATTTTTCAATTATAAAATCACTTCCTTAAGCACATATTGGAACATATATACATACATATACACGCATTAAAGCATGAACACACACATGCACATACTCAATCACCTATACATATGTAGAGAATGAAATTTTAGGAAGATTTCTTAAAAGATCAAGTGAATTAGGAGAGTATACCGAGAGAAAAGATAGAGAGAGTAAAGTGCGAATCGGAGAGAGATGAGAGTGAACGGGAGAGAAAAGAGAGAGATGAGAGGGAGTGGCCGGGTGGAAAAGAAGAGAAGGAGGAGGAAATGAGTTTATATATATGTTTAGGGGTCAGGAGTATTTTAGTAATTAACTAATCCCCTTTTCATGTTTGATTAATCCTTTCTTTTTACTTAAATAAGATAGAAATCGAATATGGAATATATACCTCTCAGAAAGTCAAAAATTATTACGAATGACAATTTTAAGACGTAGATCTCGAAATTAGCTTTCCAATCATTACTCATAATAAACTTTTGAGCGAACGGTTGATTTTATATGATTTTCGCATGTTCATGCTAATATTAGCATTTGTCACATAAAAATCAATTTAAAATGCAACGACCAGCAAATAAATCCATCCATCATTTTTAAAAAGTCTCTAGGACTATTATGAAGATAACATAACAAATCCCATGCCTTTATCTTACTCAGATAATTTTATAAAAATGCGCGAAGTTTAAATAAACCTTATTTAAATCAATTAATTCCCTTAAATCCATTAAAATGTCAACAAATCACGTAATCATACATACAGACAAGTAAGCACACATACGAACACATATCAACTCATGTATGATCATAAAAATTTTCCTTATTTAATCTTTATTCTTTTTTACGCGTACCGGGTCACGTTCAGCCTGACGGCCCGATGCTCAGCATTTCAATTACGCTTCTCATTATCGACCGACACGTCACTAGGACGCAATACTTTACTTAAACATTTCATTTCACATAATAACACATAGTTCAAATTTTAAATATCTTAACCCCTTTTTAGGACGGGTTCCGTTCTACCTGACGGCCCGACAACACAGCTTAACTCCTAAGCTGACTCTTTAAATTGGAACGCTTCTATTTACGCTCCTAGATTCTAATATACAGTAAAGACAATTAATCAACACTTAATCACATAATTATAATCACTTCACATAAATCTAAATTTATTCACTTAATTACGTCGCAAAATTCTCAATCGTCACAATCTACCCTCCTTAAAAGGATTCTGTCCCCAGAATCTAGTCTAAGCAAATAGATGGGGATACTTTTCTTGCATTTCACTCTCTAATTCCCAAGTTGATTCTTCTACTAGTGGATTTCTCCACAATACTCTAACTAGAGGTACAACTTTATTTCGAAGTGTCCTCTCTTTACAGTCCAAGATTCGAACTGGTTGTTCCATATAGGACAAATCCGGTTGAATTTCCATTGGTTCCAATTCAATCACATGGCTCGCATCAGCATTATACTTCTTCAGAAGAGATACATGGAATATATTGTGTAAATATTGCATTTGCGGAGGTAGCGCTAATTCATATGCCACCTTCCCAACTCGTCGCAGTACTTCAAATGGTCCAATATACCTAGGACTCAACTTCCCTTTCTTTCCGAACCGGGTTAAACCCTTCTAAGGAGATATCTTTAACAAGACTTTGTCTCTAGATTCGAATTGCACATCTTTTTGTTCCTGATTTGCATACTTCGTTTGTCGATATTGAGCTGCAACTAATCTTTTCCGAATCATTTCTACTTTTTCCTTCATTTATTGAACTAGCTCTGAGCCAATTAATTTGCGCTCACCAACCTCTTCCCAATATGTAGGGGACCTACATTTTCTTCCATACAACGCTTCATAAGGCGGCATGCAAATACTCGCGTGACAACTCTTTTTGTAGGAAAACTCAATTAACGGCAAATGATCGTCCCAATTTCCTTTGAAATCTGTTGCACAAGTTCGCAACATATCTTCAATTGTCTGAATTGTCCTTTCGCTTTTTCTGTCCGTCTGCGGATGATATGTCGTACTCATTTTCAGCTTAGTTCCCAAATGATCATGGAATTGTTTCCAAAATCTCGAGTTAAACCTTGGATCTCTATTAGACACGATAGATACAGGTACTCCGTGACGCATCACAATCTCATCCAAATACAATTTGACCAACCTTTCCAACAAAAACCTTTCATTTATCGGCAAGAAATGTGCTGAATTCGTCAACCGATCGATTACCACCCAAATCGCATCATGATTAGACTTGGTTTTGGGTAATCCTACCACAAAATCCATCGCAATATGTTCCCACTTCCATTCTGGTATATCCAGTGGCTGAAGCAATCCGCTTGGTTCTGATGTTCCACTTTGACTCTTTGACACGTATAACACTTACTTATCCATTCCGCAATTTCCTTCTTCTTGTTTGGCCACCAATAACTTTTTTTTAAATTCGGGTACATTTTCGTACTTCCAGGGTGAATTGAAAATCTCGAGTTATGCGCTTCTTGCAAAATCTCGTGCTTTAGTTCCACGACATTAGGTATCCAAATACGTGAGCTAACACGGTATATTCCTTTTCCATCCTTTTGAGCTTTAATTTCTTCTCCTGACAACTTATCTTTTTCGCGATTCATCACTTGCTCTTGACAACATCGAATTTTTTCCAAAATTTCAGGTTGAAATGTCATTGCATATATAGCTTCACCTCCAATTCCTGGAGTCCGCACTTCTATCTCCATCTTTTCAAAATCCTTGATCAAATCTTCTGACGACGTTAATATATTCAACCTTTCCTTGCGGCTTAAAGCGTCTGCTACCACATTTGCCTTTCCAGGATGATAGTTTATCGTACAATCATAATATTTGATCAACTCTAACCATCTTCTCTGTCTCATATTCAATTCCTTTTGAGTGAAGATACACTTTAAACTCTTATGATCTGTATAAATCTCGCACTTTTCCCCGTATAAATAATGCCTCCAAATCTTAAGGGCAAACACAATTGCTGCCAATTCCAAATTTTGCGTTGGATACTTTTGCTCGTGCGGCTTGAGTTGCCTTGACGCATATGCTATTACCTTCCCGCATTGCATTAACACACATCCAAGTCCTTTATACGAAGCATCACTGAATATTACAAATTCTCCTTTTTCATCAGGTAACATCAACACTGGGGCAGTTACCAGCCTTTTCTTTAACTCTTGAAAACTCTTCTCGCACTTTTCCGTCCATACAAACCTCTCGTTCTTTCTTGTCAACTTCGTTAAGGGAACATCAATCTTAGAGAAATCTTGCACAAACCTTCTGTAGTATCCGGCTAATCCCAGAAAACTTCTGACTTTCGTAGGAGTCTTGGGCCTTTTCCAATTCATTACAGCTTCTATCTTGGTTGGGTCCACTTTAATTCCTTCTTTATTAAATACATGACCTAAAAATTGCACTTGCTTTAGCCAAAATTCACACTTTTAAAACTTAGCGTACAACCTTTCTTTGCTTAGAATTTCCAAGGAAATCCTCAAATGCTCCTTATGATCTTCTTCCGTCTTGGAGTAAATCAGTATATCATCAATAAACACAACAACGAATTTATCCAAATATTGCTTGAACACTCTGTTCATAAGATCCATAAATGTGGCTGGTGCCTTCGTCAAGCCAAACGCCATTACCAAAAACTCGTAGTGCCCATATCTTGTTCGAAACGTTATCTTGGGTATGTCTTCCACTTTAATCTTTAATTGATGATACCCAGATCTTAAATCAATCTTGGAGAAACACGAAGCTCCTTTTAACTGATCAAACAAGTCATCGATTCACGGTAGAGGGTACTTATTCTTAATCGTTAACTTATTCAATTGGCGATAATTAATGCAAAACCTCATACTCCCATCCTCTTTCTTTACAAACAACACCGGTGCGCCCCACGGGGATACACTCGGCCGAATTACTCCTTTATCCAACAATTCTTGCAACTGAGCTGCCAATTCCTTCATCTCGACTGGTGCCATATGATAGGGAGCTTTTGATATTGGTTCCGTTCCAGCAGCCAAATCAATTGTAAACTCGATATCTCTATCTAGAGGTAGTCCAGGTAATTCATCAGGAAACACATCCGGAAAATCTCTTACTATTGGAATATCTTTGAGCCTTACAGATTCTTTCTCCACATCCATAACATGAGCCAAATAAACTTCGCATCCTTGACGCATTAATCTCCTCGTCTCGACAGCCGTTAAGAATTTCTTCTCTTGCCTCTTTCCTTTGAATATCACTTCGTCACCATCCTTGGTCCTTAACTTCACCTTCTTACTTTTACACACTATTTGCGCTTCATGGTTTGACAACCAGTCCATTCCTAGTATAACCTCAAATTCTCCTAACTTAAAGGGAGTTAGGTCAGCAGAAAAGTGCCAACCTTCTATCACCAGATCGCAATTGAGACAAATCTTATGAACAATAACTCTCTCTTGATTTGCTACCTCTATGATCAAATTAGGTTCTAGAGGGTATGCAACACAATTTAACTTATCAAGAATACTTTCAGAGATAAAAGATCTAGTTGCTCCAGAATCCATTAATACTTTTACTTCTACCGAGTTAATAACAAGATTACCTGCTGCCACATCCATATCTTGCACCGCATCTTTCATTGTCATATTAAAAGTCCTAGCTCTGGTGAAAGGCATATGTCATAGCCTATTTGTTTATTTGAGGATTTAACTCAACTCAAATAAGAATGTAACAAGTAAATAGTGGTTCTATCGTTAAAGAGATCTCTCAAAGTAACAGCTGTCAAAGGATTAAGAAACAATGTTCATCTATAGACTTGAGGAATTACTTCATTGGAAGAAGTTCAAGAAATTGATCAAGCCTCAGTAATATAAATCAAGATTGTGGATTTAATCAAGTGACAGAGATCTTGTCAGGGTATCAAATAATTACAGGGATTTAATCTGAAGAAAATCATGTTATCAAAGTCAAGACATGAAGAAACATCACGGAAGTTAGTCACTCATGAACCAGACAGTACATCGAGTGTCAACTTTGAAGTGGTGGAATTGATTCATAATTTTCAGTGATTTTCAGAAGATTGTCAGAAGAGTGGTTGCTGTTCAAGAATAGTATTAATTCTCTATTAATTAATTAATTCATATAATTTAGTTAAGAAAATAAATTATATCTGCAAAGATTAATTTATTGATTAATTGAATTAATTGGTTAATTAATTCTGAATTAATATTACATTTTTTTAGAATTGATTTTGAATTAATATTCAATATTAATTCAGCAAGACAATCATTTGAACTGGTATGACAATCAATTGTCATACCGAAAGTCTTTCCAGTTCATTTAATTGTCATACCGAAAGTCTTTGCAGTTCATTTCATTGTCATACCGAAAGTCTTTCCAGTTCATTCAATAGTCATGTCGATTGTCTAGCTAGATCAACGGATTGTCTCACCGATTATCTCGCCAGTACAATCCAATTCTATTGATTGAATTAAATGTCAACAGCAGCAGATCATTGAAGACAATCATCATTATTTCAACAACACAAGAACAAAGAAAAGAATAGAGCAGCAGAAAACTTTTCATATTCAACTGCAATATTTCAGAACATTAATTTCTAGCATTTATAGTTAAATCTAAACCACTAGAAATCATTTTCTTGTTCTTGTGTAATTATCTAGCGGATCAAAATCCCTAGAACTTAATCTCAAATTGCTTTTAGCATTTGATCTTTTTATTACAAAAATAGTAAAAGTTCATGTCGAATTTATTCTGGATCTGTAATAATTTATTTGAGATTAATCCCTTGTAAACGATACCGTTGTTGTAACACCATTCAAGTTTAATAATAGTTTTATTTAACTTGAATTTTGTTTCACTTTTTATTCCGCATTAAATTCGATTAAACGGTATAGTTTGTATTCAACCCCCCCTTCTACAAACATATTAGGACCTAACAATTGGTATCAGAGCCTTCTGATTAACGAACAAATCAAGATCCTAGACTTTTGTGATTCTTCCACTCCTTAAATTTTTATTTATTCAAAAATTCATAATGACTTCACAAAAAGTTGGAACCGTTAAAATCCCACTGTTTGATAAAGAAAATTATATTATGTGGAAGAAGAAGATGCTCTTGTTCTTACAAGTTGCAAATCCCAAATATCTGGATGTGTTAAAGAAGGGTCCAAAAATTTCGATGGTTATTGAACCAGAGGTTATAGAAAATGATGTTGTAATTACCAAAGCTAGAACCCATGTAAAAGATCCTGAGGATTTTTCTCCTACTGAAAAAGAAGAAGCTTCCTTGGATGCCAGCCTTCAATTAATTTTAGTTGATTCCCTTGATTCCTTGATGAACAGACATGTGATGAACTGTAAAAATTCCAAACACATTTGGGAAACTATTGAGGTGATTAATGAAGGCACAGAGGAAGTTCGGGAGAACAAGTAAGAGATCCTAACCTCTGAGTATGAACATTTTAAATCCAATCCAGGAGAAGGAATTACTGAAGTGTTTGAGAGGTACAATGCATTGATCAACCACCTGAACATAAATGGAAAATATTATTCAATCAGGGAGGTCAACAAAAAGTTCCTTTTAACACTGCCAACTCATCTTGAACATAGAATCACTGCCATAAGAGGAGCGAGAGATTTGAGTGAGATTTTTTTGGAAAGGCTCTATGGTGTGTTAAAAACCTATGAGTTGGAGCAGATTTAGTAGAAGGAAGTCTACGGGAAAGGTAGAGTGGTCAGCACGTCTACTGCTCTAGTAGCTGAACAACAACAACAACAAGAACAACAACAACAATCTCAACAGTCAGAGAGAATGGTACAGTCTTCCAAGGCTGAAGAAAATGTGATAGTAGCAGAATTTGATCCTCCTACTACAAATCAATCCGGTGATGATTTTTACTCCTTGGAAGAGCTGGAGCAATTGGAAGATGAGTCAATGGCCCTAGTTGTCAAGAGATTCTCCAATGTTAGATTCAAGAGGAATCCCAAGTTCAAGTACAAGTCCAACTACAACAGATTCCAGAAAGGTGGATCTTCATCCTCTAACACCAGCAGTGGTGGATAGAAAACATGGATGGTTGATCGGAGCACCATTCGATGCTTTAACTACAATGATCAAGAACCCGAGGTTGCTGCTGGTGAAGAACCTGTTAATCATGATGATACTCAAGGTAATGGTGATGGAAACATTGGCAACAATGGAGATACCACTGCTACTGACGGAGAATCATCAAGTCAACCTGGCAACAACTCAGGGGGAGATGCTGAAGGATCAACTAGTAGGACACAACATCCCAATGTATTTCGAGGCGAATCATCAAGATCAAATCTTCCAAGACAGACTGTCTAGAATAAAGTTTATCCTTTTGAGTTGATTATTGGTGATACAGATGTTGGAGTCGGAACTAGACGTGCTACTCAAAATGAATGTCTGTTCTCAGGATTTCTTTTTGAGATGGAACCTAAGAAGATTTATGAAGCACTGACTGATTCAGATTGGGTGATTGCTATGCAAGATGAACTCAATCAATTTGAACATCAACAAGTCTGAAAACTGGTACCTAGACCTACACACAAGAAAGATGTTGGTACTCGATGGGTATTCAGGAATAAACTAGATGAAGATGGTGTGGTTACAAGAAACAAAGCAAGACTGGTAGCTAAAGGGTATTCTCAAGCTAAAGGCATTGATTATGATGAAACCTATGCTCCGGTGGCTAGACTTGAGGCCATCAGGATATTTCTGGCATTCGCAGCATTCTTGAACTTTAAAGTTTATCAAATGGATGTCAAGAGTGCCTTTCTGAATGGAAGGTTGGATGAAGAGGTATATGTAGAGCAACCTCCTGGTTTTGAAGATCCAGATCATTTTGATTTTGTCTACTTTCTTTTTAAGGCTATCTATGGTCTCAAACAGTCTCCGAGAAAATGGTATGACACTCTTTCTGAATTTCTAATTGAAAATGGCTTTACTAGAGGTGTCATAGACAAAACTCTCTTTTCTAAAATGCATAAGAATGATACTTTATTAGTCCAAGTCTATGTGGATGATATAATATTTGGGTCTACTAATGATGGTCTCTGTAAGAGATTTACTAAGTTAATGCACAACAAATTTGAAATGAGCATGATGGGAGAGCTGAAGTTCTTTCTCGGATTACAAGTAAATCAAAGGTTAGATGGAATATTTATTTGTCAATCCAAGTATCTCAAGGAACTCTTCAAAAAGTACAATCTAGAGGATTCTGCATCAGCAAGGACTCCGTCATCTACAGCTGTCAAGCTTGGACCATGTGAAAACTCCATTAAGGTAGATGTCACAAGCTACAGAGGTATGATTGGCTCATTACTCTATCTTACCTTAAGTAGACCAGATATTATGTATGCTACATGCTTATGTACAAGGTTCCAAGCGGATCCTAGAGATATTCATCTCATTGCTGTTAAACAAATCTTGAGATATCTTAAGGGAACACCAAATCTAGGTATTTGGTACCCTAAAGAATCTGGTTTTATCCTTGTTGGATATACAGATTGTAATAACCCCAATTTTCGGAATTTTTGAAACACGGATGAATAGTAACTTTTGCTGATGATGCTGATTCAGGAAAATTATCAGACCACGCTATATAGGAGTACTGTTATGGAAATTCTAAGATCGTATTAGTATTCCATAAAGTAAATAAGTGTATGTAAAGTTCGTCAGAATCCAAATTCGAACACTTTGATTTTTCCCGAAAATCCACCAGATACCGAAATAATTGAATATAAGGTAACATGATTAAAAGGATTTAATTCAAGGATTATAAGAGAGGACCATAAAAGAAATATAAAATATTGAGAAAGGTTTAGGGGAACCCAAGTAATAAGATCCCGGGTATGATCCTTCAAACATTAAACGAGGACAAAAGTTAAGCGAACCGTATAACAGATCAACGGTCATTAGCCAAGTAATTAGGGGTTAATCAAAGAGGTTAATGGACGATGATGTCATCACACCAACAAGAGGAAGACAAGTATAACAAGATGACATAAGCAGATGACATAAGCATGACCAAAAAGGGAAGGAAGTGTTGGTTGATTATAAACCACACAAAATTTACCATGGTTAAAAGGTTAATTAATCAAAACAAAAACAAAACAACCAATCCAAGGCAAAACAAATCACAAAACACAAATTAGAAGTTGACTTTTGCTTTCCAAGAACAAAAGCTCTCGGCCAAAACCAGAGCAGCAACTTCAAAATACCATATCTCCTTAAATACTCACTCAAATAGTATGTTCTATAGCTCTTTGGAAAGGTATTGAGATGGCCTACAACTCTTGTTCACACGTCTCGTCCAAATAAGCATGGTACGACCCTCGTTTGGACAGTTCTTTCAATCTGACTTTTAGAAACTTCAAAACCTAACTTTGTGTTCTTGATTTCTTTGGAAAGATCAAGCTTGTAAGAGGTTAGATTAAGGCTCCCTAAGGCTTCCTAGAAACTTAATACCTACCAAGGAAGGTATCAACTTCAAACCCTAGCTTTGATTTTATGATTCCATTAAGTTTTATTGAAGCATTGTTAGTATTAAGGCTTGATCTTTGATTATAAGTAGTTTTGGTGGATTTGTATTGGTTTTGAATATTGGGTCTTCGATTGGTTGGATAAATTGGTAAAATTTGGAGTTGGGGACTGAGTTTGTAGTATGATGGTTGAATATTGTTGTATTGGTGGTTGTGAGTGAATTGATGATAATTTAGAGTGTTAATTAAATTGGAAATCGTGTAAACATAAATGTCATAATGCCCGATTTTCCTTAACTATTCTGTTCTTAATAGCAGGACCCGTGAACTCACTGTTAGGTTTTGACCATTGCCATGATTAGATAGTTCATGTTACGAGCTTCGTTTTGATATGTGGTTCGCTTGAATCCGATGTACGGTTTAGGAGAAACAACCGTTTTAAGTAACGGCATTTCGCGACCGAACTATTACCCCTCGCCTTACTTTGAAACCTTGGTTAAGGTCCTTAAATGACTAATTGGAGTATGAAACAATTATGTAAAGTGGATTAGGCAGTTGGTAGGGTACTCGCGAAAGAATCGCCTTAAAATTCTTAATGGTTAATTTATTAAAAAGGGTGGAGCCAAGGGTACTCGAACGACTTATGTGATTCGTTAAGCGTAGATGTGACCATAAGCGAACGTTAAGGTTCAATTGGTTAAAGTCTAGTTTCTTAAGCGACCGGGGTTTAATTCTGACTTATGTTGTTGTTCATAGGTTATCAGACCCACTCTAAGCTTAAGTCTATCCGGGAACACTCAGGCAAGTTTTCTACCCGTTACACTGTTGTTGTGATGTATATATGTATATGCATTATCTTGTGATAAGTGCATGAATATTATTAGCAAATATTGCGATATATTGGAGCATGCTGATATGGTATATATGCATGTCTATTTCGTAATCTTGATATCTAATGGTTGATTTAATTGCTTATAAGTTGCATAATACCTATGTTAGAGATAAGCAGTAGTTGCATATACCCTTAGTATAGGGGACCCAAAGGTGAACATATTTCTAAACCGGGAGTCGATGTTCCCGAGTATAATATATATATATATATATATATTTATATATATATATAGATATAGTTTTCAAAACTATTAATCGAATAAGGTTTATTCGATAATTTTAATTTATTTAATGAATATTATTTTGAATATTCATTCGAGGACTTATAACTCCGTTTAGTTTATTTAATGAATATTATTATGAATATTCATTCGAAGACTTAAGACTCCATTTATTTTATTTAATGAATATTATTTTGAATATTCATTTGAGGACTTATGACTCCGCTTATTTATTAAATATTATTCTTTATTTTATTAAAGAATAATATTTCGATAATCAAACGTATTTTCAATTATTCAAATAAAGATCATATTTTCGTATAAGTATATCTTTGGTTATTAATATTCATTTCAAGTATGAGTTTTAAAACTTTTACTTCAATTATTTTTATAAGGATTATCCTTATGGGAATATTATTTAAATAATAATATTCAGATATTTTCTAATATATCGGGACTGATTTATTTCACTAAATCAACATTACTCCAAACATTCTTAAAAATGTTTTCGAGTCTTCAAAATGATTTTAAAAGTTAGAGCGGATCCCAAAAACTCGTTTCCAGATTTAAGATCTTCCTTTCGAAGGAGACTTGAATATTCGCTCAAAAATCTTAGCAATCCAGCTCTGTGGTGTATTTTATATTCGCAACGCGGTTGCTGTTTTGAGAAAACAATTTGATTACTTGCCCAATGTTCGGGAAGTAAGTCCATCTAATTGAGTCGGCATAAGCGACAGGCCGGGGTACGGTCTATGAAGGTGTAAGAGGCTGGGTGACAGTCCATCCACGCGTGAGTGGCCGGGTAACGGTCTAGCGCGAGGTCCTAATGCGGCCAGGGTGATGACCGGCGAGGATTCATCCATCTACAGTAGAAAAGGTTACTTATTGGTATCTTTGCCTGATCAGCAAGATATCAGGTTTATGCCAAAATTCTTTTCTTTCCAAATTCATTGGATATTGCAACTCTGTTCATACTTTACATGACAGAGGTTTTCAGGAAATGTATGAGAGATATATATATGGATATATATATCGTGACTTAATGAAGTATCTCGTAACTTCATTTCTTTTGAATGATATTATAAAGATTGAATCTATTCAAATCTTATCTTGTAGTCTCATCTATGTGATGAACTTTTGAAACTAATTATAACTTGAACGGTGGTAGTTCAAGTAGTATTCGGAAAAGATATAAGTATATTGGAGTATCTTTTAACTTCATCTTTTAAACTTATATCTAGTAAATGATTATCTTATGCATGTCAAAAATTTTCAGAAAAATGTTGAGACAAGGTTAGATATATGAGATCACCTTGCAACGATATTTTTATACAGTTATAAACTGGAACTCTGTGTTTATTATGCATGGAAGAGGACTTCCAAGATTTTGAAAAGTATATGTACATATATACTGAATATTTTGCGACTTGGTCGCGTTAAGAGATCAAACTTGGTTCATTTCTTCTTGACCAAGACTTTCATGAGTACTATGAGAATGCTCATATATTGTTAATTATTATTTAAATTATTTCGGTGGGCTTGTTGCTCACCCTTGCTTTCTTGTTTCATCACACAACAACAGATAGACAAGATGAACATGATCAAGCTCCCAATTTGCGAGCGGATAGGAAACGTTTCACAGTTTCCTGTAGGCGTTGATGTCGTTGTAGCTGAGGTAGGATCTACCAATAGGCTAGGCTTTCAACTTTTGATGTACCAGACTTATGTATATTTATGAATTGTAATAATGGCACGGAATATGTAAATTATTCAGAAACCCTTTTTAAGGTAAAATGGTTTATAATTGTGAATAAAATGACTTGTGTTATTTTTGGTATTCATTTCTGAGACTATAACTTGTGGTGTGTGTGTATATTATGGGGTCATAGTACGCAGTAGTTGGTTGATTATTAAGATTAAGTATTATTAAGGGAAATGGAACTCGTGACAACCCGGATCCCCGACCCCGGATTTGGGGGTGTTACACAGATTCAGATTACGCAGGAAGTGTTGTTGATAGGAAAAGCACCTCAGGGAGTTGTCAATTCCTAGGTAGCAGGCTAGTCTCTTGGTACAGCAAGAAGCAGCAAACAGTTTGCAACTCAATGGACGAGGCTGAATATATTGTTGCTGGAAGCTGCTGTGCTCAGATCTTGTGGATTAGGAACCAGCTACGGGACTATGGCTCTGTATTGAACAAAATTCCTATTCTGTGTGACAATACAAGTGCAATAGCCATCATTAACAACCCTGTGCAGCACACAATGACCAAGCATATTGACATCAGGTATCATTTTATTAGAGAGCACATCATGAATGGTACTGTTGAACTATTTTTTGTTCCAACAGAAGAACAAATAACAGATATTTTCACTAAACCACTTGATGAATCCACATTTACCAGATTAGTTGGTAAATTGGGTATGTTGAATAGTTTTAGTGATTAAACTAGTTAATATCTGAGATTTGTTCTTGAATGAATTTACAAATGAATTTTTCATGAATGAAAATTTCATTTGCAAATTTATTTTATCATGTTTCCCATATTCCTTGCTTAATTCTATGTAATTTTTATTATCTTATCTTCTTTATTTATTCAACTTGTTAATTTTAATATCTCAGAATATTTTATTTTCTCTAAAAATATTTTCTATGAATTTTATTTGCTAAAATTCAAAAGAAATCTATTTTTGGACTGAAAATATAATTATCTGTGAAATATTTTATTTTATAAATATTTTCTGCAATATTTATATTAGTCTTTATTTTAGTTTTCTGTAATTGTTAATATTTTCTGTATCCTGTGTTTTTATGTTTTTATTTTTTTTGTAACTGCAATGACAATCGGCAAGACTATTACAATTGTCTTGCTGAAAGTCATTCTAGTTTAATTGTGTTTATTTTAATCATTCAGTATAGTTTTATACTAGCATGACAATCGATATGACAATTAAATTGTCATGCCACTTATAAAACTTATATTATATATTTCTATATTTATTTTTGTACTAGAATAACAATCGGTATGACAATCTGATTATCTTTCTGGTTTATTCATTTTATATTCCTAGTTTTGCCCAGTATAACTATCGGTATGACAATCGGTAAGACAATCCCGAATTGTCATACCGGTTATACTACTTAATCAGTTTTTTTTGTTTTGTCTTGTTATTTTATATCTCTCTTTCTTTTATTTTTGTTCTTCCTCCCAAACCGCTGTCTCTCTCTCTGTTCAAACAATCAATCACCATCTCTCCTTCCTTGCTCGAGTTTTTACTCAGCAAAATTCACTCCTGTTATATATACATACACGTATATACATACAGAAGTGCTGCCCATATATTTTTTAAATCAAATCTTCCATTTCGAATTGGCTGTGTGTTCTTACCTTTAAAAAAAATCCCAATTCGCTTTTGGGCTTAAAAACTGGTATTGTGTTGTGTGTTTGAGTAATCTGTTTGCTTATTTGATTTTTCTTGTTAAAATCGTTAATACACATTTTGTTTCTAAATTTTTTGGATATAATTGAATTAATTCGAATTATTAATTAATTTTTAATTCAAATTATTAATTAATTTTTAATTCGAATTTTCTTAATTTAATTCTTAAAATTCTGACAGTGTGTGTCTTTTTGTATTTGTTTTTAAAATGGCTCTCCCTTTCCATATTGTCTCGCATAATCATGTTGGTTATTTTAATCCGGAAAATTGTAATGTTGATAAATTTAAGCCGTGGATTAGATTTTTAAATGATCATTCGATTGTTAGCTCTGCTATTAAATCAAATGTTCTATTAAATATCGACTTGCTTAGACTGATTTAAACAACTTCTACTGTGGCCCCTGATTCTAACTCTTTTTCATTCACCGTGGCAAACACACAGTATGTAATTGATGAAACGGTCATCAATAGAGCTTTAAAGTTTCCACTGGATAATTTCTGTAATTTACCCTTTGACAATGAGATTTCAAACTTTTTTCATGCCATTCACTATCAGGGGGTGATTAATTTGACTAAGCTGTCTAAATCCAATTTGGTTTCTGAATGAGATATTTTCTTCGATACACTTTCCAAAGTGTTTTCCAACTGCACTAAATCCAATTTTCACAACATCACTTCCACTCTGCAGTATATTGGTCTTGCGGTTGTTTTCAATCAAAGGATCAATTTTGGCAAATTACTTTTATCCATTTTTCTGAGACGTCTCACTGCAGCTTTGTGTGATCATTCTACGAATCGTAGGTTTTCTTGCTAATACGCTCGATTTCTCATGCTTATAGCAGAATATCTTCTCACACCTGAGCATAAGGCTCTTTTTGCTAACTCATCAGTAGCTGAACCCCCTCCGGTAAGCAAAAAGATCTACACACGCCAAGACACAACCTTTAAATTCATGCAAGTTCCAGTACTTGTATCTGCTTTCATGGCCACCTTCATTCCTTTACCAATTTTTAATCTTCCCGGTCATGAACAGCAAACTCAACCTCCAGTGGTTCAAGCTATCCAGGCACAAACATCAGATGCTCTTCCACTGCAGGTAATAATTCCTCACTCTCAACTTATTCCTACTTCTGATGTAAGACCCTCAGTGGTTCATAGGGCTGACCATGAAGTTGTAGAACCACAGCTTCAATCCCAGGTCATAGAGCCAAACACAGAGTCACAACCTATCTCAAACTCTCCCCCGCTGTCAAAAATGTTACCGAGAAGGTTAGTAGGAAGTCGTGTGTTTTTAGATGTGAATGAACCCTCAGCTCTGCCTCCTCCCAAGAGGAGAAAAACATTTACTGAGGCATCTGAAAGCCCATTCTTGTCCTCCCAACAGGATATGGACTTTGAAATGGCCACTGAATAGTTACTAGAGACATTCTCTCAACAGGATGAATCTATTGAAATTCGCCATAGGGCCATGGCATCTTGTACTGAGTCAAGCATACTTCCATTACTCACAATGGAAGCATACATACCAATAGATGACACTCAGGACACAGAGAGAGGAGTGCACATTGAGTCGGTTACAGTGTCTGCCATAGTTACGGCAGAAGAGCAGTCACATGCTTCAGAGGGAAAATCTGACTCTCATCCACCTCTAATAGAGTCATTTTCTCCCCTCCCAGATCCAATACCTCTGGCTCCCTCACAGGATTCTCCACTCGCAGATTTATCTGGAGAAAGTGGAGGGCAACTCAGTCAGTCTATCCCTGAAGCAATTCAGACATCTATTTCCCATGAAAAGAGAGACTTGGCTGAGGATCGGGACTCACGAATTCCCATTGCACCACCACTGACCTCTCTTGAAGAGGCTAGGGTGATTTCAATCGCAGGTACAGACGACCAACAACAGGACGGCTCCTCACGAGCAATTATATTGAGAGAAACACAAGCACGTGAGATGAGTGAACCAAAAACGAGAGATATTCAGGTGAGCGCACACACAGACACAAACACTGAAAACCTGTTAGCTCAGATTGCTACTCTGAAAGAACAACTTGCTAAAAGTCAGGCTGAGGCTCAAACATTCAAAGCACAAGTGGTTGAACAGTCTTCTTCTTCCACCTCTGTCAACAATCAGCTGACATTCATCAGGAATGATATCTCATATTTGAAGACCACTGTGATACCAAAGCTTAACTCCATTCAGGAATCTCCAACTTTATCAGCCGAAGACATTTCAAACCTCTACTCTATCCATACAAGAATGAACTCTCTTGAAGATCTGATTGAAATGAACCATTCACTAGACTCCTCCAGATTCCTAAAGATAGAAAAGGGCATGGAAAATCTCAATGAAGGGATGAAGCACTTGTATTTTATGATTAAAAATTCTCACTGCCCTAATGAAGAGCAAATGACTTTCTTTGAAGGGCCGTCTGGTGGAGGCTCAGGCTCTGGAGGTAATGGAGGTCAGGAAGGGTCTAAAGGGAAATTTGTAGAGGATTACTCAACTAAGGGGGAAAAGCAGGGGAGAAGTGCAAAAGGAAAAGAAAAAGATTCTTTTGCTGGAGAGACAAGGAAGGCTGATGATGTCTACTATAGTGGAGAACAAGATGACTTCGATATTCTTGATGTTCCCACTGAATCAGTCTTGGAAGATAAAGCTGGTTTCTTTGAAGCTGAGGAGAAAAGTAAATTTGAAGAATTGGAAGAGGAAGCTCAAGTGGATCCTGTTTTTGAGAAAGAGTTCCAGCAGCAGTCAGAGTTGAGGAGAAAAGAAGCTGAACTTAAAAAGATATCTTAGATCATTGATATGAGGAAAAAAATCCAAAGAACAGAAACTCTTGAAAAGCAACGTCTTCATGACATTAAAGCTGAAGCAAGAAGAAGAGATGCCAATCTAAAGATTGGTGTAAAATGGGATGAAGCAAAAAGAGTTATTGATATACCTCAACTGAGTACAAACAATGATAGGGAGTTTCTACATCTTCTCGACAGGCTGGAAATTTCTAATCCAAACAATGGCGTGTACATGAATGCTATCAAGACTGAAATCTCAAGGATCTCAGCTGCTTTTGACAGATCACTAAATGAATTGAGCATATTTGTATATTGTTAGAGTGAAGGATCTTTAAAGGTATCACTTCATCTGTTTGAGAATCGTTCTTTATTAGAGATTTGGGTTCTTCTCAACAAAGTCAAAAGAAGCTCATAATTGAATGAAGTCCTTCGTGAAAGGCTAAAAGAGTTTGCTAATAGGGCTAGTCCTCAAGTGGTCAACTTACCCTTTCAAGTAAGATTCTTTAAGTCTGACTGTCTTCAAATCTGCCATGTCGATTCATAATCTCTTGAAGACTACTCTGCTAAGCATCTTGTCTGGATGGAACATCACTTAAGAACTGTTAGATACTCATCTAAGTTGAAATCTAAAGCTGCTGATCTGATTCAAGCTTACTGTGAAAAGAACATTAAAAGGTACAATCAGTTGAAGAGTAAGCTAAAGTCAGTTGGAGTTCAACCAGTTAGACCAGACAGTTTCACTTCAGAAAGGGATCGTGTCTATGACAAGGAGTTGCTGCAAGATTTGGAAGAAGGTGAATTCGGAAGAGAAGACAACTGAATTCAAATAGCTCAAAACTTAATGTAATATGCTTAGAGCTTAAATGAATCAAGATAGACAAATGTATTCATATGTTCAGTCTAGAGGAACATCTATCTTGTATTCACTTGTACATTTCTTTTGGAATCTGGAAAATGTTAAATATAATCCAGAACTTTTCTGCTATTTACTTTGCATTACTGTTTATATCTTTTTCTTATTTGTTACTTGAGTTATCCTCTAGGTATTTGTTGTTATTGTCTAACAAACAAATAGGGGGAGATTGAAAGACATATGTCATAGCCTATTTGTTTATTCGAGGATTTAACTCAGCTTAAATAAGAATGTAGCAAGTAAATAGTGGTTCTATCGTCAAAGAGATCTCTCAAAGTAACATCCGTCAAAGTATTAAGAAACAATGTTCATCTACAGACTTGAGGGAGTACTTCACTAAAAGAAGTTCAAGAAATTGATCAAGCCTCAGTGATATAAATCAAGATTGTGGATTTAATCAAGTGACAGAGATCTTGTCAGGGTATCAGATCATTACAATGATTTAATCTGAAGAAAATCATGTTATCAAAGTCAAGACATGAAGAAACATCACGGAAGTTAGTCACTCATGAACCAGACAGTACATCGAGTGTCAACATTGAAGTGGTGGAATTGATTCATAATTTTCAGTGATTTTCAGAAGATTGTCAGAAGAGTGGTTGTTGTTCAAGAATAGTATTAATTCTCTATTAATTAATTAAATCATATAATTTAATTAAAAAAATAAATTATATCTGCAAAGATTAATTTACTGATTAATTGAATTAATTGGTTAAATAATTCTGAATTAATATTATGTTTTTTTAGAATTGATTTTTAATTAATATTCAATATTAATTCAGTATGACAATCATTTGAACTGGTATGACAATCAATTGTCATACCGAAAGTCTTTCCAGTTCATTTCATTGTCATACCGAAAGTCTTTGCAGTTCATTTCATTGTCATACTGAAAGTCTTTCCAGTTCATTCAATAGTCATGCCGATAGTCTTGCTAGATTAACGGATTGTCTCACCGATTGTCTCGCCAGTACAATCAAATTCTATTGATTGAATTAAATGTCAATAGCAGCAGATCATTGAAGACAATTATCATTATTTCACCAACACAAGAATAAAGAAAAGAACAGAGCAGCAGAAAACTTTTCATATTCAACTGCAATATTTCAGAACATTAATTTCTAGCATTTATAGTTAAATCCAAACCACTAAAAATCATTCCCTTGTTCTTGTGTAACTATCTAGCGGATCAAATTCCCTAGAACTTAATCTCAAATTGCTTTTAGCATTTTATCTTTTTATTGCAAAAATAGAAAAAGTTCATGTCAAAAGTATTCTAGATTTGTAATAATTTATTTGAGATTAATCCCTTATAAACGATAATGTTGTTGTAACACCTTTCAAGTTTAATAATAGTTTTATTTAACTTGAATTTTGTTTCACTTTTTATTCCACATTAAATTCGATTAAACGGTATAGTTTGTATTCAACCCGCCTTCTACAAACATATTGGGATCTAACATCTGGGTTGAGCTGATGGTGATAGGAGAGACGGCGGTCCAGCAATCCTAAGAACATTAGCCTTCTGAACAGACTCCTTGCAATTCCTGGCCATATGGTCCACCTTTCCATACTTGAAACAAGCCACGTCAGGCTTCCTTGCTCCATTTGAACACTCTAAAGAATAATGCCCCTTCTGATTGCACTTGAAACATGTTACGTCCAACTTATTACACCTTCCCGGGTGTCTCTTTCCACAATTCTTGCATTCTTGAATCTGAGGTCTGTTATCCTTCCCCGGTTGTCCTGCTTTCTGGAAACGGTTCTTCTGGCCTCCGTTACCGGGTTTAAACTTCTGAAACTTTTGGTGCTGACATCCACCATTCCTTCCAAACTTTCCTCTAAGCTTTGAACTTCTTTGCTCTTCCTCTGAGCTTTTAAATTTTCTTTTCCTTCCTTCATTTTCTCTCCTTGCAGCTTCACGCTCACCTTCCACTATCATTGCCTTTTGTACCAAGGCAGCATAATTCTTGATCTCCAACAACGCTACTTGACTCCTAATCCATGGCTTAAGTCCTTGTTGGAACCTCTTAGCCTTCTTTGTCTCCATATTCACATACTCAGGTACGAATCTAGACAGCTCCGAAAATTTCACTTCATACTCCGCTACCGACATATCCTCTTGTCTAAGGTCCAGAAATTTCATCTCCAACTGGTCTTGCATATAGCTCGGCAAATACTTCTCCAGAAATATCAGAAATATCTCAGTGAACTTCTGCCGTGTTAAGTCGTTTCCTTCCAACAACGCTTTCGAAGACTCCCCTAGAAACTCGCTTCATATTTAAGGTAATAACTTGCATACTGAGCTTTCTTGTCGTCCTTAACTTCTGCTAACTCAAAAGCTTTTTCCATTTCTCTTAACCACGACTGTGCTTTATTCGGGTCTGGCAAACCTAAGAATTCTGGGGGATGAATAGATTGAAAGTGTTTGAAATTGCCAACTTTAGGGGCCATAGGTTGTTGTAAAAGCTGAGCAAGTCTGCTCATCGTGGTGGTTTTTGGGTTTACTTCTGGGTCTTGGGTTGGAATTTCTTCTTCTTGGTGATCTGGTGAGTTGGCCATTTCTTACAAACCTGATTGAGCAATTATTTAGCAATACGATAATATGGCATATAGACAACAACGCTTTATTATGAAATCTTTTTGCGGGTTTTAAGCTTTACCCCATTTTGTACATGCAATCCTACTACTACATAATTCTCATATCAGTGTTTTTTTATCATGGCACAGAATAGGGTATTACGAATTTGAAACATGGTTGTACTGAAACATGATATTTAGAACAGTTTATGAGATATTTAGGGTGTACAATGGAAAACATGATAATGGATTTATTTAAACAAAGGGTACATAAAAAAAGTTTGGTTACCATAAGTTCAGAAATAAGGTACAAAAACATAGCAGGGTTTAACAGAGGAAAAACTGGAAAATATCCCCCTATCTACCCCTAACTTCTACCAACTACTACTACCACAAAGTTTCGAAATACAACATAACAAATGAAAAAGGGATCCCGGCATCTGACCAAGTATCCCAAAGCCTACTGGCGCTCAAAAAACAATAATCTATGGGCCCAACCAACAGTCCCGTCTAATCATCCAGAATCTCTCTCAACACAACCAACATCCAACGAATGATCTTATGCATCCTCCGGGCCTCAGCATCAGCTCACTAGTGGATGGTCACTCGTCCAATCTCCTCCAGGCAACCTGCTCCACCATCTTAACCCAAACTCGCCACTCATCATCCATAACTGAAGTGCTCTTCCTAGTCTCTCGAGCTACCCTATCCACCAAAGCTCCCAACTCAAGAATACGGGAGTAAACAAAGTCTCGCTCTTGGGCTAACTTGCCACCAACACTGACAGGTACAGTCTTAGGCATCTTAAATTCTGGCTCAAGGGCAGGAGTCTCTGAATCTGGCCTCAATGGTGAAATCTGCATAGGGATCTCACTACTCTCAGAAGGGTCCTCCTCTGGGTCTAAACTAACATACACAGGCTCCTCTAGAGAGGGTGGAATTGGGTCCACTGGGGTACCGGTCAAACTAATCTCTGAATCTGAGTCACTACCACTACTGGGATCCTGAGAGAAAACACAAAACAACAACCAAGAAACAATGTTAGGGTTAAATAAGGCTTCCAGCTAACTCACACCCTAACTCTAATTTCCACTTTCACTAATACACACTTTCCTTAGCCTATACCTAATAGTCTAACTCAACTCTATATGAGTCGAACTCTCTCGCGGTATAAATATATACCCAAAATCCCCTTTTTATTCCTAACTTGTCTCAGGGACTAGATCCTGTAGCTCTGATACCAACTTGTTACGCCCTCAATCTTGGGGTTAGGAAATGAATCCACACACCTTTAATCTAATAATTAAATAAGCTTAAACCCCGATTAACTACTAACATGATCAAACAGGATAAAGTATGAGACAAGATTACAACTACCAATCATAAAATATAACTTATAACCCCAAAATAATATTAAATAAATATAATCAATTCCGGCTTGGAACCGACAGATAACCCATTGTATCTTTACAACTATCTAGCTAAGCGCTTGCTCACTCAAAAACACCACTACCTGCTCTGGCAACCAGAAGCCCTCAACACGATAGGGACCACCAGGTACGCTCTTACGAGCAGTGACCCTAAGCCTGGCCATCTTCTTGCTTAACTGCCATGGTTAGATTAAAACAAAACATATGAGTATAAAACTCAGCAAGTAACTATAAAGCAGTTCTACGATATAAAATCCACAATATACTTTACCAAACTCAGGGTATTCTACTTTATCAGTTCTAGGTGGCAAATTTCCATCTTTTGGGTTAAGGAAGGGTTATGAAGGAAAAATGCGGGGCTTTCAAGGAACAAGGCTCAAAGCAGGGTGAAAGCCGACATTCATCACAAATCATTAAAGGATCATAACAGATCTTTCAGAAAGGAAAGCGACAATATTTTCATTATAAGGAATAAATTATATGATCAACAGATTAAAATCAGGGTTCACGAGCTTTAAGCTTCACAATATCATAATCAACTCTTTTCACAATAATATAAACCATTTTTTCATTTTCAAAGAATCCATTACTGAATAGGAAGTTTCAATTCCCCTTTTTCATTTTTAAAATAATCAATATAGAACCCTTGATTGGATCACTTTATCTTTCATTTCATTATAATACAGGTGATCAGCCCGTACCGACCTCCATCTGGTCTTTAATTTACCAATCGGCATAATTTCAGCCTTAAACTGGACTAGCCCCGCTAGCCTCTTACCATGACTGGACTAGTCCCACTAGCCTCTTACGTCCCAATCCAATCCATCAGGAATTCGTTTGGAAAACCTTGAGTTGGAGAAAGTAGGTTGTCTAAATTCATTTTATCATTACCAAGAATACGAAAACATTCAGACTCTTTCGAGTCGAAACTCATTCTTAAGTCAAATTTCAAGAAATCAAAGTTAAGAAAGTGATTCAAAGACAAGAAAGGAGCAATTCTAAGGATTCTGAATCAGGGATAATAAGGTACTTAAATTTGAAGGATCAATATATGTTTCAAGGATTAATAGGAAATATGGTGATCAAGAAATAAGGTATCATTACAAGGGGTTCGTAAAGGTAATTATAGGGTTTATAACAGTTCATGGCTTAACAAATAACTTGAACAGAAAAGACAGGTTACCAAAGGGTTGAATCAATAAGCTTATCAATAACAGTTTAACAAGATCAAAGACAGGGTATCTCAAATCATTAACAGGGGTTCATTATTTAAACAGTTCCATACTCTACATGGTATGAACAATAACCTCTCTATAATCATTTTTACAAGTAATGAGAGTTACTTGCCTGAATTCGCTTTCCTGAAGGTTGAACTACTGCCACCTAGTATTCCCTTTCCTTTCCTAGCCTGAATGCCCTCACAATCTGAATCTACAATAAAAACCAAAACCTTAATCAGTTTCCCAACTCTCGTTCCCGGAATGATCACTCAATACGATGGCTCGATTATAATCTTGACTCAAATATACGAGTATAGCTTATACACATAAGCACATAGCACATCATATATTTTATTCTTAACCTTTACACCTTTATATACTCGACAATCGACTTATAAACATCCTTATCTCGACTCGAAATCAAATCATACTTTATATTAGTACACATAGCTCTTTATACTTGAAATTCTGATACGAATAAACAAACGACAAAACTTATAATAACGACCCTAAAGTTATCTTTAAACCAACACGACAACCATAGTTAACACAAATCAATCATTCCCTTTCTTTTATACTTTAATTCGAACCAAACATAGCAAATTAGGCAAAAATCTCACATACAATCCCTAACTAATCTCCGTGATCAATTCAAGCACTTAAATTAGAATTTGACCTTTTAAATACTATAAACCATTCGGTCTTTCTATAAACATCTCCCAAATTTAAGCAAATTTCCATACCAAATCCATATAACATATAATCAATCAAATATTCACTTAATCCAACTTAATATTCTCATAAAAACAAATATATCATTCGAATTTTCAAGAACAACGACATGCATTTCAATTTTTGATCTCATACATAGCATACAAGCATTTTTCCATGGTTTAATCCTAAATTCTAATGAATTCAAGCAAGATCAACACACCAATTTGCTTCTTCTTCCTTTGTCAATAAAATTCTAACCAAGGAAACTTATAATCTTATATTTATATTCGAATTTCTTATTCCTAATTCCATTAAACACTCCATTCAACTTATCACTTTCAAACAACCATCAAACAATCATTTTTATCAACTATAATCAATTCATTCTTGATAAACCAAAGCCCTATGCGGCTTTTACATCAAATAAACACATGCATGGTCTAATTTAGCTTTAAATACATCTAGTCGTTCAAATCAGATCATAATTTATAGACTTAAACTTCAACAACTCATTCCTATCAAGTAATTATCAACTTGACTCTTAAAAATCAAACCCTTTTCCAATTTCAAACAAACCAAGCCTGCAAACACCAAAAATCAAGTTTTGTGAAATTGGAGTTCAGTTTTAGCATCATAACTCACCACCGGTTCACCGGAGTTCATCACCGGTGGCGGTGGTTTCTCGGTGGTGCCTCATTTCGAGGTTTCCAACCTTGAAACCTCCGATTTATGAACACACAAGGCACATGCAAGACCCATTTAGCTTTAAAAATCATTTTTCAATCATAAAATCACTTCCTTAAGCACATATTGGAACATATATACATACATATACACGCATTAAAGCACGAACACACACATGCACATACTCAATCACCTATATATGTATAGAGGATGAAATTCTAGGAAGATTTCTTAAAAGATCAAGTGAATTAGGAGAGTATACCGAGAGAAAAGAAAGAGAGAGTAGAGTGCGAAACGGAGATAGACGAGAGTGAACGGGAGAGAAAAGAGAGAGATGAGAGGGAGTGGCCAGGTGGAAAAGAAGAGAAGGAGGAAATGAGTTTATATATATGTTTAGAGGGAAGGGGTATTTTAGTAATTAACTAATCCCCTTTTCATGTTTGATTAATCCTTTCTTTTTACTTAAATAAGATAGAAATCGAATATAGAATATATCCCTCTCGGAAAGTCGAAAATTATTACGAGTGACAATTTTAAGACGTAGATCTCGAAATTAGCTTTCCAACCATTACTCATAATAAACTTTTGAGCGAACGGTTGATTTTATATGATTTTCGCAAGTTCGTGCTAATAATAGCATTTTATCACATAAAAATCAATTTAAAATGCAACGACCAGCAAATAAATCCGTCCATCATTTTTAAAAAGTCTCTAGGACTATTATGAAGATAACAGAACAAATCCCATGCCTTTATCTTACTCGAATAATTTTATAAAAATGCGCGAAGTTTAAATAAACCTTACTTAAATCAATTAATTCCCTTAAATCCATAAAAATGTCAACAGATCATGTAATCATGCATACAGACAAGTAAGTACACATACGAACACATCTCAACTCATGTATGATCATAAAATTTGTCCTTCTTTAATCTTTCAGCCTGACAGCCCGACGCTCAGCGTTTTAATTACGCTTCTAATTATTGACCAACACGTCACTAGGACGCAATACTTTACTTAAACATTTCATTTCACATAATAACACATAGTTCACATTTTAAATATCTTAACCCCTTTTTAGGACGGGTTCCGTTCTACCTGACGGCCCGACAACACAGCTTAACTCCTAAGCTGACTCTTTAAATTGGAACCCTTCTATTTACGCTCCTAGATTCTAATATACAGTAAGACGATTAATCAACACTTAATCACATAATTATAATCACTTCACATAAATCTCACTTTATTCACTTAATTACGTCGTAAAATTCTCAGTCGTCACAGTTGAACAGGATTACCTGTCATAGCAATAGCATTTTGATTATCACAGTAAATAGGGATTTTAGAAAATTCTAACCCATAATCCAGTAACTGATTCTTCATCCAAAGAATCTGTGCATAACAGCTTCCTGCAGCAATATATTCTGCTTCTGCAGTTGATGTGGAAATTGACTTCTGTTTCTTGCTAAACCAAGAAACCAATCTGCCTCCAAGAAATTGGCAGCTTCCACTAGTTCTTTTCCTGTCTATTTTACATCCTGGAAAATCTGCATCTGAGTAACCTATTAGCTTAAAATCTGATTCTCTAGGATACCACAATCCCAGATCAGCTATACCCTTTAGGTACTTGAAAATTCTTTTCACAGCTATTAAGTGAGGTTCTCTTGGATCAACCTGAAATCTTGAACAAGGACAGGTAGCATACATGATATCAGGTCTACCTGCAGTTAAATAGAGTAAAGATCCAATCATACCTCTATAGTTAGTAATATCTACTGTGAACCAGTATCTTTATCTAACTTGGTTGCAGTGGCCATGGGAGTGGATGCTCTTGAACAATCATGCATTCCAAACTTCTTCAGTAAATTTCTGGTGTACTTGGATTGACAGATAAAACTACCTTCTTCATTTTGCTTGACTGCATTAGCTTAACTGCATTAGCTTTGCAAACCTCTCACGGAGTTTGGCATTGGTAGAACCAAATATGATATCATCAACATATATATGTACCAAAAGTAAGTCTTTTTCATGCTTGAGGTAGAACAGTATTTTATCAATTATACCTCTGTGAAATCCATTTTCCAGAAGGAATTGAGCTAAAGTCTCATACCATACTCTAGGAGCTTGCTTAAGGCCATAAAGTGCTTTGTTAAGCCTGTAGACATGATTTGGAAATTTTGAATCTACAAAGCCTGGAGGTTGTTCAACATAGACCTCTTCTTCTAATTCTCCATTAAGAAAAGCACTTTACACATCCATTTGAAAGACTTTAAACTTTTTGTGAGCAGCATAAGCCAAAAAGATCCTTATGGCTTCTAATCTAGCAACTGGTGCAAATGTTTCATCATAGTCAATACCCTCCTACTGAGAGTAGCCTTTAGCAACCAGCCTTGCTTTATTCCTTGTAATTATGCCATCACTATCAGTTTTGTTTCTGAACACCCATTTTGTGCCAACAACTGATCTGTTCTTTGGTCTTGGCACTAGGGTCCAGACTTTATTTCTTTCAAATTTTTTGAACTCTTCCCGCATTGCTTGCACCCAATCAGCATCTTGAAGAGCTTCTTCCACTTTCTTTGGTTCAGTCTGAGATAGAAAAGAATGATATAGACATTCATTTGATGCTGCAGTTCTAGTTCTGACACCTGCTTCAGGATCTCCAATAATTAAGTCATGTGTATGTGATTTGGTCCACTTCCTTTCAGATTGAATTTGACTTCTAGAACTGGATCCTCCCCCATGATCCATGTTGTCCCCATCAGCATTTTCTGATGCTCCCCCTATAGTTATGCTCTCTGAGACTTCAGAATTTGACTTGGATCCTTCAGGATTTGAAGTATCAGAGCTTCCAGAATTATCAGAATTTAACTCATCATAACTAGATGAATCAGAGTTTGAAGAGCTAGTATCAGGTTCTGATGCTTCTTTAGAGTCTTGAGATGTGGTAGGATCTTCAGCTTGCTCCCTCTGGACAGGTGCATTTTCCTTTGGAGTTGTTACCACAAATTCAATGACATCAGTACTTACAGGTTCAGAGTTTAAGTCATCAGAATTTACAGAATCAGAATTTAAGTCTTCATTTTCAAATCTCAGCTGAACGTGATCATTGAAATCTTCAAGTCCAGTAATCTTCTTGTCATCAAAAGATACATTAATAGATTCCATGACAACTCTTGTTCTTAAATTGTAGACTCTGAAGGCTTTTGTGGAAAATGGATATCCAACAAAAATTCCTTCATTAGCTTTTAGATCAAATTTTGACAGCTATTCAGGATGAGTCTTAAGAACAAAACACTTGCAACCAAATACATAAAAGTATTTCAGATTTGGCTTCTTTTTCTTCACCATCTCATATGGTGTTTTCCCCTACTTGTTTATGAGTGTTGCATTCTGTGTAAAATAAGCAGTCTGCACAGCTTCAGCCCAAAAGTAGGTTGGCAGCTGTGCTTCATCATGCATAGTTCGTGCAGCTTCAATTAGAGTCCTGTTCTTTCTTTCTACAACTCCATTTTGCTATGGAGTTCCAGGTGCAGAAAATTCCTGGTTGATTCCATGCTCTTTGCAGAACTTTCCATGATCGAATTCTTGAACTCAGTGCCATTATCACTTCTTATAATTTTAACAGAATCTTTGACCAACTTATCCAGCTGTCTGACATGATCAGTTAGAGTAAATGCAGTTTCATTCTTCTTGTGCAAGAAGTACACCCAAGTGTACCTTGTGAACTCATCCACTATAACCATAGCATATTTCTTCTTTGCAATAGACATAACATTGACTGGACCAAATAGATCAACATGCAGTGGGTGATAAGGCTCAAGAATTGATGACTCAGTTTTGCTCTTGAAAGAAGATTTTCTTTGTTTTGCCTTTCTTGAAAGAATTGATGAATCACAAAGGCCATAAGGAACAAATACTGATTTTGGCAATCCCATCACAAGATCTTTATTTACAAAGCTCATTTATGTTGTTGAAGTTTAAATGAGAGAGACTTTTCTGCCAATTCCAGTTTTCTTCAATTGATGCTCTACTCAACAGACAGATTACAGAACCATCAGTACTTGTTGAATGTATGGCTTCATAAATATTACCATACCTGTAACTTTTCAGAACCACTTTGCCTGTAGAATTGCTTACAACTTCACAGTGTTCTTCAAAGAAATCCATAAAAAAATTATGTTTAAGTCCTGAGACTAGAGCTACTGATTCAATGATGACATTCCCAAGATTGATCTTGCCATATCCCAGAGTTTTTCCCATGTTGCCATCTCCATAAGAACCTTCTGGGCCAGCTTTCTCCACAAAGTCTGAGAGCAGGGCTTTATTTCCAGTCATATGTCTTGAACATCCACTATCTAGTACTAGGATGTTTCTCCTGTTTCCCTGCAATCACAAGGACCACTAATAGTTAGTTTTAAGGACCCAGACTTGCTTGGCTCATTTGGCCTTTTAAGTTTATTAGCATTTGCAGCGGATTTACTATTAGAGTTTATGCTAACATGCTGTTTATCAGAACTTATATCAGACTTTGCATCAGACTTTACACTAGAAGGAATTAAAGCAACTTTCTTCAAAGAAGGTATTGTTTGATAGTAATCATAGTATAAACTATGATATTCCTTACAAGTATAAATGGAATGCCATAAACTACCATAGTGAAAACAAGGATTTTGTGGCTTAAACCTAACAGATTGACTCTTAACTCCTGACTTAGGAGGTAAAGAGTTTATATTCTTATTCTTTGTGTAAAAAGAAGCAAGATGGTTAGAGTTTTCACAGTTATAACATTTCTTTCTAGGAGCATTAGGAAGAGGCATATAATTATTTTTATTATTCACACCTTCCTTTCCATTCCTATTTTTCCTAGCTGCCTTAACCTTGTTGTCATTCCTTATTTCTTTCAGCTTATGCTTAAGCTGCTTCTTTGTCATTAAGCCTATGTTGACTTCAGCTAGTTTATCATGTTCTAATTTGTCAGAAGTTGACTTCTCCTTAACTTCTGTCACATACTCTTTCATCTTTTCAGAATCAGACTTTACAGTTTTAGCTACAAATGACAGGATATACCTTTGGCATAACAGTTTATTTAACAACAATTGGCTCAATTTGTTCAATTCATTTTTCACTTTTATCATCTCCATAACCTAAGCCCTCTTTCCATTTTCCACTACTTAATAAATTATGAGTTGTTCTGTCAGAGTTAGTCCAAGTCCTGATAATCTCTTTATTCAATTTCAGCAATACATCTCTAACATAAAAAGCATCATCTCTTTCTTTCTGAGTTTGATGGAACTTAACTAACTCCTTTTCTAAATAATCATTCATTTTCTTAAAAGCAAGATTTTCAGAAGTTAATCCGTCACATGTTAAAGTTTGATCTCTCTAGCTAATAAACATGGTTTTAAGATATAATCTCAACTCAGTAATATCATCAGTATAAAAGGTATAAGTTGTTTGAGGTATCTTTAATTCAGCAGTTTCAGGGTTACCATCAGCATTTGCCATCAAGGCATAGTTCACCTCATCTTCAGAATCTGAAGTGTCTGTCCAGCTTTTCTTCTTTGTGACAGTTGTTTTGCCTTTGTCTCTTTTTCCTTTCTTGCAGTCAGGAGATATGTGGCCTTTCTCACCATAATTGTAGCATTTGACATTTGAGTAATCTCCTCTGTCAGACTTTCCTCCTCTGTCTTCAGATTTTCTGAAACCTTTCTTATCAGTACTTCCACCTTTCTTAAAAAACTTCTTTCCCCTTCTGAATTTCCTGTAGGCTATCTTTGTGATACCCTTCACCATAAGAGCACACAATTTCATCATCTCTTCATCAGCATCTACTTCGGGTAAACTTTCAGTTCTTGAATCATCATCATCAGAACTTGATGATTCTGAATCAGACTTTGTGATGAGAGCTTTTCCTTTACCTTTATTTGAGACAACCACTATGGGGAATTCCTCATCAGCCTTAAGAGCAATTGTCCTTGACTTTCTCCCTTGTCTCTTGCTTCTTTGATCCATCTCAAGTTCATAAGTCTTGGGCATACCAAAAATTTCATCAAGAGTAGTTTCATCAAGAGCATAGTTGTCTCTTATAATAGTAGCCTTCAAATCCCAAATTTCAGGAAGAGATTAAAGGAATTTTAGATTTGAATCTTTAAGATCATATTCCTTGTCCACCAGTGACAGATCATTCAAGAGTTTGACAAACCTGTCATATAAGTCAGTTAATGACTCATCACTTTTTAAGTCAAAGTGCTCATACTCTTGAGTGAGTATAGTCCTCCTGTTCTTCTTGATTACATCAGTTCCCAGGCATCTTATCTCCAAAGCATCCCATAACTCCTTTGCAGTTTTGCAGTGAATTACCCTGTTTGACATGACATTATCAATGGCACTATGCAACAAATGCCTTACATTTGCATCCTTGACAATGGATGAGATATCTTCATCTATGTACTCGCTTTTTTCCTTTGGTATGTCTTTGCTGGCTGATCTGCAACTACAACAGAGAGCTTGGTTGGCTTATACGGTCCTCCATTAATTCTGTCAAGGTATTTTAGATCTGTAGCTTCCAGAAACATATCCATCTTCACTTTCCATATGGGGTACTCAGAAGGTCTTAGTATGGGAACCCTTATAGTCTTATATCGACTGTGGATTTGAGTATTTTGAGTTTCTTCAGTTTTGGCGGGCTTGGTTGGATTTTTAGCTTCTTCAGACATGATTATTTTGGATCTTTACTGTATGTGTGTTAATAAATAGACTCTGATACCACTTGTTAGGTCACACAACACTGTAGAAGGGAGTTGAATACAGTGTAGAATACAATCAAATCGATTTCGAACACAAGTAACAGTAAACAAATATATTCGATATAATAAACTCTGTTACAATGGAACTTTTCTCTCTCGGTGATGAACAAATATCACGAGAGCTGCTAGGTTACAATGTATAATCTTCTCGATAATGATAACACATATAGTGTAAACCTATGTCTGTGTTTATATAGTACACAGTTACAAGATAACTTCTAATTGACATGGAATATAATTATGTCTCCTAAAATATATCAATAAGATATCTTATACAATTCTTTCAGTCCTCTAACTCTTTTCATGCATATCTTCTTTTTGTATTAGTCTCGATCTTCTTTCCTGTAAATCAGCGTCCTTCCTTAACTATTAGTCCTCCGGTACTTAAGTTCTGATATCCATCTTCGGATATTATCTTCTGATAATCTAAGTCCTGATATCCTTAAGTTCTAACTTCCAGTAAGTACTGATTCCAGTAAGTACTGATATTTCCTGTTTGTTAAGATTGGAAAACTAAACATGAAACATATTAGACATGACATCTCAAATATATCTAACAATTTTTATACTTGTTCGAAACATTTATATAGTTGTATCCAACCCCCTTAGATAATTGCATCATTACTGGGAAACACACCAGTAATCTGATCGTGTCGGTATCTATGTATTTCCATAAAGGAGAACGAGGGCCACTATAGGCGAGTATCAATACACTAGACTGGACACAAGTTCGTACCTATATCCAGCTTATCAGCCATGATACAGTGCAGATCTACACCTCTATGTATAGATCCATTCGGGTACCCACGCTCTACTGCCCAACACAAGGATCCGGTTAATTCTCGATCCTTAGGATCAAGTGTATACCTGATCTTAATCGCCACCATCCAGTCCACGGATGAGCAACCGGAACAATCAGTATACTTTGATGTTTCCCAGCATCGGAATATATCAAGATATGTATATATACAAAATATATTGGAATATGAATAGAGTATTCCGGGAATCAAAGTGAAACATGCACAAAGGAATAATAATTGTGTATCAGTGTATATGAACAGGAATTATCAGTGTTTAATAGCGATGAGGATCTGAATAAGAGAAAATAATCCATTATTCTGAGTTTAGAATAGGGGAGAACTTGCCTGATATACGACCCACTTCAGGTATATCACAGTTCCCTAACATTGGCTTGATCCGCCTTGCTAGAGTCGTATCTATCAAATAAAGATACTCATTTAGTTGACTCATGTCTTAATCATATCTCAATCCGACTTCACGTTGCCCTAATTGTCTACCCGTACGATTATAATTGACTCGTATAATATTTATCTAGCATTTAAGACTTAACTAACCACATAAATCACATAGCACCTAAGTCAGATAGTCACTCTAGGTTTAAAAAATATTTTTAGAATCGAAATTTACTCGATATTCGCATTATCGAACAATATCTAACTCGTTTTCTAATTTTCGAGATTTATTGGACTCGTCTCTATAATTAATAGGGTCTATAAGTAAATAAATATCGAAAGCCGACTCATTTGCAAAAGAAAATTAAGATTTAAAACTATTTTTATTGAAAACAGATGATTTTTCTGAGTAGAAGGGATTTCGTTTCGTTGAAATCGGATAAACGGTTCAATTATTAATCAATAAATAAGAACAAATCAATTGTTATTCAAAATAATTAATTATTCAAAATAAATGAACCTCAAATATATTTTTAAATAATTATTAAGGAAAAATTTAAATTAAAAATGATTTTTCCCTAATGTTAAGAATTAAAAATGAATTTAAAAAAATTATTTAAATAAACTGATTAATTATCAAAATAATTAATCAATTTAAATAAATAATATACAATTAATAATTAAAATAAATAAATAAATAAATAATTTAGAATTTTAGAAAAAATAATTCAAATTTATTTATAAAATAAATCAATTAATTAATTAAATAATTAAGCAATGTATTAAATAAATAAAAATGTATTTATAAATGTAAAATACAATTAATAATAAAAGTAAAATAAAAAGATATTGAAAAATAGTTTTCAGAAAAGGTTTGGGGAAAATCCGGATCAAAACCGGGTTTGAAACCAGGTCTAATCCGGGTTCCCAAGAACAAAACCGGGTTGCCAACCGGTTCTAAAACCCGGCGACGAGCCCAGTTTTCCGGTGACTGAATTCCGGCTAATTCGCGATGGAATGATTCGATTGACAGAGGGTTTTCATCCCCAACTTTCCAGGAACACAACTCCGACGTCCTCTGCAATCCCGGCTGTCTTAATCATCTTCTTTGGATAGAAATGCAACGAACGCTGATGAGCTTCGTTGCAAACTCCGGCGACGTCGACTTGGCTCAAACACGAACCGTTTGGTTCATTTTTGGTTCGTTTTGGACGGGGTTTCGACTCTAATTATTATCCTGAACATCAATCAATCATCCAATTATCACGATAACCCTTGAAACGATTTCTCCAATTATATTGAATAAAACTCCGGCCCAATTCGGTTTTAACTAATTTGTATACCAAAATACGATTTCTATATGTCAAAATAAAGATCATACTCTGTACAATTAAACCCCCAACACATATTTACTCCTACTTTATTCAATAATCAAAACAAAGTAATTGAAATTATGCATAAACCTTCACAATCGTATTAACACCTACGGGTATCGTTTGATGAAACTAAAAGTACCAATCAATTGTAAACACTCAAACAAAGCTATATCAATCAACAATAACATCATATAACCCCTGGAATCAAAATCCCTAATTTGGGGCATAAACCCTAAAATTAAAATTGAAAATCGATGCATCTAAACATGAAGTTGATAGCAAAATTAGAAAGTAGAGTTCATGAGCGTTCGATTGGTTACTTACATAATGAATTTGGATCACAGAAACACCTTGAAATCGAAGCTTGAATCCAAGAACTCAAGAACCCTAATTTCCGGAAAATTTGGGAATTTTTATGATTTTTTTATTTTTTTAATTAATTATAAATAATTAAATAAAAATTAGGCTATTTATAGTAGTAAAATTAATACCCCTGATTAAAATTAAGGCCCTAATTATACATCTATTAAAATTAATTGTCCCCTAATTTTATAATTTTTTAGTATTAAGTTCTAATTTTAAATATTTAATATATACAATATATGCCAAAAATTCTCAAAAATTGTGAATAATTTAAAAATGCAAAGAAATGGAATATTTAAAAGTCAAATAATTTTATAAAAATAAAAATATGATTTTTGTGGGGTTTTAACACCCAAAGGGGCCCGAAAATGTCATTTTTCAAGAAACGAGAAAATTTATAAAATAACTGGATGTTTAGAATAACGCGATGGTACAAGCCATTCTAAGAAAAATAAGGCCAATCATTTTATTTGAAATATCAGCTATTAAATCAAAGTTTGGATCGTATAACTTTTGATACGAAAGCTTTTAACACGAAACAAAATACCCGATAAATGCCCGAAAAATATACTAACGTTACCCAACATACATAGCATATAACAGTTAGGGTTTTATGACTCAATACATATAATAACGTAATAATACACATAATTTATCTTTATTATGACATAATACAGGCATAATTTCCCAGTCGTTACATCATTCCCCCTTAATAGGATTATGTCCTCAGAATCTCGCTAAGAAAATAATTGGGGATACTTTTCTAGCATCTCACTCTCAAGTTCCCAGGTAGATTCTTCAACCATAGGGTTTCTCCACAACACTCGTACTAAAGGTACAAACTTATTTGTCAATACTCGCTCCTGCCGATATAAAATTCTTATTGGTTGTTCTACATAAGACAAATCAGCTTGAATCTCTATCGACTTATATTGTATTACATGTTTAGAATCAAGATTATATCTCTTAAGCATTGACACGTGAAACACGTTATGAATATGCTGCATATGAGGCGGTAAGGCTAACTCGTACATAATTTTCCCGACTTTCTTCAAGATTTCAAATGGACCAACTTATCATAGTTTTAGTTTGCCTTTATTACCGAACCTGGTCAATCCTTTCCATGGTGATACTTTTAATAACACATGCTCTCCTTCCTGGAAATCCATATCCTTTCTGCTTTGATCCGCATATTTATGTTGTTGATTTTGCGCTGCTTCTAGTCGCTTTTGGATAAGCTCTACTTTTTCCTTGGTGTGCTGAATCAATTCTGGACCTAAAATTTTACGGTCACCAACTTCATCCCAATACACAGGTGATTTGCACTTTCTTCCGTATAAAGCTTCATAAGGTGGCATTATGCTTGCATGATAGCTGTTGTTGTAGGAAAAGTCCACTAACGGTAAATGCTCGTCCCAACTTCCTTCAAAATCTGTTGCACATACACGTAGCATATCTTCGATTGTTTGGATCATTCTTTCACTTTGTTCGTCCATTTGTGGATGATAAGTGGTACTCATATTCAATTTGGTGCATAAGTATTCCTGAAATTGTCTCCAGAATTTTGAATTGAAACGTGGATCTCGATCAGATACAATGGATACAGGAACTCCACGGCGTATCACAATTTCTTTGAGATATAAGTGCACTAACTTGTCGAGCGAAAATCTTTCGTTGATTGGGAGAAAATGAGCTGACTTCGTTAATCTGTCGATGATTACTGAAATTGCGTCATGATTTGCTCTGGTTCTTGGAAGCCCTACCACAAAATCCATTGCTAGATGTTCCTATTTCCATTCTGGAATATCCAGTGGTTGTAGTAATCCGCTTGGACATTGATGTTCTGCTTTCACTCATTGGCACGTGTAGCATTTACTTACCCACTCCGCTATTTCTTTCTTCATGTTTGACCACCAAAAGTTTTCTTTTAAATCTCGATACATCTTTGTGCTTCCTGGATGTATGGAATATTTTGAGTTGTGAGCGTCTCGTAGTATTTCTTCTTTAATTCTAGTACATTAGGTATCCAGATTCTTGATGAAAATCGTAGAATTCCTTTATCATCTTTCTGACTTGTAATTTCTTCTCCCGTTAGGTCGTCGTCTTCTTGACTCGTCACCTCTTCTTGACATCTTCGGATCTTTTCCAACAGTTCTGGTTAAAACATCATCGCACAGTTCATTTCAGTAGATTCTTCTGGAATACGTACCTCAATTTCCAATTTTTCAAACTCTCAGATCAACTCTTCTGAAGAAGTTAACATATTCAATCTTTCTTTCCGATTTAACGCATCTGCTATGACATTTGCTTTTCCTAGATGATAGCTAATTGTAACATCATAGTCCTTGATCAACTATAGCTATCGTCGATGTCTCATGTTGAGTTCCTTCTGCATAAAGATATACTTTAAGCTTTTATAATCCGTGTAAATTTCATACTTTTCACCATAAAGATAATGTCTCCAAAATCTTAGTGCGAACATGATATCTGCTAGTTCCAGATCATGCTTAGGATATTTCTGTTCATGAGGTTTCAGTTGCCTAGAAACATATGCAATTACGTTACCGTGCTGCATTAGTACATATCCCAGTCCTCGGTAGGATGCACCGCTGTAAATAATAAAATCTTCCTGCTCATCTAGTAGTACTAGTATAGGTGCGGTCACCAGTCGGTTTTCAATTCGTGGAAACGTTCTTCACATCTTTCTTTCCATATGAACTTTTCATTCTTTCGAGTCAACTTGGTTAGTTGCGTAGCTATCTTTGCAAAATTTTTAACAAATCTTTTATAATAACCTGCCAATCAATACAGATCAATCTTTGCTGGATCAACTTTGATTCCTTCTATGTAAATGATATGGCCTGGAAATTGCACTTCCCCTAGCCAAAATTTGCTTTTAGAAAACTTCGCATACAGCTGTTCTTTTCTTAAGATATCCAAAATAGTCCTCAAATGTTCGGCATGTTCTTCTTCAGTCTTCGAGTAAATCAAGATCTCATCAATAAATACAATCACAAACTTGTCCAAGTATCTCTTGAATACCATGTTCATCAAATTCATAAATGTTGTTGGTGCATTAGTTAAACCGAATGCCATTACGAGGAATTTATAATGTTCATATCTGGTACGAAAAGTAGTCTTTGGAATATCTTCGGCCTTGATCTTCAGTTGATGGTAACCTGACCTCAAGTCTATTTTAGAAAACCATGCGGCTCCTTTTAACTAATCAAATAAATCATCGATTCGTGGTAGAGGATACTTATTCTTGATAGTTAACTTATTCAACTCACGATAATCGATACATACTCGCATACTGCCATATTTCTTCTTCACAAATAATACCGGTGCATCCCATGGGGACACATTGGGTTTTATAATTCCTTTATCTAGAAGATCTTGTAATTGTGTCGATAACTCTTTCATTTCAATCGGTGTCATTCGATACGGAGTTTTTGCAACTGATACCTTACCTGATGCTAAATCAATAGTAAATTTGATTTCTCGATCCGGCGGTAATCCTGGAAGTTCATCTGGAAATACATCAGGAAATTCACACACAATGGGAATATCTTCTATCCTCAAACTTTCCTTTTCAGTATCCAACACATAAGCTAAATAAAATTTACATCTGTGTCGTAGCAATCATTTAGTCTACATTATTGTCAGGAACTTTTTCCGCTATTTCTCACCTCTAAATATTACCAGTGCATTCTCCGTAGTTCACAATTTTACTTTCTTATATGCACAATCAATATGAGCATTATTAGAGGCTAACCAGTCCATTCCTAAAATAACATCAAACTCGCCTAACTTGAAAGGTATCAAGTCAATTAAGAAGTGATGTCCTGCTACTTCGATATCGCACTTGGGATATACTCGATTTACAGGAATCTGGTCGTCATTCGCTAATTTTATAATTAACGTCTTGCCCAATCGTTGAATTTTACAACATATCTTATCAATGAATTCTTCAGAAATAAAAGATCTTGTTGCTCCAGAATCAATCAATAATTTTGCTTTAACCGAATTCACAGAAAGCGTAATTGCAATCACACTTGGACTATGCACAGCTTCTTTCATATTCATATTAAAAGTCCATGCTCTAGGTTGACTCTGCTATGGTGGTGGAGGTAATGTCAATACTTTCGGAACGCTAGCGGCCATTGCTGGTCCTCTATAATCCCTAGAAATATGCCCTTTCTTCCCATATTGGAAACAAGAAACTTCTTTTCTCCCTGCTGGACATTTATTTGAGTAGTGTCCTTTCTGTTTACACTTGAAACATGTCACATTTTCCTTGTTACAGATGCCCGAATGTCTCTGACTACATGTCTTGCAGTATGGCAATGGTGGTCTGACCATTTCTTGTTGGTTTGGGGCTTGAAAATGATTACCTATTCTCAGATTGCCTTGTTTTATCCTTTTAAAATTCATATTTATCCGACCTTGAAATCCCGGCTTCCTGTTAGAACGATTCTAAAAATTCCCTTGTCCCTTTTTCTTTTGGGACATCTCACTTTCCTCTTCAATGATCATGGCTTTCTGAACCACGACTATATATGTCGCCAGTTCAAATACTACCACTCTACTACTAATCCATGCCTGCAATCCCTGCTGGAATCTCTTAGCCTGTTTCTCATCAGTATCCACCTGCTCTGGAACAAACCTATCCAATTCGTTAAATTTGGATTCATATTCAGTCACTGACGTGTTCCCTTGATTCAGCTCCAAGAACTTGATTTCCATCTGATTTTTCATAAAATGAGGAAAATACTTCTCCAAAAACAATTCAGTGATCCTATCGCAAGTCACAATGTCTTCATCTTCTAGAGCTTTCTTAGATTCCCACCAATAGTTAGCTTCTCCCTTCAGGAAATAGCTAGCAAAATCAGTCTTTTGGTCCTCCTCAACTTTTACTAACGCGAACGCTTTCTCCATTTCTTTTAACCTAGCCCTAGCCTTAGCAGGATCCGTTGTGCTCTCAAATTCTGGAGGCTTAACTGACTGAAACTGCTTAAAGGTAACAACTGGTATAATAGGCACAACTGGTGGTATCTGGTGTTCAGGAAGAAGTGGTTGCTGTAACATTTGCTTCTGAATCTATTGTTGTTGCTGTATCTGCTGTTGCATCGTTACCATCTGTTGTTGCATCAGATGGAATATTTGGTTCATGGTATCATTATTTTGTCCCTCAGGGTTGCTGTTTGAGGCCTTAGTCCTGGTCTTTCTTTTTGGTGCCATTTTGCTGATAATGAAACAAACAGTTCTTTTAACAATTTTATTAAACAGTTGATAGTGAGTAAAGAAATAATTTAAATTCTATTAAAACAAAAATTTTAAATAATTTAGGAGTTTAAACAAATAGTTTGAAACTATTTAAAATGTTAAATAAATAAACTGAACAACGTCATTTTAAACATTTCATTTATCTTCTTAAAAATAAAACAGAATTTAAAAATATAGGAAGACTATAAAGCAGTAAAGTAAATATAAATGTTGTAAAGACTAAAAATTTAAATAAATGAAAGAGAAAGTTGAAAAAGTTTTATTTTATATAACAGACACCAACATCAGGTGTTAATGCTTGATACAAAAGTCTAACATAGAGTCTATCATAATCATTGTGGATACACATCAAAACTGAATACACACATACACATCTAGTCTGACTATACTATAGCTTCCTCTATCCACATATATCACATATACTATAACATCCTTGGTCCAACTATCATATCTCAGAATCCTGGAGGAATACGACTCAGCTCCTGTAGAAAAGTCTCAAAAACTGACTGAGCAAGATGAGTAGCTCAATGAAACTCTGCATAGGTATGAGTCCCATCATGCACCAATTCATCCAACTCAAGCGAAACACTGTAAACTGTTTGTTGTAACCTCTATCTCATCATATAATCTGGCTGGAGTGCGGATGACGGTCCTCTATCTCTCTTATCAAACAATACCATAATCTCCCTGGACTAGGACCTCCAACAGTGCACATCCTCTCTCATGGTGCTATACTCGTGATACGGTACCATGTTCAGCTCTCTAACCTGACCCACTGACTCCTGGGATGGAACTCTGGGTATCTCAACAACATCCTGCTCTAGCAATCCTAACTGTAAACCTACATCATGCTCTCCCATCCCCTCAACCGGGGCCATCTGAAACACCTCTAGAACAGGAGCATATACTGACATAGGAAGTGGAGCTGCAACTGGTGGAAACTCTGCCTCAACCTCAGGTATGAACTATTACTCTAAAGGTAATGGATGTTGTATCAACGGCTCGAAAAACTCCATAGGATCAAACATGTCAGGGTCTGAGAGCTGCTCTGGAGCTTGTAGTGTTGACTCATGTGGTATTGTTAGGCACAAAGCATGCGCTAATAATTCAGGCAAGTATACACGTTCCCAAGTAATGTAGAATGATTTCTAGTTCGTTCCCACATAGACTCAGACTAATTATATTTAATTAACACTTATTCACCAATGTATGATTACTTCTCAATGTCAAGACAATAACACGTAAGGTTGATTAACTAATTATTACTACGATTAACTACGAGAATAAAACACTTAAATTAACACTTGAATTAACAATATTAAACACACATGAGATCATAACTTCATTACTACTTCATTCAATAGTTATTGTTATTACCCTTAGCATGTAACGGTGATGACATTAATCGAACAACACGAAACTGATAAAAGCCAACTTTCGTTGCACAAGTACCATTCTACCAAACATCCACAATTAAGATAGAAGTTGAATATGCATCAATTATGTTGAGACCCTATATGTCTACAGAATTTGACAACATAACGATTTAAGCGCAAGTTATTCATTATGATCACACAGGGCAAGTAAAACGGTTAGAGTTACCCACTAATCATGCATACAATACATGAACCTATGCTAGCATGGCAAGTTCTAAATCTCAAGATTCACTGTCGCTTCATAAGAGATTAACAGGCTATCTTATATGTTCGCGACACACATAAGACGAATAAGCACAACCTATGCTAGATATCATACAATCATCATATATCAAGGTATTAAATAAATTAACCAAAGAAATCCATAGTAAATCTGCTATGACCCTATAATCATGATTAGCCCATGATAGAACTCATCGTCACCATGGGTTCATATGAAAACATGATAATCACAGAACAATATAAACTAATAAAAATACTTATTAAAACCAGAGTACGTCACAAGAGTATTAAGGTTCAAAGTAAAGAAAACTAGTTTCCACTGTTATAATGAATGAAAGAATCACAAGATAACGTTTGCTTCCTCTTCTTCGTTGTGGTGTGCTAAACGGTCTTCTTAATCTTCTCTCCTTGCTCCTTGTAATGGCCTCAACCCCGGGGTCAGGAGTTGACGTCACTAAACACAATTACCAAAAATATAAACAACAGAATTATTATTAAAATATACTAACTCGACCCCGAACCAAGATCCGATCCAGGTTCAAGTATAATTCAGGTTCTCAATATTACAAACTCTTTATTCAACATCTAAGACACACAACTTTATTCAGAAACTCCTCAGACCTCATGGCCTGATATAAACTACCTCAGAGGAGCCGGGTCCCGTAGGGGCAGGAACATAGGTCGGTCTGACTGATCTTCTAGGCATCTGTGAAATATTCATAATAGTTTGCAAGGGTGAGCATAATCGCTCAGCAGTACCAAAATATGAATAACAGAATAAATCAGCAATGCAACAATAATAGGATTAGAACTATAATTATGATATCAACATTATACAACAAAATTTAGAGAAAAACTGGATATCGCTAACTAGCATGCTTCATTAAAACAACGTAGCAGTGTGATGTAAGAACACCAGAGTCCAATTTTAGCATACAAGTCACTTTTATAAAATCACTATACCAATTACCCGTACTCTTACAGGAATCACAAAATTCAAATCAGATACGTATGGATATGTGAAGACAGCTGATCAGGCTATCAACACTAGACGGCTCCAACTGCCATCTTATTCATGGCTCCAACTGCCATTTCAATTACCTGTTCCGGAACTCAGAGACTAGCTAGGTCTCTGACCTGCTGGACTAATCGGTTATACTGTGCGCGCAACTGAATTAGCCTCTTACGCCAACTCAATAGGCCTACTCTGGCCCCAACGTATCCCATATCTGATCGTTTTAATCCAGTTTTCAAAATCATCACTTTTACCTATCTTTTTTCAAAATCCATTCTATCACAGCACTCTATTCAAATCCTTTTTTCATTTAAATCACGTTTAGAGATAGGTGTTTTCAGAAGTTACTTTTCCCCAAAACACAATTTTAAACAACGTTTTCAAATACCGGGGATACGTAACTTAAAATGTTTATGTTCCATTATGAAAGTAAAACATTTAGTTATCCACATATACTGAACCATAAAAGAATGGTCAGGGGTACTTGCCTTGCAACGCTTTACAAAACCCTAAGTAGCTTTTAAGCTGACTTTAGTCCTAAGAAACTAGCTCGGAATCTACAAATATAGAATACACTAATCAGTTACACCGACATGCTTGATATCCTCAAATTCTAACAACTCAATTCGACAACCCGACTTGTATTAATACTATACACACAACCCGTAACCCCATAGTCACGTAGTCGGAAATATTGTTAGGGTAACACGTATATATATTTTCGAACATATTTTTAGGAAATTTTGGCAGCACCTTATTTATTTATAAGACTACCCGTCGATTACAATCGACGTCCATAATCACAACACAATTCGTAATACAATTAATTATTTAGGTCCGATAAATATTTTACACAAATCATTTTTATTTATTTATAAAATTTAGGACTCAGATTAAATCATCACGGTCCACCGTTCGCTCGTAAAAAAAGTCATCGCAAACGGCGGAAAAATTTCGCGGGTACCCGATAAATTCTCGGGTTTCCAAAGCAAAATTTCACCGATTAATCCTTAAAATTTTTCTCCGCATAATTAATTAATATCATCAATATTAATCAAAACCCTGCAGAAAATAAGAAATAAAAGTTAAAAGTTATAACAATCAACCCCAACTGCAGAGTTCGGCCCAATTATAGAGTTCGGCCCAACTGTAGAGGCCCAAAATAAGGCCCAACAGCCAGCCCAAAGCAGAGAAAGCCCAACAGAACCCAAATAAAACCGAAAACCACAGCCGCACACACTGTACAGCCACTACATGCGCCACCACATGCGCCACACACACACACACATGATCTTACTCACACACCATCGAACACAGAAGCACACACACAAACATATATACAAGAACGTATATATATATATATGCAAGCAATCGAACCATAACAGGACTGAAGCAAGCCGGAAATATTACCAGAAATTATAAGAACAGCCGCGACTTGGCCGGAAGGAGAGAAAAAGAAAACGAAAAGACAAAGAGGAAGAGAATGAGTAGAGAGATGAGAGATAACGAGAGGTGAGAGATAAGATATCAAGAGAGAGACAGGCCGGAACAAGGTGGAAGGGGAAACCCCCCTTTTACTTAGTATTTTTTTTTCTGATTTCCTGATAGCAAGCCACGTATCAACAAATTAGACACTCAGCAATTTAATCCTCCTGCAAGAATTACATGTATACATGTCTCGTTCTTTTTAAATTTGGGTTCGTTTTCTTTTAAAATAACGAACAAACTGCACATCAAAATGCACCAAAAAAATTACAAAAACAGCGCTAAAATATTATAAATATCCCGAAGTACATAAAAACGTAAATTTCGAAATTTTTAAACAATTTTTTTAAGGTAAGCTTTATACCCGCTTTTCAACCAATAACGAAACAATGCGCGGGTAAAAGGATTCCCGAAAATTTCCAAAATAATTTTAAAATTCTTAGAATAATACGAACTTAATAAAATATAAGTTTCATAATTTTTAAAGATTCCCATAATTAAATATGGATTTTAGCATTTAACACACTCAAAAAATCATTTAAAATAAATAATTAACGAAATATTGATTTCTCAATTTTATAAAGTCCTAAAATAATTATTGAAATTATAAAATTAGAAAACCAAATTTAAAGACAACCCAAATATTTATGGAATTAAAATTTACCATAAAATCACTTTTGCATGCAAGATGAAATCATATAACTCGCCAATAAATCACATAATTCCAATTCCACATATCAACAAATCATAAATAATTAAATAATAATCAGTAACTGCTGCCAAAATCAATACACATCTTTTATTTATTTACTTAAACTTTTATTACACTTCCAAATATTAAAAATAAAATAAAAATACACGAGTCGTTATATTCCTTCCCCCTTAAAAAGATTCTGTCCCCAGAATCTGACTCAGCTAAACAAATGAGGATATTTATCAAGCATGTCTGACTCCTATTCCCAAGTAGACTCTTCTACTCGAGGATTTCTCCATAAAACTTTCACTTTAGGAATTGATTTATTCCTAAGGACTCGTTCCTTATGGTCTAGGATTTGAACTGGTTGTTCTACAAAAGATAAATCTAGTTGAAGCTCAATCGGTTCGTATTCTATGACTTGATTCGAATTAGGGACATAGGGCTTCAACATAGACACGTGGAACACATTATGAATGTGCTGCCACTACGGTGGTAACGTTATCTCATAAGCGACCTTTCCCACTTTCTTCAAAACTTCAAAGGGTCCTATGAATCTAGGGCTAAGTTTACCCTTCTCACCAAATCGTACTAACCCTTTTGAAGGTGATACTTTTAGTAACACCAAAGCTCCTATCTCAAAGTTCATGTCTTTCCTATGCAAATCTGCGTATTTTCTTTGTCTATCTTGAGCTGCTTCCAATCTTTTTCGAAACAATACTATGGCATCTCTAGTCTGCTGAACCAACTCAGGGCCTAACACTTTCTTTTCTCCTACCTCATCCGAGTACAATGGTGATCTACACTTTCGTCCATACAAAGCTTCGTAAGGTGGCATCCCTATACTGGCATGGTAGCTGTTATTATACGAGAACTCAATCAAAGGTAGGTGCTCATCCCAATTACCCTTAAAATCTAGAACACAGACTCTCAACATATCCTCTATGGTCTGAATCATCCTCTCACTTTGGCCATCCATTTGAGGATGATATGCAGTGCTCATATTCAATTTCGTTCCTAGGCACTCTTAGAATTTAGTCCAAAACCTGAAATTAAATCTTGGGTCTCGATCCGACACTATAGAAATAGGAACTCCATGTTTGGTAACTATCTCATCCAAGTATAACTTAACTAACCTTTCCAATGAATACCTTTCATTAATCGGAAGAAAATGCGCCGACTTAGTCAATCTATCAATGATTACCCAAATAGCATCATGATTCGCTCTCGTCTTTGGCAATCCCACTACAAAATCCATGGCAATGTCTTCCCATTTCCACTGGGGAATCTCCAAAGGTTGTAACAATCCACTCGGCCGTTGATGCTCTGCTTTCACCTTCTGACACACGTGACACTTACTTACCCAATTGGAAATATCCTTCTTCATTCCTGGCCACCAAAAATTTCTCTTCAAATCCTGGTACATCTTAGTGCTACCAGGGTGGATAGAAAACCTAGAGTTATGTGCTTCCTGTAATACTTCGTTCTTCAACTCTGTTACATCAGGAATCCAAACTCTGGACGAAAACCTATATAAACCTTGACTATCTTTTTGAGTACACAACTCTTCTCCTGTCAAAGTATCCAACTCTTGTTCCATAACTACTTCTTGACATCTTCTAATCTTTTCCATCAATGCTGGCTGGAAAGAAATTTTATATAGTTGCTCTTGACTTTCGTTAGATCCTAGAACTTCAATTTCCATTCTTTCCAAGTCTCGTGCCAATTCCTCAGTAATCTTAACCATATTCAGCCTTTCCTTCCTACTTAAGGCATTAACCACTACATTGGCTTTACCTGGGTGATAATTAATCAAACAATCATAGTCCTTAATCAACTTCAACCACCTTATCTACCTCATGTTCAGATCTTTCTGTGTGAATATGTACTTCAGGCTCTTATGGTCTGTATAAATGTCACATTTCTCACCATATAAGTAGTGACGCCATAACTTTAAAGCAAATACTATAGCCACCAATTCGAGGTCATGAACTGGATATTTCTGCTCGTGAGGCTTTAGTTGTCTAGAGGCATACACAATCACTTTGCCATGCTGCATTAACACACATCCCAATCCTTTCAGAGAAGCATCACTATAAATTACAAAGTTTCACGTCTCATCTGGCAATGCTAACACTGGAGTCGTCACTAGTCTTCTTTTTAACTCCTGGAAACTCTCTTCACACTTTTCCGTCCAAACGAACTTCTCATTCTTCCTGGTCAACTTAGTTAGTGGGGATGCAATCTTTGAGAAACCTTTCACAAACCTTCAATAATATCCTGTTAATCCAAGAAAACTTCTTATTTCTGTGGGTGTTTTCGGTTGCTCCCATTTTGATACTGCTTCAATCTTTACCGGGTCTACTTTGATACCTTCTTTACTTATTACGTGACTAAGGAACTGTACTTCTGTCAGCCAAAACTCACACTTAGAAAACTTAGCATACAATTGCTTTTCTCTTAACTTTTGAAGGGCAATCTACAGATGCATCGTGTGATCTTCTGGATTCTTCGAGTATATGAGGATGTCATCAATAAATACAATAATAAACTTATCCAGATACTCCTTGTATACCCTATTCATCAAATCCATGAAAGCCGCTGGCGCATTCGTTAATCCAAACGACATTACTAGAAACTCGTAATGGCCATACCTTGTTCGAAATGCAGTCTTGTGGATATCCTCAGGCTTTATCTTCAATTGGTGGTAGCCAGACCTTAAGTCAATCTTTGAAAAGTGACATGCTCCCTTAAGCTCATCAAACAAATCAGCGATTCGCGGCAAAGGATATTTATTCTTTATCGTCAACTTGTTCAGCTCTCTATAATCAATACACAATCTCATACTCCCATCCTTTTTCTTCACAAATAACACTGGAGCACCCCACGGGGAAACACTGGGTCGAATAACTCCTTTATCCAATAACTCCTGAAGTTGCTTAGCCAAGTCTTTCATTTCCATCGGGGCCATTCTGTATGGAGCCTTAGAAACTGGTTCAGCTCCAGGTATCAAGTCAATGGAGAACTCTATCTCACGATCAGGTGGCAATCCTGGTAATTCTTCTGGAAAAATGTCAGGGAATTCTCTTACTATAGGGATGTCATCCAAAATAGAGGTCTCTTTCTTCATATCCACTACATGAGCCAAGTACGCTTCACATCCTTATCTCAGCAATCTTCTTGTTTGCATCACCGAGAGAAACTTCCTATCTTGCCTCTGCCCTTGGTAACTGATCCTTCTATTATCGGATGTGTACAGAACAACTCTCTTTTTCTTACAATCAATATTTGCCTTATATCGAGACAACCAATCCATACCTAAAATAACATCAAAGTCTCCCAACTCGAAGGGTATTAAGTCAATAGGAAACATATCCTCTGAAATCTCTAGGGAACAACTAGGACAAAATTGCTTTACAGGTACTTTATCTTTATTAGCCATTTCTATAGTTAAAGGTTCATCTAAGTCTTCTAGCATCAATTGCATTTTATTCACACAATTCACAGATATAAATAATTTGGACGCTCCCGAATCAAACAAAACGTTAACAGGTACGGAATTAAGAGTAAGCGTACCTGCAACCACATCAGGGTCACGAACTGGAGACTTCTGGGTCATCTTAAAAGTCCTAGCTCTCGCAGTACTGGTTTCTGGTCCTTGGGACACACTCTTTCCAACATTACCTTTAGTCACTAACTTGCAATTCCTAGCTATATGTCCCACTTTGCCGCAACTAAAACAAATAACTCTTTGAATCTCAGACTTACACTCCGTGGAATAGTGACCTTTCTATCCACACTTAAAACAATTAACATTCTCTCGGCACTGTCCACTATGCTTTTTCCCACACATCTTACAATCAGTCACTGGCTTACTCATTCTCGTCGGGGCAGAGTTAACTGATGTTGTACCGGGTTTCGCCTGAGGAACATCCTACCTCTTGAACCTCTTATTCTTATTCCTTCCAAACCAACGCTGAAATTTCCGACTCACTATTCCTGCTTCTGATCTAGCGGGTCCACTTTCAAATTTTCTTTTCTTCTCACCCTGCTCCTTTGCAACTAATTTCTGATCACTTTCTATCACTAGGGCAGCCTGAACTACCGAAGTATATGTCTTGAGTTGTAAGGCTACAACTCCACTCCTTATTTCTGGCTTCAACCCTTGCTGAAACCGCTTCGCTCGTTGAGCTTCTGAACTCACATATTCTGGTGCTATACGGGCCAACTCCGTAAACTTTGCTTCATATTCTGTGACACTTTTATTCCCTTGTTTCAATTCCAAAAATTCCACTTTCATTTGACTATGGAGACAATCCGGAAAGTATTTCTGCAAAAACAACTCTGTAAATCTGGTCCATGGAACTGGACCTTCTCCTTCTAGGGCTCGCGTAGACTCCCACCAATAATTCGAATCATTCTTTAGAAAATAACTAGCATAATTAGTCTTTAAATTCTCACTCACCTTGGTGAGCGCAAACGCCTTTTCCATCTCTTTTAACCATATCCTGGCAGCAACAGGATCTACCTCTCCCTTAAACTCTGGGGGCTTCACTGCTTGAAAAGATTTAAAACTAACATCCTGATTTGCCCCTCTTATCTCATGCTGCTGCTGGATTTGTAGTTGCTGCTATTGGATTTGCTGTTGTTGTTGCTGTATGAGCTGTTGTTGCTGTTGTTGTTGCTGTTGCAATTGTTGCTGCTGTTGCTGGAATTGTTGTTGCTGTTGGGCCAGCTGTACAGTCTGCTGACGCAACAAGTTCATCAAATCACTCATGGAAGGATCCCCAGCAGATCCGTTTTTGGGCTGAGAATTTCTCTTTGGTGGCATCTCCTGAAACATAATAGTCATATATAAGAAAATGGATTGCTCCAGTAGTTTATGTTTACGCAATCAGGAGAGCGTTGCCACTAAGACAATATTCTCATCCCTCATTAAAATTGGATCCGTCCTGAGTGAATGATTATGATCCAAAAATGCCAGCAACAGAAATAACAATAATAATAACAACAATAATAGCAACACACAATATATAAAAACTGAACAATAATATAAAGCAGCTGAACTACAGTAACTAACAGAATCCAACTAGTACAACTGAAAATCCAAATACAAAGCACCATCCGAATACACGCCAAAATTGGCTGTCATAACAGCCTCGCCTACTACAAACTATCACAACATAATGTACATATACAAGGTAAACAAATACAGAACTCCTAGAAGTCAGTCTGAGCTCTGCATCCCTCTATAGCAGCTCTGTCTAACCACTACCACTGCACAGCTCTGAACTCTGAACTAATGAAACGGTCAACAGATCTAGCCCTCTCTACAGCCATCTGGGTCAATGCTCTCACAGGGGCTCGCACCTCAGGGGAAGGGGCAGAAATACCCTGAAATGGTGCAATAGGTACCTGGTCCAACTGGGCAGCAAACTCTGGACTCTGATCTTTGATAAAGGAAGTATTCACCGCCCTATGCACATGATAAGGGATCGGTGAAGAAATACCACTAGGGACCACAGGAGGTGCCGAAGGTCTCATCATGGAAGAACTGGGACCGCATCCGGGAGGGAAATCCCTGACAGCCGAAACAAACCTACGTACCCAACGGGGACGAGGACCAGATCCAGGGATGTCTCGATGCACAAAAGAAGGAACTGGGGGAGGAGGCATATGGGTCTCCTCAACAACAGTATCAAGGGGTTTCTCCGAATCTGAGCTATCCGAATCAGAAGCCCGAGATGGAGAACTCGAAATCGTAATAGGCCACTGCCAACATAAATATACAGGCAAGACACAACCAGGTCAAGGCAATTCTATCAAAACATTTAATAGATGCCAGGGTAACGCCGTCGGAACCCTCGACTGACTCTAACGGTTTGCTCCTTTGTATGAGTTGATGACTCACACTTAAAGACTCACGTTATCACCTACTTGACACAATTCCTAACCTGAATTAGGGACTTGAACCTATAGCTCTGATACCAACTGTGACGGCCTCAACCTCAGGGTCAGGAGTTGACGTCACTAAACACAATTACCAAAAATATAAACAACAGAATTATTATTAAAATATACTAACTCGACCCCGAACCAAGATCCGATCCAGGTTCAAGTATAATTCAGGTTCTCAATATTACAAACTCTTTATTCAACATCTAAGACACACAACTTTATTCAGCAACTCCTCAGACCTCATGGCCTGATATAAACTACCTCAGAGGAGTCGGGTCCAGTAGGGGCAGGAACATAGGTCGGTCTGACTGATCTTCTAGGCATCTGCGAAATATACATAATAGTTTGCAAGGGTGAGCATAATCGCTCAGCAATACCAAAATATGAATAACAGAATAAATCAGTAATGCAACAATAATAGGATTAGAACTATAATTATGATATCAACATTATACAAAAAAATTTAGAGAAAAACTGGATATCGCTAACTAGCATGCTTCATTAAAACAACTTAGCAGTGTGATGAAAGAACACCAGAGTCCAATTTTAGCATACTAGTCACTTTTATAAAATCACTGTACCAATTACCCGTACTCTTACAGGAATCACAATATTCAAATCAAATACGTAGGGATATGTGAAGACAGCTGATCAGGCTATCAACACTAGACGGCTCCAACTACCATCTTATTCATAGCTCCAACTGCCATTTCAATTACTTGTTCCAGAACTCAGAGACTAGCTAGGTCTCTGACCTGCTGGACTAATCAGTTATACTATGCACGCAACCGAATTAGCCTCTTACGCCAACTCAATAGGCCTACTCTGGCCCCAACGTATCCCATATCTGATCATTTTAATCCAGTTTTCAAAATCATCACTTTTACCTATCTCTTTTCAAAATCCATTCTATCACAACATTCTATTCAAATCCTCTTTTCATTTAAATCACGTTTAGAGATAGGTGTTTCCAGAAGTTACTTTTCCCCAAAACACAATTTTAAACAACGTTTTCAAATACCGGGGATACGTAACTTAAAATGTTTCTGTTCCATTATGAAAGTAAAACATTTAGTTATCCACATATACTGAACCATAAAAGAATGGTCAGGGGTACTTGGCTTGCAACGCTTTACAAAACCCTAAGTAGCTTTTAAGCTGACTTTAGTCCTGAGAAACTCGCTCGGAATCTACAAATACAGAATACCCTAATAAGTTACACCGACATGCTTGATATCCTCAAATTCTAACAACTCAATTCGACAACCCGACTTGTATTAATATTATACACACAACCCGTAACCACATAGTCACGTAGTCGGAAATATTGTTAGGGTAACACGTATATATATTTTCGAACATATTTTTAGGAAATTTTGGCAGCACCTTATTTATTTATAAGACTACCCGTCGATTACAATCGACGTCCATAATCACAACACAATTCGTAATACAATTAATTATTTAGGTCTGATAAATATTTTACACAAATCATTTTTATTTATTTATAAAATTTAGGACTGAGATTAAATCATCACGGTCCACCGTTCGCTCTTAAAAAAAGTCATCGCAAACGGCGGCAAAATTTCGCGGGTACCCGATAAATTCTTGGGTTTCCAACGCAAAATTTCACCGATTAATCCTTAAAAATTTTCTCCGCATAATTAATTAATATCATCAATATTAATCAAAACCCTGCAGAAAATAAGAAATAAAAGTTAAAAGTTATAACTATCAAGCCCAACTGCAGAGTTCGGCCCAACCGTAGAGTTCAGCCCACCTGTAGAGGCCCAAAATAAGGCCCAATAGCCAGCCCAAAGCACAGAAAGCCCAATAGAACCCAAATCAAACCGAAAACCACAGCCGAACACACTGTATAGCCACTGCATGCGCCACCACACGCGCCACACACACACACACATGATCTTACTCACACACTATCGAACACAGAAGCACACACACAAACATATATACAAGAACGTATATATATGCAAGCAATCGAACCATAATAGGACTGAAGCAAGCCGGAAATATTACCGGAAATTACAAGAACAACGGCGACTTGGCCGGAAGGAGAGAACAAGAAAACGAAAAGAGAAAGAGGAAGAGAATGAGTAGAGAGATGAGAGATAACGAGAGGTGAGAGATGAGATATCAAGAGAGAGACAGGCCTGAACAAAGTGGAAGGGGAAACCCCCCTTTTACTTAGTTTTTTTTTTCTGATTTCCTGATAGCAAGCCACGTATCAACAAATTAGACATTCAGCAATTTAATCCTCCTGCAAGAATTACACGTATACCTGTCTCGTTCTTTTTAAATTTGGGTTCGTTTTCTTTTAAAATAACGAACAAACTGCACATCAAAATGCACCAAAAAAATTACGAAAACAGCGCTAAAATATTATAAATATCCCGAAGTAAATAAAAACGTAAATTTTGAAATTTTTAAACAATTTTTTAAGGTACGCTTTATACCCGCTTTTCAACCAATAATGAAACAATGCGCGGGTAAAACGATTCCCGAAAATTTCCAAAATAATTTTAAAATTCTCAGAATAATACGAACTTAATAAAATATAAGTTTCATAATTTTTAAAGATTCCCATAATTAAATATGGATTTTAGCATTTAGCACACTCAGAAAATCATTTAAAATGAATAATTAACGAAATATTGATTTCTCAATTTTATAAAGTCCTAAAATAAATATTGAAATTATAAAATTAGAAAACCAATTTTAAAGACAACCCAAATATTTATGGAATTAAAATTTACCTTAAAATCACTTTTGCATGCGAGATGAAATCATATAACTCGCCAATAAATCACATAATTCCAATTCCACATATCAACAAATCTTAAATAATTAAATAACAATCAGTAACTACTGCCAAAATTAATACGCATCTTTTATTTATTTACTTAAACTTTTATTACACTTCCAAATATTAAAAATAAAGTTAAAATACACGAGTCGTTATACTCCTTGCTTGTTGCTTGTTGATACTTGTTTGCTTGCTTTTGTGAAACATCTCTCAAGATTACTTATATAGAAGTCCACAAGAAACAACAGTCTCAAAAGCCCAATAGAAGTTGAATTATAAAAATCCAGATTCTAAAATTATGACCCCAGGCGGCCACCTCAGTTCCCAGGCGGACGCCTGCATCTCCAGGAGGTCGCCTCACATCCTAGGCGGGCGCCTGCACTGCTTCTGGAAAAATCCACATTCTGCTCCTGATTTTGCTGAATTCTTCGCACAACTCCCCGGAACTGGTTCCAAGTACTTCCCTAGGCTTATTATGATGAAATCTCCCTAATTACACAAGTTATACCCTGAAATGCAAAGACACTAGAAAAACGCATCAAATACACAAAATACTTGATTTCAAGAATTCAATTCAAGCCATTATAAAATGTTCTATATGGTATAAAATGTCACTTATTATACCCCCAAACTAAAATCGATGCTTGTCCTCAAGCGTCACAGACTCAAAAACAAAATAAAAACATGCATGAATGCAAACTACATTAAATACAGCGATCCCCATCACAATGACTAAACCAACCAACACATGACATCTCAAAAAATGCAATTAGGCGACTAAAGATCAATGAAATCATGCAAGCTAACATACAACTAGAAACGTGGTGTGTGCGAATGCTTAACAGATATACTTCAAAACTAGATCATTTATCATAACTCAATTATCCTTAAGGCAATCACAAGATTATATTAAGAATATATTCTAGACACAAAATGACTTATAACACTTCAAGATCATTGGAGTTTATTACGGAATCATGCTTTTATTCTACACAATAAACAAATGCTTATTTGATCGTGCAATGAGTGAGGTCCACAAAAGACTTATGCAATGTCATCCATTTAGCGAGCGTTAGGTTAGGGGATCCCAGACTATAAAAGCCTTAGGTCACTAGGCATAAAGTCCCCTAAGAGCTTAATAACTCCAATACCAAAGAGCTCACTCGTGATCAATTATGCATTAAACTATATTTTTTTCTTTTTCTCTTTTTTTTTCTTTTTTTTCTATGTCTTTTCTATTTTTTTTTTCAATTTCTGAGCAAGTGCGTTTCGCTCCATCTTGCTTAACCCTAGACTACTCGCATACAATACGAGCCGGCTACTAGCCATTTGACACATGGCCACGACTAGCAATGAATTCCAATTTTTACTCCAATTTTATCTTTTCATGCCTTTTATCATTAAGAGCCTATCATACATTCTAAGCATAAGCAATAGATTAACCTCAAAAACCATCAAACCATGACCACAATCTAGTCCTTAAAGCATACTCTAAGACTTAGTGAAATTACAAGTATTTCTAGCATGCATGTCAACCTACCAAGATTCAACATTACTCTAACATTATCACTACACTCGCATCAATATCGCATATCAATTAGTAAAGCAACATAAAAGGGATCATGATATATGCATGAGCTATATGACATGATAAATAAAGCTATAAAATAAAAAAGAACTATATGACAAAAAATATGCAACTATATGAACTAAACTAACATGAATATGCAACTACATGACACACACACAAATATGTTCCTTAACTACCACCCCCAAACATAAAAATAACTTGTAATTAGTTTACAAGTCCAATCATGTATGAGGATTTAAGAATAACTTTTATGTAATCTGTTTTGATTTCATTGATATTAATAAAAAACTTGTTTTATTTTTATTGCGGGCTCTATCTATTTAAATGTTTAAATAAGATATACCACAGTTTAGAGTAAAGCTTTTTATGGATTGTGATGAGATCATAATAATGAGACCTAAAAGATGATAACTCTAAACTTAATTAGTTCCTGGTCATAGGATTACTAACTGGTAATTAATAATCCGCAAAGATCGGTACATACTATGCTTTCTTCATTATGAAGGATGTCTGTTCTCATAGACATTTGTGTGGTGACACTATAGCTAGTATGTAGGTGCTTATTATAGAATAAGTTCACTGAACATGACTCACACAGCTGAACAACTGATGGAGTTCACTCACGTGTCAGCAGTTGTTCACATAGTGATAGTTGTACAAGTATCCTTAGACTTGAGGTCATCATAGTCATCTTGTGTACACTGAACTATGCTTTGGTTTAGTTCTTAGTCTGAAGGGACAACTATAAGGGCTCTACTGGGTATAGAAATTTGTACACGAAGATTGTGTATGATCAATAAAGGATCTACCCCTTCCAGTGTAGGAAGAGAATGTTCAATGCTGATCCACTTATGTTAGTTCAGGAATCTCTGGCCAGAGTGAATGAAATTAGAAAGGAATTTCTAATTTACATTAAATAGAACTAAGCATAGTGAATGGGAAAGCAAGTGATTAAATAAGATAGGCTTGACACAAGTTCCATGCCTTGCAGGGTAGAAGGAATTAATTATACGGTAACTACTCACTGAATAGGTTCTTGGTATTCTAAGCAGTGAATTCGTATTATCCGGATAGTCCTGATATGCTGAGAAGTATCCCTCACGATGTAGAATAAATATGATTAATTAATTAATCATATTTAATGAATTAGAGAATTTATATAAATAATGATAAAATAGTTTTATCATTATTTATTTCTACTACCGGCTTAATATTGAACCTACAGGGTCACACCATAAAAGAGAATGATTTAATGGTGGAGGAATTAATTAATAATGGCTGATAATTATTTATTTATGAAATAAATAATTAATTGGCAATTTTAATAATTGATTAAATGAGATTTAATTGATTATAAATTAATTAAGAAAAGGTTCTTAATATTATTAATTAAGAATTTAATTTTTGGAAATTAAATCAAGAGAGAGAATTATTTCTAAAGTGTTTAGAAAAAGGATTAATAATTAAAAGGTGTTTTAATTATTATTGAGAATAATAAAGGGTTAATAATAATAATAATATTTTATGGGAAAATTTTCAGCTGAAAATTTTGCCTATAAATATACTATTATAAACCCTATTTTTGCCTCAACCTAAATTTTTTACAAAATCCTAATTCTCTCCACCTCCTCCTTCTCCATTACATCGTTTTCTTGGTGGATACCGATGGAGTGCTTCACACTTGAAAAGCAGCTGCTAAGGATCTCCGCTCATGGTTCTTGGATCACTATTAAAGACCTCCATCTTTCCATTAATGTAAAGCTTCTTAAGGTAAACATACTGAACTACGAATTAAATATTATTATTCGCATGGATCTTGCAGAGGGTTTCGGTTTTTTTAAGATTTAAATTTACATTTTCGTTGAGTTTATGTGCTAAAAACCCTTCAATGGCATCAGAGCTACTTGCGAAAAGTTTTTAATTCGTTTATGTGTTTAACTGTTTTTGATATATGAGCATGTACGTGATTCGCCATGATTTGATGTTGATATAATATGCTTATATATGTATGGTTTTGAATATATGATATTCATGTGAGTTGTATAATCATAAGATGATTATGTAATCTGTATATATACTGATATCTACATGATTTATATTTGTTCTAATTATGAGAATCATATTAGATACGGATTCTGAATTGGCTGCTGCAGATTTGCTGAAATCTGGGTTTGGTGTCCGATTTACGAAAACGAATACCCTATTCCATAGGTAAACAAGCGTCTGAACAAAACTGATAGTATAAGCTATCAACAACTCTTCTGTAAGGCGTTTGACGTCGTTTACTACTCGTAAACAGTGATTCTTGTTTTTCTGATTATGATTCTGATTTTTGTCATATTTTTTTTATGATTAGATCATGGATAATATGATATGTTAAGATCAGATTATGTGTTTTAACATGCTTTTATGTGTTGTATGAGCATGGTGGATGGTTATGGCCTTTCGACCTTAGTGTAATGGTTTTGGTTTTGGTTTTAAATACGACTTGCATGTCGTGAATCTTTGTAATCATAAATCTCGAATGTAACTCGAGTTATTCTTGTAAGTTCATTAGATTAGTTTTACTTTCAATCATGTAATGTAATTGAAGACTCAAGAAGGCTATCAAATGGAGGTGATACAAAGAAGAAGACGAGGCATACAAGATGTCTAAACAAAGAAGAAGACTTGTGTAATAAGTAGTTGTATTTATTTCCATCACCATATTAGATTGACCTTGATCTTTATCATGAGCTTGATAAAGATCACATAGGATGGGGCCATAACCAAACACATTTACTTTATTGCACTTTACATTTACTTGTTTATTTAATTTTATATATGAGATATATTCCTATGTTTACCATGCGATGATAGATTTAGGTGAACTTAAATCAATATAAGGTGTGCTCTAGAAAATCTAGAATAGGAATCGTTTCTTGCCTTAACAATAAATATTATGAATACGATCATGAGATTCTTATGTTTATGAAACATGTAATTGAATATGAATTTTCAATATTAAGAGAAAGGATGATTCTGTCAACAACAGATTTCTATCTGTAAGAAAGAGTTATTAAGTGACGCCTCTTGACAATGCTCCACCCGATCTGGGAATCATCTGATTATCGATTATTGATTTGAAATATTTAATTTAAAGGGAAGAATCTCTTTATAATATGATTATGATTGTAACGTAATATAATTCCTCTTAAATTAAATAATATCAAGTAGTAATTGGCCAATGACACAACGGGCTTGTGTCGGTCATAGCCTTCCATCATGGTAGAAAGTGGTTCTTATTTTTAAATCATTGTCATTTCATGCTACAGCCGAGGGCTTTGATTTTGAAATAAGAAATACTTGTCTATTACATAGAGATGTATACATTGAATTGGAATCTAAAGGCCGGTACGTGCTACAGCCGTGGGCCATTGGAGACTGATTCAATTGTACGAAATGTTGGGTTAGACTTGACTTAGAATATTGAGTTTATCGTGCCACAGCCGTGACTCAATTATTCAAGAGGCTAAATTTTTATTAGGGAATAACATAAGATGTAATTGACAAGAGTTGTCTGCCTATTGAACATCACATGACGTTTCGTGCCACAACCGAGGTTGTGTGATGGAATGTAGGATCCCTATTCGCACTAGCATTATGAATGCTTAATTTTCACTTTGGGGTTAAAAAAATTAGATAAACTAGTGGGAGACACTTATGAATAAAGACCAGATTCATATAGTGTTTTGAAAAGAAATTAAATATTTGCTAAGTGTTGTTATGTGTTTATCATTTACAGATTTACTATATTCGTCATGTCTTCTGCACTATCACTCCGGAGCATACTAGATGCTCACAAGTTGACTGGTCCTAATTTAGCTGTTTGTTTTCACTGTAATAAGTTGGGGCACTGTAAGAGGAACTGCAAGGTTTACCTTGCAGAATTGAAGAAGAAGAAGAGTAGTAAGACTACCGCTTCTGAATCAGGCACGTTCATGATCGAAGTTAATATGTCACTAGGTCAAATTTCTACTTGGGCATTAGATACCGCCTGTGGTTCTCATATTTATAATTCGTTGCAAGGACTAAAGGGAAGTAGGACTCTTGAATAAGATGAGGTGATTCTATGTATGGGTAATTGAGCAAGGGTTGCGGCCAAATCTGTAGGATCATTTAGTTTATATATGCCTACGGGCAAGACTATTATTTTGAATAATTGTTATTACGTTCCCTCTATTATGAGGAATATTGTTTATATTCCTATGTTGGATGTGGATGGTTTTTCATTTATTATTAAGAATAATGAATGTTCTATCCTTAGAGATAATGTTCTTTTTGGATGTGGCATTTTAAATAATGGTATGTATGTATGTGACGTAGAGCATGATTTACTTCAGATTGAACAAACTAATAAAAAAAAATGAGATGATGAAAATCTGACCTATTTATGGCACTGTAGGCTAGGTCATATTAGTGAAAATAGACTACGGACATTGCATAAGGAAGGGTTACTTGACCCCTTTGATTTTGAATCATATCCTACATGTGAGTCTTGTCTATTGGGTAAAATGACCAAATCTCCATTTAGTGGACATGGAGAGAGGGATGCAGATTTGCTAGGATTGGTACACACAGATGTATGTGGACCAATGTCTACGCAAGCCATGGGTGGATTTTTGTACTACATTACTTTCATAGATGATAGATCTAGATTCAGATATGTGTATTTGATGAAACACAAGTCTGAAGCCTTTGAAAAGTTCAAAGAATATAAACATGAAGTGGAGAAACAAACCAAACACGGTATTATAACTCTTCGATCAGATCGAGGTGGTGAATACTTGAATGGAGAGTTTCTATATTATCTCAAAGAAAATGGTATAGTCTCCCAGTGGACTCCTCCATATACTCCACAGTTAAATGGGGTATCTGAAAGGAGAAATCGAACTTTGTTAGACATGGTTCGGTCCATGATGAGCAATGCGAATCTTCCAGTATTCCTATGGGGTTATGCATTGGAAACCTCAGCATATTTACTGAATAAGGTGCCTTTCAAATCTGTTACTCAAACACCATATGAGATATGGAAAGAAAGGAAACCGAGTCTTAAACACATTAAGATTTGGGGATGTCCAACTTATATCAAGAAAGTTGACCTAGATAAGCTGGAATCTCGATCCGTAAAATGTAATTTTGTGGGATATCCTAAAGAGACTTTGGGGTATTACTTTTACACCGATCATCGGGTGTTTGTCTCCAGACATGCTACCTTCTTGGAAAAGGAGTTTATTCTTGAAGGAAACAGTGGGAGCAAAATTGAACTTGATAAAGTTCAAGAAGCACAAACTACTACGGATCAAGTGGAAACACCTGTTTAGACTGAACAACCTTCTGTGGAACAGCCCATTCGTAGGATAGGGAGAGTGTCTCACCAACCTGAGAGGTATTATAACTTTGTCATTGAGAATGACAATGAGTTGTCAATCATTGATGATGACGACCCTGTGACCTAAAATGAGGCTATGAGTAGTGTTGACTCAGAGAAATGGCATAGTGCCATGAAATCCGAAATGGAATCTATGTATACCAACCAAGTATGGACTCTGGTTGAGGTGCCTGAAGGTGTTAAGCCTATTAGGTGCAAGTGGGTATACAAAAGAAAGATTGGAGCAGATGGCCAGGTGGAGACCTATAAGGCCAGGCTCGTGGCAAGAGAATTCAAACAAAGGCAAGGGATTGACTTTGATGAAACTTTTTCGCCTGTAGCCCTGTTAATATCAATTCAGATTTTGCTTGCGATTGCTGCTTACTACGACTATGAGATATGGAAAATGGACGTAAAAACGGCCTTCCTCAATGGGGACTTGAGGAGGAAGTGTATATGACTCAGCCAGAGGGTTTTCTTTCCAAGGGAAATGAACACCTACTGTGTAAGCTGCTGCGAACCTTATATGGTTTAAGGCAAGCTTCTCGTAGATGGAACATCCGTTTTGATGAGACAATCAAAGAGTTTGGTTTTATCAAAAATATAGATGAACCATGTGTCTACAAGAAGGTTAGTGGGAGCGCGGTAACATTACTTGTATTGTATGTGGATGATATACTTCTTATAGGAAATGATATACCGATGCTACAATCAGTTAAAGTATGGCTATCAAAGAACTTCACCATGAAGGACTTGGGAGAAGCATCCTACATTCTCGGTATGAAGATCTATAGAGATAGATCTAGAAGAATGATAGGTCTTACCCAGGGTACATACATCCAGAAAGTGCTTAAAAGGTTTAGCATGGAAAACTCCAAAAGAGGTCTCATACTGATGAGCCATGAAGTGTCCCTTTCCGAAAAAATATCTCCTAAGATACCTGAGGAAAGAGAGCGTATGAGTAAGATTCCTTATGCTTCAGCAATAGGATCTATCATGTACGCAATATTGTGTACAAGGCCTGATGTTGCTTATTCAATTAGTGTAACGAGCAGATATCAGTCCAATCCAGGTGAAGACCACTGGAAAGCAGTGAAAAGCATCCTTAAGTACTTGCGAAGGACTCAGGACATTTTTCTTGTTTTTGGTGGTGAATCTGAGTTGAAAATAGAGGGTTATACTGACTCTAGTTTTCACTTAAAAAGTAATAGCAAATCCATGTCAGGGTACGTGTTTACTCTGAATGGTGGGGCGATTAGTTGGAAGAGTTCCAAACAGTCTACAACGGCTGACTCCATAGCGGAAGCAGAATATATAGCTGCAAGTGAGGCTGCAAAAGAAGCCGTTTGGATGAGGAAATTTTTTTCTGAGTTGGGAGCTGTTCCCAGCGTTGAAGAGCCTATTGTGTTGTATTGTGATAACAATGCAGCAATAGCACAAGCCAATGAACCTAGGTCTCATAAAAATTCCAAACATGTCCTGCGGCGCTTTCATCTGATTAGGGAGATTGTTGCAAGAGGAGATGTCAACGTCGAGAGAGTTGACACACATAACAACATAGCAGACCCATTCACAAAGCCACTTTCTCAAAGTCACTTTGATCGTCATAAAGATAAGAATAGTATTAGATACCAGAGTGATTGGCTTTAGTACAAGTGGGAGATTGAAAGAGATATGTCCTCAGTCCAATCATGTATGAGGATTTAGGAATAACTTTTATGTAATCTGTTTTGATTTCATTGATATTAATAAAAGACTTGTTTTGTTTTTATTGCAGGCTCTATCTATTTAAATGTTTAAATAAGATATACCACAGTTTAGAGTAAAGCTTTTTATGGATTGTGATGAGATCATAATAATGAGACCTAAAAGATGATAACTCTAAACTTAAATAGTTCCTGGTCGTAGGATTACTAACTGGTAATTAATAATCCGTAAAGATCGGTACATACTATGCTTGCTTCATTATGAAGGATGTCTGTTCTCATAGACATTTATGTGGTGACACTATAGCTAGTATGTAGGTGCTTATTATAGAATAAGTTCACTGAACATGACTCACACAGTTGAACAACTGATGGAGTTCACTCACGTGTCAGCAGTTGTTCACATAGTGATAGTTGTACAAGTATCCTTAGACTTGAGGTCATCATAGTCATCTTGTGTACACTGAACTATGTTTTGGTTTAGTTCTTAGTCTCAATGGACAATTATAAGGGCTCTACTGGGTATAAGAATTTGTACACGAAGATAGTGTATGATCAATAAAGGATCTACCCCTTCCAATGTAGGAAGAGAATGTTCAATGCTGATCCACTTATGTTAGTTCAGGAATCTCTGGCCAGAGTGAATAAAATTAGAAAGGAGTTTCTAATTTACATTAAATAGAACTAAGCATAGTGAATGGGAAAGAAAGTGATTAAATAAGATAGGCTTGACACAAGTTCCATGCCTTGTATTTAATCGTGACATTGCAGGGCAGAAGGAATTAATTGTACGGTAACTACTCACTGGATAGGTTCTTTGTATTCTAAGCAGTGAATTCGTATTATCCGGATAGTCGCGATATGCTGAGAAGTATCCCTCACGATGTAGAATAAATATAATTAATTAATTAATCATATTTAATGAATTAGAGAATTTATATAAATAATGATAAAATCATTTTATTATTATTTATTTCTACTACCGGCTTAATATTGAACCTACAGGGTCACACCATAAAAGAGAATGATTTTTATGGTGGAGGAATTAATTAATAATGGCTGATAATTATTTATTTATGAAATAAATAATTAATTGGCAAATTTAATAATTGATTAAATGAGATTTAATTGATTATAAATTAATTAAGAAAAGGTTCTTAATATTATTAATGAAGAATTTAATTTTTGGAAATTAAATCAAGACAGAGAATTATTTCTAAAGTGTTTAGAAAAAGGATTAATAATTAAAATGTGTTTTAATTATTAATGAGAATAATAAAGGGTTAATAATAATAATATTTTATGGGAAAATTTTCAGCTGAAAATTTTGCCTATAAATATACTATTATAAACCCTATTTTTGCCTCCACCTAAAAATTTTACAAAATCCTAATTCTCTCCACCTCCTCCTTCTCCATTACATCGTTTTCTTGGTTGATACCGGTGGAGTGCTTCACACTTGAGGAACAGCTGCTAAGGATCTCCGCTCGTGATTCTTGGATCGCTATTAAAGACCTCCATTTTTCCATTAATGTAAAGCTTCTTAAGGTAAACATACTGAACTACAAATTAAATATTATTTTTCGCATGGATCCTACGGAGGGTTTCGGTTTTTTTAAGATTTAAATTTATGTTTTCGTTGCGTATATGTGCTAAAAACCCTTCACTTTTTACTTTTTCCTTGTACATTTTGTTGTTCTCGTACGATTGAAGTCAAAATTCATCAAGTTCATTTAACTAAAGCATTTGCTTCTTCCCAGCTGCATCTAGATCAAGGTTTAACTTCTTCAATGCCCAATAAGCCTTATGCTCAAGCTCCGCAGGTAAATGAGATTCCTTACCATAGACAAGTTGAAACGGGGACATCCCAAGTGGAGTCTTGTATACTGTTCTATAAGCCCAAACAGCTTCATCGAGCTTCAAAGACCAATCTTTCCTTGACGGATAAACAACTTTCTCTAGAATGCGCTTGATCTCTCTATTAGACACTTCAGCTTGACCATTAGTTTGCGGATGATAGGCAGTAGCAATACGATGATTCACATTGTAGCGCTGCATCATAGAAGTGAACTTACGATTGCAGAAATACGACCCCTCATCACTTATGATAACTCGTGGCATTCCAAACCTTGTGAATATCTGCTTATGAAGGCAACTCAACACTACCTTTGCATCATTCGTCGGTAGAGCCTTAACTTCTACCCATTTCGAGACATAATCGATTGCCAGTAAGATGTACTGATTATTATAGGACGAGATAAATGGTCCCATGAAATCGATTCCCCAAACATCGAAGACCTCAACTTCAAGCATCACATTTAAAGGCATCTCATCCTTTCTAGTAAGATTCCCAACTCTTTGGCAACGATCACACCTTAGAACGAACTGATGTGCATCCTTAAACAATGTAGGCCAAAAAAAACCTGCTTGAAGAATACGAGCTGCTGTCTTTTCACCACCATAATGTCCACCATAAACTGTGGAATGACAGTCTCGTAATATCCCCTCCATCTCACAGAATGGGATACATCTCCTGATGATCTGGTCAGCTCCTTGTCTAAACAAATATGGTTCATCCCACATGTACCACTTTACCTCATGCAGAAACTTTTTCTTTTGAGCCGCATTCATATCAGGAGGCATTATATTGCTGACAAGATAGTTCACAATGTCTGTGAACCATGGCTCTTCCTCTTGAACTGCGAACAACTGCTCATCCGAAAAAGATTCGTTGATCAATGTCTTATCATGTGAAGTAGAATCGGGATTCTTCAATCTAGAGAGATGGTCAGCTACTTGATTTTCAGTACCTTTTCGATCCTTGATCTCTAACTCAAATTCCTGTAGCAAGAGCACCCAACGAATAAGTCTAGGCTTTGAATCCTTCTTTGAGACCAGATAGCGAATGGCAGCGTGATCAGTGAATACTGTCACCTTTGTCCCAAGTAGATAAGATCAAAATTTTTCGAAACCAAAAACTATAGCCAAGAGCTCCTTCTCAGTAGTGGTGTAGTTCATTTGAGCTCCATTTAGCGTCTTACTAGCATAGTAGACCACATGAAAGATATTATTCTTGCGCTGCCCAAGAACTGCTTCCACTGCATAATCACTTGCATCCCACATCATCTCAAAAGGTTATCTCTAATCAGGTGCCGTAATAACTGGTGCAGTTATTACACTCTTCTTGAGAGTCTCAAATGCTGCCAAGCATTCATTATCAAATTTGAAAGGCACATCTTTCTCGAGCAAGTTGCACAACGGCTTAGAGAACTTAGAGAAGCCCTTGATGAAACGCCGATAAAAACCCGCATGACCAAGAAAACTACTGATACCTTTAACAGAGATAGGTGGCGGAAGATTTTCAATGACCCCCACCTTGGCTTTATCCACCTCAAGGCCCTTGCTAGAGAACTTATGCCCAAGAATGATGCCTTGTTGCACCATGAAGTGACATTTTTCCAAATTGAGCACCAAATTAGTTTCCACACACCTTTTGAGCACCGAACGGAGATTATTCAAACATTCATCAAACGAATGTCCAAAGACGGAGAAGTCATCCAAGAACACTTCGATATTATTTCCAATCATATCAGAGAATATAGCCATCATGCATATCAGTGAAAGTAGTTTGTTCTTGATATTCTGTTGCAATGCAAATCTGATTGTAACCCGAATAGCCATCCAGAAGACAATAATACTCATGACCAGCCAGCCTGTCAAGCATCTGATCAATAAATGGAAGAGGGAAGTGATCCTTCCTCGTGGATTTATTCAACTTTCTGTAGTCCATGCATACCCTCCATCCTGTGACTGTTCGAGTGGGGATTAGCTCGTTCTTTTCATTGCTACCACATTAATACCTCATTTCTTAGGTACACATTGCACGGGGCTCACCCAAGAACTGTCAGAAATAGGATATATGATTCCTGCATCCAGCCTCTTTAGAATTTCCTTCTTCACTACTTCTTTCATGATAGGATTAATTCTTCGTTGTTGCTCAACAGTTGGCTTGCTACCTTCCTCTAGCAGAATTTTATGCATGCAATACGAAGGGCTGATCCCTTTTATATCTGCTATAGTCCATCTGATGGCTGATTTGAATTCTCTCAAGATCCTCAAAAGCTTGTCCTCATCACTACCTGAAAGGTCAGATGCAATTATAACAGGAAAAGTAGATGCATCACCTAAAAAAGCATACCTCAAGTGTTCAGGCAACGGTTTAAGCTCCAAAGTAGGTGCTTCCTCAATAAATGGTTTGAGCTTTCCCTCAGCATTCTTGAGATCAGTATTACCAAGAGATTCAAATGGCATGTCTAGCTTTCGCTTCCAAGGAAAAGCATTTAGATATTGTAGTTGCTCATTGTCTTCCTCATCTTCACTGTCAAATTCCCCCAATAAGGCTTTTTCTAAGGCTTCAGACCTTAGCACATGATCAAGTTCTGAAGTTACCGCAGAATCAATCAAATCCACCTTGAAGCACTCCTCATCTTCTGTAGGGAATTTCATTGCATTGAATACATTGAATGTTATATCCTGATCTTGCACCCGCATAGTAAGTTCACCTTTTTGCACATCTATCAAGGTACGGCCTGTAGCCAAGAAAGGTCTTCCCAAGATTATGGGAATCTTTTTATCTTCCTTGAAATCCAGAATGACAAAGTATGCAGGAAAGATGAGCTTATCCACCTTTACTAACACGTCCTCCACGATGCCTCGTGGGTATGTAATAGAACGATCATCCAATTGTAGAGACATATAGGTGGGCTTTCGATCAGGCAAATTCAGCTTTTTGAAGATAGACAACGGCATCAGATTGATGCTTGCTCCCAAATCGCAAAGGCACTTGTCGAATGACAACTTGCCAATGGTGCAAGGAATGGTGAAGCTACCTGGATCCTTAAGCTTTGGAGGTAACTTTTGTTGCAGCACAGCACTGCACTCTTCCATTAGAGCAATGGTATCAAGATCGTCCAGTTTTACCTTTCTTGAAAGAATACCTTTCATAAATTTCGCATAACTAGGCATTTGCTCCAGAGCCTCAGTGAAAGGTATGTTGATGTGAAGTTTCTTGAACACCTCCAGAAACTTACCAAATTGTTTATCCAGCTTTTGTTTTTGCAATCTCTTAGGAAAAGGTGGTGGAGGATATAGTTGTTTCTCCCCTGTATAACCCTCAGGCAGAGTGTGTTGAACAGTAGTCTTCCTTGGTTCCCCCTCTTTCTCCTCATGCTTCTCTTCTTCATCTATAACTTCAGCTTCTCCATCTTTTGCTTTTTCAGCTTCAACAACTTTTCTAGACCTTAAGGTAATAGCTTTGCCTTGCTCTTTAGCTTCCTTCCTGCCTGACACTTCAGTATCGCTGGGAAGTATGCCACGTTGACAATTGAGCACGATATTGGCTATTTGACCGATTTGATTCTCCAAGGTCTTGATAGACACAACTTGATTTTGCACAACAGCTTTAGCTCCTCGAAATCAGCACTAGAAGGTGGAACAACACCTCCTTGTTGAGGATATGATTGCCTTTGAGCATATTGCTGAGGTTGTTGGAATCCAGGTGGCTTAAACTATTTAGTTATAGCTTGCTGATATGGAAGCTGAACAGCATTCTGATTGTTGCTCCAGCTGAAATTGGGATGATTTCTGTTGTTAGGATGATAAGTAGCTGGCACAGGCTATTGCGGTCGCTGATAATTGTTCACATACTGAACAAATTATTAATAAGAGAAAACTAATCCGTAGCATGAGAGCCTGCACAAAGCTCACAGACAATAGCTATCTGATTGACTCCATAGTTGGCTAGAGAATCGACCTTCATAGATAGCGCTTGGAGCTGCGCTGCAATAGCTGTAGCTGAATCAACTTCCAGAATACCTGCTACCTTCCCAGGCATCATCTTTTGAGTTGGGTTTCGATGTTCGTTTACATCCATAGTTTCAATGATATTATAGGCCTTAATATAGCTTTTGGCCCACAAGGCACCTCCAGCAGCTGCATCGACCATGAGCCGAGATTGGGCCCCCAAACCATTGTAAAACCCAATGATCACCATCCAGTCAGGCATACATGATGTGGACACTTTCTCAACATCTCCTTATAGTGCTCCCAAGCTTCGCACATAGATTCTGTTGGTTGCTGCGCAAACTGAGTAAGAGCACTCCTCATAGCTGCAGTCTTGGCCATTGGATAGAACTTTACCCGAAACTTTTGCGCAAGATCTTCCCAAGTAGTGATGGACCCAGCTGGTAAAGAATGTAACCAGTTCTTAGCTTTATCCCTCAGAGAGAATGGGAAAAGTCTCAGCTTGATAGCCTCATCATTAACACCATTATATTTGAAAGTACTGCAGATCTCGACAAAATTCCTGATATGCATGTTGGGATCTTCAGTCGCAGCACCTCCGATAGAAACAGAATTCTGCACCATCTGAATAGTGCCCGGCTTGATTTCAAAAGTATTGGCCTGAATGGCCAGATGAATGATGCTCGACTGAATGTCATCAATTTTAGGCCGAGAAAAGTCCATAAGAGCTGGATCTGCTGGAATTATACGATCACCCATGATTACCGGTTCTTTCTTTTCACTCTCTTTATCCGAATCTTCAAAATCTATCTTCTCCGGAATATCAAGAACCGAATCTGTCTCCTCAGCCGTATCTAGAGTCCTCTTGCGAGTACGAGAACATGTTTGTATAACGCTCGCTAGAGTACCTGAAACACAACTGGAAACAATAAGTAACAAGTCTTAATCAATGAGTCCTAATGACCACTGATGGCAAGTACATAAACTAAATAAATTAACACCGAGTCCCCGACAGTGGCGCCACAAACTTGTTAGGCACAAAGCATGCGCTAATAATTCACGCAAGTATACGCGTTCGCAAGTAATATAGAATGATTTCTAGTTCTTTCCCACAGAGACTCAGACTAATTTTATTTAATTAACACGTACTCACCAATGTATGATTACTTCTCAATGTAAAGACAATAACACTTAAGGTTGATTAACTAATTATTTTTATGATTAACTATGAGAATAAAAAACTTAAATTAACACTTGAATTAACAATATTAAACACACATGAGATCATAACTTCATTACTACTTTATTCAATAGTTATTGTTATTACCTTTAGCATGTAACGATGATGACATTAATCGAACAACACGAAACTGATAAAAGCCAACTTTCGTTGCACAAGTACCATTCTACCAAACATCCATAATTAAGATAGAAGTTGAATAGGCATCAATTATGTTGAGACCCTATATATCTATAGAATTTAACAACATAACGATTTAAGCATAAGTTATTCATTATGATCACACAGGGCAGGTAAAATGGTCAGAGATACCCACTAATCATGCATACAATACATGAACCTATGCTACCATGGCAAGTTCTAAATCTCAAGATTCACTGTCGCTTCACAAGAGATTAACATGGTATCTTATATGTTCGCGATGCACATAAGATGAATAAGTACAACCTATGCTAGATATCATACAATCATCACATACCAAGGTATTAAACAATTAACTAAAAAAATCCATAGTAAATCCGCTACGACCCTATGATCACAATTAGCCTATGATAAAACTCATCGTCACCATGGGTTCATATATAAACATGATAATCACACAACAATATAAACTAATAAAAATACTTATTAAAACTAGAGTACGTCACAAGAGTATTAAGGTTCAAAGTAAAGAAAACTAGCATCCACTGTTACAACGAATAAAAGAATCAAAAGATAACGTATGCTTCCTCTTATTCGTTGTGGCGTGCTAAACGGTCTTCTTAATCTTCTCTCCTTGCTCCTTGCTTGTTGCTTGTTGATACTTGTTTGCCTGCTTTTGTGAAACATCTCTAAAGATTACTTATATAGAAGTCCACAAGAAACAACAGTCTCAGAATCCCAATAGAAGTTGAATTATAAAAATCCAGATTCTTAAATTACGACCCCAGGCGTCCGCCTCACATCCCAGGCGGGCGCCTGCACTGCTTCTGGAAAAATCCACTTTCTGCTCCTGATTTTGCTGAGTTCTTCGCACAACTCCCTGCAATTGGTTCCAAGTACTTCCCTAGGCTTATTATGATGAAATCTCCCTAATTACACAAGTTATACCCTGAAATGCAAAGACACTAGAAAAATGCATCAAATACACAAAATACTTGATTTCAAGACATCAAGTCAAGCCATTATAAGACGTTCTAAGTGGTATAAAATGCCACTTATCAGGTATCTCTGGTGATGGTATCGGTGCTGGAACCTCAACTGGTACTGGTGGTATCATTGGGGCTATCGGTCCTGTGACAGTCCTCTCAGAAGATGATGATGCCATCTGATAATATAACAAAACAAGAAAAAGGTCACTCAGCATTCCTAAAACTTATAAATTCCTAATCTTAAAAGCTATCTAAACCCTAGAAATCTTATTCCTATCTTATGTGATCTTCCTATCTTATCTTAATCATAATGTTCTTATTTCAGGGACCACAACCTACTGCTCCGATGTCAACTGTAACGCCCTCCAAATCCGGGATCTAGATCTAGGGGTTACTTGCTAATCATCAATATAATACAAACCTTTATGGAATTTATACAAACATATATCGAACCCCTTTTATTTTATCCACGATCTTTTCAGGTTAAAGTATAAAGGCAAGAACAACACACTATCTTTATTACAAACCAAATTTAAAATCTTGCAGAACTCTCGTTGTTACAAACCATTATCTAAACAAATTTTAAACTATATTCATTTTTATTCAAACTCATACCACATCTATCTACACTACACCTGTTCAGGTAGCTCAAAGCTCTCCTCCTAGATTGGGATTAGCACTCTTGGTATTAGAGGGTTCCGCTGCTTGACACGCTTCTTTACCACGCGACTCCGGATAGGTTTCATTTTCCTTCTTAACTGAAAACAAATAAGGAAAATAATAACAAAAGGGGTGAGCCAAAAATTTGCTCAAAAAGTCCATAATATATAAACAGTAGTACATTAAAGCTAAGTGAACTGGTAATCTGATTTTGTCGGTATCTATGTATTTCTGCAAAGGAGAACGAGGGCCACTCTTGGCGAGTATCAATAAACTAGACTGGACACAAGTTCGCACCTATATCCTGCTGATCAGCCAGGATATAGTGCAGATCTACACCTCTATGTATAGATCCATTCGGGTACCTAGGCTCTATGGCCCAACACAAGGATCCGGTTAATTCCTGGTCCGTAGGATCAAGTGTATACCTTATCCTAATCGTCACCATCCAGTCTACGGATGAGCAACCGGAATAATCGGTATGCTTTGATGTATCCCAGCATCGAAATATATCAGGATATGAATATATATAATATATTGGAATATGAATAAAGTATTCAAGGAATTAAGAGAAATCAGGAATCGAAATGAAATATGCACAAAAGAATAATAATTGTGTATCGGTGTATGTGAACAGGAGTTATCAGTGTTTAATAGCGATGATGATCTGAATATGAGAAAACAATCCACTATTCTGAGTTTAGAATAGGAGAATAACTTGCCTAATATACGATCCACTTCAGGTATATCACAGTTCCCTAACACTGGCTTGATCCGCCTTGCTATAGTCGTATCTATCAAAGAAAGATACTCATTTAGTCGACTCATGTCTTAATTATATCTCAATCCGACTTCACGTTGCCCTTATTGTCTACCCATACGATTATAACTGACTCGTATAATATTTATCTAGCATTTAAGACTCGATTAATCACATAAATCATATAGCACCTAAGTCAGATAGTCACTCTAGGTTAAAATATTTTTAGAATCAAAATTGACTAAATATTCACATTATCGAACACTATCTAACTCGTTTCCTAATTTTCAGGATTTATTGGACTCGTCTCTATAATTAATATGATCTATAAGTAAATAAATATCGAAAGCGACTAATTTCCAAAATAAATTAAGATTTAAAACTATTTTTATTGAAAACAGGTCATTTTTCTGAGTTAAAGGGCTTTCGTTTCGTTGAAATCCGATAAACGATTCAATTATTAATCAATAAATAAGAATAAAACAATTAATATTCAAAATAATTAATTATTCCAAATAATTGAACCTCAAATATATTTTTAAATATTTATTAAGGAAAAATATGAATTAAAAATGATTTTCCCCTAATTTTTAGAATTAAAAATGAATTTAAAATAATTTATTTAAATAAATTGATTAATTATCAAAATAATTAATCAATTTATATAAATAATAAATATATAATAATTAATCAAATAAATAAATAAATAATTTTGAATTTTAAAAAATAATTCAGATTTATTGATAAAATAAATCAATTAATTAATTAATCGATTTATCAAATAAATAAAAATGTAATTATAAGTGTAAAATACAATTAAAATTAAAAGTAAAATAAAAAGAATTTGAAAAAAAGTTTTCAAAAATGGTTTGGGGAAAATCTGGATCAAAACCAGGTTTGAAATCAGGTCTAATCCGGGTTTCCAAGAACAAAACCGGGTCGCCGGCCGGTTCTAAAACTTGCCGACGAGCCCAGTTTTCCTACGACTGAATTTCGGCTAATTCAGGATGGAACGACTCAATTGACAGAGGGTTTTCACTCCCCAACTTCCCAGGAACACAACTCCAATGTCCTCTTGAATCCCCGTTGCCTGGATCGTCTTCTACGGAAAGAAATGCAACGAACGCCGTCAAGCTTCGTTGCAAACTCCGGCCACGTCGACTTGGATCAAACAAGAACCGTTTGGTTCGTTTTCGACTGGATTTCGACTCTAATTTTGATTTCGACTCTAATTCTTATCCTGAACATCAATCAATCATCCAATTATCATGATAACCCTTGAAATGATTTCTCCAATTAAATTGAACAAATCTCCGGCCAAATTCGGTTTTCAGTATTTTTTATTACCAAAATACGATTTCTATATGTCAAAATAAAGCTCGTACTCTGTACAATTTAACCCCTAACACATAATTACTCGTAGTTTATTCAATAATCAAAACGAGCTAATTGAAATTATGCATAAACCGTCACAATCGTATTAACACCTACGGGTATCGTTTGATGAAATTAAAAGTACCAATCAACTGTAAACACTCAAACAAAGCTATATCAATCAACTATAGCATCATATAACCCCTTCAATCAAAAGCCCTAATTCGAGGCATAAACCCTAAAATTAAAATTGAAAATCGATGCATCTAAACATGAAATTGATAGCAAAATTAGAAAGCAGAGATCATGAGCTTTCGATTGGTTACCTACATAATGAATTTGGATTCACAAAATCACCTTGAAATCGAAGCTTGAATCCAAGAACTCAAGAACCCTATTTTCTGGAAAATTTGGGAATTTTGTTGTGTTAGGTCACACACACTGTAGAAGGGGGGTTGAATACAGTGTATAGCACAATCAAATCAAATTCAAAGAATAAAGTAACAGAAAACAAACTTTATTAAACTCTGTTACAATGTAGAACTGTCCTCTCTCAGTGATGAACAAATTATCACGAGAGCTGCTAGGGTTACAAATGAATAATATTCTCGATTACGACAACACTTGTAGTGTAAACCCTATGTCTATGTTTATATACTACACAGTTACAAGATAATCACTAATTAATATGAAATATAATTCTGCTTCCTAAAATATATCAATCAGATATCTTTTCTTCCAAGTATTCTATTCTTCATAGAATTCCTTCTTCATGCATATCTCTTCTTGCATTGGTCTTGATCTCTTTCCTTACAATCAGCCACCTTCCTTATCTGAAAGTTTCCTTAAGTCCTGATATTATCTCCTCATAAATATCTCCTGAACCTTAAGTACTGATAACTTAAGTTCTGTCTTCAGTATAAGTGCTGATTTCCAGTTAAGTACTGATTTGTCCTGTTTAAGTAAGATCTGAAAAGTAAAAACAAATCATATTAGACATGACATTATCAAATATATCTAACAATCTCCCCCAACTTGTAAATTAGCATAATATACAAGTTTAACAGATATTTGATGATGTCAAAAACATTAAGTACAAATGCATGAGAATTTGACTTGATAACTAAAACTTACAGTCCTTAAAGCTTTACCAACTTTAACTTCTAATAAACACTTCAGTCTGTATACATATCAGAATCTGAGCAGTTCTAGATCTTGACTTGGCTTCACTTTCTGATCTATTCAATATCAAAAGTTGTTCTGAGATAGTTCTTTAACAAACATCTCTCAGCATATCTTAGTTCATCAATCATTCTCCTTTTAGCATCTTTAAGCTCTGCAGTATCTTCCCAGTTTGGAAGATAGCATATCTAAGATCATTAATTTTTGCTTTTCTCAACTCCTGATCTAGTCTGATGACATAAGCTTTGTCAGACTCTAGATTGAATTCAAGTCCCTTTATACCAAGATATGTTATGATCTTTGCAGTATTAGGCTTCATATCAACAATATCACCCTTGTGATTTCTGTACTTGGGACAGTATGTGCTGTCAGACTTCACAGAATAAAGCTTCTTCACTCTCTGAATTTGAGTCTTTAAATAATTTGCAGCACTTTCTGTTAATCTGACCTTCACTTGAAGTAAGAATAAAACATATTCTAGTTCCTCAAAATACTTCAGTGGTATAGCATTTTCCCTTATATGGTAAACCCTTCCATCTGTCATGAAATATAACAAGATGTGTTCTTTCAAGAAGGTTTGGTAGACCATCTGTATAGATTCAAGCTGATTCAATCTTTCAGGAGTTGCTCCAACACCTGGTTCACTTAAGGAAGTTGGATCATTGGTTGTGTTTTGTACTCTTCTTTCATCAACACTACCCAATCCAGATTTATCTCTTGCTTCCTTTCCTGTAACCACTCTTTCTTCAAAACCACTTGCTGCAATCTTCAAAGGTTGAGTCTGTATGGCTTTAGTGAATCCTGGTAGGAGTAACTTTGAGGATTTAACATGAGCAATGTCAGAGGTTTCCTTTGACTTATCTTCTAATATCAAGCCAACTTGAGCTATGTCAGAGGTTGCTTGCTTCATAGTTATATCAGAACTAACTATATCTTGACTCTGAACAACTTGAGCTATGTCAGAGGTTGTCTTAAAAATCTTCCTTGAAGTCAGAGTAAGATTAGCATCTTCATCATAAATTTCTTCATCCATAGGAGGCACATAAACCTTTACAGGTTCACCAACTTTTTCTTTGCCCTTGGACCTTGGGTCTATTTGCAATTGTGATTTGGCTTTAGTTGCCACAGGATTTGTCCTTTCTTTTATCACAATTCCTTTAGCCGTAGGAAGTTTCTTTTTAACAACAGAAGCTTCAGATTTGGCGTTGACTTTTTCTAACTTAAGTCTAGCTTCCTCTTCCTTAAACTCTCAAAGTACATTCCTGGATTTTCTTTCAGAAATAACTGTCTTGAAATTTCTTCATCAAGTTCCAAAAGTTCATCAAAACTTATCCTTTTACCAGTCTCAGAAGTTATTCTTCTCCCGGTATCAGAACTTGTTCTATGACTTATAGTTCCAGTTCTACTTGATGAGAGACCTCCACCTTGACCATGACCTCCACCCATTTCAGAGTTTCCCGGGTCATTACCATCATCCTTTTTCTTCAGTGTCTTAACAGGTTTGCATTTGGACTTAATTACTTTCTCCCCCTTTTTGGCATCAGCAGGTAAAAGAAGAGAGAGAAGCAATTCCACCGAGGATTGGATCTCATTGAGTTGATCTTGTTGAGAAGCTTAATTTTTCAAAATTTCATCAATTTGAGATTGTTGCTTCTCTTGGGTTTTCTCACTGTTGGTAATTTTGTCAAAGGAAGGTTTGAAAAACCTTTTCTTGTCCGACTTGACAACTGTATCTTGCTGATTTAAGGTTTCTTGAATATTGTCCACCTTGGCCTGAGTTACGGAGTGTTGACCTTGAAGGTGCCTTGTACTAAGTGCAATAACTCTTAGCTGAGTTTTGAAATCATCATTAACTAGCATCTCATCAGCTTTTGCCAAGTGATCAGCAAGAATCTTATCAGAAGGAACAAAGGTAACTGTGTTCCACTCCTTAGTCCACTCCTGTCCTCAAGGAGTTTCACTCCAAGGTATTGGTGCTTCCCCTGTAACAAACTTTTTGACTATCTCGGCTTTTGAAGAAGCTTGTAGAGGTGCATGTCCAGAAGGACCAGCTGCATCAGCATCTATATTTATAGCAGCATTACCAGTATTATCAACTTTTGCAGCATCAGAACTTACAGAGTCAACATCTACAGCATCCTCTGATAAAAGAACAGTATGAGAGGCTATGGAGGCTTCAACATCATCCTCTAGGTGCTGATCTCCAACTATGTTCTGATCAACAGCCATATTCTGATGCTCACCTATAATCTGATCTTCAATATCTAGATGCAGAGATGGTGTTGTAGGCAATTCTGGATTAAAATCAGCATCAGGAATTGGTGTTGTTGGTGGAGTGACTTGAGTTGGTGGAGCTTCTAGATACAAAACCTGAGGCACTTCCAAGTTATGGATGTCAATTTCATCACTTGGCCCCTGGTTATCAGCATGTACTAGAGATACTGGAGGTGTGGGAATGTGAGTAGTTTTTGGCTCATGTAGTGGAGAGTGATGAGTTGCATGAGGGTCTGGATCAGCACTAGAAGAATTGTGAGCTTCAACAGGGTCTTGTGAGATCAAAGATTCCTGACCCCCTTCCTTAGCTGCTGCTTCCATTCCTTTACCAGAATTTTCAGGCCTTTTTGCCAATGTTTTGAATCTTTTAGCTTTTAAGGATGTTGTAGGAGCTGTATCATCAAAATTACGCTTTCTAAGCCTTTTTAGGGGCCTATAACTCCCAATATCAACATCCTTCTGAGAAAAGACCTTCTCAGCTTCCCTTGCAATAGGTTCTGATACAGGAACATGTTCCTCAGCATCTGATTCATCTCGCAGAATGAATCTCCTTCTCTTCTGTTGTGTCTGAGGTACTTTTTTGGTCCTTTTAGGTTTGGAAGATGAAGGCTTCACTGTAGGATCTGAAGGTTGATGTTGAGAAGTTTGAGGTGGTTGAGTAGAGGTGGTAGGTGCTGATGGATGAGATTCAGATGGTTGGACATGAGGATATAGTGCAGTGTACTTAACGGGATCATAGGTTATTAAGGCTTGTTTGACAGATAAAGGAATTAAGAGGGGTCTTAACACATCCTTCTTATTACTAGTAGATAATAAGTCAGTAAAAGCTCTTTTAGCTATTCTGAATGATGAAATTAATTCACTAGCATTTCGGGGATTATTATCACAACATAAACTATAGATAAGCTGACAGAATCTAGCAAAATAAATAGTAGATCTATCTTCATTCATTCTGTCCCCAATAAAACCTAAGACAACACTTGCATAGTCAAAATCAGTTTGATTTATGAGAGCATACCCGATTTGTTGGCTGAATATGGGAATTGCATCAAAATTGGAACATTTGTTTGCAAAAGCCTTGGTTATGCAATCAAAAAAGAAACTTCATTCCCTCCTTATGAAAGATCTCTTCAACTGGCCCAGCTTTGCCAATGTCCTCTCATATCCCAGACTGGCCATCATGTTTTGAAGAACCGGGTCTTCAACAGTAGAATAAACACAGTTCTCAGGTAGCTTCAGTGCTTGTCGAACCGTAGATAAAGTCACAACATACTCATCCTCCCCTGATGAAAAAATAATACTTGGGGACCCTTGAGCACCACCATCATCATATACACCGCTTCTCCAGAACTCCAGTACTTGAGTACCAGAGACTGCTTCAGGTTCGGTCAGAGCATACCCAATATCAGAACTAGCAAGAAAGTCCTGAATGAAGTGAAGTTCAGATGGGGCTTCTGACTTGCAAAGAATAGCAGAGAAGTTATTAGGAACAAACGTAGCTCCATCAAAAATTATGTCCTTGGGTGCCATGAGAAATTCGTGAGAAAGAAAATTTCCTGTAAGGTGTTTGATAAAATGTCTGGATGAAAAATCGTCAGTAGTTGAGAGAAAATAAAAGTAAAAAGAGAGAGATAAAATATGAAAGTAAATAAAAGATTTTACGATCTTTTCTCTCTTTTACTTATACACGGTAGAAAAAGTAATCGTTGAAACACCTGTCAGACATGCAGTAGTAAAAGATAATTAATGGGCACGGGTATTCAGTAATCATTACTTAGCACATGCAGTTTTTCAAGGAAAAACCGTTCCACTTACCAAGTAATCCCATTAATCAAGGACGTTCAGTTCTATTTTAAATTTTAAAACTGTTCCCACTTAATAAATTTTTATTACTGCTTTACCAATATTCTGGAAAATTATGACCAATGAGAGAATGACCATTAATAAACCAAGTAAACAAATACTGCCACGTCAGAATCGGAACTTCATTTATATCAGGGCTAGAAAGATTATCAGAATATGGTTAGTATCAGGATTTAAAATGTTATCAGAATATCAAACGACTCAGAGACAAAATCTTGCAAAAATATAAAATTTCATTAATATATTAAGCAAATACATTTCATGAAATTCAAATTACATGCTTAAAATTACAAGATTGTCCTAAGCTTCGAATCCAAACATCAATAGCTTTAGTCCTAGTCTAAGACGACGGACAAAGCTGACGGTGAAGAGAAACGGATAGCTGCAATTATTTCTTCTTCCTACTCTCAACAAAAAGAACAACAAGATGAATGATTCGCTCCTACTGTCGGAGAGCTTCTCTCCTTTCTTCTTCCAGATGCTCAAGATGGCGATGATAGTCCATATAGAAGAACAAGAGGTCTGTGAGAACCTCTTGGGGAACTGAGTCCAAGATTTCATCAGGAATGGCAGTGACATGCCACTCCTGCTGCCATTCAGTACAGCTCAACTCTATTTTAAAAGTGTCATAGTTCAGAACTAAGTTAAAACGAACCATGTTTTTTGTTAGGTCACACACACTGTAGAGGGGGTGAATACAGTGTAAAGTACAATCAAATCGAACTTTAATATCTCAAGTAATAGAAAACAAACTTTATTGAAATAGTAAACTCTGTTACAGTATGGAACTGTTACCTCTCAGTGATGAACAAATATCACGAGAGTTGCTAGGGTTATATTGAATAATCTTCTCAAATATGATAACACTTATAGTGTAAACCCTATGTCTGTGTTTATATACTACACAGTTACAAGATAATCGCTAATTGATATGGAATATAATTCTGCTTTCTAAAATATATCAATCAGATATCTTTTCTTCCAAGTATTCTATTCTTCATAGAACTCCTTCTTTATGCATATCTCTTCTTATGTTTATCTCGATCTTCTTTCCTTTAATCAGCTGCTGTCCTTATCTGAACGTCCTTCAGCACTTAAGTTCTGATATCCATCTTCTGATGATTATCTCCTGATAATATAAGTACTGATATCCTTAAGTCCTGACTTCCAGTAAGTACTGATTTATCCTGTTTAAGTAAGATCTGGAAACTAAACATAAATCATATTAGCCATGACATTATCAAATATATCTAACAATCTCCCCCAACTTGTAAATTAGAATAATGTACAAGTTTAATAGATATTTGATGATGTCAAAAATATTAAGTACAAATGCATGAGAATTAGACTAGATAACTACAACTTACAGTCCTTAAAGCTTTACCAATATTTAAATTCTGATAACAGCTTCAGTCTGTACAAATATTAGAATTTAATCAGTTGTAGATCTTGACTTGGCTTGATCTTCTGATCTCTCTGATGTCAGGAGTTGTTCTGAAATAGTTCTTCAACAAACATCTCTCAGCATATCTAAGTTCATCAAGCATCCTCCTTTTAGCATCTTTAAGCTCTGCAGAATCTTCACCAATTTGAAAGATTGCAGCCCTGAGATCATTAATCTTAGCTTTTCTTATATCCTGATCCAGTCTGATCAAATATGCCTTATCAGACTCAAGATTGAATTCCACAACCCTGTAACCCAGAAAGATAGTCATAATTTTAGCAGTGTTGGGCTTCATTTCAACTATATCACCCTTGTGAGCTCTGTACTTTGGAACATATGTGCTGTCAGACTTAACATAATAAAGCCTTTTCTATCTCTGAATCTGATCCTTCAAATAGTTTGCAGCACTTCCTGTCAATCTGTCATCCAGTTGAAGTAAGAATAGTACATGCTCCAATTCTTCAAAATACTTCAATGGAATGGCATTTTGCCTTATATGATAAACCCTACCATCTGTCATGAAGTACAACAAGATGTGTTCTTTCAAGTAGGTATGGTAAACCATTTGTACAGATTCAAGTTGATTCAATCTCTCAGGAGTTGCTCCAATACCTGGTTCACTCAAGGAAGTTAGATCATTGGTAGTGTTCTGTATTCTTCTTTCATCAGCTCTTCCCAATCCAATTTTATCTCTTATTTCCTTTCCAGTAACTACTCTTGCTTCAAAACCACTTGCAGCAGTCTTCAAAGGTTGAGTCTGTTTTGCTTTAGTGAATCCTGGTAGGAGTTTCTTTGATCTATCTTCTGATATCAAGTTAACTTGAGCTGTGTCAGAGGTTACTTGCTTCTTCAAAATATCAGAACTTACAGTCTCTTGACTCTGAACAACTTGAGCCATGTCAGAGGTTGTTTTAAGAACTTTTCTTGAAGTCAGAGCAAGATCATCCTTTTCATCAGTGATTTCTTCATTCTCAGGAGGCACATAAACCTTGATAGGTTCACCAACCTTTTCTTTACCCTTGGTTCTTGGATCTATCTGCGGTTGTGATTTAACCAATGTTGCTTCAATATTTGTCCTTTCTTTTATCACAATGCCTTTGAGTTTTGGAAATGTCTTTTTACCAGAAGCTTCAGATTTAGATGTGACTTTCTCTATTTTAAGTCTGGCTTCTTCTTCCATTAAACTCTCCAAGTCCATTCCTGGATTTTCCTAAAGAAATAACTGTCTTGACATTTCTTTATCAAGATCTAAAAGTTCATCAGAACTTATCCTTTTACCAGTAGCAGAACTAATTCTTTTCCCAGTATCAGAACTTGTCCTGTGACTTGTGATTTCAGCTTTTCTTGATGAGAAACCTCTACCTTGACTATGACCTCTACCCATTCCCGAGTTTCCTTGATCATCCTTTTCATCATCCTTCCCTTTCAGTGTCTTATCAGTCTTGCATTTGGACTTAATTACTTTCTCCCCCTTTTTGGCATCAGCAGGTAATAGAAGAGAGACAAACAATTCCACTGAGGCTTGGATTTCAGTAAGTTGTGATTGCTGAGAAGCTTGATTTTTTAGAATATCATCAATCTGAGCTTGTTGGGTCTCTTGAGTCTTCTCAATATAAGCAATCTTGTCAAAGGTAGGTTGGAAGTACTTTTTCTTATCAATCTTTTGAACTTGTCCTTGTTTGATGAATTCTTCCTGAATCTTGTGTAGCTCTGCATGAGTAGTTGAATGGAGACCTTATAAATGTTTAGTACTCAATGCAGTGACTCTAAGCTGTGTTTTGAAATCATCAGAATTTAATATCTCATCAGCTTTTGTAAAGTGCTCAGCCAGATGCTTTGCAGATGGAGCACAGGTGACTGAATTTCATTCCTTAGTCCACTCCTGTCCTGCAGGAGTTTCACTCCAAGGCACTGGTGCTTCTCTTGTAACAAACATCTTCACAAGTTCAGTTTTAAGAACAGTTTATTGAGGGACATGTCCTGAAGGACCTGCTTCATCAGCATCTGCATTTGGAGCAACATCACCAGTATCTCCAGCATTTGCAGCATCAGAACTTACAGAATCAGTATCTTCTGATAAAACAACAGTGTGAGTAGCAATGGAGGCTTCAGTAGCATCCTCTAATTGCTGATCTGGTTCCAAGTTCTGATCAACAGCCATATCCTGATGCTCACTTATATTCTGATCATCAGCATCTAGATGCAGAGAAGGTGTAGTAGATAATTCTGGAGTTTGAGCAGCATCAGTAACAGGTGTTGTTGATGGATTAGTTGCTGTTGGAGCTTCTAAGCAAATTACTTCAGGCACAACCAAGGTCTGGATATCTATATCAGCACTTGTGCCTGTATTAACAGGAGATACAGACTTTTGAACAGGAGACACAGATGGTGTGTTGGTCTGTTCAGTAACAGCTTCCTGAGTTGGAGTTGATGGAGAAGTAGTGACTGTAGCAGATTCCTTTTCTTGTGAGATCAGAGATTCCTGATCTCCTTCCTTAGCTGCTGCTTCTTTATCATCTGAAACTGGCCTTTTTGCCCTCTGTTTCTTGTATCTCTTTGAAGATATGGATTCCTTGGGAGTTTCAGCAACAGTCATTCTTCTAAGCCTTTTGAGAAGCTTAGATCCCCCAATTCCAGAATACTTCTGAGAAGTCAGTTTCTCAGCTTTTTTTACAACAGATTCTGAAGTAGGAACCTGTTCCTCACTATCAGATTCATCTCTCAAAGCAATCCTCCTTCTCTTTTGAGGTGTTTGAGGAACACTTTTTGTACTCTTTGGCTTGGAAGATGAAGGTTTCACAGGAGGTTCTGAGGATGAAGATTGAACTTTCTGTGAAGTGGTGAGATATGATTTGAGATATTGCCTGAGAGTTGGTTGAGTAGTATGGGTGGTATGTTCTGATGGTTGTTGTGGTGTTTGGGAGGTGGTTGTTGGTTGGACATCAGGATAAACAGATCTATAGGATTCAGGATCACCATTTACTAAGATCTGTTTTACAGACTGAGGAATCTTTAAAGGTCTAACCACTTGTTTCTTAGTATCAGCATTTACCATGTCATTAAAGTAACATTTTGCAACTTTAAAAGGTGGAGCTAAGGTACTGGCTAGTCGAGGTTCATCAGTACAAAAAGTATATATAAGTTGACAGAATCTAGCAAAGTAAACAACATTCCTATCCTCTGTCATCCTATCCCCAATAAAACCTATTATAGCAGTTGCAAAATCAAAATGAGTTTGGTTTATAATGGCATACCCAATGTGCTGACTCATTATGGGGATGACATCAAAATTTGAACACTTGTTCCCAAAAGCTTTAGTGATGCCGTCGAAGAAGAAGCTCCATTCCTTTCTGATATGAGCCCGTTTCAACTGCCCAAGCTTAGCCAAACTCTGCTCATACCCCAAACTGGCCATTAACTCCTGAAGAGCTGATTCCTCTGGAGTTGAAAAAGTACATCCTTCTGGTAGATGTAGAGCCTTGTGTATTGTACCAGGAGTGACTGCATATGGAGAATCACCCACTTCGAAAATAATACTAGGAGTACCATTTTGACCACCATTATCAAAGTTTCCAGTCCTCCAAAGTATCAGAACTTGTTGGCTTGAGAAGACTGAAGGTTGGGTCAATGCATACCCGATTTCACTGTGTGCAAGAAGATCTTGCACAAAATGCAATTCAGACGGAGCTTCAGCATTATCAAGAATTGCAGCATAGTTTTTTGGAACAAATTTAGCTCCATCAATGATTAAATCCTTATGTGCCATGAAAATAATCGAGATTTATGTGTGCATGTTTGGTGTTTGATAGAATGTCTATATGAAAAACCAACGTTAGAGGAAGAAAGAGAGTAAAAGCAAATAGAGAGAAAAAGTATAAAAGTGAATAAAAGATTAAAAAATCCTCTATCTGTCTTACTTATACTTTTGAAAAAAAAATGTAACCGTTGGACACCTGCCAGACATGCAGTAAAAATGAATAGTTAATGGGCACGAGAAAACAGTAATCATTACTTACCCACTTGCAGTTTTTCTAGGAAAAACCGTTCCACTTACCCAGTTATTCCATTAATCAAGGTAAATCAGTTTTAATTCAAAATTGAAACTGTTCCCACTTATTCAATTTCAACACCAATATTCTGGAAAAAAAAATTCGAGTGAAAATGACCAAAATAAATCAGATGAGCAAGTACTGATAAAGTAAAATCAGAACTTAATTTAAAACAAAATTTATATGATCAACAGAATATAAATTTTTATCAGGATTTATCAATGCATTACAAAATATCTCAGAGACAAGATCTTGAAAAAAAACAAATTTCATTAATATATCAAGAGAATACATTCATGAAATTTAAATTACATCAGAACTTTTACAAGATTGCCCTAAGCTGCTAAACCTAATGTCAACAGCCTTTGTCCTTGCTCAAGAAGCAGGGCAAGGCTGATGATGAAGAAAAACAGGAAGAAAATAAATCATTTCTTCTTCCTACTCTCGATAAACACAATAGCGAGTCGTATGATTCGCTCTTGCTGGCGGAGAGCTTCCAGCCTTTCCTCCTCCAATCGCTCAAGATGGCGATGGTAGTCCATGTAGAAGAACAGGAGGTGGGTAAGTACCTACTGGGGAACGGAGTCCCATATCTCATGTTACTGCCATTCCTGCTACCAATCAGCACAACTCAGCTCCATGTTAAATGTTTCATAGTTCAAAAACATATTGTAATTGACCATGTTGTTTTTGATAGAAAGATTATGAAGGTGAGTTTGTGATAAAAGATTTGATGGAAAGGCTGATATGAAGTGGTTGTTTATATAGGCAAGAGAATGCCAGGAGATGCAAAGAAATTTAATGCTGACAGGTAGAATTAATTCTACCTCGTCTCCCCAGACTTGGAAAAAGAAAAACAGTCATTGGAAATGTAAAACATGATTTAATGCGCACAAGTAGCAAGTAAAAATTGACTGTGCATGTACGAGTACCACTATCCCTAAATATAGTGACTGTTAATCTTCCACTTCAACATATTCTGGTTTAAACTGAGACTGTTTTTAAATTTTATCCACAAATAAGTCAAGTAAAGAATCAGAATTTAATATCAGAACTTAACAGTCATCAGAACATAATTTCTTAACCCGAAAAATGAATGCCTATATTAGTAAGTCCTCACACAAATTCTGATTTAGATTCTTCAGAACTTAATCATCAGAACATGCAATCAGAACTTGTCCTCAGAATTTGTGCAATGTGACACAATAACTGTTCATCTAAAATAACATAGATCACCACAGTAATTTTCATCATTCATATGGAGTGTTTAGTGTGTGCATTAAGCCAAATATCAGACAAAGAGTAAAGTCTGATTCACTTCAGTACATCTTAGAAATAAGGCATAACTAAAACTTTACTAAAAACCTGTCATTATTCTGAAACCTACAGTTGAATGAGTTCATGCTGGAGTCCACCTCAACTATTTTGTGCTAATTTTGTGCATCTTTTTAAATTCCATTTTACAGTGGCTTCTCAGTGTAAGTGAGTCACGACTGCTTATCAGAATTTATGCTATTATCAGAGTATTTCTCCAGTAATCATAGAGTGTGAAAAGTCACCAAGAAAATATTTTGCTTTTCTGATGCATATTTACTTAATACCAGCAATGCACTTGGGTCGTTCCTTCCATATTTGTACTCTAGATCTCAAAGGAGTATCAGAATATTAATCCTTGATTCTTTTTCTTTTTCTTTTGATAAGTGAGGTTTATCAGCACTTAGTACATCCAAACAGATTTACTAGCATCAGAACTCAACAGATGAGAAGCAATATTATAGTTTGTGACTTAGTAATAAGATAGACAAAGTAAACTCAACTAAGCTCAATATCAGAATTTGCTTGTGTCAATGAATTTCCACAGAAATAATTACTTCTAACATGGGATCCCTTGTTTATTGAAGACTACTAGGTCAGCATCTAGCACAATTATCCTCATAGGATTGAATAGTTACACAAACAGAAATATCATTTTTAGAGTTTAGAAACATATATCAGACAACAGTCAGTACTTAAGCACATTTTTCAATTAAGCACAGAATACACAAGGAGAGTAAATTCTGTAAATACTGATCATAAAGTCTGATGCATCAGAACAAAACTAAGAAGATTTAGAGAAAGAACCTGAAACCATTCCAAGTTCATTTACCAATCTTGTAAAAGTAGCTTCACACAATGGTTTTGTGAAGATATCCGCTAGTTGTTGATCTGTTGGAACAAAGTGCAATTCCATTGTACCTTCATCTATATGTTCCCTGATGAAGTGGTACCTGATGCTGATGTGCTTTGTCATAGAGTGTTGAACTGGATTACCTGTCATAGCAATAGCACTTTGATTATCACAGTAAATAGGGATTTTGAAATATGTTAACCCATAGTCCAGTAACTGATTCTTCATCCAAAAAATCTGTGCACAACAGCTTCCTGCAGCAATATACTCTGCTTCTGCAGTTGATGTGGAAATTGACTTTTGTTTCTTGCTAAACCAAGAAACCAATCTGCCTCCAAGAAATTGACAGCTTCCACTTGTGCTTTTCCTGTCAATTTTGCAACCTGCAAAATCTGCATCTGAGTAACCTATTAGTTTAAAATCTGATTCTCTGGGATACCACAATCCCAGATCAACTGTTCCTTTAAGATACTTAAAAATTCTTTTCACAGCTGTTAAGTGAGGTTCTCTTGGATCTGCTTGAAATCTTGCACAAAGACAGGTAGCATACATGATATCAGGTCTACTAGCAGTTAGATAGAGTAGAGAGCCAATCATACCTCTGTAATCAGTAATATCTACTGATTTACCAGTATCCTTATCCAGTTTTGTTGCAGTGGCCATGGGAGTGGATGCACTTGAACGATCTTGCATTCCAAATTTCTTCAGCAAATTTCTGGTGTACTTAGTTTGACAAATAAAAGTGCCTTCTTCATTTTGCTTGACTTGAAGGCCCCGAAAATAGCTAAGTTCCCCCATCATACTCATCTGATACCTTGACTGCATCAGTTTGGCAAACTTCTTGCAAAGTCTGTCATTTGTGGATCCAAAAATGATATCATCAACATAGATCTGGACCAGAAGTAAGTCCTTTCCATGGTTGAGGTAGAACAGTATTTTGTCTATTGTTCATCTGTTAAATCCACTTTCCAGAAGAAATTGAGCTAAAGTCTCATACCATGCTCTAGGAGCTTGCTTAAGTCCATAAAGTGCTTTATCTAACCTGTAGACATAATTTGGATATTTGGAATCTACAAAGCCTGGAGGTTGTACAACATATACTTCCTCTTCCAATTCTCCATTGAGAAAAGCACTTTTCACATCCATTTGAAAGACAGTAAACTTTTTGTGAGTAGCATAAGCCAAAAATATCCTTATTGCTTCTAACCTAGCAACTGGTGCAAATGTTTCATCATAATCAATTACCTCCTGTTGAGAATATCCTTTTACAACAAGCCTTGCCTTATTTCTTGTAATTATGTCATCACTGTCAGTTTTGTTTTTAAATACCCACTTTGTACCAATAACAGATCTATTCTTTTGTCTTGGCACTAGGGTCCAGACTTTGTTTCTTTCAAAGTCATTTAACTCTTCCTGCATTGCTTGCACCCAATCAGCATCTTGAAGAGCTTCTTCCACTTTTTTTGGCTCAGTCTGAGAAAGAAAAGAATTGTAAAGACATTCATTTGAAGTACCTGTTCTAGTTCTGACACCTGCATCAGGATTTCCAATTATCAAATCAGGTGTATGTGATTTTGTCCACTTCCTTGCAGATGGAAGGTTTTCTCTAGAACTGGATGCTCCCCCATGATCCATGCTGTCTTCATTTTCATTTTCTGATGCTCCCCCTGAAACTATGCTCTCTGAGTTGGATTCTTCAGAATTTAGATTTTCAGAACTATCAGAACTTGGCTTATCAGAACTTGAAGAGCCAGATGTATGTTCTGATGTTCTTGAGATGTGGTAAGATCTTGAGTATGCTCCCCCTGCATAGATGCATCTTCCTTTGGCGTAGTTACCACAGTTTTAATAACATCAGTGTTTAATCCATCAGAGTTTACAGTATCAAGACTTAGATTGTCAGGATTTTCAGTATCAGAATTTGAGTCTTCATTTTTAAATCTCAGCTGATCATGCTTAATAAAATCTTCAAGTCCAGTAATCTTCTTGTCATCAAAAGAGACATTGATAGATTCCATGACCACTCTTGTTCTCAGATTATAGACTCTGAAAGCTTTTGTGGAAAGTGGATATCCAACAAAGATTCCTTCATTAGCTTTTAGATCAAATTTGGATAGCTGTTCAGGATGAGTCTTGAGAACAAAACACTTGCATCCAAATATATGAAAATACTTCAGATTTGGCTTCTTTTATCTTCACCATCTCATATGGTGTCTTTCCTTGCTTGTTAATGAGTGTTGCATTTTGAGTAAAACAAGCAGTCTGCACAGCTTCAGCCCAGAAATAGGTTGGAAGCTTTGCTTCTTCAAGCATTGTATGTGCAGCTTCAATGAGAGTTCTATTCCTTCTTTCAACAACTCCATTTTGCTGTGGAGTTCCAGGAGCAGAGAATTCCTGCTTAATTCGATGGTTTTTGCAGAACTCTTCCATTATCAAATTCTTGAACTCAGTGCCATTATCACTCCTTATGGTTTTCACAGAGTCTTTGACCAATTTATCCAGTTGTTTGACAAGATCAATCAAGATAGATGCAGTTTCACTTTTTATGTGCAAGAAATATACCCATGTGTATCTAGTGAACTTATCTACTATGACCAAGGCATATTTCTTCTTTGCAATAGACATGACATTCACTGGACCAAATAGATCAACATGTAGTAGATGATAAGGCTCAAGAATTGATGATCCAGTCTTGCTCTTGGATGAAGATTTTCTTTGTTTGGCCTTCTGACAAGAATCACAAAGGCCATTAGGAACAAATACTGACTTTGGCAGTCCTCTCACAAGATCTTTCTTGACTAGTTCATTTATATTGTTGAAATTTAAATGAGAGAGTTTCTTGTGCCAATTCCAGCTTTCTTCAATTGATGCTCTACTCATCAGACAGATTGCAGAACCATCAGTACTTGTTGAAAGCTTGGCTTCATAAATGTTACCATGCCTGTATCCTTTCAGAACAACTTTTCCTTTAGATTTACTCACAACTTCACAGTGTTCTTCAAAGAAATCAACATGATAACCTCTATCACAGATTTGACTTATACTCAGCAGATTGTGTTTAAGTCCTGAGACTAGAGCTACTTCTTTAATGATGACATTCCCAAGATTGATATTGCCATATCCCAATGTTTTTCCAATGTTTCCATCTCCATAAAAACACTTGGGCCAGCTTTCTCCACAAAGTCTGATAGCAGGGCTTTATTTCCAGTCATATGTCCTGAACATCCACTGTCCAGGACTAGGATATTTTTCCTGTTGCCCTGCAATCACAAAGACCACTAATGATTAGTTTTAAGGACCCAGACTTGCTTGGATCCTTTGGCCTTATCAAGTTTGTTAACATTTGCAGCGGATTTAGCATCAGAGTTTATGTTAACATTTTTCTTATCAGAATTTACACTATCAGACTTTGAATCAGAATTTACACTAGAAGGAACAATGGAAACTTTCTTTAAAGAAGGTTTTATTTGATAATAATCATAGTACAAACTATGATATTCCTTACAAGTATAAATGGAATGCCATAAACTACCACAATGAAAACAAGGATTTTGTGGCTTATATCTAACAGACTGACTCTTAACTCCTGACTTTGAAGGTAAGGAGTTTATGTTCTTATTCTTCCTGCAAAAACAAGTCAGATGGTTAGAACTTCCACAGTTATGACACGTTTTCCTAGGAGCTTCAGGAATAGGCTTATAATCATTGCTTTTATTCACACCTTCCTTTCCATTCCTATTTTTCCTAAGTGATTTTACCTTGTTTGCATTCTTAACATCTTTCAGCTTATGCTTAAGCTGCTTCTTTGTTATTAAGCCTATGTTAACTTCAGCTGTCTTTTCCTGTTCTAGTTTGTCAGAAGTTAATCCCTCTTTAACTTCTGATTTCTCATTATCAGACTTTACAGTTGCAAACTTAACAGGTTTTAACTTTGGCTTTTTCTTAACAACAGGCTTAATTTCTACAGTTCCTTTATCATTCTTATCCTCTCCATAACCTAAGCCCTCTTTCCAATTTTCACTACTTAGCAAATTTTGAGTTGATCTGCCAGAGTTAGTCCAAGTCCTGATAATCTCTCTTTCCTTTTCTAACTCTATTTTTAGAGATTCATTCATTTTAACACTTCATCCCTAACATAAAAAGCATCATCTCTATCCTTCTGAGTTTGATGGAACATAACTAACTCTTTTTCTAAGAAATCATTTCTTTTCTTAAAAGCAAGATTTTCAGAAGTTAATCTTTCACATGTTGAAGTTTGATCTCTATAACTAACAAACATGTTTTTAAGATATCTTCTCAACTCATTAATATCATCAGTATGAAAAGCATAAGTAGTCTGAGGTACCTTTGTTTCAGCAGCTTCAAAACTGCTCTCACCACTTGCTTTATCAGCATTTGCCATCAAAGCATAGTTCTCCTCACTTTCAGAGTCTGAGGTGTCTGTCCAGCTTTTCTTCTTTGTGACAAGAGCCTTGCCTTTGTCACCCTTCACTTTCTTGCAATCAGGAGATATGTGGCCTTTCTCACCACAGTTATAGCATTTGACATTGGTATAATCTCCTCTATCAGACTTTCCTCCTCTGCCCTCAGATCTTCTGAAATTCTTCTTATCAGAACTTGTGCCTTTCCTAGAAAACTTCTTTCCCTTCCCGAACTTCCTCTATGCAATTTTTGTGATCCCTTTCACCATAAGAGCACACAGCTTCATCATCTCCTCATCAGCATCAGTCTCAGGCAAGCTTTCAGAATCTGAGTCATCATCACTTTCAGAACTTGATGACTCAGTATCAGACTTTGTGAAAAGAGCTTTACCCTTGTCTTTCCTTGAGGTAGCTGCCTTGGGGGATTCTTCTTCAGCTTTAAGAGCAACTGTCCTTGACTTTCCTCTTTTCCTCTTGCTTCTTTGTTCCATCTCAAGTTCATGAGTCTTGAGCATTCCATAAATTTCATCAAGAGTTGTTTCATCAAGACTGTAGTTGTCTCTTATTGTTGTTGCCTTCAAATCCCAACATTCAGGAAGAGCTAACAGGAATTTAAGGTTTGAATCTTCAAGATCATACTCCTTATTAACCAGTGACAGATCATTCAAGAGTTTGACAAATCTATCATATAAATCAGTCAATGACTCATTAGCCTTTGAGTCAAAGTGTTCATACTCTTGAGTGAGTATTGTCTTCCTGTTCTTCTTAATTGTATCAGTTCCCTGACACCTTATTTCCAGAGCATCCCATATCTCCTTTGCAGTCTTGCAGTTAATTACCCTGTTTGACATTACATTATCAATGGCACTATGCAGTAAGTATCGTAACTTAGCATCCTTAGCAATTGATGCGATATCTTCAGGAGTATAATCACTCTTCTCCTTTGGTACAGTCTTTGCTGCTTCACCATCAACTGCAACAGCGAGCTTGGTTGGTTTGCGAGGTCCTTCCTTGATTCTATCAAGATATTCTGGATCTGTAACTTCCAGAAACATGGTCATCCTCACCTTCCATATGGCATATTCAGATGGTCTCAGTATGGGAACTCTGATGGTCTCATACCGACTTTGAATTTGTGTCTTTGGAGGTTCTTCAGTTTTGGTAGGCTTAGTTGGAGTTTCTGTGTCAGACATGATTGTGTTTGGATCTTAAACTATATGTGCGTTAACAGATAGGCTCTGATACCACTTGTTAGGTTACACACACTGTAGAGGGGGTGAATACAGTGTAAAGTACAATCAAATCGAATTTTAATATCTCAAGTAACAGTAAACAAACTTTATTGAAACAATAAACTCTGTTACAGTATGGAACTGTTACCTCTCAGTGATGAACAAATATCACGAGAGCTGCTAGGGTTATATTGAATAATCTTCTCGAATATGATAACACTTATAGTGTAAACCCTATGTCTGTGTTTATATACTACACAGTTACAAGATAATCGCTAATTGATATGGAATATAATTCTGCTTCCTAAAATATATCAATCAGATATCTTTGCTTCCAAGTATTCTATTTTTCATAGAACTCCTTCTTCATGCATATCTCTTCATATGTTTATCTCGATCTTCTTTCCTTTAATCAGCTGATGTCCTTATCTGAACGTCCTTCAGCACTTAAGTTCTGATATCCATCTTCTGATGATTATCTCCTGATAATATAAGTACTGATATCCTTAAGTCCTGACTTCTAGTAAGTACTGATTTATCCTGTTTAAGTAAGATCTGAAAACTAAACATAAATCATATTAGCCATGACATTATCAAATATATCTAACATTTTTTATGAGAAAAAATTGAGTTTGAGAGAAAATGAGAGATGTGTTGGATGGAATGAGGTGTTGTTTTATATAACCAATAGAATACCAAGAGACGCAAGGAAAATGGAATGGTTACGGGTAGAAATAATTCTACCTCGTCTCCCTAGACTGATGAGAATAATAACAGCCATTGGAAGCTTAAAACAGGATTTAATGCGCACACGAAACAAGTAAAAATTATTGTGCATAGACGAGTACCACTAACCCAAATTATGTTGACTGGTAATATCCCACCCAAACATATTCTGATTTAAAATAAGACTATTTCAGATTTTAACCACAAATAAGTCAAGTAAAGAATCATAATTTAATATCAGAACTTAGACTTATATCAGAACTTAACAGTCATCAGAACATGATTCCTTAACTCGAAAAGTGAATGCCTATTTCTGTAATTCTTCACACAAATTCTGATTTCGTTTCTTCAGAACTTAATCATCAGAACTTCCATCATTACTTGTCCTCAGAATTTATGCATCTGGCACTTAAACGTTCATCTAAAACAACAGTTATCACCACAGTAATTTTTATTATTCATATGGAGTGTATGTGTGTGCAGTAAGCTAAATATCAGATAAAGATTAAAGTCTGATTCACTTCAGTACATCTTAGAGATAAGGCATAACTAAGAACTTTCCTCAAAATCTGTCATGATTCTGAAGTTTACTTTAGAATGAGTTCATGCATGAATCCACCTCAACTGTTTTGTGCTCATTTTATGCATCTTTTGAAATTCAATTGTACAGTGGCTTCTCAGTGTAAGTAAGTCACGACTGCTTATCAGAATTTATGCTATTATCAGAGTATTTCTCTAGTAATCATAGAGTGTGAAAAGTCACCAATAAAATATATATTTGCTTTTCTGATACAAATTACTTAATACCAGCAATGCACTTGGGTCTTCCCTTCCACATTTTTACTCTAGATCTCAAAGGAGTACCTGATTTTTATTCCATTTTCTTTTTCTTTTGATAAGTGAGGTTTATTAGCACTTAGTACATCCATCAGCTTTCCTAACATCAGAACTTAACAAATAAGAAGCACTATTCCAGTTTTTGACTTAGTAATAAGATACACAAAGTAAACCTCAACTAAGCTCAATATCACAATTTGCTTGTGTTAAAAGTTTTCCACATAAACAATTACTTCAAACATGGGATCATTAATATATTAAAGACTACTAGGTCAGCATCTAGCATAGTTATCCTCATTGGATTGAATAGTCACAGAAACATTCATATCACTATCAGAGTTTAGAAATACACATCGGACAATAATCTGCACTTAAGTAATTTTCAATTTAAGCACATAATACACAAAGATAGTAATATCTGTAAATACTGATGATAAAATCTTATGCATCAGAACAAAAACTAAGCAGATTTAGAGAAAGAACCTGAAACCATTCTAAGTTCATTTACCAATCTTGTAAAAGTAGCTTCACACAGTGGTTTTGTGAAGATATCTACTAGTTGTTGGTCTGTTGGAACAAAGTGCAATTCCACTGTACCTTCATCCACATATTCCGTTATGAAGTGGAACCTAATGCTGATGTGCTTGGTCATTGAGTGTTGAACTGGATTACCTGTCATAGCAATAGCACTTTGATTATCACAGTAAATAGGGATTTTAAAATATATTAACCCATAATCCAGTAACTGACTCTTCATCCAAAGAATCTGTGCACAACAGCTTTCTGCAATAATGTACTCTGCTTCTGCAGTTGATGTGGAAATTGACTTTTGTTTCTTGCTAAACCAAGAAATCAATCTGCCTCCAAGAGATTGGTAGCTTCCACTTGTGCTTTTCCTGTCAATTTTGCATCCTGCAAAATCTGCATCTGAGTAACCTATTAGTTTAAAGTCTAATTCTCTAGGATACCATAATCCCAGATCAGCTGTTCCCTTAAGATACTTGAAAATTCTTTTTACAGCTGTTAAGTGAGGTTCTCTTGGATATGCTTGAAATCTTGCACAAAGACAAGTAGCATACATGATATCAGGTCTACTAGCAGTTAGTTAGAGTAGTGAGCCAATCATACCTCTGTAATCAGCAATATATATTGATATACCAATATTCTTATCCAATTTTATTGCAGTGGCCATGGGAGTGGATCTTGACTTGAAGGCCCAGAAAATAGCTAAGTTCCCCCATCATACTCATTTGATATCTTGACTGCATCAGTTTGGCAAACTTCTTGCAAAGTCAGTCATTTGTAGAACCAAAAATGATATCATTAACATATATATGTACCAAAAGTAAGTCCTTCCCATGGTTGAGGTAGAACAGTGTTTTGTCAATAGTTCCTCTGTTAAATCCACTTTCCAGAAGAAACTGAGCTAAAGTCTCATACCATGCTCTTGGAGCTTGCTTAAGGCCATAAAGTACTTTATCAAGCCTGTAGACATGATTTGGAAATTTGGAATCTACAAAGCCTCGAGGTTGTTCAACATATACTTCCTCTTCCAATTCTCCATTGAGAAAAGCACTTTTCACATCCATTTGAAACCAGTCTTGCATTATTCCTTGTAATTATAATCAATTCCCTCCTATTGAGAATATCCTTTTGCAACCAGTCTTGCATTATTCCTTGTAATTATGCCATCCCTGTCAGTTTTGTTTCTGAACACCCACTTTGTACCAACAACAGATCTGTTCTTTGGTCTTGGCACTAGGGTCCAGACTTTGTTTCTTTCAAATTCATTTAACTCTTCCTGCATTGCTTGTACCCAATCAGCATCTTGAAGAGCTTCTTCCATTTTCTTTGGTTCTGTCTGAGAGAGAAAAGTATTATAGAGACATTCGTTTGAAGTAGTTGTTCTAGTTCTGACACCTGCATCTGGATTTCCAATAATTAAGTCAGGTATATGTGATTTAGTCCACTTCCTTGCAGATGGAAGGTTTTCTCTAGAACTGGATGCTCTCCCATGATCCATGCAATCTTCATCAACATTTTCTGATGCTCCCCCTGAGACTATGCTCTCTGAGTTGGATCCTTCAGAATTTAAGTTTTCAGAATTATCAGAACTTGGCTTATCAGAACTTGATGAATCGGAACTTGAAGAGCCAGTTGTATGTTCTGATGCTTCTTGAGATGTGGTTATATCTTCATTATGCTCCCCCTACACAGGTGCATCTTCCTTCGGAGTAGTCACCACAGTTTCAATAAAATCAGAGTTCAATCCATCAGAGTTTGCAGTATCAGGATTTAGACTGTCAGGATTTTCAGTATCAGAAATTAAGTCTTCATTTTCAAATCTCAGCTGATCATGATCATTGAAATCTTCAAGTCCAGTAATCTTCTTATCATCAAAGGAGACATTGATAGATTCCATGACAACCCTTGTTCTTAAATTGTAGACTCTGTAGTCTTTTGTGGAAAGTGGATATCCAACAAAAATTCCTTCATCAGCTTTTAAATCAAATTTGGATAGCTGTTCAGGATGAGTCTTAAGAACAAAACACTTGCATCCAAATACATAAAAATACTTCAGATTTGTCTTCTTTTTCTTCACCATCTCATAAGGTGTCTTTCCATGCTTGTTAATGAGTGTAGCATTCTGAGTAAAACAAGCAGTCTGCACAGCTTCAGCCCAAAAATAGGTTTATAGCTTTTCTTCATCAAGCATAGTTCGTGCAGCTTCAATAAGAGTTCTATTCTTTCTTTCAACCACTCCTTTTTGCTGTGGAGTTCCAGGAGCAGAAAATTCCTGCTTGATTCCATGGTCTTTGCAGAACTCTTCCATAATAAAATTCTTGAACTCAGTGCCATTATCACTTCTTATGATCTTCACTGAATCTTTGACCAAGTTATCCAGTTGCTTGACATAATCAATCAAGATAGATGCACTTTCACTTTTTGTGTGCAAGAAATACACCCATGTGAATCTGGTGAATTCATCCACTATAACCATAGCATATTTCTTCTTTGCAATAGACATGACATTGACTGGACCAAATAGATCAACATGTAGTAAGTGATAAAGCTCAAGAATTGAGGATTCAGTGTTGCTCTTGAATGAAGATTTTCTTTGTTTTGCCTTGTGACATGAATCACAAAGGCCATCAGGAGCAAATATTGATTTTGGAAGTCCTCTCACAAGATCTTTCTTAACTAGCTCATTTATGTTGTTGAAATTTAAATGAGAGAGTTTTTTGTGCCAATCCCAGCTTTCTTCAATTGATGCTCTACTCAACAGACAGATTGCAGAACCATCAGTACTTGTTGAAAGCTTGGCTTCATAAATGTTACCATGCCTGTATCCTTTCAGAACAATTTTGTCTGTAGATTTGCTTACAACTTCACAGTGTTCTTCAAAGAAAACCATATGATAACCTCTGTCACAGATTTGACTAACACTCAGTAGATTGTGTTTAAGTCCTGAGACCAGAGCTAATTCTTTAATGATGACATTCCCAAGATTGATATTGCCATATCCCAGTGTTTTTCCAATGTTGCCATCTCCATAAGAAACACTTGGGCCAGCTTTCTCCACACAGTCTCATAGCAGGGCTTTATTTCCAGTCATATGTCCTGAACATCCACTGTCCAGAACTATGATGTTTTTCCTGTTGCCCTGCAATCACAAAGGCCACTAATGATTAGTTTTAAGGACCCAGACTTGCTTGGATCCTTTGGCCTTATTAAGTTTGTTCATTTACAGCGGATTTAGCATCAGAGTTTATGTTAACATTTTTCTTATCAGCATTTACACTATCAGACTTTGTATCAGAACTTACACTAGAAAGAACAATGCTAACTTTCTTTAAAGAAGGTTTTATTTGATAATAATCATAGTACAAACTATGATATTCCTTACAAGTATAAATGGAATGCCATAAACTACCACAATGAAAACTAGGATTTTGTGGCCTATATCTAACAGACTGACTCTTGACTCCTGACTTTGAAGGTAAGGAGTTTATGTTTTTATTCTTCCTGCAAAAACAAGTCAGATGGTTAGAACTTCCACAGTTATGACATTTTTTTCTAGGATCATTAGGAACAGGCTTAAAATCATTACTTTTATTCACACCTTCCTTTCCATTCCAATTTTTTCTAGGTGAATTTACCTTATTTACATTCTTAACATCTTTCAGCTTATGCTTAAGCTGCTTCTTTGTCATTAAGCCTACGTTAACTTCACTTGGATTTTCCTGTTTAAGTTTGTCAGAAGTTAATTCCTCTTTAACTTCTGATTTCTCAGTTTCAGAGTTTACAGTTACAAACTTAACAGGTTTTACCTTTGACTTTTGTTTAACAACTATAGACTTAATTTCTACAGTTCCTTTATCATTCTTATCATCTCCATAACCTAAGCCCTCTTTCCAATTTCCACTACTTAACAAATTCTGAGTTGTTCTGCCAGAGTTAGTCCAAGTCCTGATAATCTCTCTTTCCATTGCTAACTCAGTTTTTAGAGATTCATTCTTTTAAGTACTTCATCCCTAACATAGAAAGCATCATCTCTATCTTTCTGAGTTTGATAGAACATGACTAACTCTTTTTCTAAATAATCATTCCTCTTTTTACAAGCAAGATTTTCAGAATTTAATCTTTCACATGTTAAAGTTTGGTCTCTATAACTAATGAACATGGTTTTAAGATATCTTCGCAACTCGTTAATATCATCAGTATGAAAGGCATAAGTAGTTTGAGGTACCTTTAACTCAGCAGCTTCAGAACTGCTATCAGCATTTGCCATCAAGGCATAGTTCTTCTCACTTTCAGAATCTGAAGTGTCTATCCAGCTTTTCTTCTTTGTGACAAGAGCCTTGCCTTTGTCACTCTTCACTTTCATGCAATCAGGAGATATGTGGCCTTTCTCACCACAGTTGTAGCATTTGATATTTGTGTAATCTCCTCTATCAGACTTCCCTCCTTTGCTTTCAGATTTTCTGAAACTCTTCTCATCCGAACTTGCACCTTTCCTGGAAAACTTCTTTCCCTTCCTGAATTTTCTGTATGCAATCCTTGTGATTCCTTTCACCATAAGAGCACACAGCTTCATCATCTCTTCATCAGCATCCATCTCAGGCAAGCTTTCAGTTTCTGAGTCATCATCACTATCAGAACTTGATGACTCAGTATCAGACTTTGTGATAAGCGCTTTTCCCTTGCCTTTTCCTTGAGGTAGCTGCTTTGGGGGATTCTTCCTTAGCCTTAAGAGCAACTGTCCTTGACTTTCCTCCTTTCCTCTTGCTTCTTTGTTCCATCTCAAGTTCATGAGTCTTGAGCATCCCATAAATTTCATCAAGAGTTGTTTCTTCAAGATTATAGTTGTCTCTTATAATTATGGCCTTCAAATCCCAACTTTCAGGAAGAGCTAACAGGAATTTAAGGTTTGAATTTTCAAGATCATAATCCTTATCAACTAATGACAAATCATTCAAGAGTTTGACAAATCTGTCATATATATCAGTCAATGACTCATTAGGATTTGATTCAAAGTGTTTATACTCTTGAGTGAGTATAGTCTTCATGTTCTTCTTAATCGAATCCGTTCCCTGGCATCTTGTCTCCAAGGCATCCCATATCTCCTTTGCAGTCTTGCAGTTAATTACCCTGTTTGACATTACATTATCAATGGCACTATGCAGCAAGTGTCGTACCTTAGCATCCTTAGCAATTGATGCGATATCTTCAGCAATGTAATCACTCTTCTCCTTTGGTACAGACTTTGTTGCTTCACCTGCAACTACAACAGCGAGTTTTGTTGGCTTGTGAGGTCCTTCATTGATTCTGTCAAGATATTATGGATCTGTAGCTTCCAGAAATATAGTCATCCTCACCTTCCATATGGGGTATTCAGATGGTTTCAGTATGGGAACTCTGATAGCCTCATATCGACTATGGATTTGAGTCTTTGGAGGTTCTTCAGTTTTGTTGGGCTTGGTTGGAGTTTCTGCTTCAGACATGATTGTTTTTGGATCTTAAACTGTTTGGTGTTAACAGATAGCTCTAAAACCACTTGTTAGGTCACACACACTGTACAATGGGGGTTGAATATAGTGTATAGCACAATCAAATCGAATTCAAAGAACACAAGTAACAGAAAACAAACTTTATTAAACTCTGTTACAATGTAGAACTGTCCTCTCTCAGTGATGAACAAATTATCACGAAAGCTGTTAGGGTTACAAATGAATAATATTCTCGATTATGACAACACTTGTAGTGTAAACCCTATGTCTGTGTTTATATACTACACAGTTACATGATAATCGCTAATTGATATGGAATATAATTCTGCTTCCTAAAATATATCAATCAGATATCTTTTCTTCCAGGTATTCTATTCTTCATAGAATTCCTTCTTCATGCATATCTCTTCTTGCGTTTGTCTTGATCTTCTTTCCTTTCAATCAGCCGCCTTCCTTATCTGAAAGTTTTTTTAAGTCCTGATATTATCACCTGATAAATATCTCCTGAACCTTAAGTACTGATAACTTAAGTTCTGTCTTCAGTATAAGTGCTGATTTCTAGTTAATTACTGATTTGTCCTGTTTAAGTAAGATCTGAAAACTAAACACAAATCATATTAGACATGACATTATCAAATATATCTAACATGTTGATTTTCTGATTTTTTTATAATTAATTAGAAATAATTAAATAACAATTATGCTATTTGTTGTAGTAAAATTAATACCCCTAATTAAAATTAAGACCCTAATTATAAATCTATTAAAATTAATAGGCCCCTAATTTTATAAATTTTGAGTATTAACATCTAATTTTTAAATATTTAATATATACAATATATATGCCAAAATTCCCAAAAATTGTGATTAATTCAAAAATGCAAAGAAATGGAATATTTAAAAGTCCCATAATTTTATAAAAATATGATTTTTGAGGGGTTTTTAACACCCAAAGGGACCTGAAAAAGTCATTTTTCGCGAAACGAGAAAATTTATAAAATAACTGGATGTTCAGAATAACGCCATGGTACAAGCCATTATAAAAAAAATAAGGCCAATTATTTTATTTGAAATATTTGCTATTAAAACAAAGTTTGGGTCGTATAACTTTTGATATGAAAGCTTTTAACACGAAACAAAATACCCGAAAAAATACTGACATTACCGAACACATATAGCATATAACAGTTAGGGTTTTATGCCTCAATACACATAATAACATAATAATACACATAATTTATCTTTATTATGACATACTACAAGCGTAATTTTTCACTTGTTACATCACAACTCATGCTAAATCATGATTTCGTGACATTTATTCTGTTTTTTCTTTAATTCATTTAGACTTTCATCGTTATCTTTCCAAGCATCTTTCCAAGCATCTATCCAATATCTAATCATATATAGTCAATATTAAAATTATCTTTCTCGCCTCTCCCGAAAAGAGAGTTAAGTTATAACATTGATATATATATATATATTACTGTCTCCCTCCCATTTTATTTAAGCGGGTTAAGTTGCACGTTTTTTTCTTTTATTTAAGCGGGTTAACTTGCACGTTTTTTTAAGAAATTAGTACTTGAGAGTCTACTCTCCAAAAATGAATTAATGGATATTAAAATAAATGTATTATATTGATGTTGGATTGTGATAATTTTAAATTAATACTAGAGTATAAGTACAAGTTTTGAGACATCCAGAAAAGAAAAATGACTCACATAAAATGTTACGGAAGGAGTATAAGGTTCCAATCATCTCCCAAGGGCAAATCGAACCGTGATCCAAAAATCCAAATTTGGGGTATATTACCCTAAATTCAATTTAAACAGTGATCCAAATGGTGATCCAATTTTGGATCAGTGAACAGTAGTGATCACTGATCACTGATCCAAATTTGGATCACTTGATTTAATATAAAATAATGTTTTTGTTATTTGTAATTTATGAGATTTTAAATTGATTTTTGATTATTTAATTATATAATTAATAACAGAATATAATTAATAGTTAACAAAATTTATTTTTAAAATAAAACTTAAAATAATGAGAAAACATAATTTCATTAAAATTTAAAAAAATAAAGGGGCACATATTGCACTTAGAGATGCATTAATTGAGCATTTGTGGGAATAATATAGTAATTCAGAAAATTAGTGTGTATCAATGATATTTTGTATTTTAATTATTGCAATAAATGTATTTTTCGTCAATTAAGTGAACAATTTTAATATTTTTATGTGTATTAATTTTTTTGATTTAACTAATTTATGAAATATTATATAAATTGTTAATAATGATTAAATGATAAATTTATGATAAAATTGTTTAATATGATATTTATATGTTATTATATATAGAAAGTAATTTGGATCAAATATTTGGATTACACTGTTGACCTTAATTTGGATCTTGTGATCTAAATTTGAATTTTTAGATCACATGGAGTAATAGTCCTCCCTCTTTTGTCCCTTAGTTTAGTATTAGCATTACAAAAATCAGTCTGTCAACCTCATTAGTCCTTCTCTCCCAGATATACTTTTGATATTTTTCCTTGTATCACTCAATTTTACTTGCTTCAATTCCTCCCGTCTGCCATGTGAATTAATTCCCTCTTTATATAACCTTCTACCTTTAACACATTCCTCAACCAATCAATCTCAGCTTCCATACTGTGTCCCCTTCTCTCTCTCTCACGCACTCACTCCCTCACTCACTCATTCTGATCTCTCTCTCTTTCTCTCTCAGTTATAATTAAGAAGTAGCTTTCTTGTTTCACTTAGAATTTATCAGACAAAAAAATAATCCAACCATGGAAGCTCAGCAAAACAATATCCATGATCAAGATGGTGGTAACAACAATATGAAAACACCAAGTTTTCTGTGCAGGCAAACCAGCACAAGATGGACACCAACCAGTGATCAGATAAGAATCTTGAAAGAACTTTATTACAACAATGGAATTAGGTCACCCTCTGCTGATCAGATCCAACGGATCTCTGCTCGTCTGCGTCAGTATGGAAAGATCGAAGGCAAGAATGTGTTTTACTGGTTTCAGAATCACAAAGCTCGCGAACGCCAGAAGAAGAGGTTCACTACTACCACAACCACTAACGATCTCATGAATAACCATATCATCCAAGCAGCAACAACTCCTAGCTTTCACAGAAACACCAACATTAATACTGTAAATCCTAGTCACTGGAGATCTACTGAAGATCATTCCATTTTTTATAACAACAACTGCTACCCTTCTCCATTCGTAAATCCCCCTGCTGCTGGTAATTAGATATATAGCAAAAACACTAATAAATTTTACACTATATATAATAGGGTTTCAAATGTTGTTGATATTATTTGTGGGAATTGTATAACTGGTAGTATAATATTCTACTGCAGGAATGATCCAGTCTTCTTCTCATACGCCTGCACCGTTTTCTGCAGTTGGTCAGATGGCAAGCTATGGCTACGGATCTATGGCTATGGAGCAAAGTTTTAGGGTATTCTAAAAATTAAGAAATTATATTAGATTTTAGTCATTTACATAAAACCAATTTAATTTGATAATTACATAAATCATGCCTCTGATATTTCTCCCTAGCTAGCCAGAATAAATTAATTATGATATTTTGAGGTGGTTGTTATGAACTGCAGGAGTGTTCAATATCACCAAAAGATGATCACAGCAGTGGAGTATCGAACAACAATCTACCAAGTCCATATCCGTTTCTTGAGATGATAAAATCAAGCCTAGACGATGAGGATGATGAGGATGATGGTGATGAAGCTAGAGAAATCGCTACTTTACCACTTTTCCCCATGCATGGTGAAGATTACGGAGGAGGATGCTTCAAGGCTGAATCATCATCATCAAATGCTCATCACAACTACTATGGTGGTTGGCATCAATCTGATCATCACATGGGAGCCAGGGCTTCTCTGGAGCTCAGCCTTAACTCTTACATCACCGCAGCAAGGACAACTAACCATTTCTACTAGTTATGCAGCTTCCTGCATATATACCTATTTTTCCTCTCAATTGCCTCTTCAATCAACACATCCTGGTCATCTAGCTTGCTTTTTATGTAAGACATATATTTATGTAGAAATATTGGCAACTCTACTAGTGAAGTTTTAGCAACTTCATATTATCCTAGCTAGGCTAATTAATTAACAAGGCATGTTATAATTATGCCTTTTGCAGTAGTTGATTACTAATTGTATGGGCTTCTACCCCCTCTATGTAAGCTAAACTAGTGGATGCCTTTTCATAAGTTTGATCAACTTATGTGCGCATTTCATAATTAATTACGTTTATTCATTACTTATAGTTTTCCATACTTCTTACAATAATTTAGTGCTATGTTGTTGATCGGCCAGGTTAATTAATATTGCATCACATTCACATTTAATAAGGGAGAAATTGTACGTGCGTAACTTACTAAACATAGAACTTGACCAGTAAATAAACGTGTTTTCTAATGTGTGCCCAAGTGCACATAATAAGCACTAACTTTTATGATTTTGGTATATTTTGATTGATACTCTAATTATAAATATTGATGGACACCCTGCATTTACAACAATTTCACCAATAAAAATGCACCAAACTCATAAAATTTAGTAGGTACACGTTAGAAAGACCGATAAATAAATATTTTATGCTAAAAAATATGTTCAAAGGGCTGATTTATATATATATATATATATATATATATAGGGTTCCTATAACGACTATTTACAACCAACAAATCAGGACCGTTGAAGTCCGGGGATGCCACAATGTTATATATAGGCTGATGAAACATTGTGGATGCCGCAATGTTTCCTGTCCATGGCCACAAGCCGCAATGAATTATTGCGGAAGTTCGGGGCCGCTTTCTAACAATGCGTCCCCCGCAATGTTTCATTGCGGTGGGTTGGCTGTCATTCCTCCACACCGGGCGTTGACTTCTGATTGGACCTTATATATATATATAGTTTCGTGTAACTAAATACTAGAGGAGGGAGGGAGGGAGGGAGAGTGGCCTCTCTCTCTATATATATAGCTGGGTTAGTACAGGAGGATCAGACGGTCTAAATTTTGTTGCTGTCATCGTCAGTGAGTAAATTAAAGTAGATATTTAAACAGCAAGTCTATTGATTCAGGGGTGTATAATATTATTCTTTTCTTCTCCTGCCAATTCATAGTATTAATTAAAGAATCCCATTTTGGAAATTCCAACACAGATGAATTAAAGAGGCCGGCTGGTGGATTGATGATGTTTTTTGAATAAATAGGAAGCTTATCTGCTCATCAGAGTATGTAAAGATTGACACTTCAATTTTCTTTTTCTTTTGTTTTTTTCTTTTGTGCTAGAGTGGCAATCCCTAGAAGTTTGTTCAATACATTTTCTTAAAATTCTAATTTTTTTATCGATATATAAAATGAGTTTGCAAACCTTTATATATTTTTTGAGTACTTAATTTATCAAATATATATATCAATCTTTAAGAGGATGTGAAGATTGTGATGCACAGGATGCATGGCACACTACTGATGATTTAATATTTTTATAAATGTATTCACACTATAATTTGTGTAAACAGTAAACAGTGAACGTATATCCATGCATGATTGCATTTTGTATCTGCGGCCGCCAGTCAAAAAGCAAATATATAAAGATTTGGAGAGAGACAAAGAGTTGCTAGTCAAAAACCTAACCCTAGATATATGCATATACTATAGTAGCATCATGCATGTACACAATATTAAATTAAATCAGCTGGGAGTCCTATAAGAATTAATGAGATATTAAAACAAATACTACCACTACTACTGCAAATAAGGAGAAAAATAGGCTTGGTTTGGTAACACAGTATGCAGTATATCTTGATATCTGGGCCATTCTTCTTCATTCTTGCAAAGAAGCCCTCTATCAAATTATTAACCTGTCTCAGTCCTTTCAATCTCCTTCCCAATTGTCCTCCCCCTGCCCTTTCCCATGCAATATAGCTACCCTATGGTATTTCTTTTTACTACTAGTATACAGTAACTTTTGGGAAAGATATATTTCTGACTCCTCATCAGCATTATTATCTTGTCGTTTCTTTATAAATTTATGTATATGTAATTATGTATACATATACTCCATGCATCTCTGGGTCCAATGTTATTATGTCTATTGGTCTTGCCCCATTCTAGTGTTGCATCTCTGTAAATGAATTTCCTAGAAACCCTCCTCATTCTCGGACATTCTCATTTCATTCGTACTTGTACACACACTCAAGTGTATTTCTTTATTAATTTTTTTAAAAAAAAGTGCATTTGTACAATTTTTTTAGAATTTGTAGAATTACTAGTCTACAAACATTCAAATCCAATGTGCACTTATGATGAAATAAGCTACAAATCATTGCTCAATATAAAATGTGTGATGATGTATATATTAAGTCTCAGGACAATTTTTTTTTGTGCCAAAAAATAAATTGAAAGATGTATAAGAAATGAGATATAGATAGTATGTATGTAAGTTTCATTTAAAAGAAAAAAAATTCTATTTATGAATATTCTTTTTTAAAGAAAAAGAATATCTTAGAATAAAAAAAAAATGCGCCCCTTATGTTGTACCTACATTTTTAATTTTTTTAATTCCTTCATGTATTTCTTAGAAAATTTAATTTTTTTATGCCCGCTTCCTTTGCTTAAAGAGATGGCAAAAGAGACGATGACCTCAACATTTCCTTAAAAATGAAGCAAAACTTTTTAAAATTGTATATAATGGAAATGGATGACCAAAAATCCATTTTAACAAAAAAAATTAGATTGTTCACATTGTATAATTCTTAAAAATTTGATTATAAAGTAAATTTGTGTTCCAAAATATTTTTTGTTACTCCAAAATCAATGATATCGATCATATGAGAAGTCTTAGGTACCATCAAACCAAAAGGATTAATGTAACTTATAGTAACACCATTATAATTTCATAGTAGCGGGCTAGTTCAAGTTTTGTTCGACTACAAAATTGACCAATGAAACATTATAATAGGTGTATCACATCTAATATTGGGGGAGATAATTTATCATATATATATATATATTATATATATCTGTATATATGTATATGTATATGTAAAGTAGAATAATTGATAGCACGGTAACATGGCTCTGCATCTGTGTGGTGTGCATGTATATGGGGGCACGTGTGTGTGAAGTAATTACATTTACTGAGATCTTGAGAATTCCACTCCATACTGATCTTTTACAAGGGGGCACACAAGCTATAGAAGTACATGTATTTAATATCGAAACCAAAATTCTGAGAATGAAGTCACTGTACACGGGACACACGTAACATATGTATGGTATAAATTGAATATGAAACCAACAGCGAGTCTATGTACATGGGAGCAAAGTGCGGTGGAACAAATTTTACTCAAACTTGTGGGTTTACCAACTGGAGTAGAGAAAATAGGTCATTGTTGGGAATAAATAAGACAAAGCCATCTAACTGACATGTGGGCCAAAATTTATTCATCATCATTCTTAAGTCTTAGCCAAGCCAGCCCATACTATAGAGACATTCAATCAAGCCCCCAACTGATACTGGTTCAGTTTATCAAAGGTGAGTCTCTATCAGTGAGATTTTTGGTGGATCTTTATTTCCTTTTTTAGTTTGATATTTGCTCATGCCTCCTGCAACTCTCATGACGTTTGTATCATTTTAACCCCGTTGAGTTATGTTATATAGTGCGTACATGTATACAATTTATATATGTACATGATAGGAAACTTGAATGAACATGACAGAAGATTATCACAATATCTTGTTTATGAAAATCAAATATACATTTTCCAGTATCATGTGTGCGTGTGCATGTGTTCTCATTGTTCAAATTCACTTGAGTATTTCGAAAAAAAAACCTAGATCTGTCTCTCTTATACACAGAGGAGTCCTAAAAATCCTAATCTCATATTTATATTAAACTCGAACATAACTTATGAGCACTTCCGAGCAAATTAATTTTACCAAACCTGATTTTATTAGCTACCGAAACTCAACTCCTGAGCCAATTTAATTAGTACTTCAACATAACTTACGAGCCTAACTTCTGAGCAAATTAATTTTACCAAACCCGATTTTATTAGCTACCAAACCTCAACTCCTGAGCCAATTTATTAAAAATCTTACGAACCTGTTTCTGAACCTAATTAGTGAAGCTTTCATAATATAGATTGTTAATGTGATTTGAACCCCAAACCACAAGTAACTTACTGCAAACCCATAACCAACTAAGCTAGAGGAACATTTAGGCTACAGTTATAATTCATTAACTAGGTACATAAAAATATTTATTATTCATTTAAGATACAATAGTTCAATTTTCTCCCATGAACTATTTGGGTCAATGGATTAATTCGATCCAAAACTTGAGATTGCATGATAACTTGTATGTATTATATTATTTTATGTAATTATATGTAAACATGTACCTATATATACCCATTTTCATAATTTACTTTTTCTTATAAAATTAGATAAATTAATTATTCTTTTGAGATGTTTTATTTTGATCAATTAAAATATACATAATTAGAAAACATGAAACTTTAAAAAAAAGTTCAAAATAATATTTAAATTAATTTTGGATCACACATCGATATTTGTCTATTAATAATTACATAGAATATGTAGTTCACTAATAAGATGATATTATAAAAATTATTATAAATACAAAAAAAAATATTAAATCAATAGTAAGAAAAATATGAAATTTTGAATTTTTTGAAATAACTATAAATGAGATTCAGTCTCTTTATATGTTATCGTTTACATATTATGTAACTAGATATAATATTAAAGTATAATCAAGATTGGGGATACTATACGATAATATATCAAAATTAAAAATATAAAAATTTTAGTGTAAGATCAAAATTTTAATATAATATCCGAAATTGTATACTATTACAAGAGATCAATATTCTAAAAATTGGTCGATTAACTGATTCATCGGAGTTCGTACGATTCCCGTCTCGATTAACCAGAAATTGGGTCAAAGTCTCTTTTTTAAAAAACCGTTCAAAATCGGTCGATTCGGTGAAAAATCGGTCAGTTCGGGTAAAAAATCGGCCAATTCGGTCAAAATATAAAAATTAATCAAAAATATTTTTTTAAAGAAACATTGAAATTCAAAATAATAGTTAATATTTAATAATATGATTTTGACTTATATTAACTATGACATGCCCCTAAATCCTAATCTATAATAGTTGAATAAGTTTTTTCAATTAAAGTACTTTGATTTCTCCCGAAAATATACTCGATTGATTCATTTCATGTAATAATTTTCTATGTAACTAATTTTAGCCGATCACGTATTTATATTTAATTAATATATAGTAGGTACTAATTTTCTAACTACTAAGTAGTGAGTATTTATTATTATGCATAAATCAACTATAAAAAATATGTATACACTACTTAAATATCAAATATGAACTAGCGATATGCGATATTACTTTTGTAAATCTTAAAAAGACTTAATGAAATTTAAATAAAAATTTAAATATTATTATATAATAAATTAAATTGATTCTGATTAATGCACTGATTGATGAGTTCGATTAATCACCAATTATCCAATTAATTGCTGAAAGGTACCTCCACCGAACAATGTCTATTTCCGAATTTTAGACCACTACAAGAAATATAATAACCTATTAGTAGAATCCGAGCAATTGTAAAATTAGTTGATTTCGAAAATACAGCTCATCATAACAAAGCAAAAAATTCTACATACGAATTAGCTGAATGATTGGTTAAAATACGTGTTAGGTCACACAACACTGTAGAAGGGGGTTGAATACAGTGTAGAATACAATCAAGTCGATTTAAAACACAAGTAACAGAAAACATATGTATTCGATATAATAAACTCTGTTACAATAGAACTGTTCTCTCTCAGTGATGAACAAATATCACGAGAGCTGCTAGGTTACAATGTATGATCTTCTCGATGATCGTAACACATATAGTATAAACCTATGTCTGTGTTTATATAGACACACAGTTACAAGATAACTTCTAATTGATATGGAATATAATTTTGTCTCCTAAATTATATCAATCAGATATCTTATATAATTCTTCTAGTCCTCTAACTCTTTCCATGCATATCTTCTTATTGTATTAGTCTCGATCTTCTTTCCTGTAAATCAGCTTCTTTCCTTAATTGTTAGTCCTCCAGTACTTAAGTTATGATATCCATCTTCTGATATTATCTTCTATTAATCTAAGTCCTGATATCCTTAAGTCTTGACTTCCAGTAAGTCCTGATTCCAGTAAGAACTGATATTTCCTGTTAGTTAAGATCTGAAAACTAAACATAAAACATATTAGACATGACATCTCAAATATATCCAACAATCTCCCCCAACTTGTAAATTATGCAAGAATGTACAAGCTAATAGATTTGATGATGCCAAAAACATTTAAGTTCAAATGCAATAAGAGTTTAATAAGACTATTAACTACAACTTACAAAACATCTAGCTTTACCAACATCACTGAATCAATCTGAATCCATAATGATTCTTAACAAAATCATTTATCAGATTATCTTCAGCTTTCTTCAAAACGTCAACTAACTGTGCTTTGACCTGCATCAGTTCTTCTTCTTTACTATCACCAATTTGATAAATGGTTGTTCTGAGAGCTTGAATGGATGTTCTTTCAAGTCCATCACCAAGTCTGATAACCTTAGGATGTGAAGAGTTTTCATTATAACATAAGCATCTTCCTTTCAGAATAACTTCCACCTTAGCAGAATTCTCCAACATAGGAATTTCTCTTCCATCACCTTCAGTAATCATTGGACTGTAATGAGAAGTCTTTGTACCAGAGATTCTGAATAGATCTCTTATAGCCTTCAAAATATATTCTGACCATCTTCTTGTAACATAAGATTTTACTTCCAGAAGATAGTGAATATGTTGAAGCTCTCTGATAGACTTCTTTAATACATCAGTATCAGCTAATCTATAAGTCCTTCCATCATTGAGAAATAAGATCAATTTCTCTTTTAGATTCTCCTTATTATGAGCATCTATCACAACTTGAGCAGATAACACCTTGTCAAGGTGCCTTTGTTTAATTTATTCATATGGTTTGTATGCCAACATGAAAGGATCTCTTAGAGTAACCTCTACTCCTGTTTGAATCTTCTCTTCGTCAGAACCTAATCCAGCTCTATCTCTAGATTGCTTGGATTTCAACCCAAATGTAGCAAGTTAATTAATCATGAGATTGGATTTTGGTTCAACTGGAGTAGCTTTCTTCCATATCAGCTTCTTCTTACCGGCAATTATCATTTTATCCAAATCAACTTGAGCATTGTCAGTAGTTGATGTCTTGATAGCTTGATCAGAATTTGCTGTTTCTTCTGTACCTTCCTGTCCTTTATTCTGAACAACAACTTGAGCAGTGTCAGAGGTTATTTTAGAATCTTCATTTATCTTTCTTCTTTTCAGAATTTGAACAGTTTCATCTTCAACAAGATTATCATCAGTTACTTGAACCATTTTACATACTGGTTTCATCAGATCTTGAGAAGTTTTCAAGTCCAGTGACTTGGTTTGTTCATAAATTTTTCCTTTCCCTTTGTCTTTGGGATCACTCTCAGTCTGTGATCTAGTCTTGAACTTTAAAGTTTTAGAATTTGACTTTTCCTTGATCACAATGCCTTTTTCCTTAGGCCTTGGAGATTTCTTTGCATCAGAAGCTTTAGACTTAGGATTTTTCTTTTCAGTAGCAAATCTAGCTTCTTCATCCTTGAGAGTTTCTAAATCCATTCCTGGATTGTGTTTCAGAAATAATCTTTTGCAATCTCCTCATCAAGTGTCTGGATTTTAGGATCTTTGTAATAAACAGTAGTCTGCTTCCCCTTCAACTTCAGAGTTTGCAAAAACCTCTGAGAGTCTTCAGATCCTGACTGAATCAGAATATCAGAACTTGACATCAGACTTTGTTTATAACCACTTGACTTCAGTCTTTGAGCATTCACAGCATCAGAACTTGACTTGTTCTGAATAGAAGATTTTCCTTAAACTTTTCTTTGACCTCTACTCTTTTCAGAGTTTCCCTGGTCATCACCTTTATCATCCTTTTTCTTCAGTTCATAAGTAGGTAAGCATTTGGACTTAACTACCTTCTCCCCCTTTTTGGCATCATCAGGAAGTAATAGAGAAAGAAGAAGTTCAACTAAAGATTGGATTTCATCCAATTGAGCTTTCTGAGAAGCTTGATTAGCCAGGACCTCAGCAATTTGGGTCTGTTGCTCCTCTTGAGTTTTCTCAATGGCTTCAACTTTTTCAGAAATAGGTCTGATATACTTGTTCTTATCAAGCTTGAGTTGTAGATCGAGCATATCATCTTTTTCTCTAAGTGTATTAACCTTTTTATGAGTAGAAGTATATAGACCTTGAAGATGTTTTGTAGACAGAGCTGTGATCTTGAGTTGTGTCTTAAAATCAGCATTTGTAAGCAACTCATCAGCTTTTGCAATATGCTCTGTCAGAACTTTAGAACATGGAATAAAATCTGATTCATTCCACTTCTTGGTCCACTCAACACCTCAGTGAGTATCCTCCCAAGGAATAGGTGCTTCCTTTTCAACATATTTCTTCACCAATTCTACCTTGCCCAGAATAGGTACTGGAGTCTCAACAGAAACACTGTCATCAGAACTTGAGGAAGACTCATTCTGTTCTGATAGCTCAACAGTGTGTGAAGCAACTGGAGATTCAGGAATAACATCATCTAAATTCTGATCATCAGAATTTATCTCCAGAGCTGGTGTCTTTGATGTAGATGGAGCTTCCAGATAAAGAACTTCAGGTATATTCAAATTATGAATATATATTTCAGAATTATCAGTTTTTTCTTTAGCATCATCTGTAGCTTTAATAGGAGAGACAGGAGGGGTAACAACTGTGTCATTAACAGTGTCTTTGGCTTGAGCTGGAAGGGCCTCAATGATAATTGGTTCTTGTGAGATCATAGATTCCTGATCCCCTTCCTCAACTTCTTCAGTATCTTCTGATGTAGCCGTAGCCAAATACCTCATAGCCTTCATTTTCTTCAATCTCCTTGCCAATGAAGGAGTTGCTTTAGAAGCATCATAATTTACATATTTCCTTTTCAAAGTATCAGAACTTTGAGCTGTTTTCTCTTTCTGAGAAGTAACATTCTCAGCTTCAAGTGTCACAAGTTCAGATGCATGAACCCGTTCTTCAATTATTTCCTCAAATCATCAAATTTATTATTGATCATAATTGAATCAAAACATTCATCACAGGAGAAAGTTACAAATCGATGAAGTAAAGATTAACAAATTGCAGTTTTTCAGGACATACAAGTTAACCACTAACCCATAATGATTATGACTGTTTTTATCTCACCCAAATTTATTCTGATTTAAATATGACTGTTTCAGAATTTACCACAAATATGTCAAGTAAAGAAAAATGCCACGTAAGCATCAAAGATTCCATCAGGATTTAATATTAGAACTTAACTTATATCATATTTTAACATTCATCAGAACATGGCTTTTGTACTCAAAAAGTGAATATCTTGTTCTGTAATTCTTCATACAAATACTGACTTGTTTTCTTCAGAATTTAATCATCAGAACTTCCATCTGAACTTGTCCTCAGAATTTATGCAAATGACACTTAACTATTTGTCAACAACAACTTAATCACCACAGTAATTTTCATCATTCATATAGAGTGAAAGTTTGTGTGCATTCAGTAAAATATCAGATAAAGATTAAAGTCTGATAAACTTCAGTACATCTTAGAAATAAGGCATAACTAAGAAAAATGCTTAAAATATGTCATCAGTCATGATGTCTACTATAGAACAAATTTATGCAAGAGTCCACCTTAACTGTTTGTGCTCATTTTATGCATCTTTTAAAATTCCTTTTTACAGTGGCTTCTCAGTGTAAGTGAGTCACGACTGCTTATCAAAATTTATGCTGTTATCAGAGTATTTCTCCAGTAATCATAGAGTGTGAAAAGTCACCAAGAAATTTTTTTGCTTTTTTATGAATATTACTTAATACCAGCAATGCACTTGGGTCTTCCCTTCCACTTTTTTTCTCTAGATCTCAAAGGAGTACCTGACTTTTATACTTTTCTTTTCTTTTCTTTTCTTTTGATAAGTGAGGCTTATCATCACTTAGTTCATTCTTAAGATTTATTGACATCAAAATTTGACAAATAAGAAACAAGAATCTAGTTTGTGACTTAGTAATAACATACACAAAGTAAACTTGACTAAGCTCAATATTAGAATTTGCTTGTGTAAATGAATTTCCACATAAACAACTAATTTAAACATGGAATTTCTAGTATGTTAAATACTACTAGGTCAGCATCTAGCACAATTATCCTCATTGGATTGAATAGTCACAGAACATTCAAAACACTTATCAGAGTATATAAATCCATATCAGATAACAATCAGCATTTAATGAATTTTCAAATTAAGCACATATTACATATAAACAATACAATCTGTAAACACTGATCCTAAAGTCTGATGCATGAGAATAAAAACTAAGCAGATTTAGAGAAAGAACCTGAAACCATTCCAAGTTCATTTACCAATCTTATAAAAGTAGCTTCACATAGTGGTTTTGTGAAGATATCTGCTAGCTGTTGATCTGTTGGAACAAAATGCAATTCCATTGTACCTTCATCCATATGTTCCCTTATGAAATGGTACCTAATGCTGATGTGCTTTGTTATTGAGTGTTGAACAGGATTACCGGTCATAGCAATAACACTTTGATTATCACAGTAAATAGGGATTTTAGAAAATTCTAACCCATAATCCAGTAACTGATTCTTCATCCAAAGAATCTGTGCACAACAGCTTCCTGTAGCAATATATATTATGCTTCTGCAGTTGATATGGAAATTGACTTTTGTTTCTTGCTAAACCAAGAAATCAATCTACCTCCAAGAAATTGGCAGCTTCCACTATTATTTTTCTTGTCTATTTTGCATCCTGCAAAATCTGCATCTGAGTAACCAATTAGCTTAAAATCTGATTCCTTAGGACACCACAATCCTAGATCGGCTGTACCCTTAAGGTACTTGAAAATTCTTTTCACAGCTAAAAAGTGAGGTTCTCTTGGATCAGCCTGAAATCTTGCACAAAGACAGGTATCATACATGATATCAAGTCTACTTGCAGTTAGATAGAGTAATGAGCCAATCATACCTCTGTACTTAGTAATATCTACTAATTTACCAGTATCCTTATCTAACTTGGTTGCAGTGGCCATGGGAGTGGATGCAGTTGAACAATCTTGCATTCCAAATTTATTCAGTAAATTTCTGGTGTACTTGGATTGATAGATAAAAGTGCCTTCTTTAGTTTGTTTGACTTGAAGGCCCAGAAAATAGCTGAGTTCTCCCATCATACTCATTTGATATCTTGACTGCATTAGCTTTGCAAACTTCTCACACAGTTTGGAATTAGTAGAACCAAATATGATATCATCAACATATATCTGTACCAAAAGTAAGTCATTTCCATGGTTGAGGTAGAATAAAGTCTTGTCAATTGTGCCTCTATGAAATCCACTTTCCAGAAGAAATTGAGCTAAAGTCTCATACCATGCTCTTGGAGCTTGCTTAAGGCCATAAAGTGCTTTGTCAAGCCTGTAGACATGATTGGGAAATTTAGGATCTACAAAGCCTAGAGGTTGTTCAACATATACCTCTTCTTCCAATTCTCCATTGAGAAAAGCACTTTTCACATCCATTTGAAAGACTTTAAATTTCTTGTGAGTAGCATAAGCCAAAAAGATTCTTATGGCTTCTAATCTAGCAACTGGTGCAAATGTATCATCATAATCAATACCCTCATGTTGAGAGTAGCCTTTAGCAACCAATCTTGCTTTATTCCTTGTAATTATGCCATCACTGTCAATTTTGTCTCTGAACACCCATTTTGTACCAACAACTGATCTGTTCTTTGGTCTTGGCACTAGGGTCCAAACTTTATTTCTTTCAAATTCATTTAACTCTTCCTGCATTGCTTGCACCCAATCAGCATCTTGAAGAGCTTCTTCCACTTTCTTTGGTTCAGTCTGAGATAGAAAGGAATGATAGAGACATTCATTTGAAGTTGCAGTTCTAGTTCTGACTCCTACTTCAGGATCTCCAATGATTAAATCAGGTGTGTGTGCTTTAGTTCACTTCCTTGCAGATGAAAGTTGATCTCTAGAACTGGATCCTCCCCCATGATCCATGCTGTCTCCATCAACATTTTCTGATGCTTACCCTGTAGTTATGCTCTCTCAAACTTTAGAATTTTAGTTTGATTTTTTAGGAGTTGAAGAATCAGAGCTTCCAAAATTATCAGAATTTGGCTCATCAGAACTAGATGAATCAGAACTTGAAGAGCCAGTGACAGGTTCTGATACTTCTCGAGAGTCTTGAGATGTGATAAAATCTTCAGCTTGCTCCCTCTGGACAGGTGCATTTTCCTTTGGAGTTGTTACCACAGTTTCAATGACATCAGAACTTAATCCATCAGAACTTACAGGATCAGGATATAAGTCATCAAAATTTCCAGAATCAAAATTTAAATTTTCATTCTCAAATCTCAGCTGATCATGATCATTGAAATCTTCAAGTCCAGTAATCTTCTTATCATCATAAGAGACATTGATAGATTCCATGACAACCCTTGTTCTTAAATTGTAGACTCTGAAGGCTTTTGTGGAAAGTGGATATCCAACAAAAATTCCTTCATTAGCTTTTAGATTAAATTTTGACAGCTGCTCAGGATGAGTCTTAAGAACAAAACACTTGCAACCAAATAAATGAAAGTATTTCATATTTGGCTTCTTTTTCTTCACCATTTCATATGGTGTTTTTCCATGCTTGTTTATGAGTGTAGCATTTTGTGTAAAACAAGCAATCTGCACAGCTTCAGCCCAAAAATAGGTTGATAGCTTTGCTTCATCAAGCATTATTAATGCAGCTTCAATGAGAGTCCAGTTCTTTCTTTCTACAACTCCATTTTGTTGTGGAGTTTCAGGTACATAAAATTCCTGTTTGATTCCATGATCTTTGCAGAACTCTTCCATGATTGAATTCTTGAACTCAGTGCCATTATCACTCCTTATGATTTTAACAAAATCTTTGATCAATTTATCCAACTGTTTGACATGATCAGTTAGAGTAGATGTTGTTTCAGTCTTCTTGTGCAAGAAATACACCCAAGTGTATCTTGTGAACTCATCCACTATAATCATAGCATATTTCTTCTTTGCAATGGACATGACATTGACTGGACCAAATAGATCAACATGTAGTAGGTGATAAGGCTCAAGAATTGATGACTCAGTTTTGCTCTTGAAAGAAGATTTTATTTGTTTTACCTTCTGACATGAATCACAAAGGCCATCAGGAGCAAATACTGTTTTTGGCATTCCTCTCACAAGATCTTTCTTTACAAGCTCATTTATATTGTTGAAATTTAAATGAGAGAGTTTCTTGTGCCAATTCAAGTTTTCTTCAATTGATGCTCTACTCAACAGACAGATTGCAGAACCATCAGTATTTGTTGAAAGTCTGGCTTCATAAATTTTACCATGCCTGTAACCTTTCAGAACCACTTTGCCTGTAGAATTACTTATAACTTCACAGTGTTCTTCAAAGAAATCCACATGATAACCTCTTTCACAGATTTGACTTATACTCAACAGATTGTGTTTAAGTCCTGAGACTAGAGCTACTGTTTCAATGATGAAATTCCCAAGATTGATCTTGCCATATCCCATAGTTTTTCCAATGTTGCAATCTCCATAAGAAACTCCTGGGCCAGTTTTCTCCACAAAATCTGATAGTAGGGCTTTATTCCCAGTCATATGTCCTGAACATCCACTGTCCAGAAGTAGGATGTTCTTTCTGTTGCCCTGCAATCACAAAGACCACTAATGGTTAGTTTTAAGGACCCAAACTTGCTTGGATCCTTTGGCCTTTTTAAGTTTGTTAACATTTGCAGCGGATTTAACATTAGAGTTTATGGTAACATTTTTCTTATCAGGTTTTACTGTATCAGACTTTCCATCATACTTTACACTAGAAGGAATTCAAGTAACTTTCTTCAAAGAAGGTTTTATCTGATAATAATCATAGTACAAACTATGATATTCCTTACAAGTATAAATGGAATGCCATATACTACCACAATGAAAACAAGGATTTTATGTTTTAAACCTAACAGACTGACTCTTAACTTCTGACTTAGGAGGTACAGAGTTTATATTCTTATTCTTCCTGCAAAAAGAAGCAAGATGGTTAGAGTTTCCACAGTTATAGCATTTCTTTCTAGGAGCATTAGGAACAGGAATATAATTGTTGCTTTTATTCACACCTTCCTTTCCATTCCTATTTTTCCTAGCTTCCTTTAACTTGCTTACACTGGTAATCTCTTTCAGCTTATATTTAAGTTGCTTCTTTGTCATTACGCCTATGTGAACTTCAGCTGGTTTATCCTGTTCTAATTTGTTAGAAGTTGACTCTTCTATCACTTCTGTCTCAATATCTTTCATCTTTTCAGAATCAGACTTTATAGTTATAGCTACAAACTTAACAGGAATTACCTTTGGCTTAGTAGTCTGTTTAACAATAATTGGGTTAACTTGTTCAGTTCCTTTTTCACTTTTCTCATCTCCATAACGTAAGCCCTCTTTCCAGTTTCCACTACTTAGTATATCCTGAGTTGCTCTTCCAGAGTTAGTATATCCTGAGTCCTGATATAACTTGTAAAAATCATAATTAATTCATACAAGAACATAAAATTCTGAAATTTTTACCACATATCTATATGCATACAACCTATGCTCTGATACCATTGTTGGATATTAATCGCAGCGGAAGCATGGTAAAACACTTTTACACAAATAAAATCCAAATAAAAGCACATAAATCGTGGTAAAAACGTAGGGATCGATTACTAACCTTTAATATGCGATCCAAGAGCAACGATCGGAGATCCTTAGCAGCTGCTCCTCAAACGTGAAGCACTCCACCGGTATCCACCAAGAAAACGACGTTAAGGAGGAGGAGGAGGTGGAGAGAATTTGGTTTTCTAAAACTTTTGGGTTTTTGGGGTTAGAATGAAAATAGGGTCTATAATAGTATATTTATAGGCAAAATTTTCAGCTGAAATTTTCCCATAAATATTATTATTATTATCCCATTTATTATTCTCATTAATAATTAAAACACCTTTTAATTATTAATCCTTTTTCTAAACACTTTAGAAATAACTCTCTCTCTTGATTTAATTTCCAAAAATTAAATCCTTAATTAATAATATTAAGAACTTTTCTTAATTAATTTATAATCAATTAAATCTTATTTAATCAATTATTAAATTTGCAAATTAATTATTTATTTCATAAATAAATAATTATTAGCCATTATTAATTAATTCCTCCGCCATTAAATCATTCTCTTTTTATGGTGTGACCCTGTAGGTTCAATATTAAGCCGATAGTAGAAATAAATAATAATAAAACTATTTTATCATTATTTATATAAATTCTCTAATTTATTAAATATGATTAATTAATTAATCACATTTATTCTACATCGTGAGGGATACTTCTCAGCATATCGCGACTATCCGGATAATATGAATTCACTGCTTAGAATACCAAGAACCTATTCAGTGAATAGTTACCGTACAATAAACTCCTTCTACCCTACAATGTCCCGATTAAATACAAGGCATGGATCTCGTGTCAAGCCTATCTAATTTAATCACTTGCTTACCATTTACTATGCGTAGTTCTATGTAAATTAGAAACTCCTTTCTAATTTCATTCACTCTGGCCAGAGATTCCTGAACTAGCATAAGTGGATCAGCCTTGAACATTCGCTTCCTTCACTGGAAGGTGTAGATCCTTTATTGATCATACACTATCTTCGTGTACAAATTCCTATACCCAGTAGAGCCCTAATAATTGTCCCTAGAGACTAAGAACTAAACCAAAGTATAGTTCAGTGTACACAAGATGACTATGATGACCTCAAGTCTAAGGATACTTGTACAACTATCACTATGTGAACAACTGCTGACACGTGAGTGAACTCCATCAGTTGTTCAGCTGTGCAAGTCATGTTCAGTGAACTTATTCTATAATAAGCACCTACATACTAGCTATATTGTCACCTCACAAATGTCTATGAGAACAGACATCCTTCATAATGAAGCAAGCATAGTATGTACCGATCTTTGCGGATTATTAATTACCAGTTAGTAATCCTACAACCATGAACTATTTAAGTTTAGAGTTATCATCTTTTAGGTCTCACTATTATGATCTCATCATAATCCATAAAAAGCTTTACTCTAAACTGTGGTATATCTTATTTAAACACTTAAATAGATAAAGCCCGTAATAAAAACAAAACAAGTCTTTTATTAATATCAATGAAATCAAAACAGATTACATAAAAAGTTATTCCTAAATCCTAATACATGATTGGACTTAGGACATATTCCTTTCAATTCCTATGCTAGCGTGATAACTATTGTTGTAGGTAAATTCGATCAGCGGTAAGTGATCATTCTAATTCCCTTTAAAGTCGATGGCACACACTCGCAACATATCCTCTAGGGTCTGAATAGTTCTTTCCCTTTGCCAATCTGTTTGGGGATGGTAAGCGGTACTCATATTTAGTCTGGTGCCTACACACTCTTGGAAGCTTCTCCAAAATCGGGAGTTAAACCTTGGGTCTCTATCTGACACTATAGCAACAGGAACACCGTGTCTCACTATAATTTCCTTCAAGTAAATATCCACTAGCTTGTCTACGGTGTATCTTTCGTTGATTGGAAGGAAGTACGCAGACTTAGTTAGTCTATCTATGATAAGCCATATGGCATCGTGACTAGTTTTAATCCTTGGTAGGCCTGTCATAAAATCTATTGCTATATGCTCTCATTTCCACTCTGGGATTTCTAGGAGCCGTAATAGTCCACTCGATCGCTGATGTTTAGCCTTCACTCTCTGGCATGTCAAGCACTTGCTGACCCATTCTGCTACTTTTATTTTCATGTTAGACCACCAATAATATTTCTTAAGGTCATGGTACATTTTCGTACTTCCTGGGTGGATCGAATACCTGGAGCTGTGCCCTTCATGCAGCAGCTCATCTTTTAGTTCTTGCATATTTGGAATCCAAATCCGGGATGCATACCTCATGATCCCTTTCTTATCTTTCTCGCATCTGACTTCTTCTCCGGTCAATGTTTATCTTTCTTCATTCACCTTCTTTCGGTACTAGCTTAATCTCAAATAATCCTTTTGATGCTTTACCGGTTATTCTCACGTCGATCTCCATCTTCTCAAATTCCTTAATCAACTCCTTAGATGTCATTATCATTTTGAGTCTCTCCTTTCTACTGAGGGCGTCAGCCTGATACAAAATTTCATAATCATAGTCCTTAATCAGCTCTAACCATCTCCCTTGTCTCATGTTCAATTCTTTCTGAGTACAAATATACTTGAGGCTCTTATGGTCTGTGTAAATCTTGCATTTTTCACAGTACAAGTAGTGCCTCCAAATTTTCAGGGCAAACACTATGGCTATTAATTCTAGATCGTGGGTTGGGTATCTGATCTCATATTATTTCAATTGTCGAGAAGCATATACAATAACCCTTTCGTGCTGCATAAGCACACATCTTAGTCCCTTATGCGAGACGTCGCGGTATATCACAAAACACCCCCTTTCCATCGGGAAGAGCGAGCACTGGCATCGACACTAGTCTTCTTTTTAGTTCCTGAGAGCTTTCCTCATATTTCTCTGTCCACACGAACTTTTCCATTTTCCGGGTAAGTCTGGTCAATAGGCCGGCTATCTTGGCAAAGTATTGCACGAATCTCTGGTAATATCCTGCTAAACCCACAAAACTCCTAACCTTGGTTGGGATAGTCGGTCTTTCCCAATTGGATACCGCTTCTATCTTGGCGGGGTCGACTAAAACTCCTTTGTTACTCACTACATGCCCTAAGAAATGAACTTCCTTTAACCAAAATTTACACTTCGAGAACGGGGCATATAATTTCTCATTCCTCAAGTTTTATAAGACTATCCTCAAATATTTTGCATGTTCTTGCTCTGTCTTTGAGTAGATTAGAATATCATCTATGAAAACTATTACACATATATCTAGGTATTTCTTGAACACTCTGTTCATCAAATCCATAAAGGCTGTGGGTGCATTGGTTAGCCCATACGACATGACTAAAAACTCATAATGTCCATAATTAGTACAAAAGGCAGGCTTTGGTATATCCTCAGGTTTGATTTTCAACTGGTGATATCTTGTTCTCAAATCTATTTTGGAAAAGTGCACAACACCCTTGAGTTGGTCGAATAGGTCGTCAATCCTAGGGAGAGGGTACCTATTCTTGATAGTCAGCTTATTCAATTCTCGGTAATCTATGCATAATCTCATACTACCATCCTTTTTCTTTACGAACAATACTGGTGCTCCTTACGGTGACACGCTGGGTCTAATTGTCCCGTTATCTAATAATTCTTGCAGTTGAGAAGCTAGTTCCTTCATTTCAACTAGGGCTAGCCTATAAGGGGCCTTGGACACTAGTGTCGTCCCTGGTGCTAATTCTATAGTGAATTCTATTTCTCTGTCAGGTGACAATCCTAGTAAGTTCTCTGGAAACACATCCTCAAATTCATTTACTACAGATATGTCCTGTATGTTTGTGACTTCTATCTTAGTATACGTCACATAAACCAAGTAGGCGTCGTTACCTTTCTTTAACAATCTTTTAGTCTGAATCATGGTCCAAAATTTCTGGGTCTGTAGTTGACCTTTGAACACTATTTCCTTTCCATTTTGCACTCTTATCTTTACTTTCTTCCGCTCACAATCTATCTGCGCTCCATTACTGGATAACCAGTCCATTCCTAGGATCACATCAAATTCTCCTAACACAAATGGGATTAAGTCAACCTCAAAGACTTTCCCTTCTAGTTTTAACTTGCATTTAGGGTGTATTTGATTTATAGGAATTATCTCTCGGTTTGCTATTTCTACTTGTAATACCTCACATAAGGGTATGACGTTAAGTTTTAACTTTTTAGCAAAATCTTGAGATATAAAAGACTTGGTCGCTCTGGAATCAAATAAAACATTTGCACATTCGAAATTTGACAAAAGGGTATATGTTATCACATCAGTGTTCCAAATAGCGTCCCGAACGGTCATGTTGAATGTCCTAGTAGCTGGTGGACGGTTGGATGCAGCTCTGCTCATCCCCGAGGCTGGGGGCCTTAATGTCGGGAAATCCTTCCTCATGTGCCCTACTTTCTCACACTAGTAACACGTCACTTTGGGTTGGGTACAGGTGTTGGTGAGGTGTCCGGTTTGGTCACACTTATAGCATTTCAGAGGGGCTCTTGCCAAGTTACACACTCCAAAGTGTCTCTTTCTGCATGTTTGACATTTCAGCACCGGGACGTAGGGTTAGCTATGAAATGTTATCATAGATGGTCCACCACCCTGGCCAACGCTCTCACTTGGGGCCTTTCTAAATCCGGTGCCTCTCGCAGGTTGGGACACCACTCCCCTGACAAACCTGCTTGGAAGGCTCCTGTTCCTGGTTCCTCGTCCTTGACTTCCTATCTTGCTTTTCCTTTCCTTCTCCTTCAAACTTTGTTCACTACCTGCTTCAACAATCGAGGCTTTCTACACTAAGGTGTCATAATCTTCAAGTTCTAGTACTGCTACTCAGTTTTGGATCCACTGTTTCAGACCAAGCTGAAAACTTCGCGCTTTCTTCTCTTCAGTATTCACAAACTCAGGTACAAATCATGATAACTTAGTAAACTTGGCCTCATACTCCGCCACAGTCATCTTATCCTGTTTCAGCTCTAGGAACTTAATTTCCATCTGTGTCTCCATGAACCTAGGGAAATACATGTCTAAGAATAATCGGGTAAATCTATCCCATAAAATCACAACGTCAGTCTCGAGGTTTCTTTTGGAATCCCACCAGTAGTTAGCTTCCCCCTTCAGCATGTAAGAGGCGAAAATGGTCTTGTGTCGTTCTTCAAAACCTAGTATTTTCAAGGACTTTTTTATTTCCTTGAGCCAGGCCCGTGCCTCAACGTGGTCGGAAGATCCCAGAAACTCTAGGGGTTTGAGGTATTTGAATGCCCTGAAGGCAGTGGCGGCAGTCTGTTGCACAATATACGGCAGTGGTGGAATGGGCTGTTGGTTCAGATTGGCCCTTAAGAGTTCCATAAATTCATTCATGGGATTCCCTCCCTGATGGGTATCCTCAGCTTCTTCTTCTACATACTCTTCCTCATCATACTCATTATAGTCTAGGTCTTCTTCATTTTCCTCATTCACTATGTGGTCCGGTCCATTTCGTTGTTGGTTGACAGATTCTGTGGGCCGGGCCCTGGTTCCTCTTCTACGGGGTGGCATTGTTCTAATAATGAAAATATGTCAATATAGTTGCAAAATTTTTATATTTGGATTAATTTATTCGTAGATAAGTATGTCATTAATTATCTTGTATGCCTTTATCAAATGCAATAATATGGAAATCAATTTCTTAATAACTGCTAGATATATATATCATAGGGTCTCCCAAATTATATTTTGGGGACAAAACAACCATCCGAGTTCATACATAGTCCTGAATATAATACATCAACTACTTGTACTGAATACTGAAATTCAAATACATACACCGGGTACCGTGAAGGGCTAAGAATGCTATCTACTACTAGTTATCCTAACAAAATTGGTGACAAGTCACCCAGCTCTTTACAAGGTCCATAAGTATTCACTCGCCTCTCAGTCACTGTCACTGGGCGTGAGGTCTCGAACCCTCCTCATCGCTCCTGCCAACATCAGCTCTACATCAACCACCGAGATGTATCCTCCCATCGCTGTCATCCTTATCTGTACTCGGGTATGGAGCTCAATCCCATCAATCTCCCTGCGAGCTATGGTCGGGGAAGCAGCTCTAAAGTCCCCTGGGTATCCTAGCCTGATGGCTCTCTCGGCGGTCAGCGCCTTTCCTAGCTCCACAATGTGGGCAGATGTCACGGTGATCTCAGTGTTAAGTTGAGCCACTATCCAGTCATGCACTGCTACATGTATGGTCGCTAGGGGTGGTAGAGGTTAGTCTGGGTCACTAGAGGATATGTCATGAACCTCAGAGGTTTGTGCATCCATCTCGTCATCCTCATCCCCATCAGTGTAGGGAAAGGGCTCAGCATCCCTGGGTGAGGTGTAGGAGGGTGAACGGTCGGGAGAGGGTACATCTCTATGTCTGTCCAGTCTACGTCATTGCCCTGGGGCATCTCAACATCATCAACTATGGGGGCAGGGAAGTCAGTCTCCTCCTCCGTGGGATCCTCAGTAGGGTCATCATCTGAGTTATCAATAGGTGGGTCCTCCAGCTCGGGAGTAGGGTCACGCTCAGGGGCCACAACAACATCAACATGGTCAACCTCCCCCATAGACTCCACTGGTAACTGACACAATAGGCAATGTGTTACTAACTTAGAGTCGGAATTCACTTGAGGGTAAAACTGTCAAGACTACCCATGTAGTCCTACGATGAACTCGACTTGAGTTCTAATTGATTATTATTATTCTTATGTCTATGTATTTTATATCTTATCGTTTCCAAGATTTGATAACCTAAGGCTCTGATACCATTTCTGCGGCGCCCCAAAATCCGGGGTCAGGGATCTAGGAGGCCACACCATCTTTAATCATATATAACACTCATCTCGTACCACATTATATAAATACTCACACCTTTACAACCCCACACTTATCAACACACACACTTACAGGTTATTATCTTAGAAACGAACCATTCATTACTAAAGTATATCAATCCACAAAATGATAATTATTACAATCCCAAAAATGATTAAGTCTTACCGCGGAAATAACCTTTACGTAAGGTTAGATAGTCGGCCAAATCTACGTTTCTTATTTATTATCTTACATAAGTCATACTTGTAAATAAGCCGGACTAAAAACAATTGAAAACCAGTCCAGCTTATTCGGTCTACCTGAGGTACATCACCGAACATCCTATGGAATAGCTGGCCATTTCCTACCCATTTCCTGGCCATGAGTTTCATGATAGGCATCTTGATTCACTGTTGTGTTGTGTCAATTTAAGAAAACAAGTGTGAGCTATAATGCCCAGCATAATAATGTACAGTATGAAAAGACTGTACAAGAAATTTAAGTATAATTCCATATATGATAAGTATATTTATTTAAAATAGCTTTTCTCGATGGTTCACACCTTCTTTCGAAAACAATTCTTTTCTTATCCCGCAAATACCTTAATGGTAAACCCAGCACCTAGGCTTGGGTTACGGTATTACATCATAATTTCATTTGGAAAAATAGGACATTTACTGGAACCCCCGAGATACAATGATCAGTCGTATAACAATATCATTTTCTACATATAGATGGACGACTTCCTTACTCTCGGTTGTCACCCTAACCGCATTCGGGCTTTATATGCTTCCCCATTCTACCCGGGTATGTTTTGCATACTTCGTATTTCCCTTATTACATATGGTACCTTCTCATACAGAAAATTAATATGGCAGTCTCCCCAGTCCACGAAGTACTGGACCTCTACTCCTCCTTTGTCCTTTTAAGAATCCTATCATATACTTGGAATCATCGAACTATATCGAAGTTCCCCAAGCATTTTGCTTGTTGATAGGAACAACTCATCTTATATATATATATATATACTTCTGAAAGTTTTCGGAGGAAGTACTAAGGATGTGAGTTGACCGTTGTCAATAGATAAATAAATAAGGGGGAGAGTTTTCTTTGAAACTATGTTTAAATTATTTAAAGTAAGTCGAGATATATTCATCGACGGTCTGAAAATATTCGAATAATTTTCTGAAACTCAGGAAATATTCTAAATTAGGTTATATGATTTTTATAATAATATTAAATCATTTATTAAATAAATATCAATTATTAAATAATTAGACCTCGAATGATTATATTTTAAAAGGATATTTTAAATAATATTCCCCAACTATTTTATGTGGAAATAATTAGGTTAACCTTTATCAATATAATTAATCGAGTTTGAAATAAATAATTATTGGAGAATACTTCTCCTATAATAAAGGAATAATTGAAATAATATTCATTATTTGAATAATAAAATATAGTTGAGGGAATACGATTTTTGAAAATCGTTTTAACTAAATTCGAGGTATTTTAATATTTCGCAAGTGGACATCGAGTCCTTTTGAATAAAACAAGTATGAACTTTTAATCGTCCAAACATCTCTAGGATAACTTCTGGGTTTTCATTTAAACTATGACTGACTCTCGGTCTCATAATTATACATCGCGCTCATGGTGGCGCTAAAATATTCTACGATATATATATACATCGTAACACAATCGCTATTTATGCGAAAACTCAAATACTCGTATCATGGCAAGCATGGAATTTATGAAAAAGGCAGAAAAACAATCCTTTCACAACACAATAGTATATGGAGTTGGGTTTGAAAACTTTCCTGGGTACTTTGAGGTGGAGGATGCTCTAGGGTCTGCTCGGAAATCTATAATCATAAACATATATCGTTTCGTTAGATCCCGTTCTTATTTATGGCGACTCGTACATACGCGCTAATTATTAATCGTTCCCGCAACTTATTTTAATCTTATTATTCCTTTAAGTACTCATTCATGTCACGGTCGCATTCTTTTCGAAATCCTTTATGTCCGTTTACATTTCAATCGTCGGCTCCGCTTATGATTCCTAATAGTTTTTATAAAGAACTTTATTCGCGCGGTCTTGGCTCCGACATTTTTATAAAGATTATAAATTCTTATTTTCACTTGAAATTTTTATATATGTTAATGAAATCTATTTATTACTCTCTGTAAAAATTTCATGATTTTTGAGTATTTTTAAGTCGATCATTTCTATTCCCAAAGTTCGTAATTCGTAGCAGTTTTTGTCGCGTAAATCACTTTTACTAAAATGGTCATAACTTTTGATCCGTAAATCGAAATCAAGCGATTCCAGCGCCTAAATGATCCTTATAACATTTTATACCATAATAAAGTGTTACTTTTCAAGAAACTACAGTTTATATATTCGGGAACTTCTGCAGAAATGTTAAGTTGAGTTTTGTTTATTTTAACAAGGTTACGATTACGATCCGAGTTTTGTTTACGTCTTAAATCATTATACCACCATCAACAACCATAAAATTATCATCCTAACACTAAATCCTCTCAAGAACATCAAGTTATTGAGGCAACAATCATCAACCTTAAAACTAATTAACTAAACATCAAGATTATAATAAATCGACCACCAAAACTAAGTTTAAAGCTAGGATTTCAAAGGTTCTTGAAACTTAAACCTTAAATAAAGATTGGTCAAAGATTTATACCTTTATCGAAAGCTTGTGATGTGTTATTAATGATGGTGGAGTATTGGGGATTCTTGGTTGGGTTTAAGGAACCTAAATCAACCATTAAAAATAAAGGAACAAAGAAAAGTTACTATTTATACTATTCATTATCACTTTTCTTGAATTTATTTCACCATCAAACCTTAATAGAATGAGCTCAAAATTTTATCTTAACTTAGTTTAGGATGTATGAAGCTTGGGAATTAATGGTGGAATTTTGCCATGGCGAGAACTTGTTGCTTCTTGGAATGCTTCTCTTGGACGACTATAGTGAGATATGATTTAGTTTATATCCTAGTACTACTAAATCCTTGAATATCTTAGCTAGCATCCTAGATTTGCAAGCTATTCTACTTAGTTTAGCCTTTAGGTTTACTATTATTAGCCTTTAGGTTATCATTCTATCTAGTCTAGGTTACTATTTGATTACTTAACCATGGTTAGTTTCTTACCATAGTTAGCTAGTTTAGTTAGCTTGGTTTGATACATTTATTTATTCATTTACGCATTCGGTCGGTTGCTTATTTATTTTCGTAATAAATTTTTGTAAATGGTTCGCGGGGTAAATCCTTTCTTATACGTTCTATATGTTTTGAAGCATCATACTTGATTTTGAATTTACAGGATTTTAAATTTATAATTATATTGTGATTCCCGTAAACCTTGATGGTTCCTAAATACGGTCATTTTTTAAAGTTCATTTTCTTCGAAAAATAATAGCGTTTATATTCACTTATTTAGTACGTATAATCATGTTATCGACTCAGAAGCTCAATTTCTCATGCACAATATAGTGTGGGCTAAAAAGTTTTCCCCGTTTTTCAGGGTTACTATTCATTAAGCGTTTTACAAAGTCTCAAAAATTCGAGTTATTACAGTAATCAAGGTTGTGAGGAGAGTGGTTACCCTATATATTCCGACTCGTATTTTTTATATTATTTTAAAAGTGAAATAGTGGAATAATTAATAAATAAAATATGTGTATTGCTTTTTGACAGCTTTGTGTTGGTTCTTATTATTTAGGTGTGATTTATTAGTGAATAGGATTGAATTGTGTAATTAAATATTGAGTTGTATTGTTTCGCTTAGCTTTTAAAAGTAATTTTATTGCAATTTTATTTAAATAAATATTTGGATTGTCTCTAAAATTGTTTTTGCGATTTTATAATTTCAATAATTATTTTTAGGATTTTATAAAATTGAGAAATCAATATTTCATTAATTATTTATCTTTAAATGATTTTCTGATTACATTTATTTTTAAAATCTGTATTTAATTCAAGGATTCTTCAAAAATTATGAAACTCATATTTTATTAAGTTTTTAATATTATGAGAATTTTAAAATTATATTGGAAATTTTTGGGATTAAATTCACCCGTGCGATGTTTAGTTTAATCATTAAAAGCGGGTATAAGTTGGTTTTCAAAAATGATTTAAAAATTTCAAAATTTACGTTTTAATTAACTTCAGGATATTTATAACAGTTTAAGACTATTTTGGTAATTTTCTGAATTTATTTTAAACACAACTCAGTTCGTTAATTGCGAGTTTAGGGGCAAACAGGGCCTCAGAATCTTCGTAATTTTTTATTCAATCTGCTGTTACCCCAATACACAAACACGTGTTATAAATAACTAATTACACGTGTTTGTGTACTGTCTCTTTCGACCTCTGTTACTCTCTCTCCCTACTCCTCTCTCTCCTCTTCGTTTTCTTCTTCCTGTTGCTCTCGATTGTCGCCGTTTGCTTGGTTATTCCGGCTATCTCCGGTGAGCCGCCGCCCTTGTGCTTGGCTTGGATGAATCTATAGTTTCTGTTATATACATATATATATACCTTGTGTATATGTGTGTGTGCAAACTGTTGTGTGTGTGAAGTGTTGTATGTGTGCGTGTGTGTGTGTTGGCCTGTGTTGCGCCGCCATGGTTCTCTGTTTTTCCGGTTGTGTTGCTCTCCTGTTTCCCCTTATCCGTTTTGCGCGTGTGGCGCATGGATGTTGGTTCATTTTTGATATTATTTTGTTAATTTTCTGCCTGAAAATTTGTTCGAGTAATATTCGGGAAATAAACGTATTTTCCGTGCGGGAAATAATTATATTAAATCGGTGAAATTTACGTTGGAAACCCGAAATTTATCAGGTACCCGTAAATTTTACCGTCGTTGATGATGAACTTTGGTGAGTCAACGGGGGACCGTGATGATACGTTATGAGTCCTAAATTTATATTAAATGAAGTGATCCGTATATTTGGTTTTCGTATGTAATTAGTTATTTATTTGTGAAAATTGTATTGTGATTTTTAGGAATCGACGTCGATGATGTTTCGACAGGTAGGCTCATAAATAGAGGAGTCGCTGTCAAAAATTTTCTAAAAAAAAATTATTTTAAATACGAGAAACGTACTTTATAATACAAAAAATTTGACCCTTATGTGAATACTAGTTACGTGATTATGTGTATAAACGATATACGAGTCAGGTTATCGGATTGGGTTATCTAGGATCGAGGATATCAAGCATGTCGATATAACTAATTAGGGTATTCTATTACTGTAGATCCCAGTCGATTCTCGACAGGATCGAAGTCAGCGTAAAAGTTACTTAGGGTTTCCGAAAGCGTTGCAAGGCAAGTACCATTCTTTTATGGTTGAGTACATATGAGTAAACTGTTGTTTTATTCTCGTATAGGAACATAAACGTTTTAAGTTACGTAAATAATTGTTTTGAACCTGTTTTGGAGAAAAGTAAATTCGAAAAGGGTACCTATCTCGAATGAAAATGGTTTATGAACTAGTTTTACGTGTTCTGTTAAATGAACAATTTTAAACTAAGCTAAGTACAAGTGATTTTGGAAAACTGGATAAAACGATCAGATATGGGATACGTAGGGGCTAGAGTGGCCTAGTGAAGTTGCATAAGAGGCTAACTCGGTTGCGCGCATTACATAACCGATTAGTCTAGCAGGTCAGAGACCTAGATAGTCTCTGAGTTCCGGAACAGGTTTATGGTATGGTAGTTGGAGCTATCTGGTGTTGATAGCTTGATCAGCTGTCTTCACATATCCGTTACGTATCTGATTTGGCTTTGTGATTCCTATAAGAGAATAAGTGATTGATACAGTTGAATAAAAAATGTATATAGCATGCTAAAATAGGACTCTGGTACTTACACATCACACAACTACATTTGTTTTATTAAGAGCATGCTAGTCAATGACATCCACTTTCTTTTACTTACTGTTGTTTGAAATGAGTTACAGATTATGGATTTTATATTGATTTACAGATTTGTTCCTATAATTGTTTACTTTACTGTTTTTATCTTAATATTTATATGTTGGTACTACGGAGCGATTATATGCTCAGCCTTGTAACCTGTTATATATATCGCAGATGCTTAGAAGACCACTCAGACCTTGGCGGAAACCGTGTCTCAGCCGCTTCTGGAACTGGCTCCTCTGAGGTAGTTTGTATCAGACCATGTGCGGTTTGATGAGTTACTGAATAAGTTTAGTGTGTCAGACTTTTTGAATAAATGGTTTGTAACAATGAGTAACTTGAATCATACTTGAAACTGGATCGGATCTTGGTGGGGTCATGTTAGTTTAATATTGATAATAATCTTGTAGTTTATATTATGATTTGTTGTCTTTAGTGATGTCAACTCCTGACCCCGGGGTTGAGGCCATCACAGTTGGTATCAGAGCTACAGGTTCAAGTCCCTGATTCAGATTAGGGATTGAGTCAAAAAGGCATAGAAACTGTGTCCTAGGGTGTGAGTCAGCAACTCATATAGAGGAGCAAACTTTAGTGTCAGTCGAGGGTTCTAACAGCATTACCCTGACATCTATTAATGTTTAGATAGAACTACCTTAACCTTGTTGTTTCTTTCCTGTATATTTATCTTGTTGGCAGTGGACCATAGTGATCTCCAGTTCTCCATCCCGGGAGAACCGATCAGACTCGGATAATTCTGATTCATCCTCTTTTGCCTCCCGCACCAGTTCCTCCGTTTGTACCGAGGGACATGTCAGGACCTAGTACCCGTCTTTATTGGGTACAAAGGTCAGTATCTTTTGTTAGGGACTTTCCACCAGGATGTGGTCCCAGTTCTTCTTCCTCTAGACCTCCAGTCCCTCCATCTACTCCTACAGGGGCTTCCTCCCTGATTCCCTATCATATTCACCGGGCGGTGAACGGGCCTTTCATTGGAGAGCAGAGCCCGAAGTTGGCCACGCACCTCGATCGAGGGCATCCCTGTCCCTTCACCTGATATTCAGGCCCGAGTGAGGTCTTTGACTCAGATTGCTATTGAGAGAGCTAGGTCTATTGACCCTTTTATTAGCTCCGAGTTTAGGGACATTCAGTACCAGGACCTAGTTAACTGGTTGGTGTTCGAGCTGGGCTCGATTGGTGGCAGTGGTAGTGGCAGTGGTTAGAGCAGAGGGGCAACAGTGATTGACAGAGCTCAAAGTTGGTTCCAGGAGTTCTGTAGTTGTTTTCTTTATATATGTAAATTATGTTGTTGTAGTTTGTAATAGGAGGAGGCTGTTATGAAAGCCAATTTTGTTGTGGACTCAGATGGTTTTCTAGTTGAATAACAGTTGTATCAGTTAGATTTCTATTGGTTGTTATATAGTAGCTGCTCTATTATGTTGTTCAGTTTTCATATATACTTGTGTGTTGTTATTATTGTTGTTACTATTATTGTTGCTTCTATTGTTGGCATTTCTTGAATATAATCATTCACTCAGGATGGATCCAAATAACTGAGGATGAGGATATTGTCTTAATGGAAACACTCTCCTGATACATATGTATAAACTGTTGCAGCAATCCATTTTCTTATATATGACTGCTATGTTTCAGGAGAATGCCACTAAAGAAGAATTCTCAACCCAACAATGGATCTGCTGGGGATCCCTCAATGAGTGAATTAATAGATTTGTTGCGTCATCAGTCTACTCAGATGGCCTAACAAAAACAGCAATTCCAGCAACAGCAACAACAATTTCAGCAACAACAATAACAACAACAATAACTTATACAATAACAACACCAGCAAATCTAACAGTAGCAGCTTCAGATCCAACAACAGCACCAGATGACGGGGACAACCCAAGCTGTTAGTTTTAATTCTTTTCAGGCTGTGAAACCCCTAGAATTTAAAGGTGAAGTGGATCATGTTGCTTCCAGGATCTGGTTGAAGGAAATGGGGAAGGCTTTTGCACTCACCAAGGTGAGTGGGGATTTAAAGATAGATTATGCTAGTTATTTCCTGAAAAATAACTCAAATTATTGGTGGGAGTCCACACGAGCGTTAGAAGGAGAAGGTCCTATTCCCTGGACCCGATTTACATAACTATTCTTGGAAAAAAAATTCAGGATTATCTCCAGAGTCAGATGGAAATGGATTTTTTAGAATTGAAGCAAGTGGACAGAAGCGTCACAGAGTAGGAAGCCAAGTTCACGGAGTTGGATCGTATAGCACAAGAGTATGTGAGTTCGGAAGCTCAGAGAGCGAAGCGATTTCAACAAGGATTGAAGCCAGGGATTATGAGTGGTAGCCTTACAACTCAAGACGTATACTTCGATACTTCAGGCTGCCTTAGTAATAGAAAGTGACCAAAGGTTAGCTGCTAAGGAGAAAGGTGAGAAGAAAAGAAAGTTGGAAAATGGACCAGCAAGGTCAGAACAAGAAGGAGTAAGCTAGAAGTTTCAGCGCCGGTTTGGAAAGAATAAGGATAGGAGGTTCAGGAGAAAGAATTTCCCGCAAGCTAGGCCCTGTACTACGTCAGTTAGTTCTACTCTGACAAATTTTAACAAGCAGTGATCGACTGCAAGACATGCGGAAAGAAGCACAATGGTTAGTGCAAAGAAAATGTCAATTATTTCAAGTGTGGCCAGAAGGGTCATTATTCTACTGAGTGCAAATCTGAGAACCAAGGAGTAACCTATTTCAGTTGCGGCAAAGTGGGGCATATTTCTAGGAATTGCAGATAAGTTACCCAGGGCAGTGTAGGAAGCAGTGTGTCTCAAGGACCAGCAACAAGTACCGCCAAATCTAGAACCTTTAAGATGACTAAGAATTCTCCGGCTCAGGTTTCCGATGTAGTTGCAGGTACGCTTTCTCTTAATACCGTGCATGTTAACATTTTATTTGATTTAGGAGCATCCAAATCTTTTATATCCATGAACTGTGTGAATAAAATGCAACTAATGTTGGAAGATTTAGATGAACCTTTGACCATAGAGGTGGCTAATAAGGATAAAGTGCCTGTAAGTCAATTATGTCCTAAGTGCTCTATAGAAATTTCAGGACATACTTTCCCTGCTGACCTAATACCTTTTGAGTTGGGAGAATTCGTTGTTATTTTAGGCATGGGATTGGTTGTCTCTGTATAAGGCAAATATTGACTGCAAGAAAAAGAGAGATGTATATAATAGATAATGTAAAGATAAGCTATCAAGGACAAAAGCAGAATAAGAAGTTTCTTTCAGCACTGCAAGCCAAGAAATTATTGCGGCAAGGATGTGAAGCATAGTAAGAGAATATCTCATAGTAAGAGAATACCTCGATGTCTTTCCGGAAGAATTGCCAGGATTACCACCCGATCGAGAAATAGAGTTCTCCATTGATTTGATACCAGGAGCCGAACCAGTTTCTAAAGCTCCATATCGAATGGCTCTAGTGAAAATGAAGGAATTGGCCAAGAAACTTCAGGAACTATTGGATAAAGGATTTATCCAACCAAGTGTTTCTCCGTGGGGTGCTCTAGTGTTATTCGTAAAGAAGAAGGATGGAAGTATGAAGTTATGCATTGATTATAGGGAGCTGAACAATTTGACCATAAAGAACAAGTATCCTTTGCCAAGGATTGATGATTTGTTTGATCAGCTTATGGGAGCATGCTATTTTTCAAAGATTGACTTAAGATCTGGATACCATCAACTGAAGATCAAGCCTGAAGGTATACCCAAAACTTCATTAAGAATAAGGTATGCCCATTATGAGTTCTTAGTGATGTCATTTGGATTGACCGATGCACCAACGAATTTTATAAATTTAATGAACCGGATGTATAAGGAGTACTTGGATAAGTTTGTTATTATATTTATTGATGAAATCCTCATCTATTCAAAGACTCCAGAAGATCACGCAACGCATCTAATGATTGCCCTTCAAAGGTTAAGAAAAAAACAACTGTATATAAAGTTTTCCAAGTATGAGTTTTGGTTGACAGAGGTACAGTTTTTTCGACATGTGGTAAGTAAAGAAGGTATCAAGGTAGACCCTGTAAAGATTGAAGCCGTATCCAAATGGGAGCAACCAAACACTCCGACGGAAGTAAGAAGTTTTTTTGGGCTAGCAGGATATTACCGAAGATTCGTAATGGATTTATCTAAGATTGCATCTCCGTTAACCAAGCTAACTAGGAAGAACGTGAAATTCATTTGGATGGAGAAGTGTGAAGAAAGCTTCCAGGAACTGAAGAAGAGACTAGTGTCAGCTCCAGTACTAGCATTGCCAGATGATACGAGAAACTTTGTGATTTATAGTGACCCTTCTCTAAAAGGTCTAGGTTGTGTACTGATGCAACACGATAAAGTCATTGCCTATGCCTCCAAACAATTGAAACCTCACGAGCAAAAGTATCCAGTCCATGATCTTGAGTTGGCAGCTATAGTATTTGCTTTGGAACTATGGATACATTACCTGTATGGAGAAAAGTGTGATATTTATACGGATCACAAGAGCTTAAAGTATATATTTGATCAAAAGGACTTGAACATGGGACAAAGAAGATGGTAAGAGTTAATCAAGGACTACTATTTTCCATTAACTATCACCCAGGTAAGGCCAATATGGTGGCTGATTCCTTGAGCAGAAAAGAGAGGCTGAATATGGTTCATATGGCGGATGAGCTAACACGAGACTTAGCAAAGATGGAAACTGAAGTTCGAGTACCAAAAAAAAAGTAAGGAGCAACTGTACGAGATTGCCTTTGAACCAACATTGATGGATAAGATTAAAAGATGTCAAGAGGGAGTTATGGAACATGAATTGGGTAATCTGACAAGAGAATAACCATGCACCCAAAAGGATAATCAAGGTATGTTTAGATTTTCTTCCAGAATTTGGATTCCCAATATGACAGAACTGAAGAATGAAGTTTTGCATAAAGCACATAACTCTCGGTTTTCTATCCACCCTGATAGCACTAAGATGTACCAAAATTTGAAGAAAAATTCTAGTGGCCAAGAATGAAGAAGGATATTGCAAATTGGGTTATCAAATGTCACGTGTCCCAAACGGTAAAAGCAGAACATCAACGGCCAAGTGGATTGTTACAATCTTTGGAGATTCCCCGGTGGAACTGGGAAGAGATTGCAATGGATTTTGTAGTGAGATTGCCAAAGACGAGAGCTAATCACGACGCTATTTGGGTAATCATTGACAAAGTGACAAAATCAGCACATTTCCTCCCAATCAATGAAAAGTATTCTCTAAAAAAGCTAGCTAAGTTGTATTTGGATGAAATAGTGACCAAACATGGAGTTCCTATATCCATCGTGTCAGATCGAGACCCGAGATTCAATTCAAGGTTTTGGACCAAGTTCCAAGAATGTCTAGGAACTAAGCTGAATATGAATACCACCTATCATCCTCAGATGGATGGTCAAAGTGAGAGAACAATCCACACAATAGAAGATATATTACGAGTTTGTGCTTTGGATTTTAAGGGAAATTGGGGACGAAACTTACCTTCGATTGAGTTCTCATACAACAGCTATCATGCCAGCATTGGGATGCCACCTTATGAAGCCTTGTATGGATGCAAGTGTAGATCACCATTGTATTTGGATGAGTTAGGAGAGAAGAAAATGTTAGGTCCTGAGCTGGTTCAGCAGACTAAAGATGCAGTGATACTGATTCGGAAAAGGTTAGAAGCAACCCAAGATAGACAGAGAAAGAATATAGATTTGCATCAAAAAAATGTGAACTTCGAAGTAGGGTCACTAGTATTGTTGAAAGTATCACCCTGGAAAGGATTAGTGCGATTTGGTCAGAAAGGTAAGCTTAGACCCAGATTTATAGGACCATTTGAGGTTTTGAAGAAAATAGGAAATGTTGCTTACGAGATAGCGTTATCGCCGCTATTGGCATATCCATAATGTGATCCACGTATCTATGTTGAATCCATATATTCCTGATTTGAATCAAGTTATAGAGTACGAACCGATTGAGCTTCAGCCAGATTTGTCCTATTTGGAACAACCAATCCAGATTTTAGATCGTAAAGAGCGAGTCCTTAGAAATAAGTCCATCCCTATAGTGAAAATACTTTGGAGAAATCCTCGAATAGAAGAGTCTACTTGGGAATTAGAGTCAGATATGCTTGATAAATATCCTCATTTGTTTAGTTAAGTTAGATTCTGGGGACAAAATCTTTTTAAGGGGGAAAGATATAACGACTCGTATATTTTGTATTATTTTAAAAGTGCAATTGTGGAATAATTAACTAAATAAAATATGTGTATTGGTTTTTGACAGCTTTGTGTTAGTTCTTACTATTTAGGTGTGATTTATTGATGAATAGGATTGAATTGTGTAATTAATTATTGAGCTGTATTGTTTTGCTTTGCTTTTAAAAGTAATTTTATTGCAGTTTTATTTACATAAATATTTGGATTTTCTCTAAAAACAATTTATGATTTTATAATTTTAATAATTATTTTTAGGATTTTATAAAATTGAGAAATCAATATTTCATTAATTATTTATCTTTAAATGTTTTTTTGATTACATTTATTTATAAAAACCATATTGAATTTCAGGATTCTTCAAAAATTACGAAACTCATATTTTATAAATTTTTTTAATATTATGAGAATTTTAAAATTATTTTGGAAAATTTTGGGATTAAATTCACACGCGCGATGTTTCGTTTAATCATTAAAAGCTGCTATAAGTTGCATTTCAAATATGATTTAAAAATTTTGAAATTTACGTTTTAATTAACTTCAGGATGTTTATAACAGTTCAAGACTATTTTGGTGATTTTCTGAATTTATTTTAAACGCAACTCAGTTCGTTAATTGCGAGTTTCGGGGCAAACCGGGCCTCAGAATCTTCATAATTATTTCAAAAGGGCTACATGTCCAATTCTTATTAATCACAATACATGTGTTTGTGTATTGGGGTGATAGCAGATTGAATAAAAAAACAAAATACCCCTACCCCCTGTTCATTGTCTCTCTCGACCTCTGTTACTCTCTCTCCCTACTCCTCTCTCTCCTCTTCATTTTCTTCTTCCTGTTGCTCTCGATTGTCGTCGTTTGCTTGGTTATTTCGGCGATCTCCGGTGAGCCGCCGCCCTTGTGCTTGGCTTGGATGATTCTGTAGTTTTTTTATATACATATATATACCTTGTGTATATGTGTGTGTGCGAAGTGTTGTATGTGTGAAGTGTTGTGTGTGTGCGTGTGTATATTGGCCTGTGTTGCGCCGCCGTGGTTCTCTGTTTTTCCGGTTGTGTTGTTGTCCTGTTTCCCCTTTTCCGTTTTGCGTGTGTGGCGCGTGGATGTTGGTTCCTTTTTTATATTATTTTGTTAATTTTCTGCAGTAAAAATTTGTTCGAGTAATATTCGTGAAATAAACGTATTTTTCGTTCGAGAAATAATTATATTAAATCGGTGAAATTTACGTTGGAAACCCAAAATTTATCGGGTACTCATAAATTTTACCGCCGTTGATGATGAACTTCGGTGAGTCCTAAATTTATAAAATAAATAAAGTGATCCGTATAATTGGTTTTCATATGTAATTAATTATTTATTTGTGAAAATTGTATTGTGATTTTTGGGAATCGATGTCGATGATGTTTCGACGGGTAGGTTCGTAAATAGAGGAGTCGTTGTTAACCTTTTTCTAAATAAATTTATTTTAAATATGAGAAACATACTTTATAATAAAAAACATTTTACCCTTCACTAGTTACGTGATTATGTGTATAAATGATATACGAGTCGGGTTATCGGATTTGGTCATCTAGGAGCGAGGATATCTAGCATGTCGATATAACTAATTAAGGTATTCTGTTACTGTAGATCCCAGTCAAGTCTCGCCGGGACCAAGTCAGCGTAAAAGCTACTCAGGGTTTCCGAAAGCGTTGCAAGGCAAGTACCCCTTTCCGTTCTTTTATGGTTCAGTATATATGAGTAAACTGTTGTTTTATTCTCGTATAGGAACATAAAAGTTTTAAGTTACTTATCCTCTATAGTTATACATAATTGTTTTGAACCTGTTTTGGGGAAAAGTAACTTCGAAAAGGGTACCTATCTCGAATGAAAATGGTTTATGAACTAGTTTTACGTGTGCTGTTAAATGAACGGTTTTAAACTAAGATAGGTACAAGTGATTTTGGAAAACTGGATAAAATGATTATATATGGGATACATAGGGGCCAGAGTGGCCTAGTGAGGTTGCGTAAGAGGCTAACTTGGTTGCGCGCATTACATAACCGATTAGTCCAGCAGGTCAGAGACCTAGCTAGTCTCTGAGTTCCGGAACAGGTTTATGGGATGGAGGTCGTAGCCATCTGGTATTGAAAGCCTGATCAGCTGTCTTCACATATCCATTATGTATCTGATTTGGCTTTGTGATTCCCGTAAGAGAATAAGTGATTGATATAGTTGAATAACAAATGTGAATAGCATGCTAAAATTGGACTATGTTACTTACATAGAACACAACTACATTTGTTTTATTAAGAGAATGCTAGTCAGTGATATCCAGTTTCTTTTACTTACTGTTGTTCGAAATGATTTACAGATTACGGATTTCATGTTGATTTACAGATCTGTTCCTATAACTGTTTACTTTACTGTTTTTATCTTGATATTCATATGTTGTTACTGCTAAGCTATTATATGCTCACCCTTGCAACATGTTATATATATATATATCACAGATGCCTAGAAGACCACTCAGACCTTGGCAGAACTGTGTCTTAGCCCCTTCTGGACCTGGCTCTTTTGAGGTAGTTTGTATCAGACCATGTGCAGTTCGATGAGTTGCTGAATTAGTTTAGTGTGTCAGACTTTTTGAATAAATGGTTTGTAATAATGAGTAACTTGAATCATACTTGAACATGGATCGAATCTTGGTGGGGTCGTGTTAGTATATTATTAATAATAATCTTGTAGTTTATATTATTATTTGTTATGTTTAGTGACGTCAACTCCTGACCTCGGGATTGACGCCGTCATACTATATGTGTAGAGCTTCTCGAGTGCTTCGATTTGACCGATAGAATGCGCGAATCGGCCAAGGGAAACTCAAGATACAAGAATTTCTTTCTCCACCATTTTTATCCCCTTTTCCTCTAATTTTTTTTACAAAAATGAAGATTGAACTTTTGGTTGCTTCTTTGCTTGGTTGTTTGTTGGATTATTGACCAAGTGATTTACTTGGTTAATATTCATTCTTAGCTAAATATCTAGATTTGCTTTAATAAAATGCGTGTGTCATTGCTTGCATCATCTACCTTACCTCACCATCAAGCCACTTGTCCTGTTCTTATGAATTGATAATGTCACCTTGATTCTAATCCACATGCTTATCTCTCTTGCTTCTTGTACATGCTTATTATTAATGATCCTTGCTCGCTTATTTATTTTACGGTTTGCTAAACTCTCGTTCTCGTTGATTGTTTGAGGGATCATATCTAGGTTCTTAATAGGGTTCCACTAAGCCCTTCTTAATATCTTATATTCCTTTTAATGATCCTCTGTTATAATCCTTGAATCTAATTCCTTTTAATCATGTTACCTTATACATAATTGTTTCAGTATCGGGTGGATTTTCGGTAAAAACAAAATTGTTCGAATTTGAATTTTGACGACCTTTACATACACTCATTTACTTTATGGATACTAATATGATCTTAGAATTTCCATAACAGTAATCCTATATAGTGTGGTCTGATAAATTTCCTTAATCAGTAAAAGTTACTATTCATTAGGGTTTCAAAATTTCCAAAATTTGGGGTTATTACAGTCGTCCCTCCTTCAAAGGATTCCGTTGCGCAATCAGATTGAAAACATTTAGGGATACTTTTCTAGCATTGCTCTTTCTAACTCTCAACTCGATTTTCCACATTGTGGTTCTGCCAAAAAACTCTAACTAGTTTGATAACTTTTTTCCTAAGCCCTTGTTCTTTTTTTCCCATAATCCTTACTGGTTACTCCATATAGGTCAAGTCTTATTGCAAGTATATGTGTTCGTATTCCACTATATGTCTGGCATCCATATTTGTCACAACTCCCAACTTAACAAACAAAATATATAACTATTGCAATATTTAAAGAAAGTAATTATAACTGAATCCAAGATCTTACAGTTTAAGGTTTGGAACAGCCCAACACTACCATCTATTACAACTGATTTTAATATCGAGTCCTCACACAAAACTATCTCTTATTCTACGTGAGCTCGGACATACGCATCGGCGTCACAGGTCTTACGTGCTGTCTGCTTGAATCTAACCATAGTTGCTAGCTGTAATATCAGGGTTAAAGCAAGGAGTGAGCCAAATGCTCAACAAGTGCTAAATAATACGGTACAAAGCATAATCGAGTTATATATAAAAGAATGACAATGCGAAGACATAACCAATATTAACAAGAGATAAAACTTTGAGTGTTGGCATCATTTGCTTGAATCAAAACATTTTAAAAATCATAACTTAAACACAACCATTTTATGACGCTACGGATTACAACCGGTGATCAGCCACGAAGTAATCCCGAACCTCGCTGGGTTCTAAAACTTTAATGGGATCCCTAGGCAACTTTTAAGCCTACAATATAAGTGTGGAAAGGACTCGCGTCTCAGTCCAGATCCACTATTCAAAGATAACATTTATCCCCCTTTGGGACTGAAAATTCATATTTTAATTATTTCAAAAACTGATGCCGAATTATAATAAAATCTCTTTAGTAGTAAATATTTTTATCAAGGGATTATAGATCAACTTGAAACACTCGGAATATGTCACCAAATCTCAGGGCCATGATCCACTAGACTTTACTATATTAGGGTAATTGAAAGGTTTCCATATACAAGAACTTTGACAAGGAGTTTAGCAAGGCTATTGGATTATATGAAAGAATAATGCCAAACTAGGCTTAAAGCAATGGTTTTCGATAAGGTACAAGTACTAGAACATCAAGAAAATAAGCTTCATGAATACTAGGGGTGTTAAGGTATGAAGAAATGATCTTTAGCTCAAGGTATATCAGGATTGTCGAACTTTTGGGCAAGAAAAAGGGTTATCAATCAATTAAGAACAACTTTAAGAATATCTGGCTTTTAGGTATCAAGGTAAAGTTTCTATTGGGGTTCAAGCATCAGGGTGAGATGTCAATATTTTAGGAATCAATAACATGTTAATCAAGAGGATCAATCAAGTATTATATCAAATCTTTATTTTACCATGGCATTCCAATTACTTTGAAAGACTAGCGTGATACGACTTTTGATCTACTTGCAATATGTACTTGAGGGTTCATGGCATTTCTATATAATATAAAGATAAATTTAAGAATCGCTTGGTTCAAGTATATCAGGATATCTCAGGATAATCGCATCAATATATATGAACTAATTATCACATATTTGCAGTGTAAACGAGAAACAGGTTGAATCACTTGCCTTGAGAAAGGCTGGTCTGGTCTGGCTGGTAGGAGCAACTGGAAGCTTTACTCGACCTTTATGGCAAGTTTGCCCTCGTCTCGAGATCCTACATAAATAATAATAACCTCATTATAATATATTCTCACCAACTTAACCTATTTACAACCCGAAATTAAACACAAATGGCACTTAGGCCTATATGCATTCAATTTATAATCACCTTTTAAATACCATAGACCATATAGCCTCATATACTTACATATCATATTTTAATATCAAATAATATCACACACATCATAATGCAATAGTAGGCTTGGATGATCTCGACCCACAACTTAAGTCACTTGGTCGCTAAACTAGACAAAGTCTCCAAATTTTGGCTTCCTTACTCAATGTGCCTTTACTCAACTATCCAAAACCTATTGACCCTCACTCGGGCCTTCAACTCTAATGGGTTTAAACTATCTTGCAACCCTAGTGCTCAACCTAGGTCTCACTCATAAGTGCTCCAAAACTATGTAAGTGAAAGTGCTCACTGGAGAAAATTTAGAATGACATCTATGGTTTCTTGAGTGCATTAGACACTCCTAAACTACATGTTTACCTCCAAAACTTCTACACTAGACTCTTATGACCATAAGGCATCTCCTAAACTTGATGTGGCTCAAAGGCCTAGCTTGGGCCTCCCTGGGCAGAAAACGCCTTGACTTGAACTAACTTGCGACACATGGTTCTAACTCAAATCCTATGAACTATGGTTGGAAATAGTCCTCTGACACTCCCTCTAACTAAGGCCCAACAGGGCCTAATGAGGGCCTACCCATGACATGGTCAAAACTTCCTATTTCTAAGTTGCAACAAAACTGTCCCCTGCTGGACAGATTTTGTGATTCCACTCGTGCACCTAAACAAACGACTTATAAACCTCCAAAAAACACCTAAAACCTTTTATATACTCCTAATTCTAGCTTCTGGTGACTTGGGCCTCAAAGTGCACAACAATGATATGGCCAAAACTCACTCTAAACCTCAGGGTACCAAACTGATTTTCTGGAGAAACTAAAACTCTCCTTTCTCCAAGGTTCTCACTCAAAAACCCAACCACCAATAACCAAAATACCCAAACCATAACTTAAATATGGTGATCTACTGAACTAACTCCCTTACACTCAAAATTAACTTAGTGGAGATCATCCTTACCTAAAGTGCAATATAGCAAAATAAAGGAAATCACATTACACAAATTGCAAGTCATCAAGTTTTCAAGGACAACAACTTTAACCTTCACGTTAAATATAAACGAAATAACATCACATTTTAAGAAGCACAATTCTTAATTAATTTCTTAACTTAACTAAAATTAAGGTCTACTAGCAAAATATCAATTTGAATGATCAATAACTTCCAAAAATTTAAGAGAAATCTACATGCATGCATGATTTCGAGTCTTACTAATCAAAACAACATGCTTTCCAAATAAATTTTCATTTTAACACAACATGCAAGCCTATAATGGTTTATATCTAAATGACCACCTAGCATGCAAAGATTTTTACCAAGATTTCACTAAGATTTTTATGTTATTATCACAAAAACACACAAAATGAAACAAAGTAACCAAAACATCATCCATTCGGCTCCTATCAAGTCATGGCTGAATGGATTAGGGTGGAAACAACATTTGCATAAGTGCCACACACTCATGTCTAGCCATTATTAGCCCTATGATACTATAACTATTGGTGAAAGCCTTGAATTCACAAGAATCAAGGACATCCACTTTGAGTTTAACAAGAATACCACCATGTAAGGTCAACACATAGGTTTTCTACTCTAAACTTTTGAGATACACAAGAACAACATGTAGGGAGTAAGATTACTTGATTATACCATGATTATTTGAGTGAAGAAATGAAGAAAGAAAGAGATGGGGCTTCGGTTTTGGAAATTGCCGAGAGGGAGGGGGAGAAAGCCGATAGGGAGGAGGAGAGGAGGAGGAGAGTTAAGTGGTGGGGTGAAGTGGAGTGATGATCACTTCCTTGATTTGTTTTTATGTCTTGATTTTACCATAATATGAGTGGGTTTGGGAAATGACAAGAGTAACCTTCTAGCCAGAGTTAGGCTATCTTGCATGCAAGGTCAAGGAGGTAATTTGGCTAGTAAATCATGAGTTAGTGGGTTTAGAAATGTCTTCTTTGTCCTTGAAGAAAATAGAAAGGTGGTTTGCATGCAAGGGCTTCCTTGTAATTTGCTAATTATTACAACTAAAATTTATAAAGATTTATTTTTATAAAATAAAATATAAGTTCAAAAATTATAAAATTTATACCATAAAATAACTTGGATTTTTAGAAATTTTATAAAATCACTTTCATAATTTGTGAACAAATAACTTTTAAAAGAAAATTTCTCCAAAGCTTAAAATATTCCTTATAAATAAAAAATAAAGGAAATAAATAAACTTTTGCTTTGAAAAATCATATACTTCATACAACAAATTTATAATGCAGAAATTTTCACTCACACAAATGTATAATCATTGAATATATTTTCATTCGGCTTTAATATTATACCAAATCCATAAATAATATTACACGAAAATGCAGGTCGTAACATCCTCTCCCCCTTAAGGGATTCTGTCCCCAGAATCTAAGAGAACAGATGAGGATACCGAAAACGCATATCAAACTCTAACTCCCAAGTTGATTCTTCGACCTTGGGGTTCCTCCAAAGTACTTTCACTAATTTTACCGACTTATTCCTAAGACTCTTTACTTTCCAGTCGAGTAATTTGACAGGTTGCTCCACAAATGACAGGTCTGCCTGAATTTCTACAGGTTCATATTCTATCACATGGCTGGCGTCGGGATTATACTTCTTAAGCAACGATACATGGAACACATTATGGACATGCTGATACTGAGGTTATAAGGCTAACTCGTAGGCTACCTTCCCCACTTGACTCAAAATTTCAAAAGGACCTATATATCTAGGTGTTAACTTCCCTTTCTTGCCAAATCTAGACAACCCTTTTCTTGGTGACACCTTCAACAAAACGGCTTCACCTGCTTGGAATCGAACATCCTTACGCACTGGATCCGCATACTTCCTCTATCTATCTTGAGCAGCAAGCAACCTCTTTTGAATTAACTTGATTGTTTCATGCAACTGTTGTACCAATTCTGAGCCTAGAATCCTTCCTTCTCCTACTTCATTCCAACTTGTCGGCGATCTACATTTTCGTCCGTACAAAGCTTCGTATGGTGGCATGCCAATACTGGAGTGATAGCTGTTGTTGTAAGAGAATTCAATCAATGGCAAGCGGTCGTCCCAACTTCCTGCAAAATCGATTGCACAACTGCACAACATGTCTTCGATTGTTTGAATTGTCCTTTCGCTCTGACCATCAGTCTGCGGGTGGTATGACGTACTCATGTTCAACTTCGTGCCAAGACTTTCTTGAAATTGCTTCCAGAATCTCGAGTTAAATCGGGGATCTCTGTCTGAAACTATCGATACGGGTACTCCATGCCTTAGTACGATTTCTCGCACGTACAGATGAACCAATTTGTCCAATGATGACTTCTCATTAATTGGAAGGAAATGCGCCGACTTCGTAAGGCGATCAACTATAACCCATATAGCGTCATGTCCGGATTTCATTCGCGGTAGTCCCACTATAAAGTCCATAGCAATATTTTCCCATTTCTATTCCGGAATCTTTATGGGCTGAATTAATCCGCTTGGTTGTTGATGTTTTGCCTTCACCTTCTGACAAGTATAACACTTTGCAACCCATTCTGCCACGTCTCGCTTCATGTTTGGCCACCAAAAGTTCTGCTTTAAGTCCCGATACATCTTGGTGCTCCCCGGGTGGATTGAAAATCTTGAATTGTGGGCTTCTTGCAGAATCTCATTCTTCAATTCAGGAACATGAGGAATCCAAATTCTTGAGGAAAACCTTAGTATACCTTACTTATCCTTTTGAGTACCAATCTCTTCTCCAGTTAGCTGATTCTTCTCTTTCTCCATTACCTCTTCCTGACATTTCCTTATCTTTTCCACTAGTGTTGGCTGAAAAGTCATTGCACGACAAACTTCTTCGACTATTCCATAATCACAAAGTTCTAATCCAAATTTCTTAATCTCTTCAGACAATTCCTTTGGTGTTGCCATCATATTCAATCTCTCCTTCCTACTTAAAGCATCGGCTACAACATTCGCTTTTCCAGGATGATAATTGATTGAACAATCGTAGTCCTTGATCAACTCCAACCATCTCCTTTGCCTCATATTGAGCTCCTTTTGAGTGAAAATGTACTTTAAACTCTTGTGATCTGTATAGATTTCATACTTTTCTCCGTAGAGGTAATGTCTCCAAATCTTAAGTGCGAACACTATGGCGGCTAGTTCCAAATCATGCGTCGGGTACTTTAATTCATGTGGTTTTAACTGTCTTGACGCATACACGATCACCTTATTGTGTTGCATTAGCACACAGCCCAATCCTTAATGTGAAGCGTCACTGAAAATCACAAAGTTTCCTTGGTCATCTGGTAGTACCAACACCGGAGCCGTTACCAATCTCTGTTTCAACTCTTGAAAGCTATCCTCACATTCTGCACTCCATTCGAACTTCTGATTCTTTCTGGTTAACTTAGTCAATGGCGTAGCGATTTTCGAAAATCCTTGACAAACCTTCTATAATACCCTGCCAATCTTAGAAAACTTCGCACTTCGGTAGGTGTCTTTGGCCTCTCCCAACTCATAATCGCCTCAATCTTTGCCGAATCTACTTTAACTCCTTCATTTCCAATGACATGTCCCAAAAATTGGACTTCCTTTAACCAAAACTCACATTTGGAAAACTTGGCATACAACTTCTTTTGCCGGAGTATCTCCAATGCTATCCATAGGTGCTGCTTATGTTCTTCTTCCGACTTAGAATAAATAAGGATGTCATCAATGAATACCACTACGAACTCGTCCAAATACTTTTTAAATACCCGATTCATCAGATCCATAAATGCGGCCGGGGCATTAGTCAATCCAAAAGGCATTACTAAGAATTCATAATGTCCGTATCTGGTCCTGAATGCTGTCTTGAGAATATTTTCTTCCTTGATCTTTAATTGATGGTATCCTGATCTTAAATCAATCTTTGAAAAGCACTTTGCTCCCTTCAGCTGATCAAATAGGTCATCTATTCTTGGTAGCGGGTAGCGGTTCTTGATCGTTACCTTATTCAACTCCCGATAATCTATACATAGCCGCATACTTCCATCTTTCTTCTTTACAAACAGAACAAGTGCTCCCCATGGCGACGTACTTGGCCGTATCACTCCTTTGTCTAACAATTCTTGTAGCTGGATCGCCAACTCTTTCATTTCTGCTGGTGCCATCCTATATGGGGCCTTTCAAACTGGTTATGTGCCCGGAGCAAGGTTAATCTCGAACTCGATTTGTCGATCTGGTGGTAAGCCTGGTAGTTCGTCTGGAAACACATCTGGAAACTCATTTACTACGAGAATATCTTCTATGCTGAGACTGCCCTTTTCTGAATCCTTTACATAAGCTAGGAACGATTCACAATCTTTTCTAAGTAGCTTCTTAGCCTGAACGATTGTAAGAAATAGTTGCTCCTGTCTCTGTCCCTTAAATACTACCTTCTCTCCACTCTCCATCTTTAAATACACTTTCTTGGTGTTACAATTAATCTGGGCGTTATTCTTTCCTAACCAATCCATGCCTAAAATTATATCGAACTCTCCCAACTTGAAAAGTATCAAGTCAACTGAAAACTTATGCCCCGAAATATCAATCTCACACTTCGGATAGAATTGATTCACAGGAATATTTTTTTGGTTCGCAATTACAACATTTACTACCTCGCTCATAATCATTTTATCACATTGAAGTTTATCAACAAAAGTTTCTGATATGAAAGATCTTGTTGCTCCCAAATCAATCAATACTTTAGCTTTGACATTATTGAGTAAAAGTGTACCTGCTATCACCTCAGAGTTCTGAACAGCGTCCTTCATTTTCAAATCGAATGTCCTTGCTGTTGCTTGCGGAGTTGTTGTAGGTGGTGGAGGTAATACCAATACCTCGGCTGGCACGCTTGCACTGGTACTTGCCACATTCATTAGAGCTTTGACTGGTCCGGTTGTCTTGCACTCCCTAGCTATGTGTCCAGTCTTTTCACACTTGTAACATGTAACTCCTGGCTTCGACATCTTACACTCGTTTGCCAAAGATCCCTTCTGGTTGCACCTATAACATGTCATGCTCAGCTTATTACACACTCCGGGGTGCCTTCTTCCACAATGCTTGCATTCCGGTATCTGGAATCTGTTTTCTCCAACCTGTCCTTGACTTGCCTGGTTGTTCCCCTTTGATTCTTGTCTTTTGCCTAAATTTCCCTTCTTTTGAAAATTTCCGCCCTTATGTAATCCAATCCTCTTTACATTCTGGTCTTGTGAATTTCTGGCTTCAGACTTTTCTCCATAAAATGGAACCTTTCTCTTCTTGTTATCCTTTTCCTTCCTTGACTGCATCCCATTGTTATCAATCAGAGCAGCTTTCTGTACTACTGCCGCATAAGTATCAAGCTCAAACATAGCCACTCTATCTCGGATCCAAGGCTCCAATCCTTGTTGAAATCTCTTCGCTTTTTCCTCCTCAGTGCTGGTATACTTTGTCACAAACCTTGACAACTCGGTGAACTTCTTCTCATACTCCAGTACAGACATATTCCCTTGCTTTAACTCAAGAAATTTAAGCTCCATCTGATTCTGCATGTACTTAGGGTAATACTTTTCCAGAAATAACTTCTTAAATCTTTCCCAAGAAATTTGCTGAGTTGCTTCCATAGCTTTCACTAATTCCCACCAATAGATGACTTCGCCCTTCAAGAAGTAAGTAGCATATGGGGCCTTCTGATCGTCTCCTAACTGTACCAACTCAAAAGCCCTTTCCAATTCCTTAATCCATGTGTTAGCTATTATTGGATCAGTGGTATCGTAAAATGCAGGTGGATTCACATTCTGAAAAGCCTTGAAAGTGATAACTTATCGAGTTGGTACTGCTGGATCAGGTGGTTGGTGTGGTTCACAGTTATCTTGGTTTTCAAATCGTTGTTGAAGAGTTAGTTGTTGTTGAGCTATAGCATCGGTTTGTTGTTGCAAAGTTTCCAGTAATTGAAGAATATTTGGATCTGTGGTGGATGTGGTTGTTGGGTTCTTCTTTTTGGGTGGCATGATCCTGAAATAAGAGTTACATCAAAAAAGGTACGAATAATGAAATAATTCGAGGGTATCGCATGGCATTCTTATTTACATATGAGGTCAAGTTTCAATTTGAACAGATATGGTGATGCATATAAAGGCGTTAAATAATAATTAAGAGCAAATGAAACGATAGTGCATAATAATTGAAATTTAAAGGTCACAATACATTAGGATTAGGACAAAGTCTGATTCTAGGAATAACATGCTTATTTAAAGGAAACAACTGGGAATTCTACGAAGTCCGATAATACAATAACATGGAAGGTAGATAATGGAAAGAACTAAGGCTCCACTCCATCGGAACGGGGCTTGGTAGTCTTCTCCTCTCGAAGCATCTTCACAATGCTCTGGAGCTCATCCGCCACCATCTGGATGATATACTGGCTAGTGCGGTCTTGGTGCGATGACATCTCCTCAAGCTTAGTGTTGACGTACTGAACCAAAGTCTCAAGTCTCGCAGTCATCTGCTCCTTAGGCTTCCCTTCATAGTTTCGGCTGTCTGGGTACACGTTCTTCAGTCGGTCGTACTTGACCTGAAGAATGTCAAACTTGCGCCTCAACTCAGCATACACAGAGAAAGCAATAGTGTCGTCCGACCCAGAGGATGACGAGGAATGCGCCTTTTGTTGACAAACCAATAAGAGGAGTATTAATAATAAATTTACTTAACCTACTCTCTCACATAATATCTATAACCTATACATATATCCTATAACCTATTTGGGCTGTCCAGGGACTTTAAACCGTAGCTCTAATACCAAAACCTGTCACAACCCCCAACTTAACAAACAAAATATATAACTATTACAATATTTAAAGAAAGTAATTATAACTGAATCCAAGATCTTACAGTTTAGGGTTTGGAACAGCCCAAGACTACCATCTATTACAACTGATTTTAATATCGAGTCCTCACACAAAACTATCTCTTATTCTACCTGAGCTCGGACATACGCATCGGCGTCACAGGTCTTACGTGCTGTCTGCTTGAATCTAACCATAGTTGCTAGCTGTAATATCAGGGTTAAAGCAAGGAGTGAGCCAAATGCTCAACAAGTGCTAAATAATACGGTACAAAGCATAATCGAGATATATATAAAAGAATGACAATGCAAAGACATAACCAATATTAACAAGAGATAAAACTTTGAGTGTTGGCATCATTTGCTTGAATCAAAATATTTTCAAAATCATAACTTAAGTAAAATCATTTTATAACGCTACGGATTACAGCCGATGATCAGCCGCAAAGTAATCCCGAACCTCGCTGGGTTCTAAAACATTAATGGGAGCCTTAGGCAACTTTTAAGCCTACAATATAAGTGTGGAAAGGACTCGCGTCTCAGTCCAGATCCACTATTCAAAGAAAACATTTATCCCCCTTTGGGACTGAAAAGTCATATTTTAATTATTTCAAAAACTTATGCCGAATTATAATAAAATCTCTTTAGTAGTAAACATTTTTATCAAGGGATTATAGATCAACTTGAAACACTCGGAATATGTCACCAAATCTCAGGGCCATGATCCACTAGACTTTACTATATTAGGGTAATTGAAAGGTTTCCATATACAAGAACTTTGACAAGGAGTTTAGCAAGGCTATTGGATTATATGAAAGAATAATGCCAAACTAGGCTTAAAGCAATGGTTTTCGATAAGGTACAAGTACTATAACATCAAGAAGATAAGCTTCATGAATACTAGGGGTGTTAAGGTATGAAGAAATGATCTTTAGCTCAAGGTATATCAGGATTGTCGAACTTTTGGGCAAGAAAAAGGGTTATCAATCAATTAAGAACAACTTTAAGAATATCTGGCTTTTAGGTATCAAGGTAAAGTTTCTATTGGGGTTCAAGCATCAGGGTGAGATGTCAATATTTTAGGAATCAATAACATGTTAATCAAGAGGATCAATCAAGTATTATATCAAATCTTTATTTTACCATGGTATTCCAATTACTTTGAAAGACTAGCGTGATACGACTTTTGATCTACTTGCAATATGTACTTGAGGGTTCATGGCATTTCTATATAATATAAAGATAAATTTAAGAATCGCTTGGTTCAAGTATATCAGGATATCTCAGGATAATCGCATCAATATATATGAACTAATTATCACATATTTGCAGTGTAAACGAGAAACAGGGTGAATCACTTGCCTTGAGAAAGGCTGGTCTGGTCTGGCTGGTAGGAGCAACTGGAAGCTTTACTCGACCTTTATGGCAAGTTTGCCCTCGTCTCGAGATCCTACATAAATAATAATAACCTCATTATAATATATTCTCACCAACTTAACCTATTTACAACCCGAAATTAAACACAAATGGCAGTTAGGCCTATATGCATTCAATTTATAATCACCTTTTTAATACCATAGACCATATAGCCTCATATACTTACATATCATATTTTAATATCAAATAATATCACTCATATCATAATGCAATACTAGGCTTGGATGATCTCGACCCACAACTTAAGTCACTTGGTCGCTAAACTAGACAAAGTCTCCAAATTTTAGCTTCCTTACTCAATGTGCCTTTACTCAACTATCCAAAACCTATTGACCCTCACTTGGGCCTTCAACTCTAATGGGTTTAAACTATCTTGCAACCCTAGTGGTCAACCTAGGTCTCACTCATAAGTGCTCCAAAACTATGTAAGTGAAAGTGCTCACTGGAGAAAATTCAGAATGACATCTATGGTTTCTTGAGTGCATTAGACACTCCTAAACTACATGTTTACCTCCAAACCTTCTACAGTAGACTCTTCTGACCATAAGGCATCTCCTAAACTTGATGTGGCTCAAGGGCCTAGCTTGGGCCTCCTTGGGCCTAAGATTAAAGTCCTTGGTTCACCTGTTTTTCTGCACAGAAAACGCCTTGACTTGAACTAACTTGCGACACATGGTTCTAAATCAAATCCTATGAACTATGGTTGGAAAAACTCCTCTGACACTCCCTCTAACTAAGGCCCAACAGGGCCTAATGAGGGCCTACCCATGACATGGTCAAAACTTCCTATTTCTAAGTTGCAACAAAACTGTCCCCTGCTGGACAGATTTTGTGATTCCACTCGTGCACCTAACCAAACGACTTATAAACCTCCAACAAACACCTAAAACCTTTTATATACTCCTAATGCTAGCTTCTAGTGGCTTGGGCCTCAAAGTGCACAACAATGACATGGTCAAAACTCACTCTAAACCTCAGGGTACCAAACTGATTTTCTGCAGAAACTAAAACTCTCCTTTCTCCAAGGTTCTCACTCAACAACCCAACCACCAATAACCAAAATACCCAAACCATAACTTAACTATGTTGATCTACTGAACTAAATCCCTTAAACTCGAAATTGACTTAGTAGAGATCACCCTTACCTAAAGTGCAACATAGAAAAACAAAGGAAATCACATTACACAAATTGCAAGTCATCAAGTTTTCAAGGACAACAACTTTAACCTTCACGTTAAATATAAACGAAATAACATCACATTTTAAGAAGTACAATTCTTAATTAATTTCTTAACTTAACCAAAATTAAGGTTGACTAGCAAAATATCAATTCGAATGATCAATAACTTCCAAAAATTTAAGAGAAATCTACATGCATGCATGATTTCGAGTCTTACTAATCAAAACAACATGATTTCCAAATAAATTTTCATTTTAACACAACATGCAAGCCTATCTTGGTTTATATCTAAATGACCACCTAGCATGCAAAGGTTTTTACCAAGATTTCACTAAGATTTTCATGTTATTATCACAAAAACACACAAAATGAAACAAAGCAACCAAAACATCATCCATTCGGCTCCTATCAAGTCATGGCCGAATGGATTAGGGTGAAAACAACATTCGCATAAGTGCCATACACTCATGTCTAGCCATTCTCAGCCCTATGATACTATAACTCTTGGTGAAAGCCTTGAATTCACAAGAATCAAGGACATCCACTTTGAGTTTAACAAGAACACCACCATACAAGGTCAACACATAGGTTTTCTACTCTAAACTTTTGAGATACACAAGAACAACAAGTAGGGAGTAATATTACTTGATTATAGGATGATTATTTGAGTGAAGAAATGAAGAAAGAAAGAGATGGGGCTTCGGTTTTGGAAATTGCCGAGAGGGAGGGGGAGAAAGCCGAGAGGGAGGAGGAGAGGAAGAGGAGAGTAAAGTGGTGGGGTGAAGTGGAGTGATGATCACTTCCTTGATTTTTTTTTATGTCTTGATTTGACCATAATGTGAGGGGGTTTGGTAAATGACAAGAGTAACCTTCTAGTTAGAGTTAGGCTATCTTGCATGCAAGGTCAATGAGGTAATTTGGCTAATAAATCATGAGTTAGTGGGTTTAGAAATGTCTTCTTTGTCCTTGAAGAGAATAGAAAGGTGGTTTGCATGCAAGGGCTTCCTTGTAATTTGCTAATTATCACAACTAAAATTTGTAAAGATTTATTTTTATAAAATAAAATACAAGTTCAAAAATTATAAAATTTATACCATAAAATAACTTGGATTTTTAGAGATTTTATAAAATCACTTTCAAAATTTGTGAACAAATAACTTTTAAAAGAAAATTTCTCCAAAGCTTAAAATATTCCTTATAAATCAAAAATAAAGGAAATAAATAAACTTTTGCTTTGAAAAATCATATACTTCATACAACAAATTTATAATACAGAAATTTTCACTCACACAAACGTACAATCATTCAATATATTTTCATTCGGCTTTAATATTATACCAAATCCACAAATAATATTACACGAAAATGATGGTCGTAACAATATTATACTTCCTTAACATTGACATATGGACCTCATTATGAACTTGCTACAGGTTTGGGGGTAAGGCTAGCTCATAAGCTATCTTCTTAATACGTATTAAAATCTCAAATGGTCCAATGTATCTTGGGATTAGATTTCCTTTCTTTTCGAACCAAATCAATCCTTCCAAGGGAATACCTTTAATCACACTAGGTTCCCTTACTTCATGCTCCTTGCCCTTCCAGGACAAACCGGTGTACTTCTTCTGTAGATCTTGGGCTGCTACCAGCCATCCTCTAATTAGATATACTATATCTTTGGGTCTTTGGATCACTGCTGGGTCGAGTATTTTGCGCTCTCCAACTTCATCCTGCTATAAGGGAGATCGACATTATATTCCCTAAAGGGTCTCATAAGGCAACACCTCGATACTGACATATTATCTATCATCATAAGAAAACTCAATATGTGCTAGATGATTATTCCAAATTCCTTTTTAAGTCTAATAAGAAGACTCTCGACATATCCTCTAGCAATATAGCTTTTGTTTCTCAATATCCAACCATTTCCAGTCCGTAATCGTTACTATCTTTCGTACATAATACTATTCTGGCTATACTTTTACTCCTTAGCGTTCTATAATGTTTTAATACTTTCTTCGACCTTAGCACCACGAACGTGTTTCGATTTCGGAGACCAATTGTCACACCCCCAAATCCGGGGTCGGGGATTCGGGTTGTCACGGGTTCCATTTCCCTTATCAATACTTAATCTTAATAGTCAACCAACTACTGCGTACTGTGACCCCACAATATACATACACCACAAGTTATAGTCTCAGAGATGAATACCAAAAATAACACAAGTCATTTTATTCCACAGTTATAAACCATTTCACCATAAAAAAGGTTTCTGAATAATTTACATATTTTTTGCCATTATTACAATTCATAAATATACATAAGTCTAGCACAACAAAAGTTGAAAGCCTAGCCTACTGGTAGCTCCTACCTCAGCTACAACGGCATCAACGCCTACAGGAAACTGCGGAATATTTCCTAACCGCTCACGAATTGGGAGCTTGATCCTGTTCATCTTGTCTATCTTTATTGTGTGATGAAAGAAGAAAGCAAGGGTGAGCAACAAGCCCACCAAAATAATATGTATAATGATTTACAATATGTGAGCATCCTCATAGTACTCATGAAAGTCTTGGTCAAAAAGAAATGAACCAAGTTTGTTATCTTAACACGACCAAGTCGCAAAATATTCAGTATATATATATACTTTTCACAATCTTTAAAATCCTCTGACATGTATAATATACACAGAGTTCCAGTTTAAACTGTATAAAAATATCGTTGCAAGGTGATCTCATATATCTAACCTTGTCTCAACGTTTTTCTGAAAATCTTTGACATGCACAAGATAATCATTTACTAGATATAAGTTCAAAAGATGAAGTTACAAGATACTTTAATATACTTATATCTTTTCTAAATACTACTTGAACTACCACCGTTCAAGTTATAATCAGTTTCAAAAGTTCATCACACTGATGAGACTACAAGATAAGACTTGAATAGATACAATCTTTGAAATATCATTTGAAAGAAATGAAGTTACGAGATACTTCATTAAGTCCCAATATATATATACACATATATATATACATTTCATACACTCCTTGAAAACCTCTGTTATGAAAATTATAAACGAGTTGCAATATCCAATGAATTTGGAAAAACAGAATTTTGGCATAAACCTGATATCTTGCTGATCAGGCAAAGATACCAATTAAGTCACCTTTTCTACTAGTAGATGGATGAATCCCCCACTGGTCATCACCTTGGCCACATTAGGGCCTTATGCTGGACTGCCACTCAGCCACTTTCGCATTGATGGACTCCCACTGAGCCACTTACACTTTCATGGACGCCCACTGAGCCCATGTTGCTTATGCTGACTCAATAGATGGACTTACTTTCCGAACGTTGGATAAGTAATCAATTCATTAATCAAAGCAGCAACCTCGTTGCGAATATAAAATACACCACAGAGCCGGATCCCTCAGGTTTTGAGCGAGTATTTAAATCCCCTTTTAAAGGAAGATCTTAAATATAAAAAGGAGTTTTGGGATCCGCTCTAACCTTTAAAATCATTTTGAAGACTCGAAAACATTTATAAGAATGTTTGGAGTAATGCTGATTTAATGAAATAAATCAGTCCCGATATATTAGAAAATATCTGAATATTATTATTTAAATAATATTCCCATAAGGATAATCTTTATAAAAATAATGGAAGTAGAAGTTTTAAAACTCATACTTGAAATGAATAATAAATAACCAAAGATATACTTATACGAAAGTATGATCTTTATTTGAATAATCGAAAATAAGTTTGATTATCGAAACATTATTCTTTAATAAAATAAATAATATTATCTAATAAAATAAGCAGAGTCATAATTCCTCGAATGAATATTCAAAATAATATTCATTAAATAAAATAAAGGGAGTCATAAGTCCTCGAATGAATATTCGAAATAATATTCATTAAATAAAATAAAGGGAGTCATAAGTCCTCGAATGAATATTCAAACTAATATTCATTAATTAAAATAAAGTTATCGAATAAACCTTATTCGATTAATAGTTTTGAAAACTATATCTATATATATATATAATATACTCAGGAACATCGACTCCCGGTTTAGAAAATGTTCACCTTTGGGTCCCCTACACTAAGAGTATACGCAACTACTGCTTATCTCTAGCATAGGTATTACGCAACTTATAAGCATTTGAATCAACAGTTAGATATCAATATTATGAAACAGGCATGCATATAAACCATATCAGCATGCTCCAATATATCGCAAGATTTGCTAATAATAATCATGCATCTATCACAAGATAATGCATATACATATATACATCACCACAACAGTATAACAGGTAGAAAACTTGCCTGAGTGTTCCCGGATAGACTTAAGATTAGAGTGGGTCCGATAACCTATGAACAACAACATAAGTCAGAATTAAACCCCGGTCGCTTAAGAAACTAGATTTTAACCAATTAGACTCTAATTATGGTCACTTCTACGCTTAACGAATCACATAAGTCGCTCGAGTACCCTCGGCTCCACCATTTTTAATAAATTAACTATTACAAATTTTAAGTCGATTCTTTCGCGATTACCCTACTAACTGCCTAATTCACTTTACAAAATTGTTTCATACCCCAATTAGTCATTTAAGGGCCTTAACCAAGGTTTCAAAGTAAGGCGAGGGGTAAAGGTTCGTTCGCGAAACGCTATTACTTAAAACAGTCATTTCTCCTAAACCGTACATCAGATTCAAGCGAACTACATACCAAAATGAAGCTTACGACACGATCTAGCTAAACATGGAAAAGTTACAGATTGGTCACTGAGTTATCTGGTCCGAGATTCATGTACAACAGTCTAAGGAAAACGGGCATTACGACGGCTATGTTTACGAGTTTTCCAAGTTTCTCACTACACCAAAACCTCACCAAACAACCCACAATTATTAACACATCAAAACCTCAACTAAATAATACTATACCAGTCCTTATTCTCCAGATTCTTCATCTCAACCAACTACAATCAAGTTCTATTAACTATAACAAGATTCATCCACCAAATCACTCCAAATTCAAATCAAACTACTAATAATCAAAGATCATGCTTCTCATTTAGAAAACTAACCATCAAACTCACTAATAATCAAAGTAAAGGCTAGGGTTTGAATTTTATACCTTCCTTGGGAGGTGTTAAGTTGCTAGGAAGCCTTAGGGAGCCTCCTACAAGCTTGATCTTTCCAAAGAAATCAAGAACACAAAGTTAGGCTTTGAAGTTTCTAAAAGTCTGATTGAAACAACTGTAAAAATGAGGGTCTTAGCTTGCTTATTTGGATGAGACTTGTGAACAAGAGTTGTAGGCCATCTCAATATCTTTCCAACGAGCTATAGAACACAACATTTGAGTGAGTATTGAAGGAGATATGGCAGTTTGATGTTACCTTATACTCAAATCTTTTGGTATCTGGTGGATTTTCGGGAAAAAATCAAAGTGTCCGGATTCGAATTCTGACGACCTTTACATACACTCATTTACTTTATATAATACCAATACGATCTCAGAATTTCCATAACAGTACTCCTATATAGTGTTGTTTGATAATTTTCCTTAATTAGCATCATCAGCAAAAAGTTACTATTCATCAGTGTTTCAAAAATTCCAAAAATTGGGGTTATTACAGTCTCCCCTCCTTAAAAGGATTCCGTCCCGGAATCAGATAAAAAATGAATAGGGTTACTTTCTTAGCATTGCACTTTCTAACTCTCAAGTCAATTTTCCATATTGTGGTTCTACCACCAAACTCTGACTAGTTTGATAACCCTTCTCCTAAGCACTTGTTCCTTTTCAATCTATAACCCTTACTGGTTGCTCCATATAGGTCAACTCTGGTTGCATGTCTAGGCACTTGTATTCTCCTATGTGTCCGACATTCGGATTATGCTTCCTTAATATTGATACGTGGAACATGTTATGAACTTGCTGCTGGTTCGGGGGTAGGGCTAGTTCATTTGATAACTTCCCAATACATCGTAATATATCCAAGGGTCCTACAAATCGTGGACTTAGCTTTCCTTTCTTTTCGAACCTCATCGATCCTTTCCAAGGGGATACCTTTAACAACACTAGGTCCCCTATTTCATACTCTTTGTCCTTTCGAGTCAAATCAGCATACTTCTTCTGTCCGTCCCGGGGTTGCTACCAGCCGTCCTCTGATTAGATCCACTATGACTTTGGTCCTTTGGACCACTTCGGATCCGAGCATCTCGCGCTCTCAAACTTCATTCCGATACAAGGGAGATCAGTATTGCCTTCCCTAAAGGGCCTCATAAGGCGTCATCCTGATACTGACATAAAACCTATTATCGTAAGAAAACTCAATCCGTGCTAAGTGTTCATTCCAAATTCTTTCAAGTCTATCGCACAGACTCTCATCATAGCTTCTTGCGCTATAGGTTTTTTCTTCTCAATACCCACTCTTTTCCACTTCGTAGTCATTACTATCTTCTGTACATAATACTATACTGGTTACAATTCTGCTCGTTAGCATTCTATAACCTTTTAATAATTGCGTCAACCTTAGTATCACGAACGAGTTAGATTCGGAATACCACCGTACTGATACTACTTCCTTTCTAGCTGCTTCCATCTTTGAAAGCTTGATCCATCATATAGAAGTAAAAGATTTTATTGAGAGATAACTATGATCGTGAACACTTGTTACATCACATAGTTAGTACAGAAGGTGGCCAGCCATTAGTACTTGACAAACAATTAAACAATAGATGGTATCCTACTAGGCTTCTATCATACAGATAGATAGTCATTCGGCAATACCTCCCCTTCTAGAAGGGTTGTTCTTATCAGCTTATACAAAATGAAAAGGAGAGAAAAGAACGAATTGAAGAGAATTGTATATATTATAAATATACTGCCACAAAATATCTGGCTTGGAAACTACCTCTGAACTATAGAGGTTTGTCATAGGAGAACAAAACATATACGTATATATATATATCAACATCAAGTATTATAGTATCGTATTTCACATGCCTAAATATTTTTGCTATTCCGTCCATCATTCTATGGACCCATGCTCTTGCTCGAGCTTATACACAATCACCTTTGAAACTCCCTCGACATCGATAAAATCGAATCTGGGATTTCATTCTAGACATCATCGTTACTAGAATTCTATGCTTGCACTGTAACCTTCCTCGTATAGTAATATAGTTCTCTATTCATAAGAAGGAATAAATATTCAATAGGTAGATAATCGACTCAATTAGTCAATCAATGATAACTTATACATCACCACAACCCGATTAGTGGTACTCAATCTCAACATCCATTCCAATACAACTCTCACGGTTGTAATTAATCGGCTCATTACTTGTAGAATCATTCCTGCATTACTATGGTCCACCGTTGACCTACTGTAGTCATTCGTTTTCCATGAAGTCTTAATAGCTAACCATACGGAGTCCATACATATCGTATCAAATCCTTCTAAGGAGGTAACATAATCACCATTCATGATTCATGAAGAACACTCCTGATCCTGACATACATACATGATATGAAGCAGATGCAGAAGAGTTTCAATCAAAGCAACGATAGCAGGTTAATACCATTCTTAATCATATGCCTTCAATAGAAGACTTAACTTAAAGGTTTGTTTCGTCCTTTTTGAAATATGGTCCTGGCTTATTCTCAAGATAGGACCTTCTAAGATAGATAGCCCGCTCATGGCGATTACACGAATTAAACCTTTACCCAACTACTATTACGGTTGAGTATTGCACAGTCATCAGAAGGAATGTCAATCTTCCGAACCGTAATACAACCTTTCCGGCTTCCACCATCATCACTGTATTCCTCTCGCACGAGCGCCTATAATTATCCTCTTACATTTAAACTGTCGGCCACCTCTTTGGCCTTTCCTGATAGTAAAATTTCCTTACAATCAATGTCATTTTAATCACCTCCAACTAACTTTTCTACCTCATTTCAATCACTGCTTATGTGAAAATGCTTTTCTTAAATCCTAGTGAGAGAAAAAAAAAATCACCATTTTTCCATAAGTCATTGCCTTAGTCTTTAGATGTGAACATTGTCACGATTGACTCTTGATCATACTTAGGACGTCTCTTATCTTGGGTCCTTCTTGTTTTCACCAATCTCGACCTTCATTGGGTTGATCTATACTTTCTCATGGTTCAACACGTGCCCACATGGCATTATTATAATTACGTCATATTTCCTTCATCAGAATCTCTATTCTTGAGAACTTTGAATATTACCTTTCTCCTTGTAAAACCTCTAAGGTTATCCTTAAATCCTTCAGCACGTACACCCTAGGCACAGGGCATATCAAGATACCATTTACTAATATCAGAATCATTGTCTATATACTTCTGAAAATTTCTCCACTGATCCTTAAAGGTTGTTGTTACCTTAATCTTTTCCAATTCATATTGTCAAAACTCATGATGTCCCTATTAAGGGCGAAATGCCAACCCTTATACATTCCCCTAGGGTTCATCTCAAGTTATTAAGGTTATATCCTTAATTCCACCTTTAAAAAGGTACTTGCATCCTTACATTGATAAATAAAGTCATATATCCCTGATAAGGGTATCTTATTCAATCATTTCCACCTCGATAGTCTATACCAAATTTCACAATAGCATCCATATTCAAGTTAAGGTCAATCCACATGGCCTCCAAAAGATAAAAATGGTTATCCGCTTTTCTTTCCTGATTTGGTAATGATCACATGGATGTTCTAGAAGATATTGGTCGTGTTCAACGTGAACTTCTTCTTAATAAATCCTTATTTACTTTTGTTGTTTATCTCAACTGTCACACCCCCAACTTAAATAGCAAAATAATTATAGCTATTACATCATTTTAATGAGTATTACACAACCAAAATCCAAGATCTTACAGTTTAGGGTTTGGAACAGCCCAACACTACCAACTATTACATCTGATTACAAATACCGAGTCCTCACACAACTATTATTACTTATTCTACCTGAGCTCGAACATAAGCATCAGCATCACAGGTCTTACGGGCAGTCTGCTTGAATCTAACCATAGCTGCTAGCTGTAATATAAGGGTAAAGCAAGAAGTGAGCCAAAAGCTCAACAAGTGCTAATAGTACAACGCAAAACATAAATCGAGATATACCTTTAGGAATGACAATGGAAAGACATAATCAATGATAACGAGAGATAATACTTATGTGAGTTGGCATCATTTTGCTTGCATCAAAACAAATTTTTAAAAATCATTCTTAATCAAAATCATTTTATGACGCTACGGATTACAGCCGGTGATCAGCCGCGAAGTAATCCCGAACCTCGCTGGGTTCTAAAACATTATTGGGAATCCCTAGGCAACTTTTAAGCCTAATATAAGTGTGGAAAGGACTCGCGTCTCAGTCCAGATCCACCATTCAAGAAAACATTTGTCCCCCTTTGGGACTGAAAAATCCACCTTTTATTCATTTTGAAAACTGATGCCGATTTATGACAAAATCTCTTTTGACTGAAATCATTTTTTTATCAGGGGATTATAGGTCAACTTGAAACACTGGAAATATGACACTAAATCTCAGGGCCATGATCCACTAGACTTTACTATATTAGGGTAATCGAGAGATTTCCATAAACAAGAATTTTGACAAGGAAATTAAGCAAGGCTATTGGATAATATGAAAGAGTAATGCCAAACTAGGCTTAAAGCAATGGTTGTAGACAAGGTATAGGTATTAGAACATCAAGAAGATAAGCATCACTGGTTCCAATAGGATAGAGGTGTTAAAATATAAAGAAAGTGATCATCAGCTCAAGATATAACAGGGTATCAAGCTTTTAGGGTAAGGATAGGGTTATCAAACAATCATGAATGAATTTAAGAAATGATTGGCTTTTAGGTATCAAGATAAAGTTTCTATCGAGGTTATTTCAAGAGTTGAATCAAAGCATCAGGGTGCAATATCAAGATTTCTCAGGGATCAATAGCATGATAATCAAAAGGATCAATAAGGTATTATAACAAATCTCTATTTTATCATGGCATTAAACTATCATGAAAGACTTTTGAACTACTTGCAATACGTACTCGAGGGTTCATGGCATCTCTATGTAACTCAAAGATAAACAAAAGATACTCTTGATTTAAATATATCAAAATGACTCAGGATAATTGCATCGATATATATATGAACTGTTTACAGTAAATACGAAGGTCAAGTTGAATCACTTGCCTTGAGATAGACTGGTCTGGTCTGACTGGTAGGAGCAACAACTGGAGCTTCACTCGACTTTTATGGCAAGTTTTTCCTCGTCTCGAGATCCTACATAAATAATAATAATCCTCATTATAATATATTCTTTCCATCTTAACCTATTTACAACCCGAAATTAAACATGGATGGCACTTAGGCCTATACACACTTAATTCATATCCACCATTTATATTTTCAAATGTACACACGTAGCCACATAATCACATATCGTATATTAATACCAAATAACATCATATACACCATAATGCCACACTAGGCTTGGATGATCTCGACTCACCACTTAAGTTACTTGGTCGCTAACTAAACGAAGTCTTCGAATTTGGGCTTCCTAACTCAATGCGCCTTTCCTAAATTATCCAAAACCTATTGACCCTCACTTGTGCCTTTTGCTCTACTGACCTTATACTATCTTACAACTATGGTGGTTGACCTAATACTCACTTCTAAGTGTCCTAAAACTATGTGATAAGTGAAAGTGCTCACTGGTGCAAATTTCAGAATGGTAACTAAGGTTTCTTGAGTGCATTAGACACTCTTAAACTACAAGTTTTTCTTCAAAATTTTTACACAAGACTCTCCTGACCTAAGGGCATCTCATAAGCTTGATGTGGCTCAAAGGCCTGGCTTGGGCCTTCTTGGGCCTAAGCTAAAAGTCCAAGGTACCCCTGTTTTTCTGGGCAGAAAATGCCCTGACTTGAATTAACTTGTGACACATGGTTCTAGCTCATATCCTATGAACTATGGTTGGAAAAACTTCTCTGACATACCCTCTAACTAAGGCCCAATTGGGCCTAATGAGGGCCTACCCATGACATGGCCAAATCTCCCTATTTCTAAGTTGCAACAAAACTGTCCCCTGCTGGACAGATTTTGTTATTCTACTTGTGCACCTAACCAAATGACATGCAAACCTCCAACCAACTCCTAAAACCTATTATATACTCCCCATACTAACTTCTGGTGGCTTGGGCCTCAAAGTGCACATCAATGACATGGTCAAAACTCACTCTAAACCTCAGGGTACTAAACTGATTTTTCTGCAGAAACTATAACTCTCATTTTCCAAGATTTTAACTTGACAAACCCAACTAACAACAACTAAATACTTAAACCAAGACCTATACTTGGTATTCTACTGAACTAACTCCCTTTTTCTTAAAATACCCTTGGTGAGATCATCCTTACCTAAGGTGCAACTATGGCAAAACAAAAGAGACTACTCTTAACAAATCGCAAATCTTCATGCCTTTGAAACAACAAGATATATATTTTTATAAAAGATAACCACAAATTATTACCATGCAACAAGAAGCATAAATCAATATTATCATATTATTCCTACTGAAATTAAGGCTCACTAACAAAATCTTTCCAAATAATCAAAATTTCACAACAAACTAAGAGAATTCCACATGCATGCATGCCTTCGGGTTTTTCAAACCAAAACAACATGATTTCCAAATAAATTTTTATCATAATTCAACATGCAAGCCTAACATGGATTACAACTAAATGATCAACTAGCATGCAAAAGGATTTTATCAAGATTTTACTACAAAATTCATGTTATCATCACAAAATACACAAAAATGTTAACAAGGCAACAAAACACCATCCATTCGGCTCCTATCAAGTCATGGCCGAATGGATTAGGGTAAAAACAGCATTCGCATAAGTGTAACACTCTTATGTCTAGCCATTCTTGACCCTATGATACTATAACTCATGGTGAAAGCCTTAGATTCACAAGAATCAAGGAGGTTCACTTTGAGTTTAACAAAAACATCACCATGCAAGGTCAAAACATAGGTTTTTCACTCTATACTTTTGAAATATATAAGAATAACATATAGGGAGTAAAATTACTTGAATATAAGATGATTGTTTGGGTGAAAGAATGAAGAAATGAAGGGGATGGAGGGCCTCGGCTATGGGATGGCCGAGAGGGAGGGTTGAGCCGAGAGGGAGGGAGGAGAAAAGGGGAGGGTGGAGTGAAAATGGAGTGATCATCACTTTAGTTTTGTTTTTATGTCTTTGACTAGACTAAATGTGAGTGGATTTAGGAAATGACAAGAGTAACCCTCTAGCTAAAGTTAGGCAAATTTGCATGCAAGGTCAAGGAGGTAATTTGGCTAGCAAAATGTGAGTTAGTGGGGTGGAGAATGTCTTCTTTGCCCTTTGGTTAAATAGAAGAGAGTTTGCATGCAAGGTTATTCATGTAATTTGATAATTATTAAGCAACTAATTTCCAAAGATTTATTTTTATAAAATAAAATACAAGTTCAAAAATTATAAAATTTCTACCATAAATTAACTTGGATTTTTAGAGACTTTATAAAAATCATTTTCAAAATTTGTGTACAAAATGTCTTTTAAAAGAAAATTTTTCCAAAGCTTAGAATATTCCTTATAAATCAAAAATAAAGAAATTAAATAAATTCTTGCTTTGAAAAATCATATACTACCCAAAGCAAATTTATAATGCATAAATTTTCACTCACACAAACGTACAAGCATTGAATATATTTTTATTTAACTTAATATTATTCACAAATAATATTACATAAAATGCCGGTCGTAACATCCTCTCCCCCTTAAGGGATTCTGTCCCCAGAATCTAAGAGAACAGATGAGGATACCGGGAACGCATATCAGACTCTAACTCCCAAGTCGACTCTTCGACCTTAGGGTTCCTCCAAAGTACTTTCACTAACTTTACTGATTTATTTCTAAGACTCTTTACTTGCCAGTCGAGTACTTTAACCGGTTGCTCCACAAATGACAGGTCTGCCTGAATTTCTACAGGTTCATATTCTATCACATGGCTAGCGTCAGGATTGTACTTCTTAAGCAACGACACATGGAACACATTATGCACATGCTGATACTGAGGTGGTAAGGCCAACTCGTAGGCCACCTTTCCTACTTGACTCAAAATCTCAAAAGGACCTACGTATCTAGGTGCTAACTTTCCTTTCTTGCCAAATCTTATCAACCCTTTCCTAGGTGACACTTTTAGCAACACAGCTTCGCCAATTTGGAATTGAACATCCTTACGCGCTGGATCCGCATACTTCCTCTGTCTATCTTGAGCAGCAAGCAACCTTTTCTGAATTAACTTGACTGAGTCATGCAACTGTTGTACCAATTCTGAGCCGAGAATTCTTCCTTCTCCTACTTCATCCCAACTTGTTGGTGATCTACATTTTCGCCCGTACAAAGCTTCATATGGTGGCATGCCGATACTGGAATGATAGCTGTTGTTATATGAAAATTCAATTAATGGCAGGTGGTCGTCCCAACTTCCAGCAAAATCGATTGCACAACTGCGCAACATGTCTTCAATTGTTTGAATTGTTCTTTCACTCTGGCCATCAGTCTGCGGGTGATACGCCGTGCTCATATTCAACTTCGTGCCAAGACATTCCTGGAATTGCTTCCAGAATCTTGAGTTAAATCGGGGATCTCTGTCTGAAACTATTGATACGGGTACTCCATGCCTTAATACGATTTCGTGCACATACAGATGAACCAACTTGTCTAGTGACGACTTCTCATTTATTGGAAGGAAATGCGCCGACTTCGTAAGACGATCAATTATAACCCATATTGCGTCATGTCCGGATTTTGTTCGCGGTAGTCCTACTATAAAGTCCATAGCGATATTTTCCCATTTCCATTCTGGAATCTTCAGGGGCTGAATTAATCCGCTTGGTCGTTGATATTCTGCCTTTACTTTCTGACAAGTATAACACTTCGCAACCCATTCTGCCACGTCTCGCTTCATATTTGGCCACCAAAAGTTCTTCTTTAAGTCTTGATACATCTTGGTGCTTCCCGGGTGGATTGAAAATTTCGAATGGTGGGCTTCATGGAGGATCTCATTCTTTAATTCAGATACATGGGGAATCCATATTCTGGATGAAAACCTTAGTATTCCTTGCTCATCCCTTTTAGTATTAATCTCTTCTCCAGATAACTGATTTTTCTCTTTTTCCATTACTTCCTCTTGATACTTCTTTATCTTTTCCAGTAGTGTTGGCTGAAAGGTCATTGCATGACAAACTTCTTTGACTTTCCCATAAGCACAAAGTTCCAATTCAAATTTTCCGATTTCTTCGGATAACTCTTTTGATGTTATCATTATATTCAATCTTTCCTTCCGACTCAGCGCATCGGCCACTACGTTCGCCTTTCCAGGATGGTAATTTATCGAACAGTCATAGTCCTTAATCAATTCCAGCCATCTCCTCTGCCTCATATTGGGCTCTTTCTGAGTAAAAATGTACTTTAAACTCTTGTGATCCGTGTAGATTTCACACTTTTCTCCATAGAGATAGTGTCTCCAAATCTTGAGTGCGAACACTATGGCGGCTAGTTCCAAGTCATGCGTCGGATACTTTAACTCGTGCGGCTTCAACTGTCTTGACGCATATGCTATTACCTTACTGTGTTGCATCAACACACAACCCAAACCCTTATGTGAAGCGTCGCTGAATATTACAAAATTCCCTTGATCATCGGGAAGTACCAACACCGGAGCTGTTACCAACTTCTGTTTTAACTCTTGAAAGCTATTTTCACATTCTGCACTCCATTCAAACTTTTGATTCTTTCTGGTTAACTTGGTCAATGGTGTGGCGATCTTCGAGAAATCCTTGACGAATCTTCTATAGTATCCGGCCAATCCTAGAAAACTTCGCACTTCCGTAGGAGTCCTTGGCCTCTCCCAACTCATAACTGCCTCAATCTTCGCCGGATCCACTTTAATTCCATCATTTCCAATAACATGCCCCAAAAATTGAACTTCCTTTAACCAAAACTCACATTTGGTAAACTTGGCATACAACTTCTCTTGTCGGAGTATCTCCAATGCTATCCAGAGATGCTGCATATGTTCTTCTTCCGATTTAGAATAAATAAGGATGTCATCAATAAATACCACGACAAATTTATCCAAATACTTCTTAAATACTCGATTCATCAGATCCATGAATGCGGCCGGAGCGTTGGTCAATCCAAACGGCATTACTAGGAATTCATAATGCCCATATCTGGTCCTAAATGCGGTCTTGGGAATATCTTCTTCCTTGATCTTTAGTTGATGGTATCCCGATCTCAAGTCAATCTTCGAAAAACATTTTGCTCCCTTTAACTGATCAAAAAGGTCATCTATCCTTGGTAGCGGGTAGCGGTTCTTGATCGTTACTTTATTCAACTCCCGGTAATCTATGCATAGACGCATACTCCCATCTTTCTTCTTCACAAAGAGAACAGGTGCTCCCCATGGCGACGTACTTGGTCGTATCACTCCCTTATCCAATAATTCTTGTAGCTGGCTCGCCAACTCTTTCATTTCTGCTGGTGCCATCCTATACGGAGCCTTTGAAACTGGTTCCGTGCCTGGAGCAAGGTTGATCTCGAACTCAATTTGTCGATCTGGTGGTAAGCCTGGTAGTTCGTCGGGAAACACATCGGGGAACTCATTAACTACAGGAATATCTTCCATGCTGGGGCTGCCTCTCTCTGAATCCACTACATATGCTAGGAACGACTCACAGCCTTTTCTAAGTAACTTCTTAGCCTGAATAATTGTAAGAAATAGTCGCTCTTGCCTCTGTCCCTTAAATACTACCTTCTCTCCACTCTTCGTCTTTAAATTCACTCTCTTGGTCTTACAATTTATCTGCGCGCTATTCTCTCCTAACCAATCCATTCCTAAAATTATATCAAACTCTCCCAGCTTGAAGAGTATCAAGTCGGCCGAGAACTTATATCCCGAAATATCAATCTCACATTTTGGACAAAATTGATTCACAGGAATCTTCTCTTGGTTCGCAATTACCACATTTACTACCTCACTCATAACCGTTTTATCACATTGGATCTTATCAACAAAAGATTCTGATATGAAAGATCTTGTGGCTCCCGAATCAATCAATACTTTGGCTTTGACATTATTGAGTAAAAGTGTACCTGCTATCACCTCAGAATTCTGAACAGCATCTTTCATCTTTAGATCAAATGTCCTTGCTGTTGCTTGCGGGGTTGGTGCGGGTGGTGGAGGTAATGCCAATACCTCAGCTGGCACGCTTGCACTGGTACTTGCCACGTTCATCAGAGCTCTGACTGGTCCTGTTGCCTTACACTCCCTAGCCATGTGTCCAGTCTTCCCACATTTGTAGCACGTAACTCCTGGCTTCGGCATCTTGCACTCATTTGCCAAATGTCCCTTCTGATTGCACCTATAACAGGTCATACTCAGCTTATTGCATACTCTGGGGTGCCTTCTTCCACAGTGCTTGCATTCTGGCCTCTGGAACCTGTTTTCTCCAACTTGCCCTTGGCTTGCCTGATTGTTCCCTTTTGATTCTTGCCTTTTGCCCAAATTTCCCTTCCTTTGAAAATTTCCGCCCTTCTGGAAACCAATCCTCTTTACATTCCGATCTTGCGAACTTCCAGCTTCAGACTTTTCTCCATAAAATGGAACCTTCCTCTTCTTGTTATCCCTCTCTTTCCTTGACTGCATCCCATTATTCTCAATCAGAGCAGCTTTCTGTACTACTCCCGCATAAGTTTCAAGCTCAAACATAGCCACCCTATCTCTGATCCAAGGCTCCAATCCTTGCTGAAATTTCTTTGCTTTTTCTTCCTCAGTGCTAGTATACTTTGTCACAAACCTTGACAACTCAGTGAACTTCTTCTCATACTCCAATACAGTCATGTTCCCTTGCTTCAACTCAAGAAATTTTAGCTCCATCTGATTCTGCATGTACTTAGGGTAATACTTGTCCAGAAATAACTTTTTAAATCTCTCCCAAGAAACCTGCTGAGTGACTTCCATAGCTTTTACTGATTCCCACCAATAAATGACTTCTCCCTTCAAGAAGTAAGTGGCATACAGCGTTTTCTGATCGTCCCCTAACTGTACCAACTCAAAAGCCCTTTCCATCTCCTTGATCCATGTGTTAGCTATCACTGGATCAGTGGTATCATGAAATACAGGTGGATTCACATTCTGAAAAGCTTTGAAAGTGACAATTTGTCTTGGTGGTACTGGTGGTTCAGGTGGTTGGTGTGGCTCACGGTTATCTTGGTTTTCAATTCGTTGTTGAAGGGTTAGTTGTTGAGCTATAGCATTGGTTTGCTGTTGCAAGGTTTCCAGTAGTCGAAGAATATTTGGGTCTGTGGTGAAGGTGGTTGTTGGATTCTTCTTTTTGGGAGGCATGATCCTGAAATAAGAGTTGTGTTATAACAAATATGAATGATAAAATGATTCGAGGGTATCGCATGGCATTCTTGTTTACATATGGGGTCAAGTTTCCAGATATGATGACAAAACATAAAATAACAGTTGAGAGCAAATGGAACAATAGCACATAATTATTGAAATTTTTAAAGGTCACAGTACATAGGATTGGGACATAGTCTGATTCTAGGAATAACAGGCTTATTTAAAGGAAAGACGGAAACAACTGGGGATTCCATAGAGTCTGATAGTACAACAACATGAAAGGTAAATGGAAAGAACTAAGGCTCCACTCCATCTGAACGGGGCTTGGTAGTCTTTTCCTCTCGAAGCGTCTTCACAATGCTCTGGAGCTCATCCGCCACCATCTGAATGACATACTGGCTGGTACGGTCCCGGTGTGCTGGCATCTCCTCAAGCTTAGTGTTAACGTACCGAACCAAGGTCTCAAGTCTCGCAATCATCTGCTCCCTGGGCTTCCCTTCGTAGTTTCGGCTGTCCGGATACACGTTCTTCAGTCGGTCTATCAGTCGGTCGTACTTGCCCTGAAGCATGTCGAACTCGCGCCTCAACTCAGCATACACGGAGAAAGCAATAGTGTCGTCCGACCCAGAGGATGACGAGGAATGCGCCCTTTGCTGACAACCAATAAGAGGAGTATTAATAATAATTTACTTTACCTACTCTCTCGCATAATATCTATAACCTACTCACAAGTCCTATAACCTATTTGGGCTGTTCAGGGACTCTAAACCGTAGCTCTGATACCAAAACCTGTCACACCCCCAACTTAAATAGCAAAATAATTATAGCTATTACATCATTTTAATGAGTATTACACAACCAAAATCCAAGATCTTACAGTTTAGGGTTTGGAACAGCCCAACACTACCAACTATTACATCTGATTACAAATACCGAGTCCTCACACAACTATTATTACTTATTCTACCTGAGCTCGAACATAAGCATCAGCATCACAGGTCTTACGGGCAGTCTGCTTGAATCTAACCATAGCTGCTAGCTGTAATATAAGGGTAAAGCAAGAAGTGAGCCAAAAGCTCAACAAGTGCTAATAGTACAACGCAAAACATAAATCGAGATATACCTTTAGGAATGACAATGGAAAGACATAATCAATGATAACGAGAGATAATACTTATGTGAGTTGGCATCATTTTGCTTGCATCAAAACAAATTTTTAAAAATCATTCTTAATCAAAATCATTTTATGACGCTACGGATTACAGCCGGTGATCAGCCGCGAAGTAATCCCGAACCTCGCTGGGTTCTAAAACATTATTGGGAATCCCTAGGCAACTTTTAAGCCTAATATAAGTGTGGAAAGGACTCGCGTCTCAGTCCAGATCCACCATTCAAGAAAACATTTGTCCCCCTTTGGGACTGAAAAATCCACCTTTTATTCATTTTGAAAACTGATGCCGATTTATGACAAAATCTCTTTTGACTGAAATCATTTTTTTATCAGGGGATTATAGGTCAACTTGAAACACTGGAAATATGACACTAAATCTCAGGGCCATGATCCACTAGACTTTACTATATTAGGGTAATCGAGAGATTTCCATAAACAAGAATTTTGACAAGGAAATTAAGCAAGGCTATTGGATAATATGAAAGAGTAATGCCAAACTAGGCTTAAAGCAATGGTTGTAGACAAGGTATAGGTATTAGAACATCAAGAAGATAAGCATCACTGGTTCCAATAGGATAGAGGTGTTAAAATATAAAGAAAGTGATCATCAGCTCAAGATATAACAGGGTATCAAGCTTTTAGGGTAAGGATAGGGTTATCAAACAATCATGAATGAATTTAAGAAATGATTGGCTTTTAGGTATCAAGATAAAGTTTCTATCGAGGTTATTTCAAGAGTTGAATCAAAGCATCAGGGTGCAATATCAAGATTTCTCAGGGATCAATAGCATGATAATCAAAAGGATCAATAAGGTATTATAACAAATCTCTATTTTATCATGGCATTAAACTATCATGAAAGACTTTTGAACTACTTGCAATACGTACTCGAGGGTTCATGGCATCTCTATGTAACTCAAAGATAAACAAAAGATACTCTTGATTTAAATATATCAAAATGACTCAGGATAATTGCATCGATATATATATGAACTGTTTACAGTAAATACGAAGGTCAAGTTGAATCACTTGCCTTGAGATAGACTGGTCTGGTCTGACTGGTAGGAGCAACAACTGGAGCTTCACTCGACTTTTATGGCAAGTTTTCCCTCGTCTCGAGATCCTACATAAATAATAATAATCCTCATTATAATATATTCTTTCCATCTTAACCTATTTACAACCCGAAATTAAACATGGATGGCACTTAGGCCTATACACACTTAATTCATATCCACCATTTATATTTTCAAATGTACACACGTAGCCACATAATCACATATCGTATATTAATACCAAATAACATCATATACACCATAATGCCACACTAGGCTTGGATGATCTCGACTCACCACTTAAGTTACTTGGTCGCTAACTAAACGAAGTCTTCGAATTTGGGCTTCCTAACTCAATGCGCCTTTCCTAAATTATCCAAAACCTATTGACCCTCACTTGTGCCTTTTGCTCTACTGACCTTATACTATCTTACAACTATGGTGGTTGACCTAATACTCACTTCTAAGTGTCCTAAAACTATGTGATAAGTGAAAGTGCTCACTGGTGCAAATTTCAGAATGGTAACTAAGGTTTCTTGAGTGCATTAGACACTCTTAAACTACAAGTTTTTCTTCAAAATTTTTACACAAGACTCTCCTGACCTAAGGGCATCTCATAAGCTTGATGTGGCTCAAAGGCCTGGCTTGGGCCTTCTTGGGCCTAAGCTAAAAGTCCAAGGTACCCCTGTTTTTCTGGGCAGAAAATGCCCTGACTTGAATTAACTTGTGACACATGGTTCTAGCTCATATCCTATGAACTATGGTTGGAAAAACTTCTCTGACATACCCTCTAACTAAGGCCCAATTGGGCCTAATGAGGGCCTACCCATGACATGGCCAAATCTCCCTATTTCTAAGTTGCAACAAAACTGTCCCCTGCTGGACAGATTTTGTTATTCTACTTGTGCACCTAACCAAATGACATGCAAACCTCCAACCAACTCCTAAAACCTATTATATACTCCCCATACTAACTTCTGGTGGCTTGGGCCTCAAAGTGCACATCAATGACATGGTCAAAACTCACTCTAAACCTCAGGGTACTAAACTGATTTTTCTGCAGAAACTATAACTCTCATTTTCCAAGATTTTAACTTGACAAACCCAACTAACAACAACTAAATACTTAAACCAAGACCTATACTTGGTATTCTACTGAACTAACTCCCTTTTTCTTAAAATACCCTTGGTGAGATCATCCTTACCTAAGGTGCAACTATGGCAAAACAAAAGAGACTACTCTTAACAAATCGCAAATCTTCATGCCTTTGAAACAACAAGATATATATTTTTATAAAAGATAACCACAAATTATTACCATGCAACAAGAAGCATAAATCAATATTATCATATTATTCCTACTGAAATTAAGGCTCACTAACAAAATCTTTCCAAATAATCAAAATTTCACAACAAACTAAGAGAATTCCACATGCATGCATGCCTTCGGGTTTTTCAAACCAAAACAACATGATTTCCAAATAAATTTTTATCATAATTCAACATGCAAGCCTAACATGGATTACAACTAAATGATCAACTAGCATGCAAAAGGATTTTATCAAGATTTTACTACAAAATTCATGTTATCATCACAAAATACACAAAAATGTTAACAAGGCAACAAAACACCATCCATTCGGCTCCTATCAAGTCATGGCCGAATGGATTAGGGTAAAAACAGCATTCGCATAAGTGTAACACTCTTATGTCTAGCCATTCTTGACCCTATGATACTATAACTCATGGTGAAAGCCTTAGATTCACAAGAATCAAGGAGGTTCACTTTGAGTTTAACAAAAACATCACCATGCAAGGTCAAAACATAGGTTTTTCACTCTATACTTTTGAAATATATAAGAATAACATATAGGGAGTAAAATTACTTGAATATAAGATGATTGTTTGGGTGAAAGAATGAAGAAATGAAGGGGATGGAGGGCCTCGGCTATGGGATGGCCGAGAGGGAGGGTTGAGCCGAGAGGGAGGGAGGAGAAAAGGGGAGGGTGGAGTGAAAATGGAGTGATCATCACTTTAGTTTTGTTTTTATGTCTTTGACTAGACTAAATGTGAGTGGATTTAGGAAATGACAAGAGTAACCCTCTAGCTAAAGTTAGGCAAATTTGCATGCAAGGTCAAGGAGGTAATTTGGCTAGCAAAATGTGAGTTAGTGGGGTGGAGAATGTCTTCTTTGCCCTTTGGTTAAATAGAAGAGAGTTTGCATGCAAGGTTATTCATGTAATTTGATAATTATTAAGCAACTAATTTCCAAAGATTTATTTTTATAAAATAAAATACAAGTTCAAAAATTATAAAATTTCTACCATAAATTAACTTGGATTTTTAGAGACTTTATAAAAATCATTTTCAAAATTTGTGTACAAAATGTCTTTTAAAAGAAAATTTTTCCAAAGCTTAGAATATTCCTTATAAATCAAAAATAAAGAAATTAAATAAATTCTTGCTTTGAAAAATCATATACTACCCAAAGCAAATTTATAATGCATAAATTTTCACTCACACAAACGTACAAGCATTGAATATATTTTTATTTAACTTAATATTATTCACAAATAATATTACATAAAATGCCGGTCGTAACATCAACAGTCATCTCAATGGTGGGATATCTTTCATACCTGGTGTCTCCCTTTCTGGGTATCATGCCCCTGGTCTTACACTTCACATTCTTGAAGGTCACTTCCTTCATCCAATTTTCCTAATTTCTTACTTTCTTGTCTTCTCAGTCTATCCGCGTCTCATTGTTTATCCTTCGAACTATCTCAAGGTTTCCCCGAATCCTCCCAACTTAAAGGGGATAAAATATATGTATCTCTTATGCCTTCAACCATCAATTTTAACTCATGGTGAATCACCCTCATCCTGACGATTACATACTTTTCTATTTCTATTGCTACAAGTCTTTAGGGTTTCCTCATACCCAACTCCCTTATCATTCCTCAAACTCTATTGCCTTTATACTCCTTTCCACTTCAGTTTCTTTTTATTTTCCTTTCTCTTATCATTATTTCATGAACCAACACAACATAAGAATTGATTTCAAACATCCCGTCATTCTCGATTCGTGTCCTCAGAACGAATCTTGACAACTTTTACAACTTAGATTCATAATTCATCATACTCGTCTGCCTTTGTTCTGGCTCTCAAGCTTTTACACTATCTCCATGACCTTGGGAAGTACTTTCCTGAAAACAATTGACTGAACTTAAATCAGTTTATTATAATCTCTTGCTCCGTGCCTTCCTTGGCCTTTCACTAGCGGGTGGCCTCTCTCTTAGGAGGGTAAGTGACAAAACAGTCTTTTATGATTCGTCAATCATTTAGAATCTCAAATGATTCCTATAATTCCTTTAGCCAGGCTCATGCCTTGACTGGGTCAGCTTGTTCCTTGGAACTCTGAGAGCTTAGCGACTTAAAGGTCCTGAAAGAATTTCTCACCGCATTATTTCCTCAGTGTGGTGGTTGGAGATAATAGTATAAGTTTTGTTTAGGCAGATCCATGGATTGCCCAATAGGAGTACCATCCTAGTTCTTCTTATCTTGCTCGACTTCTGTTTTCTCATTATGAAAAGTTTCATCCTTCTCCCATAATCGGGGTTATTTTATATGTTAAAATCCTTGATTTCCACTTTATTATGTTATGAGTTCCCTTTTTTTTTGGCGACCTCCCTGACTATCACATTCAGGTTTTGTCTTAAATCTTATTCCTCGAACTATGGTTTTAATCTAAGATCCTGTCCTTAAGCTCTTGAATGTTTGGAACCCAAATTCTGTCGGAATATCTCATTATTCCCTTATCATCTTTCTCGATATTAATCTCTTCTCCCATCATTGGATCTCTGCCTTCATTCATCACTTTTTCTTGGCACAAAATGATCTTTTCCAATAATTTGGGCTGCATTACAATCTCAAACAGCTTTTCGGTACTGGCTCCGGTTACCTTCACTTCTATTTCCATTTTCTCGAAATCTCTTATCAATTCTTCTGAAGACATTGTCATCTTGAGTCTTTCCTTTCTACTAAGGGCGTCAGCCACCATATTGGCTTTTCTTGGATGATAAAGAATCTCATAATCATAATCCTTGATTAGATATAACTACCTTCTCTGTTGCATGTTGAGCTCTATCTGCGTGAAAATGTACTAGAACTCTTATGGTTTGTGTAAATCTCGCAGTTCTCTCCATACAAGTAGTGCCTCAAATCTTTAGGGCAAAACTATTGCCACGAGCCCAAGCTCATGGGTGGGGATATCGAATTTTATATTCCCTTAATTGTCTTGACGCGTACGTGATTACCTTGATGTACTGTATAAGAAGCACCCTAATTCCTTATGCGAAGCGTCACTACACATCACAAAATCTTCTTTTCCATCTAGCAATGCCAACATAGGGGCCATCACCAATATTTGCTTCAGTTCTTAAAAGTTGTTCTCGTATTTCTCTGTCCATTCGAACTTCTCAGTCTTACAAGTAAGCCGCGTTAAAGGGGCTACTATCTTTACAAACATGAACGAACCTCCGGTAGTGACCGGCCAATCCTACCTCTGGTACTCGCCCTAACCATGGTCATCAATTCCTCAGTGGTCCTTTATTCATTCTTGTCAGGATCCTCCTCAGCAACAATCCCTTCTAGGACAACATCCTTAACCGCTACATCCTCAATATGAACATCATCCGGTCCCGTGTTAGGACGCTCTATCGGATCCACAATCTGATCTCCAATACGTAATAAAACATCATCGCGTTGTTGCTCCTCAACCTCAGGGTTCAGAGTCCCGCTACCATATACGATAACGAACTACGCTTCTATCACGATATTTATAAGGGTTCCCATAAGGGTTTTAACTGTCAGTACTACGTTAGGTAGTCCGACTATGAACTTGGCAAGAGTTCTTATTATCTTAATGAACTTATTATTTTAACGTCACATCATCTCTGAGGTTTATAACGCTTGGCTCTGATACCATTTCTATAACACCCCCAAATCCGGGGTCGGGGATTCGGGTTGTCACGGGTTCCATTTCCCTTATCAATATTAATCTTAATAGTCAACCAACTACTGCGTACTGTGACCCCACAATATACACACACCACAAGTTATAGTCTCAGAGATGAATACCAAAAATAAGACAAGTCATTTTATTCCACAATTATAAACCATTTCACCATAAAAAGGGTTTCTAAATAATTTACATATTCTTTGCCATTATTACAATTCATAAATATACATAAGTCTAGCACAACAAAAGTTTAAAGCCTAGACTACTGGTAGCTCCTACCTCAGCTACAACGGCATCAACGCCTACAGAAAACTGCGGAACGTTTCCTAACCGCTGACGAATTGGGAGCTTGATCCTGTTCATCTTGTATATCTGTTGTTGTGTGATGAAAGAAGAAAGCAAGGGTGAGCAACAAGCCCACCAAAATAATATGTATGATGATTTACAATATGTGAGCATCCTCATAGTACTCATGAAAGTCTTGGTCAAAAAGAAATGAACCAAGTTTGTTATCTTAACACGACCAAGTCGTAAAATATTTAGTATATATATATACTTTTCACAATCTTTGAAATCCTCTGACATGTATACTATACACAGAGTTCCAGTTTATAACTGTATAAAAATATCGTTGCAAGGTGATCTCATATATCTAACCTTATCTCAACGTTTTCTGAAAATCTTTGACATGCACAAGATAATCATTTACTAGATATAAGTTTAAAAGATGAAGTTACAAGATACTCCAATATACTTATATCTTTTCGAAATACTACTTGAACTACCACCGTTCAAGTTATAATCAGTTTCAAAAGTTCATAACACTGATGAGACTACAAGATAAGACTTGAATAGATTCAATCTTTGAAATATCATTTGAAAGAAATGAAGTTACGAGATACTTCATTAAGTCCCGATATATATATACACCTATATATATACATTTCATACACTCCTTGAAAACCTATGTTATGAAAATTATAAACAGAGTTGCAATATCCAATGAATTTGGAAAAACAGAATTTTGGCATAAACCTGATATCTTGCTGATCAGGCAAAGATACCAATTAAGTCACCTTTTCTACTAGTAGATGGATGAATCCCCCACTGGTCATCACCCTGGCCACATTAGGGCCTTATGCTGGACTGCCACTCAGCCACTTTCGCATTGATGGACTCCCACTGAGCCACTTACACTTTCATGGACGCCCACTGAGCCCATGTTGCTTATGCTGACTCAATAGATGGACTTACTTCCCGAACATTGGGTAAGTAATCAATTCATTAATCAAAGCAGCAACCTCGTTGCGAATATAAAATACACCACAGAGCCGGATCCCTCAGGTTTTGAGCGAGTATTTAAATCCCCTTTTAAAGGAAGATCTTAAATATAAAAATAGGATTTGGGATCCGCTCTAACCTTTAAAATCATTTCGAAGACTCGAAAACATTTATAAGAATGTTTGGAGTAATGCTGATTTAATGAAATAAATCAGTCCCGATATATTAGAAAATATCTGAATATTATTATTTAAATAATATTCCCAAAAGGATAATCTTTATAAAAATAATTGAAGTAGAAATTTTAAAACTCATACTTGAAATTAATAATAAATAACCAAAGATATACTTATACGAAAGTATGATCTTTATTTGAATAATAGAAAATAAGTTTGATTATCGAAACATTATTCTTTAATAAAATAAATAATATTATTTAATAAAATAAGCAGAGTCATAATTCCTCGAATGAATATTCAAAATAATATTCATTAAATAAAATAAAGGGAGTCATAAGTCCTCGTATGAATATTCAAAATAATATTCATTAAATAAAATAAAGGGAGTCATAAGTCCTCGAATGAATATTCAAACTAATATTCATTAATTAAAATAAAGTTATCGAATAAACCTTATTCGATTAATAGTTTTGAAAACTATATCTATATATATATATATAATATACTCGGGAACATCGACTCCCGGTTTAGAAAATGTTCACCTTTGGGTCCCCTACACTAAGGGTATACGCAACTACTGCTTATCTCTAGCATAGGTATTATGCAACTTATAAGCATTTGAATCAACAGTTAGATATCAATATTATGAAACAGGCATGCATATAAACTATATCAGCATGCTCCAATATATCACAAGATTTGCTAATAATAATCATGCATCTATCACAAGATAATGCATATACATATATACATCACCACAACAGTATAACAGGTAGAAAACTTGCCTGAGTGTTCCCGGATAGACTTAAGATTAGAGTGGGTCTGATAACCTATGAACAACAACATAAGTCGGAATTAAACCCCGGTCGCTTAAGAAACTAGACTTTAACCAATTAGACTCTAACGTTCGCTTATGGTCACTTCTACGCTTAATGAATCACATAAGTCGCTCGAGTACCCTCGGCTCCACCATTTTTAATAAATTAACCATTAAGAATTTTGAGGAGATTCTTTCGCGATTACCCTACTAACTGCCTAATCCACTTTACAAAATTGTCTCACACCCCAATTAGTCATTTAAGGGCCTTAACCAAGGTTTCAAAGTAAGGCGAGGGGTAAAGGTTCGTTCGCGAAATGCCGTTACTTAAAACGGTCATTTCTCCTAAACCGTACATCGGATTCAAGCGAACTACATACCAAAATAAAGCTTACGACACGATCTAGCTAAACATGGAAAAGTTACAGATTGGTCACTGAGTTATCTGGTCCGAGATTCATGTACAACAGTCTAAGGAAAACGGGCATTACGACGGCTATGTTTACGAGTTTTCCAAGTTTCTCACTACACCACAACCTCACCAAACAACCCACAATTATTAACACATCAAAACCTCAACTAAATAATACTATAACAGTCCTTATTCTCCAGATTCTTCATCTCAACCAACTACAATCAAGTTCTATTAACTATAACAAGATTCATTCACCAAATCACTCCAAATTCAAATCAAACTACTAATAATCAAAGATCATGCTTCTCATTTAGAAAACCAACCATCAAACTCACTAATAATCAATTTAAAGGCTTGGGTTTGAATTTTATATCTTCCTTGGGAGGTTTTAAGTTGCTAGGAAGCCTTAGGGAGCCTCCTAGAAGCTTGATCTTTCCATAGAAATCAAGAACACAAAGTTAGGCTTTGAAGTTTCTAAAAGTCTGATTGAAAGAACGGTAAAAATGAGGGTCTTAACTTGCTTATTTGGATGAGACTTGTGAACGAGAGTTGTAGACCATCTCAATATCTTTCCAACGAGCTATAGAACACAACATTTGAGTGAGTATTGAAGGAGATATGGCAGTTTGAAGTTGCTGGGTTTGTTTTGGCCGAGAGCTTTGTTCTTGGAAGCAAAAGTCAACTCTCCTTCTTTTTGTTTTATGAAATAATGCTTGGTTGCTTCTCTTTTTGTCTTAGCAAATGATTTAATTTTTTTTACCATGATTAATTTTGCATGGTCCAAAATCAACCAACAAAACAAAATCCCTTTGTCATGCTTATGTCATCAAGCTTGTGTCATCTTTTAACACTTGTCTTCCCTTTGTGGTGTGATGACATCATCACCCACTAACCTCTTTGATTAACCCTTAATTACTGGGCTAATGACCGCTTATCTGTTATACGGTTCGCTTAACTTTCGTTCTCGTTCGTCGTATGAGGGATCATATCCAGGATCTTATTATTTGGGTTCCCCTAAACCTTTCTCAATATTTTATATTCCTTTTATGATCCTCTCTTATAATCCTTGAATTTAAATCCTTTTTATCATGTTACCTTATACTCAAATCTTTCAGTATATGGTGGATTTTCGGGAAAAAATCAAAGTGTCCGGATTCGAATTCTGACGACCATTACATACACTCATTTACTTTACAGAATACCAATACGATCTCAGAATTTCCATAACAGTACTCCTATATAGTGTTGTCTGATAATTTTCCTCAATCAGCATCATCAGCAAAAAGTTACTATTCATCAGTGTTTCAAAAATTCTAAAAATTGGGGTTATTACAGTCTCCCCTCCTTAAAAGGATTTCGTCCCGGAATCAGATAGAAAATGAATAGGGTTACTTTCTTAGCATTGCACTTTCTAACTCTCAAGTCAATTTTCCATATTGTGGTTCTACCACCAAACTCTGACTAGTTTGATAACCCTTCTCCTAAGCACTTGTTCCTTTTCAATCTATAACCCTTACTGGTTGCTCCATATAGGTCAACTCTGGTTGCATGTCTTGGCGCTCGTATTCTCCTATGTGTCCGACATTCGGATTATGCTTCCTTAATATTGATACGTGGAACATGTTATGAACTTGCTGCAGGTTCGGGGGTAGGGCTAGTTCATTTCATAACCTCCCAATACATCATAATATATCCAAGGGTCCTACAAATCGTGGACTTAGCTTTCCTTTCTTTCCGAACCTCATCGATCCTTTCCAAGGGTTTCCAAGGGGATACCTTTAACAACACTAGGTCCCCTATTTCATACTCTTTGTCCTTTCGAGTCAAATCAGCATACTTCTTCTGTCCATCCCCGGGTTGCTACCAGCCGTCCTCTGATTAGATCCACTATGACTTTGGTCCTTTGGACCACTTCGGATCCGAGCATCTTGCGCTCTCCAACTTCATTCCGATACAAGGGAGATCAGTATTGCCTTCCCTAAAGGGCCTCATAAGGCGTCATCCTGATACTGACATAAAACCTATTATCGTAAGAAAACTCAATCCGTGCTAAGTGTTTATTCCAAATTCTTTCAAGTCTATCACACAGACTCTCATCATAGCTTCTTGCGGTATAGGTTTTTTCTTCTCAATACCCACTCTTTTCCAGTTCGTAGTCATTACTATCTTCCGTTCATAATACTATACTGGTTACACTTTTGTTCGTTAGCATTCTATAACCTTTTAATAATTGTGTCAACCTTAGTATCACGAACGCGTTAGATTCGGAATACCACCGCACTGATACTACTTCCTTTCTAGCTGCTTCCATCTTCGAAAGCTTGATCCATCATATATAAGTAAAAGATTTTATTGAGAGATCACTATGATCGTGAACACTTGTTACATCGCATAGTTAGTACAGAAGGTGGCCAGCCTTTAGTACTTGACAAGCAATTAAACAATAGATGGTATCCTACTAGGCTTCTATCACACAGATAGATAGTCATTCGACAATACCTCCCCTTCTATAAGGGTTGTTCTTATCAGCTTATACAAAATGAAAAGGAGAGAAAAGAACGAATTGAAGAGAATTGTATATATTATAAATATACTGCCACAAAATATCTGGCTTGGAAACTACCTCTGAACTATAGAGGTTTGTCATAGGAGAACAAAACATATACGTATATATATATATATCAACATCAAGTATTATAGTATCGTATTTCACATGCCTAAATATTTTTGCTATTCCGTCCATCATTCTATGGACCCATGCTCTTGCTCGAGCTTATACACAATCACCTTTGAAACTCCCTCGACATCGAAAATCGAATCTGGGATTTCATTCTAGACATCATCGTTACTAGAATTCTATGCTTGCACTGTAACCTTCCTCGTATAGTAATATAGTTCTCTATTCATAAGAAGGAATAAATATTCAATAGGTAGATAATCGACTCAATTAGTCAATCAATGATAACTTATACATCACCACAACCCGATTAGTGGTACTCAATCTCAACATCCATTCCAATATAACTCTCACGGTTGTAATTAATCGGCTCATTACTCGTAGAATCATTCCTGCATTACTATGGTCCACCGTTGACCTACTGTAGTCATTCGTTTTCCATGAAGTCTTAATAGCTAACCATACGGAGTCCATACATATCGTATCAAATCCTTCTAAGGAGGTAACATAATCACCATTCATGATTCATGAAGAACACTCCTGATCCTGACATACGTACATGATATGAAGCAGATAAAATTGCAGAAGAGTTTCAATCAAAGCAATGATAGCAGGTTAATACCATTCTTAATCATATGCCTTCAATAGAAGACTTAACTCAAAGGTTTGTTTAGTCCTTTTTGAAATATGATCCTGGCTTATTCTCAAGATAGGACCTTCTTAGATAGATAGCCCGCTCATGGCGATTACACGAATTAAACCTTTACCCAACTACTATTACGGTTGAGTATTGTACAGTCATCAGAAGGAATGTCAATCTTCCGAACCGTAATACAAACTTTCCGGCTTCGACCATCATCACTGTATTTCTCTCGCACGAGCGCCTATAATTATCCTCTTACATTTAAAGTGTCGGCCACCTCTTTAGCCTTTCCTGATAGTAAAATTTCCTTACAATCAACTTCATTTTAACCACCCCCAACTAAATTTTCTATCTCATTTCAATCACTGCTTATGTGAAAATGCTTTTCTTAAATCCTGGTGAGAGAAAAAAAATCACCATTTTTCCATAAGTCATTGCCGTAGTCTTTAGATGTGAACATTGTCACGACTGACTCTCGATCATACTTAGGACGTCTCTTATCTTGGGTCCTTCTTGTTTTCACCAATCTCGACCTTCATTGGGTTGATCTATACTTTCTCATGGTTCAACACGTGCCCACATGGCATTATTATAATTACGTCATATTTCCTTCATCAGAATCTCTATTCTTGAGAACTTTGAATATTACCTTTCTCCTTGTAAAACCTCTAAGGTTATCCTTAAATCCTTCAGCAGGTACACATTAGGCACAGGGCATATCAAGATACCATTTACTAATATCAGAATCATTGTCTACATACTTCTGAAAATTTCTCCACTGATCCTTAAAGGTTGTTGTTACCTTAATCTTTTCCAATTCATATTGTCAAAACTCATGCTGTCCCTATTAAGGGTGAAATGCCAACCCTTATACATTCTCCTATGGTTCATCTCAAGTTATTGAGGTTATATCCTTAATCCCACCTTTAAAAAGGTACTTGGATCCTTACATGGATAAATAAAGTCATATATCCCTGATAAGGGTATCTTATTCAATCATTTCCACCTCGGTAGTCTATACCAAATTTCACAATAGCATCCTTATTCAAGTTAAGGTCAATCCACATGGCCTCTAAAAGATAAAAATGGTTATCCGCTTTTCTTTCCTGATTTGGTAATGATCACATGGATGTTCTGGAATATATTGGTCGTGTTCAATGTGAACTTCTTCTTAATAAATCCTTATTTACTTTTGTTGTTTATCTCAACAGTCATCTCAATGGTGGGATATCTTTCATACCTGGCATCTCCCTTTCTGGGTATCATGCCCCTGGTCTTACACTTCACATTCTTGAAGGTCACTTCCTTCATCCAATTTTCCTAATTTCTTACTTTCTTGTCTCCTCAGTCTATCCGCGTCTCATTGTTTATCCTTCGAACTATCTCAAGGTTTCCCCGAATCCTCCCAACTTAAAGGGGATAAAATATATATATCTCCTATGCCTTCAACCATCAATTTTAACTCATGGTGAATCACCCTCATCCTGATGATTACATACTTTTCTATTTCTATTGCTACGAGTCTTTAGGGTTTCCTCATACCCAACTCCCTTATCATTCCTCAAACTCTATTGCCTTTATATTCCTTTCCACTTCAGTTTCTTTTAATTTTCCTTTCTCTTATCATTATTTCATGAACCAACACAACATAAGCATTGATTTCAAACATCCCGTTATTCTCGATTCGTGTCCTCAAAACGAATCTTGATAACTTTTACAACTTAGATTCATAATTCATCATACTCGTATGCCTTTGTTTTGGCTCTCAAGCTTTTACACTATCTCCATAACCTTGGGAAGTACTTTCCTGAAAACAATTGACTGAACTTAAATCAGTTTATTATAATCTCTTGCTCCGTGCCTTCCTTGGCCTTTCACCAGTGGGTGGCCTCTCTCTTAGGAGGGTAAGTGATAAAAACAGTCTTTTATGATTCGTCAATCATTTAGAATCTCAAATGATTTCTATAATTCCTTTAGCCAGGCTCTTGCCTCGACTGGGTCAGCTTGTTCCTTGGAACTCTGAGAGCTTAGCGACTTAAAGGTCCTGAAAGAATTTCTCACCGCATTGTTTCCTCAGGGTGGTGGTTGGGGATAATTGTATAAGTTTTGTTTAGGCAGATCCATGGATTGCCCAATAGGAGTACCATCCTAGTTCTTCTTATCTTGGTCGACTTCTATTTTCTCATTATGAAAAGTTTCATCCTTCTCCCATAATCGGGGTTATTTTATATGTTAAAATCCTTGATTTCCACTTTATTATGTTATGAGTTCCCTTTTTTTTTGGCGACCTCCCTGACTATCACATTCAGGTTTTGTCTTAAATCTTATTCCTCGAACTATGGTTTTAATCTAAGATCATCTTTCTTGATATTAATCTCTTCTCCCGTCATTGGATCTCTGCCTTCATTCATCACTTTTTCTTGGCACAAAATGATCTTTTCCAATAATTCGGGCTGCATTACAATCTCAAACAGCTTTTCGGTACCGGCTCCGGTTACCTTCAGTTCTATTTCCATTTTCTCAAAATCTCTTACCAATTCTTCCGAAGACATTGTCATCTTGAGTCTTTCCTTTCTACTAAGGGCGTCAGCCACCATATTGGCTTTTATTGGATGATAAAGAATCTCATAATCGTAATCCTTGATTAGATCTAACTACCTTCTCTGTTGCATGTTGAGCTCTATCTGCGTGAAAATGTACTAGAACTCTTATGGTTTGTGTAAATCTCGCACTTCTCTCCATACAAGTAGTGCCTCAAATCTATAGGGCAAAACTATTGCCACGAGCCCAAGCTCATGGGTGGGGATATCGAATTTCATATTCCCTTAATTGTCTTGATGCGTACGCGATTACCTTGATGTACTGTATAAGAAGCACCCTAATTCCTTATGCGAAGCGTCACTACACATCACAAAATCTCCTTCTCCATCTGGCAATGCCAACATAGGGGCCATCACCAATATTTGCTTCAGTTCTTAAAAGCTGTTCTCGCATTTCTCTGTCCAATCGAACTTCTCAGTCTTACAAGTAAGCCGCATTAAAGGGGCTACTATCTTTACAAACATGAACGAACCTCCGGTAGTGACCGGCCAATCCTACCTCTGGTAGTCGCCCTAACCATGGTCATCAATTCCTCAGTGGTCCTTTATTCATTCTTGTCAGGATCCTCCACGGGATCCTCCTCAGCAACAATCCCTTCTAGGACAACATCCTTAACCGCTACTTCCTCAATATGAACATCATCTGGTCCCATGTTAGGACGCTCTATCGGATCCACAATCTGATCTTCAATACGTAATAAAACATCATCGCGTTGTTGCTCCTCAACCTCAGGGTTCGGAGTCCCGCTACCATATACGATAACGAACTACGCTTCTATCACGATATTTATAAGGGTTCCCATAAGGGTTTTAACTATCAGTACTACGTTAGGTAGTCCGACTATGAACTTGGCAAGAGTTCTTATTATCTTAGTCAACTTATTATTTAACGTCACATCATCTCTGAGGTTTATAACGCTTGGCTCTGATACCATTTCTGTAACACCCCCAAATCCGGGGTCGGGGATTCGAGTTGTCACGGGTTCCATTTCCCTTATCAATACTTAATCTTAATAGTCAACGAACTACTGCGTACTGTAACCCCACAATATACACACACGCCACAAGTTATAGTCTCATAGATGAATACCAAAAATAACACAAGTCATTTTATTCCACAATTATAAACCATTTCACCATAAAAAGGGTTTCTGAATAATTTACATATTCTTTGCCATTATTACAATTCATAAATATACATAAGTCTAGCACAACAAAAGTTGAAAGCCTAGCCTACTGGTAGCTCCTACCTCAGCTACAACGGCATCAACGCCTACAGGAAACTGCGGAACGTTTCCTAACCGCTCACGAATTGGGAGCTTGATCCTGTTCATCTTGTCTATCTGTTGTTGTGTGATAAAAGAAGAAAGCAAGGGTGAGCAACAAGCCCACCAAAATAATATATATAATGATTTACAATATGTGAGCATCCTCATAGTACTCATGAAAGTCTTGGTCAAAAAGAAATGAACCAAGTTTGTTATCTTAACGCGACCAAGTCGCAAAATATTCAGTATATATACTTTTCACAATCTTTGAAATCCTCTACATGTATAATATACATAGAGTTCCAGTTTATAACTGTATAAAAATATCGTTGCAAGGTGATCTCATATATCTAACCCTGTCTCAACGTTTTTCTGAAAATCTTCGACATGCACAAGATAATCATTTACTATATATAAGTTTAAAAGTTGAAGTTACAAGATACTCCAATATACTTATATCTTTTCTAAATACTACTTGAACTACCACCGTTCAAGTTATAATCAGTTTCAAAAGTTCATCACACTGATGAGACTACAAGATAAGACTTGAATAGATTCAATCTTTGAAATATCATTTGAAAGAAATGAAGTTACGAGATACTTCATTAAGTCCCGATATATATATATACACCTATATATATACATTTCATACACTCCTTGAAAACCTCTGTTATCAAAATTATAAACAGAGTTGCAATATCCAATGAATTTGGAAAAACAGAATTTTGGCATAAACCTGATATCTTGCTGATCAGGCAAAGATACCAATTAAGTCACCTTTTCTACTAGTAGATGGATGAATCCCCCACTGGTCATCACCCTGGCCACATTAGGGCCTTATGCTGGACTGCCACTCAGCCACTTTCGTATTGATGGACTCCCACTGAGCCACTTACACTTTCATGGATGCCCACTGAGCCCATGTTGCTTATGCTGACTCAATAGATGGACTTACTTCCCGAACGTTGGGTAAGTAATTAATTTATTTATCAAAGCAGCAACCTCGTTGCAAATATAAAATACACCACAGAGCCGGATCCCTCAGGTTTTGAGCGAGTATTTAAATCCCCTTTTAAAGGAAGATCTTAAATATAAAAATGAGTTTTGGGATCCGCTCTAACCTTTAAAAATAATTTTGAAGACTCGAAAATATTTATAAGAATGTTTGGAGTAATGCTGATTTAATGAAATAAATCAGTCCCGATATATTAGAAAATATCTGAATATTATTATTTAAATAATATTCCCATAAGGATAATTATGATCTTTATTTGAATAATCGAAAATAAGTTTAATTATTGAAACATTATTCTTTAATAAAATAAATAATATTATTTAATAAAATAAGCAGTGTCATAATTCCTCGAATGAATATTCAAAATAATATTCATTAAATAAAATAAAGGGAGTCATAAGTCCTCGAATGAATATCCAAAATAATATTCATTAAATAAAATAAAGGGAGTCATAAATCCTCGAATGAATATTCAAACTAATATTCATTAATTAAAATAAATTTATCGAATAAACCATATTCGATTAATAGTTTTGAAAACTATATCTATATATATATATAATATACTCGGGAACATCGACTTCCGGTTTAGAAAATGTTCACCTTTGGGTCCCCTAGACTAAGGGTATACGCAACTACTGCTTATCTCTAGCATAGGTATTATGCAACTTATAAGCATTTGAATCAACAGTTAGATATCAATATTATGAAACAGGCATGCATATAAACCATATCAACAGGCTCCAATATATCGCAAGATTTGCTAATAATAATCATGCATCTATCACAAGATAATGCATATACATATATACATCACCACAACACTATAACAGGTAGAAAACTTGCCTGAGTGTTCCCGGATAGACTTAAGATTAGAGTGGGTCCAATAACCTATGAACAACAACATAAGTCGGAATTAAAACCCGGTCTCTTAAGAAACTAGACTTTAACCAATTAGACTCTAACGTTCGCTTATGGTCACTTCTACACTTAACGAATCACATAAGTCGCTCGAGTACCCTCGGCTCTACCATTTTTAATAAATTAACCATTAAGAATTTTAAGGCGATTCTTTCGCGATTACCCTACTAACTGCCTAGTCCACTTTACAAAATTGTTTCATACCCCAATTAGTCATTTAAGAGCCTTAACCAAGGTTTCAAAGTGAGGCGAGGGGTAAAGGTTCGTTCGCGAAACGCCATTACTTAAAACGGTCATTTCTCCTAAACCGTACATCGGATTCAAGCGAACTACATACCAAAATGAAGCTTACGACACGATCTAGCTAAAAATGGAAAAGTTACAGATTGGTCACTGAGTTATCTGGTCCGAGATTCATGTATAACAGTCTAAGGAAAATGGGCATTACGACGGCTATGTTTACGAGTTTTCCAAGTTTCTCACAACACCAAAACCTCAGCAAACAACCCAGAATTATTAACACATCAAAACCTCAACTAAATAATACTATACCAGTCCTTATTCTCCAGATTCTTCATCTCAACCAACTACAATCAAGTTCTATTAACTATAACAAGATTCATTCACCAAATAACTTCAAATTCAAATCAAACTACTAATAATCAAAGATCATGCTTCTCATTTAGAAAACCAACCATCAAACTCACTAATAATCAAAGTAAAGGCTAGGGTTTGAATTTTATACCTTCCTTGGGAGGTGTTAAGTTGCTAGGAAGCCTTAGGGAGCCTCCTACAAGCTTGATCTTTCCAAAGAAATCAAGAACACAAAGTTAGACTTTGAAGTTTCTAAAAGTCTGATTGAAAGAACTGTAAAAATGAGGGTCTTACCTTGCTTATTTGGATGACACTTGTGAACAAGAGTTGTAGGCCATCTCGGTATCTTTCCAACGAGCTATAGAACACAACATTTGAGTGAGTATTGAAGGAGATATGACAGTTTGAAGTTGCTGGGTTTGTTTTGGCCGAGAGCTTTGTTCTTGGAAGCAAAAGTCAACTCTCCTTCTTTTTGTTTTATGAAATAATGCTTGGTTGCTTCTCTTTTTGTCTTAGCAAATGATTTAAATTTTTTTACCATGGTTAATTTTGCATGGTCCAAAATCAACCAACAAAACAAAATCCCTTTGTCATGCTTATGTCATCAAGCTTGTGTCATCTTTTAACACTTGTCTTCCCTTTGTGGTGTGATGACATCATCACCCACTAACCTCTTTGATTAACCCTTAATTACTGGGCTAATGACCGCTTATCTGTTATACGGTTCGCTTAACTTTCGTTCTCGTTCGTCGTATGAGGGATCATATCCAGGATCTTATTATTTGGGTTCCCCTAAACCTTTCTCAATATTTTATATTCCTTTTATGATCCTCTCTTATAATCCTTGAATTTAAATCCTTTTAATCATGTTACCTTATACTCAAATCTTTCGGTATCTGGTGGATTTTCGGGAAAAAATCAAAGTGTCCGGATTCGAATTCTGACGACCTTTACATACACTCATTTACTTTATGGAAAAACCAATACGATCTCAGAATTTCCATAACATTACTCCTATATAGTGTTGTCTGATAATTTTCCTTAATCAGCATCATCAGCAAAAAGTTACTATTCATCAGTGTTTCAAAAATTCCAAAATTTGGGGTTATTACACCAACGCACTTATACTACTCCTTTCCTAGCTGCTTCTATCTTTGAAATCTTTATCAATCATATAGAAGTAAAAGAATTTATTGAGAGATTACTATGATCAATGAACACTTATTACATTACATAGTTAGTACAGAAGGTGGCCAACCTTTAGTACTTTAAAAGCAATTAAACAACATGTGGTATCCTACTAGGCTTCTATCACACGGATAGATAGTCATTCGGTAGTACCTCCCATTCTGGAAGGGTTCTTCTTCTCATTTGATTAGAAGATAAAAAAGAAAGAATTTAAGGGAATTTTAAAAAGATATAGGATCACAAAATATCTGGCTTGGAGTCTACCTCTGAACTATATAGGTTTATCAACGAAGAATTAAATATATACATGTATATATATATATATCAACATCAAGTATAATAGCATCGTATTTCACATGCCTGAATATTTTTCTATTCCGTCCATCATTCCATGGACCCATGCTCTTGTTCAATCTTATTAAAAATTACCTTTAAAACTCCCTCAATATCTAAAATTGAATATGGGATTTCACACTCGACATCATCGTTACTAGAATCCTATGTTGCACCATAATCTCTTTTGTATCATAATACTACTTCTTGTCGATAAGAAGGAATAAATATTAAATAGATAAATAATCGACTTATTTAGTCTATCAATGATAACTTATACTTCACCACAACCCGAATAGAGGTACTCAATCTCAACATCTATTATAATACAACTGTCACGGTTGTTATCGTCTCATTATTCAAAGAATCGTTGTTGCATTACCATAGTCCACCGCAGACCTACTATACTCATACGGAGTCCATACCTTTCATATTGAAATCTTCTAAGGAGGTAACATTATCACCATTCGTGATTCCTAAAGGACATTTCCTGAACTTAATGTATATATAACATAAAGCAGATAAAATTGCAGAAGAGTTTCAATTAAAGCAACGATAGCAGGTTAATACCCTTATTAATCATATGTCCTCAAGAGAAGATTTGAACTCAAGGGTTCATTTAGTCCTTTTTGGAACATGGTCCTAGCTTATCTCAACGTAGAACCTTCTAAGATGGGTAACCCACTCACAACGATAACATGAATTAAACCTCTACCAAACTACTATTACAGTTGAGTATTGCACAGTCATCAGAAAGGAATGTAAATCTTCCATACCTTAATACAACCTTCACAGATTTAACCAGTATTACTATATTCTTTTGGCACGAGCACCTATAATTGCTCTCTTACACTTAAAGTATCAGCCACCTCATTGGCCTTTCCTGATAGTAATAGTCCCTTACAATCAATATCTTTTGAACAATCTTCAACTAAATTTTCTACCTCATTTCCAATCACTGCTAATGTGAAAATTCTCTTCTTAAGTTCTGGGTGAGTAAAAACAAAATATCACCATTTTTCCATAAGTTATTTCCTTAGTCTTTAAATGTGAACATCATCACGGCTGACTCTTGATCATACTTAGGACGTCTCTTATCTTGGGTCCTTCTTGTTTTCACCAATCTCGACCTTCATTGGTCCGATTTATACTTTCTTATGGTTCAACATGTGCCCCACTTTGCATTATTATAATTGCATCATATTTCGTTTATCAAAACTTCTATTCTTGAGAATTTTGAATATTAGCTTTCTCCTGGTAAAACCTCTAAGGTTATCCTTAAATCCTTCATCATGTTCTCCCTAAGTACATGGCATATCGTGATACCAATTAGTAATACTAGAACCATTATCTATATAGTTCGGAAAACTTTCTCCACTGATCTTTGTAGGTCGTTGTTACCTTAATCCTTCCAATTCATACTGTCAAAACTCACACTTTCCCTATTAAAGGTGAAATTCCAACCTTTATGCATTCCCCTAGGGCTCATCCCAAGTTATTGAGGTTCTATCATTAATTCTAACATTAAAAAGGTACTTTCATCCTTCCATGGATAATCAAATCATATATCCCAGATAAGGGTATCTTATTTAATCATTCTCACCTCAATAGTCTATATCTAGTTTCACAATAGCATCTTTAATCAAACTGGGGTTAATCCATATGGCCTCCAAAAGATAACGACAATTATTCTCTTTTCTTGCTTATTTTGGTATGATGGCAGGGATGTTCTGGAAGATATTTGTCATGTCAACATGAACTTTTTATAGTTCTAATTACTCATTTACCTCTATTATTAATCCCAACAGTCACCTCAATGTTGGGATATCTTTTATACCTGGAGTCTCCCTTTCGGGTATCAAGAAGAGGTATTATATACACTTCACATTCTTGAAGGTCACTTCCTTCATCCAATTTCCCAGTTTCTTGCTTTCTTGTCTCCTCAGTCCATCTGTGTTTCCTTATTAATCCATCGATCTATCTCTAAGTATCATCAAATACTCCCAACTTAAAGGGGATTAATTATATGTATCACTTATGCCTTCAAACCTCGATTTTATCTCTTGATTAGTCATCATCACCCTAATGATGACATACTTTTCTATCTTCTCAAAATCTCTTATCAGCTCTTCTGAAGTCATTTATCATCTTGAGCCTCTCTTTCCTACAAAGGGCATTAAACACCACATTTGCCTTTCCTGGATGATAAAGAATCTCACAATCATAACCCTTGATTAGCCTTAACCATCTCCTATGGTGCATGTTAAACTCCTTCTGCGTGAAAATATACTTGAGGCTCTTATGGTCGGAGTAATTCTCGCACTTCTCTCCATATAGTAGTGCCTCCAAATCCCTAAGGCAAAAACTATTATCATGAGCTCAAGATCATGGGTAGGATATCGAATTTTGTATTCCTTTAATTTTCTATACGCGTACGGGATTACCTTGTCGTGCTGCATAAGGACACATCCTAATTCCTTGTACGAGGCATCACTATAAATCATAAAATCTCCTTTTCCATATTACAATGCTAATACAGGGGCTGTCACCACTCTTTTCTTCAGTTCTTAGAAGTTGTACTCATATTTCTCTCTTATACCTTGGAAAGTACTTTACCCGAAACAATTGACTGGACCTTAATCAGTTTATTAAAAAATCTTTTTCTATATTTTTCTTGGCCTCCCACCAGTGTTTGGCCTTTTCTTTTTTGGAAGAAAAGTGGCAAAACAGTCTTTTGCGCTTTATTAATCCTGTAAAATCTAAAATGATTCCTCTATTTCCTTTAGCCAGGTTCTTGCCTTGGTTGGGTCAGCTGTTTAGTGGAACTATGAGAGCTTAAGTGACTAAAAGGTCCTGAATGAATTTCCCACCGTATTGATTCCTTAGGTTGGTGGTTGGGGATAATAGTATGAGTTCTGTTTATGCAGGTCCATGAATTTCCCCATAGGAGTACCGTCCTGGGTCTCCTTTCCTTACTCGACTTCTATTTTCTTAGTATGAAACGTTCCATCCTTCTCCCCATAATCGGGGTCATCCTATATGTCTTAAATCCTCATTTTCCACTTCATAAGGTTCTAGGTTCCTTATATCTTGATTGTGACCTCCCTGATTATCAAACTCAGGGGTTGCCATAATCTTATTCCTTGTGGGGGCATAATGCTTGGAAAAATTTCGAGGAACTCAATATATTGGTTTTACTTACTTTGCTTAAGTTCTTCTCTAGTACAACCATTACATGGTGGGAAAATCTAAATTCCCCAGTTCTATACACTTCACGACACTCTTAAGTGTTAATAGTGCAATTAACAATTTGAATAAAATTACGATCTTATCAGAAAAGAACTGATCTAAGCTAAATTAAATGAATATATACAAAACCATTTGTTCGAGAGTACGACAACTAAACACAGGATAGAGAATTATATCATCAAATTTGTTTTATTCCAAAAGTGTTATTCCAGATAATCAACTAGTCAAACTAGACTAATCATTCATAACTAGGCCGATCCTCCAAAAGTGGTGTTGAATGAAAATCCTTGTCTGATCGCTTTGACTCGGCACACTACTCTGGATCAAGGAATGTGGGCGCGAATGATATTCCTAATCTGCTCCATCAAAGAGGTGATGAGGACTAGGATAGTCTCAAGTTCATCGGGATAAATATGACCCTCAAGATGGCTTCTAGTTATAATTTGGGTGGTAGCCTCAATTCTATCCGGGCTATAAACTAAGCCTGTTGGAAGTACCCTACCCTCACTCATCGGTACAGTAAGTCGATCCAACAACTCAATTATAACATTACGGGCCTCAGACAGGCCGCCCAAAGTCATGTGATAATCGTCAATAAGAGAAGCCTGAAGGGTTGCATCTAGCAGTCCATGGGTTGCAGGTGGTGCATAACCGGGTGATTCAACCAGATAACCGAGCACAATATTAGGTGTTAGTAGTGCAGGAGTTAAAGGAGGCATCTCCTTATTAGGTTATGGGCTTTGTACTTGGGACGGAAAAGGAACTGGTGGAACCTCATGAATGTCTACAGAAACCTCTTGGAGAGGGTCTGATACTGGTATAACCGGTTCCATGAAAGGCCCCACTCCTTCTTCCCACATTATCTGCTGTGAACTTGGTAACTCTCCATCCTCCAGTACCACCCTTGCGGCCATCCTAGCTCTGGTAGTCGCCCTGACTACAATTATCAATTCCTCAACAATCATTTCATCAGGATCCTCTAGGGGATTCTCCTCAGCAACAATCCCTTCTGGGATAACATCATAAACCGCTATATTCTTAATATGAATCTCATCTGGTCGCTCGTTAGGGTACTCCATTGGATCCACTATCTGATCTCCAATATATAATAAAACATCATTGTGTTGTTGCTCCAGAACCTCTGGGTTCGATACCCCGCTACCCTATAATATAACGAACCATGTTAATAACATGATATTTATAAGGGTTCCCGTAAGGGTTTTAACTGCCAGTACTATGTTAGGTAGTCCGACTATGAACTTGGAAAGATTTCTTATTATAATAGTGAACTTATCATTTTAACGACGCATCATCTCTGAAGTTTATAACGCTTAGCTTTGATACCATTTCTGTCACACCCCCAAAGCCGGGCTCGGGGATCCAGGTTGTCACGAGTTCCATTTACATTAATCAATACATAATCTTGACTCAATGATTTACTACTGCATACTGACTCTGCAATACAAACACACACACCACACGTTATAGTCTCAAAGATGAAATCGAAAATAGTACAAGTCATATTATCCACAAATTATAAGTTAATACACCTCAAAAGGGTTTCTGAATAAAGTTACATGTTCTTTGCCATTATAAAAATTCATAGATACACATAAGTATGGTACATCAAAAGTTGAAATCCTAGCCTATTAGTAGTTCCTACCTCAGCCACGGCGGCATCAACGTCTACAGGAAACTACAGAACGTTTCCTATCCGTTTACGAATTGGGAGCTTGGACATGTTCGTCTTGTCTAGCTGTTGTTGTATGATGAATGAATAAAGCAAGGGTGAGCAACACAGCCCACCAAAATAATATGTATATTAATTAAAAATAAATGAGCATTATCATAGTATTTATGAAAGTCTTGGTCAAGCAAATATGAACCAAGTTTGATATCTTAACGCGGCGAAGTCGCAAAGTACACAATATATATACTTTCAAAATATATATATAGTTTGTTCGCTAGTGCAAAGTATTTTTATTGATAACTTTCTGAAAATATTTTTATGCATAAGATAATCATTTACTAGATATAAGTTTAAAAGATGAAGTTATAAAATACTCCAATATACTTATATATTTTCCGAAAACTACCTGAACTACCACTGTTCAAAGTATAATTAGTTTCAAAATTTCATCACATAGATGAAGGTACAAGACAAAACTTGTATAAAATCAATCTTTGAGATATCATTTAAAATTTTAAGTTACGAGATACTTCATTTTCAAAACATCATTTTGTGAAGAAACTCTTTAGAACCTCTGTGTGAAAGTAAACACAAGGTTTTGTTCAAATACATTTAGGAGAAGGAAACCACTAGAATAACGTGATACCTTTGCTGATCAGGAAATGTATCACTCTCTATTATTCTCTACTAGTAGAAGGATTAATTCCTTTTGAGTTATCACCCTTGCCATATGAGGGCAGTATGTCGGACTGTCCCACAACCGCCTATGTTTTGATAGACTGTCCCACAGCCTCTTACACTTTGATGGACTGCCCCATTACCTCTTACACTCACTCTGGCACACAAGGTGCCAGACCATTACAGTTCCTTGAACACCTTATACTTATAATTGAAATCCGAAATTAATCGACATTCGCCGAACATATAACAACTCGTTGATAGGTACAATATTATATATACAACTACTTCCCGAATGTGGGCAAGTAATCAAACCTTTTTTTATCAAAACAACAACCTCGTTGCGAATATAAAAATATATCACGGAGCTGGATCCCTCAGATTTATGAGCGAGTATTTAATTCCCCTTCGAAAGGAATATCTTAAATTTGGAAAAAGGTTTTGGGATCCCCTCTAGTTTTAAAAATCAATTTGAAAACTTGAAAACATTTTTGAAAACATTTCGGATATGGATGATTTAATAAAATAAAACAGTTCCAAAATATTAGAAGAATAGCTGAATATTATTCTTTCAATAATATTCCAATAAAGAATAACTTTTATAAAAATAATCTAATTAAATGTTTTTAAAATTAATACTTGAAACGAATAATAATTAACGAAAGATATACTTATATGAAACTAAAATCTTTATTTAAATAATCGAAAATACTGTTTGATTATTATTCAAAACTATTGAATATACCTTATTCGATTAATAGTTATAGAGAAGTATATATAATATACTCGAGAACATCGTCTCCCGGTTTAGAAAAATGTTCAACTTTGGGTCCCCTATACTAAGGGTATACGCAATTACAGCTTATCTCTAGCATATGTATTATTCAGTTAATAAACTCTTACTTTAAAGAAATTGTATTTGACAATGAAATATCACGATTTCATAACATGCATATATATACAGTAAAGTTCTATGGAGTCCAGTTTTAATTGGAGTCCCTCGGAGTCCATATATGTTCTGTAAGTAAAATATAGCTTAAAATATTGCAAAACATATTATTTTTCGACAAACATCACTATTCTATTAAAAATCTTATAGATTGCATACATTTTACAAGCAGAACATTACAAAAATATATTATTCTACAAAACATGTTTAGTTTGCAGAACATAAATGTTCATGTTGCAGAACATATTGCAGAACATATATATTGTACTGTAAATATATGAGATTTGCATGATTTTGTTAAAGTTATGCTATTTGTGTAACATGTTTTGCAAAATAACACGTTTTACAAGATATTTTATTTGCAGAACGTAGATGGACTCCGAGGACTCCGACAAAATGGTGGACTCCATAGAACTCAGCCCTATACATATATATATATATATATATATATATATATATATATATATCAACATGCATCTTAAAAATACATGCAACAATATATAGAAAGATTTGCTAACAATACTCATGCAAATATCTCAAGATAATATATATATATATATATATGCATGTATATATATAACATCACAACAACAGTAATACGGGTAGAAAACTTGCATGACTGTTCTGGGGTAGACTTAAGCTTAGAGTGGGTCCAGTAACCTATGAAAAACAACATAATCCGGAATTAATCCTCGGTCTATTAATAAACTAAACTTTACTCATGCATACCCTAATGCTCGCTTCTACGCTGAAGGATTTACATTAGTCGCTCGAGTACTCTCGGATCCACCATTTTTATAAAATTGACCTTTAAACATTTTAAGGCGAATCCTTCACGAGGACTTAACTAAATTCCTAATCAACTTTACATAATTGTTTCGTGTTCCAGTTAATCTGTTAGGGTCTTTAAACATGGTCTCAAAGTTACTCGAGGGGTAGGGGTTCGTTCGTGAAATGTCGTTACTTAAAATGGTCGTTTCTCCTAAACCGTAAATCAGATCAAAGTGAACCACATATCAAAATGAAGATTAAATTATAAAATATTTAAACATAACATTGGTGGATTCATGGAAGTTGGTGTTCATGTCCAAAATTTAAGCACAAATAGTTTCTAGAAAAACGGTCATTATGATAGCTACACTTTAGCGATCCCAAACTTTTACTATACCAAATCACTCTATTCCAACAACAATCCAACCACAGCTCAAGATCCAAACTTTTACTACTAAAATAAGGTCAAAACAATCCCAAGAACATCCAACCCATCCAATATCACTCATGGTTCAACAATCACGATAACAATTTTAACAAATATTACACTAAACATGCTTAATCTTTCATTCACTGATCAACCATCAAAACATCCATTTACAATCATTAAAACATACAAGTTCATAATATTAATCAAAAAGGGAAAGATCTGGTATACCTTCTTGAAGATTCTAATAATCTTACAAAGGCCTATGTATCATTGGATGATCCTTAAACAACCTTAACATGCTATGAACTTCAACACAAAACCAAGAACACAAACATGGTTACTATTCACCTAACTGTAAATCATGAAAAACGAGTATGGGAAGGTTGTGAGGAGAGTGGTTATCCTATATGCATAGAGCTTCTCGAGGGCTTCGATTTGACTAGTAGAACACGTGAATCGTCCAAGGGAAACTAAAGATACAAGCATTTCTTTCTCCACCATTTTTATATCCTTTTCCTCTCGGTTTTAAAAAAAAAATGAAGAATGAGCTTTTGGTTGCTTATTTTCTTGGTTGGTTGGTGGATTATTGACCAAGTGATTTACCAGGTTAATATTCATCATTAGCTAAATATCTAGATTTGCTTTATTAAAGTGCTTGGGTCATTGTTTGCATCATCTACCTTACCTCACCATCTAGCCATTTTTCCAAGTCCTATGGATTTATGATGTCACCTTGATTCTAATCCACTTAATCGTTCTTGCTTCTTGTACAAGCTTCATCCTTTGTCGCTTATTTATTTTACAGTTCGCTTAACTCTCGTTCTCGTTGATCGTTTGAGGGATCATATTCAGGATCTTATCATTAGGGTCCCCTAAGCTCTACTTAATATCTTATATTCCTTTAATGATCCTCTTTTGTAATCCTTGAATCGAATTCCTTTTAATCATGTTATCTTATACTTAATTCTTTTGGTAACGGGTGGATTTTCGGGAAAAACCAAAGTGTTCGAATACGTATTCTGACGACCTTTACATACACACTCATTTACTTTATGGAATACTAACACAATCTTAGAATTTCCATAACAGTACTCCTATATAGTGTGGTCTGATAAATTTCCTTAATCAGCAAAAGTTACTATTCATCAAAGTTTCAAAATTTCCAAAATTTTAGGTTATGACACTCAAGGCATACGAAACATCATGATGAGTACATAACATCGCTTACATTATAGATCCAATTACCGAAGCATATGGAACTTTGCCCATACGACCCTAATCATCAAATGATTTAGGGCAGTTATCTTTTAAAATCAATATCCCATGAGACATTGGGACATATTCTTTTTTTGCCTCTTGCATCCCAAAATGATGCAATACTTTGTCAAAGTATGTACTCTAACATAGGCCATTTAATCTCCTTGATCTATCTCTATAGATCCTAATCCCTAATATATAGTTAGTGTTAGGTCACACACACTGTAGAAGGGGGTTGAATACAGTGTTTACTATAATAAAATCGAATATAAGAACTCAAGTAACAGAACACAGATTTTATTCAACACAATAAACTCTGTTACAAAGAACTGTTCTCTCTCAGTGATGAACAAATTATCACGAGAGCTGCTAGGGTTACAAAGAATAATATCCTCGAATAAGATAACACATATAGTGTAAACCCTATGTCTGTGTTTATATACTAAACAGTTACAAAATAATCTTCTAATTAATATCAAATATAATTCTGCTTCCTAATATATATCAATCAGTTATCTTTTCTTCCAAGTATTCTATTCTTCATAGAATTCTTCTCCATGCATATCTCTTCTTATGTTTGTCTTGATCATCTTTCCTTTCAATCAACCACCTTCCTTATCTGAACATCTCCTTAAGTACTGATAAATATCTCCTGATAACTTAAGTTCTGACAACTTAAGTTCTGATATCTTAAGTCCTGACTTCAGTATAAGTACTGATTTCTAGTTAAGTACTAATTTGTCCTGTTAAGTAAGATCTGAAAACTAAACACAAATCATTATTAGACATGACATCACAAATATATCTAACAATCTCCCCCAACTTGTAAATTAGCATAATATACAAGTTCAACAAATATTTGATGATGTCAAAAATATTAAGTACAAATGCATGAAAATTTGACTAGATAACTACAACTTACGGTCCTTATAACTTTACCATCCTCAAAGTCTGATTTCAGCTTCAGTCTGTATATTCTTCAGAATTTAAGCAGTTGTAGATCTTTGACTTGGCTTCAATTTCTGATCTCTTTGATGTCAGGAGTTGTTCTGAGATATTTCTTCAACAAACATTTCTCAACATATTCAAGTTCATTGACCATCCTCCTTTTAGAATTTTTCAGTTCAACTGTATCTTCACCAGTTTGAAAGATAGCAGCCCTGAGGTCATTTATTTTAGCTTTTCTTATATCCTGATTTAGTCTGATTATAAAGTCTTCATCAGACTCCAGATTGAATTCAAGTCCCTTAATACCAGAAAATGTAGTGATGATCTTTGCGGTATTAGGCTTCATTTCAACAATTTCTCCACTATGAGATCTGTACTTAGGACAGTATGGGCTGTCGGACTTTACAGAGTAAAGCCTCTTCTGTCTTTGAATATTTGATTTTAAATAACCTGCAGCGCCATCTTTTGATCTATTTTTCACTTGAAGTAAAAATAGAACATGTTCCAGTTCTTCAAAATACTTCAATGGAATAGCATTCTTCCTAATATGGAATACCCTCCCATCTGTCATAAAGTATAACATAACATCTTCTTTCAAAACAGAGTGGTAAACCATTTGTACAGATTCAAGTTGATTCAATCTCTCAGGAGTTGTACCTACTCCTGGTTCACTCAAGGAAGTTGGATCATTGGTAGTATTGTTTACTCTCTTCTCTTTAGAACTACCCAATCCTGATTTGTCTCTTGCTTCCTTTCCTGTAACAACTCTTGCTTCAAAACCACTTGATGTAGTCTTCAAAGGTTGAGTTTGTTGAGCTTTGGTAAAACTAGGTAGTAACATCCTTGAAGGTTTAACATGAGCAATGTCAGAGGTTTCCTTTTCTTTATCTTCTAATATCATGCCAACTTGAGCTATGTTAGAGGTTGCTTGCTTCACTGTTATATCAGAATTTACAAAGTCCTGATCTTGAACAACATGAGCTCTGTCAGAGGTTGTTTGATTATCCTTTTTCTTCAAAATCAGACTAGCATCATTATCAGATTTTATCTCCAGATCCATGATTGGCATATATACCTTTAAAGGTTCATCAATTTTTTCTTTGCCCTTGGATCTTGGATCTACCTCCACTTGTGATTTGGCTTTGGTTGCCTCAGAAATTGTCTTCTTCTTAATCACAATACCCTTAGGTTTTGGAAGTTTCTTTTCAACAACAGAAGCTTTAGACTTGGAGTTGAAATTTTCTGCTTTAAGTCTAGCTTCTTCTTCCTTTAGACTTTCAAAGTCCATTCCTCGATTTTCTTTGAGAAATAATCTCTTTGAAATTTCTTCATCAAGCTCCAGATGTCCAGTAGAATTTATCCTTTTACCAGTATCAGAACTTATTCTTCTCCCAGTATCAGAACTTGATCTCTGTATAGAAGTTTCAACTGTCTTTGATGAAAAACCTTTTCCTTGGCCATGACCTCTACCCATTCTAGAGTTTCCCTGGTCATTATTTCTATCATCCTTACCCTTCAATACTTGACTAGGTTTGCATTTGGACTTAATCACTTTCTCCCCCTTTTTGGCATCAGCAGGTAAAAGAAGAGAGACAAGCAATTCCACTGAGGATTGGATCTCATTGAGTTGAGTTTGCTGAGAAGCTTGATTCTTTAGAATTTTAAAAATTTGACCTTGTTGCTTCTCCTGAGTCTTTTCAATATACCCAATTCGGTCAAAGGCTGGTTTGAAAAATCTGTTCTTTTCCAATTTTATATTCATATCATGCTGGATCAGAGATTATTAAATTTTGTTAACCTTGTCATAAGTTATTGAGTGTTGACCTTGAAGGTGCCTAGTACTCGATGCAGTAACTCTAAGCTGTGCCTTGAAATCATCATTTATCAGCATTTCATCAGCTTTAGCAAGGTGCTCAGCAAGAATTTTTTCATTAGGAACAAAAGTAACTTTGTTCCACTCCTTAGTCCACTCTTTTCCTCTATGAGTCTCACTCCAAGGTACTGGTGCATCCTCTCTAACAAACTTCTTGATCAATTCAGCTTTGTTAACTATATGTTGAGGTGCATGTCCTGAAGGACCAGTTGCATCAGCATCTACATTTGTAGCAGCTTCACCAGTAATTTCAGCATTGTCAGCATTAGAACTTACAGAGTCTTCAGTATCAGCATCCTCTGATAAAATAACAGTATGGGAGGCTATAGAGGCTTCAACATCATCCTCTAAATTCTGATATGCAACTAAGTTCTGATCAACATCCAAATTTTGATGCCCACCTAAAATCTGATCTTCATCATCTAGATTCAGAACTGGTGTTGATGGAATATCTGTATTGAAATCAGCATTCAAAATTGGTGTTGTTGGTGGAGTGAGTTGAGTAGGTGGAGCTTCCAAGTACAGAACCTCAGGCACAACCAAGTTATATATGTCTATATCAGCACTTGTACCTGGGTCTTCAACATGTACTGGAGTATTGATAGGAGACACATGAACTCTGTCCTTAAAAGTTTCTTAAACTTGAGTTGGTGACAGTGGTGGTGTAGATTCAGTAGCTTCAGCAAATTCTGGTTGTATAGAAGGAATAGATTCAATCACAATTGATTCTGTTGGGATCAGAGATTCCTGACTCCCTTCCTTAGCTGCTGCTTCCTCATCTTCTGAATCTGACTCAACTGTGTCCCTTTGAGCTCTTTGTTTCTTCACTCATCTGTTTTCTCAAATCATCAATATTTATAATTGACCAGTATTGAATCAAAACATTCATCACAGGGTAAAGTGAATAATTGACGAAGTAAAGATTAACAATTGGCGAGTAAAGCATGCACAATCACATAATTTGAGAAATAAAGATCAAATCTTGCAATCAAATAAAATGTCATTAACATATCAGATGAGTACATTTGATGAAATTTATCAATTACATTCAAAAGTTACAAGATAGACCTAATCTTAGAATCTTAACATCAACAGCCTTAGTCCTAGTCTAAGAAAACCCTATCGACTAGTTCTTGTTGCTGCTAACGAAGAGCACTGCAAGACGGATGATCCATTCTTGCTGACAGAGAGCTTCTCTCCTTTTCTCCTCCAAACGATCAAGATAGAGGTGATACTCCATCGAAAAGAACAAGAGGTCTGTGTGAACCTCTTGCGGAACTGAATTCCAGAGTTCATCAGGAATGGTGGTGACATGTCACTCCTGCTGCCAGTCATCACAACTCAACTCTATATTGAAAGTTTCATAGTTCATGAACAAGTTGAAACGAACCATATTTTTGATGAGTATGTAAAAAGAGTGAGTTTCTGAGAAAAATGGAAGATGTATTGGCTGGAATGAATATTTGGTTTAAATAGCCAATAGAATACCAAGAGACATGAGGGGTATTTAATAATTACAAGTAAAAATTATGATACCTTGTCTCCCTAGACCAATGTGTAATAATAACAGTCAGTAAAAGATCTAAAGCCAGAGTTAATGGGCACGGGAAATAATGAACAATTACTGTGCACATGTAGGTTTTCAAGACATACACGTTAACCACTACTCACAATTATTATGACTGATTTATATCACATAACCCAATATTCTGAGAAAATATAACCATTCTAAGTAATGATAAAAAATAAACCAAGTAAATAAATACTGCCACGTAAGTATCAGAACTTGATTATTATCAGAATTTAAAGTCATCAGAATATGGCTCCTTAACTCGAAAAGTGAATGTTTATTCCTGTAATTCTTCACACAAATACTGAAATGGATACATCAGAACTTAATCATCAGAACTTCCATCAGAACTTTTCCTCAGAATTTATGCAACTGACACTTAAACTGTTCATCTAAAACAACATTGATCACCACAGTAATTTTCATCATTCATAAGGAGTGTAAGTGTGTGCATTTAGCTAAATATCAGAAAAAGAGTAAAGTCTGATTCATTTCAGTACATCTTAGAAATAAGGCATAACTAAGAACTTTGCTTAAAATCTGTCATTATTCTGAAGTCTACTATAGAATGAGTTCATGCATGAGTCCACCTCAACTGTTTTGTGCTCATTTTATGCATCTTTTGAAATTCCTTTTTACAGTGGCTTCTCAGTGTAAGTGAGCCACGACTGCTTATCAGAATTTATGTTGTTATCAAAGTATTTCTCCAGTAATCAGAGAATGTGAAAAGTCACCAAGAAAATTTATTTTGCTTTTCTAATGCATATTACTTAATACCAGCAATGCACTTGGGTCTTCCCTTCCACATTTTTACTCTAGATCTCAAAGGAGTACCTTATATTTATTTCTTTTCTTTTTCTTTTTTTTGATAATTGAGGTTTATCAGCACTTACTACATCCATAAGATTTACCAACATCATAGCTTAATAGATAAGAAACACTATTTTAGTTTTTGACTTAGTAATAAGATACAGAAAGTAAACATAACTAAGCTCAGTATCAGAATTTGCTAATGTTAAAAGATTTCCACATAAACAATTACTTCATACATGGCACCATCAGTATGTCAAAGACTACTAGGTCAGCATCTAACACAATTATCCTCATTGGATTGAATAGTCACATAAACATTCATATCACTATCAGAGTTTAGAAATTCTCATCAGACAACAATCAATACTTAGAAAATTTCAATTTAAGCACAAAATACACAAAGATAGTAATATCTGTAAATACTGATCATAAAGTCTGATATATCATAAAATAAACTAGGCAGATTTAGAGAAAGAACCTGAAACCATTTCAAGTTCATTTACCAATCTTGTAAAAGTAGCTTCACAGAGTGGTTTTTTGAAGATATCTGCTAGTTGTTGATCTGTTGGAACAAAATACAGTTTCACTGTACCTTCCATCACATGCTCCCTTATGAAATGGTACCTAATGCTGATGTGCTTTGTCATTGAGTGTTGAACTGGATTACCTGTCATAGCAATAGCACTTTGATTATCACAGTAAATAGGGATTTTAGAATATATTAACCCATAATCCAGTAACTAATTCTTCATCCAAAGAATCTGTGCACAACAGCTTCCTGCAGCAATGTATTCTGCTTCTGCAGTTGATGTGGAAATTGACTTTTGTTTCTTGCTAAACCAAGAAACCAATCTGCCTCCAAGAAATTGGTAGCTTCCACTTGTGCTTTTCCTGACAATTTTGCATCCTGCAAAATCTGCATCTGAGTAACCTATTAGCTTAAAGTCTGATTATCTAGGATACCACAATCTTAGATCAGCTGTACCCTTTAAGTACTTGAAAATTCTTTTCACAACTGTTAAGTGATGTTCTCTTGGATCTGCTTAAAATCTTGCACAAAGACAGGTAGCATACATGATATCAGGTCTACTTGCAGTTAGATAGAGTAGTGAGCCAATCATACCTCTGTAATCAGTAATATCTACTGATGTACCCGTATCCTTATCCAATTTTGTTGCAGTGGCCATAGGAGTGGATGCACTTGCACAATCTTGCATTCCAAACTTCTTCAACAAATTTTTGGTGTACTTAAATTGGCAAATAAAAGATCCTTCTTCATTCTGCTTGACTTGAGGGCCCATAAAATGGCTAAGTTCTCCCATCATACTCATTTGATATCTTGATTGCATTAACTTGGCAAACTTCTTACAAAGTCTGTCATTTGTAGAACAAAAAATGATATCATCAACATATATCTGCACCAAAAGTAATTCCTTTCCATGGTTGAGATAAAACAATGTTTTATCAATAGTTCCTCTGTTAAATCCACTTTCCAGAAGAAACTGAGTTAAGGTCTCATACCATGCTCTTGGAGCTTGCTTAAGGACATAAAGTGCTTTATCAAGTCTGTAGACATGGTAAGGAAATTTTGAATCTACAAAACCTGGAGGTTGTTCAACATATACTTCTTCTTCTAATTCTTCATTAAGAAAAGCACTTTTTACATCCATTTGAAAGACTGTAAACTTTTTGTGAGCAGCATAAGCCAAAAATATCCTTATGGCTTCCAATCTAGCAACTGGTGCAAATATTTCATCATAATCAATTCCCTCCTGTTGAGAATATCCTTTTACAACCAGCCTTGCTTTATTCCTTGTAATTATGCCATCACTATCAGTTTTGTTTCTGAACACCCACTTTGTACCAACAACAGATCTATTCTTTGGTCTTGGAACTAGGGTCCAAATTTTATTTCTTTCAAATTCATTTAACTCTTGCTGCATTACTTGCACCCAATCAGCATCTTAAAAAGCTTCTTCACCTTTCTTTGGTTCAGTCTGAGAAAGAAAAGAGTGATAGAGACATTCATTTGATGTTGTTGTTCTAGTTCTAATACCTGCTTCAGGATCTCCAATAATCAAGTCAGGTGTATGTGCTTTAGTCCACTTCCCTGCAGATGGAAGATTATTTCTAGAACTGGATGCTCCCCCATGATCCATGCTTTCTCCATCAACACTATCTGATGCTCCCCCTGAAATTATGCTCTCTGAGTTGGATCCTTCAGAATTTGAGTTTTCAGAATTATCAGAACTTGACCCATCAGAACTTGATGAATCAAAACTTGAAGAGCCTGTTCTAGATTCTGATACTTCTTGAGATGTGGTTTGATCTTCAATATGCTCCCCCTGCACAGGTGCATTTTCCTTTGGCGTAGTTACCACAGTTTCAATAACATCAGAGTTCAACCCATCAGAGTTTGCAGTATTAGGATTTAGACTGTCAAGATTTACAGTATCAAAATTTAAAACTTCATTCTCAAATCTCAGCTGATCATGATCATTGAAATATTCAAGTCCTGTAATCTTCTTATCATCAAAAGAGACATTGATAGATTCCATGACAACCCTTGTTCTTAAATTGTAGACTCTGAAGGCTTTTATGGAATGTGGATATCCAACAAAAATTCCTTCATCAGCTTTTAGATCAAATTTGGATAGCTGTTCAGGATGAGTCTTAAGAACAAAACACTTACATCCAAATACATAAAAATATTTTAGATTTGGCATCTTTTTCTTTACCATCTCATTTGGTGTCTTTGCATGCTTGTTGATAACTGTTACGTTTTGAGTAAAACAAGCAGTCTGCACAGCTTCAGCCCAAAAATAGGTTGGTAATTTTGCTTCATCAAGCATAGTTCGTGCAGCTTCAATAAGAGTTCTATTCTTTCTTTTAACAACTCCATTTTGCTGTGCAGTTCCAGGATCATAAAATTCCTGCTTGATTTCATGGTTTTTTGACAAATTTATCCAGTGCCATTATCACTTCTTATTATTTTCACCGAGTCTTTGACCAATTTATCCAGTTGTTTGACATGATCAATCAAGATAGATTCAGTTTCACTTTTTATGTGCAAGAAATTCACCCATGTGTATCTGGTGAACTCATCCACTATGACCATAGCATATTTCTTCCTTGCAACAGACATGACATTCACTGGACCAAATAGATCAACATGTAGTAGGTGATAAGCCTCAAGAATTGAAGATTCAGCCTTGCTCTTGAATGAAGATTTTCTTTGTTTTGCCTTTTGACAGGAATCACAAAGGCCATCAGGAGCAAATACTGATTTTGGCAGTCCTCTCACAAGATCTTTCTTGACAAGTTCATTTATATTGTTAAAATTTAAATGAGAGAGTTTCTTGTGCCAATCCCAGCTTTCTTCAATTGATGCTCTGCTTAACAGACAGATTGCAGAACCATCAGAACTTATTGAAAGCTTGGCTTCATAAATGTTACCATGCCTGTATCCTTTCAGTACAACTTTGCCTGTAGATTTTCTTACAACTTCACAGTGTTCTTCAGAGAGATCCACATGATAACCTCTGTCACAGATTTGACTAACACTCAACAAATTGTGTTTAAGTCCTGAGATTAGAGGTACTTTTTCAATGATGATATTCCCAAGATTGATATTGCCATATCCCATAGTTTTTCCCATGTTGCCATCTCTATAAGAAACACCTGGGCTAGCCTTCTCCACAAAGTCTGATAGCAGGGCTTTATTTCCAGTCATATGTCATGAACATCCACTGTCCAGAACTAGGATGTTTTTCCTGTTGCCCTGCAATCACAAAGACCACTAATGATTAGTTTTAAGGACCCAGACTTGCTTGGATCCCTTGGCCTTATTAAGTTTGTTAACATTTGCAGCGGATTTAACATCAGAGTTTATGTCAACAATTTTCTTATCAGAATTTACAGTATCAGACTTTGCATCAGAACTTACACTAGAAGGAACAATGCTAACTTTCTTTAAAGAAGGTATTATTTGATAGTAATCATAGTACAAACTATGATATTCCTTACAAGTATAAATAGAATGCCATAAACTACCACAATGAGAACAAGGATTTTGTGGTCTATATCTAACAGACTGACTCTTAACTCCTGATTTTGAAGGTAAGGAGTTTATGTTCTTATTCTTCCTGCAAAAAGAAGCCAGATGGTTAGAATTTCCACACTTATAACATTTCTTTCTAGGAGCATTAGGAACAGGCTTATAATCATTGTTTTTGTTCACACCTTCCTTTCCATTCCTATTTTTCCTAGGTGGCTTTACCTTGTTTATATTCTTAACATCTTTCAGCTTATGCTTAAGCTGCTTCTTTGTCATCAAGCCTATGTTAACTTCAATTAGCTTATCCTGTTTTAGTTTGTCAGAAGTTAATTTCTCTTTAACTTCTGATTTATCAGTATCAGACTTTACAGCTACAAACTTAACAGGATTTACCTTTGGCTTTTGTTTAACAACTATAAGGTCAATTTCTACAGTACTTTTATTATTCTTATCATGTCCATAACCTAAGCCCTCTTTCCAATGTTCACTACTTAACAAATTCTGAGTTGTTCTGCCAGAGTTAGTCCAAGTCCTGATAATCTCTTTTTCCTTTTCTAACTCAGTTTTTAGAGATTCATTCATTTCAAGCACTTCATCTCTAACATAGAAAGCATCATCTCTATCTTTCTGAGTTTGATGGAACATAACTAACTCTTTTTCTAAACAATCATTCCTCTTTTTAGAAGCAAGATTTTTAGAAGTTAATCTTTCACATGTTAAATTTTGATCTCTATAACTAATGAACATGGTCTTAAGATATCTTCTCAACTCAGTAATATCATCAGTATAAAAAGCATAAGTTGTTTGAGGTACCTTTAACTCAGAAGCTTCAGAACTGCTATCAGCATTTGCCATCAAGGCATAGTTCACCTTACTTTCAGAATCTGAAGTGTCTGTACAGCTTTTCTTCTTTGTGACAAGAGCCTTGCCTTTGTCACTTTTTCCTTTCTTGCAATCAGGAGATATGTGGCCTTTCTCACCACAGTTGTAGCATTTGACATTTGAGTAATCTCCTATGTCAGACTTTCTTCCTTTGCCTTTAGATTTTCTGAAACCTTTCTTATCAGAACTTGCACCATTCCTGGAAAACTTCTTTCCCCTTCTGAATTTCCTGTAAGCTATCTTTGTGATACCCTTTACCATAAGAGCACACAATTTCATCATCTCTTCATCAGCATCCATCTCAGATAGACTTTTAGTTTCTGAATCCTCATCACTATCAGAACTTGATGACTCAGTATCAGACTTTGTGATGAGTTCCTTTCCTTTGCCTTTCTTTGAGACAACCACTTTAGGGGATTCCTCCTCAGCCTTAAGAGCAACTGTCCTTGACTTTCTCCCATTCCTCTTGCTTCTTTGTTCCATCTCAAGTTCATAAGTCTTGAGCATACCATAAATTTCATCAAGAGTAGTTTCATCAAGAGCATAGTTGTCTCTTATAGTAGTTGCCTTCAAGTCCTAACTTTCAGGAAGTGCTAAAAGGAATTTAAGATTGGTATCTTCAAGATCATATTCCTTATCCACCAGTGACAGATCATTCAAGAGTTTGACAAATCTGTCATATAAACCAGTTAATGACTCATCAGGTCTTGAGTCAAAGTGCTCATACTCTTGAGTGAGTATAGTCTTCATGTTCTTCTTAATTGAATCAGTTCCCTGGCATCTTGTCTCTAAGGCATCCCATATCCCCTTTGCAGTCTTGTAGTTAATTACCCTATTTGACATGACATTATCAATGGCACTATGCAGCAAATGTCTTACCTTTGCATCCTTTGCAATAGATGAGATATCTTCAGTTGTATATTCACTTTTCTCCTTTGGTACAGACTTTGCTGACTGATCTGCAACTACAACAGAGAGCTTGGTTTCCTTATGTGGTCCTTTATTAATTCTGTCAAGGTATTCTGGATCTGTAGCTTCCAGAAACATATTCATCCTCACTTTCCATATAGAATACTCAGAAGGTTTCAGTATGGGAACCCTAATAGTCTCATATCGATTATGGATTTGAGTCTTTGGAGTTTCTTCAGTTTTGGTGGGCTTGGTTGGAGTTTTCCCTTCTTCAGACATGATTGTTTTGGATCTTTACTATATATGTGTTAACATACTGCTCTGATACCACTTGTTAGGTCACACACACTGTAGAAGTGTTTACTACAATCAAATCGAATATAAGAACTCAAGTAACAGAACACAGATTTTATTCAACACAATAAACTCTGTTACAAAGAACTGATCTCTCTCAGTGATGAACAAATTATCACGAGAGCTGCTAGGGTTATAAAGAATAATATCCTCGAATAAGATAACACATATAGTGTAAACCCTATGTCTGTGTTTATATACTACACAGTTACAAGATAATCTTCTAATTGATATCGAATATAATTCTGCTTCCTAATATATATCAATCAGTTATCTTTTCTTCCAAGTATTCTATTCTTCATAGAATTCTTCTCTATGCATATCTCTTCTTATATTTGTCTTGATCTTCTTTCCTTTCAATCAGCCACCTTCCTTATCTAAACGTCTCCTTAAGTCCTGATATTATCTCCTGATAAATATCTCCTGATAACTTAAGTTCTGACAACTTAAGTTCTGATATCTTAAGTCCTGACTTCAGTATAAGTACTGATTTCCAGTTAAGTACTGATTTTTCCTGTTAAGTAAGATCTGAAAACTAAACAAAAATCATTATTTGACATGACATCACAAATATATCTAACAGTTAGCATCGCCTAAGTCCTTCATTGATAAACTATTTTCCAACCAAGTCCTAACAACCTTTAGAGAAGGTATGTCATTCCCTATTAGTAATTGTGACGCCTTCCAAACTCGGGTCGGAAGTTTGGGGCTCACAACATACACACACAATATATAAACCTATTTATGAAATAACATATATACAATGACCCTAACTTACACAGCCACGGATCGCAACAAGTTAAAGTATGAAAACAAGCCACAACCTTAACTTCAAAATCAAAAGGTCATAATTTATTCATTATAAAATTTGAATTTAATAAAATATATCATAAATAACCTATTGAATCTGCAGTAGTATGGATTATGAAACTTGATTCTACTTGCCACGTGCTTTGATTCGACTACTTGCACGCCAAAATCGGAGTTTGATAATGCCTTCGAATTCTCATTTATTTATGAAGAACGTGATGAATATTCATATTTTCTCTGGATAATTATCTTTTTTACTATCTGGTTATGATTATCTGTATAGAATAAGATACTGTATTGGCTTTTTATATTTACAGAATATTGGTACCCCGTTGGATCACATCGGATATAAAAATAGAATACTTAATCATTAAGTATTAACAAAACTAATCCAATTCGGTACCGGTTTTAGGATAATTATCAAAACCAGGCTTTTTGTAACTACAGTCTTGGTCTCAGCGTTTTGTCTTGAAGAACCAGTTTTGGGCTTGAAGAACCTTTGCCTTGACCATGACCTCTACCCTTATCAGAGTTTTCCTGGTCATCATTTCCATCATCCTTACCCTTCAGTGGTTGAATAGATTTGCATTTTGACTTAATCACCTTCTCCCCCTTTTTGGCATCAGCAGGTAGAAGAAGAGAGACAAGTAATTCCACTGAGGATTGGATCTCATTGAGTTGAGTTTGCTGAGAAGCTTGATTCTTTAGAATTTCAGAAATCTGATCTTGTTCCTTCTCCTGAGTTTTTTCAATATACCCAATTCAGTCAAAGGTTGGCTTAAAAAATTTGTTCTTTTCTAATTTTACATTCATATCTTGCTGGATCAGTGATTCTTGAATTTTGTTCACCTTGTCATGAGTTATTGACAGTTGACCTTGAAGGTGCCTTGTATTCAATGCAGTAACTCTAAGCTGTGCCTTGAAATCATCATTTATCACCATTTCATCAGCTATGGCCAGGTGCTCAGCAAGTATGTTCTGAGTTGGAACAAAATCAATTGTGTTCCACTCCTTAGTCCACTCCTTTCCTCTAGGAGTTTCACTCCAAGGTACTGGTGCATCCTCTCTAACAAACTTCTTGATTAGATCAGCTTTGGATAGAGCTTGTTGAGGTGCATGTCCAGATGGACCAGCTGCATCAGTATTTACATTTTTAGCAGCTTCACCGGTAATATCAACATTGATAGCATCAGAACTTACAGAGCCTGCAGTATCAGCATCCTCTAAATTCTGATCTGCAACTAATGTTATTCCCAAGGAACTAACAATGAGATTTACAGAAGGGGGGTTGAATGTAAATTTCAAAACTTTTTCAAGTTTTGAGCAGTTTCAAAGGCTAAGTGTTTGATGAACAGTTGTGTGTGAATTACTTTGAGCAGGTGTAGACAGATTTATATTCAAGACACAAACTGTAAAGAACACAAAGGCTTTAAAAAATTTTCTGGTGGATTTGTTGTTCCACCAGAGATGTATATTTCAGAAAATCTGTGATTCAAAGAATTGATGACAGCTGCGTCATAGTACAAACTAGATGATTTTCTGTCTATATTTTTCTAAACAGCTCTGGAAAATTCATCATCTAATTACTAGCTGCAACTTGGTTTATATATCACCAAGTTTACAAGTGAAGACAAAAATAAAATACAATTTTTTAAAATAGTTCTTCACATGTTTCTTCTTCATTTATCTATCCAATGCAATCTGGGATAATCTGTGAATCTTTGAATACTTCCTTGTTTGCACCAGAATGAAAATGCTGCATTTTCTTGATTCCTCCAAGAGGCTACCACATTCCAATTGTCTCTGTCAACCCATGTGCCTCTGTCAGCTTATGAATTGTCACTGTCAACTGCTATTGAACTGAGCATCCGTTGAAGCTTTCATCCGTTGATGGCTTTATTCGTTGATGCTTTATCAGTTGAAGCTTTACCCGTTGATGGATGTTATCCGTTGAAGCTTTAGAGACATCCGTTGAAGCTTTGTTTCTCATCCGTTGAAGGCCTTTAATCTATCAGTTGATACTACTTCATTTATACAAAATTACAAGGCATGAAATATTTATAATTAGCCCTCCTATTTGCATATCCACTAGTAGTCAACATGACTTATAATTTCCCACAACTTCTAAGAATTATAACTTAAATACAGAAACTGAAATGTGCTACAATACTAAACTTATTTATAAGTAAAGCTACTCCATCAACGGATATAGCCAGAGTGGTCTTATCAGTTGAGGCTACAAACACTAGATTTCTACTTAAGTGTTTTGCTTAACTTATCATCAAAATAATACACATATTCCTAACAATCTCCCCCTATTTATGTCTACTAGAAGTGTAGGCATAAATTTAGGTTTAACTTGACGATAACAAAACACTTAACGAATATATGAGCTGAAATCAAGTAGAAATTCAAAAGTGCTGCAAAAGTGTATGTACTGAGATATAATTGAAGAGTTACATTGTTTCCAAGGATGCTCCTTTAGACTGAGCAAATTATTTTCTTTTCCTTTGTTCCCTTGTTTTCTTCCCTAGCCTCCTGTCATTTTCCTCTACTTGGAGTTGGAGTTGTCTGTAGAATTCAGCTTCATCTTCTTCAATGATATCCAACTTAGATTGCATGTCCTTGAGAGTTTCATTACTGGCAATTTTAAGCTGGTCTTCAAGTTTAAAAAATCTTTTGACTCCTTTATTATCTTTGAACTCCATCAACCAATGAGGTGATTTATGAATTGTAATTCCATGCTCAGGGATGAGTAATGTTCTAGGCAAGGAATTAGACTCCCACCAAGTTTTCCTTATACTGGAAATCTTGTTGAGAATCTCAGTTTTGGCAATCCTGGTAAAGCCAGAATCCCTTTTGATAGCTGAGTAGACTCTAACCAAGGTAGAATAGCCCTCATTTAGAATTCTTTGAAGAGGCCAAGTCCTTTCCTCACTTCCTTTATACTTGAACACTAGCCTTTCTGGGAGCTGTTTGTAGGCACTTATTCCCCTTACTTCCTCCAGCTCATCCAGATAGAGTTCAATATTTGTATACTCTTTTATGTCACAATGTGAACATAATCATCCTTTGAGGCTTGTGGCTTAGGCTTAGGTTTATGTTTCTGAGTGAATTTACTTGAGGTTAGGGGAGGTGTTGATTTGGATTTTCTTTTCAGTTTCTTTGGTGGTGGAGAGGTAGTTAGGAAGGTAGGCAAGTTGATGGTGTCCCAATCAATAGGTTCCTCTTTAGGGATGATTGGTTCACCATGGACATTTATACTGGGATCAGCAACAAAAGGTTCAGGAAAGGAAGGTAGTGGTTTAAATTTTGATTGGGTTTCCACAGTGTCATCTCCACTCTTCCTTTTTGCATTGGCCTTCTTTCAGTTCCCTTTTTGCCATTCCTTTCTTTCCTCCCTTCTTTCCTCCACACTCTCACCAACCACATTCCCCATATCCACATTTCTGCTTTCAATCTTGTCTTCTTTACTTTTGTCTTCAATCTTCTTCTTTTCTTCAATCTGACTTGACTTTAGCTGTTTTTTAAGCTTTGCATGTGCTCTTTTGTCAGCCTTCAGCTTTTTAGCTTCTTCCTTTAACCTCATGGTTTCTTTCCTCTTGGCTTTTGAGAATTTGGGATGTCCTTGCATCACATAGATACTCTTTCCCTCTCTATAGATGATAGCCATGTTCATTCTTTCCACTACATCCTTGGTCTCTTTGTGCTTTGTGGTGTTACTACCCAAAACATTGTCTTCATCAGGCTTTGGAAGAGGAAAATCCACTTCTTTTAGTTGAACAAAGTTTAGAGGGTTCTTTGTAGAGTCCTTGTTGAATCTAGTGGATGGCTTGAGTACCATGGGCTTCAGGTTCCTGAAAGAAGTTTCTCCAACCTTATTCCTCCTTGCTGGTTTGTGATCCATTGTTATTTGCTCAAGTTTTGTGATATGTTTCACAGATAAGGATTTTGTAGTTGTAGAGCCAAACAGCTTTTGCATCCTTTCATCAATTTTTCTCCTTTGCTCTTTCACCTTCATCTCAGCTACTACTAGCTGGATTAGATCAATTCCATCAAGCTTTCCTTTGATTTGAAGTGTTGGAGAAGTAGTGATGGCAGGAACTAGCACTTTGGATATTTGAATTTTTGTAGATGGCTCCCATCCCCCTTCCACTTTATTCTCCCCCTTTTTGTTATCATCAAGGAGAGGGGTCAAGCCTTGTGCTTTAGCCAGTTGCATAAGAAGACTGGTCTGAGACTGTTGATTTTGAAGAATGGTGACCACAGAGTTTTCAATAACTTGAACTCTGTCCTCCAATTTGGCCAGCTTCTTTTCAGCATCTGATTCTCTTCTCAGTCTCAGTAACAGGTCCTGCATGGTACCATAAGGCATGATTGAATCCAGCTTCTCAGAATTGTAGGACTTCAAGTCAGCTATATCATTCTTGAGTTCATCTACACTCAGATTCTGTCTTAATTGTTGTAGTTTCATGAGATGTAGAGAGTCTAGGTGGGCTTGAAGAATTGCCTTGGTACCAGCATTGGAGGTGTTCTGAATGGCCTTTTGGATAGACATGACTTGTTTGACTAAGAATACATTGAATTGTCCTGGTGTAGACTCCTTTGTCAATGCCCATTCAGGTAAATCTGGAATAGAACTTGGGCCTTTATCTCCCCCTAAGTTCATGCTTCCATCAAATGAAACAAAGTCATCATCATTAGAATTTACTCCAAATTCTTCAGATGGCTCACCAGTTGTAGAAGGCATCAAATTGACATCAGCTTTATCCCTTTGTAGAGATTCTGAAGTATGTACTAGATTTAAAGTCTTCTCTGCCTCCTTATTGCCTTGAGTAGCCAACAGTTGATAGGCTGACACAGGATGAGTAAAAGTGTCAGCATCCAAGGAAATGTTATTAATTACAGCTTTGTAATGTTGCTGAAATTGTCTTTCCTTTTCAGCATCATCCACAATCATTGACTCATGAGCAATGGCTGGATCCACCCTTATACCTTCTGTACCTGCCTTTCTCTCAATTTCTCTATTTTCTTGCATCAAGGGCTCCCCCTGGCTCACACTCCTCACACCCTCACCTTCACCTACTAAGGTGGCACTCCTCTCACTTTATTTTTCCATGCTGGAAGAAATAGCATGCATATTTGGACTCTCAAGCTCTCCTTTTTCCTGGGAGCAACCCAGCCTCTCACTCAAATTTTCACTCCCTTCCCTCAATCCTAGAAGTGATTGTACAGTAACCATGTCTTCTACACTTGGAATTAATTCAGTTGTTTGTGTAGAGGCTATCAACGGATAAGAAGTATCCGTTGAAGTGGAAACTGATGGTATCAACGGATAACTGCTGTTAAGATTATCCGTTGAAGAACAACCACTTGTCAACAGATGAGAGATATCCGTTGAAGAAGGAAAAGAAGTAGAAATTGAAAGTGACATAATTGTTGAATCTGTGTGGATTGATTTTAATTTAGGTGACACGGATTCTTCAACTAAGTCTGAAAGAATTGGCTGATGATCCAATAAATCATCTAAAAGATGATGATCACCAGTATTTGAGTGGGGCTCCTCCCTGAGTTGTAAAGAGGGGGAATCAGGAATTGATATGAATATCATGTCCACATCCAGAGATGGTGATGGAGAATTTGGTGATTGATGTGTGTCAATTTTGAGAGAATGGGGCTGTGACTCCACATTTATTGGAGTCACATCAAGCTGAATTTGAGAAGGCATAGATATAGGTGGGTGTATCTGTGCAGTGTGTGCACCCTTTGTGGAAACTAGGGTTTTGACCCTTTTTCTTCTTGTAAAGGCTTTTACAGGTGAGTGTGTGGCTTCAGTGTCCCTCCCTCTTTTGTTCTGTGTCCCTGGTTGGGGACTATTTTTAATAGTTGCACCCTTTTGGGAGGATGCAACTAGGGATGAGTTTAAATCCTTTTTAACCACCACAGTCTTTTGAGAAACTGTGGCTTGGCTAGCTGGGGTACCACTCACCTCTCCTACCTTATCATGGGGGTTTTCTTGATGTTCACCCCTCCCCTCACCACTCACACCCTGTTCACTCCCATCAGGGTTTATGGTAGTTGTTACAACTGTTGTCTTTTGAAAAACAACAGAGGTGGCTTTCCTTGACTTTGGTTTTAAAACTTTAGGTTTGGTGGCCTTGGTAGGAATCTGTTGGGACAAAGACACAGATTCCATGGCCACACTTGAAGGCAAAGAAATGATGGGGTTGGAAGTAGTAGGAGTTCAAGAAGTATTTACCTCACTTACCTGAGGTGCATTCATGATTGGTAAGTATACCAATGGCACCTGATTGTTGAGGTTAATTCTCAAAAGGTCTGCAAGGACCCTCTTCTCTTGTGCCCAGCATTTGAGTTTATTACTCTCATTGGTTATGACCAAACCTTCAGCAACATGGTTAGCCAATAACATAAAGAATCTAGCATAGTAGATGTTATGAGGTCTATTAGCCTTGTTACCTAACCTAGTACCCAATTCTAGCATAACATAATTGCTAAAATTTAAGTACCTATCAGAAACTAGCATATAGAGCATATTAACAAGAGATGAAGTTATTGCATCAAAATTACTAATTTTCCCAGAGAAAACCTTGATAAAGGCATCACCAAGAAAACTCCATTCTTTCCTAAGGCCTTTTCTCCTAATACTTCCTAAACTAGCAGAATCAAAGGAATAGCCTATGGAATCTAACATGCTAGATACATCATAATCAGTGTGTGGTGTCATGGCATTGTTTTCAGGTAGTTTGAAACATGACTGTATATCATCACACTTAATACAGTATTCTTTACCTTTGAGAGAGAAAGTGATGGTAATATCAATGGGGTTAAACTTTGCAGTTGTCCAAATCTCCTCAATTACCTCACAGTAAATCGTTGGGGCTTCCAGCATTGCATAGCTTAGTTTGCAGTTTTTGATGAAGTCCATCATCTTGTGATAATCCGAGTGGGCTTCGTTCTTTTCCACCAAAGCTACGAAATTGTTTTTCTCATAGAAAAATCTAGATTGGGACATTATCTTTACTATTGGTGCCATTGTAGTGGGTAGAGGTTGCAGAGAAAAGTTGAGAGTTTTGGGAGAGAAAGAGAGTAAAAGCTTTTGAAAAATTGCAAGAAAGCGTAAAGTGAAAATAAGAATTCAAAGGGGCTTTTATACTTTTTCAAATTAAAACATAAAGAGAATGATTAAACAATATTTTAAGTAAATTACAGCCGTTTGAGAATAAAGGAAAACTGTATGTATTCTAAAAACTACCTTTAATACAAATACATACAACTGTGTATATATATATGTATCAACGGTTAAGTAAAAAGAATCAACGGCTGTGACTTACTTAAAACGACTGATGTGACACTTCAACGGATGAGGTAAACAGTATCCATTGAAGATTAACACAGTTTTATCCGTTGAAGGATAAAATTACCAGAAATGTATTTATCTTTCAACGGATAATGAACATCCGTTGATAGAACAATTTTGGCTTTCAGCGGATAGGGAATATCCATTGATAGTATAGACTTTACTTAAAGCCAACTTTGTTCTTGCAACAAATTCATTTCAGGCTACAAAACAAATTGCAATTAGGACATGAATTTATGAATAATTAAGCATACCTAGCTCACTTACTAATCTTGTGAATGTTGATTCATCAAGTGGCTTGGTAAATATGTCTGCAATCTGTTTTTCACTTGGAACAAAATGAAGTTCCACTGTACCATTCATCACATGTTCCCTTATGAAGTGGTACTTGATATCAATGTGCTTGGTTCTTGAGTGCTGCACTGGATTTTCAGTAATGGCAATGGCACTTGTGTTGTCACAGAAGATTGGAATTTTGTCAACATTTAGCCCATAGTCAAATAGTTGATTCCTCAGCCATAGTATCTGTGCACAGCAACTATCAGCAGCAATGTACTCAGCATCAGCTGTTGATGTAGAAACATAATTTTACTTCTTACTGAACCATGACACAAGCTTATTCCCTAGAAATTGACAGGTGCCAGTTGTACTTTTCCTGTCTATTTTGCAACCTGCATAATCTGCTTCTGAGTAGCCAATTAGATCAAAACCAGACTCTCTAGGGTACCAAATTCCTAGATTTGGAGTCCCTTTGAGATATCTGAAAATTCTTTTAATAGCAAGTAAGTGAGATTCTTTAGGGTCAGCTTGAAATCTAGCACAGAGACATGTAGAAAACATTATATCAGGTCTACTAGCAGTTAAATATAGAAGTGAACCAACCATGCCTCTATAACTTGTAATGTCCACAGACTTTTCAGCCTTGTTAAATTCAAGCTTGGTGGCAGTGGTCATGGGAGTTTTTGCAGATGAACATTCCATTAAGTCAAACTTCTTTAAAAGATCATAAATATATTTAGTTTGACTAATGAAAATTCCACCACTAACTTGTTTAACTTGTAAACCAAGAAAATAAGTTAGCTCTCCCATCATGCTCATTTCATATTTACTTTGCATTAACTTAGCAAACTTTTTACAAAGCTTATCATCTGTAGAACCAAATATAATATCATCTACATAAATTTGAACAAGTATTGTAGAGCCATTAACATTTCTAAAGAAAAGAGTTTTGTCAACAGTACCTCTTGTGAAGTAATTATCTAGGAGAAATTTTGACAAAGTCTCATACCAGGCTCTAGGTGCTTGCTTTAGTCCATAGAGTGCTTTCAACAGATAATACACATGGTTTGGAAAATTAGAATCTTCAAATCCTGGAGGTTGGCTCACATAAACTTCTTCCTCCAATTCTCCATTCAGAAATGCACTCTTGATATCCATTTGATAGACTCTGAAATTGGCATGGGCTGCATAGGCTAGAAAAATTCTGATGGCTTCAAGTCTTGCAACTGGAGCAAATATCTCATCAAAATCTATTCCCTCTTGTTGAGAATAGCCCTTGGCAACCAATCTAGCTTTATTCCTTATGACAATGCCATTTTCATCCATCTTGTTTCTGAATACCCATTTTGTGTCAATGGAGCTCTTGTTCTTTGGCTTGGGTACCAGCTTCCATACCTTGTTCCTCTCAAATTGGTTTAGCTCCTCTTGCATTGCTAAAATCTAATCTGGATACAATAGAGCTTCTTCCACTCTCTTAGGCTCCTCCTGTGATAGAAAACTACCGTATAGACATTCATCTTGAGTTGCCCTTCTAGTTTGCACTTTAGATGTTGCATCACCAATGATCAATTCAAAAGGATGATTCTTGGTCCATTTCCTTTGAGGTGGTAGATTAGCTCTAAATGAGGTTGCCTCAGTATTGTCATGATGTGAGATAGAGTGTTGATTGGTTAAAACTCCCCCTGAGTTACGGATCCTTTGAAAGGAACTGGGAGTTCTATCAACTGATGAAGTAAATTGATTATCCGTTGATAGACTATGATCAATGGATGCTTCATTATGTACTTCAACGGATGATGCACTTTGTCTTTCAACGGATGCTGAATTATGACTTTCAACTGATGCAGCATTTTGTGCATTATCCAGAGGAAGACTCTGAATCCTTTTCGAAGTGTCTTCTTCATTATTTCGTCTTCACTATCATCACAATATATCTCACTGTTGTCAAATTTGAGTCCTTCATGATGTCCCTCATCTGTTAATCCATCAATCTTTTTTATCATCAAACACAACATGCACAGATTCCATAACAATGTTGGTTCTTAGATTGTAGACCCTATATGATTTTCCAGAAGAATAACCAACAAATATCCCTTCATCAGCCTTTGCATCAAACTTTCCTTTGTGATCAGGTTGGTTCCTTAGAATGTAGCATTTGCAACCAAAAACATGAAGGAAATTTAAGGTTGGTTTTCTTCTCTTAAACAATTGATAGGGAGTCATGCCTTTTTCCTGATTGATTAGAGAAATATTCCGAGTGTAACATGCACAGTTAACAGCCTCAGTCCAAAAATATGTTGGGAGTTTTGACTCTTCAAGCATTGTTCTTGCAGCTTCAATTAGTGATCTGTTCTTTCTTTCCACCACACCATTTTGTTGTGGAGTCCTTGGAGCTGAGAACTCATGCATGATCCCATTTTCTTCATAGAACAACCTCATGGAATATTTCTTACTTTGAAATCTGGATGATTGTTGACTTGCTTGATATGATTGATAATGATTTCACTAGCTTCATTCTTTGATCCAAGAAAGTAGGTCCATGAAAACTTTGAGAAATCATCTACAATCACTAGGCAATATCTTTTCCTTGAAATTGACAATACATTGACTGGTCCAAAAAGATCCATGTGTAGCAGTTGTAATGGGTCATCAATTGCTGATTCAAGCTTCTTACTGAATGATGCTCTATTTTTCTTTCTATTCTGACAAGCATCACACAGTCCATCCCTTGAGAATTCCACTAGAGGCATTCCTCTAACTAAGTCCTTTTTGACTAGATCATTCATTGTCTTGAAGTTCAAATGGGACAGCTTCTTGTGCCATAGCCAACTTTCATCTTGACTTGCTTTGCTGAAAAGATAAGTAATTGATTCTGCATCTGTAGAGTTGAAGTCAGCCAAGTACACATTCCCTTTTCTAACTCCAGTTAGAACCACTTTGTTGTCCTTCTTACTTGTGACAACACAGGCTTCAGAATTGAAGGAAACAGTATTCCCTCTGTCACATAGTTAACTGATGCTCAATAGATTGTGTTTAAGACCATCAATTAATGCAACTTCATCAATGATGATGTTTTCCTTTGAAATCAAGCCATATCCCATAGTGAACCCTTTGCTGTCATCTCCAAAGGTTATGCTAGGGCCAGCTCTCTCCTTGAACTCTGTGAGCAGGGTGAAATCTCCTGTCATGTGCCTTGAACAACCACTGTCCAAGTACCATAGATTCCTTCTTTTTCCCTGCACAAAACAAAATCAAATCAAGTTGATTTTGGTACCCAAGTTTCCTTGGGTCCAGCCTTGTTAGTCTTTTTCCTAGACTTCATACTTCCTGCACCTTTTGAAGTGTAGGGTTAGTCACAGAATCATTTAGCACATTTGGTTGAATTTGATAAGGCATAGATTGTGCAAACATGTTATTCCACATAGGCATGTTGTATGGCATTTGAGGCATACTGAATGCAGCAAAATAAGGATTATTAACATATGGCATGTTTGCAAAATGTGCATGAGGATTCTATTGAGACATAACAGGCATAGCATGCAGAGGTGACATAGACATGTTAGGCATGGAAGGAGTTAAAGGCATGGGAGCATTCTTAACAGACCTGCAGTTAGCAGATCGATGATTAACACTTTTACAATGCACACAACTTTTTCTAGGAGCATACTTATCAGGTGTGTAATTATTGTGTTTTGTTAATCCCTACCTTCCCATTTCTATTAGATTTCCTTTTAGTTTCCTTTTTATCCTCAACCAACTTAAGCCTATTTTTCAACTGATCTAAAGTCATGTGTCCTATATTCACCTTACTGACATCTTTGGATGTGCTAGCCTCTTCTTTGATAAAGTTCTTGGAAGTTGAACCAAACTTTTATTGAGATTTTTCAAATTATCCTTTTTAGAATCACTTGCCTGTTTTAATTGATGAGCCTTCAACGGATGCTCCTTTTCTTCCTTCAACGGATAACTTTCATCATCCGTTGATTCCACATCTGTTGACAATCCATCAATTAATTCTACTTCCTTTTTGTTTTTCTTCCAGGCATTCTCACAGAGTGATTCAATTCCCTGAACCTTGACAATCTAAGCACTAACATCCCTAGATGTTTTCCAGGCCTTGATTACTTCTTGCTCACGTTGTATTTGTTTAGAAAGAATTTCTGCTTTCTTAACAGACTCTTCTAGTTCACTCTCAACAGATAAGCATTTGATTTTAATCTTTTCAAGCTCAATTACCTTACCCTCTAACAGACCATTCCTATCACTTAAAAACAAATTATTCTCTTTAATTCTTGTGTTCTCTTTAGCTAGTGATTTAAGGGAAACACATAAATGATATAATTCATTGGACATATCATTTATAGCTTCATTGCATTCATTTTTAGAAAGCTGAGAAAGGTCAGTAGTAATTACCTGGTTGCTTGATGAACTAGTTTCATTTTCATCATAATTAGCCATCAGGGCTAGGTTGACATACTCCATATCATCATCTTCATTGGCTCCATCAGCTGTCCAGTCATTTTCCTGAGTTAGAAAAGCCTTTTCCTTTTGTTTCAGCAAATTGAAATATTTCTTTTTTAATCCACTTGCTCAAATTTCTTCTTTTCAGAAGCTGGCTTTCTGCACTCATTTGCAAAGTGTCCACTTATGCCACAGTTATAACATTTGAACTTAGATTTGTCCACCATGTTCTTGTTTGGCTTAGTGAATCTAGTATTTTTCTTAAATTTCATCTTTGCAAATCTTCTGGACAGAAAAGCCAGATGTTCATCAACATCATCAGAGTCATCTTGACTGGAATTGTCTTCAACCTCAGCTACTTGCTCATTTCCCTTGCTTGATTCTAATTTGCTTATGCCAATTTTGAGACTTGGCATTGTCTTTTCTTCATTCCTAGCTTCAGTTCTCTCATTGTCAGCTACAAGTGCAACTGATCCACTTTTTCTCTTTCCCTTTTCCAACAGCTCATCTTGCTCCATCTCAAGTTCATAGGTCTTCAAAATTCCATATAATCTTTCAAGTGTAAAGTCCTTATAATCTTGAGAATTCCTTAGTGAAACAGTAATAGGTTTCCATTCCTTTGGTAGAGACCTGAGAAATTTTAAGTTGGAATCCTTGACTTGGTACACTCTGCCATACAGTTTCAATCCATTCAACAGTTTCTGAAATCTATTGAAGGTATCATTCAATGATTCTCCTTCTTTAAAATAAAAATATTCATATTGTTGAATGAGAAGCTGCATTTTGTTTTCTCTAACTTGTTCAGTACCTTCACAGATAAGTTGCATTGTGGCGCCCTCCAAACCCGGGTCAGAAGTTTGGGGTCCACAACACAAAATATAAACTTGTATATGAAATATTATTTGCAATGACCCTGCTTTATATAACACCATCCAACATCATAAACAATAATGGGAACAAGAAATCCGACGAGTTCGACCATGAACTCCGACGATTTTTAAATCGGTCGATTAGACCAGCCCATGAACCGTTTGGCACTTCCAGATATATAAATCGATTACAATTTTCATCAAAAACACAACCCAATCACCCGAATCAACTAATAACCCCTTATTCAAAAACACCTAATTTTAATCAAGAACATTCAAACTAATCAAAACCCTAATTTTAAATTCCGGGAATCAAACACATATTTGAGCATGTTATTGGACTCCAAATCAGTCATATAATATATCAAAATCATCAGGAAGAAAAGTTCTACATCATGCAATCATCAAATCATACAAACAATCTTCCGTACAAAAATTCATAATTTAATTATCAAGAAATTCAAATATAAATAATTAAATAGAAAATCACCTGATGTTTCTCGGTTGAAATTGATGAACGATTTGGATTCTAGATTTCAGTAGCTTCGTTTTGAGTATATGTACGCCAAAATCGGATATCGAAAACGCCTCCGAATTTGTGTTTGATTACGAAGAACAGTTAATAATCATAGTATTTTCTCTATAAAAAATTTATAAATATTGTTTATAAATGATTTCTGGTACAAAATAAAATACAGTAGAGGCTATTTATAATTATGGAAAATTAGTATCCCGTTGGATCATTCCGGATATAAAATGGTACGTTTATTTATAAAGGCTGATCCAAACGGTACCGGTTTTTGGGATAATTATCCAAATCAGTACATTTTGTACTGCGGTTTTGGTCTCAGCGCCTGGTTACACGTATTACGAGGTGATAATTGTGATAGTTTAATAAAAAGATCTCGTTTATCAAAAATACGAGTTTTATTAATTTGCCGAAACGAATAATGTATCGAAAATGTTGCGCCGGGACCCGCACAGGACAAACCGTACGCCGGATCGAAAAAGTCGAAACATGGAAAATGCTCGGAATATTGCAATTAGGTTAGGAAGGAGTTCTCGGAAGAGTTTCGGGTTATAAAAAAGTAAAAACGGATGACGTCGGTTGGTTCCCGGTTTTATAAAATAGATTTTAAATAGTCGGAAAAAGATTATATAAAATCCATATATTTCCTATAAAATCATGAATCAACATAAAAATAATTAGGAAGACATGAAAATTATCTATATTTTATTTTGGACATATAAAAATTAAAATACTCAATTAATATTATTTTTAAACATCCAAACACATTTAACACTTAACAAACAATTCACAGAATAAATACTGAACACATATAATAATTATATATTAGCAAAAATAATTACACGATATATCCCGGATATTACATCCTTCCCCCTTAAAAGGATTATGTCCTCAGAATCTCCTAAGAAAATAAATGAGGGTACTTTTCTTTCATATCTTTTTCTAACTCCCAGGTTGACTCTTCAACCTTTGGGTTTCTCCACAATACTCTTACTAATTTTACCACTTTATTTCTCAATACTTTCTCTCTTTCTTCTAGAATCTCTATCGGATTCTCTACATATGACAAATCTGCCTGAAGCTCTATTGGCTCCTACTCTATTACATGCTTGGAGTTTGGATTATATTTCCTAAACATCGATACGTGAAAAACATTATGAATGCGCTCCATGTGCGGAGGTAACGCTAACTCGTAAGTTACTTTACCAACATGCTTTAGAATCTCAATCCGACATATCTTGGGCTCAGTTTTCCTTTCTTTCCAAATCTCGTTAATTTCTTTCATGGTGATACTTTCAGTAATACCAAGCTTCCTTTTTCGAATTCCATATTTTTCCTTGATTGATCTGCATATTTCCTTTGACGGTCTTGTGCTGCTATAAATCTTTTCTGGATAACTTTAACAACTTCCTTTGTCTGCTGCACTAATTCAGGTCCAAGTATTTTGCGTCCTCCTTCTTCGTCCCAATATACTGGAGATCTACATTTGCGTCCATAAAGGGCTTCGTAGGGTGGCATCCCAATAATGGCGTGATAACTGTTGTTGTAAGCAAATTCTATCAGAGGTAAATGCTTGTTCCAACTTCCTTTGAAATTAATAGCACGAACATGTAACATGTCTTCAATTGTCTGGTTCGTTCCTTCACTCTGGCTGTCCGTCTGTGGATGGTAAGCCGTACTCATATTCAGTTCCGTTCCCAAACATTCTTGAAAACTCCTCCAAAATCTTGAATTAAATCTTGGATCTCGATCGGATATGATGGAAACAGGAACTCCATGACGAACTACGATTTCTTTTAAGTACATATAAACTGACTTGTCCAGTAAAAATCGTACATTTATAGACAAAAAATGAGCTGACTTGGTAAGTCTTATCCACTATAACCAAAATGGCATCATGATTAGCTTTTGTCCTTGGTAACCCAACTATGAAATCCATGGCGATATGCTCCCACTTCCACTCTGGAACCTCCAGTGGCTGTAGCAGCCCACTTGGTCTCTGATGCTCTACTTTAACTCTTTGACATGTATAACATCTGCTAATTCATTCCGCAATTTCCCTCTTCATATCTGGCCACCAATAATTTTCCTTTAAATCTCTATACATTTTGGTACTCTGTGAATGGATTGAATACCTTGAATTATGAGCTTTCTGTAAAATTTCATTCTTCAATTCCGTCACTGGTTATATCCAAATTCTAGAAGAAAACCTAAGAATACCTTGATCATCCTTTTTACGTGCACAATTCTTCACCTACCAAACGATTTATATCCTGATCCATTACCTGTTCCTGACACTTCCTTATCTTCCCTAACAATTCCGACTGAAAAGTCATACTATACATTCTTACTCCTTTTGGATCATGAACCCTGACTTCCAATTCCAACTTCTAGAATTCCATAGATAATTCTTCTGGTACAGTCTCTATGTTCATCCTCTCTCCTTCTTACTTATATCTTGCCATTACATTTGCTTTTCCTCGGGAGTTCATACGTCAAACTCTTATGGTTCGTATAGATCTTACATCTTTCTTCATACATATCGTATTTCCTAATCTCTCAAAGGGAATATTATTACTACTAGTCCCAAATTATGAGCATGATACTTCTGCTCATAAGGTTTCGGTTGTCTGGATGCATATACAATACTTTATTATGCTGCATCGACACACATCCGATTCCCTTATGAGAAGCATTACTATGAACTATCAAATCTCTTTAATACTTTTCAATTGATAAAACAGGTGTCGTAACCATTCTCTCATTTAACTTCGCAAAACTTTCTTCACCCTTCTCCACTTTATAAAAACTTCTTGCTTTACTGCAACTTTTAGGAAATCTTGAACAACAGTACTGGTGTATCAGGTAATCCAACTAACATTTCTAGAATTTTATAACAATAATACCGAGTTCTGAAAATTATCTTTGATATGTCCATAAGTTCAACTTCACTTGGTAATATACCCAGTCTTAAATCAATCTTATAAAAATACCTTGCTTCCTTCATTTGATCAAACAAATCATTGGTTCAAGGTAACAGATATCTGCTCATGAGAATAAACTTGTTGAGCTTTCGCTAGTCAACACATAATCTCACACTTCCATCTTTCTTATTAATAAATCGTGTTGGTACACTTTAGGGGATACGCTAGGTCTAGTTGCTTTTTCTTCTAATTATCTCCTGCGTTTGCTCTGGTAACTTCTTTATTTTATCTGGTGTCATTCTGTGCGGGGCTTTGGGACACTGGCTTCATTCCAGGTGCTAAATCAATCATAAACGCATTTTCTTTATCTAAAAGAAATATTGGTAACTCGTCTGGAAACATATCTTGAGACTGTAAAATCTTCAAGTTTGGTTTGCTTCGACCCTTATTTATAATCGCCATAACACTTATATTTTGGTCACGGTAATCTTAAATCATTCTTAATAAGTTCTTCAACTTCCTTTGTCCTCTAAACTTTTTCATGTTTTCGTTTAGCATTTTCGGAACTATGTTCCATCACGGCGGTCTACCTGGGCATCACACTTGAACAATTAATCCATTCCTTAGAATAATGTCAAATCCTCTTATCCTCAAATGATATCAATTCTTCACAACTTATTGCTAGAAATATCGATTCCGCCATTGGTACTTACTTATTCAATAATTGAACGTTCTTAACTTGCTAGTCTTTTAGTCATAATCTTATCAATTTGACAGGGTAATTCATCTTATCCACAAAACCTTGAGAGATATACGATCAAGTTGCTCCCACATCTTTCAATACTTTAACACATAAGGTATCCGCAGTAATCATCCATGTCATCACATATATATTCTAAATAACATATTTCTTAGGAAAATCACAAATTCTCGTTCTCAGAGACGTATTCCCTATTGAAGTAGATCCCCTTGACTCCTAGTGCATCCCTGGCTAGGGCTAGTGATTTGCAATTCTCGCCGTATGCCCTTGTTTCCTTTCTATGCATGAGAGGTAGATGGGACTTTGCCCGCTTGGTGTATAATATGTTGACTTTTATTTGAAAAGCCCTCGCCAAAGAACAACTATACAATGAAACAAATAGAAGGATTCACAATTTTAATAAACTTAGAGTTGAAAAGAAAGAAGAAGCAATGATTTGAATATGAATAAGACAACCACATTGGTACTTAAGATGGCCAGTCTTTTATACTGTATGGCATACAGCACATGATTAGCTGGCATCCCACCCGACTCTTCGTCATTTCGACAAAGTGCCTCATCATAACACTATTTGTCCCAATCGAAAAGCAAAACATGAGGGGAACAATTGAATTTGAAGGGAAGGCAAAATTCTCCTTTGTAATATCATCAGAAACAATTTATTAAGAAAAGGAGTTCATACATTTTTAGGAATTAAAAAGGAATATACGCCGTAGTATTGAGGACAAGAATGATACCATTGGTCACCATCCACATTTTACTTGTATTCATCTTTCAAGCTTGTTCGATCATATCCCACTTGTGTCATATAACAACTTTAGAAAATATGCTGAAATGCCTTCACAACTAAGAATTATGGTAGATTCTTACTTGTTAAGTCTTACGTTTGTAACATCGCATCTACACGTATAATACTTTAACAATTCGATTATAATGGCGTTCTTATCAGATAACCTTGAGTTTCCTCTTTTTAATTTTGAATAACCATGAATCATTCAACATAACGATCCTTTTATTAATAATATTCTTCTTTTAGAAAAAATCTGGGAATCTTCCCAATCTTCTTCTGTCATGCCCAGGCTCCTGTTAAATCAATGAATTCCTTGAACTCTAATAGTCTCAATGATTGGATGAATAATTACTCCGTATGCTGATTCTGTTATTAACCTTGTCAAACAACATTTACACCTTACTGTTAGGAATAATCAACTTCTTCATACTCGCGGATCACTTTATTCTCTGAATTAATAATACTGAATCTAAAATAAGTATCCTTTCAGGTAATCCAGGTTTTTAACAAACAAGAAACTCAAGTAGTAACTTGACAACCAAGGTTCAAAACTTATTTTATTCAAAAGGCTTTTATAAATTTTTGTAAGGAAAAATCTTTTTCGAAAACTTGTTAAAAATTTTGAAAATCAAAAATCTGGTTGCCCTTACTATATGAGTTGGTTGTTGTCCTTTCGTCCTAAAACAAGGTACCAAATTAAAGAAACAATCACGTAAAAGTCCGTTCACTTCAATTTACCTTTTTTCCTTTATCGCGTCTATTTTCCTTCCTTAATCGACGAAAACTTCAATTATCGTTGCATAATATCTTATTCGTAGCTTCACATCAAGGCTTCCATAGTGGTAATACTCCTGTTATAAACTTTGCAATCGTTAAGTGGAACAGACTATCCAATAGTCAACAAGTCTATTACATAGAACCAAAATTTGCTCATATCACATCATATCACTACTTTACATATCGCATTTATCATAGCACCATCATTTAATTCTATAAATATTCCAGATTTATACTTTTCTCTCTAACTTTTTTCATAATTCATCTAATCCATCCCACAACCAATCACGGGTGGCCTATTTACTAATAGCTCCATTTAATCTGGTAACAGCTATCCTCCGAGACACGTAAATCTTCTTTCTAAACTTTTTCTTACCTTTATTAATATCTCATGCACTAATCATTCACTGTAGCTATCGAATCCATCCTCGTAAATACTGTTGCTCCATAAGATAGGTCTTAAACTGGGGTATAGAACATGATGTAGAGTAAACTGAAAAGATATATTCACAGATGGATGTCCAGTAGAAAAAGAATAAGCAGATGGAGGTTTTTAAATAAGTAGTCTCGTATCAAGAGGTGGTAGAATAGTGTAGAATAACTTGAAGAGGTGCAACCGTCATAACAGAAGGTAGTACCATTAATTCTGATTGAGGAACAAGGTGCAAATAAAATCTGAGAGAAGATGACGATCCTCGAACGGAAAACTCCAAACAATCAGATGATACAGGGAAATCAGGATCTGCCATTGCCGTTGTCTGGAAATCATGTCACAAACTAAGAATCCCGAATTGCAACACGAACTGTGCCGGAGATCTACTATATAATCGCACTCATCCTCACGACGTCTTATCTTTCTATTTTCCTATTCCTAATCCTAACCCTCTACCCAATCCCGACAATCTAGGCTTGTTTCAGTGACTTATAACCTGTAGCTCTGATACCAACCTGTGGCGCCCTCCAAACCCGGGTCAGAAGTTTGGGGTCCACAACACAAAATATAAACCTGTATATGAAATATTATTTACAATCACCCTACTTTATATAACCACGAATCGCAACAGGTTAAAGTATGAAAACAAGCCACAACCTTAACTTTTATTACAACGTACCAAATCCCAACTAATTTAACTTACAACTGATAATGAAATTATTTTTACAATCTTACTATCTCACTACCGTAGTAAGCTCCTGCTAGCTCGATCCGACTCAATCTGGAATCTTAACTCGTACATTGAACTGGGAAAACCTCGCTATCAACTGTATCCCTCTTAACTATAGAGTACATAAAAAGATTCGCAAGAGTGAACTAACTAGCTCAGCAAGTCACAATGACAATAATTGAGGTTAAACAATGATCAAACGAGATGATTCAAAGGAATCAAGTTTCTTGTTAAACAATCAATAGAATTGGATATTCATTTTAAGTTTTTAAAACCAAGGTTAGGCTGCAGATCAGTCACGCACTAACCCCGAGCAAAGCACACAGCACTACTCTAACTACTGGATCCAAGGCACACATTGGCCTAACTTGACCATTGATATGGTCTGACCACGAATCTGGTCCACATAAAGAAAACTATCCAATTCTAAAGCAGTTCAATAAGATAAACAATAGAATTCAATAAAACTAGATCATAATCAATAACAATAAAACATTTGTATAAGAGCATGGTAAAAATTCATGGGTACCAAAAGGGTATGTCAAAGTATATAAAAGAAGTGGCCTCCAGCCTGTAGGATAATCGGGTATTAGATGAATAATGTTCTTACAAGGTTTTAGTACTTTGATGTCACAAGGTATGGTTGAGTATAAAAATTTCTGTATGTGTAAATAATTCGGTTCTAGTGTTTGGTATATGATGGATATATATTTGTGGAGCAGCATCGTGTTTGTGTGGTTTCGTTAATGGTAAATCAACAAGAAATGGTTCACAAAGAATAAGGCTTACGACTCAAAGATCAAATGATGTGGCTCAGGTTCAAGGCTGAAGGATTCAAAGTATTTTCAACATAAAACAAAGCTATTTTGAATACTTAACAATATGTTACGAGAAAGTTTAGAAATATTTGCATTATATCTCAAAAAAGGATTAGAAGTACTTGCCTTATCACAATCGATTCCAATTTTCCTTGTACTCGTCCAATGATTTTTTTTCAACAACCACTCGTCTACTTTTCCTATGCCTCGATTCTATTTTCTGATCATTTGCTGTATTTTCTACATGTCGATTCCATTTTCTGATCACCTACTTCCCTTTCCTACGCCTTGCTTACTCTGCTAGGCATTAAAAGTATCTATCAATATTTAACTCATACGCTTCTATTCGACATACACTTCTATCTACCCTTCGTTTCACCCAAATCCGATTAACGGATTGAAAGTTACGCTATAAACAAGTAAACACCGAACATATAGACCGACAATCAACCAACAAGTCACATATAACACATAACACGTCAAATAATCAATGATATATCATTTATAATGGAGTCTCGGGTCGTAAACAGGTTTTCGGGGTATTTAAAATGATTTTTAAAACATTTTTTTTGGAATTAAAAAGGGTCATTAGATCAATATCGGAGTAATAAACAGGGTTCGGCTGGCCAAATCTGGCTTCAAAATAAAGTTTATAATAATTATCGAGCCTTGAAATCAATTTAAAATAATGTTTTAAATCTCGAAACTATTTTTCGGAATTTTTAAATCTATTTTAAATAATTAAATGCAATTAAATAATCAATTAAAATTAATTAATAACTAATTAAATAATTAATCAATTAATATTTAAATTAATTGATCAATTAAATAATTGATTATTAACTAAAATTAATTAATTAAATAATTTAAATTTTTTTTTGAATTAAAAATAATTTTCAGAATAATAAATAATGAATTTTGGTAATTAAAATGAATTTTTAAAAGTTAAAATAGAGATTTTTGAATTATTTTTAAAAAGAAAATCCCAGAAACAGTTTCTAGGAATTGCAATTGGGATTCTAATATCAAAACCGGGTTTTGATAACCAGGTAAACGGGTCGGTAACCGGGTCGGGACGAACCGCCGGTTTCTGGGATGAACCCAGTTTCCGGTGGCCGCCGCCGGACTCCGGCGACCTTAATCTGCCCGCAACCATGATTTTTTGTATCGTTTTCTATCACGAATTCATTCCTCAACGTTCTGGGAATCCAAAATCACCATCCAACATCACAAACAATAACGGGAACAAGAAATCCGACGAGTTCGACCATGAACTCCGGCGATTTTTAAATCGGTTGATTAGACCAGCCCAGGAACCGTTTGGCACTTCCAGATATATAAATCGATTACAATTTTCATCAAAAACATAACCCAATCACCCGAATCAACTAATAACCCCTCATTCAAAAATACCTAATTTTAATCAAGAACATTCAAACTAATCAAAACCCTAATTTTAAATTCCGGGAATCAAACACATATTTGAGCATGTTATTGGACTCCAAATCAGTCATATAATATATCAAAATCATCAGGAAGAAAAGTTCTACATCATGCAATCATCAAATCATACAAACAATCTTCCGTACAAAAATTCATAATTTAATTATCAAGAAATTCAAATATAAATAATTAAATAGAAAATCACTTGATGTTTCTGGGTTAAAATTGATGAAAGATTTGGATTCTAGATTTCAGTAGCTTCGTTTTGAGTTTATGTACGCCAAAATCAAATATCGATAACGCCTCCGAATTTGAGTTTGATTACGAAGAACAGTTTATAATCATAGTATTTTCTCTGTAAAAACTTTGTAAATACTGTTTGTAAATGATTTCTGGTACAAAATAAAATACGGTAGAGGCTATTTATAATTATGGAAAATTAGTATCCCGTTGGATCATTCCGGATATGAAATGGTACGTTTATTTATAAAGGCTGATCCAAACAGTACCGGTTTTCAGGATAAATATCCAAATTAGTACATTTTGTACTGCGGTCTTGGTCTGAACGCCTGGTTACACGTATTACGAGGTGATAATTGTGATAGTTTAATAAAAAGATCCCATTTATCAAAAATACGAGTTTTATTGATTTGCTGAAACGAATAATGTATCAAAAATGTTGCGCCGGGACCTGCACAGGACAAACTGTACACCGGATCGAAAAAGTCAAAACATGGAAAATGCTGGGAATATTGCAATTAGGTTAGGAAGGAGTTCTCGGAAGTGTTTCGGGTTATAAAAATGTAAAAACGGATAAAGTTGGTTGGTTCCCGGTTTTATAAAATAGATTTTAAATACTCGGAAAAAGAATTTATAAAATCCATATATTTCCTATAAAATCATAATCAACATAAGAATAATTAGGAAGATATGAAAATTATCTATATTTTATTTTGGACATATAAAAATTAAAATACTCAATTAATATTATTTTTAAACATCCAAAAACATTTAACACTTAACAAACAATTCACAGAATAAATACTGAACACATATAATAATTATCTATTAGGAAAAAGAATTACACGATATATCCCGGATATTACATGCACAGTATCCCAAATTTCCTTAGCAGTTTGGATGTTAATGACATTATCAAACATATCTTGGTCTAAGCCATTAAACAGAATGATCATGGCTTTCTTGTCCTTGTGAACCTCTTCAATATCTTCATCAGTCCATTCTGCTTTTGGCTTGGGAATAGACTGTCCAACACCAACTGTGGAAGTGGCAGCTGTGGCCACCTTGTGAGGGATGTGAGGACCATTTTCAATGCAGTTGATGTAGCTTTCATCTTGAGAGAGAAGATGTAGATGCATCTTCACTTTCCAATGATGATAATTATCTCTTTCCAGGATTGGAATCTTTACTCCAATATCATTCTTACTCATGATGTTAGTATAATAGATCTTTAAACTCTTTGTATGTTAAGAGCTTGCTCTGATACCAATTGTTATTCCCGAGGAACTAACAATGAGATTTACAGAAGGGGGGTTGAATGTAAATCTCAAAACTTTTTCAAGTTTTGAGCAGTTTCAAAGGCTAAGTGTTTGATGAACAGTTGCGTGTGAATTGCTTTGAGCAGGTGCAGACAGATGTATATTCAAGACACAAACTGTAAAGAACACAAAGGCTTTAAAAACTTTTCTGGTGGATTTGTTGTTCCACCAGAGATGTGTATTTCTAGAAAATCTATGATTTAAAGAATTGATCACAGCTACGTCCTAGTACAAACTAGATCATTTTCTCTCTGTATTTTTCTAAACAGCTCTGGAAAATTCATCATCTAATTACTAGCTGCAACTTGGTTTATATATCACCAAGTTTACAAGTGAAGACAAAAATAAAATACAATTTTTTAAAATAGTTCTCCACATGTTTCTTCTTCATTTCTCTATCCAATGTAATCTAGGATAATCTGTGAATCTTTGAATACATCCTTGTTTGCACCAGAATGGAAATGCTGCATTTTCTTGATTCCTCCAAGAGGCTACCACATTCCAATTGTCTCTGTTAACCCATGTGCCTCTGTCAGCTTATGAATTGTCACTGTCAACTGCTATTGAACTGAGCATCCGTTGAAGCTTTCATCCGTTGATGGCTTTATCCGTTGATGCTTTATCAGTTGAAGCTTTACCCGTTGATGCACTCATCCATTGATGGATGTTATCCGTTGAAGCTTTAGAGACATCCGTTGAAGCTTTGTTTCTCATCCGTTGAAGGCCTTTAATCTATCAGTTGATACTACTTCATTTATACAAAATTACAAGGCATGAAATATTTACAATTAGCCCTCCTATTTGCATATCCACTAGTAGTCAACATGACTTATAATTTCCCACAACTTCTAAGAATTATAACTTAAATACAGAAACTGAAATGTGCTACAATACTAAACTTATTTCTAAGTAAAGCTACTCCATCAACGGATAGCCATAGTGGTCTTATCCGTTGAGGCTACAAACACTAGATTTCTACTTAAGTGTTTTGCTTAACTTATCATCAAACTAATACACATATTCCTAACAACTAAGTTCTGATCAACATCCAAATTTTGATGCCCACCTACAATCTGATCTTCATCATCTAGATTCAGAACTGGTGTTGTTGGAATATCTGCATTGAAATCAGCATCCAAAATTGGTGTTGTTGGTGGAGTGAGTTGATTTGGTGGAGCTTCCAAGTACCGAACCTCAGGCACAACCAAGTTATGTATATCTATTTCAGCACTTATACCTAGGTCTTCAGCATGTACTGAATCATTAATAGGAGACACATGAGGTGTGGGCACTTTCTCTGAAATATCCTCTTGTTCTTGAATAGGAGACTTGTGAGCTGATTCATCAATGAGAAGTAATTCAATTACTATAGGTTCTGTTGGGATCAGAGATTCCTGACCCCCTTCTTTTGCTACTGCTTCCAGGATTTCTTTAGAGTGTGATAATTCACTTACAGCCCTCCTGGCTCTTTACTTTTTAAGTCTCTTTGCTGAAGTAGAGACTTTGGGAGCTTAATCATCATAATTTAGCTTTCTAAGCCTTTTGAGGGGCCTAGAACTCCCAGTTTCAATATCTTTCTGAGAAGAGATCTTCTCAGCTTCTACAACAACAGGTTCTAATAGTGGAACCTTTTCTTCAGTATCTGACTCATCTCTCAGAATAATTCTCCTTCTCTTCTGCTGTGATTGAGGTACTATCTTAGTCCTCTTTGCTCTTGAAGAAGAAGGCTTCACTGGATGTGCTGAAGGTTGTGGTTGAGTTTGAGGTTGTTGAGAGATGGTATGATCTGATGGCTGTTGTGTTGGTTGTGATGAGTTTGTGGGTTGGACATCAGGATATACAGATGTATAATTTTGTGGATCAGCATTTACCAAGATTTGTTTTACTGATTGAGGAATTTGTAATGGTCTCAAAACTCTCTCCTTAGTATCAGAGTTTAACAGGTCATTAAAGGCTCTTTTTACATGTTTAAAGGGTGAAATATAGTCACTGAACAATTGGGGTTCATCAGCACAACAGTAACTATATATAAGCTAACAGAATCTAGCAAAATATACTACATTCCTATCTTCTGTCATCCTATCCCCTATAAAACCTAGCACATCACTTGCAAAATCAAAATGAGTTTGATTGATAAGGGCATACCCGATTTGCTGACTCATTATGGGAATAGCATCAAAGTTGGAGCATTTATTGCGAATGCCTTGGTGATACAGTCAAAGAAAAAGCTCCATTCCTTTCCCAAGCTTTGCTCATAGCCCAAACTTGCCATAAGTTGCTGTAAAACCGGATCCTCCACTGTTGAGAATGTATAGTCTTCAGGTAAATCGAGAGCTTTACGAACAGCCAATTTAGTAACCACATGCTTGACATCTCCTTATGTGAAAACTATGCTTGGTGAACTAGCAGCACCACCATCATCATATAGCCCAGTTCTCCAAAATGTCAGCAATTGATCGCTTGAAAAAGTTTAAGGTTGGGTCAAAGTGTACCCAATCTCACTATTGGCTAAGAAATCTTGCACAAAGTGCAAATCTGATGGAGCTTCAGCCTTGTTCAGGATTGCAGCATAGTTATTTGGTACAAACTTGGCTCCATCAACAATTAAATCCTTGGGCGCCATCAGAAATAAGTGAGAAGTTAGAGTGCCTGAAAGGTGTTTGATGAAATGTCTGTATAGAAAACCGTCAGAAAATGTGAGAGAATAAGAAAAGAGAGAGAGTGAATATAATAGTAATGTGAATAAAAGATTTGAAAATCTTTTATCTCTTTTACTTAAACATTCCACGTGACAACAGTTATTGAGAAGTGGAACAGACCTTTACACCTGTCAGCCATGCAGCAGTTAAGATAAAAGTTAATGGGCACGGTAAATAAGTAATGATTACATTGCACGTTCAGTTTTTCAAAAAAAAAAATTGTTCCCACTAAACAAATGATTATTACTGGTTTATCTCACATAATCCAATATTCTGAAAAATATAACCGTTTAAGTAATGACCAAAAATAAATGAAGTAAATAAATACTGGCACGTCAGGATCAGAACTTGATTATTATCATAATTTAAAAGTCATCAGAATATGGCTCCTTAACTCAAACAGTGAATGTTTATTTCTGTAATTCTTCACACAAATACTGATATGATAACAACAGAACTTAATCATCAGAACTTCCATCAGAACTTGTCCTCAGAACTTATGCAACTGACACTTAAACTGTTCATCTAAAACAATATTGATCACCACAGTAATTTTCATCATTCATATGAAGTGTAAGTGTGTGCATTAAGCTAAATATCAGACAAAGAGTAAAGTTTGATTCACTTCAGTACATCTTAGAAATAAGGCATAACTAAGAACTGTGCTCAAAATATGTTATTATGCTAAGTCTACTATAGAATGAGTTTATGCATGACTCCCCCTCAATTGTTTTATGCTCATTTTATGCATCTTTTGAAATTCCTTTTTACAGTAGCTTCTCAGTGTAAGTGAGTCACAACTGCTTATCAGAACTTATGTTGTTGTCAAAGTATTTCTCCAGTAATCATAGAGCGTGAAAAGTCACCAAGAAAATTTTGCTTTTCTAATGCATATTACTTAATACCAGCAATGCACTTGGGTCTTCCCTTCCACATGTATTTTTCTCTAGATCTCAAAGGATTACCTAAGATTTAATACTTTTCTTCACTTTTTCTTTTGATAAGTGAGGCTTATCAGCACTTAGTACATTCATAAAATTTACCAACATCAGAACTTAACAAATAAGAAGCACTATTCTAGTTTTTGACTTAGTAATAAGATACACAAAGTAAACCTAACCAAGCCCAATATCAGAATTTGCTTGTGATAAAAGATTTCCACATAAACAATTACTTCATACATGGGATTTCTAGTATATTCAAGACTACTAGGTCAACATCTAGCACAGTTATCCTCATTGGATTGAATAGTCACAGAAACATTCATATCACTATCAAAGTTTAGAAATTCACATCCGACAACAATCAGCACTTAGAAAATTTCAATTTAAGCACAGAATACACAAAGATAGTAATATCTGTAAATACTGATCATAAAGTCTGATGTATCAGAACATAAACTAAGCAGATTTTGAGAAAGAACCTGAAACCATTCCAAGTTCATTTACCAATCTAGTAAAAGTAGCTTCATACAGTGGTTTTGTGAAGATATCTGCTAGTTGTTGATCTGTTGGAACAAAATGCAATTCCACTATACCTTTATCCATATGTTCCCTTATGAAGTGGTACCTAATGCTGATGTGCTTTGTCATTGAGTGTTGAACTGGATTACATGTCATAGCAATAGCACTTTGATTATCACAGTAAAAAGGGATTTTAGAATATGTTAACCCATAATCCAGTAACTGATTCTTCATCCAAAGAATCTGTGCACAACAGCTTCCTGCAGCAATGTATTTTGCTTCTGCAGTTGATGTGGAAATTGACTTCTATTTCTTGCTAAACCGAGAAACCAATCTGCCTCCTAGAAATTGGCAGCTTCCACTTGTGCTTTTCCTGTCAATTTTGCATCCTGCAAAATCTGCATCTGAGTAACCTATTAGCTTAAAGTCTGATTCTCTAGGATACCACAATCCCAGATCAGTTGTACCCTTAAGGTACTTAAAAATTCTTTTCACTACTATTAAGTGAGGTTCTCTTGGATCTGATTTAAATCTTGCACAAAGACAGGTAGCATACATGATATCAGGTATACTTGCAGTTAGATAGAGTAGTGAGCCAATCATACCTCTGTAATCAGTAATATCTACTGATTACCAGTATCCTTATTCAATTTTGTTGTAGTGGCCATAGGAGTGGATGCACTTGAACAATCTTGCATTCCAAATTTCTTCAACAAATTTCTGGTGTACTTAGATTGACAAATAAAAGCTCCTTCTTCATTCTACTTGACTTGAAGGCCCAGAAAATAGATGAGTTCTCCCATCATACTCATTTGATATCTTGACTACATTAACTTGGCAAACTTCTTACATAGTCTGTCATTTGTAGAACCAAAAATGATATCATCAACATATATCTACACCAAAAGTAAGTCATCTCCATGGTAGAGATAAAACAATGTTTTGTCAATAGTCCCTCTGTTAAATCCACTTTCCAGAAGAAACTGAGCTAAGGTCTCATACCATGCTCTTGGAGCTTGCTTAAGGCTATAAAGTGCTTTATCAAGTCTGTAGACATGATGAGAAAATTTTGAATCCACAAAACCTGGAGGTTGTTCAACATATACTTCTTCTTCCAATTCTCCATTAAGAAAAGCACTTTTCCCATCCATTTGAAAGACTTTAAACTTTTTGTGAGCATCATAAGCCAAAAATATCCTTATGGCTTCCAATCTAGCAAATGGTGCAAATGTTTCATCATAATCAATTCTCTCATATTGAGAGTATCCTTTTGCAACCAGTCTTGCTTTATTCCTTGTAATTATGCCATCACTTTCAGTTTTATTTCTGAACACCCATTTTGTACCAACAACAGATCTGTTCTTTGGTCTTGGCACTAGGGTCCAGACTTTATTTCTTTCAAATTCATTTAACTCTTCCTGCATTGCTTGCACCCAATCAGCATCTTGAAGAGCTTCTTCTACTTTCTTTGGTTCAGTCTGAGAAAGAAAAGAGTGATAGAGACATTCATTTGATGTTGCTGTTCTAGTTCTTATACCTGCTTCAGGATCTCCAATAATCAAGTCATGTGTTAGTCCACTTCCTTGCAGATGGAAGCTTATCTATAGAACTGGATGCTCCCCCATGATCCATGCTGTCTCCATCAACATATTTTAATGCTCCCCCTGAAGTTATGCTCTCTGAGTTGGATCCTTCAGAATTTGAGTTTCCAGAATTATTAGAACTTGGCCCATCAGGACTTGATGAATCAGAACTTGAAGAGCCTGTTCTAGGTTCTGATGCTTCTTGAGATGTGGTTGTATCTTCAATATGCTCCGCCTGCACAGGTGCATTTTCCTTTGGCGTAGTTACCACAGTTCCAATAACATCAGAGTTTAGCCCATCAGAGTTTGCAGTATCAGGATTTAGATTGTCAGGATTTATAGAATCAAAATTTAAAACTTCATTCTCAAATTTCAGCTGATCATGATCATTGAAATATTCAAGTCCTATAATCTTCTTATCATCAAAAGAGACATTGATAGATTCCATGACAACCCTTGTTCTTAAATTGTAGACTCTGAAGGATTTTGTGGAAAGTGAATATCCAACAAAAATTCCTTCATCAGCTTTTAGATCAAATTTGGATAGCTGTTCAGGATGAGTCTTAAGAATAAAACACTTGCATCTAAATACATGAAAATACTTTAGATTTGGCTTTTTTTTCTTCACTGTCTCATATGGTGTCTTTCCATGCTTGTTGATAAGTGTTGCATTCTGAGTAAAACAAGCAGTCTGCACAGCTTCAGCCCAAAAGTAGGTTGGTAACTTTGCTTCATCAAGCATAGTTCGTGCAGCTTCAATAAGAGTTCTATTCTTTCTTTCAACAACTCCATTTTGCTGTGGAGTTCCAGGAACAGAAAATTCCTGCTTGATTCCATGGTCTTTGCAGAACTCTTGCTTAATCAAATTCTTGAACTCAGTGTCATTATCACTTCTTATGATTTTCACAGAGTCTTTAACCAATTTATCCAGTTGTTTGACATGATCAATCAAGATAGATGCATTTTTGCTTTTTATGTGCAAGAAATACACCCATGTGTTTCTAGTGAACTCATCCACTATGACCATAGCATATTTCTTCTTTGCAATAGACATGACATTCACTGGACCAAATAGATCAACATGTAGTAGGTGATAAGGCTCAAGAATTGAAGATTCAGTCTTGCTCTTGAATGAAGATTTTCTTTGTTTTGCCTTTTGATAGGAATCACAAAGGCCATCAGGAGCAAATACTGATTTTGGCAGTCCTCTCACAAGATCTTTCTTGACAAGTTCATTTATATTGTTAAAATTTAAATGAGAGAGTTTCTTGTGCCAATCCCAGCTTTCTTCAATTGATGTTCTACTTAACAGACAGATTGTAGAACCATCAGAACTTGTTGAAAGCTTGGCTTCATAAATGTTACCATGCCTGTATCCTTTCAGAACAACTTTGCCTGTAGATTTGCTTACAACTTCACAGTGTTCTTCAAAGAAATCCACATGATAACATCTGTCACAGATTTGACTAACACTTAGCAGATTGTGTTTAAGTCCTGAGACTAGAGCTACTTTTTCAATGATGACACTCCCAAGATTGATATAGCCATATCCCAGAGTTTTTCCCATTTTTCCATCTCCATAAGAAACACCTAGGCCAGCTTTATCCACAAAGTCTGATAGTAGGGCTTTATTTCCATTCATATGTCCTGAACATCCACTGTCCAGAAATAGGATATTTTTCCTGTTGCCCTGCAATCACAAAGACCACTAATGATTAGTTTTAAGGACCCAGACTTGCTTGGATCCTTTGGCCTTATTAAGTTTGTTAACATTTGCAGCGAATTTAACATCAGAGTTTAAGTTAACATTTTTCTTATCAGAATTTACAGTATCAGACTTTGCATCAGAACTTACAATAGAAGGAATAATGCTAACTTTCTTTAAAGAAGATTTTATTGGATAATAATCATAGTACAAACTATGATATTCCTTAGAAGTATAAATGGAATGCCATAAACTACCACAATAAAAACAAGGATTTTGTGGCCTATATCTAACAGACTAACTCTTAACTCCTGATTTTGAAGGTAAGGAGTTTATGTTTTTATTCTTCCTACAAAAAGAAGCTAGATGGTTAGAATTTCCACAGTTATAACATTTCTTTCTAGGAGCATTAGGAACAGGCTTATAATCTTTGCTTTTATTCACACCTTCCTTTCCATTCCTATTTTTCCTAGGTGGCTTTACATTGTTTACATTCTTAATATCTTTCAGCTTATGCTTAAGCTGCTTCTTTTTCATTAAGCCTATATTAACTTCAGTTGGCTTATCCTGTTTTGGTTTGTCAGAAGTTAATTTCTCTTTAACTTCTAATTTATTAATATCAGACTTTAAAACTACAAACTTAACAGGATTTACCTTTGGCTTTTGTTTAACAACTTTAGGCTCAATTTCTACAGTTCCTTTATTATTCTTATCATCTCCATAACCTAAGCCCTCTTTTCAGTTTCCACTACTTAACAAATTCTGAGTTGTTCTTCCAGAGTTAGTCCAAGTCCTGATAATCTCTCTTTCCTTTTCTAACTCAGTTTTTAGAGATTGATTCAATTTTAACATTTCATCTCTAACATAAAAAGCATCATCTCTTTCTTTCTGAGTTTGATGGAACATAACTAACTCCTTTTCTAAATAGTCATTCCTTTTCTTAAAAGCTAAATTTTCAGAAGTTAAACTTTCACATGTTAAAGTTTGATCTCTATAACTAATGAACATGGTTTTAAGATATCTTCTCAACTCAGTAATATCATCCATATGAAAAGCATAAGTTGTTTGAGGTACCTTTAACTCAGCAGCTTCAGAACTGCTATTAGCATTTGCCATCAAAGCATAGTTCACCTCACTTTCAGAATCTGAAGTGTCTGTCCAGCTTTTCTTCTTTGTGACAAGTGACTTGCCTTTGTCACCTTTTCCTTTCTTGCAGTCAGGAGATATGTGGCTTTTCTCACCACAATTGTAGCATTTAACATTTGAGTAATCTCCTATGTCAGACTTTCCAGCTTTGCCTTCAGATTTTCTGAATCCCTTCTTATCAGAACTTCCACTTTTCCTAGAAAACTTCTTTCCCCTTCTGAATTTCCTGTAAGCTATCTTTGTGATACCCTTCACCATAAGAGCAAACAATTTCATCATCTCTTCATCAGCATCCATCTCAGATAGACTTTCAGTTTCTGAATCCTCATCACTATCAGAACTTGATGACTCAGTATTAGACTTTGTGATGAGAGCCTTTCCTTTGCCTTTCTTTGAGACAACCATTTTAGGGGATTCCTCCTCAGCCTTAAGAGCAACTGTCCTTGACTTTCTCCCATGCCTCTTGCTTCTTTGATCCATCTCAAGTTCATGAGTTTTGAGATACCATAAATTTCATCAAGAGTAGTTTCATCAAGAGCATAGTTGTCTCTTTTAGTTTCCTTCAAGTCCCAACTTTCAGGAAGAGCTAAAAGGAATTTAAGATTAGTATCTTCAAGATCATATTCCTTATCTACCAGTGACAGATCATTCAAGGGTTTGACAAATCTATCATATAAACCAGTTAATGACTCATCAGGTTCTGAGTCAAAGTGCTCATACTCTTGAGTGAGTATAGTCTTCCTGTTCTTCTTAATTGAATCAATTCCCTGGCATATTGTCTCCAGGGAATCCCATATCTCCTTTGCAGTCTTGCAGTTAATTACCCTGTTTGACATGACATTATCAATGGCACTATGCAACAAATGTCTTACCTTTGCATCCTTTACAATAGATGAGATATCTTCAGCTGTGTATTGACTTTTCTACTTTGGTACAGTCTGTGATGGCTGATCTGTAACTACAACAGAGAGCTTGGTTGGCTTATGTGGTTCTTCATTAATTCTGTCAAGGTATTCTGGATCTGTAGCTTCCAGAAACATAGACATCATCACCTTCCATATGGGATACTCGGAAGGTTTCAGTATGGGAACCCTAATAGTCTCATATCGATTATGGATATGAGTCTTTGGAGTTTCTTCATTTTTGGTGGGCTTGGTTGGAGTTTGTATTTCTTCAGACATGATTGTTTTTGGATCTTTATTGTATGTATGTTAACAGATTGCTCTGATACCACTTGTTGGTCACACACACTGTAGAAGGGGGTTGAATACAGTGTTTACTACAATCAAATCGAATATAAGAACTCAAGTAACAGAACACTGATTTTATTCAACACAATAAACTCTGTTACAAAGAACTGTTCTCTCTCAGTGATGAACAAATTATCACGAGAGCTGCTAGGGTTACAAAGAATAGTATTTTCGAATAAGATAACACATATAGTGTAAACCCTATGTTGTGTTTATATAGACACACAGTTACAAGATAATTTTCTAAATGATATCGAATATGATTCTGTATCCTAAAATATATCAATCAGTTATCTTTTCTTCCAAGTATTCTATTCTTTATAGAATTCTCCTTCATGCATATTTCTTTCTGTTTTAGTCTCGATCTTCTTTCCTTTCAATCAGACGCCTTCCTTATCTGAAAGTCTCCTTAAGTCCTGATATTATCTCCTGATAAATATCTTCTGATTACTTAAGTTCTGACAACTTAAGTCCTGATATCTTAAGTCCTGACTTCAGTATAAGAACTGATTTCCAGTTAAGTCCTGATTTGTCCTGTTAGTTAAGATCTGAAAACTAAACACAAATCATCATTTGACATGACATCACAAATATATCTAACATTCCTGAATCTTTCTTTATTTCATCCATCATTCTATGGACCCATGCTCTTACTCGAGCTTATAAACAATCACTGTTAAACCACCCTCGACAACGAAAATTGAATCTGGGATTTCATTCTAGACATCATCATTACTAGATTTCTATGCGTGCACTGCAACCTTCCTCGTATAGTAATACAGCTCTCTATTCATAAGAAGGAATAAATATTCAGTAGGTAGATAATCGACTTAATTAGTCTATCAATGATAACTTATACATCACCACAACCCGACTAGTGGTACCCAATCTCAACATCCATTATAATACAACTCTCACGGTTGTAATCGGCTCATTATTCAAATAATCGTTGATGCATTACTATAGTCCACCACGAACCTACTATAGTCATTCATTTTCCATGAAATCTTAATATCTAACCATAAAAGTCCATAGCTATCGTATCGAATTCTTCGAATGAGGCAACATGATCACTGTTTATGATTCATGAAGAAAACTCCTGAACTTGACGTACATATGACATGAAGCAGATAAAATTGTAGAAGAGTTTCAATGAAAGCAACGATAGCAGGTGATTACCATTATTAACCATGTGATTAGGAGACATGAAGCTCAAAGGTTCATTTAGTGCTTTCATAACATGATCCTGACTTATTCTCTAGATAGGGCCTTTTAAGATAGATAGCCCGCTCATGGAGAATACATGAATTAAATCTTTTCCAAACCACTATTACGGTTGAGCATCGCACAATCATCATAAGGAATGTTAATCTTTCATACCATAATACAGCCTTCACGGCTTTAACCATCATCACTGTATTCCTCTGGCATAAGCGCCTATAATTGCTCTCTTACACTTAGAGTGTCGGCCACCTCATTGGCCTTTCCTGATAGTAATAGTTCCATATAATCAATGTCTTTTTAATGATCTCCAACTAAATTTTCTACCTCATTTCCAATCACTACTTGTGTGAAAATGCTCTTCATTACACTTTGGTGAGAAAAAAATCACCATTTTTCCAAAAGTTATTGCCTCGGTCTTTAGAGGTTAACATTGTCACGACTGACTCTCGATCATACTTAGTACGTCTTTTATCTTGGGTCCTTCTTGTTTTCACCAATCTCGACCTTCATTGGGTCAATCTATACTTTCTTATTATCCAACACGTGCCCACCTGGCATTATTATAATTATGTCATATTTTCTTTATCAAAATTTCCATTCTTAAGTACTTTGAAAGTTACCTTTCTCCTTGTAAAACCTCTAAGGTTATTATTGAATCGTTCCTCTTGTATTCCCTAGATACCGGGCATATCAAAATACCATTTACTAATACTAGAACCATTGTCTAGTACTTCTGAAAAATTTCTCTACTGATCCTTAAAGGTTGTTGTTACCTTAATCCTTTCCCATTTTATACTGTCAAAACTCATACTTTCCCTATTAAGGGTGAAATGCCAACCTTTATGCATTCCCATAGGGTTCATCTCAAGTTATCAAGGTTCTATCCTTAATTGCACCTTTAAAAAGGTACTTGCATCCTTACATGGATAAATTAAGTCAGATATCCCTAATAAGGGTTTCTTCTTCAATCATTCCCACCTCGATAATCTATACCTAATTTCACAATAGCATCCTTATTCAAACTGAGGTCAGTCCATATGGCCTCCAAAAGATAACAACGGTTATCCGCTTTTCTTTCCTGAATTAGTAATGATAACAGGGATGTTCTGGAAGATATTGGGCTTGTTCAACGTGAACTTTTATTAATAAATCCTCATTCGCAACTATAATTTATCTCAACAGTTTTCTCAATATGGGGATATCTCTTATACCTGGTGTTTCACAAGTGTTACATACACTTCACATTCTTGAAGGTCACTTCCTTCATCCAATTTCATAATTTCTTACTTTTTTTGTCTCCTTAGTCTATCGGCATCTTATTATTTATCCTTCGAACTATCTCAAGGTTTCCTCGAATCCTCCCAACTTAAAGAGGATAACATATATGTAACACTTATGCCTTCAAACTTCGACTTTACCTCATGGTCAATCACCATCACCCTAATGATTACCCACTTCTCTTATCTTTATTGATAGGGTTCCTTAGGATTTCCGCATTCCTAACTCCTTTATCGTTCCTCAACTTTATTTCCTTTATATTCCTTTATACTCTTTCCCATTTTAGTCTTTTAATTTTATTTCTCTTACACCCATTTTATGAACCAACATAACATAAGCATTGATTTCAAACATCCCGTTAATTTGGATTTGTGCCCTTTAAATGAACCTTGATGGCTTTCACAACCTTGATTCATTATTCATCATACTTGTCCGCCTCTGGTCTGGTTTTAAAACTTCTACATTATTCTCTATCTTCCTTAGCCTTCCATCAGCGGGTGGCCTCTCTCTTAGGAAGGTAAGTGGAAAAACAGTCTTGTGCGCTTCGTCAATCATTTAGAATATCAAATGATTCTTATACTTCCTTTAGCCAGGCTCTTGCCTTGACTGGGTCAGCTTGTTCCTTGGAACTCTGAGAGCTTAGGTACTTAAAGGTCCTGGGAAAAAAATTCCCATCGCATTATTTCCTCATGATGATGGTTGGGGATAAAAGTATAAGTTTTGTTTAGGCAGGTCCATGAATTGCCCCATAGGAGTACCATCCTGGTTCTCCCTATCTTGCTCGACTTCTGTTTTCTCAGTATGAAATGATTCATCCTTCTCCCATAATTGGGGTTATCTTATATGTTAAAATCCTTTTTTTCCACTTCATTATGTTATGGGTTCCTTCTTTCTTGATGGCGACCTCCCTGACTATCACATTCAGGGTTTGCCCTAAATTTTATTCCTCGAACTATGGATTTCATCTAAGATCTAGTCCTTAAGCTCTTAAACATTTGGAACCCAAATTCTGTAGGAATACCTCGTTATTCCCTTATCATCTTTCTCGGTATTAATTTTTTCTCCAGTCATTGGCTCTCTGCCTTGATTCATCACTTTTTCTTGGCACAATATGACCTTTTCCCATAATTTAGGCTGCATTATAACCTCAAACAGCCTTTCAGTTCTGGCTCCGGTGACCTTCACTTTTATTTCCATTTTCTTGAAATCTTTTATCTACTCTCCGGAAGACATTATCATCTTGAGTCTCTCATTTCTACCAAGTGCGTCAGCCACCACATTGGATTTACCTGGATGATAAATAATCTTATAATCATAATCCTTGATTAGCTCTAACCACCTTTTCTGGCACATGTTGAGCTCTTTCTGCGTAAAAAAAATACTTGAGCTCTCGGGGTTTGCGTAAACCTCGCACTTCTCTCCATATAAATAGTGCCTCCAATATTTAGGGTAAAACTATTATCGTGAGCTCAAGATCATGGGGATATATCGAATTTTATATTCCCTTAATTGTCTTGACGTGTACATGATTACCTTACCGTGTTGCATAAGCACGCACCCTAATCCTTTGTGCGCAGCATCACTATAAATCACAAAATCTCCTTTTTTTTCCCTCCGGCAACGCCAACGCAGGGACCGTCACCAATCTTTTCCTCAGTTCTTGGAAGCTGTTCTCACATTCCTCTGTCCATTCGAACTTCTCAGTCTTATGAGTAAGTCACGTTAAACGGGTTGTGATCTTTGCAAAATTTTGAACGAACCTACGGTAATAACCGGAAATTCCTATCTCTTGTAGTCGCCCACGCTACGGTCATCAATTCCTCAGCGATCAAATTTTTACTCTTGTCAGGATCCTCCTCGGGATCCTCCTCAGCAACAATCTCTCCTGGGATGACCTCCTCAATGGCTACATCCTCAACATGAGAATTATCCCGTCCCTCATTAGGACGCTCTATCGGATCCACCATATGATCTCCAATAACTAATAAAACATCATCGCGCTGTTGCTCCTCAACCTCAGGGTTTGGAGTCCCGCTACCATATACGATAACAAACTACGCTTCTATCACGATATTTATAAGGGTTCCCATAAGGGTTTTAACTATCAGTACTACGTTTGGTAGTCCGACTATAAACTTGGCAGGAGTTCCTATTATCTTAGTGAACTTATCATTTTAACGACGCATCATCTCTGAGGTTTATAACGCTTAGCTCTGATACTACTTCTATAACACCCTGTTACGATCGGCATTTTAGGTAATATTATTTGTGGATGATCTCCTTTCCTGTTGAGGCACTATTTTAGGATGTTGATGCACTAGATTTGCTTCAGTAAAGGTTGGATGCTTGATTAAAAAGTGGGAGTCAAGGTGGAAAGGGATTAGTTAGTGGTTGCATTTGTACTTTGAGGCCCAAGCCACCAGAAGCTAGCACTAGGAGTATATAAAAGGTTTTAGGTGTTTGTTGGAGATTTGTAAGTCGTTTGGTTAGGTGCACGAGTGAAATCACAAAATCTGTCCAGCAGGGGACATTTTTGTTGCAACTTAGAAAGAGGAAGTTTTGACCATGTCATAGGTAGGCCCTCATTAGGCCCTGTTGGGCCTTAGTTAGAGGGAGTGTTAGAGGAGTTTTTCCAGCCATAGTTCATAGAATTTGAGTTAGAATCATGTGTCACAAGTTAGTTTAAGTTAGGGCATTTTCTGCCCAGAAAAACAGGGGAACCATGGACTTTAAGCTTAGGCCCAGGGAGGCCCAAGCTAGGCCCTTGAGCCCCATCAAGTCTGGGAGTTGCCCTATGATCGGAAGAGTCTAGTGTAGAAGTTTTGGAGGTAAAATTATAGTGTAAGAGTGTCTAATGCACTCAAGTAACCATATATGTCATTCTGAAATTTACCTTAGTAAGCACCTTCACTTACCACATAGTTTTAGAGCACTTATGAGTGAGACCTATGTTGACCACTATAGTTGCAAGATAGCATAAAGCCAGTAGAGTGAAAGGCCCAAGTGAGGGTCAATGGCTTTTGGATGGTTTAGTAAAGGCACATCGAGTTAGGAGACCAAAGTTGAAGACTTTGTCTAGTTTAGCGATCAAGTGACTTAGTTGGGGATCGAGATCATCCAAGCCTAGTATTGTATTATGGTGTGTGTGTGATATTATTTGGTATTAAAATATGATATGTGAGTATATGTGGCTATGTGTACTATTGTATTTATAAGGTGATTATAAATTGCGTGCATATAGGCCTAAGTGCCATTTGTGTTTAATTTGGGGTTGTAAATAGGTTGAGTTGGTGAGAATATATTATAATAAGGTTATTATTATTTATGTAGGATCTTGAGACGAGGCTAAACTTGCCATAAAGGTCGATTAAAGCTTCCAGTTGCTCCTACTTGCCAGTCCAGTCCAGTCTAGCCTTTCTCAAGGCAAGTGTCCTTCCCTTGTAAACTTATATTGTGCAAGTGATTCAACCTACCTTCCAGTTTACACTACGGATGTGTGATAGCTAGTTCTTATATATATATGATGCGAGTATTCTGATTTATCTTGTCATACCTGGACCAAGTGATTCTCAAATCTATCTTCGTTTTATATAGAAATGCCATGAACCCTCAAGTACTTATTGCAAGTATATCAAAAGTCATACCATGCTAGTATAGCAAAGTAATGGTGATGCCATGATAAAATAGAGATTTGTTATAATACTTTATTGATCCTTTTGATTATCATGCTATTGAATCCTGAGAAATCTTGATATTACACCCTAATGCTTTGATTCAACTCTTGTAATGACCCCGATAGAAATTTTATCTTGATACCTAAAAGCCAGTCATTTCTTAAAGTCATTCATGATTGTTTGATAACCATATCCTTACCCTAAATCTTGATAACCTGTTATACCTTGAGCTGATGATCACTTTCTTTGTATTTTAACACCTCTATCATACTTGTAACCAGTGATGCTTATCTTCTTGATGTTCTAATACCTATACCTTGTCTAAAACAATTGCTTTAAGCCTAATTTGGCATTACTCCTTCCTATTATCCAAAAACCCTACTAAATCTCCTTGTCAAAATTCTTGTAAATGGAAACCTTTCAATTTCCCTGAAAGAGTGAAGTCTAGTGGATCTTGGCCCTAAGACTTAGTGAACATAATTTCAGTGTTTCAAGTCAAACTTCAATCCCTTGATAAAAATGTTTATTGTTTAAGAGATTTTACTATCAATCGACATCAGTTTTTGAAATGATTAAAATGTGGATTTTCAGTCCTAAAGGGGGATAAATGTTTTCTTTGAATAGTGGATATGGACTGATACGCGAGTCCTTTCCATACTTATATTGTAGGCTTAAAAGTTGCCTATGGATCCCGTTAATGTTTTAAAACCCAGCGAGGTTCGGGATTACTTCGAGGCTGATCATCGGCTGTAATCCGTAGTATCATAAAATGATTTTGATTAAGATATGATTTTGAAAATGTTTTGATTCAAGCAAATGATGCCATCACCCAAAATTCCATCTCTTGTTATTATTAGTTATACCTTCACATTGTCATTCTTTAATATATATCTCGATTTATATTTTGTATCATATTGTTTAGCACTTGCTGAGCATTTGGCTCACTCCTTGCTTTAACCTTAATATTACAGCTAGCAGCTATGGTTAGATTTAAGCAGACAACACGTAAGATTTGTGATGCCGATGCGTATGTCCGAGCTCAGGTAGAATAAGAGATAGTTTTGTGTGAGGACTCGATATTAAAACCAGTTGTAATAGATGGTAGTGTTGGGCTGTTCCAAACCCTAAACTATAAGATCTTGGATTTGGTTATATTTAATTTCTTTTAAATATTGTACTAGTTATATATTATGTATTGTTAAGTTGGGGGTGTGACAGGTTTTGGTATCAGGGCTACGGTTTAGAGTCCCTGGACAGCCCAATTAGGTTATAGAATATAGGTTATAGGATATATGTATAGGTTATAAATAATATGCGAGAGAGTAGGTTAAGTAAATTTATTATTAATACTCCTCTTATTGGTTTATCAGCAAAGGGTGCACTCTTCGTCATCCTCTGGGTCAGACGATACTATTGCTTTCTCCGTGTATGCTGAGTTGAGGCGCGAGTTTGACATGCTTCAGGGCAAGTACGAACGACTGATAGACCGATTGAAGAACGTGTATCCGGAAAACCAAAACTATAAAGGGAAGCCTAAGGAGTAGATGACTACGAGACTTGAGACTTTGGTTCAGTACGTCAACACTAAGCTTGAGGAAATGCCATCACATCGTGACCGTACCAGTCAGTATATCATCCAGATGGTGGCGGATGAGCTCCAGAGCATTGTGAAGACGCTTCGAGAGAAGAAGACTACCAAGCCCCGTTCTAATGGAGTGGAGCCTTAGTTCTTTCCATTATCTACCTTTCATGTTGTATTATCGGACTTCGTAGAATTCCCAGTTGTTTCCTTTGAATAAACATGTTATTCCTAGAATCCGACTTTATCCTGATCTTGATGTATTGTGACCTTTAAATTTCAAATTATTATCGTTCCATTTTCTTTCAACTGTTATCTTATGCCTTTATATGCATCACCATATTTGTTTAATTTGAAACTTGACCTCAAATGTAAATAAGAATACCATGGGATACCCTCGAATTATTTCATTATTCATACCTGTTTTGACACAACTCTTATTTCAGGATCATGCCACCCAAAAAGAAGAACCCACCAACCACATCTACCACAGATCCAAATATTCTTCGATTACTGGAAACCTTACAACAACAAACCAACGCTATAGCTCAACAATAAATAACTCTTCAACAACGATTTGAAAACCAAGATAACCGTGAACCACACCGACCACATGATCTACCAGTACCACCTCGACAAGTTGTCACTTTCAAGGCCTTTCAGAATGTGAACCCACCTGTATTTCATGATACCACTGATCCAATAATAGCTAACACATGGATTAAGGAAATGGAAAGGGCTTTTGAGTTGGTACAGTTAGGAGACGATCAAAAAACACCATATGCTACTTACTTCTTGAAGGGCGAAGTCATCTATTGGTGGGAATCAGTAAAAGCTATGGAAGCAAATCAGCAAGTTTCTTGGGAAAGATTTAAGAAGTTATTTCCGGGAAAGTATTACCCTAAGTACATGCAGAATCAGATGGAGCTTAAATTTCTTGAATTGAAGCAAGGGAAATGTATGTACTGGAGTATGAGAAGAAGTTCACAGAATTGTCAAGGTTTGTGACAAAGTATACCAGCAGTGAGGAGGAAAAAGCAAAGAGATTTCAACAAGGATTACAGCCTTGGATCAGAGATAGAGTGGCTATGTTTGAGCTTGATACTTATGCAGGTGAAGTACAGAAAGCTGCTCTGACTGAGAATAATGGGATGCAGTCAAGAAAGGAAATGGATAACAAGAAAAGAAAGGTTCCATTTTCTGGAGAAAATTCTGAAGCCGAAAATTAACTAGATCGGAATGTAAAGAGGATTGGATTCCATAAGGGCGGAAATTTTCAAAAGAAGGGAAATTTGAGGAAAAGACAAGAATCGAAGGGGAACAATCAAGCAAGCCAAGGACAAGTTGGAGAAAATAGATTTTAGAGACCGGAATGCAAGCATTGTGGAAGAAGGCACCCTGGAGTGTGTAATAAGCTGAGCATGACATGCTATAGGTGCAACCAGAAGGGACATTTGGCAAACGGTGTAAGATACCGAAGCCAGGAGTTACATGTTACAAGTGTGGAAAGACTGGACACATAGCTAGGGAGTGCAAGACAACTGGACCAGTCAAAGCTCTAATGAATGTGGCAAGTACCACTGCAAGCGTGCCAGCCGAGGTATTGGCATTACCTCCACCACCTACAACAACTCCGCAAGCAACAGCAAGGAAATTCGATTTGAAAATGAAGGACGCTGTTCAGAACTCTGAGGAGATAGCAGGTACACTTTTACTAAATAATGTCAAAGCTAAAGTATTAATTGATTCGGGAGCAACGAGATCTTTCATATCAGAAACTTTTGTTGATAAACTTCAATGTGATAAAATGGTTATAAACGAGGTAGTAAATGTGGTAATTGCGAACCAAGAGAAGATTCCTGTGAATCAATTATGTCTGAAGTGTGAAATTGATATTTCGGGGTATAAGTTTTCAGCCGACTTGATATTCTTCAAGTTGGGAGAGTTCGATATAATTTTAGGTATAGATTGGTTAGGGAAGAATAACGCCCAGATTAATTGTAAAACCAAGAAAGTGTATTTAAAGATGAAGAGTGGAGAGAAGGTAGTATTTAAGGGACAGAGGCAAGATCAATTGTTTCTTACAATCGTTCAGGCTAAGAAGTTACTTAGAAAAGGTTGTGAGTCGTTCCTAGCTTATGTAGTGGATTCAGAAAAGGGCAACCCCAACATAGAAGATATTCCCGTAGTTAATGAATTCCCAGATGTGTTTCCAAATGAACTACCAGACTTACCGCCAGATCGACAACTCGAGTTCGAGATCAACCTTGCTTCGGGCACAGAACCAGTTTCAAAGGCCCCATATAGGATGGCACCTGCAGAAATGAAAGAGTTGGCGAGCAAGCTACAAGAATTGTTGGATAAAGGAGTGATACGGCCAAGTACGTCACCATGGGGAGCACCTGTTCTGTTTGTAAAGAAGAAAGAGGGAAGTATGCGACTATGTATAGATTATCGGGAGTTGAATAAGGTGACGATTAAGAACCGCTACCCGCTACCAAGAATAGATGACCTATTTGATCAGCTGAAAGGAGCAAAGTGCTTTTCAAAGATTGACTTGAGATCAGGATACCATCAATTAAAGATCAAAGAAGAAGATATTCCCAAGACAGCATTCAGGACCAGATACAGACATTATGAATTCTTAGTAATGCCTTTTGGATTGACTAATGCTCCGGCAGCATTTATGGATCTGATGAATCGAGTATTTAAAAAGTATTTGGACAAGTTTGTAGTGGTATTCATTGATGACATCCTTATTTATTCAAAGTCGGAAGAAGAACATAAGCAGCATCTATGGATAGCATTGGAGATACTCCGACAAGAGAAGTTGTATGCCAAGTTTTCTAAATGTGAGTTTTGGTTAAAGGAAGTTCAATTCTTGGGACACGTTATTGGAGATGAAGGAGTTAAAGTAGATTCGGCAATGATTGAGGCGATTATGAGTTGCGAGAGGCCAAAGACACCTACGGAAGTGCAAAGTTTTCTAGGATTGGCAGGGTATTATAGAAGGTTTGTCAAGGATTTTTTGAAAATCGCTACGCCATTGACTAAGTTAACTATGAAGAATCAGAAGTTCGAATGGAATGCAGAATGTGAGGATAGCTTTCAAGAGTTGAAACAGAGATTGGTAACAGCTCCGGTGTTAGTACTACCAGATGACCAAGGAAACTTTATGATTTTCAGTGATGCTTCACATAAAGGATTGGGCTGTGTGCTAATGCAACACAGTAAGGTGATCGCATATGCGTCAAGATAGTTAAAACCGCATGACTTGAAGAACCCGACGCATGACTTGGAACTAGCCGCCATAGTGTTCGTACTTAAGATTTGGAGACATTACCTCTACGGTGAAAAGTTTAAAATCTACACGGATCACAAGAGTTTAAAGTACATTTTCACTCAGAAGGGGCTCAATATGAGCCAAATGAGATGGTTGGAATTGATTAAGGACTATGATTGCTCGATAAATTATCATCCTGGAAAGGCGAACGTTGTAGCCGATGCTTTGAATAGGAAGGAAAGATTGAATATGATAGCAACACCAAAAGAATTATCTGAAGAGATTAAGAGATTTGGATTGGAACTTTGTGATTATGGAATAGTTGAAGAAGTTTGTCGTGCAAAGACTTTTCAGCCAACACTAGTGGAAAAGATAAGGAAATGTCAGGAAGAAGTAATGGAGAAAGAGAAGAATCAGCTAACTGGAGAAGAGATTGGTACTCAAAAGGATGAGCAAGGTATACTAAGGTTTTCCTCAAGAATTTGGATTCCTCATGTACCTGAATTGAAGAATGAGACTTTGCAAGAAGCCCACAATTCAAGATTTTCAATCCATCCGGGAAGCACCAAAATGTATCGGGAATTGAAGCAGAACTTTTGGGGGCCAAATATGAAGCGAGAGGTGGCAGAATGGGTTGCAAAGTGTTATACTTGTCAGAAAGTGAAGGCAGAACATCAACGACCAAGCAGATTAATTCAGTCCCTAAAGATTCCAGAATGGAAATGGGAAAATATTGCTATGGACTTTATAGTGGGACTACCGTGAACGAAATCCGGACATGACGCTATATGGGTTATAGTTGATCGCCTTACAAAATCGGCGCATTTCTTTCCAATTAATGAGAAGTCGTCATTGGACAGGTTGGTTCAGCTGTATGTGCATGAAATCGTACTAAGGCATGGAGTACCTGTATCGATAGTTTCAGATAGAGATCCCCGATTTAACTCGAGATTCTAGAAGCAATTTCAAGAGAGTCTTGGCACGAAGTTGAACATGAGTACAGCGTATCACCCGCAGACTGATGGTCAGAGTGAAAGGATAATTCAAATAATCGAAGACATGTTGCACAGTTGTGCAATCGATTTTGCAGGAAGTTGGGACGACCACTTGTCATTAGTAGAATTCTCTTATAACAACAGCAATCACTCCAATATTGGCATGCCACCATACGAAACTTTGTACGGACGGAAATGTAGATCACCGACAAGTTGGGATGAAGTAGGAGAAGGAAAGAATCTAGGCTCGGAATTGGTACAACAGTTGCATGAGATAGTCAAGTTAATTCAGAAAAGGTTGCTTGCTACTCAAGATAGACAGAGAAAGTATGCGGATCCAGCGCGTAAGGATGTTAGATTCTAAGTAGGCGAAGCCATTTTGTTGAAGGTGTCACCAAGGAAAGGGTTGTCTAGATTTGGAAAGAAAGGGAAGTCAGCACCTATATATATAGGTCCTTTTGAAATTTTGAGTCAAGTGGGGAAGGTGGCCTACGAGTTAGCCTTACCACCTCAGTATCAGCATGTGCATAATGTGTTCCATGTGTCATTGCTTAAGAAGTACAATCCTGATGCCAACCATGTGATAGAATATGAACCTGTACAAATTCAGGCAGACTTGTCATTTATGGAGCAACCTGTCAAATTACTCGACTGGCAAGTAAAGAATCTTAAGAATAAGTCGGTAAAGTTAGTGAAAGTACTTTGGAGGAACCCCAAGGTTGAAGAATCAACTTGGGAGTTAGAGTCTGATATGCGTTCCCGGTACCCTCATTTATTCTCTTAGATTCTGGGGACAGAATCCCTTAAGGGGGAGAGGATGTTACGACCGGCATTTTATGTAATATTATTTATGGATGATCTCCCCTCATGTTGAGGCACTATTTTAGGATGTTGATGCACTAGATTTGCTTTAGTAAAGGTTGGATGCTTGGTTAATAAGTGGGAGTCAAGGTGGAAAGGGATTAGTTAGTGTTTGCATTTGTACTTTGAGGCCCAAGCCACCAGAAGCTAGCACTAGCAGTATATAAAAGGTTTTAGGTGTTTTTTGGAGGTTTGTAAGTCGTTTGGTTAGGTGCACGAGTGAAATCAAAAAATCTGTCCAGCAGGGGACAGTTTTGTTGCAACTTAGAAATAGGAAGTTTTGACTATGTCATAGGTAGGCCCTTATTAGTCCCTATTGGGACTTAGTTAGAGGTAGTGTCAGAGGAGTTTTTCCATCCATAGTTCATAGGATTTGAGTTAGAATCATGTGTCACAAATTAGTTCAAGTCAGGGCATTTTCTGCCCAGAAAAACAGGGGAACCATGGACTTTAAGCTTAGGCCCAGGGAGGCCCAAGCTAGGCCCTTGAGCCACATCAAGTTTGGGAGTTTCCTTATGATCAGAAGAGTCTAGTGTAGAAGTTTTGGAGGTAAACTTGTAGTGTAAGAGTGTCTAATGCACTCAAGAAACCATATATGTCATTCTGACATTTACCTTAGTAAGCACCTTCACTTACCACATAGTTTTAGAGCACTTATGAGTGAGACCTATGTTGACCACTATAGTTTCAAGATAGCATAAAGCCAGTAGAGTGAAAGTCCCAAATGAGGGCCAATGGATTTTGGATGGTTTAGTAAAGGCACATCGAGTTAGGAGACCAAAGTTGAAGACTTTGTCTAGTTTAGAGATCAAGTGACTTAGTTGGGGATCAAGATCATCCAAGCCTAGTGTTGCATTATGGTGTGTGTGTGATATTATTTAGTATTAAAATATGATATGTGAGTATATGTGGCTATGTGTACTATTGTATTTATAAGGTGATTATAAATTGCGTGCATATAGGCCTAAGTGCCATTTGTGTTTAATTTCGGGTTGTAAATAGGTTGAGTTGGTGAGAATATATTATAATGAGGTTATTATTATTTATGTAGGATCTCGAGACGAGGGTAAAATTGCCATGAAGGTCGAGTAAAGCTTCTAGTTGCTCCTACTTGTCAGTCCAGTCCAGTCCAGCCTTTCTCAAAGCAAGTGTCCTTCCCTTGTAAACTTATATTGTGCAAGTGATTCAACCTACCTTCCAGTTTACACTGCGGATGTGTGATAGCTAGTTCTTATAAATATATGATGCGAGTATTCTGATTTATCTTGTCATACCTGGACCAAGTGATTCTCAAATCTATCTTCGTTTTATATAGAAATGCCATGAACCCTCAAGTACTTATTGCAAGTAGATCAAAAGTCATACCATGCTAGTATACCAAAGTAATGGTGATGCCATGATAAAATAGAGATTTGTTATAATACTTTATTGATCCTTTTGATTATCATGCTATTGAACCCTGAGAAATCTTGATATTGCACCCTTATGCTTTGATTCAACTCTTGTAATGACCCCGATAGAAATTTAATCTTGATACCTAAAAGCCAATCATTTCTTAAAGTCGTTCATGATTGTTTGATAACCATATCCTTACCCTAAATCTTGATACCCTGTTATACCTTGAGCTGATGATCACTTTCTTTGTATTTTAACACCTCTATCATACTTGTAACCAGTGATGCTTATCTTCTTGATGTTTTAATACCTATACCTTATCTAAAACCATTGCTTTAAGCCTAGTTTGGCATTACTCCTTCCTATTATCCAAAAACCCTACTAAATCTCCTTGTCAAAATTCTTGTAAATGGAAACCTTTCAATTTCTCTGAAAGAGTGAAGTCTAGTGGATCTTGGCCCTAAGACTTAATGAACATAATTTCAGTATTTCAAGTCAGACTTCAAACCCTTGATAAAATTTTTTATTGTTTAAGAGATTTTATTATCAATCGGCATCAGTTTTTGAAATGATTAAAATGTGGATTTTCAGTCCCAAAGGGGGGTAAATGTTTTCTTTGAATAGTGGATATGGACTGAGACGCGAGTCCTTTCCACACTTATATTGTAGGCTTAAAAGTTGCCAAATGATCCCATTAATGTTTTAGAACCTAGCAAGGTTCGGGATTACTTTGCGGCTGATCACCGGCTGTAATCCGTAGTGTAATAAAATGATTTTGATTAAGATATGATTTTGAAAATGTTTTGATTCAAGCAAATGATGCCATCACCCAAAATTCCATCTCTTGTTATTATTAGTTATACCTTCGCATTGTCATTCTTTAATATATATCTCGATTTATATTTTGTATCGTATTTTTAGCACTTGCTGAGCATTTAGCTCACTCCTAGCTTTAACCCTGATATTACAGCTAACAGCTATGGTTAGATTCAAGCAGATAGCACGTAAGACTTATGATGCCGATGCGTATGTCCGAGCTCAGGTAGAATAAGAGATAGTTTTGTGTGAGGACTCGATATTAAAACCAGTTGTAATAGATGGTAGTGTTGGGCTGTTCCAAACCCAAAAGTGTAAGATCTTGGATTCGGTTATATTTAGTTTCTTTTAAATATTGTAATAGTTATATATTATGTATTGTTAAGTTGGGGTGTGACACACCCTCAAATCCGGGGTCGGATATCCGGGTTGTCACGAGTTCCATTTCCATTATTAACACTTAATCTTAATAAAGAACCAACTACTGCGTACTGTGACCCCATAATATACACACATACCACAATTTATAGTCTCAGAGATGAATACCAAAAATAACACAAGTCATTTTTTTTCACAATTATAAGTCATTACACCTCAAAGGGTTTCTGAATAAATTTACATATTCTTTTCCATTATTACAATTCATAAATATACATAAGTCCGGTACACCAATAGTAGAAACCCTAGCTTATTGGTAGATCCAACCTCAGCTACAGCGGCATCAATGCCTACAGGAAACTGCAGAACGTTTCCTATCCGCGTGCGAATTGGGAGCTTGGTCCTATTCATCTTGTCTATCTGTTGTTGTGTGATAAAAAAAGGAAGGGTGAGCAACAAGCTCACCGAAATAATATGTATAATAATTAACAATATATGAGCATTCTCATAGTACTCATGAAAGTCTTTGTCAAGAAGAAATGAACCAAGTTTGATATCTTAACGCGACCAAGTCGCAAAATATTCAGTATATATGTATATATACTTTTCAAAATCTTGGAAGTCCTCTTCCATGCATAATATACACAGAGTTCCAGTTTATAACTGTATAAAAATATCGTTGCAAGGTGATCTTATATTTCTAACCTTGTCTCAACGTTTTTCTGAAAATCTTTGTCATGCATAAGATAATCATTTACTAGATATAAGTTGAAAAGATGAAGTTACAAGATACTCCAATATACTTATATCTTTTCCGAATACTGCTTGAACTACCACCGTTCAAGGTATAATCAGTTTCAAAAGTTCATCACGTAGATGAGATTACAAGATAAGACATGAATAGAGTCAATCTTTGAAATATCATTTAAAGAAATGAAGTTACTAGATACCTCATTAATTCTCGATATATATATACACCTCTATATATATCTCATGCATTCCTTGAAACCTTCTGTTATGAAAAGTATAAACAGAGTTATAATACCCAATGAATTTGGAAAGAAGAAAATTTTGGCATAAAGCCGATATCTTACTGATCAGGCAAAGATACCCATTAAGTAACATTTTCTACTAGTAGATGGATGAATCCCCAACCGGTCATCACCCTGGCCGTATTAGGACCTTGTGCTGGACCGCCACCCGGCCTCTTACCCGTTGACGGACTGCCACCCAGCCACTTATACTTTGATAGACCGTACCCCGGCCTGTCGCTTATGCCGACTCAATTAGATGGACTTACTTCCCGAACTTTGGGCAAGAAATCAAATTCTTTTATCAAAACCGCAACCTCATTGCGAATATAAAATACATCACAGAGCCGGATCCCTTAGATTTTTAAGCGAGTATTTAAATCCCCTTCGAAAGGAAGATTTTAAATTTGAAAACGAGTTTTGGGATCCGCTCTAAATCATTTTAAGGACTTGAAAACATTTTAAAGAATGTCTAGAGTAATGATGATTTAATAAAATAACTCAGTCCCAATATGTTTAGAAAATATCTGAATATTATTATTTAAATAATATTCCCATAAAGATAATATTTATAAAAATAATTGAAGTAGAAGTTTTAAAACTCATACTTGAAATGAATAATAAATAACTAAAGATACACTTATACGAAAGTACGATCTTTATTTGAATAATCGAAAATAAGTTTGATTATTATTCAAAACTATCGGATATACCTTATCCGATTAATAGTTATAGAAAACTATATATATATAAATATATATATCATACTCGGAAACATCGACTCCCGGTTTAGAAAAATGTTCACCTTTGGGTCCCTATATTAAGGGTATACGTAACTATAGCTTATCTCTGGCATAGGTATTATGCAGTTTCTAAGCATTTGAATTGATAATAGAATATCAAGATTACGAAACAGGCATGCATATAAATATCATATAAACATGCTCCAATATATCGCAAGACTTTTCTAATAATAACCATGCACTTATCTCAAGATAATGCATCAATATATTACATCACAACAACAATATAACGGGTAGAAAACTTGCCTGAGCGTTCCGGGGTAGACTTAAGCTTAGAGTGGGTCCAGTAACCTATGAAAAAAACATAAGCCAGAATTAAACCACGGTCGCTTAAGAAACTAGACTTTAACCAATTGGACCCTAACGTTCGCTTTTGCGCTTAACGATTCACATAAGTCGCTCGAGTACCCTCGGCTCCACCATTTTTAATAAATTAACCATTACAAATTTTAAGGCAAAGCTTTCGCAAATACTCTACCAACTGAACCATTAACCATACATAATTATTTCATAATCCAATTAGTCATTTAAGGACCTTAACCAAGGTTTCAAAGTAAGGCGAGGGGTAATGGTTCGTTCGTGAAACGCCGTTACTTAACACGGTTGTTTCTTCTAAACCGGACATCGGATTCAAGCGAACCACATACCAAAACGAAGCTTACGACATGATCTAGCTAAAGATGGAAAGGTTACAGATTGGTCAGCTAGCTTTCTATACCGAACACTAAAACAAGCAGTTGATTGAAAATGGGCATTACGACTGCTATGTTTACGCGATTACCAAATTTTATTACAAGACCACAACCATAACAAACCAACCCAACAATCAATATACTACATTACAACATTCCAAAAAGCCCCTCAACTTCATCATACACCAAAAAAAGTTCCTCACAATCATCCATTGCATAATAACTCATAACTTCCATTTAAATTTCATAACTACTCTAAAATCAAGGTATGGCTTAAACACAAAGAGGGGAAGAGGTTATACCTTCCTTGGAGAGTGGGTAATGTTTAATAAACCTTAGATGATCCTTAACTAGCCTTATAATGATTAAAATCTCAAAACATAATCAAGAACACAAAGTTAATTCTTGAAATACTATTGCCCTGAACTGTAAAACGTTAAAAACGGGTATGGGAATCAAGAAGGTGAGGATATTGGTTACCCTAATTGTGTAGAGCTTCTCCAGGGCTTCAATTTGATCGGTAGAACGTGCAAAACGGCCAAGGGAAACTCAAGATACAATCATTTTATCTTCCTTCATTTCCATTTCTTTCTCCTCTTGGGTTTCTTGAAAAAAGATGGGGGGAGAGCTTGCTAAAATGGGGGAAGAGAGTATTTTGACTTGTATTGGTTGATTTTGTGGTGAGAAATGAAGTGTGGTTGATATTTGTGTGGTTAATGGCTTGATTAAGTGAGTGGATGATAATTAAGCTTGGTGTCAGAATGATGGCCTCATTTCTTTGCCACTTGTCCATGTTTGGTGGTGGAAGCATCCTTGGCTTATTCCTTGCCTATGTGTTTGATTTATAGCCTTGATCTTTGCAATAATCTCTCTTGCATTTCTTAATCGCTTAATGGTTATACGATTCGCTTATCATTCGTTCTCGTTGGTCGTTCGAGGAAATGTATCCGTGATTTTATTACTTGGGTTCCCCTAACCTTTATCAATATTTTATATTCCTTTTATGATCCTCTCTTATAATCCTTGAATCTAAATCCTTTTAATCATGTTACCTTATACTCAATTCTTTCGGTATCTGGTGGATTTTCGGGAAAAATCAAAGTTTTCGAATCCGAATTCTGACGACATTTACATACACTCATTTACTTTATGGAATACTAATATGATCTTAGAATTTCCATAACAGTACTCCTATATAGCGTGGTCCGATAATTTTCCTTAATCAGCATCATCAGCAAAAGTTACTATTTATTAGTGTTTCAAAAATTCCAAAATTGGGGTTATTACACTTCTGCTCATGAGGTTTCGGTTGTCTAGATGCATATGAAATAACTTTATTGTGCTGCATCAATACACAACCTAATCCCTTATGAGAAGCATCACTATAGATTACAAACTCTCCTTGATCATCTGGAAGTGATAAAATAGGTGCCGTGATCAATTTATTCTTCAATTCTTGAAAACTTTCTTCACACTTTTCAATTCTATATAAACTTCTCACTTTTCCTAGTAAGCTTCGTCAAAGGTGTCGCAATCTTCGAAAAATCTTGAACAAATTTTCGATAATATCCTGCCAATACAAAAAAAAACTTTTCACTTTTATTGGTGCTTTTGGTCTTTACCCATTTATAGTAGCTTTAATCCTTGCTTGATCCACTTTGGTTCCTTCATCACTAACTACTTATCTTAAGAATTAAACTTCCTGCAACCAAAACTCACACTTTGAAAACTTAGCATAAAACTTTTTCCTTCTCAGAATTCCCAAAACTATCCTTAAATACTTTGCTTGGTTCTCCGTTGACTTCGGGTAAATAAAAATATCTTCTATAAACACCGATACAACTTATCCCTATATTCGTTAAAGATTCTGTCCATCAAGTTTATATGTTGCTGGTGTATTGGTCAGTCCAAAAGACTGTACTAGAATTTTGTAATGACCGTGCTTAGTTCTGAAAGCTATATTCGGTACGTTCTCAGGTTCAATCTTCAATTGATGATACCCAAATGTTAAATCAATCTTAAAAAATACTTTGCTTCATTCAACTGATCAAACAAATCATTAATTCGAGGTAACAGATGCTTGTTCTTGACAGTAAACGTTTTGAGCTTCCGATAGTCGATACATAATCTCATGTTTCCATTTTTTTCGTAACAAATAATACTGGTGCACCTCAAGGGGATACACTAGGTCTGATCACTCCTTTTTCTTATAACTCTTGTAATTGCTATGCTAACTCCTTCCTTTCAACTGGTGCCATTCTGTATAGGGCCTGAGATGCTGGTTTCGTTCCAAGAGCTAAGTCGATCGCAAACTAAATTCCTCTACCTGAAGGAAGTCCTGGTAACTTGTCTGGAAACACGTCTAGAAATTCATTGGCCACTAGAATATCTTCAAAAAATTTTACTAACCTCTGGCTTCTATTGTAACACCCCCAAATCCGGGGTCGGGGATCCGGGTTGTCACGAGTTCCATTTCCCTTAATAACACCCAATCTTAATAAACAATCAACTACTCTGTACTGTGACCCCACAATAAACACACACACCACAAGTTATAGTGTCAGAGATGAATATCCAAAAGTAATCACAAGTCATTTTATTCCACAATTATCTGCCAATACACCTTAAAAGGGTTTCTGAATAATTTACATTTCTTTGCCATTATTACAATTCATAAATATACATAAATCTGGTACATCAAAAGTTGAAGCCTAGCCTATTGGTAGTTCCTACCTCAGCTACAGTGACATCAACACCTATAGAAAACTGCGGAATGTTTCCTATCCGCTCGCGAATTGGGAGCTTGGTCCTGTTCATCTTTTCTATCTGTTGTTGTGTGATGAAAGAAGAAAGCAAGGGTGAGCAGCAAGCCCACCAAAATAATATGTATAATGATTTACAATATATGAGCCTTCTCATAGTACTCATGAAAGTCTTGGTCAAGAAGAAATGAACCAAGTTTGATATCTTAATGCGACGAAGTCGCAAAATATTCAGTATATATACTTATATACTTTTCAAAATCTTTGAAATCCTCTGCCATGTATAATATACATAGAGTTCCAGTTTATAACTGAATAAAAATATCATTGCAAGGTGATCTTATATATCTAACCTTGTCTCAACATTTTCCTGAAAATCTTAGTCATGCATAAGATAATCATTAACCAGATATAAGTTGAAAAGATGAAGTTACAAGATACCCCAATATACTTATATCTTTTCCAAATACTACTTGAACTACCACCGTTCAAGTTATAATTAGTTTCAAAAGTTCATCCCATAGATGAGACTACAAGATAATACTTGAATAGATTCAATCTTTGAAATATTATTGAATGAAATGAAGTTACGAAATACTTCATTAAGTCCCGATATATATATACACCTATATATATCTCTCATACATTTCCTGAAAACCTCTATCATGTAAAGTATGAACAGAGTTGCAATATCCAATGAATTTGGAAAGAAAAGAAATTTTGGCATAAACCTGATATCTTGCTGATCAGGCAAAGATACCAATAAGTAACCTTTTCTACTAGTAGATGGATGAATCCCCCACCGGTCATCACCCTGGCCACATAAGGACCTTGTGCTGGACCGCCACCCGGCCTCTTACGCGTTGATGCACTGCCACCCAGCCACTTACACTTTGATAGACCGTACCCCGACATGTCGCTTATGCCGACTCAATTAGAGGGACTTACTTCCCGAATGTTGGGCAAGTAATCAAATTGTTTTCTCAAAACAACAACCACGTTGCGAATGTAAAATACACCACAGAGCCGGATCCCCCAGGTTTCGAACGAGTATTTAAATCCCCTTCGAAAGGAGGATCTTAAATATAAAAAAATGAGTTTTGGGATCCGCCCTAACTTTTAGAAATCATTTTGAAGAGTCGAAAACATTTTTAAGAATGTTTGGAGTACTGCTGATTTATTAAAATAAATCAGTCCCGATATATTAGAAATATCTGAATATTATTATTTAAATAATATTCTCATAAAGATAATCCTTATAAAAATAATCGAAGTAGAAGTTTTAAAACTCATACTTGAAATGAATATTAAATAACCAAAGATATACTTATACGAAAGTACTATCTTTATTTGAATAATCGAAAATAAGTTTGATTATCGAAACATTATTCTTTAATAAAATAAAGAATATTATTAAATAATAAGCGGAGTCATAATACCTAGAATGAATATTATAATTAATATTCATTAAATAAAATAAACGGAGTCATACATCCTCAAATGAATATTCAAATAATATTCATTAAATAATATAACTGAGTCATAAGACCTCGAATGAATATTATAAATAATATTCATTAAATAAAATAAAGTTAAAGTTATCGAATAAACCTTATTCGATTAATAGTTTTGAAAACTATAACCATATATATATGAAAATATATATATTATACTCGGGAACATCGACTCCCGGTTTAGAAATATGTTCACCTTTGGGTCCCTTATACTAAGGGTAAACTCAAATACCGCTTATCTCTAGCATAGGTATTATGCAACTATAAGCATTTGAACCAACAGATATATAAATCAAGAATATGAAACAGGCATGCATATATACCATATCACATGCTACAATATATCGCAAGAATTTGCTAATAACAAATATGCATTTATCGCAAGATCATGCATATACACATATACATCACAACAACAGTTATACGGGTAGAAAACTTGCCTGAGTGCTCCCGGATAGACTTAAGCTTAGAGTGGGTCCGATAACTTATGAACAACAACATAAGTCGGAATTAAACCCCGGTCGCTTAAGAAACTAGACTTTAACCATTTAGAGTCTTAACGTTCGCTTTCGCGCTTAACGATTTACTTAAGTCGCTCGAGTACCCTCGGCTCCACCATTTTTAATAAATTAACCATTAAGGTTTTTAAGGCGATTCTTTCACGAGTACCTTACCAACTCCCTAATCCACTTTACATAATTGTTTCATACCCCAATTATTCATTTAAGTCCTTAACCAAGGTTTCAACGTAAGGCGAGGGGTAATGGTTCGGTCGCGAAATGCCGTTACTTAAAACGGTCGTTTCTCCTAAACCGTACATCGGATTCAAGCGTACCACATATCAAAACGAAGCTCGTAACATGAAATATCTAAAAATGGCAATGGTCAAAACCTAACAGTGATTTCACGGGTCCTGAAGTTAGGAACAAAAACAGTCTAAGGAAAATTGGGCATTACGACGGCTATAACTTAGCGATTCCCAAAATTTTATCAAATCCATTCAACACCAAACCACCATCAATCAATCCCAATAAAACCATATGACAATATCACTCATCCACCACTTTAAACCATTTAAACAAAGCCCAAATCATACCATGATCCATCAAGAACAACTAGTGCTACTCTTAACTCCCAAAATCAATAAAAGCACTTAACAACTAAGATCTCAACATGACAAAACAACTACTACACTTAATCTATCATTCCATCATCATAATCATTTATATCAAACAATCTTAATACTAAGATCATGAAGAGTTATACCTTCCTTGAAGCTTTTAATCAATGAAAGATCCTTGGAATGTCCATGGAAGCCTTAATATATGCTTAAGCTACCTTGACCTTGCAAACAAAATCAAGAATCAAAAATTTGTTCTTGAAAGTTACTATTCACCCTAAACTAAAATGATTTGTTTGAGATAGAAAACCTTTGATTCAAGCACTCAAACTACTTGCTCTTCTTAGTTATGAAATATAGGATCCAAAGAAACAAACCTTATAATTTTCCATGGAGTATAGCTTGTGTTTTGAATTTCTAATTCACCATTTTGGTGAAAAATTCGAAATGAAGAAGATGAAAAGGGGGAGAGAAGCTTGCTTTGTTTTATTGATCTTTGTGCATAAAAGGCTTGGTTGATATCCTTTTGTTTTGTTAATTACCTTTTAACCATGGTAAAATTTGTGTGGCTTGAAATCAACCAACAATACCTTCCCTTTGGTCATGCTTATGTCATCCTCCTATGTCATCTTCCCACACTTGTCATCTTCTTGTTGGTGTGGTGACATCATCATCACTAACCTCTTTGATTAGCTCTTAATTACTTGGCTAATGACCGCTGATCTGTTATACGGTTCGCTTAACTTTCGTTCTCGTTTATCGTTTGAGGGATCATACCCGGGATCTTATTACTTGGGTTTCCTTAACCTTTCTCAATACATCATATTCCTTTTATGATCCTCTCTTATAATCCTTGAATTTAAATCATTTTTATCCTGTTACCTTATACTCAATTCTTTCGGTATCTGGTGGATTTTTGGGAAAAATCAAAGTGTTCGAATTTGGATTCTGACGATCTTTACATACACTTATATACCATATAAAGTACTAATAAGATCTCAGAATATCAATAAAAAAACCCCTACATAGTGTGGCATGAAAAGTTTTCTCATTCAGCATAATCAGCAAAATCACTATTCATAAGGGTTACAAAAAGTCCAAAATTTTTGGGGTTATTACATCTATTTATCATATAAGCCATATAATACTCCCACCTTTTCCACAATTACCTTTTATCTTTAATCACCTTTAAAAACTTCTTTGCTTGCCTTTGACCTCTAAACGTCACCACTTTCTCATTCAGCGTCTTCAAAATTGTTTTCTTATCACGACGGTCTATCTGAGTATCACACGTAAATAGCTGGTCTGTTCCTAGAATAATGCCAAATTCTCTTCTCTTAAACAGTATTAAATCAACACAAATTTATTTCAAGAAATTTCCATCACAAAATTGATACACACTTGCTTAACATATACATGTTCTTAATTTACCATTTTTATAGTCATGATCTCATTAACAACTTAACAAGGTAATTCAACTTATCAACAAAATCTCAAGAAACAATTGATTAAGTTGCCCTCGAATCTACTAACACTTTAGCATATAAGGAAATCACGGTAACAATTCCTGCCATCACATCCGTACTCTGAATAACATCTTTCACAGACATATCATAAACTCTTGCTCTTGGAGACTTATTTACTATATGAGTAGATCCCATGATTCTTAGCGCATCACTGACTGAGGCTAGTGATTTACAATCCTTACCATATGCCTTGATTTCCTATACTTGAAACATGTAAATCCAATGGCTGGAACTTTGCCCGCTTGGTTCTTGGTAAATTGATTTTGTTTGGAAAACTTTTTGTAAAGAACAACAGCGCAACAAAACATTTAGAAGGACTCATAATTCAATAGATTTATAATTGAGAAAGAGAGAATGAGTAATGATTTGAATATGAATGAGACAACCACATTGATAATTTAGATGACCAGTCTTTCATAGTTTATTGCATACATCACATGATTAGGTGGTGTCCCACCAGACTCTTCGTCATTCTAACAAAGCGTCACACCATAACACTGCTTGTCTCAATCAGAAAACAAAAGTTGAGGGAAAAAATGATTTGTAAATGAATACAACAATCTTCTTTTTCTTATCAACTCATAGAACTTGTAATGAAAGAAGTTCATACTTATTCAAGAGTCAAGAAGAATATACACTATAGTATTATAGAAAAGAATGATATTGTTGGTCACCATCCACATTTCACTTATATATACCTTCAGAGCTTGTTCGATCAATAGATATCATTCGAGTCATATAATAAATTCAGAAAGTCCGCTGAAATGCCTTCATAAATTAAGCACTATGATCGATTCTTTATTATTAAGTCTTTGTGTCTTTAGCGTCGTACCTACACGTGTAATACTTTAATAACTCGACCATAATTATTCTCATATGGTATTTACAATCATAACTTCAAATTTCATCTATGCGACTTAGAATAGCCACTAGTCATTCAACATATTGACTTTTTTTGCTAATAATGTTCTTCCTTTAGAAAAATCTGGAAATCTTTTCAATCTTCTTCGATCAAACTCGGGCTTCTTTTAAATCAACAAATTCAATAAACTCTATTAGTCTCAAGAATTGGAAGTAAAATTTCACCGCATGCTAATTCTGTTTTTAACATTATCAAACAAGATTTGCATTCCTTTGTCGTGAAAGTTTAAAACTTCTCCTATGTAGCAGGTCCACTTAGGCCCTTTGGGCTAACTATACTAAGTCCGGAACAAGTATTCTTCTAGGTAATTTGGGTCTCATCACAAAAAAGAAACTCAAATAGTAAATTGACAACCAATTTTTTAAAACTTATTTTATTCAAAGAACTTTTGGAAATTTTATTAAGAAAATCTCTTTTAAAAACTTGTTTAAAATTTTGAAAATAGCACATTTGGTCGTCATTACTATATGAGTTGGTTGTTGTCCTCCTTAATCATAACACGGTACCATATTAAAGAAATAGTCACATAACTAAATTGGATTCGTTGGAATCCATATTGTAAGGGTTCATTCACTTCAATCTATCTTCTATCCCTTATTGGGTCCATCTGCCTTCCTTAATGAATGAAAACTTTAGTTGTCGTTGCATAATATCTTATTCCTAACTTCACTTCAAAGCTTCCATACTAGTTATACTCCTATCATCATTTTTTCTAGCGCTAAGTACAACAGGTCTACCCAATAGTCAACAAGTCTATTCTAAAAAATAAGTCTGCTGATATCACATCACATTGCTACTATACATATCACATTCATCATAACACCATCATCTAACTTCAAGAAAACTCTGGATCTCCAATCTTCTCAAATACTTTTAAAACCCATCTAGCCCACTCCACAAGATAATCATGAGGGACATAATCACTAGTGTCTCCATATAACTTGGTAGCGGTTATCCTCCGGAACACATGAATCCTCTCTCTAAGCTCCTTCTCACCATTCTTAGTACCTCGGTATTCACAGTATGCTCTAGCTCTTGAATCTGTCCTCGTAGATGATGTTACTTCATAAGAAAAGTCTCAAACTGATGGTATGGAACAGGGTGTGGGGTAGACTGAAGAGAAATACTCACTGATGATTATCTGGAAAAAGCAGAATCAGCAGGTGGGGGGTCCTTGAAAAGGTGGTCTCACATCAGGGGACGGAAAAATAGCTTAAAGAGGTATAGCTGTCACAACAGGAGGTAATACAACTAATACTAGTGGAAGAACAAGATGTGAATTAAATCGGGATGGAGATGACGGTCCTCGAACAGAAGGCAGCGAATGGTCAGATGATACAGGGAAAATATGATCTGCCATTGCCACTATCTGGAAAGCACATCGCAAGATAAGAATCTCGAATCACAACACGAATCATGTTGAAAACCTACTATACAGTTGCACTCAACCTCACAACGTCCTATCCTTCTATTTCTTATTCATGATCTTAACCCTTTACCAAATCCCGACAATCTAGGCTTGTTTTAGTGACTTATAACCTGTAGCTCTAATACCAACCTATGACGCCTTATAAAATTGGGTCAAAAGTTAGGGACTCACAACACACAAACACAATATATATAAAACTATTTATGAAATAACATATATACAATGACCCTAACTTACACAACCACGGATCGCAACAGGTTAAAGTATGAAAACAAGCCACAACCTTAACTTCAAAACCAAAAAGTCATAATTTATTCATAATTAAATTCGAATTTCATAAAATAAATCATAAATAACCTGTTGAATCTATAGTAGTATGGATTATGAAACTTGGTTATACTTGTCACGAGCTTCGATTCGACTCCTTGCATGCCAAAATCGAAGTTCGATAACACCTTTGAATCCTCGTTTGATTATGAAGAACGCAATGAATATTCGTATTTTCTCTGGATAATTATATATTTTTATTGTTTGGTTATGATTATTTGTACAGAATAAAATACTATATTAGCTATTTATATTTACGAAATATTGGTACCCCGTTGGATCATATTGGATATAAAATTGAATACTTAATTATTAAGTATTAACAAAACTAATCCAATTCGGTATCGGTTTTAGGATAATTATCAAAACCGGGCTTTTTGTAACTACAGTCTTGGTCTCAGCGCTTTGGTTACACGAATTACGAGAAGATAATATAATAGTTTAACCAAACTATCCCGTTTCTCAAAAATACGGGTTTTATCGATTTACCGAAATGAATATTGTATCGAAAATTTTGTGCCGGGCCCCGCACGGGTAAAACCGTACTCCAGAGCGAAAAAGTCAAAACATGGAAAATGCTCGGACTAACCAAATTAGGTTATAAAGGAGTTTTTCTGAGACTTCCGGGTTGTAAAAATGTAAAAACAGTTGAAGTCGGGCGATTCCCGTTTATACAAAATAATTTATAAATACTCGGAAAATAATTTGTTAAATCCATAAATCATTTATAAAATCATATAGTAACATATAAATTAGTAGAAAAATATCTAAATTATCTATACTTTATTTTGGATATATAAAAATTAAAATACTCAAATTTTACCACTTTTAAACATCCAAACACAAATACCAATTAACAGGTAATTCATTAAAATTCACATAATAATCATATATTATTTATTTATTAACAAAAATAATCACACGTCATATCCTGGATATTATCACCTACATATACTACTTGGAATTCCACATGCTTCCCACTAACCTTCTTATAAACACATGGTTCATCTTCGTTTTGAATAAAGCCAAACTCTTTGACCGTTTCATCAAATTGATGATTCCATCTCTTTGAGGCTTGCTTTAATCCATAAATAGATTGAAACAACTTACAGACCATCTTAGAAAACTTTGGATCGACAGAACCCTCAGGTTGTATAATGTATACATCCTCTTCAAGGCTCCCATTCAAGAAAGTGGTTTTGATATCCATTTGCCAAATCTCATAGTCGTAGTAAGCAGCTATTTCTTAAAAAATCCTGATGGACTTGACCATAGCAACTGGTGAAAAAGTCTCGTCATAGTCTATACCATGAATTTGTTTAAAACCTTTTTCCACTAGTCGCGCCTTATACGTCTGTACTTTACCATCCATGTAGTTTTCTTCTTGAAAATCCACTTGGATCCCCATAGGTTTTACCCCTTAAAGTGGATGAACTAAAGTCCATACTTTATCTTAATACATAGATTCCATCTTGGATTTCATGGCCTCTAGCAATCTCTCGGAGTCTGAAATATTCATATCTCTTTAGTAGGTAAGAGGCTAATCATTATTTATGAGCATCACATCATCATCTTGAGTCAAGAGAAATTTATAATAGCTCTCTAGCTCATGACGAGCGCTACTAGATCTACGAACAACCTGTGTTTCTGAAGGAGTAACATCTTGATTTACATCCTGCTCACTTCCCAACTCTGGTTCAATATTATTTTGTACATCTCGATCTTCATCGAGATCTATAGTCCTCAAACTATTTTTCTTGGAAAGTAGCTCTCTTTCAAGAAATAAAGCGGTCCGAGCAACAAACACTTTGTTCTCAATTGGATTATATAATCTATACCCTTTTGTTTCTTTAGGATATCCCATAAAAAACATTAATTCGATTTTGGTCCTAGCTTGTAAGAGACCAAGTGTTTCACAAACGCTTCGCATCCCCATACTTTCATAAATGACATGCTATGACGTTTCTCAGTCCATATCTCATATGGAGTCTTTTGAACCGATTTAGTTGGAACTCGGTTTAGTGTATATGCAGCCGCTCTGGAGTGTAACCCAAGAAACTTATTGGAAAATCTTCTAGACTCATCATCGATTGCACCATGTCTAACAAGGTACGATTTCTCCTTTCGGAAACTCCATTCCATTGACGCGTTTCAAGAGGAGTAAGCTATGATACGATACTACACTCCTTCAAGAAATCTTTAAACTCGAGGCTTAAGTATTCTCCTCCACGATCTGATCGTAGAACTTTTATATTGTTTGTGTTTCCACTTTGACCTTGTATTCTTTGAAATTTTCAAAAGAATCGGATTTGTTCTTTAAAAGGTACACGTATCCGTACCTACTAAAATCATCAATAATGTATTAAAGTAGTAAAATCCACATCTTGCCATCATACGCATTGGACCACACACATCACTATGTACAAGTCCTAATCATTCGGTGGCCCTTTCACCTTGTCCGGTAAAAGGAGCTTTAGCCATTTTTCTTATGGGACAAGATTTGCATTCTTCGTATGATTCAAAATCAAACTTATCCAATTAGCCATCTTGATGTAACTTGAAAACCCCTTTCTCATTTATGTGGCCTAAACGACAATGCTAGAGGTATGTTTTTTTTGAGTCTATCGTCTTAATACTTTTGTTATCATTACTATTTACATTATTGATAGAAGTATCAAGATCAAGAACATATAAACCATTAAAAACGTGCAACCCCATATGTAGCCTTCTTCAATGAAAAGGTATAACTATTGTTTTGAATCAAAAACGAAAAACCTTTCTTGTCCAAACATGAAACCGAAATAATGTCGCTGCAAATCGCAGGCACGTAAAAACAGTTCTCTAGTTTTATAATGAGCCCAGTAGGAAACGATAAATGATAAATCCCTACAGTTAAAGAAGCAACATTTTCTCCATTGCCAACACGTAGGTCGACTTCTCCCTTTACCAATGTCCTCGTTCCCTGCAATTCCTACACATTTATACAAATATGAGAACCACATCCAGTATCTAATAACCATGAAGTAGAAGTAGACAAATTAACTTCTATAAGATAAATACCTGAATCAGAAGTGCCATCGGCCTTCTTCTTCTTCATATCCTCCAAAAAAGCATGACAATGTTTCTTCTAATGACCCGACTGTTAGGAATTCAAGGCACAAAAATGCACCAGAAAACAAAAATTTTAAATCACTCCCGCATGATCTATGTATAATGACTGGATATTTATGAATAATAGGATCACGTACCCTTATAAAGCTTTCCGTATGATTGATCTGGAATTTTTGATCTTGATGAATCAGAGAAGCTCTCCTTGCAAAGATCTGCTCTCCAAGGTATCCACACGAACGACTCTCTAAGATGTAAAGCTGCTAGGGTTTTTCTCAAAAACGAATTATGACTTATAACCCTAAAAATATACATCTTAATGTATATATAGGGAAGAGAGATTCAGGCCTAACCCTAAACCTAACGGGCTTCATAAAAACAACCCATTCTGATTTCAGGTTTTTATTACTAATAAATTCGAATACTAACATATATAATTAATCAAGTCTCAATTAATTAATTTAATAATTAAATTCAAATCAATAATAATAAAATATTTAAATTCATAATTTAAATAACACTCCGCTTTAAACGTTCTTTGTGTTTGACCCTTTAGGTTATTATTACGTTGGCAATAATTTTATTATAAAATAATAAAATTATAAACAATATGTGACGACCTCAACCCCGGGGTCAGGAGTTGACGTACCAACCAACAGTAATAACAAACATAATATAATCAAATTCAATATTAATACATAAACACGATCCATTAACCAAGATCTTTTCCAGGTTTAAGTATGACTTAGGTTACAAATATTAAAAAACCAACTTATTACAATAATCCTAACACAACTAACTTAATACAACTACTCAATAGATTATCTATGGTCTGACACAACTACCTCAAAGGAGCCCGGTACGGAAAGAACTGGAATTTTTCCCTGACTAAGACGAAATAGTCTCTCAGGCATCTACAATACATATATACAAAATATTCTGCAAGGGTGAGCAACCAATTTCTCAACAGTACCACTATAAGAATAACAAGTAAAACAATTTATGATTAAACAGTATTAGGAACAGAGTCCAATTTTAGCATGCTATTTTCATTTTTAAATCATCCGTTCCATTACAGGAACCATAAAACCATTCGTCCCGTTACGGGGACCACAAAACCATTTGTTTTGTTACCGGAACCACAAACCACAATCAGATATATATTGGATGTTATCTAGGGACGGCTGATCAGGCCTCCACACAAGTTATCTAGGATAGTTGGTCGGGCTATCACACAAATTATCTTGGAAAGCTGATCGGGCTTTCACACAAATTAACCGGATTCGCAAAGACTAGCTAGGTCTCTAGTTAACTATGTTGGACTAATCGGTGAAGATAGGGTGCGCAACCGAATTATCCTCTTACATAATATTATGCAATATCGGATTTGTTTTATCCCATTTTCAAAATAACTTTTACCTATCTCTTGTTAAAAACAAATTTATCACATCACACTATTCAAAATCTTTTTTTCCATTTTTAATCACATTTTAGAGATAGGTACTTTCAGAAGTTATTCTCCCCAAAATTTATTTTAAACAACATTTTCAAATACAGGGGATACGTAACTTAAAATTTTTATGTTCCTGTATGAGAATAAAACAACAGTCTATTCATATATACTGAACCATAAGAGTATGGCCAGGGGTACTTGCCTTGCAGAGCTTTACAACTATCTCTGATTGAACTTGAACCGATTTGGACACTTGGCTTTATCTTCTAACTATTAGTCTATCCTGGATCCGACTTCAACACTCAGGTCCTTCGATTAGAACCTTGCTCAGCTTGTCGACTAATTACTAGGCTATCTTTAGTCCGACGTCAATTCTCGAGTCCTTCGACTAGAACCTACAGAGTCGAACTACCCTATGTTAGACAACCAGTTATGTTTGACGTATCCTCGCTAACAATCTAACCATACGTTAACAAAAACCCGACTCGTAAGTGTACACATTATTGTAATACACGTAAAAATCAGGATTCACGAACTCAAAACTCGGTGTGATAATTAATTTCAGAAAATATGTATAACCAACATTTCGAAAATAGGGCTGTCAACTATTACACCACATATTTGATCATGACATACAAGTAGATCTCTCAAAATATTTATAATTATATAAATATATACATTTAACTGACATTCCAGATATTTTACATGATTCGTTCTCGAATTTTTGGAATTAATTTCCCAAAAATCGGGCAACGCCTCCTTCGTTTATCGGACTACCCGTCGAAACATAATCGACATCAAATCCAATCAAATCACAAAAAACAAACCACAACTCATAATTCCCAATCACCGATACAATTCAGTTATTAATCATTACTATTAGTAATTTATATTTTTATTCGTAGGACTCAGAATTATTCTTCACCGTCCACCGTCGGCTCGCCAAGGCTCATCGCCGACGGAGGCAAAATTTATTGGTGCCCAATAACATTCGGGTTTCCAAATAAATTTCACCGATTAATCAATAATTTCCCACACAAAACAATTATTTTATTTCACGAATACTATTCAAGTAGTTTCCTGCAGCAAAATTAATAAAATATTAATAAATGTCCTAAACATACAGTAACACGTGCCCACGCGCAGATAATCGGAAAAGAATACAATCACAGCCGGGAAACCAGAAAATCAGGCAACAATGGCAGGAAAAAATGGCACAGAGAACACATGCAATACAACACATACCCGAATCCACACACACACACACGCACGATACAAAACACAACATATATACTTATGTATATATAACAAGAACAACAGGAAGCCGGAAAAGCGGCGATGACGGTTGAAATCGGATGAAATGGGAACAGGGGAAGTCTTGCAGGGGAGAGAATCCGAAAAAGAGAAGGAGAGAGAGATATATAGAGAGAGATAGAAACGAGAAAAAGAGAGATTGAGAGGTTAACAGAGAGATGAGAGGAGAGAATTGAGGGAGAGAGAATCTGGAGAGAAAAGAGATCAAGACAGGGGAGATTGGGGATAAGCCCAATTGATTTTATATCTTCTGATTTATCAATAATTAGTCTACAAACACTCAGCAATAAACACAAATTCTACTTAATTGGTACGAAATTTGCAATTTGACGAACTGATTTGCGATAATTTTAAACCGAAAAATAATCAAATGAATTTTAAAATTCTCACAATAATTAAAAATTAACAAAATAAAATTTGCATAATTTTTAAGTCATTTTTGAAACACACGTTAGACCCGCATTTTACAATTTAACGAACGAACGTACAGGTGAATTTAATCCCAAAATTTTCAGAAATAATTTTAAATTTCTCAAAATATTCCAAACTTAATAAAATATGAGTTTTGTAATTTTTGAAGTACTTTGGAATTTAATATTGAATTTACACTTAAATGCAATCATAAAATCATTTAGGGCTAAATAATTAATGAAATGTTGATTTTTAAATTTTATAAAATCCCAAAAATAATTATTGTAATTATAAAACCATAAAAATAATTTTAGAAATAAACAAAGTATTTATAATAATAAATCTTCAATAACAATCACTTTTAAACATAAAAAAAACAACATAACTCAATGATTAATTATACAGATAATCCTCGTAAGCCAATAATCACACATAACTAGTAATAAAATAACACACAACTGACAGAACCCATCCACAAATTTTATTTACTTAATTATTCAATAATTATACATTTAAATAATGCCAAAGATATACGATTCATTATATCCTTCCCCCTTAAAAAGGTTCTATCCTCAGAATCTGATCTAACTAAATAAGTGAGGATATTTATCAAGTATATATGACTCCAACTCCCAAGTAGACCCCTTTACTCAAGGATTCCTCCAAAGCACACTCACTATAGGAATAGACTTATTCCTAAGGTTTCACTTTTCACGATCTAGGATCTAGATTGATTCATACATAATGTTTTGGTTCGAGTCGAGAATATATTTCTTTGACATAAAGACTTAAAACACACTATGAGTATGCTGTAGCTGCGGTAATAGCGCTAACTCATGGGTGACTTTACCTTATTTTCTGAATACCTCAAACGGTTTGATATACCATGGACTTAGTTTGCCTTTTTGTCCAAATCTAACCAATCTTTTTCAAGGTGACACTTTCAACATTACCAGCGATCCCATTTCTATCTCTATATCCTTTCGATGCAAGTTCGTGTTCTTTTTCTGTCTATCTTGAGCTGTTTCGAATCTTTTTCGAGTCAATATTACTACATCTGTAGTTTCCTATTTTCAAACACATACACTCAACATATCTGCTATCGTTTAAACTGTCCTTCAACTTTGACCATCCATCTGAGGATTACAGGCGATATTCATCTTCTACTTAGTTCCTAGATATTCCTGATCACCAAAAGTCTTGCTCTAGTTCTACTACATCTTAGTGCTTACCGGGTGGATAGAAAACTTGAAATCATGGCCTTCTCACAAAATTTTATCCTTCAGCTCAATCATTTTGGGTATCCATATTCTCGAGGAAAACTTAAACATACCATTGCTTTCCTTTTGAATAAAAATTCTTCTTCAGTCAAACTGTCTAATTCTTGGTTCATGACCTCCTCTTGTTACTTCCAGATTCCTTCCATCAATTCTGAATGAGGAATGATCTCATACAATTGCTCCCTATTATCTTCGAGCACTCGAACTTTAATTCCTAACTTCTTCCATCCAATTACTGATTCTTCAGCAATCCTAATGGTATTCTTTCCTTTCTGCTCAGGGCATCTATCACTATATTGGCTTTGCCTGGTGTGGTAGTTAATCAAACAATCGGAGTCCTTAATCAACTCTGACCAGGATTCATACTTTTGAAACTTAAAATACATTTGCGGCTTTTCCGACTCATTGTAGGGAAATCTTCAGATGTTCGGTCTGGTCCTCCTTAGTCCTTGAATTGACGAGAATGTTATCAATAGATATAATTACGACTTGTCCAAGTACTCCTTATACACTATGTTCATTAAATCCTTATGGGCGACTGGTGCATTTTCCAGTCCAAATAATATCACCAGAAACTCGTAATGTCCATATCTTATTTTACACGCAGTCTTTGATATGACCTCAGGCTTAACCTTCAACTGATGGTAGCTTGATCTTAAGTCACTCTTCGAATAATACCACATTCATTTAATTAGGTCACATAAGTAATCAATTCTAGGTAGAGGTTATTTATTTCTAATTATCAACTTATTAAACTTTTGATAATCTGTACATAATCTCATAATTTCATCCCTCTTCTTTGATAACATCACAGGTGCATCCCACGGGGTATATTTGGTCTGATTATCCCCCCACATCCAATAGCTATTGCAGTTGCTTAACTAATACCTCCAATCCCCACTGGGCCCTACAGTATGAAGTCTTTGACACTGGTTTGGCTCCGGATACTAAGTCAGTAGAAGAATCAATCTCATGATCTGCTAGAAATCCCGATAACTCGTCTGAAAAGACGTCAGGAAATTCCTTGGCTATTGGAATCTTGTCCAGATTAGGTGCTTCATTCTTAATGTCTACTATGTGGGCTAAATAAGCGTCACATCCTTGTCTATAAAGTTTTTTTACTTCCACCATCGAGAGAAATTCTTTCACCTTACTTTATCTTTGATAATTTACCATGATGTCATCTTCTGTAAACATCACAATCTTCTTTTCCTTACAGTTAATATTTACCTTATATTGGGACAACTAATCCATTCCTAGAATTACATCGAACTCTCCTAGCTTAAAGGGTATCAGATCAACCGAAAAGAATGCTCGTGGATTTCTAATTGACAGTTAAAATAGGGTTAACTTACTGAAATTCTATCCCGATTGCCTATTTCTATGGTCAAAGGCTTGGCTAGGTCTTCTAGTATCGAATCCATTTTATTCACACATTCCTTTAATATAAAGGACTTAGATGCTCCTGAATCAAAAAAACTTTAACAAGTACGAAGTTGAGAGAAAGCGTACCTGCGATCATGTCCGAGTCCTAGGCGTTGGATCTCTTGGTCATTTTGGAGGTTCTGGCTCTAGCTGCGCTGGAGGCGGGTCTTTGAAATACAGTACCTTGAGTAGTCGTTCCACAGCTCCTCGCAATATGTCCAACTTTCCCACAATTGTAACAAGTAACTCCTGGATTTTCCGGCTTGCATTCCGACACATAATGACCCTTATGACCACATTTGAAGCATTAAACATCCTTTTTGCACGAACCACTATGCGTCCTGCCATATGACTTACAATCAACCACCGACTTCACTGACTGGGCTGGAGTGGAAGCAACTGAAGTAGCACTAGACCTAGCCTGGGAGAAACTTTGTCTCCCGAATCTTTTATTGTTGTCTTGACCAAACCGTTTCTGAAACTTCTGACTGGATTCTCCTTGATCCGCTTTGTCGATAACACCCTCAGACTTCCTCTTCTTATCACCCTTCTCCTTGATGGCCAACTTCTGATCACTCTCAATAAACAATGCGGCCTAAACTACGTAAGGATATGTCTTGAGTTGCAACGCCATAACTCCACTGCGAATTTCATGCTTCAACCCTTGTTGAAACCTCCTTTCCTTCTCGGGCTCCATACTTATATACTCAAGAATTAATCGGGCCAATTCTGTAAACTTGGGCTCATACTCCAACACACTTCTCTCATCTTGTTTCAATTCTAAAAACTCAACTTTCAACTGCATCTGTAGACAATTTAGAAAATACTTTCCAAGAACAATTTTCTAAATCTGGTCCAAGAAACAATATCTTCTCTTTCCAACCCACGAGTGGATTGCCACCGATAATTTACCTCACCCTTAAGATAACTCGCATAATCCGTCTTAAGATCGTCACTTACTTGAGTGAGGGTAAATACATTTTCCATTTCCATAAGCCAATTTCTGGAAACAACAGGGTCCACTTCGCACTTAAATTCCGGGGGCTTAACAAACTGGAAGGATTTAAAACTAGTAGTTTAGTTTGGCTCTCTTTGCTGATGTTGTAGCTGCTGAATCTATTGGATTAACTACAACTGTTGTTGCTGCTACTAGCGCAACAAGTCTAAAAATTCATTTAAAACTGGACCCTCAGCAAAACTACCACTATTTTCTTTAGACTGGGTAGCTTTCTTCGGTGGCATTTTCCTGAAATATGGAAGTGGATTTATTCAAAAAATAACAAGAATATAACATAAACTATCACCATTTAAATGGTGCACCTTTATTAGGAAAATGGTGCCTCGATCCAGAATACCCATGTCCTTATTATCAGGATCCATTTATAAAAGATATCTAGATTAATAACACTAGCAACAATAGCAATAATGACAGTAGCAAAATCAACAACAGTGCAGGAAAACTGGAATATAAAGGTACTGGACAACATAGTATAGCTTATCCATACAACATCAATTGATTAACGTCCCACCACTACTTAAGTGGAATACTAATTAATCAGATAAACAACACAAATGGGCTGGCTATATCAGCCACCAATTAAAAAGAGCCACTAATAACCCAAGTCAAACTTAAAGAACTCTGGACTCTGCTAAACCCACCAGTCCGAGTTTCAACCAACCATTTCTCCAAAGGTGATTTCTTATCTCATACAATTGACTCATCTACCTCTGAGTTAACTTTTCTAAAGCAGCAACCTTCGCTATTGGATCCTGAATCCTCTCTGCTATCTTTATTTCAGAAATAGCAACCGGATATAGAACTTCTATTTCCCCCGATAGTCAACTTTTGTTTACCCTCAATAACCAAGACTGTCTAATTACATAGGTTACTGACGAATTCATTGTCATGGAATTTGAAAATCAAGGAATCAATTATAAAGGGAGGAAAATAAAAAATATATAGTTATGACTGAGAGCATCCATACAAGTATATAAGATGGCCAGTCTTAGTACCGCATAGTTTACAACACATAATTCGGTGGCGTCCCACCAGACCCTTTGTCACACAGACAAATAGTCAAATCATATGCATTTTCTGCCCCAATCAACCGATAGAATCACCGAGGAAAGAAACAATGTTTAAATTAAAAATTAATGGATATGGAGGGGAAATCTGGTTTATGATGAAATCAACAAAACCTTAAGTTGCTTGCTTCGAGTGTCGATTTTCTTACAGGAAAACAAGCAACTTGTTGGATAGTAAACGATTACTTTGGAAACAATATACGTCTCAAGAAATAAGTGTAAGGGTTCAAGATATAAACAACAGTACTGATCCACATACACCATGAGACTTGGCTGTAATAGCAGCCGCTGACTACTATCATTCCATCTGAACTCACCGAGGTCGCACACTCGGTCTAGCAACATCACTTGACATAGAAAATATGATGTTTAGGAATAACATTGGTGTCTCTTCAGCCGACGCATCAAGGGTCCGCACAAAAGTTGAACTCTCGCTATCAGACTCGTTTTCCCGAAAGGGAGAACTAAAAACCTCTATCGGATATTGCCAATAACACATATACACAAGGGAGACACACTAAAAGCTAGGACAGTTCCGGCTAATCCTCAACAGATGCCAGGGTTACACCTTCGAAACCCTCGACTAAACTCTTAGACTCGCTCCTCTGATTGTGTTGTTGACTCACACATTTATATGAACCTTTCTACACTCTTTTGACACTATTCCTAACCTAAATCAGAAACTTAAACCTGTAGCTCTGATACCAACTGTGACGGCCTCAACCCCGGGGTTAGGAGTTGACATCACCAACCAACAATAATAACAAACATAATATAATTGAACTAAATATTAGACATAAACACGACCCCTTAACCAAGACCCTTTCCAGGTTTAAGTATGACTTAGGTTATAACTATAACAAACCAACTTATTACAACAATCCTGACACAACTAACTTAATACAGCAACTCAACAAACTATCTATGGTCTGACACAACTACCTCAGAGGATCCCGGTACGGAAAGAACTGGAATTCTGCCTCGACTACGACGGAAGAGGATCCCGGTACGGAAAGAACTAGAATTTCCGGTACGGTACGGAAATAAAAAGTAAAATAATTTATGATAAAACAGTTATAGGAAAAGAATTCATAACTTGTTATAAAAACAAGTAAAATATGTATAAACGTGATATCAACAACTAGCATGCTCTGTAAAATAATGACATCAGCTGTGTGTTGTGTAAATACATAGTCCAATTCTAGCATGCTATTTTTATTTTCAAATCATCTGTTCCATTACAGGAACCATAAAACCATCTGTCCCGTTACGGGGACCACACAACCATTTATTCCGTTAATTAAACCACAAACCACAATCAGATATATATTGGATGTTACCTAGGGACGGCTGATCAGGCCTCCACACAAGTTATCTAGGATGGTTGGCCGGGCTACAGACAAATTATCTAGGAAAACTGATCGGGCTTTCACACAAATTAACCGGATCTGCAATGACTAGCTAGGTCTCTGATTAACTTTGCTGGACTAATGGGTAAAGATAAGTGCGCAACCGAATTAGACGCTTACACAACGTTATCCAATATCTAATTCGTTTTATCCAGTTTTTCAAAATCACTTTTACCTATCTCTTGTTAAAAACATGTCTATCACGGCACACTATTCAAAATCTTTTTTTTCCATTTTAATCACATTTTAGAGATAGGTACTTTCATAAGTTACCTCTCCCCAACACATATTTTAAAAAAAAATTTCAAATACAAGGGATACGTAACTTAAAACGTTTGTGTTCATGTACGAGAATTAAAAATAGTCTATTCATATATACTAAACCATAAGAGTATGTTCAGGGGTACTTTCCTTGCAGAGCTTTACAACTATCTCTGATTGACCTGGAACTGATTTGGACGCTCGGCTTTATCGTCTAACTAATAGACTATCCTGGATCCGACTTCGACACTCAGGTCCTTTGATTGGAACCTTGCTGAGCTTGTCGACTGATCACTAGGCTATCTTTAGTCCGACATCAATTCTCGAGTCCTTCGACTAGAACCTACAGAGTGCAACTACCCTATGTTAGACAATCAGCCATGCTTGACATATCCTCACTAACAATCTACCCATACGTTAACAAAACCCGACTCATAAGTGTACGCATTATTGTAATACATGTAACAATCAGGATTCACGAACTCAAAACTCGCTGCGATAATTATTTTCAGAAAATACATATAACCAACGTTTCGAAAATAAGGTTGTCAACTATTAAACCACATATTTGATCGTGACATACAGGTATATCTCACAAATATTTATAATTATATAAATATATACGTTTGACTGGCATTCCTGATATTTTACAGGATTTGTTCCCAAAAATCGGGCAGCGCCTTCTTTGTTTATCGGACTACCCGTTGAAACATAATCGAGGTCAAATCCAATCTAATCACAACAAACAAACCACAACTCATAATTTCCAATCACCGATATAATTCAGTTATTAATTATTATTATTAGTATTTTATGTTTTATTCGTAGGATTCAGAAATATTCATCACCGTCAACCGTGGGCTCGCCGAGGCTCATCGCCGACAGCGGTAAAATTTATTGGTTCCCGATAACATTCGGGTTTCTAAATACATTTCACCGATTAATCAATAATTTCCCACACAAAACAATTACTTTATTTCACGAATATTATTCAAGTAGTTTCCTGTAGCAAAATTATTAAAATATTTATAAAAGTCCCAAGCATACAGCAACACGCGCCCACGCGCACATAACCGTTAAAGAATACAATCACAGCCGGGAAACCAGAAGATCAGGTAACAATGGCAGGTAAAAATGGCACAGAGAACAAAGGGAATACAACACACACTCGAATCCACACACATACGCACGCATGATACAAAACACAACATGTATACATACGTATATATAACAAGAACAACAGGAAGCCGAAAAAGCGGCGATGGCGGCTGGAAAACAGGAATCCAACGACAGAAAAGACGGCGGAAATCGGATGAAACGGAAATAGGGGAAGTCTTGTAGGAAGAGAATCAGAAAAAGAGAAGGAGAGAGAGAGAGAGAGAGAGAGAGAGAGGGTAGCAGAGAGGAGAAGAGAAAATTGAGGGAGAGAAAATCTGGAGAGAAAAGAGATCGAGACAAGGGAGATTGGGGATAAGCCCAATTAATTTTATTCATTCTGATTTATCAATAATTAGTCTCCAAAAACTTAGCAATAAACACAAATACTACTTAATTGGCACGAAATTTGCAATCTAACGAACTGATTTGCGGTAAATTTTAAACCAAAAAATAACCAAATGCATTTTAAAATTCTCATATTAAATAAAAAATTAACAAAACAAAATTTTCATAATTTTTAAGTCATTTTTGAAACACACGTCAGATCCGCATTTTACAATTTAATGAACAAACGTGCGGATGAATTTAATACCAAAAATTACCGAAATAATTTTAAAATTCTCGAAATATTCCAAACTTAATGAAATATGAATTTCGTAATTTTGGAAGTATTCTGGAATTTAATATTGAATTCACACTTAAATACAATCTAGAAAATTATTTAGGGATAAATAATTAATGAAATGTTGGTTTCTAAATTTTATAAAATCCCAAAAATAATTATTGTAAATATAAAACCATAAAACTAATTTTAGAAATAAACCAAGTATTTATAAAAATAAATTTTCAATAACAATCACTTTTAAACATAAAAACAAAACAACACAGCTCAATGATTAATTATACAAAGAATCCTCGTAAGCCAATAATCACACATAACTAGTAATAAAATAACACACAGCTCACAAACCCATCCACATATTTTATTTACTTAATTATTCAATAATTATAAATTAAAATAATGCCAAAAATATACGAGTCGTTATACAATGAATGGTATCTAGTAATACATCATTGCTACCCAGGTAATAGTAATAATAATTGGTGATTCAATTAAACCTTTCATGAATGATGTACAATGTAATATAATCGCTTTAGTCTTATATTATAGATCAAACTCGAGGCATGCATTGTGTCATCCTCTGTTAACGTTTAATCCTTGTTTCCTTAATCAATGAGTAAACTATTAAACAAATTAGTATTTGAGCACGGCCATGCATTAAATAGTCTTACTCAATCAAGAGGCCATTAATATCACTCCTTAATATATGAGGGCTAAATCACATCTATATCATTCATATTTTTCATACTATTCATAATATACCCAATATCTACTTTTATTATTACCCGGTCAAGGACAACTTTCAATAGTATCACAGTATATTAATTCTCTTAGAGAAATATAATGACTTCAGGTATAAGGACCAATACATCATTATCACAGTGAGATTACTTATGACACTTCAACATGTAGTATCTCACAACGGGTCAATCCAGCATCATGTATCTAATATATGTGCCTGTATTTTGACTTTAGTATCACCATACCTATGATCAATAAGATGTGATCATCAATCAACAAACACACTAGTCTCAATATATTTATTATCGTACCTTAACAATAACACTTGACTAGGGACCTTTAGGAATATCAATACTATTCTCATAATCTGATTTCTAAGTCACGTATTTGAAGATATAGATTTGCATATCATATTCGAAGGAAATTTATTAATATAACATTTTATCATAGAAAATAAAGATATAATAAATTACTAAAGAATAATCCATAAAATCATAATTAATAATCCAAATATCTCATAAAATAAACATAATAGTGTTGTCTCTAGCGCACACACACTAACAACTTCCCACTTACACTAGAGCCAATCACCCATGTAACTATTACCCATGGAACTAGTATGACCTTTGTACTTTTGCTGAAATAAAGCCTTAGTCTGTGGGTCTGCAACATTATCATCAGTATGCACTTTACATATATATTTATCTCCTCTTTCGTTAATCTCTCGAAGAAGGTGATATCTACTAAGTATATGCTTTTCCTGGGAATGGGACCTTGGTTCTTTAGCTTGCGCGATGGCTCCATTATTATCATAGTAAAGATCAACTAGATCTCTGATCGATGGAACCACACCAAGTCCCTTTATGAATTTCCGTATCCAAACAGCCTCTTTGGCTACTTCACTGAAAGCAATATACTTAGCGTCCATTGTAGAATCATCTACTATCTCTTTCTTTGAATTCTTCCAGCTTACAGCACCTCAATTAAGGAAAAACACAAAACCTGACTGAAATACTGAATCATCTATGTCTCTCTGGAAGCTAACATCAGTGTAACCCTTTACAATCAGCTTCTCATCTCCTCCATACAGCAAGAATGAGTCTTTAGTCCTCTTTAGGTACTTAAAAATATTCTTGACAACTGAATAGTGACCCTCACTTGATTAGAATGTTATCTGCTCGTCATGCTCATGGCATACGAAACATCAAGACGAGTACATATCATAACGTACATTATAGATCCAATTGTCGAAGCATATGGAGCTTTGCTCGTACGGCCCTTATCATCTAATTATTCAGGGAATTTAACTTTTGAGATCATTATCTCATAAGACATTGAGACATATCTTCTTTTTGCCTCTTGCATCCCAAAATGATGCAATACTTTATCAAAGTATGTACTCTGAGTTAGGCCAATTAATTTCCTTGATCTATCTCTATAGATCTTGATCCCTAATATATAGGTAGCATCGCCCAAGTCCTACATCGAGAAACTATTTCCCAACCAGGTCTTAAAATCCTGTAGAGAATGTATGTCATTCCCTATTAGTAATATGTCATCCACATATAGTACTAGAAATGCCATATGGATCCACTAACCTTCTTGAAAACACATGGTTCATCTTCGTTTTGAATAAAGCCAAATTCTTTGACTATTTCATCAAAACATTCCATCTCTTAGAGGCTTGCTTCAATTCACACTACAAGAAATAGTGTAAAAGACATCACCCCTTTAACAACGGTTCGAAATGCCACTGATGTTAATAATACTTTTAACATCGGTCGAGTTTTAAACGATGTTAAAGCCATTTTAGACATCGATTTTATTTTTAGGCGTTGTCTAATCTTTATTAAAAAAATAAAAAAAACGGGTACATCAGTTTACTTAGCAACCGTTTTCTTATCTATATTTCAGCAAAATTCAGTTCCCCCCCCCAAATTCTAATTTCCCCCTCCCTTAGTCCCGATTCCCCCCCCTTCCCCGCCTTTCACCCTCTACCGTTACTCTCTCTCAGTCACTCTCCACTCTCTCTCTCAGTCACTCTTCACTCTCTCTCACTCTCAACTCTCTCTCCGTCACTGTCTCTCCCTCCCTCTTCAAACTTAAACCCTAATTTCTCTACCCAAATCTATTAACCCTAATTTCTCAATTACTGTGAGCATATTGTTCATACTCCCTCTTCAGAATCAAAAATTATACTAATTACCAGGTTTTCTTTCGATTGTTCATATTTGGTTTGCTTTAATTACTACTTGTTTATATTTGGTTTAATTTTTTTTTTAAACTCTTCTTTTTTCCTCAGATCTTGAAGTTCTTGACGTGGGGTGTTCGTTTATGTTATTAAGGTATAGTTTTTCAATATATTTTGTATCGCATGTACAATTTTAGTGTTTAATTTTCTTTTTAAACTCTTTTTTTTCTTCAGATTTTGAAGTTCTTGACTTGGGGAGTTCGTCTCTAGTATTAAGGTATATTTTTTCAATATTTTTTGTATTGCATGTACGATTTTAGAGTTTATTTTTATTTTTAGTGTTTATTTTTTTTTTTGACTTTTTATGTGCAAGCATTGTTTTAAATTTACATGATTTTGATTATGTTTATGTTGTTGAAATTTACGATTAATTATTTTGATTTTGCAACAGCACATTCTTTTAACTTTTGGCAGTGTTAAAATAAAATTTTAAATTATATATAAAAGACGAATAATCTGAATTGAGGATAGTTGCTCTATTGTTCATATTTGTTTCTTGCATCTATATATTTCAATTTGAATTTATTTTGTATGTTTGAATGATAATCAGGTAGGTTGCTTGGTCGTACCTATTTTTGAATTATGGATAAGTCGTGGATTTCGAAAGATAGGGATTCATTAGAGTACGAAATAGGGGTGGAAAATTTCTTGAGCTTTGCAGAAGAAAATACAGAAGATTCTAGGAAAATTCCTTGTCCATGTGGACGGTGTGGTAATTTTAAAAAATTCTTTGTAAAAACAATCATGGGTCATTTGTACGAGAATGGTTTTAGTTTAGGGTATACTGAATGGATTTGGCACGGGAAAAAATGTATTGAAACTAGGTCTTCTGCTGGTAGTACATACCCTCCACCCCTTGTGCAAGACAATTTTGCTGCCACAAAAAAAAAGTTTGTGAGGCAGCATATGGTACGGGTGATTATGATGAAGAGGCGCATGAGTTTAAGAGGTTTATGGCTGACGCCGAACAACCTTTGTTTGAGGGTAGTGACTGTACAAAGTTAGAATCGATGTTAAAATTGCACAACTGGAAATCGAGGTTTGGAATTAGCTATGTCGCCTTCACCGAGCTACTGTCTTATGTTGGCTCTTTCCTTCCTACTGGTCATGTTTTGCCGGTTAATGCATATGAAGCCAAAAATAACCTATCTGATCTAGGACTAGACTATATAAAGTTCCATGTGTGTCTGAATGATTGCATACTATATAGAGGTATATACAGTGAGTCTTCTAAGTGCCCCAACTGTAATTTATCTCGATCAAAATTTGGGAAGGATGGTAGAGTTAGAACTAATATTCCAGCCAAAGTTGTATGGTACTTCCCCATTATTCCCAGATTTAAGCGATTGTTTAAATCTACTTCTACTGCTGAAATGATAACTTGGCATTTAGACCACCGCATTCAAGATGGCCTGATGCGCCAACCAGCTGACTCTCCTTTTTGGAGGAATGTCGATCACAGGTGGCCTAGCTTCGGTAGTGACTCCAGAAATCTTCGTATAGCTTTGTCAACCGATGGTATAAATCCACATAATAATGGACTGACCAATAGATATAGCTGCTGGCCAGTTGTATTGGTAACTTATAATCTTCCTCCATGGCTATGCATGAAGAGGAAGTTTATGATGTTAACATTATTAGTTTCTGGTCCATATGAGCCGGGAAATAATATAGATGTATATCTACAACCAATGATCGATGACCTGAAAAAGCTTTGGGAAGAAGGGGAACCAGATGTCTTCGACACGCATACTAAAACTTATTTCACTTTAAGAGCAATGTTGTTATGCACAATAAATGACTTTCCCGCATATGTGAATTTGTCTAGCTGCGTTAATAAGGGGTATATGGCATGTCGAGTATGCTGTGAAGATACCATAGCTAAGTATTTGACTCATAGTAGGAAAATGTTCAACCAAGGTCACAGTAGGTACTTGCTATGACATCATCCATATAGGAGGCAGAAGGCATTATTTAATGGAGAATAAGAGAATAAACACACACGTCAACCCCTTTCCGGAGAAAAAGTATTAGTGAAGCAACAACAAGTTAAGTTTACTTTTGGCAAAGAAGTAAAGAGTTCAAAAAAGGTGGAATGTGTATAGAAAAAGAAGTCAATTTTTTTTTGAGTTAGATTACTGGAAGTTTCACCATGTGCGGCATTGTCTCAATGTTATGCACACTGAGAAAAATGTGTGTGATAATCTGATTGGTACTCTATTGAATATACGCTATAAATCCAAAGAGTGCGAGGCATCACTCTGTGATATGATGGAGATGGGTGTTAGGGACAACTTAGCTCCACAGGAAGGCGAAAAGAAAACATACTTACCCCCTGCCTCTTATACTTTGTCAAAGGTTGAAAAAAAGAAAGTTTTGTCATCATTCTTACACATGAAACTTCCGTTTGGACATGCATCAAATATCAAAAATTGTGTGTCGATGCCTGATTTGAAGATGTACGGGCTCAAGTCCCATGACTGCCACATCCTCCTCCAACAGTTGCTCCCTGTTGCCATTCGTTCGGTTCTCCCAAAGAATGTTAGAATCAGCATAATTAGGCTGTGTTTCTTTTTCAACTCATTGTGCAACAAAGTTGTAGATGTATCAAAACTGGATAAATTGCAGTCAGATGTAATAGTGACCTTGTGTGAGCTGGAAAAAATCTTCCCTGCCTCATTTTTTGATGTAATGATACACCTAACAGTCCACTTGGTTAGAGAGTTACGTGTGGACCGGTTTTCTAAAGATGGATGTTTCCATTTTAGCGGTTTAATAAAGTATTAAAGAGTTATGTAAGAAACCGTTATTTTCCAGAAGGTTGTATGGCAGAAAGCTATATAAAAGAAGAATTAGTTGAATTCTTCTCAGAGTTTGTTGGACAGAGTGGCACTACAGGCCTTCCAAAGAAAAAAAGTAAGCTTTCAGGTATATTATCTTCCGCAAAAGTGAAATCATTTGAAGAAACAGAGCGAGACGAAGCACATCTAACAATCCTTTTTAATAACTCTGAAGTTTATCCTTATATTTTGTAAGTCCATCCAGCTATTACTTGTACTGCATTTTATTTCTTATAACAAGAAATTGTCATTTTATTTAATATTTGCATTGTCTTAGGATGCACAAAGAGCATCTTGAAAGACTTTATCGAGGAAAAAGAAAAAGTGTTCAGTGGATGATGGCTGAACACAATCGATAATTTGCTGATTGGTTTGAAGAAAAAGTAAGTTTAGTCATTTTCCTTTTTTTGGTATTTTTATCATGGTACTGCCCTTGTCAATAGTCTCATTTTTTTCAGTCAATATGTGCAGGTTAATAATGAACTGATGGAAAATTTTGAAGGTGTTTCTGAAGTGATAAGATGATTGGCAGGAAAACCATCATATTTTATTCTCACATACGAAGGGTATGTAGCCGACGGGGTCCGATACTTCACAAAGGAGAGAGATGATTCGAGAGTTGTCCAGAATAGTGGCGTGTCTTTAGTGGCCAAGACGGTGCAAGTCTCAAGTGCCAAGGATTTGAATTTGGTGGAGAGCAATATGACATTTTATGGAATCATCTTAGATATTTGGGAGTTAGATTATCATGAATTCAAAGCCCCTTTATTCTTGTGTAAGTGGGCAGAGAATGAAAGAGGAATTAAGGTAGATGATATAGGATTCACACTTGTGGACTTCAGTCGACAAGGATACAAGAAGGACAAATATGTGTCTATCGACCAAGTGAAGCAGGTTTTTTATGTAGAAGATCCGGTTGATGCTAGATGGTCTGTTGTATTAACCTCTACGACATGAGACTATCATGATGTGTATAACGGAGATGATTTAGGAGACACGATATTGGAAAATCCTCCATTCTGTTCGATAATACCTATCTGTGATGTTGATTCCATTGAGCATAGTTTTAGTCATTGTAGAAAGAACATTAAGGGAATTTGGCTTAAAAAGTCAGCCAAATAATGTAGCTCTTTATATATGTTATGTGAACTATTTCAGTTTGTTGTTCTTATAATATTGTATTTCAATTTGTTATTTTTATATTATTGTATTTTATTTTAGTGTACCTTCTTGTGCCCATAGAAGGTGAACTAGAGACTGTGAGAAAAGCGATTAGTTCTACGGTTTCATAGCCTCAAGACTTGATCACAGTAGCATCCCTTGTGGTATAAATCTTTACTTTTATAATGTTTCCCTATTTAAGTTTTAAAATTTACAGATGAAATGGAGTCCTTCATGTTTTGATTAATTGTTTGCAGAATAATAGAAAGGAAGGATTCTCAGCGAAAAAAAGAGAAAAATCAGTTGCAAAGGTCGGTTGCTATGTTCAAAGAAGTGGAGGTAGCTGACTCTGTTCCAAAAGGCTTAACCTTTTGTATAAATATACAACAACAATTATGAAAGAGACCGGGGACTTTATTGTAATTCCATGTGATATTGAGGTGTTTGGTTGCGAAAGAGTTATCTATATATTGCATGAGAGTTTAATCGCTTTGCTAAATTTGAAGAGATTTGCCAAGTTGCAATATCTGCACATATGTCGTAAGTTTTTTTACCCTGCCATTTTATAGTCATTTTGCATATTAATGATGCACAGTACTGTAATGTTTTTTGATATATTTATTCATATATATAGGTACCTGCACAGTGTGATTCTTGCGAATAATGATTTGGACATGTTTTCTTTTTTTGATCATGGGGCCACATTTACCCTTAACAAAGAATTTGGAAGATATTTTGTTCAGCGGTTGACAGATGGATATGATCGCGTGTTTTGGATGCCGCATAATTTTGTAAATTTTGAGAGCCTATTTCGAAAATTAAATATTGATTTAGTCTGCTGAATTTGACCTCTATTTATTTTTTTTATTATATTAGTTATAATTGGATTTTGATTGTAATTTGGGCTGGTGATATTTTTATCTTGAATCCTTTGTCTCATCCAACAAATTTTCCTCACTTGCAATAACCATTATTGTTACGACCGGCATTTTATGTAATATTATTTGTGGATTTGATATAATATTAAAGTCAAACGAAAATATATTCAATGATTGTACGCTAGTGTGAGTGAAAATTTCTGCATTATAAATTTGCTTTGTGTAGTATATGATTTTTCAAAGCAAGAGTTTATTTAATTTCTTTATTATTGATTTATAAGGAATATTCTAAGCTTTGGAAAAATTTTCTTTTAAAAGGTATTTTGTTCACAAATTTTGAAAATGATTTTATAAAGTCTCTAAAAATCCAAGTTATTTTATTGTATAAATTTCATAATTTTTGAACTTGTATTTTATTTTATAAAAATAAATCATTATAAATTTTAGTTGTCATATTTATCAAATTACATGAATATCCTTGCATGCAAACTCTCTTCTATTCAACTAAAGGGCTAAAAAGGACAATTACAACCCCACTAACTCTCATCTTGCTAACCAAATTACTCCTTTGTCCTTGCATACAAAATGGTCTTAGTATGTGGGAAGGTTAATCTTGTCAATTCTCATTTCCACTCACTTATTTCAATCAATCAAAATCATAAAAACCCAAAGTACAAAGTGTTGTGATCATTCACCCCACTCCACACTCCACCCTCACTCTCTCCTCCCTCCCTCCTCCCTCACCTCTCGGTTTTTCCTCCCTCTCGGCAATCACCATAGCCGAAGCCCCCATCCCCTTTCTTTTCTCCATTCTTTCACTCAAACATCCATATTATATTCAAGTAATCTTGCTCCCTACATGTTTTCTATATATATTTCAAAGAGTTTTGAGTAGAAAGTTTAAGTTTAAGGGTTGCATGTAAAGGTTTTAGTGAAACTCAAAATACAATCTTGATTCTTATGGATTTAAGGTTGTTTTTGAGAGGACTACAAGGAATGGATAAATGCCAAGTCTTGAGAAGGAAACTCTTGATGATTTAATGGCCATTTCCATCCATTTCATTCGGCCATGACCATATGGGAGCCGAATGAATGGTCCTTCAAATCATTCTTGTTGTTTTGATCAATTTTTGCATGTTTATGTGATAATGACTTGAATTTTGTGGTGAAAATTTGATAAACCTCCTTGCATGCTAAGTGATCATCTAGGTATACCTTATGCTAGGCTTGCATGTCAATTTTAAGATGGAATATATGTAGAAAATGTGTTGTTTTAGTTTGAAAAACCCGAAGGCATGCATGCATGAGGATTTCTCTTAGAATGTTGTAAGATTTTGATCATTTGGAAAGATTTTTTTAGTGAGCCTTAATTTCAGTAGGTATAATGTGTTAATATTGATTTATGCTTCTTGTTGCATGGTAATAATTCGTGATTATCTTTTATAAAAAAATGCATACCTTGTTGTTTCAAAAGCATGAAGATTTGTGATTTGTAAGGATGATCTCACCAAGGCTATTTTGAGAATAAGGGAGTTAGTTCAGTATAATACCATGTTTAGGTCTTGGTTTGAGTATTGAGTTGTTGGTAGTTGAGTTTGTCAAGTCAAAACCTTGGAGAAATGAGAGTTATAGTTTCTGCAGAAAATCAGTTTAGTACCTGGAGGTTTAGAGTAAGTTTTGACCATGTCATTGGTGTGCACTTTGAGGCCCAAGCTACCAGAAGTTAGTATTGGGAGTATATAAAAGGTTTTAGGAGTTGGTTGGAGGTTTGCATGTCATTTGGTTAGGTGCACAAGTAGAATAACCAAATCTGTCCAGCAGGGGACAATTTTGTTACAACTTAGAAATAGGGAGATTTGACCATGTCGTGGGTAGGCCCTCATTAGGCCCAATTGGGCCTTAGTTAGAGGGAGTATCAGAGAAGTTTTTCATTCATAGGATATGGGTTAGAACCATGTGTCACAAGTTAATTAAAGTCAGGGCATTTTCTGCCCAGAAAAATAGGGGAACCTTGGACTTTTAGCTTAGGCCCAAGAAGGCCCAAGCCAGGCTCTTGAGCCATATCAAGTTTGTGAGATGCCCTTAGGTCAGGAGAGTCTTGTGTAAAAGTTTTGAAGGAAAACTTGTAGTTTAAGAGTGTCTAATGCACTCAAGAAACTATAGTTGTCATTCTGAAATTTGCACCATTGAGCACTTTCACTTATCACATAGTTTTAGAACACTTAGATGTGAGTATTAGGTCGACCACCATAGTTGTAAGATAGTATAAGGTCAGTAGAGCAAAAGGCACAAGTGAGGGTCAATAGGTTTTGGATAATTTAGGAAAGGCACATCGAGTTAGGAAGCCAAAATTTGAAGACTTTGTCTAGTTTAGCGACCAAGTGACTTAAGTTGTGAGTCGAGATCATCCAAGCCTAGTGTGCATTATGGTGTTATTTGGTATTAATATACGATATGTGATTATGTGGCTACGTGTGTACATTTGAAATATAAAGGTGGATATAAATTAAGTGCGTATAGGCCTAAGTGTCATCCATGTTTAATTTCGGGTTGTAAATAGGTTAAGATGGTAAGAATATATTATAATGAGGATTATTATTATTTATGTAGGATCTCGAGACGAGGGAAAACTTGCCATAAAAGTCAAGTGAAGCTCCAGTTGCTCCTACCAGTCAGATCAGACCAGCCTATCTCAAGGCAAGTGATTCAACTTGACCTTCGTATTTACTATAAATAGTTCATATATATCGATGCAATTATCCTGAGTCATTTTAATATGTTTAAATCAAGCGTATCTCTCGCTTATCTTTGAATTATATAGAAATGCCATGAACCCTCGAGTATGGATTGCAAGTAGTTCAAAAGTCTTTTCATGATAGATAAATGCCATGATAAAATAAAGAGTTGTTATATTACTTGATTGATCCTCTTGATTAACATGCTGATGATTCCTAAGTATTGATATCTCATCCTGATACTTGAACCCCTATAGAACCTTACCTTGAACTCTGATAGTCAGAAACTTACCAAAATGATTCCTCATTGATTTATACCCTTTTTCCTATCCTAAAGCTTGACAATTCTGATATATATACATCCTGAGCTAGAGATGATTACCTTAACACCCATAGTATTCGTGAAGCTTATCTTCTTAATGATCCAACACCTGTACCTTGACGAGAAGCTATTGCTTTAAGCCCAGTTTGGAATTACCCCTTCATATTATCCATTAGTCTCACCATATTTTCCTTTCCAAGTTCTGACATATGAAAACCTTTTGGTTACCCTAATAGAGTAAAGTTTTGTGAATCATGGCCCTGAGATTTAGTACCATATTTCCCGTGATTCGAGTTGATCTATAATCCCTTAATAAAAATATTTATTGTTAAAAGAGATTTTGTTATAAATCGGCATCAGCTTTTGAAATAAATAAAATATGGTTTTCAGTCCCAAAGGGGGATAAATGTTTTTTTTGAATAGTGGATCTGGACTGAGACGCGAGTCATTTCCACCCTTATATTAGGCTTAAAAGTTGCCTAGGGATTCCCGTTAATGTTTTAGAACCCAGCGAGGTTCGGGATTACTTCGCGGCTGATCACCGGCTGTAATCCGTAGCGTCATAAAATTATTTTGATTAAGACATGATTTTAAAATTGTTTTGATGCAAGCAAAATGATGCCATCTCACATAGTTTTATCTCTCGTTATCATTAGTCATGTCTTTCCATTGGCATTCTTAAAAATATATCTCGATTTATGTTTTGTGTCGTTCTGTTAGCACTTGTTGAGCATATGGCTCACTTCTTACTTTACCCTGATATTACAGCTAGCAGCTATGGTTAGATTCAAGCAGACTGCCCGTAAGACCTGTGATGTTGATGCTTATGTTCGAGCTCAGGTAGAATAAGTAATAATAGTTGTGTGAGGACTCGGTATTTGTAATTAGATGAAATAGTTGGTAGTGTTGGGCTGTTCCAAACCCTAAACTGTAAGATCTTGGAGTTGGTTGTGTATTCTTCTTTTAAAATATTATAATAGCTATATTTATTTTTCTATTTAAGTTGGGGGTATGACAATTATTAAGGTCAAATCATTACATTACTTGCAGATTTAAATATTTTCATTAATTTTGATTTTTTCTTATTACATGACAATATATGTCTCTACAGTGCAATGAAGACTTTCAATGCTCAGACTGGAAGGGGAAACATTGTTCCAAAGATTAAAAATCTGGTCGTAAGTATTTCTTACACTCCATGAATCAGTGAACAAGTTGTAAGATTTTTTGTTTATCGTTGATGGTATAATATTTTCCAGGGGTCTCCTAAGCAACTAGGTGGCCACGAATGTGGTTACGTTGTTATGCGATACATGAAAGATGTAATCGAGGATAAATAAATGACTTTTATCACTAAGGTATATATAGTTTGGTGTTTTGATGCAATTTGACCAATATAGTTGTTACTAGGTTTAGTTTGTGTCGATTTGGCCTAAATATTTATAGCTAGTTTCTTATAAATTTCAGTGGGCCAATAAGAGTCTGAAGTCTTACAAAATAAAGGAGCTGGATGTGGTCCGTATCGAGGCGCTTGGTCATATCCAAGACAAGATATAGTAGCTATGTATCTAGGATTACTAGATCTTATTTTCATCTCAATACTTAATCGATCTTTGAAACTACTTTTGGTACTTTTGGTATATTTGTGGTCGGTGTTAGGATGGAGTTTGGTGTTAGACTTTTGGAGATCAGTAGGTATTGGATATGTAGCAGTTTGATGTTAGTGTTAAAACTGGTGATTGGTTTTGGTTCTATGTTTGGATGTAAGTAATACGTTGTGCAACCGGATGGTAAAAGATTGCCTTATGGTATTAATATTACCTTTTGGTATTGTTGCCATTGTTTTGGTTTGCTTTTGGTTCATATATATACAAACACATAGGTTCATTTACTAACTACCTAACAACATGTCTGGAATATACAAACAAAAACTGATGTTGGTAATGATAAAATACAATGGTTAATTAACAAAATGGCATGTTTAAATTGTAAATATACATCAGTTTTTAAGAAAATAACTGATGTTTTTTGACATGTTTAACATCATGTATCTAGAAGATAACTGATGTGATCTTACATAAATAACAACGATATATATTGAGCATGCCTAAAAAACTGATGTCTAAGAGAGTCATTAACATCACTCACAGAAACAAACGATGTCAAAGGTGCCTATTTACAACATTTATTTTAAAAAAAATGTTGTCTTTATATTTTTTTCCCTTGCGTGTCATATGCTTAAAATGGTATAAATTGCAATATATTACTATATTGAACTGGTGAACATGAGTTAAAATGTAAGATAATAAGATAAGGACATCAGTTTGTTAACTAAAACCGTTGTCTACATTTATCTTAGACATCAGTCCATAACCGATGTCTAAACTCTGGACCTTTCTCTACACATGCAAAGACATCGCTTATAAAAACTTTTAACATCGGTTTGGAACCGATGTCTTTTGACCTATTTCTTGTAGTGCCATAAATAAAATTGAAGCAACTTACAGACCATCTTAGCAAACTTGGGATCGACAAAACCCTCAGGTTGTATCATGTATACATCCTCTTCAAGGCTTCCATTTAAGAAAGCAATTTTGACATCCATTTGCCAAATCTCATAGTCATAGTAAGCAAGTATTGCTAGCATAATCCAAATAAAATTGACCATAGAACCTGGTGAAAAAGTCTCATCATAGTTTATACCATGAATTTGATTTAAACCTTTTTCCACTAGTCGCGCCTTATAGGTCTGTACTTTACCATCTATGTCAGTCTTCCTTTTGAAAACCCACTTGCACCCTATAGGTTTTACCCCTTCAGGTGGATCAACAAAAGTCCATGCTTTATTTTGATATATGGATTTCATCTCCGATTTCATGGCCTCTAGCCATTTTTTGGATTCTAGAATGTTCATAGCTTCTTGGTAGGTAATAGGCTTATCATTATCTATGAGCATTACATCATCATCTTGAGTCAAAAGAAATCAATAATATCTCTCTGGATTATAACGAGCCTTACTAGATCTACGAACAACCTGTTTTTTCGGAGCAGGAACATCTTGATGTAAATCCTGCCCACTTTTCAACTCTGGTTCAATGTTATTTTGTATAACTCGATCTTCATCGAGATCTATAGTCCTCCTAATACTCTTCTTGGAAAGTAACTCTCTTTCAAGAAATACAGAGGTTCGAGCAACAAACACTTTGTCCTCGGTAGGATTATAGAAATTAAACTCTTTAGTTTCTTCAAGATATCCCACAAAATAACATTTATCCGATTTTGGTCCTAGCTTGTCAGATACTAAGGGTTTCACAAACGCTTGCATCCTCGTTCTATAAATGACATGCTATGGCATTTCTCAATCCATATTTCATATGGAGTTTTTTGAACCGATTTAGTTGGAACTCGGTTTAGTGTAAATGCAGCCGTTTCTTGAGCATAACCCCAAAAACTTATTGGAAAATCTGTTAGACTCATCATCGATCGCACCATGTCCAAGAAGGTATGATTTCTCCTCTCAGAAACTCAATTTCATACCACATTCCTTCAAGAAACCTTTAAACTCGAGGCCTAAATATTCTCCTCCATGATCTAATCATAGAACTTTTATACTTTCCCATGTTTGCTTTTCCACTTCGGCCTTGTATTCTTCAAACTTTTCTCAAAAGATTCAGATTTGTTCCTCAAAATATACACATATCCATTTCTACTGAAATCGTTAATAAATGTAATGAAGTAGTAAAATCCACCTCTTAACATCGTACGCATTGGACCATATACATCACTATGTATAAGTCCTAATCGTTCGGTGGCCCTTTCACCTTGTCCAGTAAAAAGGAGCTTTGGCCATTTTGCCAATGAGACAAGATTTGCATTCTTCGTATGATTCAAAATATACTTATCCAAGTAACCATCTTGATGTAATTTGGAAATGCGTTTCTCATTTATGTGACCTAAACGACAATGCTAAAGGTATGTTTGATTTGAGTATTTCATTTTAATACATTTATTATCATTTATGTTATAGACAGGAGTATCTAAATCAAGAACATATAAACCATTAAACAAACGTGCAACCCCATAGGTAACATTATTCAATGAAAAGGAACAACCTGAATAAAAAATGAAAAACCTTTCTTATCCAAATAAGAAACTGAGATAATATTTCTGCAAATCGCAGGAATGTAAAAACAGTTATCTAGTTCTAAAACAAGCCCTGTGGGAAACAATAAATGATAAGTCCCTACGGCTAAAGCATCAACCTTTGCTCTATTGCCAACTCGTAGGTCGACTTCTCCCTTCGTAAATGTGAGAACCACATCGAATATCTAATACCCAAGATGTAGAAGTAGACAAATTGACTTCTATGACATAAATACCTGAAATAGAAGTGCCAACAACAACCTTCTTCTTCTTCTTCAGATCCTCTAAATAAGCATGACAGATCCTCCAATGACCTTGTTTCTTGCAATAGTGACAATCACCAACCTTTAGAACACCACCTTTAGGCTTGAAAGCCTTGGTCGGATCAGGTTTCAGGTTGGCATTAGATTTAGATCCCATCTTCCTCTTGCCTTTCCATTTACCTTTTCCTTTGGTCTTCCCCTTATTCACCATTAACATGGGAACAGGGGACGTCTTCTGAATATTGGTCTCAGCAGTTTTCAACATTGCCAACAATTCGGTGGGCTTCTTATCTATCTCATTCATATTTTAATTCATCATAAATTGAGAATAGATATTGTTTAAATATTGAAAAATCAGATCAATATAGTGCTTCATAGAAATCGGGGCACCCAATTTGGCAAGGTACTCAATATACCCTATCATCCTTAGAACATATGGTCCAACTGGATGACGTTCTCTCTGCTTACATGCATTCAACGACTTGAAAGTATTAAACCTCTCCTAACGAGCTTGTCCTTCAAACATACGTTTAAGGTGCTCAATCATATCATAAGAATCCATATTCTCATGTTGTTTCGGAAGTTCAGCACTCATGGTCGCTAACATGAGACATTGAACATCCATGTCATCATTGATATGTTTATGATAAACAATATGTTGAGCACGAGATACTCCTTCAGGGAGATGTGCAGGGAAAGGAATATCTATTACATAGAGCTTGCGCTCTTGTTTGAGGACGATCCTCAACTTCATCTGCCATTCAAGGAAGTTTGTTCCTGTCAGCTTGTCCTTCTCAAGGACTAATCACATAGAGAAGTTGTTTGAATTATTTGCCATTTGATATCTACAATGGTCAAAATGCACAAGCTAAATTAGTCTCCAGATGATTATTATATGTTCAAGTGATTATTCATATATATTAAAAATTTATATCTCTCTCTATTTTTACCAAATTAATAGCCCTAAGTATTAATCAGTAAAAAATATCTTCTATATACTTTTTAGTGAGCCAAGACCCATATTTCATCATATCTTAGGCCAGCTTTGGCATTTCTCCCATAACAAGATTATTTAGGTAGACAATATTTGTCAATTATATCAACTATATAACTCTTGGATAGTTTAGTGGAACAACATTTGTTCGTATTTATCGAATAAATCTCACCAAACTCTATGCCTTTAAGTTCACACTCCTATTATGGTAACTTAGTTAAGTCAAACCAAAATGTCTAAAAAGTATCATATACTTCAGTACGCCTTCCCACGATAGATGGGATTACTTCGTTCTGGCGAACCCACTCCTTATCGATCTAGGGGTTAATGTGTTGGACATATTGGAATTCATCTAAACAACTTCATATAAACATTAGGCTTTTGTTAGTATTAAAACGATCACGATCCCATCATAAAGAAATTCCCAATTTTTCCTTGAATAAAATATTTCAAATCAATACTCGTCAATGGTTTGATTTCCAGGTAGTGAGGGAGTCACATCAGTCTCTCTTAAAACTCACAACCTTACAAGTTCAATGAACCTATTTTTGGCAAAATCGCCCCATTCCGGAAATAAAGAAGATTTGTATTTTATTCCGTGTTTCATAAACAAGAGAATCTCATAATCATTTATAAATTTTAAAATCTTGAGTCTTTACAGATTTTATCTTGTTTAAGAAGGCATGGCATGAGTAACGTATTTAATACATACATTCATGCATGATTAATCTATTTAAAACATGCATCATTAACTGTTCTAGACATACAGTCATACATCAATATGTAAAGTGCGGTATGTAAACGTGCTTGGTTATGGCCTTTATCTTATGTGATCCATTCAAGCTAATGAAAGGATCAAGGTCAATCTATCATGAATCATAGAAATACAATTACATTTCTTCATTCTTCTTGTCTTCATAGTTGCTCCTTCTCTGGGATCAACCCTTCTAGAAGTACATTACATTGAAACAACCTAAATTAATGTACTTACATAAGAAAACTCAGGCTACAGTCGAGGTTAAACAGTTACAAGAATAATCAAAATGACATGCAAGTCGTATTTATAAAACCAAAATAATAAATAAAAAACCATTAACTAAAGGGTCTTAAGGCCATAAAAAGCACCATGCTTAAGTAAAAAAATAAAGAACTTGAAAAATATAGCGAGGGTCGGGGGGCGGAAGACCCTGGGCAGGGTCCGGGGCGACAGCCCCCGGGCGGGGGTTCAGGGGCGGCAACCCGCGAGAGGGGTGTCACACCCCAACTTAAACAACAGATTAAATATAGCTATTACAACATTTTAAAAGAAATAACATAACCAAATCCAAGATCTTAGAGTTTAGGGTTTGGAATAGCCCAACACTACCAACTATTACATCTGATTTTAAAATACCGAGTCCTCACACAAACTACTATCACTTATTCTACCTGAGCTCGAACATAAGCATCAGCATCACAGGTCTTACGGGCAGTCTGCTTGAATCTAACCATAGCTGCTAGCTGTAATATCAGGGTAAAGCAAGGAGTGAGCCAAATGCTCAACAAGTGCTAAACAATATGATACAAAATATAAATCGAGATATACTTTAAAGAATGACAATGGAAAGACATAACCACTGATAATGAGGGATAAAACTTTGGGTGATGGCATCATTTTGTTTGTATCAAAACAATTTCAAAATCATACAGTTTAATCAAAATCATTTTATGACGCTACAGATTACAGCCGGTGATCAGCCGCAAAGTAATCCCGAACCTCGCTGGGTTCTAAAACATTAATGGGAATCCCTAGGCAACTTTTAAGCCTAATATAAGTGTGGAAAGGACTCGCGTCTCAGTCCAGATCCACTATTCAAAGAAAACATTTATCCCCGTTTGGGACTGAAAACCCACATTTTATTTATTTCAAAAACTGATGCCGAATTATAACAAAATCTCTTTTTAGAGTAAACATCTTTATCAAGGGATTATAGATCAACTCCAAACACGGGGAAATGGTACTAACTCTCAGAGCCATGAATCACAAAACTATACTTTATTATGGTAACTGAATGGTTTTCATATATCAAAGTTTGGACAAGGGAATTTACTGAGGCTATTGGATATCATGAAGGGTAATGCCAAACTGGGCTTAAAGCAATGGTTTCTCATCAAGGTTCAAGTGCTGGATCATCAAGAAGGTAAGCTTCATGAATACTAAGGGTGTTAAGGTATGAAGAAATGATCTTTAGCTCAGGATTTATCAGAATTGTCAAGCTTTAGGATAAGAAAGAGGGGTAATCAATGAGGAATCACTTTGATAAATATCTGGCTTTCAGGGTTCAAGGTAAGGTTCTATAAGGGGTTCAAGTATCAGGATGATATATCAATACTTAGGAATCACTAACATGTAAATCAAGAGAATCAACCAAGAGTTGTAACTACCCTTTCTTTTATCATGGCATTTCAAAGATAAACATAAGATACACTTGACTTAAATATATATCAAAATGACCCAGGATAGTTGCATCGATATAAATGAACTATTTACAGTGAATACGAAAGACAGGTTGAATCACTTGCCTTGAGAAAGGCTGGTCTGGTCTGACTGGTAGGAGCAACTGGAGCTTCACTCGACCTTTATGGCAAGTTTTCCCTCGTCTCGAGATCCTACATAAATAATAATAATCTTCATTATAATATACTCTCACCAACTAATCCTATTAACAACCCGAAATTAAACACGAATGGCACTTAGGCCTATATGCACTTAATTTTATATTCACCTTTAAATTACAATTGTACACACATAGCCACATAATCACATATAATATATTAATACCAAATAACACCATATACACCATAATGCAACACTAGGCTTGGATGATCTCGACTCACAACTTAAGTCACTTGGTCGCTAAACTAGACAAAGTCTTCAAATTTTGGCTTCCTAACTCGATTTGCCTTTACTAAACTATACAAAACCTATTGACCCTCACTTATACCTTTTTCTCTACTGACCTTATACTATCTTAAAACTATGGTGGTCAACCTAAATCTCACTCCTTAGTGTTCTAAAACTATGCGATAAGTGCAAGTGCTCACTGGTGCAAATTTCAGAATGACAACTATAGTTTCTTAAGTGCATTAGACACTCTTAAACTACAGGTTTTCCTTCAAAACTTTTACACAAGACTCTCCTGACCTAAGGGCATATCACAAACTTGATGTGGCTCAAAGGCCTGGCTTGGGCCTTCTTGGGCCTAAGCTAAAAGTCCAAGGTTCCCCTATTTTTCTGGGCAGAAAACGCCCTGACTTGAATTAACTTGTGACACATGGTTCTAACTCATATCCTATGAACTATGGTTGGAAAAAATTCTCTGACACTCCCTCGAACTAAGGCCCAATAGGGCCTAATGAGGGCCTACCCATGACATGGTCAAATCTCCCTATTTCTAAGTTGCAACAAAACTGTCCCCTGCTGGACAGATTTTGGTATTCTACTTGTGCACCTAACCAAATGACATGCAAACCTCCAACCAACACCTAAAACCTTTTATATACTCACAATAATAACTTATGGTGTCTTGGGCCTCAAAGTGTACATCAATGACATGGCCAAAACTCACTCTAAACCCCAGGGTACTAAACTGATTTTTCTGTAGAAACTATAACTCTCCTTTCTCCAAGGTTTTGACTTGACAACTCAACTACCAACAACCCAATACCCAAACCAAGACTTAAACATGGTGATCTACTAAAATAAATCCCTTATTCTCAAAATACCTTTGGTGGAGATCATCCTTTACCTATGGTACAATTATGGCAAAACAAAAGAAACTACACTTCACAACTCACAAATCAACAAGTTTTTGAAACAACAAGATATACATTTTTATAAAAGATAACCACAAATTATTACCATGCATCAAGGAGCATTAATCAATATTAACACCTTAATCCTACTGAAATTAAAGCTTACTAACAAAATCTTTCCAAATGATCGAAATCTTATAACATTCTAAGAGAAATTCACATGTGTGCATGTCCTCGAGTTTTGCAAGCCAAACAACATGTTTTCTGAATATGTTTTACCAAGAAATTTACATGCAAGCCTAGCATGAGCTATATCTAGATGATCACTTAGCATGCAAGGAGTTTCATCAATTTTTCACCATAAAATTCAAGCCATTATCACATAAACATGCAAAAATTGAACAAAGCAACAAGAATAGTCTTAAGGACCATTCATTCGGCTCCCCTATGGTCATGACCGAATGAAATGGAAGGGAATGGCCATTTAATCATCAAGTATTTCCTTCTCAAGACTTGTCACTTCTCCATTCCTTGTAGTCCTCTCAAAAACAACCCTAAACTCACAAGAATCAAGGTTGTACTTTGACTTTCAACTAAAACCTTTACATGCAACCTTAAAACTTTAACTTTCTACTCAAAACTCTTTGAAATATGAGTGATCATGGTATGGGAAGTAACATTTACTTGTATAGAGGGTGGAAGCTTGGTTGAGGAATGAAGAAAAATGGGGAGGTGGTGGTTTCGGCTAAAAGCCGAGAGTGAAGGAGGGAGTAGCCGAGAGTGAGAGAGATGAGGGAGAGAAGAATGAGTGTGGTGGTGAGTGATGTGTGAAATGATCATATCTTTGCTTGTTTTATGGTTTTTGTGTTGACAAATGTGAGTGGAAATTGGAATTGACATGATTACCCTTCCACTTGTACTTGGTTCAATTTGCATGCAAGGGTAAAGAAGGTATTTGGCTAGAAAATAAGAGTTAGTGGGGTGGTTATTAACTCTTTAGCCCTCTTGGATTGAATAGAAAGGATTTGCATGCAAGGATAACTATGTAATTTGCTAATTATGACAATTAATACTTATAAAGATTTAATTTTATAAAATAAAACACAAGTTCAAAAATTATAAAATTTATAACATAAAATAGCTTGGATTTTTGGAAATTTTATAAAACTACTTTTGAAATTTGTGAGCAAAATAACTTTTAAAAAGAAATTTACTCAAGGTTTAAAATATTCCTTATAAATCAAAAAATGAAAGAAATAAATAAACTTTTGATTTGAAAAATCATATACCACATATCGAAAATTTAAGACGCAGAAATTCTCATTCACACAAGCATACAATAGTTGAATATATTGGCATTCGGCTTTATAATTACACCAAATTTACAATTAGTATTACACAGAAATGTTGGGTGTAACATCCTCTCCCCCTTAAGGGATTCTGTCCCCAGAATCTAAAAGAATAGATGAGGATACCGGGAACGCATATCAGACTCTAACTCCCAAGTCGATTCTTCGACCTTAGGGTTCCTTCAAAGCACTTTTACTAACTTTACTGACTTATTTCTAAGGCTCTTCTCTTGCCAGTCGAGTATTTTAACCGGTTGCTCCACAAATGACAGGTCTGCCTGAATTTTTACAGGGTCATATTCTATTATATGGCTAGCGTCAGGATTATACTTCTTAAGCAATGACACATGGAACACATTATGCACATGTTGATACTGAGGTGGTAAGGCCAACTCGTAGGCCACCTTTCCCACTTGACTCAATATTTCAAAAGGACCTATATATCTAGGTGCTAACTTCATTTTCTTGCCAAATCTCATCAACCCTTTTCTAGGTGACACCTTCAACAAAACAGCTTCGCCAATTTGGAATCGAACGTCCTTACGCACTGGATCCGCATACTTCCTCTGTCTATCTTGAGCAGCAAGCAACCTTTTCTGAATTAACTTCACCGAGTCATGCAACTGTTGTACCAATTCTGAGCCGAGAATCTTTCCTTCTCCTACTTTGTCCCAACTTGTTGGTGATCTACATTTTCGCCCGTACAAAGCTTCGTATGGTGGCATGCTGATACTGGAATGATAGCTGTTGTTGTAAGAGAATTCAATCAACGGAAAATGGTCGTCCCAACTTCCTGCAAAATCGATTGCACAACTGCGCAACATGTCTTCAATTGTTTGGATTGTCCTTTCACTCTGGCCATCAGTCTGCGGGTGGTAGGCCATGCTCATATTCAACTTTGTGCCCAGACATTCCTGAAATTGCTTCCAAAATCTCGAGTTAAATTGGGGATCTCTGTCTGAAACTATTGATACAGGTACTCCATGCTTTAGTATGATTTCGCACACATACAGATGAACCAACTTGTCCAGTGACGACTTCTCGTTAATTGGAAGGAAATGCGCTGACTTCGTAAGACGATCATTTATAACCCATATTGCGTCATGCCCGGATTTCGTTCGCGGTAGTCCTACTATAAAGTCCATAGCGATATTTTCCCATTTCCATTCTGGAATCTTCAGGGGCTGAATTAATCCGCTTGGTCGTTGATGTTCTGCCTTCACTTTCTGAGAAGTATAACACTTCACAACCCATTCTGCCACGTCTCGCTTCATATTTGGCCACCAAAAGTTCTTCTTTAAGTCTCGATACATCTTGGTACTTCCCGGGTGGATTGAAAATTTCGAATTGTGGGCTTCATGGAGGATCTCATTCTTTAATTCAGGTACATGAGGAATCCATATTCTGGAAGAAAACCTTAGTATCCCTTGCTCATCCCTTTGAGTATTAATCTCCTCTCCAGATAACTGATTCTTCTCTTTCTCCATTACTTCTTCTTGACATTTTTTTATCTTTTCCACTAGTGTTGGCTGAAAAGTCATTGCGCGACAAACTTCCTCAACTTGTCCACAATCACAAAGTTCCAGTTCAAATCTCTTAATTTCTTCAGATAATTCCTTTGGTGATGTCACCTTATTCAGTCTCTCTTTCCTACTTAGAGCATCGGCCACAAAATTCGCCTTTCCAGGATGGTAATTTATCGAGCAGTCATAGTCCTTGATCAATTCCAGCCATCTCCTCTGCCTCATATTGAGCTCCTTCGGAGTGAAAATGTACTTTAAACTCTTGTGATCCATGTAGATTTCACACTTCTCTCCGTAAAGGTAATGTCTCCAAATCTTAAGTGCGAACACTATGGAGGCTAGTTCCAAGTCATGCGTCGGGTACTTTAACTCATGCGGTTTCAACTGTCTTGACGCATATGCGATCACCTTACTGTGTTGCATTAACACACAACCCAATCCCTTATGTGAAGCGTCGCTGAATATTACAAAGTTTCCTTGATCATCCGGTAGCACTAACACCGGAGCTGTTACCAATCTCTGTTTCAACTTTTGAAAACTATCCTCACATTCTGCACTCCATTCAAACTTTTGATTCTTTTTGGTTAACTTGGTCAATGGCGTGGCGATTTTCGAAAAATCCTTGACGAACCTTCTATAGTATCCTGCCAATCCTAGAAAACTTCACACTTCCGTAGGAGTCTTTGGCCTCTCCCAACTCATAACTGCCTCAATCTTTGCCGGATCCACTTTAACTCCTTCATTTCCAATGACATGCCCCAAAAATTGAACTTCCTTTAACCAGAACTCACATTTGGTAAACTTGGCATACAACTTCTCTTGACGAAGTATTTCCAATGCTATCCAGAGGTGCTGCTTATGTTCTTCTTCCGACTTAGAATAAATAAGGATGTCATCAATGAATACCACGACAAATTTGTCCGAATACTTCTTAAATACTCGATTCATCAGATCCATAAATGCGGCCGGGGCGTTGGTCAGTCCAAACGGCATTACTAAGAACTCATAATGCCCATATCTGGTCCTGAATGCGGTCTTGGGAATATCTTCTTCTTTCATCATTAATTGATGGTATCCCGATCTCAAATCGATCTTTGAAAAGCATTTTGCTCCCTTCAGCTGGTCAAAAAGGTCATCTATTCTTGGTAGCGGGTAGCGGTTCTTGGTCGTTACCTTATTCAACTCTCGATAATCTATGCATAATCACATGCTCCCATCTTTCTTCTTGACAAACAGAACAGGTGCTCCCCATGGCGACGTACTTGGCCGTATCACTCCCTTATCCAACAATTCTTGTAGCTGGCTCGCCAACTCTTTCATTTCTGCTGGTGCCATCCTATATGGGGCCTTTGAAATTGGTTCCGTACCTGGAGCAAGGTTGATCTCGAACTCGATTTGTCGATCTGGTGGTAAGCCTGGTAGTTCGTCGGGAAACACATCGGGAAACTCGTTAACTACAGGAATATCTTCTATGCTAGGGCTGCCTTTTTCTGAATCCACTACATAAGCTAGAAATGACTCACAACCTTTTCTAAGTAGCTTCTTAGCCTGAACGATTGTAAGAAATAGTTGCTCTTGCCTCTGCCCCGTGAATACTACCTTCTCTCCACTCTTCGTCTTTAAATACACTTTCTTAGTCTTACAATTAATCTAAGCGCTATTTTCTCCTAACCAATCCATGCCTAAAATTATGTCAAACTCTCCCAACTTGAAGAGTATCAAGTCGGCTGAAAACTTATACCCCGAAATATCAATCTCACACTTTGGACAAAATTGATTCAGATGAATCTTCTCTTGGTTCACAATTACCACATTTACTACCTCACTCATAATCATTTTATCACATTGAAGCGTATCAACAAAAGATTCTGATATGAAAGATCTTGTTGCTCCCGAATCAATCAATACTTTAGCTTTGACATTATTGAGTAAAAGTGTACCTGCTATCACCTCAGAATTCTGAACAACATCCTTCATCTTCAAATCAAATGTCCTTGTTGTTGCTTGCGGGGTTGGTGTAGGTGGTGGAGGTAATGCCAATACCTCGGCTGGCACGCTTGCACTAGTACTTGCCACATTCATTAAAGCTTTGACTGGTCCGGTTGCCTTGCACTCCGTAGCTATGTGTCCAGTCTTCCCACACTTGTAACACGTAACTCCTGGCTTCGGCATCATACACTCATTCGCCAAATGTCCCTTCTGATTGCACCTATAGCATGTCATGCTCAGCTTATTACATAATCCAGGGTGCCTTCTTCCACAGTGCTTGCATTCCGGTCTCGGGAACTTATTTTCTCCAACTTGCCCTTGGCTTGCCTGACTGCTCCCCTTTGATTCTTGCCTTTTACCCAAATTTCCCTTCTTTTGAAAATTTCCACCCTTCTGGAATCCGATCCTCTTTACATTCTGATCTTGTGAACTTCCCGCTTCAGACTTTTCTCCATAAAATGGAACCTTCCTCTTCTTGTTATCCCTTTCCTTCCTTGACAACATCCCATTATTCTCAATCACAGCAGCTTTCTGTACTACTCCCGCATAAGTATCAAGCTCAAACATAGCCACTCTATCTCTAATCCAAGGCTCCAATCCTTGCTGAAATCTCTTCACTTTTTCCTCCTCAGTACTGGTATACTTTGTCACAAACCTTGACAACTCTGTGAACTTCTTCTCATACTCCAATACAGTCATGTTCCCTTGCTTCAGCTCCAAAAATTTGAGCTCCATCTGATTCTGCATGTACTTAGGGTAATACTTGTCCAGAAATAACTTCTTAAATCTCTCCCAAGAAACCTGCTGAGTGACTTCCATAGCTTTTACTGATTCCCACCAATAGATGACTTCACCCTTCAAGAAGTAAGTAGCATACGGCGTCTTCTGATCGTCTCCTAACTGTACCAACTCAAAAGCCCTTTCCATCTCCTTGATCCATGTGTTAGCTATTACTGGATCAGTGGTATCATGAAATGCAGGTGGTTTCACATTCTGAAAAGCCTTGAAAGTGACAATTTGTCTAGGTGGTACTGGTGGTTCAGGTGGTTGGTGTGCTTCACGGTTATCTTGGTTTTTAATTCGTTGTTGAAGAGTTAGTTGTTGTTGAGCTATAGCATTGGTTTGCTGTTGCAAAGTTTCCAGTAGTCGAAGAATATTTGGGTCTGTGGTGGATGTGGTTGTTGGGTTCTTCTTTTTGGGAGGCATGATCCTGAAATAAGAGTTATGTTAAAACAGATATGAACAATTCGAGGGTATCGCATGGCATTCTTATCTACATATGAGGTCAAGTTTCAAATTAAGCAGATATGGTGATGCATATAAAAACGTAAAATAACAGTTGAGAGCAAGTGGAACAATTGAACATAATTATTGAAATTTTAAAGGTCACAATACATAGGATTAGGACAAAGTCTGATTCTAGGAATAACAGGCTTATTTAAAGGAAATAACAGAAAAAACTGGGGATTCCACAGAGTCTGATAGTACAACAACATGGAAAGGTAAATGGAAAAAAGTAAGGCTCCACTCCATATGAACGGGGCTTGGTAGTCTTTTCCTCTCGAAGCGTCTTCACAATGCTCTAGAGCTCATCCGCCACCATCTGAATGACATACTGGCTGGTACGGTCCCGGTGCGCTGGCATCTCCTCAAGCTTAGTGTTGACGTACTGAACCAAGGTCTCAAGTCTCGCAGTCATCTGCTCCTTGGGCTTCCCTTCGTAGTTTCGGCTGTCCGGATACACGTTCTTCAGTCGGTCTATCAGTCGGTCGTACTTGCCCTGAAGCATGTCGAACTCGCGCCTCAACTCAGCATACACAGTGAAAGCAATAGTGTCATCCGACCCAAAGGATGACGAGGAATGCACCCTTTGCTGACAACCAATAAGAGCAGTATTAATAATAAATTTACTTAACCTACTCTCTCGCATAATATCTATAACCTACACACATATCCTAGAACCTATTTGGGCTGTCCAGGGACTCTAAATCGTGGCTCTAATACCAAAACCTGTCACACCCCAACTTAAACAGCAGATTAAATATAGCTATTACAACATTTTAAAAGAAATAACATAACCAAATCCAAGATCTTACAGTTTAGGGTTTGGAACATCCCAACACTACCAACTATTACATCTGATTTTAAAATACCGAGTCCTCACACAAACTACTATCACTTATTCTACCTGAGCTCGAACATAAGCATCAGCATCATAGGTCTTACGGGAAGTCTGCTTGAATCTAACCATAGCTGCTAACTGTAATATCAGGGTAAAGCAAGGAGTGAGCCAAATGCTCAACAAGTGCTAAACAATATAATATAAAACATAAATCGAGATATAAATTAAAGAATGACAATGGAAAGACATAACCACTGAAAATGAGGGATAAAACTTTGGGTGATGGCATCATTTTGTTTGTATCAAAACAATTTCAAAATCATACCGTTTAATCAAAATCATTTTATGACGCTACGGATTACAGCCGGTGATCAGCCGCGAAGTAATCCCGAACCTCGCTGGGTTCTAGAACATTAATGGGAATCCCTAGGCAACTTTTAAGCCTAATATAAGTGTGGAAAGGACTCGCGTCTCAGTCCAGACCCACTATTCAAAGAAAACATTTATCCCCCTTTGGGACTGAAAACCCACATTTTATTTATTTCAAAAACTGATGCCGAATTATAACAAAATCTCTTTTTACAGTAAACATCTTTATCAAGGGATTATAGATCAACTCGAAATAAGGGGAAATGGTACTAACTCTCAGAGCCATGAATCACAAAATTATACTTTATTAGGGTAACTGAATGGTTTTCATATATCAAAGTTTGGACAAGGGAATTCAGTGAGGCTATTGGATATCATGAAGGGTAATGCCAAACTGGGCTTAAAGCAATGGTTTCTCATCAAGGTTCAAGTGCTGAATCATCAAGAAGGTAAGCTTCATGAATACTAAGGGTGTTAAGGTATGAAGAAATGATCTTTAGCTCAGGATTTATCAGAATTGTCAAGCTTTAGGATAAGAAAGAGGGGTAATCAATGAGGAATCACTTTGATAAATATCTGGCTTTCAGGGTTCAAGGTAAGGTTCTATTAGGGGTTCAAGTATCAGGATGAGATATCAATACTTAGGAATCATTAACATGTAAATCAAGAGAATCAACCAAGAGTTGTAAGTACCCTTTCTTTTATCATGGCATTTCAAAGATAAACATAAGATACACTTGACTTAAATATATATCAAAATGACTCAGGATAGTTGCATCGATATAAATTAACTATTTACAGTGAATACGAAAGACAGGTTGAATCACTTGCCTTGAGAAAGGCTGGTCTGGTCTGACTGGTAGGAGCAACTGGAGCTTCACTCGACCTTTATGGCAAGTTTTCCCTCATCTCGAGATCCTACATAAATAATAATAATCTTCATTATAATCTACTCTCACCAACTAATCCTATTTACAACCCGAAATTAAACACGGATGGCACTTAGGCCTATATGCACTTAATTTTATATTCACCTTTAAATTACAATTGTACACACATAGCCACATAATCACATATCATATATTAATACCAAATAACACCATATACACCATAATGCAACACTAGGCTTGGATGATCTCGACTCACAACTTAAGTCACTTGGTCGCTAAACTAGACAAAGTCTTCAAATTTTGGCTTCCTAACTCGATGTGCCTTTACTAAAATATCCAAAACCTATTGACCCTAACTTGTGCCTTTTTCTCTACTGACCTTATACTATCTTACAACTATGGTGGTCAACCCAAATCTCACTCCTAAGTGTTCTAAAACTATGCGATAAGTGAAAGTGCTCACTGGTGCAAATTTCAGAATGACAACTATAGTTTCTTGAGTGCATTAGACACTCTTAAACTACAAGTTTTCCTTCAAAACTTTTACACAAGACTCTCCTGACCTAAGGGCATCTCACAAACTTGATGTGGCTCAAAGGCCTGGCTTGGGCCTTCTTGGGCCTAAGCTAAAAGTCCAAGGTTCCCCTGTTTTTCTGGGCAGAAAATGCCCTGACTTGAATCAACTTGTGACACATGGTTCTAACTCATATCCTATGAACTATGGTTGGAAAAACTTCTCTGACACTACCTTTAACTAATGACGGCCTACCCATGACATGGTCAAATCTGCCTATTTCTAAGTTGCAACAAAACTGTCCCCTGCTGGACAGATTTGGTTATTCTACTTGTCCACCTAACCAAATGACATGCAAACCTCCAACCAACACCTAAAACCGTTTATATACTCCCAATAATAACTTCAGGTGGCTTGGGCCTCAAAGTGCACATCAATGACATGGCCAAAACTCACTCTAAACCCCAGGGTACTAAACTGATTTTTCTATAGAAACTATAACTCTCCTTTCTCCAAGGTTTTGACTTGACAACTCAACTACCAACAACCCAATACCCAAACCAAGACTTAAACATGGTGATCTACTAAACTAACTCCCTTATTCTCAAAATAACTTTGGCGGAGATCATCCTTTACCTATGGTACAATTATGGCAAAACAAAAGAAACTACACTTCACAACTCACAAATCAACAAGTTTTTGAAACAACAAGATATACATTTTTATAAAAGATAACCACGAATTATTACCATGCATCAAGGAGCATTAATCAATATTAACACCTTAATCCTACTAAAATTAAAGCTTACTAAAAAAATCTTTCCAAATGATCAAAATCTTATAACATTCTATGAGAAATTCACATGCGTGCATGTCCTCGAGTTTTGCAAGCCAAACAACATGTTTTCTAAATATGTTTTACCAAGAAATTTACATGCAAGCCTAACATGATCTATATCTAGATGATCACTTAGCATGCAAGGAGTTTCTTCAAATTTTCACCATAAAATTAAAGCCATTATCACATAAACATGCAAAAATTGAACAAAGCAACAAGAATAGTCTTAAGGACCATTCATTCGGCTCCCCTATGGTCATGGCCGAATGAAATGGAAGGGAATGGCCATTTAATCATCAAGAGTTTCCTTCTCAAGACTTGGCACTTCTTCATTCCTTATAGTCTTCTCAAAAACAACCCTAAACTCACAAGAATCAAGGTTGTACTTTGAGTTTCAACTAAAACCTTTACATGCAACCTTAAAACTTAAACTTTCTACTCAAAACTCTTTGAAATATGAGTGATCATGGTATGGGAAGTAACATTTACTTGTATAGAGGGTGGAGGCTTGGTTGAGGAATGAAGATAAATGGGGAGGGGGTGGTTTCGGCTAAATGCCGAGAGTGAAGGAGGGAGTAGCCGAGAGTGAGAGAGGGGAGGGAGAGAAGAATGAGTGTGGTGGTGAGTGATGTGTAAAATGATCATGTCTTTGCTTGTTTTATGGTTTTTGAGTTGACAAATGTGAGTGGAAATAGGAATTGACATGATTACCCTTCCACTTGTACTTGGTTCAATTTGCATGCAAGGGTAAAGAAGGTATTTGGCTAGAAAATAAGAGTTAGTGGGGTGGTTATTGACTCTTTAGCCCTCTTAGATTAAATAGAAAGGATTTGCATGCAAGTATAACTATGTAATTTACTAATTATGCAATTAATACTTATAAAGATTTAATTTTATAAAATAAAACACAAGTTCAAAAATTATAAAATTTATACCATAAAATAGCTTGGATTTTTGGAAATTTTATAAAACTACTTTTGAAATTTGTGAGTAAAATAACTTTTAAAAAGAAATTTACTCAAGGTTTAAAATATTCCTTATAAATCAAAAAATGAAAGAAATAAAAAAAATTTTGATTTGAAAAATCATATACCACATATCGAAAATTTAAGACGCAGAAATTCTCATTCACACAAGCATACAATAATTGAATATATTGGCATTCGGATTTGTAATTACACCAAATTTACAATTAGTATTACACAGAAATGTCGGGTGTAACAAGGGGTCCGGGGGAGGCAGCCTCAGGCTAGGGTCGAGCTAACATGTCAGCTCAAAAAAAAGAATTTTTTTCGAAGACCAGTCTTATTTAGAAATCATCAATTTCAGAACTACAGATCGTATCTCAACCAGTATCTTCCACCACTACATCATATGCAATTTCAGAAGCATATATCATATACATAATAATAATTGCCCGTTTGACTGATCATGTCAATACACCATATGTCCTACAGTTTATATCACTTTATATAAATCAAACATTAAGCAATACTGATCAGTCATGGAAAATATAACATGCTAGTATCATATACATATACATCGTGTGAATATATAGAAAAATCTATATAACAATTTGATCATTAATCAATAGAACAACATGCATATTAAATCTCACACATAAACAGTATCAATATACATACATGCCAGATCTAATTCATTCTTAATATACTGAAAAACTATCAAACATGTAACCAAATCATCCCATTATACACATAGCTCTGATACCATTAGTAGGGATTCAAGGCACAAAATGCAACGGAAAACAAAAATTTTGAATCCCTACCGCAGGATCTACGTATAATGACTAGATAATTATAGAGAGTATTATCATGTACCTTAATAAAGCTTTCCATATGATTGATCTGGAAGTTTTGATCTTGATGAATCACAGTAGCCCTCCTTGTGAAGATCTGTTCTCCAAGGTATCCACATGAACGTAGAATCGTCCAACGATCAACGGAGCTGATACTAGCAGATTTGGTTGCCTCTTCCTCCCTCTCTTTGTCTCTAGCCTCTCTAAGATGTAGAGCTGCTAGGATTTTTCTCAAACACGAATTATGACTTGTAACCCTAAAAATATATATCTTAATGTATGTATAGGGAAGAAAGATTCAGGCCTAACCATAAACCTAATGGGCTTCATTAAAATAACCCATTCTAATTTCGGGTTTTTATTATTAGTAAATTCAAATACTAATTTAATAATTAAATTTCAATTAATAAGAATTAGATATTTAAATTCATAATTTAAATAACACTCCATTTTAAACGTTATTCGTGTTTCACCCTTTTGGTTATTATTACGTTGGCAATAATTTTATTTTCTAATAATAAAATTATAAACAATGAGTGGCATCAACTAATACATCATTGCTACCCAAGTAATAAAAATAATTGGTGATTCAATTAAACCTTTTGTGAATAATGTACAATGTAATATAATCCCTTTAGCCTTATATTATAGATCAAACTCGAGTCATGCATTGTGTCATCCTCTGTTAACGTTTAATCCTTCTTTCCTTGATCAATGAGTAAACTATTAAAAAATCAGTATTTGAGCACGACCATACATTTTATAGTCTTACTCAATCAAGAAGCCATTAATATCACTCCTTAATATAGGAGGGCTAAATCCCATACAGATCATTCATATTTCTCATATGATTTATAATATACCCAATGTCTACTTTTATATTACCCGGTCAAGGATAACTTTTAATAATATCAAAGTATATTAATTCCCGTATAGAAATATAATGACTTCGGGTCTAAGGACCAATACATCATTATCATTGTGATATTAACTTATGACACTTCAACATGTATTATCTCATAACGGGTCAATCTAGCACCATGTATCTAATACATGTGCCTGTATTTTGACTTTAGTATCACCATACCTATGATCAATGAGATGTTATCATCAGTCATCAAACACACTAGTCTCAACGTATTTATTATTGTCCCTTAACAATAATACTTGACTAGGGTCCTTTAGGAATATCAATTCTATTCTCATAATCTCATTTCTAAATCACGTACTTAGAGATATAGATTTACATATCATATTCCAAGGACATTTATTAATCTAACATTTTATCACAGAAAATAAACATATATTAAATTACTATAGAATAATCGATAAAATCATAATTAATAACCCAAATGTCTCATAACATAAAAATAATAGTGTTGTCTCTAGGGCATACACACTAACACCGATTTCTTGTAATAGTGACAAGTATCACCCTTTGTAACACCTTCTCCAAGATTCAAAGCCTGTTTGGGAGAAGTTTTAGGAACAATAGATTTGAATCCCATCCTCTTCTTTCGTTTTAATTTACCTTTCGCTTTGGCACTCCATTTGTTCACCATCATTATGAGAGGAGGGGACGCATTTTGAATGTTGGTCTCAGTAGTTTTAAACATAACTAACACTCCGATAAGTGTCTTGTTTATCTTATTCATGTTATAATTCATTACAAACCATGCATATTTAATGTTCAAAGATTGTAAGTTCAGATCTATCTGGGCTTCCAAACCAATCATCTTCAGAACATGCGGTCCACCCGGATCACGATCACCCTGTTTGCATGCATACAAAGATTTGCTTGTATCAAACCTCTCTTGATGAGCCTTTCCTTCAAACATACGTTTAAGGTGCTCAGTCATGACATAAGCATCCATATGCTAATGTTGTTTCTGAAGCTCATGACTCATAGTCGCTACCATCAAACAGGTGACATCTGTGTGGTTCTGATAAGCAGCCTGTTGAACACGCATTGCACCTTCAGGAAGAGGTTCAGGGCGAGGAACATCAATGACATGGATCTTTCGCTCCTTGAGGACTATCCTCAAGTTCCTTTTCCAATCAAGGAAGTTTGTTCCTATCAGCTTGTCCTTCTCAAGGACTGGTCGCACAGAGAAGTTGTTTGAGTTGTATACCATTTGTTATCTATAATATTAAAATACATAAAATGAATTAGACTACAGATGATCATTAAATTATATTCAAGGGATTATTCATATATATTCACAATATATAATTCCAACTATTTTTATCAAATCAATAGCCCTAACTATTAATTCGGAAAGCACTACTAAAAATAGTAGATACGACATCGGTGCTTAGACATCGGTATGTAATGCACCCGATGTTAAAAGCCTATTTAACATCGGTTTTAAAAAAAGCGATGTTAAAAGCCTGTTTAACATCAGTTTTACATAGTAGTCGTTGTCTATGTTCAATTTTAAAATAATAACAAATTTATGTTTTTCACTTTAACATCGGTTATTTATGCTAACCGTTGTCTATAACCATTAATAAAAAATGACTAAATAAATGTTTCAGTTCCCCCGCTAAGTACCCAAATTTTCCCCCGTAACAAAAAAGTAAAAAAATTATTTCCCCCTTCCCCCTTTACTCACACACCCATACATCTCTATCTCTCTCCATCTCCATCTTTATCTCTCTCCCTCTCTCCCCCAAACATCGACTCACACATCAAGTCTCTCTCTTTCTCTTTGTTGTCTCTCTCTCAGACCACGATTGCAATTCTCTCTCAAACCTCCGCTCTATCTCAAAAACTCTGATTCTCTCTCTCAAATATTAAACTTCATCTCCTTCAGCTCTCTCTCTCTCTCTCTCTCTCTCTCTCTCTCTCTCTCTCTCTCTCTCCCTCTCTGTCTTTCTGTCTCTCTCTGTCTCCTTTCTTACGGCTCCTTTCTTGTAAAACCCAATTTAAACCTAATACAAAATCACTGAATCAATATTTGCTCTCTCTTTCTCCACTCTACTATTATATTCTCTATTACCATCTCTTTCTCCTCTCTCTTCCGTCTCCCTATCTAGATCTTGGGGGAAGATTCTGGCCATGGTAAAAGCGACTAACGATTGTTTGAAAAAAGGAAGGAGTTTTCCGTTACAAATCGGTATATAAATTGGTGGTCTTATTTAATTTAGTAGCTTAAAATCGAGCCGAGAAAGCAAATGTTTGGTTTGATTATGTATGTAAATTTTAAATTTATTTCAAAATTTTATGTTTTGATTTTAATGAAGCTTTTATTATAGGTCTGAAGCTTTGGAGCTTGAAACCAACCTTCAATCGGTAACATATATATCTCTCTCTCTTTTAGCTTTATTTACATCCATTGTGTATTTATATAGATATGTCGGTGTATATTTATATTTGTATGTTCAGTTTTGTTTATTCTATTATGTTCTGCAATTAAGTTTAGGTGTTATTAACACATTTAGCTCTAGATTTTTTGTATTAGATCTCTATGCTTTTGTCATTGAGAGCTATGTCATTTGGACTGTTGTAGCTGTAGTTCTTTTAAGCATATATGGAAGTGGTGTGGCATTGTTCTGAAGAGCTCTGTATTATTATCGTTATGGGTAAGAATCTGGTCTTTGATTACAACTTCTCTAGTTTATTTTATCAACTCTGACATTGATTTCTCTCCCCAGATTTTTGTCATCCCAGTTTTGATTGGATTGCTCTTTGAACTTTTGGTAATTGTGCCAATGCTGGTACCGGTAGATGAAAGTCCTGCATTCTTTTGGTATCAGGATTGGGCTCTAGGACTAATTTTTCTCAAGATCTGTACCAGATTGGTGAGTTATATATCGCCTGTTATGTCTTTCTTGGAGGGTCTGTATGTAAATCTTAAATGTACAAGAGTAGGAACTCTGGGTGCACCGTTTTTTATGTGATTTCTGTCACATTCATTACATAGTCCAAAGAAAAGGCTGGTCTGTTGGCCACATTTGAATAATAATGTTGAGAGCCACAGATTCATGCCTCACCTAATTCTGTGTTGAACTGACAAGATGGCATAAGTACATTTTTTCTCAAATGGACCAGCTAACAGGTCTCATTCTGCTGTTGACGTCTTTAATAAGAAAAGTAGATAACTAGCAAGATCCAGTAATATTCTTTTGTGATATCTATATGTTCTATGTTATTTTAAATAATTAAACAGACACTTAATAATCCTTTACTGTTTTTAGTAATTCAGATGATACACCGTCTCATTTTTCTTTCTTAAGTGATAAGTGATGATATATATTCTAATGGTACCTGTAATGTGTTAATAATCAAACCTTATTTTCTGTGTATAACATGGTACCTGTATATTTTCCAGTCACTCTTTCTTCTTCTTGTTTCACCTTGTGATTATAAAGATGAATATTTTCACGTCGATATACTAATTTTTTGACCTATATTTCTCAGGAAGAACTGAAATCTGTTGGACGTGTTGAAACTGCTTCGCGGTCCTGCAAAGTGTATGTATTTGGTCTTACATATGTATTACCCTCCTTCCACCTGTTCATTATTAAAGATATTATTTTTTGTACCATCACCTTCAACATTTGAAACTACTAACATTATCCAGTATCTATATTGTAAAATATATTGTCTACTAAATTTAGTTTTTATCCATAATTCGACAGGGTTGCTGATTATGTGATCACAAGTTCTGATCCTTTAATCACTACGTAAGAACATTATGTTTGATTATATGAATTTGCAAAGGTAAATGTATCTAATCTTTGCCACTAATTTCTTATTCATGTGTGCAAAAGCTGTAATAACCCTTTCTAATATATCACCAATTATTGGTAAGAGCTAGCCTTTTGCATATTATCTTTTACAACTTGCTTGAGATTTAGTATATGTATTTACTTTAGGCTTGACTTGCTGGTGAATATGTAGTATGAAACTATAAATCTTTCTAATTTACTCCACTTGGTATACTTGAAAGGCTTTCACTACCAGTCTTTCATATGTTAAGGGGTCTATGTGATTTACTACTTTTTGTTCACATGAATCAGGGATGAAATGCTAGGGTTGTGTTTTTAAATCTCTTTATAAAATTACTGCAGCATTTATCCAATTGCCCTTCCCTCTATTTGAACTAACATACAGACCTCAATTTATAACATATTTTGCTTAGCAAAGAAAATGGTAGTCATGTGGATTGTATGGACAACAAATGCAATTATGAAAAGATTGAATCATTATGAACCAAATGAACGAATCTGTCTCACTATTGAATTTATTCTTTCAATGACAAAAATTAATGTCATTTCTGGTTCAAGAACTCTAATATGTATCCAGTTAATTATCCAGAGCTTGTACTTGTATCATTTTGCAATCAATGTCTCGCTGTGGATCCTGGCTGCTTTTGTCACTTGAGATGTTGGTTCTGTAAGTATTGCTTAACTGTGACAATGATACCTGGATTAGTTATGGGTACTAGTTACAGTGTTACACTCAATTTGAGAAGATGGCTATAGCCCTATCTAATATATGAGTACATTCTCTGTTTTCTTATGCTCTCACTGTGTAAATACCAGTTGATTTGTCCGGACTATAGAGCTAGCATTGCTGATAGCATGTTCATGTATTGTACAGATGTATGCAGTTTTGTTGCCGATTGCTGTATTTAACCTCTTCTATATCCGGAGAAGAAGTGTCTATGACCTGCACCATAGTATTTTAGGTGGGTACATATTGATTATATAATCTCAGGAGTTAAAGATAAACTGCTCTTTCATCACCTAGTCAATATCCTACTGAAAATATTGTACACTGATGATGAGCTAATGATAAATACTCATTATGTAGGCCTCTTATCCGCTAGACTGATAACTGGTTTTATTACGGATTCTATTAAGAACACAGTTGGTCTCCCTCGACCTGATTAGTTTATAGGAAATGCTTTATGAATGTGGTTTATTGATGACTGGACATTATTGTTGGTGTTTGACACTCACTGTGATTGTCTGTTTAGATTTTTCAATATATCTAAGATAAATATAATTTGGAAGCTCTAGCTGCTGCTTGTTTGATGGTTGTTTTTTATATACAATTCTGCAAACACACCCCTTATATTTATCGGTAGACATTAAATCCCCTTTGTGTTTTCTTCAGTTATATTGGTACCTAATTTCAAACTTTTCACTCTGTTAATTTTTCTGTATCAGGTTTTGCTATACGACTAGAGGAGGATTCTTCTATACAGAGGATAACATATTTGAATTTGGTACAGGTATTAGTGATATTGTATTCTCAAATAATCAAATAATAAAATTTGTTCACACGGTAATAAGATTGTTTTATATCTCTATTTCTTTTTTTTATGAAATCATATTATCATCTAACATAAACTTTTTATTAATTCTAGTTTATATATCAAATATTCTGCAGTAATGATTGATATTGTTTATTTTTATTACAGTCTAAATCATTGACACCATTAGAACCAGACGTACACATTATCGGCCTGCACAGTTGATTTGCTACTCTTTGGTTTGATCATGCAGAAGTCAAACTCTTCTTTAGTTTGTCGGAATTGGGTTGATTGGCTAAATTGGATGGAGTTGTCGGAATTTAAGAATAGGGTACTTAAAAATTAGTATAGTATAAGTTGGCTAATGGAATGCTTGTATTTTATTTGAAATGTATGTATAGTATGATATGAGTAATATTTTGGTATTAGACTTGTAATTTGGATGAATACCTTTATGTTTCTGTTTGGATGTTTTTTGTTGGGATGTTGCATTATTTTGGTTCCCTATGGCTGTAAATAGTACCTGGATGGCATGCAATTTACAGAACATTAACATCACAATGGTACATGTAAACCGATGTAAAAAAATGTACAAAACACATCATGTAAAATAATATTAAATGAAAAAGAACTAAAAAACCGATGTGAAATAGTCATTTGACATCGGTTCTGAAAAGAAACACAATATATTTTAAGTCAAATAACATCGGTTAGAGAAATTGGCTGATGTTAAACAAAAAGATTTAACATCGGTTTCATGAAGAAAACCCATGTCCTATCCATCATTTCAAATCTGGGGCTAACTTAACCGATGTCTGATCAAACATTTCACATCGGGCAACTAATCTAACCGATGTCTGATCTAGCATTTCACATCGGTTTGTTCGCAAGAATTTTAATAAATGGCGTTTAGAGCTTGTAGATTTCATGTGCTTAATGGATAAATACCTCAAAATATACCCATATTCACCTAGAAATACTGTAATATAAGCTGAAATTTGTTACAAAGACATCACATTTAATCTTAAAACCGATGTATAGCACTGTAATAGACATCGGCTGTTAACCGATGTCAAAGGCTGATGACATTTAACATCACACGCGAAGACATCGGTTCAGATTTTTTTTAACATCGGTTCTGAACCGATGTCTGATCCCATATTTCTAGTAGTGAAGAGTATCTTTTATATCCTTTCTAGTGAGCCAAGATCCAAATTTCATAACGTTTTAGTTCATCTTTGGCTTTACTCCTAAAACATGATTCACTAAGATAGACAACATTTGTCAATTATATCAAGTATATAACTCTTGGATTGTTCGGTGGAACAACATTTGTTCATATTTATCTAATAAAATTTGCCAAACTCCATGCCTCTAAGTTCACATTCCTATTGTGCTAACTTAGTTAAGTCAAACCCAATAGTCAGAAAGTATCAATATACTTCAACGCATCTTCCATAATAGGTGGGAGCACTTCGCTCTGGCGAACCCACTCCTTATCAATCTAGGGGGTTAACGTGTTGGACATAATGGAAGCATCTAAATAACTTAATATAAACTTTAGGGTTTTCTTAATATTAAAATGATCATGATTCCATAATAAAGAGATTCCCAATTTTTCCTTGAATGAAATACTTTAAATCAATATTCGTCAATGGTTTAATTTCCAAGTAGTGAGGGAGTCACAACGGTCTCGCTTAAAACCCACAACCTTACAAGTTGAATAACCCGGTTTTGGAAAAATCGCCTCATATCAGAAATAAAGAAAATTTGTATTTTATTTTGTTTTTCTGAAATACGAGAATCTCATGATCATTAAGTAAATTTTAAAATCTTGAATCGTTACATATTTTATCTTATTTAACATGTGACGCCCTCCAAATCCGAGTCATAGACTCGGGGGTCACAACACAATATAAACCTATATAAAAGATAATATATGCAATGATCTTAAATATCCACGGATCACAACAGCTTAAATTATAAAATAAGCCACAACCTTAACTTATATTACAACGTTCCCAAATCCTAACTATTTAAACTTACAACAAAACATTCTTACAACCTTGCAAAAACTTATAACTATTACATAACCCTCCTGATAGCACTCTCCAATGCTTAACCTGAAATTCTAGCTCGGGTACTAGTCTGGAGATCTTCGTTACCAGCAGTTTCCTTCTTAACAGGAAAAAAACATAAAAAGGATCTCAAGGGTGAGCTAAGTAGCTTAGCAAGTCATGTGAATAATGACTGAGATTAAACAATGATTTGAGGACTCCATCTCATATTATTCTAATCATCACACAGTCGATATGAGCTTCTATCTACCATTCATTTCATCAAAATCCAGGTTACGGATTAAAAGATACAACCAAAATAATCAAACAACGATCACATAAGCATACAACACATTAATCAGATAGCACAAAGCACATAACACATAAGATATCTGATAAAAATAATTTTTCAAAGAAGGTTCAGGGTTAAAATTATTTTTCTGGCATTTAAATCATAAAGAATAATTAAATATAATTAAATAATTAATTTATAATTAGATTAAATAATTAATTAATATTTAAATTAATTGACCAATTAAATAAATAATTACTAATTAAAATTAATTAATTATTTATTTCTGAATTTATAAATAATTAAAAATATTACTTTAAAATTAAAATAAATAAATATCATAAAATTGAAAAGATTTTAAAAAATACAATATTAAATTTGCAACTTCTGGAAATCACAGGAACTGAACTGCATCTTCTTCAAAACTACATGGACCAAACTGTAATTTTGTAGCCCTGTCACCGGAAAACGCCCTGCTTGACCGGAGATGGCGATTCCAACAACCTCAGGTCACCACAAACTCTAGATATGGTCTACAAATTACAAGGAATCTATACATGCAAAAAAAATCAACAAACAATCCCTGATTTGGCCATAAAAGTCTGAGAAAACTCGCCAGACGACGAGTTCTTCTTTTCTTTGGTCAGCTCGATTCTGGTACCCTCCATGAATTTAAAGACATGATTTGACTCTTGGAATCATTCTAAACATGATGGTATCAATAAATTTCAGCAATAACCCTTGGGTAAGAAAGCCCCAAATTTCAACTGGAAACATTCAAGAACACTTAGATCCCTAATTCTAAAATTTGAAAATCAAATCCACTTTTGGACACGATGTGGAACTCCAAATTAGACATATGACATACCAAAATGATCATAATTCAAATATCTACAACATGCAATCATCTGTTTTAATCTAATTTAATTCAAATTTTATATAAAAAAAGAAAATTATCAAAAAATTATGCAGTATTGTGGTTGACGGAACTTGATTCTTCTTGTCAAAAGGCTTCGATTTAGTTACTTGTATGACAAACTCGGACTTCGATAACGCCTTCAAATATTGGTTTGATTATGTAAAATACGACGAACACTTATATTTTTCTCTCAATAATTACTGAATTTTACTGCATGATTATGTTTATCTGTACAACATAAAATACGGTAAAGGCTATTTATATTTACGGAATATTGGTACCCCTTTGGATCATACTGGATATAAAAATAGACTACATAATAGCTAAGTATTAATAAAATTGATCCAATTCGGTTCTGGTTTTGGGATAAACATCAATACTGGGCTTTTAAATAGAGTTTTGGGGGTACAGGCTTTGGTTTACTCGTACTACGAGAAAATATAATATTTAAATCAAAATATCTCGTATATTGAAAATATCTGGTTTACCAGTTTATCGGAACGATCAAATAATATCGTAAAATTTGTACCGGGAATCATACAGGTCAATCCGTACTCCAGATCGAAAAAATTAAAACACGGAAAATGCTCGAAATATCCAAATTAGGCTATAAACGAGTTCTCTCATAACTTTCGGGTAGTGAAAATGTATAAACCGTTACGAGTGGACATTTTTTGAATAATTAAAATAATAGTAATTAAATCAAAAAATAATCAATTAAATCTATAAATCAATTATAAAATCATATAATCACATATAAATTAGTAAAAAAATATCAAAATAATTTATATCTCATTTTGGGAATATAAAAATTAAGATTCTGTAAATTCTATCATATATGAACAATAAACACAATAGTGAATCAACACATAATTCACAAAAATTCACATAATATTTATCTATCACCAAAAATAATTATACGATAAAACACGAATATTACATCCTTCCCCCCATTAAAAGGATTCCTTCCTTAGAATCACTTAAGAAAACAAATGAGGGTACTTTTCATGCATATCACTCTCTAATTCCCAAGTTGATTCTTCAACCTATGGGTTCCTCCACAATACTCTTACTATATTTATAACTTTGTTTCTCAACACTTTCTTTCTTCTTTCTAGAATCTCTATTAGACTGTCAACGTAAGACAAATCTGACTGAAGTTCAATCGGCTCATACTCTATCACGTACCTAGAATCTGGATTGTACTACTTAAGCATTGACACATGAAAAATGTTATGAATATGTTCCATATACGGGGGTAATACCAATTCATAAGCTACTTTTCCGACACGCTTCAAAAGTTTCAAATGGTACAACGTATCTATGAATCAATTTCCCCTTCTTTCCGAATCTGGATAGTCTTTTCCATGGTTACATCTTCAGTAATACTAGTTCTCCATCTATAAACTTCAGGTCTTTTCTGGCTTGATCCACGTATTTTCTTTGACGATTATGTGCTGCAATTAACCTTTTCTGAATGACTTCGACAAGTTTTTTCATTTGTTGTACCAATTCTGGTCTAAGTATCCTACGTTCTCCGACTTCTTCCCAATATACCGGTGAACGAAATTTGCGTCCATAAAGAGCTTCGTAGGGAGGCATTCCAATACTGGCATGGTAACTGTTGTTGTAAGAAAATTCTACTAGAGGTAGATGCTTTTCCCAACTTCCTTTCAAGTAGATAGCACAAACGCGTAACAT